>NC_081260.1:3020966-5520966 GCF_030490865.1 Poecile atricapillus
CTGTAATGTAAGTTTTCAGCTGTTCTTTTTACCCTTTCCACTTTGACTTCCTATTAAGCAGAGTGACCTTGCCTTGTAAGCACCAGATCCTTTATAAAAAGAATATTTCCATTCTAGGGAGAGCTATAAGCCATATATGACCATAACTGAATTTAAATGTTACATTGGAATTGGAGCTTTAGATTATTTTCAAAACCCTTGGCTTGAATTGCCAGTCTGCACAAAACCACCCATCTGTAAAATGTCAATATACCTGTGGAGCTTTGAGGGCTTTTATATATACTGGATTTTAGCATCCAAGTTAAAGGAGAGATAAAGGGATGATCATAAGTTGGATGCAAAAGCAGACATTCACAGAATGCTTCCTCTGTTAGCAGGAGTGAAATGGCTCTTCAAATTTAGTACAAACTGCCATTAGAATTTTTGATAGTGTGGGGTTTATTTCTGCAAAGTGCAAAGCAGAGTGAGTGATCATAAATATTTAAAGCAAACTTAAATGTGTCTACGAACAGAATTGCTAAGTATGTATATGTTTTATATATAATATTTAAACTTTATTACTTCTCTACTCCCCATAAAGATACACAGTTATTAACCCCTATTTTCACTTCTCTGTTTTTGTTCTTCCCTTTAGTAAATGTTCCACAGTTTTGCATAAATCAGCAGCTTACTAAAATTGTTTCTAGTGAAGTATTGGTCTGTGGTTTCTGAAATCAAAACTTCAGATTATTTTCATTACATGTAATACATTTGACATAAATTGAACATATTTGAGGCAAAACATATGTTGGCTTAAAAATGTGTATCACAGTCAGAAAGAGTGAGAATAATATTTGGAGCTAAAACAATGAAAAATTTCTCATTTTGGAGCATGGATTGCTGTGAGGGTCTCAAGTGTGATGGCAGCAGGGTTGTGGCTGGTCACACAGGATTTAACCCCATCTGCTCACATACACCTTGAGAGCCTGGAGCAGCTGGAGCAGTTAAGCTGGGCTTTGCTCTAGGCCAGGGCCAGAACTGCTGGCTTTGCAGAAAGGACCATCCTGACCCACCTGACACTGAGTAAATGCTGAATTGCTGCCAGTCCTTACCAGACTTGGAATGTTGCAGGAGGGAGTTTGGTGCCAAATACTTTATCTAACCACAACTGCTGAGTGCAGAGGCTACAAGTGCTACTGGTTTTACTTTTTTTTCCCCCAAACTTGGTCAATTCTGCTTACCTTATTTAATTTGTACCATGGAAGACCACACTCCAACTTAAGAAAGGTTTGTGGGTTTTTTATAGTAGTGTAACTTGTACTCCATTGCTCCACTGCTTTACAAACCACTTTTTTACCGAGTGCCTCAAGGAGACAGCTTTGAAGAATAGTGACAACCACTATATAAAAAGCAGATATAAAAATATAAAATATAAATAATATAGATAATAAATAATATATATAAATAATATATAACATATAAAGCAGATATAAAAATATCTGCTCTTTGCCATCCTTACACACGCATACCTTGCAGTGGGATGAGGAGACAAGATGACCTCTCTAATGGGTAGAAACTGGAGGATAAGGGAGAGGACAAGTTTGAATGAAATATCTTTTCTAAAATTGCTTTTGTTTAAAAGTTCTAAGATCCATCAGCCACATGAATTCCACATGAAGCAGATACCAGCTGAGGTACTGCGTTCATTTCTCACTGTGCAGCTGTGGAGAGAAAAAAATGCACTATTTCTGATAACACTGAGAGTTCTGTCTGGGGGGAAATGCAAAAATACATTTCCCACTGACATCTATTGTACTTTTTATGCTGTGCCTGAGATACTTTAAGAACAGAGCTCTGGCTTGTAGGGAGGAGACCCAAAGGAGAGCTGTCTGCTTGATGCCTGGTCTAGTTTTTTCCAGTCACTTCCCTGGGTCTATAAAAAGATACTCCTGGTCTCCACAGCTTTGTTTCACGTAGACTCTGAGAGGTACCTGATACTCCTTTCAGCAAAGAGTTGCTTTTAAAAGAGACACTTTTTGCATGGCTTGTCATTCCTGGATGGATTGGGTGCAGAGGAGAGAAACCTCCCTGTTTTGCCTGGTTCCCTCTAATGAGCTGCATTCTTGTGCCAGAGCTGCCTTTTTATTGCCATGTCACTGTCTCACATATTCTGCCTGTTAGTGATTTTCCAGAGGTGGCTTTGAGAGTTAGAACTTTATTTTAACACAAACAAACGGGGCGACAACATTGTGACATTCCCATGCCACAAACACTGTTCCCTAGCACGGGGATAGTGTTACCAAATTGTTTCAGCAGGAATTCTTGCTGAGGCCACTGGCGCCTTATTGGGCCTGAATTCAAACAAACTGAGGGTTCAAAGGCATCCTAGAGAAATATATTCCAACTGCAAGAGGGTGAGGTGATTTAAACGTGCTTGCTGGCTCTTTTTTTTCTTTTTTTTCTTTTTTTTTTTTTTCTTTTTTTTTTTTTTAACTACATTTCTGCCATAGCAGGCAAATTCTTGTGGGGAAACACATTTTCAGCTGCATCTGAATGGATTCAGCTTTAGGATAAACTCGGAATGTTATGAAAACACCCTGAATATATTAAACAAAGGACTTTGAAGACATCAGAAATAGTGGGTGGGAGACAAGCAGATGCTGATGAGTGTTACCAATTTGCTGAAATAGGAGCTGTCCAAGATGAAGAGGGTAATGGCTGGGTTTGACAAAATGCCTGGGAGAGTTCTGAATCATTGCAGGAAGTTTTTTCTTCTTTCCCAGGGAAAAAAAAAAAAAAAAAAAAAAAAAAATCTTTGCTGAGTAACGCATCTGGAAGCAATGAATTTCTTTCCAAAAAGAACATCCTTCCCCCTCACCTGCTGTGTCCAGGGCTGTGTTTGTCCTGCACAGGCAGCTCCAGTTGGAGGATGTTGCAGCCTCCTTTGTGCCTTGTGACCTGAGTGAAAATTCCTCATTCCTGTGTGCCCCTGCTCCCTTTCCACGAAACCTCTGTGCCCTCCTCAGAGCTTTCTTTCTGCAAGGACCTGGGGTCCCTGAAAGGCATTGCATGGTTTGTCAAAACCTAAATAAATGAGGAACAGGATTTTAAAATGGCTTATAGAATGTTTTAATCCCCTTTGTGCTGGGCAGTTGTAGTAATAATCAAATATCTCCTGTTTCTGAGAGAACTTTGTCTTTGGCCACTGATTTTAGACTGTGCAAGTACATGCCAAGGGAGAGGGGAAATTAAATAGAGCTGGAAATACTTGATCAGGCAGCCAGGGAATCTTTCAGGGATATTCCCTGCATTGCTTTGCTCTTTGTGCACTGGATTTCTGTGGAGCCCAGGACAGTCATGGTCATCTTTATTTTTCTTGTCCTCAGTTCCGTTGCAGAATTTACATAAACTTTGTAGTAAATGGCAACTGGAGAGTGACTGCTCCTGTTTACATTGGTTTAGTTAGAAAACTTTGTTGATAAAATGATAGCCTGACCTCTGATGCTTGGTTAGGACATTTTCCAAAGCAGTCAGAGACTGACCTGGAGTTGATAAGGACATTATTAAAATCGTGCTGTAGGAAATGCTGGGAATGGATACAGTCATCCTGCTGTGTTTCCAGACATGCACTGAGGTTATTTGAGATCTTACATCGTAAAGAGGTGTTAAAATAAAGATATTCTCATTAACAAAATGCTCTGTATTTTCAGAACACCCTTGAAGGCAAAGCAGTTATGATACATTATGTGAACATGAGCTTGCTTCTTAGTTAAATGCTGTACCATCAAAAGGAAAATTACTATCTTGTCAAATTTATTTAAAATTACATCCCAAAGGGCGTGACTGCATCCTTGTAAAGCTTCAGGAATGAACTCTTATCTAGAGCACGTGTTCACTGCAAGGCCTGATGCAGAGGAGAGAATTCCTGTGTCCTTTGATGCCATCCCTGCCCTGGTAGATGTTGCTGTGGCCCTTGGCACTGAGCAGCCAGTTTTGGTTCTTTGCTGGGAGAGAGAGGGTGGGGAATCCATGGCAAAAGGCCAAGAACAAGCCTCAGCATGCTGCCTCTTTTCCTTCTTCCCATCTTAGTTATGTCTTCAGCACCCTGGCAATACTCAGGAAATTGTTTCCAATTCCTGTCTTAGGAAAACAAGATCAAGTTCTCGATTTCTGGTAATGAAATCCCTCTGTGCCTGGCAGAATCATTCCTGATACTCTTTACATGGAGAGTTCAGATCCAGTCAGAGAGATGAAAACCAAAACTGTAGAGATTTAGATTTCCCTTCTACCACTTCTGGAGAATTCTGGTTCACAGAAAGGTAAATTTTTCTCACAAATACTTGCAGTAGCAGAGTGGCAGAGCTGGAAGTAAATGAGAGCCAGAATATGCAGTGACTTAACTGAGAGCAGCAAGTGCATGAAATGAGATTGTCTTGTAGAGAAAGGATAATTCTGGCAGAAGACATTAGGAAAGTTGAGCTGTCTGGAACACATCCCATGCCTTTCAAGCTTACTGAACACCTGGGTTCCAAAAACCTGAAAATTACTTGAGGAATTAGTGAATTAATTCTGGTTTTAAGCTGTTGAAAAGAATACGCACACCAGCCCTAAATCTTCCAACATTCCTAATTCTTCCTGATGCTGGAAGAAGTGCATCTTGTAAAGGGAGGAAAAAAAAAAGTTGTCTTTCTGCAAAGCCACTGAACAAGCTGTGCCTGTACTTTGGGTCTGGTGCCCGAGTCAGGCGTGTGCAGGCAGTGCTGGGAACTTGGGCAACAGCTTGTGTTGCAACTTTTCACCTGCAGGTTTGGCTGATGGGAGCACGTTCAAAGTGAATGTTTCAGTGGAATTTCTGTGTCCTAATTCTGCTTTTTGGCTGGGCTCTTGGTATTCTTTGAATGAAGGCCAGAATGTTAATCCACACATATGCATACTCAGGTTTGTTAATTGTGAAACTGTAAAATGTTGTCGGTGGCTGCTTTTTCAGGATTTTGCCTGTGTGTTAAAAAACTGCTCAGAAATTTAAGTGCTTTGTAACAGGTAATGAGACCAAATGTCCATCACCTCATCCTTAACTTCTTTTATGAAGAACAGAGAGGGAGGAGAGATGGTTTTGAAGAGATTATTTTTCAGCTCCATGCATGGTATTTCACTGCTAGTGAGTTTATCAACTTGCTCCTCACTCTTGTCCAGGTCAAAACCCAAGATGCTGAGTGCTCTTCATTTCTGAGTTCTGCTGCTGACCCTATATCACTTTTGGCTTCTTTGAGCTGCTGTTAATCTAAGTTTAAAACTGGTGCATTAATCCACACTTTAGTGGAGTCTGACACACCTTAAATCGGTGTTATCGAGTACCGTGATCTGGAATAAAAAGATTTATTAAGTATAACATATTTATTGATTTTCTGCAGACTATTAAGTTACATTAAAATATTCTCATCCCTCCCATTCCAAACAAGCTTGAAATCTTGAGCAATCAAAGCAAAAAAATACCTTTCTACTGTACAGGCACTGGTGGGAAGTCCTTTGGCTGGATTGCTCACTGTTTATTGTAACTTTTATTATAAAATTCTTGCTTGGGGAAAATCCTCTAAGGCAGCAACATTCCTGCTGTGAGATTAGATGCCTGCTGACTTTATGGAGAGAAGAAAAGGATACTATGTCTGGGATTAATAGTGTTGGGAGATTTTTCTGTCTCTGCTCTTCGCATTGCCTGAAGGAACAGGAGTGAGAAAAGGGAAAATTTTATAAGAAACGCATGATAAGAGCTTTTTGGAACAAAGGTGCGATGTAAGAACCGCTCGTGTTGTTGAGATCAAAGTATCCTGTGTCTGCTGAAGCTGAGAGCAGATTCCTAGGGAGCACTGTCAGAATGGGGCTGATACTTTCCCAGAATACTTTCCGCTTCCAAGAAGGACTTCCTGAGCCAAAAGTGGTGCCTTTTGTCTTTAATATCCCTCAGTGGACTTTTCTTCCATGAAGATGTAGAGCAGCTCTTTGAACTCACATAAGGGAGTCTGTGTTTTGCATTGTGGTGCTTTTCTAGAGCTTTGGCTCTGACTGTTGGGAAAAGTTGCCTTCTTCCTGCTATTTTTGTATTTCAGGGTTTATGACAATCAGAGCTACAAAAGCAGTGCCCCAGATTTGCTGCACATTAGGGCCAGCTAATTCCAATTGTTAGTCTTTTCCTAAACAGAAAATAATGCCCACAGGTGTGCAGTATTCCCTGTATTTGAATAGAGCCAGGGGCTGGATATGTTTTATTCTTTTTTTTTTTTTTAAAGTCGTATTTTAGTTTGTTTTTTGTTCTGCCTGAACTGTGGATTAACCTTTCTAAGACAGTTACTGGGGGGCTCTTTTTGTTGCTTCTTGTGAGGCAGGGTGGCAGCTTGGTTTGCAGGATGAACAGTGGAGGAGGATGGAAGGGCAGTGGCAGGAACAGAGCAGGACCTCTCGTGCCAGGAAGAATGTCCAGACTGCTGGGATAAACCTGGATAAAAACCTGGCATGGGAAGAGCCATGTGTGTACTTTGAGCCTGTAATTTTGTTGTGATCAAACTGCAATAGGATGCTATAAATTTTGATTCAGTTTCTGCTTAATCTTGTAAAAATGCTACCAGCAATTTTCAGTATTGCACTGGGAGTGTTCCCAACTTGGGGACCAGCTCTAAACACTGCTGCAGTTACCTTGGAAACATGTGTCAAGTCACTCAAACACTGATTCAGTCCCTGGTGCCCTTTCTAGTCCATTGCCACAGATAATTTCCTCAGTTTCCTCGTCGTTCCCATGGGGTCACTGAGGACAGAAAGGACAAATACACCCAGCAGGAAAGCAGAGCTGGGACAGAGCTGGACCATCCTGAGTGTCCAGTCCAGAGCAGGAGGCTGGAGCCCACTGACAGCAGTGATGAGCCATGGAATGGACTGGAAGGGACCTTAAACATCATGCAATTCCAACCCTCTGCCATAGGGACACCTTCCACCATCCCAGGCTGCTCCAAGCCTCGTCCAGCCTGGCCTTGGACACTTCCAGGGATCCAGGGGCAGCCACAGCTTCTCTGAGCACCCTGTGCCAGGGCCTCCCCACTCCTCCCAAAGTCCCATCTATCTCTAGCCTCTGGGATATGGGATAATGGCAATGGGAAGCCATTCCCTGTGTCCTGTCTCTCCGAGCTCTTGTAAATAGTCTCTCTCCATCTTTCCTATGGGCTCCCTTCACTTGGAAGTCACCTGGACATCTTCTTCCTGGCTGCTGGCAAAGCTCAAAGTTCACTTGCTCGTTCTCATTGTTTATGTTGCCTTTTCTTTGTTTCAGCTGAAAAAGAAGCAGGTCTATGTTGAGAAGGTGGAGAAGATGCAGCAGGCCTTGGTTCAGCTGCAGGCAGCGTGTGAGAAGAGGGAGCAGCTGGAGCACCGGCTGCGCACCCGGCTGGAGAGGGAGCTGGAATCTCTCCGCATGCAGCAGGTACCCCCTGGCCTCCTGCCCCACACAGAACAGAAAGGCAGTGGATTTTATCTTATATTGTTAAAAAAACTGCATTCTCACTAGTTAGATTCATGGATTTCCTGCTCATTGTATTGCTTTTACCTGATTTAATTCGATTTCAACAAGAGAGTTAAGATAAGGAGCAATAGGGAATCCATCCTGTGACAAGATGAAGAAATAGCTACATGCTGCTTTACCTTTAAATACCATGGTTATATTATTTGAAGTTATTTTTAAAATCTTGTTCACAGTTTGGGATTTTATATAAAATTCACTAACAGCTAGCCCTTCAAAAACCTTTTGAATTTAAAAAAGAGCACACAAGACTAAACTAGCAAAGCCGATTCTATAAATGGAGTTGATGGAAATAGATGGGAGTTTCACCTATACTGTATTGCAACATTTTTATGAGTCTTCTTCAGTGAAAATAATGAATGAGAAGTAGGCTGTGCAGGTGTGTTGGGAATTGCATTTACTTCAGCCTGTGTGAAATACAGATGAACTGTCAGGTGTCTGAATTTTACTGGAAATAGGATGCAGAGCTGTGTTCTAAATCACATTTAGTTTCAGGTTACTTTTATCCCCTAGCTTCCATCTTGGTATAGGAATAGATATTTAAATCTTGGGGTTTTGCATTGGTTTTTAGTAGGAGTTACAATAATTTGATAAACTTTTCTGTTGCACTTCTGGAAGATCAGGTACTCTAAACCCCACAACTTTTTACATTGAGCCTGAGTCAACACAAAAAAATTGTTCTCCTGTCACGGTTAAAAATTCTGAGCTGAGCATGAAATAGTTAGCCTGCCCAATTTCTATTCCTTGAAACCATTTATTTTATTTTTTAAGTCAAGTGTCTTGCTAATCCCACATGAGACTTCCATATAAAACTGCAATTTTTGTTTACTGAGCTATTATCTGAACAAATCTCCACGTTTCCTTACTCTGAAAGGGGACACTGCCTGCCTTCCAAATCTTGCTTTAGAACTGAATTATTTCAGTCCCAGCTATACACTGATCATATTAATTTAGTAATCAAATGCTTTAAAAATATTTTGGCTGTATTTTTTTGAAGGGATGACACTAGTCAGTGCCTTGCTGAGCACTTGGGAGTCAGTCTGTGTTAGATCAGGCATTATGGAAGGGCTGTGCACATCACACCTGCATAGCACAGTCCAGCTCTGGGATGTTTATTTGGGGCTTTGCACATGGAAAAAAAAGCCTTGGGATGAGTATTTTCCATCTCAGGTATTTTCTTGTTAGCCTTGCCAACACAGCATAAAGCCACTGCATTTCCCTCTGGAGGGGTTCTTGTGTCAAACCAGTGACAAAAAGCAAACCAGCCAACCCTGAGCTTTACAGCTGCATCCTGAGATTTCTATTTTTGTTTGGTTTGTTTTTTTCCTCCTGGGGATCAGCGTCAGGGCACATCTCAGGCTGCCAATGTCTCTGAGTACAACGCCACGGCGCTCATGGAGCTCCTGCGTGAGAAGGAAGAGAGGATCCTTGCTCTGGAAGCTGACATGACCAAGTGGGAACAGAAATACTTGGAGGAAAGTGTGATGAGACAGTTTGCTTTGGATGCAGCTGCGACCGTGGCTGCTCAGAGGTAAGTGGGACTTTCCACTGTTCTGGGATTATTTCCTTTTTCCAGTTGAATGTCATATTTCCCACCCAGGAATGTTGTCATGCCATCCTCCTGTGATTGCTCACCCTGTGGTCTGAACAGCTCCTCAGAACTCTGCAAGCAAGCAGAGCTTGGCTGCTCTTCCTGGGAGCTGTGCAGTTGCCAGCAATTAGAAACGTTTTTCCAGGGGAAGATTCCTCCACATGCAGGATCCATCTTCCAGATTAGAATTGTTCTGAACCATTCCTAGAAGCTGTTGATTCAAAGGAGAAGAGGCTTGGGGTTTTTTTTTATTTTAAAAACAGGAATCAGTCCTTGCTGAAGTCATGTGAGATGGGGTGAGCTTGGTGATTCACATCATTCACCCTGAATGGCTTCCTTGTTCTCCAGAATGTTTTTGCAAATTACTTTGTGGTATTGTCTGGTTACTAACCAGAAACATCTACTAGGAAATTCTGCTCAAAACATTCTGCTGTGTATGGAAAGCACTGCTTGTGGGGGTGGGAAGGGTGTCTGAAATTTGGTAACAAGCTCCCATTCCAAGACAACTGTACAGAAACACTTATTATGGCTGTAAATTGGCCCAAGTGCCTCAGCTGGTTGGTAAACAAGAGCTGTTACTGGAGTGCAACTCCTTAGCATCAGGCCTTGCTTGCATGTGATTTCATTGCTCACTAGTTTGTGGTTCTGGACAGCAGATTTTAGTGTAGATTGTTTCATGAGCCAAATCCAGATAGGGATGTTATCACAACTGGCTTCCCAGCTTGTAAGATCACACTGGAATTACAGGGGTGAAGCTGCAGATTTGCTGTGTTAGCGTTTAAAGACTTATCTTATCTTGCTCCAGAAGGAAGCTGTTATTTTAGGGTATTGATGCTTCTTGTGCACTGTTTTCCACCTCCCCAGAGATTCCCTAAAGGCTCCTGCTGCTGCTTGTGCTTAGAGGCCATGTTATATTTTCAGCGTGGGCTGATAAGTTGGGGCCTGGTCTATTGTTTATCGTGGAGTTGGAGGGGATGTGTTAGGCCTGCTCAGGTTTCATTAAATGAACAAGAATGTTGTCCAGTCAGGAAAGAGCCTCTGCTTTTCCATTTCCATCTAGATTCCACTAATTCCAGTGGCAGCCTCATTTACACTGTCCAGATTTCTTTCCCTTTTCTTTAACAGTGGAAACTGGCATCCCTTGGGAAGCTGAGGTTGCAGGAAGGATGCTTTAGAGCCCAGCAGGAGCTGGGTGAGGTTGGGTTTCTTTGGTGAATGATCTTCTCATGCCCTTCCACATTCACAAACAGAATGAAATACTCATTATTTGGTTAGTGGACTGACCAGCTATCACAGTTTTAACATTAGGCATTATGTGTAATCAGTCTGAAACTCTTTTCACCCTATTCCAGATTTTTTGGACCAAGCTGCTTAGGATCACTTAAGAAACTTCCATGCCTTGTTCCCTTTGATATTCACATCCCCTGTTGGAAGGGGAAGGGAAAAAGCTTTTTATCTGAAGAAAAGTGCCTGTTATTCCTTTCCCCTCCTTGTGTCCTTGGATTTGCCTCATTGATTAGTTTAGAGTAGTGCAGTGAGGCAGTGGCCTGAGGTGGACAGGAGGTGATTGTCATGATCTTCATGTGTTTGTAATCCTTCTTCACTAGGACACAAACGAATTTAAGAGTTGGATTTTTGGGAGACACTGAGCCCGCTTAAACTAAAAAACAAGAAATAGATGTTCTTGTTTGTTCCATTTGAGCAGTATTTTTGTGCTGCTGGGGGGAAAGCAGCAAACTCAGCAGGTCCTTCATCTGCTGTGCTGCTTGTTCACAGGGACACCACGGTGATCAACCACTCACCCAACCCCAGCTACGACACCTCACTGGAGGCTCGCATCCAGAAGGAGGAGGAGGAGATCCTGCTGGCCAACAGGAGATGTCTCGACATGGAGGGAAGGTAAAGTGCCCTTTGGTCCTACCTGGCTTCTTTGGGGCAGGGATTTGAAATTAACTGCCTGGGTAGACGCCTCAGAACCAGAAATTCTTGTGTCTTCACCAGCAGCAGCAATGTCAAATGCCAGACACTCATTTGGCCAAGGAAGTATAAACACAGCAATCTAAAACCTGTCTTGATACCGAGGGCTAATGTAAAAAAGTCTTGTCTTAGATTTTTTGCATCTAGCTTGTGCCTTTTCTGTCTTCAGGGCATCTTCACCAGACCCCAGGCTCCAGCCACCCCTTAACAGGCTCACAGAGCTGTTTTCCCTGGGGTTAGGCCCTGTGCAGACTCCCCAAAGTGTGTTAATTCTTTCTGTTGTTCTCATGTCCTGCCCATAACTCTCAGGTTTGTCTCAGAGCTCCTTCCATGGCTGTTTAGAGCAGTTTCCAGTAGCCAGAGGTGGGTGGGTGTATCACACTCTCTCACATGATCTGCTCTGTGGGCCAGAGAGGAGCCAGTGCTCAGGACACTCTCCTGGCATCCTCTCTTGACCTCTCCAAGTGCCTAAGGGAGCCCTAGTCACAGCCTTGGGGACACTGAGACCTCAGTCCAGGGAGATGGGAGACACTTAAATTGTCCTTTTTCCTTCCCCCAAAGGATTAAGACCCTGCACGCTCAGATCATCGAGAAGGATGCCATGATCAAAGTGCTGCAGCAGCGCTCCCGCAAGGAGCCTGGCAAGACGGAGCAGCTCTCCTCCATGAGACCTGCCAAGTCCCTCATGTCCATCTCCAACGCTGGCTCAGGCTTGCTGTCCCACTCCTCAACGCTGAGCAGCACCCCCATCCTGGAGGAGAAGAGGGAGGACAAGAGCTGGAAGGGCAGCCTGGGTAATTTCCAAATTCCAATTCTGATACACGAGCCACTGCTTGGAGGGGAGGCAGGAGCAGCAGGGGAGGATGTGCTGGACAGATAGAGCAGCTGGCCTGGCCTGCTTAAAAGCTGGCTGCAAGATGGGACACATTTGAAATAGCTGCTTATTTTAGTCATTTGTGGGAAATAGTGACTTCTGATAGTTAGGCTCTGCCATTAAATATCTAAGCCTTTATTCCCAATTTGCCACCTGACTTTTGGGATGTCTGGGATACAGTTTTCAGGGTTCCCAAGTACTTGCTTTCAGCTGGGTGTTACAGCTGGCTGAAGGTGTAAAGTCTCCTTGAATTGGAGCAGAGATTTTAATCAGGATTTCTATCCTGTAGTGTTGTGCCTGCACCAACATGACTCCTGTCTGGAATGGCTCAACAGCATTGTTCTGGGAAATGGAGTTGTAACAAAGCAAATCCCAGATGATTTTTTGTTTTCCTGAAGGAAGTTAGGCCCAAAACTGAGAGTAAAAACCCTAAAATGTAAATGAGGACCTGCTGCTGGTGATTTCAGAGTGTGCAGATTAGTGCCCACCTGCAAACAGCAACATGGGGACACTGTTATTCCTTGGGTACTTCAGCACCCAGGGGGGGAAGGTGCTGTGGAAAGGCAAAGCAGTGCTGCCTCTTGAAGGAGGGAGCACTTTCCAGCTCCTGAGCAATCAGTGCAGAGCTGATACCAATTAGTTTTCTGTGGCTGTGACATTCCCTTCCCTTTTCCCACACAGGTGTTCTCCTGGGAACAGAATATCGCTCTGAATCCATCCCCTCCACCCCCTCTCCTGTCCTTCCCTCCACACCATTGCTGTCAGCCCACTCCAAGACAGGCAGCAGAGACTGCAGCACCCAGACAGACCGGGGCAGTGAGCAGGGCAAAGCTGCTCCTTCCCCTGCAGCTCCCACCCCAGCACGACTCCCCAGCACCAACCTGACCTACAGTGCAGAGAAAACAGGTAACAGAGCTCAGCCCCAGTCCCAGGGGAGAGCCTCCCCCACTCACTCTCCATCTGTGGGGCAGCTCTGACGTCCCTTTCTCCCTCCAGGCAAACTGGGGTTAGTTTTTGTGAGGACAAGTTGATTTCAGACACTAGTGTGATGGTGTTTGAGTGGTCTCAAACACTCTGAAGGAATTTTTAAAAAGCCTGAAGAGTGGCAGCATAAACGTGGGCACACTGGGCAGGGAGGTGCAGCAAGATCTGAGGATTGAGAACAGGGAGATGCAAATCCCTGGGCAGTCTGTGAGTCAGTGTCTGCCCTGAAGTCAGTTGTGAGTAGGATGTGGGGTTTAAAGACATGAAAATGGGCTGTTCAGACTGGCTATTGCATTGAGTGGGCATCCAAAGCCAGGTGGTCTCAGAGAGGGGGAGGTAGAAGCAGGAGAAGGAACTATCACAATAAAGCTGTCCTGGTACCATCACAGTCACAGGACCAGCTTCAGCCTTGGAGATCCAGTTGACAGTGACTGTCCCAGGAGCTGAATTTGCTTCCCACAGAGCTCCCAGCTGGCAAGAGCTGCTCATTTTCCAGCCCACTCTGCCAAATCAATGCAGATTACACAACCTTGCCTCTTCTCCTTACAGACACATTACAATGCTGTTGTTCTTGATGGCAGAGAACGTTTGGCTGGGCTCTGCCTCCTGCCCATGCTGTGCTGTTTAATGGGTATGGAGGGAGAACAGGTCTGGTGGTGAAAATCCACCCTGACTGCATTGGTTTAAATGCAGTCACTCCAGTTTTGTGTGGATTTGTGTAGCAGTGGGAGGTACCCAAAGGGAATTTGATAAAATAGCTTTATTTGTCTGGCTGCACACGTGGGAATTGAATTTTTTAAAACTAAAGAAGTTATTAGCTGTCTTTGGCCAATGATACGAGATGACTTAAAATATGAATATCATATTTCTGACCTCATTGAAGTTACACCTTTAATTGTCTGTCTCTTGTTTCTCCTCATCACATAGATGGGCCACTCTTCCACTCCAGCACTCTTGAAAGAAAAGCCCCTGTTCAGACTGTGGGGCAGGACCTCCCAGATGGAGAGATGGTAGAATACCTCATCTGAAAGGCTGTACCAGGATCTGAGCTGGGATAACAGTAGCAAGAAATTTTTAAAAGACATTTTTATTGGGGGAAAAAAAAATGTAGTACCTGAGTAATAAAAGAACACTCAGCTGTTTGCTCTTGTATATTATGTCTCAAAAGTTTGGTCAGGTTAATTTATAATTTGTTCTAAATTATAAAAAAACCCATAACACTTGTTCTTTGAAAGTTTCCCCTTTTATTTTTTAAATACTGGATCTGGTAACATCTGGAGTAAAAAACAAGACCTTAGGTGCACTACATCTGATATTTCATTTCAGTGTTTTTAAAGTCTCTTAAGCAGAAGTGCCTGCTCTCACAGGTGCTGGTTACATGTTTAGTTTGAATGTAGTAAGGTGAGCTTAATGGCCTTAAAATGATCAGAAGCAGGGACATTGTTGTGAGCATCACTTAATGGTTTTGGAATACAGGTGTTCTGGGAAGCTTTTCTAAATCTGAGCTGTGACCAAGGGAGATTTCCCTTTCACTTCCTCTTTCCTCTCAGTGTAAGAACTCAGAATAGGTATTTCATGTTCATAGGCTGAAAAGATTACCATTTTCAGTGTGGTAACATTTTTTTTTTTACTTCCCAAATTTCTTTTTTAATTATTTCATTGTTAAAACAAATGACTCCGGTGATTAATGTCGCATTTCATATTTGTAGTTCCTTTTGCAAGATTTGCCACACTTTTATACTTAAGTACTTTTTCAATAATTTGTACAGTGGATAGTAAATAATATATTGCATTCATGTTTTACATAAATTAATAAGGAGAATTTACAGGCCCAGCCCTGATCTGTTAGATCAGATTTCTGACATGGTAATTCCATTGGCTTTAGTGAAATTGCTTCAAATTTACCATAGCTCCAGTGGGAAGCCCTATTGTTTTTCAGATTTAACAACTTAATCTACTGCATTTGTGGAGATCTTTCTCTGTAGCAGAATTTTCTGTATTTCAAATGCCCTTCAACTTTCTATGTCCCTCCTTTCTGGAGAGACTGGATTCTTTTTCACATAGCAAAGCCTCAGAGGTAGAGCTTTAAAGAGAAGCTCTATGCAAAGGTTCAGATGGCAGATTCTCTCCTTTCAAAATACTTCTTTAATTCATCTGAGTGGAGAGAGCAGCTTCAAGAAGGTCCCAGAGGCATTACAGAAGAAAGTTACATATTTAAGTCATGAGGTTCACTTCCAGATTTTTGGGAACTATCACAAATGCAGCAGTGCTTTGGTTACAGAAACTGTAAGGAGATATTAAGACCAATAGAAGTACATGAATATTTTTTTGTTACTGTCTTTGCATTTTATTAAAACACTTCAATATTAATTTCTGTTAAAAACTACTTTTTTTTTTTGTACTTGAATGTTAAAATATTTCATTAGCCAGTGGTCACACCCTGGGAACCTGGCTAGTTTCAGCTTTCTGTGCAACATTAGAGTAGCAAAGTTTTCATTTCAGATCGTTTCACCCCCGAAATGAGGAAATCCGGCAATTAATTATCACAGAGTTAGTGAATGTCTTTAATTCCTGTTTGACACTACTGCTGTGGTGTTCAAATGCAATGGCCTTAGCAGACCAACAGGGATCACAGGAGTTCCACAGTGGGAGGGGAGAGGAGGTGCCTCTCTCCTCACAGGTGGTGCCTAAAGGTCGGCCCTGAGCTTTCCTTCTGATAACAATCACTTAAAATCCAAGGAAAACACTTCCCATGGTTTCTAGCAGGTTTGCTGCTGGTTGGGGATCTTCAGGCCACATTCCCAGTCCTGCAGGAGGCAGAGGAGGCAATGGGTGGGGTGGGAGATGCTCTGGCCAGGCACAGCCCCCTTCCATCAGGATATCCAATGTCCTTCCAGACAGTTCCAGACCTCCCTTCCCCCTGAACCATTCCCCACTCTTTTCTAGGCACACACCACCACCACCACTTCATTCTCATCCCTGAGAATGTCTTGCTTCTGATTTCTCTTGGCTTAACATCCCACTTTATGAAGTAATGCCCACCCTGGATGATTTGATTTCTCTTCCTCCTCCACAGTTGTTGAAAATTCAGTTTTTCTCATTAGCTCAAGGTGTCCATTTTTTTGCCATTTCAGCAAAAATATCTATATTGTATTTTGTGGGTTTGGCTTAAAATGAACAACAAGGGAAATAAAATGCCATTGAGTGTCTGTGTGAGGGTGGGGAGAAATGTTTGAATGCTTTTCTCTTCCTTTAGAGCCAGGAAAAGTAATATTCCATCTTTACAAATACTTCTCAGCATCTGGAAAGAAGTTTTACGACTGTAGATCTCTAAATAAACAGTTAAACTGACTTGATTCACAGTAATTCTAAAATATCTGGGAAATTTGGATCTTTTACAGATAAGACCTCTTTCAGAAAACTGATTTTCCCCAATCAGTATTGTCTGTTCAGGAGAAAATAATTGGTTTATCCTCCCTGCAGCTCACTGTTTTCAAGTGGAGTGCCACTGCATTTTATTTTTACAAATCAAAAAGGACATAATAGCTTCCTGTGAATAAAATACAGCAACTATCTCCTCCAGAAATGGAAGCCAGGCTGTCTCTGACAGCCCGAACCATCAGGATTTCAGGAGCCTTGGCAGTTCCTTGTCCACTGAAGTCATTTTGGAAGATGGTGCAGTTTTACGCTGCTTAAGTCAGACTTTTTGCCCTATTTTGTCATTTCAATTTCTTCCAAAAAAAGCAAAAAGCCCAGAAGTTTGCTGTGGAAGTTGGAGGTCATTTTCCTGTGCTGACAAACTGGGAGCCATCAGGAATGTATTCTTCCCCTGGAGCTTCCTCAGAGCCATCCTGATGTGAATGTAAACGAGCTGCTTGCTCTGAGGAAGATGTGTACTACAGTCTTCAGTCTCTGTACAGATTTTTATTTTGTTTTTAAAACAGAAACTGCTTTAAGGAGACAAACTGCACATCTAGTTCCTTTGCCTTCTGTAGAGCTTATTTCTGGTAGAAAGTGATTTTTAACAATGATTGCAACGACCTTTGCAAACCAAAATTTTAGACTAAGAGTTTTTCTTAAACTCGGGTATTAGAAGCAGAATTGTAGCTTTTATAAAGAAAGCCACATATTCTTCTTTGTAGAGAAAAACAAGAAAATGAAGTTTAGTTCTTTTTTTTTTCCTCTTCCAGTGCTTACAGAAAGGCAAAACTCCCAAGTCCTTCCCTTGGGCAGTTCCTTTGTGCTTTGACTGCTCGGGGAACCGCCTGAGATCCAGAGACTTCTGTTCCACCTGGCCCAATGTTGTTATTAAATGAAAGAACTCCGGCCTGGCAGCTCCTGGGGGGTTTAGAGCAGTGATTTAGTGCCAGGGGACTCAAGGGGATGTGTGAGTTGTTCCTCAGGAGTCTGCAGGGGGACACTGAGGTCACCATGTGTGGTGGGGCTGAAGTTCTGCCCGTGGGGTCTGTGCTGGAATCACCTTTGCTTTGGTTTTTGGGGCTGCCTGAGCTGGGGGGACTCCCAGAATTTTAGGCCAGACCCATTTCCAAGGACACCTCGTGCTCCAGGAGCCCCTGGTGGCATGTGGGACCTGTGACACCCGTGGTGGCTCGGGGGGACTGGGGCTCTCCACACTGACACAAGGCAGGAAAACCCTGGGATAACTGAGCTTCCTCTCCCTGGGGCTGGCACAGGTTATCCTGGGATTCACCCTGCTGCCCAGGGGTTTGCTCCATGCCAGGGCTGGGGGGACAGGGGGCTGTGGAGAGTGGGAGTCTCTTTTCATGTATTTGTATAGGAATTCTTTTGTAAAAGTTAGTGGTTTTATGTCTAGGAAGTAAAAAGACATTGTAAAATGTAATTGTACTGTATTTATGAAGAAAATACATTTCTTTTCAAAAAGACCTTCTTCTAAGTTGGTTCTAGAGTCTGGTTTCCACCACCATCATCTCGTAGAGTTTTTTTGGGGCAAATGGCTTTGAGCAGTTTCCCTCCCAGCAGGGTTGTGGTCTAACAGGGGCCCAGTCAGCTGCTTCTCTTTAGGACCCAAAATATCAAAGCATGAATTAAAATACTAAAATTTACCATTTCACAACCATAGACAGTGTGTCAAGAGAATGATCTTTCCTATATAAATCTATATTGAAGTGAATCACATGGTTTATTATTTTTCCCCTTTATTTAAACCATCCAAGCTTATTTTGTAATTTGTGACTGGGCTGTTTTGTAATTCGGCTGTTGAAACAGCCCTTAAGTCTTTGAAGGTTTATGGCAGCTTTAATTCTAGAAAGAAAACAAAATAGTCAGTGTAAATGTGCACTAAGAAGTCTTGTAAATATGTATCTGTGTAAAGAATGGATCCTTGTCTTTTCAGCTTTTTTTCCAGTGAGTTGCAGTAAATTTGTTTAGTATGAAAAGCTTGTGGAATACCAAACAAAAACAACCTTCACCTTCCCGAGTCCTCACTACGGCTTGGCCTCTAAGTTTTCAACTCCTAATCAGAGATTTTACAAGATAAATTAATTGTCATTCCAGTCTCTTCCCTTAAGCATCCCGATTTATTTTTCCCTCTGGCCGGCCCTGCAGCTGCCCACAGCTCACACCTTTTAACAGTCAGATTAGCAGCACTTTGAGCTGCTGTGACAGCCACCTCTCCTTTGATGCCTGGACCCTTTTCCAGACATCTGAGGCCATCAGCACATGAGCAGCCTTCACCCCTGTGAGTATTTTCCACATCACAGCCTTCACTAGACCCATGTGCTTTTTGTTCCTCTATTCTTGGTGCATTTTGCTGCCTCCTAATTTATCTCTCCCGTCTCATGGTGCTGTCGGAGAGAGGGAGCAGGGATTACTGGGAAGCTGCTTGAAAGTGGTCAGCCTTGATGCAATTTCACTGTTGACTTTTGAGTTTGATCTTAACAAAACTGTCACCTCCCCTGCTGTAATAAATACCAGCCTGACAAATCTGGGGGCCAGTGGTCAGCTCAGCACATCCATCCCCTCCACTCTCAGGCCTTTTGATGTTGTTTCTATAAATCTCTCTGGCGTGCCAGAGCAGAAACAAGAAGAAAAAACACAAAAAACAAACAAAAAAAAAAAAAACAAAAAAACCTGGCCAGACAAACCCCCACAGCTCCAGAAGCTGGCTAATAGCTGCTTTATTTAATAACACAAGTGTGGCCCATCTGCACAGGGGTGTGAGAGGAGTAGCTGGGCATTTCACAAGCCCATGTGGGCAGCAAAGATCCAACCCCTGCTCTGTGGGGAGCAGCCAGGAGCCAGGCAGGGAGGATTTGGGATTTCACTGGGATTCCACGTGCCCTCACTTTTCCTGCTGACCAGCCCACTTGGACATAAACATCTCCCAGAGGCCATCCCTGTTCTGCTGCTGCATCTGCTCAACACCTGCATGGGAAAGGCACCTCCTTCAATCCCATTATCTGCTACTCAGCCTGCCAAGAGCTGGGGCTTAAAAGGGAATAAAAATGAAAAGGTTGGTGGTTTAGGTTTGGTTGGTTGGGTTTTTTCCCCCCTCTCTCTGTTGGCTCCAGCCTTTAGGTAAAAGCTCCTTTGCTCCAAATCCTCCCTAAGTGCAATGGAGGTAGTGGTTGACTCCACGCCAGCCCCATGGGTGGGAGGAGAGAATTAGAACTAAAACAGAGCAGAGTGAGTACAGCACAGTCCCAAGGGCTGCATTATTCTATTTATTGTAAAGTCTTGCCTGTTATTGCTGTTAAACACCTCTGGAGAAAAGCAGAATTCCATAATGCCACAGGACCTTTCCCAGCAACAGCTCTGTGCCTCCCCTTCCTGCTCCCCGGGGAAAAATTGGAGCATTTTATGTATTTTGGAGCATTTCTCTGAATTCTGTAAGGAAGAATAATATAAAATGGCAGCAAAACACTGGCACTGTAAAGGTGCTTTTACAGAGCTATTTATACATAGTGACGTTGGAATGAGATAATCTTCACTTTGTATTGTGGAGGTAAACAGGAGAGGACAATTTACATTGATGCCTTGCCAGAAGGAGCACTAATCTTTAAAATATAAGGCTTTTATATATATATATATACACACACACATAAATACATGCAATTTATAAAAACTGGTAATTTTGAGAACCTAATTTTACCTGATGAAATTTTCTTTTCCTCTCTCGTCATTTTTTTTCAAACATAAATGGGCAGGTTTGGAGCTTCATTATGTCTCTACCCTCCTGTTTCCTGTTGTTGCATTTCAGAACTAAAAAATAAGAAAGAACCCCTCCTGACTGCAGCTTTTCAGTTCTTTATTTCAGTATTTTGAGGGTATTTTGTTTTTCCTTCACTGGTCACCCCAGAGCTCAGGCAGGATGATGCCTGGGCCGTGTGCATTCACAGCCACAATATCCCTGTCTGCACATCCATCCCCTCTGGCAGGAGGAAAATCCTTGTCCTGTCCTCCTGTGGGAACCACCAGCATTTCCCTGCTGGAGCTCCCAGCCCTCCAGTACCTAAAAGAGACCAAAAGAGCTGGAGAGGGACTTATGTGGTGATAGAACAAGGGGAAATGCCTTCAAAGTGACAGAGGGTGGGTTTAGGTGGGATATTGGGAGAAATTCTCCCCTGGGAGGGTGGGCAGGCCCTGGCACAGGGTGCCCAGAGAAGCTGTGGCTGCCCCTGGATCCCTGGAATTGTCCAAGGCCAGGTTGGACAGGGCTTGGAGCAGCCTGGGACAGTGGAAGGTGTCCCTGCCCATGGCAGGGGGTGGAATGAGATCCC
Source organism: Poecile atricapillus (assembly GCF_030490865.1). Classification (NCBI taxonomy): domain Eukaryota; kingdom Metazoa; phylum Chordata; class Aves; order Passeriformes; family Paridae; genus Poecile; species Poecile atricapillus. The sequence continues at coordinate 3,041,693 of NC_081260.1, forward strand.
AGCCTGTTCAGAACCAGAACATCTGCACTTGTGCCCACCCCCAGCAGCAAACAGCTTTCCTTGCCCACCTGGGCACTCACACCAAAGGAAATGAGATGTTGTGAGATGGCTCTGGCATGGCTGGAAGGTTGAGAACAGGGGCAGAGTCCTTGAGAGCCTCAGCCTGGTTGGTCTGGTGTGCTTATCCCAACACTTTAACCCTCTGCAGCCACATTATCCGGGATGTGGGCTTAGAAGAAATGAGATTTGCCAAGGGAGAAGGGCTGGAAGACTTAATGAGCTGCCTGCTGGAGCTCAGCAATTAGTGCTGGACTGTACGGCCCAATTAGGGTACTATTAACTTTAGTTCTCTGGAAATACAGCGATTAATATTACTAATAATTCTCCTGACCTCAAAGTAATTGCAGAGCATTAAAGGAGAAAACTGTTTCTAATTAAGCAATTCCCAATCCTTCTGTTTTCCCTTTTTTCTAAGCCTCTGGTGCCCTCTCAGCCATCCCAGTGTGGGGCTTGCCTGGTTCAGAGATGGGATGTGCAGTGGGGCAGAAATTGCTGTCCCTGCTGCTAAGAAATGACATTCCTGGAACTCTTCAGCACTTAAAACCCCAAAGTCTGGGCAAACCATAATCCTGCACTCTCTAAACAATTTCTGATGGAAAATCAATCTTCTTTCACTGCCAGATTAAGCCCTTGGAAGGAGAACCAGGAGCCTCCACTGGTCCCCAAATCATAAAATCACAGAATGGTTTGGGTTAGAAGGAATCTCATTCCAAATTCCCTGCCAGGGGCAGGGACACCTTCCACTGTCCCAGGCTGCTCCAAGCCCTGTCCAGCCCAGCTTTGGACATTTCCAGCGATCCAGGAGCAGCCTCAGCTTCTCTGGGCACCCTGTGCCAGGGCCTGCCCACCCTCACAGGGGAGAATTTCTTCCTAATATCAATTTAAATTGAAGTAATTGCATTAGTGGCAACTGCAAACAACTCGTGAGGAGAAAATGGAGGTTAAAACTGAGTAAACAAACAACAGGAGTTGGAGATGCCCAGCTGGCAGAGCCATGTGCTGCAAATCCAACTCGGTTTGACCTGGACAGTGAAGCAGTTTTGCCTGTACAGACACAGTGGGCAGGGTCTGCTCTCCCTCTCACAGCCCAAACCGAGGCTGCTGTGACACCCCACATTGCAAAAATCCAAATTTAACCCTTCCCACGGCCCGTTGTGATAATGAAACCTGGATTTCTGTTTCATTCCAAGCACCAGGAGGAGTGAGGATAAGCAGCCATGCCAGCTCCACTCACAGGTGCTGGTTTGGTGGTTTAACCCTCAAATGCTGCTGCTGAGTCTTCAAAAATAAAAAGATCCCCCATGGCTGGATGGGAGAATCATGCACTTTTCAGAGTGGCTGAGCAAAGCCAGGCTTGAATGAACCCTGCACCACATGTGTAGGGAAAGGTTTCAATGCTAACACGTGTATTTATTTGTTAGAATTATAAACCAGGGCTTGGGGTGCTAACACCAACACAGTGATGCTCCCTGTACCCCTCATTGCAACTACACAAAATGCTGCTCACGGCTCTCCTCGGCAGGGCAGGTGTGTCAGTGGGCACCACCCAGCCTTCAGGCACTGGGCTGGCAAGAAAAACACATTTTCCCAGTGTCCAGCCCTTCAGGGAGACCCAACTGAGCCAGGACAGGTCACCCTGAGACCCCCCAGCAGTGGCAGCTGTGCCAGAGCCTGTGCCAAATGCACCTTTCTCACTTCCTTTTTTTAACATCAAGGAAAGGAAGAACAGGATTTTGGAAAGCAGTGTTTTTCCTCAAGAGCTTCAAGCAAAATATTAAATTTTAACAGCAGGATTTGGTCTTTTTGGGAGCATTTCCACCTGCAGCTCAGCACGGCATGGAACATAAAGGAACTGACTCCTGGCTCTCCCAGACATCTGTGCTTTTAAAAACGAGCATTTCACGCTTCTTAGAGGAGTTGGATGAGAGGCATGTGCCATTTCTCACCTAAACAGAGTTATCGGTGTCCTCGCTGCTGGGGCGAGGATGGAGAGCGCTCTCAGCACGGCAGATAAACAGATCTAACAGAGATAAACAGATCTAACAGAGATAAACAGATCTAACAGAGATAAACAGATATAACACAAGAGAGATAAAGAGATATAACATAACAGAGATAAACAGATATAACATAACAGAGATAAACAGATATAACACAAGAGAGATAAACAGATATAACATAACAGAGATAAACAGATATAACAGAGATAAACAGATGGATAAGGAAAGGCAGCCCCAAGGGCTGGAGGTGCCACGAGGTTTCAAAGACTTTCCTGGACCCTTATGAAATTCATCTGTGCTTCTGAAAGCAATCGGTGCCTTGTTGGGTTCTGTGTAGCTGCCAAATGCTGCTCTGGAGGAGGCAGGAAAGGCAGCACTGCCCCAGGAGAGCAGGCAGGGGCTCTGTGGGGGACACCAAGGAGCAGGGAAGCCTCAAATGTAATTAATTAAAACAAAAAAAAATCAAATCAGACCCACCCCGCCTCATACTGAGCACATCAAGAGCCGAGAATGGCTGCACAGAGTGAGAGAGGACAGATGAATTTTGCCACCGTGCCACAAAAAAATCCCTTTACAAGCAACGCAGTGCTGAAATGATGCAGCTCTGGGGGCGGCATCTTGGTGAGCTAATCCTTTCTGGAGTATCTTTGCACTTCACCATCCCACGGAGCAGAGCCCACACCCATCCCTGGGCAGAGAGGTCAAAATTTGGTGGCTGCCCCTGGCCTGGGAGCAGGCACAGAACATCCCTGTGGGTGCCACAGGCTGTGCCCGCATCACCTGCTTCATGCCAGCCTGTCTGTTCTCCACGCAGCCTCTTGGGCCCCCCGTCCTCCAGGGACAGGACAAGGAGGGATGGGTAAGAATTAAAAGAGGAGGAATTTAGGTTAGATATTAGGAATTCTTCTCCTGGGAGGGTGGGCAGGCCCTGACAGGTGCCCAGAGCAGCTGTGGCTGCCCCTGGATCCCTGGCAGTGCCCAAAGCCAGGTTGGACACTGGGGCTTGGAGCAGCCTGGGATGGTGGGAGATGTCCCTGCCCAGGGCCTGGGGGGTGTCCTGGGACATCGCGGCCACCTCCAGTCCTGGAGGAGCCCCCCGTGTCACCCGGGCTGCTGCCGACGGCTCGGGCTGTGTTTGGAGGGTCGAGGGCACTGCTTTCCCAAAAACCTCTAGATGGCAATCGCTCGCAGCGCTGCCGAGCCTTTCCCGGAGCTCGCTGGGAAACCTGGAGCCACCCTGGATCTGCATCCTGGGGAAGTGATGCTCTGAGCCCCGTGTCATTTGCCAGCATCCCTCATGTCCTGCTTCCTGCTGGTTCTCTGTGCAGAGCTCCCCGATGTTCCATCCCTTCTCCCCATCCCCTTTATCCTGCAGCTCCCCGATGTTCCATCCCTTCTCCCCATCCCCTTTATCCTGCAGCTCCCCAATGTTCCATCCCTTCTTCCCATCCCCTTTTCCCTGCAGCTCCCCGATGTTCCATCCCTTCTCCTGATCCCCTTTTCCCTGCAGCTCCCCGATGTTCCATCCCTTCTCCCCATCCCCTTTATCCTGCAGCTCCCCGATGTTCCATCCCTTCTCCTGATCCCCTTTTCCCTGCAGCTCCCCGATGTTCCATCCCTTCTCCCCATCCCCTTTTCCCTGCAGCTCCCCGATGTTCCATCCCTTCTCCCGATCCCCTTTATCCTGCAGCTCCCCGATGTTCCATCCCTTCTCCTGATCCCCTTTTCCCTGCAGCTCCCTGGTGCTCTGTCCCTTCTCCCGATCCCCTTTTCCCGACACGGGGCTTTGGGAGCGACAAGCAGGACGAGCCATCAGCTCCTGTGTCTCACAGGGGACCAACACACCTGGAGAAAAATAATCAACTCACCCAGTTTATTCCCAGCTGGCTAGAAAAGATTTTCTCATTCTACCCAAACTTAAAAGTGTATTTTTAAGTGCAGAGTGACTGGCCGGGCAAGGAAGACTTTTCAGGCTGTCTTGCTGCCGTGGGTACCCCAGATTTGGCCATCCCCAATCGCTGGTGCTCCCTGCGGGGCCGTGGGGGACAGGGACCAGCTGGGTCCTGCTGTGGAAGCTGAGGCTGGAGCAGCTTCAAGCCGGGAAACTGCAAATATCGTCTGTCCCTGGCGATGGGTGCAGTAAATGGCATTTATTGTGTTAAATGGAGAGTGCTCCCAGCCCTCGGGGCAGCTCGCTGCAGGTAATAGGGCAAATATTGCTGTTTTCTCTGGTAAAACGAAATCACAGCCGGCTTCAGCCTCAGTGATGGGAGATGGGGAGAAACCAGGGTCACTTTCCAGCTGTGTTTCTTCATGCTCACACTTAGGCACTGCTAATTTCCATCTGCAGGTTCCTGGGCTGCTGGGGGAGCTGGCAGGGGCATCGAGTCCCTCGATTTGCTCCTTCTGCTGCCTCCTGCCTCCAGCTGAGGACCAGGCTCGGCTCCTCCTGCAGCCCCAACTCACCCCACAGCCCCATCCTATCCCACTGCCACCCTCCTCCTTCAGTTTCAATAACTTTGCCACAAATACAGGTGAAGATTTTTTGAGGAAAGGTGCAGCACATCCAGCCCTGTGCATTGCCCAGCCTGGCCATCAGGTACTCCCCCTCCAAGAGAAGGGGCTGCTGATTTTCCCTGGCTCAGGAACAGGATGAGCTGCAGGCATGCTGGACACCAAACAGCTTTCCCAGCAGCTTTGCAGGGCTGCTTTTCCCTGCTGAGACATCTGCCCAGGGCTGGAGTTGACTCAGCACCAGGGATTAGGAGCTGCAGAAGGGAGCAAGCAGAAAATAATGAATCATTATAGAAAATGATAAATCCCTGCACTAATAAATAATGCAGTAAGAGGTAATTAATTATCTCCATTTATGCTGAGCTGCCTGGTTATTGATTTAGATGTGTTCCCAGCCTAGGCAGCCCTGACTCCTTCAGGATTTCTTCTGTGTCCTTCCACCTTCCCTCTGTCAAAGCCTCTCTGCTGCAGGTCTGGGCAGGACTCGCATCTCCTGGACCAGGAACTGGTGCTGAACCTCCCCGGCACTGCTGGGCTGTGCTGTGCCTGTGCTGGTCACTCAGGTGAGCCTGTGCTGGTCACTCAGGTGAGCCTGTGCTGGTCACTCAGCTGTGCCTGTGCTGGTCACTCAGCTGTGCCTGTGCTGGTCACTCAGCTGTGCCTGTGCTGGTCACTCAGCTGTGCCTGTGCTGGTCACTCAGGTGAGCCTGTGCTGGTCACTCAGCTGTGCCTGTGCTGGTCACTGGGGTGAGCCTGTGCTGGTCACTCAGCTGTGCCTGTGCTGGTCACTCAGCTGTGCCTGTGCTGGTCACTCAGGTGAGCCTGTGCTGGTCACTCGGGTGTGCCTGTGCTGGTCACTCGTGTGTGCCTGTGCTGGTCACTCAGCTGTGCCTGTGCTGGTCACTCAGCTGTGCCTGTGCTGGTCACTCAGCTGTGCCTGTGCTGGTCACTCAGGTGAGCCTGTGCTGGTCACTGGGGTGAGCCTGTGCTGGTCACTCAGCTGTGCCTGTGCTGGTCACTCAGCTGTGCCTGTGCTGGTCACTTGGGTGTGCCTGTGCTGGTCACTCAGGTGAGCCTGTGCTGGTCACTCAGCTCTGCCTGTGCTGGTCACTCAGCTGTGCCTGTGCTGGTCACTCGGGTGAGCCTGTGCTGGTCACTCAGCTGTGCCTGTGCTGGTCACTGGGGTGTGCCTGTGCTGGTCACTCAGCTGTGCCTGTGCTGGTCACTCAGCTCTGCCTGTGCTGGTCACTCGGGTGTGCCTGTGCTGGTCACTCGGCTGTGCCTGTGCTGGTCACTCAGGTGTGCCTGTGCTGGTCACTCAGCTGTGCCTGTGCTGGTCACTCAGGTGAGCCTGTGCTGGTCACTCAGCTGTGCCTGTGCTGGTCACTCAGCTGTGCCTGTGCTGGTCACTCAGGTGAGCCTGTGCTGGTCACTCGGGTGAGCCTGTGCTGGTCACTCAGGTGAGCCTGTGCTGGTCACTCAGCTGTGCCTGTGCTGGTCACTGGGGTGTGCCTGTGCTGGTCACTCAGCTGTGCCTGTGCTGGTCACTCAGCTGTGCCTGTGCTGGTCACTCAGCTGTGCCTGTGCTGGTCACTCGGGTGAGCCTGTGCTGGTCACTCAGCTGTGCCTGTGCTGGTCACTCAGGTGAGCCTGTGCTGGTCACTCAGCTGTGCCTGTGCTGGTCACTTGGGTGTGCCTGTGCTGGTCACTCAGGTGAGCCTGTGCTGGTCACTCAGCTGTGCCTGTGCTGGTCACTCGGGTGAGCCTGTGCTGGTCACTCAGGTGTCCTGCAGCACAGATATGTTGGGATCAGGCTGTAAGGACAGGAAAATCACCCCGGAGTGAACCCTGGGAACACCAGGCGGACGTGGCTGCATCCCAGCCCTTGCTGGAGCAGTGATGTCAGAGGCACCAGATGGCTCCTTTCTGCCCGATTTAATGGTGCCTAATGAGGTCACTTCCATAAAAGAGTTAATTATTTCCTGGGAGCCATTTGCTAACGCAATTAAGTCTGTTTCATGCCTGGTTTTAGCGACTGGCTGCGAGCAGGGCTGGTGTGAAAGGCGAAGCAAGGGCCGGTGGCTCCAGCCGTCCCCACTGCCTTGTGCTGGTGCTCCCAAAACAGAAACTTCTCACTTTCTCTTTCCCAGGAATGGGCCAGCAGCTCCTGGGATGATTTTCCATCCTACTTCCCCCCAGAAGCACTAGAATGGCCATTCCAGGGCTGCACCGTGTGTAATGTCATTTGTAAGTGCAAAAGATGGATTTTGATGATTTGTTGTACCTGGTGATGGAGCCTGGAGGAGTTTCTTCAGTTCTTCTTTCTTAGGAAATCGGCTCAGATGGCCCTCTGAGCGTTTTTATTGAAATAAATAAGAAAGGGCTGTGCCCCCTGAGGCCATCCTGCTCCTTTTCACAAACCTGGGGGTGAAACACAACCACCAGCACCTGCCAGGGCAGATCAGCACAGGAACAACAGCCTCAGCCCTTCCCGCACCAGCATAGCTTTAATTAAAAAATAAACTGTCAGACACCATAAAAAATTAAAACTTAAATGCCTTTAACATCCATCTGCAAGTCTTTTGGCAAGGCTGAGGAGGCAGAGTGGCTGCCACTCCCCACTGGGCCTCAGAAGGCTCCATGTCCCCACACAGGACCCGATGTTGTCCCTCCGTGGGGTGGCATTTGGGGAGCACACCCTACTCCCAGTGTGGCTGGCAGCAAGGAAGAGGGCGGCTGCAAGCTCCCAGGAATGCTTTGAGTGTTTTCATTGGATTTTATGAGGATTTTTCTGCTCCCTTGTGGGTGTTGCAGGTGTCAGCCAGGTGAGGAGGAGTTTTGTGACCACGCAGCAAGGCTGGTGCAGTGGGAGGTGGCGCGGTGCTGCAGTGCAAATGGGACAGGAGGTAACGAGTGCCAGGCCTGGCCCTGCTCCCTTCCAGGGCTCCCAGTGATGGGGACAGCCAGCAATCCCACAGGGGAACCTTTCCTCTCCCTTCTCTCACTCTCAGTGCCCTCATCACCACATCAGGAGCTGGGGCTGCTGACCCCTGCTCTGCAAGATGAAAGAGTCAGAACATGACGATGCTCCTTCCCTGCCAGGCCACCACTGAATTATTTAATCTCTTCTGAAAAATCTGCCCGGTGCCTGGTGTGGAGGGAAACTCCCCAGGCTCTGCCTGGAACCTCCCTTTCCCTCCTTTTCCCGAGTTTTTTCTATTCATCTGCCTTTTGCTGTTGCTGCCCCTGGAGAAGGTGGTACCATCCCCCTGTCCAGGACCAGCTGGTGATGACGAACCCTGCTCCCCTCCCGGGCCTGCTGCTGCTCCTGGGTGATTATTCCTGTTAATTACTTCCCTCAGAGCAGAAGCCAGATGCAAAGCTGTCAGCTCTGAGTGCTGCTTGGCTTTTGCCCTCGCATCTGCAGCCGCCGGCCTTGGAGAATCCTCTTGGAGGCTCTGGGTGCTGCTGGCAGGAGGACAAACAGCAGTGCTGCAAAGGCACCGTGCCACCAGCGCTCCCAGCCGTGGCTGGATTCCAAAATCTTTCCCCTCCTGGTGTTTTTCTGGATGTCTGGGTGCAGGGATGTGTTGGTCAGGGCAGAGGGTGCAGGAGCAGAGGATGTGTTGGGTACCAAACCCCTCTGGAGATGGGGGCTCTGCTCAACCTGGGCCCAGCCACCCCTCTGGCTCTGGATTCTGCACCTGGCCCGGGTGAGGGTCCTGCAGGGTGATCTGGGCAGCGAGAGGAGCAGTTCCACTGGGGTCAGAGCAATCCCAGCATAGCTGTGAAAACAGGGCTGTTAAACCACACACCTGAGGAGGTTTCCTTTCCCTCTGGATCAATTCACCAAGTGTTTATCAATGGTGTCGATCACCGGGAGTGACAGGCTGTCCTGGACACATCATGTTTCTGCTTCCCCTCCCTTCATCCCAGGCTTGCTGACTGCTCTGCCCCAGTCCCCACAGGGGGAAAGCCCAGCTGGGGATGATGGACAGGAAGATGCTGCTCAGCAGGAGCACCACTGAGTCATTTACCCCCTGCTCAGCCCCGGGAGCACTCACCCCACAGGCTGCACCGCCTGTGTTCCAGGACACAGCAGATTAATAAACTGCCTGGTGGGGCTGTGAATGAAAATGGGGTTTCACAGCACAGGCTGCACCTTGCCCTGTGCTGAGCTCAGCTGTAAAGCAGCAGAACCCAGCCCAGGTCTGCTCTTGGGGCATTGGAGGGTCCTTCAAGGTGATGATGATGATCTGCAGCACCACCACTGTCTCGTGTGCCTCCTCTGAAAAGAGGCTGAGGGAAGGAGACCCAGAGCAGGTGTTTGCTGGCAGAGCCGTGTTTAGAGACCTCTCTCTATCCATTTTTCATTACAGTGCTTCATAGCAGAGTTTCTGGAAGCAGCAGTGAGGAGCATCTGCTGACAAGCACCTCCTGTGGCCACCAGAACTGCCGAGAAGCACTCGAGCCCAGGGCAGCAGCTGAGCAGAGGCACTGCACAGAGCTGGGCAGCTTTCAGTGCTTCATCTTTCCTCACTGAAGAGGGAGAAGGTGGTGTCTCTGCAAATCCCAGTGCACCACAGAGCAGCAAAACCCATCAAAGAGAGTAAAACCTATCAGAGAGTGGCAAAACCCACCAGCAGGCAGGGCCCCCGAGAGCCTGCTGCTGAATTCCCCATCTTCACAGTGCTGGAAAGAATTTAAAATATACACTTCTGTGCTGTTTGGCACATCCTTTTGCAATCCTTAATGCTCATCTCTCCCTGCTGAATGAGCTTCATGGATTTCAGGAGGCCTGGAGGGAGAAGAAATCACCCTGAGACACGGCAGTGACTTAGGAGAAGCACAAGTGCCCCAGGAGAGATATGTGTGTGTGAGGACACAGTGCCACAGGCACAAACCGAGTGCCACCATGGTGCTGACGAGCTCCAGAGCCACAATGGACAAAGCTGAGGGGCAAGTGGTGTTCCAGGAGGTGATGATGCTCACACTCATCATCATCAGGCCAATGTCACACCCCAGGGCTGACCCACAGCCAGATGGACACGACTGTTTATCTGCACCACCACCACCACAACACCTGTGTGTCTCCAGCACTGTCAAACAGCAATAATCCTTTCATAAGCTGGAAAAAAGCCTATTTTTCTTACAGGGAGAATGATTGTTAAAGGGTTCTTGCAAATTACTCCAGAAGCAGGCTGGGTCAGAAAAAAAGAAAGCAAAACCTGTCTGCTCCTCATGTTCCTCAGCCACCTGCCCCAAGAAATATTTTGCTTTCTCTTGCCTGATTTTGCTCCAGGGATGAAATGGCCAGCAGCACAAACCAGGGCTCAGGCAGCATCAGGCAGCAGCATCCCATGGCTGGAGAGGCTCCTGCATGGCCAGGGCACAAGGGACCTGCTGCCTGCACGGGCCCATGCCCTCCCCTGGGTACCCAGCACAGATCCAGCTGCCTCAGCACTTTTGTCCCTCTTTTCTCCTTTATCCCTGCAGGATCCCACCTGGGGCTGGCAGAACCCCTGTGCCAGAGGGGCTGGAGTGGGTCAGGAAGCAGCTGGAGCTGCTGGAGGGCAGGCACAGGAACACCTGAGCCACTCCCAAACCTCCACCCCTTCCCAAACTGGGCTAAACCCCAGCAGCCATGGACTGAGGGAGTTCACCTGAGTGCATTTCAGGTAGAGGCTCTGTCCTCACAGCTGCATCACTGCCAGCTACTCTGGTGGCTCTAAAATGTGGCTTCTGCTGCTGAGCTTTGTTTCCTGGCACACCTTTATTTTGCATCCAAGGTTTTGCCTTGGATAGACGTGGGTTATGACAGTGGGGAGCCCCCTCAGCTGTTTGGTGCCCAAGCCAAGGTCTCTTCATGCTCCTGCCTGGCTGATTTGTCCATGTCATGGGCTGGCAGCAGTGTCTTGTCCTTTACTTTGGGACTTAGTGGCTAAAACAGCTCCTCCACGCCCAGGTGGGACACAGAGGAGAGAGCAGCTGGGTGGGAGCTGGGGGGAACACAGGGCTGTAAATCCCACCAGCACAGGAGAAAAACAGCAGTTTGGAAGTTGAATTGAAGCAAAAAATTGAAGTGGAAGTCCAAGTGCCTGCTCTTTCCCCACGTTTCCCATGCACAAGTCCAGCAGCAGCACTGTGTCTGTGTCCAGCCCTTCAGCCCGTTCTGCTCCCAGGTCCATCCCCTGGGGATGCTCCCTCTGCAGTGGTGCTCCCAAGCAAATTGCCATGGAAACAGATCCAAGGCACACAAAATCTGCCTCTGAACCTGGACCGAGGGGGTCCTGCCAGGGGAGGGGCTTTGTTCATCCCTGCTGCCTTCATCCTCTGCCCCTGGGGCTTACAGCTCCAGGAGCAGCAGGGACAGGGCAAGGAAACCTCATCCCAGGGCTCCTTGGGCATGTTCCAGCTTTTCCTGGGACACTGAATTCCCTATTTCTGTGACCTGGCAGGAGTTTGCAGTGATTTTTAACAAAAATGTACATGTTGAACCGATGCTGGTGGGGACCAGCTGCAGGCCAGAGCTGAGGGGGAAAAACTCATTAAACCACAAGGCCCTGACTGCTTGTGCATCGTCAGAAAAAAATTAGTGCCTGCTAATTTGCTCAGACTGTTGCATGGGCATGACTGCATTTCGAGCTGGTTCCTGGTCCCAGTTGCCTTTCCCAGTGGCACTGGTGGCTGGCTGAGCTCCCCTGGCCCTGCTGCCCCACACTCTGCCCTTCCCCTCCTTGCTGGGAGCCTGTGGAAGGGCCAGCCCTCGCCTTGCTCGCTCCAGGCTCGTGGCCAGAAAACAAGGAAAACTGGCTACTGGATGGGGAACAAAGACTCTAAACTATTTTTTAATAGATCTCAAACTCAAAAGCCCAGCAGGGTCAGACCCAGCTCACAGGGCAGCCCCTAAAGAGGAGCTGCAGTGGGGGCAGAGGGAAGGTAGAGCAGGACCTGCCAGGTCTCTCTTTTCCTCTGCTCTAAGGTGCCCAGAAGAGGAGGCTTTCCCAAACACCAGGTCCTGCTCCTTCAGGATTTTCTCTGCCTCTCCCTGGCTTTCCAGCCACTTTTGGGTCGTTCAGCTGGGTCCCATCGCTGAGCAGGGCAAACTTTGCCTTCTACTCACTTAGGTATAAATAATCTTTTACTATATTAATTACTTTGCACAGAAGGATAAGACATAAATTATAACCCAATGGTTATAATTGCATGTTCTTAGCACGTGTGCTTCGTTACTAATTATCCCCCTTCTCCCAGGCAGATTAAAAAGCAGAATCACTGGATTGTGGCTGCCAGGGAATAAGGCTGCTGAGGGAGGAGAGGGAGCCCTTTCTTGCCGCCAAAGGGGTGTAAAATACTGCCACAAATACAAATACAGCCCCTTCCCTCCCCAAATTAAATTAGTTTGAGGTGGTACCTGCAGCTTTCCTGGGGGACAGTGATGCCCATGGCAGCCCTGAGACCTTCCTCCCATTCCATGTCTCCCATCCTGCCTCCTTCCATTCACAGTGGAGCTTCCACTGGGTTTATACCAAAAGGAAAACTGTATTGAAAGCTTTTTTACTTCTTTCTGCTAGGCCTGTGGCTTTCCAGCAAGTGCCCTTTGGGGCAGGGTGAGTGGCCACTGGCTCTGCAGAGCCTGCAAAAAAGAAAGAGGCAAAAAGTGCCGTTGTTGTGGCTGTGAGTGATCCACAGCATGACCTGCCATCTACACGTGGGTCACTGTTATTATATCATTATTCAGGAACTGGATAATTAAATGTTCTTCACATCCCCAGCCCGTGTAACAACACTGGGCATCACCTCTGGTTTTGTGCTCACCATCACCCCCACGGCCCCAGAGACTTGGCTACCCCAGGGATGGCCTCGGGTTGTGTGTTCAGCTCCAGACCAAACAATCCACAGCTTCCAGGTGTTGTTTCTGCTTATGGGAAGTGTCTGACCTGCCAGGAGAGGACACATTTGTACCTGCAGTGGGGAGCATGTCCTGGCTGAGGGACCTGGAGTAAAGCTGGAGAGCTCCATGAAGCCACACTGGGTTTACTCTGCTACAAAATAAACCAGCATCTCATCCTCAGGACATTTCTCATCGCTTCCCTCAGCAATCCTGTACAAAATCTTCTCTTGCTCCCAAACTCCCTGTTAGGAGAGCTCAGCTCTGCACAGCCCAAAGCCTTCCCCCCACCCAGCTTGCAGCAGAGCCCTCAGGCTCCAGCCCCTTCCTTCTAGGCTGGCTGTCTTGCACCCAGATAACACCTGGAAGCTTTTTGGACAAATTTCCATCCTCAGGGCTCTGGATGTCCCCAGCTCTGTCTGGTGAGGATGCTCAGAGGGCAGCAGAGCTTGGCCGTGCTCCCAGCAGAACCACACTGAGCCCTGGGTTTAGGGTCCCCAGTAGGGTCCCCCTAAGGGTTAGGCTGAGCTTAGAGGTTTTCAGGGTTCCCTAGTGTGGATGGAAGGGAAGGAGCAGCCTGTGGAGCCGGGGTGATGCTCCTCCCAAAGCCACACTCGCCGCAGCACAAGCTTGAGCCTCCCTCCGGGGGCTCTCCAACACCCAGCCCAGATCCCACTATAAAAATAGTTGCAAGTGTTAATTGCAGGCACTGATGGTTCAGCAAGCTCCTGCTGAAACCTCAGCTGAACCTGGGAAGGAGCAGATAAAGCACGATCCTTTTCACAGCTTGTGGAGAAGCTCGGATTCTTTGGAATAGGAGGGAGAGCAGGGAGCGTGTCGGTTCTGTTCCTTCTGTGTCAGGAATACAGAGTATTTGCAAGGTTATCTCTCTCTGAATGGCAAATTTCCTCTCCTCTCATAACTCCTTTATTGCTATCAGCTTTCCTGACAGAGTTTATTTTTGAGGCTGTATTCCATCATTTATCAAACTTATCACAGAGATACTTGGACTTTCCCTACGAGGTGGGAGAGGCTTTGCCAGCCTCGCTGAGGAGCTGCCCTTGTCTCATCCATCCCTCCTTGCAGCAGTCCCTGCTCTTATTAGAGCCCACAAAAATCAGCATTTATTGTTTGTCAGTCCAGGAAAACATTCCATCAGCTCACAGGACCACTCCTCTGTGTTAACAGACATCCCTGCTTTGCCTGAGCCTGGTGTATCTGAATTTCTGCAGGGAGGAGGAGCAGGGAAGCAGCCCCAGCTCTTTGCCCTGCAAGAGAGAAATGTTGCTGCAAGTGGGCTTAAAAATGATTGTATTTTACATTGCAGACTTTCAGACATGAATGGAACACACACATAAAGGTATTTTTTGTTGTGTCACGGTGTTTTCACCGGCAAAACGCTGCAGGTGAAGCTGGGGAGATTAAATGAGTTCCTCCACTCTGGAGGCTGCTTCCCAGGGGAAAACAGTGGTTTAGCAGCAGGGATAAAGGTGTGCAGAGCCAGGAAAAGGGATGTTCATCCTCCTCCTCAAAGGGAACAGAACTCCCCAGCCGTTGGGGTGGTCACGAATGGCACAGGTGATAACCCGGGGTGCTCAGTGTTCCCTTCACTCAGGACTTGGGAGGTGTCTCTGAGCCTCACCGATCACATAATTGTTGTTTCAAATAATGATGCTTTGAATTAAAACAGCTCCTGAGCAGCCTGAAATCTTCAGTGCCTCAGCATCTCAGCAGGGAGGAACCGTGCGGGTTGGAGCCAAGACAGGGCCAGGAGATGAACATCCCATGGGCAGGGAGCTGCCTGGCTCCCAGCCCTGGGGGGCTTTTCTGCCACTGCTATCACAGATATAAACTGTCTGTGGCCACTTTGGGGAATTTCTGAGTTTTCTGGGGATTTACAATATTTTTATCATATTTTGGTTCTTGCAACCAATCCACCCCTCCCTCCTGTGCCGCTCCCAGAGGCCATATCCAGCATCCCATCCCTTCTGGGTCGTAAATGGAAGAGCATCAGCAAATGCCTAATTTGCTGTTTTGCATATGCATCAAAAAATGGCATCGTTTGTCATGGTTGATGAAATTCTCTCTCCTTTTTTTATTTTTTTTTCCTAATTTGCTGGTATTTGAGGAGAAAACAAGGTAAACAGGGAGTGGTGTCCTGTACAATGACAAACAGCTCCCAGGCAGTAACGCTGCCGTGCTGCCTTGACTCTGTAATAATAATAATAATAAAAAAGAAAGACATTAGTATACCCAGATTCATTACAAGTTCAGTAAAAGCCTTCAGGAGGAGAGGAAGCTTTGTCATTTAACTTGCAGAATTGCCTAAGAAGAGAAGTTAATCAACCCATGAGTGATTTGCTCTCACTGAAGGTATCTTGTCAAAGCGAGCCCAAATTTTATGTGTCTCTCTCCTCTCGAGAGGAACAGGGTATACATTTTCCACAGGCTGGTGATTTAATAAAGCAACTTTTTTCCTTTGAAATTGCAGGTGAGGTGATTTTTGCTGGCCTCAAGGCTGGCTTTGGTGGTGTCCCACCCCCCATGGACACCCCAGGAGCTGCAGGGGCCGGCCCTTGGGCTGGGTGCTCCCTGCTTGGGATGACTCTGTGTGCTCCAGTTTGGAATATTTCTGCTCCATTCCCCATCTCCACCCCTGCTGTGCCTCTGGCCATGTCCTTCCCTCCCTTCTGCACGTGGTTTTGGCTCTTGTGGTTGTGCCAAACCAGCCATCCCCGGTGTCTGCTCCCCATCCCTGGCTGCAGGGCTTGGTCCTGTGCCAGTGCCAGGGTGGGGAACACGAAGGTCCTACCCACAGCAAGCCTCCCCTCCACTCCTCTTTGCTTTGGGGTGCTGAAGGACAGCAAATAATTATTCCCTGCTGCTCCAGCCTAATGTGTGTCTTCTTTTCCTACAATTATGTGGACATTCTGATTTATTTATTTATCTTAAAATTGCAGCAGCAGAAGCAAGCAAGGGAGCATGGCCAGGATTGATGCCCAGGCTGCTGTAGGAAGGTCTGGGCATTTAATAACCCCTTTCATAATGAGGATCTGATCAATAAGAGCCTCTTAAGCCCCATGCAGCCTCGGGTGAGTGGCAATGGGAGCTCTTGCTTATCTGCCTCCCATTATAGGGAGCTTCACAGAAGGGTTCTGGAGGTGAGACCAGAGTTCCCCCTGCCAGAATTCATCCTCCCAAGTATTATCAGAGAATCACAGAGTAGTTTGGGTTGGAAAGAACCTTAACACTCATCTCATTCCAACCCCTGCAGGGGCAGGGACACTTTCTACTGTCCCAGGTTGCTCCAGGCCCTGTCCAACCTCATCCATCCAAGGCCTGGATGTGCTGGCCTCAGTTCATCCCTCGTGTGCCTCTCTGGCAGGGCTCTGGTGTTAGCTGGGCTCATCAGGAGCACTGGGCTGTGCTTTCCAGGAGCAATGGGATGAGGCTGATGCTGGGGAGCAGCTCCCCTTCACCCACAGCTCCCCACTCCTCGCTGGCCTCTGGCCTCCAGCCCCCTCCCTCCCTGGAGCTGGGAGGCTCTTGTCCTGGCCCTGGCTCAGGGTGATTCTCCTGAGCACCATCAGGTGTTCTGGAGCCTTCAGCAGCTCTTTGGTTTGATCTGGTGCTCCAGAGGCTCTGTTGTTACTGCAGGGCTTGCTGCAGCACAGCTCAGGGTGTAAAGCCAGCAGCTTTCCACGGGCTCTGTTACTCACAGACCCCCTTATAATTCATCCATTGTGCGGGCAGGATTTCTCAGGAGTGAGTTCCATTAAGCTGCGTGCGAGGGTTAATTAATTTTTAATGTTAACAACCTTTCCTTTGTGTCACAAGGCGGTTCATCAAGTCCAGGAGGGGAGGCGAGCCCACCTCCCCCTGGCTCTGTGCTGGGGACAGCTTCCAGCAATTATACATGTGAACAGAATTCTCTCTGCTTCATAGCTCTACCCTGTAATCTAGAGAAAGTGACATTTTCCGTGGCACAATATGGGTTAGGCTTTCTGATGATGCTGCCTTTGCCAATAGATTTTTCTCCCAGTGGCATATGGCACGCACTGTTACATCTGCTCCCATTTCCAAGTGATCCTTTACCCTTTGTTGAATTTTTACAAATGCTATCAGTCTAAATAATCCAGAAGGCTGCTATGGCAACAAAACGAGAATGCTGCTGCTCTCTCTTCCCGTTTTTTTCCCCCCACTTTTTTTAACCCTGGAGTACAAGGGAGGAGGATGTTGGCTGTGTCCCTCAGCAGTGTGGATGCCTTGGGATGGGGTTTGGGTCCCAGCTGAACCCCACCACCCTCCTGTGTCTGCTGGCATTGTCCTGCCTGCAGGAAAGAGCAGAGAGAAACCACACAGATGATCTCTGTACGGGCTGTGTCATGCACGGGGATGAAGCTCTCCAAGGATAACACCATAAATCCCACAGCTGTTCCTGGTGGGGAAGCTCCCCAAGGCCATTTCCCCCATCCCATGGCCATGGTGGAGGGTTCAAACTCTTGCACACAAGAATTAGCACTTCAGAAATCCACCTAAATGAACTTGACAGGCAGGCACAAGCGTGTGGTGGATCACTCACAAAGGGGAGCTGGGCCTAGCCCTGGAGAAGACGCAAATCATTTGGATAATTAGGAGCAGATGAACACATCCATGAACCAACTGGGATGAGGAAGGGCAGCGCACTGGGACCTGTTGCTCTCTGGATTTTGTCCCTTGGAGGGAGGAGCTGGGATGGGCAGGGCAAGCAGAGCCGGATTTGGGGTGTCCCCACGGGCCTCCCACCCACGGGTGCTGTGGTCTCACCCCACACCCATCCCCACGAGTCAGGACCATCCTGGGTTTTTGGGTAACACCCTCTGATGTTAGGAGTGGGACACAGGGAGGCTGTGGATGGGTGCTTGAGCACTGCTGATTATGGCTTGGAATGGGATTTGTTAGCAAACCCTTCCTAATTCCCGGCGCTCCCAGGCACCAGCTGTCCCTGAGTGCTGCCAGCCCTGGCTGCCAGCCGGGACGGCTCCAGGCCAGCAGCTCCTCCAGAGAAGCTGTGGCTGCCCCTGGATCTCTGGAAGTGTCCAAGGCCAGCTTGGACAGGGCTTGGAGCAGCCTGGGATGGTGGAAGGTGTCCCTGCCATGGCAGAGGTGGAACAGGATGGTCTTGGTCCTTCCCAACCCAAACCATTCCATAATTCTGTGATTCCCCCTCCCCTGCACCCCACCCCAGTCCTGACCCACCTGAGGAGGATGGATTTGCAAGGGGTTTGTGATCTGCTGTCAGGCACTAAATGTTTCTGATCTTCTGCTGCTGCTGCTCAGGAGAGCTCTCAGCCATAAGAAACCTGTCAGACCGCTCTGATACAAAGGTACCAAGTCAATAAAATTTGTCCATAAAATCAGACAAAAGGCATCACAGTTTTATTAAGATCTAAACTGTGCAGTCTGTTTTATTACCACCCGTTATAAATTATCCACCCAAACCTCTGTTTTGTAAAGACAGCCTGTATCCAGACTTACTGCATTCCGAGGACAGTGAATTTCCTGGGTACTGAAGGGAATGGCTTTCCCATGCCACAAGGCCAGGTTGGATGGGGCTTGGAGCACCCTGGGGTAGTGGGAAGTGTCTCTGCCACAGGCAGGGGGTGAAACAAGGTGATCTTTAAGGTCCCTCCAAGCACGAAACATTCTAGGATCCTATTCAGAGGAGGAGTTTGGGCTGCAATGTGCCCCCAGCCCACTGCCATAGGCAGCCTCCAGGAGATCTTCCTGAACACTTCTGTCCAAGGGATCAAAGACAGGCTTAAAAAACCCCAAAACCTCCAGGCAACACTCAAGGCCATTGTAAAGATGTTTAGAAACGCAACATTTGCCCCAGACAGCAGACCTGAGCAGGCTCTGAGTGTTTTAAATGCTGTTTTTTTTTCCTCTGTTTGGGGAAGAGAAAAGCCAGTGTTGTGTCAGATCCCAGATGCTGTATTTTACAAACTGCTGCAGTGATGCTGGAGGAGATTTTGCATATCCTGACCCCTTCCCACGTGGCAGACTCTCCAGAAAACAAACAGACAGCACGGCCAGAGCCACTCCTGGAGTCACCACCCTAAATGAGGAGCAGCACTAAAACCTGCCCAGGCTTCAGCAGAGACCACAGCAGCAGCTTTTCCTCCCAGGCCAGGAGAGCAGCTCCACAGGGCTGGGGCAGAGGAGGAATGATCTCCCCTGCTTCCCCCTCAGCCTCCCTCTGAGCAGTTTTCAGCTGGTGGCTTGGGAATAAAAGATTCACCTTGGAAATAGCAACGTGAGCTGGGTTTATCCCTAAAAGCAGATGTCTTTTAATAGATTGGCAATTTCTTCCCCATTAATGTCTCCACCAGGGCGTTGCCTGAGGAAGGGGTTGTGTGTTTTACACCTGTTTTTGTAAAATCATACAATTGTGGAATGATAGAATCACAGAATTGTGAGGGGCCTTTAAAGCTAATGTTGTTTCAGGCCCCTGCCACAGGCACATTCCACCAGACCAGGTTGCTCCAAGCCCTGTCCGATTTAGACCAGTCACAGTCTGGGAAAAAATGTGGCATTGAGATAAACAGTTTATTAATTAAACCTCATTATATAGGGCATCAGTAACTTCCCTCCTGATCCTCATAACATTCCTGTCCTGAGTGCAAACAAAGGCATGAGCAGCAGTGGGTGAAATCTTGAGTTATTTAATGGAAAATAGCTGCTCTTTGGGCAGCAGAAAATGGCTTTCAGACTCAAGATACCCATGTGTGGAGGTATGTTGTGTTTATATATGTATAAAAGAGAGATTTTTTCCTCCCTTGGATGAGTTCCAGGCCCCACTCTACTGATTCATCACCCTCAGCCTCAGAGCAGCTCCGACTGCCACACACGGATATGATCTTCCCAGAACGGACAACAATTCATCACTTTTGTCATCAAAAAGCAGTTTTCCTTGAAGATTGCAGAGCAATCTAATCTTAGGCCTTCTCCCCTCCTACAAGGTGCATCTGATGGATGTAGGGATGACAGCAGAGCTCCTGGTTGGATTGAGGTTTTGCAATCATCTTCCTTCAGGGGAGTTTTGTTGGTGGGATTTGGGGTGACCTCACACTTGAGCTGGGAGGGACAGGGTGGGGTCCTTGGTGTCCCTCCCCCGTGACGTCCAGGGAGGTGTTAGAGGGGGTTTTAGAAAAAATATGGCTCTCCCAAAAGCCTCCTAAGCGTTGTTTTTATCCTCTTTGGGGCTCTGCAGAGTGCAAAGAAAACAGGCGTCAGTGCTCAAATCCAAAATTCCCCAAGCTGGAGAGACGTGGGGTGGAGCCCTGTCTGATTTCCTCCATCCAAATCCTGCCTCCCTCTGCCAAACTTTCACTCATTGCCATATCCAAAAATAAAAGTGTCCTACTGTGAACTTTTGCATGAAATGATTGAGGAACTGCTCGTCACGGGCAGCAGCGGGGCCGATAGCGCCGTTCCCTACAAGGACAAAAGCCATGGGGCTCTCACAGCCTGCTGCAGGCACTGAGCACCCTCCAGCCTCTGGGACAGCTGGGGATCCCATTTTACCACTTGGGGAATCCCTGAGCAGCCCCTGGAGCTCTCCAGGAATTGCCACACCATCACAGGCACGTGGGATTTCATCCCGTGTCAATGCCAACAACATGGGGAAAAAAAGCCAAAAATGCCACCCCAGAGATGTAGCACAGCTCAGGAGGATGAAAAAAACAGGAGCAGAACTAGGAAAACAGTGATAACTATAAATAATAGTTGTTTTTTGGAACTATCCCATTTCTGTCAATGAGGCTCAGAGGTTTGTCATTTATTGCCTCCGATTTTCCCATTTCTTAAAAAGCAGAAAGGGCAGGGAAGTGATTTCCGTCACAGCAGTTCAGAGGAGGAAATTTACTGGAGGAATTTTTCAAAGGGGAAACTACAAAAGGATTGATTTTCTTTTCAAGAAAAAAAAAATAATAAAAAAAATCCCAGCAGTAAAAAGTAACCATAAATCAAGCAGCTTTCTAAGAAGATTATTTTAACAACATATGATATCAGTAAGGGTGAGCTGTTCTGTAAAAAATGGGTTGTCACAACAGCTCGAGGAGGGGAGGATGGGGCTGAGGGCAGCCTGGGTATTTTGGGGAAATAAGGACACTTTGCCTACCAGAGAGGACGAAACATTTCTTAGGAAAATGCAAATAAGTACAAAGAAGTTTATCAGCATGATATTCTCTGTGTCTTGAGGACCTTCCCGTATTTTAGCCAAATGTTTGAGCCTGTGCAAAACCCAGCTGATGGAAGAGAGCAGAAAAAGAGAGTGTGGAATTACTTTGGGAAAAGGATGGCAATTCCCAGAGGGGAATGGGACAGAGGGAGCTGTGCTGGGTCATTTCTGACCAGAGAAACACGAGCTGTGGTCACCTTAAAAGCAAATTTCCGACTCTTCCAGCTGCTGTGTGATGTGCAAGGATTATCTGAGCGGTGCACAGGGAAAGAAGAGGCTTTGCCCTGGGTGGGGTGAGGCTCTGGGAGCTGGGCTGGGCCAGGCAGAGCAGCTCCCCCAGGCAGGAGAGGTGCCCACACCACAACCACGCTGCTCCTCTCTCCCTGCAGACATCTCATCTCCGGGAGCTGCCTGACTCCAGGGCATTTTTAAAGTGTCATTTATTTAAATTTTGCAGTTTAATCTAACGCCCCTGCTGCGGGGCTGATGTGCCTGTAGAGCGAAAATGCAATTCTGGCTTAAAAATAGCATCGTGGTGAAGAATTTCATTTTAGGTCCATTTTTCACACACTTTTGTGGGAGAGGTCTGGTTTAATCCGTTTGGAGGTGGAAGCAGGGCTGTATCTCTGTAAACAGCCCTGTGCTACAATTAATAACACCTTGTAGCTGGCTGTGCCTGCGTGCACAGGCTCCTTGTCAGAGTAAAGATCTGCTTGTAGATAAGATGGAGAGTTTATAAAGCAGCATAATTAATAACCTGCTACATTATTGCCTACCCATCCTCGCTGCCAAGCCGCCACAGGCCCAAACAAGTGACAATTACCAGAGAAGATGACACAGAAATACAGCCCCAGCTCTGCTCCAGGAGGCACTAATGTCTTTTTAGAAGTTTTTTGGCTGTTAGGAGTGATTGGGAAGGGCTCCTGTGGAGCAGGGATGTTCTCCAGACCTGCCTTCCTGCGAGGTGCCATCACCTGCTTGGTCCTGATGCTGGAGCAGGAGCGGGGCTGGTGGATGTGTGCTGTGTCAGCAGGTGACAGATGAGTTATCCCTCATTTTGAAACCACTTCAGCAGCTTGTTTCAGTCAATCCCCCTCCAGTTTCCAGCAGGAAACGAAAATGGGGTGGTTTTTTGTGTTTTCCTGAAGTCATGCCTTCATTTTGGGCTACTGTTAAAAATAGAAAAGGAGGCCAGATTTCAATTCATGGTAATTAAGCCCCTAATGAAGCACCCCAGCACCTCAGCAGTCCCTCAGGGATGTGCAGGGGGGCACTCACAAAGAGCTGGGGGGGAAAAGCCACGACACAGAACAATGACATTCCCCTGGGAAGGAAATCAAACACCTACAACTCGCATTTTCCAGCCATATCAGTCACTCTGGAACTGAGAGACAAGCTGGGGAATGTTCACCTGGTTGGGCCAGAGGAAGGATTTTGGGTGTCAGAGGAGGGTGGAAAGGGGCTGTGTCACCCTGGGGTCCCTTGGCTGTGTCCCCCAGGGGAGAGGGACACCCTGAGGAGCCAGTGGCACCTCCCACCCTTCAGGGGAGATGAAGCCAACCTTTACAATAAATTGTTTTGTTTTGCCACATCCATCACTGCTCCCTCCACGCTTGGATCCCTTGGGGGAGACCCCACACAACTTCCAGTGCCTCACCTGGGCTGTCCCTGCTGGGGACTCAGAGGTGACATTGGCTGGTTTTTTTAGAGGTGGCTGCACGCAACCTCAACAAACCCCCAGGGCTGTGGGGATGCTGGTGTGGCAGTGGGAGGCACTGGGGAGGATGGATTTCTCCTAAAGGATGACATTTTCCTCTGTTTGCTAAGCAGACACGGTAGTTTCATACATCTGCTGAAAACACTGAGGCTTTTAGACACTATAAAACTTGTTTTCAGAGAAAACATTCCATTGAAGCCCAAAAATGAGATTTCCCAGACCCTGGAATTGGATGCTCAGAGTAACTCATCCAGGTTTAACCTCATCATCAGCAGTTTCCTCATTAACTATTTACAGCTCTGTGGGGCTGGGCTCACAATTTCCTCCTCATCCCACCCCCACTCCTGCTCAGGATGTCAAAATCTTTCCCAGAGCTGTAATTTGGGAATAACATCAGTCAAGAGACTAAAGATCAACAGGATCAAATTGGTGCTGTTCTCATGGCACCAGGGGCTGCTGGAAAGCAGCCAAAACCAAAATACCAAATGGAATTTGGAACCAAAATATTGGGGACTGCAATAGGGTTTTTTGGGGTGGTTTCTAATACCCCATGGCCCCTCCAAGCAGGACAGAGAGGTTGGAGGCTCTTGCCTGCTCCACCACATCTTTTCCTGACCCCAAAATCATGCCTGACAATATTTGTACGACCCAAAGAAGAGCTGAGCTGCCTCTGCTGTGCTGATCTCCAGGCAGCTTAGCCCCAGCTCACCTTAAACAGCCTGGTATCTCTGAAGATTCCCACAGGAATAGGTTTGTGCTGCATTTCTGTTGCAAATGCCAGGAAAATGGATCAAAGAGCTTTTCTCCCCAGCAGATTGAGCCCTGACTTTGTAAAAGGCATTTTCCAGCAGCTCTAGCAGAGGGTTTGGCCCCATCCAGCGGTGCCCAGCCCCAGTGAGGGCTGAAGGTGGAGGCACAGCAGCAGGGAGAGCATCCCTATCCACTGCTTCTATCGTGGGTGCTGTGGCCAGCTCTGGGAAAAGGGTTTTCTGTACAAAGAATCATTTTATTTCAGCTGCAGGTCTGAGGAAGAGCGCTGATGTGACTGCCTGCAATGCAGGACAGCACACAGGGAGTGCAGTGAGACCTCCATGAGGAGCAAAATTTGATTTGGAGGAATGAGGCTCCAGGGAATATTGGGTTTTCTGGTATAAACCACTTGCCTGTGCCTGGAAGTGAAGCCTGAATCTCTGCAGCCCTGCTTGATGGGGAAGAGAGGGGGAATGAAGGGAAAAGCTTGCTCTGACTTAATTAGTGTGGGGATAAAAAGAGGGGAGAGAGGCTCTGCACCCTGACCCAGCTGCCCCAGGCAGGGCAGTGGGGGAAGGCACTGAGGGTCCATCCTCAGGAACAGAAAACCATCAATTTGTTAATCTCTGAGGTATCAAACACACTCCTGGTTACAAGCCAAAGGCTTTTCCCCTAATCACCCAATTTCCATGGCTCAGGTTTTGGAAGAAGCACTGAATTTAGTGCTTGCTTAGTCCTCATGGATCCCTCCAGCTCAGGGCATTCTGTGATTCTGTGAACTTTGTGCATCTCCCACCCCAGGCATGGCCAGACCCTGAGGCACCACAGCACCCTGAGTGTGTCAGGGGCACAGGGGGAGCATGCAAACTCCACAGTCCAGACTTCCATGTGGTGAGGGAGGAGTGACCAGGAAAGAGGGCACCAGCTCCAGGGATGGATGGGTGCCTCAGAATTTAAATAATCTAAATCTTGATTAGGGGGAAAAGTGGCTGGTTTGACTCTGAGGACTGGGAGACCCAGTATGACATAAACATTTCTGGGCTAACCATCCACAGGGCCAGCAGGCTCACCTCAGAGCAACCAAATCCCAGCTCATGGAATCCTTTAATCTGGCAAAACCTTTTTGGGAAGAGAGCCTGGGTGTCCATCTCCCCTGACAGTGTCAGACAAGAGTCCCAGCTCTGCTCCTCGCTGCAGAGGAACAGCAAGTGAGAAGTGCTTGTCTGTGCTTAAGTGCAGGGGAGGGAGAGATGGAAACATCCAGGAGGAGCAAACACAACACACTTGTCACTCAGCAATTATTGGCAGGACTAATTTGCCCCTGAATGCTGCAATAAAGCGATTCCCAGAACAGTGCAGCTGTACGAGTACCAGGAAAAAATGATTAAATCTTATTTATTGGTTTTTGTATATATGTGTGTGTATGTGAGTGCAATGCTAAGCATTGCTGAAACAGGAAAGGCAGGCACTTGGAAATCTCAAAAAACACCTTTGGGCCCCAGCTTTGGTGCTGTCCTCACAGGGAACAGGGCCCAGCTCCACACAGCACACTGGCACTGATGCTCCATGCTGCCTCTCCAAGTGCTTTGCACACATCTGTCCTCAGAAATTCCCTCACAAAGCCAGGTGGGAATTTCCAGCTATCTCAGCACAGGCAAGGTAATGAGCATATCACTCGTTACAAGCCCCTGGCCTCATTTTCCAAGACTTGTCAAGTGGCCGCAGGATTCGAGCTTCTGTAGGAACATCTGTCATTTCCTACATGTTTACCAGTAAAAGAAATAAACTGGTAAGAGATGCCTTGCAGACATTTCTGCTGCCAAACTGATTAAAATAGTACAGGGGGGAGAACAACTAAAAGACAAGAAAAAGCTTTTGCTGTTCTTCTATGAACAATTTAATTTTTCCAGCTGTCATGTAATGCAAGCCGTGCCCTGGGCTGCTTTTGGGTACCTGAGCTCTTCTGCTTCCCTTGTGACCTCTTGGTTTTGATAGCTCTCCTCAGAGATCCTCTTCTTTGTGCAGTGCTGCTGCTAAGGGGAGCACATCCCTGAGAGGGAAGGGCTGTGCCAGATTTTAATACCAAAGTACAAAAAATGCACCTCCTCCACCAGGAGAGTGAATCCACAGCAGAGCTGGGATGCACAGGGCTGGATGGGCTGGAAACCTGCATCAGAGCCTGATCTGGCTTAATGATTTGACAGCTTAGTTTCAGCTTTGGTCTCTTCAGGGCAGAGGCAGTTTGGGCTGCCAGTCACCAAAGGCAGATAAGAAACTTTGCTTTGGGGTCCTGAGCTGTGTTTAGAGCTCAGGGTTGGTTTGAGGGTCGCACCCCATAATCTGCAGCACAGAGAATCTCCCCAGAGCTGCTCCAGGGATGGAGCCCCTCTGCTCTGGAGCCAGGCTGGCAGAGCTGGGGGTGCTCCCCTGCACAAGAGAAGGATCCAGGGACAGCTCAGAGCCCCTTCCAGGGCCTGAAGGGCTCCAGAAGAGCTGGAGAGGGACTGGGGACCAGGCATGGAGGGACAGGACAAGGGAGAATGAAAAAGGGCAGATTTAGATGAGATTTTAAGAAGAAATCCTTCCCTGTGAGGATGGTGAGACCTGGCACAGGGTACCCAGAGAAGCTGTGGCTGCTCCTGGATCCCTGGGAGTGTCCAAGACCAGGCTGGACAGGGCTTGGAGCACCTTGGGATAGTGGAAGGTGTCCCTGCCATGGCAGAGGGGATGAAATGGGATGATCTTGAAGGTCCCTTCGAGCCCAAACCATTCCATGATTCCATAAGAACAGGAGAATTTCCAGGACAAGCTGTGGGCACAGCGTTGCTCAGGGATCAACTTAGCATGTTCAAATGCCAACGGGAATTTTATCTTCATTTTTAATGTATTCAAACCTGAGGCCATTTTGAAGCTTTTCCATTGCAAGATTAGGTTCTGAATTTGCCCTGGCAGCCCTTTGAGGGGATGTTTCCAGCACATGGCACACTAAGAGAAACAAGAAATCCCACAATGATTGATGGAAATATAGAAATATTTGGAAACATGAACTGCAGGGGCAGACAGCAATGGAACCTCGTCGGAGCACGGGTCCAAGTCAGTCACTTAAGTGGCACCAGCTTATCAGGAGGTTCTAAATTAAAACTGGGTTGGTAACACTGCCCTGAGCCTCCAATTCTCAACACAAAAGTAGGGTTTTTGACAGGATTTCTGGCAGGGTTTCTGTCTGTGAGTTGAGCAAACCATCACAGAAATGCCTGGGCTTGGCTTGGAGCTGAAGGACTTCTGGTGTCACCCTCAAGAGGTCCTTAAGGAAATCAAACCAGCCAGTGGTCTCTGTGAAAAATCAAACCAGCCAGTAGTCTTTATAAAAAATCAAACCAGCCAGTGGTCTCTGTGAAAAATCAAACCAGCCAGGTCTCTGTGAAAAATCAAACCAGCCAGTGGTCTGTGTGAAAAATCAAACCAGCCAGTGGTCTTTGTGAAAAATCAAACCAGCCAGTGGTCTGTGTGAAAAATCAAACCAGCCAGTGGTCTGTGTGAAAAATCAAACCAGCCAGTGGTCTTTGTGAAAAATCAAACCAGCCAGTGGTCTTTGTGAAAAATCAAACCAGCCAGTGGTCTGTGTGAAAAATCAAACCAGCCAGTGGTCTTTGTGAAAGACCAAATCAGCCAGTGGCCCTCTCCTGCCATTCCAGCAGGGAAACTCAATCTTCAGCACCGGAGCAGGAGCACAGGGCTTGCAGGCAGGTGAGCCTGCCCTTCCCGTGGAGCAGAGGACAATGCTGAGGCTCTGACAGCTCCTGGGCAGGGCAAAATCCCCTGTGGGCCTGGGGAAGACATTCCCTCACTGCTTCCCTGCAGGAGCCAGGCATGGAATAACACCCAACTGGCATGGAATAAAATCCAGACTGGAAAGATGGAGAGGTTTTGGAGCCTGAAAGAAGAGACAAAGCTGAGCTCTGCCCCTCTGCCCCTGCTGTGGTCCAGCCCTGTTTGCACAGGGGAATCAGGGAACAAGAAGCCTAAAAATTAAACCTGGTATTAATATTAGACTTCACATTTTCAAAGGTGAAAGGGGAAAAGGGTTCAGCTTGAACCCGGTGGACAGTTCTGGTTTAGAGCAGCAGAGCTGCCCTTCCCAGCAGGGACAGAAAATCCATCACCTCTGGATCCGAGCTGGGCGCCTGCAGGAAGGAACAAGGGGTGGCCATGAGGTTTAAATTAAGGATGGAGAAATCAAATGTCTGATTTTATTTTAAAATAAAGCTTCCTAAGTTACATTTCCCAAGCAGTTTGACAGCAGCTGGATTTAGAGCTGGTTTGGGGCTGGCTTTTCTTCATCATTTATTTCAGTATCTTTATGAAGGTCCCTTTGAAATGAGATCTGGGGCCATCCAGGCAACTCACCCAGCCTTTTCCAAGATTTCCAAAGTCTGAAGGTGCAGATGGGATAGAAGTTAATTTATTTAATTTAATTAATTTATAATTTTAGAGGCCACACAAGGTGGCCTCTAAAAAAGGCTGAGTGTAAAGATGGGGCAGGAAATACAGCAACATTTTATTCTTAATATGCTATAAACTAAAATCTCACCCTGGCAGAGGTTTACGGATTCCTGAGGCTCACCAGAGGATGCTGGTGAGGGTGGGGGTGACTTCCTGCATCACAAGCACGGACTCCAAAACATTCTGGTTATTTAGTGGCTCAGAAGATGTCAATAAATATTCCCCTCATGATGAAATCAATCTAACTGGCTCGAGTCAATCAGGAGTAACAGTGTACTCCATCTCCTCTCTGGGCACTTTCCAGCCTCTCTACAGTAGCTGTAAAATCAGGTTTTATGATCTTCCCTTGATGAAATAATGAAATTAAATCCCTGGTGGACGGCACACCAAGCACTACAATTCATGGGTGGAACAAGAACGTGTTTGGGGCACAGCTCAGGATAGCAGGCAGGGTTTATTTATAGAGTTTGGAGGGGTTTTTTTTCTACTGTGCTTTATTTCATTCTATAACCTTCACATTATATTCAGCATTAATTCACAGGCCATCATTTGAAGCTTAGGATGCAAAACCAGCAGAGTGTGCACGGGGTGAGTGTTTTATGTGTGTGCACAATTACTTTGCTGAATGTTTTATTCACTTTCAAGTGCCTCTTTTTCATATATCCCAATGTTTTAAATAGCATTTTTATCAGAGTGTTTAGGATTTAAGTAGGTATCCTCCTCTGAAAGATGCTTTCTGGGGAGCTTTGGCATTTAAAAAAATTAAAGTAGGGTAGCTGAAGCTGGCTTAACTCTCCAAGCTCTTTAATGTGTTATGTGACTTGGATACCAAATTTGAGGCTCTCTATGCCCTTTTTCGATCTTGTATCTGCAGCAGCTGGAAGAATTTGGATGAATTGGGGCAGTAATAGATTGTGGGATCTCTCAAATTGACATTTCCCCACAGCACAGCGGCGTGGTCGACGGGAGGCAGGGCACAACAGAGGCTGTACAAGAGCAGTTGGCACCAAGCTAACACTTCAAGCAAGAAAAATGAAGTTGTTTCAGTTCTAAAGGCAGCAAATTACCTGGCTGGTTTGCTGTGTGTGACAACCAGCATTGGAAACACCATCATGCAGCGGGATTTTTGGCTGCTGCCTTTACTTTTTCAAACTGCTCATTGCTTGCTCAACCATTTGTACATTCTTCTCCTTTTTCACTCAGGGACTTCCATTATTTGCTCATCACGGAGTGCTCATGTTTATAGACACTCTTATAAACCTGCCCTGATCAGAGAGAATTTGCAAAAGCTATAAATCTTCCAATCCCTCACTCTGGGGCAGGGAGAGACCTGCAGCACAAGCTCTGTGCTGGTCCCTTGGGGCCCTGTCTGGCTCCTGATCCCTATTTTTTGGGCCAGATTTTGCCTCCTTTGTGCCACCAGACATCAAAATGGGGATCTGCACATCCCACCTGAGGTTCTGTACATCCCACTGAGGTTCTGCACATCCCAGTTGGGTTCTGTACATCCCATCTGGATTCTGTACATCCCACCTGGGGTTCTGCACATCCCAGTTGGGTTCTGCACATCCCACCTGGGTTCTGCACATCCCACCTGGGTTCTGCACATCCCACCTGGGTTCTGCACATCCCACCTGGGTTCTGCACATGCCTCCTGGGGTTCTGCACATCCCAGTGAGATTTTGCACATCCCAGTTGGGTTCTGCACACCCCAATTGTGTTCTGCACATCCCACCTGGGGTTCTGTACATCCCACTGAGGTTCTGCACATCCCACTTGGGTTCTGTACATCCCACCTGGGGTTTTGTACATCCCACCTGAGGTTCTGCATATCCCACCTGGGGTTCTGCACATCCCAATTGGGTTCTGCACATCCCACCTGGGGTTCTGTCACCACTCTGGGGCTCTGGGCATCCCACCCGGGGCTGCCCCAGCTCTGATTCCATTAAATTAACCCTTCCACCGCCCATCCCGAGAGCCCAGGAGCAGCAGCCGGGGGCCAAGCGCTCGCTCCATTAAACCCCGAACCGCGGTAATGAAATGTGATGGCAGTGATAATTCCTGCCATTAGCGCCTGCCCTGGGGACACCACCGCTGCTGGGACTCGGAGAAGGGCTGGGACCCTCTCACAGCCACACAAAAAACCCTTTCCCCAATAATTAACTGGTGGCTGAGCCGTGCGAGGGATGTGCTCAGCATTTCTCCACAGCGTTTCCACGCTCCCATTCACTTTATCTCCAGATGCTCCTGCCCACTGGATTTTACATCATCCTTCTTCAACTTGTAAAAAGCTTTCCGGAGTACGGTTTTCTTTTTCTTTTACATGTTATTCGATTTTTCTGCTGCTGAACAGCATCTGCCATAATATCTGTCTGCTTTTAATGCTTTGTAAATGACTGTATATTAATAATGGGCTTTGGATTTCCTGCATCCTCATCCACACCCGGATTAGAGACACTGCAGTTCAGTGGTGATGGAGTCATTTTAAAGGAAAAAAAAAGAAAAAAAGAAAAAAGAGAGATGGGATGAATTATAAATGCTGGATTTGAAATCTGGAATTATTTTTATGGAATATATTCTTTTCTCTCCATGAGATAAACCAGCTTTCTAATGGAGGGGAATTGAGCAAATTGTGCACTTGGAATGGGACGCTGAAGCCTAGGAAAGCCAAACCAGTGAATGGATTTGAGTGGAAATCATGGCCCAAGGCAGATATCAGCCTGGTCAGACAAATGTGGCTTTTGGAGACAGCGAGGTGACAGCAGGGTTGGGGACAGCAGGGTTGGGGACAGCAGGGCTGGGTACTCATCCTGCTCTCCACAAATACCAACATCTTGAAACTTAAACCTGTTTAAAGAGCCAATCCACCCCTGCTCATGGAGTATTTAAACCACCTCGGAGGTGTTTTTATCTCTAAGCACAGCCAGGAATCCCACAGGGTGCAGGGATGGGATTCACCTTCCTGCAGCTGAGCACATGCTCCAGTGCCTTGCTGAACAGATGATGCATCTCTGATGCTACAAGCACAGCCAGGCCCTCCATTTACATTGACTAATCTGACTTTAAACTGTGGCAAAACCACTGCTTGTATTTCACCTGCGAGCCCTCCTACATCCATCAGCTTCTTCAGCTGTAACAATAGCTCTAAAGGATGTTGGGTGTTTGCAGGCTGAATGTTTGCCTATAAAATATACATGTCTACAAGGAAAGCTCATTCCTGGGCTGTGTGGCCCAGGGCAGCAGGAGTGAGAGCCCATTCCTGGTTTTGACTGACAGAGCTCAGTGCCCTGGGCACAGAAAAGAGTCCCTGCCCTGGGGACAGGGGTTGAGGCACTGACCCCACCTGAGGGCATTTGAGCTGAGACCCCACCAGATATGTAACCCAAAATGCAAGGCACAATCTGGTCTGAGATATAAACAAGGGATTCCCTTCCCTTCCCTTCCCTTCCCTTCCCTTCCCTTCCCTTCCCTTCCCTTCCCTTCCCTTCCCTTCCCTTCCCTTCCCTTCCCTTCCCTTCCCTTCCCTTCCCTTCCCTTCCCTTCCCTTCCCTTCCCTTCCCTTCCCTTCCCTTCCCTTCCCTTCCCTTCCCTTCCCTTCCCTTCCCTTCCCTTCCCTTCCCTTCCCTTCCCTTCCCTTCCCTTCCCTTCCCTTCCCTTCCCTTCCCTTCCCTTCCCTTCCCTTCCCTTCCCTTCCCTTCCCTTCCCTTCCCTTCCCTTCCCTTCCCTTCCCTTCCCTTCCCTTCCCTTCCCTTCCCTTCCCTTCCCTTCCCTTCCCTTCCCTTCCCTTCCCTTCCCTTCCCTTCCCTTCCCTTCCCTTCCCTTCCCTTCCCTTCCCTTCCCTTCCCTTCCCTTCCCTTCCCTTCCCTTCCCTTCCCTTCCCTTCCCTTCCCTTCCCTTCCCTTCCCTTCCCTTCCCTTCCCTTCCCTTCCCTTCCCTTCCCTTTTATAAAACTGGGAAGTTTTGACAGATTCTCAAGACCCATCCAGGTTTTCAGCCAAATATAAATTAATTTTGCAGGACACAAATCAGAAGAGGATGACATAGGAACAAAACCCCTCAAACCCATTTTCTGGTGCAGATGGGGGAATTTTTCACATCTCTTGGGAACTCCTGGGTATGGCACAGGACATTTCACACAATAACTCAGCATGTGAAATGTGGGGAATGTGAGTTTCCCACAGCAAACACATCCAGCTAAACCCCATCAATCCTTATTTAACCTGCTAACCACATCATCAAACCTTATTCCAACATTAATAACTGTTAATATTTTGCTCTGCATTGGGCCCTTCCTGTGCTTTGGGGGTGGTGGAGCCGTGTTTATCGTTCAGCTGAGCTGAAGGAAAAGCTGTGTTCTGGCAGGATGCTCCTGGGAGTGCTCACCCCTCTGCCTGCCCTGGATCAGCAGGATCAGCTGGATGCCAGGGGGAGGCAGAAGTGATGGTTGAGGCCGTGAGCATTGGTTCACCACCTTTTCTCACAGATTCTGGCAGGTCCTGCGTGCCTCTGAGGCAGGAATAACCCTTCAGATCCCCAGATTCCACTGCCCTCTTCCCAAAGCCATGAGCTGCTGTGCTGACCGAAGGGCTCAGTCACACTCTTCCGGCAGAGTGCTTTGATCTTTCTGTGCTTGGAGAAGAAAAATGTCTTCACCTGAGAGAGTGGTCAGGCATTGGAACAGGATGCTCAGGGACATGGTTGAGTCACAGTCCCTGGAAATGTTCAAGCAATGTGTGGATGTGGTGCTGGGGAACGTGGTTTAATGCTGGGCTGGCAGCGTCAGCTCAACCATCACAGAGAGCTTTTCCAACCTTAATTCTTCTGGGATTCTGTGATCAGCAATGCCTTTAAAGTATTCACTGACACACAAATGTATCACCCAAGGCAGATGTAGATTGAATCTGCTCTGAATCCACAGTGTCTCAACTGAAACACAAGGGTACAGCACCTCTCCTCCCCTTGTTTAGTATTTCTATCTTGTCTTCAGCCATGTATCTTGTTTAGGGCACACCAGGTCACAGCTAGATTAGATTACAGCAAGGAAACAGGATTATTTTAAGTAGATAATATAAAACATATCTATGGAAACTCTAGGCTAATTGCATTATCTATGGTACATTGTGAGAGAATTATCTATATGGTATTAGGGGGTGGAAACCTGCCAAAATGCTCTTTAAAATGGGAGCGGGTTGTAACAAGTCACTCATTGGTCACAAATAAATTAAAAGGCAGAACTCTTTGGGGCTGATCATTTCTGACTCTCATTTTGTCTCCTTGCAACCACACATTGATGGTTAAATTATAGAATCACTGAATGCTTTGGGTTGGCAGGAACTCTAAAGTTCATCTCGTTCCATGCCCTGCCATGGGCAGGGACAGCTTCCACCAGCCCAGATTGCTCCAAACCCTGTCCAGCCTGGCCTTGGGCACTTCCAGGGATCCAGGGAAACCCACAGCTCCTGCCACAGCTGTCCCAGGGCCTCCCCATCCTCACAGGGAACAATTCCTTCCCCACGTCTAACCTAAATCTCTTTTATTTTAGTTGAAATCCAGTCTCTCCCAGGAGCCCCCACAGCCAGGTGAAGGGTGGTGGTGTTTGCCAGCAGTCATCCCTTCCAACTCCAACCCCTGCTGCTCACAAACCACTCAGAGATGGCTCTGAAGAGCACAGAGAGGAAAAGCCAGCAAATTCCACTTACAGTCAATGGCTCTGTTTTCACGAGACATTAAAGTTTCCATCGTAGTTTGTCCAATCTGGACCAAATGAAAGTGACAAAATTTGTAATGGTTTTTCTTCTCCTGCTGACAACTGGCTGGGAATAACACAGTCTGCCACCAGCAGCGTTGTGGTTTGCTTGGAGCTGGAGCCCAACCAAGTGTCATCAGCGAGATCAGAGATAATTTATCTGACAGGCTACTAATGAACCTAAATATGACAACAAAAATGACTTTCTAATCTACCCCAGAATTTAGGAACTGAACAACCTGATTAGACTCTGGGTCTGGGGATCACTCTGCCCTTATCCCACAGCTCACAATTGCTGGAGGTTCAGAAGGAAATGGAAAAAATATTTCTGAGTCACCAGAAATTTGGCTGGGAGAGAGGAGAGTCTGGCAGGGCACCTGGCAGCCCATGTCCCTCATCTGCTGCTGTCCCTCACGGTGTGGCCCCGAACAACTGACCTTCTCTTTCTCCTGAAGGTGGAAAGTAGCTATTTCCTCCTTTAAAAAGGTCTGTTTGAACACAAAATCGTATTACTGCTAGGGCAGGGGGCTGTACACTGCAGGGGGGGAGGGAAGGTCCCACCTGGGTTTTGCAGGTGACAATGTTTTCCTCAAAAAAATGCTTTTTTTTTTTTTTTTCCTGTCTCTGCTGTAATTTCCTTTGCTGTTACAATTTCCCAGTTCTCCAGTCAAAAATCCTCAAAGAGCCAGCCTTGCTCTGGGTTTGGATGCCCATCTGAAGCAGAGAATGCTTCACAAAGTGGCTCGAGGATGTTGGAAAACGCTGATGCCACCCAGGGACATTTGTCACAGTCAGTTACTGAGCTCAGGCAGCACAGAGAAATTTGGAACCGTGTCCCCAGACTAACCACTGAATGTGATTTCCTCCCTGGATGATGCATCTGCCTCCAGGTTGCCAGCACAGTTGGTGCTCTCTGTCCTGGTCTTCCCCTCCCAGTTTGAGTTTTGGAGGCTGAGCCAAGCACCAGCACGGTGCCAGCAGGGCCGGTGGGGATGCCTGGACTGGGAATTCCGAAGTGCCAATTCCTGGGATGTTTTAGGAGCAGGCAGTGGTGGGGCTTGTGCAGCTGGGACGATCCAGCACTGGGGGATGAGCTTTAACTCTGCCCTGTGCTGCTGGAATGTCTCCACACTGAGATTTCTCATTATCCAGGCGTTAATTAAAGACGTGGAGGGGAGCTTCTGCTTTTCCTCTGGGATCAGAGGGAAGTGCAGCTCCTGCAGAGGCTCCTGCCAGCGTTCACACAGCCAGGGAGCTGCTGCTGCATTCGCTCACACACAGCCACTGCTCCATCCTGACTTACAGCTGCAACCCTGCACTGTGGCCTTAAAAGCTGCTCTCTTACTGGAAACAGGCTCCTGCCAGGAAATTTGGGACCATTTACTCTTAAAGCATCTTCTGGGAGCTGATTTCTGTTCCAGCAGAACTGCAGAGAGTTTATGAAACCCAAGGATTGACGGGGGAGCAAAACTGTTTTCCCTGGCATCTGAAGAAAATGGTGCAAAGAAAAACAATATTCTCTGTGCAGCACAACGAGCTCCTGGCCTCCCTCTTCTCTTTCATGATTTAAATGCTCCAGAGACTCACAGAATTTGCAGGGCAAATGCAGAGTGAGCAGGGCAATGGGAGATCCCTTCCTAAGAGCTCTGACTTCCAGCTCTTGGTCTGCAAAGGGATTTTTGGGGCAGGTGGAGGTCAGTCTGTAGTTATGACAGGTGATATTTTAATAAAATATCATGTCAGGGATGGCAGAATTGTCAGAAGTCAAAAATTTCTCACCTGTTTGCTTCCTACAGGTTTCCCTAGAGCCAGGAGCCTTTTGAAGGTGAGTTTGTTCTTCATAAAATACAGATCAGAGGGCTGATGTTGGTGAATCTCATTTTAGCACATCCAGCAACTTTGGCTTGCAAAAAGGGAGAAGGGAAATTTTGTATTTTTTGAAGTAGTTCAGAACCCTCTAGATTTCCATCAACAAAAATCCCCACTGCCCTACAGGAAAAACGACCCTGCTTAGTTTTTGAGAAGGCTGAAGAGAACAACATCGGCTTTTTCCTCTAAGCCTGCGGCAAGACCTTGGGTCATTATTTTCTTTGTGCTTTAAAGCTCTGTGCTGCTCTGGGTTCAGGCCACATGGATGCTTCCCCAGCATCTCATCCCAGCTTTTGTCTCAGACACCGAGGCTGAGAAGTTGGAGCTCTCTGTGACTCTCCAGCAGAGGAAAATCTATCAATTAAATCAGAAATCAGCAAGAAATTCCTCCTTGGGAGGGTATGGAGGCACTGGCAGAGGTTTCCCAGAGAAGCTGTGGCTGCCCCTGGATCCCTGGAAGTGTCCAAGGCCAGGTTGGACAGGGCTTGGAGCAGCCTGGGATGGTGGAAGGTGTCCCTGCCATGGCAGAGAGCAGAATGAGATGATCTTTAAGGTTCCTCCCAACCCAAACCATCCTGTGATTCTATGAAATGCCCTCCAGGGCAGCCTGAGCTGAGCCCAGAACATCAAAGCTGCTCAGCAAATGGTCCCCTTTTTCCACCAAAGCACTTGGTGTGGCAGCAGTTTGCTGGAAGGGAGCTGGCAGGCACAATTAAACCTGGCTTTCAATGAAATTTCTGCAGTTGCTACCCAGGCTGCTCTCAGGCCTCATGTATTAATTATTCCTCTTCCCAAGCTGTTCAGTGGGCCTGTTACAAAGAGGGGAGAAAAAAAAAAAGCAGCAAATTAAAAGCACATTGCCCTGATTAAATATCTGCTCTGGTCTTTCTGGCTGCAATCACCTTGGTGTGACTGAAAATCCTCATTTTACTGAATTCTGCTGCCCAGCCTGCTTCCATCCCCAGGGAGGGGAAGGATGGGCTGGGGAGATTTGAGCTTGAATCAGTGAAGAAACAAGCAGCATGTCCAGCATCCAGCAAGGTCCAGCAAGAGAAAATCTGAGAGAGAAACATTTTAAGAAACCAACATCACCTGGAAATGTATTTTAAGCAAAAAAAAAAAAAAAAAAAAAAAAGGATTTCCTTGCAATTTTCTGTTATTTTCCCATTCTGCTCACGTGGAAGTTCACCTTGCTCTGCTGAACTGGATGGGACACTGCTTGACTGAGAGCTTCATGGGTTTTCCTGAGTTTCCAGGCTCATTTCTCCAGGGCACAGGAGCCAGCAGGGATGGGCAGGCACCGTGTGTAGGTTGCTCCAGGGAATGAGCCAATAAAATGTTCACAGCACATGAGGCACTTGCAGGGAGGATATGGGAATTCAGCTGTGGAGAAAGGATTTGAGAGAGCTTCCTGCCAGTTTCAAACTTTTTTTGGCAAGAGAGGATTTTGGACTCTTCCACCTTCAAAAGAGGCGTCCTGGGAGCAGTGGATGGGTGGGGATGGGCTCTGTGGGAGACACAGATCACAGCTGGGCTGTTTGCATTCTCAGATCCTCCTTTATTGTTATTTATGCAGTCAATTAAAGAGCCATGTGCTCAGTTGTGTGCCTGATGCACCTCTGACCAGCAGAGCAGCACGTAGCCTAGCACATCCAGCTTTGCAAAGACACTTCTCACAGAAATGCACCCTCCTTCCCACCTGAAAAAGCAAAATTTCTATCAAAATTCCGTGTTGTTGAAATCCAGCTTGGGCCATGTTCTGCCTGGGGCCATCGTCAGGTTTCAGGGCTCATTAGGTCTGGGAATAGGAGCCTCCTGTTTGATGCAGAAATGTTGTCAGGGAGGGCCATAAAGATTTCATCTCCTTTTTGGTGACAATAAAATGTGAGATTTGATAATAAGAGCATGCTGTGACAGCTGCTTGTAGACATTTTCTGGGCTGCAATGTCAATCTGCATCTCTTGTCAACGCTCTATTCAGCAGAATTTGCTGAGATGCCCTTGCCTCCCTGGAGAAATGATGAAGGAAATAGCCCTTAGCTCAGCAAAACCTTTCTGAGCAAGAGATTTTTGGTAGGATAACTGGCTGCAAACTAACCAGTCTGTTTTTTTTCTTGTATGAAATGCCTGTAGTTCCAAGATAAACTTTCAAATAAAATTTTCCATTAAAGACCTGCATGAAAAATGCCTCCATTTTGCTTGTCGTTATTAATAACACTGCTCTATGAACAGAGGAACTAAGATATTAATCAAAACCCCTAATATCTATATATTAAATACCCAGCTTCAAATCTGATGTGGAAATGAATTTTTTAAAACATTGGTTTTCAGTATGAAGGTATCATTCTTGGTAAATGAGGATGAAGCCCATTATTTTACTTAAGCAGTACATGTGACATAAAACATTAAAGAATTTTCAAAACGTTATTGATTTTCCCATAAATGTGACAATTCCAGCAAATTATACCTCCAGAATATACATTACAATATAAATACCATCACAGCCATTCTGGGTAGTGACCCTATTAAAAAAACCTGTTGCCAGCATGCATAAAAACCAATTTCAAGCCCATATTCCCCCCAAAACATTTGATGGACCTGGAATGTGCATCCACTCAGCCAGAAAAAGCCTCTGGCCTCCATCCATGGAGCTCAGTGGAGTTGGATGATGCAGGTTTTGTTCTGCCAAGCCACAGTTTCGGGGTTTTTTTAATTCACCTGGATAAAAGGCACTTTTGCAAGGGTGCCCTGAGCCGTGTCCTGAGCCCCAGCCCTGCCAAAGCACCCACACCCGACCTTGCCAGGCTTTCCTTGGACCTCCTCCAGCTCCCAAATGTTTTTCCAGCCCCCTGCCCTGGCTGGCAGTGCTGTTGCAAGTTGTGAGTAAAGGAAAGAAATCTCTGTGTTTATGAAGATCTCTTGTTTTTCAGTGAGGAGGAGGAGGAGGAGGAGGGAGCTCCTGGCCTGCGCTACCCTGCTCCCCTTGGGACCCCAAAATCTGCCTCAAACGCTGCTCTGCAGCACCCAGACATGCTGGGCACCCACCAAAACCCTCATCTCAGTGTCCCCCACTGCTCTCTGAGGCAAACTGCTGCAAACAAACCATGCAGCAGGTTTAGATTGGATATTAGGAAGGGATTTTCCCCTGTGAGGGTGAACACAGGGTGCCCAGAGAAGCTGTGGCTGCCCCAGCCCTGGAAACGTCCAAGGACAATCTGGGATAGTGGAAGGTGTCCCTGCCCATGGGGTGAAAGTAGATGGTCTTTAAGCTTCCCTCCAACCCAAACCATGCTGTAATTCCATGACCTTAAACCATGGGCACATTAAAAAACCCTTCCAGCTGTCTGCCCCAGCCCTTCCTCCCTGCCTGCCTCAGCAGCACGCAGCTCCTGCAGCATCCTCAGGGCTTCTGCTGGTGATTAATGCACAGCAGGAGCATCTGGGAAGCCTCAGATGAAGCAGACTGCAGGGAACAGCTCACTTTGGTAAATGACAGTGAAAATGCCATTTTTTTTCCCCCTGTTGTGGCTCTGGACCCACCCCAGCACAACTTTTATTTGAGGGCCACCTTGACTGGAGATATTTGGGGCTTTCAGAGGACACAGCTGCACCCAACAGCCAGGGTACCCCGTGACTGACTCCTTGTGTTGTGCCAGGACACCCTTGGACATGTGATAAGGAGTCATCCTCTTTCTTCTGCCTTGCTCCACTTGCAGGGTTTCATTGAAATTCCCTGGACTGCAGCTGGACTCGTCTACAGAGAGCAGGTGGCTGGGAGAGTAAAGATAAAGGATGTGCTTTACAGTCAGCTTTAAGGCAAGAGTGATAACTCTGCATTTCAAAGGAGTCTACCAAAAGTTGGGCTGCTGTGGTTGTTTAATTAACTTGAAAAATGCTTCCTTTTCAGTTCTTATTTTTTTTTAATACAATTCTGTCTTTTCCCAGCTAAATATATGTCAAAAGCTGCAGTTATTTTGCTTGGAGCAAAAAGCCACTACTTCCTTCCCTGTTTTTATTGTTGTCCTCTATGAGAATGTAAGACAACACGAATACATGGCTCTGTAAAATTTACTTTTTTGCATTTTACCAGGCCCAAGTGCACAGATACACCTCAGTGTGTGTGTGTGTGTACACATTTATATTGCTGTAGCATTGAGGTTGGGTGGGTTTTGCCGCACACAACCCACAGACCCTCTGTGGTCCCAACATCTTTAGGGTGAAACCTCCCCATCCCTGTCCTTGGAAAAGAGCAATCTCCAGGCAGGGCGAGTCAGAATCAGCTAAGAATGTAATTTATCTCAAATTTATCATTATTTCAAACTGTCATCCCTCCCATGTTCGAGGCAGAGCACAGAAGGGTGAAGTTCATCAAGAATGGGCTGATGGAGGATCCCATGAAAGTTCATAAAGTTCATGAATGTCTGGACAGACCATGAGAAGGAGATTTTTAAGGAAAAGTTTGAATCCCAAGAACTTTGGTCTAATTGCTTGCTACTTGGAATGAAAGAATGTTCCCAACTGTGTATTATATTATTATTTGACCAAGAAAAATGAAAATTATAAAGCCCTTGTGCGAAGGAATTATGGCAAACACAGAGGAAGAACCAGCAGATTGCTCATCCTTCTCAAGAAGAAAAGGTAGAAGAGGAAAAAAATCAGGCAAATCAGGAAAAAAAGAAGAGGAAAAGAAAGATGAGGAGAAGGATGGGAAAGAGGAATCTAAAGAGGATACCAAAGAAAAGGACGAAACTGAAGTTGCACCAGAAGAAAGAGAGGAAAAGGAGCAGCCAGGTGATGGAGACAGGACTGACAGCAGGCAGGAAAGTGCTCTCCTGGCACCTCTGAGCAGTCTCCAGCCACTCTGAGCCCCATCCCTGGCTCCTGACAACCTTTTGGCTTGAGAGCACACATCCATCCTCTCCCGAGCTCCAGAGCCCCCCATGCCTCACTGACACTGACATTTCTTGCCATCCTTTGCCCTTTCTTGTTCTTATCCCAAAATCATGGCAGGCTTCATTTAGGGAGCTGCTCTGCCCTTAAAGAGTGAGGAACCCTGATTTAGGGGAAGTTTCTGTTCTTTCTGGTGCTATTTGCATTTTGCCTTCAGTGACATTATCCACGATGCAATAAGAACGAAATAAGGAAGAAATCCTTCTTTCTTTTTACCAGTGAACCAATGTTTTCCTCCCTTCGCTTTACAACTCCACAGCCTTTATGCTTTTAATTCCTCTGAATATTTTAGGTTGTAGCTTGCATTCCATGTGCTGTACAAGCAAGAGCCCAGCTGTAGCAGAAAATTCCTAAAGGCACAAAGCCTCCGCTGTTGGATGCTGCCAGGATGAAATGAACATTTGAACATTTCCCCATCCCTAGAAGTCTTCAAGGCCAGGTGGGATGGAGTTCTGAGCAGCCTGGTCTAGTGGAAGGTGTTCCTGCCCATGGCAGGGGGTTTGGAAGTAGAGTAAATGATCTTTCAGGTCTCTTCCAACTCAAACCATTCTATCAAAACCAGGTTTTGGCCCTTTATCTAAATTTGGGCTAGAGGGACATTGTGCTCTAGATTTATAGTAGGGATGAATATGCACATATAAATACATATTTTTTTATATATTTATCTGTATAAACACATATAAATGTGTAGAAAACCACTGGGAATTTTTTTATCTCATCAAATGTCTGAAATGCAACTGCAGAGGAGAGATCTTGCACTCAGGAAATGCAGGTAATACCAGCACCCTCTGCTCTGCCAAGCCCAGAGCCTCAGGGATATATCAGCTCCACTGAAATCCAGACATGGGATCTAAATTCAGAATTTTCCCTGCTTCTTTCTGTTCCAAGTTTACTACTTGGGAAAAAGTTTTGAATCATCGGTGTGACTTTCCAAGACCTTCCACCTGGTCTAGTGGAAGGGGAGCCTGCCCATGGCAGGGGGGCTGGAATGAGGTGGGATTTAGGGTCCCTTCCAACCCAAACCATTCTGGGATTCTGTGACTTTGTCCCCACCCTCTCCCGGAGCCCAGGGATGATGCTGATGTGATAATGATGCCTTTACAGCCCAGCTGATTCCGTGTGACAGTGGCTGATGACTCCTGCATCATTAGGGATTTCCTTTCCCTCCTGCTTTGGGAACATCAGATCTGTTTCCTAAACAAGAAGTAGCGCCCTGCCTTTTCCCTCGATAAAAACTCTACCCCCCAAAAAGAAGGGAGGGTCTAAATTTGCAATTCATATCTAAAGAGTGGTGGAGTAACTCTGCACCCCTCGAGGCAAGGAGCCTGCCAGGGGAACGTGCCAGAACCAAACACCCACCACTTGTCACTCTCCTGCTGCACACAAAGCTCTGCAACCACCACGCTCCTCTCCCATTTCCTCCAGGGTTACGCTGACATATTTTCTGTCCTTTAATAGCACCTGCTGTGAGATACGAAATGACAGCCACGTATTGCAGAGTGCAAAAGCTCGTGGAGGGCTTTCAGATCAGGAGGCAGCTCTGGGAGTTTTACACATGCATGGAAAATGCATATGAAGACAAA
Source organism: Poecile atricapillus (assembly GCF_030490865.1). Classification (NCBI taxonomy): domain Eukaryota; kingdom Metazoa; phylum Chordata; class Aves; order Passeriformes; family Paridae; genus Poecile; species Poecile atricapillus. The sequence continues at coordinate 3,083,496 of NC_081260.1, forward strand.
CTTCCTTTTTTTTTTTTTTTTGGTTTAATTGAACTTTGTTATTAAGGCACGCTCAAAAAAGTGGGAAAAAGAGTCTTGGATTCCAACAGCTAATGCAGAATCAAAGATGTGATGAACAATCACATCATTATATGTCAGAAGTGAAGTTAATTTTAAAGTAGTGAAACTTCACATTAAAAGCTAAAAATATAGAGGGATGACATCCATTTAAAGTGTGCTCTTATGAAAAAAGTTGAGCTCTGTGTGTGTCTGCTTGTCTTCTGCCTTGGCACTGCTACATCCAGAGCCAAAATGTTCACTCAGGCTGATCCCTGTGGCTTTTTTGATAATCTCTGTTCATGATGGATTGTTCTCCAGTGTGCTGTAATGGGCAGCATTATGTCAATGGGCATAAGACTTTTCTGAGGGGTTGGGGACTTTTCTGTGCCACTTTGGAAGAGGAGGTGAGCCTTGGAAATTCAAAGGGCACTTGATTTGTGGTCTTTTGGGTGAGAAACAGCACCTCTTTGCAGGGAATATTCAAGTTCCAGATGTCTTTTCTCTCCCCTTCTGCCCTGCTGCACGTGCTGAGTGCTCAGTAACCTCTGGACAAGTCAAAGACAGCCTGTGCTGAAAGAAAGATCTGATAAGCTCAGAAAACACTTCCAAAATTAAAAGTAGGCGGGTTCAGTGTGCAATAATACTGACAGATGACTTTTGGGACTATTCTTATTTTCACCTATTTGGGTCTTAAATTAAAGCCACCAACTTTCACTGCTGTGGCAGGCTGGCATGGCTGGAAAGGTTGATCAGGTCACTCGTGGAAACCCTGGTCAACCTGCCTCCAGTCTGAAAAGGGACTTGGGGAGCTGAAAAGGGCTGAAAGCTGACATGTCAATGCTGAAATACCAGTTTTTATGTGGAGCTCCTTCACCAGAGCCCTCCTGGCTGAACTTGAAGTGCCTCTTCAGTCGACAAGACCTTGGCAAAGCTCAGCAGGACCTTGCATTTTGCCCAGGCTCATCCCAGGGCAGGGACCACTTTGGCATCAGCAAACGTTTCACGTCCTCCTTGAGCTGCTGGGGACTGAAATAAGCATTAAAACCCAACATTCAGCTCTTCCCTGGCTGCAGGGAGCAGAACCTGCCAGGGCAGAGCAGCAGCTGCTCTTCCCACTGCTCCGAAGGACCAGGTAATGTGAGCATTACAATTACTGAGCACAATTAATTCATTCTTGATTCAGTCTTTCATTTCAATGTTCTCCAAGGGGAATCTTCCTGAGACTCGAGACTGGAAAGCACAATGCAGGCAAAGGAGAACATGTTCAGTGTAACTAACGCTGCAGACGTCTCCCTCCCACAGAAATGATATTGTGGATGGGAGATTATTCTATCTCTCACTCTGAATTTTTTACATTCTGTTTACTAGAGCAGCCTGAGACAAAACCCCTGTGTTTCCCAACTTGGAGAAACCTGGCAGATCCCTCGCATTTTTCACAGCTCTTCTTCACCAGCTCGCTTCCCTGTGTGTTTTTAGTAGTACCACAGTGAGATTAAGGAGAGTAAGAAGTGCTGGACTCCAGGAAGTCCCAATATAAACTTGCCTCAGTGGGAAAATAATTATCATCTGGCCTCATTTTATTTCCTCTACAGAACTAAATGAATCATGTAAGAGGAATCACAGGCTGAAGGAGGCAGTGGTTTGCAGGAAGTTTTGTTTCCACTGCACTTGAGAAGAGTGGAAAAAATGGATCAGATCAGAAACACGAGCCCAGAAAGAACCAGGATAGATTTGACTCTTCAGGATTAATTTTCTTTTAAGCTGACTATTGTAAGAAATGGGATTGTGTTAAAGATGACACAGTTACAGGGCTGAGGAAATAGCAGATAAAAGGAAAAATAATAAAAGCAAAAGCTGAAATGGGTCAGTTCGTTATCTTGTAAAACTAATTATTTTTTTTTTAGGGATAAAAAATAAAATAATTAAAAATAAAATAATAAAAATAAAATAAAATAAAATAAAATAAAATAAAATAAAATAAAATAAAATAAAATAAAATAAAATAAAATAAAATAAAATAAAATAAAATAAAATAAAATAAAATAAAAAAATTAAAATAAAATAAAATAAAATAAAATAAAATAAAATAAAATAAAATAAAATAAAATAAAATAAAATAAAATAAAATAAAATAAAATAAAATAATAAAATAATAAAAATTTAACAAATGAAATTTAAAAAGATAATTTTTTCTTTGAGGAAATCATGCTTTTCTGAAATGGTGCCAACCTTTGGTCAGAGCTCCCTGGCTGTACTGAAAGCATCCTCTAATGCATTCTGAGGAAATTCAGGTGGGGGGGTGTCTGTGTGTGCCCCTTACTCCTTTCCCCAAATTCAGCTCCCACCCCTGCTCTGGCTTAGCTGCTTCCATGGAGAGAGTGACAAAAATCATCCCTGCAAGTTAACTTTGACCTGAGCTGGGGGAAGGCCTGGAAAGACAGAAGGGTTTTGCTGGATGGTGACTGACAGCGCTGCAGAGAGTTCTGTGTTCAAAGGCTGAGCTAAATCTGAGTGTGGCTCATGGATTCAGCTCCCCTGAAGTTCTCCCTGCAGCTCCCAGCATGGCTGGAAACACCTCCCAGGCATCAGCTCTGCTCCTGGTTCCCTGCAGGAGCTCTGGGGCCTCCAGGCACTTCTGGTGTTCCAGGACAGAGAAGGTTTGATGGGCCCAGGATGGTTAAAAGCTGTTTTTTCCTTCTCTTTTCCTTCTTCACCAATAATTTGCCCCAGAAAGCAATAAAACCAGCAAAGCCATCCCAATCAGACTCTTTATTTTGTTTGCCACAGGGAAACTGGCTCAAGCTGAGGGTCTCTGGGATCGGTGGGAGCCCTGAGCACATTCTCCCCACCTTTGGCAGCAATAAAGATCCTAAATTTCCCTGAAGGGGTCCTTAGGAGCTTATTCTCACTCAGCCTTTTTTGGGGACCATCCACTTGGATGCTACAGTGAGTTTCTCTCTGGGTACAGAGTTGTCTGGAAGGTATTTAAAACACTGGCATTGCAGAGTTACTGCTTCTAATTGTATTTTCAACTTAAATTAGTTTCATACCACAGGAGGTGTGAGAGTCTGTGCTGGCAGGGAGAGCTGGTGCTGATCTGCAGGAAGGGTCTCATCTCCATCTATTCCTCCTGCTCATCTTTCAGACAAGTGGCTACGGGCTAAGGCCCCACAGAGAACACATCTGCAGAGAAAAATGGTTACAGCAGCAGCTTCCTGAAAGCTCTCTGCGTGGACTGAGGCAAATGGAGGCAAATAAATCATGGGGAGGAGGGATGTGAGCTCTCTCCAGGGCTCACAGGCAGCAGGATTTCATCCAACTTGTTGTTTTTTTGGCGTTATTTTGACTTGGGTTGACAGGACTGGTCGTGCTGTGGGCACGAGATGTGTTTGCTGTGGCAGGAGTCACTGCTGGGGCTCCACCAGAGAGTGTTTTGTGCTCACAGGGATGCTCTCCATCCTGAGCTGCAGGGAACAGAGCTGCTCTCTGTGTGTGTAAACATGATGGGATTTCTAAACACTCACTGATGGAGAGACACATCTGATCCTCTGGAAAGGCTGGGATGGGAAAACAGGGAAAACAGGGAAACTTCCCAGGGTTTGCTCAGCTCCCATCCCATCTGTGCACTCCCAAAGCCCTTTAGATATGGAAGGGGCTGTGAGGATAGGAGAGAGTGGATAATGTCTGCAGGGCCCAACACAGAGATATTTGAGAAGATTTAAGGATTTGTGCTCCTCAGGAGCTCTCTGCAGACAGCCAGGGTCACACCATCTTCTGGGTTATTAGAGCAGCTCTGTCAATACTGGCCAAACTAGGCTAAACTGTCTCCTTGTTTCCATAGTGACATTTCTGCCTGTGTGAGTAATTTTGGGCTCTTCCTTGTTGCACTCAAAAACACAAAGCAAAACAGAGGCTTAGGATGCCATGTGGAAATTGTGCATCAAGGGGTGTCCCAGTGGAGCAGCATCCACAGGGACAGCACAGCACAGATGTGCCTTCCCAGGGCAGGGCAGCCACACTGAGTTCTGTTCTCTTCCCATTTTCTGCTGTATAAATACCCAAAAAAAGCAAATTGTCTTCAGCTTTGTTTACCCAGTTGGTGATGGTGCCTGCCCAAGGACTGGCTGTGCTCTGTTTTGAGAGCATCACATATCCAAAATAACCTCAGAGTGCAGTGCCTGGTAACTGGCACCAGTATGGGGGCAGTGATGGTGCTCTAGTGTGACTCTGAACCTCAGTTCCCAATCCTTTAAATGGGAAAAGTCTACCCTTCAGAGAGAGACACACTATATTTTATATTTTTATATTATATATTTTTATATTTTTATTTTTTTATATTTTTTATATTTTTATATTTTTATATTTTTATATTTTTATATTTAATATTATTTAATATAAAAATTATTTATATAATTTATTTAATATAATATATACAGATAAAATATTTTATATTGTATATTACTATAGATGTATTATATTATATTATATTATATTATATTATATTATATTATATTATATTATATTATATTATATTATATTATATTATATTATATTTACATTACATTACATTACATTACATTATATTATATTATATTATATTATATTATATTATATTATATTATATTATATTATATTATATTATATTAGTATTACATTACATTACATATTTATTTTTGTATTTGTAAACTATTTATTTATATATTATATAAATATATATTATAAATATATAAATATATATTTATATATATTATATTATGATATTATATTATATCTTTATAAATGATCATAAATTTTTTTTATTTTCTGTTTTCTATAAAATATAAAATTATAAAATGATAAAATAGATATAAATAAAAAATAAAAAATTATAAAATATATATATCCATTACATTTTATATTTCTATTTTATGTATTTTTCTATTTTATGCTGAGTAGGAAAATGGCATTGCATACCATACTCTTCTATCTCTGATGGTTATTTAGGACCTAACCCTAAACCAAACTCTGCTAATAAACCTAACTTTGGATTACCAAATACCCCCAAATTTGGTGTTGGTTGAAGTTTGGGGGTTTCACCCCAAGTTTGGGGGTGGTTCAGTCTCCAGCAGTGCTCTCTGTGGTGCCCAGTATCCCCAGCATGACCAGTGCTGTCCTCGAGGCTCTCCCAGTTCAGTGGGAGCTGAATCCTCGTCCTTCCCCCAGCCATGAAAAGAACATCCCCCGTTTCCATGTGTTTTACCAAACCCACATCCTCTAATTGCCAAAGAGATGCCCCAGCCTGGAGAACAAATGGCCAGGCTCTGCTGATCAACATGATGAATTTGGCCATGTGTGCTGTGTTTGCTCAGTGAAGTACAGTTGTCAAATAATATGCTTCCAGGCTCTGTGAAGCAAATTAATTTTGTATCCTTTAATCAAAAAACCCTTATATTTTTCAAAACAATACCCTCTTTGCCTCCCCTGAGGGCCCTGCAGAGCATAAAGCAATGCACAGAAAGGAGAGAAATAGATGGAGAAAATAAACGTAGTGACAACATGACAAATCTTTATAATCTGGGAGAAATTTCTGTCGTTTTTTATTGCAGCATGGATCTGAGCCCGGAGTTCTGTTATCTGCTGTGGTAAATAAGGATGAATTAATGCAAAAAAAAAAAATAAAAAATAGTGTATTTATAGCATGAATATACTGCTGAGTAATAGAGTGGGGTTTTTGCTGCTTGGGAACACAGAGACCAAGCTTTGTTCCAATGGAAGGCTTTTGCAACCCTGACAAGCACATCCTGCTGACACATCCTAAAGCCAGGAACATCCAGGGTCATGGGATTGCCTGTGGGCACTCAATCCAAACTCCAGGGATGGAAGACAAGCAGAAAATCAGTTAAAAAAACAAAAAGAGTTTTTAAGAGAATATGTGAATTAGTATTGGAGCTCCTCGCCACAGGATGCTGTGGGTGCTAGAAGATTACAGAGCTCAAAAACAAGCTGGGGAAAGTTATAGAAGAAAATATCATTGAGGGATCTTGAATACCAGGAGAGAATCTGGGCTGTATTTGAGAGTCTGGGAGCATTTCCTAGGAAAGTGTTGCTGTCTGCTTGCCCCCTTTGCAGTCTCTCCTGGCTGCTCGAGTGACCTCCAGCATGATCCAGCGTGGAAATTGCCAATTCTGAGTGAAGGGTTTATCCACAGCCCCTCTCGTGCTGCACACACCAACATGGACCTAAACCAGCAGGAAATTCTGGCATTTATGGTCTCTAGGAGCTTAGGTGTGATTCAGGGACAAAAAGAACAAGGGAATTTGGGTTAAACTGATAAGACCCCTGATGTGGATAAGGCACGAATGTCCTTAGGATGATGTCACAAAAACCAGGGGTGAGCAGGATTTGACTGCAAGCACTGAGGCCTTGGAGGGGCCCCTCTTGAGCAGTGACTTAGGAGTGATCTTTGAAAAGGTACAGACCCAGCACCTCAGTGTTTCTTAACACAGATGAGCTCAGTTTTAAACCAAAAAATCCTCCCTCACACCAGTTTTCCACCCAAGCTGTACTGTAAATACACATACATATACATAATACATATACATATACACATAGTGGTTCTTATTCCCAATTATATTCATTGTCTGTGATGAAGAGACATCACCTAGGGCTCAGCCAGGTAAAACTTTTGGGTTTTATGGCTCTGCTGTCTCAGCAATCTCATCTGGATGAATAAGGAAAGGGAATATATGTTTTGTCTTATTCTGGAGTGTCAGAAGAGGATGAAAATGGGCTGGATGGCCTCTCCACCTGTTCCAAATTCCTGTTCTCTCATGTGAGTGTGGTTGAAAGAAGCTGCTGTTCACACTAGTGCCTACCCCAAAGAACAGCAGGTAGGGTTCTGCAGATTCATCACTAAGGCTGGGAAATCTCTCCCCTTGCCCCAGTGGGAGCAGAGCCATCGTTCCTGTCTGTCCCAGCCACTCGTGGCATAAACAGAATTCACGTCCTCAAGGGACACCCACAGCAGAATTTTGTCTTCCCTGCTCCCTCAGACCTGATCCCTGCTCCAGATTGGGGGATGCACTTTGGTAAACACCTGATTTTCAGCCAGAGCAGTAACTCCAGCAGGACTTTCCCTGTGCCCAGCATCAGGCACTCACCTGAGCACCCCAGTGATTCCAGCTGTGCATGAACCTGTGCCAGGGATGGAGCCAGAACGTGCAGCCAGAGGTGGTCCAGAATTTCCCACACCTGAGCTGCCACTGGCATTTTACCAGGAGTGATGGCCATCCCTGCCTGGTGCTGAGAGGGATGTATTTATCAACAGAGTTGATAAATAAATAAAAATAAAAATAAAAATAAAAATAAAAATAAAAATAAAAATAAAAATAAAAATAAAAATAAAAATAAATACAAACACAAATACAAATACAAATACAAACACAAATACAAATACAAATACAAATACAAATGTAAATGTGAATGTAAATATAAATATAAATATAAATATAAATATAAATATAAATATAAATATAAATATAAATATAAATATAAATATAAATATAAATATAAATATAAATATAAATATAAATATAAATATAAATATAAATATAAATATAAATATAAATATAAATATAAATATAAATATAAATATAAATATATGAGCCTACATTTCAAGCATTCAGCAAGCCTCCTCTGTTGCCACTAAGGAACAGCCAGCAAAGAGCAGCCACAATAATCCTGGCAGAAAACCACGGTGGATGTTTGAAGATGCATCTCTTGGCCTTTGACAAAGGGAAGGTCAGGCTCTGCTGGCTCAGATCCCTCTGTCCTGGGCGTTGGGTCACATCTGCCACCAAGAAATGGGGTGGGGAGCAGGTCTGGGAGCACCAGCCCAATTCCTGCAGACAAAATCACCTCAGCACAGAGAGAATTTCGCTTTCAGAGCAGCGAGGGAAGGACTTGCTACTATAGAGCAAGGAAGATGATGGAGCACCACGTTATCACTCACTGCAGTTACACTTATGTTTAAAATTACGGATTAAAACCTAACCACGGAGTCTACAAAGAGTAACAGATAAATTCAGCCTATGCTCTGCTTTAATTTTTTTTTCAGATGAATGTTTCTTTTTATACCAAGCATATGGTGCACTAGATTTCAAGTCTCATTGATAAAGGCTCTAATCTCTGTCGTGTCTTTATTATATTTTTCCATTTTCTGCTGAGTAGGAAAATGGCATTGCATACCATCTGTCAGCATGATCACAGTGCAATTTGCAAAGGTTTCAGGCCAGTATGGTGCTAGTGGCAGCTCACTCTTCTCCTCCAGACTTGGGTTCTTATGGAACCAATATATCCCCATTAAACAGTTCCTTCCCAAACATAAACTCGTTTGTGCAGCATGCTAATGATAATAATGCAAATGAATCTGTCATGTTCTGTAGCTACTATCCCTAACCACCCTATTCATGAATATATGGTAATTAAGCTATCGCTGCAAATGTAACTGTGTCAGCACTACTAAATTAAGGCCTGTACTGTAAATAAAAATGGGGTCATAAAAAGGAAAGAAGGCAGTAAAATATAATGGGTAGAAATACTAAGAGCAAAGTAGTACAGGCTTTGCACAAGCAAAGGAAATTGCTTTAAAGGCTCCTACTAAAGGAACTGTTTTGATACCATAGTTTGAAATTGCAGATAGATGCTGGTTCCTTACAAAAATAGCTCTTTTTGTCCTCAAATGCAATTTTAAATCCCCTGACACCTGCAGGTTTGTAATTAAATCAATAAAGGATCATTAGTGTACTACCCCTCTACTGTGTCTCCATCCCTGAGCTCATTAATAACTGTGTAAGGTGTGACAACGTGACTGAATGGACTCCTTTTGGAAAAGTTTGCCACAGTAAGTGGTTCCTATTCCCAAAGAATAATTTGGAGTCTGGACAATGCAAAGTCATGGCTTTTTTTACTTGGTAAACTCAGTCCCCAGTGCAGCCAGTTTTAAAAGCCAAGCAGAATTATTTCCACATGAAGAATCATATCTCCATTACATTTGAGAGAAAATGGATATTTGTAGCAGAAACAATTTTGTTACACAAATGTAAATCATGAGAAACTCCACTGAAATCAATATTTTCCTTAGGGCCAATGCATAAATGATGTCAGAGTCTGGCTGTAGGTGAGAGCTGCAGGGGCACACCAGGCTTACTGGTGGGACCTGGACAACCACGATGCTGCCTCAGTATGAGAGACTTGAGGGTTGAAGAGATGAAAAGACAAAATCCTGAATTAAAATAGATGTCCTTGCTGAAGGGGAGAGAGAAAAGATGGGAACGATTCAGTTTGGGGTGGTGAAACAGATTCACAGCAAGAGGGATGGACACTCATGAGGCATTTATTGCACATTCTGCATTTGCAGACTTCTCCTGAGCCCCTGATTTTTGTGGCACACAAGAGCCAAGAGCACAATGCTCAGAACTGCAGGACACTGCACACAAAGAAAGCCACTGCCTGTAATTAGCCTGGGAGATGCAGAGAGGATAAACAGCCCTGAAGATGGCACACAGGGAGATTTATCTGTAAAGTGAGAGTTTTCCCCACCAAGTCAGATAGAAGTTTATCTTTCTCTGAGGGATCTAATCCCTTCTGCTCCAGCACAGAAGCTGATTGCCAGCAGAGATTGAAAGATTTTCTCCAGGATGTTTATTCCCCTCGCATCCACAATGTGGTTTTCTGCCTTTTTTTCTCTAGCTCAGCCAGAACAGAGCCCTGAGAAGGATAGGGCACAGGATTTGATGTCCCCAGTATGCAAATCCTAATTAAATACAGATGAGTGTAGCCTGCATCTATCTGCAACATAAATATATATATATAAATTATACTGGGACAGCACAGTATAGAGCTAAGTGGTTTCACAGCAGTTTCAGATATTGTCTGGGAAGTTCTGGCTGAACTTTCCATCCCCCACAGCAGATCCCCTTCAAAAATACCTTTGCTTTGACAGTGCTGAGCATCTGAAGCCAACTGGGTTTTTCAATGACCCCCTATTTCTAAAGCATTGGGCACAAACCATCCAGGACAGAAGGGATCCCCTTCCTTCTTGGCCTTTCAAGCAGTTTGCACCCCAAATCCCCACTCCTGTCTTGCCTCTGGTGTCTCCCCTGGGTTCACCCTGGGGCTGTGGATGGGTTATATGATGCTGGGGGAAACAAACATTCTGCAGCTCTGCAGGAAGAGCTGGGAGCAAACCCTTCTTGTTGCCCTCTTTGCCCAGCTGGCATGGGGTGAAAGCAATGACTTTGCCATTAAGTTTCCAGTTCTATCTGGAGATTTCAGGGGTTTTCTTGAAATGCAGGCTGGCTCGGAGCTGCTGGGGAAAGGAAGTCTGTGAACCAAGGGCTAAACATAGCAAAAATAATATGAGGCAGTGCTGGAATGTAAAAGAGTTCCAGACACTTAATACAAAGTAACCATGCCCAGCTCTGGAGTAATTATAGATAGAATCACAGAATCACAGAATCACAGGATCACAGAATCACAGGATCATAGAATCACAGGATCACAGAATCACAGAATCACAGAATGGTTTGGGTTGGAACAGACACTAAAGCCCATCCAGTGCCACACCTGCCATGGCAGGGACACCTTCCACCATCCCAGGCTGCTCCAAGCCCTGTCCAGCCTGGCCTTGGGCACTTCCAGGGATCCAGGGGCAGCCACAGCTTCTCTGGGAAATCTCTGCCAGTGCCTCCATACCCTCACAGTTAAAGAATTTCTTTCTAATACCCAAAATCCTCTTTTAAAAAGAATTAATATTTGCACACTAAGGAAAAGACCAGGTTTGAAGACAGATATCCAGGGCAAGAGAGCATAAAGGTGACACTTCAAAGGTATTTGTCCTAAAGGCTAAAATTAGAGGTGAATTGTGGGAAGATAGGAACTAAACTCTTTAGGTCTCATAAAAATATTCTCCCATTCCTGGGTGCCAAGGCCTGTGCAGTTCCCTGGCACAGTGTGCCATTACACCATGCTCTTCCCAGGAGATTTATTGCCAGGTCAAGCTCTTTGCTTCCTTTTTCTGACAATTCCAGCATGTATCAAGCCCACGTGTGTGTCTGTGGGGGGAATTGCTGGGATGTTTCTGACGACCCACACTGGGTGCAGGCATCCCTGGCAGGATCAGAGTGTCCTGCAGGGCTCCATGAGGGACCATGGGCACAGGAGCAGCCCCATCACCCTCGGTGTGTGCACAGGGGGACAGGGACACCCTCCCAGAAATGAGCAGGGGTCAATTAACGAGCTGTGTGACCACTGCTCGAGGTCACCTGTCCCCTCCTGGCTCCTGCAGGAGCCAGCACTTGTGAGATGGTGCAGCTCAGTGCCAGCCCTGCCAGAAAACACCCGGCTCAGTGAGGGCAGCCAAGCAGCCCGGGGCTGTTTGCAGAAATGGGGATGCAAAAGGGAAAAAGGACAAGGAAATGGAGGCAAACCCCATGGGAAACAGGTCTGGAGCAGCAGGAGCAGCTGAGGGAGCTGGGGAAGGGGCTCAGCCTGGAGAAAAGGAGACTCAGGAGGGACCTTCTGGCTCTGCACAACTCCCTGACAGGAGGGGACAGCCGGGGGAGTCAGGCTCTGCTCCCAATTAACAAGTGACAGGACAAGAGGAAACGGCCTTAAGATGCATCAGGAGAGATTTAGATTGGATATTATGAATAATTCCTTCACCAAAAGGGTGGTGAAGAACTGGAACAGGCTGCCCAGGGAAGTGCTGGAACCACCATCCCTAGAAGAGCTCACGGGGTGTGTGGATGTGGCACTTGGGGATGTCCCTTAGTGGTGAAGGTGGTGCTGGTTTGACTCGATGATCCCAGAGATCTCCTCCAACCTTGCTGATTCTACAACTCTGTGATCCACTGCAGGGTGGAAGGAACATTGTGACAACAGGAATTAAACTAATTTTCCTGCTCAGTTGAGTGGGAGCAGCAGGTGTAAGTCCTGGAGCCTGATCTTCCCCTGAGGTGAATCGAGGCTCTGCCACCGTCATGGGCCGAGCTGTCCCTTCTGCCAGCAGCACAGCCTGGGCTGTTTGCTCAGCATGTGCTCAGTGGAGCAAAAAAGGACAGAATCTAAAATAATGCTAATAAAGGTAATCCAGAGAAAAACTGAAACCACTGAAGAGCAGGGGGAGGAATCTCCTGCTCATGTCTGCACCACCAGCTGTAGCTCCAAACATCTTGTCAGGCTGTATTTCATCAAGCTGCACCACTTCTTGCAAACCCAAGCTCTGCAGGGATTACCGACTGCCCAGTTTGCAACAAAAAAAATTCTGAAAAGAACCAGAAAGTTGAAAAGAAAAAGATTTCCAAGATTTCCTACTTTAATTTCCATGTTCAGATGACCTGAAGTCATCTGAGGCAGTGATGACAAAAAAACGAAAAGAAAAAAAAAAATCTATGGCATTTTCTTAAGGGATGGATTATTTTTAGCCATGGAGATTTAAAGTTCTCTCCAAGTTCCTGAACTTTCAGAACTTCTCTTCACTGAGGAGCTTGACAGCAAAGCAGGTTCTCTTTTTTCTCTTTTTTCCCAAGTTTTCAACTCATCTAATTAAAATATGCAAAAAACTGACTTTTTGCAAAATGAAGGAAAACACATTTTATCAGCCAGATAAAAGACATTTTTCCAGAGTTTTTATTTCTGAGCATAACTGACTGCTTCCCTTTCCATTTTTAGGGCTCAGCAACTGTCCACTTTCTGATAAAGATACGGGAATAAATAATTTTTCTGTTTTACTTGTTACTGTTCTTGAGATTACTGACGCCAGACAGATTTTGTGACATAAAATGGGTTGTCAGTGCCTCACTGGGCCGGATTCTGATTGACACCAGGCACTGCCAGAGCTTGGTGTACATGGAAATCTGGTCCTTGATGGTTTATTGAGCTCAGGTGTCTCCATAGGAAACAATTCCCAACTGGGATAGAAGTATATAGCCTTTTAAAGTGGAGTTTGGATTGGGATGGTGTTTCAAAAATGACAAAGCTTTTTAATCACCTGCATATGTAGGATTTTTGGGGGGTCTTTTGCATTGCTTTTTGAGTGAAGTTTCCCTGCTGCAGCTTTGCTCTGTTCCCACTCAGAAAAGAAGGCTGGAGAAGCCCTTCCAATATTTTCTCTACACAATAACCACTTTTCCTTTAATTTTTTGTCTCACTAGAACTATTTTCTCTCTGTAATCTGAACCTAATCTTGGCTGCTCAGTGGACTCTCTCCTTGGGCTCAAGGCTGTTCCCTGGCAGTAAAACCAGCTCATCCCACTGGAACAGGGACAAAAGGATGTCATGTACAAAGCCAACCATGCCCACTCAGCAGGAACAGGTAAAGAGAATACAGTGAAACCCCTGCAGCAGCCCCTCACGTGTCACAGCCCTTGGAACCCACACCCAAACCCTAAAACACCGGTTGGCTGAACCTGAACAGGGAGAACATCATTTTGTGTTCTTGGACTGACACAAAACACAGGCAGAAGTTTTGAATAAATGATTTGCTGTGAATTATTTACTCAGCACTGCTCAGAACCTCAGAGGACAGGGAGGGCAGCTCAACATTTGCACCATAAAATATTGAGTGGACTCCAGTGCTGTTTGCAAGGGTAGTAGAGTTTGTCCCAATGCTGTGACAGATTTAGGTGGTGCCTCCCTGGCAGGGCTGCTGATGGGCTCTGGAACTTTGAGTCGTGGAGCCTGGCATTGTCTGTGTCATGTTTTTGTGCCCCATTAAAGCTGTGGTTGCATTTCTCTTTATGTGGCTGCATCTCTGTCACAAACAAAGTGGTCCCTGTGCACAGGCTGCAGCAATTCAGCCTGAATTCTTTCCTCGAGGGAATCGTGAGTGAGGTACGGCAAATTCAGAGTGTGAGCAAGTATCATTCATCTTTTAACAATATCACAGCAGAATTTAGGGGAGTTTGGCAATGATTTTGATCCTTAAAAGGGCAGGACATGGGTTGGATGTGTCTATAGGGCAAATTCCAGGCTCTTCTTGAGTGTCAAGACTCAGAGCATGAAGTGTATGAAAGGCTCATTGTAACAGTTAGGGTGCTGATAAAGGAAAAAGAATTCAATGTTGGTTGATTTATTTAATGTTGGTTGGTTGGTTGAATTTAATGAGTTGTTGTGGTGGAACTGCAAGGGACAGAACTCCCAGGTGTGAGTGCTCCTGCCCATAAGGGATCTGGCAGCGGGAATGTCACAGTGTGACAGTGGAGGCAGGATCAGTGTCACCTCTCTCTGGTCAGATCCTCTCTGCTGGTCTAAGGCAAGTCCTGCATTCAGCTCGAGGTGCAGAAAGGGGAGAAGTGAACCCCAGTGTAAACTGGTGGGGTCAGTGTGAAAGGGAAGGAGAAATTTCCCTTGGTTGGCCATAGCAAAGGCCAGGGAAAAGGTGAAAGCTGGAATTCAGTCCATCTTTAAAGGAGATAGGAGCCTTGCTTGTTTGTCTGATTGACTCTGACATCCATGGGATGAAGTGGCTGGGAAATGAGGAGGAGATAAGGAGTGAGCCTGATGGCTGCTGAGCTCAGTCCAGAGCTGGTCCCTGCACAAGGTGGGACCCCGTGCTGAGCTGGGAGGTGCTGATGGCTCTGGGACACTCATGGCTGAACCTCCTGTGACAGGACCAAGCTGTTGGGGGACCAGGCCAGGCTCTGGGGGGTGTGAGGGAACCGTGGGTGGATGTGTGCGGGTGTATCTGGGAGGGTGTTGGGGTTTAAGCCCAGCCAGCCATGAAGTACAATGCAGACCACTCGCTTACACCCCACAAACAGGGGGGGGTGGGAGATTGGAAAGAAGGCAAAACTCATGTGTTGAAATAAAAACAGCTTCATAACTGAAATAAAATACTTTCATTGTCATCCAACTGCAATGAAAAGGGAGATTACAAAAGAAAGACAGGAATGAACTCTCAGAAGGACAAGTGATGCACACACAACACAGACACAGACAACTTGCTGACAGATGTCAGTCCCCCAGCAGGGATCAGTGCCCAGATCCAGCAGTTCCTCTGTGGTGTCCCTTTGGCCAGTTCAGGTTTGTTGTGTTCTGGCTGCAGGATCACGTCCAGAGAAGCTGCAGTTACCAGTGACTGACATGGGACTCAATGAGACAGGTTTCTGCTCAGGAAAACTTTTATTCAACACAGGAACAAACTCAGCTTAGATCCAGAGACAGAGCCCCAAACAGAGGCAGAGTGATGGGTTTTGTGGGACAGAACCAGGGTGGAGTTTAAGGCTGGGGACTAATAGGGACATAGCAAGGGAGAAACCCCAAGGGCTCAAACCCAATCAGAACTCCTTGGACTGCCACCCCATGAGGGGTCTGGGATGGAGCAACTCCTCTTGGGCTCACAGGGCCCATCTTCCTGGGCTTTAAAGCCATGCCTCTCATTTTAACAGTGCTTATCTGAAACGAAATCTTTGCCTCTCTGGGCTGTGGGCACCTCTCACAGGTTGGCTGTCCTGGCTGTGCTCTGTCCCTGTGCAGCTGCTCGGACACTGCACAGCCTGGGCTTGGGGTGAGCAACAGCTGCAGCACTGGGGTGTGAGCAACACCATCCTCACCCTGAGCCCAATCACAGCTCTGCACCAGATAGCGGGGAGAGACTAACCCTGAGCCCAAACCGGTGTGGGTGTGAGGGTGTTTGTGTGTGTGTGTCTGTGTGAGGGTGTTTGTGTGTGTGTGTGTGTGTCTGTGTGAGGGTGTTTGTGTGTGTGTGTGGGTGTGAGGGTGTTTGTGTGTGTGTGTGGGTGTGAGGGTGTTTGTGTGTGTGTGTGTGTGTGAGGGTGTTTGTGTGTGTGTGTGGGTGTGAGGGTGTTTGTGTGTGTGTGTGTGAGTGAGGGTGTTTGTGTGTGTGTGTGTGTGTGTTTGTGAGGGTGTGTGTGTGTGTGTGTGTGAGTGAGGGGCGGCTGTGCCCATGGCAGGGTGTGAATGGAGGAGGTGTGTGTGTGTGTGTGTGTGTGTGTGTGTGTGTGAGGGTGTGTGTGTGTGTGTGTGTGTGTGAGTGAGGGGCGGCTATGCCCATGGGAAGGTGTGAATGGAGGAGGTGTGTGTGTGTGTTTGTGAGGGTGTGTGTGTGTGTGTGTGAGTGAGGGGCGGCTGTGCCCATGGGAGGGTGTGAATGGAGGAGGTGTGTGTGTGTGTGTGAGGGTGTTTGTGTGTGTGTGTGTGTGTGTGTGTGTGTGAGTGAGGGGAGGCTATGCCCATGGGAGGGTGTGAATGGAGGAGGTGTGTGTGTGGGTGAATGTGTGCGGTGCGGCTGTGCCTGCACTTGAGCGGGGTGGGCATTGGGGGGGTTGTGTGTGTGTGCAGGGGTGTCTTGGGGTGTGTGTTCTGTGTACAAGGTGTGTATTGGTGTGTGTCTGTGTACAGGGTGTGGATTCTGTGTGCAAAGTGTGTATTGGTGTGTGTCTGCGGGGTGTGTTTCAGTGTACAGGGTGTGTGTAAGTGTGCGTGTGCGGGGTGTATTTCAGCGTAAGGGGTGTGTGTCAGTGTACAGTGTGTATTCCAGTGTACAGGGTGTGTCAGTGTGTGGGGTGTGTTTCAGTGTAAGGGTGTGTTTCGGTGCGCGGGGTGTGTGTCAGTGTGTGTGTGCGGGGTGTGTTCAGTGTGCGGGGTGTGTTTCGGTGTACAGGGTGTGTGTCAGTGTACAGGGTGTGTTTCGGTGTACAGGGTGTGTCCGTGTTCGTGTGCGGGGTGTGTCAGTGTACAGGGTGTGTCAGTGTGCGGGGTGTGTTTCGGTGTACAGGGTGTGTTCAGTGTGCGGGGTGTGTGTCAGTGTATAGGGTGTGTTTCGGTGTACAGGGTGTGTGTCAGTGTACAGGGTGTGTGTCAGTGTACAGGGTGTGTCCGTGTGCGTGTGCGGGCTGTGTCAGTGTACAGGGTGTGTCAGTGTACAGGGTGTGTCAGTGTACAGGGTGTGTCAGTGTGCGGGGTGTGTTTCGGTGTACAGGGTGTGTGTCAGTGTACAGGGTGTGTGTCAGTGTACAGGGTGTGTTCGTGTGCGCGGTGTGTTTCGGTGTACAGGGTGTGTGTCAGTGTGCGGGGTGTGTCAGTGTACAGGGTGTGTTTTGGTGTACAGGGTGTGTTTCGGTGTACAGGGTGTGTGTCAGTGTACAGGGTGTGTTCAGTGTGCGGGGTGTGTGTCAGTGTGCGTGTGCGGGGTGTGTTTCGGTGTACAGGGTGTGTTTCGGTGTACAGGGTGTGTCAGTGTACAGGGTGTGTGTCAGTGTACAGGGTGTGTGTTTCGGTGTACAGGGTGTGTGTCAGTGTGCGTGTACAGGGTGTGTTTCGGTGTACAGGGTGTGTTTCGGTGTACAGGGTGTGTTTCGGTGTACAGGGTGTGTTCGTGTGCGGGGTGTGTGTCAGTGTGCGTGTGCGGGGCGGGTGTCTCGGTGCGAGGGGCGGCGTGTGCCCGTGAGCGGGTGCGGGGGGCGCGGCGTGTGCCCGGGCGCTCCGCTCGGCTCCGTTCCGCTCGGTTCCGCTCCGCTCGGCTCCGCTCGGTCCCGCTCCGCTCGGCTCGCCTGGGGCCCGGCTGTCTCCAAGGGACGGCCGGAGGCGGCGGGAGCATCGCGGGGAGCTGCCGGCGGGGTTCTGGGGAGGCGACTCGCAGCCCTGCGCGCCGCTGCAGCCGGGGCGCGGAGCGCGATGCGGCGGCCGCGCTGCCCTGGCCGCCGGCGGAGCGGAGCCTCGGGGCCGCGGGCAGCGCCGTAGGGACCGGCCGGGCAGCGGAATGGGGGCGGCCGCGCCCCGCGGCTCCGGGCGCCCGGCGGATCGCGGATGAGCCCCGGGCCCGCGGGCAGCCCGGCGGGTACCGCCTGACGGAGCGGAGGTGAGCGGGGACGGGGCGGCACCGGGCGGGGGGGGACGAAAGCCCCGCGGTCGCTCTCGGAACTTGGAACCCCGAGCCCCGGAGCGCCAGGCGCGGGTGATCGGCGCAGCTCCGTTCCCGCATCCCCCGGAGCCACCGGCACCCGCCAGCCCCCGAGTGGAGCGCTGCTCCCGCTGAAGTTGCCGGCGGCGGGACCGGCAGGGATGCGGAGCCGGCCGGGAGGGATGCGGGACCGGGAGGGATGCGGGACCGGGAGGGATGCGGGACTCGGAGGGATGCGGGACTGGCAGGGATGCGGGACTCGGAGGGATGCGGGACTGGCAGGGATGCGGGACTGGCAGGGATGCAGGACTGGCAGGGATGCGGGACTCGGAGGGATGCGGGACTGGCAGGGATGCGGGACTCCGATGGATGCGGGACTCGGAGGGACTGTACAGGATGCGTGGCCGCACTCCCCTACAGGAGTTGCCGGCAGCAGCGGGACTCACATCCCGAGGGACGGTGCTGGATTTTGTCTGCCCTTGCCCTACATGACAGCACACAGCGAGCACCTGCACCCTCGCAGGGAGGGTTAAATGCCGGTTTAAATTGTTATTAAATTGTTGTTCCTTCGGGCAGCCCTTGACCTGGCATGGGTGAGCCGTCCGGGTGACCCACATGCCCCCAGCATGGGAAAGGTGACGGTGGTACCGGAGGGCTGTTCTCTGGTGTGATGCTTGCAGAAGAAAAATGCCTTTTTTATCGACCCCTCTTTGAACTACCAGGCATCTCGCAGTTTATAGTGTATCGAATTCTGCATGGAAAAAAAAAAAAAAAGAAAAGAAAAGAAAAAAGGGCTGATTTTCAAGACTCTTCATAAGTTCATTTGTTTACTATGGAGCCGTGACTTCAGTGGTCTCTTTGGTATAAAAACATTCTGCTTGTGTGATATTTTTGGTGGCATTGACAACAGATTTGTTAGTCATGGTTATGAATATGGTAATGTGCGAGTCTCCCATTAAATTCTCCATGCTCTAAGGTAACATGGTTGAACAGTCATGTACCAAGCCTTACATCCTCGAGCAGCATCACTCTGAACTCCCAGTGTTTGATCACTTCTTCTTAACTTTTTCCACTGTATTGTAAAAAAAAAAATAAATATTTGATTCCTCTGCCGGTCAGATGTAAACCCCAAGTTTTGTGCCCGGTGCATCTCCATGCAAGCAAGCTTATGTAATGCAGTGCCCTGTGCAGAATGCAAGAGGTGATCAAGGAGCACAGAATATCCCGAGTACAAAGGGACCCACCGGGATCAAAGCTGGAAGGAATTTTAGGGAAGAGGATTTTCTCTGTGGCCACGGTGTCTCTGTGTGTGTGCCTGTCCCCACGGGAGAGCTGAGCAGGGTTTTTCTGGTCTGAAGACATCCCGGGCAAGGCTCTCAGTCTTCTTCGGTGTTGATTGCCTTCTCCTTAATGATGGCATATCCTGTGCCACTGCTTCCCAGGGCTCCGTGAAGCTGCTCAGAGAACACTTTTCAGCCAGGCAGGTACTGTGGAAATGCAAATTACTGTATTGCTGCTTTAAAAAAGCTTTTCAGAAGTTAAAGTGGTACCTTTGGGCAGTTGATTTGAGCTTGTAGCCAAATGCCTGTTCAGGGAGCTCCAAAGCAGACTAAAGGATCTGGGATTTTGACAAATACTCCCTGGTAAATAAATCTAGTGTTGTTTCTCGAGACAAGGCAGAAAAGCACCCCCCATTTGGGTGTTATCAGATGTGTCACTCTTTGTTCCAGCCATGGGTATTCGCCCCCAGTTTCCCTGCATGTAATTTGGCAGTAATTACCAGCTGAAGAAATGCTTCAGCCCCAGACCCTTCAGTGGATGAAGATGTGAAGGTGCTCCCCTGACCACGACACCCCCTGGCCCACCGGGAGCCCACTGCTCCCTGAGCTGGGGCTTTGCTGTTCCATCTGCTTGTACTTTTATTCTCAGGCACAGCAGGGATCCATACACTGTCAGCTAGGTGCAAGTCTTCCTAGGCAAGAACTATACCTCAGTTACTGCTACAGGGTACATTTCTGGAATTAAAAGTAAAGGAAAAGGTTGAGGTGCTGGTTTTTGGTTTAGTTTTGTGGGTTTTTTTTCTTGTGAAGCGGTGAAGAGAAACTAGATGGAAAAGGACTTGAGCTTGAGACTAACCTCTGATCTGTCTTAATACTTCTTGCAAGTGCACAGAACATTAACAGAATCCCTTATTTTTATTACTGGGCTTCTGAGAGAATGATTTCTATTTTAATGTGCATCACTTTCGCTATAGTGTATTGAGATCTCATTGGTTTTGTAATATGTTTTTTAAAAGGTGTTGTTACTTTTCATAACCTCTTTCTGCTTTGGTAGACTCCCTGAATAGCTTCTAGAATTGCGTTAAAGGTAATGCAAAGCTCAAAATTCTTTGATCAGCTTGCTTTCTGCAAAGATTTATTTCAGGCAACCTGAAAAAATCCTTAGAATGTCAATTCTGAGGTCTTTTCATGTTGTGGATTTAATAGACAAGGTACTGTCAGCTGAGCTATGAGTCTTGCTAAGAATATGATTACGTTGTTTTTTGAGAGATGTAGTTCTTGAAAACATACCTTGGAGAAGAAAATTCACAATAGCTATGTGCAAATAATTTATTTTTTTTTTCTACAACAGATGGAAGAGCAGTTAAGGGTGGCTAAAATTAGTTTGAAACTGAATAGATTATTCTTACAAGTACAGTAGTATAATTTGTACAAAATGAGCCAAATCCTACTAATTGTTACACTGTAACTGGTGTAAATATAGAGTAATTTATTTGCCTGGATTTTCTCCTTCTTTATGAAGAAATGCAGAACACAGGGGATTATGAGGCTATTGGATTTTGACATGCTTGTAAAAGTCAGCTTTTCCTGAAACCCAGTGGCAGAATAAGGCCCCCCACTCTCCTCTTGACAACAGCATAATATTCACTCCCTGAGACTCCAGTTCCAAATTTGCTGTAATATGATTGTGGGTAGAGGGTTGCTGAATGACTCAGATGAATATAGCTCAGAGTAAACAAACATGTAAATCATTTCTGGATAGCGACAGAGAGAGGAAAACATGAGAAGAGCAGAAAAAAGCCAACCTGCAGGATGAGACATTTATAAAGTCATGTTTAGCAAGGATCACCAAGTCCAGCACAAAGGGCAACCATCAAAAACTGGGGTCTGGATTTGCCGTGGATCTCTGGAAATGAGAAGCACCTGTATGGAGGGAGTGCCTAGATGCAGGTATTGCACAGCAGCAGAGTTGCTTGGGCTAAGAGCCTGGTACAGAGGTGGGCAGGTCCATCTCAGCACCTGCATTTGGCAGTTCCATCTCAGCACCTGCATTTGGCAGGTTCATCTCAGCACCTGCATTTGGCAGGTTCATCTCAGCACCTGCATTTGGCAGGTCCATCTCAGCACCTGCATTTGGCAGGTCCATCTCAGCACCTGCATTTGGCAGGTTCATCTCAGCACCTGCATTTGGCAGGTTCACAGGGTAAGAGCTGGGGACCTGATGTGCTGCCTGTCCCACAGAGACAGGGTGCTGCCAGGGATGGAGGTTAATCTCTGCAATGTCCAGTCTGGGGCAGGGGGGGAAACCAGCACAAGCTGGTAAATGATTCCTGAAAGTTTCTGAACCTGAAATCCTGGTGAGCAATGTGGAATCGGTACCAGTAACTGCAGAAGGGTCCAGACCCAGTGTGTGGTTCAGGTGAAGGAGTACCAGAGCAGGTCAGTGGCTTTTAAACAGCTGTGGGTTTCTTAGCTAGACAGGCACTAAATCAGAGCAAGGCAAAACCTGCTCTCTGTTGATTTTCCTGCCAAGGGAGATGGCCAGTAAGCACAAATCACTGCAACAGAGCATCTTGCCAGCCAGCTCCTCTCGGATGCCCAAGCCCAGTGCAGTTGGAACTCCAGGGAGGATGGAGCTGTCCCTGTGAGAGGGAGCTGCAGTGTCTGGAAAGCCGGGGCAGGGTTGTTATTCCTCTCTGAGCGATTCCGCTTCAGTGTGTTTTCAGGGTAAGTTAGGTTAAGTTCCCTCTTGGGGAAGCAAGAAATGTGCTGGCATCCAGAGTTGAAATGAGGAGAGCTGGGGCTGGTCCCCTCCTGCTGCTGCTGCCTGAGGATCAGTTCCCTGCAGCTCTGCCTCCCTGCTGGATAACCTCCCTCATGTTCTGGCCTCATGTTCTTTACCATCATAGTAAAGAAAATGCTGTGTTGTTGTGTGGAGTTCTTCAGCACAAAAGTTGTACTCTTCCTGAGATTTCTTGCCTTGGAAAGAAGTGGGTAGTCCCTAAGTCAAGTGTGGCTGTAGTTATGGCACCCTTGCAGTGTTTTCTGTGAGGTGGTGGCTGGGAAGGGGAGGAACTGGAGAGACAAGGAGTATTTCTCTCTGCAGGTAGATGTGGGTTCTCATTTTCTCCATTTTTTATTTTCTTCAGAGCACATCAGAACACTTTGTATTGTGTTGGTCACAGTGGCCATGATAGAAGACTTGACTTAGGCAGCAGGATGGTTTCTACTAATGGGAATGATGGTGTTTCTGTTAGCTCGTTAGACACGTATTATTATTTATTCTCAGCTCAGTCTCTGGATTCAAGCCAGGAAGCTGCTTTGTCCTTATTCCCTTCTCCCTTCTCTCCCTCTCTCTCCCTCTTCACGTGCAGTGAACATGTTCCAGTGAGAACTCAAAGCAATTTCCTGGCCCCTCTCACGTGTCCTGCATCCCTTTTTTCATCCTTAGAGAGCAATCTGATTCACTGCTTGGGAAGTAGTGGCTTAAGCACCTGAATAGAGTCAGATAGGTTCCCTATCATGTCTGCTAATTAAATTGTAATGCTCATTACCACAAGATACCGTGGAGGGCAAGAGCATGAGCAGGTTGAAAAACAGGAGGCAAGTTCACAAGGCACAGGGAGGGGATGGGAAGGATGAAGGTCTGGGTGTAACCTCTGGCTCCCTGGCACTGCCAGATGCAGGGAGAGCGCAGAAGGGCACCCAGGCTGCTGCCCATCACCAGAGATGGCATCCTGGGATAGAAGGAGCATGGATTTGATCTGTTCCTGTGCTCTCCCAGCTCTGACATGCACAGCTTGCTAAAGCAGCAATTCACTTTCTGCTCAGTAAAACAGAGAGGGAAGGACTGAGCTTATGGAATGGTGTTTATTGGGCATTTTGGTTCCAGAATGATAACCAGGGTAGAGATTTCAGCCTGCTCTCACAGGTATTAATGGATTAACATAGGAAGCTGCAAAAATTTCATTGTGTGAAGCCTTACTGACAAAAGCAGTGAGAGGATGAAGCCATTTGGGGCTCAGGGCTCTGTCTGGGACAACAAGATGGAATAATTCTTCTCTGTCATTCGGTCTTTGTGTCCTGTTCATTCTGGTTTGTGCTGCATTACGAAATGGAGGTGCTGAGCTCTTACTTAGCCTGGAGCTGCAGTTAATGGAAATCTCTGTACTATGTCTATTGGGGTATTGGAAAGTTTCCAGGTGGAAAGACCTCCAGGTTTATAAAATTGTCCTAATGGCCTAAAATTGTTCATAATAGGAACAAGAGGAATAAGGACTGCTAGGATGTCAGTGCCTTGCCGCCTATTTCTCCTGTGAGGTCAGGTTGGAAGCAGGGACCTGGTCAGGGACTGAATGGACAGGTGAGGGGGGTCCCTGAGGAATTCAGGCTGATTCAGAGACAAGCATCTGCTGCAAGAGACGGATTTTCTAACTGAAAATAAGAGGTTATGTGGACAAAGGAAGTAAGATGTGACCTGTGGAAGAGGGCAGGAGAGCACAGAGAATGTTTGAACAAAAAGATGCAAAGTCCCTGCAGGGGCCATAGTGAAAATCCTTTTCCCAGATCTTCCTGTCCTGCGTAAAACCATCAGGGGATCTTCATCTGGGAAGAGCAGACTGAGCCTCTGAATAATCTAAAAAGTTTGCTGCAGTTATCTCATTTCTTCAGCAAGAAAGCAAAGACTGACTTTCCTCTTGGGAGAGAATCTGTGAGGGACTGGAGCTGACTGGGCCCAGTGGCTGCAGAGGGGCTGCTGAAGGGAACACAGCCCAGCCACAGCCCTGTGCTCCAGCAACCTCCTGCTCCTGGCCAGGGAGAGCAGCTCCTCCTGCTCCTGGCCAGGGAGAGCAGCTCCTCTTGCTCCTGGCCAGGGAGAGCAGCTCCTCCTGCTCCTGGCCAGGGAGAGCAGCTCCTCCTGCTCCTGGCCAGGGAGAGCAGCTCCTCCTGCTCCTGGCTGATCCCAGCTTGGATGCACAAGAGGAGAGAGGTGCCACGTCCCTGTTCCAGACAGACCCCGAGTCCTTCCTCTGTGCCATGGATTTAAGGGGCACAAGCTGAGCCCAGACCAGGGCAGGGAGATGCTCTGTAGCTGGCAAAAGGGCTCTAGGCTTCCTCAGATTTAAGGTCTAAACCAAGGTCTAAACTTCTGCCTTGAAATGCACATGTTTGTTTAAGCCTGGAGCTCCGTGTTTAGGGGGTGTTAGGGCAAATGTTCTGTCGTTTGTCTGTGGGTTTCTGTGGATCTTGAGCTGATGCCAGGTTTGGAGTGGTACCCTCCCAGCTCTCCTGACTTCTTCCCCACCCTCAGGGTGCCCAGGAGCTCGCTGCTGGGATCACCCTGGGAATTGGGAGAGGTTTGTTGTGGTCCTGCAAAGCCGCGCCTGCGCACACCCGGAGCATCTCCACTTCCACATTATCTCCTGCAGCTTTCCCTGCACCCTGTCTGTAACCTAATCAAACAGGCTGAGCAGCTGGTGAGTGGGAGCCTTGCCTGTCAAAGACAGGAGTATGAATATCAGCAGTCAACAAGCCATCACTTCAGCTACTGGCACAAAATGGAATCGGGAGGGGTAGGCACCCCTCCCAAAAATAAACCCATTGCTGTCCACAGGAGCCACATGAACCCCTGGCTGACTGAAATAGTTTGGGAGAAGAAAGGATGAAGAGTGGCTTGGCTGAAAAGGAATGCAGGATGCTGCAGTGGATGGAAGGAAGAGGTGTTTTAGAAGTGTTTTACATACAGGGGTTTCTGGACAATCTCCAGTCAAAACCAGTTCATCTGCACTGGTCATACAGCTATGGAATGGGTCAGGGAACACAAAGATGAGCAGATCTTTCTGGGTTGTCCTCTGATTTTGGCAAAGATGTGAATGTACTCATCAATGGAAGAAAACTTAAAATAGATGGTTTTGTCCTACAGAAATCTTTCAAGATTTACAAGATTCCTGGTATGTCGCTCCAGTCTTCAAGCACAACAGTCAGCAAGCTCCCAAAGTTTTTAATTATTTATGCAAAGAGGAGCATCTAGAGGATCCAAGAGCCTGGTAGTTAAATCTCTCAGCAGAGAGTTGGGGAAAAGACAAGGAAAGGCTGGGATTCAGGCCACCAACACTGGACTTTCTGTAGGGAATAAAGATCAGATTTGTCAGAGTTGTTAGCTCTGCCTGGTCCCTGTTTAGGGACATTTCCAGTCCAAGGCTGAGTTAAATTCTCAGAATTTCCAGTTCTTGCCAGGCTGAAGGGAATTGTGCCTCTAATCAGCCTCCTCTTTCTCACCAGTCCTGGGGCTGGCTATGGCTTGAATTGTTGGTGAAAACTGAAGGGCCCTTCTGTGATCACAGGAGCAGCAGTGGGAAATGAAAACCTCCCATTGACTTCAGCAAGATATCAATCTGGGCATGAATGTTTTATTTCAGATGTTCTCAGTGTCCTCTGAAGAGTTTATTTTCATTCTTAGGGCACGCTATGTGATAGCACCAAAATTCAGAGAGAAGCATTTGGGGTGTAATGAAAGAGTGATGCTGCTGCCATGACCTTCCCATACATTTTGAGATTAATCTTTCTCTCCTGTAAAAACCAGCTGGAAACAAGGCTTCCTCTCCTGTGTCACTGACCTGTGCAGAGCAGGCCAGCTCAGGACTGCTCTGTGGGTTTGTTTTTTTAGCATCAGAGCTGCCTTTTGCTTCTTCTGCATACAGAGCTCCCCACTCAGTGAGCAGAGGTGTGTGTGTGGAGCAGGGACATCTGACTTGTGCCAGTGACCTCTTCAGAAGCATCCTTCTGTCCCTGCCAGGATGGGGCTGGCTCAGCCCAGAAGTTTGGGCAGGAGTTGAGGTTCAGCCCTGCAGAAGAAGGGAGCTACAGATGGGGGTAAAAGCCGCAGGTTGTTTTGTGCTGTGACAGTCTGAGCTGAAGGGAACTGCAGAGTTGCTCAGGGTCACTGAGGTGTGATTCCTGCAGTCCTGCTGCAGGGCCCCTCTCAGAGTCTTTTCATCTGGTTCTTCTGCTTGGCTGAAGTCCTTTAACCCAAACTTAGAGCACTGAGGCTGTGAAAGGATCCTGTACCTCATTGTTCCAACATTTAAACCAGGATAAGGCCACAAACACCTGCTGAATCTCTGCTGTCAGATTATTCACAGCAACAACATTGTTACACGGGTTTTTTTCTTGCTAATGGCCATTTCAGACTCTGATCCAGGGTGTACAAATGGCTCTGGTGTTCCTGGATGTTTGGCTTTTGCAAGCTCGTAGATTGGTCTCTCATTTTCCATGATGCCTGTAGGAGAATTTGGGCAGCCACAGGATGTGGTTCTGTTTGATCCAGACACCGATGCTTGAGCCTGAGAGCCTTTTCAAATGCCCTCTGGTCATACTGGCAAGGTGAGAGCTGTTACACACATTAAGTGAGGATTTTCCTCTCTTTCCAAGGGATCACCAAGCTTGAGTGGGAACAGCTGGGACATGAAGAGAGAGCATCCAAACAGCACCGAGTCCTGGTCCAGGGCATGTTCCTGTGCTTAAATATGGAAGAATTATGAAGAGAATGCAGAGTTGAAAAAAAAAAAAAAAGAAATCAAATTAGGCTTTTGGTTCTTGTTCACTTCTGGAAAATCTGAAGTATGTTAATGGCATTATTACTGTGCCCGTATTGCAGCTTAAATCGGCTTTATGGATTGAGCCTCTTAGTGTGGAGTTAGGCGAGATTAGCAGCATTTCCACCCATTTTACAGGCAAGGAAAGAGAAACACTGCAGCACACCCGTGATCAGGCAAGATTGAGAAGTCCAAGCCAGGTTTCTTCCTTCCTTGAGGCTGTGCCACACAAAGCTGTCACTGAGTTCAGTTTATTAGGTCAGAAGCAAACAAACAGTGTGCTGCTAAAAACGTGGATACATGAGGGGCACCATCCTGCTGTGTGGATTTTGTGATGGATGGATTCCCATTTTATTCATTTTTTATAATCTCAGCACACAGAATATGCCTTTGTGAGTACTAAATGGGGAATCAAGTCATAAAGAATTGAGACTTCAGATATGAAAAGTGGAGAGTATGGGCAATTCTTCAGTGGAAGTGAAGTCTTTTATAGGGAATATCATTTGTAAGTATCATGGATAACTGATGCTGCTCAAAACTACTGGTTTGTATCCAAATTAACCATCACATAAGTAGACCTGCTTGTGCCTCATTTAAATTCTTTTTTTTTTTTGTCTTGATTTGGAACCAGAGGCCCAATCTAATGTTTTTCATCTAACACTCTTGTTTAATCCATATGGATCAATTATCATTACCAAGAGCTGCTGCAAAAGAGAACGTCCTGCACCTGAAAAATGAACTCTGGAAACAGCGTCCTCACGCTGCAGGATTTTCCTGTCCCAGATGGATCTCCTCAGTGCAGTGGAGATGCTGGAGGCACAAGAGGTGTTTGAATACCAGGTTTTTTAGTTGGAGCATCTCCATTTTTGTAGCTGTTTGGAGCATGACTGCACCTTGCACGAGTGCTTGAATCCCTGAGAAGTGATGGATGCTACAAAGTAAAGGACTGATCCTGGTGGAAACCCACTCATCTGCTGGCTTTAGAGCATCCAGGACGTGTTTGTAGCACTGCTGACAGTGCCTTTCAAGTCTGGGCAGCTGGGGAGACCTTATGGGGCAGAAGAGCAGGGCTTGTGTTCAAAGGAAATATTAAAAGCCAGCAGTGTGTGACTGTGGCAAGAGTGAATCCTGTCTGTGTTTGTTACAGCCCAGGAACGTTTCACTCTGCAGGGTAATGTCAAAACAGTCTACAGAGCCCCCTCAATGTTTCCTGCTACCCCACACCCTATTTCTGCACAGAGATGTGTAAGGCACCAGGAAATGGTCCTGTTTTGGTCCATATTTCTGCTTTATTGGGTTCTAAGGCAGCACACACCCAAACCCAGCACAGCACCAGTGATGCATGGATAGAGACACACTCCTCATTGTTCCCTTGTCCTATTTTTTGGGGTGCTGAGGAGGGGAGCTAGAGCCCAAAAGTGAGAGTGACAATAGATTTAACTGAAAGCTTAGCAGGCTTTGGGGCTGAGAAGTGAAGAAGTTCAGTAGCAGCATGTGACAGACCCCATTGGTGGGACATGAAATGGGCACAGAGATGCTTTGATGTGCTCCTAAAGCTTTGCAGCACCTTCCCTGCTGAGCTGGAGGAGAGTTTTAGTTTGGAGAGTATAGTCAGTGGCATCACAAGTGCAACAAAGCAGGAAGGAGTCCAGGATAGTGACTTCTCTCTTCAGTTTCAGCCGGGCAATTAGGAGTTCTGTCACTGGAGTCTGCAAGACAAGTGGATCTGCATAAGCAGAGTGAAATTCAGAGTGCACAAAATGCATTTGAAAAAATTTGGCTCTGCTCTGGCTGAAGCAAAGTGAAGGAAGAGCATAGTAAATTAATATCTAACACTAGAAAAGAAAATAGCAAAGGAAGTTAAAAGAATGGATTGGTCTAAGTGCTTTTGTGCTCCAAGATGACATATAAATATATACAGATTTAATTAGGAGAGGGTTATTTGAATCTCAAAGCCAACTATCAGCCTCTCACTTTCTCACAATATTTTGTTACAGCCTACTATAAAAAAGGCAGTTAATTAAAACAGATTTATTCATCCAATCATGCAGGTGTTACAATGAGACAGTGTTTCCAGAACCTGGGTATTTTTGTTCAGTTTAATGGAAAGTAATAATATCGTGTAGGAGGTCTCTCTAACAGGCGATATTCAATATTCATCCCTCCTTTCCTCGGTGTTTGGTGCCTCTGCCCTGAGCCCAGCAGGCTGCAAATGTTGTCCAGCATTCCACGTGTGAGGAGGGAGGATTTTCCCCGTGGTTTTGTTGGATGCAGGGCTGCAGTTGCTGGTGTTGCTCGCTCAGGCTCCGCCGTGCACCCTGAGGATTTGCAGCCCGATGTTAATGCAATCCATGAAGTGGAGTCACCTTGAGTTGGCATTTATCAGCTTATGCAAGTGTAAACCTGCTGCTGCACTGCAACAGAGATGTCACTGATGCTCTGGAGCAGCAGAGATGTCACTGGTGCTCTGGAGCAGCAGAGATGTCACTGGTGCTCTGGAGCAGCAGAGATGTCACTGGTGCTCTGGAGCAGCAGAGATGTCACTGGTGCTCTGGAGCAGCAGAGATGTCACTGGTGCTCTGGAGCTGCAGAGATGTCACTGGTGCTCTGGAGCAGCAGAGATGTCACTGGTGCTCTGGAGCAGCAGAGATGTCACTGGTGCTCTGGGGCAGCAGAGATGTCACTGGTGCTCTGGAGCAGCAGAGATGTCACTGGTGCTCTGGAGCAGCAGAGATGTCACTGGTGCTCTGGAGCAGCAGAGATGTCACTGGTGCTCTGGAGCAGCCCTTCTGGCAGGATCAGCTTTGGGAGCTGGATGGCTCCGTGCTTGCTGCTGTGTCTGACGCTGCACAAACCGGAGTGGACAATCCAGGTTTTTCCCCCCAGGGAGGGCTGGGGTGTGTGTCTGTGTGCTGCAGTGTGTTTCTTGTTAATGCTATGTTCTGTTATAGCCTCAGTTGATGGTTTGGTCCAAATGAGACCCTGCCACCTCACACTGTCAATCCACCCTGAGTCTCCTGTCAATCCTACCCTGGGCTCACCGCATGCTTGGAATTCCACTTCAGAAATCCACTAAACTTCGATGTTTGATTAGTCCATGTGACCCAGTTTTCCCCCCACCTCCCTCATTGGATGATGATTTTGTGAAGCCTGCTTTTTACCCTCCCCAGGATATCTCTGATTAGCTGATGCTTTGTACCCTCCCTTTGAACACCTCCCTATTTCAGCTGTTGCATGCTCGCATTTTCTGTCTTTTGCCCTCAAGATCCCTCCTCCAATTATTGGGGCAATAAATCCTCTATTATCCCATGCAAAAGACCTCCCTCCCATCCTTGCCCCCTCAGGGCACAGAGTGACAGCTTCTATGTGTGTCTGTTTAAGTGGTGCCACCTTTTCCAGGCTTTCAGAGGACATTCTTGAGTTATGCTGATTGCTTGGAAACAGCTTTCCCCTCGCTCTGTGGCATTATCCTGTGCGCTCCTGGCGTGTGTTTGTGAGCAGATCACACTGTGGGACCTTTGGCACAACTGCAGCATCCCCAGAGCTGTCACTGCCCCTCGTTTTCTTTCATGGAAAGCTGAAGCCCAGAAAGAAATTTTGGGAAATGTACAGATAGCATTTGATTTATTTTCCCTGGATGAAATGTCAGCCAAGTGACATTTGTTAGTCACGGTGTGACAGTCCGGACTATCCTGCTAAGGGTTTGCAAGGAGCTCTCCTGAAATACAGGAGGATTCTTGGAGGAGTCCAGATTCTCTCAGCCAGGCCCATCACTCCTGTAGCTCCCCTGGAAGGTGATCCATGGTTTTTGGCTAAGTCAGCAGGGTTTTGGGACTGGTAGGATGATTTGCTGAGCAGGTTTTTTGGCTTCAGAGTGCATCTCAAGTGGGACACTGTTTGCTTCACCTGACCCAGCACATTCAGAGTGAGTTTGAGTGCTGCTGTCATTAAAAGCACCACAGGAAACTCAAAGTACAAATAAAGGGAAACTGGCTAATAATCTTCATATTAAAAAAAGAAAAAAAATCCCACCAAAACCAGTTTTGAGGCACAGAATATACCCTTAAAAAAATATTTTGATTTTGCTAAGGAAAATAAAATCATCTGTGACTGAGCAAGGGTTCACTGTTCTGAGACACCTCAGGGATGAAATAAAATCCAAAGCACCAGGAGGAAAAATAAAGACTTGAGGTAGAGAAGCATCTGCAACTGGGAATCTCTCCAAATTGCACCCTGTGAATAAATGGCCTGGCCTTGGGGATGGGACAAGGACTGCAGTGCCATCCTCCCATGGCAGGAGAGCAGCAAGATTGAGGGGGCAGATGCAGCACTGACTGCTGCAGGGTGGGATGCAGAGAACCTTTAATAATTTTAAGGTAGAGATTGGAGCAAAAGCAGGACAGAGGGAAGAGCTGTAGTCACCATGATCATATGGATAGAGCCCAAGTGGCTTCCAGCCCTCCTCCTCTTCATCCTGGAAATCCAGAGGAAACCAGTGGGGAAAAAATCCAAATTGGTCCATTCAAATAACAATTTACTAACAAAAACAAAATACTTGGATTGGTCCACAGGGGATCCTTACTAAACTGAGATGGAAAGAGTTAATTGCAGGAGACTCTGAGTAGATCTTTTAGGAGAAATTCCTCCGTGCACAAGGATTGAACTGAGACATTTAAGAGTGCACCAATTCTCTCTCCAGCTGGAGCATCTCTTGCAAGGAGAAGGGCTGACAAAAGATGAGCTCCTTGCCCTGGGATCTGTGGGATGAGCAGTGGCTGCAGCATCCCTGGCTCACTGTGGGGACAGAGCCAAACAGGTGAAGAGCTGACTTAGCACTGCCTAAAACCAGCCCATGGCTGATGGCTGTAGTTTTCCATGCCTGGCTGTGTGAAAGCTGGGGAGAAGGTGGCTTTTTGGCTCTGTTCTGCAGGGGCTGCCCAGAAGAGCAGTTTGTGCTTGTCAGGGGTGCTTGATGCTGGTAAAATCCACTCCACTGGGTTTTGATCAGAAATCAGCACAGGTGGGCCTGAGCTGCCACTCTGGGAGGAAGGAGTCAGACCTGGGCCAAAGGTAGGTCAAGAAAGCAAATAGAAAATTTGGCCTAAAGGATTTAAGACATTTAAGAATTTAAGAATTGAAAAGAGGTCGTCACTGGCTGTAAGATCCAGCTAAGAAAACAAAATGCAAAGGCTCCCTGGAGTGCTGGAGAGGACAGGAAAGTTGGTGCTGAGTCTGGCTTTCCAGGGCAGAGCTGTGCTGCCAAAGGTAATTAATGAACAGGGAATGGAAATCTCAGGGAAACAAGCTGAAGAAGCTGAAGAAATTTAGACAGGCTGCAAATACTGTAACACCAAACAAAAAAACAGGTCCCTCAGAGCACTTCAAAACACAGGACTCAGGGAATATAACCTCAATGCTTTGAGAGGAATTCGGCTTTAGTTCATT
The DNA here is from genome assembly GCF_030490865.1 of Poecile atricapillus. Lineage (NCBI taxonomy): Eukaryota > Metazoa > Chordata > Aves > Passeriformes > Paridae > Poecile > Poecile atricapillus. The sequence continues at coordinate 3,115,757 of NC_081260.1, forward strand.
AGAGTAAAAAATTAGTTTTGGTTTGTTTTTTTTCCATGCAAATAGAGGTAGCTAGCTACTAAATACAAACCTTTAGTATAGTTACAGAAAGAGACCTGAAAAATTAGGTTTTGAGGAAATTGTGAACCTGAATACTTTTGATGAATCCAAATTAAGTCCTGTATGTAATTAAGCTAGCAGGGATGCAAGGTAATCCTAAAGAGTCAAATAATTAATTTTAGATTTGTGACAGAAACAAGATCAGACTCAGTATTTTAATCAATCATGTAGTCTGTCTAGGAACAGCTCAGGGTTTGAGGAAGTTTTCCAGTGTTTTCCCTTGTGGTGATGCATGTAACATGTCTTCCATGAATATTATTTCTGCAGTAATTTTTGCTGTTCTTCTATCAAAACTAGATTGTGGGTAATGAAATTTAATGGACAATGTTCAAGAATGCTAACAGCTAATTACATGAACAAGGGAATGTGTAAAACTAACCGTAGAACTTGAAATGATGGAGCTGTACATGGTCATTATGCCAATGCCTATTGAAAGAGTAAGGGGAAAAAAATCCCTAGCTCTTCATTTAATATCTCTGCCAGTTGCTTGCTATACAAGCTGGGTTTAGTCCTTTGTATCTGGTTTTTAATCAGACACTTTATCTGCTTTTCTGTATCTGGAAAGAAGAGTGCTGACATTGAAGAGGAGAGCTGTGCAGTGAAATTCATTGAAAATAGGAAGAAACAAGAAATGAATCCTAGGAACAGAGCAGGTTCCTGTCACAGCAGCCAGGAGCAGGTTGTGTTTGCAGGCACACACCCTGAAACCAGCTGAGAGGGGCAAACACATGTGCAGGTGTGCAAAGCTGCTTTTGCAGAAAAGCGGTGGGAGAATCCCCAGATTGTCACATTGCTGGGATGGAGCTGTGGGACGGATCAAATGCTGCTGCTGAGTCCCAGTGACAGTCCTGATGACTTTTCAAGCCCAGAGAAGCTCTCAGACACCTCAGGGATGTCACCCACAGTTTCTTTTGTCACATGTGATGGGGTGTGCTTCCCTTCTGCTGGGACACCAGGCCCTCCACATCGCTGGCATCAGAAACCAAAGTCAGGGTGGAGCTGGGCACTAATCTCATTTCCCACACTTTAATTCTGCTTGTTTTGCCATAGACCTAATGATCTGTGAGGAGCTGGGCTGATGTGGCCATGGCTGCTTTCCCCAGCCATCCTGGGAGCCTCAGGTGGCTCTGCAGGGGGACCTTGGCCTGACATTCCTCCCTCTGCTCAGTGGTGGCAGCTGCTGCTCTGGGAGCAGCCCTGGAAGGGAGAATTACATTTTCTGCTAACAGCAGGACATGGTTCAGAGCCCAGGAGCGGGGTCAGCCTGAGCAGGCAAAAGCTGGAAAAGTAACACATGCCAGGTGAAGCCATGTCCAAGTGATGCCTGACATCTGCAGTGGTGCCTCCAGCAGTTTGCAGAGTTCCTTAAATTCCATGCTTGTCTTGATGGGACATTTGCAGTTGGATTCTTTTTCCCCCTTGGACTGAAAATTGATGAGAGAGAGGCAGTTTTCTCTTGTTTGGACTTGGTTGTTTATTATTCTTTTATCTGCATTACATGGATACAGGGTACAAGGAGTTGTGTGCACTAAGATAGAAAGGTGCAAAATGGCCAACAAAGATCTTCTTCAAGGACTTTTATATGTCTATTTACCCAATTAACAAATGCCAAGTAAATTATTTTTCTTAGTGACCCAATGACCCAACACCTGAGTGCTGCACTGCAGAATTCTCTATCCAATCATTTATTATTACCCAAAAACCTCTAGAAGAAGATGAAGAAGGAAGAAGAAGGAAAAGACACAATGCCCTAATACCTCCATCTTGCTTCTTATTTTCTAAACTAGTTTAACTTTTTCACCCAGTGACATAAGAAAAGTCTCTAATTTACACACTCACACTCTTAGTTTTTCTATTTATCAGTTGTTTTCACAGTGTTATATGAAATTCAATGTTTTCTTGGATGTCAGAGCCAGGTATCAGAGATAAGGGCACACTCTCTATGCCTCTGACTCCAACATCCACCTATTTCCTGTGTTTCAGTAAACACCTAAATCACAGCTCACTTCCTGTACAAGTTTTATTTATATAGCTCCTTTTAGGTGGGGCAAAATAGGCAGGGGTGTCTTCAAACACCACCCAGGAATAAAAGTAAAAAGGATAAGAAGGATACTAAAAAGGAAAATAATGCAGACTGCTGACTTTCCATCTCCTCTCCTGTGTAAGGATTGGAATTGTCACCAGCAGAGATCGTGCCCCAGGATTAAAACCCTTCACTGAGATGGATGGGACTGTTGAAACCTCTCTAAGCCCTTTGCTCCTTTCCAAGCTGCCTGCTAACTCCTGTAGCTGTCTAAGCACCAGATACCTGAATTTTCAGACCCTTCAGAACCACAGAGGACGGGAGCTTTCAGATGAAGGAGAAAGAGGAAACAAAAAGAAAATGAGGATTTGAAAGAGCAGTGCCTGTCAGAGGAGACCATCATCACTGTACATCTGCTGCTCTTGTTTGAGGGAGAGCATCAGCAGGGAAAGCATCAGCAGGGAGAGCATCAGCAGGGAGGTCTCACTCTGCCCTGCAGCCTTCCACGATGGGCTCAGCTGTCAGTCAGTGCTTAAGGTGTGGAGTGGAATGAGGTTTTTTCTGCCCTGGATATTCTGTCAAAAGTTGGAAGTGTCTCCTGCTTTGCTTTCCTTAGAAAATAGGGATGATGATCCTTCCTGTTTTTCAGGGCTCTCCAACCAGTAGGCACAAGGGATTTGCAGGAGGAGGGCCCTTGGAAAACAGTGCCTGCCTGGTGATATCCACTCTGCATTTCTGCCTGTAGCCAAAGTTATGACTGTGCTTAAATAAAGTGTGCAACATCTTTTCTCAGCTGATTTTAAGCTCAGTGTGGCAGTAATAGAGGTGTCTTGCAGCAGAGAAGCTTCAGCAGGCCTTGGCTGTTAAGTAGGCCTGCACAGAAATGCATTTCTCCTCTGCCAAAAGTGGTGTTAAATTGGTGGCTGCTTTATTGGATTGAGTCAAAGGGATCCTCTGTTGCTCCATGTGAACAAGGGTGGATGATATGTGGCTGGAATGATTTAATGGACTTACAAAACTGCCTTCATGGAGAGCACCAGTGATGCTTCTGCGCTGTGCTGGCTGAGTGATAACACCCTTTTAGCTTTATAAATAGCAGAGCAGGCAATCCCTGAGGTGTGTGGGCTTGAGTCAGTGCACAAAATGCCACTGTCGCCCTGACCTGCTGCCAGAGCAGAGCACAGACACATCCCTTGTTGCAGGGATCCACAACTGGGGCTTTTTCCAGCCAGGAAAGGACTTTAGAGGACGTGCAGTGGTCAGCAGAGAAGATCTGGCATCCCCAACTTTCCCAGGAAATGGCCCTGAGCCTGACAGAGCTCTCAGGGATGCACAGGGTGGGATTTTTGGGTGCCTGTGCAGGGCCAGGACTGCTTGATCCTCGTGGGTCCCTTCCAGCTCAGGATGTTTTATGGCTCTTATGTTTCTGTGATTCCAGTGCTGCCAAGTCCCTGGGCTCCAGGGCCCATTTCTCCCCTCTCTGTCCCACATCTTGAATGTGGGAACTTTGTCTTAAAGTTAAGAGATTTTTAAACCCAGAGAATTTGGGACACTTTCTGTCTGGTTTCTGCATCAATGAAGTTCACTCTGTGACTCACACTCTTTACTTCACACCCCAGAGGCTAGAAACTTTTTCTTTTTTATTTTTTTTTCCCCCAAGAAGAACACATTCCCATATAATTACTGAACTCCCAAAGCTGAGGGCTGAAAATAAACCCCAGCAAGTGTGGCTAGACTCCCAGGGAAGTGACAAGCATGGCATGACTGTAATCTAGTCTAGTCGTGCAGACTGTGAGCAGTTAGGGGAGCACACAACCCTGGGGAAAGCTGCTCTCCTGGGGTGAAGCAGCTCCTTGATTCTCTGCTGAGAGTGATGCTGCTTCCATGGCCTGCTCCTTGCTGTCGTTTATCCTCAATCTCAGTTTTAATGCCAAAACAGTTGCTTTCAGAGTCACTTTAGAGCCACTTTGCAGACAGTGCAGTGCTGCTCCCTTGGCAGAGATCAGTATCTTGTGAGCCATCTGTCCTGTAAGAAACAATGCTGCCTTGTCAGGGAGATGGTGAGAACGATATCCTACACGTTGTAATCTGAGATTTAGCAGCTCCACACAGACGTTCAGGAAAGACTGGCAGCATAAAAAGCACAGCTTTTATCCGGAGTGCACAGATAGGAAGAAACCCCTAGCAGCCAGGGCCGTTCTGCAGGTAGTTGTGGTTTGGGTGAACTCAAAGTGAATTAGCTTTCTTCTAAGCAGGATCAGTGCTCACTGCTTTGATGTGCAATAAATCACAATTTTGGTTTGTGCCTGCCATGGTCTGACCCGTGGTTTAGGCAGGAGCCAGGAGAGCATAAAGCAGGTGTGCAAAGCAATGTTCAGGAGAGCAAAGGAGGATTTGGTGAAGTTGTGGGTGGGTGAGGAGGAGAGCTCAGCTCCTGCCTCATTCCAGAACTGGAACTCTCCTGCCTGGCAGAGGCATCTGAGGGATGCACAGAGGACAGGAGGGGACAGAGCTCTGGGGTACCCCAGGAACTCCCAGCAGGTTCCAGACACTGTTTGTGAGGATGGCTGGAAGGCAGCAGGGCAAGGAGCCTTTACAGAGCCTTGGAGGGGAGAGATCAACACCAGGAGAGAAAAAGAAAATTGGTTGAGACATCTGAAAATCACTCCTTGGGGGTGATTTTCATTTAACTGTGAGATCTTCTTCCCAACAGAGGTCAGACAGAAAAGGAGAAAGTGAGGCTGTATCAGAAGAGACCTGAGAGTGAGTAGAAAAGAGAAAGGGAGGACAGGACATCTCCTCTAGAGAAAAAATAATGCCTTGGACGGGTCTGTGAATCCAAGAGTTAAGACAGACCCCAGGGGCAAGATATTTGTTAACTGTTTTCTTTTTAAGGTTTGCAAAACATTAATATTTTAAGTAGTTTATTCTTCATTAGCATAATTAAGAATACATAACTCTAAACTCAGTGAAAACAGAATTAACAAATTAGCAGGTGCAGGAATTTGGAAGCGAGAGGTTTGGGAAAACAGGGCTTGCAAATGTCGGCATTAAGCAGAGCAGGGAAATCGTGCCAAACCTTATTTATGGATTTGTGCATTTCCTTTTCCTAGGCCCACTCCTGCAGCCAAAGGAATGCAGCTCAATTTAAACATGAACCCCCTGCAGTTATACTGTAGCTGAGCCTGAACCCCAGAGCATAGAATATAAAATTCTTCTGAAGAGAAACTGATGAGCCTCACCTCAGATGTCTCTTGAAAGCTGAGGTGTCTTGAATCAACATTTAACTGAGCAAGGAAGCAAACTGCAAAATTAAATCCAGAAGAAAATGGGAGAAAATTTTAGAATAGTATCTTGATGAGGGGAAATATAAAAAGGAAAAAGCAGTGACATTAAGGTGTACTGCAGACAAGGGCTTGGAGGGGAAAAAAAAGACATTCTATTCCCATGTGAGAAGTTCCCCTTAGGAAGACCAAGAACTGATTTCCAAGATAATGTCCTGCAGATTTTTCAATGTGTGACAGAGTAGTCCTGTGGAATATTTAAAATAAAGTTTTTCCCTGGTAATCTGGGACAGTTCTGGTTTTTATCATCATTTTCATGGGATGAAACTGCTGCACTCCAGATCGCTCAGGCACTGGGCTTGTCTCAACAGGCACCAAAAAACTGTTTACACTTACAGAGTTATAGGTATATAATATATATGTGAATCTGTAATTATGGGCTATCTTGCCCAGTTATCACTTGCTGTCACAAAGATGAAATAACTCCTGTTTTGCTGCAGATTTTCAGCCCATACAATGTGAGGATGAATGCTGTCTGTCCTTTTAAAGGACTGTTAGGTCTGTGGCTCAAAAGATCAGGGTGTTATTATTGGGCACGAGTGTAAGTATGGCAAAGATTAAAGAATAATTAAATTGTTATTTAATTTTAATTAGATTATTAAATAATCTAATTACAGATTATTTTAAAGAATAAAGAAATATTTACTCCTACAAATCTCTGACCCAAATCTCTGAATTTATTGGAATGATCTGGAGGTTGAATAAGCAAGTTTTATACTGCAGTTGTTATTCAGGAGCCATTTAGGGCATCAGTGGAAGGAAAAAACCTGATTCTATGCATTCCTTCCCTTAGAAGCATCATAACACTCTTACCCCTCTCCCAAGCTGCTTTATGTCTGTGCAGCATTTTTGGTGTCTTTTGGATTTGCCTGCTTAGTACTCTTGAGAACAACATTTTCCCACTTAAAATTAATGTGATTTTCCTGCCTGCAGCCTTTCTGTAGGTCTTCAAAAACTGTCCAGTCTGCAGTCCTAGGTTCTGTCCTGAGCTGTATTAATGAACTGGGATTTGGGCTTTGCTTCTTTATTTTATCTGCAGCCTATTCTGTTTATTATCACTGTCAGGAGGAGCTCGCTCACACTTTTTTTTTCTATGAACATTTCTCTTTTCTGGATGGCATTTCCACCTCCCCATAAAGCACCCTGCTTTACTCCCCAGCCAGGGCAGTTGTTTTTTCCAGGACTGTGAAGGATGTGACGAGCAGGGCTGACTTGTGCAAAAACCATGACTGAGACAAACGGTGCCTGCAATCTGTAATGCTCGCTCTCCATCCTTCCAAAATCCATTCAGAGAGACCCTGTGCTTGTGGAAATGTTTGTCTTCCTCAGCTCTACAACCCTCTGGGTGGCTCAGACTGTGGGATTTGGTGCTGTGAAAAACGAGGTTCACATAATTTTATAGAATTTAAAAGTTTAATAAAATAAACAATTAGGAGAAAAAAATAAAGTATACAAGTACGGCCAGGTGTCTCTGCATTCAGCTTACTGACAAAGGATTGTCCCTTAAAAACAGAACCCTACTACATATCCATAAATTCTCATACATATTCATAAATTCTTCTTAGGATCTTTGGTGTTCTTCTGTTTAGTTTTCTCTTGCCCCCTTCCCAATAGATCAATCCTCTTAGCTCTATTGAGATTTACATTCCCTGATACCAGAAATGCAATAAATTCCTCCCCCCAGAGCTCTGGTCACTGCTGTCTTCATCTGGATCAGATAGTTTACAAATGCAGGAGTTCTCTATCTATTGGTTTTTTTTCCTCAGTCTTTGGGTTATACAAACAAAAGCAGTTTTTATTTTAATACTATGCCATAGCCTAACATATATGTATTATACTACTATTTCTAAATTTCATCAATAACAGAAATAAAGAAAACTATATTAATACAACAACATTTCTCATTCTTATACACATAACATTCATTTTAATATTTGCGAAAAGCCAACAATATAAAATGTATCTATAACAGTGCTGAGGTGTGCCTGAGCTAGGCAGGATCCAACGTGATGAGGAAGCTGCCCGGAAAGGGGACTATGAGCAGCATTGTCTGGAGCTGCTTGAAGGAGATATAATCTCCCCACACCAAGCTGTGCTGTATTTAAATCAGTCACCTGCTCTAACTACTTCAGATATTTGCATTTTTCAGATTTTTCTTCCCCTGTCTGGAAGCCCCTAAAAAAAATTAAATCTCTTTTTCTCCTGTGAAGGTTTTAGAAGAGGGAAAAGTCTGGAAGTTTGTTCCCTTTCCACAGAGTGCCAGAAGTATAACTTTTTAAAATATGTTTTCTTTTTCTAGAATCTGCTGCTGTGCTGTTTCTGCACTTCTTTTCACTCCTGGATTTCTCAGCTTCTCTGAGCTGAGCTTCTTGGGGATGTTCCCTCACAGGGAGTCCCACTTATCTCAGTTCTCTTCCTGGGTCTTCTTCTCTATTCCTGGGTCAGGAATAAAACTCCAAAGCTCGTTAGGATCTTGTTTCTCGTGTTTATTAGGATGTTATCACAAAACTTGGCAGATCTCTCCAAACTTTCTGCACAAGTTCAATTCATCCTGCCCTTGTGGCTCACTTTGGGCTCTGAAGGCTCAAAATGGCCCTGAACTACTCAGTTCTTTTATCTTTATATTCATTCTTATCCAATTAACAATAAACACATAAATTATTTTTCTTAATGACCCAATGACCCATCACCTGTGTGCTGCACTGTGACATTTTCCATCCAGTCACTCACTATTACCCAAAACCTCTAGAAGAACAACATGAAGAAGAAAGAAGGAAAAGAAACAACATTCTAAATCCTTCATCTTGCCTTCTGCTTTCTAAACTAAACTCTGAATTTTAACTTTTTCACCCAGTGAAAAATCATGTTTAAATGTTTAATCTTTAAGCTACACACTCACACTTCTAACTTTTTTATCTGACTTTAACAGTTGTTTTCAGGTAACACTATGGAAAGACGCCCAAAAATTTCATGTTGTGTGAAATTCAGTGTTCTCCTGGATCTCAGAGGCAGAGATCAGAGCCAAAGGCTCACACTCTGTGTCTCAGACTCCAGCAAGCAGCACCCTCATGGGAGCAGGGTGGCTGCTCCTTGCCCACGCAGAGCTCTCTGTTTGCCCCCCTTTGTTCAGACAACTGTGAAATGAAGGTGTGTTTGCTCTCTGTGGGGCAGAGATTCCTTGTCCCAGTGTCCCACAGATGCAATGAATTTGGCTTTTAATCTCTCTGTATTTACCACGGTTTAGAATTTAACTCAGGGAAAGAGAATTCACGGGTTTTGTGCTTTTTCATATCCAAAGGGAGCTGCAGGTGAACGTAGTGTTTGCTTAAAAAAGCCTTTTTTTTGCAACTGGGAAGCATTCCTTTGAGAATTGAGCACAGGAGTTCTCCTCTTCCTTCCAAGAACCTCCAGTCAGGTTGGAATGACAGAATTGGGAACAAACCCAGAACAGAGCCCGAGGTGGAGTTCCTGCAGCACAGTGACCCTGGAGGCTCCGAGCAGGGCTGCAGGTGATGGATGCTCCTTGTGCTAACTCTATTTCCACACAGGTGCCAACGAAACCAGCCCAGCAGAACTTGTTCAGAAACGGGAGCTGGTAGCCACTGATCAATCCACTCATTGCCAGATGAGAAAACGAGCCTGAACTGTCGCTGTTGGTAGCTCAGAGCTTGCTGCCACTGCCTTTTCCTCTCTCTGGCCACTGTGCCATCATCTGGACTCTTCCCTCCTGTCTGCCTGGGTCACTTGAGGCAGGTCTGATGGTCCACACAGCTCTCCCCAGGACAATGCTCCCAGATTATTTTGCTGATTGAAGAAATGATGAGCCAGAATAAGAACAAGAAAAATAAAACTCCAAAGCCTCTTGCTGGGTAGGTGCAGCAGGCAGAGATCACAAGCAGCAGGCACAGAAGCAGTGGACACAGAGGCTGGGGATGATAATGATGCCATGCTACATTAGTGCTGCATTAGCAGATAAGACAACAGGGCAGCGTGCTTGACAGTATTTCTCACTTCCCTCGACATCTCTTTTTTGTAGGAAATGAATACTTAGCCCATCTCAAACAAGTAGGGGACAGAGCAGTGACGTCAGACAGACAAAATGAGTTTTCTGTTCTGCTCCCATTTGTAAAGATACACACTATGAATATATTCCATTTTTTTAAAATTTTTTTTTTTAATCTCCACACAATGGTACATTTTTATTTATTACCACCTGCGTGATGGCTGTGTGGAAAAAAAGTGGGAGAATTGCAGACTGTAAATACTTTATTATAATAGTAGCTAAAAGCATGTTCTGCAGCCATTCCATCAGTAGGAAGTAATTTTAATCATTTCAGTAGCCCAGACTGATTTCTGTTGAATACTGAAATATTCCATGTCTGGGTCAGTATTTCCCCTTCCTGTGTCTCCCAAAGAGGAGTTTTGCATTTGGCTCTACACCAGAGGCTTTTTCTGTCATCCTTCCCAAAGTTGTGTCTCGATTTGCAGGTCCTGCACCTCTGCTTCCTTCTCGCAGGTGCAGGGAGAACTCCTCTCTGCAGGGGAATCTAGTTTGCAGCTGGTTTTTATTGCATGGCTGCTCTCCCCCTCCCCAGCCCAGCGTGGCTGAGGAGCTCAGATGAAATTTTAGCATCGTTAACACCCCATCAATGCCGTGTGAAACTCTGCTGGGCAAATCTGCAGCCCATCCCTGGAGTGGATCAAAAGTACACAGAAGCCATCCCTGGAGTGGGTCAAAAGCACACAGAACCCATCCCTTGAGTGGATCAAAAGCACACAGAACCCATTCCTGGAGTGGATCAAAAGCACACAGAACCCATCCCTGGAGTGGATCAAAAGTACACAGAACCCATTCCTGGAATGGATCAAAAGCACACAGAACCCATTCCTGGAGTGGATCAAAAGCACACAGAACCCATCCCTGGAATGGATCAAAAGCACACAGAACCCACCCATCCCTGGAGTGGATCAAAAGCACACAGAACCCATCCCTGGAGTGGATCAAAAGCACACAGAACCCATCCCTGGAGTGGATCAAAAGCACACAGAACCCATCCCTGGAGTGGATCAAAAGCACACAGAACCCATCCCTGGAGTGGATCAGAAGCACACAGAACCCATCCCTGGAGTGGATCAAAAGCACACAGAACCCATTCCTGGCCATGCAGGAGGCTTGAGGGAGCCCGAAGCATTTGAGATTTCTGCTCAGGCTGTCTGCAGCCCAAATTCTCCATCCATGAACTGTGCTCTGCCTGGCAGAAGAGATGTAGAGAACATCCTACTGCAAAGGGAGCTTGAGCAGAATGAGCCAGGTGAATCCTCAGTGCTTTGCAAGGGGACAAAGCTGAAGCTTCCAGCAAAGAGCTTATATTTTATATATATATATATATATACACACACACATGTATATATATATATATATATATATATAAAAAGCACATGCACACATATAAAAACACGTATATATATCCCCATATGCATTTGGTTGTGACTCATCAATTGATTCTGCAGCGGAAGAGACTTCTACCAAAGAGCTGTCCTTTCCAAATCCGACATATATATCTTTGATAATTGTCACCCTCCCCAGGAAGTTAGGATTTGCAGTTGGGACTTGAGTCAAATGGTGATATTTTGCAAGAGAATTTTCTCCTGGTGTCTGTAAACTTTGTAATCTGAAGTTTGAGGTTGACTTTCTTTACGAACACTGCTGGGTTGGAAGGTTCTGTGCTGTACCCCGGGGAATTTATGTGTTCTTAACTAAGCCTGGAGTGATGATGAGTGAGAAATATATTATAGGGAATTATTCTCTGTGTCTTCTAAGGACATATCTCCACTGTGAATCAGGGGGCACTGCAGCCTTGTGTTTTTATCACATATGCTATTAGTGCTCTTCCTTTTTCCCATGTTGGGCAGTGAAAGTGGATTACTCATCCCCATTTTTATTAGCTGTCAGTTTCTCATTTTTGTGTTGTACTGCAGCCCTGCAAGTTTTGGACAGCACTTACTCCAGTCAATGATATATTTAATATAACTTATGTGCTGGATATAAACTTTCTGAGATCATGGGGCTTTAGCTAAAAGGAATTTACACAGCCATAGAACCAGAAGGTCACTGAAATTTTATAATTTTAAAACACATCTGAGGTCATACATTTATTCAGTCATGGCTCTCTTTACATTTAAAGGCATCAGGAAAAAAGATTTGGCTTCTGGTGGTGAAAGACATCATGAGAGGCAGCGAGACTTAGGGCTGTAATCTGGTTCCCACTGAACTCCATGGAAAAAGCAATTTTCTGGAACAAGAGGGTATCTTTGCTGAAGGAAGGGAAATGCAGAACGTTACAAAGTCGGTTTTATTTCCTCATACTGTGCTCAGCCAGGCATTGTTAGTAAATAAGATCTAGAGCGCTTAAAAGAAGGATCCAATCACAAATTCAATTGGTCCATTAACTACATGTAATATTATTTACCTAAGTGGCCCTTCTGGACTCTTTCATAGCTCAGGTTTATAACCTTTTTTAAAAAGATCAATAGTACTGAGCAGGCAGTGTGTGAGCACGATGAAAGTCAGGCCATTTTCGCAGTTATGGGCCGTGATTTCCAGACCTGGAGGCCAGATTAGAATTGCAAAATGAGGAAAATGCTCTCCCTGAAACACTAAAAAGAAGAAACAGCCTTGGCAAGAAGGATGGGGGGAAGCAGTGAAGCAAGGTGTGTTGCAAGGGATCAGTTCTTTGATACAACTGGAAAATGCAGGTGGCTTTTCCTGCACAGAAACCCTTCTCAGGTGTGAGCGAGAAGCTGAGGTGCCATTTAAAGCCACACACGGAGTTTTGCTGAGTTTTGTTGGTGTGAGGACACAGCCAGCCGTGCTCTGAGCAGCCTGGCAGGTGAGATACAGAGTCCCAGCAAGCAGGAAAGGTAACCCTTTGCTCTTGGTCTCGTGTCCAACATCCGTGTTTGATCAGCTCCTCGGGGTGGCAGATGCTCACATCAGCTGGCAGCTAAATTCCACACTCCCAGAATCTCTGCTGCCTCTGTTCAAGGGTGCTTTTCCACCTCTGAATCAGCTTCATGGTGATGATCACAGCAAATAAAATCCAGGAGGGTCCTGTTTGATAATGGCCCTGGTGATCCGTGGCTGTGACCCACCTCTGGCTGCCTCCCCTTCGGTTCTGCTCACCCCATTTCATCCATGCTGGCTCCCCTGGGATGGGATGGGAATTGGGACCTGAGGGATGGCTCAACTCCAGCACACCCTAAAAACTTTCTGTAGTGACCACTCTTGGAATTTTTCATGGCAAAAGGCCAGAAATTTTCCTTCCCCAAACCAGGCCAGATGTTCCTGCCAGGTATGGCTGCTTTTCAGGGGCTAAAACTCTGATTTCTTGTGCCAGGCACCACAGGAGTGAAAAGACCTGGAGATTTGGACTAATAATTCAGGGAGAAGGGTGTCTCTGCTGAAGAGAGGTGATAGTCCAAACTGAGTGCTGAGTCCTGCTGCCTTGAATAGTTTGTTATATTTCTCTTGTTAGGATTCTCTTTTTTTCTCCACCTGTTTGTGGTGCAGATATCACCACTGCATTAGCCAGGATATTGTCTGAGGCATCTGCAGTCAGGCATAGGCTGGGAAGAATCTTCCTTGCCCCAAAGAGTAACCCAGGTAGCAGAAAATGCCTCTCTGTGAAGAGAATTCATATGGAAAACACATGTTTTCAGGCTCTCTGCACCGATTCCAAAATTTTGGTGTGGCTGTGTTCCTATTTTTGCTACCTTTCAGGAATGTCACTGCTGCTTCTCCCTAGGCAGCACCTGTGCATTGCCTTCCCCTTCTTCTACCTGGATTTCATCAATATTTTTGTAATTTTTAACTGTTAAACAGGAGACAGGACCAGTCTGGGAAATACAAATGTTTAGGGCTTTCCAGAATTGTCTGCTTCACCCAGACATGCTGCCCCTGGGAGACTGGAGGTGCTGAGAGGTGGCAGCTAGAGCAGAGATCTTGTGCTCATTCATTCCATCCACAGGTTTGACTGATGCTTTGTTGAATAATTTTTATTGACAAAGACATCAAGTTTGGAGGGTCTGTCTGTAAATTGTGCAGGATCTCTGGCTGAGGGGCAGCTTAACAGATAAAGGTTTTGCTGAAATCTCCCATGAACTCCAGGCAAGACATTTTTATTATTTTCTTTTAATCCTGCCCGGTATTATTTCCAAACCCAGTCAGCAGCACGTGTTTGTCAGGCAATGCAGGTGTTGGCATGAGAGGAATTCAGGAAGATCTTTAATTTTGTGAGTCTTTCCTGTTGGGTTTTATTGCAGCTTCCTATATGCTTGAGGTATTAACATTATTAGCTTTCTTTGGACTGGGGTTGTACTGGGAGATGAGATCTCACTGAGGAGTTAAGGCACTTGGAGCTTTCTTTTCTTTCTACAAAACTGTTGGGAAGGAAAGGGATCCAATGCTGGCATGATGTTTCATAAGGTGACATTTGTTATAACTCATTGCAAATGTTACTCACCATCTACAAAAAGTCCAATTAAACTAAAGAGCAGTGAAAAATATCCAATTCCACTTTAGCAGCTGCACTTGTTGCCAGAATCCCTCATTTCTTTGGAGCCAACAGATTCCCCCAGGAGACCTTTACACAGTGACTGCTGTCCTCTGGCACCAGTCCCACTGGTTGGTGTTCCCTGCTCCCATCAGCCAGACTGTCACACAAGGACAATATTTCCCTTCCCATTTGGAATTTTCCCATTTCCCATCTTTACTTTCCCAAAGATCTCTTTGGTCCTCAGCTGTTACCAGACCTGTGCTGCATCCTTCTGTCTCCTGTCAGTGTTTCAGTGGGAATTAGCTGGATCCCAGAGGAAGAAGTTTTTCAAAAACAAGATTTGAAAATGACCTGTGACCCTTGGTGTTTTCAAAATCCGAGTTCTACATGACTTGAAGCTTCTGGGTCACTGAGATTCTTCCTTAGTTCGAAAACCTTTAGCGGGAATGATGTTCCTGTAGAAAATAAGCCAATATATTTATGGTTTCTATTCACATTATGGGTCCTTTAGCCTCCAGTGCCTTTCTGTGTGTCTTGAGGTCGAACCCCTGGATTCTGTGGTTCTGCCTGTGCAGAGAGACACGTGAGCAGAGTGACAGCATCTCTGGGTACGTAACAAACACAAACTTCTCTGGCACTCGGAGGAGATCCTGAGCGAGCAGATTCCCCGAGGTGCCAAACCGGCTGCTACAGATCCCTGGCTCCCCAGGAAGGTGCAGCTTTGCTGTCTGCTACAGCCACCCACTGTTCTGCAGTGTCAGCTGGGCTGGAGCTCAGATCCACCCACTCTGGAGAGGCAGAAATGCAGCCAGGCTCTGCGGCTGCCTCGGGCACGCCGGGGGTGGTACCTGCAGAACCCCAGCTCTGCTCTGCAGCCTCCTCCTCATTACCCTTTATCACCACCTCCTTTGCCCCCAGGATACAGCAGTAAAATGGACCAAAACTCTGGCTAATTTGCTGCAGGAAGCTGTTGAGCTTTGGGCAAGAAGATGGAATAAGTTGCCCAATTAGTTATAGCTGCTGGTGGCCCCTGGTGCTGACCTGGCGTCATTTGTCAATGCCAAGCAGAGAGAGACAAGACTGGTTCCTTTTTTCCTTACCTGTGACTACCCAGCCCATGTTTCCTATGACTCCAATCACCTGCTAGGATCCTTGAGGTGTGAGAAGGAACCTCAATTTTGCTGCACTTGTTCCAGGGCAGGGTTTACTTCTCGTTTTCCTGGACCACAAAACAACATCGCTGCCTTTGGAGAGCAAGGGTGGGAGCTTTCTACATCAGCCTGTCTTTAGGTCCTATTTATAAATGAGGAGAGTGAGAAAAAATGTTTTAAAACATGCAAGCTTTAAAAATAAAACGGTGACCTAGTCAAAGAGTAAACACTAAGGGAAAATAAAAGACTGTTTTAAGAGATGGAAGCAGAGAAGCAGCAGCAAAAATGTTCAAAATGATCCTATTACTGTAAAGAGGAGGGTGTAAATCAGCAACTCCCATCACTGACAGTTCAGAGGACCCGGCTTGGTAGTGGAAAAGGAAGAATGGAAAAGAACCTTGAGTGGGAAATAAAGCAAAAATGAGAAATGCACCTATTTACATGTGATAGATTACCCATACACATCCAGATCACACTTGTGACCAGACAAAAACATCAACAGCTCAGTGTTTAAACATGATACAAAATTGTCACACTGTATTAGGAACAGTGAAGTACCACACAGGCTCTCTTAGCTTTGGTTGCAAAGGAGAGCAAGTTTTATTCTTCCAGATCTCCTTTTATAGACAGTTTTGAGAAGGTCTGAGAGGTGAACCTCTCATTGGCCATGAAACCAACACATCACCATCACTGGGCAGCTGGGAACAACACCCCTTGACTGTTTCTTGCAAGTAAACAACAAGGATCCAAACAACACCTGCAGAGGTTGTTTTCCCTCTCCAAGGACTGTTTGGATTCCTCCTTATGATTTTTCAGGCCAGAGTGAGAACCTTGTGTGACTGAGTTTCACACAGGCCCAAGCTAATGTCTGAAGCCTAAAAAACTCTTATTTGACCATTGTCAGTAAAAAATTATACTGAGTTTCTGTCATTGTGAGTCGTGGTGGTCCCTTGGTGCTTCCCTTTAAGGTGGGGTTGCTCAGGGGGGTGGTAAGAATACAACATCTTAAAAAGGGATGGGGAGCTTTTCCCGTGATGGCCCTTTGGAAGCTGTGCTGTCACTGATGCCTGGTTCTCCTCCCTCACAGGTTGCCTGGTCACTATGAACCATGGCCCAGCTATATTACAAAAAGGTCAACTTCTCCCCGTACCGAGACCGGATCCCACTCCAGATCGTGCGAGCGGAGGCAGAGCTCTCGTCGGAAGAGAAAGCCTACCTCAGTGCTGTGGAGAAGGGGGACTATGCCAGTGTGAAACATGCCTTGCAGGAGGCAGAGATCTACTACAACATCAACATTAACTGCATGGATCCTCTGGGGCGCAGTGCCCTCCTAATAGCCATAGAGAATGAGAACCTGGAGATCATGGAGCTGCTGCTGAGCCACAGCGTCTACGTGGGGGATGCTCTGCTCTACGCGATACGGAAGGAGGTGGTGGGAGCTGTGGAGCTGCTGCTCAATTACAGGAAGCCCAGTGGTGAAAAACAGGTTGGTTGAGTGTTCCTGTTCAGTTTTGAGCCTTAGGGAAAGTGCTGCTGCTCAGAGCAAAGTCCTTGCTGTTGTTCCATGGCTTTAAATGCCCAGAGCATCCCTGTTTGGATGGTAATTCTCCAGCCTGAGCAAACACGTTCTGCCTGACTTAAACACCCAGTTTTTTCTCTTTCACTCAGTGTTCTTTCCAGCCCCACAGTGTTTGTGGACACACTGATTTATAGGTTGATTTATAGATGAGCACTTTCCAAAGGAATTTGTGGCTCTCTGAAATTATATTACAATCTGTAAATATGAACTATTGCCACGCTGTTGTGCTGATATTAAGTGGAATTGCTTTTCATAAGTAAATCCTCAAAGCACACAAGCTTATTTACAACTGCAAGCAAGCAAGCAGCCTGCTGGGTTTCAGTTCTTCGCTTCGTAGTGCAGACAGATCCTCTTGGTCTCCCTCTCCAGAGAGCTCCAGGGCAGAAATGCTGAGGCAGGACATAACTTACAGCAGTGACTTGTAGGAAGGATCCTTAGCTGCAAAACCATCCCTAAGTTACATAAGGATCTTGTGGAAAATCCTGAATCCTATCACTTCAAGTGTCACCTTTTGCATGATCCCAACGGTTTTTTGTTTTCTGGGTTTTTTTTCTTCTCATTTGTAACCACTACTGCCAATAACTAGAATAATTTATGTACATTGCTGACCACTGATAATTTTTGTGTATTCACTGCTTAGAATGGAACATCCAAAACTTGGATAATCCTTATATATCAGGCCTCCTTTTGAAGGGAACATATCCCTCTGCATGTGAAAGATTAGTACCAGTCAATCATAGAAGAAAATGTTTTCAATGCAATGGCCCCTTAGCACATAGTTTTTCAATAGTCATTTTAACAATAAGGATCAACCCTGGTGGAATTCAAGAGTGCTCAGCTTATTATCTAGAAATGGCAGCATTGTGCATGCTTGTAGCAATGTGATTCTAATGTGTGGTTTAAAAACTAGAGAGGTAATGAAACTCCTCTGTCTGACCTAAGAATTGAAATGTTAGTACTGAGTTTTAGTCTGGCAAAATGTAAGTAGCAAAATACAGATTACCCATTAAGAATGAGCCATTTTTTCCTTGGTCTTCGAGAAATTTGAGCATCCTGCAGCTCAGCAGGACAGAAAGCACTGGAAAACAGATTTTTTTCAGTGGCATGAGGAATTGCTACTGATTACAGCAGGCTAATGACAGGTCTCAAGTTTCTCCTGAAATGTCATGGGAAGCAAATGGTGGGATTCATGGGGGTTTCTGTAACATCCCTTGAATGCCAAACCTTGTGTCCACTCAAATCCACAGCTCTGCTGCCTTAACTGGACAGAGACAGAGGTCCGTGAAATGAGGCTGATAAATTACAGCTGAAATTCAGCTCCAGTGTCTCTAGTTCAGTGATCCATTTCATAGAAGGCCTGTTCTATTTTTTGTTATCTCTGTGCCAGCATTCCTTCTGTAGCTAGAATTGTATCTGCTTGCAGGGTTTACAACTTGGAGAGCATGTGTGGGGGAGAAAAGATGCAGTGCCAGCTTCAGCTTTATTTACCAGGTTTGTTACAAGACCAGATTTCGTCAGTGTATTTTAAACTAGCACTGGCTTGGTGCAAGATTCTATGAACAAACTCGGATTAACTTCCCTGGCTGGGGTTCAGGCTCTTCTGGAGACTGAAGAAAATGTTTGCTGGTAGAGGGCTGCAGGACTGGACTTCCCTTTCAGCTGTTTCACTGACTGCTCATGCAGTGATGGTGATTTATTTGCTGATGAACATTTATTTCATGTGCAGTGATAAGACAGGCTGGGCCAAAGTTGGTTATTTTGTCAAATCACAAAGCTGTTACAGGAGGGGTTTCTGAACACAGGTTCCTGATGCTAATTCCACAGCAGTATCAATATACATTCATTAATTTCCTTGCTGGACCCTTTCTCAAAAGGTCCTTTGGGAACCCCACACCTTATTGCTTTCACAAAAAGCACCTGATAAAGCAGATTAGCACAGCTTTGTCCTCATCAGCTACTTACATGTTCTAAAACATGTAGAAACCCTTTTGCTTTTTTGTTCCAGTAGTAAAAAAAATCGCACCTGATAGGAAGGTTTCTGTCTGGCTGTGAAATTTGTAAGACAGTATCACTGCACTTCTTATATATTAGGTTTAGTGTAATCTGTTAATTAAATGTGCAGAGGGTTCAGTTTGTGTGGGGAGAGCTTCTTGGCTCGGTGTTTGCCATCAGGGACTGGCTGTCTCTGCTGCACTCTGGGCAGAGGTGCAGGAGCAGCATCCTCCAATTGCCCCATGTTAAATGTTCATTCAGCTGAACCTGGGCTCTGGGAGAACCTGTTGGTTCCATTTTCCTGCTGCCTGTTGTTGTTTGTCTCTCTCCCAAAGCCTGGTGTCTCTCTCTGGCTGTTCCTATTTGCGTCTGTTCACATCAGCTCGGTTAATTGTTGTCTTTGCATCTCGAAAGCAGCTGAGCAGCATCATCCAGCATAAATCCATTTCATGGGTGTGTATCTTCAGCCTTATCAGCGTGCCACAATCCCCACAGCAACTCCCACAGGCTGTCTCATTCCAGCCTCTCGTGGACTTACAGTGGCTGGGGCTGGTTAGGGGAAGAGATGCCCAAAACAAGGCAGAAAACCGTGGGCCCTTGCAGACTCACCAGCTTCACTCTCCAGCCACAGGAGAGCTCCACAGCCGGCTCTGAGAGCTGCCCGAGGGGGAAGAGCTCTGCTCTCCACCTGCACCGTGACCTTTTCAGGGAGCAGAAGTTAAAAACCTTTCAAACACACGTAGTGACCTTTGCCGTGCTCCTTCTGCCCGAGAATCAGGGTCTCATTGATGATGTAAGGGGAGGGGGATGGATGGATGGATGGATGGATGGATGGATGGATGGATGGATGGATGGATGGATGGATGGATGGATGAAGGGGTTGGGTGGCTCAGAGGCTCAGATCCTGTTATTAAGTGAATATTTATGAGTCATTATTCTGCAAACCTTTGCTAGAGCTGCTGTTGAAGCACCATTTCCTGCGAAGACAGTGGCAGGGGTAAGCCACAGCTGTAACTATAACAACCCCGCTGCAGCCAGGAGCAAATTGCTGTGTTTCCATGTGGAGCCTGGAGAGCTGGGAGCATGAACACCTCGCTCCAGAGGCTGCTGCAGAGCACAGGAGAGATTAGCAGTGATGTGCTCGAGTAGATGTGGTTCTTTTTAGGTTTATTATCTCCAAGGCGAGGTTTGTGGGCTATTTTGAGATCTCCTCAAATCTGTGCTGCCCAGTCCAGGAAATTCAGAGCTGTGGTTTTGGGTGCTGAGCTTTGAGCCTGCTGGTGAAGCTGGGGAGGAGGCTTCACCACTTACAGGCAGGATAATGCTAATAAACTTACAGCTGCTTTGAAAGATGCTGTTGGGAGATTTTGGGGTCAGTGACACAGTCACCATGGTGCAACCACGGGAAGAGCACAGAGATGTTCTGATGTGCTTCACCCCAAGAGAGAGAGTAAAGCCCAGGCTTGAGCGACCCATCCTCCTCTTCAGTAACCAAAGAGCTCCCCTAATATTGTGATTTTTACAAGTTAACTTTTAATTTCCAAGTGTTACATAATTTACTTCAATTACTCCTCAAAGCTTTTTATAAACCATATTTCCCCTTGACCAGTCCCACAGCTGATCACTTAAACCATAGCACAGCTTTTCTCCCAAACTCATGACAGGGTTTGGAAATCAAGCAGCCTATTCATGAATATTAAGAGGAATGACAAAACAAAGTAATATTTGTGGAACCAGGGGGGTGTGAGAGAGTGGCTTTTCCTGCAGAGGTTTGTAGCCAGCAAACATGCCTTTTCCAGGAAATAAAAGTGAGCCTGATCTGGAGCTGTGATAGTTATTGTTTGATTTTCTGGGTGGTGCAGAGGCTGATGTTGTACTGCACAGTGGCAGAGGAGTAATACAGGTGTACTTGGCATGGCAATCCATCCTAAGTGATGAGTGTCATTTAAATAAGACAACAAACCACCAAATAAGCATCAGAAAGAGCAGGGATAGGCTTGAAATAGCAAAAATTAGCACCTGCAGATGTAGTATCGAATTTGGCCCGGGCTTTTATCTTTGGGGATGGAAATGTTAAAATTCAAACTTGTCTGTGCATGGGACAGGTCCAGTACATGCAATGGCAAAACAAGGCAGAAGGCACACAGCAAAAACAGAGATCTGGCTGGGTCCTGTGGGGTTGGAATTAACTGGGAACTTTATTGTTTTTTTCTTAATTCAGAACTACTGTACGAGCAGGAGAATGTGTATATGAAGCCTATTGAATGAATTCTCCTACCTTGTGAAATCTTCTGTCTTTCAATCTATTTGATCTTTGAATTTTGCTAGGTTTTTTCTTTTCTTAAAAGTGCTATCAGATGGGTTTTTTACACTATACAAACATCAATACAGTGGGTTATGTTTTCAGCCAAGCTGGAGACTGTGCCTAACCTTCGCCAGCAAAAAGCAGGAAATTTCTGTCTGAAAACTCCCAATTTCCCCCCCTATTTGATTCACCCTCAATTTACCATAATAGCTGTATTTCCTGACACTTGGAAACCTGTTGAAATCAGTACAAATTTTTCCAGATGAGGGGTTTGGAGGCCCATTTATTGCAAGCTGCTTGGGTGAATTGTGTGGAGCGGTGGCAGCAGCCCCCTGAAGGTGCGTCACCACTCTGTGTCCTCCTGCCAGGGCAGGACATGGTCTGTGCTGCCTGCTGAGCCCTCCTTCCTTCTTCAGGGAGCTGTAATCAGTCATCTCAATTACTCCAGTTCTAAGCACCTCCACGGTGGCTTTTCTTCACAACAATCAGAGCTGACATCAGCTGTTTACACAAGGAAGGGTACGAGCATCTCTCTGGTATCTGGCAAACTTAGCGATCTGCTCTCGTGGCAGATGGCTCCAAATTAAGCTGCTTCACAGATGGGACTACAAATGCAATTCCTCAATAATGAGGATGAAAAGGGAAAAAGGGATCTTAGGATTTATGGTTCCCATGGTCCAAAGGCCTTCTGAACCAATGTGATCCATATGTATTCCAAAAGGAGTTTACAGCCTCTGCAAGGGTATGGTTGTGAGGAGGAAACTAGAGAGAAAAAAAGGCAAGTTTTCAGTCTTAGTGGCTAATCATCAGTTGGATGGAAGACTGCTGCTCTGGATAGTGTTAGTGAACCTAAAACTTGACCTCAAAGATCCTCTTTTAGGTGAGGTGATGAGTGAAAATCCACCTTCATCTTTTTCAGATCCCACAGATCAACAGCCTTTTGTGAAAAAGAAAATGAAGGCTGTATTAAACCACTTTATTCTTACCCAAATCCAGTAACTTCCTTGACACAATGTGATTTAGCTTAATTTCCCTACTCACACAGGGGTTTTGTCCAGTGTGCAGAAAGCAGGGTAAAGTTTAACCCTTACCACTGAGAGCCCTTGATTCTGCTGGTACGAGCTCACTGCCAGCCCTGTGCTGCCACTGATGGGACTGTTTGAGTCAAAAAAACCAGTTCAATTCTCAAAAATCTCACTATGTAAAATCCAGATTGTTCAGGCAGTTGGAAAGAGGAGAGGTTTAGGAGAAGGCATCTGTATCAAGGAATTGTGTGGAAGTTCTGAGCTGTGTTTGTGGAGCTCTGTAAGGCAGAGGGGAACAGGGTGTGACTGGAGCCAGTCATTTCAACATTGATAGGATGGGTCCAAAGTGAAAAGGAAAGGCTGAACCTGGTTAGGAACACTCCTGAGCAAGAGGAGGTTCTGAAGAACAGAAATAAGAAAATAGAATTAAGAAAAATATGGCCACAAGTTCTCAGTGTGGAAGTATTTGAAAGGCATAATAAGGAAGAAGGATCATGTCTGAAAACAGAGAAGCAGCTTCAAAGCCTAATGGCTCCTTTAGCACCCAAGCTTTTCATTATTTTTATTGATGCAGTAATAATTCACAGTTATGGTTAACATGCCTTTGACACTGGTGGCTGCCTTCAAAATGAATTCCATCTAATTAAACTAAACAACAGAGAAATCAAAGATAACTTCAGCTAATGATTACATTTAACTGTGAAATTCCTTCCTCCCTCCCCATTGCTTCGGTCCCCAAATAATCTTAAATCTAGGTGAGAAAGAACTGGGGTGAAACATCTCCTGGACTCAGCAAGCAGCATCAGGATTAAGGCAGTGACAGATAGCAGATTTCTGACAGTGGCAATAAGGCACAGGCTCCTTCTCCTGGGTCAACACAAAGTCTGT
Organism: Poecile atricapillus; assembly: GCF_030490865.1. NCBI lineage: Eukaryota > Metazoa > Chordata > Aves > Passeriformes > Paridae > Poecile > Poecile atricapillus. Next base: position 3,138,718 of record NC_081260.1, read on the forward strand.
GATTATTTCCTAGGATGCTGGTGGGGGTCAAGCCAAGAACTGCATCACAGCGTGCACAAACATGCCATGCTTGTAATTGAATGTATAGACAGGTGAGAAGTCAGGAATTACCCAAGATGCTTCCCAGAGAATTGTCTTTACTGATCTGTAGGAGTGTTCTTAGCACTTGCCCGCTCTGGGCACACTGTACAGTGAATTTTCAGTCAGATGAGATGGGTTCTCAGGATTCAGCTGGGTGGATGAACTATTATAGGGGGAAAAAAATCCTGTTTGTGATGCTACACAAGTAAACTTCTGGGCTCTCTGTAGACCTCTGGATTAAGGAGTTTAGTTTCAAAAAACCATATTATCTACCCAGCATCCATGAATGTGCCTACTGTACCCACCTCCCTTTGCTCCTAAGCCCCAATTACAGCATCCCCTGGCATCAGCCAGCACGTGTTTGCTTCTAGTCTGTGTGAATCCCCAAAGCCAGAAGTTTGACATGGCTGTTCAGATACTCTGATACAGATTTGTGGGAGATTCTTCCTGGTGCAACAGTCATAACACATTTTTTTTCCAAGGGAAGCTTCTCTCTGTGGGAAAAGTGAATGTAACAAATTACAGGCTCCTCCAAAACAAAGCTCTGGGGTCTATAAAGATCTGGGAGGAACTGCAGGGCAGCTTAGCAGGAGTCCCTCAGCCCTTACCTGGCTGTTGAACAGAGCTGTGCTGGGCTGGCACAGTCACATTTATGGCTTGTTTATCCCAGTATGAGCAGTATTTTGCTATCCCATGGCAAAACACTGCCTGGTGGGGCAGCCCTTTGGTGGCAGCGGTGGTGGAATATCAAAAAGGCGCTGACTGGGAGCAGTATTTCTTGTCTCTGAATTGCTGCAGCGAGGGAACGCTGTGAGCCAAGGTCTTTGCTCTGTCATTGCCTTGGGAGGATGCTGGAAAACTGCTGGAGAGGCTCAGGGCCATGTGAATTGTTGGTACTTAATTCAGGGCAGGGAGAGAGGGCTAGTGTGCTCCAAGTACTCCTCAGGCAGGAGATGATGAGGCAGTGCCAGGCTCTGCAGCATCAGGGGCACAGCATTACCTAGAGCCTTTCAACTCCCTAGCACTGAGAATATCAGAGGAAGTTGCTGCCTGAGTGGGAATAAAGGAAGATCACAGCCACACAAGTTTTTATTTTTTTTCCTCGTGCAAACCCCTGCCACCTGTCTAGGTTGCCATTTCTTTGCTGTTGCAGACTCTGGGGTCTTTTCAGAAGCTCACAGCGTCTTCTTGGTTGGTAAAACAGCAGTGCCAAAAGCAAAGCTTAGTAGTCAAAATGGGGAATAATGAACCTCCTGGTCTGTGAGCATCAGGATGTGTTTTGTGCACCATCAGGCAGCGCTGGGCTGGCGCCAGATGCAGTAATTCATTCCTCTCCCTGACACTGTCTCATGATCCAATCTGATTTAACTTTTTTATTTTTCTAAAGGAATGTGATTGAATATGAACACAACCCAAGGAAAAAGCCCTCCCTCTTCAAGCCCTGTTAGCAAGATATTACCTCACCTAAACTTAATGAAACATCTCTCATCCGCACAAGGTGATAAATTACAGGAAGAAGGGATGTTTTATGTACAAAGATGATCTAAAAGGCTGTAGATAGCATGATTATTAACCTATATTAGCACATCTTGTCCTTGTTACCACTAAGAATAGATAATACAGAGACCAAGAAGAATGAATCAAAAAGCTGGACAGCTCTTCCTCCCAGAATAATGCCTGAAAAATATTAGAAAATAGTAACTGTAATAAAATAAAGACTACCTTGAAGGCAGAGCCTGCAAATTTCCAGATAACCATGGGCTGTCTTTGTTTCATTTGGGTTTGGGTTCAGGGGAAAGCTTATCCGTAAAATGAAAAATATCTCAGATGCAGCAACATTCCAAAGTTCCTGGAGTAGTTAAGAAATTTATAAGACTGGATTAAGCAAGCTCTTTAATAAAATTAATTTCAAAGCTTAAAACCAGCATTAAAAATAAGGAATAAACCCTAATAACTTTTACTCAGAACAGCTGCTCCTATCACAGAATAGCTCTTAAAATGGTAATGAACAAAGGTGAAAAAGCCCAAACAAACAGCATTTTGTGTTTCCAAATGAGGGGAAAAAAAACCCCAGCCATCAGGAATATGCCAGCTAGTTTTCCTGTGCAGTCTTGAGGAGATAATTCAGTTCACTCCTCTGTCAGTCATCCTGGATTTACACCTGTGTTGTTGTCACAGTCTCAGGAAAAAGCTCCAGCAAGCAGCCAGGGAATCTCTGCATTTTGGGAAGATGCACAATATTGCATTTTTGGTAGACCCATGGGTCTTAGTCACTTAGACCATTTCATCAACTTCATTTTTTGGATTTTTTGGATTTGTGACGGTCCTGAGCTTTTGTGCTGTGTTTGTTCCACCTGCAGAAGTGTCCCCACTCAGTGAGCCCCAGCCTGTGCAGGTGTAGGATGGAGCTAAGGTTCCCTGGAGATAACATCACACAATATGTGATAAACTAGGACTACAACAAGGCTGGTAAAACATTCCTCACAGAGGAGAAGCCATAGCCAGGAGAGGCACACCACCACTCTGAGCAGGGATAGGCACTCACCAGCCAAGCTCCCTGCTGGATTCTGGGGCTCTCAAGTGCATCAGGGCATGGCAATTCGGGGCAAAGCGAGCTCAGGTTGCTCCAGCTCAGCAGGAGAGGTTCAAACACGAGGTAACTCTCTGGCAGTGTCCCTCTGTGACTCGCAGGATCAGCCACACTGACCGCACTCTTCCTTCATTTCGTCATCAAGTGCCTCATCGCATCTCCTGCAGAGAGAGGAGAGGGCTCAGGAGACAGAGACACAGAGACAGAGACACAGAGAGAGGGCTCTGTCTGCAGGAACTTGCCACAGGCCATTAAAATGCATATTTACCAAATCCTTTCCTCCCAAAGGCTCCTCTCCCAATCCCTCTTTTCTTTAATCCCCAGCAGAAGTTATTATGTAGCATCAGCCACAAATGGTGACATCTTTTGACAATCTTTCTGGCTGTGCTGCATTTCCTAAACACATGGCTGAACACAAGCTCTGATGCAGTTCTGCCACTGTCAAGTGCACTAGGTTTCAGTTCTGCTCTGAGAACTAATCCCTTGGGCCTACCTCCATTTTTAAACACATGGATAAGAAACCAAATTAAAACTGGAAGAGCCTAGAGCAGGTCTGTCTGTATTTTGCTTTTGTTTGCTGGTTGCAGAGAAGGATATTTGGTTATACAGATATCACAGATCTACTTTTTCACCTTCTTTCAGTAGCAGTGTATTACATTAATTAACAGTTAATAGCAGTTCTATGATTCTATGCTTTTTTTATTCAAAGATACCTATTTTAGTGTTAATGTGCACCATCTGGTAACCTTGTACCAGCATTTGGCTTGCTACAGGGCACTAAAAGGTACTAATTTTCACTGTTTTGCAGTACCAGTCTGAGGAGCAGAGATTTTATTTGGCTTTTACAGGCACATTTGTAAGTCACTGAGGAGATTTTAGACCAGAAAGAGCCTTTTCTTCAGCTGGGTATTCTGGGACAGCTGTATTGGAATCAGTGGAACACTTCAATAACAGCAGAGTTTGCCCATAAGTACATCTACAACAACGTGAGCCTTATGCCAAAGTTACAAAGATCATTAACAACCAGCACAAAAGCCCTCAAACTACATGACTTTTTTAGATAGCAGTTTGTGTTGCTCATTATATTTCATTAACCAAATGACATCTTTTCAGTCAATGAATTGCTCTTGAGAGAAAAAACACGAACTCCCTATTAACAGAAATACTGGCATCACTCTGATACCAGACGTGTCTCAAGGCATCTCTGGTTAAGATGCTGAGTTTAGTGAAGCCCACACCACCATTTCACCTAAAATAAATGCATTTATTTTATAAATTTATACAGCCATGTGCCATTTTCCCAGGGTCCCACATAGGTTTGCTTCCAGTGCCTGAAGAGAGCTCACAAGAAAGCTGTGTTATATTTGTAGCTTTCCACTGAGGCTTGCACAAGTTTATGTTGGCAATTAGAAAATCTTCTATAGCACACAGCTGAGTCAAAAAAAGTTATACAAGCTGAAAAGAATGCAGATTAATGTATTTACAGTTGATCATGGCTATACTTACAATGTATTGCACTGATCCAGGGGAGATGAGAGTTTACCAAATGCAGGTGGCTTGAAAACAGGGCAGTTCCAAATGTTACAGGTAAAAACACTCTGAGTTATTCGCAGACAAAATATTATTATCCATAGAAGGCAAAAGGTGCATTTCCATCTGTCTGTTAGTTTGGTTGAGGAGAATGTTTTTGAGCTGAATCTCCTTAGTTTTCCCATTTCTTGCTGTGTGGTTCACATTGCTGAGCAGTCTTGATGCATTTGAGCTGGGTTGCTTTTACACAACACTAAACCAGAGGACCTGCTCCAGGGACAGGTACCAAACTAGATTAAATGCAAAGTAAAACTCCTAAAATACCTACAACAAGGCCACCAGATCTTCAGTGCCAGCTTTTTTCCTTTTTTTTTTCCCTTCTGTAGTTTAATTCCTCTTACACTGTACTCATGACTAACAGCAGAGATTCCTGCTCTCTTTCAATCCGGAGCTCCTTTCCAGCAGTGCACTATTTTGCTGGAAAACTTATTTTTTCCATTCAGAGGAGGGCTTAGCTGTACTGAACAGCACTTTTATGTGAGCTAATCCTTCTCCTTTTAATGAATTAAGCTTGTTTCTTCACCCTCCTTTTCAAATAAAAGAGATTTTTCACTCACTGCAGCATCTTTCAGAGCAGCGGTGGTACAGGGGTAAGCAGGCCACCTTATGAGGATTAAGTCTAGGCAGATGATAACAAGGATTCAGTCACTTGTTGTTAATGGTAGCATTAATTTCTCAAATGAAAAGAACCAAGATGAACTGCAGAGAAGGCCTTTGCTCCCGTGCAGGTGGTGGCAGTGAGGTTCTGAAGGACTCGGGTTAGCAGCTGGTGTCAGGTGATGAGGTTAATGGAAAAGAGTTTTGTTTTTCTGGTCACTTAATGACAGTAACCTTGGAAGAGCTCAGCAGAGCCCTTGGGGTAGAATCAATTATTCCTCTTCTGCTTCCATCACTGCAAGTTAGCCCAAGACACAGGAGAAGCTGATCTGAGCAGGAACTCAACAGGGCAGAGCATCATAGGAGGAATATCAGCGCTGTTTGTGATCTCTGCTGTGAGACAAAACAGCCCTTGGGCAAAGGCTTTGCAGAGTCACAGGTCCAAAATGCATAGTTTAGGATGCAGGTTATCAGAATACACTGTGTGAGAAGACAACAAAAATATTTATCACAAGACAGGCAATTTTGGGCCAATTTGTGGCCTTTGGGCCAGGCAGACACAGAAAAGAGGCCACAGCAGGCCCTGGTCACACTGTCCCTGTTCTGTGCTCTGCTGGTTTGTTTTGCTGCCCAGAAATAGCTCCAGCTCCTGAGAGAGGAGGCTTTGCACTGATCTGCTCCTCCGTGTCTCAGCACCACCATTTCCTTCTGTATGCTTTAATTAAAAGTACTGTGAGCTGCCCAGGGAAACATGCCTTCCCTGCCCCTGCTGGAGTCCTCATGAGGCAGAGCTCTGTTTTGGGGGTGATAAAGCCAGAATAAGGGATGAGAGATCCCTTCATTCGATCCCAAACCTTGGGAAAGGCATTTTGAATGTCCCAGATCCATCTTTAGAAAGCCTCTGGAGCAGACAGGATTAGTGCTATCCCCACCTGTAACATCACTACCTTCTCCTCAAGCGCCCATTTCATGTTCCAAGCAACATGAATTCCTCATCTGTGTAAAGCTGAAAATCCTTTTTTGCAGCCCTGGGTACAATAACTTCCGTAGAGAAAAACAAGATTAAACTTGACAGTAATAGAAGTGGTAGAGGAGGAAAAGCGTTCTTCCTTTGAGGCACAGGTTCTGAGTACAGCAGCCAGTCACTGATTGAAAAAGGGCAGGAAGAAAGATAAATGCAGTTATATTCAAGCATCAGGTCTTAAAAAAAAAAAAATAAAAGCTTGTAAGAAAGAGAAAAAAGAAAACCCCACACCTTTCTCTTGACATTTAACAAACTACCTAAACGAGCTAAGCAAAGGAAAAGGAAGAGGGTGCAAGACCTTACACAGAGAGCTGCTTTCAGCCATTTGTTACTGGATATCTTAAGATACATTTATCCAGCCTTGCTAAGAGACACCAAGCCCTCCATGACCTACAGCAAATCCTCAGGACTGTTTTCTCTCCCTCCTGCGTCTGTGGGGACCAGCCTGCTTGGCAAAGCACACACCTGGGTGTCTGTGGGTCGCCAGGGATTTAAATCCTCGTGTGCCACATCCAGGGGAGCAGATTTGTTCCCCAAAATGCCTGCAGCCACCCAGTGAGCCCTGCTCTCGTGGCTGACCCTGCACCTCTCTGTGGTGAGCACCTTTGGGAGTTGTTGTCTGGCACGAACAATTCTGTCACGCTGTTGTCAGGGTTCCTTGATCAGTGTTGGCTCTTTAGTGCTCTACAGGCTCTGAACTCCCGGGAAACTCAGATTCTGAGGCTGGAGGTCTCATCAGGTGTATCCTACAGAGGGATTTCTTACCTCATGCTCCTCCATCACTGCTTTGCTTTTGGATTCAGGCAGAATGAGGAAGGTTTGCTGCTGCTAGGACCCTTTGGCATCTCCGAGATGCCTTTGACGTTCCCAAAGGGAAGCAGGCCCACTGTTCCCCCAGCCCAACCGTGCCCCCTGCAGCAGCAGGGATGTGCCAGTGGTGGAGAACAGAGTGTTTGAGTAGTGATTAACACACAACAAAGAGAGCTGCCTGCCTGCAAATGGAAACACACTGGGTGCTTGTGATGTAACAGCATTCCCATCTAATTTTACATTCTGCATATAGTAATAAGACACAACAGGGTGTGCATTAAGCTCATCTTTTGAGAAGTGCAGCGGTAGCTGAATAATGCACACCCTGGAGTGGCTTATTTGTAGTGGACTATGGCTCATTAATTTTACATTTAGTTTTTTTCAGATCCGTTTTTAAAAAAACCCACAAGTCTCTTCTGAGGGCAGTTATGTAATGTATCCTCACACTGAAAAATATTTTCAAATAAAAACAGTAGGCAAAAGTGAGAGTTTTGCCGAGCTGCAGACCAGGGTTTGGTGTGTTTGGTTTTGGGTTCTTGGTCTGCTGATGCAGACATATAGTGCAAATAATGGTAGTAATGAAAATCTATTCAGTGTTCACTCTTTTCTAGACTTTTCTTTCTTTTTGTGGAATTACCTGGGCCTTTTTTTCTTCTTTTTTTCCCCCCTCTTTTTTTCTTTTTTTTTTTTTTTCCCCCCTTCCATTTGGCATATGAGCCAATACCCATTTCAGACCAGATTCACATCTAAAGCATTTGGATGGGGATGGGACTGGCTTTTACACCAGACTAGGAACGAATGGTCAGGAGGCAGATTTGCAGGATTTGGGGGAAAATGGTTTTGCCAGAACAGCAGTGTGCAGATGAGCCAGCCTAAAACAGCATTTAAAGCACGGAGGGCATCATAAAAACCCTGTTTTGTTATGACATCCCTCCAAAAGCGTGAAGGAGTGACTGCTGAATTCTGCTGCTCCACGTGAGCTATGACTTTTTTCCCCTTGTGGTTTATGCCTCCATGCAGGTTCCAACCTTGATGATGGACACCCAGTTTTCGGAGTTCACTCCGGACATCACGCCCATCATGCTGGCGGCTCACACCAACAACTACGAGATCATCAAACTGCTTGTCCAAAGACGGGTGACAATCCCACGCCCACACCAGATCAGGTGCAACTGTGTGGAATGTGTCTCCAGCTCCGAGGTGGACAGCCTGAGGCATTCCAGGTCGAGGCTGAACATCTACAAAGCCTTAGCCAGCCCTTCGTTGATTGCCTTATCGAGCGAGGATCCCATCCTGACCGCCTTCCGCCTGGGCTGGGAGCTGAAGGAGCTGAGCAAGGTGGAAAACGAGTTCAAGGCTGAATATGAAGAGCTTTCACAGCAGTGCAAGCGTTTTGCTAAGGACCTTCTGGATCAAGCACGGAGTTCCCGGGAGCTGGAGATCATTCTCAATCACAGGGATGATCAAAGCGAAGAGCTGGATCCCCAAAAATGTCACGATTTGGCAAAGCTAAAGGTAGCAATAAAGTATCACCAGAAAGAGGTAAGAGCCGCCTAGCTGTGAAGGTATTGGGTGAAATAATTAATTTTTCGAGTTGCTGTGGGTTTGTGGAGTGTACATGGATTTTTGATGGGGTTTTTTGATGTGCACATGGATTAGGCACAAACCAGGAGGCTCGGGGCACCTTGGTGACAGCGTCAATCTGACAACAACTGAGGTCTGGGACTGGCACTTGTTGCAGTGGGCTGTGGCTTCTCCAGGAGCAATAATTTCTGTCCCAAAGCTACTTGAATCCCATCTCATTGTAACCCATGCCCCTGAACAGAGCAGCCTTCAGACATTTCCAGGTCTGCTCGCTCTGAAAGCTTTTCCCTTTTTGTACAGGAACCCGAAGCTAGAAGGGGTTGCCTGGCTCCTGAAGGCTGGAGTGCAGGAAATAATACAGCACACAATTCACCTCCTGCAGCCACCAAGCACTTCCAAGCACCCATTCAGCACTAACTCCAGAGGGCCAGAGATGGAACAGCAGCTAAAGAGAGCAGGAGAGGTTGGGAACACTCCCAGAGCCCCAGGTCTCCAAGTTACCAGCAGTTCTTGTGAAAACACTCGTGTGCTGCAAATATTTCTTCACACCTGTGACACCTCTTGATCCTCAGTCCATCTCTGTTTTAGGAACTGAGAAGCAATTCCCAGAAATTCAAACTCCTGCCCGTAGCTCCCAAGAGGGAAGCCGTACTTCAGCTAAAGGGCACAGAGCCTTTCAGAAGCCCTGATTTATAAGTTGATTCAATAAAGGCCATGAACCCCAGGAGAATGCTGACAAGAGTTTCATTAGCTGGCTCTGGATTTCCTTTCTCTTTCCAAATCCAGACAGAATTTAGGAGATGATATATTGCTGTTGGCCGGCGATGTTCCAGGTTATCTGAAGGAGGAATTTAGTTGCTTGGTTGAGGAACTGAATTTCAATGTGTATTACATATTTCTGTGTCTGGAGGGTCACCTGAGTGGCAGAAGATCCTGTCACATTCCTGTGTTCACTGTCTTCCCCACATCCAACAGTGACCCAGCGTGGTGTGATCCCTTTCACCTCCCTGCAGGGCTGCACGTGTCCTCCGAGGTACAAACAGCCAAGAGGTGAAAGATGCACATTTCCTTTCATCCTTTCAGCCTCCCCAGTGCCAGCCCCTCCATGCAATAAGCTGGAGCCAAAGCCCCAAACTTCCTGGGATGCAGCACTTGGCAGCTTCCTGCCCTTAGTGGGCTGCTCTGGGGGAATGTCAGCTCCCTGGTGTCACCTCAGGTTGTGGTTGTTGCTCTGTGACGCGCTTGGGTAACACCACAAGTGCTTCAGGGACGTGGACAATAGTGAAGAGCTACTCTGGAGAAGGACAGCCCAGGTAATCAGGTCAATATTCATGGAATCTAAGAAGGAGCAGAGATTCTACTTCTGTTTTTCTGGGCCTGGCAGGGTCAGACTCTGCAGCCACAAGCTCCAGGTTGCCCCAGCGCTGCTGTGTGCAGCTCACTGCTGGTCCCTGTGTCACTGGTGGCATCCAGGTGTAAATCTGTGCCTGCTCTTGTGTTCTCGCTCAGAAGCTGCAAATCCGAAGCAGCTCTCTGTGTTTGAAATGTGCTGAACAGTCCTGAAGCTTTTTTATTTTAAATTTTTTAATCGTTGCTTGCTTTCTTGACAGTTTTCATCTTTTTTCTTTTTTTTTTTTTTTGGGCGTATTTGACTGAATTCCAAGCATATGGACAAATTCCATGTTTTGTGACATATTCATGACAGTTCCAGCCTAAAAATGACAGCAAATACGCTCTGTGTTGCCAGCTAAACTCAGTTCTGTTTTCAGGTGGAATTCTGGTGGGCAGGGGCAGATTGAATGAGGTTGGGAAAGCAGCTACTGAACCCTGTCATCCCACCTGGTTATTCACAAAAACCCTGAAGGGTGGCTGGCGTTTTCTTATCATAATAATTAGGCCATCTTATAATGGTAATTAGCACAACACAAAACATCAGGCAAGATACAAACATCCTTGCCAGCTTCTGAAGAAGTGAGTAGGAACCTTTGCCAGGGAGACAGTGAGAAATGGTTTTTAATCCTGACTGGAGAGTATCAGACAGAGAGAATTTTTGTGGGGACAGGAGGGAAAATTTTGGTTTGGTTTTCATGCAAGACAGTTCTGCGGAGAAAAACAGCAGACTTTTAAAAGTAGATCATCTTGTTCTGCTGAAGCTTTTTATGTCTTAATGTTAAATGGGATTGGATTGGGTGGAGAAGCTTTTTACACCTTAACACTGCCAAAGATAAAAGTCAAATCTCTGGTAGCCTAAGAGAAAAATCCAATGTGGACTTGGTTTATTTTCTGGGCTGTCAATTGTTACTGCAGTTCTTAGTTCTTTGTATTCAGCACAAAGAATGTGTAATTTCATATTGATTTCAGACAAATTTCCTGCAGCTTTCTTTTCTTTTTGAATGAAATAAACTTGAAAATTTCTACCCAAAATATGAAATGATTCCATTTCAGCTTAGTCAGGCAGATAAGGTCAATTTCAAGATTCTTTTCAGAGAAGCTGTTAAGGGGAGATGGGTGAAGAGATCATGGGGTTTGTCTTTCCAAAGGCTAAAAAAAAATCTTCCATTATCTTTTGGTTTTTGTTTTGTTTTTTCCCAAAAAACCCCTTGGGGAGGTGCAAGTTTTGGCTACTCCCAAACAGGACCCAACCTAAATATTTTATAAACTGAGAAACATGTTGCTCATGAGGAAGAAGACCGTTCTTCTTTGGAGGAGGGCCAAAACAATGGAGAATAAATTTGTTGCTTTTCCTGTTTGTTTTTAATAAGCCTGTAAATCCAAGGTAAATGACTGTTTACACAGAAGAGGGAAAAAAAAAATCAATTACGCAGGAAAGATTAAAATATGCCCTAAGGTAGCTTTGCAGTATATTTTATGGCAGTAAGTGGTAAAAACATGCTGTGCAATGTTCTCAAGCTCCCTCTCTCTTCTCATGTCAAGTGTAGCATGGTTGTGTCCTCAGTTTCAACTTACTGTGATCATTCTTCTAGAAGATGGGAAGGATTTAATAGCTGAGATATCTGATTGCATGGCAGTCACAAAACCTGAGGGAGAAAATGAGGACAGCACGGTGGAACACGATGAGTGAGACCCCACATCAATTCTCTCAGTCCAGTGTTAAAGACATTATTTTCCAAGGATCACAGTAATTAAGGTCTAAGAGACCAGCAGGCTTTTCATAAACGCTCTGTAGCGTGTGTGCCATTTGTCTTCACATTATTACTTTTCTACTTCTTTTATTCATGACTAATTTTGGAAGGAGAAAGGGTACTGAGGGCCTAATAGGAAAAGGCACAGCTCAGCTGTTGAGGATCAGTCTTCACTGTGCTCTCCCAGCACCAAATTAGCTCTGCATTTGTTAATTTGTTTGCATTTCTAAGAAAAGATAGGGAAAAGTCATCTCTTAGGATCTTGCCAGTCTCGTAAAGCACAGTTGTGTGTACAGGGTGTGTGGCTGGGTGAGGGAATCAGGGCAGAAGCAGCATGCAAAGAGAATTTTGATGTCCTTTAAGCTTTTTTTCTTTGCCAATAATGTAAAACAACCATAGTGTAGCAGTGAGTCAGGTCTAAAAGGGCAGATTTCTGCTCATATTTAACATTCTGCTGAGCCACAAGAACAGCAATACACATTCAGCTTATTCCCGCTTTCCTGCTCTCCACCACAGGTCATTCACATCTCCAAAATGAAGTGAAACATCACAGTAGTGGGGGTTTTAATGCATTTTTCTGGTGCTGGCAGGTTTAGTTTATGTGTCTGTAAGATGTCTACACAATGCAAGGCACTCAGAAAAAACCCCCATTATTTTATCTATTACTGTCTTGCTTAGCATGTCCACAGAATTAGATCAAAGGAGTGCAGAGAGAAATTCCATCTCAGAAACCCTTAACCTCTGTCTCTCTTCCTCACTGTGCTCTCATCAAATGGCAGGAAAGGACAGAAGTAGAACTGTTTGCTTTTTTCATTTAAAAACGGTGCTCTTTGCCGTTTTTCTCTTCAGGATGAAGCTTCAACAGTTTCAGTCCTTTTTTTTTTTTTTTTTATTATTTTTTATTTTTTTTTCCAGGACATTTACATAGACAAGCACCTCCTGAGATGCAGTTCTGAAGTGAATGAATAATCATTCCTGCCATGTCGCATATTTTTCCGCTGTGTCTTGACTCTTGTCAACTGTGTGGCTGCAGTCAGAAGCACAGCATCCCTCTCCAGGGAGCATGCATAAACCTGGGAAATTTCTGAGGGCACTTCACTTAGTGCATAAAAAGAGCTTATAAAAATATCAGAGATGCATGAAAAATGAAGTGTGAGGTCTGTGGAAATCAAAGCTCGTCGCCTGCACCTTGTTTACCCGTTTTGAAAGCCGTTCAGGTATCTTGATGGATGGCCACAGATCTTTCTTTGCTCGCAGGCAAAGCTCAGTTATTCTCCTGTGGGTTTGTCTGTTTTCTTGCCATACTGCCTGGAGGAATAATGATACAGGGCTGAATATTTGTATTGTGCTCTTTAAAGGCACAATGAAAAGTCTTGCTTGAGCCTGCACAGCTCAGAAGAGTAATAAAGAGGCTTTTACTTCCAGATTTCTAGAAGGAAATCAGGTCGTGAAAAGATCTTTATTAGGACTAGGTGAGGGAAGCAGAGCTGCTCCTTGTGGAAGCTTTTCTTGGTTTTTAGTCACCTGGAACACCCATATTTCTTAGTGTGGCCCATGGTGAGGACGGCGTGGTCTGTCCTGTGCCACAAACCCGAACATAAATTCGGGGATTTCAAAAGCACTGAGTGTCCAAATGTGACCTTCCCTTTTCCAGCAGCCATCCTTTCATTTGTTCATTGTTGTCTGCAGCCGTGTTCCCATCTGCTGTGTGAGCAGAGGCCTGTGCTAAATGAAGCTGTTTTCTCTCAAACTCCATCCCAGCAGCATTCCACCACCTCAGAAAATCTCCTGTGGACGTGGCACTAACTGAGCTGTTATCAGCAGCCTCAGAGGCAGAATTTGGGGTGGCAGGTGAGGAGATTTGTCTATATTTGCACCTCTAAAAGAGCCATCCCTGCTGATCACTGGTGGTGCATGACTCAGAGCCCCTCCTCTACGGGCTTGTGCAGTTGCCAAATCTCTTTGTTCAGTTTGGGAAATTGTCACAGAAATCCAACCTGTACAGCTGCATCATCGTGTTACAAAAATTAGGACAAGTGGCACTTAAATCTTAACTCCTTTCCGAACTTGGAAGAAGAAATAATGTTCAGAGGGCTGATGGTTCAGTGCTTTGACAAAGTGGACTGGAATGTTTATTGGAGGGAACAGCATTATTTGGTACATCGTTCACGTAACGCCAGAATGTTCTCACTTGATGAAGGTTAGCCACATATTGCAGCTGTCACGGAACAGAACTGCAGAACACTGTCTTTTGACAGCAAAATCATCTCTGACTAATCTTGTCATGCACCAATTTGAAAAAGCACCCTAAGACTGGTATGTAGGTCAAGGACAAGGACTTGGATTATGGTGATGTGCAGCAGGCAGAAAATGCCAGGATCATTCTTTGAGTAATTTTTGGTGTCCTGTGCCTCTCACTTAATGATCCCTTGGACAAAGACGGGAAATATGTTGAAAGCTAAAGAGGTTGCCACTGTTTTAACAGGGTTCAAGAGTGATTTAGTGAGTTTGACAGTACTCCCTTAACTTCATGTTTCCCATCAGTCTTTTTGCCAGCCAGAGAAGAGGCTTGGGAAGCCAAAGCTGAAGTAGGGGATATGATTGATGGGCTTTCTGTAGACAACAGGAACTGGAGAGGAGAAATGATGCCTTGTGTGTTGCGACAGCCAAGCATTCAGCGTCCCCACATCTGAAGGGCTGAAGTGTACTTAGAGTCAGCTTTATGTCAGTGGAGAAGAGCAAATCATGATGTTTCATACTTGGAATAACACTCTGAAATAATAAACTCTGGGGAAAAAATGTGGGCATGGATTCTCATTTGGATGTAGAAGTGATCATTGTTGTTTACCTGATTTCTGGGAATTTCAACTTCACTCCTGTGGCTTAGAGAAGCGAGTTATGAAGCTCCATTCAGAAAAGAGCTGAGGCTGCACACTCCTCTCTCCTCATGTATCAATCAGGCCCATCACCACCTCACAGGTGGCTCCAGGAGAAGTGAGATGAATAGATGGCTTTGTCATCACACCCCCCCAAACTGAGCTCTTGTGCAGACTGACATTTCAAAGTTGTGACTGCAGTTTTTGTTCTTATTCTCTCCAAACCCCAGCTGGCTGAATAAACTTCCCCCAGCAAAGCGTGTGTTCTGCCAGGGTGATACAACCCAGGAGCAGGGGTAGCCTTTGGAGGCTCCCAAGGAGGTGAGAAGTGTTTGTAGTGTGTTGCTCTGCTCTTTAGTGGATATTGGAGTAAATTTACTCATTCGGGAGAAGGTAAGGCAGAAAGGAAAAGGAATCCAAAATTACACAGCTTCAGCGTAAACGTGTCTCAGGTCAGACAGGAAGCAAAGGAAAACTAATTTTGGGACTTTTTATTAACACTAATCGGGTAAAGTAGGTATGTATTTTAAAATACTCATAAATGGCTTTTTAAATTTTCATGTTTGCTTTACTTACCACTTATTTAATGTAAATGTTAGTAATTCACTCGAGACAATGAGCCCAGCCTTTTACTTAAAAGTCAATACCTTCCCCACTTCTGCTAAAGCCCCTGAGAGCTCCCAGTATCCACTTCCAAAAATCTGTAACTCCTGAAGTGCTGCCTGAAAGAGCACTCAGGAAATGCTGATAGATTTGTCTGTAAAAACCACATTTTTTAGTGTTTTTCCAGTGCTTCTGTGCCCGATATCCCCTGTTCAGCTCTTGGGACCCAGGTGTGTGTTGGGAATTAAGTCCCTGTGGGGTGGATTGCTCATATTCAGCCCCTCACCTGGAATTCCAGCCCAAAGCTCCTGCATCTTTGTAAGAGACCTGTATCCTGGGATGTTTTCTGGGATGCATCCCTCAGGAATGTATTTATCAACTCTACTCTGCTGTCTGCTTGAATAAATACCGAAGAGTTGTGGTTCTGTTGGGTTCTTGCTCAGGGTCCGGCCCAGAGGAACCTGTTCTGCTTCACCTTGTCTTGATTCAGTGCAGAATTTAATGCACCTAAACCCTGATGACACAGGCCATAAATATAAATACAAACCCACAGCTAAACACACATTTGAGCACTCTGGGTATAGATGGATTTCATTTCAAGTTTAAAGACTTTATGATTGCTTCTTCCATGGGTAGGTGTCCAGGATTTGCAAGCATCTATCTTTGTCCTAGGATATGTGGGACCTTTTCATTAAAATATTTAAGCCAATCCAACTTGAAGGCGTTAAACCCACGAATTTTGATGGAACAGTGGCAGGATTTTAGGGGTTATTCACTCTTTCCTTTTGTCAGCATTCACCTCATTGCTGAATTTCCAATTGCTACCACTTAAGCTGAGTTCATGTCTGCTGCCACCAGAGAGATCTATTATGGATAGGAGACCTTTAGTTAAGATTCATGTGTCATCATAATTTAAAATATTTTAAGGACAGATTAAACTAAATTCCTGTCTAATTTGAGGCCATATGTTCATCTGTGGAGGATCTGGAGTTTGTTTTATTCACCAGCTGAGGGTTTGAGCAGTTTGGGTAGCACCTGCTCTTCTTGAAGGGCTGGTCCAGCTCAGCCGTGTGATCTCCTTCATGGCAGGAATGCTGCCATGTGGATTTTCATCAGTGCTTTGCTGCTGCTACTCACAGCTGTGGTTTTGATAGGATATTCATCCTGCAGAAAAAATAGATTATGTCTTGGAAGTGTCAGATGAAGAATGTTGTGTAGTCCCTTTCCCCCACATTACACAGCCCCCCCTCCAACTACTTTGTCTGATTTCTCCTTATTTTTTTTTCCCCCTCTTGCAGAAAGTACTTAATTAACAGGATGAACAGCCATTAGGTGTTTACCCTCTGCAGCTCACACTTCGGCAGCAGAATGTAAATAACTTTGCAGTCATTAACAAGGTTGAACTTTAAAAAGAAATGTGCTACAAAAGAGGGTTTTCTTATTCATCCCACTGTTTGCAACACTGCAAACTTGAGGAGGCTGGCATTTCTTCTCCAGAATATGTGGTCTCACAGGGCTCACTGGCTCTCTGCTGCAGGCATCAAATTAGGCCACACAGAATTTCTCTCTCCTGTCTTGGGCTAATTTAGAAATGAGGCTCTTTGACTATTGCCCACTGGAATTTCCCTTAAGAGCAGTCAGCCTGATGCAACCACCACATTTCCATTCTTCCTCAGATCTTGTTCTTGGTAAGAACGGGGGCAGAGGAGTTGGTGTGGCCCTGGAAACGCGTGGAGGACGGCAATGGCATTTCTGCTTTTCATGGGAGACAAGGATTCCCTTGAATTCTGCATTCTTCACAGACCTCTCTAAGATACGCTGCTGCATCAGACACTGCACACAGGCTGCAAAATCTAGCTCTGTTCCTGAGAAAATCTGCCTTTCCAAAGCTTCAGTTGTGGGGGGCAGCACCATGCAGTATTATCCAGTGGTTTGAGATGCTCTGGGCTGCAGTGATGTTGGTCTGACCTATTGAGAGGAGTGTCAGGTGGGAGCTAAAGGTAATTTCACAGCTCCCATTGCCACGTTTGGCTCTCACTGGTGACCTCCCTGGGAGCTGCTGGAGCTGACTGATAAAAGAACTTGGTCCTGCTTATTAAGACAGAGCTCTGCAGTTCCAAATTAGTGGTTATTCATCTATGAAGAGCATTCGCCCTCACCATCCGCAGCAAGAGTACAGACAAGAGCTCCAACAAACTCCAAACAAGAGGCTGTTGGCAGCAGTCAAGATAATCAGAATAAAGGCAGAGGGATGCTGTGCTCAGCCCCTGTGATGTCTATCAGGGAGCTATTTCAGTTGCTCCCTGAGGCATTCACATCTCAGCCCATCTGTGTCTGATCCTAAGTTACTTATGATTGTGAGAGATCAGGGATTTCCCCATAGATGAGGGGAGGCAGAGTGGAACATAATTTCTGTGTTTGACAGCATGCAGAAAGCATTTAATTCCTGAGGAGTGAAATTTAGGTGACTTAAAAATATCAGTAAAGATTAGTTATTAAGGAAAAGACATTCCATCCAGCAGCTGCTTTTTTCCCCTTAAAAATATCCCCCTTGGTATAGGATTAGGTGGCAATGAGCATGATGAACATGGAAAATGAAATTCTCTAATAGCAAAATCCACCTGCAAGCCAAATGTTACACAAAGACCCTGGCAAGGCTGAGAGAAGAGAAAGAGAAATAAAAGACTTTGTACTGCAGTAATCTCTAGAGTGCTTCCCAACTATGACTGGAGCTGCTGATCTCACTTCTTGGAAAGGCAAGGATATTTATCCCTATTTTCACAAGCCAGGGGACTGAGCACCTTGCTCACAGGTATCACAGGGGTGCTGTGCACACAAGGAGGGACTCTGAGTTGCATCTTTCCTCCCTGTGAGCTGTATCCTCAGCTAGGGACGGGTTCTGCTCAACGAGGTAATGGACAGGGAAGTTGTTTTTGGGATTAGCTCCTCCAGAAATGCATGTGGGGACCACCCTGGACAATGTTTTTTGTGCAAGCACAGGCTTGGGTGCTTCTGTGGTGATTTAACCCCAGCCAGCAGCTCAGCCCCAGGAGCCACTCGCCCACTCCTGCCAGTGGGATGAGGGAGAGAACTGGAAGAGAAAAGTGAGAAAAACCCGTGGGCTGAGATAAAGACAGTTTGAACAGGTGCAGCAAAAGCCATGTGTGCAAGCAAAGCAAAACAAGGGATTCATTCAGTGCTTCCCATGGGCGGGCAGGCAGGAGCTCAGCCATCCCCAGGGCTCCATCAGGTGTCACAGTGGCTCAGGAACACAAACACCCCCCACTTCCCCCTTCTCCCCCAGCTTTATGTGCTGAGGGTGATGCCACATGCTCTGGGGTACCCCTGTGGTCAGCTGGGACCAGCTGTCCTGGCCGTGTCCCCCAGCTCCTTGTGCCCCCCGAGCTCCTCAGTGGTGAGGGTGAGGAGCAGGAAAGGCCCTGGCTGTGTGTAATCCCTGCTCAGTGATAACTCAAACATCCCAGTGTTACCAGCCCTGTTTCCTGCACAGAGCCAAACCCAGCTGCTGTGAGGAAAATTAACTCTACCCCAGCCAAACCCTACCCAGCAGCAGATGTTTAGTTCCTGCATTCGCTGAACTGAGAATAAATGCCACCTCTTGGTGACATTTCTTTTCACTAATGCAGCTGTCAGAACATTCTCCACCCTGTCTGGGGGGTGATGTCTTGTGCTGCTCTTTGTGGTAGAGGCTGGAGGCTCCTGTAATGCAGTCCTTGGATAAAATGCTCGTTAAGTGCTGGAGAAATAGTGTTTGATATTTGTATGTTCTCTTAGCAGAGCTTCTGGTGCAGTGCATCTGCCTCTGACTCTGGACCATCCACAAAACTGGGACAAAATGCAGGTTTTTTCCTGCTTTTCATTGTGCAGAAACTGTAACTGATGCCAAACCCTGTCACACACGGTACATTCATGTGAAATGATAAAAGGCTGTGATGTACACAGGGACTATTTCAGTCTGTGGCACATGAAAGGCTTTGCAAAAATGTGAAAAAACCACATTTGGGGTTACTTAGGTGGAAAATTAACTTTCAGGAAAAGCCTTGGTGTAAGTAGCGGTGTTGAAGATGTCAAGTTGCTTTTCCAGTTCTCTGCTCCGCTATTTGCAGAGTAGAAATTTCTTTAACTTTATGGAGAAATTTGAAATGATGGAGGCCAACAAAAGTTCCACAATATTACCAGAGTTTCAGGGTACTTCACACCCAAAAGAATATATTTTTGTATTTTGTGTGCATTGATTTAGCACCATGACTCCTAGACAATCTTTAATTCATTCAGTGATTTTGTCTGGTCAATGAATTTGGGGGTTTAGTTTAATTAACAGCACCTAGAAGCAAACTCACCAAAAACCAATAAATTCTTTAGGCAGCACACCAGTGGCTTAGTTTGCTTCTTCATTGCAATTCAGAATTCCAATGTTTTTGCACGCTGGAAATTTTGTTTTGCAGACAATTACACTACTGGAGATAAAAGCATCAAGTGCTTACTGATTTTAAATCTGTGATTAATAAGTTGGACTAATACAAGTTAGTAAAAGTCTACTTTGGTGAGTGCTTGGCCTTACCTTTAATAAACACAGCATTTGGTGGTTTATGACATTAGGGAGTCTCTTTGTGTGGTGTGCTCAAATTTCCCTTGGGCAAATTTCATTGAGGTTGGGACCAGCTTGATTGGAAAATTTAATGGCTTTTTCCATTTCCATTCCCTTTTGCCAATCTGCTCTTTAAAGCTGCTCTTTCATGATGTGTGAATTTGTCTCCATTTGAAGAACTAACATCAGATACAACTGAGAAAGCAGATTTTAGAAATGAGCTATTAGGCAGAGAAGAGGCACTTTTAAGAGGCTTGCAAGTTGCACAGCAACCAGAAGAACATATAGTCATTTGATTTCTCAAATGACTTTGACTTTGACTCAAGGGAAAAACAGTTTTATTCTCCCCTCAGAGCTTTCTATCATATGTGATAAAGAAAAAATGTGTTTATAACATTTTCTCCCTCAAAAAAAAAAAAAAAGAAAAAAAGAATTAAAAAAAAAAGAAAAAAAGAAAAAGTTGTGCCTCATCTCAGAGAAGCAGCAGCATCTCTTGCCCTGTGAGTCACTGCAGAACACATCCAGTAACAGCTCCTGATTGAGATCCTGAGAGAGCAGAGCAGTGTAACCTTCTGTTTCTTCCAGGTTTTGAACACAAAGCGCTGACCCTCCTGAAATCAGAGTTAAAACACAGCCAAGCTCCAATCAATGCTTGGAGGTTTTCCTGTTTCTGTGGAATTGTTTCTCTTACCTGCCCAGAGCAGCTGTGGCTGTCCCTGGATCCCTGGGAGTGCCCAAGGCCAGGCTGGACAGGGCTTGGAGCAGCCTGGGACGGTGGGGGATGTCCCCACCCATGGCAGGGGTGGAAATAAAATGAGCTTTAAGGTCCCTCCCAACCCAAACCATTCTGGGATTCTGGGATTTTATGATCGCTCTCCCCATAGATGGGAATTTACAATAATATTTTCTCATCACTACAAGCAACAGATCTTGGCTTTTTCTGGGGACACCATCCCCCCAGGAGCTGCTGCCCATTTGCAGCTGCCTGCATGTGCTGATTGGTTCCAAATCACACCCTCTTCTGATATTATTTTCCCAAGCCCTCTGGAGCAGAGTGTCACCAATTATGTGCCAATGCAGAAGTCATCAGATTCATAAATGCCAGATAGTTCCCTTGGAGAACTTATTTTCAGTGCTAGTTGGGGTCATTCCCTGTTTATGAACCACCCAGTCCAAAAATGGTCTGATTCTGACATAAACAGCCTGCTAAGACATATAAAATATATATTTCCAAAATCTAAAAATACCTACAGAAGTGAAAGACTTCTTCAGAATGAGCAACTAATTTGTCCTTTTGTTTGACCTTGGTTTAGTCATTTTGAGCATGGCAATGACAGTGCTCTGCTTGTTTAGAATGCTCTGAGAACTGTGCTTAAAAGTCCTCCCAATACCGGGCAGTTTTTGTGGTGAATGAATATTTAAAAGATCTTGGTGTGGGGCTAAAGATTTTTGAAGAAAACCAGAGTTGTGTTGGTCTTGCAGACATCTCTGGTTAGCTCTGGGTCTGGAAAGGCTTGAAAAGCACGGGGCTGTGCAGGTATAACCAGGAGCATGAAGTCTTCTGGCACTGAGCAGAAATATCATGGCTTGGTTTGAAATCCCAAAGGCTGTTTGGTGTGAGAGCATCCTGGAGGAGCTGCACCCTCAGCATGCGTGAGATGCACTAAATCACCATCACAATGCTATTTCTTACAGAGTATCAAATATCGCTGAGATCAAAGATTCCTTTTGGCCTCTGCTTTTAATCCCTTGCATTTTACAGCTGCTCCTTTCCTGAACAGTGAAGGCAGGGCTCCAAATGTGCTGTCCTGTTTGCCACCCGATGTCACCTGGCCGCACCTCGCTGCTCTTTGCTGTCTCATGCCAGCCCAGCCCACACACACACATTGCAGCACCCCACACGCTCTGGGAGACATTCTCCATCTCACACACCCTCCCAGAGCTTTGCACCTTTTCCCTCCTGCCTCATCTTTCAGTCACTTTTTTAAGATGCTAACAGTGACTTGTTCTGAAAAGGAACGTGCTCCAACACATGGGGAGAGAAACAGCTCGTAGTAATTCTCCTGGTGCTGCTTTTGCACGAGGCTGCGTGTGTGGTGAGTGGCTGATCCGCAAAAGGATGCTGCAAGCAGGGAAAAAATTTCTTCCTTGAGAAGGAGTCTCAAATCCTACATAGAAAGAGTGAAACTTGCCTCTTTTTTTCCCTTTATCTCCAAAATACGCTTTTCCAGCCCATAAGCCGGCCCCAAATGTAATCTGAGGGTCTGTGTGGGCTCTGACACGTAAGTGAGGGGGAGAGCACGTGGAGTACCAGTCAATAATAATCTTTCTTTCTTTTTTCCTCCCCAGTTTGTTGCTCAGCCAAACTGCCAGCAGCTGCTAGCAACGCTTTGGTACGACGGCTTTCCAGGATGGAGGCGGAAACACTGGGCAGTGAAACTCCTGACCTGTGTCACCATTGGACTGCTTTTCCCCGTGCTCTCCGTGGCATACCTGATTGCACCCAAGAGCAGGCTGGGACTGTTCATTAAAAAGCCATTTATCAAGTTTATCTGCCACACTGGCTCTTACCTGACCTTCCTGTTCATGCTCCTGCTGGCGTCGCAGCACATCGTCAGGACTGACCTCCACATGCAGGGACCACCTCCCACCATCGTGGAGTGGATGATCCTGCCCTGGGTTTTAGGTAAATCCCATACCTGATCCTGCCCTGGGTTTTAGGTAAATCCCATACCTGATCCTGCCATGGGTTTTAGGTAAATCCCATACCTGATCCTGCCATGGGTTTTAGGTAAATCCCATACCTGATCCTGCCATGGGTTTTAGGTAAATCCCATACCTGATCCTGCCATGGGTTTTAGGTAAATCCCATACCTGATCCTGCCATGGGTTTTAGGTAAATCCCATACCTGATCCTGCCATGAGTTTTAGGTAAATCCCACACCCCAATCCTGCCATGGGTTTTATGTAAATCCCATACCTGATCCTGCCATGGGTTCTAGGTAAATCCCATACCTGATTCTGCCCTGGGTTCTAGGTAAATCCCATACCTGATCCTGCCCTGGGTTTTAGGTAAATCCCATAAATCCCACAGCCAGGAACGCTGAGCTACAAGGCCTGACTCGCACCCATGGCAACTGTGTGGGGACTCATCCCCAAGCCCAGCATGTGAAGAGATTTGGCAGCCAGCTCCAGAAACTGCACACAACAGCTGGGCTCCTTCTGGAACAGCAGATCCTGTTGGCCCAGGGCTGCTCTGCTGTTCTGTGCCATCTGATGTACCTTTAGACATGACCCGAGCAAACCGCGGCAGACGCGGCTCCCTCCCCGCTCCCCCAGCTCTGGGGGACAGCAGCAGGTTGGGAATGAGCCCCTGGGTCACACACAGTGCCACTGCTGCTGCTGGGACGGGGACAGACAGTGCTGAGAGCCTGGCTCTGCTCTCCCTGAGCTGCTCCTGCAGCGCAGGAACCAGCCTGGCTCATTCCTCCCAGGTTAGCTGCAGGAATGCAGGAGGGGGAAGATGAGGCTCAGTCTCTGCTGATAATCACTGGCCACATCAGCATCAAGTGCTCTGATAGCAGCAGGGGAAGGAGGGAGTGTTGACTGGCTGGAAGTTAAATGTGAGGCTGTTATTCCAGCCTGGCTTGGGCAGGCAGAGCTGGGGAGAGCAGGAGGTGTCTGTGTGCTGAGGGCAGGGTGTTCAGGAGAGGCAGAGAGATGGGATGAGGTGGGAGAGGAGCAGAGAAGCCAGATGGATGAATTTTTGATGAGAGAGGACTAATTACCTTCCCAAACTGAGCTCCAGCACAGCAGCAATGGGAACCTGTGAGCTCCATCAGGATCCTGATCCCTCCTGTGGTTCAGCTCCCATGTCCCTTGCTGTGCCACCAGTGTGTGGCACCCCTGGGAGCTGGGAATGTCACCAGGCACTTTGCTCATGGGCAGGGGTTCCCAAACCTTTCTGGCTCTCCTGCTCTCCCACACCTGCTGGCTCCCCTCTCCTGGTGACCCCGGGATGCTGCTCCTTGTTTCTGTGGCTGGCTCTGCTGAACAAACCCAGCTGCTCCTGAGCCAAACCTGAAAGTGCTGATGGAAAATGAGGAAGAAAAGTTAAGAGCTGCAAACATCTTCATAAATCACTTTGGATGGTGACCCAGGGCACTGTGCTCCTTGCACAGCTCAAGCACCAGCCTCATTGTCTGATGAAGCTGATTTATGCACTGAAAATGCAGGTGTTGGTAGAAACTTCAGAGTAAGCTCAGGAGGTTAAATGTCTTTTCTGAGCATAGGTGATATCTTCACTTTAAATTCATGGTTAAAATTGAGGGAAATGGTAGGCATTTCAGTAAAATTGATTTGCAGATGAAAGAAGGATAATCCATTTTAAAAAAACCTTTCAAAAGCACCCCTTACAGCTGTCTGTTCTTGAGTTCCTTTGTTTCAGATAAATAGAGATATTGTATCACTGTTTATTAAATGGAGAAATTAGAACAGTTTCACCAGATTAAAGGTTATTACTTACGAAATATTTTCCACTATAAAAGGAGAGAGAACAGGCACACACAGCATTGCTGTAGCTATAGAAACCAGCAACGATAACTCACTATAAATACAGTGTATGAGTTCTTCAACAGGCTCCTCTCCATTGATTTATTTTATTTTATGGGTTTGCGTGCGTGCAAAGACGTGCAGGCAGCTGCAATAAGATTACATGGCTGGCCCTGACATTTTGCTTGTGTGGCCATTGACCTGCTGGCTGGCAGCTGAGCAGCTCAGATTGATATTTGGGGGCGTGCAGAAGTTCATTGCAACCTCACCTGCTCTTCAGACTGAACGTCCAGGTCCTTAAAGTTGAGTTGCAAGCAGCACATCGGTGCCTGCTGCAGTATCTTGTGGTTAGGCAGGGGCAGCAGTTTGGGTGAATTATACTGGTGATGCACCTGGAGGTGAACTTTTGTATTGTTTTTGTTTTGTTTGGTTTCTTCTTCACACGTTTCCGGTCTTGGTTCAAGGATAATGCCAAGTGGGAAATTCAGAGTACCTGGGGCTCTAAAGATATTTTCAGAAGCATTTAGGGCATGAAGGAGCTGCCATTTGCTTTATAATGGGACTCTTCAAAAATACTTAAACAGTTCTACAAGAAAGGACACAGAAGTTACTTATAATCAGAACTGTGTCAGGCAGGTTTGGCAGTCTGGTGATGAAATTCAGAAGCTGCCCTTCACCCTTTCAGCTGCAAGGAGGTAGAGTGAGCATTAGCAAGTGCCAAAAATTATCACCAGAAGGCATTTCAGAGTTGACATGATGGGTTCTGGCTGTATCCTTGGAAACAAACACCTCACAAACCCCAGAGCCATATCTGACACGAGGTGAGTCACTGCCAGGCTGCAGTGCCCTGCTTCATGCTGAGTCTTACCTTTCCTCACAAATAATCCCTGTGGGCTTTTTGTACAGCAAGATGCATAAATACAGGGGCTGAGCACAGAGAATGGATCCACTTCTTTCTTCTTTGGTGGGATATTTGCAGGTCAGGGAGGAGCTGTGTTGGCGTGCAGAAGCTGGTTCTGGTGTTGCTAGAGAAAGTCAGGGAAAATCAGTGCTGTCCAACAGAGCAATGAATTGCTCACAGTGTCTGTGAGAGCAGACAATCTATTAGAAACTATACCCAATACAGCTGCTTGAAGAGTTTATTCACGTAGAACAAATTTCAGCTGAGCCAATTCACTCGTACTGGTTATAAATAACATGTGTTTCAGGCAGTCTCCTCATGTGCATATCTGGAGCCCTGGGTAGGAAACCAAGGTCTTTTTCAGCTCTCTCCAGACTGCATTCCCTGCAGACTTGTAAAATGTCTCATAATCAGCAGCATTGTACTTTGTAGAAGGCGAGAGGGATCAGGCATTTTTTTTTCCAAGCTGTTAATTTCAAATTGTCTGGTATTCCATGATAGGTATATACACAGAGCTTTAATGGCAAATAATGCCTTGTCACAGCAATGAACTCCCTTTCTTTCCACAGGTTTCATCTGGGGAGAAATCAAGGAAATGTGGGATGGTGGCTTCAATGAGTACGTACATGACTGGTGGAATCTGATGGATTTTGCAATGAACTCCCTCTATCTTGCAACCATCTCCCTTAAAATTGTTGCCTATGTCAAGGTACAGTAACTTGGGAGAGGGAATTTGTGATGTGCTGGTGAGAGCTGTAGTACACAGGGTACAAAGTGTTCGAATCAAAATCACAGCAAAGAAAATAGCAGCTTTTCAAGCAGCCCAATTCTGAAAATTCACCTGGAAAGCGTATTATTTTGTTTGGAGAATGAACATCCTGTTCATTCCGTTCGGTTCATTCCGACTCTTTGATTAAAAGTTAAATAGATTATTTGCGCACTGAGGAGAAATTTCTCCACTTTCTGTGCCTTTTGTAGCTACTGAGTTGCCAAAGCACTTTGTTTTCTCTGCTGGCACTGGACCTCCTTCAACATGGCATAGTTGAAAACATGGCTTTTAAATAAAATGGTAAAGGGATAACAAGAATAGGGTTACCTGAACTCTTCTAGAGCCAAGCTTTGTAACCTGTAGTCCTACAGATCTGGAGATCAGTAATCAGCAGTTTGTGACAGGTCTACTGAGAAGAGCAAGGCTGTTACCAGGAGGATTCTATCTGATAATCTGCTATAAAGGGGTCAGCTTACTCTTCAGTATGTAACCTGTGGGCAGGGAAATGACAAGCTGGGGCTTTAACACCCCGTGGGTTCTTCCCTGTCATGTTCCATTTGTGGTGAGAGCGCACATCAGAGCTCATCCTCAAAAGTACCTTCCACATTTATAAACTTCTGATGCTCCAAATTAGCAAATGCACAGGGTTTGAAGCCAGGGGATGGCCTGAAGCACTTTCCTTCTGTCTCCCTTTTTCAAAGACAAGACACAAAAGGCATCCTGTAAAATTCCTTATGCAACAGCTCTCTTTGGCTTCAGCTGGAGCTTCGTGCTTGGCCTACTTCTTCCCTTGGTATGAATCAGCAGCAGCTTCACTGCAGTCAGTGGAATTACTCAGGTGTAAATCAAATAATTGGGATCTGCTCCTTGGCCACTCCTGCTCTTCCCAGTTTTGCAAGGTCTCTGATTCTGGCAGCCCAGCTCCCAATAACCAGGACAAGCACTTCCCTTGTTTAGTCAGAGGGGGGAAAGAGGAGGAAAATTCACCAAGCCCCACTGACTCCAAAATGCAAACAGCCCTGCTATGGGGCCTTTGTAAAATCCTGAAGGCTGCAGTCCTGGTGAGTCAGATTTTCAAAGGGAAAAGCTTTTAAGCTGGTTGCTGCTCCCTGAAGAGGCAGCTCTGTAACAGCATCAAAGCAGGAACAGATTATGTCTTTTATTCTCCCAACATTCAGAACCAGGGAGGAAATTACAGACTTGAAAGGTTGGTCTTTAAACAGCAAGCAATACAAAAAAAAAAAAAAAAAAAAAAAAAAAAAAAAAAAAGCTGGAAATGGTAAAATACACAGACAAATCTTAAAATGTTAACAATCTGGTTCTTTCTCACACACAAATTACTAAAGGAGTTGTGCATCCACGGGTTTATGCAGTCACACACCAGGATTTAAAATCACAGCCAAAGCACAGGTACAAAGGAGGAACAGCTCTGTTTGTGTTCCCTGCAAGAGCCCCAGAAACAGGCAGGTTAACCTCAAAACCCCCTCTGCCAGCACACAAAGGAGGGTTTGCAGGAATAGATCTGTTTGAGCTTGGATCAAACCCTCTTGGATTAAACCTCAGGTGAGCTCCTGATGAGGGTCAGTGTCAGAGAGTTCTGAGAGGTGCATGAAATCTTCTGTGGGAGCAGTTCTGAAACACCAGGTGACAGAAGTTCCCTCTGCCCTGTGTCATCAGGGGTTGCAGTGTGCTCCAAAATGTGAGGGTTTATAACGTTGATAATGGCTTCAAAACATTTTGCAATATGATTTGTTATTTATAGAACAGCCCTGAGCTGGAAGAGGCTGGGATATATGCCAATATACCACATTCTAACACTTCTTAGAACTTCAAAGGATTACATGGACATTTAACTTTCTGCCAAATATCAGAAAAAATAAATTGCATACTGACACTAAATGTTTTCCATCCCTGTTTTTACATGAAGACTTTTTTTCTTTTTTTCCTTGATTTGACTGGTTCCAAGACCTGGCTCTGATATTGTCTGATACCAATGGAATCTTCAGGTTAATTATAGGGTGGAAATACTTTCTTAATCAGTTTTCATTTGCTGCATTGAATTAGCATGTAATGAGGAAGGGTAAATGTGACAGCACGGTGTAATTTATTTGCACTATTCTGTGTACATCTCTGCTGTGTTTCATCGTTTGAACAGACACCAAACCAAACTATTCCAGCCTTCCCAGATACCCAGCTTGGGTAGATAACTCTGAAATCTGCTGTTTCTCTGTTAGCTGTGATGCCAAGCTGCTCTGAAGATGCTATTTGCCAAGTGAGGAGATACCATCCGTTCCTAAAGGACCAAAAAATGACCTTAATGACCTAAATATTCCTTTCAAAAGAGGTGTGGGACACAGAAGACCTTTTCCCATACCTTTATGTGCTAAACCTTAGCAGAGAGGCCATGGCTGCTGTGTCCAGCCAGCTTGCAGAAGAGAATTGGGAATAACTGTTCAAATCCCACCCACCCACCCCCACTGCTGGATATCCACAAAAAGTTAACCTCTCTGCCTGTTTGTAGGCATTTTAAGACCCATCTTCAAATCAAGTTAACAGGCTCAGGCCATGATGTCCATGTAATAAAGAACAGTTTGGAAATGTCAGAAGCAATCCAAGGTCATGCTGAAATGCCTTTGTATCATGTCTCATCTCCTTCATACAGAGGGATAGTTTGAAATATCAACCTGCTTTTTGCTGAGCCCTTGAAAAAGCTGGGAGCTTGTGTATTGGACCTTCAGATTGAAACAGAAAGTCTCTGCAATCTCGTCTGCCAGTGTGATTGATAATGGTACCATTTCCTTTTCAAAGGTACCAGAATTATCTTAGGAGCCCTGAACATGCTGGTTCTGGTGTTAGCTGTGTTATTCTGAGTGCAGTTTTGCCTTTTTATGCATGCTAAATGAGTGGAGACAAATGTTAAAAGGACAATTATTCCTTGATGTTAAATATCTTTGACTCCATTCTCTGTGCCACTGTCGTTATGCCAGAACAGTTCCATTTTACAGACCCAGAACAGTTCTATTTTACAGAACCAGAACAGTTCTATTTTACAGAACCAGAACAGTTCCATTTTACAGACCCAGAACAGTTTTATTTTACAGACCCAGAACAGTTCCATTTTACAGACCCAGAACAGTTCCATTTTATAGACCCAGAACAGACAGAACCAGAACAGTTCCATTTTACAGACCCAGAACAGTTCCATTTTATAGACCCAGAACAGTTCCATTTTATAGACCCAGAACAGTTCCATTTTACAGACCCAGAACAGTTTTATTTTACAGACCCAGAACAGTTTTATTTTACAGACCCAGAACAGTTCTATTTTACAGAACCAGAACAGTTCCATTTTACAGACCCAGAACAGTTCCACTGTGCAGACCCAGAACAGTTCCATTTTACAGACCCAGAACAGTTCCATTTTACAGACCCAGAACAGTTTTATTTTACAGACCCAGAACAGTTCTATTTTACAGTTCCATTTTACAGACCCAGAACAGTTCCATTTTACAGACCCAGAACAGTTCTATTTTACAGACCCAGAACAGTTTTATTTTACAGACCCAGAACAGTTCCATTTTACAGACCCAGAACAGTTCTATTTTACAGACCCAGAACAGTTTTATTTTACAGACCCAGAACAGTTCCATTTTACAGACCCAGAACAGTTCCACTGTGCAGACCCAGAACAGTTCTATTTTACAGACCCAGAACAGTTTTATTTTACAGACCCAGAACAGTTCCATTTTACAGAACCAGAACAGTTCCATTTTACAGACCCAGAACAGTTCCACTGTACAGATCCAGAACAGTTCCATTTTACAGAACCAGAACAGTTCCATTTTACAGACCCAGAACAGTTCCACTGTACAGACCCAGAACAGTTCCATTTTACAGATCCAGAACAGTTTTATTTTACAGACCCAGAACAGTTCCACTGTGCAGACCCAGAACAGTTCCACTGTGCAGACCCAGAACAGTTCTATTTTACACCCAGAACAGTTCTATTTTACAGAACCAGAACAGTTCCATTTTACAGACCCAGAACAGTTCCATTTTACAGACCCAGAACAGTTCTATTTTACAGAACCAGAAGAGTTTTATTTTACAGACCCAGAACAGTTCCATTTTACAGACCCAGAACAGTTCCATTTTACAGACCCAGAACAGTTTTATTTTACAGATCCAGAACAGTTCCATTTTACAGAACCAGAAGAGTTTTATTTTACAGATCCAGAACAGTTCCATTTTACAGAACCAGCTCTTTTGTGTTACCTGTTCACATTTGGCTGCACTTTGCTGAGAAAATGCTTCTGCTTTTACAGTTACATTACAAACCCAGTTAATGTTGTAATTGATGCACTCAACTGTACCCAGTGTTTCAGCTGTAATTAAGGCCTCTGCTTTAGCAACTCTCCTAAAATTGCCATGACAAATTAACTAATAAGAAAATTAATACGAAGAAAGCCTTTTGGTTCTGAGCTGCTGGCACTGTTTTTTTTTAGATTGCATGGGAAGAAAAGCATCCAATACTTCACTGCTTCTCTTCTTCCCTTCCTTATCCCTCCCTCCTTCCCATTTTTCCTGGAATGTGCAGTGTTTATAATGTGTTTATAATATTTAGGAGGAAGAAATACAAAAGTAATTGGAAATTTACACCTGCAACCTGCTCAGATCTGAGCCCCTTTAAATGTTGAAAGAGAAGGAGGTTGTGTATGAACTCATGGATATAAGGAACCCACAGACTGTGAACTCAAAAGTAAAACAAATTTTAAAAAATCCTCATTTTTCCTAGGCTAAGAACGGCCAAATACCCAAAGCCTCTAAAGAAAACCTGGTCCCACTCTCTCACCACCAAGGCATCATAATGTAGTAGGCAGAATTCATAAAAAAGCATCATTAAACCTTCATCTCTGCCCTAATCAAGTCAGCTCCTGACTGAGAGTCTGACAGCTGCTGAGATGTCAGGAGTTAAAAGTCCTTTTTGTACCACAGGACCTGGTTAGGATTTACCTGTGAAGGGTGAGAATCAGTGGGTGTGTGTAGGAATCCAGAAATGGAGAGACATTTCTCTCTTTGTCCTATTCTCCAAAAAGGTATTAATCCTATTTGTCACTGACAGAAGGGCTTCCAAATATCCCTGGGTAAACCAGGATTTATAAAAAAATTAAGTAGAAAGTAGTAGAATGTTTAGTATGTCACTGAGGTGAAAAATATAGATTTTAGAATGTTTAATACATGGAGTAAAAATGGAAGAAAAAAGGTGTAGTTTTTAGCTCTCCATCCTTCTACTCCATGATTCTGCAGTTTTTAAGAGCACAAAGAGTGATTGGTTGAAAGTTAGTCACAGTTTTAGTTACATAAGTAGATATAAAAAACTTATTTGTTAAAATATAAAAACAATAACGTGTCTATAGTTAATTGGGTAAAAAATAGATATAAAGATAAAACAACCGTGTAGTTTGTGGCCATTTTGTGCCATCAAAGCCCAAAGTGTGCCAGGTTGCAGTGAATTAAACTTGTGCAGAAAAACATGCCAAGTTTTGTGATAACATCCTAATAAACACGAGAAGCAAGATCCTAAGGAGCTTTGGAGTTTTGTCCCTGAGCTGGAGAACTGAGATAAGCAGAACTCCCCGTGAAGGAAGGAGAATCCCAAAAGAGCTCAGCTCAGAGACTGGGAACTCCAGCTGCGAGAAGTGCAGCAGAACCAAAGAGAGAAGAAGTTTCAGGTGTGACTTTGGGAGTTGCCTCAGTCATTAGAACACAGCTCACTTTTACAAGCCCATCCTTTCTTCCTTTCTTTCTTGCAGTACAACGGTTCTCGGCCGAGGGAGGAGTGGGAGATGTGGCACCCGACTCTCATTGCTGAAGCCCTGTTTGCAATATCCAACATCCTGAGTTCCCTGCGTCTCATCTCCCTGTTTACAGCCAACTCACACCTGGGACCCCTGCAGATTTCTCTGGGACGCATGCTGCTAGACATCCTCAAATTCCTTTTTATCTACTGCCTGGTGCTTCTGGCTTTTGCCAATGGACTGAACCAGCTTTATTTTTATTATGAGACCAGTGCCTCGGAGGAACCCAACAACTGCAAGGGGATCCGATGTGAGAAACAGAACAATGCCTTCTCCACGTAAGACATCCTCTCCTTTCTGCTTCTGAGCCTTGCCTGCCCTGTCCCCTGTGTCCCCTGCCTTTGCTGCTGTCACTGCACTGCCAGAGCCTTTATTTATTCATCTGCAAAGACCAGGTGAGGTGCTTGGCTCTGCAGGAAAGGTGGCAGGTAAGGGGGGCAGATGTTCTGCTGAGCTCTGCTGTCACAGAGACCCTCATGTCTGCCAGGGGGAGACCTTTAAGTTCTGGACCAGGGAGTTTCCCTACATGATCCTGCAACTTAAATCTTATTTTATGTCCAGGCACAGTTTCAGTATATTTGAGAAAGGAAGTGTGGTTCTGCCACAGTTAATTGTTTTGCTTAATTACTGAAGAAAGGAGGGGAACCTGAATAAAATGAAGGGAGTAAGGGATAAACCTATTAGAAACAGGTATTAAGAAATAATTATATTAGATCATTATAATATAATATAATATAATATAATATAATATAATATAATATAATATAATATAATATTAAATCAATACAATTATTTATTTGTATTAATTATATTAATTATATGAATACATAATGTGACACAGCAACAACAACAACTTAACCTAGACCTAGATTTTAACATGATGTTGCAGGCTTCTCTGATTTCCCTGCAGACTAAAATCTCAGCAGAACCTTTTTTTTTGCTGGGAATG
This sequence comes from Poecile atricapillus, assembly GCF_030490865.1. Taxonomy (NCBI): domain Eukaryota; kingdom Metazoa; phylum Chordata; class Aves; order Passeriformes; family Paridae; genus Poecile; species Poecile atricapillus. The sequence goes on from NC_081260.1 coordinate 3,171,253, forward strand.
CTGGTACTTTACTGAGATGCTGGCATGGAAATTGCTGTGAGGACAGCTGGCAGAGCTGAAAGAGAGAGCACATGCTGAAAAATGACATGAATTGTCTTGCTGATGTATTTGTTTTAATTACTAATAGTAGAAATAATTATAATAATCAGCCCCCACCCGATTGTTCTCTCTGCTTGCACAGTACTTAACTCACAATGGCAGGAGAAATAAATAAAGCACGGTCTAGAAAAAGGCCCACGCCCTGCAAACAAGCAAAACAAAACTGTTGTCCACCACTTTATGCTAAATTAAATAAAACTTGTCATGATGCCCAATAATTCTCCACCCTCTGTCAGCTGAAGGCTTGGGGTTAAGAAAGGATTTGGGATGGATTTGCACCGTTATCAAAAACAGATGATGGCTCAGGCCACATGACTTGGTTGGAAGAGGAAAGGTTCCAGCATTGTCCTGTGGGCTCTCTCCTAAAGGAAATATGGAATTTTCATGGGATAGAGCCCATCCTTCAGGAGCATGGTGAGCTGCTAGCCCAGCCACGTGCCAGTGCATTTCCCACTGCAGAGCAGGAACACCACAGCCTGCAGGAATTTTCTCATGAAACCCATCTCTGTCTGGGGGAAGTGAACTGACCTGCACTGTGCTCATGAGAAACAGAATTAAAGATTTCAGACTTTTTTTCCTCTGTTTCAGTCGCCTCACATGGCCCAGAAATGTGTCGTGCTGCCCTTGCAGAGGGATTAAATAACAAATACTATTCCTTGATCTGTGTCCACATTGATGCAGCAGCCAGAGGGAGGAAGGTCTGGCAAGCACTGTGTGTGTGTTTAGGGATAAATTCTACCTCAGGAAGGGTCAAGCCTACAAAATCCAGTACCAAATCCTGCCTTTCTCTGGAGCTGTGGTGAGCAGATGTGTTCAATTCTGCATTCTGGGCCTGCCACCACTGCAAACCTGTATTTTTACAGATTTCATTGTGTCAGGTAAGTGGAGAAAACAACAGCAGGATTTGGCTGGAGAAAAAGACCATTGGGCCAGCAGGAAAAAAAAAAACAACAAAGCAACAAACCAACCATCCTGAAGTCTGTAAGAAGATGTAATGTCTTGGGAGCTAAAAATGATACAAGAAGCACTTAGCAGAAAGTGTGTAGATCAGCTTAAATACAAACCACAATTTCTGCCACCCTAACATTCATTTAAACCCCCTGCCAAGGGAATGTAGCACAGAAAGGAAATTGAGGGGGCTCAGCCTTTGTGGCAGAGGTTTGTGTAAAACAAAATCACAGTGGGAGGGGATCCATTAGGAGTGAGGTCTCCTGGCAGGGGACAGAACACTCTGCAGGTACTTTTTGTTTGAGGCTCGCTTAAGAAATTTATTTAATGCGTTCTTAAAAGTTTAAATGGTCGTTATTAACACCCCCAGCACAAGCTGACATTTGTCTGGGGAGCAGATGCACAGTGTGGGGCAGTGGCTGGGAAGGAGCAGCTGCAGATCCAAATATTGGAATTGGGGGGGAAGCAAACGGGGCTGGAGCCAGTCCAGCCAGAGCTGGGGACCCTGAATTTGCTCGTGGTTCATTCCTCACCTCAAGGAATAAATCTGAAAAGCTTTGGATCAGTGCTCTTGGATTCCCACGAGCATTCCTGGGCTCACACAATGAGCTCTAATTCTGCAGGGGGAGCAGAGAGGACGCCCCTGGTGTGTGTGCAGCTCGTGTCAAGTGTGACACCTATTTACTGCCACATTACTCTCCTATTGCTCCCAAAGGGTGGGTTTTAACATTTTCTTGGTGAGGAAATTTTCTGCATTGCTCGCACAGATCATGGAAAAGTAATATTCCTTGGTGACAGCAAGGAGGGGAAGTCATGAATAATTTAAGGTTTTCTGCTTTGGCCTTGCCATCCCTCAGAAAACAGAGTGCCTGCTGCTTAGGCAGATGATTGGAAAATATGTTCATAGCTGTGATGCTGGAGACTGAAGGAGGGAGAAGAGAGTGAGGAAGAGGAGGAAGGGGTGGAGGAAGTCACACCTGCTGTGTCCTTCTCTCTGGACGGTCACGCTGCCATTCCCCCTGGGTCCAGCTTCCTGTGGCAGAGGGGGAATTTGCTCTTCCCCAAGCTGCCATGGAGAGTGCTGGAGCTTTGAGAATTCTTCTGTTTGATTAGGATTCAGAATACACTCAGCAGGACACAAGAGTCTCTCAATCACAATTTCCAAAATTCTATTTCTTTACAGCTGCTTCTCCAAAGCAGTGGGAGCCCTCCCCAAAAACATGGACTGTGAAAAGAGGCTGTGGAGCTGTCCTGTCACCAAACACTGAGCACACAGCGCCTGAAGCTGCTGTGCAGAGCTGCAGGAACCACTTGGTGTCTTCCTCAAGGGCACTGCATGCCCACATGTGAATGTGCTGGCCTTAGTCTGAGCCCAAATGACACCAGTTCATCCAGAACCACGCTCTGATCACTTCTAGAACTGATTGCATTTAATGATGAGAACCTCTATCTCCTTTGAGCCAAAGCAGTATTTCTGCTGTTAATAGTAAAAATATTATAAATATTTTAAAAGACAGTTAGCACTTCACCACTTCTAGCAAAGAAATGCTTGGCATTCTTTGGTTAATCCTTATTTTACTCCCTCTGTTATTTAATAAGCCTAACAAACAGCCTGGGCTTTGGGAGAAAGGTTTTTTGCTTTAAAGCATCTTTATGATTTTGGCCAGTGAAAAACATGAGATACATCCACAAAGTATAAACTAAATCCACATGTAAGACCTAGGGATACATGTGAACAAATGCCCGGAGATGATGGGAGAACAAATTCCTGGTGTGTCAAGGAAAGCATCTGAATTATTCATATTGGTTTGTCTAGTAGCTTCATTTGAAAACATCTGCTGACCTCAGGCCAAAATGGAAACTCCTAAACAGGCATATAAATGTCATTTTTGGATGATATAAATGCCATATTTTAGAAAGCCAAACCAAAGATGCCCAAATAGAGCAATTATTTAGATTGCTGATTACGCAGCTGACGTGGCTGTGAAAGGTCACTCGTCTGTGGCTGAAGCAAAGAGAGACCAGGGATGATCTCATCAGCTCCGTGGGGTCGGGTCTAGTTCATCTATGGAAGGAAGCCTTCAAAAGAAGAGAAACTCTCCAGCTGAATTAATGTGATGATTCTCTTTCATCTGAGTCATTACTGAGCCGTGGCTGCAGGTTCTGCCAGGGACTCTGCCCGTGGTGGGTGGGAGCTGCTGCACCAACCACTCAGAGCCACCAGCGTTTTGGGCAGGTGCACTGCAAACACAGCAGGATTTTGGGCAGATATATCCCAAACAGGACAGAGTTTTGGGGCAGGTGCACTGCAAACACAGCAGGATTTTGGGCAGATATATTCCAAACAGGACAGAGTTTTTGGGCAGGTGCACTGCAAACACAGCAGGATTTTGGGCAGATATATTCCAAACAGGGCAGTTTTGGGGCAGGTGCACTGCAAACACAGCAGGATTTTGGGCAGATATATTCCAAACAGGGCAGTTTTGGGGCAGGTGCACTGCAAACACAGCAGGATTTTGGGCAGATATATTCCAAACAGGGCAGAGTTTTGGGCAGGTGCATTGCAAACACAGCAGGATTTTGGGTAGATATATTCCAAACAGGGCAGGGTTTTTGGGCAGGTGCAGAGTAAACACAGAAGTGTTTTTGGGCAGATGTAATCCAAACAGGACAGAGTTTTTGGGCAGGTGCACTGCAAGCACAGCAGGATTTTGAGCAGATGTATTCCAAACAGCAGAATTTTGGGCAGGTATATTCCAAATAGAGCAGTGTTTTAGGCAGGTACATTGCAAACACAGCAGGATTTTGGGCAGATCTATTCCAAACAGGGCAGAGTTTCTGGGCAGGTGCACTACAAACACAGCAGTGTTTTTGGGCAGATCTATTCCAAACAGAGCAGAATTTTGGGCAGGTATATTCCAAAGAGAGCAGTGTTTTAGGCAGGTACATTGCAAGCACAGGAGGACTTTGGGAAGGTGTATTCAAAACAGGGCAGAGTTTTGGGCAGGTGTATTCCAAACTGGGAAGAGTTTGGGCAGGTGCATTGCAGGCACAGAAGAATTTTGGGCAGGTGCACTGCAAGCAGAGCAGGATTTTGGGAAGGTGTATTCAAAACAGGGCAGAGTTTTTGGCAGGTGTATTCCAAACTGGGAAGAGTTTGGGGCAGGTGCACTGCAGGCACAGCAGGATTTTGGGCAGGTGTATTCCAAATAGAGCAGTGCTTTGGGCAGGTACATTGCAAGCACAGCAGGATTTTGTGCAGGTATATTCCAAATAGAGCAGTGTTTTGGGCAGGTACACTGCAGGCACAGCAGGATTTTGGGCAGGTGCACTGCAAACAGAGCAGGATTTTATGCAGGTATATTCCAAGCAGGGCAGAGTTTTGTGCAGGTGTATTCCAAACAGGGCAGAGTTTTGTGCAGGTATATTCCAAACAGGGCAGAGTTTTGTGCAGGTGCACTGCAAACAGCAGCTGAAGCAATTGCAAACTCTCAGCCTGCATCAGAGCAAAAGGTGAAGGTGGCTGTGATTTCTGCCATCTCCCACCTCGTGGTGCCTTGTTGTGCACTGTTCAGCCACGCTGTACTCGGGGATGGGTTCCCTGAGCATTTATCCTGCAGACACCTTAATGATGCAGGCACTGATTAACCAGGAGAGTTTATAGATAGCAGCAGTATCACAGCATGGCAATTTTAATTAAATGGAATATATCCTGGCTGTTCTTTGCATGTGTGCAGAGTGGGAAAGGGAGCCTTGGGTTCCTCAGGGCAGTTGTGCTCGCTGCATCTCACAAGGACAGACAGCAAATGCTCTCACATGCATTGGCTGCTGGGTCACTGGCTGAGCACAGGGTGTCCCCAGGAATGGATAAAAAGCCATGCTGTGTGGCTGCTCTCTGGTGTTTCCCAATATCTGTGTATTCCCTTAGTGAAGATCATTTTCCACCCCCCAGCTAAAAATCTAAAAATCAGATTTTTTCTTCCTGTGTGAAGTTCCCACTGTCTTCTTCAGTACTTTTCTTTCCTACCATCATAGGAGTCTGCTGCTCCATAAAAGACAGCTAACATCATAGGATTAAAAAAAAAAACAAACCACAGAAATTTACTGCCAGGGTATAGTTGGTTGAACTCTTAAGTGTGTAACCTGTTGCTGCATTCCCCTTTTCCCTGTGTGTGGAGACTTGTGGGTTAAAAGAAACAGAGACATTTCTGCTTTCCTTTACTGGCTTTTACAAATAATCTTGCCAAAAATGATGGCTGTAAGGCATGGTTTAGATGTGTTTTGAGCTAAGATGTTCTTACTTAATATATTTTATATGAAGTAATAATGTGCTTATAATATATATATATATTATAAATTGTGTAAATTGTGTAAATTGTAAAAATTTTGTATAAATATAATATTACATTAAATATAATATTGTGTACATTTGCAGGCTTTTTGAGACCCTCCAGTCACTCTTCTGGTCTGTGTTTGGGCTGCTCAATCTCTACGTCACCAACGTGAAAGCCAGACACGAATTCACAGAATTTGTTGGGGCCACAATGTTCGGGACCTACAACGTCATCTCCCTGGTTGTGCTGCTGAACATGCTGATAGCCATGATGAACAACTCCTACCAGCTCATTGCTGTGAGTTCCCTCCTTCTCTCCTTGCTCTTATTCCTCCCCGTGTTGGAGTGGGTCCCCTCTGGGATGCTGGAGTCTGCTGCCCCCAGTTTGTGCCAGCAGGTAGCTGGGATTTCTGCTCACCAGCCTGAATCATGCCTGCGGAGGAGGCTTTGCTCTGGCTGTGATGCTTTTTAGCTGGAAAAGGCTCATGGGCTGTGATCTGCCCCTGTCTCCTCCTGTGGAGTAACCTTGCTGACCACCTCGGGTGTGTAAAGGGAAAGCTTCCCACTGCTTTTGGATGTTTGGTTTTAACTCGGGGGGTGGGTGTTGTGGTGTATTTTTTTTTATCCTAGTTCTGTTTTCTCATGTGGAACCGTGTGTGTCAGGAGCCCAGCCCTGCAATTTCTTTTTCCCACAGTCTTCCCACTTGAAATTAGATCGTGTCCATCTGTAACACCGGAGTCTCCTGGCTGTAAAACCATAATCTGAGATTCCTGAGTAATCCCAGTGCAGGATGGATCTGAGCTGAGGCGGCTTGGGGCTGTAGAGCCATTATCAAACCGAACTTTCATTTGAATTTTCAGAACTGGTTTCTCCACTGTAATCTCGTTCTGTGTACCCAAAAGCCAATCTGTACCTTGATGATTAAATTTGTCAACAGACTGAAAGCTAAAGCAGCGTGGCTCTGCATTTTAAAGGCTCTTAGGGTCAGGAACAGCGTGGAAGGAAGCAAAATCTTGTGTGCACAGTACTTCAGATAAAGCAGTGGGCACCCACTCCCCAAGGCCACTAACATGATGGGTTTGGAGACAGTGAGGTGATGAACTGCTGCATCCTCTGGAAACAGAACAGGAGTGAGGGGAGTTGTTTGTGTCCTTGACTGGTCCCTTGGTGCAGAGCAGAGGCTTCCTCAGCTTTGGGTGACTCTTGGTTTATTCTAGAAGATAAACCAGGGCAAAAACAGCACCAGCAGCAGTTCTCCTACTATTTCCGTTTCCACATTCCTGGACAAATTGCTGGGAAATGTGTGTATGAGCTCCTTTCCTGGCCAAAGCACAGAGGGGATATTGAGTTGTTTTCTTGAACAGGTTCCACAATTGTTGTTGATTATCTGCTGATTCAAGTGGCTCCTAAATTCACTTGGTCAAGCAGAGCAGACCCGTCAAATTGCTGATTCTTTTGGACATCTGATCTTTATCATGGTAAAAAGTATGAGAAAAACTGGACCACTGACCTTCCAGATGAGCAGAAAAGCAGTTTATCACAAAGGCATCGCTGCTTTATCAGTCTGTTTCAATGCTTCAAGTGCTTTCTCTTTGTTCACTGCTACTCCTCACATTCCAGGGAGACTGGAATGGGGGACAGAAAACAAAGATTCTCTCCTTGGCCATTTTCTCCAATTCCCTTTCCTTTATTGCAATCGAATAGGCTTGTCACTAAGACAAAGCCTAAGCCTAAGACTGGCATAAGAATAGCAGTATTTGCTATTCACTGGGCCACAAACCACTCATCATTCTTTCCCCTGAATAATTCCAGTGATGCAATGACACATTCCACACAATCCCACATGAATTAGAGGGGACCCATCATAACAATTAACCGAAGTGAGCGCTCCAGAGAGCGCTGTTGTGTTCATGGTTTTGTGTCTGGAGCAGCTGGGAGCGGCCCCATCAGAAAACCTTGATAGACCCGGGGGTAGAGGACTGAACTCTGCAGATAACCGAGGCAAAACTCGGGAAAATGGCACTGGAAATGCTACAGGAGACTTGGCTGTCATTAAAAGTGTCTGCCTGCAGTCGATTCCGAGAGCAGTGACATTTCCTGCGAAGGCAAGACGCAGTCACTTCCAATCTTTATTCCCGTGCATTTGGGTTTGGAAGCTGCATTTCTGCATGCCTTCTCTCCGGGAAAAAATTCCCTTCTTGTGTCTTCTAAGGGCAAACATCAATTAATCTCTCCCCCGAAGAAAACAAGCCGTTAATAAACGTTGAGCTTTATAAATGTGGGTCGTTAATTAACCTCCCCTAATCAGGTTCACCCCCTGCTGAATCCCAGCGGGCTGGGTGCTAGACTGGGCATTTCTTCCTCCTGAGGTTTGTATGATGTGGGATACCCGGGAATGACAGCATTCCAGGGGGGAAGGAGGGGAAAGGAGTCCTTGAGGTGGGGTGGAGATCTTCATCAAGAAATCCAGGAGCATCACTGCAGAGCGATAAAACGGAGGGGAGTGAGATGAGAGCGCATCTGACTCCCCTGCAGTGGAGCGGTGAGGACATCTTCATTAATCCCGTTTGTTAATGAGCCCCAGGCGCTGCTGCAATGCAAACTCCCCTCCTCTCCTGCAGGGACAAATAGAATGCATTTGTAGCAGATATTCTTCAGCTCAGCTTTCCTCCCAGGCTCAGATGTGAGTTTGTGCTGCGAGGTTTGGGAAGGGAGAATCTGAGCTGTCTTTCCTTCTCTGTCTCCCCAGGCTGGGGATGAGGGCTGCCTGCTGAATTTGGCACTGCAGGCACACAGAATGGAAACACCGCTGTCTGTGGAAGGCAGAGCAAAGAGAAAAACCTCTGCTTCAAGTGCTTCTTGACTCAGAGAAGGGAGAACTTTTCTGCCATAATTTTTTTTTTTTTCCTCAGCTATTTCAGACTTCAATAAATACAAACTTCCAGGAGTGCCCTGAAGCAGTTTCAATATCGATTATTTTCAGGCAGGCCATTTTTCTCTTATGCCAAACCATAGTCTGGTTATGGCAGACACCATCTTTCACCAAGAAAGCAAACAAAATCCAGATGCAATCCCCCAAATTTCCATCCATTTTGTGCCTTTTCAATATGGGAAGATCAGAATGTTTTATACAAGCAGCACAGGATGCCCTGGGATGTTATGCACCGCCAGCTCCCTCATCTCAATACTTTCCCAGACGTCACCCGAGGATGGGAAGAGGAATTTGTCACAATCACGAGAGGAAGGACAAGGGAATGATGTGAGAGTGGCCAGGTGGCTGCATCATTTGTAAGTGCCAGAAAGTAACTGAGTGGGTGGTGAGGACACTTTATGGGCTGTTTCCCATCAGAGCCACTTGGCTGCACCTGAAGTCATACAATCCTCCTGCCAGGAGCTAATTTTTATTCAAAATAAGCGGGATAAGTTGGTGTTCCCTGGCACAGAGGGTCCTGGGGGTGCCCTCGGGTGCAGGTATGCACTGCAGGGAATTCACGTGTATTTGCTAACAGCTTGTTCCTTGTGGCCACACCCCTGATATTCTGGGGAATCAGGCAAGGATTAGTCACTGGAAGTGCACCAGCAGCTCTGACTGCAGCAGCAGGAGCAATATCAGTGGAGGAACAGCAACCCAGGGCTGTGCAGGAGACTTGGGATGATAAATTGTGCACAGCAGCTCTGCGGCACGACCCACCCACCGCTGGCACATTAAACAGAGATGTGAGCCCTCGCAGCTTTCAGATGTTCCAGGATAAAAGTACAAGGATGCTTAATGCCTCAGGGATTTCTTACACCAGAGTGAGCCTGAGAAAAATTCCCTCTGGGTCCATGTGTGAAGGTGTTGCGGCCTCGAGTGTGTCCGTGTGTGATGCTGGGATAATGGCTTGGCTCCAGAAGAGAGTGTAAAGTTGTAAAATCGGTCTGTATATTGCATTTTGTGTCCTCCTGTTGGTTGGAATGTCATTTCAAGGTAGCTCATCTCAGACAGCTGTTCCTGCAAAAGACTGCAGGCTTTAAAGTAAGTTTTAAGGGTGTTTCTGAGGTTAGTGCGTGTCTAAATATAAATTTAGCTGTCAATGTTTGGGTTGGAGGAATCAGGGCACTGGGCACCAAACTCAGGGTGCAGTTTTAGATGATTAAATTAAATGGAGAGGATTAACACAAGTAGTTAAAGAGGAGAATGAAGAAAATAAATGTTTTGCATAGCAAAACAAAAGGTGTGCACTAAACAGAAATGGCATGTGCAGATAGAAAATAAATAAAACTCTGACTGCAAGTACAGGGATATTAGACATGGAATTTTCTCAATTTTTGCAGACTAGATAGCTTGAAAATGAAGGCACAGAGAAACATAAAGATTTTTCAGCTCTCTATTACATTGTTTCCAAGATAACTTTGGATTTCCCCCAGGTGGTAGTTTCAAACTTTCCTTCATCTGCAGAGCACACGGATTCCTCGACTTCCCTGCACCAGCTGAACTCCCTCAGCAGTAATTGTTGCCCACTTTAATTCACACCACCAGCAGAAATTCTCTTCCCCACTGTGATTTGTGACCCTCAGGACTGTCAGAAAATGTTCCTCTGCTTGCACAGCCTGCACAGTTACCACCTAGAGGTTTTTAAAAGGAGGAATTTTATCAACCAACAAACTTAGTTTGAAATACAACAGCTGCCCAGTGGCACATGACAGATTTTGGGGTGGTGGTGTTTCCCCTACAGAGGTGAGGGCAGAATCTGGACTCAGAACCAAGCTCTTGTAAAGCATCAGGAAATGTTCATCTCACCAGGCCCCTTTCAGAACCATTAATTTGAATTTCCTGGAAATTAAGCCGTTGGTGGTTTTTAGCTCTGTAATACAGCAGAAAATGAAGTTATGCTCTTGTTGTGTTGCCAATACAAGCTGGGATTAATATTTCTTGAAGCTTTTTTATGGTGCAAGCGAAACAAGGAGGTTCTGGAAAGAGGATGAAATGGCTCTTCATTGGTTTGCCAGCTTTGTCCCTCGGTTTTGTGGCCCTCAGAGCCTCCTGCTGACCAGCACACACATCTGCTGGTCACTGCCCATGTGCAGAAGCCGTGTTTGAGGTGCAGGTGACACACTCACACCTTTTCTTTATTCCACAGCACTGCTGTAATTACCCAGATCTCAATTACTGCGCTCTGAAAACTCATCCCTGGCATCAGCAATAATGAATAGAAATGGGAAATTCTCCTGCACTTAGTGCCTTTAGTGACACTTGGACAGGCAGCCAGGACAAGGCAGCCTTCAGCTAAAGGAGGGTGGATTTAGATCAGACATAAGGAAGAAATCCTTCCCTGTGAGGATAGAGAGGCCCTGGAACAGGTTCCCAGAGAAGCTGTGGATCCCTGGAAGTGTCCCAGGCCAGGCTGGACGGGGCTTGGAGCAGCCTGGGACAGTGGAAGTGTCCCACCCATGGCAGGGGGTGGGCATGAAATGAGCTTTAAGGCCCCTCCCAACCCATTCCATGATTTCATGATTCATTTCAGGATTTCTGTTCCATTCCCCCACGTGGAGAAATGCTGGACCCCCACTCCCTGTTCCCTCCTGAGGAGCTGTAGCCCACCTCTGGAGCAGTGGGATTGATTCCCGAGGCTGGTCCTTCTCTCTGGACCTCGTTCCTGGGTGTGGGGGGACTCCCAGCAGATTTTTATTGGAAAATGAAGGGAAATAGGTTGCAGCAGTGGTGTGCAGGGATGCTCCCATACAGCCAGGGGCCTGTGTGTGGAATTAGCCCTGGAGCCTCGCTCCAGACTGGCAGGCAGCTTAATTGCTTTTTGTTAGCAAGCTAAAGGATTCATTTGAAGGTGTAGAACTGTTTGTCTTTTTGCTGGCTTTGGCCTAATTACATGTAACCCATGGACTTGAATCACGTTGTTAATATTCATCTGGTGTTTGCAGAGCCTCTAAATAGAGGCACTCGATGTGCTCCAGCTTCACATGCAGCATCTTCTGTTCTTACAGCAGACAAAGCTCATTCTCCATCCCAGGATCCAGCCCTGCCACTCCTGTGAGTACTGTCAGCAGAATCAGGGGGTTCAGCCTTTCTGCTGCTTTTAATCTTTGAAACCACAGGTGTTTATGTGTCCCTTGAAAACCACCAGGGCCAAACTGCTTTGGGGCTCATTGGGGGCAGAAATGTTACACTCGAGTGAAAAAAGATGAGCTTGCAATCCATAGATGAGCCCTGGCTGATTTAAGATGTTCCAGGAGCTGGCTGGCATTTATTTCTGGAATTCTCAGGGCTGGGCTCTGGGGTTTTTTTGGTGGAGTTAACACCCCAGTGCCCTGCCTGACAGGTCAATAACTCTCTGCCCATTACGTGTGAGCAGCACAGCAAGGTTTGCTCCTGCTACGTGATAGAAGTTGAAGGATCCAGATGGAACCACATAGGTTGCAGCCTCCTGCATTATCCCATCTTTTATTTAGGCCTGACAAGCTCAATTAGCATTATCTTGTGCTTCTGCATCGAGGGGACTCGTGTTAGAGAGGCAGTAGAAAAGAGGAAAAGTGAAAGATAAAAGAAGAATATTACTGAGGAAAAAGCAGTGAAATACTAAAAGGGATTTATTTATCTGGGAAGAGCTTTCCCCTGGTACTGAACAATGGAAACAGCTATATTACTAAGAATTCTCTGAAATACGTCATTTTAGATGCCAGTGCTTCACGGAGTTCATTTTGCAACACGCTGCAATCTTGCAAATAAGTTGATGTTGATCATATAGGTTAAAGAGGATACACACAACCACTCCTAATTAAATGGGGAAATGATTAATAATAACCTGGGTGCTTTATCTCCTTGTCTGTTTTTGTCTGCTGGTCCTGTTCCCACTCAGCTGCAACCCCTTGCTTTTTGGTAGGCGAAAACAGAGACTTCTCTCCTGAGCCAGCGCTATCTGCACAGCTCAAGGTTCACTTCCAGACTTGAGCAATTTCATGCATTTTATGATCTGTCCCTTCCCTTCGGCTCAAGGATGTATTTAAATGGTCAGGACAGAGGATTTTTTTTAATTTTTGAGCAATTACTCAGTTTTTGGCAGCTAAGCTCAGGCGCTGCATTTATAAGTGGCGGTGCAAGCAGGCTGCCTTCCAGAGGTGTTGGGCACCTGCTGCTCCCTCTGCTGCTGTGACCTTTACAGGCTCAGTAAAACATGAAATCCAGCTCCATTCCTCTGCTCAGGAAAGGCAGTTTATGGCCTCTCATAAAAGAGCAAAACACTGAAGCACTTGGTGCCTGAATACACGGACAGAGTTGTGCTCTGGTGAGGGGCAGGGAGTGGGACATGAGGAACTTGCTCCCTGCTGGCTTTGGTTGTGAAGAGATGAGGGAATTCTGAGGAGATTTGGGGAGGTGAAGCCTCCAGAACCCCCTGCAAACCCCACAGGCTGCTCCATCCTGGTTTCCCAGTGCTCTGCTCCAGTCCTCAGCAGGACACTGTGACTCACAGGACGGATTTTGGGCTCTCCTGACGCGGAGGAGTGTCATGGTTTGTCCTTCCCCTTTGAAAAGCACCTGCAGCAACTCAGCTGGAGGAGGCAGGGTCAGACCAAGGGCTTTGCACACAGAATGGAAAGTGGTGAATTCTGCAGCGCTTTTTCCTTCCAGGGCAAGTTTGTGCAAGAGAATCATCCTGGCTGTGTCCAGCAGAGAATCCAAGGCTCCCATCCACCAGCAGTAGGTGGCTGGACGGACAGACTGAGCACCCTAAAGCCACAAGAGAGAGCTGAGGTTGATTCCTGAGCTTTGGGAATGGCTGCTCAGAGAGGAACAGGCACTTTCTTGAGCCCAGCAGGATCTCCAAGTGTAATGCAGACATGATAACATTAACTTTAGCATAACTTTATATAGATAACATAACCTTAGCAGTGATAACTTTATGGACTCTTAGAATGGCTTGGGTTGGAAAGGACCTTTGAAGATCAAATCCCAGCCTGACTGGCTATGCAGAAAAAAAAAAATCAAAAAAAAAAAAAATCAAAGACAATATTCTGGAAATAGGACGAGTAGAAATGAGGCTAAGTTTGTTTATTTTTTGCCTTAGTACTAACAGAGTCATCAGCACTCAAACACTTTGGCTCAGCCATGCCTGCTCAGTTCTCCAGGACCTGTGAGTTACCTGATTTTGACCTGGCTGGGGGTAGTTAGCATTATCAGCACAGATGCCCCTTATCTCTCTGACCTTCAGCATGAAAAGAGGCTCTTATCAGGCAGTGATGGAGGAGAGAGAATGGATGGCAGGAAGAACAAAGCCTTGGTGAGATCTTCCTCATTGTTTCTTCCTGCTGAGGCTTTTAGAGAGCTGCTTCTCTGCATGACCTTCCCACTGCTCCGATTTATTTGACTATTAAAATAAAAACCGAACTTAACTGGAATATGACTGCGGAAACAAAAAGATGTCAGTTCCCATAATTTAACTGCACTAAAACCAGCACAATCCCCAGTTCTCTGTGTTTTCTCCAATATAATATTCCCTGGTCTTCTCATTAGCTATCGTTGTTTCCATCCAAGATGCTGGTGGGAGATGAAAAGTATTTGATATATATCTATATATGTATATATAACCTAAATACACCGTGGAATGCAGTGCATTGCAAGCCATAATAAAAATTTTAATTATGAATATCTTCTGCACATGGAAGTTATAAATAGCAGAGATGCTAAAGCATGCATTTTCCAAGTACAAACAAACTGATTCCCCGGGGCTGGGAGAAGCAGCCACGGTTCTGGGCAGGGGTGGCCAGTGCCACAGCTCCTGTGACAGCTCTGTCACCCAGGAGGGAATGATGGCCCTGCTCTCTGCCTGACCTGGCATGTTCAGAAGCCACTTGTGGTTTTCTTTTCCACTGCAACCAACCCCATTTCCATAATTCCTGAGCCTCTTTGGCTGTGCTCCAAAGATGGGGTTCCCTTATCCAACTTAGAACAAAATGCAGGTCCTGTGCTGTGCCTTGTTGGCATTCTGGCCGTTCCCAAGTGGGGGGCCTTAGACACTGCAAAATCCAGGAAATTTTTCCTAACTTCCTCCATTGCAGTGTGTTCATTCACAGGCTCTGCCATCTTCCCCCAGCTCTCAGGTTTTTAAGGCTCACAGTCCCAGTGATGGCTTATCTGCTATATGAACTTTAGATCTGAAGGTTTTTTTTCTCCCTTGTGCTCTGTTTGCTTTCCTCACCTAAGAGTGAGGAAAGCAAACAGTGTCTGCCTTTTGCTCTTGCCTGAAGTCAGTGACCTGCATCCTGGTCCCAGAATTCACTTTCCTTCTTTCCCAGTGCTAGTATTTATTTATCAATTTTTCCTCGGGACCTGCCTGTGCTCCTTTTTCTGTGCTGGAGGCAAAATCCCTCTTGGAGCTGCATCCTGGGGAGCTGCTCTCCCTTTCCACCCTCCTGCCCTGCCTGCTGCTCCAGCTGTGTTTTCCCTTATTTTCCTCTGCCAAGGGCTGGGTGTCCCAGGCACTGTCACAGCTCCTCCTCAGAGCCACTGCAGCTGCCCAGGACTCTGCCTTGTGCTCGTCAGTTCTTTCATCTCTTCTCTATCTCATCCCCTCACTGTTCTAATTGCTTTTCTTAATGCTAGATTGTCCTGTTTTAGCAATTTTTCTTGTATTATTTTTGAGATTGATCCTATTAAGTTCTTACCCTTCAGTATGTCATCCCCAGCTTTGAAAGCAAAGTCATTTGTTGCCAGCTGCAGCTGAATTACCTATGCAATAATTGACTTTGTAGCTTCCTGATTTTCTCACAGACTTTTTCTTTCTATGACATCCTTTCCTTTGAAAAATGTTAAGCACCATTTACGTCAAATAGCCTGCTCGGATTTTTGCTGCTCGCTTCTCTGAGCTTGTCACAAAACCCCCGAGCTCTGCTGATGTTATTTCAGTTTGCCTGACACATATTACAAAATTAACAACTTTGAAGCAGCACAAGACTTGCCTGGGTGGAGTTTCTGTGAAGATTAATTTTCTCCTGACCCTCTTTCTGCAGTGCTTTCTGTTCAGGACACACAAGGGCATCTTTTTTGTGCTAGCCTGCTGGAAAGCCAGCCCTGATACATTTTCTGTGCTGTTTCCTGCTCTGGGTTTTGCGCAGAGCAATAAAGAGGCACGTGGAGAGAGAAATGTATTAAATAGAGCTTAATGACTTCTCCTACGCTTTGCAGCCCCGCTAATTACACAGCAAAAAAGGCACCTCTGAAGTTCCTGTGCCTCTGGGGCAAGCAGGCTCCCTTACTCAGTAGCCTGCAAGGTAAATGTTACATCTCCTCCTCCCTTCCTAGAGAAAAGTACATTTTGGGCACATCCTAACCCTGTGGGGCTGCTGGTGGCTGTTCCTGGGGTGGGACAGCAGCAGAGAGCTGCTCCTGCTGCAGAATCCCTCCAGCTCCTGCCAGCACTCCTGGCACAATGAGAAAGCTTCAATCCCTCCTCCAGCCTGGTCCCCAGGGCACTGTCACAGCCATCGATACCTGCATCTGACAGCCTGATTTCCAGCTTAGCCCACTGCCTGCTGTGTGATGAAACTCAGGGAAGGCACACACAGCCCTTCTCGTGCCAGCCAGAGCGATGCTGGAGATCTTTCTACATTCTTCCTTCATGTGGCTGTGGGATTTGCATCCCAGGAACTTCCCAGAGGAAGGGGCAGGAGCCCTTGGGCACTTCCACGTGGCAGAGAGAAGCTGGAGCAACTGATGGTCCGGGGATTTTTTTTGAGAGTGGAAAAGTTTGAGGATCTCAGCAAGCCTGGCTGCTGAGCATTACCCTCAGCTCAGGTTTAGGTTTTAGAGACTCACAGAATGGTTTGGGTTGGAAGGGACTTCAAACATCCCATTCCACCCCTGCCATGGCATGGACACATCCCACTATCCCAGGTTGCTCCAAGCCCTGTCCAACCTGGCCTTGGACATTTCCAGGGATCCAGGGACAGCCCCAGCTTCTCTGGGCACCCTGTGCCAGGGTCTGCCCACCCTCACAGCAAAGAATTTCTTGTTAAAATCTAAACCTTGACTTGCCACAGGCTTTCCACGGGATGTGCTTCAGCTCCTGTGTGCAGAGGGGAAATTCAGTGATTCCCTCCAGCAGCCTCCCAGCCACGGGGGAGCTGGAATTGTGAACTCATGGAGAGGAGAAGGAACCTGCAGGCTGTGGCAGAGGTATCCAGCTCATGCTGAAAGCTGACAGCATCTTCCCCTGCTGGGTCAGGACTCACTGCTGTCATTTAGCAAAGTATGATCCAACCTGTATGGCCCAAGGAGGAGAGGGTGATGGAAATCTTTATAGAAAACATCTCAGAAACTGTAAACAACACATTTTCTACACAGAGATAAGGACAGAGATTAATGCCTGAATTATTGTGGATAATTAGTGTAGCAGGTAATCATTTAAAATCTGGCACATCTGTGAATACATCACTTTGACTGAATTAGAAAATATTTGCAACTGCTACAGTGAAATGGCTTCAGCCATCCCACAGGGAAATCTTTGTGGGAGATTAATTCTCACTTCAAATGGCAGAGATTTGCAAGAGGATTATGTGGCCAGGATGACACATTCACATTGTGATAGGAAGTGAGACCTGGTTTTGGCTTTTTTTCCTCCCAGCAAAGCCGAGTGCTGGTTTCTTTGAGTTCTTGTATTCTTTGAGCTTGAGGGCTCGGCCCTCTTAAGTGTAGAGTGTTTGATAGCTGAAACACTGAACAGTGCTTGAAAGAAAATGGTGACAAGAACAAGGGCGAGAGAGACAGAAGCTCTCAGAGAGAGGACAGCGAATCCCAATTTAGATTAAAATTCCTAAAGCAACAAGGTCACGCTGGCACAGCTGGTGAAATGTGCGGTTTTAGCTTATTATAAATGTTACCAAAGAGTTGTCATCTGAGAGCAGTGCATGAGACAGCACAGGTCTGGGAGGGTTCTGTAATCACTGCTCACACTCAGACAGCTCCCAAAAATGTGTCTCTTGGCCAGCAGTGACTGGGGGAAGAGCCCAAAGCTGGGGCACACCTGCTGGGGCCACATTCCCAGCCACTGCAAGGCTGTAAATCCCAGCTGCTCCAGCTTTGAACCGGCTACAGAACAGCTGCTGATTTTTGGTACTCAGCACTGGGAGGAGAGTTTGGGGAGCTTTAGCTTTGTGTGGGGATTTTATTGCTTACAGCACTAAGGAGAGCTCTAACCAAGAAAATGGTGGTTTCCTGGCACACGAAGACATTGTCAGTAAAACTGAAGTGTCTCTTTGCTATATATTTCCACCACAAAACTGCTGCCAGGAGCTCTCATCTGATTTGCTCAGGTTTGCAAAACATCAAGGTGAGTAATTGAGACAGGCTGAGTTTGTAAACCCTGGGGAATTTGCAGCAGCAGAACAGAGAAGGGAAGAAAAGACACTTTGAGCTTTGTGCAGGGGGTCTGGTCTGTCATTTAAGAGGGGTTGTAGTGCACTTGTTGAGTGAGACAGCACAGGAAGAAACACGGGTGGGGTGAAGCCAGCATCCCCCAGCCTCACCCACAGACACTCTCAGACCAACAGGGATTTGTTCAGACCAGCCTCAAAACTTCCTGAGGGAAAAAAGTCTTGCTAAGCTTCACAGCTCTGAGGAAAGCCCAGAGTCCCAGAATCCAGAATGGTTTGGGCTGAGATCACCTTTTCCAACCCCCTGTCATGGGCAGGGACACCTTCCATGAGACCAGCTTGCTCCAAGCCCTGTCCAGCCCAGCCTGGGACACTTCCAGGGATGAAGTGTCCCATCCAGCTATTTTAAAATTAAAGAATAAAAAGTAAAAAACAAAAAAACAACCAAACAAAATCGCACAAAAAACCCCAAAACAACCCTGCTTTGTGCAGAAAAGCTTTTAAAGCCTTTTCCTTCCTTTCCCAGAAACAAATTTGCAATCCCCAGGGTGGAGATTTGCCTCACCTTCCCCTTCAAGCAGCATCCAGCATCCACTGCCAAACTCCATCTCCTCAGGATGTGCCCTTTTATGATGTGCTGAAGGAAACTGCTGCCACTCTTGATCCCACACCGAGCCTTTGGTGAACTTTTGTAGAGGGGAGGGCTGGATTTATCACAGAATAGGAATTGCAAGGTAGCACATTCACACCTCCTGCTGTGTTGACAAAGAGCTTAAAAGCTACATCTCTATCCAAAACAAGTCTTTGGCTCTCCTTCAGCTCCGGGCTCCCTAGCTGCCCCAGGCAGTGCTGCCAGGTGTTTGTAGTCCCTGCTCAGCTGAGGAATTCACCCCTGGGCTCATGCAGCTCTTCCCTACAAAATGCAGCTGCCACTGGGCTTTTCCTGCTAGTGAGCAGGGGAGGTTTAGTTTGGATATCAGGAAAAATTTCTTTTCCTAAAGAATTGTCCAGCGCTGGCACAGCTGCCCAGGGCAGTGGCACAGTGCCCAGGTCCCCATCCCTGGAGGGATGTAAGAGGGGTGTGGGTCTGGCACTTGGGGACAGGGTTAGGGGTAGCCTCAGGGAATGGCTGGAGTTGATGATCTTAGGGGTTTCATCTTAGTTGATGATCTTTTCCATGAGAAATGATCTCATATCCAAGTGGAGCACAGAAAGTGCAGCTCAGGCCCCTTCTCTGGGAGGGATTTGCTCTCCCCCCTCCCTGGTCCCTCTGGGCTCAGCTGGCCTGCAGTGCCCATCCCTCCTCTCGTTTCAGCTCAAGCTGCCCAGACCTGGAAAGGCTCAGGTGGAAAGATGGGCACGAGGGAGCTTTCAGGTGTGGGCAGGGAGCAGCCAGCCCTGCTCCTGGGGGCAGCTGTCACACAGGAGTTGTCCTGTGGGCTGGCAGGTAGAGACAAATGAACTAAAAAACAAAAAATAAAATCCCAAGCAGGAGTTGTTTTTTTGTTGTTGATGTTGGGTTTGGTTTGTTTTTTTTTTTATTATTATTATTTGTGTGTTTTCATGGTGGCAGTTACTCCTACTGCTACAAACTGCTTTTTTTTTTACTACCCAGGACTTCATTTCGTGACACTTCACAGCAAAGCTGCAGCTCGCCTGTTTTTGGGGTCTGATGGGGTATGAGGAAAAAGGGGCACGACAGGCTGCACCTCTGAGTCTCCCTGTGGCTTGCAAAGAGCCTCTGTGCTAAACTGGCTGGGGACAATGATGTTCTGGGCTGGTTCAGACCATCTGCAGAGATTAATGTGCTCCCGGGCCGCTGAGACAGTCGTTCTAAATCCAGGGCTGCACATAATTTGAATACATTACCAAAATGGAGTTCAGCTGCACCTCACTGTCAAAATGTGAGCATATTTTACCCGTGTCAGGGCGCTGGAGCATGGCCAGGGAGCCAGTGTAGTAATTTTTTGGGCATGATGTTCAGCCATATTTTATTAAACTCCCTGTCCTACACCTCAGTGCCCTCCTGCTGCAGCCCAGCACCCCTCGCTCCGTAATCCGCTTGTTCCAACCTCCCTGAAATCTCCTCGGGAAATTAAAGTCCTGCATTGTCCTTTCCTCCCACCTTGTGCTGTTCCTTAGCCTGAATCATCGTGGTTTTGGTTTAATCTGGTGTCAGACACCAAATGCCGGGCGGCTGAAATGTCACAACCATTGGCTTAGCGCTGTCCTCGGCGGTGGCAGCGACACACAGATGCACGGTTTCAGCTCAGTATGCTGCTGTAAGCTGTGCTCAGCACAAATTACTCCCCTCCCTTTTCTGCCATGTCAGAAATATTCTGGTTTTCTCATTTTCTAATGTCAGAATTTCTGCAGAACAAAACAGCGGTGTTTTATTCAACTTTCAATCTAGCACAAAGCAGCACGAGCTCTCTTTTGGATCTCTGCAGCATCTCTGGCTGCAGGGAGCTGCCTCTGCCCTGATGTTGGAGGCAATAGGCACTGTGTTATTGGGTTGGCTCCATCATCATTAAAAATTGACTAAATTGCAGAGAGTTCTCCCCAAACCCAGCGATTTTGAAGTCAGTAAGGTCAGTCTCTTCCATAACTCAGCATTCCTTTCCTGGGGACCCTGTGTCTATCTGTGCAGCTGAAAAATGATGGTGTTAACTTCCCACCTGCACTTTGTTGAGATGAAAAACACTAGGGCACGGCAAGCCATCGTGGTGATAATATAAATGCAAAAAATCCCACCAGCCTAAGAGCAAAATGTCTCCTGGCTTCTCTAAGGATAATGCAGAGGCAAGATGTAAAATATGGCACACATAAAATGTGCCATTTCCTTATAAGAGCAGAATTAATGGAGGCTATAAAAAAACAAATCAAAAACCACTATGGAAGTCCTTTTTCCCAGGGAAGAATATGAGAATTCATTGGATTTAGACATGAAGAACAAAGGTTTGTGATAATAAAAGTGCTAGCAAAAAGCAAAATAAGAAATGTGTTTTCTTGCTTCTTGCATTGGTGAACTAATGAGTACAACCTCTTAAGGACAAAGCTGGCCTCTAGCACGTGGAATTCTCCTTGCTGGGGTATTGCTCTCCTCTCTTTCCTCAGTGGTTGGTGTTTTTTCACTCCAGCTACATTTCACACCAATTTTTTTTACGCCCACCCGCAGCGAGGGAGATGTAAGGAGTGACACTGCTCTGTCTGCAGCTGGAGAAATCCCTCATTGCTCACACCTCACCTCCTCAGCCTGGCTCCAGGAGCACCTGCCCGCAGCTGCTGATGGTGTCTGCCCTTCTCCCGCAGGACCACGCGGATATCGAGTGGAAGTTTGCGCGGACGAAGCTCTGGATGAGTTACTTCGACGAAGGCGCCACTCTGCCCCCTCCTTTTAACATTGTCCCCAGTCCCAAGTCGGTCTGGTACCTTTGCAAGTGGATCCACAACCAGCTGTGCCCAGGTGACGACTCTGACAATGAACAGAAGAGGCACGAAAACCTCAAAACATTCACAGTAAGGAGCTTGTGCTTGGTTTCTGGAAGGGTGCTGGGGATATTCAGGGTCGTGGGGGATCAGCAGAGGGTTCCTGGGTCATAACTTGCTCAGAGCCATCAGGAGCTCTAAAGACAGGACCGGACAGGTAACACCTCTGTGCCTTTCTCTTTCCAGGAACGACACGCTGACAACCTGATTCAGAATCAACATTACCAGGTAAACTCTCTTGGGCACATAAAGTTTTTACTTGCTGTTTCTTTCTCCTCCTTATTTTCCAATACTTCAATTCTTGCTTGATTCCAGAATATATTTTGATAAGTGTAGGTCCTCTAAGAGGATTTTACTTATCATGGATTAAAGCATTTCCTCACTGGATGGTTCAGTAAATCTGTCCTTGCCTTTCAGCCCCTCTGGAATAGTGGGAAACTTGCAGGTGTCAGTGTGGCTGCTGAAGTCAAGGTCACATCCCCATTGCCATCAGGCTGCCAGGACATCCTGATTAAAACTATTTCTGCAGCATTTTTACACTCCTGAATTGTTCCTCTCTTGCTCTTTTTTTTAAAGCACCCCTAACTCACACTGTGGTTGGGGTATTCTTTTGTTTGGGACAGCTCAGGAAGCAGGAATGATTCCTTTGTTGAATCTTGCTGGTTTGTTTATTCTCAGCCCGCCTGTCATCAAGTACTCATTAAACTCAACCTACAAAAGGATGAAACTTCATTAAAAACACCAGCTTCAGCCCTTGAATTCAGTGGGATGTATTATGCCAGCATGCTGGAAGGAAAAAAATTCTCTGGAATGTTAGGTGGTACGTTAGGCTCCACTGCCAAAAGCCATTAGTAATTTGTCTTGCTTAAGACATCTCCTGCTTTCTGAAGAGCACTTTTATCAGAAGTTGCTGGTTAACATAATTAGTCACCTTTGACAACTGACATATGGTGCCTTTTGACTTCACAGCGCAGCTTACGGCTATGACATTGGGATCTCTTAAAAACCTCCCAGCAAAGCCTCAGTGCAGACACCATCCTGGTGTTGCTCAGACTTGTTTATGAAGGGGGGGAGATGCAGGGCAGGTTTGGAGTGGCCTCTTCCCTGCACACAACAGGCACAAACAGCCTGGGTGTGTTTTGGCTGGCACAGATAAATGTGCAAGCTCAAAGGCACCAGTTTTTGCTTCTGTGAAGCCATCAGGGAGGGATGGGAGCAGAGCAAAATGGAGCTCATCCAATAAAACCATGGAGTGTAGCAGACAGGTAACGCAGAGGAAGGAGTGAGAGTCCCTGGAGAAGTCACTGAGGGTGTGATTTGGCCCTTCCAGTGCCGCCCATGGATGGTGCAGCCACCCTTAAAGGAGTTTCTGCCCTTAGGGAACACCCAGGCAGCTGCAGATGTGGTTTGAGGTGAATGTCCACTGACCTGTGGGGTCCTGGCTGTTCTTCACATTATTTATTGTTCAAGTAGCCTCCTTGGCTTTCAAATTCTTGATAAACCACCTTGAAATTCCAAATTTATCCTGTCAGGATACGCAGAGTGCACACATGAGATTGGTAATTGTCAAACCTTTCAGCAGCTGAGATTAAAGAGCGCATCTAAGAACTGCTTGGAGACAGCACTCCAAGAATTTTTTTTTTCTCTGAGACTTGTACATCTACAAACCCCAGTACAAAACAACTGCTTTACCTTTAGTTAAAAACTGAGCATCCAGAAGATGGAAGCTGTATCAACGCTTCCCAAGGTTTGCTCTGCTTCAAAGGAAGCATTTTGTTTCTAGTGGTGAGTGGTTTTTAGCCAGCAGAGTCAGGACAGCTGCTGTTGGCAAGAGCTCAGGGAAACGCAGCAAGAGCAGAGTTTGGGCTGAGCTAGCAATTGAATCACTTGGATTGTTTCCTATTCCAGGAAGTGATAAGAAATCTTGTGAAAAGATACGTCGCTGCAATGATAAGAACGTCCAAAACCAACGAGGGTTTGACTGAAGAAAACTTCAAGGTAATTTATTATTCCTCAATAATCATTTGTTTTATTAATTCAAACAGCCGCTTGCAGAGTTCACACTGAGTTGTTAAGGTGATTTGTGATGTGTGGAAATAGGATTGTGGCTGGAGCTGGGAATGTATCTGATGGGCCTGTGGGGTTTTGTGGGCAGAGTGAGTTATTATTGAGTGTCCTCCTATATGACCACCTCCCATATTTTAATGTACAATGTGCTACGCAGACAGAAGCACTGGAAAAGATGGAATAAAGTAGGAATGAAATACGTGATTTGAGTCAATGTCACATTCCCAATCCCAGTGCAGACAGAGCCAAAGAATGGGTTGGGGTTGATGGATATTAAGAGCACTCACCAACAATTTAAAGTTGGGCCTATCAGCTAGACATGATTCCTGCCATATTTCAGCTGTTCTCCCTCTTCTGTAACTCCTTTTCTTTGACTTTTTGGGGTGTGCGGGGGGTGGGCAGAGGGGGTTGATCAACAGGGCCAGTCCCCAGCCTTTGGGGACAGAATCCTTGTGAGATCCCCAAATCTCAGCACTGCCAAGACACCACTTTTGTGTGACACTGGACATGGATGTGATGTCCTTGTGTGATTTGGTATCAGCCACTGGCACAGCTGAACAGCTCTCCCCAGGGAATGTGATCATTCCTTCATGTCAGATAGGGCTGCTGGCAGTAACTCCTGTCTCCTCTTGCCCCAGGAATTAAAACAGGACATCTCCAGTTTTCGCTATGAAGTTCTTGACCTCTTAGGCAACAGGAAGCTCCAGAGGAGAAGTTACTCTACCAGCAGCACAGAGGTGTCCCAAAAGGATGAAACAAACGAGGACGGCGCTGGAGAAAAGTCCAGAGCCAAGAGCGTGTCTTTCAATGTAGCCAACAAAAAAAAGGACTTCAACGTTTCTGCTCTGATTAAAACCATGTCTGGGATCAACATGGTGGAAGAGAAGCCAAAAAGCAACGGGATCAGCAAGCGCTCCTTTGTCCGAAACGGGAACAGAGTTCAGAGACTCTCCAGCTCCAAGAAGGAGTCCTTCAAGAGACTGGGCCTGCTCTTCTCCAAGATGAACGGCCACGTCCCCGAGCCCAGCTCAGAACCAATGTACACCATCTCAGACGGGATCATTCAGCCACATTACATGTGGAAAGACATTAAATATTCTCCCATGGACAGAGAGAGAGAAGAGAATTGTTCCAAAAGTGAAATTAACCTCAATGAGGTGGCCTACAGTGGGAACACGAGACTTTCAGGACAGAGCAAGGAGTGCCCTGTGGTTTGTACCAGCTCCCTTCACTGTGCTTCCAGTATTTGTTCCTCTAACTCCAAACTTATAGACTCGTCAGAGGATGTGTTTGATTCATGGGGAGAGGCCTGTGACTTGTTTATAAACCAGTGGAAAGACGGGCAGGAGGATCACGTTACCACCCGGCTCTGAGCAAAGCTCTCTTAACTCTCGCTGGAAAACTCAGCCAAGTATTGGTCACGGTTTGCTCTCATCTGGTTCAGCATCACTGTTTCCTTTCTGTCCACAGGTGAAAAAAAAGTGTAAACCTCCTTATGTTATGGCCTATTTTATAGCCATCTGCACCTTTTTTAATTTACTTGTTTTACACTCACTAATACTAAACTAATGGTGTCACCGTTTATAAGGTTGCCATAAACCACAGGAATCCCTTTGGATGCAGTCTCAGTTCCCAAACCCCACAGACTTCAGGCATGCAGGTGGCTGAGGAAAGGATTTCTCCAGTGCTCCCATCATCATCCCACCCCAGCTGGGTTTCAGTGCTGCTGTCCAACACCATCAGCTCTGCATCCTGCTCAGCTTTCCTCATCAACACAGACAGCTGTTGAGCAGGAGGCTGAGAGTCACTCTGAAAATATTTTTCAAAAGGTTTTCCACCTGTAACTGCATTTTTTTTTTTGTTTCCTTTTAGCAATATGACTTCTGATTCTTTTGGTTGTGCTTGTTTTTTCAGGCCACTGTATCAATATTGTAAATTATTACTGAATATGAGACCCCTTTGATCATGGAACATGTTTTTGTTGCTAACGTATTTGCTTATTTCCCTAAAATCCCTTTTGGGGAGCAGAAGGACCTTCTAATTAGGCTGACAGTGGGAGCCAGCACCTGGCCTTGCCTCCAACTCCTGTGTAGATGAACTGAAAAGAAAACCCAAAACAACCCTGGCTGCTTGAAATTCAAACCTCAGAGTAGTTTCTAATAGGCTGAACCAAAACCCAGCTCTAAGCCTTGCCCTTATTTTGCAATTCCTAATTTTACTTCCAGTGCTGCATTCACTTTTTGCTGCCTCTCTGATGGGTGTCAGGCTTCAGGGGGAAATCCATCTCCTGAGGGAGAGCATCCCCTGAGCACCAGCAGTGTGGAACAGCTCTGCAGGTCCTTCTCCGAGGTGCAACAACAAGGACTGTGGCAGGAGGTGGTGTATTTATTATTTATTATTTATTATTTATTATTTATTATTTATTATTTATTATTTATTATTTATTATTTATTATTTATTATTTATTATTTATTATTTATTATTTATTATTTCCCCAGCTGTGGGAGTGGCAGGACAGGGCTTAGCACTGTCACTGCTGTTGTGCCAAGGAGCATCAAGAGCTGGGAGAAAGACAACCCCCGTCAAGGGCAAGATGGTTCAGTTCTTAACAGGGATTTTTAGGGGGTTTTATTTTAATTTTTTAACTTTCTACTGTTGTGTTGCTAAGAAACACAGATGACTGGTGCTCAGCACCACCTCAGAGGTGTTCAGGAGCTCAGGAATGGTTTCATTCCTGCCCTCCTGCAGGGCTCTGCTCCCTGGAGAGGGTTGTGTGAGCTCCAGCATTTCCCCAGGCTGGCTGCCAGCAGTCACCTCACCTGAGAACCAGGCTGGGAGCTGCCTCTGGAGAAACACAATGCTGGAAAATCTCCAGCTGCCCCTGGAGCGGCTCAGATCTCACCAGCCAGGGGCACGAGCAGCTCTGCCGGCAGCACGGAGGGTCAGGAGCAGAGGGATGAGAGATGCTGGAGCACCTGCAGCTGGATTCTCTGCCCCAGTTTGAAACCTGGCTCCCTCCTCTTGAGGGGGAAATCTCCCCTCGTGGGGTTTTTCCTTTGGGCACTTGTGCAGCTTCACCCAGGAAATGGAGCACAGAGGGAAGAGATGTGAGTGCTGCAGCAGCTCCTGGGGCAGAGCTGAGGTGCCAACACCCCAAAATCATGGAAGGGTTCAGTGCAGACCTCTGTGGCTCCAGAGCAGCCCTGGTGCTGAGATAAATCAGCAGCAAGGAGCAGAGGCTCAAAACCATTTCTGTATTCCTCGCTGATAATGACAGCAGCCTTGTTACCAGCAGGCAGTGAAAAACCCCAAATATTTAAGCCTCTGGATGTGTTAGTTAAGGCAGAGTGAAAGGCATTTTTGTATCAACAGATTTCAGGCTTTCACACTAATTGCAGGGTTAGAGTTGTCTTTGAAAACCACATTTCCTCTTCCCTCATGGAAGGCTGAGCAGACTGACATTGGTGGTACACAAGGAGACTTGCAAATGCTGAGGGTGGGGAGCAGCGTGCCGATGGTTCCGTGAAGAAACCGGGCACCCCTGGCTGGAGGAGCAAATCCATTGACAGGGGAGAGCCACAGCCAGAGCCCAGCGAGGAAATGCTCACAGTGAGAGCCCCACAGGTCAAGAAACCAAACTGAGCAGGTTTCTGCAAAGATAAACACGAGCAGGAGCTGCTGCAGGGGGGTGGATTTGGAATCCTTTGATGCCTCCCCCAACCCACAGCGCAGCCTGTGAACTCCACTTGATGTGGGGCCAGAGAATCTTTGTGGCATTTCCTGGGTAAGGAGGAAGAATGAAAACAATTCAAGTACAGTTATGCAGATTACATCAACTGGGCTTGAAATTGGGCCAGAAACTGGGTTTATATCCTTGGACAGCAGAAAGGCTTTTAAGTGTTCAGTGAGAACAAGCACACAGCCGCTGGTGATGCTCACGTGGTGTCACTCGAATGCATTACCAGGTAAAAACAACGCAAAGAAATGGAATTAACTCTGCAGTGCTGCCCCCAAAAATGCAAAAATCCCTTCCCCAGTGCTGTGCTGAAGGGGGAGATGCTTCACGTGGCTCCGTGCCCAGGGCTCCCCTGGGCTTTGCTTCATGACTGAGATCCTTCCTTGCTCCCAGCTACGAGCTGACTTTGGAATTCAACACAAATATTTGATTTGGCTGTGATTAATACATGTGTCCAGGAGTTTGCAAAACTCAAATTGGTCCCCCAAAAGGCAAAATACTCTTTGATTGCATCTATGCATCCCTGTTGATAGCAATAGACTTTGGAGCAGCTGGTGAATTATTATTATGCTAAAACAGGAGCTTCAGGGGAGCAAAATTGAAGTAGCTTCTGAAAAATAACATTTGATTAAAAAAAAACCAACCCAGGTTTTGCTTAATTCACTTGCAGCACAGTATTTGGGAAACTTCACCAGTATTTTTCTGCTTTCAATTGCTCAAAAAAGAAAAGGTGTTTTAGTGAAAGTTCTTCTTTCCTTCAGAGTGAGCGACCCCTGTGCTGCCTCTGCAAGGGCAGCTGATGGAACACTTGAGTTTCTCCTGTGAGGAGTTAAACTTTTCCTTGGCTCAGCTGGTTCACACCTGGCCTTTATTCTGTGGGCTTCAAGAAGGCTCCGTGTATATATGCAAGGAGTTTGGAGTTAGGAATAACAGAGATCTCAACCATTTGCCCTTTCTTAGGTTTCTTGCTCCGGAAGTTGCATTTTTTTCTCGCCTCCCATCCCAGTGTCATTTTCACCTGGCTTTTTAAAGCAGCACAGCTGCAAATGGTCATGGAATTATGGAATGGTTTGGGTTGGAAGGGACCTCAAAGTTCTTGTTCCAACCCCCCTTTCCATTAGGCCAGGTTGCTCCAAGCCCTGTCCTTGGACACTTCCAGGGATGGGACATCATCACCAATTAAAAAAATAACAAATAACACCCAGGGTTAAGAATTTAATAGAGCTGGGAGGTGTTTGTACTCAGGTCAGAGATTACCTAAATTGCTTCAGAAACAAGAAATTAACTGAATTATCTGTGCAGGTTATTTGGATAACTGCATTTGTACATGGCTCACTTGCTGGTAAATATGTAAATATTCCCGTGTTTGTACCTGTGTTCCCTCAGAGGAAGCATGGGCAGTGTCAGAGCCAGGAGGGAGCTCAGCTCCACTCCCTGCTCTGCCTCTGCCTCCCCCGTGACCTTGGGCAAGTCACTCAGCCTCTCGAATGCCTCAGTTTCCCCATCTGTAAAATAGGGATAATAATACTTACCTACCTCGCAGGGGGGGTTAGTTCATTATTTAAAAGCACTTTCAAATTTAAAGGCGCTATATACAGTACGTAGTTAATCTTGGTAGCAGTAGTATGTACTTTTATTTTCTTACAACTAATTCAGGTTAGGATTTAACTGTATGTCTGTTACGATAATTTTCCATGTAGGAAACTCGCATGGTTTCCCCATGAAGGGAATTTAGGGGACTTCTGCAGTAGACAGAGAGCAGGAGCAGCATACCCTGGAAGCCTAAATTCTGACACCTTCGCTTTTGTGATTTATGCCTCACCCGAAATGTCACCTTCCTGTATTTGTGTTCCATCCCTTTCCTGACAGCCCATGTAACATGATTTTTAGCAGAAACAGCCACTGTAAATATTAAGAGTATTTAAATAAATATATTAATGGACGAATATAAACCCTTACCTTTTAAAGAGGTTAAAATTGGTGGGTATGACAGGATTCTAAGCATGGGGTGGGGGCTCCACAGGCAGCTCAGCACTGGTGCACACCCACACACTGGGCTAGGGCTATAGGAAAATTTCACATCATCACCTCTGCAATAATCACTTTTCACCCCATCACTGGCAAGGACAACTCACCTGGGTGTCACAGGAGGGCAAAGGGAGGCTGTGAGTGGAGCAGGGTGGCCCTGCTGCCTGGTTCTGCCCCCGGAGAAGGGAAGGCAGCTCTGGACACCCACCCAGGCAGCAGAGTGTGGCCAACAACAACCTGGACAGCTGGAAACTGTCCCCTGCACCCCTGGGAGGGGGCTCCTCACCCAGATTTCTCTGTACAATATTCTCTAGTGTTTACTCTGGACAAAGGGCTCTGGTTTGAGTAAGAGGAGCTCTAAGAGGAGACTGGCAGGGTAAGGGGACTCTGAGCTCCCTGGCAGGGACAGGAGCATGTTCAGGTCCCTGCACTGGGGACCTGATGTTATTGACAGGGATATTTGGACAGTTAGCAACAGTGAAAGCAAGGATCTGAATCACCTCTGGGTTTTCTAGCAGCTGGAGACCACCCAAGCACTCACTGCTCTCACACTGCTACGTGTTTGTCCCGCTTCCCTTCCCAGCTTCGCTTTGGTGTTGCTGCTTCCCTTTCCAAAGGGCCAAAATCCCAAAGAAAAGCATATTTCATTAGCCAGGAGGAGGCTCAGTGTTGGTGGAACTCCTGGCTGAGCTCTCCTTTAAGCAGTTATCTCCTCCTGCAGCACCCAGCCCTGTCCCACAGACAGAGAAAGCTCTGTGCTGACTCCCAAAGGATCAGGAACCCCCTCCCACCTCTGCTGCAATTCCACACCCAGAGGATGGCAAAAAATAATCAGAACCATCCCAGCCACCAGGGCTGCCTAAAGTTAATGAAAGGTGTTTTTTAACAGAATTCCTGCAGCTGTTTTTGGGATGGGGGCACTGCAGGGACCTCTTCCTCACAAGAGGGACTTCCAGACCCTCTGGCACAGAGAGACCAGGGCTGGTCACACCTTCCCAGGTGTGCTGGAAGCATCAGGCACTCTAATTAATGTCATGGTAAAATTAATTGGAATCAGCACGACTGTGGTGGATAATAAATCCACTCTCTGGAGAAGCATCTAAAATAAACTGTCCTCCAACAGCATCTGCAGTTTTCAGTGAGTGTGTGATTTGAAACAGCTATAAAGCCACTCCCTTACTCAATTTTTGTTTGAGGAGATAGAGAATACTCTGGGCTAATACATCAGCACATTTCCTAAACATTTATCATTTGATTAATTTTCATTTTCACTCTTCTTTCCCCACTTCAGGCCCTTTTTACAAAAAGAGAAATTTCTATACTACTCATGTAACTGCCTCCACCCAGACCAACGACTGCTCTGAAGGCAATTCATGACCAAGAACCATTGTTCTAAAAAGAAAACATGTTTCATCTAAAGAAATACACTTAAAAAGCAAAAGTGTTTGATCCTTATCTTCCAAACCTTTGATAGCATTTTGTGCTTCAGGGAAACACTTTGACCGGCTCTGTTTCTTTGGGTTTTTTTGAGGTGTGCAAAGCAAAAAAGGAAACCCCCAACCAGAACAGCAGTAGAACTCAAACCACCCACAACTTTTGATTTAGTTCGTTCATTCCACACAGAATTCCTGGTTTGGGTTGGAAGAGACCTCTGGAGATGCAGCCCAAGCCCCTTCTCCATCAAATACCCACCCACTGCAGACACCAGTGCAGCCTGTCCCCATCCCTGCTCAGCATGGCCCATTTGGGGGATTTTTGGGGGGATTTTCTTTCTTTTCCCCTCCCATTGAAAGCATTCCCACATCAGCAGCAGCTCCTGGGCTGGCAGAGATGCTGTGCCCAGGGCTCAGACGTGCCCCGTGCAGGAGCTGACAGAACACTGTGATCCCTTTAGTTGACAGAGCAAGAGGCCTTTTGACTATAAATAATGTTGTTTTTCAGCAAGGGGGCACTTTTGGGTCTTAGCTATTTTTTCTGGCTATTGTACAGTTATTTAAAAACTACTGAAGGTGTTTATAAGGCAGGTCTGGGGGCTACAGGGCTAAAGATTTTGAGAAGCAAAAGGCAGTAGCAGATGCTTAAGTATTCTATTTTCTATATGGGAGCCCTGGAGACCTGGGCTGACTCTGAAAAGTTTTTTTAGCAAATTGAGTTTTATTGTCAAATTAAATCTAAATTAATAAAAAAAGCAACCACAGAAACAGCCTTCACACCCGAGCATATTTTAAAATGCCATTTTATTTCGTGAAATAAAAAAAGGTGAGGCTTTTTTTCCCCACCCTCCCACTCCCTTCTTCTTTATTTTAGTTTTGCTTAAAAACTCAAAGGGGCCTTTTCCAGGCTAAAAAGCTTTTAGATGTTGTAAGACTTTTGTGTATGCAAAGACAGATTGGGGACCTCAGAATCTGCCAGTTGAGTGGTAATAGCCACCCCTGGAGAAAAGGGGCAGAAAAGGGCAAGAGCAAAAAGCAAAAACAGATGCTTAGTTTTATGTACTTTTCTACTTGTATCTCTTCCATCCGTAGTGCAGACTCCATGTCAGACCCTCGTATAACCTGTACAAAACTAAACAATGTACATAACAAATAAAATTATTTATTTTATGTGTATTTTTAGCTTAACTGTAAACTGAAAAAAAATAAAAAATAAAAAGCATTTAATTTTTTTTCCCAAAAATGTAAGCCTATTGGAAAAATCAAGGTGTTTCTACCTTTTCAGATGTAACATTTCCAGCTGCCTATTGATAATAAACATTTATGAACAGCAACAGATCTGACATTTTAGAGTTTTTAAGAAAAAAGTTCAGCACAGACTTCTCAAGGGCTGTCAGTGATCATTTAAGGGCTCTGATTCTATGGAGATTTTATTGGTATTTTAATTAAAAAAAAAAAAAGATATCTCACAGTCCTGCTTATATCCAGTGAAGTTGGTGTCCCAAATTTGAGCAAGAGCTGAACACCTTGCTGGGGAAAAAAAAAAACAACAACAAACAAACCCAAAATATTCATTATATCTTGGGCACAACAGAAAATAGCAACCCACTAGAAGTGTGGGTAAATAAAATTCACCACATGAATACAATTACTCGTGCACAGAAAAGTCTAAGTAAGTGTAATTTCATTTTCATTTACTCCCCAAAGATATCCTCAGACCAGCACAACTGCATGGCCACACAATTAGCAATACAGCTAATAGAGTAAGAGAGTCATTAAGCAACAACTTGTAACTGTATTAACATAATTTGCTTAAGGAAAGCTGTCCTCCAGCAAATCTCATTAAAGTCCTGGAGGTAATTTTCAAAAGGTTTCCATCTCTGACCAGAGGCTTTTGGTGAAGCTTCCAGTAAAGGAAGAGTTTCCACAAGTTAAACCACAGCAATATTCCTTTCCTTGGAATGCAGAAGATTCCTGCACAAGGGATTCAATGTGGGCACACAAATTAACACCAAGCATGGCAAAAGCTGTACTAAATCCAGGACCACAGGCATCCACAGTTGCAGAAATTTAAATATTCACATAAAAACCAAATTTTTTTCACCTTTTTAAATTTTTTTTTAAATAGACAAGGAGTTTTTGCAGCTGGATGTGCACATTCCCACTCACATCACAAAGCTGAAAGTTCAAAGTTCAGGCAGTGGAGATATTCCAGAACCACCTGGACACAATCCTGTGCTCTGGGATGACCCTGGGATGAGCAGGGAGGTTGCACCAGATCCCTCCCAGCCTGGCCCATTCTGTGGAGAAGCTTTGCAGTAAATTTTATCTCCTCTTACTCGCACTTCCTCAAAAGTTATACAAATCACACATTCACATAATCACCACCAGCATAAAAATAAACACTTTGTGCTTTCAACTATGACATACTGAAAAAGTGCTGGCTTAAACAGAGTTCGAAAACACATGTCTACAATTGAATGGAAAATGAGAATAGGGAGGGTAGGGAATAGAAAAAATACATAAAGGAAAGGATAGAGGGAGTTGGATGGCACATCAATTTTATCATTAGGTGATATTCCACATTCTCTTAAATTTTCCCTAAGCTAACAAAGTTAAGCCCTCATCACAGCTCTGAGCACAGACTTACCCTCATCTTGGGTCACAATCACCCCAAAGCTTGTGACAAAATGTTCAGCTGCTGCAGGGAAGGCAAGGTTTAACCTCTGGAATAAAAGTATTGCCATAAAGAGCAAAACACCCTGTCTGGCCTCAGAGGCTGCAGATCATCCCACCTGAGGTCAACTGGGCTGCTCTGAGCCTGTGCCTGAGCTGTTTCCTACATGCTGCAGCCCAGTTGACTGTGAAATCTGCTAAGCAGCAGGGACTAGGAGCTTCTAGATACAGGCCTGCCCTGCAAAATTTAATCTCTGATCTTATTTCAAAGCTATAAAGTCCTGGTTCAACAGTTTTATCTTCCTCCCTTATGAAGAAAAAAAAAAAAAAAAAAAAAGGCAGTTACTTGGAATTCTGGGTCTGGATTGATATGTTGAGTATCTTCCATATATAATGCAGCCTTTGATGGTGTAATTTTATAAAAGGTATCCCAGCAGTGCTGTTGAGAGAAATGGAACCTAAGGGTGAAATAAAAAAGCCAATGGAGCTAGAAAAACAAACTAACTTTCTGTAGGAATGGGTTTGGGGGAAAACAGCAGAGGAGCAGGGGACAGCCCAGTGGTGCTGGCAGGCAGAAGCAGCATGGTGTCTCTCTACAGAATTCATAATTATCTCCAGTACCAGATGGATTTGACAGCTCCAGCAGAGAGGTGCCCCAGCAGCGATGCTGTGGCTGGCAGTGCAGGACTGGTGCTGGCCCTGGGGTGACACCTCTGCCAAACTCCAGGCTTGGGGCACTGAGGGATGTCAGAGCCACGCTGGAGTCTGGCACCAGGCAGCAAACCCAGGCTGGAGCAGGGCTCACAGCACCCTACAGACTGAAACATTTAATCACCAGAGAAGCCACAGCCCAGAGCACAAAACCTGGGGGTGGTCACTGCTGTGTTCATCAGAATCACAAAATCATTCAGGAGGGAAAAGACCTCAAAGAATGAGTCCAAGCTGTGAGTGATCCCCAGCCCAGAGCACTGAGTGCCACATCCAGCCATTCCTTGAATAGCTCCAGGGAGGGAGACTCCAAACCTCCCTGGGCAGCTCTTTGCAGTGTTTAACAACCTTTTCCATGAAGGAATTCTCCCAGGTGTGCAGCCTGAGCTGTGGCCTCTGTCAGGAAGGAGAGGCTTGGCTCTGGGGCTCACAGGGAGGGAGAGCTCCATGCTGCTGCCAGTTCCCAAAGCCTGCACAGCCTTCAGGTGTCAATTTAATTCCAGCCCCTGCCTTTCATCTATAAAAACACAGTGAAGGAAAGGAGGTGGCAAGCATGACTAGTGAAAACTTGGCTGAACAGCCATCCACAAAAAAATAAACAAAAAAACCTCCATGTTCCAGGATCAAATCTTTGCTTTAAAAATTTACTGTTGGGCAATATGATTCAGGAAGTCCAACAAAGAGCAAAGAATGTAAAAACAACAGGGGAAAAAAATTCCAAATAGAATTCAATACTCATGGATTTTTTAATTCTTCTAACTACAGTTATGTCTTCAAACTGTATCCCAATATCCCCAATCACAGCAATTCTGCTGGGCATGAAAAACCCAGAGCATTGGCCTGGTACCAAACTGTAACAGCAATAATCAAACTAAAATAATCACACTAAAACATGTGCCAAAGAGGTCTGGAAAAGCATCTGACACTGGGGTCTCCAAAAAAAAAACAAAAGACCCCAAGCCCACATCTTGGAACATGCATAAATCCCAACAAGGAAAAATAAATATCAAATACAAAAATATAAAATAGTATCAAATAAATATCAAAAATATAATATTTAAAAATCAAATAAATATATATAAGAAAAGTCAAATCTCAAACCAAGCCCCAGAACTCTGTAATTTTGCTGTGAATTATCCTACAACTCCTGAAAAGGCTGATTAGCTACAAACCCAGGAATAATGTTAGTACAGGGATGCTGCAGCCAGGGCTGGCAATCTCCAGCTGAGGAAAGGGCTGAAGCACAAAGCAGGTCAGCTGTGGTTTAGGCAGAGCTGTGGCTTTTTTGGCAGCTGTTTCAGAAAAGTGCTGCAGAGCTGTTGTACTGCAACACAACTCTGAGAAACAGAATTGAAATAAAAGACTCCAGCAATCACTTAAATTTCTGTACCATTCTGAGTTCTCTTGCTGTTAATAAAGAGGTGACATTTTCATTCTATGGACAGCATTCATCAGCTCCAGGACACACTGCTACCTGCTCCCCACAGCCCCTACTTTCTAGTCCGAAAAGCTGATTTTAAGGCTTAAAAGCCCTGGCAAAAATTACATAAAACAAGTCACAGAGGTACTTCTCTATATCAAATCCATAAATAAATTCCCTGTCTGCATATGACATATTCTATCAATTGAAGTAATTTTCATGTGTATCAAAATGGTCAGTAAGGCCAAAATAGCCATGGCTAATGGTGAATAATCCTGGTCCTAGATGGGTATGCAAAACCAAAAGAACAGGGCTCTTTACCAGAATTACCAGCTTCTCCAATTAAAAAAGTTGACTTCTAGGGAGAGACTAATCCCAGAAGGCAAAACACCAACACTGCTGTGATAACCATGTGTGTAGATAAAAGCAAGGCTGTCTCAGTGACAGAGGAAGAAAGGAGGCAGAATTCAAGGGGAAAATATTCCATTCCCTTCAGTGCCTGACAGAAACTGCTTGGGATAGGGACAGATGGTACCTGAGACAGGTGGAAACAATTCCATGACTCCAGCATGGAGACTGTACTCAGGGAAGTGCCACATTGAAGTCCTTAAAATAAATCACAGGCTGTACTAGTTCCTTTAAGAGGTTAGGCTAGCATTCTCTGAATGCTATTTCACAGAAAAAGGAAAAAACCCTCATGGTATTTTCTCCAAAAAACATCTGTCCAAGTCAAGTGCTCCTCCAGAGGCAGAAACACAAAGGCCACCCCTTATTTCATAAACAATTTTGTGTAAATGTTTTGTTTTAAAAACAGCACAGCAGCTCATAATCAAATTAGCCATTCAGAGGTCATTTTTCATCTCACTTTGACTTTTTACCTGGCTGCTCCATCTTGAAAAGCCATTATTAAATTGCCAAATTAAATGTACAGCAATTAGAAATTGAAGTAGACAAACTAAAAGCTGAGCTTGCAGCCCTCCCCCTACAGAGTTCCATTATCAACACCAACAGTGCTGCATGAATTTAACACAAAAATATAACAAGTCACTTTTTCCTACTATGGTTTTGCTTCCAGGGTTACTTAAAAGGGACACCAAAGGAAATACAATTTTTCCCCTCCCAGTTCTGCACTTAATCCCCTTTTTACTACCACCTAGTTACACAGAAAGGAAAAATTATTTAAAAAAAAAATACCAAACAGTAGAATGGGCCAACAGAGCTGATTTAAATTTTGTGTAGAACGCTATTTGAGGGCCAAGCATGTTGTGCCTGAGTGTAGAGGGGAAAAGGTGCAATTATCAGGAATTATTCTACTTCCATGCTTTTACTGCTTTCTCACAGAAGGCTGTTCCAGCCTTGTCCCACACAAGTGCATTTCCTCAGTGCAGGCTGTGGGATAGCCAATTGTCAGCAACATTACCTGCCAGTGATAAATGACCACTCATTTTCACATGTTTAATGCTTTTATTTCATGCTGAAAGTGCAAATTAACCACCACAGCCACCACCATATGTGCAACAGCCTTCACAAAACAAATCTTACAAATATACAACAATATACAACAGATCAAAACATTATTCTTACACTTTCCATAGCCATGAAACCTATGCCCTATGAAGCCAGACAGAAGAAAACACCTATTACAAATATGCAGCCACTAGAGGCAAAGCAGCTTTGTTCTTCAAACTCTGAGAAAAGTCAACTTATTTTAAACATTATTATCCCCCTCTAATGACCCTGTGCCCAGTGTTCACCTGAGTTGTGATGGCAGCCTGATTCAGTGCTTCAGCAAGAACCAGGTGCTTCAGTGTTCAGTGCAAGCCCTCAGACACACACAACATGCCTTCAGTCACAGCATGTTTTTTCACACACTTCCTTCTACTCACATCCAAGCTGTTCCCTGCACTGCAGTGCTTTTCTCCTATGCTTTCCTAATCAACTAAAGCAACATCTTGTCATCTATCAGTAGCATAAACCTAAAGAGAGACATGAAATTTGAACAGAGTTCGACCAACTGACTTAACTCCTCTAAGAGAGGATAACATCTACCAAACAAAATTAACAAGAGCTGGCAAACAAGAAACGAGAATCCAAGAAGGAGCCCTCCAGCTCCCAGATTTACATTCCCTGAGGTGCATCAGGAGGTGCAGGGTTGGGGGAGGCCATGTAGCCGACCTGGGGCGGTGCTGCTGAGCTGCCAGCCTTCGCCACTGGTGGGGAATTTCCGTGGGGAGGATTTACTGGATGCCAGGTCCCGATGTAGCGGTAGGCAGGAACCACAGAGTCAAAGCCAGGCAGAGGCTGCTGGCAGAAGGGGTCTGACACCACTGGGTAATACACTGGCCCGTAGGGCAGGGGTGGAGGCTCTGTGTTTTGGAAGTTACCTTAAAAAACCAGGACAAAAAGCACATTCACACACTTCAGCCACACTGATGGCCTTTTTACACAGGCCTTCATGAGCATGAACACAGAATTACTCAAATACAAACCATTTGCTGATGCCTCCAAGGGAACCTGGTGGACTTCAGCTTGCCCAGCATCAGGGAAGAGCTGAGGCACTGACTGATCCAGGACAGGAGCTGGCTCAGCATATGCTGGGTAAACTTCCACTGGAGACGGAGGCAGCACTGGCTGCACGTACATCATGGAAGGCCAACAGCTCTGATGGCAATACTTGCAGGAAAAGGAAAAACATGGTTATGCAGACAGCCACACACTCTCCAGTGCTACTTTCAAGTCTAAAGTTAGGGAAAAACTGAGCTTTTTTTTTCCCCTTCCTAGCCCTTTAGGACAAATAAACAAAAAAACCCATGAAACCAACACAGCCTCCCAGAAAAGGTACTGCAATACCTGCAGCAACAGCCACACTGCTGTTGTGTCAAAAGCCTTTACAGAGGAAGAAGATTCCCACTTATTAACTTTGTCATATTCAGAGATTTTCCCCATTTCTTCAGTTGAAGGAGCTCATGTTGCTCTTTTCACTTCCCTAAGCAGCAGCACTGACACTACTACTGCTACAGAGAATGCTTCAGCAGAGCAAATTTCCAGAGCACAGAGAAATGGTGCTAACCAGCCTGAGCTCAGCTGCACAGCTCCTGGGGGACTCCATCCACACATCCCTAACTGGCCTGTGATGTCTTATCTAAGTACACAAATTCTCTTTAGAGTGGCTCAGGTTCTTCCCTTTTCTTCACGGAAAGAATATTTATCCACCATCAAAATATAAAATTGAAAAAAAAAGGCAAAAACCCAAAAGTAAAAGGAAAAAACCACTACCACAACCCACAGTAAAACAATTAATATGGTGTACATCACATTTTGAGGTAGAACTTCACTTCCTGAGCCAGGCTTTTAATCTCCACCAAGAAAGTCCATCCATATTAATAGTCCAGAGCACAGAATACATATTTAGGACACTTGAAAGTTTTGAATACATAAGTACATTTGTCAGGAAACCCAGCAGTTTTTACAAGCAATTTACTGTATTCATTTTAAAAGCACTTACTTGCAATCCCATATTAAAATAATACCGCAAGACCTTTGTATCTGAAATTAAAGGATAGGACATTAAAGAGCAGAGGAATATAAACCAAGAAGCAAAAGCAACTTACATTAAGAACATTTTATTTGAAGTTATTCTTACCTAATGAATAACAGTATTTCAGCACTACCTTTTCTTTAAAAGTTCAAGGATAAAGAATGCATCTTCAATAGAGTTATTAAACTAGTTTTATCTTTAACTAAATCCAGCTTGACATTTGTGCAATAGCAGAGCATTTGTCTGACCAGTTACTTAATTCAATGACTACTTTAGCTTTAATTTTGGTTTATTCATCTTGATTACTCAAGTGAGAACTCAGTTTTGTTTTTTTTACAAGTCTCCACACTGTCTAAGCAACTAGGACTTAACACAGAGCAATCCTAAGACCTTCTCACCAAGTTTTGGGGCTCCCCAACTGTTATATAAAACTCAATAAAGGCAGGAATAAGATACATATTCCTTCCTCACAAGGGTACTCAGTTCCCTGCTTTCTTGCAGAGTTTTTTAATTCTGTGTTCCCTGTTCTGAACCATTTTTTCCCAGCCAGGTAAATGATATTCTGAGGAACAGTCCCAGGTGTGTGAAGAAACTTTGAAACCTCTCT
The DNA here is from genome assembly GCF_030490865.1 of Poecile atricapillus. Taxonomy (NCBI): domain Eukaryota; kingdom Metazoa; phylum Chordata; class Aves; order Passeriformes; family Paridae; genus Poecile; species Poecile atricapillus. The sequence continues at coordinate 3,210,696 of NC_081260.1, forward strand.
CCAAAAGCGACAGGGTTTTGAACTTGGAAACACATTTCCAACTGCCCAAGAACTGTGAGGCAGCTTTAAACCTTTAAAGTTGACCCACTGAAAGGGCAAAAAAAAAAAAATAAATAAAGAGGGTGTGTGCTTAATCCCATGTGCATGAGAAAAACTGATTTCTTAGATTTCAATCCAGATTTGCTTTGAAGGCTCAGGAAGAGCAAGTGACCTATTCCACAGCACAGACTTTGAGCTCTCAGCTGTACTAAAGCCAAGGGAAAGCAGGGAGACAACTCAAAAGGAGCCACTACAGGATTCAACTTAGCAACACCTCCAGAGTTACTGTACTCCATCTTCACAAACACCCACCCTGCCCTAGACCAGGCTCTGCAGTGCTTCCCATCTCCCACATCTTTCCCAGCCCTGCTCTCTGTGCTGTGTTTTGCTGCATGAAGGCAACAGCAACAGCAAAGCAAACCAGAATTTTAAAATGCACGAGGATTTGTTCCTCTGTCTCTGCTGCCAATTCTCAGTTCTTCTACTGTTCAGCCCATCTATCAGAGCAACAATCCATGCACCTGTTTTAGGAAATGCACACAGATCCTGACTCCTACAAGTGTTGGTGGTCTGGCTGTAACACTGACCACAGCCAGTAAAATAATAGAAATACTCCAAAGGCTTACACAAATACAAACTTCTCAGTATAGAGCTTAAATTCCATCTATGCCTGGAAAAAGTTGGTTTTTTTTTTTTTTTTAAAACCCAATTTTGTTCTTCAATTGTTTATGCAAATCTATGCAAAGCAAGCATAAGAGCTGAATGAAACAGCTGCTCCCATAGCAGCGATAAGAGTACAAAGGAACTGCTGGGAGACTGAAGTGACAAACTGACATTGGAAATACTGACATCTGTGGAATGATGGAGCAGAAGCCAGTACAGTAGGAGATCAGTTTTTGTTTATATTCCTCTTTTAGATGTCTGGAAATCAAGTTCAACTTCAGTAAAACCTTATGAAGCAACAGCTAAGCCAAAAAAAGTTGCCCCTCCTGACAAGAAAATATAAAGACCACACTGATGCCTGATAAAAATCTCATCTCATGACAGTGTTTTTACTGTGCTGTCAGGAAGCTCTGGCCACCACAGTGTTTGTGGAACACAACAATTTCAAGCAGGCTTTATCAACAGCTCCTTCAAATACAAGGCAGCAGGCAAGGGCAGGACACCTGAGGTCACGGTGTTAATAAACACACTCAACAAGTCCTAAATGCCATTAAGACAAGATACAAGATGCTATGAAAACTGGAATAAATGGAGATACAAGTAATGCTAGAGCTCAGAGCAGAATTTCCTCCCAGGTCTAGGACTTCAGTCTGTTGACAAGTCCTGCTCCCCATATGTACCAGGCCTAGTGTCTTTAGCAAAGCACACCCACATACTTCACCCTGCCCTACTCCAAACCTGCTGGGTTTCTTGACTTAAAGGCCATATAGATTATACTCCAGCAGTGTTACATAAATTCTATGTGCAATATTATTAACTAGCAATCTTTAAAATTCCTGCAGTCTGTGCCAAGGAGGACAGGGCCAATATGATGTGGACTGACTCAGCTGAAGAGCTGCAGGCAGGGTCTGGAGAGGTTATTAATCCACATCCACTCCAGATTCTTGTCAGCACACTTAACACTCCATTCTCCCAAGTGGGGAAAGCCTCAGTTAAGAGCATTCACTAAAGCTGGAAAGCAGGAGCTGTGATGTGTGCATGGGCTCAGTGATGGTACCACAGCAGGGCAGGGGAGCCAGAACAGCCAAGAGTAACAAATCTTGGATTTGAGGGCACAGGTGAGACAGCAGAGTCACTGCAGAGCACAGCAGCAGCTCTGTGAAAGCAGCAGGCTTGGTCTCTGCCCTCTCACTCCTGAACAGCTGACGTGGACCTTAGACATGTCCCAGCTGATGGCAGTGTCTGACAAAGCTACACACCCAGGGAACAAACTCACCCCACACTTCAGCCCTGGTTTGTAACACCACAGAATTACAGCTTGGAGCCACAAAGGAAAACATCCAAAATGCCCCACTGAGATGTGCAACAGCACAACTTATACATACACAATTCTTATATTAATCAGTTATCAGAAAAGTGATTACTCTGCCACAAACAAGTATGATACAGGCCAAACACCCTCTCCCTGTGCTTTCATTTATTTAAGATACTGTCCAGAGCTGCAATAATCAAATATTTGAGTCAGATACAAACTTGCTGTTCAAGACTGGGAATGAAAATGTTTTAGCATAAGTATCTGTAATATTATTTCTCACTCCCTGCGAGCTGCAGAGAGCCATTTCTTCTCACTATGTATTCTCACTTGGTGTTCTGCTAAGCTTTCAAGAAGAACACAAGTCAGAAATGTGCTGGAGAGCAGCAGGAATAAAAATACAAAGCACCATCATTACCTCGAGGCAAATCACTGCCACTGGGATCACAAGAGTAAGCTGGAAGAACAGCACTGGCTTCTCCCACCTCACTCACAGGGGGAAGAGGAGCTGAATAAATTGGGAATGGCACCGAAGAAACTGCTACAATGGGAAAGAAACAAATGTCACCCAAAAAGTCAACTTTGCCATGGTATGACAAACAAGCAAGGTGTTAAGTTACACAATTCAGTATGCACTTTGACACCTCACTGCCCCTAAATACAGGCTCAAACAAAGTTTTGTTCAGCAATCACTTTGAAATGTGTCCAGAAGAAATTTTAAAAGTAAATTTTAAAGGTTTCAATTTAATTGAACCTTCAATTTTAAGGTTTTCCAATCTCTCAAGCCTTAACTGCACTTCTATCTGCAAGCTGTATATCCCAGTTACAGGAAAAAAGTCTTTTTCAATCATTTCTTCATATTAGAAGGCAGGACAGACTTCTAGGGCAGATAGTTATGTAAGAGAACAGAGGACAGACTAATCACTTCAAAACCTCCAAAGTGTGACAGTAAGCCCACAAAAACAAGGGAAGGTTTGAGACTTATCAGGACAAAAATTTTCTGGACAAACAACTTCTAAATATTCATTTAGGTGGCCCACACCTCTAACACAGCAGCAGGTTGGCACCAGTGAGCAGACAGCTTTGAGAACCATGCTGACTAAACTCTCATGCAAAATAGAAAAGAAAAAGAGATAAGTGAGACAGAACTGAGCAGAATGGAAGGTGGAAATTTTTTAGATGCTAAATGAAAAGTTATAGAAGACAGGAGAAGTGCTCTTTGCAAGAAGGAAAATTTTTTCATAACAGCCATTTTGCAAGAGCAAAGCAGATACAGAACCTAAAGCAGAGAGTGCACCCTGTGACTACCCACAAACCTGATCTTGCAGAGAAGAAACTAAGGGTCACAAAAATATACTGGACCCCAAAACACTACAGCCAGTGACTCTCCTGGTAGAGAAAGTATTCTAGAGGTTTGCTACCTCAAGTCAAGAAGAAAATTAGCTGTAGGAAAGGGGAGGTAAAGAGAGCTGCACTAAATTCTGCTTTCTGAAAATAATTTTCTAGCAAACACTTGGCATTAATGGTTAAAGGTGGCAAGCAGGGAACCCAAAGCAGAGACCTCCAATTCCCATAAAAATTTTGGGGCAACAGCCCCTTCAAAACAAGAAGTCAGCTGCCAAGTTACAACTACAAAATTTTAAACCAAAGCAAGTGACACTCTTTTTTTAAGCCTTTTAACACTTGTGGATGGGGGGAGGAAGGGAAGGGAAAATGTAACTGAAAACTTGGAAATCCAAGTCCACAGCTGCAGTCTGTACACTCTACCTGGCCTCCCCACAGAAAAGGGAGATACTATGACAGGCTGAACTGCTGTTTGTGGGGGAGCTGCTGTTATGACACTGGCTGGAGTGGAGGCAGCAGAATTTGAAGAGAGACCTGTAGCTGGAGCAGTATAAACATCTGTGGAGGTGGAAACTGTTGCAGAGTTCACCAACACCTGGAAAAGAGTCAAGAGTATTCAACAGTCTGCCTCTGCAACTGGCTTGACAAAGACTATGAAAATACCACATACTTCAAAAATTCTCACTTCACACAAAACCAGCTTGTAAATTCTAGCTGTAAAGGCACTAACTATCAAAGCTCTCTAAAAATTGGCTTGAAAATACCCATTTAGAGTTGCAGACACCTGTAAGGCATCTTCTGTTTTGCCTGTATTTGCAGGGAATTGCATTTTCTGCTGCCAGAGGCTGTGAGGGGTGGTCCTCACAAGCTGTCACAGTCCAAGCAGAGTGGCTACCTCTGCACAGGGCCACCACAATGAAGTGTGAGATACAACTCAGAGTATCAGACACTACCTTCTGGGGATAGCTGTAGGAAACCACTTCATCTTGAGGTGACACCAAGACTGGCCCTTCTTCCTGAAGGGATTCCAAAGCAAAGCATGGTCCATTTTCAGTGGCAAAAAAAGCCACAGGGCACACACACCACACCTATTTTTATTTTTTAAATTTATGGATTATACAGCCAGAGTGTCTTTTGTAGCTCAGCTAAACAGTTTTATTCTGACACGCTCAGGACTGCTTTCACACCCACTGTGGAGCAGCAGGTGACTAAAGATTTAGTTTCAAGTTAAAAAAAAAAAAAAAATTAAAAACGCCAAGATAAGTTCTATCACAGATGAGATCTCTCCAGTCCCACAGAGAAGGACTAAGATTAACTGGTGTATAACCTGAAGGGTGGCCTGATAAAAGCAAGTGCTCTCTGGAGCAGAGAAAGAAAAGTAAACAACACTCAAATACACACTCTCTTTGCAGAGGGAAAGAAGGAAAATCATTAATGTATCCCATGCAATTCAGACTGCACTTGCAGACTCAGATAAAAACCTCATCATTCAGGGAGAAAAAGGATGGTGAATATATAAAGGAATGCTAATTTAATTTCTTTTATTATTAAGTCTCTGGCCTACTATGCATCCAAGGACAGCTTCCATGAATGCCACACACCTCAAAGATCTGAAATCTGAACAGTCTGAGTAAAACTTACCAGGTTTGCTGTAGGTTCTGCTGAACTAAACACTGTTGCAGTTTCACAGTTGGGATCTGGAGGATACAGGCAAAATTAATTGAAAAGAGCTGCATTAAATCTAATCCTTCACAAACTTACAAAGGGGCCATAATTTGAGTGTATTACATTCACCAAATATTCCATCACTAAATTCTGAACAGGTATTTACTTACCAGGAGGTGCATAAATATATTCCTCATGAAATTTCCCTAGAAGGGAGAGAGAACAGGAAGTTTTCATTAAGAGGAAAAAAAGAGGGGGGAGCATAAAAGCTTAAAGCTGCAGTTACTGCAATTACATTTCAGTGCATCTATTAATAACCTGCTTTCAGTATCATCTCATTTTGTCTCATTTAGGAGATGTAAGGAATCTACTTTTGACAATGAAAAACACATTGACAAGCTTTTTTTTTTTTTTTTTTTTGCCTAGCAATCCTTTAGGAACTCACCATTTTCACTTGCTTCTTCATCCTCTAAGGCACTCAGGTTCTGCTTGTTAGATGGAGCAGAGTTTGGACCTCTCCTTGCTACCCAGAATGCCCCTGGACCATGGACAATGGGAGCAGGGCTACTGTGGCTCTGAAAAGCCAAGCCAGAAGCACACATTTAGAAACAATTTAAAATATTTCCATGCTCTGCAGACAGACACACACAAACAGGCTGGCAGACCCAGCTTGCTGCAACCAAAGCATCATCTGTGTGTCCACTCCAAAGCAACAAACATTTCTTCCCTTTCCCTTCTGTTCTGCCATGCATACTTAAGGGAATTTCAAAGCTTTACCATTGTCCTGTGCCATGCAGTCAAGCTGCTCCCTCCCAGAACTCAGCCAGCTTGATCCCAAGCTCTAACACAGCTGCAAAGGAGGGAGCAGATCCCAGACAAGGCTGCTACCCCCCAACATGTATTAGTGCAGTCCTCATTCTAGAGCATTCCTCCCACAGCAGCAGCAGATCAGACCATCCTAACACTGATGATCATGGAAAAATATCATCTTTAGTCACAATTAGTGGAACCAAAAGGTGGCTGCTGGCATAGACAGCAGTGTCTGCACTAGGCTGACCCACACACACAGCCCTGACTATTTCAGGGAGCAGCACATCCCAAGGTTGCCCACAGCACTCCTTCAATGCTTTACATGCCCTTCGTTGCTGCACTGAAGTCAGTCTTTGGCTGCACCCCAATTTCAAAGATCAGTTCTCTGAAGGAGGAATATAGGATTGAGATGCTCGAGTAAGAGTTGATTCACTCTTTGGTGATGGCTAAGGTGACACTCAAAACTCTTCTCAGAAGGCACTGGTGACTATGAGATCGATAAAGTACTCAGAGAGGCTTGAAAGATTTCCAAGGTTGAAGCAGAGGTGGTAAGTCAGAAGATTCTCCCACCAGGCCTCTAGCAGCATGGCAGAGTCCTCTGTGAGATGCATCTTTCCCCAGGAAATGTCACATTCCTTTACTAAACAAGACAAGGAAGAGACAGAGAAAAAGCTTTGGCATTGACAATAAAGTCACTGAATGAACATGAAAACCTATTCATTAGGAGCTGCAGGCAAGTCTAGCAAAGGGGGAGAAAAAGCCACTGAGCTGTATTGATTTCGTGTTGGAAAAAAGAAATTGCAAGATAACGTGTCCTTGTTCCTTGGCACTCATGGAGGAAAAAATCAGAGCAAAGATTACAGATCTAGTACATCAGAGCAAAGAAAAAATGATTGGTGCTGAAACAGCCCTAAGCACATTCTCTCTGCCTCATTTAAATACAAGTTTAACACTAGTTAAGTTCACTGCTTCAACACAGCAAAAAAATTCAAAACACACCAGGTTGGTTTGTTTTTTTTAAATCTGTTTTCCTATTCAGATACCTATGTATAAATTGTTTTGGTTTGGTTTTTTTTAGCATGACCAGCCTTGGAATAGGTTTAGACTACAGATAAAGAAAAAAAAAAGGCATTTTAAACTTTAAGAGTACACTTTGCCAATTTATCTACAACTCAACAAAAGGACTGCTTTAAGAAAAGTCTAGGTTTGTAATTTTTTTTCTGTTTCTGTAGCAAGAGAAACTGTCAGGAACAACAAGTTAATCCAAAACATCACAACTACAAATTCACAGGAAAAGATCCAGGCTATCACTACCTAGTTTCTGAATCTTGCTACCCAAACTATAAATTATAGTGTGGCAAACAAGTGAAAAGCTTTCTCCCACAATATTTAGAGCTAGACAGACATGCACAGGAAGGAAAGGTTTTGTTTTCAAACTGCAGTAGAAAGGAGAAACATGATTATGTTTATGAAAATATGCTTAAAAGCAAACAAGTGTTGCTACTGAGAATAAAAAGAAGGGGAATATGTAGAAAAACTGAGGTTTCAAGCAGGTTTTACAGGAACTAGGCTAATTTCAGTCTTCCACTGTCAAAAATGCATTCATTGCTAACTCTTCTAAGAAAACCAAAAAAAGCTGTTGTATATTTAGGTAAAGAGTCACTGTGCATTTAGTTTCCCCCGCCTCCTCTCTCTAGGAGAGGCTTCAGCTTACCCTTTGTTCATAACTCACATGCAGAGTAGGAAAAGCGGTGTCATCGTCCCCTTCAATTTCACAGAAAGTTACAGTTTCTTCTGGCCCTTGTGGCTCCTCTGCAGCCCCTGCCACAAAGCCGTACTGGTACTCCCTGCTCACACACGGCAGCGGGCGGCGGCTGCGGCTGTACGAGCTTGGGAACAAGAGAGGAGGTGAGCAATCGGCACCACCTGCGCTTCCACCTGCCTTTGGCTGCTCGGTTTTAGCTCGGTTCTTTCTGCAGAGCCACAAGAAACCTGCTCTTTCACACTCTGCTGCAAACAGGCAATTCATGCCCCACCATCCTCTCCAATGCCTGGCAGAGCAGTTGCTGGTGGAAGAGGTTTGTTGTCGCTCACCAGGACCTGCAGGAGAAGCTGTCACAACTCTGACAGCCTCTGTTCCCTGGGCTGGGGTAGAATGCTGTTTGAGGGCCAAGCATGCTGTGCCTGTCTATAAATCAGGCAGATCCCTTGAGTTTAAAGAGGAAAAGGTGCAACTACCAGAAGTGCCTCTCAGCTGCAGTTTTACCTGAACAGCATGAACTCCTAACCAGTCTGCAGCCAGAATCAAACAGGCAACAAGTGAAAACTCAGGTTTCCAAAGCTTCCTACCTCGGCATCCCGGGTTCACGGTGGTGCCTGGGAGGATTCTGCGGGTGATAGGGTTTATAGGGTGCCATGCTTGCCCCTCCCTGGGAGCAGTGGATGGCAGGGAAGCGCCCTGAGGGAGCACTGTGCTGCAGCCGGGGTGGCAGCACTGGCTGTCCCCTGCTGTAAGCCACAGCCATGAACACTTCCTTCCCACGGACTTTCTTCAGCATCCTCTTCCGTGTTTTCATGTCCATTTCTGCAGTTTCCATTGAGGACAGAAAAGAGATTTACACCTTAAACCTGAGCTATGGTCACAAATGATAAAGAGAAGCCTTAATATTTGAACCCATAGAAAAGAAAGCCAGGGGCCTAGTCCAGAAAAAGTGCATTGCAAATATGGAAGCTATAAACCCTTCTTTAAAAAATTCAAGCAGGAATTCTCCATGATGAGGATACAGTTCTCTGACATGGGACTACCTTCCCAGCTTTAGCTTCCCAGCTCAGTGTTAAAATCTTTCTATGCAGGCTTATTTTTAAAAGTAAAAAACCCTCACAACTCCTCCTTCAAATTCAATTGAATCCATATTTAAGTGACTGGGGGAGCCCTGGTCCATCTGTGTATCTCTGCTAATGCCAGATCAGACAAGTTCTCTGGTTCACTGGTCTTTTAGATGGTTCTCAAGTGGCCAATTTGTCCTGGGCAATTTTGAGCAATACCAAATTTGCTTTGTATTTCAATGGATTTGCTCTTCTGCAAAGGCAAATCCATCACTGTCTGAAAGAGACCTTTCCATCAAACCCCCACAGTGGCCAAGTTTTACATCACAGGGTGAATTAAGTTGCTTCCCATACCCAAAGTCTGCTACAGTTCCAAGTGTCATGAGTACCTCCCCTACTTCCCCAGGGAAGGAATGCTTCTGGAAGCCTTGTACAAACCTATTCCTGAGAAGTGTCCACCTGTTGCTTTCTGATAAGCTCCTCCTCTTCTGCTGTGAGCCATATTCCAAGCAAAGACAGGAGCCACTTGTGTCACTGGCTTTAAGTTTGCCAAAGGAACTGTGTGCCTGCAGGAAGGACACCCACGTTAGCAGTGCCCCAGGGATACATTCTACACAACAACATAAGCTGAAGCAACACCAAGACAGAGGAAAATAGTTTGTGAAAATAAATAATCTGTTTCTCTGGCACCAAGAACACATTACTGCTCCTTGTTTAATTAGAAAAGAAAAGCTAGGCTTTAGTTTGAACAACATTTACTTCCTTGGTCAAGTCTCTCTCCCCTGCCTGCATTTGTGTGCCTCCAGCGGTACACCTAAAAGCAAGGGATAACACAGAATTTTTGCAGGATGTTGTCAATCCCTGCTTCAGAGGAGGGTGAATGTTTGAACAGCAAGGGGGAGAAAGTGATTACACTCACCAGAAGAACCAATTATTTTGTTGCTTGGGTACAACATAAAAACTCCAGAGAAACCAAACAGCAGAGGGTAATTTGCTCTCTGTGAATTAATCCCAAACTGCAAAGATCACTTTTACATTCCAGTGAAGGAAGAGTAGCAAGATTTCACAGAAAGCATTACAGTAATGATTTTGGTCATTAGAAATCCAAGAGGAAAAACAAGCCCCAGAAAGACTTGAAACTTGAAGTCATCACCAGACTGCTTACTTTTCTGCCAGCTCTTCAACAAATACAGTCAATGTGTTGCTATCCTGTCCAACTTCCTGGATATGAGCATTGTAATACTTTTCTCCTGGTTCTAGACACACCTGGAGAGAGAACAAGGGAAGCTCTAAAAAACCCCAAACTGCATCAGAATGTTGTCCATAAACCACTAATGGCAAAGGCTGCTCCTAACCAGCCCCATGTTACTGAGTTGGCCCAGGAGTCTCAAGTACTTCTTCAAAACTGCAACCAAAAGCACAGTACTAACTTCAGGGAAGATAAAAAGAAATAAAATCAGTCTTGTGAACAGCTGAGAGGCAAGACAGCTGCTCCCTAACTTCCTTTTATCCCCTGTGTCCAGCAGGTAAGTACCAAGGAAGACTGCTGCTTAAGAACTTGAGGAGAAGGTAAAGTAGGAAAAGGAAAGCCCTGCTCAGTGAGAAGTCACTGAGTGAATCATTAGCACTGCCTTAAAGAGTGATAAAAAAAACACCCCGCCTTTATTACATACAAAATCAAAAGACAAAAAACTGACCTTCCTTTCAGCATCTCCTGTCCAGATCATTCTAATCCTCCCTTTTTAGCTCTTCCCTTTTTATTTTATAAAAATATTTTGCTACTTCACTGTTGAGAGAGGTAAGACTATCCAGAATTGTTGCTTGGCCCAAGTAAAAAAATCTAAAGACAGCTACATCAAAAGCATCCCCCTGTGCATTTTGAGCTCTGCCTGGAACTTCCACACTCAGAGAATGAGGATGACTGGTCTACAATGAATCCCCAAACTGCTTTTCTATCACACTACCAAGTTTAAAGGTAGATTTCAGAAAGAAATTACATTTAAAAGAACATCTACAGGGAAGAGAATGAGAAAAGCATAAGAAAATTCTATGAAATCAAATGATTTCATGGTTTATCATAGTCTATTTAAAGTAGTTTTAACAATTGATCATAACTGGGTCTCCTTTGAGTACTAACCTGACACTTGTCTCCTAAATAGTACTGTCTCCCAGCAAACACCATGTAGTCAGTTTTTTGAAGCTCTAAAAATAAATGAATAAATAAATAAAAGGGGGGAAAAAAGCCTTTAAGCTACCATTCTTTCTTCACACATCCTACAAGTACTTCACGACAGCATCCAACTACAATTTTCAGGCCAACTGAGTTAAATCCTTTCCTGTGCATACCCCAACATTCCCCATAGTTAACTGTGGAGTAACTCTAGATGTTCTTGCAATAAACCATAACCAGGCTAAGTCACATGAGGCCAGGAATAGCCAGATAATGCAGCAAGCAGCACTACTACAACACTGCAGCTTCTGTGGTGGCACTGAGCTAACCCTGCATTTAATACAAATCCTGGAATTAAGAAGGTTGGACATCTCTTATCTTGCCAGAGTTCCGCTGACACTTGGCAAATGTGAAATGTCATCCAGGAAAAGCTAACATTGCCTAAAGTCTCCTTGCTGTTAGATTTCAGCTTTTTTTTACCTCTGTTCCTTGCCTGGCTTCTCTGCACGTCAGTATTCTACACAGATAATTGGTTACCACACTCTGTTCCAAGAATTTTAATGATCCTCATTACTGATTACGCCGTGGTAAAATGCTGGAGTTCTTCAGCATGCAAAGCACTTTGGGTCAGACATCAAGTATCACTTAAAAACTTATCTTTCTTGGTAACTTCTTGCTTTACAGATCAGCCACAGTGAATGCCAAAAAGCAGCCAACCTTTCCCAAGCTATGAGAACCATGAAATCTCCATAGAATGTTTGAGCCCAAGAGGGCTGGGAGGCAGGAGAAAAACTCATCTGACAGATCTCAATGCTAAATTTAAGATCTTCATTATTATACAATTCTGGGGCCAAAACTGTGCTCTAAAAAGAAGTCTTTGCACACATGCTGTAACAAAAACCTCACATTTGAATGCTTTCCAATACAACAGAATGGCAAGAAAGTTCTGTGCTCTGTTTTGAATCCTCCTATTTCCTGTGTACAATCAATAAGCAGCAGGGATCAAGTTTTTAGCAACCTTGTACCATTATATTGTATCAGAAGCTGGGTGTTTTGTACTTTGAATGCCAGACAGGAAATCGAGAACGTATCTTACCTACAGCTATGTGCTGGGTTCACCTGTGCCCTTCACATTTCAGCTGAAGAAACAGGTGACAGGACTTAAATGCATAAATTTAATGCTAACCCTACTACAGGAAGGGTTTTTTGGCTTTTCCCTTTCCAAAGATACCTTTTCTGCTGTCCAGCCAAACATCAAACTCCACATTTCGATAGATGGTAGAGTCCAGTGCTTTTAGCACTTTATAAGGAACAGGCATCTTTGGAGGATTTTCTGGAGGCTAAAAACAGAATTGGAATGGAGCATTAAGAAGTGCATTTCATGTGTTCAGCAGTCTCTATCCTGCCAGCATCTGTGCACCATTTTAAAAAGTACAGATGCTATTTTCCAAAATATTCACTTCCACTGTATTTCCCTAAAAACTAAAACTCAAGAGTCTGAAAACAGATCCAGGCACTCAGGTGCTGAGCAAACTGACTCTGGAAAGCAGAACAGGCTCAAGAGTAACACTTGGCATGTTCTGTACTCAAAAGGAATCAAAGGAAGCCAACCAGCTCAATGAAGCCACAGCTTCAAAAGTTGGTGAGAACTTCAGTTATTGTATCTGAAAACTCTACTTCTGTAGAGCTTCTAAAAGTATTTTGAAGCAATTTATACTACAGTCAAAGACAAAAGTGAACTAATTTAAACCACATTCTGGGAAAAATAAACAGCAAATCAGGAAACATCTGCTAAGCTCCATCTTTTGGGGGAAATAAAAATCAGCTAGAGAAAAACTAGAGAATTTCAGAAAGGAAAAGAGCATTTTCAATTTAAAAGAAACTCAAAGGCAAAACCAAAAGACAAGTAGATGGAAGAAATAAGCCATCCACTTGTCAAAAACACATTTTTAGAAAGTGGTAAAGAGGATTTAGCCCTAACAAGGGTGGCATCATACAACAGAAAAACCCCAAAAAAAAAACCATAAGGATTTTTTCCCAAACTGCCAAACCTTTTGTTCTTCAATGCCTTGTTTGAACTTGGTTTCCTGTGGGTTGTCAGTATCGTTGCCATCCCAATCATCCAGTCTAAAAAAAATTAAAAATAAGATTACAAAAGCTCCAACACATGATTTCTAGCGAGGATTAATATCACCAACTCCTCATACAACCTGAAAAAGCACCATGGTGCCATCAAGTGGCACATTTTGCTTTAAACATCAGCAAGGTGCAATGCAGTGCAGGACAAGCTTTTTCCAAGTTTTAAGAACTTGACCTTTGCCTGTTCCAAAACCCACCCTTAATGAGGGCTACTGTTTGCATTAGGAAAGGATGAAAGTGATCCCACTGATTGAATTCATGCACTGTCAAGTACAAAAAGACACTCTGTGCCAGGTACCATCAAACCAATGCTGTCTGCAAGCATTGGGAGGCAGCTCTCAAGCCTTTCAGAGCTATGGAGGCTTACAAGAGTAAAATAAAAATTATAATAAAGCTATAACAAATAAGGAGCAATTTTACTTACAAATAAGCTGTCATTTTACAGAGTAACACAGAACTATAACAGCCTGCAGCAGAGGATATTCAGTTATGTGACACTTTCCAGCTTCCAAGGAAAGCACACTCTCTTCCATGATATACTTGAGCTTTGTGTTTGTGTCATAACATAGGAAGAGTTAATATTCCATAAAAATTCATAGAAACTTGGAAAAATTGTCCTCTGCAAGGTTTTAAAGGTTTTGTATTTTTTTTTTTTTTGCTTCCCTCTTACCAGATCCCATTCCCAGCACACTACCTCTTTTCAGATGGATTTCTGGGCATTTTTTCATGGAGACAACCAAAGTTTGCATCCTCACTCTCTACAGGAGCACTGTTTCTGTTCTTCTTGGATCTACTTCGAAACACCTCAACTGCAGACCTTAATTCTTCCTCTTCCATACCAAACACATCTTTGTAGAGGATCTCATATAATACAGCTGAACAAACCAACACAAAGCTTGGTAATATAAATTTCATAAGAACTCCTGCAGGTTTCATCAGGCAGATCTTCAGGTATTATCTACTGTTACAAGACAGTAGTGACATCAAATGCAGCTAAGGACAGGATCATAACTTAGTTGGGAATTAGGGACCTCTGGAAGTCATTTGGCCCTACACCCATTTAAGAGGTAAAAAATTAGTCTATGCATAAAAATATACCATAAGTGAGCTTCCATTTCTCTTCTCCCCACACCTGAAAGTTGAAACTTGCCTCTAAAGATATGAAAACACACAATTCTCTTCCACAGAAAAATTATTTCAAATTTACCCTGACAAACAGCAGCATTTTCCTGAAATTGTTTTGTATACACAGAGTCATAATGGCCGTTACTGGAACAACACAGTAAAATCTGGGAAAATAAAAAAAAAAAGAAAGTTTTAAGGCTGGAATGATATAATCCCAAATTCTACCATCCTTTCATTCTACAGTTGACATCAACTCATCAGAAAAACAGTAAATATTCTCTATATAAATATGAAAAAGCTGTAGCATCAGCTCAAAATTGAAATCTAGGTAAAGCCCCCAAGTAACTTTATATCATACAAAGAAAAAAGAAAACCATCTGTACATCCTGCTGTATTGAACATGAAACAGGAGTTTGTTTCCAAGACCACCATTTGCTCAGAGGGTAAAATAAACACAACCCATTGAATGCAGCACCCCAAGACACACTGTCCCAAGTGTGAAAGGCACATTTCATCCTTCTCTACCTTAAAGACTAGAAGTGCATTTACTTCTCTAGCCCTTAAAACCTTGCTTTTAAGATGCAGAAGAGATGTTTTCTGCAACACATGCATTGACACACCATGTAAACATGTCCCACCAAGCTTTCTGGCACACAACCACAGGCAGCTGCAATGGGCAGAAGCCCTGAGGCAGCTGTCAGCACGATGCTTCCCAGAAAGCCAGGACTCTTAATTCTGTGAGCTCTGTGGATTCTGCCAACACAAGCTCTCCTCTTGTGGTGAGGAGGAACAACACCAGAAGGAGCTGCTGCCTGAACTCAGACTGTAATGACAGACAGCTGCCAACACTTAATGAGAGCTCTGGTGGGAAAGCCTTGGAGGGCAAACACAGATTTAGACCACGCTGTTTGATTTTTAAACTCAGCTCATTTTGGAATTAAATTAAGCTACACAGGAAGCTGTGTAGATAAAGAATGAAGCACATGTAAATGAAGACAGCAATGCTCATCAACAGCTCAGTAACAGCTGCAGCAGCACAGGTTCAAAGCAGACTGGCCACCTTGGCAAATCTAGCAGCCCACACTGAAATCCACACTGCAGCAGCTCCACTGGCATCATGCCTGAAGTAGCCACATTATTGTACACCCATGTCTACACAGCTCCAGAAAGCACCAGAGGGGTCAGATGCAAGGTAATACAGAGTATTTGTCCTTTATGCTCCTTCCTTTTGCCCCCAGCAGTAGTTCTGATGTAGATACGCTGTTCCAATAGCTCCCATTGTGAACTGGGATCAGTTTGTAGGTCACAAAAACCAACCTGTTTGTTACAGTCATCCCCTCCCATTAACTTCCCCTTCTCAGGGGAAAAAATTGCACAACTCATCCAGCTTCAGGAAAAGTAAGAAAACAGACTGGCAGAGGAACAGAAGGAAACTGCCCTCATGTCTACTGACCTTGTCTTCAAAGCCACTGTCTGTAGCATGTGTGGGTGGCTTCCCGGGGTACCGGTACACAATGAAGTCTCGCCTAGGTAAGCAGAGGGAAAACAAGACTTGCAAGAGCACACTTTCAGTAGAAGCATGCTGTGAAGAAGTTCCCTGGGAGAAGTTCAGAGCTGTTGGTTTGCAGGAAAATCAAGCAAAGCACTTCTGATAAATGAATGCTACTGTAAAGCAACAGCCAGGTGAGCAAATCCATCTTGAGGGGAAAATAAAAATTATCTGTGAAAACTCATGATATTTACTCACAGATTAAGTCAAATACTTATGCTTACAGAAGAGTGCTCAGACACTGAGACAATTCAGTCTAAGTGATTTAGGCACCCTGCAAAAGGGCTAGAACCTCAGTGCAGGGAGCTAGTAATTCTTGCCAGGGTTCAGTTGTTCCTTTAGTACTGTGACAGAATGAGCCTGCAAAAGGTGGGCTCTAATTTATACCACTAGAGAGCCAGATTGCTTTTTTACAGATAGTTCTGTGTTACCTCTGAAATAAATAGCAGTGTTTACACACCAGGTAGGGCAGATACTCCTCACTTCTGGAGCTTTCAAGAACACCTACATGAGTTTTAGTCATGCTTTTAACTACCACACAGTGTTTCCACTGCACACAGCTCCTTGGTTTCCCCCATTTTCCAGTCTTCAGCCATTAGAAGAAAACACTTGACATTCAAGTTTAATAGCAGCAAAAAGATAACAAATAAGCATCTCTGGAAACTGACCCTGCCCTTGATCCCCGTCAGAACAGGAGCTGTGATAGCACCATTTACATGTCAGTTAAGTTTAGGTTTAGGAAAGCATTTCTCATCATGTTGCAAACATTCACCTCTCAGGGGCAAACACAAAGAAAGTTCTGGGGTCAGAACCCCCACACCAAGTTCTGAACAAAACAAACCTCAAGAAAGGGGTACTTACTTGTACATCATTGATAAAGCACTTATTTCCAGCTGGCCAGCGCTCTCCTATACAAGATTAGGAGATTATGTGAGATAACAGAGGCATCTAAACATCAACAACTATATTCTACATTTCTGTAGTATTAAAATACCCATTCAAGCTCATCAGTTTGTTAAAGAAATAATGCACTGAAGATCTGGGGGAGAGTGAGGGGAAAGGGGTTTGCTAGATGGGGTGGCCACAGTTCCCATAATTAGTAAGACTGAGTTGCTGCCAGAGCTGCTCCAACACATCACTTTAGGTTAATTTTTTTTAAATCCACATTTGTTGCAGAAGCTGCTGCATTCACCAAAGTTACTGGTTAAAGACTAAAGAAATAGAAGTTTGAACAGTAAAGGAAGAAGTATGGGATTTTAAAGCTTGACAGACATTTAATTTAAGGTATACTTCATATATTTTGCTTTTTTCTTCTTACAGAAAAACTACAGTTGTGAGTAAGCTTTTACTGTCCAGCCTGTAGAGATTGCTCCTTTGAACCCATGCAAATTCCCCACTAAAACTGGTATTGTTTTTACATGCACAGTTTATTCACCCTTAGTATAACTAATGCAATTGATTCCCCAATATTTGGGTCTAAAAAAGCTCCACAAACTCAAATAACCACATTTTAAATAATTACCTAAACACCTTCCTGTTCTAGTCACTTCAAATTTAAATCTCTTAGTAAGTCTTAGATGAGGCTTACCTTTGGATCTCCTAGTCGTTCTAGGTATTTCTCAAATGAGCCTTCCACATACTTTTAACAAAACAAGAAAACAAATATAAAAACTTAGGCTCTTAGTTAGAAAACAAAGTTAAAATTAAACCTAAATACTACTTAACAGCTACCAGCTGTTGATTTGGAGAAGGCAAGACACATAGAACATAAGAATAATTTGGGGTATCAATGTGACAACTCCAAGAGATCCTAAAACAAAAAATTAAGGACAAGCAATACTCAAGTCTGTCCTAGATTAGATGAAGCACTTAAATGTGATTACAGGGAAAACACACAAACAAAAAAACCTTCAAAAAACACATCAATACCCTACAAACCCACACTGCACCCACCTGTACTTCACACAAACTGCCACAGACAAAACCAACCCAAAACTTCACTTTACGTCAATTACTCCAGGATTTCCCACCATCTTTTGATGTTAGTTTCTTACTCCAAAATCCTACAGATTTCCCACCTAAATTCTGCAGTGGTTGCTCCACAGATAATACACACAAAAAACTCATCCTACTCATTGTGTAGATTTTAGTAACTTGCTCGTTTTCAGGAACTGTGGAACCAAAGTCAAATAAAACTTACACAACTCAAGGTAAGGAAGCAGCCACCGTGTCATTTCTCCTGTCCTTCAAGCACCGAGAGTGGCAAAGCACGGTGTTCTCAGTGCTAGACCACTGTGACCCCCTCCCACAGCATTTCCCAACCACACAAACCCAACTTAGATACAGAACACACGCTACTCACGGATTCAAACCTCGACTGGTGCTGCCTCATAAACGAGACACAAGCTTTCCTAACTTCTGCGTGATGAATTTGAGATGAAAACAGCTGGAAAGGTAACGGTAATGAAAGAGAAGACAGCAAGAGTTTAATTTAGGCCGGGCGTTAGGCACGAATTCTCCAGACTAACGCCACCACGAGAGGCGGCAGTGCCGAGGCTGGGGGACACCTGGGGACACCTGGGGCTGCGGGAAACCCGAGCTCCCGGAGCCGGCCGCACCCATCCCCACACACATTCCCACACATCCCCATCCATCCCCGCTGCCACCACCTCGCCCTGGGCACCCGGCCGGGTGTCCCGGAGCCCTCCGGGGGCACCCCCGGCCCACCCCCAGCCCGGGCCGGGCCTGAGGCGCCCCGGCTGCCCCCCAGCCCGGCCGGCTGCGCACCTGCTCCGAGACAGCTCGGAAGAGGCAGGAGGCGTCCTTGGCCGTCATCTTGCGGTACAGCCCCAGGCTGCCCAGGTACTCGTCCATGGCCACCTCACTGAAGGACTTCTGCCCGAAGTACTTCTTGGAGCCTTTGTGCATCTTCCCGGCCGGGACGGCTGAGGCGCGCGCGGAGACGCGGGCGAGGCGCGAGGCGCTGGGCGCGCGCCTGCCGCTAATGAGGAGCCGCTAATGAGGCACCGGGCCCACCTGCGGCACCTCCCGGCCCCGGGCCCCGGGCCCCCGGCTTCCAGCCCCTCGCACGCCGCTGGAGCTGCCCCCGCCGGGGCCATTTCACACTGTTTGAGGCCGGTTTTTAGGGTGGCCGGCTCCCGGCGGGGCAGCGCATCCCGAGCGGCGGGGAGCGGCTCCTCCCGCACCTGCCTTGGCTGAGCTCGCTCCGTCACCTTCACCGCCCGAACATCGCTCCCATGGTCATCCGAAATCCCCGCTGCGCTCCGGCCTCCAGGGCAGTTTCTAGCAGTGGGTTTGAAATAACTCCATAGAAATCGTGGGGAAAAAAAAAAATCTTAGTCGCTTTTAATCGAGTATTTGGGGTGAACTTTGGGGGATTGGCAAAACTGATCCTTGCACAACTGTGCGGCCTGATTTATTAATTTATTCCACTTGTAGCCCTTTATGCTTGATTTGGATGCCTCTATGTACATTCAATTTCCTCATAAAAATTGTACTTAGACATTAGATGGGCCAATTTAATTGAGTTTAATTTTAAGGAGTTTAATTTTCTTGTTTTAAACAACAAAAGCAACCCCCCCCCCAAAAAAAAAAAAGAATAATGTCCTTGTAGGAAAGGCAATTAGCACCAATTATACACATCTAAAGTTCTAGAACATTAGAAGCCTAAGAACATGCATGAACATTTTAAACTTTAAACCCCCTTTGGTTTTCAAAATACTTGAAGAAATCAATGTAGCATCAACATCATTATCAATATTTTAAATGAGAAGCTCTGATCAGCATCAAAGAATCCCAGAATGGCTTCGGTTTGCAGGGTTCCTAAAGTTCATCCAGTTTCAACCTCCCTGCCATGGGCAGGGACACCTTCCACTATCCCAGGCTGCTCCAAGCCCTGTCCAGCCTGATTTTGGACATTTCCAGAGATCCAGGGCCTGCCCACCTCACAGGGGAGAATTTCTTCCTTACATGTAATCGAAATAGGAAACACTGGGTGTGGAGAAGTCCAAACAGATGGGTTAGGATGGGCTAACACCGTGCAAAAGGAGAAATTGTATTGCCAAGCCCATTCCTGTCCTGTTTTACTTTGTGGGTAAATCACCCAAACACAGGGCAGCAGTTTGGCAGCTGCTTGTGACTTTTTTCACCACATGTGCCTTCTTCTCTTTTTAAGCTTAAATCTCTCACTTTTAAGCTCTTTTCAGTGTTTCTGTAAACACATGAAACAAGAGCCGAAGGGATGTACAGAACATCACAGGAACATTAACAAAGACAATTTATTTCCGCCTGTACTTGACAAAAATGGTCAAGAGGCCATTGTACACATGCCATGCCTGTAAAGAAGCAGTTTTGTTTGTCCTCATCACTGGAATTACCATCCCAGTGCAGCTTTTGTGATAAAAATATCTGTCCATGCTCCCCCCCCTTGTTGGCATTGTACTCTTTAAAGCATAAAGCTGAACGAGTTTGGCACTAAAATGGAACCATTTAATCTCAGTTAATATTAAATTATCTATTTTTTGAGTGTTTGGCCCAGTTGCTAGATCTTAAGCGTAGGAAATGAGACATTTTATTCCAACTTCTTTATTTCTCCATTTTGTTTATTGCAACCCAAGAACTTTATCCAAGAATGAAGCAAACTTTTCTGGCTGTCCAGGAGGAAAAGGTTTCAAAGCTGACAAGTCCATTGACTGCAGTGTCTCCACAAGAGTGCTGTAAAAGCAGACAAAAAGCAAAAATTAAAGAAGAAAGATCCATCCCATCGGATTTTTTTAATACAATTTTCTTTCTATTCATCCATACATAATTCCTTAGCATGGAAATATTAAATAAGGGTCTGTATGGAAAGGAAGAGAATGCACAGAGCAGCAGCCCCAGCCAGCACTGGCTTGTATGCAGCACTGCTGAGAACACACTTCTCTATCAACTTGCAGAGACAAACTCAAACTTTTAAACTTTTTAATCCTCTGTGGTTGCAATGCTGGGAGTCTGAACAAGATCTGAGGCTCTTCTCCATAAAGCACAGGAGGAAATCCATCCTATTTGAACACATGGCAGAGTTCTCCCCTGATCAGAGAGCCAGAAAGAACAGCTATGTCAATCTGTTACTTGCTATTATCAGGCTGCAAATAAGGCTCAAATGCTTGGCACCGCCCAACACAAAGAAATAAAAATTCCAAAGCTGACAGAAGCACCAAGATAATGAGTTTAAGAAACTTGTTCAGTGTAAAGGAATGCCAGGCCTGCTCTGTTCAGAAAGCTCTTCTGAAACATCTAATTCTGCTGGCAGGGCAAAGGAACAAGATGAAGACTAAGTAATGGGAGTGACATTTTCTCTGCCTTCAGTTTAAAAGTCATCTGTTATTTTAAGAGTGGAGCCAGTCACAAGCAAAGAGAAAACAGTAAGACACAGTCAAAACCTGGAGAAGAAATAAACCCAACAGGAGTCAGGATGAACTCTAAAAAAAGGAGCTAGGTGGTTTTGGTGACTGTGGGATTTTTTCATGTGTTGTTTGCTTGTGGGGTGGGTTTTTTTGGTGTGTTTTGTTTCATTTGGGTTTTTCCCCTGAAGTGACAGGCAGTAGATCTGTGACACCCCTTGTCAGAGGGTATGGTGGATTCAGGAAGCTTGGTTAAAAGGGCAGCCTGAATAAGTACTTGAAAAGCAGAAGTACTTAAAGTTACTAACCAGATAATATCTGATTTATGAATCTCCCTGAATTCAAGTGTTTTTCTTATTTTAATCTAAATACACGTACCCTCAAATGGAAAAAAAAATAATTAAAAGAGGCCATGGTCAAAAGGCTTGGTAAGTGTGGTAAATTACTACCTAGTGTTAATGTATTCACTCTGGAAAATCTAGTATCCAGATGGAGATTACAGAGAAGGATGTACATTTCGTTGTTACATTCTCAGTTCTGCAATTACATGGACTGAATGTTCTTGTCCAGCAGGAGCAGCCACAGCAGCCCCATACCTGCAGTTACAGTAGAGGACACAGCCATCTCTGTGGAGCTGTTTGGCCAGCTCAAGCTGATGGTTATCCATCAGTTTGTCATTTATTACTACTATTAGTGGTTTTCCTTTCTCTAGAGTCTCCAGGCAGCTACCAGCACCTAAGAAAGAAACAGAAAACATGGTGAGAGATGAAATATCCCCCTACTTGCTGCTGAAACCGGGGAGCCTCTTGAACAACCCAACTCTGGCTGTGGACCTCAGCACTCCCAGCCAGCCCACCCCGGAGCCGGAGAGATTCACCCCTCGACCTCCCGCAGCCCGAGGAAGCAGCCGGGGCTGTACCTGCGTGGCTGATGACCAGATCTGCCCTCTGCAGCTCCTCAGCCAGCGAGTCCTTGAAGCGGAACACTTCCACCGCCACGGCCGAGCTGCTGCTGGGCTGCGCCTGGGGCAGCGCGCCCCGGCCCACCTGCAGCACCAGCTTCTGGTACCCGCGGCTCCGCAGCGCCTGCGGGGCACGGCAGGGGTGGATGGAGGGGATAACGGGGCTGGGGATGATGGGGAGGTGCCGGGTGGGAGGATGAACAGAGGGATGGAGAAGAGGGGGACGATGGAGAGGGGACGACGGGAGTGGAATAAGGCGATGAGGCGGGGATAGGGAGGGTGTGTGAGGGGTGTGCCCAGCTCCCAACCACCCCGGCCCGGATGCCGCTGCCCCCTCCCCTTCCCACCGTCCCTCCCATTCCTCCACCAACACTTCACACTTCTCCCCGCGGGACCCCCCGAAGCCCCGCTCCGGCCCCCTCAGCGCCAGGGAGGGCGGAGCAGCTCATGGCGCGCAGGCGCCATCGCCGTCAGGGCAGGCCCGGGCCGGAACCGGAGCCGGTGTCTCGGCCGGCTGACCTGCAGCGCGGGCGGGGAGCCGGCGGCGGCGATCAGCTCGTCGAAGCTGGTGGTGCCCACCGTGACGAACACGGACTTCATGGCCGCCGGGACGGGGAGGGACGGGCCGGCCGCGGGGCCGCCAGGGGGCGCCGCGCGCCCGCGCTGCGCTCCCGAAATGGCGGCCGGGCTGAGGGGAGGGGAGGAACGGGGCGGGCGGGAACGCCCCTTTCCCCCATGGGCCCGGCCCTCCCTGTCCTTCCCCGTCCCTCCCTGTCCTTCCCCGTCCTTCCTTGTTACTACGATCGCTTCTCTCCCCGGTGCTTCCCCACCCGGTTCGTCCCGCTGGCTCCGTCCAGGCGAGGCAGGTGCCACAGCGCGGTGGGGCTCTCCCCGACGGTGCCACACCAGAGGGGGTGGTGGCCGCGCTAACGAGCCCACTGTCCGGCAGCGTTTAGAGGGGTAGGCAAGACTGTTTCATATTTTTAGACTGTCAAGGAGGAGAGATAAAAAAGAAATAAATTTGGAGAAGGGATTCGGAAAGTTTTGGTGTCCACGTGTTATTTCAGCACTGGGGAGCCACATAAGTCGCGGGCAGCCGGTGTGGGTGTGCTCAGAACTGCCATTGCCAGAGCAGGGCCACAGCCACCTTCCCTTTACAGACTGACATTGTCCCCAGCCTCCCACGACACTGACTGGGGGAGTAACACTTTAACTTCTATCCCAAAATTATGAATATTAAATGTGTTAACACACATTGTTCACTGAAGAGTAAGAATGACCCCTAAAGAGTTCCACAAAAGGAGCCGGCAGTTTTGTTTCTTAATAGTAAGTAACACAATGCACAATGCTACAAAGATAAACCAAAGTTAGATATTTAAATCTGTTTATTCCCTGAATTAAATTCAGTAGATGGGGTCACAACTGTATACACAGTTGTGTATACAGTGTTCGAAGAAGGATGCAGCTGTCTTGAGGATACCTCTGATTGCCATGCTAATGCCTTGTTCACAATGCTCATTAGCCCCCTGTTGTTTTCATTTAGCATAATGAGCCACGCTGAAATGTGCTTTATTTTTTGATTAAAGCAAGTAGTGCTGACAGCAGAGACTTTCTGGAGGAAAAATGCAGTGGAATAAAACAATACTGGTGTCCTGAAGACACAGTGACTTAGTGACTCTGCCCAGCCTTATCCAGCTCTTGCTGTTGTCCCTCAGGAAAAGGAATCTGGGAGCTGAGTGTGGCCACAACGCGAGCCAGGTAAAGATCTCCCCAACACGGCATGGTCTGGTGACCATCCAGCAAAGACATGGACACAATGTCAACCCAGGAAACCCAAACAGCAGCTCAGGAATAGAATTAGCAGCAAAGACACCCACAAGTCACCTCTGTCATCCCAGCATGAGAAGGACATGGTTAGGTAGGTCCAGAGGAGGGGGCAAAGAGGATCAGGGGCTGGAACACCTCTCCTGGGAAGACAGGTGGGGAGAGCTCAGGGTGTTCAGCCCTAAGAAGAGAAGGCTCCAGGGAGATCTTAGAATCCTTTCCAGTGCTTAAAGGGGCTCCAAGAGAGCTGCAGAGGGACTTTGGACAAGGGCCTAGAGTGACAGGACAAAGAGGAATGGCTTTAATCTGAAAAAGGGCAGATTTAGACTGGATATTGAGAAGGAATTATTCCCTGTGAGGGCGTTGAGGCCCTGGCACAGGGTGACCAGAGAAGCTGGGGCTGCCCCTGCATCCCTGGAAGTGTCCAAGGCCAGGTTGGATGGGATTTGGAGCAACCTGGGATAGTGGAAGGTGTCCCTGACCATGGCAGAGAGTTAAAACCAGGTGAACTTTAAGGTCCCTGCCAACCCAAACCATGGTTCTATTTAAACCCCAAGGTTAAATAAAGTCCCTGTCCAAGACTGTGAGTGGAAGCCCCAGATGAAACTGGTCTGGGCAATTAGAACCTATTAGTGCAGTCAGGGCCCTGACAGCTGTTGGACAAGAAGGTAGACTTGTGATGAAAGGAAAACGCAGAATTTTTCAGATGTTGGAGATGAGGTTCAGCGCCTGGTAAAGGACAGGATAATTAAATGCTAGGTATTTTGGTTGGTTTTCTTCATGTGTCACTGAAAATCAGTGTCCTCCGAAGCTTGCACTTCCAGCTTCATGCTGTATAGGGGCTAGAAGAAAAAATATTCAAATGTAAAATTGCAGTGACTTAAATTTGTGTTGGAGTTTTCACTGGAGGATACATTCTACTTGCAGATTGAATCAGGCTTGTTAGGGTGATTTTAAACAGAAGAGAAAAGGGAAAACCATCCATTAAGGGACTGTTTCATGCTAATTTGTACCTGCTGTTTTAATTAGAAGTTGTGTAGGGCATAAGTAGAATTTTGCCCATGAGTGCTTATGCTGTAGTCTGTGAGAACTACAGATCACTCTCAAAATGAGCTACTTGGAGCTGATCCTGTGCAGTTTTAAGGCAGGTAGAGGTCATGTAATGCAGGCTTGGTGCTGTGCCTTGTTTCATTGCTGCCTCTGCCCTGTGTTCCTGCAGATAAACCACACAGTGATCCCCTTCACAGAACTGACCTGCCAGTGACTTGTTTGCAGTTAGATCAGCTCACTGAGCTCCAGAAGCAGCACTACCAGCACAAGGGAGGTGACAGAGCTGTGGTACCTCGGATTTAGACTGACTTAAACATCGGGGGATTGCACCTCTGTTCACCCCTTCGTTGTCACAAACTCCAGGCATGTTCTCTGAGCCTGTAGCTTTTGGGGCAAACCTTGTGTGAACCTCACCCTGCTTGGGCTGGGCAGTCTCTCTGCAGTGCCAACTCTCCCTCTCTAACCAGTATCTGTGTGATATTACCAGGGACAGTCCAGAAACAGGGGCTCAATCTGACATAATGTGGTCCTGCACCCCAGGGAGCGGCTAGGAAAGGGCTGAAATGGAAGATGGCTTTTGTGAGAGCTTGCTCCCATCTGTGCTTTAGAGGGCATAATTTATATTCTGATATTTTCTTCCTGTGACAACATCTGGGTGAGAAAGTGAAGATGTCATGAGTGCAAGCTGGTTCTTTTGAGAGAGGAATGACATATCCCTCCCTTCTTCTCCTTAGCTGGTATTTGAAATGTTTCTGGTGGCTCAGTTTTGAGCACTGTCTCTTTGTATTCAGTTCAGCTTACCATAATTTGCCCAGAAAGCTCAGTAATTATATTATTCAGGGGTAAGAAAGTACATAAAAATAAACTAGTCAGCTCACATTTTTGTTTCTGAAAACTACATCCTGCCTTCAGTTTGCTCTTGAAATCTAAAGCCTCACAGCTGTGGAGATAAAGCTCTGATGACCCCTGAAATGCATGGGCCACAGTGTATCAAATAATGAATCATTAAAATATATACACCAAAAGGAAGGCAGGAAACCTGTATAAGGCTACAAAATTTGATATTTTTTTTGAAGGAAAAAAGCCAGTGACTGGCTAGTTATTGACTTTCCTTTCCCTTGTATTTTGTGCACAGATTGATTCTCCATATGGCTTGTGATATAATGCTGCAGTGGATGACATGAGGCACAGGAGAGCAATTGGATTTCTCCACACTAAATTTATGTTATATTTCAGTACTTTTTCTATGTTTATAAATGTGCAAAAAGAATAAAGATAGTCCTACTTCTCTTTACTATTTGCTTTATATAAATTTGAACTGAAAAAATGTTTGCTTCCTTTTCTTCTGTCATTGAGATGTAGTGCTGTACCTATGAGGGTTGATAGTTTTGTTAGTGTAGGGAGCTTTGAAAATCAGATGGAGGATCTATTGGGGAATAATAATTCCTTCACATTTCTGTGATTCGGAGATGCTTGGCCTGGGAAAATAACAGAGTAGAATTTGCCAGGCAGATGTCAATAGTATACTTTGAAATATTTCATCCCATTTCTACATCCTTTGGGTTGTCTCTTTGTGGGTTTGTTATTTAGCAGCTGGATTGACAGGTGGATACACAAAGGTTCAGACTGACTGGGGACAGGGAGATGTTGGATCACCTCCTCTTCGGGGCTGACTGGCAGCAGACAGACACCAAAGCACACGGAGGAACTCTGCTGACTAAATATCTCCCGTGGAGTGGAAGAGGAGGCTGTGGCTCAGCCAGAAGGAGTGTCCACCATCTGACAGCTCTCATGGATTTTTCTGAATTTTGCCACATTTGATCATGTGCCTTGAAGCCCCTGGTTCTGGAATTTTGGAATCACAGTTTTTAGGTTTTATGATTCTGATTAGGAGATAGAAAACTACCCAGTGACTCTTAGGGCCCTGAAGACACAAACAGTATTTGTTAGAGATCTATAACTATGTATCTGTTTGTTACTCCTGCTTTGCTTTGTACTTAAACAATGT
The DNA here is from genome assembly GCF_030490865.1 of Poecile atricapillus. Classification (NCBI taxonomy): domain Eukaryota; kingdom Metazoa; phylum Chordata; class Aves; order Passeriformes; family Paridae; genus Poecile; species Poecile atricapillus. The sequence goes on from NC_081260.1 coordinate 3,237,583, forward strand.
AATGATTCATCGCAACAGGAGCTCCAGGAAGCTCAGAGTTCACTCATTTATGAAAGTTAAGTGCTGCTGGCCTCTGCTCTCAGGTGAAGCAGGAGGGCACCTGTGCCCTGGGAGACAGCACATGCTGTGTTTCAATCCTTGTTTCAGGGACTGTGGCTTGGCTGATTTGTACCTGGAGCTGGATCCTTACTGATGCTCGAGGCCTCTGCTTGTTCTCTGTCACAAATGAAATTCTTGCCTTGAAGAACCAGAAAATGGGCTTCATATCAAATAACATTTCTCAAAGCTGGCAATTTTCAGTAGTGTTTGGGTTATTGGGAGATTAAAGGAAATAATTGGAAGAGTGGTGGCAAGGCAGGCCAGTGTGCAGAGGTAGGAGGGAGTTGGAGGTGTGTTGGAACTCGGTGTTGTGATGTCTCCTGGCAGCTGGTCCCTTCAGCTTCTCTGGGATCCTGTGCCAGTACAGCTCCTTGTCTGTGGAAAACACTCGCCACCATTCCTGCCTGCTGGCCACCAGCAAACACCTCCACAGCAGTCCACTGTGTGAACACCCTGCCGCTTCATATTCCTACTTAATCCCTCTGACAACCAAATCTATTAAAAATTCATTTTCACCCAGGCAAATCAGACTCCCTGAAATCAATTGAGCTTTGTTCTCTGAGGGCAGCTTGTGCTGGTGCAAATATAATCAAATCCTGAGGTGCCTTGCATGCATTTTTACAAGCACTGAGATGGAATTCCTGTTTCAATTATTCTTTTTGATGTGCATTTTTGAAGGAAATTAGAATATTATGCTCAAGTAAACCAACAGTTTTAGTTCTTTAGGAAGGAACTCAAGTCAGTTGAATTCCTTTTCCCAGACAATCTCAATTATGCAAGTACATACAAATATCTCTGTTTGCCATGCAGCATAAAAATAGGTTAAGGAGGTGAACTCCGTGTGAACTCAGACTAAATTTCACTTCTGTCCATTTCCCTGTTGCTCTCCAGGAGCTGGCTTGAGACAGCAGCAATTTATGTAAACAGTTTGAACTGTTCTCCTGAAGTATTCAGAGACACTTAAGTCAGTCCACTGATGAAGTAAATGGATTTTGGAAAGATGTGGGCTGGCTGAATATTCTCTGCAATTAATGAAAAGCTGCTCTAATTGTGCCAGAAAGGCAAAGGGGTGTTGGGCAGACGTGAGCAGTGGTGTTTATACCAGGAGAGGGCTGCCTGCCTTCGCTGCAGTGAGGGCACCCAGCCTGCAGGCTCCGTTTTGCTCCATCTCTTCTGCACAGCATTAGCATCTTCCCATTTGCAATGCCTGTTTTTAATTGCCAAGCTGCCTCTCAGAACCAAAGCAAAACAGTGAAAGCATTCGAGGTTCACTTCCCAGCCGATCCACAGCCACAGATCAAGGTCTGAAAACCCAGTGATGTTTCATGGACTGAATCTTCCTTGTTCAGAGGAACTGTGCCCTCTGCATCATCCCCTGCTGCTTTGCAACAGCAGTAGGGGTGCTAAAAGCAGTGACAGTCATGATTCATTTCTCTCTGCTGTTTGTTTGTGCTAACAAGATGATAGCTTATTATTTACAAGCAGTCTAGTTTCCATTAGACATCAGGGATCACAGCAGCCACAAGATACTCAGCAAAACCACTGAGCTCAATTTGGAGATTCTTTAACAGCTCTGGGCCACCAGTTTTTTTTGTGTGCATGATATACAGTGTATACTGAGAAGAATCAATACCAGAAACATCTTTGAATGCATTTCCTGTTTATGGCTGTCTTTTTATCACCAGAAATGCTAGAAATGTTTTATGCAGAGGCAAACCAGGAGGTTAATGGTATGCAGTGAATTTCACAAAGATGAAAAATTGTGGCTTTTATATTTTAATGTTCTAAGGATATATGGAGAGAGACATGTAAGAGAGATCTAAAGTAATATTTACATCTGGAAAATTATTTTGAGTGTGTGTGCATGTGTACTTTACAAATAAATCCTCTTATTTAGGTATCAACATATACTGGCGAATCTTCTTTCAGGATTTCTTGTGTCATAATTCCAGGATAACATTAAGCTGTTTAAAATAAATCATCATTCTACAACTCACTGGGAAATATTGGACCAGATTCATCCCAGGTATGACTGAACTGGTTTAGATCTAAATCTGAGCTTGGTGTTACATTTGGGAGAGCTATTATTACTGCACACACTAATGTCAAAACAAGAATATTTTTCATTATCTTGCCTCTAGAGAAACCTTCTGAACTCAATTAGTGCTGTTTGCTTCACCCTTTAGTATGCTTATGCATGGCCACCTGTACTTCCATCCACAGTAATCCTCCCTTTCCCTTTCCCTTTCCCTTTCCCTTTCCCTTTCCCTTTCCCTTTCCCTTTCCCTTTCCCTTTCCCTTTCCCTTTCCCTTTCCCTTTCCCTTTCCCTTTCCCTTTCCCTTTCCCTTTCCCTTTCCCTCTCCCTCTCCCTCTCCCTCTCCCTCTCCCTCTCCCTCTCCCTGCTGAAACCAAGAGCTGTTCAGCTGCTGACTGTTTGTGTTCATTAAGCAAAGCTTTGTGTACCAACGTTTCCTGTTACAAAACACTGTTCTTGTCACTGTGCCATCATAAAATGGTGATTCATGGTTAAATCCATCCAAGTGAAGGGCCTTGGTTTTGCTTTTTTGATTTGTGAGTGTATCCCAGATTGGGCTGCTGGCTGAGGGCACACTGAAGCCCTAAATCTGCCCAGAGGTGGGGTAAAGCATGGCAGATGTACAGACAGGTCAGCTTTATGGGCTTTGCTTGGAAGGAGGAACTGTTAAAGCTGAAAAATTCTTCCCACTTCCCAGCATGGTCCATGTTTCATCCTTTTGGTAATGGCTCTGAGGTTTCAGGGTGGGTATGGGCAGCTGGCCATCAGAAATTGGACTGAGGACCCTTGCAGGCTGCTGGGTCACCGCTGTGTAGAACAGCATCAGATTGCTGCTGACACTGCTGACCTTGACCCACTGCCTTTCCACAAAGCAAATAATGTTCCTTTTCTGTCCCTTATCAAAGGGATGGAATTGCCTGGCAGCACCCACACTTGTATGTTGACACTTCTGGCGTAACTAGTAAAATAAATTAATTTCTCCAGAGGTAATGAGCTTGATATTAAAGAAATGATTCATGCCTAAGATCAAAAGGAAGTGTCTTCTGAAGGAGTGTCCCATGTCCCTCCAGGGCCTTAGATTTCTGTCATCATAGGCAAAGTCATTCCCTTTGGTTTCTCTGAACCTGGACTTTTATTTTTTATTTTGTGAGGCAGTGACTTGGTGAGGATTCAGGTAAAATCTTCATTGATTCTGAGATTGGTATTACTCAAGGTACTGCTGGGATACAGTGGTCCCTTACTGTTTTCTGTTTATGAACAACCCTACCCCAAGGTGCTAATTAGCTGGAGGAGTTGCATGTACACAGAGCACTGGTTTGTTCCTCTGAAACAATTGGGGTTGATGTGACTTGGCTTAATTGTGAACAACCTCTGTTTTCCAAAATCACCAAGGTAATAGCAAAAGCTTGTGAGACTGGTATTTTTCACCTATAAACTAATTGCAAATATTTGGTTAATTCTTAACAACAACCATCCTCATTAAGGGTTTGTTAGATGCAATAAACACATTTAAATATTTTTGTTTATCTTCCACAAAATCTTGTTTGTACTCAGTAGGATCTGCTCTTGGGGGTTGGTACCTTTGTTCTGTGGTTGTGGTAACTTTTTTAAAAAATTCTTTTTCATTTATTTTTTCTCTTTCTGATTCTGCTGCACTTCTTCTGTACTTTTTTTCCACTTCTGGATTTCTCAGTCTTCTCTGAGCTGAGCTCCTTTGGGATACTCCTTCATGGGGAGTCAAGCTTATCACAGTCCTCCAGGCCAGGACAAAAACTCCAAAGCCTGTTAGAATCTTGTTTCTTGTGTTTATTGGGATGTTATCACAAAACTTGGCAGGTCTCTCCAAACTTTCTGCACAAGTTCAGTTCACTGCAATCTGGTTCATTTTCTTCTTATGGTACAGAATGGCCTTGTGGCTCACTTTGTGGCTCACTTTGGCTTTGAAAGCACAGAATGGCCCTGAACTATGCAGTTCTTTTATCTTTATACTTATTTTTATCCAGTTAACAATAAACACATATATATTATTTTTCTTAATGACCCAATGACCCATCACCTGTGTGCTGCACTGTGACATTTTCCATCCAATCACCTACTATTACCCAAAAACCTCTAGGAGAAGAACATGAAGAAGAAAGAAGGAAAAGAAACAACACTCTAAATCCTCCATCTTGTCTTCTGCTTTCTAAACTAAACTCTAAACTTTAACTTTTTCACCCAGTGACTTAAGAAGACTCTGCAATCTACACACTCACACTTTTAGCTTTTCTATCTAACAGTTGTTTCATGTATCACCATGAAAACATGCTCATAAATTTCATATTGTAGGAAATTCAGTGTTTTTCTGGATCTCAGAGCTAAGCATCAGAAACAAGGGCACACACTCTGTGTCTCAGACTCCAACAGTTGTCATCAGCTATTTTCTTGTTCCAGGCGCTGTGCAGGCTGGAAGAAATTCTTCTCTGTGCCTTACTCTGACATACAAATATCATTTGTGCCATGCCAGGTGTTTCTGTTCTGACTTCAAGGATGCCTGAACAAACAGGAGGCAAATCATGGCTGGTTTTAACCTGTGGCTGCTGAGATTAGGTAATGCAGATGCCTTAAACTGATCTTAAGTTTTATTTTGCTCAGAGGAAGAAGGTTCACATCAGACTGGGATGAAAGTCTTGAAGATATTTGTGGGTTCTAGATAATAATGATACATCAGGTTTAAATTGAACTCTGTGCTTCAGAAGTGGCTGCAATAGGAGGAACCAGCATGATCTCCATGGGTTTATGTAACAAAAATGAACACCAATTACAATGTGCTTTTTCCACTGGGACTTAGCCCATCATTTTGTCTAATTATGGTATGAATCCCACAACGGATAAACCCTTCCTCTGTATAGAACTAATTCCCCCTAGAAATGCTAAAAATCTTAAAGAACTCCAATTATAATGAATTTTGCAATAGATAAAGAGAGCCTGTGCCAGCCACAGGGGAAAAAAAAAAAAAAAAGAAAACAAAAAAACCCAGAAAAACATGAAGGGCTAGCCTGGGTGACAAAGAAGGAATATGTAATAGTTTGTATAAACTCCTCTCATACTTTATCTAGGCTTGTACTAAATAAAATGACTGATCTATGAAATATTACTGTCAATTTATTGACATACAATCAAGGAATATTGCTGGATTAGAGAAACTCGGGAAGAAAATGGCTGCAAACATGTTCTACACCACTAAGAAATTCTGAGACAATGAGACCAGGAGTCCTGTCACCAGGCATGTTACATCCCAGAATGGTTTGCCTGTGGTCAAGAAAGGAAAAGACTCTGATTTCCTCACTCTCAGTCCTATTCTTCAGCCCAAGTTCCAGCATTGATTTGATTGGATTTCTGAGATGGTTCACTAAGCTGCAAGGCTCTGCTGAGGGTTGTTAAAAGACTGCTGAGTAACAAAAAAGTCAGCAGAGAAAGGAGCTGCATGGCTTCTTTGGCACAAAAGAGGATGGGAACCACAAAGATTAGGCCATGGTCACTCGGGGATGAAAACTCCACATACACATATTTTATTTTGACTGATGTTCTCTTATAAGTTTAAAACTCATAAGACTCATATTTTAGCAGTATTAAATAAAGAGGCAATGTTTAATACTGAAATTGCCTTCCCCAGCTGTCTGGTGAAATTGAATCCAAACTCTTATTTTCCTTCAATTGAATGCAATATATGTTCATACTTCATAACACTGAGTGAAAGATCTTTCAGACTCACTTACAAGAAAGAAGAAACAGCCTTCCCCAGAGCAAGATTGCATTTATTTACAGATTGGTCTGCTAAAAAAACCCAGAGCAAATGATGATTACTGCTGAAAGATGATACCTTGGGAAGTGAAAACCTGGTACAACTGGATCTAATCACTTGAGGGAGTGACAACAGCTCTCATGGCTTCCTGGCTGTACAGATGTTTGTTTGTCATGTTTGCCTTTCCTCCAAGGAAACCACTGAAAGGATTTATACACCCAGAAACACAAAGTCTCTGTTAGGCAAAACCTTGCAACTCTCAGATTTTCCTGCTTCAATAACACTGAACTCAAACCACGTAATAGCAGTGCAGGGAGAGCTGGTAGTTTTCTCCTTATTTTTACCTTTAAATTACATTAAAAAAAAATGATCTAGATAATCCTTGCTCTCAGTTTCCTGTGTTCTTCTGTGAGTGGCTGTCCCAGTGATGTGCCAAGGTGATGGAAGGAGCAGCACATGGAATGTTCAGAGGTGAGCTGGGCACAGCCAAGCTGCGTTTGCTGTATCTGACCTCAGTGGAAGGGGCTGCTTGTCCAAAAAGATTTTCAAAGCATGTCATACCTAGAAAAAGCAGACTCATGGTCTGTTTGCATTCCCAAGTCCTAGGCTGGTTGTGCAGTTTGGACTGCTGCATTTGGTTTGGCTGTTTTTGCTTCCTCAGCGTCTGCTGCCTGCTGTGAGGGAGGTCACATTGCTCTAAAGTGAGAAATGACTGGGCTTTTTGCTCTGATATATCCTAACGTGTATTTTTACTCCCTATGAACATCACTGGCATTCTGCTGAGATTCATTCCTGTGATTTACTGTGTGGCTCTTGTGTTTGGATTCAGCTGGATCATAAGTAAAACAACAGGAGAAAGCTACAGTCACAAATCCATCCACAACAGACCTTCCTTGGCCTTGTTCACCTCACATGGATTAATATTCTCTGTGTCATGGGTACTTGTGTGCCTGCATAAACTGAACACCCTGACCTAAAGTTTTCATGATAAGTTTCTCACTCTGCCCCCTGCTCTTGAAGTATGAATAATTCTTGTGTTCTCAAGTTTCCTCAGGAGGATAAAAAAAAATGAAAAAATAAAAGGCAAAGATGCCAAACTAATCAGTATTCATAAGATGGAAAGGCTTATCTGAGCTTTTAAGTGGCAGAAGGGACACCAAATGTAAAGGTGTTGTCTACAAGCTTTATGTCTGAACTATCACTTGCTCATGGGTATGGAAAGCAGATTTCTAGAGAAAGGCCTTCAAGACATCCTACTACCTCAAAGTGTGATAAACTTTTCCTAATCTCTTTGTAATTGCTGTTGTCCAGCATGAGCCTTGAAGGCACTGGAGTTTCCTTTTGGGGATGTTTTAAGAATTCTAAGCCAGCAAAATTCATTGAGAAAGTAGAAATAGAACAAAATCTCACCTAGGCTAAATATACACTCAGTCTGTCAGCATTTATTTTCCAAATTGCCTTGCAGCAAATTGTTATTCATCTGTGTGAGTGGAGGGAAGCAGGTCAGCAGAACAATGATGTATCTATAGTAAATTGATGGATAGTTACCAGCAAAAGTCAAATAAAGGAAAAGCAGCCTCAGCACTCTGATCCTAGGGGTTTCTTTCTTCCTGAGAAGCCTGCAGAAGTGCACATGGAGATTACTGCTGTGCTGTGGTTATCTGTTACCCATCCCTTCAGTGCTGGTCATGCTCTGAAACAATAAACAGCTTGGAAATTCAGCACAGCATTAGCCCAAAACAGGTGTATTCAGGGTGCTTCCCACTTTCCTCTGTTTTGTTGGAAACAAACAAGAAGAAGAAGAAGAAGTCGCATTTCTTCCCCTCTAGGTGCCAACATGAAGTGCAAACTGGTGTGGTGTTCCCATCCTGACAGTCAGTGCTGAAAGGGCTGTTGGGAGCCTTCCCAAGGTGTGAAAGCATGAAAAATTTGTGAACAACAGCAAACCCACGTCAGTTTGATTCTGCAGTGACAAGCTGTAAGATTTGCCACTGAGTCTACTGCAGCAACCTCACCCTGGCCCAGATTTGAGCTTCCTGGGGCATTACTGGTCATGCCACAGCAACTTGGACAAATCCTTATCACCTAAAGGTTACAGACTAATATTACAAAAAGTTAACTGCTGTGAGCATGAATTAGTTTGAATTAGGATTGCTAAAGTAGAAGGAGTAAACTGGAAACACTCACTTGTGAGCTGTGGGCCAAAGACAGATTTCTGATATGGGAAGAAGAATGGGAAGCTGGAGGATGCCAAAGCCTGTGGTACACTCAAATCCAGCTCATGGCTCTGTGTTGTCCTGTAAAGAGTTTCCCATGCAGCATTTGCTTGCCCACACAATTCAGAGGGTAGCCCAGGGCCAGTTTGCTTCCAAATCTCCCCTGCATTGTGAGGAAGAGTTCCTCTGCCTGCTGTTTGCTCACACGTGGGGCACACAGAAATATCCCAGACAGGTCCTACTTGATCCTTCAGCGTTGTTGGTAGGGATGTGGGTGAGGTTTTTTTCTGTTTTGGGGTTTTTTTGGTTGTTTTTTTTTTTTTTTTTCATGAAACTCCATAAATAAACTTCATCCAGTAGCTATTGTGGTGCCAGTGTTTGAGGACTTGAAGAGGAACTGGCTTCAGGACAACAGCCCAGCTTAAATAAGATAAATTTCTTGCTTGCAGAGAAGAACAGATTTCAAGCATCAAAGAATGTTGCTGAGCTCTCATTTGGCTTTCAGGTGCCTTTTGTTGTCTTGTAATTGATTTTTATTAAATGGTACTGTGAGAGTAGGACTATGGCCATGCAGAGAGAATTAATGCAGAGAGAGTCGGCTTAGGAAGTCTGTGGCTATTAGCTTGATCAAATTATACTTTGAAAATGGGTTAATAAATCTAGAGGAGAAGGAAGGGAGGAGAAGGTCTTTTGAATTATTCATCATTTGTTTGACAAGTTTACATAGCCATGAAATGCAGGTGGGTGTATAAGGAGTGGGTTATTTATTAATTACATATGAATTGCACAGACCTTTCCCTCTTGCAGCCAGATCTGCTTTCACAACTTAGCTTTGACTACAGCTGGACAAATTCTTTTTTGCCTTCAGCTGAAGAAATTTTAACTACCTTTGAAAAACCCAATCCATCAAAATTCAAATCCAGTTTATTTTTTCACTCTTAGCATCAGTCATTAACTATTCTTGATAATGAAAGGACTGAGGAGGAAATGTTCATATATCACATTCTGGAGAGCAAGTGTGCAAGAAGCCAAATGAGCATTGTGGGGTTTTTAGGCTTTATTTTGATATCTGTGCCCTCAGAGTGAACACCACAAATTGAAGACTGCTCTTACTCGTGCTGGAACTTCACAACCTTCTAGAAAAGCCTGAGGAAGGTGAAGATCTGAGAGGGCTTTATGGGGTAAGGTTTTTGGCAGATGGAATGCATAACATGCAGCTCCTTTTTGTGAACAAATGTGAAATCTGTGTCAGGAACCATAACTGAAAATACCTCCCCCAATCCACAAGTATTTCTCCTTCTCCCTTAACATTCTGTGTAGTCTTATTTTGAGCCCACTGCAAAGACAGAACAGACTTCACCATCTCTAGCTTTATTTTTCTACCAAAATGTCAACATTTGAGTCTACAGCTCATGTACCAACAAAACACTCTTTGGGATTTCCCTTTCCCAGATATATCTGCATGGAATTTTTACTCATGCCATTTGCATTGTACAACTGCCCATTTTTTGCAGGGCACCTGAACAGACTGTGAGCAAACTTCCTTTCCATAGCAGAATTAACCCGGAGTGTAGACACAACACAAAGATGTATTTTCTTTGAAAACAAGTACAACCATTCCATGATTTCACCTCACTTGTTGCCCAGCCTGTAGCAAAGCAGGTGATTCACGTAATTTTGGGGTTTCAAACATTTTTTATTTCTTTTTCAAGTAAAATCAAAAAAGGTCCTTTGGGAAGGATCAAGGATCAAGGTTGATCTTCTGCTGAATTATGTTGTTTGCAAAATCAAGTTTTTCCCTTCAGCCCTGAGAGGATATGAAAATATTTACGTTTATTCTGACATTCTGCATCTCAACCCTTTCTGCTCCATACTTAAAGGGTCTGTTAATACAGAAAATTCATGCTTGTGGATGGAAATCATGTGGGTGAGATTACTCAAAGATTAATCCTGGATGATTTGGGGATGTTATAAATGCATATCATATTATCGGCTTTTTGCAAATATTATCATGAATGTTATACGTGTAAGATTAGAAAATTTAGCTGTATTAATATAATTTTCTTTATTTCTGTTATTGATGAAATTTAGAAATAGTAGTATAATACATATATGTTAAGCTATGACATTGTATTAAAACAAAAACTGCTTTTGTTTGTATAACCCAAAGACTGAAAAAGATGGTTAGAGACCCCCTCTATTCTTAGATTATCTCAGCCAGATGAAGACAACAGTGACCAGAGCTCTGGGGGAGGAATTTATTGCATTTCTGTTACCAGGAAATTCGGTGGAGCCAAGAAGATTGATTAATTGTGAAGGGGGCGAGTTAAAAACTAAAGAAACATCCAAACCTTAAGAAGAAAGTTTGAATCACATATGAGAATTTATGGATATGTAGTAGGGTTCTGTTTTTAAGGGACAATCCTTTGTCAGTGAGGTGAATGCAGAGACACCCGGCCGTATCTGTATACTTTATTTTTATCTCCTAATTGTCTTTCTATTAAACTTTTAAATTCTATAAGAAAAATATGTGAACCTCGTTTTTCACAGGGAGTCCCACCATCCTCCTGACAGCTCCCAGACGAGGAATCCTGGGAGATTTGGGAGCATTGGTGGTTTTTTGGTGAGAGGAGGCTGGCTCTGGCCTCACAGCTCCACTCTCCAGGGGCGGTGATGCTCGGGCGTTTTCTGCTCCATCAGAACAACAGGTGGCACGGAGGAGGCGAGGAATTTACTCAATACTCAGTTTGTTTCTAATATCTGATGGGAGTAAGGATGGGGCAAAGCGTGCTGGTTTAGGTAATACACAGGCTGGTGGAGGGTTTTCTTGCCCAGCCAGTCCCCATGGCCAGCAGCTGGTTTGGAATAGTGGCACCAGCTGAGCCTTTTTGTGAGCTGGTCCTTCAGACCCACGGGTGGGAACGCACAGAGCAGTCACTCACTCACCATTGCTACCACTGTGCCTCTTTATTTATGTGGAAAAACCCCCATTTTCTGTAGCAGATGGACAAGTGGGAAGGGAACGGCCTGCAGGAGGGGCAGGGCATGGCTGTGAGAGCTGCAGTGCTCCAAGAATGAGCAAAACTGTGCAAAATTCCAACAACCACTTCTTAAAGCCAAAGGATGCCAAACTCCACTAGAGGCCACTCACCAAACACATCCAACACATCCCAACAGTCTCTTTTCCCAGACATCCCTCAGGCCTGAGACACTGCAAATGGTAATGAGAAGAGGGGAAAGGCATTCTTCTCAGTGTTTTAAAATATACTGGCATTGTACAGAAAAATGAGGCACCCTGAGTGCCTCAAGTGTGTCAAGTGGGACAGAGACTTTATGTGAAATGGAGCTTTAGAAAGAAAAACTTGTCATTTTCGTGTGAGAAGATAGGGCTCACTTCCATAAGAGTACTATATAAAAATCCCCAGTCTGCCCAAAGATACTGTCTGACATATAGATTACTCATTTATTTAAAGGATAATGAATAAGTTTTAAAGTGTTGTGAGAGTCTTCTGAATTAACATTCCTTGGTGTGATGGAAAGAAGCTCAGTCCTTCCTGACATGTACCTCAGGGGCCACTTTGGCTGAGATCAGAGCACTCAGAATTTGATACTGTCATTTTCCATTGGTAGGTCTGATATTTTATATCAATAAAAGTCTGCCAATAAAAGTCTAGTCTGTCCTGCAGACTCTTGGACATAAGGCTTTTCTGCAGATAGTTGTGCTGGGAAGCCAATGTGGTTTAGTTGCTGATTTAGTATGTTAGAACATTCCTGGTCTAGGTAAGTTGTAGCTTTTGAATGGAGTTTTCCAGGGTAAATCACATGTTGAGCCTGGGCTAGGCTGCCTCATGAATGACACATACCAAACCAATTTGAGCAGCTCGATTTTTGTTCATTTTAAATGTCATTGACTAACTCAGCAGCCATCTGTCTTAGTTGGATTAATACCCTGATCATCACACAAAATTTTGTCTCTTGTGCAGTACTGAGAGTCGAGGAGCCAATCTCAGCCACCATCCTGCCTGGTGCTGTCCCCATGGAGGATAACCTGAATCCTGCCCTTTTTCCAGGGAAACACAGCCAAGCATGGCACAGAGAGACACTGCTGAGAGTGAATCTTTTGCTGTATTTCCTCACACAATCACTGTTCTGGTTCACTGTCCCAAGCCAGGTTGGATGGGGCTTGGAGAACCTGGGATAGGGGAAAGTGTCCCTGCCCATGGCAGGGGGTGGAACAAAATGGTCTTTAAGGTCCTTTCTAACCCAAACCATTCTGGGATTCTGTCATTCACAGATGTGGGGGTTAATGAAGTAAAAAGGAATTAGTCAGTACAGAGAAGCAATGTTTAACTGGTTTTGTACTCAATACCTCAGTGAGGAGTAGCAGTGGTCCTGCCCATGGATCCAGTGTATGTTACTTGTCATTCTGCTTCCCCCCTGGCAACCACCTGTAAAAGCCCAGATATTCCCAGTCCAAGCAGCTCACCCAGAGCTCTAAAGGTAACCAAAAACTCTCTTGTACACAGAGCATTTGAAGAAAATTTTCCTGCTACCATCACAGGTCCATGTGATGGTGTCTTCTCTAATTTTGCACTGGGTTTGTGTGAGGACTTTACACTTTCCAAGCCCTTGGAGAGAGGAGAATTGGCAAATAAGAGTGTATATACATGTGGAAAACATCCAGGGGGTTTTATTGCTGACCTAGACTGTAATAAAGAGTATTAGCTGTGTAAAATACCTGCCCTTTAGAGATGAAACAATTCACTGAAGGTTTTCCTGTGAGAGGCAGTGGCTCTCCCAGGAGTGATTTGCTGTATTTGGTTCCATCTTTTCCATCCACAGAAGCAAAGCCTACCTCTGTATGTCACTCATAGGACTGGGTCAGATTGTTGTGCCATAAATTCAAATAAACATTTCCTTCCCCCGTGAGATTCCACCAGGATATTTGAATCCAATCATATCTTTCAGTGCTCAGTGAGTTTATTTTCCATCTGCATGTTCTCTGTGTCCAAAGCTGTTCCCACTATTCCTTATTGCAGTGCCAGGCCAGGGCATTTCCTCAGCTTTCCTTGGAGGAAAAAAAATGAGAAAAACTTTGGAAGAAAGGAAGAAAACCCAATATGGATATAAGAGAACATATTATTGTTATTATGAACTCGAGTCTGTTAGGAGAGCAATGTCAATTGGGCTCCCAAAACTTACACTGCATTTTAATTACTGAGTGATACTGGGGAGCCTAAAAGGCATAAAAATGTTTATATTCATCCCAGTTAATGTAAAGGAGGACAAAGGAAGAGGTAGAGTGTCTTTTAAGTTTTTTATTTTCATTTCCTGCTGCTGCTGCGTCTTTTTATTTTAAACCTTCCTTAAATTTTGGCTTTATTCTCTTTCCTCTTTAAAGTTCTGTCTCTTTTTGATATCTGGTGTGCAACTATTCACTAAATGGCTTCTAATGTCAGAAAGAAGGAGTTTCAACGGGTGATGAAACATTTCTATATTTGTGAAAATCCGTTGTTTAATTTCCAAATTGCCATTCAAGTGAAAAAAGAGAACAATTTCATGTTTTCCTTCTTGAATGGGAGAAATGCCTGAGAATTTTCAAGCCACTGACAATTTCTCTGCGTGCCCCGTGGGCTCTTCCCACTCACACCACTTGAACTTTGTTGATTCAGAGAGAGAGGGCAGCAAGCACAGGCTCCAGGACACATCCTGCTGTGTTTCTCTGTGCTTTTGGCTGTCATTAATGTGGCTTTTCCCATTTCCTGCAAGGTTTTTAGAGGGGTGTGAGCCTTCCCTGACAGCAGTGCGTTTCTGTAACGTTGATTTTATGGAGGCTGCTGCACACATGCTGCCTGTAGTGCCAACAGCCAGTGACACTCTCCAGATGCTGCTGAGGGTTCTGCAGGAATTCGTGGGGCTCAACAGGCAGCCAGAGCTTCTCTCCACCACCTTTTGCTGAAGAAAACACCTTTCCCAGGCACGGAGCCCTCTTTGCTGTGGGCTCCCTAAGTGGTGGGGATCCTGCTGTGCATTTCCACGTCTGTGAACTGCTGCACGTTCTCGGTGCTCTCTGGGGAGGTGATGGGGGACACAACGTGCTTCAGGCGCAGGAGCATGGAGAAAAGCAGGATCAGGAGGAGAGCCAGGAGGGTGAGGAACAATCCCACGTACACGTAGAGGCCAGAATATTTGTCTGCTGTTGTGTCTACTTCAGTAGCCAGAGTTGGAAGGTGGACACGGCCCGTCAGGTTTCCGCGGAACTTGAAATAAATCTCAGTCATTGCTCTCTGTCAGCTTTGGTCCATTTTCTGCATTTACCTTTGGATCTCCTGCCTCCTCCCCTCACCAGACTCACAAAGGAGGTCAGGAGAGGGAACTTAGCACAGATGGCATGATGGCTTCAGCAAGAGATGCTCCATCCTGTCGGTGCCAAGGCTGCTGCTCACACCCTTGAGCAAACTGCGAGGGACAGGCCTTTGCAAACCATTTTGCACATTTCTGTCATGATGACAACGAGCATCACACTTGTGATTTACACTTCCTTCTGGCTTTTATTCCGTCCTAAAAATACTTTGGGTCTCCTTTTGGTAGGTCACTTCCTTTGGATGGTGAAAAGCTTTGGTCCTGCTCTCAAGCTGAGCTGCGAAGGTTTGCACAGCTTTGGTCCTTGCAAGTGTTGGTTTCTCCAGGCAGACTGAGCAATCAGCTTTCTGCCAGCTTCTCTCTCCCACAGCAGGTGGTTTGTCCTTGGGTGAGCTGGGGAAGGTTGTTCTCCGCTTTGCCAAACCTCTGGGGGATCTCTTCTCTCCTAATTCAGGGCGTAAGGAGTATGGAGTTCTGAGTTTCTCATTAGGAACGGTCAAAAAGTCGATTTCCTAAAGGGAAAGAAGTGTGTGTGAGAGAGAGAAATGACACCAGGTACCAAAACAGCCTAGCCTGGATGTGGAATCTTTAGAGCAAATAGGTAAGAAAACCCTGCTCATGCTCCTTTGAGATGAGGAGGAGCACTGAGTATTTAACTTTAGAAAAAGCACCATGCAAATCTAATTGCTAATGTCCTCTGGTAACACATCACTTGAGGGTACAAGAAGGCCCCACAGGCTGAGGAATCAGATATCAGAGAGGGAGATATGAATCCAATCAGTGTTTTTCACCATGTGTCTCATTTATTGTGTATCAGCACCCTCATTTTCTGAGGCTGGATGCACCTGGTGTTGGAGTCTGAGATACAGACTGTGTGCCCTTGTTTTTAATATTTAGTTCTAAGATTCAAGAAAACACTGAATTTCATATAATATGAAATTCATGAGCATGTTTTCATAGTGATACATGAAAACAAATGTTGAAATTAAATAGAAAAAGCTAAAAGTGTAAGTGTGTAGATTAGAAAGTTTCTTAAATCACTGGGTGAAAAAGTAGTTTAGAGAACAGGAGACAAGATGGAGGATTTAGGGTGTTGTCCCTTGTCCCTTCTTCTTTCTTCTTCATGTTCTCCTGGAGGTTTTTGGGTAGTAGTAAGCGATTGGATAGAAAATGCCGCAGTGCATCACAGAGGTGATGGGTCATTGGGTCATTAAGAAAAATAATATACATGTCTATTGTTAATTGGGTAAAAATAGATATAAAGATAAAAGAACTGCGTAGTTTGGGGCCATTTTGTGCATCAGACACGGAGTGTGCCACAAAGCCTTGTACCATCAGAAGAAGGAAATGTACCAAATTGCAAAGATTAACCTTGTGTAACCAGCCTAGAGAAACCTGTTAAGTTTTGTGACCACCTGTTAATAAACACGAGAAACAAGATTCTAACGAGCTCGGGAGTTTTCTTCCAATCATAAGGACTGAGATAAGTGGAACTCCCCACGAGGGAGGATCCCAGAAGAATTCAGCCCAAAGGAGGCTGAGAGACTAGAGAAAAGTTGTATCCACAGAGAATTGAGCCCAAAGGAGGCAAGGAAAGGGAAATTACACCTGGCAGCTGTCCAGAGCCCTGCCTGTCCCCCTGGAGCAACTCTGCTGCAGGATGTGACACTTCCCTCACCTCCTGGCAGCAGAACTTACCAGAAATTGGGGGAATCTTGATGCTTTAGCAGTGTCAGTCCTTCCAGCTGGAAACAAAAAATGAAAATGCTGAAATTTCACTGTAAATGGTGCATTCAAAATGTACAAAAGCATCCTGTTCTGCTCTGATAAGACCAGAATTTTGGTTTTAGCTGAAACAAAAATGAAAACACTGAACAAACTGATGCAATCATTTATAATGTCCACTGCCTATAAACCTCCATGAGATGTAAAAAGAGTAATAATATTAACATGGTAATATACTATGATAATCAGAATAAATGAAACATTAGGTCAATACGATAAAAGCTCTGACACGTGACATTTCACCCTAATGACATATTGCTGCAAAAGATTTTGACTTTCAAAGGACTCAAACTTGCACTACAAGCAAGAAAGACCTGTTTTGGCTCCTGTGATGAGGAAATATTTGATTTGCTGAGTTTTTGGAGAAGGGACATGGGAGCTTGGAAACACTTTGCCTCCCAGTTCCTTCCTCAGTGCCAAAGCATTTGAGGTAAGAGCTATCCAGTTTGGGGAATAAACTGGACCAGATCCTGCTCAGTAATAAACTGGCCCAAATTGCTGATTGAGAAAGTGGCCTGGGGATTTGACTCCTGCAGTCCCTGTGTGGGCAGGGGACTCTGAGCTGCCCTGGGCAAGCTCAGTGTTTCTCTGGAGCCAGTAACTCTGGCAGAGAATTTGGTGCAGAGGTATGGGCAGGGCAGCCAGGCTCTTCTGCTCTCAATTACAGGGCAATAACTGTGATTTTTCACACTTGGAATCTATAAATGGAAATTCTTCCCCCGTGAAGAATATTCTCATGTTACACAGCAGGTGGGAAATAGAGGGTGTGAAGGTAACTGGATTAAATTCTGTTCTTACAATATGATTTCTCTGCTGATAATGAAGTGCAACCAGTCTGGAATTTGACACTTGTGTGAGTTAAAGTACAGAGCAATGTCTTTGCCCATCCCATCTGCTCTGTTACTGAGAGAAAAAGCCAGAGCTTTCTCTCCTTAACGAGCACAGAGCCTAATGGCTTTATATCCTTCATAAAATTAGACTGCAGAATGCTAAGGACATTTGTCTGAAGTTCAATAATTAACTACAAACCAAGATGTTGAATTAGTAAAGCTCAGCTGGGCATTTATTGATAAAAGGAGCAGTAAGAAGTATTAGCAATGGGTAGCTGGCACTGTTTGGGGTTTTTTTAGGCTCAACTATAGATTTGTCAGGAGCAATCAACTATTGAGACTATTGAAAGCTGCAACATTAACTGCATCTTCTCCAGAAATGAGCCAGAAATAATTCAATAGCTCCAGGCAACCCCAAAGATTTTTGCTTTTCAATCTACCAATTATCCCATTGAGCACATCTCTTTGGATTTAGATCCTGTACACTCCCCTTTACGGAATAGAAGCTGAATGACTGTAGAGACCAACATGGTGTGAAAATAGGCGGCACACAATAATTCTGTGTGTGAAGCAGGTCAGACTATAACTGTGTATGACTCAGATTAGTGGAGGCAGAACCTCACTGGTTACCGTGAGGAGCCCTCAAGTTCATGGACACAGGAACATTCCCTGTGATCTCAGTTTCCAAGATTTAGTCATTCTCTGGCTGAACAATGCTCCAATTCTGAGTGATTGCTGGTGCTCAGTGGGTGCAGACTGATTCCCAGCAGACGCTTGGGGGTTTTTTTATCAGTTTGTGGCTTTTTTAAATCAGGGATTAAAAAAAGCCAAACCCAAACCCAACACATTTCATTTAATAAAAATCTGTAATGAAAATAGAAGCCTTCATACACAACAGGAGAAGGGTTTTTTTCCCAGAGTGTGTCGCTGAGCCAGGAAATTCATCAGCCAGAACTTCATGGGCACTGACATTACCAACCTCCCACTGCAGCTGTCAGGGTGTGGGGAGCTGCAGGTCTGGGTTTATGACCCCTGCTTTGCTCTGCTCTGCACATTTGGAGGTCACAGGGGAGCAGAAAGAAAAGATTTTCCCCCAAACAGTGCACACAGGCAGTAGAGACTGATCCTGCAGCTGCAAGAAATGTTTTTGTCTTGCCCTCCTGCTTCCTTCTACTCCCGTGCTCAGTGTGAGCATCTCTGAAAGTGCAGGCAACTTTCCTGCGATCCCCTTTGCTTCTCCTCCCACTCTGGTCCTTACCAACAGGTCAGGGGGACAAAATGGAACAATTTATTGTGTAGCTCCTTCAGGTGCATCCAGCTGGCTGGCCAGTGTGGTTTGGGTTTGAACACACAGCACCAGGTGTGCTCTGCCTAGGTCACCTTTCCAGAAAAATATCAGCACTGAGGAAACGCAAAGAAAACATCGAAAGTATCAATTCCACCCATGGCTGGCATTTTCTCCCTCAGATCCAGGGAGGGTTTGAGGGGTAGAAGAGAGCCAGGGGGGTGATTGAGTCTCCTCTTTCAGGGGCAGAGAAGATGTTTTGTTCCCATGCTGAACATGCGTGAGTGCTGGCTGTGGCGGTGCGTGGGGAGAGGAGAGAATTCAAAGAGTAAAATTCAAAGAAAAAATAAAATAAAAATAAGAATAAAATTAGTTTTTCAGTTACCTTTCAGAGCAGGCAGCAGTCCCTGCTTCAGACCACGAGCTTGGCGATTCCTCCGGGAGCATCCCGCAGCTTTTGGGATTTGCTGCCTTATGGCCGGAGTCAGGACAGCATCCTTTGAGCCCAGCGCACTTTTCCCCTCTGCTGCTGATGTCCCGGGCTCTCCCTGCCGGGGCTGGGCTGGCGGCAGAGCGGCAGCACCGCTGGGTCCCCGCAGGCAGCAGGGGAAGGAAGGGGCTCGGAGCTGGGAGCCGGGATGGAGGCAGAGCCCTCCCCCGGCAGCCACGGGCAACAGGCAGGGGATGAGGGAGGGAGGCTCTGAGCTCCGCTCGCTGCAAAGTTTCTGCCAGGCGAGGATTAACTCTTTCGTGCTTGCAAGGCTGCGCTGCCTGTTGATGGAGTGAGACGTGAGCAGGGCAGCTTAGGAGTTTCTGTCGTTTTCTGGGGGTTCAATGAGTTTTTTGGGTTTTTTGTGTTTTTTTTTTTTTTTGTTTGGTTTTTTTGGTTTTTTTTGTGTTTTCTTTTTGGTTTTTGGGGGTTTCTTATTTTTTTTTATTTTTATTTTTATTTTTATTTTATTTTTATTTCTTTTTTTATTTTTTATTTTTTACTTTTTTATTTTTATTTTATTTTTATTTTTATTTTTATTTTTATTTTTATTTTTATTTTTGATGTTTTATCTTATTTTATTTTTATTTTATTTTTTCTTTTAATTTTACTTTTATTTTTACTTTTTTATCTTATTTTTATTTTATTTTTTGAATTTTACTTTTATTTTTATTTTTATTTTATATCTATTTAAATGATATTTCTATTTCTATTTCTATATATCTATATTATTTCTATTTCTATTTCTATTTCTATTTCTATTTCTATTTCTATTTCTATTTCTATGTGGTTTTTTTGTTTTGTGCCTCCTGGGGAGGGTTACCTGGTGAGGGCTGCCAGGGTTCCTGTCTGGAGCACAAGCAAGTGCCACCTTTCAGCTGAGACCCTCAGGGTAGTCCCCAAGCGTTTGGGCAGTGGAGCTTTTGGTGCATTTTTGTCCCTGTGCCCACTGCTTGGGGGTTTGGGAAGGGCTGTGTTGAGTTTACAGGTCCTGCCTCACCTGAGTAGCTTGAAACTGCAAGAATGAGCATAACCCCAACTCTGCGGTGTTGGGGGCAAAAATTATTATCTCCAATTTATGAATGTGTGAAGCACAAATTTACAGAGAAGGTGCCACAGAAATGAGGCAGAAGGAGCCAGAACTGGGTGAGAACCCAAACCACGAGGATCCCTCTGACTTCCACCCCTTTTACCTGCATTTCCTCACCCTGCCAGGCTGTCAGAGTGGGGAGGTTTTGTGGCAGATGTCACTTTGGGATGCATTGCAGCTGTCCCCAAGGCAGAGGAGGTGACCAGCACACGAGATGGGGGAGCTGCAGATTGTGAGCTTGTGCAGCTGTGTGCAGCTGTGTGAACTTGTGCAGCTGTGTGCAGCTGTGTGAGCTGTGTGCAGCTGTGTGTGTGCAGCTGTGTGCAGCTGTGTGAGCTGTGTGAGCTGTGTGAGCTGTGTGCAGGTGTGTGCAGCTGTGTGAACTGTGTGCAGCTGTGTGCAGATGTGTGAGCTGTGTGCAGCTGTGTGCAGCTGTGTGCAGCTGCGTGTGTGCAGCTGTGTGAGCTGTGTGCAGCTGTGTGTGTGCAGCTGTGTGAGCTGTGTGAGCTGTGTGAGCTGTGTGTGTGCAGCTGTGTGAGCTGTGTGAGCTGTGTGTGTGCAGCTGTGTGCAGCTGTGTGTGTGCAGCTGTGTGAGCTGTGTGCAGCTGTGTGAGCTGTGTGAGCTGTGTGCAGCTGTGTGAGCTGTGTGAGCTGTGTGAGCTGTGTGTGTGCAGCTGTGTGAGCTGTGTGAGCTGTGTGTGTGCAGCTGTGTGAGCTGTGTGAGCTGTGTGCAGCTGTGTGAGCTGTGTGAGCTGTGTGCAGCTGTGTGCAGCTGTGTGAGCTGTGTGTGTGCAGCTGTGTGAGCTGTGTGAGCTGTGTGCAGATGTGTGCAGATGTGTGCAGCTGTGTGAGCTGTGTGAGCTGTGTGAGCTGTGTGCAGCTGTGTGAGCTGTGTGTGTGAGCTGTGTGAGCTGTGTGCAGCTGTGTGAGCTGTGTGAGCTGTGTGAGCTGTGTGAGCTGTGTGCAGCTGTGTGAGCTGTGTGAGCTGTGTGTGTGCAGCTGTGTGCAGCTGTGTGTGTGCAGCTGTGTGCAGCTGTCTGAGCTGTGTGTGTGCAGCTGTGTGCAGCTGTGTGCAGCTGTGTGAGCTGTGTGCAGCTGTGTGTGTGCAGCTGTGTGCAGCTGTGTGCAGCTGTGTGAGCTGTGTGCAGCTGTGTGTGTGCAGCTGTGTGAGCTGTGTGCAGCTGTGTGAGCTGTGTGTGTGCAGCTGTGTGAGCTGTGTGTGTGCAGCTGTGTGAGCTGTGTGAGCTGTGTGAGCTGTGTGTGTGCAGATGTGTGCAGCTGTGTGAGCTGTGTGAGCTGTGTGAGCTGTGTGAGCTGTGTGAGCTGTGTGAGCTGTGTGTGTGCAGCTGTGTGAGCTGTGTGCAGCTGTGTGAGCTGTGTGAGCTGTGTGAGCTGTGTGTGTACAGCTGTGTGAGCTGTGTGAGCTGTGTGCAGCTGTGTGAGCTGTGTGAGCTGTGTGAGCTGTGTGTGTACAGCTGTGTGAGCTGTGTGAGCTGTGTGCAGCTGTGTGAGCTGTGTGTGTACAGCTGTGTGCAGCTCTGTGAGCTGTGTGAGCTGTGTGAGCTGTGTGTGTACAGCTGTGTGAGCTGTGTGAGCTTGTGCAGCTGTGTGAGCTGTGTGTGTGCAGCTGTGTGAGCTGTGTGAGCTGTGTGAGCTGTGTGAGCTGTGTGAGCTGTGTGTGCAGCTGTGTGCAGCTGTGTGAGCTGTGTGTGTGCAGCTGTGTGCAGCTGTGTGAGCTGTGTGTGTGCAGCTGTGTGAGCTGTGTGTGTGCAGCTGTGTGAGCTGTGTGAGCTGTGTGAGCTGTGTGTGTGCAGCTGTGTGCAGCTGTGTGAGCTGTGTGAGCTGTGTGAGCTGTGTGAGCTGTGTGAGCTGTGTGCAGCTGTGTGTGCAGCTGTGTGAGCTGTGTGAGCTGTGTGTGTGCAGCTGTGTGAGCTGTGTGAGCTGTGTGAGCTGTGTGAGCTGTGTGAGCTGTGTGCAGCTGTGTGAGCTGTGTGAGCTGTGTGAGCTGTGTGAGCTGTGTGCAGCTGTGTGAGCTGTGTGAGCTGTGTGAGCTGTGTGAGCTGTGTGAGCTGTGTGAGCTGTGTGAGCTGTGTGTGTGCAGCTGTGTGAGCTGTGTGTGTGCAGCTGTGTCAGCTGTGTGAGCTTGTGCAGCTGTGTGAGCTGTGTGAGCTGTGTGCAGCTGTGTGAGCTGTGTGAGCTGTGTGAGCTGTGTGAGCTGTGTGTGTGCAGCTGTGTGCAGCTGTGTACAGCTGTGTGCAGCTGTGTGAGCTGTGTGAGCTGTGTGAGCTGTGTGAGCTGTGTGCAGCTGTGTGCAGCTGTGTGAGCTGTGTGTGTGCAGCTGTGTGAGCTGTGTGAGCTGTGTGAGCTGTGTGAGCTGTGTGAGCTGTGTGTGTGCAGCTGTGTGAGCTGTGTGCAGCTGTGTGAGCTGTGTGCAGCTGTGTGAGCTGTGTGAGCTGTGTGCAGCTGTGTGCAGCTGTGTGCAGCTGTGTGCAGCTGTGTGAGCTGTGTGTGTGCAGCTGTGTGAGCTGTGTGCAGCTGTGTGAGCTGTGTGAGCTGTGTGCAGCTGTGTGAGCTGTGTGAGCTGTGTGAGCTGTGTGTGTGCAGCTGTGTGAGCTGTGTGCAGCTGTGTGAGCTGTGTGAGCTGTGTGAGCTGTGTGTGCAGCTGTGTGCAGCTGTGTGAGCTGTGTGTGTGCAGCTGTGTGCAGCTGTGTGAGCTGTGTGTGTGCAGCTGTGTGAGCTGTGTGTGTGCAGCTGTGTGAGCTGTGTGAGCTGTGTGAGCTGTGTGTGTACAGCTGTGTGAGCTGTGTGAGCTGTGTGAGCTGTGTGAGCTGTGTGAGCTGTGTGTGTACAGCTGTGTGAGCTGTGTGCAGCTGTGTGCAGCTGTGTGAGCTGTGTGAGCTGTGTGAGCTGTGTGAGCTGTGTGAGCTGTGTGTGTGCAGCTGTGTGAGCTGTGTGAGCTGTGTGAGCTGTGTGTGTGCAGCTGTGTGCAGCTGTGTGAGCTGTGTGTGTGCAGCTGTGTGCAGCTGTGTGAGCTGTGTGCAGCTGTGTGAGCTGTGTGTGTGCAGCTGTGTGAGCTGTGTGCAGCTGTGTGAGCTGTGTGAGCTGTGTGTGTGCAGCTGTGTGAGCTGTGTGCAGCTGTGTGAGCTGTGTGCAGATGTGGGAGCTGTGTGTGTGCAGATGTGTGCAGCTGTGTGCAGCTGTGTGAGCTGTGTGAGCTGTGTGTGTGCAGCTGTGTGCAGCTGTGTGAGCTGTGTGCAGCTGTGTGAGCTGTGTGAGCTGTGTGCAGCTGTGTGCAGCTGTGTGCAGCTGTGTGAGCTGTGTGCAGCTGTGTGCAGCTGTGTGCAGCTGTGTGAGCTGTGTGCAGCTGTGTGCAGCTGTGTGAGCTGTGTGAGCTGTGTGAGCTGTGTGAGCTGTGTGCAGCTGTGTGAGCTGTGTGCAGCTGTGTGCAGCTGTGTGAGCTGTGTGAGCTGTGTGAGCTGTGTGAGCTGTGTGCAGCTGTGTGAGCTGTGTGTGTGCAGCTGTGTGCAGCTGTGTGTGTGCAGCTGTGTGCAGCTGTGTGAGCTTGTGCAGCTGTGTGCAGCTGTGTGAGCTGTGTGAGCTGTGTGAGCTGTGTGAGCTGTGTGTGTGCAGCTGTGTGAGCTGTGTGAGCTGTGTGTGTGCAGCTGTGTGAGCTGTGTGCAGCTGTGTGCAGCTGTGTGAGCTGTGTGAGCTGTGTGTGTGCAGCTGTGTGTGTGAGCTGTGTGAGCTGTGTGAGCTGTGTGAGCTGTGTGTGTGCAGCTGTGTGAGCTGTGTGAGCTGTGTGCAGCTGTGTGCAGCTGTGTGAGCTGTGTGTGTGCAGCTGTGTGAGCTGTGTGAGCTGTGTGTGTGCAGCTGTGTGAGCTGTGTGAGCTGTGTGTGTGAGCTGTGTGCAGCTGTGTGCAGCTGTGTGCAGCTGTGTGTGTGCAGCTGTGTGCAGCTGTGTGAGCTGTGTGTGTGCAGCTGTGTGAGCTGTGTGAGCTGTGTGAGCTGTGTGCAGCTGTGTGAGCTGTGTGAGCTGTGTGAGCTGTGTGCAGCTGTGTGAGCTGTGTGAGCTGTGTGCAGCTGTGTGAGCTGTGTGAGCTGTGTGCAGATGTGTGCAGATGTGTGCAGCTGTGTGAGCTGTGTGTGTGCAGCTCTGTGAGCTGTGTGCAGCTGTGTGAGCTGTGTGTGTACAGCTGTGTGCAGCTGTGTGTGTGCAGCTGTGTGAGCTGTGTGAGCTGTGTGTGTGCAGCTGTGTGCAGCTGTGTGAGCTGTGTGTGTGCAGCTGTGTGCAGCTGTGTGAGCTGTGTGTGTGCAGCTGTGTGAGCTGTGTGTGTGCAGCTGTGTGCAGCTGTGTGCAGCTGTGTGAGCTGTGTGTGTGCAGCTGTGTGCAGCTGTGTGAGCTGTGTGAGCTGTGTGAGCTGTGTGAGCTGTGTGAGCTGTGTGAGCTGTGTGCAGCTGTGTGAGCTGTGTGCAGCTGTGTGCAGATGTGTGCAGATGTGTGCAGATGTGTGCAGCTGTGTGCAGCTGTGCATCACGTCCCTGTGTCCCCGTGCCCCAGCAAGGGCTGCAGGCACCTCCATGGGCTCATCCTGACCCACAGCCCCACACTGACCTCTGGGTAATGGAAGTTCCCAGATTGTCTTCCATGGCCGGAGCTTGGGGCACTGAAACAAGCTTCCCCTCTGAAAAGTAGGTCCCACACAGGGGTCTGGGAAAGATGAATTCATTCTGTCTCCCTCTGCAGCTTTCTGTGTGACAAAATAGAGATATTTAATCTCCAAACTGGCTCCTAGAATAGCTGTCCCTCTCTGGTTCCCCATGGCCACAGCCTGAGCAGAGGGGCCAAAGGGTAATGAAAGCCAGAGCTGCACAGCTCTTTAATCCTCCTGGGATGCAGAGCTGCGTTATAAATCCATCTCTCCAAGGGCTCTTCAGTCTCTGGAGTTCACAAGCACAGTGTATTATTACAATGCAGCGCTCTTTAGATAAATAAAACATGGTCCCTTAAAAGAAACCCCAATTCCTCCATGCTTCTGAGCAGGGATGAACTCTCTCTAAACCAAGACATAAAAGGCGGCTTTGACTGGTGATTTTATTTCATATTTCTTTTGTTGCAATATCAAGTGCTGTCCCCAGTATTGCAGTCTCTGCCACCATTCCCTGCTAGGCACATTGGAATGAAAGTACAGTCAGAAAGCAGAAGGAAGACTGTATTTTTCCCCTGGAATTGCTACAATTGCTGCTTTACCAACAAACCACCTGACAGCACCTCCAGATCCTTGGCACACATCCTTGGATTTAAGAAGAAACAAGTGAGAGCTCCGTTTAAGCAGGAATTATGCTGCTGGTTGAATTTATGGGACCCAGAAGAGACAGATATGTTGAAACCTTGCATCCTTGTTTGCTATATAATGCTAATGAGCAGTGCTGAAATGAAAGGCTCTCTCCCTGTCCATGCCATCCAGCTTCTCTGCTCAGCTTTTTTCCCTTTTGTTGATTTTGCAGTAAATTATCTCTCCCTTTTGTAGGACCAAGCTGCTGCTTGCCGGGTGGGTGCACTTGGATTTCTTGTTTGCTTTGTAGCAGGGTATAATAATGACAGATGAATTTTAAATACTGCCACAATTTATACCAGCTGAGGCTGATGAATACTTGACTGAATGATTGCTGAATTCTCGAATTGTTGAGATGTATGTAAATTTTTGGGACAATCAGTGACAAGTTTGTGTTACATAAAATGAAGGTGTACAAATTCCTTTGGAGATACTCAGAGATATGACCCCAGTGAATGTAAATTTTTAAACATACTTTGGGAATTTGGGGGCAAAAATCCAGAGAGCTTGTTGGACTCCTTCCTTTGCACTATTTGGCCTGTGTCTCAAGCTTTTAATCAGGTCATTTTACACATCTTTCTCATAATGATCTCCACCAGTCTTAGAGTGAAATTTGGATTTAAGAAGATTTCTGGATGATTGTTAGTGAGTATAATCTGTGTGTTCCTATAGGGATCCTTGTGTTACCCTAACTCCTGAATCCTGTGAATGCAGTAAATTCATATTTTGGGTCTTTAACAATTCCTTGCAGTGCAGCTGCAGTGAATGGAGAGATGCTGAACCAAGAGGTAGCTCTTTGTCTTGGCAGGCTGGGATCTGTTGGAAACATGTTTTTGTTCTAATATGTTTTGATCTGTACCACAAACAGGCTTGTAGAACACGCCAAAAGACACGTTTTGGTAGATTTTGAGTCAGGGGTCTCCCATGGATGGAATTTAAAATACGATAAATACTCAGGTTCGTGAGAAATGGGTCCAGCTGCCACCAGCTTTGGGGGACAAACACCACAGTCCAAGGGGTGGCAACCTTGAAAGCAAAGCCAGTTGCCTCAGGCTTGTTCCTTGCTGAGGATGGTGGTCATGTGTCCCCTGCTCCCGCAGCACCCGCGCCTTTCCCTCTGTGCATCCCCAAACAATCTCCTTTTGTCCAGCACCCTGGCTCTGAAAATGCTCATGAGTTTGGACTGAAAGAGTTTTGTTGCTTTGAAAGGCTCTGGGGCTGTTTTGACAATTTGGCTTTGTTTGGAACTTCATCACGGCAATGCTTCAGTGTATTTATAGAAACTCAGTCTCCCACAGATGACTGAAGAAATTCAGTGTTGTCTGATGTTGCTGCTAATTTTTAGGAACATTTCTAATTTGATTTACAGTTGTCAGTGAAGGGCTTCATTGTTCTGCGCAGAATTCTGTCTGGAACAGCCCTGAGCTTCATTTTTTGAGAGTGGGCTTGTGGAGAAGGCATTGCACATCCCCAAAATGGCATTAGCACCACTTGCAGAAGGGACTGGCAGTGCTCGAGGTAAGTCAGTGAGGGCTGGCAGTGAACAGGGTCCTGTGAACATCCTTTGGAGCAGGGGGTCTTTGGGAAGCAGATTCCACCAGGATCCAAACCACAAGTTTGTGTCAGCCCCTCTCCACCAGGCTCCCACATGGATCAGGTGGGCCTTGGCAAAAATGTACTGAAAAATGAGGCAGGGATTGAACTTTAAACAGATCTTGTGCTCTCCAGCCCATAGTCTGGAATATTATTATTTCTCCTGAAGTAGACAGTTCTTGTAGCAGTGCCTATTTTTAAGGGAGCACAAATTCTAGACCCAGGAGCTTCATGCAGAGACTTTGAGATGTGCTGATCATTTGTTTTTGGCTGGCCAGTTGCTAAGACACAACCTGAGAGACGAGAGCGAGCCCCTGCGCTTCAGTCACTGAAAATGGGCTCCTGTTTTTCACCCTCCCAGCCTGGCTTGTCCCAGAGCTCACCAGGGCATCGTGTCACCCCTGATGGCTGCACAGAGCCACAGGAAAGCAGGCTGGTCTCCAGGAGATGAACTCATGGCCCTGCATGATGGATAAATAATCCACGAGGACAACGCAGCTTTTGTTGAGTCACTCTTGGAATTTTCTCCTTCCCACCTGCATGGCAGGGCTGGTGCCCCAGGGGATGCCTGGCACGGGCCTCAGTGCTTGAACCAGCACCTGAGGTGTGTGAATATGTGAAATTTGTGTGTTTTGTGCCCTCTGCTTTCCTCTGGGCATTCTGCATGGAGCCTGGAGATGTATTTTGCACTCACAGCTCACTTTCCCCATGCCAGCTCCATGCTCTGGCTGTGGAGAGCATTTCCCTCAGTGCTCTTCGTATCAGCCCGTGGTCACTCTGGAGACACTGGACACGTTGTCACCCTCCCAGCCCACCCAGAGCTGTGTGCAAAGAGCCCTTGGGCTCCTGTGGGCTTCTCCCAGATTCCTGCCTGCAGGAACAGCTTGTGGGGTTAATGCTGGGTGTGATTCCCTGGGAGGTGCTGTCACAGCCCGGGTGATGTGAGGGAGGTCTCAGATAAGGTCCCACCACCTGAGCTTGCCAGGCAGCACTTGTGACCACAACACTGGGCAGTAATTCCTGAGCAGATCCAGCCCTAAGCTGCAGTTCCCTGCTCAGCAGGATGGCATTTTGGTCTGAGCCCAGTGCTTGCAGGCTCAGGAATTGCCCAGCTCACTCCTGCCAAGGGACCCACCAGGCAAATCTTTAAAATACGAACATATTTTGTTCATATATGATTCCTATGATTTGTTCATATATGATTCCTATGATTTGTTCACATATGATTCCTGGACTGTGACCAAATCCTCACAGCCAGGCCATGAAGCTGAGTGCAGGGTGAGTAGAGCATGGGGAATGTGAGCTGCAAAACAGTTAAACCCTTCTCTGAAGCCTCTGATGCCACATTATTTGCATGATTCACAGTTAACAGATGGGCTTCTGCCTATATTGAGGGGGGACCAGTTCTTCAATTACCATCATTAAATAATAATCATGACCGTTTATACTGGAAGGAAAACAATTTTGTGATGACCCCATTACACCGATTTTTGTTTCCTTGGTTTGTTTGTTTTAATTCCAGTTTTAGGGAAGAAAATCTCTTTTCTCAGTTCTCATTTACAGAATATGCAGCTGAGAGAGCTCTGCCCACCCACACACTTTAACATTTCAGATATCAGCACTTCCATGCAGGACTGGATGAACTCCTTCTAAACCTGTCTGGAGGAAACATGGTTGAAATCTTCACAGCAGAAGAGTGAAAAACAGTGATAGATGCAAACGCTGCCATCTCTGCTCTGCCACCCATTTCCACTGCAGTTTTGAGGAAATCCTCTGTTTGGATGCATCTGTCCTGTACAGGAGAGCACAGCACAGGAATCCTGAGCTGCTGCCAATTGTACTGAAAGAGTTATCGTAGTTTAAGCTTAAAAAAAAAAAATCATCTGTGAAGTGATTCAAAAGCCATTCAGGTGTTTCCCTTTAATCCCC
The DNA here is from genome assembly GCF_030490865.1 of Poecile atricapillus. Lineage (NCBI taxonomy): Eukaryota > Metazoa > Chordata > Aves > Passeriformes > Paridae > Poecile > Poecile atricapillus. Next base: position 3,266,416 of record NC_081260.1, read on the forward strand.
TCTCAACAGCAGGGACCCCCCTCTTGCCCTGGCTCCCTAAACACTGCTCTGGCTTCCACCCCAAAGCATTTGTACCTCAATATCTGCCCTTTGCTGACACACAGCCCATGTGTTGCCCTGTGCACTGCCATCCCACTTTATTCTGCTGCACTGAGGGAATGGGCAGAGAGTTCAGCCACGTAAATCAATTCAGAAATCCTTTCTGATCCATGGGGAGCCCAGTTGGTGCCTGGGGGGTGCTGAAGAGGAGAGCAGGCAGGATGAAGATGTGAGTAACAGCTGCACAGTGTCTGAGTTCCCATTTGGTTTCACATGGGGCATCTTTACACAACAATTTTTAACTTGCACTGTTTTCATGTGAGAGTGGAGACAGGATGTCAGGCCAGGCAGCCCCTCAGTCTGAGCTGTGGCAGCAATTCTTCCACATTTATAGTAAAGCCAGGGGATGTTTCCATTTGATGCCTTTGTCTAATAGCAGTCACAAGTTCCCTCTTCCCCAGCCTCTGGGTCAGTAGCAGAACAAGCTCACTGGCCAGTTCCACTTAATTATTGCTCATTTTTGGTGAAGAAAAGAATAAAACATCCCTGTGTGATTCTGCTTAACTGATGTGCCTGGTTATTAATAGCCAGTTTTGGTCCCACTTCCAGCCTATGTGCCACAAAATACGTTTCCCTTCTGTCTCCAGGACCAAGTTGTCTGGGAAGAAACTGTTCTGTGAAAACATTGGACAAAAAGCTTATTGAACAACCCTTCCTTTTGAACAGAAGACTGATCTCTCCTTTTATTTTTAGCCTATTAACAACAAATGTTGCTTTATTGCCTCGCTTTTCATAGATGAAGACGTGTTTTCAATTTGGACAAAGATCTCTACCCAGAGAGATTCACCACATGGTTCTGCATGGCCTCTTGGTCCTTCTACCCTGCCTCCCTCTACACAACTTCACTGAGTTCTTGTCTCTATATGACTCTTCTTGGTCGGGTTCTTTCTCCCCTTGGACTGAGGTTGATGAGAGAGAGGCAGTTTTCTCTTGTTTGGACTTGGTTGTTTATTCTTCTCTTACCTGCATTACATGGATGCAGGGTACAAGGAGCTGTGTGCACTAAGATAGAAAGGTGCAAAATGGCCAACAAAGATCTTCTTCAAGGTCTTTTATATGTCTATTTACCCAATTAACAAATGCCAAGGAAATTATTTTCCTTAGTGACCCAATGACCCAACACCTGAGTGCTGCACTGCAGAATTCTCTATCCAATCACCTCCTGCTACCCAAAAACTTCTAGAAGAAGAAGATGAAGAAGAAAGAAGGAGAAGAGACAACACCCCAAATCCTCCATCTTGTCTTCTGTTCCCTAAACTACTTTAAACTCCAAGCTTTAACATTTTTACTCAGTGACATAAGAAACTTTCTAATTTACACATTTACACTCCTAGCTTTTCTATTTAACCTTAACAGTTGTTTTCAGGATGTTAAATGAAATCCAGTGCTTTCTTGGATGTCAGAGCCAGGTATCAGAGATAAGGGCACACTCTTTGTGCCTCTGACTCCAACAAGTTCTCACTGCAAGCAGGTTTTATCCATGCTCCAGACTGACTGTGCAGCAAGTCCCAGCTTCTAAAACCCCACACTTTGCTCCAGAGCCTGGGCATCAGCTCCAAACTCTGCCTGTTCTGCCACCTGGATCTGGTGCTGGGAGCAGGTGATGCTCCGTGGAGGAGAGAGGGGCAGCTGAGATGTGCCTTGCTGCAGGGAGGGCACTGGGAAGGGGCAGGCTGGGGATGCCAGGCTGCTCCCTGCTGGTATTTGAACAGCAGTTCCACAAACCCAGATTAAAGGACATTTTAACATCCTGGGCCGGGTCTCCCACTGGAATTGCAAAGGCATTCAACCCTTCTCTGGCAATGGCTTTAGGAAATGTGAGGTTTGTATCAGTGTCTATTCAGTGTAAAGCTTTCAAATGTTCTATTTCCACTTCTGGAAGGGAGAGGAGCTTTCTGTCTTACCCACTAATGCCAGCAAAATCCCTGGTCCCCATTTCCAAGGATTTTAGTCCTGTGCTACAGGGAGGACAAGACATGTTATCTGCTTCTGCATACAATTTATTATCAACATTTCCTGCTTCTGGAAGCAGGAAGCTCTGCTCCTGATGACAGGCCCAAAATTATAAAGAGAAAAAGTAGCAAGTGCAGGAACAATGTTCTGAACTGCTGGTGTCTTTCTTAAGCTGTAACAGGAGCTTGTAGAGCCTGTGTGTGATGTTCTGGGGCTCTCAGCAGAGGTCAGTCCTGCAAAGATTATCCTGGGAATAAATATATGCATTAAAATGGGATCAGAATGTAAGAGAATAGACCTCTGAGGGTCACTGCTTTAGAGTGAGGAAATCTCCATGCCCATGAGCTTGGAGTAGACTCAGAACCATCAGCTGTGAGATTTTCACACCACTCTGGAGAAATTTCTACATGTGGACCCCACCAGGCTGCAGGAGTGCCCTGCCTGGTTTAATGCAAACAGATGAATTAATCCTACAGATAATGTGAGAGCACATCTTCAATTCCACAGGGGATCAGTAAATTCCAGTCACTGAAGAAGAACTTTAAAACACCCTGCAGTGTAATCAACTCTGCTGATTTAAATATCAGTCCTCTGAAGGGAATTTAAATCTGAATCTCCCTGAACCAGCTGATCTCTTTTCAAGAAGGAAGATATGTACCATTACTTTTTCCTACTCATAAAATGCCTTTTGCCCTCTCACATATTGAGATATTTCACTTTTGAAATATCTCAATAATTCCACAAGCTACCTTCAGGTTGTGTAAAATACGCAGACACTTTGCAGTGCACGACCTGTGGTATAGAAGCTACCTTCTCCCATCAAATATTTCCTGTAGGCAGGAAAACACTTTAAAAAAGAAAATAAGACAATCAGGAATTCTTTCCTGCTCTCTGTCCCAGGAAAGCACAATATCCGACCTGATGGTAAGACAAGGACCACAGAAGAAGAATAACTCCTTTCAAAGGAATCCAAGACAAGATCCACAAAAGAAGAACTCTTTTCAAAGGAATCCTGTGTTAATAGAACCTGGCACATCAGTCTCTGCATTCACACGTTCCTGCATGAGGAAATCTCGACTGTCATTTTCAGAGACACATCCTGTTCTTTCTGTGGTGGGAGATTGAGGTCTTGCTCAGATCTGCTGACATGTGAGGATTCTCTTTGTTGCCCTGCTTGTGGCTGTCACAGCACATCAGCTTCATTACCAGCTGAGGTAAGATTTGTTTTATGAGCCTGACAGGAAATGTTGAAGTGTCTGAGGTGCTCGGGATAATTCATCTGAGAAAGAGGGTGAGTTCCTTGCACAGGGATCATGTTTGTCTGCTGGGAAGAGCTACAGCTGAAGGGAGTGCAGATGTGCAGAAGAATTCCATCACAAATGATTGCACCGTGTTACCTTCCCTTAATAACCTTGGCCTGACCCAGGCAGGTGAGGGATGCAGCTGGCAGGCTGACACTTCCCTCAGGAAATTCTCTGTCCCTCATCTGCTTCTCCCCCTCCCTTCATTTGCAAAACCTTTGATAATTAAATCACTGCAAAAGCAGATGATATGTTGGTGTAATTCATTTGATAATTCAGCCTAAGCCCCACATTTCTCTTTGCACAAATGAAATTAGCTCTGCTCACAAATGATCTGCTCCTGAGCTACCTGCTCACTCACACAACCCCTTTCCTAATTAGATGGCTGATACCATCAAAGCATGGCTTTCTTCCCAGCACAGGGAAACCAAAAAGGTGCTTTTTACTGCAAAGGTCCTGGAGACCCTGATGTAAAGGAGAGGGAGAGATTCATTTCTGATTTCTCACTCTTTTTCTCAGCTATGCTTCCCTTTCTTTAGTGTGTGTTTCTGAGAGAACTGAATGAAGTTTTGATAAACGCCTTTTTGGAGATGAAGAGCAGCATCCAGGTTTGTTCTGGAGAGCATGGAGTTTTTGAGAAAAGCCTTTTTGAGGAAGAGCAGCATCCAGGTTTGGCCTGGAGAGCAAAGCCTTTTCCCTGGAAGAGCTGCTCTGGAAGTGCCAGCAGACACTTTTCCCCATTGCATCCCAGTCCAGCTGCTCCAGAGGGATGCAGCCCCTGCAGGGAGGGTTCCACTGGAAACAAACCCCATGGACATCCTTTCTCTTGCTGCTGGCTGTGGATGAAGCTTGGAAATTTTTCCATTAGAAATCAGAGGGGTCATCAAACAGAGCCAGTGGTCCTTGGCTCTGCAGCCTTCCCCCAGGGCAGGTGGAATCAATCTGCATTCTCCAACCACGGATCCCCAAACCTCTCTGGGGCTGCAGAGATAAAAGCAATCCCCTCTGTAATTAATATGTTTGATAAGTAATGGGCAGCCATTAAAACCCAGGAGATGCAAGTAATGGCAGAAGTGGCTGAGGATGGCAGGGGGAACAAGAGCCCAGCAGGGAACAGGCTGGGATGGGAACTGCTTGTAGCTCACAGTGCAGGTTCACTGGCACTCCAGAGGAAAGGGACAACTGAAAATCAAGACCCTGAAAGCTGTAGCTGACATAAAAGGGTCCTGCTGCAGCAACAGCACAAAGCTTTACAGCTTGGGCAACCACCAAGGGTGAGCTCTCGCCCCAGCCTTACTGCTCAGATCTTACAGCAGCTTCAGAAGCAGCTGTCATGCTTGGTCCCTGACCTACAAAACCAGATGAACCCTGGTCTGATCTAGCTTCTAGTTTGTGGCTGCCTAAATCAGTGATAGCTGCTGGCCTCCTGATCATCTGGAGGTACATTTCCACCTAGAATCAGCCCAAACATTTTAATCTGGGGGGAAAGGCAAAACTTTTTGTTGTGTTTGACCTAAAAAATCCAGCTTGCCTATTGTTTACAGGGAAGGCTTTGTTGTCCCGTGCTTCCAGAGCAAGGGAGCCCAGCTCTGCAGCACAGCACTGCTGCATTAGCTCTCTCTGCAGGTGTGAACAATTTTCTTTAGGGATCCTGAGGGAATCAGGAAGGAGAAATGGGAGAAAGCATCCATTACAAATCTTGGCTTTTGAAAAGGAGAGTACCACAGGCTGATTGATATCCTCACACCAACAGAAGGCAAACCCAGCTTTCCTGGCTTCCCTATTCAGATTTTGCCTGTAACCCCTTGCAACACAAAGGGTTTAGACTTCAGGAGCCCAAAATGAATGAAGAGAGAAATAAACACCTTGTACAGGGTACTACAAACTTACATACTATTAAAGTATTACAATTTCTCTACCACACCTTTCCTGTATCAGCAAGCACTAGGGAAAGAACAAGGAAATCATCCCTTTTATTTAAAGTATTCTGAATGGTCAGACCTGGCCTTTAAGAAACACTGAAATTGGAAAAGACCTTTGCATTCATCAAGTCCAATCTTTGACTGAATGCCACTATAGCAGTGGATTTTTAATCTGGAAAGGAAAAAAGTGCTTTGGACTGTGCAAAAGGCCTGGTTTCACTTGAGTGTTTTTTGTGCTGTAGTATCAGAATAAGGCAAGGGAAGACTGTGATGGCTTCTGCCAAAGATGCCAGGCAGTCCTATAGAAGTCTGTGTGCTAAACTTCACAGACTCTGGACTCCCATAGCAAGTGAAGCAATCTCTGTTTCTGCAGGCATGGCAGAGAACTGTGTGTTGGGATGTCCCTGCTGTCATTTTGGTGTTCAAATCTGGTATTTTCACTGCTGGGGGATTTTCTGACTCAGTGCAGTGGGGTTAAGAACTTTCCTCAGTGGCTTTTTTCCTTCCTCTTTTTCCCCCCTCTGGTGTTAACTCTCCTTTTTCTGTCTTCATGTGAGCAAACAGACTGGAAATAATATTTCCTACAGCTTCCAACTGTGCTTGCTCTCAGAGAAACACCAATTCCAGGCTCTTTAAGAGTAGTTCTCCCTCAGTTTGCTCCTTCCCTTGCTCTCCCTTCTCTCCACATTGTGCTCCCTGCTCGAAGTCACCCCTGCTCCGGAGCGATGCTGGCACGGGGCCACCTCACACTCCAGATGGCTGCCACTTGCTGCTCCTGCCTCCTTATCCCAGACACAAATCCAATGTTCCTCACTTCGGGGAATGCTTACACGAGGAGGAGTTGCTGCCTGTTCCCCTCCTGAAGGATGTGCTCACTGCTATTTAGGACATCTTTGTTTAGCATCATCTGAACCTGCTCCAGGGCTTCCTGCAGGCTGCTTTCTAACAAAGCTGTAGTAGCACCTCTCCTCCTTGCAGCTGTTGCTCTGCTGGTGACTGTCACTTCAGGGCTGGTTATTCTTGGTTTTATCCACCCCATGGTTTGTGGGTTTTTCCCAGCTGGTGTGGTGAACATAAAAGGAACCAAAAGCTCTTTTGCCAGCTGGTGTGATGCAACCTCTCCCAGCTTCTGAGCAGCTTGCTGGTGGCTGTTTGGAATGGCACTGCTCCACTCAGATTGTGTTCTTTGTTTCAGTGCTCTAGAAATGTGGATTTAGGGTTTCAGGTCTCGTATGTTTTGATTTTGCTTATGGATCCCGTTGTACCCTCTGGAGACTTTGCAGCACCAGAGATTCTACAGTCGGGCAGCCAAACCAGGGAATACTTTTCTCCTCCTGTGGTTGAAACCGATATGGGCTGGCCACAGCAAAAAGAAAGTTATCCTGGAACCAGTTTTTATTGATGGGAAAGTAAATGGGGGCTTGTGGAAAGGTCAGTGCATGGGGATGTGTGTGCAGAGTCTAGAAAATGATGCCACTTTCTGGGATGTCCATATTAAACTGGATTGTGGCTGAACTGGAGAGAGGAGTTTAGCTGGGGAGTAGCAAAGTTGAAAGTGTGATGAGTGATTGCTTCATATTACCAAGTATAATTTGGGTTTGAGCTCTCCATTCCTTTGGGGCAAAGGGATGTTGGAAGATGTTTGGGAAATGCAAGACAGAGAACAGCTATTATGCAGAGAGGCTCAGAGAGCCCCTGAAGAATCAGAAGATAAAGCTGAGCTCTACCTCCTCTGGAACTTGAAGTTAGTTTGAGAAGCCAGAATTAGGAAAAGCCCAAGAGATTGTGTGTGTGCTCCTCCTGGGACTTGTCCAGCTCCTGCCACTGTGGCAGAAACACAGAAATGCCACCTAGCACATCCCACAGCTGTGAGCTGCATGGCCCCTGTCACAGCCATGCTCCAACACCCCCTGACCCAACACGACCCTGCTCTGCCACAAATCCAATGTGTGCAGTGACACAGCTGCCATCCACAGCCTTCTAAATCCTGCAGTGGATTAGAAATGTATTTATAGGAGCTGAGATGAATATTAATAAGTAGTTCCTCCCTGAAATCTAAATGTCTCCTAAAATCACCAGCTTTTCAGCCAACATAAATTAGCATAAAAGTACTGCTAATCTCTGTCCTGGGTGAGGGGTTGGAAAGCAGCCCTGCAGCACAGCAACTCGGAGTCTAATTAAAAGCACCAGCTCAGTCAGCAGCTCATTGGATGGGACCTCCTGTCTATTAATTAGCTGGATGTTGCTGTAATTTCATCCCTCACCGTACAGATCACCCCAATCCCCTTTAGTGACTCCAAATGGTCACTACAAGCCCTTCTAGATGTTCCTGCCATAGCAGTTACTTTGCCCTGTGGAGGGATAGTCAAGAGTTCGTGTCTTCTCAAGAAAACTCACCTTGGTGAAGATGTGCCTGGGTTTAGGGGTTGTTCAAGTGCTGGGAGGCCTGAGCAGTCTTCTCCTTTTCAGATCTAAATTCTCCACTTTGTAGGTGTGGAAGCACAGGTTTAAGAATAGTCTGGGCTCTAATGTGAGCAGGTATCTCTCATTTAGGTAAGACAGTCACCAGACAGGCACCTTGAGGTGTGTTCTTAGCACAGAGCTGAGCCATTGACAGAAACATGAAGGAAAAGCTCGTGGGCTTCTCTGAATTCCTGCTCCAGCTTCAGTCCCTGGGGTTCTGCTGTGTCCCTGGGCACCCCAGGGCTGTGGGAGAGAATTGCTCCTTCAAAAGAGGCAGCACAGCAAGTCTGCAGGGAGCAGCAGATCCAGGAGGACCCTGCTGAAAGCAACACTGAAAATGTTTCTGCAGCTAAACCCTGATCAGAAGTTGTTGGAGGAAGAGTGAAATATAAACAGTAAATCGCTGCAGGTCACTGCATAAAGCAAGAGCTTTTCTAGAGCTGGTGAAAATGAATTCCTTGGGCCTGGGGACTTGAGGAGATGGGCTGAGGGGATGGATTTATGGTGCCTGAAATGGCCACGTGTGTGAGTTCAACGCTGTGCTTTGGGCAGCACTGCTCAAAGGAAACCACCTGTGTGCACCCTGCAGTGGTGGCAGTGAAGAGAGTGGCTCTGGCACTGCCAAATCACAGTGACCACATGCACTGGGCTGAGCTGCCCATGGGCTAACACCGAGGAGCCAGCAACAATTCCATGGAATGAGTTAAAGGCTCATCAGAATGAGTTAAATTCCCATTATTGAATGGTTGAATACCATATGTATAAATATAAATATAAAAATAGAGTAAAAATACATAAATGTAAATATAAATATATAGAAATGTATATAAAACTTATAAATATAAATATAAAAACATATAAAACATATAAAAACATATAAAACATAAACATAAACATAAACATAAACATAAACATAAATATAAATATAAATATAAATATAAATATAAATATAAATATAAATATAAATATAAATATAAATATATATTTATTTGTATATTTTCATGAATTTTATAAATTTATTTATCTTTTAATGTATATAATATATAATTTATGTATACATAATTAAATCTATAATAATATAAATTATATTAATTATATTAATATTATATTGGTATATTTATGCTATATTAATAATATATATTAATATTAATAATAAATATTAATATTAACATATTATATTAATGTATAATTATAATAATATAATGATATTTATATATAAATATATTATATTTATATATAATTATATGGAATATCTATAATATTTATATATATTATATAATATATATAATATATATTATATAATATGTAATATGTAATATGTAGTATAGAATATAGAATATAGAATATAGAATATAGAATATAGAATATAGAATATAGAATATAATATAGAATATAGAATATATATAATATAAAATATAATATATATAATATATATTATATATAATACATATAATTTTAAAATAGATAAATATATATAAATAAATGAGTTTAATGCCATTATTGAAATGGGCATTGTGGGGAATACCACGAAGGTCTCTGCTGGAATCAGAACCACCCGGGGGTTCTCTTTGGCCTCTGAGCTCCTGCAGAGGTTTGGGGGCAGAGGGGAAGGACTTGCCTGGCCCTGAGAGAGGGGAGCAGCCGGTCCCGGTGGCTTTGGCAGCTGCTGGGATCACAAACCCTTCTTGGATTGGGGACACAAACCCTTCTTGGATTGGGAACACAAACCCTTCTTGGATTGGGGACACAAACCCTTCTTGGATTGGGGACACAAACCCTTCTTGGATTGCCATCTGCTGGCACCGCATTTAACTGCTGCCGGCCGGGGCTGCCAAAGGGACAAAACAAAACATGGACAAAATAAAATAAAATAAATAAAATAAATAAAATAAATTTTAATAAATTTTTACATTTATTAAAATTATTTAATATTAATATTTAATATTTAATACTAACTTTATTTAAAGTTAGTCCTGTAACTCGTTTTATTCAAAAGTCTTCACTTGCTCTGACTCCACTCCCATTCAGTACAATATTGACTAAGCTAAAACTCCACCTATGGACTTTTTCCCCCCCTGAAATAACTCAAATTTTAAGCTGGTACAGCCTAAGCAAGGGCTATTCTGCTTCTGATCCTGTCAGGCCTGAAAAACCATTCAAAATGATTCGAGAGAAGCTGAACAGGGGGAGAAAGATGTGATGAAAAGCTCGTGGGCTGAGATAAGGCCAGGGAGATCACTCAGCAATTACTGTCACGGGCAAAACAGATTCGTCTTGGGGAAATGAATTTATTCCCAATCAAATCAGAGTAGGGCAGCGAGAAATAAAAGCAAATAATTAAATACCTTCCTCCTACCCCTCCCTTCACTCACATATTCTCACCGCTCTCTTCTGGCTGCTGCTGGTGTCGTGCAGTTGCTGGCTGGGCTTTTTGGGGTTTTTGGGGTTTTTTGGGGGTTTTTTGGGGGGATTTTTTTGGGGGGTTTTTTGGGGGGGTTTTTTTCCACATTTTTAAATACGTTATCCAGAGCTGCTGCTGCTGCCAGCACTGGTGGTGTGGGTGTCCCCTTGTCCCCTCCCGTGTCCCGGCTGTGTGCAGGAGCCCTGGCAGGCACGGCTGTCCCCTCCCTCGGTGTCACCACAGGGTGGCATCGCTGTCGCCTGCGCTGAGCTGCGGGGACACTGCAGGGTCCCCCTTTGGGCACTGAGCTCCCAAATCCTCCTGCCTCACAAATATTTCCTGTCCTTCCCAGCTCAAGGACACCCAGCGTGCACTGGTGGCACTGGCTGGGGGTTAAAGGCTCACTGGAAGGAGCATTTTGGGGAATACCATGAAGGTGTGGCTACTGCAGAGTGGTAAGAGGATAAAACAGCCGGGTATTCTCTTTAGCTGGGGTGTGTGACATAAATCAGAGGTGCAGGGAGCAGGATGTGACCTCCCTGCAGGTCCTCTCTCCATGGAAAAGGCAAGGAAGGAGGTCTGGAATGGATGGGAGGGAAAAGTGCCATAAAGAAGGAAAGGAAATCTTGACCAGCCCAAAGCATGGCTGGGGCTGTGTGGGCTAAAACCGAGACAAGCCCTGCCTTTCATAACTCTGCCAGGGTTCTGGCCACAGCCTGAGCCCACAGACTGGAGATTTGGGCTGAGCTGAGGGCTGCAGGGCTGGAAACCACAATGGAAGCACTGATGGCCATGGCCAGGGCTGTTCATGCAGTTAAACTGGCCATGGGCTATCTGGGCACAGTGCTCTGGCTGTGCTCTCAGGGCTCAGAAACGTAAAGAGCAAATTGAAAATATTTCTTGGGTTGCCTAGAGAGTGAAAGTCACCTAATCCAAGAGGCAGTTTGGGTTTCTAATTGCAAACAGAATAAAACTTGGGCTCAGAGCAGCAAAGCACTTGATGGGTACAAGGAACAAAACAATGGCCTGCCAGGATTTCTGGCTCATTTCTGCAGTGGGGCTGCAGTCAGCTGAGCTGCCTTCCTCTGAAGGCTGGAGTAAAGCAGGAGTGGGCAAAAGTAGTGGCTGTAGCAATTCTGCAATAATATCCCATTGTGCCATGGCACACAGGAGGGATGGGCACGTTCTGCTGGGATTTTGTGTACACACAGCCCCCGAGGGCTGCTGCTGCTGCTGCTGCTGCTGCTGCTGCTGCTGCTGCTGCAGAGAGCCCTGGCCTTTGCACTTCAGCTGCTCTACATGACTGTGGTCACAGCCCACAGGCCCTGGGTAAAGTCAGGCTGCTGCTGATACAATTTTCTTGCAGCTAGCCAGGACTGAAACTCATCTTTTTCTCTTTTTTTTCATTACCGCAGCATTTCATCAGTTGATTTTCTGGCTTGAGCCACTTCCTCGTGCATCCCATGTACAGTCAGTGCTCAGACTCACACTGGGTGAATTCAGGTCCCATTTACATTTATTATTTTAACTGCAAACTTGCTTTATTTTATTTTATTTTATTTTATTTTATTTTATTTTATTTTATTTTATTTTATTTTATTTTATTTTATTTTATTTTATTTTATTTTATTTTATTTTATTTTATTTATTTTATTTTCTTTTATTTTGGTTTATTTTATTTTATTTTATTTTATTTATTTTATTTTATTTTATTTTATTTTATTTATTTTATTTTGGTTTATTTTATTTTATTTTATTTATTTTATTTTATTTTATTTTGGTTTATTTTATTTTATTTTATTTTATTTTATTTTATTTTATTTTATTTTATTTTATTTTATTTTATTTTATTTTATTTTATGCCTGAGCACCTGCTATCCTTGCTCAGTGTGAGTATTTGCATAGCTGATGTTGGGTAACCCTTAGGAGAGCTCATGGAATCAGAAATGTTGTTGACAGCACCTTGATGATATTCTGATATGATGACATGATCTACCTTGATGATATTCCTGATATTCTGATTCTCATTCCCCCATTCAGTTATTCTGTGGTTCACAAAGCTTTCCAGGCTGGGAATTTCATCAAATAATCTGTGAATGGTGTGTGCCCCCCTGGGAGGGTTTCCTAATGAACAGAACCTGCTTAACCTGAAGATAAAATAGCATCAGAATCATCTCTGTGGAGTTTCTGCTGTTGGCTTCTTGTCCAGTAGCTCCTCCAATCATCTCCTACTCCCCTGCAAGGTTAAAAAGGAATTATTTTCCAGCAAGCTGCAGGTGTTCACAAGGTAAAAGGTTTTTTTTCCCTAAAAATGTGAGTGCTAAAGTCATTGTCTCCCTGCTGGATGATGCTTCTCTCCAGTAATCTGTTCAGGGACATTAAATGGTGCTCAGTGCTTATCCCTTGATGGTCTCACTGTAGTGATGCCTTGAGAGGCTTCCTAGAGCAGAGTTAAAGAATAAAGTAGGGATTTATTAAAAGTCCTTCAAAGGATGCACCTTGGGCAGTACAAGAGCCCAGCCAAGGCTACACCCAAGATAGAAGAGAGGTCACGAGTTTTCACACTTTTATAGGTTTTGGTCCATTTCCATACTGGGGTTAATTGTCCAATTTCAGGTGACACAGTCCCATCCTCCCAGGTTGCTCTCCTCAGTTTGGAGCTGTTTGCACTTTCTGGGCCTGGAGCTGCAGCGGTGTCCTTGGTTCTGGGGCTGGGAAAGGATTGTTGTGTGTGCCTGAGCTGTGGGGAGAACCTGCTGACACTCTGTATGAACTCCAGAGTTATGAACCAGTGCAGTAGAGAATCTGGCAAATATGAAAACTAAAACTTAAGGCATCAGTAGACAGTGAGAACTTCTGCCTGAAGCCATCTCTCACCTTTCAGCACAACCCTGGTGTGCATGGGGGGAGCAGGGGAAGAGCTGCAGCAGTTCAGCTCAGGGTTTCAGTACTTGAAATAAAGCTACTTAGAAGGCAGAGTGTCCCACAGTGTTTCCATACTGTAACCTTTGCTTTAAAGATTAAAACCACACGTGGTTCTACCTGTGCAGGTCCTCAGGAGGTGTTTCAGACATCCCTGGGTGCCTCAGAAGCTGCTTGGGTCAGGGCTTTGCAGGTCAGGATGTGTTTGGAACCTGCTTCCCTCCTGTGCTCAGAAACCAACAGGGTTTGCTGTGTGCCAGACCCAGCTTTGCAAAGCCTGGCAGGAATTACGGGAGAAGAAAAACCAGGCTTGGTTTAGTTTGAGGCAGAGTTTGCAGCGCTGGCTCTCCTCGCTGGGGAAAAGGGGCTGAAGATGCCAGTGCTGACCTTGTGGTGTTTAATTGTTTCTCCATCCTGCCAGGCTGAGATTCTGTGTCTCTCTGGAGTGAGGGGCTGCAGCTCTGCAGACAGGAGACCCCGCTTCATTGATGTTTGAACAATGGTCTTTCAGTGTGCTCCTCATTTGCATGAGACTTGGGGCAGATAAGCTTTGCTTTTGATGGAGCTAAATGAGTTTTCTCATTGCTGTATCTACCTCAAAATGCCAGGACAGATGCAAAGCACCGATTACCGATAGTTTATTGTAGGTACATGATGTGTGTGCCTGAGGAACAATAGCAAAATAACTGGGGAATATTTGCTGCCATGAAAAAAATCGCCATTCATTAGTGCTGTCTGTATTTTTAGGATAAAACAGATTGGAACCAACTCCTGAAAGGAGTAAAACAGGCACAAAAGCTTCCTTTACCTGCTTCTCCTACCTCTTGATTCCTACTCTTCTGCTCTGCTCCTAGGACACTGGTACAGATAATCCTGCAGCCTCTGCTGGGCTTGGTCTGGGATGACATTAACTGAGTTCACTGAGCGGAATTCTCATGGAAAACAACTTCTGAAACCGTCTGTTGTTAGGAGTTCTAAGCTTTTAAGAAAAGCTGTTCGTGTATCTTTTACAAGTGCTTCCCCAGTGTCACCAGACTTCACTGTCACTGCCTTCAGAGTGACAGAAAGGATCTGTGTTTGAAGGGAAACACCTTGCACTTCCAACTCGAGTGTGACATGATCCCCCGTGATGCCTTTGATGGGATTTTCCTTTCCATCACTTGGAATTCCATCGGGAAAGTCCTGCAGGCCAATGTTACACTCAGCAGGCATTTTGAGAGAGGCTGGCAATCAGGTACTCAGTTACAATTACTGTATAAAATGAAATTATCAAGAAGTTATTAAATTCTTGGTCACAAGTCTAACTACGGTGATGCAGCCCATGGGCAACCTTGGAAAAAGGAGAATTTGGATGTTTTGTTGTTCCATTTGTCATGACCTTGGCTGGGGCTCACAGACCACGTATCATCCATGACTTGGTCAGCAGAAATGTATTCAGACATCCTCAGAGGGGCTCTGCACATCCCCTGGGTACAGGCAGTGCAGGAGGCAGGCAGAGACACGGATTTCTGCAGGCTTTGCACTTGGATTTTAAGGGAAAACGCTGCCAGTGAGCTGCCACCAGAACCTGGCTCGTGGAACACCCAAAATACACAGGGGGTGTGCTGGGGTGGAGAGCTTCACTTCCTGCCATCAGGAAATCTGTTTTCAGCTGGGAAAGATTTATTAATTGTGGTGGTTTGTTGTAGAAGAGAGGGGATTGAGCCAGAAGAGATCTAGTGCAGAAGGTATTTTCCTTTTGGATGGCTGATGTGGGGTTTAATGCTTTGTTGTATCTGGATGTGTTTGGGATATCTGGAGTTCACTGAGCTGCACAGTTTCCAGATACTCAGCACAGAAAATGATCTTTTCACTTTCAGCCTCCTCCCTGATGGTCCCTCAGGGCGTGCAGAGGCCTCCCAGATTTCAGAAATACCCAAAGCTGAGGTTACCTGCTGAGACTGAGGGCATCTGCCAGGGGTGTGGGGCTGCCATGGCCCCACTCAGCACAGCCTGTGGGGTGTGGAGCAGGTCCCAGCCAGGGGACACTGCTGCTCTGGGCACACCTGAGGAGTCCTGTCACCCTGAGAATCAGGCCTTTCGATATTATTTTCATAATTTCTAGCCACTTTCCCAGGAAGGTAACTATAAACATAGGTGTTAATACATTCCATTAAAGATTTGCCTTTTCATGGATGTCTCTCACGGCCAGTGTGCTTGGGAAGGTGGTGACCTGACTATCCAATCCCTGGTCATTGTCAAAAACCTATAAATGCTGAAAGAACAAACTAAACTTCCTTCTTCTTCCATCACACTTCAAGCTGTGGCTGTGTGAATCATTTTGTGTCCGCCAGTGACAGAGTCCCACACCGAGCTGGCCTCTGAGCTTCTTCCACCCTCTCCTCCTTCCTCACACTGAAAACTTTGTCCCTGCTCCTCCCTGGAGGTTCCAGTGGTTCAGAGTGTGAAGGATTCGGTCCTCAAGATCTGAGCAGCCCTTGCAGATGTTTCCAAGGCTTGGAGGTGATCCTCCACCCTTCTCTCCCCAGTGGCTGGGCTGACTTTGCCTCTCCAGCATTGGTATTTAAAAGACTTTCAGATGTGTGTGGTCCCTACAAAAATAAATCTCCAAAGGAAACAAATGTTGTGGTGAAAGTCTGCCAAGTCCCCACTGCTTATTAGCTCGTAGTATTATGTAGGAGGAGCTTAACTCTATAGCCTGATACAGGATAACTCTTTGATGAACTCTCAGCCCTTTTGAAAATTGAGATTTAAAAGGATGTTGCTCTATAGGGTCGAGATGGAGCCATTGACTTTATGGGATTTCTGCTGTGAGTGCCTTGACACACTTACCAGACCCCTGAAATAATAATTTGTCCTTTCAGAGATTTTTGTGTTTAGGTTACATCAAGCAGAGCTTTGACAGCGGTGATCAGGGATGACAATTTCCAAACAGCCCAGAACAACAGAGGGTGAAATAAGAAATGTAACTGAACATGTGCTTCTAAATAGACTGACTCGAGGATGTTGATCCAGGACTTCCTTCAAACCCAGTGATCTCTTGATTTTTCCGTGGTTCTGTGGTACAGCCAGAGGCAATTTCTATAGAAGTCAGGAAGTTGCATAGCAAAGCAACTGGGCATTGACAAAGAGTGTTTGAGACTGCAGCTCCTGGTGATGCTGGAAACTGGATTTTGTAGGTGTAGATGAAGAAGTCAGCACACAGCACTCACACAACCCCTGTCACCTGCACTCTGTCCCTCTCCAAAGTGTCACGGTTGCTCAGCAATATCAACAAACATGTATTTATATGGATTGAGTTACACAGGCAAAAGTCTAAATATTACCTTCCTGGAGGAAAGTTGATTCGCCTGATTTAAAGTAGATAATTTAATCTGAAGAGCTAAATTTATCTTTCCTCTGCAGCTAGATGAAATTATTGATGGGAAGGAGAATTTTCTTTCCAATTTTCAGTCACTGCCTAAAATTGTTTAGATTATGATGTCTCAGAGGGTGAGTCTCTTCTGATGTAAATATGTTTTGACTGTCATTAACTCCTTAAGGCCAGGGAAGAAGCTCTGAAGAAGAAATGAAGTCAGGATCAGGCCCTTGCTTTCCTCAAGAAACTCCTGCTTATTTCTGTGCCGGTATCTTTGGGTTGAGGTGATTCTGTTCCCACCTGGAGAGAAGGAAATATGGTGAGATTTCACTGAGGACATGTGAAATCAGTCTGGCTCTGGGGCTCTTCACCTCTGATGGTGCTCTGGCTTTGAGATCCTCCAGGTCTTGTGGCAGCATTAAAGGAGGACACACTGGAGGTGTTTTGGGCACCGTTCAGGAGGAACTCGAGGTTTTACCCAAGATGAGCATGATTTGCTATAGAAACTTTATAAAAGGGACAAATCCCAGTTCTCTTGTTGGAATAATTCTTTTAAAATGCTTTTCAGAGGGAGTGCCTGTGCTTCAAAAAGCTTCAGTCCCTGTCCTGAGCAGACGTGTCCATGCAGACTCACTCGTCTGCAGAAACAGGAGCCATCTGTTAATGGTGCTTGACGCCCTTTGCTGTCCTCAGAACTTCCCATACAAGTCAAATTTGGGAGATTAACACATTGTGGTACAATTCCACTTGGGTCTGCATCATCCTGCCTGGTTACTTCGATGTAGTACCTGGACCCCTTAGCCATCATCCCAAAATTCCTCCTCTTCTCTGTCAGAGCTGTGTGTGCCACTGAAGGCTGAATGAAGACTCTCCTTTTCTCTGTTCTTGCTGCTGCTGTACTTGGCACATGCTGAATGATTTATATTTTTGGCAAATCTGTAAAGCACTGGCAGATTTATATTTACAGAAGTGTTGTGTTAAAGGAAAGAACTGTTAATTCTGGACAGATTAAACTCATGGTGATGAACAGGAATTATCTAATTCAGAATAGGATCTAATGGGAAGGACAAAGTTTGAAGTCCCACATATCTCTTGCATCCTGAGATGAAAGTGAAATATACCCTGGAGAGGACAGACCTTGTTCTTCCCCGTGGTCCTCTCAAGGACTAATTCCTGAGGGAGGAGAGCAGATCTGCCTCCTCTCCAGTGATCTGGCCACGCACACAAAGGAGCAGCCAAAAGCTCCAGCAGAGGATGTGGGAGCCTTTGAATAAAAGGGTGGTTTCAGGGAATAAGAAACTTTTTACAAATGTCATGTGTGAAAGTTGCTGGCAGACAGAGACGAGCTCTCAGTGGGTTTGTGTCAGTGTTGCCTGGACTATCATGCACAGGGCAGACAAAGCTGGAATAAATACTAACTTCTTCTGTGTAAATGTGATACTGCTGTGATGTGCCAAAATGACAACATCTGATGTTTTCACTCGAAACAGACGCAGTGTTGTTAGGAAAGATTTCCTTCTACAGATGGGAAAACTCTCCCATTTCCAAATCCCACTCTTTTCTAAAGTAAAGCTGAGGCCAGCACCAGTGGGGTTAGGAGCAGGGTTAGTGGTGCTGCAGCATAGAAGTCTCAGAAAGCAGGTGAAAGATTTTGCTGTCAAAGTGAAAGAGCCCAGTATAAATTTTTAACAGCTGGGTCCTCCTGTAGTGGAATCAGAAAATAAACTTCTCTTTCTGTGGGATATGAGCCACGCTGGATCTGCTGGGTTTAGCTTGTGTTGAATGACTCCATCCCAAAGCCCCTGGGGATTTGAATGAACTGGGATTCAGCGCTCTGGCTTTGGCTTGTGTCCAATGTTAACAGAGAAAAAGTATTCAGGGGCACCTCAGGCAGAAGCACCAAGTGAATTCTCCCTTTCTGCTTGCCAGTGTAAACCACAGATGCTGTGTAAAACCAGCACAGGGGCAGGACTGTGCCCATTTCCACGGGTCAGAGATTTTCTCAGTTGCCTTCCTAACTCACAGGAGTCCTGTGCCAGCACTGTGCCACACTGTGGGGCTGTGACTGGGACCCCCCTGTACTGCTCATCCTGTAGGACTGGGGCAATTATCCTGGGGGATTTCTGGTTTGGATTGGCTTTTTTTCTGGTTTTTTGGGGTTTTTTGGGGGGGGGTTTTGGGGTTTTTTTTGGTGGGTTTTTTTTTTCCAGTTGGGCCAGATGATTTCTTGGTACAACTGGATTCAAGGGGAAATTTGCCTCCTTCCAAACACCACCCCCAAACCTGCCCCTCTAAACCTTTTGTTTACTCATCTGTTGACCTATCCTGAGCTGGAATCAGCACCCCTTCTCCCCCTGCAACACAGACTGTGAGCAGACGACTGATGGTGAGAGTGAAAATCACTGAGGCAAAGTGTTCCATCCCCGCGAAGGGATGGAACAAGGCACTAGGACCTAGGAGGCGTCTCATCCACCCTGGCAGGAATTTCTTGCTTGGAGCTCAGACAACAAAGGCAGAGTGAGCCTGGTTTTCTTTCTCTCAGCATCTCCACCCTGCGCGCTGAAAACCGGTGAGTAGAGCTTTTCCCGAGTGACTTGCATGCAGAAAAGTAACAGAAAGGAGGAATCTTTTCTCGGTGCATTACAGCATCTGCAGTTCATTTTAAAATCAAAAGCCCTGCATCCTCTGATTCATTCCCGAAGTTGCTTGGATGTTTCATTGTTCAGCGCATGACACCAGACTGAATCTGCCCCAGCTGGCACGGTGGGGGGAATGTTCCCAACTTGGGGTTTCTGTGGGGGTCGCCTGCGTTGTCACCTGCCTGGCGACAATGATTTTTTCCTTGCATGGGTCACGTTGACATTGTAAAATACGGGGAAGGGGCTTCATTCTGGCGAGTGTAAAGGGCGGGGATGAGATAGCAACAGCTTTTCCTGGATTTATACCTGGCTGCCAAGTGCTGTAAATCCCCGTTCAGCCCTGTGTTAACATGCGAGCAACATACGTGAGGTGCATGTGCCTGGTGGGGCTGGGGGAGTGGAAGGGTCTCTACTGCAGGGTTGGGGGGGGGGGGGTTCCTTCTCCTTTTGTGTTGGGGTTTGGTGCAGGAGAAAGGTTTTTTCTCGAGCATAAACTAGAGGCAGTGCGAAATTCCTGCTCGCAGGGTGTCAGCTCCAGCCTCGGCTTTTCTGTGCTGGAAGCCCCCGTGCTCAGAACAATGAAAGGTGAGGAGCAGGGGCGGCGTGTCCCTGGGGCACTTCCAGCTATTAAATCACTTAGGGCTGGAAGCGGGGGGGTGGAAATAGCCGCTTTATTTTCTCCTCCTCATTAAACGGGATGCAAAAATGCAATTCAGAGGAGGCTCGGGCTGAAAAGAGCTTACCGAAGCTGCTGTTTCAATGACAGATTTTTCTTTGCAGTCATCTCTTCTTAGAGATGTAGGCTGGTCCTGGGAATTGATTGATGGGCTAGGAGGGGGCTGCGGATAGGGGGAAGGGTGGGCTGGATCTCATTGCTAACCCTTATTGAACAGGCTGTCACAAAGAAACTGCTTATTCCCCTGTGACCATTCTTTCATAAATGCCAGTTTATTCTAATGTTAAACATTCAGATGCTCTGGGTCCTTCCGTGATTCGACAGATTGAAGGGCCGACTTACTGGGATCTCCTTGTTTTCTGTTGCCAGAGGAAACCTCACAGGGCTCAGAGGTTTAATTCATTGCCAACTGGTGTTCGGATGAGTTTTTTGGGGGCTGAGTTGTGATTGCCATGTATCCCTTTGGCCCCAAGTCCCAATTTGCTGCACTTTGAAAACTCCCAGGTGCAGGAGCAGGCAGCTCTCTAGAAACGCCTTCCCTGCCCCCAGTAGTTGTATCCCTTTCAAAATGCGAGGACCCCTCCTACTCTCAGTCCCCAGAATCGATACAAATCTGGGTCAGGGGAGGGGGCGCTTCCCAAATGCATCTGTCCTGCTCCAGACACTGCCTTAGTGTCGTTTTGCTCTCCGGATTGTGGCTCTGCTGGGCTCTAACCCGTCCCTTTGCCCTTCTTCTCTCCCCATCTCCTTCCTGCCCAGCTTCAGATCTTTAGGGTTCACCAAACTATGGAACTTGATTTTGGACACTTTGACGAAAGAGACAAGGCGTCCAGAAACATGCGAGGCACACGGATGAACGGCTTGCCCAGCCCTACTCACAGCGCTCACTGTAGCTTCTACAGAACCCGGACCTTACAGGCGCTGAGTAACGAGAAGAAAGCCAAGAAGGTTCGTTTCTATCGCAACGGGGACCGCTACTTCAAGGGGATTGTATACGCCGTGTCCTCCGACCGCTTCCGAAGTTTCGATGCGCTCCTGGCGGACCTGACCCGGTCCCTGTCCGACAACATCAACCTGCCTCAGGGAGTGCGCTACATTTACACCATCGACGGCTCGCGGAAGATCGGCAGCATGGACGAGCTGGAGGAAGGTAATGGGCGAGCATCGCTGCCCGGGCAGCGGGGAGGGGAGGGGAGGGCAGGGCAGGGGAGGGGAGGGCAGGGGAGGGGAGGGGAGGGGAGGGCAGGGCAGGACAGGGGCTGCGCCACCCGGGGCTGCCCAGGAGGGCACGTCCGGCCGGGCTCTGGGGAATGCTGCGCCCCGCTGTGCCCGGCCCTGCTCTGTGTCCGTGTGTCCGTGTGTCCGGCTCGGGGCTGTGCCCGTGTGTCCGGCTCGGGGCTGTGTCCGTGTGTCCGACTAGGGGCTGTGTCCGTGTGTCCGGCTAGGGGCTGTGTCCGTGTGTCCGTGTGTCCGGCTCGGGGCTGTGTCCGTGTGTCCGTGTGTCCGGCTGTGTCCGTGTGTCTGTGTGTCCGGCTAGGGGCTGTGTCCGTGTGTCCGTGTGTCCGGCTCGGGGCTGTGTCCGTGTGTCCGGCTGTGTCCGTGTGTCTGTGTGTCCGGCTAGGGGCTGTGTCCGTGTGTCCGGCTCGGGGCTGTGTCCGTGTGTCCGGCTGGGCGCTCTGGGTTTCCCAGCGGGGTGGGTGGGGATGGCTGGCAGGGGAAGCGGGGCTGAGGCTCTCCTGGAGCGATGGGTGGGAAGGGACGCTGTGCGGGGTTTTTGGGGTGCGGTGCACACGATGTGTGGGTACAGGGGTGTGGGCCGGGCCGGGCCGGCACCTGGGGGTGTGGAGAGGGGTGCTGGGGGTGCAGGCAGAGCGCGATGGGTGTTTGGAGGGAGGGGCTGGGAGGTTTCAGTGTCTGGGGAGCTCACATACCCTGATTAGAGAGGGGATTTAATGAGCAAGGTCTGTGAATAGAGAAGGGCGTTTTGGACAGGTTGCTCTTGGTGAAATTTGGGGTTTGTGCGGAGGAAGGCGTGGGGAGGGTGGGCTGCAGGGAGGGGCTGTGCTCGGGGGGTGTGGAGGGGTGCTGGGCTGGCCGGGAGGGCACGGGGGGTGTCAGGGTGTGCAGGGAGGGACCGGGGGGTGTCAGGGTGTGCAGGGAGGGACCGGGGGGTGTCAGGGTGTGCAGGGTGTGCAGGGAGGACACGGGGGGCTGGCAGGGTGTGCAGGGAGGACACGGGGGGCTGGCAGGGTGTGCAGGGTGTGCAGGGAGGACACGGGCAGCTCCTGCGCTCCGTGCCGGGGCTGGGAGAAAGGGAGAAAGGGAGGTGCCCCCCGTGGATTTGGGGAATGAGAGCCTGGTGGGTGTGGGGGAGCAGCGTGGGGAGCATCCCCACACCCGAGGGGGTGTGTCACTGAGGGATGAGGGATGAACCAAACCCAGCCCCGCTCGGAAGGGATGCCCTGCGGGAAGGGATGCTCTGCGGGAAGGGATGCTCTGCGGGAAGGGATGCTCTGCGGGAAGGGATGCTCTGCGGGAAGGGATCCTCAGCCGTGCCTGAGCCCGAGCTGCTCCCGGGAGCTCCAGGACAAGCCCTGGGGTGGAATGGCTGCGGTGGCCGGTCCTGCTGCCTTACCCAGGGCAGAGAGAGGGCACCCACAGCCACGCTGCTTTTCTCTTCCCCGAGCAATTCAGTCTTTGTTTGGACCTGGAATATCCTGTTGCAGGAGGGGAGGTGCTCTTCCCTTTTCCTCGGTGTTTTTCTCCAAGCAGACATCCTGGCCAGTTGGGTAACCAGGGAAAATCCAGGAGGTTTTTGCCTTTAGTAAAAGACAATGGATGTGGTGCGTGAGGCATGGGCTGCAGAGGCAGCCTCGGCAGCGAGGCATTGTGTGACCTTGACTAAAGCAGCTCTCCCTACAATTCCTTCTCTGTCAAGCAGGATACTCATCTCCCCAAAATACTTCATGGGGACAAGGACATGAAATAAATCTTGATTTCCACAGAGGAGTTTTCCTGGGAAGAAATCGCTGCCTTTCAGAGCTGTGATGCTTCCTAGTGGAGTTATTCTCAGCTCAATTACAGCTGTCGAATGGAGGTGTGGCCTCTCTTAATTTTAGAGATTCTGCCATGTTTCATTCTGGTCTCCTAATATGGCCACAGCCTTTCTCTAATGGCAGCTCTCAGTCCTGCTTGTCCTAGGTTTTATCTTTGCAAATCTTTGGAAATAACTCCGGGAGAAAATGCAGTTCTTTATTCTCCTTTTACACTCTTCCTGCTTTTTGTCAGTGAAGTTAAGCTTTAGTTGTTACACCTGCTTTAAATGGGTTTTGCTGCAGGTAAGGAGGTACCCAGCCCATGACAATACATTTTGCTGGTTGAAGTACAGACAGGAGATGCTGGCATTTGGGTTCTGGCTTTGTTCTGCCAAAATGGCAGCTGGAAACAGCACTGAAGAAAAGGCACTAAAACCAAAATGGAATGGTCTGTGTCCTCAGCAGAGCATCATCTAGGAAAAGAAAACCTGAGCAGAGTGAAGACAAAGGAATCTGTTTTTTGGACATGCCAGAGTAGGTCTGCACGCTGCTATTGATCCCGTATTTCTAGGGGTCACCTACACTTCTGTTGTGGAAAAGCAATTTACAGCACCGTGGTTATAACCAGCCTTGAGTGAACTCTGCCCTTGGCTTGGGTGTTTGCACAGCTCTGTGCAAGGTACCTGCATCAGACCCAGAATTTGGGAATAATTCTGCTGTGACAACACAAGAACAATGCACACACAACCAGGCCATGTCTGCCTTATAAATTGGCATTCTGCTTGGAGACTGAGGGTAACTAAACCAGTGCTTGTTGCTGTAATGGGGATAATTTATCATTGTCCTTTCCAATAAATAAGTGGAATCTAGGAAAAGTCACCAAAGAGGCTCATCTCAGTGGTTTGATGGCAAAAACTTGTGAATTACTGACAATATTTCACATCATGTTCTAAGTACTCGATTACTTCTGATTTAAAAATGCACTTATGTAGTGTAATGTAGTTCTGGAGGGTAGAGGATGATATTGCACGGTACCAATATCCTAGAGACAGACATTTCAGGTGAACAAAACCCACATGGTGTGCTGCTAATTAACTGGGGCTTGGAATCACCCTTTTGTTCCCCAGAACAGAGATCTTCCCTGGCACTCAAGGTTACCCTGTAATGAGAACAAGTGATGTTTTTCACACTCTTTTTTTCACATTCCTTCCATCTGCTGGGATGAGCCTCTTGGTCCTTTCCTGTACTGTGTGCTAGCACCCCACATTTTGGGAGCCCTCAGAACTCTGTCACACAGGTGCCTTTTGCTGCCACCTGAGTTGTCCCTCACTGGTCACAGGCTGCTTTTCCCATCATTTTCCAGGGATCTGTCTCATCTCCCAATGACCTTTTCTCAAAATCCACCCACCTGATCATTTTTCCTTCCCCTTTTCAGTCCTGGCAGCCATCTTCCATCACTGTAGATATGGTCTCAATCCTGACTTCATATTTTCAGCATTCAGCTTTAATATATTTGTAAATAATGCACCTGCTGGTGTTGATTAGGGCTGCATTCCTCTTTAATCTCTATGCTGGTTCAGTGCAGGCCAGCATCAAATTGCTGACAGCACCTCCCACTTGTGTCCCACTGCCTTGGCTGTTTCAGTTTGGGATGTTGGCCCAAAGTGCTGCTATTTATCGTGCCAGATGAATCTTTTGGAAAAAAGCACCAGGTGAGCTTTATTCCCCTTCATATATAATTGGTTCCAGTGACCAGGGCTTTGGGAAGTTGATTTATGTAGCTTCATTTACTGGTGAGTCACTTGTAAAGAAACCAGATAATTCTGTGCCTTGTGCTGTGATAAAACTTGCATATGGAAGATGCTAAAATAATCATGTGCCATCCTTCCCAGCCTTTCTCACGATGATGGTAGAGCAGCTGGCATTTCATCCAAGTTTCAATTAAAATTTAGTTCCTTTGGTGTCTGGACAGGGTGGTTTGGTCCTTGGTTCATTTTGAACCTCTTCTTGCAGACTTGATGTGATGAGAAGTTGTCCCACCTCAGCTCTGATTATTTTTTGTCCTTGAATGGAGGCCTGGGTTGAGGTGGAAGCTGATGTTGTGCATTGACTCCAGCAGCAAAGAGGTGGCTTAAGAAATGCTGCTCTTGGCCTCTTGTGCCAGTCCCCATTGTCCCAGAAATGAGTTCTTTGTGGGACAAAAGCCTTTTTTAGCCCTCTCCATAATTTTGCTGCTTTCTCATATTCAGCTTGTTGACATAATGAAATGGACAGCAAGGCATGACCTGGGAGTGAAGGCAAGGCACATCCAAGGGTGCATTTTATTCTCTGTCCTGGGCTGCTTGTTTGAAATCTGCCTTTCTTTCAAATCAAACACTAGAAAAAGCTGAGTAGGATTTTGTTTTGCTCAGTGTGGTTTCATTGCAAATGTTCTTGGGCTGTGTGAGATATTCCAGAAAGTGATTCCAAGCTTTTTGTATCCTGTCATGTCCTTGGGAATATTTTCCAAAATCTTGTCCAGGAGTATTTAAAGTAATCACAGAAGAGGCTCCACCCTGGAACTGTGCAGAGTCTGGTGTGTGCTGGGACTGAGGGGTTTGTAGGAAACATCCTGGAATCTCCACCCAGCGAGTGTGTTCCAGTTTGGAAAAGTGAAATCCCTGTAGTTTCATAGTGAAACCTTGGTAACCTGTGGAATTGTTTTCTGTGGGTGTTTGTTGGCCTGATTGCTCAGCTAATTACATCCCACAGAATTAAATTTCTCCGTGAGCTTCTGTTTTATTTGCTTGCTCATCCTGGCTGTCACGCTGGGACTGGTGTGGTCCCAAAATTCTTTAAGTGTGGTTTTGAAGGTGATTTTAAATCAAGCATTTCTTCCCCTTCTTCAGCAGAACAAGAGGTGCTTCTGCTCATGGAGGAGCCAAGGGAAGGGAGCTCTTCCAGGGGTCATTTTGCCATGCTGGAGTAGTTTTTAACTCATAACAGCAAATTCATGCATTTGAAACTCAAGGCCTCCTCCAGCACCATGTGGAATGAACTCTGCAAGGTGTTAAGTCCATTTAATTCCTGCTGCAGCCCTGGTAAATTCCATGAAACATAAAAGCTGGGCACAGTAGCACAATCTCAACTTTGCAACTGCAGAGCTTACAGCCACAATAATTGACTGCTGCCCACAGAGACTGTTCCTGGAATAACTGTTAACACTTAGGCATTTAAAATGGCCTCAATCCAGCTTTCCTGATTTTTCTCTAAAGACTTCTGCCCGCAGTTCATTATCCTTGGAAAGTTGCTGGTGCGTGCTGAGGAAGGATGACTTTTTCTGAAAGCACAGCCTGGCATTTTTGGTATTGTCACAGGGAGCTGCTGTAAGAGGGTTGGAGGATCAGCACTCATCTGCAGCTTAGGGCTTTTTCTAAGGAACCTTCTCTAAGGCAAACCTTATCTTTGCTGAGATCATCCCTTCTTTAGGAGCTGAATAATCTCCTTGTGCTTCCCTCAGATCGGTGGCGCTGGGATGTGTCACGCACTTGAAGCTGGAGTGATACAAGCCTGGCTTCAAAAGACAAATATGATGCTCATGATGAGGTGTCTGAGGTCTGCAGTCAGCCCAGCCACTGCTGAGGGCAGGCAGGAGGATGAGGAAATGCCTTGGCTGCTTTGGTGGCAGGAGAGGAGCTGTGACACGTCTGGAGCACCCTGGCATGGTGACAGTGCACATCCCCCTGCGGGCTCTGGCTCTGCAGTGTGAAAAGGGCATCGTGCTCTGAGCTGGCCCTGCACTGAACAAACCCTGGCCTTGGCACCACAGGGATGCTCCCCAGCCCCAGGGCACGAGTGTGTCTCTTTGGGGCTCCCTTTTTGGGGTTTGTTTGGGATTGATGATGTCCACTGTACCTTCTCATGGCTTGCAGTGGGATTTCTGCACGTGTGCACAGCTGCTTGCTGGCTCTTGAAAATATTTGTGCACAGATTTTTGTGCTTAGGGCTGGGGAGCAATATTCTTCTCAGAGCTGTTTCTTTTGCTCGTGACAAGATCTCACATCCCCTTCTCATTCCTTCTGTTATGCTGAGCACATCTTCTGCTGTCACGCTGTGTCTGTCAGTCATATTTCTGTGGCTGGCACACTTGTACACCTTGACTTCTCATTACAGGCTTAGCACAGACAGATGTGGCAGAAAAACCCACAGAGAACCCACTCCTGCCTCCATGGTAGCTCTATTCCCTGTAAGATTTCTTCTTTATGATCTCCTGGCCACATGGTGCAGTTAAAAGCTGGAAAGTTCACAGGTCTGCAGCCCATGCTTGCTCAATCCTGCTACCACCATGGGAAGGTTTGGCTAAAACCCCACTGTAGGAAGTGAAATGCTCTGTGGAAAGCGTGTTCCTGGCTGGCAAATGCATGTGCCAATGAGGGATGTGAGCCAT
This sequence comes from Poecile atricapillus, assembly GCF_030490865.1. Classification (NCBI taxonomy): domain Eukaryota; kingdom Metazoa; phylum Chordata; class Aves; order Passeriformes; family Paridae; genus Poecile; species Poecile atricapillus. The sequence continues at coordinate 3,293,611 of NC_081260.1, forward strand.
GATTTTGCTGCTATTTGAGAGTCATAAGCTGACTTAGGGAAGACATTAGTTGAAGTGGTTTTTAAATGAAGTTAAAGCACATCCTTAGGTCAGGGAGGAAGGACAGAAAAGCTCCTCTTCCCTGGAGCTGTGCTGCTGTGACTGCAGAAATGATGCTGAGAAGAGCTGCTGCTCAGAACTGCTATTCCAGGGTGGCACTCCAAGGAAATTTCTCTCCAGTTTTAGAACAGAGTAAGATTTTATTTGCTGGGGTTTGGGTTAAATGAGAAAAATGGAGAAAGGGCAGATTCCATTTTCCACTTGTGAGTGTGAGCACACCTTGAGAGGCCAATGTGTGGATCTGCACCCCTGCCTGAGATCACATCTGTGGAACAAACCCTACAAGAGTTTTGCCTTCATGCCACTGTTGCCTTTGGTGTACAGGTGGTGCAAATACACAACCAGCTGTGCTGTGCAGTGAGGAATTCAAAAGGACTCAGCTGCAACTAAGAGTAATGGTACTGTACCACACAGATCAAGAATCTCTTCAGCTTACTTTAAAATATGCAACTTGTTAATAGAAAATATTCTCCAGCACCTCACAGGTCTACAGAACACAGTGCAAAAGTGTTCTTTCTTTCACTGTGGAAATAATACAGATGAAGGTCAAAGGCAGATGAAAGTCAAGCCTTGCCACACTTCAGTGGCTGATAGTCTACTTCTGTTTTTTGGGTGGGGAAGGAGAGGTGCAGGTGAGGTCAGGAGCTGGCACAGGGGTGACAGCAGCAGTCAAATCACTTATTCTTAGTGCTGTTTTTAAAGGGAGAAATCCCTTTTTCTCAGAGGATAATTCAGAGTTCTGCTGAGCACACTTAGGAGGGCTCTGCTGCCCAGGGATTATGGGCTTGGGAGGGCTCAGGTTCTCAGGATGGTTAATTCCCTGTGAGCATTCCCAGCTCCTTGCTGCCCTTCTCTCAGTCAGGAAACTGGAGAGGAGCCTGGGCCTGCTCTGCACCAGGTGTTACTTGGCTGGAGCAGATGAACAAACCACAACTTATCACTTATTAATCAGAAGGATTTGAAGTATTCAAAGCTGCTGGAAAATTATATCCCCAGAGGGAATTTTGTATAATGTGTGGTGCTCTGGGGGGTATATTCCAGTTTCTATTGAGTCAGAGTCACAAAATGTAGGGGATTAAGGAGCTCCAGCTATGGGCAGGGCTGCATGGTTGGTTTATTGCGGGGTGTTGCTGTCAGAAAATAGAGATTTTTACTGTTTGTTCAAGCCAACAGAACCTGCTGGTGGGATTATTGTTAGTTTGGAGTACACCAGTTGACAAAATGCCCAACTGAGTGCTCATTGTGAACCTTGTCAGTTCTCTTCTCTCTTCTGTGTTTGTATTCCATCTTTAGAAGGGGAAACAGAATGTCTGCTTCCTGTTAATCAATGATTTGGGGCATTTTTATAGAACTGATGGGGAAGAGCTGCAGTTGGTGATGTAAACACCACGAGTGGGCATCACAGTGGCAAACTGGGTACAAAGGTGGGGTTAAAATCAGATGGAATCCTGCATCTTTTCTATGGCTGCTTGTGACATCACACCCTGATCAGTAATAGGGACGGAAATACACGGAGTGCTGCTATAAGCCTGCTAAAATCTGTTTATTGTGTGTCTGTTGTGGTCTCACCATGGGTTCTGGTGCCTCCATCAGAGGAGCAGTTTAGTCAGCAGAAGGAGTTCCAGTATGAATTTTATCCTGGGCACATAATGTGCCTGGGCCATGTGAACATCAGAGGGATGTTTGGAAATCCGTATTTTGCCAACTGGATGTCAAATCCTGTCCTAGAGATCCCTGGATGGGAAACCAGACTTGGCTCTGGGATAGGCTTTTCAAAGATGTCTGAGCCTTGGAGCTTGCAGTCAGGGACAGACAGGGAAATGCAGACAATCTGGTTTTGGTAAAGAAGGAATTTATTTTTTTTTAAAGAAATAGTTTTTCAAAATAGTTAAATCTGTATTTTGATTTCAAATGTACCACAGTACATGAAGAACTCAATTCTGTAATAGCAGACAAAGAAAACACCAGAAGAGACTCTAAAATCCTACAGGTACCCATGTCATGCCTTCAGTTCCTATTAAAATTTTATCTAATGGCGAGACGAAAGCTTCTTCCTCCAGCAGTGAGTGACTTTTTTTCAGTGCAGCCTGAGTCATTTCAGACCAGACAGCTACATTCCCTTAGGGATACTGGTTTACAGTCTCATTCTAGTAATAACTCTTCCAGCATCCATCAGATTTGCAGGCCCAAAAGAAGCTCCTACAAATCCTTTAAGGTGCTTTTAAAACCTTAGATAGACAGGATCCTGTAAATTACAGACAAAGCCTAAAACTAATTTTGGGTGGGATAGGGAAGGGCTTTTTGTGAATTACTAGAATGACCCTGTAACTCTTCTCTGCCATGTCTAAATTTGGATTTAATGTATTTTTGGTTGGTACCAGCCATGTAAATCAAGGAGTGGTATTTGGTGCAGTGTTTAATCTCAGCTGCCACTAGGTCTGTTCAATAATAAACCACTGATGCTCTAATAGTGCATATTTGTTATGCCTGCTAGATTTATCAAGGCTGCTTTTAATGGAGACTATTCAGGACAAGATTCTGATTATTTTTCAGGCATGATGCAGAAGGCACTTTGTGGATAAATGTTGGTGTGCTCTTGGCAGGGAATGGCACACTAAAGTAGTACCTAGGTCTATAAAGATAAAGGGGAAACTGGCAAATTTATAAAATAATCGGGGTGGTCAAATGAATTGGGTGTTCTGAAGCTCTTGGAAAGCTTAGCTGCATCTTCAGGTAGCTGAACACCTTTATAACTCAACCTCTTTTAACCCCTGGTTCGTGTGATTGTATGTCTCTGCTGATGGCTGACTCTCTTGCTTTGTGGAAATAGCAGCAATATTTTAAATGACCGTAAATATAAGATTAAAACAAGGCAGAATGCTTTAAGAACGAGCTGTCGTGGGAGTGCTGATGGAAACAATTATTAATGGTTTGCATGACCCGTGGGGTGAGAGCACAGAGCTGGTGGTTACTGTAGAATCTCATTTCTTCCTCAAGGGGAGAGTTACGTCTGCTCGTCCGACAACTTCTTCAAGAAGGTGGAATACACCAAGAACGTCAACCCCAACTGGTCTGTCAACGTGAAGACCTCTGCCAACCAGAAAGCACCTCAGTCCCTGGCCAGCAGCAACAGCGCCCAGGCCAAGGAGAACAAGGATTTCGTGCGCCCCAAGCTGGTGACCATCATCCGCAGCGGGGTGAAGCCCCGCAAGGCCGTGCGCGTGCTGCTCAACAAGAAGACTGCCCACTCCTTCGAGCAAGTCCTCACTGACATCACTGAAGCTATCAAACTGGAGACAGGGGTGGTCAAAAAGCTGTACACCTTGGATGGGAAGCAGGTAGGAGGTTTCGCAGATGTTACGTCTTTTTCTTCCTCTCGTCATGCGGCTTTGCTGACTCAGAGCAATTCTTGAAGCTTAAAATTAAGCTGAGATGATTGCTGCCATCTGTTCCTTTAGAAGTATGGCTTCTCATGCCAGTGGTTAGGTTACTAAATTTTCCCTGATATTAATACCAAGTGAAGAATGTAGCCGTGGGTCTGGGTGGAACAGATGCTGGCCCTGCACGCCGGCGTGCGGTGCGTGTCTTCTGGGCCGGCTCAATAAATAACGGGGGGAGTTGGGCTCACAGCCACCAGCTGATCTGGCTCTGGACTAACTGAAAGACCTCTCCAGTTTGGCTTCACTCGGTGAAAACGTGTTGCATGACTTTCCTTGCCCTCTGGTGAAGGCTTGCTAAGATAAAGTGATTGATCCAAGCATGCTCTTCTGGCCAGCCCCAGAGCGAGCAGGGAAAGTGTGGAACTGTGCAGCATTTCCTTGACTAAATGCACCAGGAGGTAACGTGCAGAAAGAGTCAGAAATATTTAGCAGGTCATCAAAATGTGCTTCATGTCTACGTGTTGCTGGAACTGAAGGAAACATCTGTCTCTTGTTAGCAGCAACGAGCCATTTCATATTGCTGTATCTATGAAAAGCCTGAAAGGAATGTGGGGGATCATTTTTAGAGCTGGGAAGAGCTAGATTCTTCAAGGACAATTCCGAGCTTGATTTAACAGTTCTGTTTATTGTAATTGAGGAATGATCTTATTTTTGTCACTATTTTTCCTGCTCCACATTCTGGAGTGAGGCAGCACAGCTCTTGTGTGGGTTTGGACGCTGGCTATTCTAGGGATTGATGGTTTTGCTTTAAATTCACTGACTCTAGAGAAAATTATTCAAGTACTGGCTCTGTCTCCAAGAAAATGCAGATTTTACAAATAAAGATGTTCATCTCCAATGCAGGTTTCTGCAGTCCAGGAGTGTAGTGCAGTGTGTGGGAGCTGAGAGCAGCATGTCACTCTGACCTGACAGTCTGGTGTCCCTGCCTGTGGTAGGAGGCTGGAACCAAACGATCTTTAAGGTCTCTTCCAACTCAAACCATCCTGTGATTCTTGCTTTGTCCCATCCTGTGTCCTGCACATTAGTTACTGTCTGGTTCCAGCTTCAGAGACACAAAAACTCCCATCTGTCTGCCAAAGCTTTCCTTTCCACTTGTCTCAACAGTGCTTTGCCTTCCTCAGACGCACATTTTGACCATGAGAGGGTGACTGTCCCTAGACACCTGTCCCTGTGTCCATGGACACAGTAACCTGCTGGAAATGAGCAGTGGTACCAGGAGTGGTGCACTGGAAAGCTTGGGAGGCAGCAGGGAAAGAGGAAGGAGGTTGTCAGATGACCCGTGCTCCCTGAGGGGTCACACCTGGGCACAGGGCCACGCCCTTTGGGTCACAGCAGCTTTGCAGAGGGTTTCATAATTGGATCTGACCTCAGAGCAGTTCCCTGCCAGTGCTGACACAATCCTGTTGTTCTCCCAGCTGGGAAGGAGGATCTTAATGTGAACCTGTGAGTGGCCTCAGCTCCTGGAGAGCTGCTGGAGGTTTGGAGGTGAGGTGTTGCTCTGAATGGTGCAGAAATAGGGATGCTTCCATCAGACTGCTCTCCTCTCCCCCTTTGAGCTGTTTACTGGTGATTCCCTTCCACCTCTGGCTGGAAAGAGAGACAGGATCAGCCTTGATGTGACATTTAACTTGTTTCTCTGGCTTTATAATTCACCATTTAATGAAATGAGATACTCAATTGCATGCTGGAGACGCCGCTGGGAGTTTCAGTGTGTGCAAATGTAGAATCTCAGACCCAGTAATGCAGTTATTGAAAACTGTGATTTGGCAGTAATGGGATGTTTGATATTCAATATTTGATGCTTGTTTGCAGCACCAATTGCTGTTGAGGCTTCCTGAAGAGCAAATCTGGTTCACCAAGGCTTTGTTTTTAGTGGAAGGTTTCCTTCAATGCTTGTTCTTTATTACAGATGTGTGTTCCTAGCATGGAAGTCAGAGCTAGAAGCTTATGCAGGCTGTTGGGGTTTCCATGACATACTGCTCCATAAAATCTGACCTCCTGACATGACATTAGGGGGTTTTGCATGTCTGATGCTGACATTAGAAAGAGATTACTGCATGCCTGATTGTGACAAACAGCACTTTATTTTCAGGAGGAAATATTCATGCAAAAATGCAAGCTGCTCAAAGCTGAAATACTGACAAGGATCCTGACAGTCTGTCTCTTTGAGTGCCATCAGAGGCACGTTGCTCCCTCTGTTGTGAAATGATAAAATGTACAAAAGGAACGTACAAAGGGAAATCATCCTTCCTCAGTCCACGAGCTGGAACTTAATGAGGGGAGATGATTATTTTATTTATAGGCATTTCCATAGCGCTCATCAGTGGAGTAATCAAGATGTTTTAGAAGTACAGACAGTGGTGGCAGTGACAGGGTGGTGTGTGAATAATTACATTTCTGTGCACTGCAGACCTGCTGCAGTTGGAGTTCAAAAGCAGCTAATTGAGAGCTGGTGGGCTGTGTTTGAATAAATGCAGCACTCGAAACAACAGTGGGGTTAGGTTATCTTAATGAAATTGTGTCTTTTTATGTCTTGGGTTGGCTGGAGAAGTATGGCCCTTGAAGCTGCTAAATTAGCATCTTGTGTTTAAGCAGTTTATTTAACTTGCACATCTTTCTAATGTCTGTGCTCAAGCTCCTTCCCTCCCTGGAGCAAATCATTACCTCTTGATGCACACCCCTGAGCTCAAAAAACACGTTTGCCAAAAGGTTTTTCAAAGAGTTGACCAAAAATGAGTGGTGACAGGAGATCACAGGAGAGATCTAACTTTGGAACTTCCATGGCTGAACAGGAAATGGTGTGGGTCAAAGAATTCAGTGCATTAAACAAATGCTGTAATGGGCCAAATTCGGTGCTTGGTTCCACAACTACAACTGTTGTAGTGTTGAGATGTGCAATACCTACAATTAAAATACACACATTCAGGGATTTAATTTGGTCAGGCCTGTGGATCATGCTGGAAAACAGTTATTTTGGTAGATTCTTCCTCCTTTTTTAAACTCCTAGCTCTACCCAATGTCCCAAATAAGTCTGGATTCCTGGGAGCTCTGGCTGCTCTACAGACACACGATGACAGCTCCTGCCCCGCATCGTTAGCAAACCAAATTAGAAAGCAGAATTTGAGACCGTGGATGAAGTTGCATTCAGATATTTTGAATGCAGTAGGCTGAGCTAGACTTTGCAGAGGTTGTGTAGATTTACTGTCCTGCTCATGCCTGGGCTCCTTCCTCGCTGTGGTGCACGATGTGTCGGTGTTCTCTGGGGAAGAGGAGGCTGCTCCATCACTGGCAGCTGCTGTCAGCACCTTGCTCTGCAGGTGGGGTCTGCCTGCATTCCTTCTGCTTTTGAGGGACCTGTGAAAGCTGATGTCTTCTGTGCATGCTGAGCTTCTCTTTTCCTGCCCTGTATTTTATTCCAAGGTCAGTGAGTTGTTCGGCCAAGTGCCAGAAGAGATGCAGTGACAAAAATCAGTCCCTTTTTTGTTTTTGGTTGTTGGCTGAGTTTGGTGATACCCTGGCATAAACAGAAATTCATCAGACATGTTCAGTTGTACTTCAGCATTAAGATTTTGTTGTTGTTGTTGTTGTGTGGAGTTTCTTCTTTTTCTCCAGCTGTTTTATTGCCATGCCTTAATTAACTAAACACCCTATTGTGTGACCCAACAATTATCAACACCAAAAATAAGCAGCATAGGTGCTGTTCAGAGCAGGGAGATCTTGTATGCTTCAGCTGCACGTAAAAAGAGATATTCTGGTCAACAAGCAGGGGACAGATTGTGGTTTTAGCCATGATACCACACAGTGATCTCCTCTGGCCTTTGAAATCTTCAAACACGGGGAGAAGTCGCCCATGCTCCGCTCACTGGCTGTTCCCTTGCCCAGACACTGTGCTGCTGCTCCATCTGAGTGTTAGCTGTCTCATCAGATGAAATTACATCCATTTCCATATGTCAGGGCACTTGTGACTGCGCTCCCAAAAGAATTTCCAGTCTTAATAAGATGGTCCCCTCTAGCAGCCTGAGCTTTGATAAGGATATCAAGTGGCAGGTGATGAGGGGAGTTCATCCTGTGTTTGCAAAGCTGATGCTCGTGCCCCGGGCACCAGCTCACCTCTCCTGGCCAGGCAAGAAGTTGCCATTTCATTTCAGATTTCCTGCACTAAGGAAGGGCAGCAGCCAGGATGACAAAGCTTACAGAAAGTTTAAGGTTTAAGGTTTGTGATCAAAGTCAATAAATTGGTTGATAAACCATCTCCTAAACATTGCACTAAGGGATCCCTACAAGTTGCACTGGAGAAACCAAACTTTGGAGTTGCTGCACTGATTTTAAGCTGGTATTTGGAAAAAAGAAAAAAAAAAAGTAGTAAAAAATTAATCACTCAAGGGTTGATAACAGCAGTGGACCAAACTCTTCCAGGGTAATGCAGATCTATTTATTGTATTAATGAAATTGTATCAATGAGACATGGAACAAGGTTTGTACCAAAACATAAAAATGCCTCCAACAGCTGTAAACTGTGGCTGGTGCTCAGGAGGAAGGTGACACCTGTGTGACTGTACCCAGTGACATCTGCATTGCTGGAAGATCAGAGGGAACCTATTCCCTCCAGAGCCCTGGCAGGAGTTAACTCACACCCTGAGGCACCAGCTTCAAGGTTACAGAGTGAACAAAATGCTTTGTGCTACTGCACATGTTGAGGGGAAGGATGTCAGAACAATTCCTCCTTCTAAGTCACTGTCTGCCCTTCAGGATACCAAAAAACTGCCCAGAATGTGCAGTTCCATGCACTCGTGTAAAGCTGGAGTTGAGCCTCGAAGGAAGTCAGGGGGAAGAGCAGGAGAGGGGTGCAAGTGTGTTCTGGATCCCACCTTCTGCCAAAGCTCCTGCAGCAGCAAGGGGAGCATGAGTCCCACCTTCCCTCCCTGCTGCACAAAGCTGGAACAAGGAACCTGGCTCTGGTTTCCAGCACAAAGCTGGAACAAGGAACCTGGCTCTGGTTTCCAGCACAAAGCTGGAACAAGGAACCTGGCTCTGGTTTCCAGCACAAAGCTGGAACAAGGAACCTGGCTCTGGTTTCCATCTGCTCCTCAGCCCTTTCCTCTCGGAGCTCCTTGCTCGCCGCTGACATTGGCCAGGCCCCGCATGAATCTCCCATTTTCATAGCAAGAGGACAGCTGAGGGTGGGCAGAGGAGCAGGCAGGATCCCTCAGGATCATCCCTCAGGATGGGGATTAGTTGCCAGCCTGGCAGGGCTGCTGCAGATGTCTGCTTTAGGGCGCTCGCGTGAGATGACTCCTCTGCAGCGGCCGCGCGCCATGCGAGGAGGATTAGTAATAATGTATGGACTGGAGAACTTCTGAACCCAAGTCACTTACAGAGCCAGACAACACAGCCTAGTTCTTCATCTTCAGGGAGCTCTCAGGGTAAGCTGGAGGTTCAGCACCACCTGATTCATGCAGTGACTAGACACTAACACAGACAAAACCAATTAGTCTGCAGGTATCCCACAAGGATTTTAGCACTCACTAGAATGAATAAGCCGAGCTTCCATGAGTGTGTGTCTAAGTACTTACAATAAAATATTCAGAAGACTTTCTGAGATATTCTTTAGAAACCTTATGCTTATTAATTTCTGTTTCCTCGGGTCTGTGGGCCAGAGGATCTGGGTGAAGAGGGGCCTGTCTGGAACTCTGGGAATCCCAATTCCTGTGTTCTTAAAGCAGGCACAGGCTGATCTGAGCAGCTGAACTCTTGATCAGACCTGTTCTCCTGTGGGCATTGTACTCACCTGGTTGCCATTGGTGTGGTCTCTAACCACTCCCCATCATAGGTAGTGATGGAAACAGGGGAAAATGGCTTTAAACTGTCAGAGGGGAGATTTAAATTAGATATTGGGGTAAAAATTCTTCCCTGTGAGGGTGGTGAGGCCCTGGCACAGGCTGTCCTGTCCCTGGCAATGTCCAGGTGGCACTAAATGAGCTTCAAGGTCCTTTTCAACCCAAACCATTCTGTAATTCTGTGTGTAGAGCAAAGGGAGACAGTGGAGGATGACATCCTCTTGCAGACTTTGCTGGATGTTTTGCCATTGCTTTGCCTCACTCTGAGGTTGTGGAGGAGGTGTTCTCCTCCTGCCTGCCACACACAGGGCTTTGGAGCTGTGTTAGTCACTGGCACCTTGCTGTTACACACATCCTGGTAAAAATCTCTGCTAAATCCATTTTTCTCTCAAGGCAGCGAGGCTCCCAGTCCACCAGCAGGCTCCAGAGTTGCTGTTTGCTGGAAATGGTTGGTTTTAGAGCCACGCACTGACCAGGCTCCAGATGAACACCTGCTCCTCCTGTCACAGATGGCAGGCTGTCAAAATTACTGAAAGATGCAGTCAGAGCTGACCTGGTGACCTGGGAGTACGTGGCCCCTGGTACTGCATCCTGCTGCTATTCACACCCCAAAAGAGACGTGTGCTAAAAATTCCATCCTCAGTAGCATCTTTATTTTAGCAGTTCTCCCTGTCATACAGAGTGACGTGTTCCCTTTTCACTCCAAATCCCAAGGGAGAAGAGGATTATTCACTGTAGTGCCCGAGGGTTTATCTTGGAATAAATGGGCTGAAAATGAGCAAGGGAAATAAGGTTGAATATCTGGAGCTGTGGACAGGCCAAGAAAGCCTTGTTGCTTTTTCCATTGTGAGTTTGTGTCATGATATGAAACTTAAGTTTCTGGTTCCTTTTTGATCCTTCAGCAGCAATCCCACCAGTGTGAATGAGAGCCCCTCCTTCTCTGGGAGGGAGATGGTTACACTAAAAGTATCCAGAAGGAGGGTTCTTGTAAATGTCTTATTTTGAGCACCTGAAATAATCAAATATGTGAATTTCCCCTGTTTGTAATGGGGAAATGTCTTGCTGATTCTGGTGGTCCTTAGTGTTAGGCTGTGGGTGACATCACGTGTGATTTTTGCTCATCTCTCCTCACCTGCAGTAGCTCAGAGATCGAGCAAATCCCCCCTGAATTCCCTCAGGGAACACACCTCTGGAATCTCATGGGGGTTGGTGCCCTGTTCCACATCTTGCTGCGAGTTCACCTCCTTTTCTTGACTGCCTGAAGCCACTTCTTCTTTTCCTTTCTCAGCTCCTACTGGCCTTCAACCAAAATCTGTTTTCATTCAGTGGCAGGTAAGTTGTGGCACAGTTCACACTTTTCTCCAGGAAAAGCCTGCTCTAGGTGTGAATAAAGGCAAACAACCAGGTAACAGAGGCTGCTGAGAAATGGTGTGATGGAGCTGTCAGCCAGCACAACAGCATTTCCTTCTTCCTTGCCTCTGAAATGTGGCCTGAGCTAGTGATTATTCATTTCTGTGTGTAGTCCCTGCATCTTGACAGAGCTCAAATGTTAATTAATTATTAATTTAATATTAAGGGGATTATTCTGTGCTGCAAAGGGCCCTTTGAGTGTGAGGGGTTGTCAAAACACTCCTCAATCTTTTGGCCGGACTGCCAGTGACAACAAAGGTGTTTTTATGGGTCAGGAAGGGAAGGAGGGATGATGTGCAGAGGATGCAGCCTCCATCCACCCTCAGCTCTGCCAGGAGTGACAAAAGACAGGCAGAAACGTGTCTCAAACAGTGTGCCTAAAGGAGCTGAGGAGAGAAAAAAAAGAGTTGGATGCAATCCCTGGAGCTTTTCAGAGCTGGCTGAGGTAGGGCTGCACATCTGGGGAGGTGCAGAGAGGAGCTGTGAGAGCTCAGGGCTGTCCCAGTGCTCCTCAGGCTGCAGCAAATCCATTAAAATAGAGCTGGAACTGCAGGCCTGCTCCTGGAGATTTGCTCAGGATGAATAGGGAGGAATAAGCAGGGCTAATAACCAGAGCATTCGCTGCTGTGAGCCACAGGCACACCCTGTCCCCTGTGAGTGTGCAGCCAGGCCTTGCTGGATGTTCTATAGTGGATATAGAATAATCATCTATATTATTAAACCCAGTCCTAGTTCCCTGGTTAACTGCAAGCGCTGTGTGGGTGAGTAAACACATTTTTATCTGTATAAATACATTTTATTAAGTGTTGTACAACACAGCTCTGCAGCTCAATTTGCTGTTTAAGCAATCTAAACTCCTCCTGTAGTTAAAGAATCCCAGGGACTATTGTGCTCTCTTATCCTCAAGCCATGTTGTTGTTTTTTGTTCCCTCACCCTAATAAACCAAAACCAAAGGCATCTCACTGTGGTCTTTTACTGCACTTTGAAAATGTTTGCTTACTCTTACATCATTCTTTGACATAAGTGCATATCTCATTGTTACTAACAGTTTTTAAATTATCCACATACTCTAAAATAAGTAGGAAATTAGTGTGTATTAGCTCATGGTGCTTTTGTATTTTTTTTTTATCTTGAAAACTACTTTAGAACATTTTCTCAGCTAGAGTGGGTGTAAGATCTATCCTTCCTTCACTGTTTTTTTTTTCTTTTTTCTTTTTTTTTCCCCAAATGGGGGATTTAGTTATGAACAAAAACCAGACGTGGGGAAGATGAGATAATATGTCCCGTTCATTAGCAGGATTTTTCCAGGGGATTTTGCTCCAGTCAGAACTGGCATGAGAGGTCAGTCCTGCCAGTCCTCCAGGTCTGAGCTCTGTTATCTGGAGGACAATGAGCTCAGCGAGCTTTTATTGGCTCCACAGCAATAATTATGCAGCCCCTGAGCCTTCGGGGCAGCGGGGGAGAGCAGGACTGGGGCTCCTTCCTCACTGCCCTGCCCTCACCATCTGCTCTGTGCTGCTTATCTGGTGCTCCATCCCCTGGGGCTGCAGGACACACAGCTCCTGCCTGTGGTCATCAGCTCCTGGCTGTGGTCATCAGCTCCTGGCTGTGGTCATCAGCTCCTGCCTGTGGTCATCAGTTCCTGGCTGTGGTCATCAGTCCCTGCCTGTGGTCATCAGTCCCTGCCTGTGGTCATCAGCTCCTGGCCGTGGTCATCAGCTCCTGGCTGTGGTCATCAGCTCCTGGCTGTGGTCACCAGTCCCTGGCCATGGGCATCAGTTCCTGGCTGTGGTCATCAGTCCCTGCCTGTGGTCATCAGTCCCTGCCTGTGGTCATCAGTCCCTGGCCATGGTCATCAGTTCCTGGCCTTGGTCATCAGTTCCTGGCCTTGGTCATCAGTCCCTGGCCATGGTCATCAGTCCCTGCCTGTGGTCATCAGCTCCTGGCTGTGGTCATCAGTCCCTGCCTGTGGTCATCAGTCCCTGCCTGTGGTCATCAGTCCCTGCCTGTGGTCATCAGCTCCTGGCCATGGTCATCAGCTCCTGGCTGTGGTCATCAGTCCCTGCCTGTGGTCATCAGTCCCTGGCCATGGTCATCAGTCCCTGGCTGTGGTCATCAGTCCCTGGCCGTGGTCATCAGTCCCTGGCTGTGGTCATCAGTCCCTGGCCTTCGTCATCAGTCCCTGGCCGTGGTCATTAATCCCTGGCCATGGGCATCAGTTCCTGGCCATGGGCATCAGTTCCTGGCCTTGGTCACCAGTCCCTGGCTGTGGTCATCAGTCCCTGCCTGTGGTCATCAGTCCCTGGCTGTGGTCATCAGCTCCTGGCTGTGGTCATCAGCTCCTGGCCATGGTCACCAGTCCCTGGCCGTGGTCACCAGTCCCTGGCTGTGGTCATTAATCCCTGGCCATGGGCACAAGTCCCTGGCTGTGGTCAGCAGTCCAGTCCCCCACCTGGAACACCTCCCTGTGCTCCTGGCAGAACAGTTTATGGCTGCAGGTGTTGTTTTTTCTGTCTTTATTCAGGTTCTCTCAACAGGGAACAGAAATGGGTTCAGGAAAGCATCTCCTGGTGTGAGCACTCTTCTGTGAAAGAAGCATTTCCTCAAGTTATTGCTGTGCCCCTGCACTCTTGACATTTTCTCTTGTGCTCTTCCTCACTCCCTCACACCCAAAATAGTGCAGAAAGAGGAGCAGAGTGGGACTAATGGGACCTGCTCTCCTCTGTGTGTCTGGTGGTGAAAATACACCAGGAAACTCTGCCTGTGTGCTAGATAAATCAAGTGAAAGATAAAATTGTGGGGGGAAAAAGTGCTATAACATGCAAAAAAACCCTTCCACCTTGATGATCTATTAGTATAAAATAATAAGACCATGGGTGGGGGAGAGCCAATAAACATTGGGACTTCAAAATTCACGAGGAAAGAAAGGCTCTGTCAAGAAAACCTGAGGTAGTGCTAAGAAGCGAAAATGTTATTGCAGATTTGAATCAGGTTTAGAAGAAGAAAGCAGGGTAGAAATAACTTCTTATCAGAGTAAAAAAAAAAATAAAATCAAGAAACAAGTGGTTTTTACTATCTTCCTGAGTGATCTGGAGGGGGAAGCACTTGGTGAGGATGATGAAAGGAGTGTTTTTTAATAAAAAACTGTGGGGACTGAGATGAACAGGCAGTGTAATGGATGATCCTAAGTTCAAAGCAGCACTGGTAGAAATTACTCTTATATTTGTCTCTTTTTAACTAAAAATAACTGTTCTGGAGAGAGGATTGCCTTGCTGAGGCAAGCTAGTAAATAATATCTTAGAGAATCAGAACAGCATGCTAAAGCATATGGTATCCATTCAAAATTCACGCAGAAAGGAGCAGCTTTTAAAAATGTTGCTGTATTCCATTTATCTTTCCACTTCACCTCTCCACATTCTCAGATGTGTCTCAGAGTGTGGAAGGAAATAAAGAGCTGCTGCAGTGGCTGTGCTGTGCTCCCATCCTCTGCAGCCTGCAGGAGGGCTGGCTTGGCTCCTGCAGCTGTTGGGAACTCATGTTCATGCAGTGTTTTGGAGCTGGGGCTTTGGTGAGACACCCAGGGGGTTACAAATGGCCAGAGCCTGTTTTCTCTGGGGTGCTGAGTGCTGAATCACCCCCTGCTGCCCAGTCTTGCTGTATTTTTGTGCCTGCAGCTTTGAACCTGGGACTTGAACTGTGGCTGGGCTATGGAGGGGACCTGGCTGCCAGGTTCACTCCTTTTGGAGACCCAAAGTTTCCAGGTGTGCAAAGATGTTGAGAGAAGCTCCAGCTGTAGCTCTGCAGATGGGGAATACCCTGAATTTCTACAGCCAGGTTCCACATCTTATCCCACTGCACAGCTTGGTGCAGCTTTTCTGTAAATAAAGAGGGCTTATCATAAAGATGGGGGCACATTTTTAACCTGGGACAAGGAGTAATGGTTTTAAACTTAAAGAGGGTAGATTTAGATTAGAAAAAAGGAAGAAGTTTTTTTACAATGAGGATGAGGAGGCCCTGGCACAGGGTGCCCAGAGAAGCTGTGGCTGCCCCTGGACCCCTGGAAGTGTCCAAGGACAAGTCTTGAAGCAGCCTGGGGCAGTGGAAGGTGTCCCTGCCATGGCAGGGGCGTTGGATGAGATTCCCTTTAAAGGTCCCCTCCAACACAAACTGTTTTAGGATTCTGTGCTGGAACCTTTGAAATGGGTTTGTCAAGACTGCATGGAATGACCCTGCTCTTTGCACGAGGGACATAAAATTGAGCTCTTGTTAACATCTTGTTCTTGGTGGATATGGACCTGTCCATCCTTCAGTCAGATTGTGGAGCCACTAACTCAGCATTTGTAGCTTCTCTCAGCCACTTCTGTAACTTTTGCTTTCCTTTTATTTCCCAGATACTATAAATGGAGAGAAAAAGACACCCCTCACTTTACTCCCCAGCACCCAGTGTTAATAGGAGATCGTAAAGTATTTTAGTAATGGGGGGAAAAAAGTAAAAATCCAGTGCAGCCATTTCAACTTAGTCAAGAGTTTTAAACTTGGCAGATAAATTATTTGGGGAGAGATGCTGAGAAGCATTCGCAGACAAGCAAAAAAATCTGTGTGAAACCCTAAACCTGAGCAGCCTTCCATCAGGGAGCTCAGCTTTAGCTCATCATGAACTAAACTTCTCTTCCTCAAATGTGCAGATATCAGGAACCTTATCAATTGCTGGCAGGCTGCAGGATTACATGTAAATGAAGTGTATCAAAGAGTCGAGTTAGGTAGCCAACATTAGGATCTAAGAACATTATTCTTGCCTACTTGAACGCCCTTCATAATGGATTAGAAACAAGAAATTACATCTCTTAATACCAGCTGAAGTTTGAAGCATCTTTTTTGCTTTTAGTGAATTTTAATATTTTGAGAGTAAATGGTACTGGGGATTTCCTTCATTTTAGACAACCTCAGTCACGGAGGTTTGCAAAATGATGTGTTCATTTCACAATCAAAATGAAAGCCACAAGGCTGAATTTTATACAAGAAATTCAACAGAGTTGTTGGCAAATGTTATTTTTAGCACTGTAGAGCAACAGAGATCTTTATAGTCTTGGCAATTCTTGCAGTTTTAAAATGGAGAACAGCTCTTGAAATGTCTGCTTTTCCTTGAATTTTCATCCATATCATGAGTTTCTTCATAAAGTTTTTGCACTGCTTTTGGCAGCAGGTAGTGATTTAGTGCCAGGCAGTGGAGAACTGCTCCATTTTACTCCATTTCTGCAGAAGGCTCTTTCTTCCAAAAAGGAGATGCTGGAGAAAAATGCTGTCTGATCCTGACATTCATTGTTTGGGTTGTTTCCAGTTGCATGTGTTCAGTGGAGGGTAAAATGGACAGCAGATAAGGAAAAAAATAAAGTTGGGCCAAAAGTGCACTGAGCACTATTTTACAGATCTCATAATGAGTGAAAACCAAGTTTATTTTTTTCTTCTCAGCACAGCTCACAAAGCCCTTCTTTCTGTCCAAAGCAGAAGGTAATTGCCCCAGGAAATATCTGATGTCTCAGATGAGTGGCAATGTGCTGCAGGTATTCAGGAGTGGGTCTCGGGACTCCTGGCATGAATCCAGCTGCACTGTGGGACCACCAGAAAAGCAATTAATTTGCTGTTTTCAGACTGGGCTGCTGTGACACATTTAAACTCACAGGGAGCTGAAATGAGTTTGTCAATTTGTCTTTAATGTCCAGGTTGGAAGAGTTTTCACGCATCTCTGTCTTAGCTGCCTTCAGGTAAAACAGGACTCATTTGTAAGGCTGCTGAGAGCTGGGGAATGGTGTGGCTCAGGGAAGGTTTCTCTGCCTAAATTCTGCATGAGGAATGTCTATTGCCCCTCTCTAAACAGTGCTGTGCAATCAGGAACAAGCAGAGCACACTTTGAATGGTCATTTATCTCTCCATTTCCCCTCCTCCCATTCTATTCACTCCCAGCCCTGCGTGCATGGGGATTTTCCTGTTTGCTTTGCTTTCCTTGCCATATTGTTCCAATTACCAGACAATATTTTTTCACCTCCACTTAACTTACACATGGGTATGACTTACAGCTGGGACAATGCAGTCATTCTGGCATTGTGGGCCACCTTCTGCTGCTTTTTGGACCACCAGCTAAGACTGACAGAGAATAGAAGTCTCAACAGCATCACAACAGACTGAATCCCCCTTGTTTTCATTGCACAGCTTACAGAATACCTTCTCTTAATTCTGCAAGGGTCTGGCATCTAAAACAAAATCAGCATCCGGGTCCTGCCCCCCTCAGCGGGCGAGATGCACCGAGGGCAGTCTCTGGTGCCATATTTAGGCAGGAGACAAAGCTGAGATTGATTCAGTCCCAGCCTTCACGTGTGCTTCCTTTCCATAAGTCATGCTTTCACTTCTCCTCTGCAGGCTGGCAGCTGCGAGGGCTGGTTGCTTGGTGATGCTCTCAGCAGCACAAAGAGCTCTCAGCTGGGAGGCCAGGGCTGTCCGCCACAAACAGCTGGGATAATTTTATTTGTCTTTCTCTTGTTCCCAGTAATTGCGAGGAGCCGAATCAAAGTCAACAGGACAGAAAAGGGAGCGCCAGCAGATGCTATTTATGGCTTCTTTAGCACGCACCTTTTTCTATCCCGAGTCAGGGCAGTGACAGCGTGAGCCAGAAGTGGCCTTTCATTTATTTCCGAAATGCAGCAATGAAATGAAAAGGTGTGATTTCCACTGCTGCTTCAGGCAGGCTTTTACCAGCTTCTATATAAAAGCAACATGTGAGACGGGGATTTGGATTTATGAATCATTGTTCCCTAATCCAGTGTGTGACTGCCTGCCTGCTCATTCTTTGTAATAATCCTGTGCTGTGCAGGTCATATCTGTGAAATGGCTGTGAATGACTCCTCCTCTGCCTCAGAAGAGCACACTGCTCCTCGGATTTTGTGAAAGGCAGAACAATGAATAATCTGTTGATTCTAGTCAGGTGTTAATGGCTTTTTTGGTAATTTATTTATGCAAGGTGCTATGTGCTAACAAATAAACTCTAAATGTTTACAGTTCACTGATGAAATGCATGAATGCACTAAAGATCTGCTGTTCAACTCAAGACCAGAAAGTGGGGTTGGTTTCTGGCATTTTCCTCCCAGATCAAAAGCCCTGAAGGTACCGAGAAGTAAAAGTACCTTTTGAGAGTTTGGGCTGCTCTGCTCCCAGGGCTAAAGTCAAGAAAGATTGAGGAGCATGAACTGAAGTGGAAACACACCTGCCTAACTGAGTGCTAAATGTAGCATGCAGGGAAAGGGCTTCCTCGGTGTGATCTCCTGATCTGATTGTAAGAATGAGGAATCCGAATTTTAGAGCCTCACACTCCTGAGCTGTCATAGCAGGTGTTGTAGTGGAGACCTGGGGGCTTTGGACCTTTTATTTATGGCCACATGCCTACACAGGGCCTTACCACATGAACCTTTTCATTGAAGAAACACCAGCCAGGCTGGAATTTCTCTCTTAAAAAACACATACTTAAGCCATAATCTCTTTTTTTTTGCCCTGAAAACATTTTGTCACTCTAATACAGGCACTCATGGCACAGTTTTCATCCCTGAGCTGGTGCTTCCCAGATACTTTTTGCATGCGTGGTATTTGCATGGATTTTGTTGATTCCAAATCCAGCGGTTTCGGGTGCGCTGCTTCGGATGCACGGAGACAATAATCGGGGCAATCCCCTAGCTCGTGCTTTAGGGTTTACAGCCATCACTGAAGGGATCAGGAGGGAATTGGCCTTTCCAGGCAGCATCGTGCAGGAGGATGTGAGTACATTTGTGAAGGAGAAGCTTTTCCTGTTTGCTGAAACATCAGCTCTTAGCTCCTCACGGGGGCTGTGCATCAGGGAGCGATGGACTGATCTGATCCTCTGTGTCAAATCCTTATGTAAATGCAACAGCCTAATCCCCTTGCCCTAATAGGAATTTCACACCTTAATCCTCACTGTGTTCAGGGGCAGACATTCCTAGCAGGCAGTTTGAGGAGTCCATCCTTTTTGAGGGAAGTCACTGGGTATAAGTTTGTGGTACCAGGGAAGCTCTGGAGTCCGATTTGTAGGGAAGATTGAAGCATGTCACTAATAAAAGAGAGGGGATTATGTTCCTAAATTATCAGTGGATTTCAGAGGATTTGCCACACCAAATGAGACCATTAACCTACCGAGTCCTTCATTTTGCCCCTGGCTGCCTCTTTGCTGTAGCTGGAAATGCTCCCTGGGCAATAGAGTGGGGTCTGCAGGAGTGGGAGGAATAGGATTCCCTCCTGAGCCCTGCAGCAATCCAGGCTGTGCCCTGCAGCCTGACACGGCTCCCTGAGCCCTGGGCTTCCACTGCTCAGCTTGGAGGAGGTGTCCATCAGTGCAGGTGCTGTCATTCTGAATAAACTTGTAATTTACATTATTATGTAACCTCGAAGAAGTACTAAAAATACTAAAAAAAGAACTGCTAAAAAGGCCGGAGTAGAGCACGTGGCAAGGACTGGGCAGTGCCTTGGACTCATCTTTTTCTGTATAGATGTGCATTAATCTCTCAGGCATAGAGATTTATTTCCTGCCCAGCTGCAGAGCCTTGTCCAAAGCTCGCTGAAGTCTACAGAACATTTCCACAGGCCATGACCTCAGTCTGATGGTCCAGTGCCTTCCATGACAAGGGGAAAACCAGCACTGCTCCTGAATTGTCACCTCTGACAATAAGGATGCGCTGGTTTCCCCTCTCAACAGGGAGCTAATTGCTTCAGACACAAAGACTCGTTTTCTCAGCCTCAGAAGGGCCAGGTTTGTATCTCTGGTGGTGGAGATAATTTTGGGTGCCAGTTAATCACCTGGATGTGCTGCTATGGAGCATCACTCCCCACGCTCTGCCTCCTCATGCCCTGAGCAGGGTGGGTCTCACCTGGCATGTGTGGACAGCTTTTCAAGTAGCAGCTGGCCATTTGGAAGAAACCTGTGTAAATGTCTCTTGTTTTTGCCACTGCCAAAGCTTTTCCAGACCAGTTTTACTTTTGTTTTACTTCAATCCTCACTGCAGAAGCTTGTTGCTCCCTGCCTGCTCTCTTGTTGTGGCTCCAGCCCCTCTGGGCTGCTCTTTGTCTGCCCCGTTGTTACTCCACTCTGCACTTTGGATTTGCTTTTCACCAGTGCAGGAATGAGGCTCTTCAACAGTCAGGCCTTTATCCCCATTCTCAGCAGAGTCCATTCTCCCCGTGCAGCCCTTGCAGCATTTGCATCCAAAATGCCAGCACACTGACTCAAAATCTGCTCCTACACAAAATAAGCCTTGATTTTATGTTGGTTTTTTTTCCCCCCTCCAGGCCAGCTGGCTGTAGAAAGTTTTGTTCTTTGTAACTCTAAATGCTTGTGTTGTTTTTAATTGAATTTGACTGTAGCTCACTTAAAGTTTGTGGCTTTTCCCTAGGAATGATATCACTGTTCCAGCCAGCTCCTGTGGAGCGAGGACTGGAAAAACCTACTTAAAGACAAGCTATAATTTAGGATTCAGCAATGTCTGATGTAGCAAGAAATGCAGTTTTGGAGGGGAAACCATTACCCGGTCATTTAAATGCTTCTGTCATTCGGAATAAACCCATCTGTAACACAAAGGTCACAGCATCCCCAAGAGCTACTTTTATTTTGTATTATTTTACTCGTGCCTAGCATTAGTTAGTGACCTGTGTGCAGGTCTGTCCCCTCCTGCAGATGTCCCTACCCTGACTGGACTCTGTGATTTTAAGGAACCCCTGAGAAATGCAGAGGCAGCTGTGGCACTAATCGAGTCTCTGGGAGGATCCCCTGCAAAAACAGCCTTTTCTAATGGTTTTGATAATTGCATGCCATTTTTTTTTTCAGCCTGACTAAAGCAATTCTGACATTTTCTGGTCTTGATGCCCTGCATCAGCATTTTCTTGTACTAGAGGTGCCTGAGCAGGGCCTGTTCTCTGTTGCCCAGTGCTGTTTCAGCACTTTCTGCTTGTTCTCCCATAAAAACAGTGCATCTTGTTGAATGCAGAAATGGGCATGGCTGGAGCTGCCTGAGCCTTATTTCAGATTTTAAATAATATCTGTAAGAGGGAAAATGCCCAAGCTTAGGGAGAGATTAGGCTCTGTGACACTTTGCAGGTGGGAACCTCATCCCCAGTGCCACAGTGTGTTTGTAATAACTAGTGTTTTTAGTATAACATTTATAGTTATAGTATAACATTTATAGTTATAGTATAACATTTTATATTGTTGGCTTTTCGCAAATATTAAAATAAATGTTATGTGTATAAGAATGAGAAATTTTGTTGTATTAATATAGTTTTCTTTATTTCTGTTATTGATGAAATTTAGAAATAGTAGTATAATACATATATGTTAGGCTATGGCATAGTATTAAAATAAAAACTGCTTTTGTTTGTATAACCCAAAGACTGAGGAAAAAATAGCTAGAGACTCCTGCATTTGTAAACTATCTTATCCAGATGAAGACAGCAGTGACCAGAGCTCTGGGGGGAGGAATTTATTGCATTTCTGGTATCAGGGAATGTAAATCTCAATGGTGCCAAGAGGATTGATCTATTGGGAAGGGGGCAAGAGAAAACTGAACAGAAGAACACCAAAGATCCTAAGAAGAATGTATGAATATGTGTGAGAATTTATGGATATGTAGTAGGGTTCTGTTTTTAAGGGACAATCCTTTGTTAGTAAGGTGTGCTCTCTTAGCTGAATGCAGAGACACCTGGCCGTATTTGTATACTTTACTTCATTTTTTTCTCCTAATTGTCTTTTTTTATTAAACTTCTAAATTCTATAAAAATTATGTGAACCTCGTTTTTCACACTAGGCATGGTTCTCGAGGTTCCTATCCCTTTTCTATCCCTTTTCCTCCTTTTAGTTGGGAGCAAGATGCTGAACTCTCAGTGGAGAGCTGTGAAAGAATTACTTGTGGGTAGCACCCATGTAATTGATGGCGCACTGGTGGAGATGCTATTTCTGGATGCACTCAAAACAAACATATTCCCAAAGCACAGAGCATGCAGGTCTAGACTTTGCAGAAATCCATTAGCAGGGCTGGTATGAGAGTTGTCTGGCTGTCACATTTGGGGATATGTTTGCAAGAGAACTGTTAGAAAAATAGATCCTTCTTGACAATGGAATATCCCCAAAGCATGAATTTGAGACGCTGTAAACGGGAAGGTCTGAGGTGTTTTTTTGCAGAGGAAGAACTCATACAAGCCTGGGTCACTCTATTAAAAAGAGTGCAGATTTATTGACTTACACTGGCTGATAATCTGTTCCTGAAGCTGCTTTTAAAACCAAAGTAATGTAGTTCATATTGCTTTCCCTTGTCCTTCCTAACAGTGTTGCTTCTGTCCCTTGTTTAAGTGCTAACACTTTAAAAATGCATTTGGAAAGGGTGTACAGAGGATTTTGAGCATGATACTGTAAGCAGGAGCATTGTCTCAGAAAATACCCAGTTTTCTCTTAGGGCAAATCTGCCATTTTATCCACTTAGGCACCAGACAAAACAACCTTTACTATTTTTCTCCCTGCCAGCATCTGAGGCAGCTCCAGGCGGGAAGTTCAGTGTTCATCCTCTTCAGGGCTGCAGAGGAAAAACCAAAATGTGCAGAAGAAAACAAATCTCCCCTAGTTTATCCAAAGCCAGGAGCTCAGGATGGTTTCTGAGCAGCTCCATCCTTGTAGCAGAGCTCTCTCAGCAGAGGGGAGGCGAGGGCAGGGGGCTGCCAGGGGCTGGGCACGCAGCATCTCTGTGGAGCTGGGCTCACACATCTCCCCAGCAGCAGAGAGCAAACCCAGCTCCCAGAACATCCTCTGGGGAATTGCCTCAGCCCCATGGAAAAGCTGAGCTGCTCAGGCTGTGGCAGAGGAGCTGCATTTCACAGGAGAGAGCCCCAAGAAATAACTTCTGCTGCCTTATGCCTTAGAAGGGAGATTTTCCTCAGAGGTGCTTCCCTAATTATCTTGTTTTCATTCTGTTTGTGCCACTGGCACGGGTCAGAGCTGGACTGTCAGCCACCCAAGCTCCTGCTGCATCACTGCAGGGTAAGACAAGCACCTTTTGAGACCCTGCTCTGGCTCATCAATTGACAGGGATGTCCTGGACAGACAGACAGGAGCAGCGAGGAATACTGGGGTTCAACTCTCATCCGAGAATCTCCAAGCAGAACTGGACTTTATTCATCCAGCCATTTGTCTGTTTACCTGCAGAACACAAAATAATCTCCCAATCCCAGGTTTCCTCCACTTCTCTGGAGGTAATTTTCAGATTTTTCTTTCACTCACTGAGCAGACATCTGCTCCAGCTTGCACTTTGCTTCTTCACTGTGCAGGGCCATCAGCAGGCACGAGTCGCCAGTGTGGCAGCAAGTGACAGGGAAATGAACCTGGACAGAGGGACTGAGGTAGGGATCCACTCAATTTGCTGAAAGGAAAATAGGAAAATGCCTGAGTGGAGAGGATGAGGGCATTATATTGACCTTCCAGATACAAATGTGTGTGCCAATAGGCTCGGTGTGCCTGCCCTAGAGCTGCCACCTGTAGCATCAAGTGCTGCAAATTGAGGGCACGGCCCCAATCTGATTGTTTGTAAACTTGACACATTTGTAATCTAGCAAGAGTTTAATCCTATTAGTGGAGGTGTTTGTTTATTGCCCAGCTGGCCACAGAGGCCCTGGTTTTCTGCCTCCCTTTGCAGTCTGCTCTCACTTTCTGTTGGTGTAAAGGGCTGAACAAAGCCTGGGGCTGGCTGGCAGTGGGGTGTGAGGAGGTGTGAGGTCCCCAAAGGCAGAGCAGATCAGCAGTGGAGCAAACACAGGGCTGTTGTTTGCTGTGGTGGCTGCTCTGGAGGCAGCCCTGGTTCACCCGGGCCAGGGTGCTGCAGCGATCCCCGTTAGCGCGGTTGGGTGGCAGGTCAGCAACAGCAGCTTGGAGGGAGGCAGGTAAGGAAAGAGACATTTCTGCACACCCCAGTGGACAGAGGATTAAAACATACATCTGCACAGGTGAATGGAAGGGTGCCCTTGGGATGTGCTGCCTCCTTCTTGCAGAAAGAAATAGAATTGTTGTAGAAAGCCAAATGCTCGGGTGCTCCACATCCAGCACGGCCAGTGCACTGGACTGGAAAAGTTCATCTTCTTGTGGAGCTCAGGAGGGGCATCAGAAAGTCCAAGAGTTCATTTCCTTGGTTATAAGAGGTATCCAGTTTGATGATTATTTCAGCCTTATCAAATAGGTCACCTGCATTTGCTTGCTGGAGCAGATCTGAAGGGCCTTGGGTAAAGGGAAGCACCTGTTCTGTCCGGGGTTTGTCACTGGGGATCAGGACAGTGAGCAGAGCCCTTTGCTTGGCATCTCTCTGTGGATCAGTGCTGCTCCAAGAGCTGTCACTGGATTAATTATAACCGAGAGACCAGACCTTGGAAATCACAAAAAAAACCCCAAAACTCTGTAGGAGGCAAATATCCAACACCTTTTTAACCTACAATAGTGAATTTGGCCAGATTCTTCTCCATTTTACTCCAGAATTTATATAAAATAGGTGGACTGAAAATTAAGCTCCAACAGGATTTGGCCCTTGAACACCAGTAATAAAATTTAGTTATATGAAAGAATCAACATTTAACTCCTGGGCAGTTGTTATAATAATTCCTCTTGCTTTCTATCCTTCTCTTTCTCCCTAGAATAAGATAGAATATGGATATTTTAGTGTACAGGTTACCAATGCATGGGGCTTGAATGCTTTGGGGGGTTTTTTGGTATCTTTACAGGAGAAAAAAAAATAGTGCAGGAAATTTTAAGTGATGTACTAAGTTAATGCAAACTAGTCTTGTTTATTTGCCTGATGTAATGGAATAAAAAAGAAAGCAATGGAAAGAGAGCCAAGTCATTTTCTTGTAGTCTGCAGGAGGGAAGTTCAGTGCATCTGGAAGGCAGCAGTGTGGAGACAGAGTATTTGTAATTGAACTGGCACATGGCAAAAGAAATGTTGTGGCAAATCTACGTCAAAATAAGGGTGGTGTCAAATTGGGCTCAAATTCAGTAATCACAGGTGCCAAATGGATGAATTTAGGTTCAAAGTTTAGAATTGTTGTGATTGCTGTGGTTATTCTGGGTTCCTTTTTCAGACGGTCCCAGCAGGCGGCATGAAAGATTAAAAATTGTAATGTAAGGACACTGATAGGGAAAGACACTTTCTCCTGCAGGAATTCAGAGTGGGAAGTTCAGGGAATATTGATGAAATGGAGAAGTACTTGTAATTCAGTTCAATATAGGACACTCTTTAAGTTTTCCAGCCCTGAAAAGATGAGTGGTAACTTCGGTAACTTGCATAAATGGATTTATGCCTCAACAAAACAGGATTACTTTGGTTGAGCACACCTTTTAATTTGGAGGGGGAAAAGAGCACCTTCCAAAACCAGCAATTAGTCAAGCATAAGAATACTCCAGGCCCCTCATGCTTGATTAAATTATTCAAGGGTGAGTCAGACCAAAATCCAGGGAAATCAAGAACACTTGGAAAATAAAGAGACTTGCTGTTGGACGTGGGAGGTGATGCTGTGTCCTCGGGAAGGACATTGCAGCTCAGGTGTGTCACAAATGAAGCCTGTGATAAATCTCATTTTGTGGGTAGGAGGTGTCACACTGGTCCTAAAAGCAGCCAAGAGCCCTTCCCTCACTGATCCCTTTTTATTTGACACCCTCAGCCCTCTTGGCCGGTCCAGGTCACCCAGCAGGTGCCACAGCAGAGAGGTTTCAGCACTCCCCTCCTCCCCTGCCCAGCTCAGTGATCCTTTCCACACCTCTCTCACTTCCCCACTAATGGAGCCTGGTTCCCTACAGTCCTTGAAAGGTTTATTTCTATTTTTCCTTGTCAATTAACCGGGCTCCCAACTGCATTGTGCTGAACTGCTGCACTGTGTGCACTCCATACCTGTTCGAAATTGCTCTTCCTGGACAAAGCACGTAGGCAAATTTCATTTATCAAAGTAAGGACTTTGGGGAGAGCACAATTAATCTCCACTTATCCCTGGAGGACCTCCAGGTGGAAATGAGGCCTGTAGGTGTGAGCAGCTGAAATAACTTGATTTTTTTTCACAGCTCCAAAATGAGGAAAGACTTCCTTGTGGGGGAGGTGTGCATGGAGAGGACAGGATGAAAGGAGAGGGCAACAAACAGGCTGGTGACCTGAGCCTTGGGATCATTACTTGCCCCATGTGTAGAAGAGCCTCTATATCATTAGTCTGACACAGGGAACAGAATGATTTGAAAGAGCAGGAGAAGGGAATTAGCTAAAATCGAGTCAGCAGTGCTTGTCCAGCATCCTTTGCAAACACTGAAGCTTGCTGTTGAGTAGAAGATGCTTTTCAAGCTGTTTTGCTGCTTAGAT
Source organism: Poecile atricapillus (assembly GCF_030490865.1). Lineage (NCBI taxonomy): Eukaryota > Metazoa > Chordata > Aves > Passeriformes > Paridae > Poecile > Poecile atricapillus. Next base: position 3,319,817 of record NC_081260.1, read on the forward strand.
AAATAGCCTTACCTGCTCCTGAAACAGAGAAATTAAGAATTAGGGACCATTTATAAAGAAATGCCTTGACTAGAAGAAGGGGCTACAAAACCCACATAAAACATCATGTGAAATGATGACTGCTCCCATAAGAGCAGGAAGAGAATAAAGACTGCAAGATGAGATAAAGAGCTGTAAACAAGATGCAAAGATAAATGCACCATAGGATGAGGGGGTTCCTTGGATTCTTTTGGACCCCTGAGCCAGAAGAAATGGAAAGAGGGAGAGTCAGAAAAACTGAAAGGAGCATGCACAAGAAGACGAGGTGAAAAGTTCAGGTGAAGGAAAATTGCTGACTTCAGCCCCAGAGACCCCAGATGACCACCAGAGTGACCAACAAGGAGCAGTGTGCAGCTGCAAATAGGCGTGGAACTGATTTTAATATGGAGACAAGCAGAGTTAGAAAATAATTATGTATTAAGTGTACTGTGTAACCCTAGTTTGTAAAGAATCAAAAAGAAAAAACAAGTCTCCAAAGTGTGCATGCTTTCAGAAGAGATATCCTCCATGCACCTCAGCACTGAGTAAATTCATCCTTGCTCTCATAACTACTCTGTGAGTTATTTTTTCTATCCACATATCACTCCTGGAGCAGCTGGATGCACAGGGAGTGTCCTGCCACTCCTGATCCAGTCTCCTGGGTGCAGGAAAGGAATCCTGCCCTCCACCAGGCTGCTGCTCACTGCCTGTCACCTGCAGGGGTGGCACTGGTGTCTGCATTGTCAGGACCCATCTCTGGGGCTTGGTTGGTGTCAGTGCTCCTTGGTGCTGTGACTGGGGACAAGCTGGGTTATGTCACCTCCAGTGAGAGAGGAGAATGACTGAATTCAGCTAAATTCAGCCACTTTAGTGCCTGTGCTTCACTGGCCAAAGAGCAAACTTTGGAGCCCGCCCAGGCAGGATTCTGGCTGGAGCCATGGAAGGGATCTTGAGCTGTTCTCCATGTGCTTGTCTCAGGGAACAGGTTTTGTGTCTGTGATACCCTGGCCCAGGGGACTCCTGTGGCCATCTGCTGCTGGCTCTCAGTATGCTAATCCAGCCCTTTGGAACCTGCCAGTCTGGCCTTTGTTTTCTGCTCTTCTGCCCGGAGAACATCAAGAGGGGGGAAAAAAACCCTACAAGGCTGTTTTTTGCCAAAACACAATTTTCCTTCTCTTTTTCTTTTTGTTATAGATACATATTATATTGTTGGCTTTTTGCAAATATTGAAATGAAAGTTATATGTATGGGGTTAGAAAACTTTGTTGTGTTGATATGGTTCCTTCTATTTCTGTTATTGATGAACCTTAGAAATAGTGGTATAATATACATATATGTTGAGTTATGGCATAGTATTAAAGCAAAAACTATTTTTGTTTGTATAACCCAAAGACTGAAAAAGATGGTTAGAGACCCCCTCCATTCTTAGATTATCTCATCCAGATGAGGACAGCAGTGACCAGAGCTCTGGGGGAGGAATTTATTGCATTTCTGTTATCAGGAAATTCGGTGGAGCCAAGAAGATTGATTAATTGTGAAGGGGGCGAGTTAAAAACTAAAGAAACATCCAAACCTTAAGAAGAAAGTTTGAATCATGTATTAGAATTTATGGATATGTAGTAGGGTTCTGTTTTAAGGGACAATCCTTTGTCAGTGAGGTGAATGCAGACACCTGGCCGTATCTGTATACTTTATTTTTATCTCCTAATTGTCTTTCTATTAAACTTTTAAATTCTATAAAAAATATGTGAACCTCATTTTTCACATTTCCCTGCTCCTCTGTTGCAAAATCAGAGTATTGACTTGGATTTTCAAAACTGCAGATAATTTGGGACATGAGTTCCTGAGAGAGCTTTTCTTACCTCGAGTGCTGAGGCACCAGCAAAGTGGGAGCTCTGAGGGCTTCCCAAATCCAACACCTTAGGGGTAACTTAACCTTGAAGACTCTCATGTGAAAAACGAGGTTCATTTGCTTAATAAATTATAAAAGGTTTCATATGAACAAAGAGACAATTAGGAGATGAAGATAATAAAGCAGAGGGTTCAAACGGCCGGGTGCCCTGGTGCACTGCCAGGAACACACCTGATGTCTTTGGAACACTCCTTTTATCCCATTCTGCTGTGGGGTTTTAATGCATATTCGTGTTTTTCCAAGAAGTATTTTGCATGGCTATGCCCTGAATCCATCTTTTTAGAGCATGGGTCTTAAAGATTTTATTTCCCTTTATCACATTTTTATTTGGGCTGGGGTTCTTCTGCAGGCAGTCAGTGTTGACAGCAGCCTGGGCTCCATCATCTGTTCACTGGAGGTTATCTGGCTTTGCACAGACAGGACATTGCCCTAAAGTCCAAAATTCTTCTTGACCTGTGCCTAAAACTTGTTAGCAGGAGAAAAAGAAGACATAGCAAAAGCATATAACATATGGCATTCATCTTAATACTTGTGAAAGCCAATATCACAATATGGATTTATAACACTCACATTTGGACACTGCCTTCCCAGTGGCCTGAAACACATTGAAAAAAAATGTCAGTGGTGCTGCTCACCCTTGTATTTCCCTGGGCTTGGTTGAGTGTTCACAAAGATAGTAATTATATTTATATATCTCTCTTTATATATATATATATATATATATATATATATATATACATATATGCATGTGTACATGTATGTTTTTTTAATTAGTTTCTGTAAATCTGCCCTGAAGTGTGTTGGGAAGGGGATCTATTTTGTACTGCTATAAATAAATATATATGAAATTTGTTTATTCTATTTCTCTTAGGGAAACAGCCTAAAATTCATGTGTTAAATTCGAGTCCAAAAACACATATGGCATTTGATTAAAAAGACATAACTCTGCAAGTGTATTGATTTAAATTATTTTAATACATTCATGGAGCTTTATTCAAATGCTCCAAATTGTAACATGGGTCATTAAAGCCACTAGTGATTTCTGTAGACAGGAATCTATTTCCTTATAGGAACTAATTTGATGTAGGACCTTCAAGAGCCGCTTTGACATTTTGTCCTTGAGGATCTGATGGTGAAACCATGTCGTCATTTCCTCTGGGATATTGTAAAATATTATATTGCATGTTCTTTCAAGATGTGAAATCATCTTTGTGTACTTGCACATAAGGATATAAATATACAGAAAATATATAAACATAAGCACACAGACTATAATATATTATATAATTTATATATAAAATATATAAACATAAGCTCTGCAATCCTGACCTTTTATGCATTTTCAGGTGGCTCTTTATAGGATTAGCTTGGGCTGTGGAATGAACTGAATCATCAGACTGTGCTCTACATCCTTGCTGAGCTCTTAAAAGCTGGGAGACTTCTTTGATGGGTCAAATAACATGTTAGAAATAATATACTGGATAAATATTCATGGTTTCCATTGCCTGATTTTGCAGAAAATCAGTGATTTTTGCAGAAAATCAGTGATTTTTGCAGTAAACAGTGGTGCACTGCAATGGCCATCCACAAGCCAGCCTCTTAACTCAGAAGTAAAAAAAAAAATAAAATAATAATAATATTTAAAAAAAATATATGGTGAGCATTGGTTTATCTTTTGTGCAAATATGCATTTTCCTTAGTCTTTTACCAAATAAAAATCTGTATTTCTATGAATAGATCTTACTCCAATCAGGATAACTGTGGGTGAAAGTAAAAATTCCAAGATCTGGTTTATCTGGGTAGAGCGGCCATGGATGTTGGATCTAAAAAGCTGGATGGTGGAAGTTTGCAGGAATGGCCTGAGTGGAGCTGGGAATAGGATCCTTCTTGTAGTGGAAAAAAACATGGGCTGAGAAAGCCAGGGAGGGAGAACCAAACTGGAATCAATAGATAGGGAAAATGGGAGCCTGGAAAGATCATTCCCTCCTTGGGACAAGAGGGAATCACACCAGTCACAAACAACAAGGCAATCATGGGTTATTAGGCACCATTGCAAAAGCAAAATGCTGGAGGGATTGGTACAAAAAGTGCAATAAAATATGCATCAACATGATGAAATATGTATTGGAATGAATACTAAGTGGGATGAGCATTATTCTCAACTGAGTGGTGGGTTAGTGGCTGGACTCAGTGATCTTAAGGCTCTTTCCCAACGTAAACCATTCCATGATTCTTTCTTGTGAGGCAAATCAGACAGGCTGTAACTTTTGCTGGAGATATTTTATGTTTCTTACTGCACAAAACACTCCTTCTCTACCATGAGACTGTGCTTTAAAGGGGGATTTAGCAGCTCCTGATTTCCCCTCCCAAGGAGGGCAGGCAGGGGCTGTCCCAGCCTCCTGGGGCAGGACAATGTGCTGATGCAGGCTCCAAGCCACAGGGCTGTGCTGGGGGTGAAGTGTCACTGTGTGCCCACAGCAAGAGCTGTTTTTGTGACAGTCTTTGCAGAAGGAAGGGAGAGTTGAAATATTTTCTGTAACTCGTTCCCGTTCCAACACATGGAGAGAAAGAAGGAAGCAAACCCCAAAAGGGGAAGCCCTGGGCTGAGTTCTGCCCTGCCTTATGTCATCTTCAATATTCCTGAAGACATTAGGGCATAATGGAGGCAAGGCATTGCAATTCTGGCAGTGAAATGCAACTGAGGTCTCTTATCACCAACTCTTCACAGTGATGTTAAGGCTTGCAAAGGTCTCCAGTCACCATGGAAGGACACAGAGGTCTGGGTACATCTCCACCAAACAAGGGACACTCCAAGGCTCCTGTGGTTGTGTTTCTTAGTAGCTGTTTATGGGTTTGGCCATAATCCTATTGTAACTATTACTATTAATCATATTCCTATCATATTCCTGCAAAGCACCAGGGAAGGTTTTCCTGAACAGATTAGTCACTAATGAATTTGTAATCTGGCTTTGATCACTCATTCCTTTTGAATGCTGGTAGGTGGAGTTTACATGCCAAGATTTTCTGAATAATGAAGATGCTGCCTCTAAGGACCCTTTGGAATTATTTTTTTCAAATTTGGATCTAATATGTAAGCTGGGCTCCCATAGTTGTCAAGAAGAAGGGACTCCAGCACATGACACAGATATGGAGGCTTCCACATGCTCCTACTGAAATAAAAAGCAACATTCCCTTTTCTCCTGCAGAAAGCTGGAGCAGACAGGTAGGAGAACCTGAAATCATAAGGGCAGACAGGGTGTTATCAGAGGAGTTTGAGCAAATAGCTCTTGAAAGGTTCAATCTCTGATCCTTCCACACCGTGGCTTCCAGCACTGAGCCCTTTTGCAGTGTCAGCAGCACCTGACATCAAATATCCAGCCAATAATTATGGTCAGCTTTGACACAGCAAAGTACAAATCTCATGTCTGGCGAGGCGTAAGTGTCAGAATACGGTCTGCACAATAGCCAAAGGCGGTGCAAATTGTAATTAAAAGCATTTCATTTGAGTTAATCTTCATTAGAAACGTAATTATGTCGGCACACAAATTGCTTCAATGTAATTGTCACAGTTGTAAATACCTAGTTCTGTTAACCAGCTTTTCTTCAGGATAAACTGGCTGGGAGATTATCAACTGTTTTAGAGCAAAAACCCATTAGTGTGTCTGTGGCACGTGTGTGAGTGTGGAATGAGACCAAACTCAGCACCTTGGTCCCTGCAGAGTGGGACCAGCTCACACATCCCCCAGGGCTCCAAATAACCCACTGTGCAGAGATGACAGGATGCTGTCTTGGAAGTTCATTAATTTAGTAAAAAGTGGTTGTAGAGAAGCAGAACAAATGGCCCTCCCCCCAAAAACTTTGCTTTCCAAGGGATGTTTTATCTGCAATGGCACTGGTTTCAGCCTTTCAGTCTTGCAGGCTTGAGTATAGGGGAAAAGTCCACTTTCCATGAAGTTTTCCTTTTCTAATCTGATTATCCATGAAATCTGTATGTGGATCTGCTGTCCTGATGCCCACAGGAGAACTGCAGGATTTAGGAGCTGTGTTCCATCAGGAATGTTCCTCTGCTGGAGACAGGCTGAGCTCTGCTGCTGCTCAACCAACACATTTCTGGAATTCTTTCCCTCAGGTCCTCGACTGCCATGGGGATTTGGGCCTGATCCCCCTTGAATTCAGCAGGGAATTTGTGTGGTCAGAATCACATCTGCTACAGAGGAGTGCAGAGCATAACACACGTGGGGTTCTGCTGAGGGCAGCCTGACCTGAATCCAAAGAAGTTTGAGAGTGCAAGATTTATCTTAGGAAAGGAACAATTCAGCCTTCTCCACTGCCTCAGGAAACAAGGCTGTGAATACATGTAAGAAATCAAATAGCACTTGGGAGAGGAGTAAAAATAATCTTGTAATTGGACTTGAATGCTTGAAATGGATGTCCCAACAACAGTTTGAAAGTAGAGGGAGCTTTTAACTCTTGTCAGTGCTCTTCCCAAATAATCTGCACTGTTACTGCTAATTGGCATAAATCTTGCTCGTAATACCCATAGCAGAGATTTGCACAGAATCCATTGCTAATCCTATAAACTGGTGAGTTTGATAGAGTGGGTTGCTCTGGGCATTGCTAATTTTATTTTCATGCTTTCACTTGCTATCATTCATTAACCCCCAAACAGCAGGCTGGGCTGTGTACACAAACAAGAGAGCAACATCATCTTATTAGGGGCTGTAATCGTGAGTGGGAAATTACAACAGAATGAATATATATACAATTCAAATTGGATGCCTTTTCTTGTGTGTTGCTATGATGCTACCTGCTGAAAAAAACCCAAAAAAAACACCCCAAAACAAAACCAAGTTCTCATCAGCACATACAAAATTAAATCTAGTACAAGGAAATTTTACATTGAATGGCTTTATTTTTCACATATACCCAAGGCAGCACAACAGGGGATACAGCTGCTGTTTGTGTCCCATTATTTGTTTCAAAGTACCTGTGTCACATTGGTTAAATTCTGCCCCACACACAGCTCCAGGAGCAGCTCTCAAGCCTTGATCTCATGTCCAGAGCTCAGACCTGCTCCTGATTCTCTCTGGGTGTGGTGCTCACCAGGGTAAACCCCAAATTCCCCCAGATTCTGGGGCATCCCTCATCAGCATTAGAGGAGCTGCAAAGGACTGAATAAAAGCACCCCAGGGCTCTTCAGAGATGTCCCTTTAATGCAGAATTGGAGTCAATGACTGTAGCACAGTGGCAGACCTTACAAAAGTGCTGCTTTATTTCTAATTCAATATAGGTGAGTTGAAATAGGATTAAACGGGCACCTTAAATGGGATTACAAAGGCAAAGGCTCAGGTCACAAGATCAGACTCCCCACATTTCCATTTGCATCCTGAAGAGAAGAAAAAAATCGGTTCTGGAAAAGCCTGGAAACTTTTTCTGCCACTCACTGGCCTAAATTTTACATGCAGTAGCCAGAATAGCACTCTTGTGTTATGAGCCAGTGTTTTATTGTGATATAATGCTTCTTCTATGACCACCTGATGGTCCTTAAATAAATACATATTTATACAGTCTGGGTTTGCTGCCAGTGGAGGAGATCTGGGTGCAAAACAGCATCTCACTGAGTAACCAGGAGAGCTTGGTTTGCACACAATGACCTGGAGAGCTTCCCCTGCTCTCCCAGGGGCTCCTGCTCTTGGCAAGAGCCCCACCCCAGACATGTTGTGGGTGCCTAAGATGGAATTTCTGTGGTCAGAACCCAGCTGAATAAAACTGTGACTTAATCAAACACACCCAGGGACAATGGGTGCATCTACGGGACCAGATCAGATAACCAGGGAAAAGGGACAGCAGAGTTCTCAGTAAAAATTGAAATATAAACCAGATGGGATAAGTGAATTTAATACTTGCCTTGGTGTTACAAAGAAGTGAAAAGGAGTTGCAAAGACAATGCACCATTATCTAAGGCTGATTTTCTAGGCAGCCAGTATTTTTCTTTTGTCTAAGAAGTCTGCCTTGGAACTAAAACAAGACAATAGTGTAGATTATATATTCTCTGGAGGAAAGAAACAAAATATTTAGCCTGGACTACAAAGGGAGAAGAGTGTCAGGTTTTTAAAATTACTTTGGCATGTTTGAGTTCAAGACAGCAGAAGCAAAATGCTTGTTTAGCTGTTGTGGTGTGCAAGTATCATGGCTGAGTTGATGTTCCAGGAATTGACTGCAGCAGCATGTTAATTGTCAGGACACCATTCCCTAATTCTTTTTTTAAGGATGCTCATGTGTTGCCTTATTTGGTTACAGATGTTTCACTGCCTGGGCACACAGGGGGAAAGAAGAGAAAGTTGTTTTAGCACAGTGACATTTTAGTGAGCTCCAGCACAGTATTCTGGATGGAAATACATACTATGAGCATGATTTCTTCAGAGGTACCAAGGAAAGCACAACACTGGTTTTGTTACAATTACCTCTCCACTTATCCCTGCTATCCCAAGCTTCAGAAATTCTGTGTTTCTGCAGTTCTCGAGCCCAAATGGAATTGCAGACATTCAGTGTTTTCTTAAAAAAGCTCAGCCCTGGCTGTCTGTGCTGGATGTTCATGAGAGTGCTGGAGCAAATGGAGAGCACAGCACTGAGGGGAGGGAGATTGCCACGGGAGAGGCTGAGATTGCTGCATTACCTGTCAGAAATGATCTGGGTCTGAGATGAAAGAGCAAGGCTGCAAAGGGAGGCCACAAAACATTTGAGGGGGAAAATCTAAAAATACAAAGTTTCTGAAGTGCTGTCAGTATAACTGGGGAGTAAAGCCCGACGGATGCTCTGTGGAATTCTCCAGTAGATTTGCACCAAATGTGTCAGTGTGGCTTTGGCCCTTCTATTTACATTTCTGTTCATGGCTGGATCCTCATTCTCTGTGCAATGTCTACGTATCATTTTATGTATGAGCAGCATTCCCATCGTGAGCAGACGACAAACCTCGTTTCTTTTTTGGCATCCACAATAAAATTAAACCCTGAAACAAACAAAAAAAATCCCACAATGACAAACCAACCAACCAAACCACCTGCATCTTTTAATGGATATTATTAATGTGTCAGCTTTGGTGAATGTAACAAAGGCTTATTTAACATCCTTTTGTTTAACTGTAGTTGCAAAGTTACTGATCACAGTCAAAAAGAGATGCTTTGACCCAGGGCTGGTGGGTGCATGACTGAGATCAGAAACTGATTCAAAACCTGCCAAGGAACAAGAAACTCTTTTCTGCAGAGGTGAGGCTCAGCAGGAAGGGTCAGGGAAGGAGAGAATCTATAATATCCACCCCCAGAAAGGTGAAGACCACTGTGAGGTGCTCCCTGTGTTCATTTCTGCCTCTCCCCAGAGCGCCAGGGGGAATGGGCAGCTCAGCCCAGCTCCTGTGACAGGAGAGGGAAGCACAGCGTGGCAGGTGCCAGGCTGGTGCCCGTCACACCAGCAGAAAGGATCCATTTATCATGGAAGTGACACTCAGACTCGAGGGGTGAGGGCTGGGGAAGAGCCGGAGAGCGAAGGATCACCGAAGAGCCGATGAATTCACGCAGCAGTGGATGGAGGAGTTAAAAACCCCGATGCATCATTTCTGTGGTTCAAACAAGCAAAGCAGCACCCAATTATCCCTTGGAGTGCACGAAGGGAATGTCAGCGTGTGCAGCCATCTGCAGAGCGCTCATCTGTGAGCTCCTCCAGTCACCTCTGCACCCTTCCAGAGCTGGAATGTGCTGCTTCCTAGAGACTGGCAAAATAACAGATACATTTCTGTTTCTAAGTCTCTGGCCACCTCCTGTTTCCATCATATATCTCTTGGGGGAATCTCTCAGCAATTAGTTTCTAATTGCTTCAGTAGTCTACAAGTGATTTGATGAGAAATGCCATGCAAATGTAATGGCTCTTGCATGTTTCACAGGAGCAGAAATTAATTGCATCATCATTTTAAAAGCTCGTGTTCTTCCCATTCCCCCTTTCTTCCATCACACAGTACTTTATATCGCAGAAGAGAAAGGTCAAATATGAAAAAGTCATATTTTTGTTTCTCTAATCAGGTGCTGTTCTGCCACTGCTCTGTGGCACAGATCCACCCTGATGTGCTCTGTGTTTATTGCCGTGCTGTAATTCGAGTGCTTACTCCCCAAAGCAGTGTGAACCCTGTAATGCCTCTCCCAGGTGCTGTTGAGTTGGGCTGGGAAGGTTTTAACCTCCTGCCTTCTGGAATCCCGCCAGTAAATCAACTGCATCTTGGGATCATCTCCAAATGAAATTTGCTCACCACGCAGCAGCAAGGAGACGTGATGGGAGTGTAAAACAGGACAATTTTTCACTGCAGAAATACTTGAACTCACTCCAGACAATTATGCGGCCTGCCATTTTACACATCATCTATTTCACTATTCCTGCATCAATTACTCCATTAATGTTGCTGCACACTAAGCTAGAACCTGTCACTGGTCCTGCAGACGTGGAAGGGATGAAATTCATTGCAAAAAAAAAGGCAGAAAAAGGTTTTTTCATGTGAAAGGCTTTGGGACATCCATTTCAGCAGCCTCTCTACGTGTGCTACACAAAGTATTTTTATCTCCCAGCCTGCTTAACACTGTTAATTTCTACCCTAATATGGTTTAGCTCAGGATATAATGCTGAATTTTCCACTACTCTGTTTGCTGTCAGCTGAGTTGAAAAGACCTGTTAATTAGAGAGATAGAAAAAAAAAAATAATAGCTTTATTCAAAGATTAACAGAAATTAGGGTGAAAACAAAACTCTTCTGGTAGGGAGGGGATATGCATTCAGTGTAAATTCAGGATATCTCCCAAAACACAAAGAACAGGTTCAGAATTATAATTAAGGAAGAAAATTTAGCTCCCTGGAAGAACAGCTTGATAACAATTGTTACTTTCCTTTAGATTTCACGTAGCATCTGTTACAATTTAATTTTTGAAGGCCACCATTTTTAATTCCCATTAATCTCCAGAATTAACAGGGTGATAAAGATCCTGGCAAACACTGAAATTTAACAAGTCAAAATGCCTCTAGGAGCCTTTACAGAATATTTAAGGAATTGAGCAACAGCACTGATGCTTTGGGTGAAATGAAATGCAAAGCCAGTGTTAATTAGACACAGAGTAATGTAATTCGAGAATTTGGCTGACTTGTATCCATAGGCTGTAAATGAATTTATACTGCTGGAGGATGGGGCAAACCTCATCAGGTTTGGGGATATGTTAGGAAGAGTTACTTAGAGGTCAAATATTTCACACTGGTGTCTTTTTTCTATGAAGGTTGATAGCAGGAAGTAAAAATATCAACTCCTCAACATGTGCCTCGGTGGGGAAGTGTAAAATCCTGATTTTACAGGTGTACAAAAGAGAGGGGCAAACCCTGAACCTGCACCCAGGCCCCCTCATACCCCAAAGGACCAGGGCCCGTGTCTTCCCTGGGCTGGGGAGCCCAAAAACATTTGCCAAAGTGCCAAATAAGCTGGAGGGAAAGAATTTTATCCTGTTACTTCCCTGATTTATTGTGTTTTGATTTTTTTTTTTTAATTTTTTATTGCCCACTTTTGACAAGAAGGTTAAGTAGGCCAAACAAGGCCAGGCCGCTGTGTCTTTTAGAGTGAGATTTGTGAGTTTTCTGTGATTTACTGAATCCTAATCAGCATATTCAGTGCCGAGGAGGATGAGGGTGTCCCTTACGAAGTGTGTCAGTGTGCTGCTGTGCCAGGAGAGACACAGCCAGTGCAAAATCTGCTCCTTCAAAGGAGTGCTGGCACCTGACGTGAACTGAAATGGCCCCGAGCTCTCCTGATGCTCTGATAAAAACAGCAAGTCTGACACTCATTCTTCCCCAGCACTGATTTTGGAAGGAAGTTACTGATGTCAGCAGGACAACCTCAAATAACTCCATTTCTCAGAGAGGCTGCCTCAGTGAGTAAAACACATCCACGTGTTACAGGGAAGCTCAGTCATACTGAATGTAATTTCCTTTGTCTCTCCGGGTGACTACCAAAGACAAAATTTTCTCTTTACACCACATCACAGAGGATGTAGGAACAAATAGAGCTGTTCTGTGTAATCTCCATTTTCCCAGAGCTTTATCTGTGCTGGGATGCTGCCCTCTCCTTCCATGGCAGCAGTTAGGAAGAAGAGGTGGCTTAAAATATTTATATTAAATATATTTTAAATTGTGTTATATTAATTATTTTTAGATTTTTAATATTTAAAATATTTACCTCTGCAAATGGAAATGCATGAATACATCAGTTTTATCGCAGATCACTCCATCCTGGCACAGTGTGTTGTGTTTGTGGTGTAAGCAGGGTGAGGATCTACTTCCCAAAATCTCCTCATCACTGTCACTGCCTCATTCAAGAGAGCCCTGCACGAAGCTGAACAGCCTTTCCCTTTTATGAAACTGTGCACAGCAGGATCAGCATCAGCTGATAGATTTTAGGAGAGTTTTTTTTGAGTTTTAAGTCCCATTAATGGGTATTCCAACCTCACCTTTACAGGTCCTTACTTTCAAGACTCTCATTTCAATTAGTCTTGCTTGACCTTGGCCATGTAGTCGTGCTGCTTCCAAAGTCTCTGCTGCTCTTGTCATCCAAAAGTACAGTTTCCTCTCAAGAGTGATGAGGGGATGCTGATTAGGATTCAGTTTTCTGAATTCCTAAGTGCTACCTGTTCTGGGGCTATTTGTGCTGGCAATCTCTCCTTTCAAAGTCAATCTGTCACCCAGAATTCCTCATTTTACGGTTTTCCGACTGGAGAAATGGTAATGTTTAATATATTGGTTTGGATGGCTGTGCTCTTTGTTCCCCCAAACTTCACAGCACATTTATCCTCGGCGTAATACCCTCATGAATGCAAGAGCAAGCCTTTCTTCTGGTTAAAAAGAATCAACAGCCTGAATATCTGTTTCATAGTCTCCTCCATATGTATAGGGAATGGGGATAACAAACTAACCTTTCTCCCAGAGGCTAATTGGATTTCACACAGTTTGGAAGCACCACTAATTCATCAGATATATTAAAATTCAGCTTTAACATTCCTACTGGGTAGCTTGGCTATTGACCTCCCTCCCTCCTGCTTTTTGTTCCATTCTGTTTTAAACTTGCCCATTTCCAGCACTTAAATAAACAGGCACCGTGTGCTGCAGCCCCTTGAGAGCAGCATTTCTTCATGCATGAAGTCTTTACAAGCTGCTGTGGACATACATGCATGAATTTCCCTTATTCCACTTAAATAAGCCTCACAAATACTTATCCTAGACATAATGCATATTGGTCAGGAGCTGGTGTCCCTGCTCTGGTTTAGTTGCCTCATGAAGTGGGAATAAGCACTCATGATCAACCTGCTGGAGTTTTACAGCGTAATTAAGAGGATCTGCATTTTTCAGCAACAAAAAGGTGTAAAGATTCCTTCTGGCATCAAAGAAAACATTAGATCACCTTGACTGGCCCAAAACTTTCTTTTCTGTAGGTGAGAAAGGAAGAAAAAAACCTCTACAGGGGAGTGGAATTTGATAGCTTCAATCAGACTGTGTAGGTAGGGCCTGATGGTCTCTGTGAATGCAAGAAAAAGTTGAGATCTTTGAATAATGCATGAAGGAATGGAAAAATCTCTGCATGTTTCTATTGAGAGAAACCCAGATGGCAGAGGTGACTTTTGCTGCCCTTCATGGTGCCTCACAGGAGTCAGGGGACAGCGTGGCCGTGGTCTGGCTGGGTCTCCACGTGGATGTTTGGTGGCCCAGGGGGGCAGAGATGGAAGAACAGGTGACAGAGGCCCCTTCCCTCACTGCTGGGTAGCTCAGAGAAGGGCTCCCCAAAGTGCAATTAAAATATTTGTGTGCCACGGGCTGGGCATGCAGGAGTGCCCTGGGCCCACTTTGGAATGTTAATTATTTGTGGTTTTCCTGCTCCTCTTTTTATTGCTTATCAATTTTAAGCAGATATATTTTTTCAGGAAAGCAGATAAGTAATTCTCTTTCTGTGAATGCAAATGTGGAATCTATTGGGGGGGTGTGTATCTGTGTGTGTGCATACTTTAAAGAAATAATTGAATCCAAACATCTCTTATTTTTAAATGCAGGAAACCAGAATCTAATAAAATGTAAATCAATTCAGTGTCTGCTTTGGGCTTGCAGTCTTCAGACTGTTAAAAAGAAAAATGTACTAAGTGTGCATTCCAATACCAACATCTTTATTTTCCATTGCATTCCCTTAACCCTTCAGTCTTTTGAAATCCTTTTGTGGGTGTGTGAAGAGCTTGCTACCCATGTTCATCAATTCCCATATTCCTTCTGAATCTTTCTGTGGGTGTTTGGTTTCTGTGCTGTGCTTTGCTGAATGCAGACACCCAAGTCACACATCAGGAAGCAAAATTTTCTTTGTGATTTAGGATTTTGGCTCCTCAGACCTGAAACAAACAGGCCACTGCCAACCTGACTTGGAGCACAAGCTGATGGAGTATAAATAAATCCCTGAGATTGCTGCTGTGAGTTAAAACAGAGTTTAAAGAGGTTTTAGTGACATTTTCAGCTCAGTTAACTCTTGCTGCCTGTCTGGCTGCTGCTCTGACTTGCTCAGCTTAAGTGCTGAGAGAGAAAGGACAGGAGCAGGCATCTAAAACACATTAATTGTATTTATCTGATGATTGGATGTGTTCAATTTTACAGCACTTGTCAAAGCAGCCTAGAGAAGAAGAGTGTGTCTTAGTTAGCTCTGTTCTTCCAGGCTGTGTGCATCACATGCAATCGTCTCCTGTGGCCTTTTGGGCCCTCTTTTGGCTTTTTCTGTGGACATTTGTCCCCATGTTCTGACCTTTGGAAGCCTACAAGCTGAAGAACTGTGGTGATTTAAAGAAAGCAAGTGGAGATCTGTTTTCTTCAAACATAACCATGAGATTTGCAGAAACTTGGGGACTTTGAAGCTACTTCTGTACTGCCATCACTGTTCTGCTGCCTAAATCCCTAAATGGGAGGGATATTGCAGAGCGTGGTTTACAAAATCATGATGACTGAGGGAGAGAGCTAAAAATGAGCAGAATTTCTGACTGAGAAACACACTTCTCTGAAGGGTGAAGGGGACAGTTCAGTTCAGCCTCTGTCACTGCTGTGCCCCCGTTTGTCCTGGAGTGACAGTCAGGGGGCAAAAGGAGCTGGGAAATACCAAACCTTCAGAGCACCCCAGGCTCTGCACTGCTGGCTGAAATCTTCAAACTTTTTATTTCTAATTCTTTTTAATTGTTTTACTTATTAATAATTTCCATTTCTAAATACTGCTGCTGCCTCCTGGAGGAAGGTGGGAACAGCCTCTGAGCTGTGCCAGTGTAGATCCTGTGTTTTTGCTGCTCCTTTTCCAGGTGAACTCAGAATTTCTGAGGCATTTCAGCAAACTGTGAGCTTGCATCCAGGGATGTGTGTGAGGCAAACTCCATTTTGTCAAAATCCTGAAAAATGCTTAGTTCTACAAGTGCTGTATTAAAATGAAGCAGGGGCTCAGCAGCTCTCACAAGGCTGCAGCTTTTCCTTTCAGCAATTAAAATTGCTGCAGCAGACACTGATGGACTGTCACTGCAGAAATCCCAGCTAGATTGTCCTCTCAGGGAAGCTTTTTCTCATATAAGCAGAGAAGGATTTAATTTAACAAGGAAAACCTAAGGAATTGCAAACTAATCTCTACAACCTTCTATTTCTTCCATAAGATATATTGTAAAGGTTTTTAAAGATCAGATCTTGGCACAAAGAAAAATGCTGCCATCAGATCTATTAGAAATAACGACTTTGTAAGAAATAAATTTGTGTCTCATCGACTGGAGTGTGAAGATATGATTTCCTTCCTTGGAATTGCTTAAGCTACAGGAATTGGAGAGCAATCATTTCATTCAGTATGATCCTTTCCCAAGTCAATATTATCCTTTCAATCCTCAATTTCAAATTAAATATTACCCTCCCTTAAACAAAGGCATGCTTGGAAATCAATGCTATTTATCTTGTCTACTGTAGTTATTTACACGAGTTTAAATTTTGTTATAGATGAAAAATGCTTGTAGATTGAAAACTGCAGAAAGACAAAATCTTCCTGTTTTGCTGTTCCTGGTGTCATTTCATTGCTGAGGGTACATGACAACAGCCACCAACAAAATCACCATTTTCAAGTGGCAGCATTGGTCCTTGCACTATCTGGCTACTATTGGGCTTTGTCTTGTGCTTTAATAAATTTATAACTAAATGCAAAACACAGCATTTTAGAAAAAAACTACTTTCAGGTTATCATCTGGGTTAATTTTTTTGTTGATATGAACCTTATTTCAGGGTTGTTGTTTGGGTTTTTTTTCCCCATGGTGTTCCAGGTGAATTATTGGATATAATTAGAGTGGTAGATCAGACTAAGCTAAAGCAGAAAATATTCTTTCCAAAAGTCCACACTGCTTGGGGGGACACTTTATCCTGGTGGATTTCTTTTTTCCATGCACCCCTCAGACAAGCTGGCTCTGGTGCTCTCAGATCCAAAAGAAAGTTTTCCCAAAGAAAGTTTCCTCCAGTGACTTCCTGTGTTTCAGGGACTCAGAGCAATGATCATGGACTGGAGTTGAATAAACAAAAGGTAAATAGAAAATACCACACACGTGGTGAACATAAGCAACAGAGCTACAGCCCCATAGTACAGGACCCCAGTTATTTTCTGAATTTTGCAGTGTTTTGCACTGTTTAAGGAGAGTGGGGTTGGGTTTTGGCTGCCCTTTCTGTTGTGGTGAGCTCTTAGTAATGGAAGTTACAACAGGAAACCAAAAAGGAACAAATAAGACAAATACAGAAGGGATTGTTTCCTGAATATTCAGAGTTCAGCAAGCAGATGATCTAATTCTCTACCAGCCTCCAGTGCTCATCCAGGTGTTCATAACTATAAAATACACATAAAAAACTACTCTCTGGAGAGACAGGAATGCAGAAAAGTGAATTGCAAGTATCTCTGTTTGAAATGCAGTCAGGTTCCTCTCCTTGGACACTCTGGGACTTCTCCATCGTGTTTGAACTCTTGGATCTGAAGATTTTCTTGATTGCCTGCACTTTCTTTTGCTTGGGGTGGTTGTGGGCAGTCAAGGATGAAATCCACTCTTGGACTTCTGACCTGGACACAACAAAAGAATCTGTGGGTTCTTTCTGATTTCATGTAAAAGGCTGGGAAATTTTTGAAGCCTTGTGATCCAACTTTAGATCTCAGATTGAACTGCACAGTGGAGCAAAGCAACCCACAGGTCTTTTCAGTGGCACAAGTGTAGTGTTTAGCATTCAGATGGGAACTCGTGTGTTGAGCCAAACCCAATTATTTGCAAATGAATCCGTGCCACACGTCCTCAGGGGGCAGGCTGTAATACCAAGTGCTGGTTTGAAATGTCATCTTTTCTTTTGGAGAATTCTCTACAGATGAAGTTAGCTACTTTCAATCTAATTTTAGGCAGTCAGAAATAGGAATTCACCGGAGTTAGCAGAGAAAATTCTAACTCTGCTCAAAGCCACGGCAGATTTCATCCTGCTCCATTTTGAAAGTCATGGCAATGTGAAAAACAGGCTTTTCACTAAGGTTTGGCATCGTAACCAGTGCTGGCACTCACAGGCAGTGCTTTAATTATACATTATACTAACCAGTGTGAAATACTGAG
This sequence comes from Poecile atricapillus, assembly GCF_030490865.1. Lineage (NCBI taxonomy): Eukaryota > Metazoa > Chordata > Aves > Passeriformes > Paridae > Poecile > Poecile atricapillus. The sequence continues at coordinate 3,337,435 of NC_081260.1, forward strand.
CCTTATTAAGATAGCCAAAAGCCTTCTTTAGAGCTGATTTATTAGAGCTTGAAATTAACTTTTCACAGTCCAGCTCCAAGAGATCGGTAGATACAGAAATTCATCTCTGCCTCCAGTGAGTTCCCCGTGGTTATCTCCAGTGCTCTCTCCAGTCCCTCCCAGTGTCCAGCCATGGTAAAACACCAGTCAGCAGCAGCTCTGAGCCTCTCACCTCCATTACAAACACCAGTGCTGACCTTGGGCTGGCTTGGAATGCTTTCCTGGAAAAGTGGAACTTGGGGAAGCCACCATGGGCTCTACTGGGTGCTTGGATGTGTGGCTGCCCCAGGCTGGCTCTGCTGGAGCTGTTCCATGCTGGGGTGATTGCAGATGAGCATTTCTGCTGTTCCTGACACCATCTCTGGTCAGTCTGGGCTATCAGGATATTGTTAGGAATTGTTAAAGCAAGTCCATCATCTGTAGAGAACTGCAGATCTCTGCCAGCTGAAAATGGGGAGGAGCTCCCAGCCCAATGGGATTTTAAATTTTTCTCCCAGCAACCTGAATGCATTTTCACATTTCCAAACTCCCAGGTATCAGTTCTCTGATTAAATCCGTGGGTCTGGGGCTCCCACTTCTTGTGCTTTGTTTCTGTTTGATTCTGCAAGGCAGAGTTTGGAGCTCCAGGTACTGCAAGATAAAACTTGCTCCTGTTGAGGATGGCAAAAATGAGGAGCAAGGCACTCAGTGAGGGAGAGGCTGGCACAACACCAGCAGTAAATCTGGATTTAAATGGTGCTGGGCTGGGAAAGTTGTCCTGCAATACCTTGGGTCTCTCCACCCATTGCACAGATAAACATTTTGGCTTTAAATTTGTCACCAGGATTGCTCAGGAGGAGTCCCATCTCTCCATCTGGGCTTACACCCAGTGATTCCTCGAGGTTTTGGGCTCTGTAGGTACCAAGAGAGCCCCCAGCAGAGGCAGTGGTGTCACAGCCCTGCCAGTGTGGCATGGGGGGCACCTCTGTTCTTATTTTAGCAGCAGCTGTGTCATTCCTTGGGGTGACTGATGCATCCTGTCAGCTGGGTGGGAAATGCCAAACCTCCGAGATCGAGCAAGGGAATTGGCTGGGGTTTTTATCTTTGCTTTGCTTGTTTGGTTTTTTTTAATGACTCTGTTAGACTTGACTTGCCCCAGGAAGTTGTGAGATGGGCAGCAGCACATTAACTAATTAATTAATTAATTAATTAATAATAGATAAAAAAATTAATGGAAAGCAGGAGCACATTAACGTGGGGATGGGGGGAGCAGCAGAGGCAGAGCCCCCTTCTGCTTCAGCAAAAGCTGAGCCACATCAGAACGTTGCCAATTAAAAATAAAATGAATGACTTTGCTCTCTCTGTAGGTGACCTGTCTCCACGATTTCTTTGGGGATGATGATGTGTTTATCGCCTGTGGTCCAGAAAAATTCCGCTATGCACAGGATGACTTTTCCCTGGATGAAAGCGGTAACATCAAACACACACTGTGGTTTTATTTCATTTCCATTTGCTTGCTCCTATCTGATAATAATGCTGCATGCTTTTGTTCTGGTTTTTAAGACCCAGTACATGGAATTTAACATCCTTTTGTGATACTTATCCAGTCAGCAGTATTATAATCAGGCAAATACTGACTGAGGTAGCCCGAGTCAGAATAAATTAATTCCTACAGCATTTTGACATTTACTGCAAAATCTGGGAGTGTTTATACTTTCAGTTTTCTCCAGTCACAGTCAGATAGATGCATTTTTCTTGAGAACTGATCCTCCTTATGTAGACACATGCATATTAAAAATGGAAACAAGCAACAATTGAAAAAAAAAAATTCACATTTCCACTGCCTGCTTCCATCGATTCAAAAAGCAGGGCAATAATTCCCTTTTTGGAGGCATGAGTGGGACAGCACCATTATTTTTCCTTGTTACCAGCAAAAGTCTGTAATAATGTGAGTCTCTGTGATCAATTAAGCCACTAAATCTTTGATTTTACAGAATTATACAGAGCTTGCTTGTAGGACTTAGCACCCACCCCACCTGGCAACTGTACCCACCTGTCTGCAGGTGCCAGTGAGTGAAACAAGAGGAAATTAATGTCATTTTAGCCATTTAAACAAAAGAAAATGTGGTCTCCAAGCATCTAGGCTCACTTCCCAAAGCTCTGGGTGTGCTGTATAAGGAACACAAGCCCCATCCTGTCCTACATGCTGCAAACTGGCTCTGTACTGAGGACCAAAGAGGATTTTTGCAGGATGCCAGGAAGTCAAGCAGCCTCCAATCTCCAAACACCGTGTTTTTTATTTCTCCTTTGCAAGCCTGATTTTATTTTAGTGCTGGTACTTCTGACCTGTGTACTCCAGATGAACCCATTTGATGGTCTTGGGTGATTCAAAGGAAGTTTCCAAGGTTCAGCTGAGCCTTTGCAGGCAGAGAATAAAGCCTGTGTCAGGGCTGGGGAAGTGATCTGTAAGCTGAGCTTCACGTTGTTTTTTACCACTCAGCAGTTGAGTCAGCTCCACAGGGAGCTCCACGCTGGAAATCAGCTCGGATGCAGTCCTGGCACAACAACTGGATGGAAAGCCCAGCTCTCTGCCTTCGCTTCTGCTCACTGCTCACCTCTCCAGCTTGGATTTCTCTGGCAGAAGGGAGCCAAGTTTGCTGCTGGGAAGGCAGAGAGCAGCTCCAGAGGTATTTTCAGGGGAGCCTTGCAGCTCTCAGGAAGCAGATGAAGAACCTCAGCACGGTTTTCCCATTGCACACCCATCACCCTTCTTCCTTCCAAGGCAGATGCTGCCAGGAGAGCTGTGAATCCTGAGGTTTTGCAGATCAGTGTCACTTAATAAAATCTCCTCTGTCATGGGGAAATTCCTCTTGCCTGTTTGGATGACACACACCAGGATTGCTGGTTATTATGTTCACTCTGGCAGGACATCAGGAAACAAAAAGAAACAGCCCAAGAGAGGATTATGTCATCTTTTTCCTCCTGGCTGCCCACCACAGCTTCCACCCTCTAATCCCTGCTGCTGAGCACCTTCCAGATGACATTGCTCTGTCCCTTTTGTACCCACTGCTTTCAGCACCGTGGAAATGTCACACTTTGGTGACATTTCGAGGCCTTTTTACACCAACCTCAGCACAGCCAGGTTTCCACCTCCTGCAAAAGCTCAGGGATTGCCTCTGGTGTTCTGACACTTGCCAAGGGCTGAGCTGGAGGAATTCCTCAGAGTCAGCCTTTCTGTGCTGGAAAATGCAAAGCCAGCTTTCCTTCCAAGGAACTTCTCCCCAGGGAAGAAGTTAAATTTGGAAGCTCTTGCAAAGACCTAACACGAAGTATTTTTACTTTTTAGGTTTAGGTTTGTTTTTCTTTTAGTGAGTAATTCAGGTGACTAAACACAACTGCCTGACACCCTTTGAGTCCCCTCACAACATCAACACTGCTCTTCATGTATAAAAAATTTGGGCTATATTGGTGCTGGACATCTACAAGCCTTTCTGTGACATCATCTGTGGGAATTCAAGTATTTTTGAAGGAAAAAAATCCACAACTTTTTCTGTCCCTGATTTACAGTTTCCAAAATTGATTTAGCAGGAGACAAAACAAGCTGACTGTAGGTTTAATTCCTGCCATGCAGCATCCCTGGAGCACAAGGCCTCCTCTCCTCACATTCTTGTGCTGCATGACCCAAGAGCAAAACTCTCTCTCAAACCATCCAGAAGGAGCAGAGATGGAACCTTGGCTGGCTGAGAATCAGGAAAGCCTGGGGAAAAATTTAAGGCAATTACATTTTCGTAGATCCACTGATATATAATTAAATAACACATACATTTAGGTCAGACAGCTTGCTTTCAGTTGACCAATTATTTATCTGCTCTGTGCTGCCTTAATTCCACTGGGGACTCTGTTCCAGGGGGTCCTCAGTGTGGAGCATGTGGGGCTGAGCTGAACTTGTCCATAAAAAACTGCCTGCATGTGGAACACGTAATTCACATCTGTAAAAACGACACATTTTTCACATCTTGGTGAGGACAAGCTGTTGGAGGAGATGAGGTGGGACCAGCTAACATTTGACAAAATGGAAATCCCTTTTTTATTGCCTTCTTCTTAACTGGGTTAAGTTAATAACTTGAGGGGTGGAAAGTTCTTTTTCTGTTAGCTCTCAATGTAAATAAAGCCTGGTTCTGAAGATCAGGCATGCCTGAAATCCTGGGACACGTGGAGGTTTGTTAGCATTGCAGTTCCCCTCTGTAGATCATGTTTACATTTTCCACTCTTCCTGGCCTATTTATTTTTTAGGAAAGCACAGTTGGGGTTCTCATCTGCTCACTTCTTCCAGTACATAAATCTGCTGGGCTTGTTTATACAAACCTTCCTGAAAGGGACGAGTGGCCAGGACAGAGGATGTGCTTTGTAAAACCATTTTGTCTCCTTTGCTTTCTGCATCTGAGGAGCTGCAGCTTGCTGAGGACAGAAGAGGCTGATTCCAGCTGGGTGAAAGCCTCCTGGGGCAGCTGCCCCATCTGCCACTTGGACTTTATTTACATCACACCATGAGCTGTTTGCTGGCTTTCTGCACCAGCAGAAAGAGCACTCATCCTTCCTGTTACTGGCTCTTCATGGAAGGGTTATGGAAAATGAGCTGGATTTTCTTGGTCTGAGCGTTCCCTCACTCAGTGCTGACCATTCTCCTTGTGCTCAGGAGAGCCAAGGGAAGGGGGAGAAAATGTTTGGTACAACATAGGTAGGAGCCAGCCTAACACCTGCAGAGTCTCAGCACCTCCTCTAGAGGAGCAGAGCTCTCCAAGAGTCTCCTTTCAGAGAGAATGCTGTTCTCCTGGAGAACAACACCAGCTTTCCTCTTGGTGTTTTCTGCATCTCTTTGGGGACCTGCACTGAGCTGCCCATGGCCATAACCAGGTGGGTTTGTGTTTCCCCAGAGTGCCGGGTGATGAAGGGGAGCCCAGCAGGTGCCACGGGCAGCAAATCCTCCCCCACCCCTCAGAAGAGCTCGGCCAAGAGCCCCGCGCCCATGCGCCGCAGCAAGTCCCCGGCCGATTCAGGTAACCACCAAGATGGTGAGTGATTGTTTCTTGGTGTCTGGGTTTCACTGTGCTCAAGGGAAAAGCACAAACTCCCTGTGTCTGCATAGGAAACTCGGGTGTCTTTTGGAAACAAGAAGCTACAGGGGCGCTTAATAAATATTGGGAAGGAATTCCCCGGTTGGTGAAGTGCAGCTGTGGCTTGAGGTTGTCCCGCCCACAGTCTCACAGCCTCCTTCCCCAAAAGCATTTCAGAAGAAGTTTCTATTCCCCAGGCAGGAAATCAAGGCCCACAGTGCTCCCAGATGGTTCCTGTAGGTGCAGAGTGATTTAGGGTCACCTCCTGTGGAAAGCAAATGGTGATTATTGCACAGGTCAGGAGCGGCTCCTTCCAATCATTATTTAAAGGAGACCAGACTGCAGGGCTGGTGAGGGGTTTATTGATGTGACACTGAGACACTCATTCAGTAATGGAAGAGAAGGAAAATGGGAGTCCTGATTTGCTTGCACCATTTGAAATGCCTCCCTCCTTCCTCAGCAGCACCTGGGCTGGCAGCACATGTGGAGAGCTGCAGAGCTCTCAGCCCAAGGCTGGGCTGCTCATTGCACTAATTCTGGTAATTGGTAGCTTTTAGAGTCATGGAGAGTTTCTGGGCTTATGATTCATCTCTCACCTGCCTGCCTGTTCTGTTCCAAAAGAGAACCAGAAGTGGCCTCTCATCAAAATGGCCAAATCATCAATTAAACATGTCAGAATTCCAGGAGAGCTTCACAGCTTGAGTTCAGGTGTCCCACAGCATCAACACAGGTGACAGAAACCAGAAATTCCTTGTCACCATCGTGCTAACAGGCTGCATATTGCATGGGAACGTCACACAACAGCTGACCATCACTAGAAATGGGATTATTAGATAGAAAATGGGATTATTAGATAGAAAATTGGATTATTAGATAGAAAATTTTCTTGGCAACAGTCAGAAGGATTTCCCCCCCAGGAAGCAGTTCATTTGTTTAGGGTGTGTGGGTGTTTTTCAGCTGCCTGAAGAGACAGTGTGAAATTGGTTTGCACATGCCAAGACTGTGTTTTTTTTAAAAATTCTTTCTGTCTAAGGTGATTTTGCATTCATAAAGTTTTTCTTCAAGATTCCATTACTGGCTCTTCTCAAACTCAGGCTTGCCATCATGTAACCACTTTCACAATCCCAAATGTGTGCTAAAGCTGTGTGGGCACATTGAAGGCACGATGGGAAACGTGATGTTGATTTACAAAAACCCAGAAGTAACATTCAGTGATGTTCACTGAATTCAGGAGTTCAGGGAGTCAGCTCATGCATGAGCAGCTTGAAACCTTCTCCACAAGCATCAGGTGCTGATTCCCACCAGAACCAGAGTTTACTGCATGAACATAGAGTTTAATATGAAATGGCAATTATTGTGTGCCTGATTTTAACTGATTGAGCGACTCCAGGCCCAGGATGGTGACTCATCTGATGAGATTTAATGAACACACTTAGCAGAGCTTTTCAGGGGGAGATTAAAACAACCAGAAAGGCTGAACAATAACCAGTTCCTGGAGTTAAGGTCAGTAATGAAGAGCAAATCAAGTTTCTTTAATCTGTCCAGACAAGGGTCTTTCGTGCTTTCCTGTAATTTCAGTAAAGGAAAAAAATGTCCTGCTTAATGAGAACAAAAAAGACTGAGCTCTTTCAGTACTGAAAAATAGAAGACTCTTGTTTTCTCAGGACAGAGAGAAAAAAGGATACCATTTTGTATTCTTGTATTGAATTGGTAATAAATTAAATGGATTTGCACATCTTTCAAGAATCAATATTTACATTTAGATGGGATTTTGGAGTTATCACATTCAAAAAGCAAAGAAAGCTGAATGAAGTCTGATTAATAAAAGATGATCTGACCTATTTTTTTTCCCCATAGAATCTCACCCATTTAATGCATGAAACTGTTTAAAAGCAGATTTACTTCAAATATATGTAATATTTCTGCTATGTGTTTGCTTCCCTACCCATTTGTAGCTTTTGGCTTTGTTGTTTTTCACTCTGTTGTGGTTGTCATGTGGAAATTCATGAGAGTTTCCTTGGTTTTGTGTTGCTTCTGTTCTTTCCACTTCTTTTCTGTCTAGGTTTCTGTATCCTTTTTTCACAACAAGGTCTCCAAGGCCATTGTGACGTATTTGGGCACTGTCAGTGCAGGCTTGGAGGTAAAACTTTGGGTGAGAGGAGTCTGAACCCACCTCACAATGAGGTGTCAGGGCCTCACTGCAAAAAGCTCAATCCCTTTAGGCAGCCAGAGCCCTTCAGCTCCCAGGATATCCAAAAAAGTGAGGCAGCAAATCCACAGAAGCAATTTAAACATTGTTTTCTTGGCACGGTGCTTTTCTCTTACCCTGCAGTCATTTAAAGGAATGAATGAAAATTAAATTAATGAATGCAGAACAAAGAAATTTCTTGCTCTAAGGAGATGGGAACACACCCCAATCCTTGCATTCCCAAGGGAAATCCTTTCTGAGATGGGAACACACCCCAATCCTTGTATTCCCAAGGGAAATCCTTTCTGAGATGGGAACACACCCCAATCCTTGTATTCCCAAGGGAAATTCTTTCTCCCTTCCCTCACTAACACCCACCCCACATGTGAGCTTCCTAAGCAATGCCAGTGGATTAATGGCAAAATTAGAGTTACAAAGCTTCTATGTATTTCTAGCCTCAATTTTTCTTCCTAGGGATCCAGCTTTGCTAAAGGACACAGCTTAGAGCAGTGAAATCCACACTAAACCACACCTGCAGGGCACCAGCCAATTCCTTCTCCTAACATAACAGAGGAAAACTGGGCAGAAGGAGAGAAGTCTCTGTGCTTCTGCTCTGATCCATGAGATTTAAATGGAGTAGGGTCAGCGTGAAGTTTGGCAAAATTTCTTTAACAGACTGCTCCAATAAGGAGTCAGACTAAGCAAAAGCCAGAGCTAAATCTCAGGGGAGAAATACAGGAGAGAATATAAAGATGTCATTTGCCATTCTTTCTTTGTTACAAAAACATGAATTTATCTTTCACTAACTGACATACCAAACGAGGGTTCAGTTAGATAAAAACATGTGTTGTGATAGGAGAACTTACGATTTTTAAAACAGGACAGAGGCACAGGTACCTGAATTGAAATTTGAAAAGGTCTTTGCCTTGATTTGTCTTGGGGGGAATATGAGCAGGGCTCTGGGGCTGCTGCAGGACCTTAATGTCCTAGTCCACTAATGGCCAGAGGGACAAAACACATTCACCAGGCAGCAGCAATTAGCAAACAGACCCAGAGTGTCCGTCTGTCCTGGCTGCAGGGCTGCTCCCAGGGCTCATTATGGATGAGTGTGTCCAAAGGCAGCAGATGTCTGGGGAATGCCACTTGGGACAGGACAGCTTGTGTCCTGCTGTCCCTGTGCTCTGCTGATCCCTGTGCTCTGCTGTCCCTGTGTCCTGCTGTCCCTGTGCTCTGCTGTCCCTGTGCTCTGCTGATCCCTGTGTCCTGCTGTCCCTGTGCTTTGCTGATCCCTGTGTCCTGCTGTCCCTGTGTCCTGCTGTCCCTGTGCTCTGCTGATCCCTGTGTCCTGCTGTCCCTGTGTCCTGCTGTCCCTGTGTCCTGCTGTCCCTGTGCTCTGCTGATCCCTGTGTCCTGCTGTCCCTGTGTCCTGCTGTCCCTGTGCTCTGCTGATCCCTGTGTCCTGCTGTCCCTGTGCTCTGCTGTCCCTGTGTCCTGCTGTCCCTGTGCTCTGCTGTCCCTGTGCTCTGCTGATCCCTGTGTCCTGCTGTCCCTGTGTCCTGCTGTCCCTGTGCTCTGCTGGTCCCTGTGTCCTGCTGATCCCTGTGCCCTGCTGTCCCTGTGTCCTGCTGTCCCTGTGTCCTGCTGTCCCTGTGCTCTGCTGGTCCCTGTGTCCTGCTGTCCCTGTGTCCTGCTGATCCCTGTGTCCTGCTGTCCCTGTGTCCTGCTGTCCCTGTGTCCTGCTGTCCCTGTGCTCTGCTGATCCCTGTGTCCTGCTGTCCCTGTGCTCTGCTGTCCCTGTGTCCTGCTGTCCCTGTGTCCTGCTGTCCCTGTGTCCTGCTGTCCCTGTGCTCTGCTGTCCCTGTGCTCTGCTGGTCCCTGTGTCCTGCTGTCCCTGTGTCCTGCTGTCCCTGTGTCCTGCTGTCCCTGTGCCCTGCTGTCCCTGTGCTCTGCTGTCCCTGTGCTCTGCTGTCCCTGTGTCCTGCTGTCCCTGTGTCCTGCTGTCCCTGTGTCCTGCTGTCCCTGTGCTCTGCTGTCCCTGTGTCCTGCTGTCCCTGTGTCCTGCTGTCCCTGTGTCCTGCTGTCCCTGTGTCCTGCTCTCTGCCAGCCCACAGGGCACACCCAGGAGAGATCCCCTCACCAAACAGGGAGGAAAAGGGTGCCAGCACTGCAGAGCTGAGTGCCTGGAAGTTTGGAGGTGCCTGAGTGAAGGATGCCTGTGCAATCTGAGTTCTTCCACTCCTGAGGCTTTATTTTTCTGTCCTGAAGGGCAGGATGGCTCGTGCTCTCTGAACAAGCTGCAGTTTCCACATTTGCTTCCTGCTGTCCTTGTTCTGCTTGTTCCCTTTCTTTATTTTCTTGGTAGCACTTCAAACCCTTCACCTGGAGACAAAACTATCCTTGGATTTCAGGGTCCTTCCTCTCACTCTGGTGAGGTACAGGCTCCTCAGACTGGGATCTCATTGGCAGAATCCTGGGAACCCCAATCAAGCATGGATTATTAACCTTATTTAACAAATTAGTAGAAATAGCTATCTCCACACATTTTGAGCACACACTGTGAGCCTCAGGCCCTGCTTTTTCCAGTTCTGTTTGTGGACAGAAATGTGAGTTCAAAAGATGGATCTCACCAACCTCATTTGCAGGTCTCGGTGCTTATCACCACTGGAAATTTGGATCCAGAGCCCTGGTAATCCCAGCAAACCTAAGCAAAACTCAGGGAACAATTCCATATGGGAAATCTGGCTAGAAAAGGGCCTAAAAAAAGGCTGAAGAGGGACTTTTGGCCATAGATTGATAGGACAAAGGGGGAATGGACTTAAACTAAAGGAGGGCAGGTTTAGATATTAACAAGAAATTCTTTGCTGTGGGGGTGATGAGGCCCTGGCACAGGGCACAGAGAAGCTGTGGCTGCTCCTGGATCCCTGAAAGTGTCCAAGGCCAGGCTGGACAAGGCTTGGAACAGTGTGGGGTGGTGGAAGGTGTCCCTGCCTATGGCAGAGGGTGAAATGAGATGAGCTTTAAGATCCCTTCCAACCCAAACCATTCTGTGATTCTAAAATATCTGTGGGGAAGCAGACAGAGAATTCACTTTACCTGGATCTCTCATCTCAAACATGAAAGGAATCTTCTCCATCCTCCCTCTTAAATTCTGGATAAGGCTGATTTATCTTCTGAGAACTGTCTCATGCACAGGGGTAGGCGAGGATCCTGTGGAAAAAGGTGCATGTGCTCCTGCAATGAAAGGATTTGACATATGAACTTTAAGGTAAATTGAAGTTGCAGAGCAAATACAATGCCACAAATAAGCCATAATGCACAAAGACTAAAATGGTGGGAAAAAACCCCAAAGAACTGAAATGAAAGCTGGTTCAAAAGAACAGTTCCTAATAGCTGAGTGTAGGTGATATCCTGAGATACCCTAAATCATCAGATTTTAGTGGAGCAGCAGTGTTCTGCACCACCTGGGACCTGCTCTTTGCCTCTTGTTGTTGCATTTCAGTTCAAAGGGAATGCAGGCAACTTTGCTTATGAACACTATTCTTCATTAGCAGGCAGAGAAAATTAAACTGGGCTTCCTCACTGTTGCTTCTGCTGCAAAATTCTGCTATATTTGGAATTATATCCATCAGTCCCATTCCATTTCTGATTTGGATGTCACATCTGTTTTTTTTGTTGATGCTCATAAAATATTTACATCCCTGCTGTAGCACTTAAAACTCTCATTGTATTAGGGAATTTCTGTCCTGCCCTGCAGCAATTACATCCATTTTGCTGCACACTGGCTCTGCTGTTCCAGTCTTGTTTGTGGAAAGGAAATTGGGAGTTCTTGCAGAGTTGTTGCATTCTTCAGCTTAGGAAGGACCAGTGACAACTGGAGATAAAGAAAGAGGCATTTGAGAAACTGGAAATGGATTCTAGCTAACAGAGATTATTCCAGTCCTCCTGTTCCCCACATTTTCTTTAACAGGAAACACAAATTTGCTCAGTGAAATAAAACATAAAAGAGATCCAAGTTCTCTTTTTTACTGAATTGCCTTCATTATTTGGCATATAGTTAGAGACCTCTACTCTTTTTCCCCACCAGCCTGGAGGGCAGCTCATTTTATAGAGTGGCACAGCTCAGTGCAGGGGCCAGCAGGAAAACAGCTTCTGCCTTTCCAGGTTTTTCTCCCTATCAATAAAGAATGGTCTGAGTGGGATAGGGAGGTGAAGTGTCACTCTGTTCCCCAATTATCTATAAATCATTATTTCTGCCACCTTTTAAAAATATCCATTTCCTCAGTAAGGTGCATTTGTGATAGGAAAAAAAAGCTGTGTGTGATGAATAACCTCTTTCAACAGAGGAGGAAATGCATGGAAACGATGGATGTGAAGGCACAGGAGCCACATCACCATGGATTTGTTGCATTTTAGCTGCTTTAAGGTGCTGGCAGCTCCTCCTTTGTCCTGGGGCTTTGAACACGTTTCTTTTCACACCTGTTTGACCTCTGCCTCTGCTGCAAACCTGAGCTACCCCTGTTTCCCACAAGGAGGTAACAGAGGAGTGAGGCTTTCCCAGGCATTAAAACAAGAGCTGTGCTGGTTTTGCTCTCAAAAATGCAGCATTCACACGTTTTTCTCTATGATACTTGATACACTTCTTCAGTCTCCTCCAGACACTCAAGTACTTGGTGAATTTTAAGTGACTGACTTGCAGACTCAGCTGTTACAATCGAAAGCGTAATTCCATTGGGCTCTTGGGTCACTTAATCCCACCCACAGCAAACCACAGCCAGGGCATTCCAGGCTGCTGTTTGTCTGGTTTTTAATGTGTATAACTGACATCTGACATTGCTTGGGCAGGATTCAGGAGATCTTTAGACTCTGGTTTGCAGTTGTGCCCTTGAACAGTTTGAGAACACAGAAATTGTCTTTCTGTTTTTCTGGTGATGCGTGCCATCTATCGACTTGGTGAATATTTGTTGTGTGAAATATTTCTCCTTCAATTTATTTTGTATTTCACTATATTTTGCAGCCACCCTGAGCAGCTGAAATCCTGGAGTTATGTCTATAGCTATGCTGTTTGCTTTTGGGGATTTTTTCTCCTGCCTTCCACGAACAAATGAACAAATGAAAAGAAAAATTGTGTTTCTATGTTAATGTTTGGAGACCTTTCATCTCCCCAAAGGGAGAGAGATCTTCCCCTTGCCTGATTTCCAGCTTGTGTCTTGTTTTCTGGCAGCCAACGGGACCTCCAGCAGTCAGCTGTCCACACCCAAATCCAAGCAGTCCCCGATCTCCACGCCCACCAGCCCAGGGAGCCTCCGTAAGCACAAGGTATTACGTTTCTTATACCTTACTACACCTCCTTCTTCTCAATCCATCAGATCTGTGCACCCCTGGAGTCATGGCTGGATCTTCTGGAAGGATAACAACAACTCCTGATGTTCAAACAGCGGAGTTTGGCCCTTTGCCTATAAAAGTTGTCCTTTTGGGCAAGGTGGTGAACAAAGCACTGGCCTGGAGCTGTTAATGTGTGCTGGAAAACATCCAGGGGGATCAGAGGAGACAACCATGAGCTTGTGCCTCTCTTTGAAAAAATCATTGATGGATGTGGTTTCATGTAAACCCTCCTGTCCTGAAAAGCCTCGAGGGTTGGCAAACCAGGCCCATTAAACAGCAGAAGCAGTGCAAATGTTATTGGAACTCTAACACATCACTTTAACGATGCTCCTCAAGAATTTATTTTTTTTTTTCATTATTTAAGGCTGTGTTCTGTTTTACAGGAAGCAGGTGATTCTTACAGCTGCTGTGGTAATTGTGTAGTGGAACAGTAGCTGGTCACAGACAGTGTGGCCAACAGGTAGCACAGCATCCTGGCAGAGATCAGGAAACCTGGCTCATGGATAATTCATGGATTGATTTATTTAAAAGGTAGAGCAGCTGTCACAGCTTTTTCAGTTCCTGTAACTCAGGGTCGCTCTGTGCTGAGTTCTGACTTTATTTTCCCTGGGTCTTTGCAGTTCTGGAATAGCCACAGTGCTGCTCCCAACAGTTTCCACTCGATACAGGAATCAGAGCTTGGACACAAACGTGGGTGTGAGAGGAAGTCAGGGGGGTTTCTCGTTAGCAAACAGAATGTACCTCTCAGCCCAAGGTTGAAAGCATTGACCCAAATGCTCTTTTGAAGAGTAATTAAAAAATTCTGGTGGTGCTGAAGTTTTGCAGTCAGCAGCCACATGGAACCCACTGTGGGCCAGATTGCAGGGGCTGAACTGATTCTGTTTAACAAAGGCATAGCTGAATCCAAATGAAAACTGTGTTTTCCCTGGAACCTCACTCTGTTCTCAGCTGCTCAGTCTAAGTTTGAGAAAACACATTAAATTTAACACAATGTGTCCAGATTTATTAGAAATTTATAGCTGAGAACAGAATCTGGCCCCCGTGGTCTCGAGTTCATCAGTTCAGCAGCAGTAATAATGCAAACTGCATCCTTTGCTTCAGCATCAGGGACACAAAATATCTTCCAAACTTTCCATCTCATTTAAGACTTTGGAGATGAGGATTTGTTTCTTGGTCAAGACAAGTAAAACTCACCTTATTCGTGTTTTATGTATGTTTTTAGCTGGCTGATTCATGACCTTTCCAGTGCAGCCCTGAGACCATTTGTCTCAGATGGTGACTGCTGAGGGCAAAGCCAACCCAGCTATGATTTTCTCCACTAAGTTAAGCCAATCAGCAGACACAAACACAGCATTTTAGGTTACCAGAATATTCATGCATCATTGTCTTTCTCCCAGGAGCAATTTCCTGCTTATGATGAAATGGCTTTTCTTTTTTCCCCTTAAAGCTCAAGTGATAAATGCTTAGGTTGAGTTCACCACGAAGTCCTATTTTGCCTCTTCTTATATCAAGATTTCTGTGAATTTCCTTCCTGAATATTTGGGTTTTTCTTCATTTTGCTCACATTTATTACCTGTGTGTGGGTCAGAGCCCAAAAAGATCCCAGGAGAGTTTTAGCTCTTGAGCTGGCTCCTGTACCTTGTCCCACACACAACTTTAAACAAGTGGAATGAAATGGTTACCCCAGAAAGGGACACTGGAAAAGCTTTACATTGAGCATTTGATCTAAATAATAAACTTGGGATTATTTTATTAACCTTTCCAACTGATTAGAAGTTACTTAAAATAAAGACTAAACCACGGACCATGTGATTTTCCTGGAGATTTGTCCTGAGGGCAGCTGTCAAACCGAGGTAAGATTCTTTGTTGTGCCCTTAGGTTTAAAGAGATGTGTTTAAGGCCAGGTGCTGCTCTTTCATGCACGTGGCTGGAATGGACACATTGATCCAGAAGAGTAAAGAAACACTTGTGAAACTCATCCCTGAACAGTCAGCAGGAACAGAGATGCTCTTGCCCTCTGTGCAAGGAGCCTGACTTGATTTTAGCCTGGAACTCCCTGGATTCTGCTGAGCCCAGCCCAGTCACCAGTGCACGAACCTTTCACCCTCTCAGCTGCTTCCTTCTGCCAGGCCAAGGGTGGGAGCTGCTGGTGAGGGTTAACATTTTCTCCTTTCTCCCTACAGGACTTGTACCTGCCTCTGTCTTTGGATGACTCGGATTCCCTTGGAGATTCCATGTAGAGCGACGCGGAGCGAATTGTCCACATTGCATTTGGGATACAGCAAAGTACCTCTGCCAAAACAAGCAGATAGGTGACTGGTGCTTTCAAGTCAAAGGACACACGGTTAAATGTCATTTTTGTTCTGTGATTTCTCCTCTCTGTGCCACAAACCAACACCTGCCAGTCTATAGAGATAGAGGGATACCATTCTTCTAAGTTACAGGGGCGCAGAATGGGCATTGTGAGAAATTTGGGGCCGATATGCCAACAATTCTGTGCATTTCCCATTTTCTTCTGTTCCTTCTTCTGCTGCAACCATGTGGTTTTCCTAGTGGTAGTAAAGTAGCTGTCCTGGAGGTGTGCAGGTGGAGCCCTTGCTGAGCACTTTGCAAGCTGGAGCAGAGCAGATGATGTTCTCCTCCTGTGCAAAGTGCCCGCCTCTGCCAGCTCAGCTGCTCCTCCTCACTCACAGCCCCAATTTTGGCACCTGCACTCTAAAGAGTCTTGCTTTTATTGTGGAGGGTAGGAAGGGAATTTCTAGTTTGATGATTAATATGCCAGCAGAGGCTTGGATGAGATTAGGAATGATTGCATCAGATGCTAAGGTTAATACAATAATTCAGATTATTCAAATATTGTTTGGGTTTGCTTTTTTTTAATAATTAAACAAAAACCCATAAATCAGCTGAGTTATCTGGAGTATAACACCTTCCACATGCAATCCAAGGATGCTGCTAGCTGGTAACAAATATTTATACCTCCCCTATGGTATCTCTCTATCTCTGTTTGTAACAGTAATGCCTTGTGAACAGCCAACACTGAAAACACTGTGAGAATTTGTTTTCAGGTTTGACACCCTATAGGTCACTTTTTATAGCAAAAAAATCAATACACTTTTTATAAAGGAAAACCTTTTATCTGTGTTTTGGGAGTAAGCATTCAAGCTCCTTCTTTTTTATAAAAGCTGGTAATTTTCTTTTGTTTAAAAAACACGTTCAGAAAAAAAAAAAAGTACAAAAAAAACCGACCACAACTGCAGAACAATAATAACAACAGCTCAGTTTAGAAATCTTGTCATCACTGCCAAAACAGACACGTGTAGGGGGGGAAAAAATGGTCAATTCAAAATATTGAATGTTTTGATAGTTTTTGTAATGTTTAAGACTACGTATTTGATTTTTTACACTTCACTATTCCTAACTATGACCAGATTCTCTACTTATATAACAAATGAAGTTTTGTGGTGTTCTAAAACCCGTATTTTAAGAAACTCTTCTATCTGAGAAAAAACAAACTCGCTGTATTTAGAGAAAGCTTTTGCTTTTATTAATCAGTAATGCCTCCTCCAGAATGCAAAGTTCATCTCCTCACGCAGGGCTGGTGGTTTTTACTGCGCCGAAGCTTTGTCCTAGGCCAGCTGCCATTGCCTCCCTCCCTCATGGAATAAGCTTTGATAAAACTGATCCTTGCAGAACTTTACCTAAATGAAATCTGTGCAATCAATTCTATCTTTGTTGCTCTATTTGCCTTTTTTTTATTTCCTTTTACCAACATAGACACCTACTCCCTGTTGCCTTGCAACCCCTTGTGATTAGGATGGATTTTATCCTCGTGATGTTTGATGCTCCACGAATGCTGAGTTGTTCCCAAAGCCACTCCAGGTTTTGTTTGCTTGCATTGCTGGGATGAAACAATCTGTGCAGGCTGTATCTTCCGAGGCTCGTGTGATCATGCTTATAATGCAACTTTTTCAAAGAGATTTATCAGAGAGAGGCCAGGATTGGGAATTGTCAAGGGGTCAGAGTTATCATGCACCAAATTTGCACCCAGTAGTCTTAGTGCATGATCATTTACACCCAGAGTTTTGCACAAGAAACCATTTGTTCTCACTGGTAGCTTCATTAGATTGAATAACTCTCTGACTGCACAACTGCTAAATGGTCATTTTAAATATTGTAAATAGAATCCTGGGGTTAGTTCACAGGCTAAGGGCTCGTGTTGAGGGTTTGTGGGGGGAAGGACGGTGCTGTGGACAAAGCTTGGGTGCAGTAGTCAGCACACCTCTCAGCCCTTGGCATTGCTGAATTTCGTGTCTGAATGGGAGCAGGTCTCTGAGTAACCCTGTGCCTCAATCTGTCTGTCTGTCCCTGCAGGGACAGCTCTGTTCTACCTCACTGGGGGTTGTGAGGCCAAATGTTGGTTAACATTTGTCAAGTGCTTTCAGATCCTCTAACAGAAGGTGCTGAAATATTCTGGGTGCAGATTTGGTTATGGGTGCTAATTTTTGGCTGTTTAATCCTCTGAGTGCTACTGTAGACACTGGGCATGAGCAAAAAGGACTTTTTTAAGCATAAGGATGTCAAAGGCCTTGGTTATGCTAATAACAATATTATTCACCAGAGCTTTTGTCTTAGGGAAAGCTTTAGTGGGACAGATAATTGACATGCTTTTACCCTCTCCCCTGTTCTGTTGGTGGGAATCTGAGTCCCTCCCTGAGTCTCTGCCTTTCCAGGGACCCTGAGCAGGAGCCATGGATGGACTGGAGCTGCAGTCCAGGGTGTTGTCACACGGTGACAGAGGCCATTCCTGTCACAGCCAGGGTGAGCCTGTCCTGCCACCTGTCCTCAGAGAAAGCAGGAGACCAGCCATGCAATCCCATCCAGATTCTCTTGCTGCTCGGTGCAGGACACTCTCCAGGGATGCACCAGGAAACCCAAATTCTTGTTATCCTGGGCTGCTCTCTGCAGCCTGAGCTGCTGGATCTGGTGGTGGGAGGAAAGGAATCTGGGAGATGCTCCCACCCTGCGAGTGCAGTTTGTGTAAGAGAAAGCTGGATCCCAAGGGAGGAATGATCCTTTGTTTGGATGGCTGTTGAGAAGGGGTTCCTGTCCTGCCTGCCAAAAGCTCCGTTTGGTTATTTGGAGATGCTTTTCCTGGTGGGGCATCACTAAGGAATCATTGAGCTCTTCCTCCTGAGCTGCACCTGGTGACACATCTAAAACCTGATCCTGCCAGCTCTCCCTTGGGAATGCAGCTTTGCTTGCATGAGGAGCATCCTGTGGTGGGGCTGAGCCCAGCAATTCCTTCAGGGAATTAGGGGGACCTTGAAAAGGCCTAAAAGAATAATAATAATTAAAAAAAATGTTCAGTGGGAAAAATAGCCATTCAAACCAGCAGAAGCCACAAAGAAAACAGGGTATGAGGTCAAACTCCCAAGTTTTAAGAAGCAATTTTCTAGGTAGAAATGCCTGGGCAGTAGAAGTCAGTGAGCATTTCGGCTGTAGCATAGAGTGAAGTCTGTATTAATGCCAATATTGCATGAGTTCTTGTACAGAAATGCATGTGGAATGTTCCATACATTCAGAACTAGTTATCTCTGGCTTTGTAGGATCCCTCATCTAGATTTGGATACAGATAAACAGTGCACAGGCATCAGACCATAGTTATATAAACAGGACAGCCCTGATACAGGAAAGAACTTAGAAGCTTAAATTTTAGCACGTGCTTTACTCCTGTGTTGACTTTTCACGAGATTAAGCTTGGGTTTGGTCAGAAAGCTTTCCTGAACTGCTGTGAATTAGTAATTATTTCCAATATACTATAGCAATTCCAGACCCTGTGAGATCCTGGAGCAGATGATAGTAATTCCACTATATACTCCAGAGTTCACCTTTCATATTTTTTATTTTTTTTTTTACATTTACAAGCACATAAAGCTCCACATGATATGAGGATTTGCCATATTAATTCTGCTACAAAAACCTTGTCTAATTTGCCTCATGAGGCTGCCTTTAGTGCTTTCAGAGACTAATTGAATCACTGAGACTATATTATTTTAAAACAATAGAGTATTTAAAGACAAATTGGAGAAACTCTTAAAGTAGCAGGGCTTTGTTTCTTTGAAATCTGCCTTTTTTCAGTGTAATTTAGCAAATTTGCATATAAAGATCCCCAATTCAGACACAGTCATTAGGAAGAAATAGCACAGACTGAGGGGTTTAACACTTTTACACTCAGGTGATGGTCTTGACTGTAGAAGATGAGAGCAATGCAGCAAAACCTTCAGCCTTGGGATTTTTATAGCTAGTAAAGCATTTAAAATCCTGAAGTTTCTGGTTTAAAACCTCATTTGGTATAAGATTTGGAGTTAGTTCAGTTCCACCAGCTAAATATATTAAAGTGATTTGGAAAGAATTTGATAATGGGATTTTACTTTGTGGTGGGAGCTGGAAGCAGCTTTTCCCTACCACTGCCTGTGTTTCCTATATCTGCACATTATTTATGGTCTTCTCAGGAGCTAGCAACACTAACTGTGTTATTTCCATAGACAATAAAAGAATCTTGCTTGGAAAACAGCTTCCACATCTCTGTCATCCTCAGCTAACACACCTGTAGGCATACAAAAAACCAGCTGCTATTTCTCTCTTATTTTCCTGTCCAGTATTTTTGAAGGGGAAAAAAATGAGGTAGAACCAAAAATTGTGGCAAACAGCAAAGCACTGTTACACCCAGGCATTTCCAATGGGAAACAAGGGCATTAAAGTGGTAGTTTCTCCTTATCCATACAGATAACATTTTCTAGGATGCCTTGTCTTTGCTTTTTCACGCCTTTGAGGTCAGTGCTGCTCCCCAGCACACCCTTGGGAGTGCTCTGGGATTCCAGGCTGAATCCCTACCCAGACATTTTTCCAGGGACAACCATCCCTGGAAGTGGCATCTTCTCTGCAGGGGCCCTGTGTGGGTTTTCCAGTCTGAGCCTTCCCCGGAGTGCTGAGAGCACCGCAGTGATTCTGTTGCTGACCCCACAACCGTGCAGAGCAAACAAGAGTTCTCTTTCACTGTAGCAGAGGCAGAATCATTTTTAGAGAAAGGGATAAAAAATAGCCAAGTAAAGTAGATCTAAAATTAGTCTAGAAAGTGTCTCCTCAAGCTAAGACAATCCAAAACCAGAGAAAAGCTCCGTGGAGGTGTGTTTGCCACACGCCAGGTGCTGATCATGACCACGAGAGAACAAAACAGCTTTTTCCACGTGGTATCTTCGGCTCCAGGTTATTTTTCTGGTTGCTGATGGAAGCAGGCTGGGACAGCGTTTGGGACTGGTGAGGTTCTTTGCAGAAGCAAATGGATGGCATGAGATGAGGATATTTTTCCTGTGCATCTGAAGAGTCAGGTCAGTCCATGCAACAGGACGAGTGCTTTACACAAGACACCTGGAAGAGATCCAGCTGAAACCCCACCTTGCTGTGCTGAGAGCAGGAAAGTGAAGACTTTAAGTGCCTTCTAACACCCCTTGGGCTTCAGAAGCAGGACTGTGCATGTGCCCAGCAAGGCCTAGGGTTCAATGGCCTTGGCCAAAGGAGGCAGGGCACGCTTTAAGTCTCGAGGTATTTAGCCCATCTCTTGCAAATTGCTCTCTCCAGTACCACAGAATTCTTCTGGCTGATGCCTCTGTCCCATCTGCATGAATCTGAGCCTCTCCACCGTATCTCAGGAAATGTTACAGCTGAGTCTTGCATCTCACAGCTGCTCCTCACTGTGGAGTGAACAGGGCTGGGTTCTGCTGCAGTGGTTGTTGATTCTGCTGTTCAGATGTTCTTCGTCCTCCTCTGCTCCTGGCTCGAGAGCTGGTTTCTCCCGGTGCCTGCAGGTGAAAGGCTGGGAGCAGCAATGTATAGACCCTTTTGTTTTATTTCCTCTGGAACAGTTCTAGTCAGTGGTGATTGAAGGTTGGAGGCCGAGCTGACAAACCCTCATTTTAATAGGGAGAGGGGAGATTTTCAGGGAATATCAGTGGGTGGACAGAAAGGCTTTTTCCAGCAATGCCATTGCACAGCTGCTCTGACAGGACCCCAGCTGCAGGGCATGGTATGAGTACTACACCAGCAGGTGAAAATGTGGAGTTTTGGGGTCACAGACCTTGGGACACTACTCAGAGAATATTAAACACATCAACACCTATTTTTGGCTAATAGATGAGCTTCTGAGCAAATGGGAATCAAACCTAGTGGATTCAGCAGTGAGGTTTCAGAGCCATTGGGGTTTCAGAGATGTTGGGGTGTGGCACAACCCTGGACAGATGATTTCTCCTTGTGCCATGGTGTCCCAGTGCACAGAGGGCTGGTCCCAATACTTCAGCTGTAGGGTGCTTTGATCAAAGAGCTTGATTTTAAAATGTATTCATTGCTCAGTGAAGTCTGAGCACTTTGTAGGAGCAAACTGTGTCTCTGGCAAGTCTCTCACTGAACTCTGGCTCTCTCAAAACTCTGCTGTAAAAATGCTCAAGTATTTCAGTCATGGTGAAAGACAGACACCTCATTTTTAGTTCTCCATCAAAACCACAGCAACATCCCTGGGAGGAAGGGGAAACCCTCATCCAGCAGCCCATTTCTCTCCTGCCTCAATACAGCCCCCAATGCCCCTCTTTTGGTTAGATGTAGGTGCACATAGCAGGGGCAATTCCTGCTAGTAGTCAAAATATGGGCCTTGTGTTTACAAACAGTGAATAAGTCTAATTATTTCTGTGTCTTTCTACTAAGAAAAGTGGGCCAGGTGTTGAAAACCTTCTTGTTTAGAAAGTGTTCATGGCCAGGTGTCTACATGCCTTGCAATGTCCTTGCTTAGTGCACTTGAACTCATCTCTTGAGACTCTTTATCTCCATGAACTCAGGACTCTCCAAGAGCCAGTTTGGAGGTTCCCTAGGTCTGACAGTTTATCACTCAAGCTGAAGAAAAAGGAGGATGCCCAAAGGGAATTAACAAATCTTGGCAGTAATTAATCTGTCAGCTGAAAAAAAGAAAGATGGCATCGTCATGGCAAGATGCCATGATGGAGAACACAGGAGATGAAGGGAAAAGCCTGTTCCTTAGAGGATTGCTGGGGAATGTTTGTTAGGAGATGGGTACTGAGTCATTAAATGAGCTGGAGCTTCAGAGAAAATCCAATGGCAGGGAGAGCACGAGGCACAGCACTGGACATGTCAGTGCCACTGGTGTGTGGGAATAATGGAGGACAGAAACCAAGAAATTCTGGGGACAAACAAAGAAGGAGGCTGGGGCTAGCTGAGGCTCTGTGGCTTGGTTTGGACAGAAGAGCAGCAGCAGCTCCTGGCTGTTTGTTGAGTCATGTCCCTGCAGGTCCCCAGGCCAGGAGGCAGTGTCTGTCCACAGCACTGTCTGTCCCTCTGCCCTTGGCAGAAATAAAGGCAAACCTGACTGCAGGCAGGAGAACTTGGTGTGAAGCTCTTCCCCTGCTGCCATTTAACTCTTGCCAGCACATGCCATCCATCCAAGGGAGAAAGAAGGTGCAGCACTTGCTCAAGAACAGCACCAAGCTGTGGGTTGGGTTTATTTACCAGGAATATCAATCCTTGATCAGCCTGCCCTGGCCTGGGGAGGACACACCTGGCACTCTGGGGAATGTAAGAGAATAATGAGGGCACCTCAGAGCCCCCCAGCCCTTCCCACAGAGCTCAGAACACTCTGGGAAAAGTGGCAACCAGGGTGAAAAGCCAGGGCAGACTCCTCAGGGAGGTTTCCTGGGTTTTTTTGCTGTGTGGGCACAGAGGTGATGCTGATCTCACCCAGGAAATGCCCAGCCCCTGTGTGAGAGCTGCTGCAGCCACCACAGCAATGGGAAATCCATGCAGAACATGGACACCTGTGCTTAACATTGGTTTTCTTCTCAAGAGATCTTTTTCCTAAGTTCTGTTGGGATATAGTGCTTGTGAATTTAATCCTAAACCACAAAATAACTGACTTATCCAAACACTTTTCTACTGTATAGTCTCAGAATATTTTTCTGTTGTTGCACAAAAATTGCATCTCTTTTATTTCCATAAATTCTCAGACAGTCAGTATAATGCAAATGGAACCAAATACACCTAATTTTCTGCTGCTTTAACCAGGCAGAAGCTCCTCTGCAATTAATTTGTGAATCTATTTGGTCCAAGGTTGGTCTCCTGTTTCAAAGATTGGTTACTGTTGATAATTCTTGTGTGATTGATTGCTTGAGTGCAGATTCAGTTTCCTGGGTGACAGCTGCAGCCTTTGCAGAGAAAAACCTCACTGGCCCCAGTTAAAAAGTCATCTCTTGTATGGACCTCAAATAGCAAGTTATAGATGGGAGATATTTTGTATAGTTTAATTATAGTTAATGATAAAGCTGAAATAGTTAGTTGAAAAGTTTTAGAATTGAAAATTAAACAAGGAACCTCAACAAATCAGGGCCTCCTCCATATTTTTTTGCTTCTAAAGAGTGTTGGCTTTATCTCCCTTTACTCTTGCTCTGTCTACCAATAGATATGCCCTGAGCCCAGCAGGTTTATGGAACTAGAAGTAGTATTTCTATTTCTACCAATATTTTTCTACTCTAGTCCCAGCTAGTACCAGGCAGAATAGAGATTTATGGTTGGCTTGGATTTTAGAGAAAAGCATTGCCAAATGTCTCTGAAATAGAAAGAAAGGTTCGGTTCATTTTAGGTGACTCATCTAAACTCAAGGCTGCTTTTGAATTTTATCCAAGCTGGTTCTTCCCTCTCTCTTTGCAAGAGTTATATATAGGAAATGGAGCTAAATTGGGGTCATGTTTGCACAGTGGGGTTGTTGCAGAGCACTGGCACTCACCTGGCACGTGATGGAACAGGTGGTGGCACCTGGTCAGCGAGAGCCTGACCCTGGCTCTGAATCCCGCAGTTCTGGGAATCCCATGCACAGGGTCAGGCTCTGGAAATACCTGTAAGGGACCAAACGGCCCAGTTTTCAACATGACAAATTTTACTTTCAGAGAATCCCTGAGAAACACGTTGTGGGGGTTATTTTTGTTGTTGTGTGGGTTTGGGGGTTATGTTGGGGGAGTATTTTGTTGTTTTTTGTTTTAATTACAGCACGGCTGCTTTTCTCCATCTGCTTCCAACCACTGCAGAGCAGGTATGGATGGACTTGTAATTCACTTTCCTTAGCAGGTGGCAGGTGAAATCCTGTGATATTCTGTTTCCCTCTCGTGCTGACCCTGCTGTCACAGGGGGGGTTGCAGAACACACAGATTTTTTCCCTTTCTCTCCCTCTCTTTAAGACAGAGGACCTTTTTTCAGATTTAGCGTGATGTCTAATGATGCATCTGCCTAAATAGAAGAATGTCTGGGGAATTAATTGCACTGCTAATTGGTGTTTTTAGATATGGTGAAGCAGGAGTATTGAATGTAAGAACAAGGAAGCCTGTGAGTTATAATTACATGCTGAATTCTGACATGTGAAACTGTTGTTAGTTTGCTTCTTATTTAAATGATGGGTGATCCAAGCAGCTTTAGCACCGTGGCATCCTAGTACAGCTGTGATTAGCAATTAGAAGACACCCAGGGTCTTTTGGAAAGAGGAAACCTGTCTAGCCAAATCTCTTCTGTTCTCTGAAATGACACATTCCCCTCCATAATTCTCTGGATTTTGTGACACTGTCGAGTCTGGAAGCACAGGCAAGGAGGATCAGCCTGCTGGCTTTGCTGTCTCTAGCCTTTGTCTTCTTTCTCAGTTACAAATCGTGTCCCACGCTGAGGTGAGCAGCTCCCATCCCCTCAGCCTGAGCTCCTCATGCTGCTCTTGTCTGGAGAGCAGGAGCTGCCTTTGCTCAGGACCCTGTGGCTCCCAGAGCTGCAGAGCCAGCACCCAGAGGTGCTGAGGCAGGGAGATGTGCAGCTCAGCTGGAACCTGATCGTGGATTACTGTCTTAGGTCACTCATTGAGCTCGTATGATTTCCTCATTCACGACAAAGCTGCAATATAATATAACTGAGAGGCCACAATGTATTTTCTCTTGTGGTTCCGAGGGTGGGGGTTGGAGGGGCAGCTGGGTTTAAAGTTTAGCTGGTATACTTTAAACTCTGTGTACATAACCTTGGAGGACACGGGGGTGGGAAGGGGTCCGTGGTTATTTTGGTGGGATTGGTAAACTTCAGGATGTTTTTGTTTAAAGAATAAGGTATTTAATTAATGACATTGTACAAAGAGCTATTAATTTAAATGGTGCTTTTGTTCTCCTACCACAGACCTGTCTAACCTTTCTTTTTGGCAAGCCTGCAGCAATGCTGATCATGTTGACTTTTGTACCTTGGGGGAGTGTGTGGAAGGGGAGGGGAAATGCTTTTCTCTTCAGACAAATAACGTTGCCCATAGTTAACTTCCTGCTTGGATACACACCTCGAATTCCCTTTATGCTGAATTTTTATGTGAAGGTCTCTTCAAAGGGACAGAACAAGCAGAGGTTATTCCAAAAGATCTCAACTGTATCATCTTGTAATATATTGCAGCTTTATGCCAATGATTCCTTGCTTACCTGTACACAGTCCATGCATGTTTTGAACTAATTTTGCATTCTCCATTTGTGGTGAGTTATTTAGCATTTTAACCACCTTTTGTGCCATTCAACTTGTACAGAAAACATTTTTATTGACGTTTTAAAAGGAGGGGGAAAAAAATAAAAAGACCCCTTCTGCTCTCTAGTTGTAGGTAGAACTCAGTTACTTAGCAAACAGATGTAGATGAGTGGTTGTAGTGTTAGAAATGTTGGCTTGCTCGTGAACAAGCTCTTGAGAGTAAATGCATGGTCCTGTACCTCTCTTTTCTTAATTAGCTCTTCCTTTCCTCCTGGAAAGATTCTCTCTCTCCCTCTCTCTTACTCTTTGTCTCTCTCTCTCTCTCTCTCTCGTGGTTGTAAAGTACAGATTTGGGCATAAATAAAACGATAAATGACCAGGTTTGAAAAGCAGTTCTCAACAGGTTCTCTCGGGGAACGGATTTCTCGCAGTGCCTTGCCTCGGCACGTTGATCAGATCCAACTCCCAGGATCCAGCGGGTGGAGGTCGGTCCCCTGCTGCCTCTGCTCGAGCTGGGGAGCGAATCCATCCTTTGGAAATTCGGCTCTGGTGGAGGGTGAGGTGCTGCTGGGCGCTGCAGCTGAGGCAAGAGGCACGAGCGGCGCTGGCCGTGGCCTCCGCTCCTGGCGGTGCTGGATGTCCCTGGGACTCGTCCCACGGCCCCTGATTTGCGGAGTTTGCACACACTTTTGATTTTCCTGGATACGCAGCGAGGGGGTGGGGATGGGGTATGGGAATTATGTTGTTGGGGGGTCTGTAGACGGCTCCTTCTCCACACTCCTGAGCTCTGAGTTGAGGACAAGGGGCTCCTTGTTTATTAGCTGTGGTTCTGTTGGCAGGAGAGGACAGAAAACGGGCAAAGTCTTGGAAAAGATGGGGTCACTCACAGAGACGCATTTTGTAAGAAATGGACTTAAAGAAACCCCAAAAAGCCGTGCCACAAAATCACAAAGTGTACCTAGATCCACACCTCTATTCCCTATGGCTCTTCTCCCTTAACAGAATTTCCTTTTGTCAGAAGATTTGACTAGGAAAAAATTCCATTTTTGTGAGGTGTTGTGAACTGTTTTTACTACTTGTAATAACCATCCCGGGTCTGAGTATTCTTGTAATGCAATGCCATGCAGCAGAGAACCTGTCCACTTTATAGCTTTGCTCTCAATATTTGTTACTCATTGTTTTCTCATCTAAATGTACATTTGCAAGATGTGTGTAATGTCATTTTCAAAAAATAAAATTTGGTTTCAGTATTTAGGCCGATAACAACCTTTCTGAGGCTTTTATTTGTCAGGTGTGTGTTGACTGTGACTTGTAAATTATAGAACACTCGTTCATCTTGATACCTCAGCTTTCCCAAATCTGGCCCACTTGTATAAATGCAGAAAAAAAAAAGAGCCTGGGGAGGGAATTTGATGCCCCTGTATTAATTAAGATACAAATCTGCCTGACTGAAGCAGCCCAAGCTGTGCAGGACCCATCCTTTTGCCTAAAGGGATGAGCTCTCACTCTGGGAGAAAAGGGGAAAATAAGGGCAGCTCTTTCCCTGGGTGAGCACTGCAGATAAAACTGAGGATTCAAAGCAGCAAACGTGGCCCCATCTGAACTCTGCCCTGGCATCCAGGGTCTGACTTTGCCTGTGCAGTCCCACATGAGTCTGGGAAAGTTTGGTGAGATTTGAGAGCTGCACTGTGTTTGTCCTGCCTTCCCACATGGGCCTGAAGAAGCTCCAAGCTGTCCTTTCCCAGCCTCTCTGTCAGAACCACAGTGAGGACAAAAGTTTCATCCCCGTGAGCCCTGAGAAATTCTAACAAGGCTTAGGCCACCAACCCATCACCCCTCGTGGCAAAGTGCTGGCACCACTTGTGCCTGGACAGGCCAGAGCAGCACAGACAGTGCAGTTCTGTTTGCAGGGAAAGGCCACATGGAAAAAAAATGCAGTTCCCATCATGAAACAGGGAGAAAACCACTCTCAGGGCAGCCTTTATGCGA
This sequence comes from Poecile atricapillus, assembly GCF_030490865.1. Lineage (NCBI taxonomy): Eukaryota > Metazoa > Chordata > Aves > Passeriformes > Paridae > Poecile > Poecile atricapillus. The sequence goes on from NC_081260.1 coordinate 3,364,711, forward strand.
TTGTGCAGGGGCTGACACTGAAGGAAATGTTATCAGAAAAGCAGAACAAGTGCTTTAGAAAAGTCTCTGCTTTTGTCCCTGTGTGCTCGAGGAGCCAACAAAGCACCCTGGTGTCTCTTTCAGGGGCTATGTGTTGGATCAGGTCGATAAAATCCTGGAGGAAGTGCTCCTGCCCATGCAAAATGTTCTGAAAATGGCAGGTTTAAAACCTGCTGTGTGCATCTATCACAGCTATTGCAGGGACTCCAGAGAGAGTTAAAAGGAAATTAAGTGCTGGTGGTGTGGCACCCCCAGCCAGCTCTGCAAGCCATTGGAAATGATGCTGCTGTCTTAGCAGGAATTCCTCTGGCACATACGGAATCACTCCAGATTTACTGTTGTGTCAGTGAAAGAAAAATTCAGTTTCCACAGCCTGGCCTTCCTGCTGTATCTGGATCTAGACAGAAATGAACATCAGGGATCCTGGAATATGTACATCAGAGCAGCAAAAGTATTTGCTCCTGGGAAGTCTCAGTCCGAGTGTGGCAGCCCTATGTGGTATCAGTTGCTTGGACTGATTTAATTACTGAAGTAATGTCTGGCCTGGTTGAAAACCCCTTGGCTGCTGTCTTCTGCTTTTCCTGGTTTGTGAAGACAGCACAGAGAAGGATTTTCGATCACTGGAAATGATTCTCAGTGTCTGTGTTCAGATTTTGGGCTTCTTCATCCTTGGGTATCACATCTGGAGTTTGACCCCGCTCTCTGTTGCTCCCTTTCACCATCTGCCATCAAATCTTGTGATTTAAAAAGCTTTTTTCAGCTTTTTTCACCCCAGGATGCCTCTGTGCTGTGCTCCAGACAACACACCAGGCAGAGGTGTCCCAAAGGATGGGAGTGACCATAACCATGGGGAGATGCTCCAGGGAGCTGTTTATCCCTGGGTGGGATAAACATCCCAGTGGCACTGCTTTAATTGCATCTGTGCTTTGTCAGCCTCATCAGGCTTACCTGCATCTTTAGCTGCCTTCAAAGCTTATTCATAAGCTTTTAATATTCCTATATTCTGAATATAAGAGACCTGGCTGAGAGTTCCCTGGCCTGGTTTTGGCTGGCAGAGAGTTAATTTTCTTCCCAGTAGCACTGACTCTAGGAGCTGTGGTTTGGAGTCAGTGTGAGGATAATGTTGATTACACACTGTTTTCAGTCATGGCTAAGCAGTGTCTGTGCTCAGACTTTTCAGCTTCTCATGCCCTGCCAGTGAGAAGATTTGGGGGCACAAGGAGCTGGGAGGGGTCACAGTCAGGACAGCTGACCCCGACTGACCCAAGGATATTCCAGACCATCTGGAGTCATGCTTATCAAATAAACTGAGGGAAAGCCATCCATGGGCTGGACAAGTGAATTGTGCATCACTTGCTTTGCATATGGTTATCATTATCATTATCATCATCATCATCATCGTGAAATCTTCTTTTCTGACGCATTAAACTGCCTTTATCTCAACCCACACATTCTCTCACCCTTCTGATCTCTCCCCATGGCCTGGGAAGGCAGTGAGCGAGTGGCTGGGTGGGGTTGGGGTTAAACCAGGCCCCCTGAGATCATCCCCCGGTGTGACAGGGGCAGGGGCTGAGCTGGGCAGCACTGGTGGGGTCCTGGAGACAGCACAGCTCCCCTGCTCTCTGATGTGACCTCAGTGCCTTTGGGGACAGGGCAGGGTCCCTGTGAGTGCCACAGCCCATGGAAGAGAACACCAGAGGAAGCAGAAAGACCTTCCAGAGGCATTGGGGTCTGCTCAGGTCTTCAGGGTTGGTGGAACAGGAGAACTCAGTTGCTGTTCTTGGGGACAGGAGGGGGGACAAAGATGCTGCTCTGACATGGCCAGAGTTTTGCTGAAAAATAAGGCACCAATGCCAAAATGAGGTTGATTTAGCACAGGACAGAAGCCTGGCTGGAATAACCCACAGCCAAATCTGTCACCAGCCTGTAAATGGTGTTTCTTCCAGTGAGCAGCACCTAGAGCAGGGTGCAGCAATAAAACTTTCATTTTAAATTAACACATGACCAGCCTGGCCTCTGGAGAGTGATGCATTTGTGCAACCAGGAAAGAAAATCTTCGGAAAATGCCATTCTGTCACAAATTGTCCATGCTTTAATTAAGAAGTCCTCATCAGGGAGAAAGATAACTATGAAATACACGAGGGGAGGAACACAGTTGATCTATAATGAAATCAGCCCTCAAATGAGGTCGCCCACCCAAGCACTGCTTGTGTGTTCACAGCGGGAGCCAAGCAGGGAGATGAGGCCAAGCTTTTGTAGCTCTGCAAATGAATGGGTCATGCTTTGGGTGGGGAGGGGACACGGGGGGGGCAATGCAGTTACGAGCTGGAGAACTTGGGGACAAGGGCAAACGTGTCCTCCCGTGCTCTCCTCTTAAAGGACAATTCCCTTATTCCTGTGACAAAGTGACAAAGTACCCTGGAATGGGCACATGGGCCAGTGCAGCATCCCCTCATGGCTTACCCCATTAAAACAGAAACTAAAAAACACCATTCTGTCCCCTTGACATGGATTTAGATACATAAAACTAAGCCTGCCCTTAATATCCTCAAATCTTTAACTCCGAATGACTCGGAATACTTTGCTTTTCTGGTCAGAAAAGTAGATCAGCTGTGACCTTAAATGCCAGACACCAGCACTAGGAAAATATTATTTAGAGCAATAGGCTACAACTCTTCAACCTTCAGCTCCTGTTGTGGCCAAAGGTTCCTGTGGCACCTGGGGAACCACCTGAGGCCACAGACAAAACACACCAAAGTGGGCTTAGAATTTCTTTGGTGTCCAGGATGGGGATAATCACAACTTCAGACTCCATGTGAAGAGTTTCACCTGGGAAACTACAACAGCTGCTAAGAGTTACCAGCAACAAGAAATCACCAGCACTGTGAGAGCAGAGCTGGTATCCTGCAAGACAGATCTTTACTAATTAAAAAAATGCCATTGCATGATCAAGTGTCCAAGGTGAAACATCCCAGGCTCCAAAGCAGAAGTGGGCTGCTGTGAGCATGGCCTGGGCACTGCTAAAAAACCTAAAGCTTGGTGCAGTAGGTTCTGTCTGGGAGTGCAGAGCTGCTCCCATGCTGGGGAGGCTTGGACAAAGTTCCTGCAGCAGCATCCCACAGACCAGGAATGACAGGGCAAAAGAGAGCCAAACCCAGTCCAACTCCTGCCAACATTAAACAAGGCTCGGGTTTCAGGCTGTGCGAGAGGGGCAGCGCTCCTGGAGGCCTCGGCAGCTCGGATGGAAAAGGGGAAAGCGCTAAGCCTGAGCACATTTCTCATGACCCTGAGACAGGAACGGCTTTATCCAAATCCCACCGAGAAACAAGAGTGCTACAGGCAATGTTTTAAATATTTAATGTTTACACAACTCTCGGAATACAAATGGCAATTCAAAGAGAAGGGAGCTCCTGTCTCTGTGAGCTCCTCAGGGAGTTTTCTCTTCATGTGTGTTTTTCAGCTTGATTGATGCCTGCCCACACAGACGGTGAATGGCAGCAGGGGATGTGTCCCGTGTGCCCCAAAAACACACGTCCTGCTCCACTGCACAGGGGAGCGGGGAGAAGCTGGGGAAGAACTGGTGATTTCAGCTCCTTCAGTCCCTATTCCAGCCCCACAAGCTTTATTTCACTGCCAGCTCTGCTGATTCGGTTCATTCCACATCTTCCCGCTTCCATCAGGTGAAGCTGCTCCAGCTTCTCACAGCAGGATCTTTGCTACAGCTCCAGCCCAGCCCCACAATGAGCTCCACCACTGCAACTGCTCTCCCACCCCAACCCCACAGTGATTTCAGCTCCAGCCCCACAAGCTTTATTTCACTGCCAGCTCAGTTTCCACTCCAGCTCCACAACTCCCCACTGCTGACACGCGGAGCTGCTGCAGGTTCTTAGCAAGATCTTCATTTTATCTCCAACCCCCCAGTCCCTATCTTGTCCCTGCCCCACAGGGGTTTCACCCCCAGCCCTACCATGTTCATGTCTTGCCAGCTGTGCTGCCTCAGCTCCAGCTCCTCAGCTTCCCACTGCCTGCAACTAAAAGCTGCTCCTGGTTCTCGCTGCAGCCCAGAGCTGTTGACAAGGACACGAATCAGTCACTACCATCATTTCAGTGTCTCCATGAGCCGTCACACCCATCCCAAGAGGGGATTCCTCACCCCAAAATGTGCTCTTGGGCTGATTCTGAGCCCCAGGAACCCCCGAGATTCCACCCCTGGCTTGTGCTCAGCACCACTGGCTGGGCTGGAAGCCCCTGGGCAGCTCCATCCCCTTCCCTGTGGGATTTATTTCAGATCCACTTGGGTTTGGCTCTGGCTCCAGCCCCAGAGCTTTATGTTCTCTGTGGCCCCAGTCCTACAATAAATCAACACTATTTATCTAGAAAAAAACCTTGGAAATAGTCTAATGCAAAATACTAATAGAACATAAGAGCAGTACAATAATGGACTAAAACAACTTTATTGCCTCCATTTTTAGTATTATTTTAAGCTCCAGACCCCCACGGAGCCGCATCCCGCCCACCCCTCATTTAAGGACAGCTTTTCCCCCACAGGCTGCGCACCAGCCTCCAGCGGCGCCGCTGCCCGACCCTCACGGGGCATGGCGGGCACTGACAGGGCCAAACCGAGCACCGACACCGCTCCGGGACGCGGCGGCCCCGGGTAGCTGTGAGCACCCTGAGCCGACCCCGCAGAGCTCACCAGACCCCACACGCAAACACTGCACACCCTCAATGGCACCCGCACCTCCCGCGCACGCTGTTTATATCCCCGCCTGCCCAGCCCAGCCCATCCCAGCCCAGCCAATCCCAGCCCGCTGTGCTGCCCGCCCGTTCCCGCCCAGCCCAGCCCAGCCAATCCCAGCCCGCTGTGCTGCCCGCCCGTTCCCGCCTCACTCCCCTCACCCCGCTCCCCGCTGTCCCCTCAGCCCCCGCCGCCCCGGGGGTGATCCTGTCCGCTTCGCGCTTTCCCTCGGCGAGCTCCCTGACAGAGCGCGACCGGAGAGCCCCCGCCGGCCCTTCCCGGGCCCAAACAGCACCTGCCGGGACTGCGGTAGCGGGGCCGCGGCTCCGCCGGGTCCCGAAGTGGCCGCAGTGTGAGCTGCGCCTCAGGACAGCCGGGCTGAGGGGCCGGGCCGCGGCTGCCCGGCCTGAGCTTGGCGGGACCGCGGCCGCGCTGAAGGGGTGGCCGGGACTGGCGGGGTTTGGAGCCCCCTTCGCATCCCGATAGTCCCTATCGCATCCCGACAATCCCTATCGCACCCCGACAGTCGCCTTCCCATCCCAAATGTCCCTTTCACATCCCAGCAGTCACTCTGCCATCCCGACAGTGATTTCAGGTCCAGCCCCACAAGCTTTATTTATTTCACTGCCAGTTCTGCCGTTTAAGCTCCAGCTCCGCATCCCCCCTTGCACCACCGCCAGGTGAAACCGCTCCTGGTTCTCGCGGATTTTATATATATAATATATAATATAAATATATATAGTATATATAATACATACATATCTATTATATATATAATATAGAAAGAATATATATATATATAATATAAGAATGTAGTAAGTAAAATTTAACTTAAATGCCTTAAGAGTCTGTGTTAGCTAGTGAAAAGCCTTATTATCCAGTTTAAAGTTCAGTGCTACCCTTCACAGATTCAACATAGCTCTAGACATAAGGAAAATATAGCTTACATTTCTAGATAGAACAGATAGGGTACTACCCTATACGTAAGATTTAGATAAAGAGAACAGTGCTTTCACATGTTAGAATTAAGCTTGGATTAGTGTAGAAAGTTTTGGTTTAGAATCTTGTTTTTAGCTGTTTGGATGATTTACGAAGTTAATCCCCTAATTGGGGATCACAGACACACACAGACACACACAGACACACACACAGACACACACACAGACACACACAGACACACACACACAGACACAGACACAGACACAACCGAAGAAGAGCAGCACCATCATCATCACCAACTGCTTCTGTGGCCCAGGACAACAGGACTCCATGCCCAGGACGTCAGGACTTTATACCATAGAGCTGCTGCTCAGAATTTGGGACTTTATGCCAAAAGCTTTTAGCACGGACTTTAACTCTCTGAACTCTTTGCCTTTGATGAGACTGATGTTTTTATACAATAAACATCTTTCCAGCAACCAGCAACTGTTTGTGTCTCCTTGAGACCTGGAAAACCCCTTAAATTCCCACTGAAGCATCGACACCCTTCTTGCCTTGCCTTATCTTTTCTACCCCATCCTTGCCTTTCCCACTTCTCCCTTGCCTTGCTTTTCCCACCTCTCTCTTACCTTTCCCACCTTTCCCTTGCCTTTTCCACCTCTCCCTTGCTTTTCCCACCTCTCTCTTGCCTTTCCCACTCATCCCTTGCCTTTCCCACCTTTCCCTTGCCTTTCTCACCCCGTCCTTGTCTTTCCCACCCATCCTTTGCCTTCCCCACCTTTCTCTTGCCTTTCCCAGCACTCTCTTGCCTTTCCCACCCATCCTTTGCCTTTCCCACCTCTCCCTTCCGTTGCTTTTCCCGGCCTTTCCTTGCCTTTCCCACCTCTCTCTTGCCTTTCCCACCTTTCTCTTGCCTTGCTTTTCCCAAACTTTCCCTTGCCTTTCCCATCTCTCCTTTGCCTTTCCCACCTTTCCCTTACCTTTCCCACCCATCCCTTGCCTTTCCCACCCTCGCATCCCTGGGCGATGTCGCCACCTCGCGGCCGCCGGGCGCGTTCCCCCTCCCCGGGCTCACCGTGGGGGTGGCTGGCTGGATTTTGAGTGGGTCCTGCAGGGAAATAAATCCTGGGGCCGTTCCCTCGCAGGGATGCTCCCCTGCTCCTCCTCCCCCCCGTGACCAGCCTGCCTGAAAAATAACTCCAAACGCCCGCTTCAGACTCCTCTGCTCCGGGCAGCTGAGCCATGGCAGTGCTGCCTTGTCTGTTCAGAAATTTTCCTTTTGTTTGTGGTTAAAGCAGTTGGGGGATAAAGCTGCTCTGTACGCTTCAGATTCTGTGACAGCTGTGGACAGGGGCAAAGCACGGCCCTTCCTGTGCCTTCTGTTTTAGGGATTGTCTTCCTTTAACTTAGTGCTGTGCAGAAGGTTCAGTGCTAGCTGAATCAGCCTCGGACTGGTCCCTTACTCCAACCCCTCCGGTCATTTATGCTTTGGGAGAAAGTAGGAAGGAACCTGTTATCAAAATTCCACAATGTGAAGGATGAGTGATCCAGGTTCAAAATGCTGTTGTTGAGCAAAACCGGGCACAGATGAATACACAGCTCTGAAAGTTTTCACTGAATCTTGCTTAATTTTCAGATTCTGCCTCTTGGGCTCTTCTTTGTTCAAACAGCTGAAATTAGAAAGAATAGAGCAGACATGTAGGATTTAAGCTGAATCTCTTCTGGAAACCACCTCATGTTTTATTAATAAATTGCCCCATGAAATTAAGTGACCATATCCCTGGTGGGACACAAGAGCCTGGCAGTGGAGTGTGTGTCCAAGGTGATGGGCAGGAATTTCTGAAGGTACGAATGGGCTCTGAGCTCAAGGTGCTGAACACACGGATGTGGGGTAGAGAAGACCTTGTGAAGGAGCAGGTTCTGGTGGTTACTTGCACTGTGGTGTAGCTTTACAGAACAGGCTGGCTGTGGTTTGCTGCTGAGGGTGCAGGAGGAGTTTGGAGAGCAGTGAGTCTGGAGCAGGGAGAGAGCGGTGAGGCACTGCTCAGGAGGCTGTGCAGGACAGCAGTGAGGAAACTGGGGACAGGAGGAGATGCAGCACAGGCATGGATGGAAACCAGTCCAGAGGAGGGGACACATCCACCAAGGAAGCTAAAGGCTGCAGGGTTCATTTGAGGATTTCAGGTATGGCACTGGAAGGTTAAATTGTTCTCAAAAAGTGAACCTCTTTTCCAGGATTTATTTTTTTTTTTTTCCCATTAGTTGCCATCCCTGTGGCTCATCTTGCTGCCTGTCCAAAGGGATTTCTGTTTCTGACAAGACTTCCAGCAAGAGCTCCTCCTCAGCCCAGACAAATCCCATCCAATTCTTGGATTATGCCACTCACATCAAAAAGTTCTCATGGTTTTGTTCTGCACTGGATCAAAGCAAAGGCAGCTACTGCGAGAACACATCTTATAAGCTGTGAATATTATTATCAGCTCACAGAGTGGAATTTTGTTGTGCTCTTCTGGGGGTTTTCATGTTCTTCCCTCAGCTGTGCAAATGAATCACAGTCTGAGTGTAATATACAGGCATCAGCTTTTTATTATGATTTAAACTCTGGGCTACTTACTCAATCAGGAATTGGAAACACATGGCTTTAGTATGTAAGGCTTTTTTACTCATGAAATAGTAAAACTGTAGTGGCAGCTTCCAGGGACTTTCAGTCCAAATTTCAGTGTGCCTTCAAAAGGAATTGGGGTAAAAGAGCAAATTGTCCTGTGGTGAACCTTGCAGTGCAGAAATTTGTGATGCTTCTTAATCACCTTCAGAGTATTTTGTGGATGTAACTCATTCCCTGAGATCCAATCTCCTCTAGGAGATTTGCTCAGTAATGATGTTGAGGAGAAGGAATGAACCTATTTGTAAACTTAGACCAGTTATACTAAAATGAGGATTAAATGGAGGAAGAAAACTGGGGAGAATATATAAGACTATGATACAGATGAAATTTTGTAATGCATTTTGAAATGGTGCTTGTTAAAAAATGGAGCTACATTTACTAAAATACAAATCAAACCCACATAATGGCAAAATAAAGGTGTTATAGCCCGCAGTTCAGAAAAAAATTCAAGTCAAATTAACCCAGATGTTTAGGATTTACCCAAAAGGAAATTGAGGCTGAGCAAAGTATGGAGAGAAGCTTGTTTTTCCAAAACTATTTCTTGTCAAGAATTTCTTTGTGTCCTACTTTTTATCTTGCCACAGCAAAGAGAAATATATTATTTTCTGGGTTCTAAACTTTGTTTCTCCAATTCCTTTACTAGGACAGGGAGAGAAGGATGAATGCTGTGCTGCCCAATAAGGAATGTAACTTTTGGTTGTTTTTATTTTTACGGTGCACATTAATCCGTTGTTTTTCCCTCAAAAATAAAAATAAATCCAAACAAACCCTGCAACTATTGCCAAACAGCCTGGCCTTATCTCCTTCTTCAAGAGTTCATTCACAGTTGCAGCCAGCTGGATTTGTGTGGCAGGAGAACACGAGGCTCTGCGCTTTCGGTCAGCTCGGAGCTTTCCTGGTGTCCCTGGGACATCCCTGGCAGAGTTATCCCAACACACACCCCCTGGAGATGTGATCGTGGTACAGCCCAGAGAATTCCAGGTTAAAAAGCAGAGGGATCAGTGTTTGCAGGAGCCACTTTGGAGCTGGATGTGCCCCGAGCAACGTCTGACCCCAGCCAGGTGAGTGCCTGACTGGTGTTTACTGATTAACACCTTTATCACCAGCAAAGAAAACTCTGTGTGAACCAAAATGAGCCAACACAGTGAGAAAATGCTGTGGATTACTTGAGTTTGTTTAATATATACTTCTTTCATAAAGTCACAGCTCTGTGCTAACTCTGAGCCAAACTTTATTGCAGAATTAATTGCCAAAGCATGAGTGCTGTCCTTCCTTCTGGGATAACCAGTCCCACTCTTCTCTCTACAGGCATCCTTTACAGTTATTCCAAAGAATGGGGCCAGACTAATAAAGTGTGATTTGATCTCTGCTCATATAATTCCATTTGCCATCCTGTCTCTGATCTTCCAAAATATTGTCAGTTCTCACTGTGGATTCTTTCACTGTGAAATTCAAGGGGGGTTTTAAATGTATTTTTTTTGTTTTCGTTGTTCTTGTGAAGGAGGGATTTTTGTACTGTATATGAAATAATTGATAAGTGGATATATAAAATAACAGAGTGGTCTGAAAAGGAGTTACTGATTAATTTGCAATCTCTTTTTTTAAACTAACTTTTATGAAAAGGCAGAATGGAGAGGTAGTAGAATTCTGGAGAAAGCTGTTTCCTGTGGCTTCAGCACAAAACCTTGGCTTGAATGAATTGAGTTACAATGCTGTTTGTATTTTCTTCAGAGCTTTTTCTGGATCACTTGACTGGATTAATGTTAATTGTAACAACTGGCATCTACTGTAGTAAATGACTTTTTAAAATAATCTAACTGGAATTGTACTTCTCTGATGTTAATTGAAAATCTGTCTGATTTTGAGGCTATACTGGAAGCCACTGAAGGACAAGGTTTCTTGAAACATGGAGACACCTGTGCACTTTGGAAAATCCTGAAAGGAGCCATGGGTTTTGTCTCTGCTTGCAATGATCTTTGAGAATTTCAGGGTTTTGTTGAAGGTTTCACCTGAAAATCAGGTGGAGGCAAAAGTCTGCTTTGCTGCTGTCCCATTGCTTTTTAAATCTTTGTCCTTGCCTGAGGGGAGAGAGAGAATAGTTAAAAGTGTTCCACAGGCAGCTACTGGGGATAAACTCTCGTGGGAAAGGCAAGGAGGGGAGAGAGGGAGTCCAGCCAGAGTTTATCCTCTCTGAGCGTCTTCTGCCAGGACTTTGAGCGGTTTTGACCATGAGATCAGCATTGTACTGCTGAACAATCACAGGTGTATATTGATTTCACTCAGTTCTCAAGCTGAAAAGATCCCACACACCCCTGACCATCAGCCCTACACATTTGTGGTGTTTCTGCTCGTGCCAGATGCAGTTGTTCCCCCTTGGGCACAGTCACCTGCAAGGGCAGCTTTTCTCAGCATCTGTTTGCTTCTGTACCCCCATCCTGCAGGGTGAGGAGGAGTTTGCACTTTATCTCACCAGGAGCTGGTGAGATAGAGAGCTGGAGGGACAGCAAGCTGTGAAAATCAGTGGCAGGTTCTTGGCAGAGCTCCTGCTCCACTCCTGGGCTTAGGAAATGTCAGGCTTGGTCCTGACCCAGCACCCCCCCTCTGCAGTGCAATCTGAATTCTGACTCCCAGCTGAAGTGCCACAGAACCTCTCCTACCTCAGTGAGGCCTGAAAGAAAAGCCTGGTTAAGCACTGTGCTGCTGCAGAACAAGTATTGTAATTAATTTTACGGCAAAAAAGCTTTTCTCTATAGCCTGGTGATTCTGGCAGGCCGTGATGCTGTCTGTGAAAGCAAACAGCTTGTGGAGCTCCTGATGTCCAGCTTCTCTCCCCCACATTCCTGCTCAGAAGTGATAGGATATGGGCATTTACTCCCAGATGAAAATATGTGGTTTCCTTTCTCGATTTTAAGTGTGGCAAAACTGCACAGCAGAACAGGGTTGGCACCATCCTGCTCCTGCAGGAAAGCAAATGCTTGTGTCTCCTTCCCGCAGCTATTTCTTGAGCTAATGGAGAAACCTTTATATGCCTGTGAAAGTCCTGAGTTACAGAGGCCATAAAATAGCCAAACTAACCTTATTTTATTGGAAAATCTAAATGCTGGATGAAAGAAGGACTAATGCTGCACAAGCAGAGCCCAGAGCACAAAATAAACTTGGTGTTTCATCCAGTCAGGGAGAGCACTGCCACCCAAAGCAACAGAGGAGCCCTGGCTCATGGTCCTTAAAACTGGACAGGGTGGTATTAAATTATGCTGTGCAGCAAATTTAATCAAAATTGAATATATTCTTACTAATGCAATTGTACATCCACACAACATGGATTTAACACTGACTTAATACATTTTTTATTGGCTTATGTAGAGGAAGAGAAGATATCCAGTCCAGCATAAAGCCTCCCAGTTAATGTCTTGAGCTGTTTAAAGAATTTGCATGAGTAAATTTCTCTAGAAGAGATGTTTCTGCTGCAGCAGTAGCAGTGGACCAGCCAGCAGTGAAACCACAGTGTTTATGAAGTGGAAGCTTTTCAGCTGCTTTAATTTCCCCTGCACTGTTAATACAGATTTGCAAAGCCATTGCGTTGTAAGGACCTGTGATCACTCTGCACAGCAAGAAAGAGCAATAACCTTTTCCAGCTGGAGCTCTGGAAGTTCCTTTAATTAGTTTTACAGAAAACCAGTTCAGAGTGATTTAAAGCTTTTGGCTGCGGGGCTGCTTTTTTGGAGGCGCTCCTGGTTTGATTGTTCTGAAGCAAACTATGGAAACAGAGATGTTTGGGAAAATACCAAACTGTGTTTGCAAACAGTGAAATACTTGAGTCCCTGTTTTGCTCTTTTAGTCCAAACAGTGGCTTTGAGGTTTGCTGAGGAGTCAGTGTTGCAGGAGCAGAGTTTGGAGCTGGGAGGTTTTTGTGTGTTGTCAAGACAGGGCACACAGCTGCAGGCACAAAGCAGAAACCTGAGAACCAGCTGTGGGTGGCTGCTAAGGTGACAACTTGATATCTGCAAATGGACAATAATCTTCAGTCTGGGTTCATTCAATAACAAAATGGTTTGGGCTGGAAAGCTCATCTCATTCCACCACCTTGGGCAGAGGTATCTTCTACTGTTCCAGGCTGCTCAAAATCCAACCCAGCCTGGCCTTGAGCACTTCCTGGGATGGGGAGACCTCTGGGCAACCTGTGCCAGTTCTCAGGAAAGAATTTCTTCTTGGTATCCTCACCTAAACCTCCCCTCTATCAATTTAAGACTGCTTCCCCTTGTCCTATCACTATCTGCCCATGTAAAAAGGTTGTTCTCCCTCTTTTTTTATATAAACTCCCTTTAGGAACTGAGAGGCTGCTCTTAGGCTTCCCTGGAGCCTTCTCTTGTCCAGGCTGAGGCAGCCCAGCTCTGTCAGCCCGGGAGGCTGCCCCAGAGCATGGAACATGCTGTGTGCCTCATTTCTGCCATCCCTCCATGGGATTTCCAGATGGGAGCTCCCAAACCAGCAGGAACGTGGGCCCGAGGCTGCCTCAGCTCAGGATCCACTTCTGGAAGATGCAGTTTCATTTTCAAAGCTGTGCCCAACTATAGCCTTAAATCCCTCCTGGAAATGTACTTTGCCCTTTTAGTCCTGCTGCTGTGCATGGAAATTCCTTGGAATCCTGCAGCTGGAACAGCAAACTGGGGTGTGTGATAGAATTTATGCGTTACAACACACCAAGCCTCCTCCTTGCAGAGGAGTTTCATCTGGCACTGAGGGCCCTCTGCAGCTGCTTGGCCTTTGGGGCTGAAAGTGCTGGGTTGGGTTAGGAAAAACCCAGCCCTGCTGCCCCAGCACCCCTGGGCTGGGATGGGAGTGGGAGAATGGATGGCTGGGCTCAACAGCTGCACTACCTGCTCTGCCTCAGCTTTGCCCTGCATGTCACTTGGTTACACAGAATAACAAAACTGAGATGAGAGCTGGTGAATTCTGTCCAGGTTTGTGTATTTGTTGCAGGAATTCAAGGATTAGGAAGGTGTGGTTATCCCTCACATGCCTGTCTGGACAGTCAGTGCTGTTTGCTGTGGATCTCCTGTGTAGCAGCTGGGGGAGAGAAGGGTTAAAACAGGGAAATGTGAGTGTAAAGAAACACTGTTGGAAAGTTTAACACTCAAAACTCATCTCAGTGCTCTGGTCAAGACCTGGATTTCAAGTGAATGTCCCTTTAATTTATGGCTGCTCCTAAGGCCAGGAGCTGGTATTTACCCAGTGTTAAATGTGATTTATTCATGCTCTGTCTGGCTCTGGCAGAGGAATCATCTCTGAGTATAAACTGTAAGTAAAACTGAGATTGTTCCGTGGTCAGGCTGAAGAGGGGACTCTACACCAGCTCCACTTCACCCTTCTTCTGAAACTCTTTTTCTAATCAGGGTGGGAAACTCTTTGGAAAAACAGAGGGGGGGAGAGAGACTTAAAAGCTGAGAGGTTGAAAACTGAGTGACGTGAGACCTCCTGTACTTCTGCTGATACCACGGGGGATTGGGTGACCTGTAGAGCTCTTCAGGGATTTTTTCCCCTTTCTTTTCTCCTCTGTCCCTCCCCTGGAGTGTTCCCTTCTCTCTGCTGAGCCACAGAGTGTCTCTGAGCTGGGCTGCAGTATTTTTAGGACTGTGTTTCTTAGTGCACTGTGCATTCTGTATCACATGGCAGAGCAGGGAGCCCTGGCAGAGCCAGTGTTTCCTCAGCACTGCAAGGCCAGCAGAGCCAGGGTAAAGCCGTGGCAGTGGAGCAGGGGATGCTCTGCTGCTGTGTGCCCCGGCTGGAGGAACAAGTCTGGTTTTTTGGGAGCTTGAGTCATCAACTGAGGGTCCAAAACTGGGAGCTGCTTCAAAAGTAAACCTTGGAATGGGAAGCAGGTTTGCCTCAGGCCATGTCCTGGTAGGTGAATGCCCCAGGAGAGGTGGGTTCAGCTGTGCTCCCCCATCCTCAGTGCTCAAACCACCAGGCTGCTGTATAGAAACTGCACTGCCATTCTTGGTGGAGGGCTTTCCAACAAGAAAGAGATATTTTTATTGAGTTTAAAATGGGCAGCTCTGGGTTCCTGTCAAAGTGGGTTCTCCTGCTTCCCCAGATGGTGATGGGACTTCTGTTCATCATCAGTTCATCATCATCAGTTCATCATCACATCAGTGCCTCCTGGGTGGGGGTGAAACATTTGGCAGCCAGGATGAGCAGCCCTGGCAACCTGAGCCCCAAAACACACTGCAGATGTCACAGGGAGCCTGGAGAGGGGCAGGGGAAGAGGAGCAGGAGAAGAGGAGCAGGAGAAGAGGGGCAGGAGAAGAGGGGCAGGAGAAGAGGGGCAGGAGAAGAGGGGCAGGAGAAGAGGGGCAGGAGAAGAGGGGCAGGAGAAGAGGGGCAGGAGAAGAGGGGCAGGAGAAGCCTCCTCCTTGTTGATGTCTCCCTTGTTGAGCAGCCCAGGGCGAGGCAGGCAGTGTTTTATCACCTTCTGTGCAGTGCCACAGAACTTTCCGGGCTGCTGTGGAATGGAGTGTTACTCCTGGAAGGACTCACATTCCTGTCTGGCAGATAGGTGGGGAGAAAGGGAAGTGAAGTGAGGTCATGAAAGACCTGTCTCAGTGAATTAGGCAGTGACAGAAACCTCATCAGCCAGGGGCTATTTTAAAAACAAATAGACTCGGTTTAGAATGTTAGATAGCTCATGGGGAATTTTTAATGTTCAAGAATGCCAGTTATTATGAAGTAACCTATATCCCACCCAAATTAGTCAGACTGTTTTGTTGTGGTCCCCGAGGTACCTCTTTAAAATTGACGAGTTGTTCTACACTTGAATTTGAAGAACTGGTTTGTGGGGGGAAGCAAATCTATCTTCCCTGTCTTGGGAAGCCACCTGCCAAGTGAGAGGCCTTGAAACACTTTTTTTGAGGGAGATAAGTAACCAGAAAGTAATAGAATCACAAAATGGCTTTGGTGAGGATGGATCTTAAAGCCCATCCCTGCCATGGGTAAGGACACCTTCCACCATCCCACATTGCTCCAAGCTCCATCCAGCCTGGCTTTGGACACTTCCAGGGATCCAGGGGCGTCCATAAACAGCTTTCACTCACAAGAACAAAGACCACGACAAATTTGACATTTCCAAGTGTTCCTCATTACTCTTCTGTATTTCTCCTGCTGTTGCTCACTTGCACAGCTGCAAAAGCTTGGTTTATTTTCCCTCAGATGTGTGGAATCTGACCCAGTTTGTGAGATGAGACTGAGCTCCCTGCAGCTGGAGCAGCGAGTGGCTGCCAGGACGATGCAGTGCCATGCTCCAGAGCAGGATGTTGGTTAATTCAACCTGCATTTGTCTTTATTGCTGTAGGCAAGGAAGGGGAGATACATCTCTAATTCCAGCCTGTGTCCAGAAGGAAGGGGAAAGGAGCTGACACAGAGGGCATTTCCAAAACAGGGTAAGTTCAGATGCTCTCACCACTCCCTCTCTTGAAGCAGAGACATCCCTCATGTCCCCCAAATTCCAAACCATCCTGAGTGATTTCTCTAATTGATTTCTCATTTGTAAAATGTTTTAAAGCAATTTACTTGAGCTCTGTGGGTGTGACCATAAACTTGCCAAGTTTGATAGTCAGGATTCTGGGAATTAAGGTCTTAGAACATATTGTTTGGGTTTTTTGTTGTTGTTGTTGTGCTTTTTAAAATACTTTCAGTTCTCATCAATTATTTGCAAATATTTTCTCCTTCTGGGAAAAAATTTCCCTGAAATGTAACATAAAGTTCAAAGACAACAGTACAAGCCAAAGTATTGTCACTTAAATTAAGATGGAGAAATGTGGAAATCTGGTTTCATTTGTTTTTAGGCATAAGATTTGGAGTAGATAATTCAAGCTTTAGTGGCCAGAAGGAGACTGTAGGACAGAAAGATGGCCCAGCTCTTCACACATGGTGCAGACTGAGAGCCAAGCCTCACTTTGCTACCTTTCCAATCAATTAGGCAAAGCAAAATATTGGGCTTGTGCCTGGCCTGGGCTTTTTCCTGATAAGAATTCTGTTCAGACAAAAAATACAATCCTTATCTATAAATCTTGGGTTTATACTTACCCAGTCTTTAACATAATCTAATTTATAATCTGTGTTTTTTTTGTTTTATTTTAAATAAATAAGTCACCTCATTTAGAGCAAGTTCCATGCTCTCTTGTTAAAGGCTAGGGAGTGGTATCAGCTCTGGACCTTCACAGTTTGTCCAATATTGATTTCATCTGGACAGGAAGATGTCTTCATCAGTGCAACTCTTCCGAGATCAGAGGTACCAGGAGCTGAAGGGGCAGTGCCTCCAGCAGGGCCGGCTCTTTGAGGATCCCGAGTTTCCAGCCTCACATGAATCCCTTTACTATGACTCAGCAGCAAAAGGAAAAGTGGAATGGAAGCGGCCAAAGGTAATGGGTGGGTGTTTTTTCACTCCTGCTGTCTCCTCCAGCAGAGACTCTTCCACCAAGAGGTGTCTGGGCAAAGCTTTGTTCTGTTTTGTGAATTCTGTGAATTGCCACCCTCTCCATCAGCTGTTTCTCTTTGGTTCTGGTGAAGCCCTAGCAGCAAGTTCTATCCAGAGACAGTGGAGAGTTTCCCTTTTTTTGTTGATGCCAGCTCTGGTCTCTGCATGGCTGAATTCACAATGGATTTTGCCTCTGACTTGTGTAAAGCCTCAATTACCCACCAGTGATTTTCTGTGCTAAATGAACAACTATTATCTGTAAGCCACCAAGACTGCTTGTGTCTATTTGCCACTTCTACTGGCATCTTAACAGGGAAACAAATATGTCATTGGCTTTGAATTGTAACTAATGTAGTTACATTCCAAATCATTAATACCACCTATATTCGGGGTCTCTTAGTTGGTTTGCTCAGAGGTTTTATGCTTCACGTGTATTTTTAAGTCAGTTCACAACCATAAGCAAACAATTCAGAAGATCACAAACCCATTTCCAGTCTGGCTTTCAGCCTGTGTCCAGCCTGTGTCATCTGTTCTCTTACTGTGACAAGTGTAATGCAGAGGACAGTGGAAGCCTCTAGCAGTGTTTTTGCCCTTAGGAATGATGAATTTCTCCTTTACTTCACCCATGTCCACTTGGGGGATTAATCTTCTGGGAGCACAGGCTTGAGTGTCTTTCCTTAGAAAACACGATGCCAATGTGATGTCCTTCATATGCAGCTGGTTCTGTTTCATGTCCTCTGTGACAGGGGACAACAGATGAGGCTGACCAAGGCTGGACTCTATTTGCCAGAAGAGGCTGCTTCCCTTTTTTTGCTTCTTCTTCTTTCCTGGTGCTGCTCATTCCTCACAGCAGCTTCTCTGCTGGAATTTAGTGAGCAATCCAAGGGTTGCTTTCCTGCTTCTCATTTCAAGACATGAGACTGAAGAATGGGGAGAAGTAATTTGGGAAAGAAAAAGAAGACATTCCAAAGTCTGAGGGTTTATTTTTATTTCTGAGCGCTTTCCTGTTTATTGGAGCCTTTCATCCCCTCCTAGCAAAGGAAATACTGTGCAGCACAGTGAGGTCAGGAAGAGTGTTTGTTCTCTGTAAGAGATGTGAAGCAAGAGCGAAACTCTAGCCAAGGATGCCATTTTGGGCCATTCTTGTGTGTATGAGTTTTTTCAAGGTGCTGGTCAGTGGTTTGAAGTCTAATTGTAGGTCAGTGATTATCTTCGCATTCAATTATTACCCATTAAACATGATGTTAATGTAGGAAATCTCAGATATTAATTAACGTTCTATTTACATAGATTTTATTATCATTTATCATAGAACCACACACAGATTGACCTGACACTCCTGAGATGTTGAACCATATCCCACCAGTCCCTGGCCTCTGCCAACCAGAACTTCAGAGAGTGAATTCTGGTGTTGATGCCAACAACACAGAACCACAGAACCTTCTAGACTGAAAAGCACTTTTAGATTGAAAAAGACTTCTAAGATCATTGAGTCCAACCCTTTCCCTGACACTGCTGAGTCCATTACTGAGCTATGTCCCTGGCACCACATCTACAGGTCCTTAAAAAACCACTTCCCATGGCAGTCAGTTCCAGTGCTTGACAACCCTTTTGGTAAAGAAATTTCTCTTTATATCTAATCTAAACCTCTCCTGGTATGTGAATCCTTTGCTGGTGTTTCAGAACATTGGGCTCTGCCAATTGCCCAGCTCCTCTGAGATAAACCTGTGAAATAACAACGGAGCTGAGCACCATCATTTCATTTCAAAGGTGCAGCATCTTCCAGAGCCCTTCAGCTCATGCAGGAAGCCTCCTGGGGAGGTTTTCTGTGGGGAAAACCTGCTGGTTTGTTGGAAAAAGAGTAAGAAAGATTGTTTTGTGGCCATCCTTTCTGCCCACTGATATTAGCACCAGAACCCATCCTGCCCCTTTCCTGTGATTTCCCTGGAGTTTGCCCCCTCTGCCAGGCTGAAGTGGGGCTGGGGCAGCTGTGTCCTGCCAAGAGGGGATGTCCTTGGCCACCTGTCCTGGTTAATGCTGCCTCTGTGTGGTGGTCCTGCTCAGCATGGGCTGAAAATACCCAGGAATGACTGTCAGTGCTGAATGGATACTTTATCTGCCTCATTTTTAACTAAACCTCGGGTTTGTGTGAACTTTTTCACTGACCTGGCAAAAAGGATGGAATCTCAAGGACATCTTTGTCAGCGTTAAACAAACAGCAGTGATCCCCCAAGCAGGGCAGGCAGGCATGTGAGGAAAGAGTGGGTAAGCTTGCTTCAGAGATAAACAGTGTTCTTTAGTTATTCACAAAGGAAAATAGTCTGATCCCACAGAATGAGACTCCTATCATGTGCTTTCCTGGTTTCCCCGCTTGACCCTGTGTTTTATAAGCCCTGATTCTGCTTTCATCTGCATCTTCTCTTTGTGAGAGGGCTGTGGTTGCACTCTTATGTTCTGGGAGGACAGAGCTGGTGTGTGTCCAGGAAAACAGCACAGGAAGACTCTGGGCTGCTGAACTGCTTCCCAAGAAACCCCTCCTGTGTCCCAGCCCACAGAGGGACACTGCTCTGTTTGATTCAATTCCCATTAGCTCCAAAGGTCAGATACCTGCCTGAAGGTGGAGAGTTGCATGTGCCCTTTTTCCTAGAAACACTGCATGCCCATTCTCCACTCCTCTCACCAGTTTTCCAGCATTTTCAGGGGTGGTTATCACCATGCAAGCGAAATTCCAGGAAATAGGGCAGTACTGTGTTCTGGAGAGATACAGTGATAGGAATAAATGGAACAAGTGTCTCCCAGCTTCCCAAATTGGGGTGTGTGGGATGAGCAGGCTGGTGATTTACCCAAGGCTGGGGAGACAGAGAATTCAGGAGCTCTGACTTCTGCAGCTTCACATGTTTACTGGAGGCAGTTTACTTTTGTTTGCTTCAAACTAAAATGTTAGAAATTAAAATGGTGGAAAATGATCCATTGTCTCAGGAGCTGAAACATCTTCATATTTACAAGTGCTGATTTAAACCCTAAACCCTCCCCTGCCTTGTTACCTGTTTAAAATTTTGCTCTCATTTGGAAGGCAGGGGAAGCTTGGGGCAAATCCCTGTGTGGGCACTTAGTCTGGGTGAGCTTCACAGATTTTTGCATTAATGTTCTTTATTCCACAGTGACAGGATTTGTGGTCTCAGTGTCCTCCAGAATTTTCAACAGTAACCCAGTTGTCATAAATTTCACGGAATGAGGGTCATGGAAGGCTTGGCTGTCAGATGTAAGCACGCCTGGGTTAAATGTCCCTCAGATGTAATGCTCTTCATCACTGAATTCCTCTGTCTCCTCTGTAGCTGTGTCACTGAAATCTGACCCTGTTTTGCAGTTTGAACAAGACCAGAGACATCTGTTTCTGTCTGGGACTCGTGTGGAGCCCAGGGGTGCCTGCAGGAGAGGGAGGTGTCCTGGCACTGCTTTGAGCATCAGCACTGCCAGAGCAGTTTCGGGGCATGGAGTGGAGTGACAGCTCATCACACCCGGGGATATCTGCCAGGATGGGGCCTGGGGGGAATCCAGAGCTGGAGGAGAGTGGATATTAAAGGGGAATGCCATCAGCTGGCCTGGCAGTGGGGTGCACTCCTCTCACAGCAGCTGCATTGCTGCCTTCAGTGTGCCAAAGCGATGGGGCTGGGACAGCCCCTGTGAACAGTGACATTTACCTGCTGTGCCAGATCCCCTCTCCATGCTCCCAGCCCCCTTCTGGAGTGTGGCTCATGGTTTAATGGTCACTTTTTCACATCTGAATGTGCCTTTTTAATTCCTTCAGCCCCTTTTTTTTTTTTTTTTCCACTTAAAAATATGGAACAACAGCAATCCTCTTGCTTAATCAGAACAGGGGTCCCTCCCCATCTCTCATCCTCACTCCTAAAGCTTTGTGTGATATAATTGTCGTTTTCCTGGAAAAATTTCTTATTCTGCAAAGGCTACATGTACTGAAACATGTAAACTGAAGTTTAGGTTTCTGTTTCCCTGCCTATCCCTTAATTGTCCACATTTCTCTGCTGTTGGTGGTTATTGACTCCTGTTCAAGTGTAGGATAAACACAAGTTGCAAAGCTCTGTGTGCTGTGACATTCGTGTTTGCACTGGAAATAATGGCACATGTGGCATCTGGGAGGTGAGGAAATGTGTTCCAGGGAGGTGCTGAGCTTCTGCTGAGCTTCGAGGCAGCTCACAAATCCTTTTTCATGCCTCAAGCACAGCTGGGCACACAGAGGTGGCTTCAGGCTGGAGGCTGTGTGAGCCAGTGCCTTGTGGTTCACTTGTCTGCTGTGCTCCTCTGGGACCTGCTTGTAGCAGAGAAGGGCAGTGAAAGACTGGGCTTTGCACTGAGGTGAAATCAATCCTGAACTGGCTTCTTTTCCTTAGGTGTCTGTCACATCCTGGATCTCAACACCGTGGATGTTGTCCTCCACAGACAGCCTAGCATCCCTCAGTGGGTGACTTTCAGATATTCACTCCATGTGTACAGGGCTGCTGGAGGATTTTAGGACTTCCTAGATGACACTGGTGATCATTTCAACAAGCACTTTTGTGTGCTGTAATTACTTGGGCACTAGCAGGGAGGCTGTTTGCTGTAGTTTTCCTTGCCATTAAAAGCAAATTTATGTTGTGATCTTCAGCTACAGCTCATTGTCTGTGGAAAAGTTTACAGTCAGATATTCCTTTGTTAACTACATGTGTGTGTATATAAAGAGAATGATTGCAAAAATTCTATCATTTTTATTATATTTTTATTATTTATATTATTTTTATATATTATTTATTTATATTTTTATATATTATTTTTATATATATTTTTATTATTTTTATTATTTTTATCTGCAAGGCTTAATCCTTGTAGACTCAAAAGTGGTATAAAAGGTTATAGGCAGAGCAGGCTCTGACCTACGTTTAAACCCCTCATCTTAAAGAAATAGGAAAGCTATTAAGAGCTAAATTCTGGGAAGCAGTCTGCCCTGGGAGATAATCACAGATTGATGGGGAGGTTTTTGGACACATCAGTCTTGGTTTTTAGGTTAAAATTGTGGAGGCAAGGACTGTGTAGTCCTCCAGACACGATGCAGTCCTCTGTTAGCGTAGAGGGGGTGGGTGTGGGGACAACAACAAATGAGAAACCACCAGAAGCAAATAATTCCTAAATAACGCTGAAGGATCTTTTCTTTCCCCATTAAGGACGAACTGTGTACCCCAAAGCCCTGCAAAGGCAGCCTGGCCGTGCTGCAGGCTGGAGGGGAGCAGTTGCAGCAGGCTGGAGCTGACTGCAGCCACCTGTGCCTGCGCTGCAGGTGTCGATGTGCAGAGCAGCAGGAGCTGCCTGCCAAGGGCTGCGATGGGAGCAGGGACAGGGGAAGAAGGTGTTAAAGCCATCCCAGCTGCGGAGCTCCGAGCTTGGCACGGCTCCCGAGGATGCGAGAGGAGGCACAAAAGCATCCTCTCCTCACCCGTTACCCTGGCAACTGCACACGGGAGCGCCAGGGCTGGCAGCGGATCCTGCGGGAGACCATGCGCTCGCAATTAAGGCGAATTGTCTTCACGTTGTTCGAATTAATTTTGAGCTGGGAGGGAAGGGGAGGGGTGATGGGTGAGTGTTAGGGGTCCAACAATGAGCTGTCGCCCCTCTGAGACCCCGGGCTGGGCAGAGCTTGGTCGTGCTCTGTGTTTCTTTAAGGGTAAAATCGGTGCTGGCACTTGGCTTCTGAACCTCGGGGTTTGTTTTGTTGTTGGAGTGACTGAAAATCTGCGTGGGGAGCTTTATTTGTTTAATGAGGGTAGGGTTGGTAGAGTGAGTGAGCTTCAGTGTGGTTATTGCTGTTCTTGCATCCATCCAGACTGGAAATGTGGGGTTTGCAAAGATCCCAGGGAATTGGGCTCCTCCAAAAGTGGAGGGCAAGGTCTTTCAAATCCAGGTCAAAGCAAGTCTTACCCTTCCTGTATGGCTGAAATTCTGGATCAGCCGGGTTCAGAATCTGCTTTCTTCTTTCATTTGGTGAAATCAGCTGATTTGGATTGTTAGTGTTCATGAGCACATAATCACAGAATGATTATATGAAGGTGCTTTATTGAAGAGCTCGGGGTGTCAGGGGTACACAGACCCAAATCTGACCCCACTTTGTTTTGAGCTGAACATGTTTTATATAACTTTCATATTAATTATTAAACTTACATTGTTCTATTGTATACATTGATTTTACCCAAGCATGGATTTCTCATGATTGCCCTCAAACCCCCTAACATAGTTTTTTCATGATTCTTTAAACAATAATTATATCTAATCACATCTAACAATTATATCATTTATCATCTACTGACTACACAGGTGCAGTTTCACATCATCTCAGCAAGCACAAAGCCTAACATTTCCCAGGACCTACTTTTAACACTTTTCCCAGGGCTTGCCAAGCCTGACTTTCTTCCTAACTCCCTGAATTTTCCATGATTTTAAAATCTTTTAGTATCAGGATCATTTTCAGCAGCAGCTGGAAATGTAATGTCATTTTCAAGGGAGGTGTGGCCACCTGGTTTTGCCCTGGAGTGATGGGACAGAGGAGGTCAGCTGTGATTTGGTGCATGAGGAACGCAGGAATTCACTGAAATTCAAAACTTTCTAAAGCACTTAGCAGCCAGGATTTTGGAGGGGATGTTGACATCTAAATGCAATCTAAATAAGAGTTCTAATAAATCAAATACATATAGGATGCACTGATCTATAGACATAAAAAAGTAACTGGAACCCCTTGGAACTGGAATTCTCATTTTACCAACCAAGAATGGAAGTTGTCATAGAGCACATCATGATAGAATAATATTGTCATTATTTGTGTTACCCTAATTCGATCCTGTACTCATTTTGAAGGAAATAATAGTCCCAGTTGTTCCAAATAATTGATCTTTTTGATCTTTTTTTGTTATAAGGGAGGGGAGAAATAGTGGCTTCTTTTTTGTAGGGGGCAGATACTGGGTTAAAAATACTTTTTGGTTTTAATTTTAATGTTGTAACTTTTCCCCAAATGTGCTAATAAAGCTGAAATATTTCTTGGATATTTTTTTTTTTTCTCAGAGGCAAGGAAATATTTTTCAGCTCTTTTAAGGTACTTGGAACATCATGTTCTGATGGTGTCCAGCCAAACAATTCACTGAAAACATCATGGGCTTTGCTTTGTTTTTCCCCTTCTCCCCTGATTATATTCTCCTAAGGTTTTGAGGTTGGGTTGTTTTTGGTTTTTATTCACTGAACACGTTCTGAAAAGAAAATTTGGCACCTTCTGGCACCCTGGCAGGTGAAGGTAGGGAGCTCCAGGCAGCTGATTCCTACAGTCCATTGCCCTTTCTTGGCTGAGAAATAGCAAAGGTAGGTTTTTCTGTGAATGTGTTTGTGTGTTTCACAACTGGGAGGTTCATTTGTGGCTTTTTTTCCATAGCTGGA
Organism: Poecile atricapillus; assembly: GCF_030490865.1. Taxonomy (NCBI): domain Eukaryota; kingdom Metazoa; phylum Chordata; class Aves; order Passeriformes; family Paridae; genus Poecile; species Poecile atricapillus. Next base: position 3,389,032 of record NC_081260.1, read on the forward strand.
TGGAAAACAAGAACCAAGCAGGAGGATTTTGGTTACATCAGGCATGTAAAACGTGCTTGACAGCTCCCAGCATCTGAGAGCAGCCTCCTGAGGAAGCAGGGAGGCTCCAAAGGACTCTCCTGTTTTCCAGGCTGATATTGTTATTATTATTTATGTGTTTGTTAGCTAATCTTTTATGAAGCCAGCCTGTTGTGCAAAGGGGAGAGCCTTTATTGCCATAGCAGAAGAGACAGCTGCCACAAAATATACCTCGTTGGATACAGTAAAAATACAGAATAATCAGCTGAGGAAATGTTATGTTGATGCCAGGAAATGGGGATGGGAGGGTTGAAATGCCCAGGCCGTGGCCACTGTGCTAATTCATGTTCAACATGACACTGATCCTTTCTCAGTGGCTTTGACATCTCTGCTTCAAGCCCTTTCTCAGCTCCTGCAGGTGTTCAGTTATCACCAGACAAACTGAAAAATGTGTGTTGACTTTGTCTGCAGGTTTGGCCTGTTATTATTCTAAAGTAACCTTTGCCACCAAAGCCTCAAAGTAATAATTAACAGGCTTGTCTCTGGAAATCTGATGGGCATTGGACCCTGAGAAAATCCTGTTAACAGTAAATATTTCATACTGGATTGCATTTTGCTAAAGAGAATTTTAAATTAAACAATATAAACTTCACATACAATTACCAATTTCGCCAAAGTAACCCCCCAGCAAGCTGAAACCTTGATTCATTTGCAGCAGCATTTCTGTCTGTGATGAGACCAAGCCAATTTCTAACACAGAAATAAAGGCTGGAGGAAGGCTGTGAGGGCATGAACCCAGAGCAGCAGGCAGGGATGTGTTTAAATGGATATATACACATGGATGTGTGTACACCCCATGGGGGCTTGGGCAGCAGGATGCTGAAGGGTGAAGCAGAACTTTGGACTTGCTTTGTCACCCCAGGGCAAATCTGTGGCATTTGGAAGGCAGGCAGAGCCCCAGAATCTGTGCTGTAGAATTTGTGGCAGCTTTAGGAGGGAAATGTGATTTATTTTTGTACTAAGAGCAGTGATGGGAAAGAGGATGGGTCCAGGGAGAAGTAACTGGACTGAGCAGTCACCAGACACAAAGGGTTGTTGCAGATGTGTTGTTCAGCACTTTCTTTCCCAGCTGTTTGGTTCCTGGAGGCAGAAAGTGGAGCAGAGCTGTGTGTGGTGCCCCCAGGACTCCTCTCACAGCCAAACAAACAAACAGGGAGTGATCTCTTAACTCCCTGAATCCCTCCCTGCAGTTATGGCTGGGGTTCCTCTCTGGGGGGTTGTAGTCAGTATATGATAAATGATATCATTGTGTGAGCCTTGTCCAGGTCCCATTTCCCCAGGCCAGGCTGGGGTGAGTGCAGTGTGCGAGAAACACGAGAACCTGATAAAAACTTCATTCAGGTGGGCTCCATTTCTGTGTCTGGGAAGGTCCCCCAGAAACAGGATCAGGAATCCCTCATTGTTTTAGGATTTTGTGTCTCTCCTCACCTTTCTGCAGCAGGGTGGGGATGCCCAGCTCTGGCAGAGAGCTTCACCCTGCAGAGAACTTGTGTGTTAATTGGAAAAATGAAAATAGGGGAGCACACAGTGCTCCAGACCTTTGGAGGGCCTCACTTTTTTGAGATGAGTGTTCAATTTTAGAAGCCCTATTGAGACCGAAGCAGACACTGCTTTGTTCTCTTGGGGATGATATTTTAAGAAAGCATCATTTTCTAAACAATACAAACTTACAAAACATAATTTAATTAGCTTCTATTCCTACCAGTGATTTATGCTGGTACATCTCAATATTAATATCAGAGCTTTTCTCTCACTGTGCTCTGTTTGTCACCTTGCTTATCCCCCAACAGGCTGAGTATGGGAGGCATCATGAAAACATTGCTTGACATGTTTCCATCTTGGTTTCTGACTGGATTAAACATTCCCCCCATAATATTTTGTCCTTAACATTTTCAGCTGGGGGAGTTGTGACATGTTTCTTCTTGGAATTGCCAAAATGTTCCCAGAATTGAGCGGTTGCTCACTCTTATTCTATGAAATCCATCATTTTATTTTTATTTTGCCTGGAAAATCTTGTTAAGGTGGGGCTTGCCCAGAAGAAGAGTTGAGCAAGGCTCATGAAAGCCTCCAGGTCTGACCCCTCCAGTACAGTCTGGTGACTGAGTGGACCCCATCTGACATCAATTTGGTGGCTCAATCCCGTTCCTGGTGTCACATCAGAAAATTCTTTGGTTTTAGTTTAGTTTCGTTGGCGGCTGCGTCACGACGCGATCAGCATTTGGAAAGCGGCAGCTTGCTCAGTGATTTTATTCACCCCAAGTCTTCCAGGAATAGAATTAAAGGCAAACATTTGTAAATGACATGCATGCAGACAGCTCTCCAGATGCCAGCATTTTGTTATCTTCTCTCCTGGCGCTTTCTCCAGTTTGTATTTCCCTCCCTCAGACTGGGTGAAGGCTTTCTTATGTTGCTGTGGTCGTTTCCTCTAAAGCAAAAAATACATTAAACCACCTCAATGTCATTTCTAGGACACAAACAGTACAACTCCAAGGCTCTGAATGTTTCTTTAAAGTTTAAAATGTCAGGTTTTATTTAGTTGGTTCAGCTGTCGTTAGATGAAAATTGGTTTCTCAAACGGTTTCTGTTTGTCCTGAGGCGATGTGGTGATGGCAGGAATGACATGGTAAAATTTATTTTGAGACTGTAAAACAAAAAGCCTGAGGATCATATCCCCAGCTAGCATAAGTCTTCTTACAGTAATTGTTAGTTCATTGATTTAGTCTTCCAAAAGAATTAAATGTCTGACTTCTGTGAAGGAGAAATTACAGCCTGAACATGCCAGTTGCAAAGGAAATTGAGCTATTGTTCTGTCAACACTCTTCAGCAAGAGTGGAAAGCATCCACATCCAAAAAATGCTTTCTGTGTGAAGAGCTGCATGCTTTTGTCATATTATTTCCATATTTAAAAGGGTATTTGGGATGAGCTGGAATTTGATTTAGTAAACCATTCTGCCTGTGATTTGCAGAGTAATTTGTTTGAATTTCATGCTGTGTTCCTGTGATCCAAATGTATGTTTCCTTCAAGATTAATTCTATTTAAAGATTAAATTAAAATGTATGTTTTCTTGGCTAAAAAGAAGCTTTTAAAAATCCTACACAGCTGAAAGAACCTTTGAGAGCTGCTGTCTTGCCTGTGTGTGGCATTATTTCTACCTTAATCACAAAAATATTTTGAATTTGCTGCTTTTTTTTACAGCTTTCAGGACATAAAATGTTGTTCCTCGGGAAAAATGCACTTTTTGATATGAGCAAGTGTTACCTTACAATTTTCATGCACTGAATTTTAGCTGGTGTGGGAGTGGCAGAGGCCACCTCGACCTCCTGATGTGCATCAGGAACTGGAATTTCTGTCTGGAGCTGCCCAGGAGCCATCTGGGTGTCTTGATTGGACATTTGTGGTCGGGTTCTTTCTCCCCTTGGACTGAGGTTGATGAGAGAGAGGCAGTTTTCTCTTGTTTGGACTTGGTTGTTTATTATTCTTTTATCTGCATTACATGGATGCAGGGTACAAGGAGCTGTGTGCACTAAGATAGAAAGGTGCAAAATGGCCAACAAAGATCTTTCTTCAAGGACTTTTATATGTCTTTTTACCCAATTAACAAATGCCAAGTAAATTATTTTCCTTAGTGACCCAATGACCCAACACCTGAGTGCTGCACTGCAGAATTCTCTATCCAATCATTTATTATTACCCAAAAACCTCTAGAAGAAGAAGATGAAGAAGAAAGAAGAAGGACAAGAGACAACACCCTCAATCCTCCATCTTGTCTTCTGTTCTTAAACCAGTTTAAACCTTTAACTTTCTCACCCAGAGGCTCAAGAAAACTCTCTAGTTTACAAACTTACATTTTCAGTTTCTCTACTGAACCCTAACAGTTGTCTCTGCGGTGCTTTGTGAAATTCAGTGCTTAATAAAGAGTGTCTGTGCTGTATAAAGCACATTTTTGACTGGAGACAGCACCTTCTAGTCTGATACAGTGAATAATGATCAAAATAGGGTTGTTTTTTTTCACTAAGATTGTACTAAATCTTCAGTCCTGTGGTGGTGAGTAAAAAATTGAATCTCGTTTAGCAGTGATCCACCTGTGGCCTTTGGTCTGCACATTTGGAGGTTTATTGCTGCTGCAAGTTCACCACAGGAGCTTTAAGGAAGCACTCGTGGGGCTGACAAAGGACAAAAATTGAGGAATTTTCTCTCCCTGGGTCAGTAGGATAACCCCAGACATAATCCAGTTTTGTGCAGAGCTGCATTTGCTGTGCATGGTCACTGCTGTCTCCTCCTCCCTTCAGATAAGGGCATTTAAGCCTTGCACTGATTTTCCTCCCTAAATGGAGATGTGAATGCAGCACCTCGTCCTCTGGCCTCTCCTCCCTCCTTCACCCACTGACTGCTCTCCACAAACAAAACTCCTCAGAAGTGACAGCTGCCTAAAAATCTCCTTTTCACATTTGGGCACATCACCTAATGGCCACTGGTGTCTGCACTATGAGAGGAATAACTCAAATTTAATCCAGATATTTCAGATGTAATCCAGCCATGGCATTTCTCCTTCCTGGTCTTAACGAGCACATTCATTTCCCTCAAATGATGAATGTCTCATGAACCAAACCAAAGCTGCATCTGCCTGTGGACAGAGGTGAATTGAGGGAATTTGCACCTAGAAAGCAACAGCAGCCCTTGGTTTAGCCAAAATGATGATGATTTTCAGCTGAGAATCTGCCCTGCAGCTCTGCATTTGGCTGCAGTGAAAAGTGCACACCCTGAGGGGGAGGGTGAGATAGGGACACCAGGTTAAGTTATTTGTGCAGACATTCCAAAATCTGTAAAAAATTAAAAACCATCATTGCCCCCAGTGAACATAATGGCTGAACTGTAAATGCTTATGTTGTAAGACAAGGGAAAAGCAACACTGGCAAACCTCAACATTATTAGAAACAGGCCCTTCTCCTGTCTTTTGGGAGTTCAGAAATGTTTCTTGGGTTTTTCACTGACTTCAGCTGTTTGTCCCTGATTAAATAAAGATGATGAAGTTCTCACAGCTATTCCTAAATCTTCATAGCAAATCTTCATCTCTAGAGGAAATTTTGTGGTGCTTTGAACACACAACAGGAACTGGAGGTCTGGATCCTTTTTGTTTTGCCCAGAATGAAGCTTCAAATCCATCACTCCAAATCAAACACTTTGTTTTACCTGGGAAGTGCTGTGGGGTTGGGCATTGTGAATATTCCTATGGCTGCCAGTGGTCATAAAGATAGGAGGGAGATTATTTGGATTCCAAAGATTTCTAAGCAGGTAAATCAGGAGGGTAATTTCTCAGTGATGGTGCTGATGTGAGTGTTTAACAGAGAAACTTGTCTGAAATGAGGTGGTGAATTCATCTCAGTGTATTTGTATCACATCGGGAAAATCAAAAATTAGCTCAAGCAGTGAAAGAGCTGTGGAAAGAAACAGCATGGTATAAATAAGGAAAAGAGTTTCTTACTCTGTCTTTGCAAGCAAGAAGTCTCTTAAATGTCTGAATAATTTAACCACAAAGGTGAAACTCAGTGTGCTTCAGCTGGGATAAAATCATGACCAAGTAAATATTCTGACTACACCCTGACAGGCTGAGTCCTCCCAGGACTCTTGTCCATGGATCTGTCTGACTAAATCTGCTCTAGTCTTTGTTTTGGGTTGAAGCAGAAGAGAATCCAAAATAAATTATCATTAATAGTGCTAGGAATCTTATTGAGCATTCAAACACTGATAGAGCTCCACGTTTTCCCAGGTCCTGAAGTGATGAAAGCATCCAGGTTCCTCTGGCTTTGCAGTGGTTTGGGCATTTAAGTTGCACAATAATAATATCCAAAGTGACATGCAGGGTTTGTAAAAACATTAAAGCATATTCAGAGTGGTTTATCCTGGGAATTCTCTTGAGGCTGGAAAGAAGAAATCCTCAGGATCACTTTGTAAAACAGCATGTTATCCAAACATATTTTATTCATTTTAGTACTCTAATAGCCAACTGTGCAAGGCAAAATTATCTACATAGAGGGAAAAGCATGGGTTTGATTATTGATATCAGAGCAGATACAGGAGCTGGGATTTTGCTTAATAATCTTTCTTTAGAAGTCACTGATGTGGGTTTTTCAGTGTCACCACTAGAAACTGAAGAAACTTATCTCACATGCTGATAACTTTATTGCTAAATGAAAATCTTTCCAAGACAAAGTTTAAAAAGATGTTTTAGAGATAGAAGCTGCTGTTTGTTTTTAAGTTGTGTAAATAAAATCCTTCCTGGTAGTTCCTGGGAATTTCTGATTCTGTGACACTGATTTGGCTGAGTTGTAAAAGTGCTTTCAGTATTCAGGAGTAAAATGAATGTTGTGGTGTCACTTTTGGGGCAATAGTTTTGTAACTCTTGATCTTCCTGAAAGAAAAACACTCTGGTTTGCATGTTCAAAGGCTGATCTTTGCCTAGAAAGGATGTCTAGACTAGAATTTTAAGTCTGATGTGCGTCATGTTGGGACAGAGACCCTCCATAGACTCTGACCTTCATAGGCTCAGCAAAGTTGTGCTGGGCTGGCTAAAAAAAAAAAAAAAATTCTATTTAAAACCAATTCAAAATCCAAAATTTGATACAGCTCAACTCATCTCGTAGTGTAAGAAGCTTGTGTCTTATGCTCAGGGCTTTATGTCATTTCACAGTTCCTCTTTTTATGTTATGAACCAAACATCTCGTCCAGAATGGGCTGGGGTGGATCGCAATTCCAAAGGTTCCTGTGGAAGGTGTCACTGGAAATGCCTCCAACTCTTATCCCAGACATTCACATGCTTTTGCCTGAAGCAAATAAGTGGGAAAACACCTCAAGGTGCTGTCTGAAAAAGATGAGGAGTCTGGGAGAAGAGGATAAAGGATTTTTATCCTTAAGAAAGTGTCTGAGATAAATGCCATGGTTGGTTGATAGTGGAGTCTAAGCTGAAAGCAAATCCTGCTGGAAAAGGGGTGTGGAAAGGAAGAACTTGTTGAAGGGGTTTATGTTCTTTAATGTGGTGTTTAGATTTATGCTTTTTAATCTTTGAAGTCTGTGCATTGCCATTGGACAAGGGAGAAATATCTCCTTTCAGGAAAAACAAATCATCTCCCAGATTAATCGGAATTTTCACTCCAGACAATGTTTACATGACTTGGCTTTAGTTTTGCCACAAAATACTCAACGTAATGAAAAAAAAAGAATGTGATTTTGCTGAAATCTGCCTGATACTCTTTTGTAAACAGCAAATTCCCTTCCTCATAAAAGGCAGTGATAGAGAATTCCATCTGCATCCGTTGCCAGCCCCCTGAGACACAGCAGAAGGTCAGACTGCACAAGATCATGGCCCCTGAGCCAAAATGATGCTTCTTAACAGGCAAAAACAAATATTTCCCTCCCCCAGCCATAGCTGGACAGTCAGGAATACTGACCTGGGAATAGTTTATTCCACACTGGTCCAGTGCTGAACATCTCAGTGCTGTGAAAAAACGGGTGTGACCTTTTCCAGCCTCCTTTTCTTATTGTTTTTATTCCCCATCTGAGGAAACTCATCCAAGAATTGGACAGGCAAAGATGTTTTGAGGGAGCAATAAAGAGATGGAGCTGAAGAGTGGGTGGCCTTTGAGTCTGATGAGTGACCTTGCAGCCCATGGCTGACCTCGGCCACGCTGGGGTGTGTCTGGAAATGGGGTCAGAGAATTTCTCTAATTTCTTTGTCCCTGGCCATCCTCTTTTATTGCATTGAATGCAAAAACATTTCCCCTGCTTTGGTGCATGGCTACATTCAGGTTTTCTTTAAAATGTTGCTACTACATCTACCTGTTTGTTGTTATTTTTTTAAGGAGCATCAACACCTCAAAATCAGAGTAAATCCTTGTAAAAGGATTTTGTAATTGAAATTTGTAAAATTTTGCAAGAAAACTTCAGATTAGTGACCCCCAAAATTGTCCCTTTAGGATGGAAAACTATCACTTTTCCCAGGAAGTTTAAACATACACATTTTTAACCAATTAAATTGTGACTTTAAATAATTGTTTCCCCCCTCACATTATGTCACAGTTGTTGTAGCTTTGGAATAGCTGAAAATCGAGTTTCATGGAGGTTGGAATTGCTCTGAACTATTGGTTTATATGATCAGTAGAGACACAGGGCTGTCCCCAGTGTCACAGCAGCATGGCAGTGGCAGGGCAATGTCTGTGCCCTGCCCTTTGAAAGGAGCTGAGCTCTGCTTCCAGGGCAGTTTGGACATCTGATGATGAGAGAATTTGAAGTTGCCAGAGGTGAATCCTGTCCTGAGAATGGCATCTCTGATTGCTGCTGCTCAGCAAAGGTCACACAAGTTGTGGTACTGAGTTTAGAGAAGGGAATAGGTGCAGGGGGAAGAGGGCAGGAGGCAAAGGCTGAGTTCTGGTAAATTCAATGAAAAACAAAGTGTTCTTCTCAAACAAGGCAGCTTTTCCCTGCAGGTGCCATGGATGTGCTGCAGTTCTGTAGCGTCACAAACTCAGTGCAGCAAGAGGTGATTTGGGGTGGTTTGTTCTTGTCTGAGGGTTCTGGGAGAGCAGCAAATCTTTTGTTGTAGTCTGGAGGGATTAATGGGCTGCAGAGGCACAGGACTGGCAGGGTTGTGAGGTTCAGGAAGAGTTCAGCCCTAGGGCCCATCACTGAGCCCTTCCAGCCCTGCCAGCGCTCTGGAGAGAGCGGCTGTGCTGCTCCAGGGGACAGGTGGAACCCACAGGCAGCCAAGATACACACCATGTTGCCCAATTCCGAATTTTTGGGGTGTTTTTTTCTTCCAAAACATTGATTCAGATCTTCCCCAAACACTCGTGTCAGGGCAAGGCTGAAAGCCATGGACTGAGCATTAGTCACCACTAGCCCCAAACTGAAAATGGAAAAAAGAACACCATAAAAATGTCTGTGGTGCATTTGGTTTTGTAACAGGATTTAGTGGAGAGGGAGGAGGGGGAAGAAGCATTTCTCAATCCCCAAGGAGCTGAGTTTTCTTTCACACCAGGCTGGAGCTCTGGCAGGCTCTTCCCCTTGCTCCTGTGCTGTTATCTGAGTTCCAGGAGCTGATGCACAAAGTTTACAGGGGAACTGCACATCCTGAGCTGGGGTGTACAGACAGAACCTGGGGCTACAGCTGCCTTCTGTGGCTGTACATGCCCACAGAGCCCTCCTGATCTCAGCAAGGGCTGTTTCAGCCAGGTCACTCCTGACCCTGGGTTTTGTTGGATGGAGATTTCCCCAAGAGCTGTCCCCTGAGGGACCACTTCTCTTTTTTCACTCCACAGGCAGATTTTTTTCAGCCACAACAAGGTTGTAAAAGACTTTTTGCATGGACTGGAGCATCCAGTGCAGCTGGGCTTGGTCGTTTTGCTTCTTGGGGCTCACTGCAAGTGCCCTGGCACACAGCCTGCTCTGGGGAGGATTCTGTGACCATGCTGGGGTTCATTACAGGATGGACAATCCCATTTACCTCTCCAACCCCACAGCCACAGCGTGCTGTCTGTGCTGCCTTCCTTTAGATGAGGTTGGTTCTGTGTCAGCTGCAGCTGAATTTTTACATCCATGTTCAGAAGAATTGCCTTTGCCCTGCTTCCCTCCTCTGTCTCTGCAGGAGTTGACTCAGGGTGATGGGAGGGTGGGAGAAGGGAAGAAATTGGAAACAATTCTCAGCTCTGACAGAAATCAACCTGCTTTAAAAAATTTAAGGGAATGGTTTCTGGGCTTAAGTAGATCAGTCTGATAGTGCCTGCCTCTGTAGGTCTCATGTGCAATTGGATTGTTTTTCATGCTAGGGCTGGGTTCTTTAAAGGGTGCTGAAGTAAGAAAGCTCTAAATACTACAGAAACCTTTGAAAATCTTAATTGCAAACAATTGCTGCTCTTCTTTCTTCTTCCCTTGGCTGAATTTCTGTTTTTCTCTGAGACAGTTGACAGACCCTAATCTGTTAAAAAATCATCTTTCCCCTTTTCTGTACATCTGAGATATCTCTTAATGTTTTACAGTTAATGTTTTTTACAGTGCAGCTTCAGCTAATGCCTGTGAAGACACACAGCTAATTAATTAACCCTCTGATTGTCTTTCTCCCTATTAATAACCAATACTGCATAACTTTTACTCCATGAATATTGGTAATACACCAGGACAAGATGTTCAGGGCTGAGGGGAATTTTCTCCTTTAGCTGAATTATTCTAGGAGTCAATGCATGTATCCCTGCTCAATCAGTTCCCTGCTGTATTTTCAGTGGTCTCAAATAAAACCCATCCTTTCTTTTTTAAAGTTTTTTTTTTCTAACTGTAGGGAATTGTGGCAGAACAAGACACAAACCATTGTCTCCAGTGAGATGGGAGTCTCTTGTCTCCTGTGCTTCACGTTGTTTTGCAAAACCTCTGTCGTGAGGATGCATAGCTGGTGAAATAAATTACTTGGAGTACTCTCAAGTTGTGTTGCTGGAGCCCTACAGGAATCTCCCTTCGTTTGGAACTCATCAGAATTTTCATTACTGCTTGGATGCGGGGCTGGGAAGGCACATATGGGAATTCTGTGGGATCCAGACTCAAACAGGATTGCAAGCCAGCTGACCAGGTTGCTCTGTTACAAATAAAGGGACCATTTAAAATCAGGAAAAAAGGGGTTTGTGAGCCACTTTATTCCTCACAGCATCAGTCTGAATGTCAGATATTTCAATCCTACACAGCAAGGATGGGAGGTGGCACAAACAGACTTCTGTCCTGCAAATGAGAACCTGGTGGGACAGTGAGAACATCGGGGCTTTCAGCAGAGCCATGAGCCCCTGAAACCTCCAACCTCACTTCCAGCCCCTGCCCAGCCCAACTGGAGCTCTGCAGATGGGGTTTATTCCATCCTGTACATGTGGGAGGGCACAACTGGGGACAGCTCTGCGTTTGGACCGTGGGATGCTCCCTGCAGGCACAAATACTGCAACAACTGCTTTTATCACGTAGCAGGATCCAGAAACTGCCTTTAAACATTGCCTTGGAAATGGGAGGATGTTTCTCTCCTTCACAGCACAGATGGGGGGAAATGATGCCTTAAGTTTTGGCTTTCATATTTGCCAGATTCTCTACTGCACTGGTTCATAACTCTGGAGTTCATACAGAGTGTCAGCAGGTTCTCCCCACAGCTCAGGCACACACAACAATCCTTTCCCAGCCCCAGAACCAAGGACACCGCTGCAGCTCCAGGCCCAGAAAGTGCAAACAGCCCCGAACTGAGGAGAGCAACCTGGGAGGATGGGACTGTGTCACCTGAAATTGGACAATTAACCCCAGTATGGAAATGGACCAAAACCTATAAAAGTGAGAAAAATCGTGACCAAGTGCCCATCTTGGGTGTAGCCTTGGCTGGGCTCTTGTACTGCCCAAGGTGCATCCTTTGAAGGCCTTTTAATAAATACCCACCTTATTCTTTAACTCTGCCCAGCCCCTGTTCCAGGCAGCCTCTTTAGGTATCAGTGATGCAAGATGATCCTGAGGAAAGGGATTGGGACTCCTGAAGTGCCTGGATCTCATCTCATGTCAGTGTGTCCTCCTTGTAACTCCTGATAGTAACTGGCTTGATCCTCAACTATCCTAAACTGGGAACATTATATATCCTAACTGCTGGGAGCATTGTAGAAAAATATATTTCCAATTTTTTTTATATATATTCTTTCTAATTTTTATTTTTTTACATGCTTGAGGCAACCAAAAATGCTTGAAGATCCTCACAAGAACTGCAGAACAATATTGAAAGAGCACATTTCTCACTTGTGCTGGGGGAGTTGTGGCTTAGATAGACAAAAGTATTCCTAAGAATTTACAGTATGGCATAAGTGGTGAAAATCACCAAGCCCAGAAGAGAGGAAAGAGCTGAAATGAGCCCTTGGTTGTGCCTCAGTGTTAGTGTGTCTCATCTGAGCCATGCAGTGACAGTCACCAGAGCAGCTGTTGTAATGTATTAATGACAAAAGAACCAGAATTGGTGACATTTTCTTACTCTGTTCTTTAGCCCCAGAACTGCAGGGCTCTTAGGTGGTTTAATGAGAAAGGGTTTATCAAGCAGGACCCTGGAGAATTTGGTGACTCTGGTGGAAGCAGGGAGGTGCTGTTTCTGACTCTGCTCTTCCCTGTTTGCTTTGGACCCCAGCACTCAGCAAATGCTGCTCTCATCCATCGGTTTTGGGACATGCTGCTCTGTTTTTCCTCTGAGGACTTTGTGACATGTGAGACACACTTCAATTAAAAGATGGCAGTTTAATGTGGTTCTTTTTATCAAAACAAACCAAATAAGATCTTTGTAATACGCAGCAGTGCTTAATTTCTAAGACTAATGAAAGTTTTGGCTTTCAGTAGTGACAGAAAAGTTTGGACAGTTTTAACCCTGATGGCTCCATTTATCCCTCATTTATTACTCTAACAAGAAAAACAAACTAGAAATTATTAATGCCAGAAATGCCAGGAAATGGGATATAAAATTGAATCTAGCCCACATGGATGTGGGATGTTTTCTACTACCACGAAAGCCAAGTGGCCAGCTGATGTCAGCCCCTGCAGCTGGGTGGATTTACGTCTCTGAAGTGCCAGCCTGGAGGTGCTGCTGCCATTCCATGTCAGAGCATCCAGGGAGGCTGAATGAATCCATCCAAGATGCTGATGAGTATCTTGTATATGGTCAGTTTTCCTCTCAGGCACCATTTTGTTACTCAGATTTTTGTTAATGTCTCTTAATAAGCTTTGAATTTTCTCTAAGTGCAGACACATGAGAATTCCTGACAGAAGAGCAGTGTCATGTAATGATCAGTTGCTTGTTTCCCAAAAGGCATTTAAAATGTCAGCTGTTATTTAATGAGAAAAGTCTCATGCCAAAATCACAATTTTCTTAAGGAAAACGGCTGCAGCTCTATGAATTCCATGCTCTGAGCTGATTTCGGGTGCTAAAGCAGCCCAGGAAAACCATCAGCAGAGCACTGAGGTGGTGCTTTTCTCTGGAAATGAGTTCATCTGGCACTGATTTGTCAGAGTCACATCAGAGAGATGCCTGTGGGCTCTAGCCAGGCTTGGGTTGAAGTCCTGCTATTTTGTGATCATCATCTTTAATTACCAAAGGGCAGAGAGGATCCATAGGTCAGGAGCACAGCTCCTTCCTCTGCTGCTGATGGCAGACAGGACAGACTCCAGGAAACCTGGGCTCTCCTGCCATTTTGAAGTGAGGTGGAGTTATTTATTCTGCATTTCTAATGCTTGGCTATAGGATCGTTTCCAGAGTGTTGAAATTTAGGTTTATTAAAGTGTGAAAGAGCAGAATTTCCTGCCAGTGCCTGCTCTGCCATCCTCTCAGCCCATCAGGAAGAGCAGTGAGTGACAGGAGAGTGTCAGGAATTGAGCCCTGCAGGTTCCACACCAGTCAGGGATGGTCCCACGAGTTTTTGCTGATGTGTTGGTGGGAGGTTCCCTCTACCATTCAGCAGGATTCCTCTGCCAAGGATTTCATGGACATCCCTGCTGCAGAATGCACCTCTGTGGCTCTCCTGTGGTCCATGACAATGAGAGATTCTCCCTGCAGGGCAAGGGATAATCCAGGGAGGAGCAGGGAGACATCCCAGGAGGATCCAGCCACGCTCTGGTGGGAATCTGCACGTGGATAGAGATGGAGCCAGGAAAGGAGGGATAAATAATTCCAGCAGGAGCCAGATCCATGAGAACTGGGAGAGCCAGGGAATTAAATGTGTGCTTCACAAAGAGGTGTTCTCTTCCTGCCGTGGTGCTGAGGGGTTGGGGTCACTGCAGTGACTCAGGCTGCTGCTGAAGGAGGGTTTCCAGTGTGCAGCCAAAGGAATGGCAGTGAAGCCTTGGAGTGGCTGCCTGGAACAGAGGCAGGACAAAGAGAATAAAGTGGGGATTTATTGAAGGCCTTTAACAGGTACACCCTGGGCAGTGCAAAAACCTCACAGAGGCTGCACCCAAGACAGTCACCAGTTTTTTGGGCAGATATAAGTTTGCTCTATTTACATATAAGAGGTTAATTATCCAATTACAGCTTCAGGTAATGAAGTCACATTCCCCCAGTTTGTTCCCTTCCAATTCACTTTTGTTCGTACTTGTTGGGGCCTGAGGCTGTGAGGTGTCCTTGGGCTCCAGGCCCAGAGGAATTGTTTTGTCTGACCAAAGCGTGAAGACAGTAGTGAACACTTTATGTGAAGCAGAGTTATGCACTGTTGCAGCACAGCATTTGAAAAATATAAAGGCTAAAACCTTAAGGCATCATTTCCCCTCTTTAGAGGCTTGACAAGAAGCTCAGAGCTCAGGTGAGAGCAGCATCAATTCCTGCTGCTTTTCCTGACTGGAAGGATGCTGGGATCATTTCTGGAGTCTCCAGCAATCTCTGGTTTGCTTTTCCAGGACCTCTGTGAAGATCCCCACCTGCTTGTGGATGGAATGAGCTCCCACGACTTCCACCAGGGCAGGCTGGGGAACTGCTGGTTTGTGGCTGCCTGCTCCTGCCTGGCTCTGAGGAAAAGCCTCTGGCAGCAGGTGGGTGATGGGTGTGTGTGTGGTGCAGGAAATAAAGCTAATAAACTTTATTTAGGTGACTTGGCTGTTTCCCTGCCTATCAGCCTACCAGTGGTTTTCTCCCTGGGATAAACAAGGAGTGAATTTTGCTGGATTCAAATCTTCCCTTTCTTTAACGTGTTCCAGGGCAGTCTGCCCTGGGAACAAACCTCAGCACAGTGCACTGGCTGAACTTCCCCTTCCATGGTTTCCCAGGTGATTCCAGACTATAAGGAGCAGGAATGGGACCCCAAAAACCCAAGGAAATACGCTGGGATTTTCCGATTCCGTTTCTGGCGCTTTGGAGAGTGGACAGAGGTGGTGGTTGATGATCTGCTGCCAACAGAGAATGGGGAGCTGATCTACTGCCATTCCAACGTGAGAAATGAATTCTGGAGTGCTTTGCTGGAGAAAGCTTATGCTAAGTATGAGCTGGTTTGTTGTCCTTGTAGTCCTCAGTGTTGTCCCTCTATCTGTTTTGTCCTTCATTTCTGTCAGACTTTCCATAGGTTTTAGTTTTGCTGCTGGTAAAGAATGTAAAAAAGATCGAAAGCTCCTTCTTTGATCTCTGTTAAGGATGTAAATGGTAAAGGAATGCAATGCTGTCCACTTCAGCAGCCCAAATCCTTAAGGATCCTAGAAAGCAGAGAAGATTTATCTGCAGTCTGCTCAGGCTTTTTTGTTCTGCTCTGTTTTTCCCTCGGTGAGACAAAAACATCTTCCCTACATTCAAGCCAAATTAGAGCACTTGTTGCAGCCCCCTGTAAAGTGGTTGTGTGTTGCCCCCAGGCTGGCTGGATCCTACCAAGCCCTGGATGGAGGCTGTGCTGCAGAAGCCCTGGTGGATTTCACTGGAGCAGTGGCAGAATCCATCAATTTGGCAGAGGGCAGATATGGTGAGGTTATTTATGAGCAGATGAAGCTGTTTGAAGACTTGATGAAAGTGCATAAAAGAGGAGGGTTCATCAGCTGCTCCATTTCGGTGAGTACAGAGAGCTGGATTTTAAGGGTTTATTTCAATGAAAATATTCTGGAAGAAATACCATTATCAGGATATTGAGCATGCCCCTCCTTTGCATGTTTGGAAAATCTTTGTGTGGAGAAATCTAGCAAGTGCTTCCAGCTCCAGGAGCCACTAAATACAGTCACTACAGTGGCTGCTTGTGCTGCCACTTCACTGTGTGTCTGAAATTATTTTTTTTTTTCTGAATGGCCACAGCTGTGAATCGACCTGAGGCAAATCCACCCTAATTTACAGAGCAGATAGCAGTGTTCAATTGCTTTATTTCTTAGAGAAATCTCTTTAGAGAAAACAGCTCTGGCACGGAGCTGCTGAGATGACTTTGGTTGTGCCAGGGTAAGAGTGGAGCTGAGCTGAAGGGCTGAGCTCACCTGCTTATTCAGGAAATGCTGTTTGATATTGAATATACTGAATAATTTCCCCACTGGAATGAAGGTGCAGAACCTGCCTGTGCTGGCTCACGTGAGGCTCAGGTAACTCAGTGCCCACAGTTTGGAGGCTGTGAAGTCCCTGTGGTCAGGAGAGAGGGAATGGTTTCTGAGGAAGATTTACCTCTCTCCAGTCCTGTGCTGGAAGATGGATGAATAACAGCTCCCAAAAGATGCTTTGTGCTTCACAAAGCACCAATGGGCCAGCCCTGGAGGAGGCAAACCTTTGACAGCTGGGCTGAGCTCGTATTCTGTCTAAATCTGCAATGTCAGGCCCTGGCTGGGCAGTTCTGGGATCCTCACCTTGTCCACAGCCCTTATCACGTGTGAAGGGCTAACAAACTGCACCTGAATATTTCCTAAAAGATTCCTATTAATTTTTTTTATTTTTTTTTGATAATTGATCATGAGCCATTAATCCAGCAGCCCAGAGAAAAGGGATAATTTTCTAGGAGCTGCAGGGTTCATATCTAAGTGCACTTCAGCATCTTCCTCCCACAGCCCTTGCTTCAGTTTAAAACCTTAGATAGGGCTGATCTTAGCTAAGTCACCTAAACATTTTGCTTTAATTCCCCTCTCTGTGAATGAAGGCGATTAATTCAGAAATTGAATTCAGAAATTGTGAGTATGAAGAGAGTTGTGGAATTGTCAAGAACAAGAGAAAATCAGCTGGTTTTGGAGGTTCCTGAAAGTGTTACCTGTTTATCTGGCCCTGGCCTTGCACTGTCCTGCCTCAGGACCAAAGAGGAAACCTGCTACCGTGTGGGACACGAACTTTAACCTGAGATAGAACAGGACTGTCCCTTCCAGCAGCATCAGGAAACAGCTCAGAAACAAAAGCTTCAAGGCCTTTGGGTTTTGTTTTACCTTTTTTTTCCATAAGGCCTGAATTTTTATTTGAAGGAATTCTGTCTGATTTGCTCAGGCCAGGCTGGCAGAGCAGACTGCAGGTGTGAGTTGTTACTGCAGACATTGTTTTGGGAATGATAGATTGCTCCCAAATGTGAGAGCAGCTCTCTTTCTTAACAAGAATTTGGTGAGGTGATTGACTCAGTACAGGGAGCTGTGTTTTAAAAGGCAATTAATTAGGCAGTTGTAATTCTTTCACTGATTCCTGCCATTATGTTTCCCCCTTTCAAATTAAACACAAATCCTTCTAAAAATTGATTACAGAGAGGCCATTCCTAAGTTTGCCTGCATTTGTCACTTTTTGATGTATTATACACAGAGTGGAGCTCACTAGGTGTAGATTATTTAATACTCGGGTGGCTTCATTGCTGCCTTACAAACATGTCATCATTTTCCTTGGGTTACAGAATGGCCCTGAGCATCCCCATTTGGAAATCTGAACAGACAGGAGATGTTTCAATATCTCATTTGAATAAAGAAATAAATATCTTCGGAATGAGGTGGGAAAAGCCAGCAGTGAGAAGAGCCTGGGGGGGTAATAAAGGCAGCAGGAGAAGTTCCAGACTCCTGTGCTGTCAAGCACTCCTTGTTTGCTTTTAGCTGTGAAAAATGGGAGTGCAAGTGTTACACTGGAGGGAGCCCAGAGCCAGGAACATCAGCCAGGCTGGGGAACACTTGAGCTGATTCTTTGGGAGCTGCTGTCAGCAAGAGGCACAGGGGGCTTGGTGACACTCTCACAGTTGCCAGACCATTTGTCAGTTCCAATTTGACAGGAATTTCTCTTTCCCCCTTCTTTTATTTTCTTTTTTTTAATGTGATTTCTTACCTTTGGGGACTGAGCACTGTTATATCAGTGCAATGTTTGCCTTAGGACAAGGACCTTGTCTGTTTAGAGCAGTTAAATTTTGAAATGGGTAAAAATATCTGAGGAAGTACTGTGTGCATTTCACAACTGTGAGAAGTCCTTATTTATATTAAAATATTCATATATTTATATTAATATTTTAATGTGTAATGATAAATAATATATTTCTATTTAAATATTTGCATTAGTAACACCAAGAGGCCATGCCTCTTGCTCTCTCCACCACAGCCAAGGCTTGACTGAGCATTAATTAGGTAATTACAAGTTTACAGAGCAGGATCTGCACTGAGTCAAATCTTCCTTCCTTGAAGTCCAAAGCAATGAGTGTTTCCAGACCCTGTGGGTTTTGGGTGAGAGAGACTCAAGGGTGGCTTGGCTGGATTCAGTGAAGGTGTGGAGAATCTGGATCCAGGACCATCAAAACAACTCCAGCATCTTTGTAGGATGCTGCTTTTCTGGGTTTAGATCAGGAGATTTGGATGCATTAAATGAAATTGTGCTCTTTTGCAGAGCTTGGCTTCTTTTAGGTAATCTTGGATCAGCATCTGATCAGGCCTGGGGCATCAAACAGGACAGTTTAGGGTCAGTTTAGGGTCAGTTTAGGGACAGTTTAGGGTCAGTTTAGGGTCAGTTTAGGGTCAGTTTAGGGACAGTTTAGGGTCAGTTTAGGGACAGTTTAGGGTCAGTTTAGGGACAGTTTAGGGACAGTTTAGGGATAGTTTAGGGACAGCCTGATCACTGCTGGAAATTCTTATGTGGAGTTTATGGTGAGCAAACCCAGCTCCTCAAGCATCCTCCAGATCTTTGGCACAGGAGAGAGCCCTGCCAGGAGCGAGTGAGCTACAGCACAGCCTTCACAGATGGCTTGGAAGTTTTTTCACTTGTGCCTGTGCTCTCCCATTTTTACCCACTGCCAGATCCTGGGTATCAAATTTATCCCCACACAAGAGCAACCACTGGGCTCACCAGATAAACCCATGAGTGTCCAGGTGAGGACACCCCCAGACAGTCTGGGCACAGTCACCAGTGTCCAGAAGAGATGCCAAGATTTTGGAAGGGCTGATAAAGCTTTTCCATCAGCCCTGTCTCTAACTCTGAGGCCAGGAGGAGAGACTGGCTGCAGCAGGCAGGATTTCCCTGTGCTCTGGGATTGTCTGGCACTGGGATTGCCTGGCACTATCAACACCAGACCAGTGAGCCCCCAGCTCTGATTCCCAGTGCCGTTATTTTCCTGCACAGTCAAATCACTAAGGAGCAGAAGGAAAAACAAATTTTTCTTGTCCTTCCCCTCCAACTTGGAGCTGTCAGATTCCTGAGAGATGTGAGTTCTTTGTGTTTATTTGTCACTCTTTGTGCCCAAGGAGTCCCCTGGCCACCCCAGTGAAGCAGAGACGGAGCTGGGGCTGATCGTGGGCCATGCCTACTCCGTGACTGCCATCAGGAAGCTGCGCCTCGGAGAGAGGCTCCTGCTCTCCTTCAAGGCAGAAAAGCTGTTCATGGTCAGGCTGAGGAATCCCTGGGGGAAAAAAGAGTGGCACGGTGCTTGGAGCGACAGGTGAGAGCTGCAAACACAGTGTCAGGGGGGTGAAGCTGCGCTGGGGGCACCGCAATTTGTGTTTAAACTCTGCTGAGACACATCTGTACTCAGAGATGGCTGAACCTCTGGGCCATCTCTGCCCATCTTCCTCTGAGAGAATGAGCATGTCCTGGAGCAGTTTATGGCTCCCTGGACCTTATTTACTCCTTCCATCATTCTTCTGGCACATGGAAAGAAAAATAGCTCACGAGTCAAGAACATGAGGCTCGTTCCCAGCCTCACCGTGAGCGTGTCTGTGACTCAGTTTCTCATCTGCCATTTCCAGCTGCTGGGGGTGGTAAAAGTCTTGTAGATCATTTAAATGACTGGTGAAAAATGCTGTAAAAGTGCCACATTTGTGATTTCTTTCTAATTAACTTTCTGATGAATTTTCATGTGGCCCATGGGCTTAGCAGGTAGCTCCACAGCAAGAGAAATGATTGCTGGAGGGGATGTCTCCCATCATGGGTGATTTATACATGAAAAATACGTGACAGTTCAGCACTGGGCTCACCAGTTAGCATTCTGTATTTAACAATGCAGTGTTCTTAACAGCAGCATATTAATTTCTTATGATCCGTGCTTTAGCTAGCAAAAATCTGCTCCTTTCAGAGAGATTGGTCTGGGTGAAATGAAAAGAATGCAGGAAAGAGCTGCTGTGTCTTGTTTAAGTGGAGCCCTCAGGGTTCTCCAGCAGCCTGTGTCTGGCACAGCTGCCACTCATGCCAGCACTGAGCACTCTGACGGTGGCCCATGGCTTTTGGTCTAACAGAATTAAATTGACAATTTCCAAATAGGTTAAGAAAATGTCTGTTAGGGAGAGCAGCCTCCCTCCCCTCCTTCCAGCCACCTCCAGCTTCAGCCTCCAAGTGCTTTTGGAAGGGCAGTGAGGAGTTGTGGCTCTGTTTGTCTGCTGGAACCCATCAGGGCCAGGGTCTGGTTTGGGTTTCAGCAGGAGGCTGCTGGAATTTCGGGGCTGTGTCCCTGGAGGCTCTGGGCACTGCAGTGTTCCTCTGCAAACTGGACACCGTGCTCAGGCTCCAGCAGTTCCTTCTCAAAGCCCCCCAGGGAAATCTCAGACCTCAGGCCTGTTTTATTAAGGTGATTAAAAGACAGAGAGAATACTTTGGTCTAAGTGAAGCGTTCGATAATCTCCCGAGGAGGAAAAGCAGGTTTCATTTGAGGGGCCTTCAGGGAATGGAGTCAATCTCCTGTGACCTTGGAAACCAGCTGTTTCAGTGTTTAACAGTCCTAATGGAGGGTGTGACAAGGGAAATCGATAAAATTCTGCTCTCCTTGAGCCTATTTCCTATTCATCTCTTTCCTTTTTAGTAGCTTTCAAATCAATTAATGCTTTAAAACTCCTCCTGAAAGCCTCACACTTTCATCAAAATCATCTGCCCTTTCAGTGCTCTGATATTCCTTTTAAAACCATGGACCAGGAGAGATTTTTACTTCACTTTTTTTTTCCAGGTGAGAGTTTTTATTTTAAGTTATTTATTTTATTTATTGTTTTGATGTTTTTTTTTTTCTATTTTTTTTTTTAAATTATTTCCTTTTAGTTCTGAAGAGTGGAAGAAAGTCAGCGACTCCGAGCGCAAGAATTTGGGGCTGACTGTTGAGAACGATGGGGAGTTCTGGTGAGTGGGAGTGATGTGAAGGATTTGGAGACACTGGCTACAGTGACTGTCATTAATCTGCCATTTAACAGCTCCAAAAACAGATGGATAAAGTTATCCCAAGGTCTGTTTCTCTCAAACTCCCAAGGGATGACAGGGAAGAATAAACAAAATGGATTTAAAACTAGTAGAACAAAATTAGTAGCTCTCAGAATCTATTTAATCATAATTTAATTTAATATAATAATTTAATAATCCCTGTATTAGGGATAATCTCTCAGGAACCAGGAGAACATGTGCTGCTTTACATGGCACAGTGCCCAATATTGAACAGTGTTTGGACCAGTTAAATTTTGAAATAAATATCTGAGGAAGTACTGTGTGCATTTCACACCCTGTTCACTGACTACTGTGCCTGTCTGTAGGTCAGCCATGGCTGAGGCACCTAAAAATAGAGTTGCATCCGGTGAATTTTGATATTTGTTGGTGTTTTCCAGCATAGGAATGAGAAGTGTTCATTATCTGTACAATGTCTAGAGCTCTATTAATTTTGACCTTGCTTAAAGCTTAGATCCTTAGCCCAGCAGGTCCTTCAAGAGATGATCAATATTGCACCAAGTGAGCTGGCAGGGCTTGGAGTGAAAAGAATTCTGTTGGCTTTGTCAGGACTGGCAGCTGCAGGGTTTGGATCTGTGCCATAAATAAGCCAAGCCATGATGGTAATTCAAGGAGCCAAGCTGTTTTTCAGTAGCTCTGCAGTCCAGCTCATTCCTTTAGCAGGCACAGGTGAGATGGGGTTAAAAAAAGAGTGCAGAGGATTGAGTTCTGCTCAGGGACAGGTGTGACAATCAGGACTGTAATAATGAGGAGTGGATCCTGCTTTAATTGCAGGATTTATCAATTTAATTGATCTCTTTGGCCTTTGTAAAATGTGTTATCAAATCCATCCTGGGAGGTTCAACCAGTCCTTTAGGGGATGCAACAGAGCAGGTCCTGATCTGACCAAAAACACTGAGTGATGCTGCTCTGAATTAAGCTCTACAACTCTGTGACTGTGGCTTCACGAATATTTCCACATGGAAAGCTTTCCAGTGAATCAGTTTGTCCCCTGAACAGCTGAGCAATGCCTCCTCTTCAAATCACTGCAAGATTTTGTGTTTTGGCTCTTTGTGTGAATATCATTGCTTATTTTTAAACAAACCATTACTTCCCTGGTGTTCTGTGGAGCAGGATGACGTTTGAGGACTGGTGTAAGAATTTCACAGATGTGGACATCTGCAGGACTGTGAACACCTCCTACTTCAGCCTCCACAAGACCTGGGAGAAGGAAATGATCTATGGGGCTTGGACAAAGCATCCAGAGCCCCTGCTGAACCGATCTGGGGGCTGCTTTGATAACAGAGAGACCTTCCTGCAGAACCCCCAGGTGGGAATCCCTGTGTTTTGTGAGGTATTTCATAACAGAAACCTTCCTGCAGAACCCCCAGGTGGGAATCCCTGTGTTTTGTGAGGTATTTAATAACAGAAACCTTCCTGCAGAACCCCCAGGTGGGAATCCCTGTGTTTTGTGAGGTGCTGTGTATTTGTGAGGTATTTGGTAACAGAGAACCCTGCAGAACCCCCAGGTGGGAAGTTTTTTGAGGTATTGAAGTGGATCCACTTTTAGCTGGGGCTCCTGAAGTATCCAAGCTGTTTAGGGGTTGGCAGTGACTACCAGACAAAAATCTCATTGCCCTGGGAGTGTGCTGTGTATTGCGTGTTTCAGTGATTTTGGTGCAATTTCTCAGAAGGGTTTAGATATTTATTTAGGACTGTTCATGCTTGTGGCTGGTGAGTCACACACACAAAACACAACAGAATTACTGATCTCCTGCCTGGACTTCTTTCATTTTTCCAGTCGTAGAAAGGCAACAAATCTGATTTTCTAATGACAGAGCTCATTTAACTCCCTTAAACAGTTTGGGGATTTGATCCACTGTATGAAGTTAGTATCCCTTGGCATTAATGTAGGATTCTGGAAGTACCTGGTCTCTTCCTCAAGCTCAGCCTCCCATCATCAGCACTACAGAATTTTCCTTGTCTTGTCCTACCTGCTCATTTCAAGCTATTCAGTTTATTTGTTCATCCATTCCTACTCCTTTTCCACCTTCCTGCCCTTCTCTCTCCCAGCACATGCAAATTCAGCCATATAACTTCAGTTCCTGTCTGTGGGGTCTGGGCACCTACTCTGCTACTGCTTTGAAGATGGATCTTCCTCTCCAGATTAATTCAAAATATTTTTGGATCTGTTTCTCTGCACTTACAAGGGAGGTTTCTGCCTGCAGCCCCTGTTCTCAGAGCAGGATGCTGGAGCAGTGCAGCCTCTGCTGCTCAGATCAGATCTCAGATTCCCAGCTCATCCTGCAGCTCTTCACTGCTCTGCCTTCTGCCTGTCCTCATTTCCAGGGGGTGATTTAATTCAGGTGTTGCCCTGTAAGATTCTGGATGTGTTCCAAGTGCTTGTCTGCTCTCATTTGTAAGTGTTTATCTGTCACAGAGAGCAAAATGCAGATGTTCCAGCTGAGTGCAATGCCTGGTGCCTCTGTATTCCAGCGTGATGAAAAGGCTCTTAGCAGCAGTGCTGGAGCACATTTCTGTTATCTCAGGGTTACTGTGGCACACCCCACCATCACCTGGAGATAATCTCTGTCTGTTCTCCTGGCACTGAGACCTCCTGTGAGCTTTATCTGTGCAGAGAGGGATTGTGACACTTCCAGTCCCTCTGATAAGGCAATTCCAGGCAAGCATTTGTGTATTCTGCAGTCACCTGCTGCCTTCTAGATCATTACCAGCTGAGACAGCTGAAGAGCATCACAAGTTGCAGAGCTTTCATCAGACCAGGAGAACTTTCCTGGTTCCACTTGCTCCCCTCCCAGCCCTCCATGGCCTTGGAACACTCTGGGCTGTGGTTCAACAGGGACAGGAATTAAAATGTGCATTACTGGGTGTTGCTGCATGCTTATATCTCACTTTTTAGGTTCTCTTACACCCCCTGGGACTCTCCCTGTGCTTTCTCTGCTGCAATGGGTGAGATAAAGCACAAATCAGAGCTTGGCATGGACCTTGTTCAGCAGAGCTCCAAGGCAGAGGGGTGTGGATGGTTCTGGAACCAAGGCAATCTCAGTATCTACCTCAGAGCAAAGCTCAATAATTTGCTTTTTAGCAGCAGTTGAAGGAGAAGGGAGGGAGGAATTGAACCAATGATGATATTCCTCTCCATGCTGCCAGGGAATTTCTGCTGGAATCAGAACATGTGGTGCACATGGTACCCAGCTGTGCGCTGCTGCAGGTTTATGTTTCTATTTATTTTCTTCACATTTAAATGTCTTTGAGGATGGGAGTGTAGAGCATCTGTCCAAACTTGGGGTAAATTACGTCCTCTTCCCTTCACTGGTCCTGACTACTCAGGTTTGCCCTCTGCATGCACAAAGCAAAATTTAAAGGAGTCTCTAATAATGAACAAATTAATTAAATTCCTGGTCATGTAAAGAAACACCTGTCTGACCTTCTTTTGTTCATACTTATTAATGAACAGGTCTGGTAGTGGTTTTTAGTAATGTGTTCAAGTCAGGTTTAGTAAGATGGGAACTGCTGCTTAAACTTGAGATAAATTCCTTTGATTTGTCATAAACCCAAGGTGACTCAAGTTCACTGTACACAGTTTGGATAAAATATTTGCACGTTAAAGGTGCAGGAGTCTTTCTTGGCCGTTTTTTATGGAGTATTCAGGAAAACTGAGAAGTCCAAAATTAGCATTTCTGTCATTCTCACATTAAATAAGAACCTTAGATGCAGAACAAAGTGCCTTTTAAATAAGGTTTGAAAGAGTCCTTCATTTGCAGGTCCTGTATAAAGATGTTTGACATTTACAGGCACTGTTCAGTTTAAAGGAGAATCAAAAATTATCTAAGACCCCATGTGGAGTCTGTTGGTTTATTTTTTTAATCTCTCTCCTCATTTATAGCTAAATTAAACTTCATCTTCTGTCTTTTGCTTTCAAATGAGGTGTCCTCCTGCTGACTCCAGTTATTTTGTACCTTTCTCCCAGGCTGTCCTTTATATGAGTTCATAGAATTAGGGAATCACAGAATGGTTTGGGTTGGGAGGGATCTTAAAGCTCATCTCATCCCACACCTGCCATGGCAGGGACACCTTCCACCATCCCAGTGTGAAAAATGAACTTCACATAATTTTTATAGAATTTAAAAGTTTAATAAAAAAAAGACAATTAGGAGAAAAAAATAAAGTAGAGTATACAGATGTGGCCGGGTGTCTCTGCATTCAGCCAAGAGAGCACACCTTACTAACAAAGGATTGTCCCTTAAAAACAGAACCCTACTACATGTCCATAAATTCTCATACATATTCATAAATTCTTCTTAGGATCTTTGGTGTTCTTCTGTTTAGTTTTCTCTTGCCCCCTTCCCAATAGATCAATCCTCTTGGCCCCATTGAGATTTACATTCCCTGATACAAGAAATGCAATAAATTCCTCCCCCCAGAGCTCTGGTCACTGCTGTCTTCATCTGGGTAAGATAGTTTACAAATCCAGGAGTTCTCTGCTATTTTTTTTTTTCCTCAGTCTTTGGTTTATACAAACAAAAGCAGTTTTTATTTTAATACTGTGCCATAACCTAACATATATGTATTATACTACTATTTCTAAATTTCATCAATAACAGAAATAAAGAAAACTATATTAATACAACAAAATTTCTCATTCTTATACACATAACATTCATTTTAATATTTGCAAAAAGCCAACAATATAAAATGTATTTATAACACCAGGCTGCTCCCAACCCCATCCAACCTGGCCTTGGACACTTCCAGGGATCCAGGGACAGCCCCAGCTCCTCTGGGCACCCTGTGCCAGGGCCTCCCCACCCTCACAGGGAAGGATTTTTTCCTGACATCAGGTCTAAGCCTATCTTGCTTCACCTTAAGGTCATTCCCCCATCTCCTCTCACTAAGATTACCATTTTCATCAACACCTTTTATTTTTGATCAACACCTGATACTTTTGATTTTAAGATCCTTGTTATTAGCACTGATTCTCCAGCTGGGAATTGCTGGGAATGTGCAGCTACATGGAGAACTCTCCTTCCTCCCCCAATGCATTTCCATTTGCCTCCTTTGTATGAAGATATTTCCTGGTGATGGCTTCACCCTCAGCCTCCTGAGGCAATTCCAACAGTTTTTCTCTCTTCTCTCTCCTCCCAGTACCTCTTTGATGTTACGAAGGCCGAGGACAAAGTGTTGGTGTCATTGCAGCAGGAGGATCGCCGGCAGTACAAGAAAGAAGGGAGAGGAGACAACATCACAATTGGCTTTGAAATCCTCAAGGTGGGCAGCCAGCTGCTCTCCTGGTGCAGAGTTTGTTCAGTTTGCTCTCTGCTTCACCCTGGCAGTGAGATCTTTGGTAGATAGAGCCAGGATTATCCTGGGGTCTGGCTCTATGCTCAAACTTCGTGTGAGCGCTGCACTCAGGCCAGGGGAACTCAACTGAGTTTAGTTCAGCTCAAACTTTATTTGAATAAATTTCATTTATTTGAAATAAATAACTTTTGCCCCTTGCAAAAGGATTTTAAGTGCTTTTCTTACCCCAAAACTTTCTAGAGAAAGGCAAAATTATATTAATGCTTGAAACATGGAGAGTTTTGGTTTTTCTCCTTCTTCTGCCTCCATTTCATCAGCAAATGCAGCCAGGTGAATGAAGTTGAAAGGTCTGCAGTTTTTCTGTTGCCACTTAGGAAAAATGTGTTTTCAAAAGCTGGACTAGTGAGCAGGAAATGAATATATGGGAAAAGGAACCACAGGGATCCCAAAAGGTAATTTAATGGCACTCTTGGGACGAATTGAGTGAAATGAAAACACTCAAACTCAGAGAAGGAGGGAAGCAAAGAAACAGCGATTTTTCTGCTCTTTCACTGGAGGTAATCCTGTCATCTGCTGCTACAGCTCCTGGGACATCATTAAATCTATAGCCCTACCCTAAAAAAAAGTCAATTTTTAACACTTGGTTAGATGTGCTGACATCTGCATCACACCTACTCACTTGCCAATCACCTGTTAACCACATATATTGAAAAGTGTGCTGCAGAAAGCAGAATAATTTCCCTTGTTCATGCCTGTAATTTGGAGAGGCTTGAAAATCACAGCTCCCTAAAAGTTTCAGTGCTCTATTTTTATTTCTGATCAATACTTTTTCTATTTTAGATATATTCTAACACACCAGGCTCATTAGTATGACTAAAGGCCTTGGTTAGAGAGCTGCCAGAAAAGAATGAGGGGCTGCCTTTCCCCCAAGAGCTGCTTGAGAGAGCTTTGGATTTAAACTGTGCTCTGGCAAATACCAGTCCCCTGGAGGGGATGTGAAGAGTTAAGCACAACTTCAAGGCATAGAACAAAACATGAATGGTTATCCTGTGGGTTTTGTATTCAGGAAAGGGCAAGGAAAATCCAGCTGTGTGCATCTGGATTGGGAGCCTGCTGTGAAAGCTAGAGGAAGGAGGCAGAGGGATCTCAGCCTTGTCTGAGCAGGTGCAGTCCTTGGGGTGTGTGCCCAGTGCTGGAAGTGTTCCAAGCTCTGCAGCAGCATCCCAGCATCTCTTTCAGTGGGCTCCTGTCTGTGCCAGCCCCAAACTTTCACCTGCCACAGCTTAACTGGATGAGAAAACGCTTGCCAAATGATTTGCCTTTATTGCACATTGCGTTTTATGGCCGTGAAAAGCTGCGTGGTGCTCAGGGAGAGCCCTGCCCTTATCTCTGCTGTCCCTGCTGGCATTAACCCCTCTCCTGCTGCAGGTGGAGGACAACAGGAGGTACAGGCTGCACAAGCTGACGGTGCAGGAGAGAGTGGCCACGTCTCCCTACTCCAACACGCGCAGCGTGTTCCTGAGGAGGAACCTCCAGCAAGGCCGCTACGTCCTCATCCCAACCACCTACATCCCAGGTGTCCCCACAAAATTCATCCTCAGGCTCTACACAGATGTGCCCTCAAAACTCAGGTGGGTGGCAGCTGCAGGAGATGCTCCTTAGCCCACGGGCTCCATGGAAGGGGTTGTCAGGCTGTCCTCCAGCTCCCCCTGACTCGATGGCTCATGGGCGCCAGAACCAGGCCCTGGAGACATCAGGGGCATCTCTGAGACTCTCCAGGTTTGTCATGGTCAGGAAATGTTTAGTTGGGGACCTCTTGGACCATTCATTTTGAGTCTTTTGGCTTTTTTTAGTTCAGTTCTTGCAGTGGCCTCCAGTTCTAGGTGAGGACACCGAGCACTGGTGCTTGTGGTTCCAGCTGGTATTTGTTTCTGTGAGATTCATCTCCTCTGAAAGCAGTGCTTGCTGCAAGAGTAGAACCAGTGCATCACAAATCAGTCCCACTGCATTTTTTTCTTGATTTGATACTATTTTCCACTATTTAAAATTGTTGTTTTTTTCACCACCTTTGCTTCCACGCAAAAGATAACAGAAATTTATTTTACTTTTCTCTGGTTTTACTTCTTACATCTGTCATTTCTGCACCACAGAATTCAAAAATGGCAGATGAGGAAAAACTACAAATGCCAGATTTCCACAACCATTGATTGCTTGCATGGCATTCTTTGCTTAGGTTGCTTTTCCCATGATTTTTTCAGGGAACTGAAGGCAGACAGGCCACAAATGACGTGTTGGAGTCTCCTTTGTGGCTACCCACGCAGAGTCACCCAAATCAAGGTCCACTCTGCAGAGGGTTTGCAGAAACAAGATGGATCAGGAGGTAAGTGGGAAGAGAGCCTGGAAGAGTGGAATTGGCTTTTCAGTCCTCGGAAAAGATGATTTGGGTTGATATGTAAACAATCAGAAGTTATCCAAATGGAGGAATTATGGGATTTGTTTTTCCATCATGTTGTAAAACGTGCTCCAGTGGAGAGATCAGGTGAATGTGGGGATGCACTACAGCAAGTTGTGGACAGGTCCATAACTGGTCAGGAGTAGCCAGAGCCTCCTGAGGGGATTAGTAAGGTTCTTCTGACAGGGTTGTGTATTTTCTAAATGGAAAATATCCAGGAGGCAGTAGTGTGTTATATTTACCTGATTAGAGCACTCCAGGCAGGACTCTATGGTTTTCAAACAACCATTTTCAGCTGGGTAAAGTAGAACAGGGGTGAAATGCTTTGTACATGACTGTGTGTCTGTCAGAGGAAGTGTCCTGAAGGACACCAAAATGGCTTTATAGCACCTGATATTGAGTTAATTAGGAAACTTTCCCAGCTATCATTTGCTTTTTCATTTTCTACTTCCTGCTCTCTGTCTGATAGTCTCCATTTTTCACAGCTCAGTGCTGGTTGTCATCAGAGCCCTGTTCCTGGCCAGAGAAAATTTATTTAATCTTTATTTTAAATATTTATTGGAAAGCTCCTCCTTGATGCTGTCTTTGATCCATTGCCCTGTCTGGACAAAATAATGGATGTTTTGCTGTTGTCAGGAATAGTGGATGAATCTAACGGCTCAGACTCAGTCCTGGATGCTCCTTGTGGAAGTCCCTCTCTCCAAGTCAGTGTGTTCTGAAGTGGATCCAGCTGTCTGTGAGCCAAGCACAGTGGCAGGTCTGCAGGATGATGAAGAAACTTTGTGCTAGAGGACTTTCAGTCTCTTATTCTCAAGCCTGTTTTAAAAATTGCTCTCACTACAGCCTGTCAGGCTTTCCCCCCGAATTTCTCTTTGAGAACAAATCACCTTTTGCATCTTAAGTCTTCCTGCTGACACTCCGTGTTGGATTTGCATATTGAATTGTTTTTCACCACTTACATTCTAAGCTGAATGTTGAGATCCATGGTGTGTGACAGCCCTGGAAGCAGAGAATCTTTAGTGGAAGCTGCCTTGGGAGCAGCCTGAGAAGCAGAAGGAAAGAGAAGCAGAGATTCACCTGCAAGAAGCAAAACAACCTGCTGTGATTGCCAGGGCAGTGCTTGTGTCTCAGCGCTGTATCTGCCACTTTTCCAGGGGCTGAGGGTGTCAGAGCTCTCCAGGTTCTGGTAATTCCCCCAGGAATGTTTTCCAGAAAGGCTTTTGCTTTGGTACAGTGCTGCAGGATGGGGGTGTTAGATCCTCGGTGCAGTTCTCAAAAAGCCAAAATTTAAGCCTTAGACTCCTGCCTGAGCACAGATTTCTTTAAGCCTTAGAAATGCCATTACTGTTCAGGTGTTTCTAACTTTTACAGATTCCAACTTTTTCATTTCCACTGTTTGTTTGTACAACTTCCCAGAGCAGCAGCATGGCCAGGACTGAGGTAAGAGTTGTTCTGAGGTTCAGGGCAGAGCTGGAGCCATCTGTGTGCCCCAGAGCTGAACCCAGCCCTCCTTCCACTGCCAGATCTGTTTCCTGAGCTGCAGCTCCAGTTTCATTCCAGTTCAAGGCCAATACCAGGACTTTTCCACTCTAGCAGAGCTTTCTGTTTTCCCTTTGTCCTGTAAATAAACCAGGCACAGAACTGGGCCATCCATAGCTGAGAACATTTCATCCCCCGTGTGCTCTCCCACCGCTTCCTTTTGCTGTGGAATTGGAGCCAGTTTTTCTAAAGCAGCTGAAGCATCCAGCACTGCCATCATGGGGTCAAAACATTTTGGAACATCATGGGTGCAGGAGCATTTTTTGTCCCCCTTCTACCTCTCTCTGTTTCTCGAGGCCTTGCTGAGAATTTGAATGTTTCCTTCAAATATTCTCTTTGCTTTTCCTTCCACTGAGCAAGTCCCCTCATTAACTGCTCCCTCATCCATGCAGCAGATGTGCCTGTCACCTCTTTAGCTCTGTGCCCTTTCCTCACCCCTCCTTATGCTCTTTATCTCTTAATTACTGTTAATGATCAGGTGTTGCTCTGCTCTTTGCCCTCGGACAAAGTTGTTAACACCACTGGGGTGACAGGCAAGACCCCGGTTACCCAGATCCATTTTCCAGATTACTTTGCAAAGAGGGCAGCTCTTCCACGATGGCCACCCCATGCCCCAGAGCTGAATCCACAGCTCAGTGACACGGAAGGCAATTGCCCATCAGAAAATCCAATATCCTGCTACCTGCCATGGAGCTGTGAGGGGCTGTCAGGGAAACAGGCAGCTCTGGCCAGGTGTAACCACAGAGCAACACATGGAAAAATCTGTGTGTGCCTTGTAGATGGAAGTGGCTGTGTCTGGTTTGGATGCAGCTGTTATGTGCTTTGTTCCTGTGAGATGTTGGTACCTGGTCTTGAGTGATGTGTTTGAGGGAAATCATCTGGGTGTGGTTTGTTAAAGAGCTTGCCTAAAATTGTGTTGCTTTCTGGCTGTGGTGGTATTTTCAAGTAGATGGTGAAAAAATGTGTGTTAGAAACTCTTATGAGCCTGACTTATCAATACCCTGGGTTTATTTAAAATCTAAGGAGTTGCAAAGTGTGGAAAAAATAGATATTCTGTCATTAACAACAGAAATAGAGTTCTGTTGAAATACAAAACATGGTATTGCCTTTGATTAATTAAAAGTTAATTAAGAAAGTGAAATGGCCCATTCTATTTGAATGTGTTTGGTGTTTCCGAAATGGTTCTTGCTCCTTATTGTAAAGAGAATATCAACTTTAGTAAGAAATTAAAATGATCAGTGTAAAAACAAAGCAATTCTAGAATGTTGAGCAGTTGCAGGGGATCATGTATGAGGGTTAGATTGGAGTTTAGGGAGAAATTGTTCCCTGGGAGGGTGGGCAGGCCCTGGCACAGGGTGCCCAGAGAAGATGTGATGGCTCCTGGATCCCTGGAAGTGCCCAAGGCCTGGCTGGATGGGGTTTGGAGCAGCCTGGGACAGTGGGAGGTGTCCCTGCCATGGCAGGAAGTGGGACTGGATGGGCTTTAAGGTCCCTCCCAACCCAAACCATTCCAGGATTCTGTGTTTTCACCTGGGCAGGGAGCAGTGGCTGTGATGTGCTCTGGCACCCTGTCCTGTGGTGCTGCCAGGCTGTGCTGGTTTCACACAGGCACAGGAGGGGATTGTCTCTGCTGGGTTTCTGGGCTTCTCTCAGCTGCCATCCTGTGTGCCCAGAGCTGTGCTGCTGTTGTGTTCCAGGAGCAGATCCCTACGTGCTCATCAAGTGTGAGAACCAAAGCCAGCGCTCCCCGGTGCAGCGCGGCACCACCAGGCCCGTCTTCAACACCCAGGTGATCTTCTACAGGAAGGACATCGACAGTCCTGTCACCATCCAGGTGAGACAGCCACAGAGCAGCTGCTCAGGGCAGGGAGGGCAGCACAGCAGCATCCCTGGACTTCACTGGGCCACCTTTTCCTTCGTGTGACTGATACCCAGGAGAGAAGAGTGAGAACCTCTGTTCCCCTTGCTGGGCTCTGCCTGGAGCTCTGTTGCTGCCTCACCCCCACAAACACCAGCTGGTGGCACTTAGGGATCACCAGGCATGTTTCATTCCAAGGCTTTGAAAGAATTTACAGAATTCCTCTTGCCCCATCTGGTACCTGATGAAACAGAGACAAAGAAAAGCCAAGTGTTGTCCAGAGTCAGTGTTTGAAACAAAACCAAAGCTAAGGCTGTTATTAAGAAGTTTTCTCCCCTGAATTGTAGTTCTGTCAGAGTAGATTCACTGTTTACCTCAGCACTAGCTGGAGGAATAGAGCTTGGCGTTGAGATGATGCAGTCCAGGAGAACTTTGTCTTGGGCCAGGCTCTAAAACTCCAGCACTGAGGAGGTGCAGAGGTGGGCACAGGCAGGCAGAGCAGCACAGACAGGCTATTGTAGGGAGGTTTTACTGCCGATGAGGTAAAAAAAAGGTCATTTTTATTCCTCTCCTAGGCAGGCTGTGACCTAGAAAGCAAAACGCTGCGTTTCGCTCCTTATTTGCATAGTCTATGTAAATGAGCATGCAAATCCAGACTCTCCCTCATGCTCTCTAGACAATTAGCTAAATTTAGACTCGCAGCCCTTCCCGGCGGAGCGTGAAGGAAGGTTTTTTTTGTGTCCCCTGTTCGGCAGGTGTGGGACAGCAAGCTGCTGAGCGATCAGCTGCTGGGGCAGGCGGTGCTGGCAGCGTCCCCCGGGGAGCCCCGGCAGCAGCAGCGGCTGCGGCTGCAGGGCAGGGCCGGCGGGGAAGCGGCGGCGGTGCCGGCTCTCATCAGCATCACGGCTCTCTCCAGCGATGACCTCGCCGAGCTCTGAGCCCCGCAGAGCCAGACGGAGCTGGCAGCTCGCAGCAGCCGCGCCGGGGACTCGGGACATCAGCATAATCGCTTTAAAGGGGGTAGGGGGGGAAAAAAGCCCCGCGGCTCTCCACATTATCATTGGTAATGGGCGGAGAGGCGTTGGGAGAGGGGGAATGCGGTTTTTGTACATATCTATGCTCGTGCGGTAGGAGAGGGGCCAAATGGAACGCTGGCAGGGAAATTCATGAGGATGTGAACATCTTCCCAGCAGGCAGGAATGGCTGCAGCTCCATCGGGCACCCACCAGCAGCTTGGGGACTGGCAAGTACAAGGGGATTCATGGAGATTTTTTTTTTTTCCCCCCCATAGAAGGATATTCAATTCAATTTCTTATAAATTTCACTACACATTTGGTGTTTCTGTTCCTTGGTAGGAATGCCACTACTCGAGGAGCTCAGTCACAGCTCGTGGCCTTAAGACCAGTCTTGCTAGGACAACATTAAAATAGAGGGGCAGATCTCACAGTGCCTGCTTGAACACTGCAGCAAATAAGAGCTTTGTCCACACGAAGACTCTCAGATTGATTCTTCTCCCCCTCGAGCTGGTGTCTCACATCTTGCTATCTCTGTCCAAGGGCACCTCACAGTTCAGCTGCGGCTTGGCTCAGAGCACGGATTTAGTATGGGAGCCTCCTTGCATTGTTTTAGCCACATAATGCTAAAAATGGAATAACAGCCCTCTTGTTTTGGTAGATGTTGCACCAGCCTGAAAGAGGAGAAAATGAGCTCGTGAGAAGGGTGGGTTTGTAAAAGCAGGGTGCTGTTCCCTGGCAGGTGTCAGGTCTCACTCTCAAAATTGTGCAGTCATTTATTGCTGGCAGGGCTGATGTTCGATGGAATTTCACTTGGCTGTCACGGAGGATGGGTGTTATTTCACATTTCCCTTGCAGCAGGGGTGAGGTGCCAGCTCTTCCCTTGCCCTGCAGCCCGTGGCAGGGTTCCCTCAGCAGCTGTGTGGGGTGGGCACGCTGGGCACTGACCCTGGCAGTGCACAGGGCTCCCTGTGCCAGACACTCGGAAATGGATTTTACACAGCTGCAGATTCTGGGTGGTAAAGTGAAGCTGAAGGATTGTTCTGCCTTTTTTACAGCCAGGAAATTGGGATTTCTCATAGGCACTTCAGCCACACTGTGTTATTTTTACCATTTATGAAGTGGCCCTTGACAGAGCTAATGTTGTCCCAGAAGGTTTTGAAGTCTCCTCAGGGCTGTGGAAGGAAAATGCTTTCTCTGACATGCCAGGGATGGACTGTGGGGCTGGGAATGATGCTGCAGTGCCATCAGCTTAGCTGCATGTACCAAGGACCCAGATCCAGCTCTTTTCAGTTTGGCACAGCACAGATCTTGTCAGAGTTGTGAACTACAAGCCCCACAGGCAAGTGACATTCTCTGTAAGCTCATGGCTGCGGGGCTGCTTACTCTCAGAAGTGTTTGTAAACTGAGATTTTTCTTTTTAAAAGCATAAACCATCTCATACAGACCAGAGCTTGGACAGGGGGAACTGCAAATGTCAGGGCTGCCCTAATCCTGCACTGACACCTGTTTGGTCTTTGTTTGACCTTTGCTTGTCCT
This sequence comes from Poecile atricapillus, assembly GCF_030490865.1. Classification (NCBI taxonomy): domain Eukaryota; kingdom Metazoa; phylum Chordata; class Aves; order Passeriformes; family Paridae; genus Poecile; species Poecile atricapillus. The sequence continues at coordinate 3,423,922 of NC_081260.1, forward strand.
CGCACACTGTTCCAGGCTGTGGGAGCTGCTTCCCGCAGTGTTCCCTATGGGATGGGGCCATCCCAGGGATTGGCTTGTCCAGGGCTCAGTGTTTAGCCTGAAAAGATTTCCACTCTGAGATGGCACCAGAGGTTTGTGCCTCCCTGCCCCACGATTTGGCAGAGAAAGCTCCTGAGCCTGCTGAGGGCACAAAGCCACCTCAGCTCCAAGCTGGAGGGGAGTCCCTTGGCTCTTTCCTTGGAGCCCAGAGCCCTGGCCCCAATGCCAGCACCCTGTTCCAGCCTCTGGAAAGGGCTGTCCCCAGCAGCAGTGGGACAGGGAGTGTGAGCAGCAGCTCTTGGGCAGCCTGGCACGGTGGGAAGTCAGGGTGGGGAGCACAGACACGGTGACTTTCAGACCTTGATCATCGTGCCAGCTCCAGCCATTGCCCCAGTTTGTCCCCATGTCACGGGGACAGGCACTGCTGGCAGTGCTGCCCTGAGGGACTGGCAGTGCTGGGAGCTGCGGGAGGCTCAGCAGGATGTCCAGACCTCTGCATTGATCAATTCTGGGAACTGTTTGGTTTTTCCATCAGGAGGAGCTGATCCAGCCTGGGAACACAGCTGGCTCTGCTGGGTTTCACATGCTTCTGCCTTCCCAGGTGGAGCAAGGCAAGGGCAGGCTGACAGGGGCTTGTGCTGCTGCGTGCTTCTAACGTTGTTAGTTAAAACTGTGCATTTTTTAACAATATCACCATGTGGGAAAACATGTTGGGGTTGGGAGGGGGGAAGGGCTGCAGTTATGTACACACTCCAGCCACCTCAAAAATGAAAACAGGTGCAAATGGATGTAAAATGTTTCATTGCAACCTTTTGTAACTTTTCAATACGAAGTGACCTAAATAAAATTTTACAAAAAATACAATTTTAGCGATTTCTGCGCCGGCGGCGGCCGCGAGAGGGCGCTCAGTGTCCACCCCCACAGGTGTGACCACGGCCAGGTACTGACACCTGCAACACACCCAGATAAAAACGGTGTTTAATTTATAGAGGATGCCACTCATTATCCTATACACTCTATTTTATCTCTCTATATACTGTTTTACAGTTGTAGAAGCGCCTCTGAGTGTATATAAATATATATATATATGCACACTATATATACACACACCCTATATATATATTTATATACAGATATTTATTATATATTTATATATATGAATGGCATTATATAAGGAACTACAGTGCAGGAGAGTTATGGGGGGGGTTGTACATAGGGAACGCTATAAGGTACAAAGCAAATGGATGTCCATAGCTCTGTAACACACTATCTATACATATAATTATAATTATATAAAAACATTATAAATATCTAGTACTATAATAATAATAAATATTCTATAAATATTTATACATATAATAATTATACAGTATATTGTGTGTCTGTGTATTTGCATCTATGTTATATACATATCTTTCTCTAACCTCTGTATATTATATATATAATAGAAATTTTATAATATGTATTTATATATATATTATGTAATATATATTTATTATATACATATGCATATACATATATATACATACACATATATATACATATATATAAATATATATGTATATTATATATATTATATGTGTATATTATATATTTTTTGTGTCAAGGTGTCCTTCCAGGTGGAGGGAGGACAGGGAATTCTCCAAACACTCCACAGTCCCAGCTGACTGTGTGTATCCAACAGGATGTTTTGGCTGCCCCATTCTTCACCCATTTGGAAATGCAATTGCATTTTCTTCCTCGTCCAGAAGTGCCATAACTGGGTAAAACCCAGCCCATGGGCATTCCAGAGGCAGAGTGGTCTGGAGTTGATGAATGAAGGAGACCCTTCCCCATTTCCAAACCATACCAAAACCTCCATAATTGGGACTTTCCATCTTTAAGAAACAACCAGCAAATCAGAAGTGAATGTAACCATCGGGTGAGAAGGGAGCAAATCTCCCAATGGAGTGAAAATTTTATTCCTGTTTTTTCTCTGAGCTGGCTTTGGTGGCATGAAGTGCTTCTATGGCCTGACAGATTTTCCTGGCTATACGGATCAATTCAGGCAGGATGGAGAGACTCACAGCTGTTTGTAAAAATGGATGCTGCCCAAAGGGGAAAAAAAGAAAGAAAGGAACTGTTACTTTCCAAACTCAGTTTCTCTCAAGAGGAAGCAGGGTTCCTCTGGTTACCAGAAATACACATAAATAGGACTGAGGGGACCATCTCCACCTGAGTCTTAATATTCAGGACCTTGCTGTCAGAGGCAACATGGTCCAGTAATCCCATTAGTCAATTAATCAAGGTGTCTTCAGCCTGCTGGGATTTTGGCCCTGCCAGCACTCAGAGCTTTTTTCATTTCAGGAAACTCAGAGGACTCACTTATGTTCTTTTTTTCTAAAGGTAGGGGCTGCTTTAGTTGTCAGTGCAAGGTGTTCTACAGGGAACTCCAGCTCCTCCAAGAAATGTTGATCCCTTTAGGGTTTAGGCCTGTGCTGTTCTGAAGAACACTGAGGTGCAGGTTTTCAGCACCAAGACAAGAACAGCCAGATCTCTGACTGCTGGGACTGGGTTCCTCTTCCACCAACCATGTTGGGCCTCTGCCTGGCACCATTCTACTACAGTTCTCTTGCCACCAGCTAAAACTGAATGCATTCCCAAAATACAACATGGAAATGATCAGAGGGTGGATGGAACACCTTTCCTCTGAGGAAAGGCCAAGAGAACTGGGATTGTTCTGCCTGAAGAAGAGAAGGCCCCAGGGAGACCTTATTGCAGCCTTTCAAAACTTCAAGGGGATCCGTTTTTAGTAGGGCCTGTTGCAAAGGGACAAAGGGTAATGGTTTTAAATGAAAAGAGGAGATTCCAGTTAGGTCTAAGGAAGAAATTGTTTATGCTAGGGGTGGTGAAACACTGGCACAGGCTGCCCAGAGGGGTGCTGGATGCCCCATCCCTGAAAACATCCAAAGTCAGGTTGGACAGAGCTCTGAGCAACCTGATCAAGCTGAAGATGTCCCCATCATGGCAGGGAGGTTGGACCAGATGGACTTTAAAGGCCTCTTCCAAGTTAAATTCTTCTATGATTCTACTTTGAAAAGCACCCAGACAGAGGATTAACAGGAGAGGAGGGCACCTGGAGAGGAGAATTTCCCCTGCAGCCACTGGCCCTTTACCTCCAAGAGCTCCCTGGCTGTCCAGCGGATGCTGGGGTCGATGTCCAGGCAGGAGTGCAGGAAGGCATGGAACAGAATGGACATCTTGCTGGGCATCCTCAGAGGGGGGTACCTGTTCTGGGCGATCAGGCGCTGAGCCTGGGGACAGAGGAAGCACAGGACAGCCACTGACCACCCCTGGGGTGACAGCTCCACTGCAGGCCCCTCCTGGCTTTCTGATAGACGCTTCTCCAGGGGCTGGGATCAACACTTGAGGGTAAGGAAGCAGGGAATTGTCAACCTCCAGAGCAGGGATGATAGTGACCCTGAGTGCAGCTCAGCTGGTCAGAGCATGGTGCTGATAACCTCAGAGCCCACATGGGCCATTCACTCAGGAGCTGGATTTAGTGATCCCTCCCAACTCAGAATATTCTGGGATCTGGAAATAATTCTCTTCATCTGTATTTGCTGCCTTATACAAGGTAAAGGTAATCCAAAAGTGGTCTTCCAAGTAAAGTCAGGGAACTTTATCAAAAAGAGTGGAAGACTGAAATGTTCAGAATTGTTGTCTTCAGGAATTAACTGTGCAGTATTTAATGTAGTTTCCGCTATTAGTCATGAGATTTTATCCTGGCATACATTCCTCCACTATTCCTTGCTCATTTGGTCTAAGAACTCATCATTTCATTTTAAGGAATTAGAATCTAAAACTAAAAACTTTAAAATACTTTTACTACAAGTAGCTTTGCTAAAACATGCTTTTTAGAAATGTTTTGGGTAGTACATAATTATGGTATCACTAGAACCAGTGACCCTCCCTGAAAGGCACTGGTCAGAATCTGAAGAGACTTCTGGGCCTGCAGATACATTTGTAGTGCTTTTCATAATAATTTCCCAGTTGAAGAAACTTGCTGCTGTCATTCACAGCTGCAGCTCAGAGAGAGATCAAACACAGCAGGAGGAATTCAAGCAGTGCTGGAGGCCAAAAAGGCACATTTTTGCATTGGTACACATCACTTCTCTGATGAGATGTTCTGCAGGGACACTTCTGGAAGTGGGCCTTGGTGGAAATATTTCAGGCTGATTTGAGTGGGATTTGGTTCATGGGAGACAAAACATGGCCCAGATTGGCAAGACAGTGATATCTGACAGTGTTTGCACCTTACCTGGGCAGGGCTTTCTTTAAAGTATGGAGGTTCTCCCTCCAGCATTTCAATGGCCACAATCCCAAGGGCCCAGATGTCCACTTGGGTGTCATACTCCTTTCTTTTCAGGATTTCTGGTGCTACCCAGTAAGGAGAGCCAAGCACTGTGCACCGTGTGCTCCGCTCCGGGGTCAGCTGAGCACACAGGCCAAAATCAGCTGAGGAGGAAAAGAAAAACACTGTCAAAACCAGCCTGAACCATGCAACCAAGCACAAAATTTCCCCTCTCTGTATCTGAGAACATGAGGATTCTGTGCCTGGCCAAGAATACCTACTCAGTTTCACAGATCCGTCCATCCCGAGAAGAATATTATCGCTTTTGACATCTCTGTGGATCACATTCTTTGAATGAAGGAAAGCCAGGGCTTTGAGGCACTGAGACAAAAAGCCCATGACAGTAAAAATTAATTAACTTCATTTCATCACACAAGAAAAGGAAATGGCTCTAAAAGATTGAATTTCTAGGTGAAACACCAATTGTTGATACAGACTGTCCATCCCAAACCCAGCCAGAATGGCTGCAGTGGCTGTGCTCTCTCCATCCAGGTGACAAAGGAGGGTTTGTCAAAAAGGAAAACACTTCTCCCTCCATTATGAAGTGGATCACATTTATGTGGGAGGCTGCATGACAAAGGTTTTATCTTGGCCTCAACAGCAGACTTGGAAGTAGCACATTAGTCACTTTTCAGAAGCAAACACCATTTGGGGTGCAATGATCTCCTTTTAAGCTGAGGGCTGTGAGAAATGAGGCTCTATTTTAATTTGCTGTTAGTTTAAAACCCTGCCACCAGCATGTTTGGTTTTACAGCAGTGCAGACATGCTCCAGTTTAAAGGCAAAGCCTAGAATGTTAAATTTAAAAAGAGAGTACGACAAAAGTGTAAGAGTATAATAACAGAGTATAAGAAATGCAGTTGTACTGGCAGGAGGCTCACTTAGATGCCCTTTTATTTTACATTTCATAACAACAGCACTGAAACAAAGCTCTGAACACAAAGTCACTCCTGTCCCACCCTGTCCAAGCCATTGGACTCACAAGCAGGGCTCCTCACCTCCCTGCTGATAGCAGCTATAACTCTTTCCTCCATAAAGACTCGGACAAGAACGCTGGTTAAAGTGCCTCCATCCACATATTCCATCACAAGCCACAGGTCTTCATCCACCAGGTAGCTGAGAGACGAAAACAAAGGCATGGAGATGAGTGTGCACAGCTAAATTACCTTATGGAAAAGACTGCAGGGGAGTTTTGTTTCCAGGTCACTTGTAAATGGAAGCAGAATGAAATGGAGAGACATTCTTTGTAGGCTAAAGAGTATTTGGAATCTGTGCAGACTAAATGAGAAAGGCAAATCCATTAAAAAGGAGATGCCTTAGATGGCAAATGAGAAAAAAGCAATTTAGTAACAGCAGAGATCAATCTGGAACCAGGACACTTGCCATCAACTGAGTCATTATCTTAATTTATTAGTTCCACCAGTCACTCCAGGAACAAGGCAACATAATTCCAGAGTTATCCATGGGAGGAGGCTCTGCACCACTGAGGACAGATGTTGGCCAACCATTTGGAAAATCACATAAAGTACAGTCAGAAACAAGAAAAACTATTTAAAACTGGCAAATTATGTGGTTCTGCAAATGAAAATTTAGTCTTCCTGGCTTCCACAGCAATGGAAAATGATGGGAACAGCCCAAGGAAGATAATTCCTATGATGGTTTATCAGCACTTATGGTTAAGGCATAGAAAATATGATCAACTTGACAAAACCAAACCCCAAAACAACATAGAGGTAATGAACTGACAGGCTGTTGTTTTAGTAAAACATGGCACATCCAGGTTTTTGAAAAGGGGTTTCCAACTACATACACCAGAAGGTATTAATGGCCATCTCCTCCCATCCACTAGAGATGAATAGAGAAATAAGAAAGAGCTCCATGTTCTGGCAGTATCCAAAGGGATTTTTTTAGCCTTTGGCTTGCAGTGTGTGAATGAACATTCCCATGCTAACACCACAACCACTCACCTGTCTATATAATTGACAATATTGGGGTGCCGGTTTTCCTTCATGATCTGGATCTCATTGACAACGAGTTCCTTTCTGTTCCGTTTGCGGAGAGGCATCTTCTTTAGGGCCACCTGAAATGAAATTGGAGACCACAGACTCAAGAAGTTTTGCTGCAGGAAAACACAGTGACAATGGAGAGAGTGTTTTTGGAATGATGGGGCTGGGCTGTGATCAGACATCAGAGCTCAGGAAGTGACATGATGACAGCCGATTTCTGCACTTGCTTGGGTGCCACTTACAGGACACTTGTCACAGACATTTTGCCTTCTAAACTCTGGAAAAATTTCCCTAAACTATCACCCACAGTTCTCTGACAACACCCTGCACCCACATTCTTCCCCAATGGCCTCAGTTTATCATCACTTTATTATCTCTGTTATTATTCACACAGGTTTTGCAAGCAGGATTTTGTGAGTGTGAAAATAGATCGAAATAGCTGGGAATCCTTTAGCAATTCTATAAGGTTTGGCCATTATTTCAGCAACTGCTGTTGGTCTTGGTTGCATAACAAAGCAAACACATGCATACATTATGGATAAAATCCCACCCTAGAAGATCATAGCAGTTACACACACACAAAAAAATTACAATCCCACAATGTTTCTCAGTTCTTGAACTTCGATTTTGCTATTCAAATAAGCACTCTTTACCACAGTTCAGATTTGCAATTATTTTCTGGGTTTCTAAAGAAATAACCCATTCTTTGGTATTTTAATTCTTAATTATGTCCTTCTCTGAAATATACCACTGCCCCTCTTGCATTTTTTTCAGGTACTGAGTCTGTTTCTGGTACAAAGTCTGTCCAAAATGTGTTTTGCAGGCTGGCACTGCCCTGTGCTTGAGCAACAGCCTGTGCAGGAAAGCTCTGCTGGGTACCAAAGCAGAGGGGAAAGCCCTGAAGAGCTGCACAAGGTGCTGGGGGTGTTGGCACTCACCACATCTCCTGTGGCTGGGTTGATGGCTTTGTAAACAGTCCCAAAACCCCTGGAAACAAAAGAGCAGTGAAGAAAGGAGAAGCAGTTTAGGTGCTGGGAGTGAAAGCCAGCCCAGACAGGAGAACTCTGCTGCATGAAGTGTTTTAAAACCCCTTGGTTCATCTATTCTTCAAACAGCAGCACAGCAACTCTCTGTCATGCAGGGCGTTCAAGAGAAAATTGAGGCCCAACTTGAAGAAAAAGAGCTGGAGCACAGATCTTCAAAACCTAAGAGCAGCGGGAGGGTGTGCCTACAAAAACTGGAAAATATTTACATTTTTTTCCATTTTGCCTTGTTGTGTTGGGTTTTCCCTTCTTTTAGTGTCCGTGTGTGTATTTTTTTTCCAGGGATGGGGTTTTGTGTGACAGTGTAAGAGTTTATTATTTCACCTCTGGTTTCAGTTGCTAAACCATGTGGTTATACTCTGGCTTACTGAATATTTTTTAAGCAAAATATTTGAAATGAATGCTCTTGAGAACTTCTGTCTGACAGCTGGGGGGTGGTAAGGTGGCCTTCTAAGCAAAAAGGTTTGAGGGATGGGAGATCTTTCAGGTCCTGCAGGTGTATAATCCAGAGTACCAAATATTTTTTGAGCAAAATATTTGAAATAAATGTTATTGAGAACTTTTATCTGACAGCTGTGGGGTGGTAAGGTGGCCTTTTAGGCAAAAAGGTTTGAGGGATGGGAGTTCTTTCAGGTCCTGCTCCTTGTTGCAGGCAAAACACTGCCAGCATTGAGTTTTCTTTGACAACACCTTCTGACCAAAATTATTAATTCTGATCTGTACTGAGCTGGAAGGATCCAAACCCACATCACGTTTGGAGCTTGCCTGGCTTCACACTTGATATTACAGCAGCAAAATGCCTGGCTCATGGCTTTATAGGAGTAACTGGGATTGGACTTACCCTCGGCCAATTTTAACAAATCCAGTGTATTTCGTCACGGGGTCCCCCTCGTTCACAATGCCCCCTGAAAGAAACGAAATGCAGGATGTTCACTTCAAACAGACACCACCTTCCAGCAGATCAGAAATGCAGCCCCACTGTCTGGCTGTGAGCCCTTTGTGAGCAACAACAGAGGCAGAGGTAGCTCCAAAGCACAGATGGTTCCACTGATTTCCTGATATTCTACAGCGCTTTGAAGAGTTACCTTGATGGGAAAAAAGCACTTGGAGAAATCCACAGGACACAGAAATTGGAAAAGACCAGGTACCAAGAGTTCGTTTTCTACAAATATTTATGAGAGCTGGAACAACACAGCCTTTATTTTCCTGGGAATAAACACTTCTGTGATTCAACAAAAAGTTTAATATTTCTGAAAATTAAATGCACCTTGGGTTCTGGGTTTAATTTTTAAAAAACAGTGCAAAGTGTTTCCAGGAGAGGAGAGGATCTTCCCAACTTTCAGCAGTTTGCCAAGAGATTGTCTTTATGATTTTAAAGAACAGCATCTCATGTTATAATCAATAATGATGGGGTTTTAGGATCCAGGACCCTCATCATGGATTACCAGACTAAATTCTAATGATAACCTTGCCTGTGCCATTTGAAGACACTGCTTGTCTTCACTCTAACAAATTTCTGTGAAGTATTTTTGCTCTGATGATTTGTCAGGGGACTAAAGAGAATGTAGGAACCCAAATATCCTGCTTGATTTGGCCATCAGCACTCAGGAGTTCAGCAGTTCATTCACCAGGTCAAAGCACCTTCTGCAGAATCAGAAACCATCTCTGCTTTTGCCTTCAGCACAGATGGAGGCGTAGAGAAACAGAACCCAGTCTGAGCTGTCCTTAGGAATTCCCAGAGAGAATTCCTGCTTCCTCTGTCCCTTTGGTGGAGCTAAAGTTGGGACACACACACCACACACCAGACAAGAGGCACTCCACACATACTCAGTTGCTCCAGCAGTTCCTCTGTCAGCTCGGATTTCTTCTGTGGCCGGACTCTGGGGTCTTGCATTGTGCTCATGCTGCTGCTGAGGGTGCCAGGCAGGAGAAATGCGTCTTCTTCTGCACCTTCAGCTCCCAGCAGAGAACTCATGTAGATCTGTGATGAGAAATTAGTTTATGCCAGGAAGGGAGCTTGCAGGGATCCCCTGAGCTCGTATTCCAAATGCAAAACCTCAGGAAGATGCTGTTGGCCACATCCAGTCCTCTTAAACTGTTTTTTGCTGTCCACATCACAAACTGAATGAACAAAAACAAAAGGCTGGTTTTGCACAAGCTCATGGCCAGTTTCATGTTCAATTTTCATGGATTTTCTCAAATAATCAGTACAGAGGGGCAGGTACATCCAGGAGACAGTTTGTCCAGTATCCTACAAGGGAAACCGATGACTAAAAGGGAAGTTCAAAACCAATTTTCCAGGTGCCAGTGGCTGGGGTGAAGCACAATGTCATGGCAGGACTCCAGCCCTCAGCACCTCCTGAATGGCAGCTGCTGTCTGACCAGAAACTTGCAGCTCTGAATTGCACCAATGGTAACCAAAGCTGGCACTTACTGATTCTGCTGTAGGAACAGGTGCAGGTTTCTTATCCACCTCCTTCTCATTATCCTTCTCTCCAAGAAGGGAAGAAGCCAGCTGAGGTTCTGGTGGCAGTGGTGGGGCCTGGGGACAGTCAGTAACATGAGTGAGAGTCTCCATAGTTACACGCAACTTTCACCTGCTTCAACGCCAGAAACTGATCTGGACACACACGTGGTCCTACAGCCTCAGTTCTCTGTTACACGTGTCACAGTACAATTTAAATATCTATAAATTATGGGGGGTTGAAACAACCCCAGCTGCTGTTTCAGGGGCAGAGCATTACATCAAATTCCACAAATTTGCTATGTTTCCCTACTGCTTTAAAGCTGACACAAAGGCCAGTTAGGGAACTGAAGCAAATCAAAGGCACCGTTCCACACCTTCACACCTCACTGGTGTTCTATTTAAAATGTTTAATATTAACCCTAATAAATTTGGCCAATATTAATATGGATTCCTCTCTCTAGGATTGTTACTGCAACCCAACATTTATTAGTATGGATTGTTATTTGAAACTTCCTTTCAATGGCTCCAGTGAGTTACATTATCAACTATAACCTTATTTATGTTCAGCTATATATACAGCTGTATTAAAGATAAATCATGAAACTTGATAGAAAGGTAATTCTAAGTTGTTAAAATTAAATTAAAATGGGGCAGTTATACAATATTGAAAATTGCTGTGAATTCGATATTCCACCATGGCTGAACCCACAATCTTTCCCTGCAAAACCAGACTTTCATCATTTAAAGGCTTTGAACAGAAATTGAGGAAACAGCCAGGGATGCCTTTGCTGCTGCTGCAAAACCAGACATGTACATTTTTTCAGGCTGGCACGCTGTTGGAGCAGGCAAAGTTCACTCACAGCTTGCTCCACAGTTCTCACACTCTAGGAATGTCAAAGGATCCTTTCCCACTCACCAAGGGATGGGCTGTCCTGTGTCCTTGATTACCTCTGGATAATTGGGTGATCTGATCTGCAGTGGGCAAGAGAAGATGAATCAGATGCTGTTAGAAAACTGCCTCTTGTGGGGAATTCCCCCATGGAACAAGTCAGCCCAAATAAGAGAGCATTTTTCTTTCACTTCATCCCTCCAGGAACAGCTCTTTTCCACAGCAAGCAACAGAACAGGACAAAATACCAACTATTTTTTCTACATTTTTCTGCCTATTTTTTGTGCTTTGTGTTTTCCCAGTAAATAAATAAGAACTCAGTCAAGAAAGGATTCTGCTCTGCTCAAGAGCTAAAGCAGCTTTGCTATTTTTTTTCCTATTAATAAGTTGTGTATGTTGGTTCTCTTTAGCTTGCTGAAAATGTTTTCTAGAAAAGCTTTACCAAAATCTCCCTCAGCCATGTGAATTCTATTCTGACACTGCACAGGAACATCTCCTGGGTTCAGGAGCACACACTGTTGGGAGGTAACATTTCCTTATGAAGGTCATCACTGTTTTAGCACAGGTTGTCAGACAAATCCTTTAATCATGGGGAAAAAAGATGTTTTCCCTCAGTTCTGAAGATAATTGCACTCTTCTTAGAAGCACTTCTGAAAAGCTCTTCCAGTGCATTTTTTGAAGTTGGCTGAAGCAGTAAAGTGAGGGAATTACAGACTCCCCAGACTGTTCTGTGTAGGGAATGGAACCCCCACAGGGTTCCCCACGTTCCAAATGCTCTCCACATCGAGACACCCCGTTTAACAGAAGCTGTTGACAGGAGCTGTACCAGACTAATGGCATCTTACTGGCGTTTTTGTTCCAAAATCAGCTCAGTTCCTAAGGGGGAGCATAAAGAACACAGTGACCCCAAAGCCAGATATCCTGCACCTAGGGAAAACGCTACTTACTCCCCAGATGAGCTGTCACCAGCCAGGGTTTATCTGGATGAAAATACATTGCAGATGTTGCAGACAGAAAATCACACGCTGCAACACAGATTTGCCGGATCATTTTTGCAGATTTGTGCTAGAACTTGCAGACAAGTTCTAACACAACAGTCAGATAAAGCCCTTGCTGGTTTTCAGACAGCCCTCTGAGAACTCCTGGAGGAGAAGGATCCTCCTGGAATGCCAGCAGAAGGGGGGCATTGAGGAGTTCTGGACTGCAGGAACGGTGGTGTCCTGTTGGCACTGCAGGGATTTGCCAATCTCCCAGCGACACCTCAACAGCCCCTGATGTCACAGTGGCAGCAGCTCTACATTCCCATTCTGGAATGGTTCCAGGCTGATCCTTCACCAGCTGGATGTTCAATTTTGCTCAGTCTGGAGCCTGACTTCCCTTTACTGTAGTAAGATATCAACCTTCCTCCTGATGCAAAGCTCTTATTTCTGCATGAAATTCACCTGGAAATCAACTCTGTGCTTCCATGGAGTGATGATTTAGGCCTTAACTCATTTTTCTGGTGATTCTTTGATTCCATAACGAAATTCTTCTCTATTGGCTGACAAAACAGTGCCTTCAGGAGCTTTGCACTGGACTTTTGATGCTCAGTAACAAAAACATCATGCTGAAATGATCTCTGCTGTCTGACTAAAGGGTAAAGCCCACCCTGATGAAATTAATTTCCAGCACACCAGGGAACACTGTGGGGGAAAGACTCTGCCTCTCACAATCCTAACAGAGTTGCTAAGGATTCTCCTGGTCGAGCTCCTGTAGCTCTGCTATCAACATACAGAAAACAGAGCTTGGAAAACTCCTGGTGCCCCTGCAAAAACATATTCCCTCAGATGGGAGGGAACCCTGCAGGATCAGCTCCCTCAGTGGACATCCAGCTCTTCAATCCTTCTCCTCTCCAATTTCTGTGTGCACAGAAGATCTGCTCAGGCTCTGAATAGCTTTTCTCTCTGCAACAATGGAGTATCAGGGCCCTTTCACAGCATAATTTCATCCATTTCTCTCCCTTCCACCCTTTCATGAATTACTAATTTAAAGTGACTTAATATCTATTCTCTATTCCCCTTCGGCTTTGCATATTTTAATTATGCCTCTTCCTAATCCTCATTTTCATGGAACAGACTTAAATAACCCAAATTACCCCATCAGTAACTGTCTTTGATAGCTCAGTTATTGCAGCTAATTTCCCACTTTTGCCAAACATGCTATTTTTGAGGTTTTTTCGTAACACCAAGTGATCACACACTCTGTTTCACAAGCTTTTACCTACAAACCAAAGTGATCTGCTGCGTGAAATGCCATCACCATCAAAATTAACTTCTTTTTTTTTTCTCCTTTTTTTTAATTGCTGCTAAATCACTTCCTGGAAGATTTTAGTGACATTTTGCAGCAATGTCTTTGCAGCTTTATCTTGGACTGCCAATGGCAGGTGAGGACAGTGGGGTTGTTGGGAGAAACCCTGCTTGTCCCTGCTCAGCCTGAGGATTGCTCCAGCTCAAAAGAGAATGATAAATGTCCTTTGCAAAGTGATTTTTCTGCGAAACACAGAGGCTTTTGTCAAAATACAGTGTTTGCCAGGAGAGGAACATTCACACAGCTATTTTTGCAGTGTGAGGGCATCTTTAGCCAAGACAATAAATAACTACTAGTCCTAGAGAGCTCCTGCCCACAGACTTTCAGGAGTGGCTGCAGCCATGTGCTTCTGTAGCATGAGAAAAAGAGCCCCAGGTAAATCAGAAAGCCCCTAAAAAGGAAACAAGCTCACACTCAAAATTAATGATGCAGATATTGGATCTGTCATATTATTTTAGGAGAGAAGGAAAATGCGACTTTGGCATTTTTATTAAGCTTTTCCTCTGTCACTTTGAAGCAAACTCTTGAAGGGTGAAATTCCATTTATTTTCAGGAAATACAGATCCCAGGGGCAGGGGATAGGCAGAGAGGGAGGGGCTGCAGGAGCAGACTGTGCCCCTGGAGCTGTGACAAAGGCAGACTGCCAGGCACTGGGCACAGTCTCTGCCTGTCTCATCAGGCTCCTTGTGTTTTCCCAGTTTGAAAGGAAGCACCTTGCAATCCCATCCTTCTCTGCTCCAGGCAGGGCCCAGCCCCAACCCACTGTGTCCTCAGCAAGAGCAGGAGTAAGGAACGGCATTTGAACACAAGGCATCAAGTAAAACCAAACTGTCCAGACAAGAAATGCCAGCAATGGACATGAAGAAGGATTTTGAGCTGCCCCAGGGCTGTTGGACCACACTTCAGTGTAAAATGTGCTACTGAGATCACCAAAACAAAGAGAGCAAAGCCCAGAAGTGCCATGAGTCTCTGAGGAGTGAGAAGCAGCGCCTGGGGATTAACCACAGAAACCACCAGAATTACTCCAGGCCTGGGTTTCACTTTCCACCTGCTGAGACAGGGAGATTTATCCAGCTTCAAGCATGAAAGAGCACATCATGTTTGCAGTGTGCCCTGCTTCAACAGTGATCTTCTCATCCCCAGCAGTTTCCCTTCTCCACTGGCATCCATCTGTTAGAAAATACAATTGGAAAAAAAAAATTACTTAAATAATTAGCACTCAGGAACAATTCTTTGGCCAGAATTTCATTTGGTGTTATGTGAAGAGCTCTTTATGTGCACGTTATCAAGAAATTTTCTCCTTTGGGCTTTCCCACTAGCACAGTGATCTGTATGGGGTGGCTTTACTCTGCCCCGCTTGTGCAGCTGTCCAAGGTTTACTTTTACAATCTGCCACGCTCCCACATCCCTCACATCCGCATTTGGAACGTGTTCCTGCTGAGCTGAGATGGACGGACCGGGATATCCCAGGCAGCACAACCTCACTGGGATTCCAAATCCTAAAAGTACAACCCGACCACAGCTCGGAGCTGATTCCCACGAGCGCCAACTCGGGAGCTCCCCTCACGCTGCACACCCTGCTCCGGGCACAACCTGCAGTCCCCAGCCTTACACAGGGAGAATGGGAGCCCCAGGTCCTCCAGAGCCCGGCCCGCAGCCTGCAGGGAGAGCTGCCCACCGCGGAGCCTCCCCGCTGTCCCCACCGCCCTCACACAGCGGGGCCCCCGCTGCTCACCCGTGTCACCCCCGCAGCCCTCCCCTGCCTCCCCTCACGGCCCCCGCACCGCCCGTCCCCAGCGGCCGCCACAGCCGGAGCCCCCTCACCCGCTGCCGCCGTGTCGCTGCTGGGGTCGTCGCACAGCTGCGTCCCGGTGAGGCGGCGGATGCCGGAGCTGCCCGCCTCCTCCAGGGATGAGAAGGAGAGGGCGAGGTGCGCGGGGACTCTCAGCACTACCGCTCCGGTCGCGGGTCCCGGTCCCCGGCCCCCGGCCAGCCGCCATCTTGGCACAGCCCCCACCGGCCCCTCAATAACCGCGGGGCGTGGCCTCTGCCCGTCCCGGCAGCTCCCGCCAATCGGCGGCGGGGGCGGAGTCTGGGGGCGGGGGCAGGCGGGAGCGGGGCGGGGCTGTGGGGAGCGGGGCTGTGGGGCGCGGGCCGCCAGGGGGCGCTGCCGGGCCGGGACTGAGGGACCTGAGGCGGGGAGAGCCCGGGAGCGGCGAAAGTGGGACTGAGGAAACTGGGACTGGGGAAACTGGGACTGGGGAAACTGGGACTGGGGAAACTGGGATTGGGGGGAAACTGGGACTGGGGGGAAACTGGGACTGGGGGGAAACTGGGACTAGGGAAACTGGGATTGGGGGGAGACAGGGCTGGGGGAGACTTGGAATGGGGGGGAGACATCGGTCACTCCTTAGGCCCAAAGGTCACCTGCTCCAGGTGCTTCAGAGCATCGCTTGTCTGGAAAACAGGAGAAAAAACAGGTGAAGAACCTCCATGACAGAACTGGAAGAACAGTTTTGTTCCCTTCTGTTTTCTCAAGAAGACAATTTTCAAGTAAATTCATGCTGTTAATAAGACGTATTCACATTTAACAATAAACCATATTGGTGGTGGCGTACCACTAACGAGCTGGGAATGCTCCTGTGGTTCCCTCCATCAATTAAAGGCACAAAGATTCCCCTTGTCAGAAAGGGGGATTTTTCAGAAAGCCATGGGATTTTTGGCACTTGAACAATTCTGGTATAGGGTGGAGATCCTCCATGCCCTCAGATACAAACGTGTGTGTGCAGATGCTAAACATTTCCTGGCACGTATTCCCATAGCTACCATGGCTTGGTCCTCAAGAAAGAAAAAACATTTACTTGCAGTTGAATCACGTAGTTTTGGGTCCATTCCACTGAAAGTGAACAGTCATATATATATATATATTTTGTAATTACATAGTTAAAAACTGTGATATGAGGTTCTTTATTTTTGCTATTATTTAAAACAAAACGGAAACGACTGTGGAAAATAGAATTATAGAATCATTAAGGATGGAAAAGACCTCGAGGATCACCAACCAACAGCACTGTCACCATGCTCACCACTAAGCCATGTCCTCAGCTGCCATATCCATGTGTTTTTTGGACAATTCCAGGGATGGAGACTTCACCACCTACCTCCAAGCCTGTTCCAGTGCTTGACAACCCTTCCCACAGAAAAGTGTGTGAGAGAATCCTGTTAAGTTTAAAGACAGAGGAAGGAAATAATTCCAAAATTATTGTTGTTATTCAAAACTCCTTTTGTTTTTGATAGGAACATTAGATTGCATAAATGGTTCTAATCAAGGCACCTTTCCCATCCCAGCAATTGCAGTTTGATTTTTCCCTCGCTGCAGTTGTGAGAGTACAATGCGCTTAATGCAGTCCTAACTTGCCACCTCGTGGCATTTCTGTGAATTACCAGAGTTCCGTTTCTTTAAATCAGTTTAGGATTATGTTCATTTCCTTAGGAGAGGGTTCTTGTTTGCCCATTCACCCTCGAAGCCAGGGAAAACCAGCTGGGCACTGTTCTGCAGCCTGGAGTCGCAGAGATGTCACAGTGGTTGAACCAGGCACTGTGTGGCTGCCAGGAGATAAAACAGGGATACCAGACACAACAGCATCTATTGATTTTTAATTAGTTATTTTCACTTAGCAATTGTATAGAATATTAATTTGTTTTTAGAGCAATGCTTATGTTTTCATGTTGGGATATGTTGGGATATTTTGGATTGCTTTATCTTTACAGGTAGCAGGAACATGAAATTGCAGAGAAGAAAAATCCCATAGGATCACCTACTGTTGTCCTTGTTCCTGCTTAGCATAAAAGTGCAAATTTAAATCTTCTTATTAAATATGTGTAGCTCAACAGACTTTTGCTTTTTCAGTAATATTCCAATTGCTGTTATTGAGATGGAGCGGGCTTCTGCTGTGTTTATATTGTTTAGTAACAATTAGAACTATGCTGCTTTCTTTCAACTGTTTATTAACATGTTTGGGTTTGTTTTTCTTTGTGAGAAAGCAGACAATATGCCAGCAGGAGTTTTTAAACAAGTTTTTTTTCACTTGAATATAGAGATAGAATTTTTATCAGATAATCTTTCACTAGCACAGAAAGTTAAGAGCTTGTAGAGCTTCCAGAGGGAATGATGGCTTAGAACAGCTTCTTTCCTGTGGAGGGGCCTAAATGCTGATCTATCAGTGCTGGAAGTAATCTGGATCTTCATTATTTTGCTTCTCATCTTCCTCCTCTCCTGTTTCCCCTCCAAAACAAAACACTGACCCTCACAAGCTTTGTTTGAAGAGATTAACACATTCAAACACAATATTAATACCGGTGATAAGGAAATAATTAATTGCCTGTGTTTGCCTGCCTGCTAGGGTAAGGCTGCCGTGTAAATAAGTTGAGCCAGCAGAACTCCAGTCAAACTGCTGGAAGCAGTGGACTGATCCCCGTTGGATTCACTGCTCTCCAGATGAGACCAGTAATTACACAGCTCATCACTGATTGCCTTTTCTCCTGCTGCTAATTGTTACTTCTTGGTTAGCTGAGTACTTAATAGAGAGGAAGAACATCGTGTTGTATTGTATCCTTTTCGATTTTTTTTTTCTTGTAATTTCTGTTCTTTTCCATTTTGGAAAAGGAAGAGCTGGCTACTGCAGTGAGAGTCCTTTTCTATTTCTTTTTTTTTAATTGAATGAATTGAAACACAACTGTTAAAAATTTTGATTAATATTCCAGTCTTATGCTGCAGAAATAATACTGGGTTTTTTCTTTTTAAGATTAAAGGGAAAATTCCAGGGATTTTCTGGCTATCAAGGAATTACAGAATCATAGAATATCCTGAGTTGGATGGGACCCACAAGGAGCATCGATATCGAACTCCTGGCTGGCCTTAGAGTTTTCCTGTAACCACAGAATGGGACCACAAGAGGTCAACAGCGACCTGTAATGACTGATACCCCTTCTTTCTATAGATTAAACACCTAATCAGACTAGATTTTCTAATTATTTTAGAAAAGATCTTCTATTGTTTATAGAAATAAACATAAGATTGTTAACAATCTCTTTTTCTAATGACATTTGAAGGGTGATGACCTGGTGCTCATTAATTAATCTCTTTGCCTTTATACAGAAAGGAAGTATTCAAAAACTAAGTAAATTGTCTAGAAATTTATGTTTTCCAGAGATCATGATTGGTTTTGTTTGTATAATAATCAAATAGGCCTACATTCACTGTGTGAAATTTGTCACCATGGCCATTAATGTGCAAATTTATTTCTATATTTATATACATATAAAAAAATATTTCACTGAGATGTTAAAGTGGCACACTGACTTCCTCCTTAAAGCTTGTTGTGTAGGGTTAAGACTTACCAGCTGATCACTCTCTGACAACTTTTATTGTATTGTTTGAGTTGATAGAAAGGAAGCATCTACACACCCCCAGCATTTACTTTATTGGCACCTAAACTTCAGTCTGTGCAGATGGAAAATGCATTTTTTCCCCCACAACTCCTTGTTTTTATCATGTCTCGTAATCGCTTTCTCCTTTAACCATTAGATGAAGACCTCAGAATTAGCTGTTCTCCAGGATGAAGAGGCTGAATGAGGGTAACACTCCAAGCTTTTTAATGAACACCAGTTGTGTTTCTTTCTCATCCATAGAATCAGAGAATGGTTTGGGAAGGGATATTAAAGCTCATCCAGTTCCATCTTCCACTATCCCAGGTTGCTCCAAGCCCCATCCAACCCAGCCTTGGACAATTCCAGGGATGGGGCAGCTACAGCTTCTCTGGAAAACATTATAATAGCAAAAACAAAACAAAAAACCGTCTTGCAATACTTTCCACCTGAATGACACAAGTGTGGTAGTATAATATTAATATTAATAATAGTAATAGTAATAATAATAATAATAATAATAATAATAATAATAATAATAATAATAACTGGTGTAACAAGGAATTGTTGTTGCATATTTGCTCCTTTTGCATCCACAGGTAATTCAGCAAGTTCCCCTTAAGTTTTGAAAAGGAAAACATTTTCATGTATGTGCTTTCAGAAGCTTTTAAAACAGGAGATGCCTTGAATAGAGAGAGTTCAATTAAAAGAAGTAATTTCAGAATATAATTGATAATTTTTAAGTAAATGTGGCCTTGTAACAGAATGCAGATGGCAAACCCACTCTGCAGCCGACCCCGGGCTGTGATGGAGAAACAAGCAGGAGGTGCAATACATTCTATTAATTATTTTCACTGCTACAGTTGTTTGCTATATAATACAGGTCAACAGGGGTTAGCCTGAAGCTTCTCCTAATATATTAGTAAATAAATTTGAACAGATTTTAATTTGCTAATGGAAAGGTCTGAGCCAGTTGCAAATAAGAGTGGAGCTACTTTTTCTTGCTCATTGCTATGCAACATGGCTGCTGCCAGCCATTCATACAAAATGTTACATTTCCATAAAGCACAATGTAATCCGTCACAGAGAAAAGGGGAAAAAACCCACAAAAAATAACAACAACAACAACAAAAACCCCAATTCTGTAAACTATATTAAAGATAATTGTGTATCATGGAGAAATCATCCTTATGGAGCTCGTAGAATGTTGAACACCTGCCCTTGCAGGATTGCCAAAACATCCAGCATGGAATCTTTGTAATACTTACATGTTTCAGGGAGAAATAAAAATAAGTTATGCTATTCCCAAGGAGTATAAACAAGAGTGAGTCTTTTCCCACATCCCCTAATGATTTCTCACTCCTGTTCCAGCTTACAGTTTCCAGTGCTGCATGTCCACACAAATGTAACACAGCACGAGATGCATCAGCTGCTTGTTTCTCACCTCTCTTTCTGCTCGTAATAGCAATCCCTAGGGTGGGCTTGTTTTTTTTTCTTTTTCCTTTGTAAATATTTATAAACATTCTTGTTTTACAGATGCAGGAACAGAGGCATCCAGGTCTGTGTCTTGCCCAGATCTAGACTGGAACTGGGAAGAGAGGCAGTTTCCAAGCCTTGTAGCACTGCGTGGTTTTCCTGCCTCCTTTTTTACACTGCGGAGATCATGAGCACCTTGAAGCAGTGGCAGCTGATCCCAGGTACAGCCAGTGCACTGCTGGCAGGTGTTTTAGCCCAGCAATGCCACCCCCTTGCTTCCTTTTGCTGGTTCTTCAGCCTCAACATTCCTTAGATTACACCATGAAACTTCCCTCATGTGCATCAAGAATTTGATTACTTTAACATCTCCCTCTCTGCTAAGTTTTCCAGCTTGGGTTGCCCAATTCACTCTTTCCATGATAAACAATAAATATGAATGCTGGGGTGATTAGAAAAACTGCTGCCACTGATGTATTCTTCAAACAGGCTTCTACTGGGGAGAAGGGAAGGGTTGATGCAAACAAGCATTTGAAGGCTCATGCAAAGAGCGATCACAAGTTGAAATGTCTGTCCTTAAACTCTGTTTGCCTTATCTGTGCACAGAATGTTTGTCAGCATCAACACATCCCCAGGTTTAAAATCCTTCTTGGTTTTCAGTCCTGCTTTTTTGTGGGCTGGGGTTCTGTGCTCGGGTTTGGTTTTAATGACCTCCTGGTTTTAAATATTCTACCTGTTTGGGTTGCTCAGATGCATGAGGTGACAGGAAAGGCTGTTAATATTTAAACCTTTGTCATTTTCAGCTCTTCTTCTCTCTTTTGTGATGAAAGAAGTGGCACTCGATTTTAAAACGGACACAAATTAAGAAGCATCTAAGGATTAGTCCCTTAATTACAATAATCCTTAAAGGATTATTCAGAGATTGGCCCTTACTAAAGTTTTAAACTTAGCCATGCATTTTAAATCAGGAGCAGACTGATCTGTGGCCCAGCAACAAAAGAGAGGGTTCAGCCTTGAGCATGCTTGCATAAATATATTTAGGTTGAGAAAATAGTCTACAATACAGCTACTGATGCAGGTCCTGTTTGTTACTGCTCAGCTGCTTGCCCAGCGAGTCTCACGGCATTTTACCACTTTTCAGTAATTCTGTGTCCTGTTCCTGAAAAAAAACAACCAGAAAGGGGAGCTCCCTGGCTGGTGTGAGTTTTCAGGTAAATTCCTGTCTACATCCCTCAGCCTTGAGTGAGCACACAGTGGGTAAAATCCTCAGGTTTTTTCTGGTCATGTGGATTCCTACATCCAGAGGTTTCAGCTGCTTCCTTCTCTAAAGCAAAAGTTAAAATATCTCGAAAGCCTTCTAAATGGCAGGGATAATTTCACTGGCTGTCCCTGCAAGAAACATTTACAGAACTTTCATAAACAATGTACATGATTAATTAAGATTCCAGAAGCTCAACTATGAATATTTTCATATTTTGGCCTGATATTGTAAACAACTCTAATTTAACTGTTTCAGGGAAAGAGACAAGGAGGGAGGAAGGAAAGGAAAGAAGGAGGGGCAGAAGGTAAATTACCTTCTACTTTTTTCCTAAATTGTTGTGTAACCCTCAAGCTTTAACTTGGCTCCTTCCAGAAGCAGCCAGAACTACTGCCAAGTGGCTGAGAGGAAAAGTCAAATGAAGAATGTTTATACATAATTCCATCCATTTTGGCCCAATGAACAAATAGTAAAATAATTAATAGCAGAGAATTTTCCTGCGCTCATTTCCACCCAGGAATGTCTTTGCCTCTGAAGGAAATTATGCTGTGCCTTTGTAGCTGCTGAATACAGCTCCTCTTATTATAGAGCAGCTTAACCTGCAGGCTGTGTATCTACAATTTTAATAACTTCATTGTGCAGGAGCAGTGTGTATTTTAGAGGACTTCCTATTTCCATTTCTCTGCAGCATTTATGGGCAAAGCAGTGCACAGAAAGACACCTTAAAGTTCCTAAAGTGTCATTTTTGTGGCTCAGCTCAATAAAAAAATCCTGTGAAAATTAAACACCAACAGGTATTGAGAGGAGAAAAAAATTAATTTCAAAACTATGTGAAGTATTATAAATTATGGTGTTAAAAAATGATCCTGAGAGCTGTATCTCCCATGGAAACAAATCATTGTATGATCAGAAGTTTTTTATCACTGGGCTTGTTAAATTCTAAACACTGTGCCCCTGCTCTCATTCTGCTCCAGTCTTGATCTGTTCCCTTCTGCTTTGATTCTCTCTTTTGAAAGCTCACATGAAGAGGTTAAAAGCCAAAGATAGCAATAAAAATTAAACCACACAAAATCGACACAGCCAAAACTCAAGAATTTAGGTTTTTAACTATATTAATGTTTTATTGCATCTTAGTCAATGGCTGAATATTTTAAGGGTAGAAACAGTTCATTTGAATATGTCTAATGGCAAAGGCAACACACTGAAAACTTTTTCCTGCATTATTCCACAATAAATACTGACTAGAAATAAAGTGATAAAACAGTGAAGTAATTTTTGTGAATATATCAGAATTTACTAATTTTTTTTGGCTAGTACACAGCATAATAAAGCATTTTATGTGGGGTGGTAAAGGAATTACCTTTACTTACATTGCCCAAATCTTAAGAATGAAAGCAGTTGCTTTGGTAATGAGCTTAAAGAAAGTTCTTTTGAAAATTAGTTACACATGTCAGCTCCTTATTTAGGATAAGATTCCAGTCATTGATACTTGAGATTAAGGAAAAATAATCCACACATCCACCAGGAAATCTGCATTCTAGGGAGCATTTCCCTTACATGCTGCAGGAATTTGGAGGAAGTCTGTGGGAAAGGCAATAAGCTCTTGAATGCAAAACTAATTTTAAATGTCTTTGAAAGCAAAATGATACAATGCCTATGGCTTTTAGTGCATTTTTGTGTGTATGTAAAAAATTAGTTGCATTTATCTTTTCCTCATATAATCGAAGAAAAATACAATCTTTAGGCAACCTCGCATTGTTTTCAAAATCAGATTGTGATAATATCTCTTATTGTGGAAATCCTTGCTTTCTATAGCCAACCGAGGGGTATTCAAATCAAGTTAAAATGTATTTACTATGATTTTTTTTTTTAAAAATTATTACTTGAAACACAATTTTTTTTCTTTTTTTTTATATGTTTACCTGAAATATATTACTTCATTTTAAGGAAAATATATTGTGGGGTCAATTTAAAACAATTAAAATTAGCAGGTTTGTTTTTTTTTTTTAAATCAAGCCTTTTTATATAAGAGGTGTTTTTACACAAAAAATACATTTATGGGTATAATTTTGAGAGCTTTCCTTCACTACCCAGTTGTTAACAACAGATTTTGGGTTTGTCTGTCCGTCCATTTTCTGCAGAAATGTTTTTAGAAGCAAGGTAGAGCCAGCAGTGCTCTGGGACCACATCCCTCAATGAATAGTGTGGAAAGGCAGCAGTGATTTTAGGATTTGCCCCAACCACCTCCTCTTGGATTAAATGGAGATTTGCATTTAAGGCTTATTTATGAGCTGTAAGTCAGCTGTTTCTGTGCACAGGTTGCAATAATTATTATGAACAAGGAGTTCCAATAGAGGTAGAAAGTCTACTGACATTTCCAGTGTGAAAGGTGGGAAATCCTGGCTGTCTGTAAAAGATGGAAGTGATGGTGAGAGATGGAAATGATGCCTGGGCTCCTGGAGATGGTGTGGGCTTTTTACATGAGTTGTCCTCATCAATGAAAGTCTGAAAACGCGGAACATCTGAGAATTCTGCCCCTGTGTGAGATTTGTCTGAGCTCTGGGAGTCAGAAGTGAACTGAGCGCTTTTGCCTGCCCCTCTCCACCTCTCCAGGCAGCACAGAACCCCAGAACAGCTGGGCTTGGAAGGGACCCCTGGAGATGGTCCAGACTGACCCCATCCCCCAACCAGGGCAGGGTCACCCAGAGCAGGTGACACAGGGACACATCCAGGTGGGATTTGGATGAATCCAGAGATGCCACAGCTCCCTGGGCAGCTGTTCAAGTGCTCTGGCATCCTCCATGGAAAGCTCATCCTCATGCTGAGGTGGAGCTTCTTGTGTTTTATTTATAAACTTACACCTTGTTCTGTTGCTGAGCACCACTGAAAAGAGTCTGGCACCATCCCCTGACACTCCTTGGAGATATTTATGTGAATTAATGACATCCTTTCTCAATCTTCTCTAGACTGAACAGCTCCCTCAGTACACTTTGGATTTATTTCTTGAGGAATTCAGGCTAAACCCAAGACAGCAGGTAGTGGATAAAACCATGAATTACCAATTTCCAAACAACTAAAGAAATGTCTGTTATCAGACAACCACTTTGAAACACTGGGGGAGCAATATTTAGTGGCTCTGCTAAGTGCCTGTCTCTTTCCTGGGTATGGCACCGCTTTGGGAAATGGAGAAAAGCTTTATTTCCTGCTTTGCCACGTGGCTCCTGACAAATCCCATTCCCTCCTCCTGCCAGTGCTCCTACTTTTTGTTTGTGTCCCACAGTCCTCACAGCAGAAACTTTCTCCTACTGCTTGGTTGTGCAGCATTCATCACCATAGGATTTTGACTTTGGCAGGAAAATATTTTAAAAAATATAATGTAGTACTAGTAATAAAAGGAAATAATATGGAATACATCACTCCTCAGGACAAGAATAAGAGGTTACTACAAATTCACTGCATTCAGTTTTGAATGTCCTTTGCAAATTGACAGAATACAAATAACGTTTTCCCTGCGCTCCCTGACCTATTTTCTAATCTGCTTCTGCTTTCAGAAAAGACATAATAACTGTCTTATTTTTACTCACCTTTCTGACCTTGATTCATCTGTGCTATTCCTTTTGTCCTCATCAAATCAGCTTTAGCATTGAGAATGGCTCTTTAAAGAGAGGACATGTCCTGCATGTGTTGCTTTTTTCATTCCAGGCTCTGTGTGTGTGCGTCTTCATCACCTTATTTACTAGAACAATTAATTACTTTGTTTTTGTCAGCTGACAGCAGAAATATCCGTGTCAGTATTCATAGGATTGATATCCTTTAATGCCTCTCTTAATTTTCACTGTGGCTCTTAATTGTCACCAGGCTACTTCAGCTCTTTGTTGGAAGATCATTTACTCTGATGAACACTTCATTATTTCCCAGCACCATCCTAAAAATTCTGTGTCAGTTTATCCTAAAATTTAACCAATGATCCAGGAATGTCCATAAGATACCTTGGATGTTATGGGGGCAAATGCCATGAGATGATTCCCAGGATGAGCACCAGTGATAAAAGTTGGACTGGTTTTGTGCAACAGGAAGATGAATATTTTATTTCAGTATTCAAATCCTGAATTTCAAGTTTTCTTGGCATTCTGTCCCACCATTTGTTAGGAGTTTTTTTTGTTTGGTTTGGGTTTTTGTTTGTTTGTTTCTATGCTGGTTTTTTTTTTTTTAATTTAAGTATTTTAAAATTTGCTCAATGAAAATAAACAAAAACCTGGGATGATGCCCCAGTGTGACCTCAGTGCAAAAGATTGAAGAGAAACAAGAGTTAATACTTATTCTTGTGGCATTCTGAGCAGGCTGGGCATATTTTAAAGAAATTTTTATGTGGCTTTCACAGTTTTAAAGGGATTCTCAACTCACAGCCATCTTCTGAAACCTCTGCTAAGAGAGCAAGTGGACCTAGTGCAAGATTTTCACTATTTGAGTGTTTAGGTACAGGAGCTGTTGCAGATTGAAAACACTGGGGAGTAACCAAGGGGAAATTTCCCAGTATTCAAAGGAGAGTTGAGAAAAATTGAAGAAATATCACCAAACATCTGCCCCAGATGTGATGCCATATATCACACCTAGGTGGGGCACTCTAAATTTAAAATTATTTCTGTGAGCAAAAATGTCAGGGTTTTGGTGCTGGCTTCCCTCTCTCTGCTCAGTCTTTATTAGACCTGCTGCTGCCCGTGTTATCTTCAAGTGGAAAGTTAAAGGGGACTAATACATAATCCACAAAACCTCTGCACACCGTTTCAGAAGGTAGGGCCATCAAAAAGTTCATGCTAAGTAGACTGCTCCATTCAGCAACAAAGTGACATAAAGCACCCACTATTCATTCCACAGAACACTCAAGACAGGGGGCAAAAGTGCTCCAGAAAAGCAGGTTTTGCTGCAAGCAGCTATAGACACATTTTTCATTTCATCTTTCACCCAAACCTTTATCACCAGGGCGAGTACTATTCAACTGTTATAGGAGATTGGCTCTCTCCTGATAATGTTTTTTCAGCCTGTTTGCTGATGTCAAGAACACTGAGCTGCTGTATCTCTATTGCACCTTTACAGAGGTGAAAAAGAATAAAGGCTTGGAGTCAGCCCTTTGGAGTCAGCCCTTTCTGATTAAAAAAAAACAAAACCAACAACCCAAGACATACACATTTAAAGAATCTTTTATTCCAAAGTGAACTGTGCTATATTAGTTAGTGTAGATTCATCAACTCAGGTCTTCCCTTATTTAAAGGGGGAATTTTATTTGACTTGTCTCTGCTAAATCAAGTAAAGGCAAGAAATTACAAAAGGCTCAGGGTTTCAGGGAGTTTTTGCTTTTAAACTGATAATGGTTATCATCACCAGGGAATAGAAACTGCACCAAAGTAGAATGAAAAGAAATTATCTGACATGTCATTATGTGCATCCAGTCATCCAAAAACTTAGGAGCTGTGAGTGGTTCTGGCAAAACCAGTATTGTAAGCTCTGCCCTGGAACAGCCCATAAAGCAAGCAGAAGTCAGCTGTGGTCCTTTGGAATGTTTTATTCAACAGCAGACCCTTCCCACTGCTCCTTTTCTCCAATGGACACGGATACCCTTTCTCCATGGCAGAGGGAAGTGGGGGCTGTGCCAACACTGCCATTCTCCAGGTTTATATCTGCCTGAGGCAGCACGAGCTGCTTTGCTGGAATAGTTATTCCCTTTCTCTGGTTTTACCCTGAGCCTTCCATATTCTCTTAAAATGGAACAACAACCATGAAAGAATTCCCATTTCAAAAGCAGAAGTCAAGAAGGAGAGCTCTGGGAAAGGAGTCATCAAGGCAGCTGGATGGATATCATATTTTTAAAAAATTATTTTTCCCATTTACTCCTTTAAAAAAAAATTAAATAAATATAAAATTTGGGTGAGAGCCCGTGCAATCCTTGAGCTGCCTCTGCTGTCCCTATTCCCTCAGCCCCGGGTCAGCAGCGCTGGAAAATGCCCTCCCTCGTTAGGGGCCAGGAGAAAAGCGGGTGTTGCCGGTTCTAATGGACAGGTGCTCGGGCACAAAACCCCGGCTGCCAATCGGCCCTAATTAGCACCTTTCTGAGCAGCCTCCCCGGAGAGGCGCAGAATGAGCGGCTGGGAGCGAGCCCCAGCCCGGCTCAGCGCTGGAGGTGAGCCCTGCAGGTCAAGGTTGAGGGGCAGCCTCAGGAAGCTTCGCCTGGGCTCCATGAATAGAGAACTTCAGTCCCCGGGATTGTCAATCTGGCACCTTTCAAAAGCACTAAATTCACTTAATTAACAGGCAAGGGGAAAAAAAAAAAAAAAAAATAGCCTTCCCTAGCAACTCTTGCATCAAATGGCACTTATGTTACCTTATATTCTGAGCACCTAACCCTATTAGCATGGCATTGTGTGCTCCTCTTGGAGTGCCTTTATGGACACACCAATCTTAACATGCACACTGATGTAATACAGGGAGATTTAGCAGCATTTTCAATTAAATTGACATTACCGTGGCTCTTTTTCTTTTTTTTTTTTTAAGTATTTTCTGTTATCTGTTATACACCCTTAATTTCACACAGGAGCGTTTTCCCCCGTATTAATATTCCTTTCTTTTTCCGTGCAGTTAAATCACTTTCTCCATTGAATTTCATGCTTTCCCTGGTCATTTTGTCCCTTTCCTTCCTCTTTTTTTCCCCCCCTTTTTTTTTTTCTTTTTTCTTCTGTTGGCCCAAGGCAACACTTTGCATTGCTGTGTTCTCATGAGGGATCCGTTTATTGTCTGCTGGGTCCACAAAACAGCACAAAAATATATTTTTTCCATCATTTTCCTTCCAAAGAGATGCAGGATATACTAATTTGTACAACAACACAATATGGAGATAATAATTACCCATTTTTGCCCTGTTCTGAGTGTGATTATTCACAGTTGTGTAATTCTTAGGGCTACAGGCACGAAGGAGTCTGCACTTCACAAATTTGTTTTAACAGTAGATAACTGGAGTTTTGCCAGTATAAAACTCAGAAATCTCTTAATAGAGTCTCTTAATACTGTTATAAACACCTGTATTTATTCCAGTAGGTGATGTTTTTCAGTGCTGATGTGTTTACTCTTCAGGTTGGAGTAGACGATTACGCTCTAAATTAGCTATCAGTGAATAACCAAGTTATACTTGGCAATTTTTTTTTTTTTTTTTGTCCCATTTGGTCCTTTTACATTTCCATTTTTTCTTCTCCTTCCTAGAGCTCTCTCTGTTCTGTGTCTCTTCCTGTAGATGCCAATCTTGAAAGGACATTCTCAGCTCTGAAGGTTTTAGGTGAAAAGTATTCTGAATAGAAAAAGTATTATCAGATGGTGCTTTCTGAGCAATGGCAGCTGTTAGAGGTTTTCCCTCAAGAAAACAAGGTTATCCTCCAGATATCTAATGAATTATCTTAAAGATAATTCAGGGGGACAGGGCAGTACTTTTCTTGGCGGAACTGCTTGCTTTTGTGGCCAAAAAAACAACTTGTTTTTTACAATTACCCTTATTAATCCAGCTTTAAGGTAATGAGGTGTTGTTCAGAGTGGGCACTACCTCACAGTAACTAACACACATCAGATAAAAATACAGTCAATATAAAATACACTGATTTTACTCTATAATAAACTAAAGTATGGCAGTATTGGCCCTCAGTGAGTCAACCTGGGGACTGGCTGGACCTAATTAACTCCTGATCTTTTTCTCTTTTATTAATTGTCTTCCTTTTAATTTTTCATTAATTAACCTGGTATAACATTCCAGGTAATTTTTAAGCAATGAAGAATGCTGTCAAACCATAGGAATGTATTGATTTTAACACCAGAGGGACAATACAAAGTACATAATCGTGTTGTAAATTACTTTGTGAAATACTTGCTAAGCGAATTTTAATTAGTGAATCATTCCTGGTCCAGGATTGCAAGGCTGCTTTTGGATGGCATTTTGTCATTATTTTTATTCAGTGAATGGCCAGCAAGAATTCTTTCTGAAATCTGCCTTGCCTACCCACTTTTGTAGCAATATATCAGCAATATAATTTATGTCACAAGGAACATGGAAGAGGGTTTCCTGGAATCCTTTATGTTTGTTAATCCATCAATGCTCCAGGAAAAACCAGTTCCTTGTGCCTGAGTCCCACTGAACCCCCCTCTCCTGGGGGTTTACTCTTCAGGTTGGAGTAGATGATTATGCTCTAAATTAGCTATCAGTGAATAATCAAGTTATACTTGGCAATTTTGTTTGTTTTTTTTTTTTTTTGGTCCTAAAACATCCTTTTCCATCTCCATTTTCCTTCTCCTTCCTAGAGCTCTCTCTGTTCTGCATCTCCTCCTGTAGATGAAAATCTGGGAGGGACATTCTCAGCTCTGAAAGCTTTAGGTGAAAACGATTCTAAACATAAAATTATTATCAGATAGAGCAGGATTGACCCGTTCAGGGTCACACCCAGGTCCCCACCCCTGTGTTATCGGTTTTGTCGGCTCTGTTATCCTCCATCACAACATTTACATTTGTGAGGGGATGGGCAGTGAGCTCTGGGCAGGTTTCCAGGATTCCCTGGGATCAGGACACATTTCCAGGGCAGGCAGGAGTCCCCCATCCTGCCCAGCACTAGGGAGGCATGCATGCCCTGGGGCAGCAGCGGATTTCCTGCTCACACCCTCCCAGGCGCTTGGAAAGTAAATCTTTCTCTTCTAAGATCTTTTTTCAACAAGCCCTTTTTTACCTTATCTTCAGTTTCTCTGAGACTTTTCCTCTCAATCCTCCGTGTTTCTGTTATTCATTGTTCATGTTGCATTCAAAGCTGACCTGGTCCAAACCTCCACTCTTACTTCCAGTTACCTTTGGCATCCTTCTGCTTTCTTCTCTCCTCAGTTCATCCTACTGGATAAAAGCACCACAATTTAAAGAAATAAAAGACAGTGTTCTGTCAAAGACAACACTATGGTTACCTTAAAGAATACTGTGATTTTAAACCAGAAAATAATTCAATTTAATAATTTAACACATTTAAACTGAGCATCTGATGGAATGTCACCAAAAGTCTCCAAATGTGTAATTAGGCAAAGAATAGGGAGGGGGAAAAAAGCACTTTGATGACATGTATGGATGAAAATTAATGAATAAAACCAAGAAAAGTGGGTAGAGATTAAATTTTATGTCCAAGAGCTGGACTGGAAGTGTGTTGGTAGAAAAACTGGGGGTTTTCTGGTAGATATTTCAAAACATCACCAACTGCTTAAGCATCTGTGAAAAAACAAGACCCGAGGTGCAACTACATCAGAGATATTCTGTATCTCTTGTTTTAGGCTATTTTCTAAATTGTGTTTCTATGAGACTGAGAGCAATCTGGGCTCAATGCCATCTATTATTTTGAGCACTTTAATTTTGGTTAATATTTTCCTTTGTTAATTTTGAACTTAATTTACGCTTGCTGTAATCCTGGGACTCCAAAAGATAAATAATGTCATAATTAAACAAAGATGAACAGAGAATTCTATTCCTATACATGAAACTCATGTAAAATCATGACATGATTTTAGGAGATTGATCTCTTGGATAAAACTGGATATTGTGAGAAAACTCTTTTAGGGAGGAACATTGCAGGCCTGTTTTACCTTCCCTTACTGCCCAGGACCGGCTTCCCCATTTCTCCATTGCTCCATTCATTCCACTACTGCAACTTTGAGTAAATGGGAATAAAATTGGATGTGTACATGTTAAATCACATCTGTGCACTGCAACTGATGGAAAAGGGGGTCCTGATTTGTCTCCAGGAGAAGGATTAGCAGAGCTCGCCTTGTGCACGTGGCTTCAAATGTGATTTTCTTTTTCTTGATGGCAGAGCACTAAGTGAACGCAGTAACCGAATTTTACAACTCTGGAAATTGTTAGAACTTTTCTTTAAAGCAGGAAAGTCTAAGGGCCTTTAGATTTTAAAAGATTTTGGGAAGGGCCTGATCACCTGAAATTGCCAACAACATTGGTACTGTGGATTCCCAAGAAATGAGATTTTTATGCCTACTGTGGGCTTCTTTTGGGCTGAAATTGGATGTATTCTTTGATAAATGGGCCCCCAAAGAAGAAACATGTACACAGTTGTGATAAACCTGCTTATTTTTAAGTCAGATTTATGAATCTGAATCCACAACTGAAAACAAGGCCATGCTGTAGGAATGAAGACAAATATTTAGCACAAAATCAGAAATGGGTTTCTGAAAATAAGAGATTGTTAAAGTTATGGTGAACGTGTACAAATTGCAAAATATCAGCAAGTCTTCTCTGCTGCAAACTGATCTAAAGCAGCTTTCCTGTTTCCCCAGCAACCTTGAGCAATGCTAGCTTGTTTCTTTGGAAGTAAATTAAATGTGACTTTCAAGTAGTTCATTATTTCAGTGGCCACAATGCCTTTTGGAAGCAAGGACTTTCGATAAATCATATTAGGATTTGCTGCACTTCTGAAGGGAGGCAGATAAAGGACTTCTGCAGAAATAGTTTTCAAATCTAGTACTTTTTTTTTTTTTTTCATTTGGAAATAACAAAAATTTCTATTGATACAGGAAAGAAAAAAAAAGAATAAAACACATTTGCTGTGTGTAAAGAAAGGTCAAATATTGTTTGGTGCTGCAGGTAGAGGTGCACAGCCCTCAGACACAGCTCCACCTCAGCTGTGGGGCTGAAACTTCTGGAAATGCTGGCACAGAACATCCACACTCAGCCCAGCCCCTCCAGTGCTCAGGACTTGGCATCCCGAGAAATCTCCCAGTCTCTTCCATGAGCCAGCCTGTGTGTGTGTGCATCCGAGCTCTGACATCTCCAGGGGTCTGTAGGATGCACCAAAATGCGTCCTACAGGGTTTTTATACTGATTTTTGGTTGCTTTTGGTGGCAGTGCAGGAAGGAGGAGATGTGCAGGTGGAGCTGCCCCTCCCTGGTGCCTCTACACCAGGCTGCATTTTCCTCTCAGGGGAAAAGACAAAAACTTTTCAATTCAGTGACCACACGTTTTTTAATCTGGTTTTTTCACAGCCTTACACTGTGAGAATCTGTTGCTTTGCCTGTCCATGTGAGTTAAATCATGAATTTCCATCAATTTGTACCTGCTCGAACACAAATCCTTTCAGATTTGCTGGTGACTGAAGTTGTTTTGATTCAGGTTGGTAGGAATTCAACAGAACTTCAGGTCAATCAGTTCAGATCCAGTTTTATGATGAAATACTCAGCTTTGCTACTTTCCAGGCTGGGAGAAAAGCATTCAGCTTTGGTGCTTTATTTTAGTGGAATAGAATAAGGAAAACATTTTTGGGAGGTCAGTTTTTGGTTGTTTGGGGGTTTTTTTCCCCCAAATATATGTGTTGGCTGGGAAGAGTTTATGGTAAATATTTTTTTTTTTTAATGAAAGCAAAAATCTGTCATAGGAAAAAAAAAGTTGGTTTTGGTTTTTTGTCTTTTTTTTTTACCAACAGAAGTCTGTGTAATAAGAAACCCATTTTTCACTTAAAATCAGTGTCAAGGAAGTGAAATTATTGTCAAAGCAGTGTGGATGATGGCTGGTCCTGGCTGAGCTGATCACATTACACAAGTTATTTCAGTGCATAACATTGCCATTCAAAAGGACTTTGAAAGGAAAGAACCACAGCAGAGAATGGAGGAGCCATTAACCATGACAGGGAATACCACATCTCCCATCACCATAATTCACTTCTTCTAGGAAAAGTTTGCTGGGCTGGAGTCTTGTTCTGTGTGGTCAGAAGAGATTCTTTAATGAGAGCCATGACCATCAGTTTATTTTCCAGAGTGTGATGGGTCTAAGAAGTCATCAATCTGTAAAAGTAGAAAGTGAGAGTGCCTCCCATGTATGGATTTAATTGAGAAATGTCACAGTTATCAACATGACATTTTCTTTTCATTATCACTTACTTCTCCTTCTTAAGAAATTAATTTTTAAAAATATTGAGAAATGCTAACCAAAAAAAATAAAATTAAATAGCACATCTCAAAATCCTCAGGACCTTTGACTGGCAAATTGAGTATTTTTCAGATTATTGACGTAGGAAGATGTAAAAACGTCAAAACACCCATCCCATTTGGGAAGAAATTGTTGAAATAGGATGAAAAATGAAAGTGATGCCATTCTCCTCTTGAAAACCTTGACCTGAAGATTCTCTGAGTCTCTGATAAGGGGCAGCCCTTCAGGTGTGGGGACAATTCTTCTCCCAAAGAAAGCCACTGCCATGCACCTGGACCTTCACAAGTCCCTGAGCTTTGGGGCTGGGATTCCTGGTGGAGGTAAATCTCACCCTGGCACATGGCAGCTGAAATTCTCATGGAATTATGGAACCATTTGGCTTGGGAAGGACCTTAAAGATCCCCCAGTCCCTGCCTGGTGGGCAGGGCCACCTTCCACCAGAAGGACGTGGTGCCAAGCACTGTTCCCTGGTAAAAACCCAGCCCTGGGCTCAGTCCCTGTCCCACATGACAGCCATGGCTCACCCCGAGCCCCCCAGCCTGGCTCATTGTCCCCAGGAGTGAATATTTCTTTCCTGGTGTTCTCATAAGTGATTGCTTGTGGCATCTTCTGTCCTTATCTCGGCTGGTGCAGCCCCCTCATGAATATTCTGCCCATATGGAGGACTTTTCTCTATCATTGCCCATTAACAAGGGGGATAATCACTCATCCAGTTATCTGGAAGGCAGGAAAGGCCTTTCCTTGAGCCCTCAGTGTGAAGAATCATGGGACACCAGGGGAGGTTAAATGTGCCTGACATTATCATCATTACTTTTTTTTCTTCCCCTGTGTAATTACTGTATTATAATAAAGTTGATCTGTGATAAAGAAACGGGGTATTAAAGTCTGTTAGGACTAAAAGACCACATTAGTGACTCTTTTACCTTTTTTCAGTCATGGGACAAAATGCATTTGGGGGCTGATTACATACAAATGAGCATTCTGTCACCAAACCCCCAGGAGGTCACAGCTGTACACAGAAATGATGTTTTATCACACAAGTGCTCTGAGGAGAAGTTGTGTAAATGCCAAATGGGAGGGGAACGTGTAGTGATGCATCATTACTAACAGCAGCAACACTGAGTTTCAGGTTCAGGCTGAAAAGTCTTCACCTCCAGAGAGTTTAAACTGTTTAATAAAGATTAATGAGCTTTATCTGTCTTTTCTCAGTGGCTGTATCACAATTTAGGCAAGTTTTGAAAAGCCAATGCACCAAATGCATTCTTGTACACTGATAGAACTCAGTATTTTTGCAGAAGTGACTCACCCTGTGCTATTGGTATAAATGCAACTCAAAACTGGCTCAGTTACTCTTCTCCTGGCTGTTCTGGATCTTGCCAATTACTGGTTTCACAGAGCCAGTGAAACCAGCTGACTGCTTCCACCTAAGCTTTTAACAGAAAATCAAGTTTTCTTTAAATTCCATTTAAAAAAAAGAACCCCAAAACCCAAAAAAACCCAAAAACTAAAAAAAAAACCAACCCAACAGCAACAACCCCCCAACAAACAAACAAACACCAAAAAGGAAACAAAAAATCCCACCCAAAAATCTCCCCAGTAATATTCAGTTGCACAAACATCATTATTGCTGTAGCTTTTCCAACGGGAAATTTGGGAAAAGGCCATCCAAATAAAGAGAAAAAAAAGACACAAGGCAGTATCCTTTAGCTAAAATGGGAAATTTCTCTTGCTCTGGAACCTGCAGTTTTCAGCTGTTCACTCTGGGGCCTTTCCAAGTTATCCTGTTTTGTATCTGCATGAAAAGCCTCAGTCTTGTACCTGTATTTCTATTTTATTTTCTTGCAAGTGATTAGTTGGGCAGAAACTCGTGTTTTGAAATACAGAATTTGATCTCACTGTTTATTTCCTGCAGTATTTCCCTATTTTAATACTGCCATTAAATACTGCAATATTTCCCTATTTTGCAAGCTTTAAGAAATGGTCACAGGATTTTATTTCTTATTTGTCTCTTACAACTAACATTTTTCAGTTCATTTCAGGAAATAATAAGCTGCTGATTTCTTGAGTCACCTGATGCAGTGTCCACTGCTCAGTGTTGCTGTATTTAAGAGCATTTTCCAGGGCATGGAGGTGACACCTAATTACTGATACACAGCTCCTGCCAGCAGCAATTTTCAGCATGTTAAATCTGTTCCTAATTGAGGGAGAGAAATATGTAAGGTATTGTTAAAGTCATACTCGAGTAGGAAAGCTTTCAGGAGGAACAGAGTGAAAAAAAAAAATGGATTTAATTCCTGGTAAATATGATATTCTGTCCTAAGGATCAGTGGGATATGGGAACCCAGGTGCCATGATACCAGAACACTGAATTTAAAGACTGACAAAATGACGGTGTGAGGCAAATGAGAAAAGACAGAGGCAGCCTCAAGTTGCCAAAATTGATTTCTAGGTCCTTTCCAACCCTAAATATTCTGTAATTCTGTAATTTTATGAGTCTTAACTTGTAGTAAAATGGGACAATATCCACATTACTTGGCCCCACCTGAAGATGTAAAGAAACCTCATCTGAGAGAGAAGATTTTATTTACAGGTCATCTTCATCTGCAGAAAAAAATTATGGAAATATCAATTCTATAACTGTGAAGTGGTTAAGATTGCAGACAGGAAAAACAAATACACTTCACCACCCAACTCCATTTAATGCCATTATGAATAATAACTTTCCCAACCAGTATTCCTGTAATATCTACCCAAAAAATCCAGATGTTCATTTGGCCCTACAGGTCCTACAAGACCTCCCCTACAGCACTGCCATCATCCCAGTGAAACACAGGAGCTGCTTTAGTTTCCTTTCAGATTGCCTCTGTTGCTGGAAATTTTGGTTTCTTTAGGGCTGAGCTTTTTGGGATATTTTCTCAAAGGGGAGTTTCCTTTATCTTAGTTCTTTTTTAGGAATGATACTCTAAAGGGTCATTAGCTTCTTGTTTTTTGTGTTTATTAATATACATTAAAAGACTTGGCAGGTTTTTTCCAGACTTTTTGTTCAAGTTTAACTTAATATTGCTTGGCTTAAGTTGGCTTGAAAAGCACAAAATGGCTTTGAACTACGCAGTTTTATTTTTATACTTATTCTCACTTAATTAACTATAGACACATAAATTATTTTTCTTGATGACTCAATGACCCAACACCTGTGTGCTGCACTGTGGCATTCTCTATCCAATCACTTATTACTACTTAAAAACTTCTGGAAGAAGATGAAGAAGAAAGGAGAAGGAAAAGAGACAACACCTTAAACCCTCCATCTTGTCTTCTGTTCTCTAAACTAGCTTATACTCTAAACTTTAACTTCTTCACCCAGTGACTTAAGAATACTCTTTAATCTACACACTCACACTTCTAGTTTTTCTATTTAACTTTAACATCTGTTTTCATGGTGTTATATGAAATTCAGTGTTTTCTTTGTAGTCAGAGCCAGGTATCAGAGATAAGGGCACACTCTTTTTGCCTCTGATTCCAACATCCTTTTTCCTGCAGTTCTTATTCTTGTAAATTCATGTCTTGATTGGACACTCGTGATTGGCTTCTTTCTCCCCTTGGACTGAGGTTGATGAGAGAGAGGCAGTTTTCTCTTGTTTGGACTTGGTTGTTTATTATTCTTTTATCTGCATTACATGGATGCAGGGTACAAGGAGCTGCGTGCACTAAGATAGAAAGGTGCAAAATGGCCAACAAAGATCTTCTTCAAGGTCTTTTTTATGTCTTTTTACCCAATTAACAAATGCCAAGTAAATTATTTTCCTTAGTGACCCAATGACCCAACACCTGAGTGCTGCACTGCAGAATTCTCTATCCAATTACCCACTACTACCCAAACACCTCTGGAAAAAGGAGAGGAAGAAGAAAGAAGAAGGACAAGAGACAACACCCTAAATCCTCCATCTTGTCTTCTGCTCTCTAAACTACTTTAAACTCCAAGCTTTAACTTTTTCACCCAGTGACATAAGAAAACTCTCTAATTTACACACTCACACTCTTAGTTTTTCTATTTAACAGTTGTTTTCACAGTGTTATATGAAATTCAGTGTTTTCTTGGATGTCAGAGCCAGGTATCAGAGATAAGGGCACACTGTCTGTGCCTCTGCCTCCAACAAATTCAGGATTAAACTACATCTCCCATGGAGCAGTGCAGGCTCCTCCCTGCCATCCGTGCAGGACAGCAGCCACAGCAGAGGCTTTTTCAGTTCACCTTTTGTCAGTGCTTAGAATTTGCCCTTTTTTGGGTTTGGAAATGCATTTTTTTTCAAATTCCCCTCACTTTCATGGACTTTCTGTAGTGTATCTGAGGCGGCTACACATGAACATCTGTTAAAGTAGGAAAACAAAATAAGGAAACATATATTAGGAAAATATAATATAAAAACAAAATTATACATGGCTAATTCACTCTGCTTTAAGTGTTAATACTGAGACTGTTGGGGTGTTTTGTAGGAAAATGGGCTGGGAAACGTCATGAAAAAATGTTTCAAAGGCCTTTTGTGTGCTGAGAGTTTTTTAGGAGCTCTCCTCCCTTGTGAATTATAGTCAAATATCTTCTTGCTCACTTTGAAAACTCAACACAGCTTCACACACTCAAGCAAAATTCTGATGCTAAGACAGTCCAGACATTTGGGCAGCTGGAAAAGTTTAACAATCCTTATTCCTGCAGTTTTATACCTCATAATAATCTCTGGAAAACAAGAAAAGGAAATAAAAGTGTTGGTAATGTTCAGCCCCATGATTTCATGAGAATCCCTTTAATGAATTAAATTAATTTCATTTAATGAGCCCTTTCTGCAGCACCAAGCCCTGCACTGCTGAAATA
Source organism: Poecile atricapillus (assembly GCF_030490865.1). NCBI lineage: Eukaryota > Metazoa > Chordata > Aves > Passeriformes > Paridae > Poecile > Poecile atricapillus. Next base: position 3,462,118 of record NC_081260.1, read on the forward strand.
CATTTTAGTGTTTCTTGTAGCATTTATGTAAATAGTCCCAGTCAGGGGTGGGGCTTTGGTTTTGGTTTGGTTTTTAATCCTTTTGTACTTCTGATGGGGACCTTTTGTCTCTGACTTTTCAACCTGCAAGCTGAGGAATACATCCAGCATTGTCCTGCTCTTCATGCCTCAGCACACATATTCACCCTCTGGAGCTGGCATTAACTTTGGGGACAGTTCCACTTTTTAAAGTCAGAAGTCAGTGGGACTGTACTCATAAGTATTCCAGGGAAGCAAGACAATCTGATGGAGTGGCCTTCAAATTCTACTTTTGAAATGCTGAAAGTTAAGAAATATAATTAAACTGCAAGTGCATTAACATTTATATAAAATATAAACCAAATGCTTATCCTGAATCACCAAACAAATTACAGTTTGAACATTATTAAAAAAAATAATAATAAAAAAATCCCAGCTACTTATCAACAGCACCATTTGAAATTATTGCCAGTACTACAACTCTAAATGCATAAGATGCCTTAAATACAAACCCTGAACATTTACATACTGATTCCATGAGCAAAGCAAAAGGTATTTGCCAGTAACAGTACAGGACTCAGCATTTTTATTGTCTGAGTAATCCTGCTTCGCTCTGATATGAAAATTCAATTATTTTAGAACTGGTCGTCTCATTAAATTTTGACAAGGAGCACAAGCTCAGTACCAGCTCCAGCTCTAAGAGGCTGTGGGAGCCTGACAGCTCCACGGTGAATTTTAAAATGTAGTATTTTTATAGGACAAGATTATCTGACAATTTTATATTAAAAAAGAAAAAAATTAATCAAATACATTGTAATATCCAACTCTGCTAACTTGGCCTTTTTGTAGATATTTTTATGAAAATTTATTGTAAAAAAAAAGGAGTCCACTGTTTATTGCATCTTTTCCCCCAAGCCCACCTCCATGTCTTATGCTCCACAATTGTGCTAGGAAAAAAAAAAAAGTGTCTTTATGTGAGCAGCAAGTATTTATCCACACATTGTTAGCACTTTTTCCTTTCCTCAATGGAAACGTGTGTTTGCAATCATTTTTATAAATATTATATCCAACAGTGGCAAATCTTTTATTTCACCCCCATATTTGCCATCAGTGCTCTCAAGGGATGTTTAGACAAAGGTGGGTTTTTTTTGGTCAGAAAACATCAGTTCATTGAAACAAAAACTTTTTGACAGGATCAGAGCACTTTGGAAAGACTTTCAGTGGGAAAGGCTTCTCAAGCTTGAGGTGACTCTCCATGAACAGCAGGCTGTTGGAATATTTTGATTTACAAGCTCTTGTAGCACTGCCCTTGCACCGCCTGGACCATCTCAGGCTGACCATGAAGCTGTTGCTGGTTTTGTCATAAATTTTCTTTCTCCAGCCCTGCTGAGGGTGTGAAACACTTCATAATCCACATAAATTAGCTAGCTGTGGATGGACAGAGTGGAAAGAACCCAGCTGAGGGTGAGATTTGGGAGGGTACAAAGAGCTCCATGGCCTCTTGCCATGCTTGGATCATTCTTTTGAGCTGTAGCAGACCTAGGTGTGTTCTGGTTCCTGTGGAAACAATATTTAATTAATTTGCAGCCTAGAACAGCTCCAATAAAAAATAGGACAGCATTCCATCTCTTCAACTGCTTGGTTCTTGTGGCAAGAGGTGGAACAGAGAAGGAAAACAAAGGTTTGTATGAGATTTTCTATAGCATAGGTGAGAGTTTTGCCATGGGATTCACAGCGCTGGGATTGGGGAGTGGAGGCAAAAAATGAGGTTTGTTCCACCCCAGCCCAGATTGTGAAATCTGGGGCAATCCTGGAAACACTTTGTGGAACACTGAGCATTATTTCCCTGTTCAGGGCTCCCAGATCTGTGTATCACAGAGCTCTGGGTATTTTCAAATAACTTACGTCAGCTGTTGAGGAGTCAGTGAGCAGTGAGTGTACAAAAAGTAATTTGCTTCAAATATGAGAAGCCCCTGCAAGCAAACATTGATTTTTAAGCTTTTTCATGACCTTTGCTCAAATATTACTTGAAGACACTAATTGAATTTTCAGACTGATAAAAATAAAATAGTTTTAATAAAATTATTTTAATTTGCGTTATGTTATTTCTAACACTTTTTTTCTTACTGCTGCAAAAGAATTCAGTAAATCAGGAAGTCTGTAAACTTATCACTGCAATACCCTTATTACTGCAAATTAAAAATAATTATATCAAGGGAAGAAATCATTAGATAGTAACAACAATTAGACTCAATTATCTTAAAGGCCTTTTCCAACCTAAACATTTCTATGATTCTGTTGCAAGGTCAACCCAAAAGTTCCATTTAAGATCTTCCCCAGGATTTCTTGAGAACAGACTGAATGTTCAAAGCCTGGATGTCACACGTGCACAAGAGGATTTCTGTTAAACATGGAAATATCAGGGTGACAGAATCACCCTCCCTGTGAAAATCTCTAGAGGGAAGTTGTTCAGGGGGACTTTGTACGGCAAATAGGAAATGCTGGGCTACCCCATATTCTGCTTAGGGCCAGGGACATTTGAAATACACACTTCTTAGGGGAAAAAAAAAAAAAAAAGCAGTTTGATTTTTCTTTTCTCATATTTTAATTAACTTCTGTGAAGGTCACACGTCTCTCTATCCCTGCAATGCACAGCGTGTCAGTCATTTTAAAAATCTGGATATTTAACATTATCTTGCCATTATAGTCCAACTTTTTTTTTTTTTTTAATCCAAAATTCCACTTTAGTGATCAAATTAAAGAGATGACAAGCTCCCTATCCTTACAAGCTAAGCATTTTATGTTTTATACTCAGATATATCCTGTGTGATATAAGATGAGACTTCATAATGGGATTCAGTGCAGTTGAGTGCTAAATTATAGCAGGCTTATATCACAGAACGTTATAACAATGAGAGGAGAATTCATATCGTGGCTTTAGGAAGAGAGGAAAATTAAGACTTTCCAATTAAAGTAGTAACCTAAAACTTTAAAATAATTTAAACAGTTTCTGAATACCTGCAATGTTCTGTACTTATCTGGAAGCAGGATTGGCAGCTGTTTGAAAGGACCCAAGTGAAATGTGGACAAGGTGTATGTTATGTCCTCAGAACACAGATCTGTCATTTTCTGCATTGTTCAGGGATACATTGGTATTGAATATCTCTTTCCCACAAATTCACAGGCTCCATGCAAGGCTGGAGAGAAAACCAGTGTAATGTTATCGTTAAATTGATGTTGCATACAACTTTATGATGGTCCTGACAACTGCAGTTTGTGAATTTGCCAAGGGCAGCCTAGTAAGTGATTTTCAGAGATGAACGCTGAGCTGTGTGGTAAAATAATCCTTTCCTTCAGAAGGACAGAACTGCAATTTTCTTGTAGACATAATTTACAGAATTATTACTGACAATTTTAGAATTCCACTGGGTGAAGCACTGGGGGCTTGAGAACAGAATTTCTCATCCTTTTAAGAAGAGGCAAATTTTAAACAGACAGTGTGTCTATAGCATCTGTGTAATAACGCAGGGGGAACCTGACCCAGAAAACCAGTGGTGGATTCCTTTCCTTATTTAAGTCTTCTGCCTGTTTGAAAGCTGAGGTGCTCTGTGATTCACAGCTTTGGATAAGATGTAAAAAGGGCTCAGGTTCATATTCTGCTTTCTTCTCATGTAGCTGTGGAGTACAGTCAATAATGCATTTTTAGAACCAGGTTTTTCCTATGAGCACTGCTGCATAAAAAGATCTTGTACATCTATTTAGGAGATTTCCTGCCCTGATGAAACCCAGAAGTTTATGTAATTGTTAAGATTGCAAATCATAGTGAAAATTATTCAGTCTAACTGTCAAGAAGGAAGAAAGACATAAAAAAGTATTGCAAATTACACTGATATTTGATGTTTAGATTTCTTGTGGAAAGATGTTTTATAATCTCATAGGAACAAGGGAAAAGGGAAGTGTTCAATATAGATGTCACATCTCTAGCTGGCTTAGGTACAATCCTCTGTCACGTGAAAATGTCCACCCACATCAACAAACTAATTGAAAATCAATGCAATTAATTTCAGTGAAAGAGCTGCAGGTATCATTGTATGGCTTAGACTTGAAAGCCACTTCAAAGCAAAATGCCCCACGCTTGTTTGATTTCTTCCTGATTGAATGGAGACATCAAACTTGCTTCTTTTCTAGCTTGGAAAATACATTTCACCATGGGCTGGACAATTTGCAGGGTTTGACTCTGGTAAGAGTCAGCTTTACAAATATTTGTGCAATTCTACCTGTTCTGTGTAAATTCCAACACCCAAGGATATGGATGAGCTGCTGTGGGACGCTTCCAGCTGCAGTGATGGAAGGACCAGGAGCTTTCCTTCTCCTGGCTTGAGTGATTTGACCACTTCTGTTCACAGCTTCTGTCCCCAAGGTGAGAGAAAATCTGGTTTGTGGTAATGCCTCGTAATGGACCCCGTCCCAAAGTGGCTCCAGTTCAATCTCTGCTGTCTGAGGGTGACTTCTGGCCAAAGTCAGGATTGGCAAATACAACTAAAGTGGGGAATGTCTCCTAGGACTGTCCTAGAGGGGCCTGTGAATGTGAAAATGGAAGTGAAAATAGAAATTAAATGGAAATTGAAAGGAAAAAGGAAATGGAAATGGAAGTGGAAAGGAAAATGGAAGTGGAAATGGAAACAGAAATGAAATTAGAAATGGAAATTGAAATGGAAGTGGAAATTGAAATGGAAGTGGAAATAGAAGTGGAAATGAAATTGGAAATGGAAATTCAAATGGAAGTGGAAATTGAAGTGGAAATGTAAGTGGAAATGGAAATGAAATGGAAATGGAAATTGAAGTGGAAGGGGAAATTAAATGGAAATAGAAAGGAAAATGGAAATGGAAATGGAAATGGAAATGGAAATGGAATTGGAAATGGAAATGGAAATGGAAATGGAAATGGAAATGGAAATGGAAATGGAAATGGAAATGGAAATTGAAGTGGAAATGGAAATGGAAATGGAAATGGAAATGGAAATGGAAATGGAAGTGGTTGCAGCCATTGTGCTTTGCAGCAGCACAAAGGATCCTCAGCTGGTTTCAGTCCTTGCCTTTAGGGGAAATATTTTTGGGGTGCTCAGGTAACAGCCATTTAGGAGGATGTAATCAAGGCCACCCTTCCCTGCTCAGAATCCCTTCCCTGGCACTCTGCTTGGAGTCATCTGCTGATCAATTCCTGCATTCATCACATCAGTGGCAAATCTGGTGCCAACAAAAATGTGTGTGCTCGGTGCCAAGTTCTGGACACACCTGGACTTCCAGATATTTACTGGAAGAGCAGCAGACACAGAGCACAGACAAACCAAGAACTGGCCTTTCTTCAGGGAAGGGTAAAAAATGTAGGTGATGTCTAAATTCTAGTCACAAACCTAACGGGACTGAAAGCAAGAGAGGAAAATGCTCCATGAAGTGCAGTTACATTCCACTTTCTGAACTCAGCAGCAGAATTAGTGGATAATACAACAGGGTTAACAAACAAATAATCAACAAAAAATAATTAACAAACAAAAAAATCTTCCCATGCTAAATCACCCTAACAACATTCATCATAAACAGCTTGGTCTAGCTTGAAATTACCTGTTCTCCTATAAAATAAATTAAAAATAAAAAAATTGGAGAAATCAATGTCAAATATCTGCTGCATGGGTGAGGCAGCATGCAATGAAAACCAAGGTAGAGCTGGAGAAATAACACAGTCCTGAGTAAGAGAAAAGTAGAAAGTTTTGCTGCCATATCTAAGTGATCAAGAAATAAAATGTTTTAAACTCATCCTTTGCTGGTTTTAGTATGGTTTACACAAGGTGTTTCAGGTGAGCCAGTAGAAGAAATAAAATGTTTGTTCTGATGCAGTTTTTCAGAGTTGGACAAGGTGGGATTTTCCTCTGTTGGCACTGAAATCTTAGGCAAAACAAACCAGATACAAACAGTTGTTAAAATAAGCCATTATCTTCCATCAACAAGATCTCTGGGATGTTATGAACGCCTTCAAAGACTGGGTACAGTGCTCTGGGTTTTTTTTGTTTTGTTGTTTTTTTTATTATTGAGGAAATCAGGAGTTCAGACACAATAACAGGAAATACAAATTCTGGATTTTTCACAGTTTAAAAAAGTATTTCACAGGAATTCTTTTTCTGATATAAGGACTGAAATGTGTGATCTCCTCAGCCTGGGAAGGTGGGTCTGGCAATTAATGGGAGGATCTTTCAGTGATGTTGCAAAGTCCTTTATTTATATTAGTTCATGGTGAATGTGAACCATAAAAACATTGGTTTCTCTCAGTGCCAGTATTTCAAACTGCACCTAGACTTAAACTGATGAAATTAAAAAATTGTGGTTTATATTTTATTCTCCCTATAAAACCAGCAGAATTTCAGCACAGCAAAGATCAGTTAATTGACACATTCAGGGCAAAAAATGAGAACCACATATTTATTGTCCATTTTTAATGCTTTTTTTCCCTTTCTGAACCCAGACTCCAGGCCAGCCTCCTATCCAAGTTTTCCTTCATGCCTTATTGTCTATTCTGTTCAGCTATTTAAAAAATGTTGAATATCAACAATGGCTTTCACTAGTGTATTGTCAACTTTTGTATGAAGCAATCTTGGTTGAATGAGAAGATCCCAGAGCTTATAGTTCTATCTACTGTGCTGCACTGGCTTTCTGCTTGAATGTGTGTGACTGATAACAGGACAAATTTCTACCTTCGTTATTACATTTCAGCTACATAATTCATTTGCCAAAATCTTTTAGGAAATATCTTTATAACACATTGCACAAGACATCAGGTAAGTGCTTGTAATGTAAGAAAAAAAAAAAAAGTACAGATCCAGCAACTGCCTTGTCAAATTTTGTTTGTTAATTGTAGATCTGCTTCTGCCATGTTGTTTTGCAGACTTCCATGATTTTGTGGGGAGCTGTGTGCCGTGGCACATCTCTAGCAGAACGTCTTTGCTCACACAAAGGGATTTGTACTGGATCTGCACTGCTGTTAAAGTCTGAAGGCAATATTTAGAAATATCTTGGGAGGGGGAGTGGGGAATCTTGCAAATGTGTGCACAGCTTATGGGTTTTTCAAATAGATTTTGCCAGTGTTATTGTCAATGTTCAAGCTTGTTTCTGTCTAGAATTTGGAGTGCTAACATTGCTAAAAGCATTTTTATTTTTAAGCTGTTTTCTAGCCTTTACAGTCTGATATATTCTTATTTTGCATAGAATATAATTGTAATTTAACTTATATAAATCAGTCACCAGTGTGTCTTTGAATGGGAGCTGATTTTCTGGGCGCTCTTCAGGCAATCCAAGGATTCCCCAGCAGTGCCCAGTTTATTCATTCATTTCAGTTAACAGGTGGTTGAACAGGTAAAACACAAGCAGCTGCTTTCCTTTCCTTCTCCACCTCTTTTGCCAACAGTTAATGTCACTTTCGAAAGAATTCATTTGAGAGGTCGTTTTTTCTAAATTAATTAATTTGCTACAGGGACATAAAGGGATTCTGCTGGGCAGGACTTGATCCAGTTAAGTAAAGGAAGCAGGATTTCCTTTGCAGTTTGTGTTTTGCATAGGTTAGAGGAGCAGGATCCAGCTCATCATCTTGTATATAAAAAAAATTAATAAATACCTTCACCATGTATCATATTTAATAGTATTTACTTAGATCTTTTAGGTTTTCACACTAAAGAAAAGGAAAAAAACAAATTCCCAAAGGCAGCAAATGTCAGTGAGGGCTCCAGCAGCTCTGACTCTGACTGGTCATGAACAAATTGATGCCACTGAATTTGAGAAAAGACCTTGAATATCTGCCTGTGGGGACTGTGTGCTGCAGCAGGGCTGGAGTTCCACCCCAAACCACCCAAACCCTGGCTGGGGAGTTCCCTGCTGGCTGGAATTTGTAGGTAAGGAGCAGGGTGCTGTTTGATACCCTGTTATCAGTTTCCCATTAATTCATCTGCCTGTCCCTTTATCCCAGACTCCAGAGCCAGCTCTGCTTTGTCTCTGTCCTGGCTGCAGGCAGACAATGACCCTCCAATACCTTGCACTCTGTGTTTGTGTGCCTCACCCCAAAAAACAGCACAGAACACATTGTTTTGAATTTCAGCAGGGATATTTACTCGATTATAGCTTTGTCAAATGCATGGGAGGTTTCTGTGTTTTGAAAAGTGCATCAAAAACAGCTTAAAAGGCAGTTTATTTCAGTGGAAATTCAAACTTCAGGAAAAAAATGCCATTCTTATCCAGGTACTCTGACACAAACAGTGGCAACAGATTATTCAGGGACAGCACACTAATAATAAAGATTTACTTGCTTAATTGCTCATTGATACCTCATATATTTATAGTTCTACTAATTGTGAAACATTGTACACATGCTAATTCATGCTGTTGTTATATTGATTACTGTAACAGTCAAAGTAAGGGGATTTAATTTCAAATTTGATAATGAAATTTAATTTTTGCCTGAAAGATTTAAGGGGTTTTGTGTAGGCAGAATGACACAAATGGCAGGAGGACTCAGGCAGGGTAAAATGTAGGAATATTTTACATCATCAATTAGGAACTGATGTTATGCAGAATCAGCAGAGAAAAAGAACAAAACTTGATCTGGTTTTGTCTTTTGAATTACTCAAAGAAAGATTTCTTTAAAAATAAACAAAATTCAATTACTCTTTAAAATCAGTCTTTCTTTATATTTCAGTCTTCATCTTTAATGGGAGGAGATTCACAACTGAAAAAGCCTGAGAGAAAAGTTTCATGACCCTGAGGAGGAAGATGGGAAAGCAGCAGCAAGCACCAAGGTACTTTGTGTTTTATATTTGTATATTTGTGCCCAGTGCAGACGGAATGTTTTACACACCCATCTCCCCAGAAGTGCCCAGCTGATCAGTCAATTGTTACATTTATTGCAAAATTGTCTTTCTGGATTTAATGAAGAGATTTTCCTGGTTGCTGAGTTAATACTTTAACATTTCCTCAGCCGTTTGGAGTCATTCACATCTCTCCTGTGAAATACAGGTATTTGTTAGGGGTCATAATGACAACTCCAGAACATCCAGCCAAATGAAAACTGTGGTGAACTTTTCTGATTTTAAGGATTTATTACTTTCCCCTGGTGAAGTAATAGGCTCTTCACTGATCATTTTATATCAGTGGATTCCTGAAATCACAGAGGATTTTATCAAGAGGATAAAATGGGTGTTCCTTTGTGGAATCTGCTTTACTCTGTGCAATACAAACTGTGGGAGGTTTCCAGTGGGCTTTTTTTAATTTTTAAAATATTTTTGGTAGTGTAGCAACAATTCCCTTCCAAAACCAGAAGGCTCTCTATGGAAATGGGTATTTAGGAGGCACACAGGTTTTAATTACAAATTGATTCTCCTGTTCTCTTCACCCAGAGCCCTCCATGTGGGCAGTGCTAATTGTCCAGAGGATATCCACGTGTGGCAGGGATGATGTTTGGGCTGTCTGTGGGACACTTGGTGGTTGCTGATCTCCAGGGTGGCTCTGCTCAATATTCTGCATTTCAGTAGTATTGCTCTATAGAGTTATCCCTCACAGGCATCAGGCAGGACTCATAATTTACAGAGGAGTAAAGATATTCCTTTTCATTTTACAAGGGAAGAAATTGAAGTGTGAGGTTTGTTTGTCTGAGATCAGCCAGGCAGCTTGGGAGAAGAGGAAGATTTAAATCTTCCCAGTGGAGGTGAGATGTCAGAACCCAGTCACAGAGTCCATCCCTGGAGTGCCACAAAGTCTGTGTTCCCACTCCTGGAATAGACAGGAAAATGCTCCTTTTCCCCTCAGAATTCCTTCACTGCCTCACTCCACATACAAATGCATATTTCTCACCTTTCCAATTCTCTCTCTTTTTTCTGTTTTTTTGCTGGGTAATCTCACATCTATTCTGTGACAGTTTTAAGTAGGGGATGATGCTTCACTCCTGCAATATTTCCCTCACCCTGAGCAATCAGGGAAGCACTTTGCCAGCCCAGCAGCTCCAGTCACACTTTCTTTATCCATCCATAACCCTGCAGCTGGCACAGCCTCCCGTCTGCAGAGAGATTTTTAGCGTTTGCCTCTTTGTAGAGGGGAAGAGAAAAAGGGTTTGGAACTTTGTGGGGCTGTGTGGTGGGCAGAATTCTGGGTGTGCCTCTGCCCTGTGCTGGAGAAATCCAACTGCTTGGTAAGGCAAAGACCTTCACCAAAATCTGAGCTAGGAGGTCAGGGATGACCCAGTGCACACAAATTGAGAATACAAACCCAAACCTCTCTCTTTCTGGATTCTGCACGCTCTGGAACACCCCAAGCACAGCCCAGGGGCTCCTGGCCATGAGCAGGACACCCTGCTCCCCAAAATGTCCTTCCCATGCAGCTGGTCAAGGTTACTGTTTTGCTCTTCTGACACATTATCAATTACCCTGCCAACAGACTGATACTGGACCTGTAGTTTTCTTATAAAATAAAAAAACTGAGTTTAATTAAATCATCAGTAACTTGGACCTAATTATTTCAGACAGTATTTAATTAATGTTTCATGGACACCTAATGTAATTAGGGTTCCTTTAATAAGACCTTCTATGACATTAAAATATATGACCTTTATCTTTCTTATCATCCGTAGTCTGACAACTCAGATTTGTCATTTTCACTATAGGTATAGCTTGATTAAATAGAACAGAACATAAAATTAATCTGCCAAATTATACTTGTTTGTTTCTCTTTTTTTTTGCTACTTAAAGACTAATAAGTTAAGTCTTTTAATTAGCAGTGTCGGTACAAATGTTCATGCTGGCATTTTACCTTTGTGTTTTTTCAGACTGTTTCTTTTGTATATCATTTTTTATGACAAAAGTAGATAACAACCAGACTTTATTAATCATTGTGAAGGGTTCAATCTTTTAGATATGAAAAATAAGGAGCTATTCTTTACAGTAACAATGACTGGTTAATTTTTTTTTTAATTTTTTTTTTTTTTTTTTAAGTTTAAGACAATCTTGCAAGGCACTTCACTTTTCTGGTCACAAACTTTCCAAACATAAAACTGTAGTTTAAATATGAATGAATATAAGTGAGATTATTAGGTTGGCCTATACTTGCTTTTCAGGAGCTACAGGTTCTCTCTTCTTCACTCTTTTTTGGGGCAGTTATCAAGATCCAGTGAAAGAGCATTTGTCATGTGCAAAATGTAGAGAAAGAGAGTGATTGAAAGGATTTTATAGCCTTCCTTGGAACAGCACTCAGCTGATCCTGTTTCCTCACTCACCACAGAGCTTTTCTATCTCACTTTCAAAAGTAGAACTGCTCCACTGCCTTCACTCCTGCTTAGGCTCCACTCACTGAGGGAAATTTTTATTTAGAACGACAGCACAAAGCTTAAAAAGCAGAGGTGAAGCACGGTGCACTTTTTTTATTACACTAAAGAACAATTTGAGGAGAGATCCTCTAGAACAGGGAAACAATTTCTGTTGTTTTCTGTTCTCCCACTGAATAAAAACGAGCAGGACAAAGGAAACCCTTGGCTCAGAACCAGTGCAGGTGCTGAGGTGGAATATCTTTGCTTTGTTCCCAGTGGAGAGTGAAGAGAAGGGAGCAGTTCACTGACTCATGCTTTTATTCTCTTCATAAGGGTTCCAACACAGAGATGTTGTCGTGAGAAAGAACATTTTAAACACGTTGTTTAATACAGTCTTTGAGGTACAGCACTGTCCTCTGCTCCCCTTCAGGAAAGAGCAGAAACTCATGAAATTTAAGGCTCTGAAGAATCCCATTTAAGCCTGTGAAGATATTCCCACAGCTAAAATTAAACAGGAGCTGGAGGGTTTTGTTCCACAGACAGGGAACAGGCTTAGGGAACTGGCTGCTCTACACAGGATTTGTTGGTGTGATAAAGAAAAATGAGCAAGGAGCTGAAGTTGTGCTAATTATGGGTGGGAAAAGAGCAGCCTAAAGCAACAAAGTGCCAGGTAAACCCTTCACACCTAATGCCTCTTGATGTATTCTAATATTCTGCCATAGCCACATTGAGTATTTGGCAGTTTTTTCTGTGTGTAACCCAAAATTTGACACACTCACCTGGATGACATCACCAAGAGTTCACCTTCCTATCCTCCTGCAGCCCTGAGCCTTTTCCTGCTGACAGAACCAGGCACTTTCAGACCTGTTAAAGCTCCAGAAATGACCTGTAACCTTCTGCTAAATCCTGTTCACTGCAGATCTGTGGATTTGTAGCAGGTCTGTCACACTGTGAAATACATAAAAAATCCAAACAAAAAAACTCTATCAGATAGCAGAAAGGAACAGAGAAACTGTATCTGAAAAAGTAGCACCAGCATCTTGGAAAAAATGACAGAAATTCTTGCCTGGAGCCCAAATCTTCTTTCTTCTGCCATTAAAGCAGCCACATCCAGCACAGAGCAACCCTTGACTTCATATATTGGATAAAATTGTCATTTTGACTTATTAAGTCTTAATTAGTAGCTGTATGTTGTTTGCTGATTGCAGACTGTGATTAGTGTTGAGAATGCAGCCACTCATCAGCACCACTGCTATTCAATTAAGATTTTGAGATGTAATTAAGGCAGTGCCCAAGATTCATCCCACTTGCACCAATTCCCAGTAGGGGAAGAGGATGTGAAGGGGTTAAGCCCAGGAAATTCATCACTGCACAAACAGGCAGCTGCACAATTCCAGTGCTAGTGCTGCTCTGAGTCTGTGCTGAGCAAAATCTGCCACTGAAGAAAATTTTGGGGATAGGATTGTTTCACATTTTCCATTTGGTTATCAATAACCTGATGGTTCTCTCCTTGCAGATAGTTTGAGATATTTTACATCACACATCTTTATAGTCACCACAGTTAGATCTCATTAACACGGTGAAAATTGAATTATTTCAGAACAAAAAACACCTAATCTATCCATGGATAGTCAAGCAATATGAATAATATAGAAAAATCTATGGGATAAAAAAAAAAAAATCTTGATCCAACCATGTAAAAACAGATTAATCTGATTACACAGATTACTGAAAACCGGTCACCTTGGCTACATTAGGACCTTTAAAAGCAAACACAAATCAGTGAATCATTTTAATCAAATTTAATTTAGATTATACACTTTCACATAAAATCTAATTTAGTTGGAATGACTCGGTCATGACTTGTCTGCTCCCCACAGGACAAGGTTAAAGAGATTACATTTGGGTTCATGTCAGCAGCATCTGCTAGTTAGCTCCCTGAATGCTGATTTAATGAGAGAGGTTGTGCTTAGTCTCTTGGAAAGACTTCTGGTTTAGGCAGGTGCTTGAGAGATGTTATTAATTTAGTGTGATACAAAGAGTGATGTTATCACGCTTGGAAAACTCTTGTATCATTATTTTCACGTGCCTAATAACCCTGGTGGGTTTGTTTACATCTGATGAGCAGCTTTCGAGGGTTTCCCTTTAATCTCTGCCTAATAAACTCCTTTAGAGAGAGAGAGGAGATTCCTGCTAAAGGAAGAACAGCTTTTTTAATACAAACAATTATCTTGGGGCTTGTCTAGAAGGGGCAGCAAGGGAACATCAAGCTGCAATACGAACCTAGGAGGTACCAAATCCACAAATGGGCAATGCCACAGAAAATCTGCACCTCCAGTGAGCCCAGGGAGAGCACCTTGCTTATAGCCCACCTGCTCTGCTAACAGAGCCTTTCATTCTCTGTGTTCAGCTCTGCAGGGCCAGGTTCTGTCCCCCTGTGACCCACAGCCCTCAGGTTCTGTGTTGAAATGAACAGATGCATTGCAGGGAGTTGTTAGTTGATGGAAAAAGAGTCTCAGTGAGTTTAGAGAGCAAGATCTGTGCTGATGGAGCAGAACCAGAGGCAAGTCACTGTTTCTGCTCCTTCAGCCCCGTGGCAGAAGATAAGAAGGTAAAAACACACTGAAAACCTGTTGCTCAGTGCCTCACTCTGAACCAGAAAATTCCCAATGGCTTTTTGAATGACCATTGGCATCAAGATCTGTCCATTCCAGGCAGGAATCAGTGCTCAGGCACAGGATACGTCGGGTGCCTCTTGGACCCGATGCTGGGTGGGCAGAAATCAGAGAAATCAGGGAAATCAGAGAAACCAGGGAAATCAGAGAAATCAGACAAATCAGAGAAATCAGACAAATCAGAGAAATCAGAGAAAAGGTTGATGCCACAGATTTCCCCTGGGCAAGATTTCCACAAGGAAAGGACAGACTGAGAAACTCTGCACTTATCCAAACCTAACTGATTCCCTAAGCCAGCAGGTAAACTTCAGGCTTAAATGGATTTAAGTGTCCTTGAAGTACATCCCTGCCTATGCAGGAGCCTCTCATCCAAGTTTTTCTCTCCCACATCCAGAAGAGATTATCCAGGAATTCATTTGGGGGAAGTCACACCCATTTCACTGAAATCAATGGGAGTTCCATCAATTTTAGATATCCTGCATGTTTTCTGCTGGCTTTTTCAAGTGCTGTTTATGGTTCTCCAGAAGGGGAAAAAAAAAAGTAGTGCAACTATTAATCCCAGAAGTTCTGATAAAGAATTTTGAATAACAGTTGAAATTCATGCCAAAATTTTACTGTTTTGATGCAGAATTTCCCTGGTGGAGGGGCTTCAAACTCTCTCAGTAATTACCATAACAGCATAAGGGTCGAGCCATTAAAATAATCTCTGGCAATTCTGTGTGATTTGTGTTATTTATGAAGAATTCTGCAGACACAATGTTCTCTGCTGCACCCTCTGCTTCCTGTGGGTCTTCTACCCTTTCTCTTCCCCTGTGTATAAATGATCAATTCCTATATATGTACTAGAAGGATCTACATCTCCAAAATTAATGAATCCACGCTGAAGGAATACCATTTATATATGACATCCATAATAATATCAAAGAAAACTGGGCAAAATTGAGAAAAATGGGGACATACCTTATTACAATTACCTTCTATTCTAGCATATTTTTCTTATTAGCAGCGCAGACAAAAAGGCAGCCCTCCTATTTTATTTTAAATGAGCCTTGTAGGAGTATCTCATCCACTTCATTTTCATATGGAATTGCACTGTGGAGCCTGATCCTCCTTGCCTTTATCCAGACAAAATACTTATTGCTGTGCCTGGAAACAAAGTCTGTGGAAAGATGACAGGGTTAGGACCTGGGCTATGCACTTTTACCTGGGATAATCACTGACATTTGTTCTGTGCTGCATGTGGCATGCTCAAATTATCTTTTAAAAAGGAAAATACCCAAATACTGCACTTACCTTGGCCAGATTTTGGTAAGAAAAAGTGATGGGTTTCATCTGGCAGTGGCAAAATTCTGTGCCCCTTGTGACATGATTAGGCTTGTGTCAACATATTTCCCAATAAATTTGTGTTAGTGTTGAAAAACCAAATAATTCTGGCATCCAAATTATCGGAGTTTACAGTTTTACTTGCACAAAATGTGGAAAAGGGGATATTAAAGTTTTCTGTTATGTTTGTGTCATCTTGATAGGGATGTCCATCATTTCCAGCACGTCCCTGCTGTCCTGGAATGTCCTTCAATCCCCAGAGCTCACCTGAGTGAAATTCATAGAGAGAAAACCAAAATAAAACAAAAACAATCAAATTATGCAATATTGCATTCTAAATCTGAAATCTTAAGCACTGAGAAACAGATTTTGATGTGTTCTTTATTTGATAAGGGAATTTTAATCTTGGAGTGGTATGGAGAAAAGAATGCAAGAAAAAATAAAAAATAAAAATTAATAAAACAAAACAAAACAAAACAAAATAAAACAAAACAAAACAAAATAAAATAAAATAAAATAAAATAAAATAAAATAAAATAAAAATAAAATTAATAATAATAATAATAATAATAATAATAATAATAATAATAATAATAATAATAATAATAATAATAAAACAAAATGCTGACCCTAACAGTGCCAGAAATTGTCAGAGTTCATCCTGAGTTATGAACAGCCCTAATATGGAATTATCCCAGTAAACACACAATTTAATCTGAAATACAGCACAGACACCAAAACCCTCCTGCTTCGCTCAGGCTCCTGGAGGAAAGATAAATAGCATTGTCACTCCTCAAAATTAAGATTTTTAGAAAACTGGGAAAAAAGTGCTGTGCTTAATTACCCCTTTTAATGAGCTCACTAGGCAGCTCTTTGGGTGCTGCCATTACAGAGGGACAAGCAGAGCCTTTCACATCCTGTTTCTGTCAGAAATCTTCAGATGCAGAGGAACAGTTTTTCCTGCTCTTACAGTAATTTTTATTTATGGGCCACTTCTAGTGCAAATATTGACCTAAAATCAAATGCTAAGGAAGCTGAGTGACTTGGCAATAGAGATAGAGTAGGAATGTAAAGGATTAGAATGCTTATTGTACTGGAAAGAAGTTTATCAATACTGACAATTCTCACAGTGCTTAATCAAACATTTAAGACAGGTGGAGAAGCAGACAGTGAAGACTTGGGGGCTTTTGAACAATAAAAGCAAACAGACTGTCTTGTTAGAACATGTCAATTTCTGGTGGAATAAAGAAACACCTACAATTTAGTTACTCTTTTCATATAGATAACATTGGCTTTAGGGAGCAAACTGACTTGAAAATGACTATAACTCCTGAGGAAAACAAAGTACAACTTTCCTTTTTTTACAATCAAATTTTACTGTCTGCAGCTTGGTGTAAAAAGGATGATTGAGGATTTTTATTTTTTTTTTCCTTAAAGGCAATTTATTTTTTTAAAATCAACTCATAATAACAGATCTAAGGGTCTGATCCTTCAGTAACACATCTTGTATTTATATTACCAGAGCTCGAGTCTGTCTGGAGAGGAGCAGGAGCAGAGCTGGGAGCTCTCTCAGTCTCTGCAGGGTAAATTTGGGGAAGATTCACACAACTTCATTGCCTGGGCAAGATTTTCTTAAATAGCAAGTCTGAAAACTCCTGCTTGAAAATTTGCTGTTGATTCTGTTTACTTTTTAAAAAAAAAACACCCTGACTTAAATCCTAGAGCTTTGAGAAATATTCTTAGTGAGAAATCGGGATCCGATTTAAAGAGAAAAGAGATTCCAGTTTCTGGTTGGATTTCAGAGATAACTCTAGATTATTATCTCAGCATCAGTTCCACTGAGGGATTTACACTCAGATCAGAAAGCTCTTAGGCTGCCACTCGGTGTCTCATTACCAGAAATAAAGATCTGTAAATATTTTTTTTAAGAAAACAGGAGGCCAGGAATGTTAAATTCACATGTGGCAGAGCAGTAGGAATAAATACACTGCAGATTATGTGAGCAGAGAGAAGAGAAAGTCTCTTCCTTCAGATAATCTCAGCAGCCAACTAAATAATAGAAATAAGGCTGATTGCTTATCAAACTACTGGTAATATGACAGCTACAACAAAAACATAATTAACATCCAGTTACTTAGTGAAATTTAATCCTCAGAGCAGGACTCTGAGCTGGGTTAGCTGAAAACCAGAAAATGTAAAAAAGATGTTGAGTTCTAAAGTGAAATTAATTAAGAAGCAGTAAGCAGTTGAAAAGCAGTAAGAATTCAAACAGCAATTTATTCTCTTTTTCAGAATTGAGTGTGTATAATTCCACCTATCCTGAGTTCCCTTATGTAGACTGCTGCTACAATAAAATATCCTGAGCTTCCCACCTCCCCACACTGCCTTGAGCTCCTGGGAGCTCCTGGAAGTGTCAAATTCCCCTGAAACACTTCTGGCATTTGAACTTCATTTGTATATATTAGTTTTAACTACTTAGCACATGCAAGCACTCCCAAATTTCAGGTTATTGTTTGCTATTTGATCTCAATTATTGCTCCAAAATATATATATATATATATTTTTATCAAGAGGCTTCTGCTCTATTCGTGTTTTCCTACAAAAGTGGAAGATGAAACACAATTGCTCTGATGCAATGGATTTTGACTGCATGGCAAAGCTTCTAAACCAGAATATTTTTGAGAACAATGCCAACAAAAAAAGATAATCTGTTTAACAAGCAAGATTTAATCTTTCATCTGAATATCTGAGAATTGATATCAAACTTTGCAGCTGTATATCACACCTTGATTGTTCCTCAACAGTCTGGAAGGTGCCATCGAGTTGTAGCTCGATTTCAATATCCAAAAATGCAGTTTGCATTTTGGCAGCCTAGATGGTTGTGTTTACAGCAACCCTCCCAGTCCCCAATTTCATATTGCTCCAGGCACCTCTCAGCTGCACCTTGCTGCTGCTCAAAGCCCAGGAGTGGCCTGGCCAGCTGATGAATATTCAGGAAGGTGGATTGGGGTGTGTTTGTCCTGTCTCACATGTAAATGGGGCTGTCCTGGTGGCCATTCACACCTGCTGAGGCTCCATATGCACATACAGCCCTGGCAGCTTCTCATGCAGATTATAAATTCTACTGCATGTCCCGAAGACTGAAAAATCCCCTTTAAAATCACCCTGCTATTTGTGTTAAAACGGTTTTGCCTCATTCTGCACCCTTCTGTTCTTGTTCTGCGTTTATTTTTTTAGGTGATTTTGGTTTCTAGTAAGAAGCACATCACCATTAGTAACATCCTTAAGCACATTCCTGTGACACAGAATTCACACCAAACAAATAAAAATATGCAGTGCACAGCTTTTATTTATTAATGATTTTAATTGTCGTGTTTTGGGCTCCTATTCCTCATAGGGAATATGCAAGTGGAGACATCCATGAATTTAACTCGTTTGAATCAGTCAGTTGAAGCCACTTGCAAAATCATCCCAGCAATGTTATTACCCTCAGTGAATTGAATTATCATTTTTCTACCCATTTTCTAAAGATGGAGTAAAAGCACTACTTATCTGTTTCCTAAAAAAAAAAAGCAACAAACCAGGATGTATTTTATTATTATGCCAGTGCATCAAAAACCAGTAATAATCAAAGTCAGTGGTATAACAACATTGTAAAATTTGCATCAAAAGTTATTTATTGTGATTCTCTATATGCTTTATCATCTATAATTCCATCACCTTGTCATTAACTACTCTTAAAGTGGGAAGACAGCAGGGATTAATCCAAAACAGAGAGTTTTCTCAAAAATGTCCTGCTCCTATGCCTCAAACTTCAGAAATGAGAATACAAACTGCCTTGTGAGCAGAACAAATTTCTGGGAAAGACTCATAATTGTGTGATATTACCTTAGTGCTAAATAAATAGAAGAAGTAGAGCTCTGTGCTGTCTAATTCCTGCCTGCAACTGCACTGTTATTTAAGTGGAAATACTGATTCAGTCTCACACAACGACCACAAAAACAAAACAGGGAGATTTTTTTCAGTTTCATCTTGTCCTTGCTTTAAATTGCTCGGTGATTGTGCCTGCCAGTGTGTGTGTACACACATGTATTTCTCTTATCTGAAACATTGATATCAATCTGTAAAACACCAGAATTTGGGGAGCATAACGTGAAGAGCTAAATGGTATTGATCCCTCTAAAAGTGTCATCAGAGCCTGTGTTTGATCAGTGGGTTAGAAGTATTTATATACTTTTATAGATCTCATATCCTTTAGATATAATATCCTTTATAAATATATAAAGGATATATAAATTTATATTTATATAAATATATAAAGGATTTATAAATATGTAAAGGATATAAATATCCTTTAGATATGATCTCACACAAACATGCATCATCTGCCTGGTGCCATGAGCATAATAAGTAAAAATCATAATTTAAAAATCCCTCTCATTTTGAGAACATGTGACTGATAAAAATGGGAGGTGTGTGATTATTATAATGATCTTGGCTCTACTCGAGGCAATAAACAAATCAGATATTTCTTCAAGTCTGTAAAAATGTTGCTGCCTGTCTAATTAGCTCAGAGCAAAAATGCATCAAATGAGTAGTGGTAGCAGGATTCAAATGCTCCTTTAAATTATAAAAGCAGTTTTTCTGATACAAATCTGAATGTGGAAATGTTAATATTTTTTTTTACTGTGTGTGATATGAATGCAGGTATAAGGAGAAAGATCCGATTCACAATTATTTAAAATCAAAAAAATCCTCTATTTCATCTCGAGTGCGGCGGTGTGAACAGAAATGAGATCTGTTCATCCACACTTTCCTGACAACTTAACTTGGATAAATTAATAGTTAATATTAATTAATATCAGATAATTAATGCAAATTAATTATTTGATTATATTTTGTGTTTATGGGTGCAGGAACACGACACACATTTCTCTTAGAACTCTCAGTTTGCCATCACTGTGTCATAATTGCAACTTATTGAAGAGTTAATGATGCACAAATGAGTAGGGAAAACCAAGGATTTCCAGCTCAGTGTACATAAGGCAGCAACACCTAACAAACAGTGGCAATTTTCTTTTGTAACCATATGGGATCAGCCCAAAAAAACCTGGAGAAAAAGGGTTTTTTTTGACCAGTCCACATCCTCTGTGCCACCTTGTCCTTTCTTGAGCAGAAAGTTATCAGCAAACAGTGGAACTCTCTTCATCTTCCAGCAAAGGTTCCTAAGTAAAATATAAAAGCATGAATCTCAGTCCTGTGTCAGCCCAGCAGCTCTCACATCCCATTTCAACCTGGAAGTGAGAGCTTTGCAAACCTTAAAAATGTGCACTTGGCTCAAGCTCAAGTCTTTACTTGATTAATCTCCAGCCCTGGTGTAAGTTATCCATGGAAAATGATCAGTGGGAAGTGTGAGCATTGCTTAATTCTGATTGTGCATTTCCATCCAACAGCCCAGGCACCTTTTCTCTGCAGATCTCACTTCCCCAGGCACTTTTAATAAAAGGAAATCCAAAGGAATGATAACATTGTAAATTTAAATGTGTTCTGTGGCTCGGGATTAGTTTTGGATAGAGGAAACAGTAACAGGAGAAGGTTTTACCTGGTGCAGCACTGGAGAAGCACCTGTGGGAGGCACAGGCTGCCCTCTCCTGGGAATTATCCCGTTTATTTATGCAGGAGTTGTGGGACGTTCCCTAAGGAGGGAGGGACACGAGATCATTATTCCCATTTTTGCTGGCACACCAAGGTGCAGGCTTTGTTTTTTGGCAGACACCCTAGCTATCTGTGTCTGTCTTAAGCATCTTGCATGAGTTTGAAATAAATAATTTGGGTTTTTTTTCAGACTAAAAAGTCTCATCTTTTTAAACTCTCTTTAGAAAGTTCTTTTTTCCTTTTTTTTCTTTTTTTTTCTGCTATAAGTACTGCAGTAAAATATTTCCTGTGTCACTCCAGTCAGTCCCCAGCTCAATCAAACCAGATTCTTTACATATTCCTGAGCCAAGTTACAAGGAAGTAGAGCTTTGGATGGGATTTTTAACAGTTTCTCCTCTTTCTGGATTCTTTTGTCCTGGTGTCTGGTTTGGAGTGTTCCCAGGGAGTAACAAAATGTACATCTGTACATCTACAACATGTTCCTTGTTAGTGCACCTTGGTTCTGAGTATTTTCCAGCTTGTGATGTTTATGGGCATGGTCCATTACAGAAATGCAAATGGCCAAACCCTGTGCTAATCTGATTTATTCCAAGAGATCTGCTCCCAGATATCTCCTATCTATTCCAGAGACTTTTCCCACATTACTAATTTGCCTATTTCTGAATCTACCTAAATTGACCAGGGCTTGCTTCCCTCACATGGAATTGTGTTCAGTGAAAACTGCATTTATTGCAATATACTCAAATACCACGACAGGAGGAGCCATAAACAGCCTCAAATGGAATTTCTGGTTCATCTTTTTAGTGGAATCTGGAGAACAGAAGAACAAATTTCTCATTTTTATTCAAAGACTGTCTATGAACGTTGCAGTGCTTTGCGTGGGTTTGCTGCCAGCCATTCTTTGTGCAGCTGAGCTTGACTCAACCTGAAATGAGAAGCAGCAATACTGTTGATAAGAAGAGTTTGTGTTTTCATGCAAAAGTAAGGCACAAGTGCCTCCCTCTAATTTTCATCAGCTTTCCTGGGAGCCATTGGTGTGCAAATAGAGCAGGCTGGAGTCTTTATGGACTTTGTGTATAGAAATTGGAAAGCAGATACAGAAATCATCTGCATTTGCACTGATTAAAATTACAAAATGATAAATATCACCTGTTTTCTTAATGATCTGCAATGGTTTTACAGCTCCAATCGAAATCAATCTATGAATGAAACAAACTCTGTGCAATAGATTTCTGCAAGCTAAGCCCAAACCCTTCACTGGACATAGTTTAGACATACCTTGTTTGTGAGTTTTTTCAAATCAAGTTAAATCAAAGTGGAAGATGAGAGTTTTGTGAGATCACACCATTTTCCAAAGGGTTCCAGGGTTCTTTCTGAAAAAGAAACTGAACTTTTTACTGATGGGCTTTTTTACAAAAGTGGGAATGGGGTGAGCCAGGACAGAGGCAACTGACAGGAGGAAAAGGGAAACAAGGCAGAAACTGCATGGTGTGACTTTCTAAATGGTTCCTTTGGGAGCTTTTTCTCCCCTGTGGGTCCTCCTGCACTCCCTTCCTCACTTCCTAAGGGGATTTTCAGGACTGCATCCCAAACCTCCTCTTCCCCTCCATGCTCCCCTCACTTTTGCTCTCTGGGTTTGGTGGATTCTTTCCTCTTTTCTGTCCTCAGGATCATCCTGTGAGCCTCATACACACGGAGCTCACACATCCAACCCTCCTGGGAACCCCTCATTGCTGTCCCACAGAGCAAGGAGCACCATCTCCAATAATTACCCTGCATGTGCTGCTGGTAGGTGCAGAGAATGGAGTCTAGTGTCATCAGAAAGGCTTCTTAACCAGGGAAAATGGAATTTTCCTTGGATTCTTTGAATGAAAATTGTGTTGTGTACACCAGCAGCAAGATCCACTCTGTCCCTCTAGATGCCCTTTGTGAAATTGGTCCACCTGTTTCAGAAATGGCATATTTTACCTATTTTACCTATTTTACAAGTCCTTAATTTCTGTATCATTGCACAAATTCGTCCCCTGCAAGTGCCTGCTGCACTTGCCCTGCTAGGAGAGGAATTGTCTGCAGAGACAATTCAGAGCTGGACCACTGCAAGGCAGGAATTTGAGTATTTCTTGGGATACCTTGAAAATCAGGTAATTGATTTGAGCTATTACAGATAGGAAGGATGAGTGATGGGTATCAATTTAAATGGTGCAGGTATTTGTGACCCACATTCAGGTCAGAAATGTGTCCCATGGAAATATAATAATTGTTCCTCCCGTGAGTGCCATGTCTGTTATTTTATATCTATTTTATTCATAGATGCAGGTGTATAATTTGCTTTGCAGAAGGCACATATTGCCCTCATTTATCAGTGTGTGTTGGGGGGGAAAAAGAGCAGAAAGGATTTTCAGGGCTAGCGAAGTTCTCTCATGACTGGGACTGGAATGGTCAAAGAAGTTGAGCCACTGTTGATGTGTTGATGTCTTGTAGATAAAACAGCTCCAACCCCAACTGCTCACTCTGCTCTGCAAAGCTCTTTAGGTTCCTTATTTCTCTATTTTTCCTGTATTTTTCTCGTCGGTCTGATACTTAATTTCAGGTGAAATGTTCGGGATTCGCTTGTTCTCCTGCAGACACTACTCACCCTCAGCTCCTTTTCCATCAGCACTGACAATTGCAGCAGCGGGAATGGGTTTTCCCAAGTTCTTAATCTCCTCAGGGATGCAGATCTTGATGTGGGTTTTGTGTTGTAAATCACAAAGTCTCCACGACACTTGAGCCGCTCATTTGCATGGAGGGAGGTTTTTCCCACTAGTTAGCAGGGGTAACTTTACTGAGACAAAATAATTTCAAATCGAATGACGTTGTAATTAAGTTCTTACAAAAAAAAAAAAAAAAAATAAAAAAAAAGGAAGGTTTGTTCCAGTAAAAACTGAGGCAGAAGTTTGCATTATTCGTAATTTTCTAACTGCTCTCAAGCAGGGAGATTACTTCAAATACTGACATGAGTGACTCCACTTTGGGAGTTAGGAGATCATTCTTTAGCAGATTAAACAATTTCTTTTATTCTTCTCTATCTCTGGGCCAGGGTGCAGTGAAGGGAGATACAGACACCAAATTGAAAGCTGTCATTTGTATTTCATACTAAAATCACTTCTAGCTAGAAGACAAATATGATTTAGGTTTTTGGACAGGGAAAAATAATTTTTCTTGAACATTCACTTGTTCAGAGATGGAAAGGATTAAAAGACACCTTATCACAGCAAAACTAATTCATATTTATTTCATCAGCCCTTTGAATTAAACATCTAACCTGATTTCCAAACAAATAATACAACAGGGAAGGAGACAGAAAGACAAATAAAGACACAGGAGTGGGGAGAGGGAAAGGAGAAAGTATGAAAGCCATGAATAAATTAATAGAAAGGACAAAAAACAATGTGTGTGTAATCTTTGTGACTTTATGGGGTTTTTTTTTAAAGAGATCTCTACAGTCCAGCTGAGTTAATATGAGAACTGAACTTGTTTACAATAAAGCTTTGTGGTTATTGTGTTTAAATCATTACTGAAAGACTATTTCAACTACAATGTATCAATTGGATAATAACAAATTATCATTTACTTGTTACACCTAATCATAAAAGCGTGGCTAGAGAGAAATGGTAGGGGAAGAAAGGATTGATTCTATGATTGTATCTCAGATTCACAAGAAAATCTTGTATTATTTTTATATGCAGAAGAAATAGTGCTCAAAAATAATGTTCAAACGAAATAACTTGAAAGACAGCTCGTATTTAAAACTCATTACACAGCAAGTTAGTTTTACATTTTGAGAGTAGAAGTATTATTTCTAAAATAATAATGGGTTAAAAGTAATGTGTGGAGAACCTGCCTGACATAATCTCTCTGCCCTGAGTGTTATGAAAGAACACTCAATTTAATTCAGAAGATCCGGCATTAATTTTTGACTAATCAAAAGACAGCAGAGTGTTATTCAGCATTGAATTTTCCTCGGGTTCTTCAGTCCTGTTTTGTTTTCTCTGCAGAATGCATACAAGTATGTGATGCAAAATGTAATTATTTGATGTGCAGTGGAAACATCCAGCTACCTAACGTGAAGTTTGTCGTGTTTTACCAGCTCCTTTACTGAATATAATCCACCCTGATTGACCTGGAGAATGCTGTACTGGGCTGGCTGAGTATTGCAAAATATGGAATATTAGTTAACTGATTCTAATAAAAACAAAAGGAAAATGGGAAGGCTGCCTGCCTGCCCTGTCTCAGGCTTTTTTTTGGTGCAACAGAGTTTATATTCCCCTCTGTGTTTTTCCGCTTTCCTTATTTGAAATGAACAGCTGTAATTGAAAAGCAAGAAGCTCTATGGTTTATAGAAATAGGTGTTGTTAAGAGCCTTAGCCATCTAATTTTCTTCCTATTGCAGGGCAGGCTTCCTATTGTCTGTCCTTTAGAGCTAATTTCTTTTCTGATCAAAAGGCCCACATCATTGAAAAGGTAGTAATGACTATTCATTTGCTTGAAACCTCCATTCTGCAGCCTGCAAAGCTTTATTTAGAAACTGCTATTTCTTTCTAAAAGGAAAATCTCATTTGTGTCCTCTATAATGTCAATTAAAGTAGAATATATTTTAATTATATATCCTGGAGAGAAACCTTTCAGGATCTCAATTTGCTGTGCCAGTGATACAGGCTGTAGTCTGAAACAATATGTGCCTTCAAAACTGTGTGTCAGAGAGGAGGAATAAGGTGTGTTTTGATTTGAATTTGCCACTAATGAATAGTTTATTTGCAGCTAATTAGCAAGTTAGAGTTTTACAATTAATATCCGATTTCTAAACCTGCTGCTAAAAAGGAGCACGGCCATGATTACCAGTAAATAAGGTGGTTATTGCACCTGTACAGAAAACTCCCGAGGAAACATTCGCCAAGTTTTAAACGGGAAAAACAGAGATGATTTGAGTTTGTGGGGGGGTTTTTTTGTGTGTTTTAGGAGAGCAGAGACAAGCACAGCAACAAGTACCGGGGAGGGGAGGGGAGATTCCCGGCCGGGGGAGGTTCCCTGTCCCTGGGGAAGGAAGGGGCTGCTGCCACCCCAGGGCCATCCTAAAGACATTTCAGAACCACCCCAGGGCCACCCTAAAGACATTTCAGAACCACCCCAGGGCCATTTCAGAACCACCCCAGGGCCCAAGGAGGGGACAGCAGGGCTGCCCTTGCCGGGGGCGCTCGGCTCGGGGCGGGGAGGACAAAAGGAGCTGAGCTGTGAGAACCATGGAGCCGTTCAGGTTGGAAAAGGCTCCCTGAGATGGGCGAGGAAAGCTGGAGCTGCCAAGCCCAGCTCTGAGCCGCATCCCCGCGGCGTTGAGGCGTCCCCAGGGATGGGAGCTCCAGCCCAGCCGTGCTGGGGCTGGATAATTCTTTCAGGGGGTTCTGTACAGTAACAGCGAGGGGAAGTTGCAGAAAGTTCCTGTTGCTGTCTCATCCAGCGGGGAGGAGGTTTCTGCCAGGCTGGGGACAGCGGGGCTGGTCTCTTTAGCATCGCTTTTCGTGCTCGTTTTTCCCTCGGTGGTTTCGTGTGAAAACACAGGAGCTAAACCTGTGTTTTCCTCGGGGTTCCGCAGCGAGTTATCCTGTGCTGGTGGTCCCCTCCTCAGCTCTGTTAATTGGTAACTCGGAGTTGGAGAGTCCTTATTAGCAAACTGCCCCTCTCCGCATCCCTCCCCTCCCGCTGAAGACAAATCCGTGAGGCGATTGCCAGGAGGGGCTGTTTGTCAAAGGCTAATAAACAAATTCCTCGCGAACACCTGAATGAGCCAGGGCGAGGAACAACCCAATTAAAAAACGGGAGCTACTGGTTGTTTTTTTGTGGCGGTGGAAACAATCCGGGCTCGAAAAGGGTCTATTCAGAGGGCGCTCCGAGAGGTCTGTTTGCAGCCCGCTATTGTTGTCAGAAGCCAAATAAAAGTTCAGCTGGGGTGGGGGGAGAGGGGAGGGAAGTGATTAAATTAAAAAAAATAAAAAAACATTCACCGCTGCCTCCCGAACGCGCTGGGAGGCTCAGTTCAAAGGGATCGAGCTATGCCCAAACGACGCTGCCCGGGTTTACCCACGCACTTGAGATTTTTGTTCCTAAATGTTGCGATTTTTAATGATGTCATCAGAAGTAACCCTTGCATCCCCGGATCGGAGAGCAGCAGGGACAGCTGGAGGCTCTGGTACGGCTGCGATCTCCACTCTGGGGAAGGCACGGGAAGGAGCTGGAGCTCGTTTGTCAGAATTAATGATTTTTGCTGTTCCCTGGCCGGGCTGGGAGGTGGCTCCAGCCGTGTCAGCCCTGTGAAGAGGGAGGCAGCAGCCTCACAGGAAACCTCGAGAGGTGTTTTAGCGTGACACCTAAATGGGGGATAAAACAAAAAAAAACAATCTCCTAACGACCTTCGGCTGTAGAAGCAGCCTCGAATGGCCCATTTAGCGGCCGCGTTACCACGCTGAAAACTTCTGGGGGAGGATGTGAATGGCAGCCTGAAACAGGGATCACGGGAACTTTTATCTTGAGCATCGCTAAAGGCTGGGCGTTTTCGGACGATCAACCTAGCGAGGGTCAGCGGGGTCCGAACGAAAGGGGCGCCCAGCTCCCTTGTCTGGGCAAATTTCGAGGAAGAGCCCTCGCTGATCTCGGTGGGGAATTAGGCTGGTGGGCAAGAGGATGTTCTAATAACAGGATTAAACGGGGCCGGGTTCGTACATACAGTTCTTTAAAAGCCAGCGATCCTCCCTGACACAGTTCCAAGATTTCCCCGAGCTCTTTCTGGAGCTGCAATTAACATATATTAATGACTCTTTCTTATTAAGCGTTGATCGCGCAGAAACCCCGGGCAGACGCTTTCGAATGGCCCTTTCCAAGCGCGGGGTCTCTCTCGCGTTCAAGTTGGGTTGTGCTGTAAACTCCTTATCTCGCCTCACCCTCCTTTGTCACCCAAATAAATAAATAACAATAATAAAAGGCTCCTCAGCCTTTGACAACTGTATTTACACGACCTCAAGTGTTCTCCGACCCCCACCAGACACACGGGGCTTCCCTCGTAGCGAATTTAAGAAAATGGCTCCAGGCATCAGGTTTCCCCCTCGCCCCATTTATTGTGCCGGGCTGGGTCCCCTCCTGCTTTCCGCCCCTTCCCCGGGTGCCGGCAGCTCCGCAGGCTCCGTTCCCCTTCCCGGGGAGCTGAATTTGCAGTCAGGGGTGGCGGAACGGGGTCTCAAAGCGCGCTGCGGTAACTTTGGGGAGCAGCGGCTGCTCCAGCGGGCTCGCCTCTTCCCTCCTGCTCCCCACGGCTCCTCGCCGGCGCTTTCAGGGCAGGGACAAGGAAGGACAGAGCCACAGGCGGTCTCAGGTGCGGGGTGGCCGCGGGAAGGGGCTGCTGGTGGCCACAGCCCCGTGGTCGAGCGGGGGCTCAGCCGGGGAACCGCGGGGAAAGCCCCGAGGGAAGGAGGCTTCGGGCTCCCCCTCCGCTCCCAAAGGCCGCCGAGAGTTTGGGCACACAGCACTAACGCCGAGGCTGAGGGATTGGAGCAGAGCTCACCCCTTCTGCAAACAGCAATCAGCCGCATTTTGAAGTTTTCCTCAGGTCATGTGCGGCTCGGGAAGCCAAGAGCAGCGGGAGAGTTACAGAGACCTGTGAAGTCTGGAAATCCATCGGTCTGTAGTTATAATTTTATTCAGTGAGGTTCCGTTCTTTTACAATATTACCGGTGTTTCAAGAGAAATGTTGTCTTGGTTTGAAATAATATGGACCTTAAAAATGTTGAAGAGGCTGGCTTTGGGAAAAAAAATCTCTAATTTGAGAATTGAAAGACAAGAGTCTGAAACTTAACGTTGTAATATTTATTTAAACATCGACAAAAACACTATTCTGGGGGATTTCAGCACGTCCTCTAATTCTCTATATAGCCCAATTTTTTGTTGCATGTCAGCGTGTCCAGTCCCTCCAACAAACGCTCATATAAAGAAATATCAAAGTGTTATCAGGATATAAATCAGTCCGATTTCCTGCCAGCCTGGCAGATCTTAAACCCCAAATGGAGGGACCAAAATATTTTGATGGTTAGAAGTTAATTACGATTGTCTGAAGCTTTTCCAATATTATGCAAAAGTTACACGCGAACCATTCCCGCCTGGAACAACCCTTCCGCTGTCACCCTGTCCCCTCGGGCTGCCAAATTTTGACTTCGCTCAATACACCAGCAGCAAACCAAGCAAAAACCAAAGTGCTGACTACACCACAGCCGCTCGCAAGCGGGATTTATTTCCCCCGCGACGCTGTTCAACAGATCATTTTGTCAAAAAAAGAGAAATCCATACAAAACGAGTGAGTCCTTCAACTGCTAAATCCCAGCAGCGTTCAGACGGGCTCAAACCAACCCCCTGCACTCCACCGTGCTGTTTCCAGAGTGTCTCCAGTGCCCGCCTGGTCCCCGCTCCCGCAGGAGGCGCCGTGCGGGCTGGAGCGGGGCCGGGGGCTCCTCAGCACCGCCCTGCCGAGCCCCCCGGGCCCGGAGCCCCCTCTCCAGCCCGGAGCCCTGCCCTGGAGGTCTCCTCCTCCCCATTACCGTCATTGCACTCCCGCTCTTGTCTTTGGGGTGACACCGGCGCCTGCCACCCGGGACCTGCGGCGGCGGCATCGCTCCTCGCCGGCCAGCCCAGGACGGGACGGGAGGCTCGGACACGTCCCCACCTCCAGGCTCCTGACCCTCCCCGGCGCCCCACACGCCCCTGGGGCATTTTGCTCATAGCTACAGCGGCGATGCTGCCCGCATCCTCCGGCAGCGAGGCTTTCCCCAGCAGACTGCGGCTCGCTTTGCCTCTCCTGCCCCAGCGCTGCCCGGCCCGGAGAGCCGCCCGGCTTCTCCAGAGAGAGCAGGAGCGGAGGCTGCGGGAGGAGGATGAGGAAGCGCAGGGATGGGGCAGCCCAGCCCGCCCTGCCCCGGTCCCCGGCGGAGAGAGCTGTGCCCTGTCCGTGCAGGTGCGGTGTCCGTGCCTCTGGAGAAGGAAGGGAAGGAGGGGTAAAGCGAGGGGAGGGATGGGCAGGGAAGCCGGTGATTGACAGCTCAAGTGGGCGCCGCTCCACTCGCATATCCGCCGCCAAAGTTTTCTTTCACACGGAGAGAACTTTCTGTTGCCATGAAACTCGGGGGATTCGCAAGCGCTGTCCCCTCTGCCTCCCCCACCCCCCATTTTGGGGCAGCCGAGTGGAAAAGCTCAAGTGGCAGCGGGGTGGGTGCAGGTGGGGATCGCTGGGAATGCCCGGCCGGCAGCCACCCATCCGGGCCCCGCTCCAGCCCCTCTCCCACCGACAGCAGTGCCCCATCCCATCATGGCAATGCAGATTTTCCCCCAGGCGACAGCCCAGGAGCGGAAGAGTTTAGCCCGTCCATCCTTCCCCCGCTCCGGGAGTGCGTCCGTGCAGTGCGGGCTCACTCGGTCTCCAGGCAGCCCCTCCGAGCTTGGCACGGGGCTGCGCATCCGCCCGGGAGCCCCAAACCCCTTTGTGCCCGGCCAGCGCTCCGCTCCGCCCCGCTCCTCCTCCCCAGGGCCCCGCAGGACACCCCGGGGCCGCTCCGTGTCCCCGGCACGGCCGCAGCTGCGGGAGCCGCTCTGCCCCGGGGGCAGCTGCGGGGCCCGGGGGCTGCGGCATCCCCCGAGCCCGGGAGCCTCCTCCCGAGCCCCGGGAGCCTCCGCCCGCCCCCGGCCGCTCCGTTCCCGGCGTGGGGCTGTCGGGAAGCGCTCTCTGATTGGCCGCCGCCCCCCCATTTATAGCCCGTCAATCACGGACCCCCGCGATGAGCGCGCCCGCGGGAGCCGCTCCGCAGCGCAGCAGCTCCGCCAGCACCTCGGGGAGCGGTGCCTCTGCCCGCCGCACAAACTTCCTCCTTCTGTCGCGGCAGCCGCCCAGGCAGGTTTTGCTGTATTTCTTTCTTTCTTTCTTTTTTTTTTTTTTGGTTTTGTTTGAACTTCCTCTCCCCGCTCGGTGCCCGCCCGCCCGCCGCCCTGGCGCACCTTCTGCCGGCCCCGGCCATGTACAGCATGCTGGAGACGGAGATTAAAGCGCCGCAGCCCTCGGCGGGCGGCACCGGCGGCAACCCCGCTCCGGGGAGCACCGGCAAAGGCACCGGAGGCGGCGGGGCCGGCAGCGGAGCGGGAGCGGGCTCGGACCAGGACCGGGTGAAGCGGCCCATGAACGCCTTCATGGTGTGGTCCCGCGGGCAGCGGCGGAAGATGGCCCAGGAGAACCCCAAGATGCACAACTCGGAGATCAGCAAGCGCCTCGGCGCCGACTGGAAGCTGCTGAGCGACGCCGAGAAGCGGCCCTTCATCGACGAGGCCAAGCGGCTGCGGGCCGTGCACATGAAGGAGTATCCGGATTACAAATACCGGCCCCGGAGGAAGACCAAGACCTTGCTGAAGAAGGACAAATACTCGCTGCCCGGCAATCTGCTGGCCCCGGGGGGGGGCAACGCGGTGAGCAGCCCCGTCGGGGTGGGGCAGAGGATTGACACTTATGCCCACATGAACGGCTGGACCAACGGGGCTTACTCGCTGATGCAAGACCAGCTGGGCTACAGCCAGCACCCGGGCATGAACAGCCCGCAGCTGCAGCAGATGCACCGCTACGACATGACGGGCCTGCAGTACAGCCCCATGATGTCCACGGCCCAGACCTACATGAACGCCGCCTCCACCTACAGCATGTCCCCCGCCGCCTACGGCCAGCAGCCCTCCACGGCCATGAGCCTGGGCTCCATGGGCTCCGTGGTGAAATCCGAGCCCAGCTCTCCGCCTCCGGCCATCGCTTCCCACTCGCAGAGGGCCTGCCTGGGAGACCTGCGGGATATGATCAGCATGTACCTGCCCCCCGGCGGGGATGCCACAGACCCTTCCTCCCTGCAGGGCAGCAGGTTACACAGCGTCCACCAGCACTACCAGAGTGCCGGGACTGCCGTGAATGGTACCGTACCACTAACTCACATATAAACTTGTGGCTGCTCCGGACGGTTCCCCGTCTTAATCCTTAACCCCACCACCGCTCCCTGACCACACCGGGACGTACGGCAGTGTTGCTCGGCTTAGCAGACTTGATACTAACTCTGGAGAAATTTTAAAAAGGAAATCCGTTAGTTGTATTTTTTTTATTATTTTTTTTTTTTTGGTACAAGAAATAATATTTGAGCAAGTTTGTTTATTTTAATAAAGCACAACTCCTGCCTCCTAGAAGCCGCTGTGAAGTTTTCAAACCACGGCAACTCCTTTCCTGGTTTCGGCTAGGTTGGGCACGGTTTTATTCGCTTAAAAGTTTTTTAAAAAATCTTGCATCTTCCAGTTTGATTTCTAGCCTTGCAATGACTTAAACAAAAACCGCGGGCTTTTGTTTTTAAAGTCGGTTGTTCACATAATCTCTGTGGTTTATTAAGTGTTTTGTTACCGACCCTCGCTTGGTTTCTATCCACAATCTGTAGCTTTCACGACTTTTTAATTTTGAGGTTTTATTCCTTGAAAAGGGGGAGGTGGGAGAGAGCAGAGCTGTGCGGGTCGCAAACGCATTTCTTTTATTTATAGTAAGTTGTGTGTCTTGGTTTTCCTTAAGCTGTAAACTTATGTAAATGGGTTTGTGAGTTTTACTGTGAATCATGTTTTGACATATCGGATGAAAAAAAAAAAAAGCGTTTTAGTTTTGTTACCGGATTCCTTCCGAAAAAAAAAAAAAAAAAATCCAACCAAATACTCCGTTCCTGTTCCTAGTCCTCGTTTGCTTCCTTCTCCCAAACGAAGAGAGATCAATAAATTTTCTATCAGGCACGTCGGCGGTGTCCGGGCGCTTTGTGCGGATCCTGCGGGGAGCGGGGCAGGGCCGAGCCCGCCCCGGGGCTCCCACCGGGAGCTGCCGGCGCTTTTCGGCTGCGCTTCTGCCAAGCCTGGCCTGTGTTTTGGGGGGCGGGAGAGGGGGGAGAATGCGCTCCTTAGATTTGGTTTTCATTAAAACTGGAGCGGGATGCGGGCCGCAGAAGCATCGCTGCGCTGCGAGCCGCGGCCACTTGTTGCCTCCGGGCCGCCGGGGAGCGAAGGAGATTGTCTCCGCCTCGGCTTGTTGTGCTTTTTATTTCTTTCTCTTTTTTTTTTTTTTTTTTTTCCTGTCAGGAGGATTTGCCTAGAAACGCCAGCTCATCTAAAATATTTACAAAAGTAAAACCCGTTGGGGAACTCTTAATTAGACTCCATTAAAAATGAATGGTTACAGGAGTCCCCAGAGGAAATAAATAATTCAGTCTTTTTCAGTATGTTTGGCGAGTGCTTTGAGTCTGGACAACTTTTCCTTCCTTTCCCTGCCCTTTTTATTATTTTTTTGTGTTTTTTTTTTTTTTTTTTTTTTTTTTTTTAGGGATGTGCATTACTCTGGGGTGGGCGCTGCGGACCAGCCCCCGCGGGGTCCCGGGGCGGCCGGCGGAGTTGAGCATCGCTTGTGCCCCGCTGCGGGCTTCGAGCATCGCTTGTGCCCCTCTGCGGGCTCCGAGCATCGCTTCTGCGGGCTCCGAGCATCGCTTGTGCCCCTCTGCGGGCTCCGAGCATCGCTTCTCCCCCTCTGCGGGCTCCGAGCATCGCTTCTCCCCCTCTGCGGGCTCCGAGCATCGCTTCTCCCCCGCTGCGGGCTCCGAGCATCGCTTCTGCCCCTCTGCGGGCTCCGAGCATCGCTTCTGCCCCTCTGCGGGCTCCGAGCATCGCTTCTGCCCCTCTGCGGGCTCTGCTCCTGCCGGCTCCCCGCCTGTGTCTCCGGCAGGGCCCGGGCCCCGAGCTCTCCGCTCCGCATCCCCGTCCGAGGTGCTGGGGTTTGGGGTTTTTGGGTTGCGGGGATCTGCCCCGCCACCCCTCACCGACAGCGGCTTCGGGGACGCTTTGTGCCCCTCGGCTGCCCGGCGTGGTCGCATCCTCGTTCCTTCCCCACCGCGGGGATGCCCCGGCAGCGGCTCCTGCCTTCCTTCTCCTCCGGGAAGCACGGCCAGGCTCGGGCAGGGCTTTCATCGGGCTCTTCCAAGGGGTGAGGTTGTTCAAAGCTCCCCCGGAGCCCCGCTGGAGGCGGGTGCCGGCTCCGGGCCGGTTCCCGGGGCAGCTCCCGCAGCGGGGGAAGCTCCGGGTCCCGCACGCTGCTCCTTCCCGGGACCGACCCCGGGCAAAACCCGGGCACCGCCACTGCCCCCGGGACGGGCTGGGGGCGATCCCTCTGTGAATGAGAACCCGGAGTGTTTCATACCCACAGCTCAGTTCTTCCGGCAGATTTCTGGTGAAATCTGGCAAACCTGTGGCGCTGCTTCTGCCACTTCGTGCTGCTGTCCTTCTGTAGGAGCAGGAGAGGACAGCAGCTCGTAACACGACTCGCCAGCCCTCGAGGAGAAGCAGATCCATAAAAAACCCGGAGGTCTGAGAGAAGGTGGTAGGTTAGGACAGGATACAGGCACGCAGGGCAGCAGCAGCAATTTCGTCTCAGCTGGGAGCCAAAGTGTTCCCCAGAGCTGTGCCAGGACAGCTCCCCGAGGGGAAGAGTGAAATTCCCATTCCCTGAAACAATTCTCCCTCCACCTTGGCAGGCAGGTGTGCAGGTGCAGGTCTGAATAAAGAGGGCTCCTGGGCAGGGGAGCAGCTGCCAGCACTGGAATTGTACTTGGTGTCTTCAGAGTTGCACTGCAGCTGCATCATTAATGCATTAATCATTAATTAATCAGTAATTAACTATAAATAGTTGTTCTTTACATCTGAGTTCTGTGGGAGAGGATGCTGTGAAAGGGGAGAAATGTTGTTATTTCAGAGTTTGTAGTATTTTTAAGCTCAAGTTGTCCCTGTTTGGCCTAAGGGCTGAGGGAGGGTCTGTGATCAAGTTCCTGAGGGGTCACAGAAAAATGTCTCTGTAAAAATGTCTCTGTATAAATCTCTGCCTTGTTCTCTCTGGAAGCTCCCATCAATGGTTTGGCTTAGGGCTGCTTTTCCTGATTTACTGGTTTTGGGATGTCCAGGTAAAACTCCCAATGCAGTTTTCAGCCTCCTGGGGCTAAACTTTATCCCGAAGTTCAGAAGCTGTGGTCAGAGCTTGTGGGAAGAGCTGTGAACAGGTGCACACGCTGGACTGAGCAGACCCACGGAAGCCAGCCTTGTACATTAAATATAAACACAGATCCAGCCTCCTCTTCCCCCAGCAGGAGTGTATTTAATTCGAGAGCCAACAGCATAGAGGGAGACATTGCCTGAAAGACAACTTTTTTTTTCCCAGAGAGTACTGTTACATCCTTTGCTTGGGCCCAGGAAATTTTCCTCCTGAACAAATGCAGAAATAAGTTCTCTTTCGATCTGATGGAGGTTTGTTTTACTTTTACTGAACTCCACTTTTAAATTTGCAAAGTATCTGGCCCTTGACATCCCTCCCGCATGAATTAAATCCAAATGCCTCTTGAGCACTGCCCAGGCAGGATTTCCTTCTGCTGCTGTGGGAGAGCTCAGAATGGAGCCATTAACATTCACAGGGAGTCCAGGTGAAGTTCCAAACTATGAAGTGCTGTGTTGTTGCATGTGCACCATCATCAGCAACTCTTTGCTCAGTTAAAACAACTCCAGCCTCCAGGATAAATGCAAGCGCTCCCTTTATCTTTAGGATGACAGAACCTCTGAGGAGGTTAATGCTGGCATTTAAGTGTAATGACAATATTTAGGCTTCTGTTTTAACATGTTTTTGGGTGAAAGATAACGCTTGGTGCTGTTGGTTTGTCCAAACCCCGTGTATTGGGTTACATTTTCATGGTTCCTTCCTATGCCAAAGAGCTTCAGAGTTAATTTATTGCAACAAAAGTCAGTGAGTTTAAATACTTTAAAATATTTTTTTTGAAACAGTGAGTAAAGTATAATAATTAGCAGAGGAAATTGATAATGGGTATTTTAAGAATATTTTAAGAGTTTATGTTATACTGCATGTTCTGTATTTTTACTATTTCTTTGCTACAAGAAGCAATGAAGACTAAATTCAGGAAAAGCATGAGCATAGACACTTTGTGAAAATGTTCACAAATTATCTTTTTAGCTTTCCCATATCAGACATGGGACTAAAAAAGAAACTTCTCAGGAACATTATTAGGAAGATAGGAACATGTCTAACCTCCAGTGTTAAGGGAAAGGATGATTTCTCAGGAATTAATACACCTGAAATCTGAAGCTGGGTGATGTTCAGGACTGGAATGTTGTTGCTGTTCTCAGTGCCTGCAAAAGTGAGAAGCTTTATATGGCTTCTTTTCCACTTACACAGACCTTGATCCCAGATTTCTTGTAGTTTATTGGCATGCTGCAGATTCAGATTATTTCTGTGGTAAATTTCATCACTAAATTCTGACAAAACACTGAAATAACAGAGAGAAAATTTGAATAAATTTCTTTTATGATTTCTCTAGGAAGGTGTAGATAGCCATCCTTGCAGATGTGTTTGCATGGGGTAATTTTCTGGTTAATGAAGATTTCCAGGGTAGTTTTCCACATACTTCCCTATCACAACTTTTAATTGATGCCACTGGATGCAGCAATCAGTGCACCACAGTGACTTTTTCCCAACAGAATGTCCTCAGGGTGAGGAATTAATTATTCTTTGCTACAAATACCATTCACAGCCAACTTCTTTGTGCTGCTAGTCAAGCAAAAGGGATTTTAGATTTGCTTCTTCCAAAGGCATCCTCAGAAGCTCAGTATCCCTATTAAACCTTTTTTTTTTCCAGTTCCTAAAATATCTCTACTTTCTTAGTGCAGCAGGGGAGATTGCAAAGCATGTGAGCAAAAGTGTGTGAGAGAGAGCAGGAGAACTGGGGGAGGTCACAGCACATGCATAAAAAGATGTATTTTTACCTTCTCCATGATGAAAAAAGAAATAATTATGTATCAGTGTTGTGCTCAGGATGCTCACCTTTATTGCTGTTGCTCAGTTCAACTATAATATATTTGTATTTATTCAGGAATACATCTAATTAAGACTAATCTGAACATGGTTTGGCCTGGTTTGAAAATGTTTGTGCTGGTATCAGTGAAGTCTCCCATTCTTCCACGTGAGGAAGAAGTTACGGGGTTTTAACACATCCCGCTGATCTCGTGGAAGAATCTGCACCTTTTTCCATGCTTTGGCCATCCCATGCTGGGGGGATTGGTGCAAACTCCCCTCTGCTGATGGGGTGAGGTGTGAAACACAACCTCCTGCACGAACTGGGATCCAAAGGAATGCAGAGTGAGCCCCCTGATCCCTGTGTGTGTATTCCACGTGCAGCCGGGGCTGGGAGCGCCAGGCACCCGTGGGGAGCAGCTCAGCAATAAGAGGGAAATTAAGCAACGGTAAAAACTTGTGAGCTGCTGTCATTTATCTCTTCTGGGGCTTCTGATTGAGACTTCTGGCCTCGGTGAGCTTTCTTCTTTGTCTCTGTGGAGAATATTATGCATCTTTTCTATGCAGGCCATAGGAAATAGTAGAGCAGTGATTGCACCAAGCCTTCAGGATTTCCCCTTTGTACAAGACTCAGCTTATTCATTTCATGCATCATTCACAGCTTGCTGTGCTGATTTCAAAAATTCTATACATCCACTCGACACAAAGGGGAGAGACAGAACATAGTGCTGGACGTGCCTTAGGTGCAGGTAACGACTGCTCCTGAATGCCATTTGCAGGGGAAGAAATCTTGAAAGTCAGTGGGAACTTTGCCCATTCAGAGTTCAGGATAAGACACTTGGCATTGATTTCATTTTCATTGTACTGTGCTGCCAAGTCAGAGAAGCTTCTCTTCCACAAGGTTAAGGGAAGATATTTTAATCCAAGTAATTCTTTTCTCTCTCTTTTATTTTTCCCTCTCCCTCCCTTTTTTTTTCCCCGTTTCAATTCACTGGGCAGTTTTGTTTTTACAGCCTGTAAACAGCAAATGTCATAGTAGGAATTCCTTTAACAAAACAAGTTATATTTCATAATTAAGTAAAAACTTCCTTTCCTTTAAACCTGAGTCTGTTAAACAGGTGAACATTTGTGAAACAGGTGTGATTTTTTTATGAGCATACCAGAGCTGGGATAGTAACTGAATGAAGTGCCATGGCCCTAGAGTTAAAGGAAGTAAAGGAGCTGAATATACAAACTGGCAAACATTTGAATCAAGGTAATTCTGAGCAGTTTTCCAGGCATTCAGCAGGGCTGTGTGAGTGGCTGCAGGAAGGATTAGCCTTGCCTGTGCTCTCTGTTCTAAGAACCTCTGAAGTTTCCCTGACTTGGATGATTTTGTGCAGAGCATGGAATATTATAAAAAAAATTTTTTTTAAACTATAGCAAAGTGAGGAGATCAACTCCTTTTGCTTCCTTCTGCAATAACTCTTCTGCTCTTCTCTATAGATTTCAGACCTTGCTTGTATCAATTCTGGCCAAGAACAAATGCTTTGATTTGAAAGTCTTATATAAAGAGGGACAAATAACTTCGGATTAATAGTTAAAGGCAATAAGGAATCTTTTGGTGGGTTTTTTTGTTTAGATAGCAGTAAAACAAAAAGATTATTGAAGAGTCTCAACTGTGGTGGCATTGGTGGATCTTCTGGAGGTAGGAAACACGATTGTTTTGGCCTCTAGCACAGAGCTGTCCATCTGTGCCCTGGAGTTATTTTGTTTTCAGTGACTGACAGGCCAGTTAATGACAGGACGAAGCCTGGGAGCTGCACAGAGAAGCATGGATCTGCCAAAATTTGGACTTCCTGTTACATGAAACTTTTCCCACAATCATCTCCTTTTCAATTATTCAAGAGAGGATTAGAATTTAGGCCAGCCTAAACTGAACTGAACAAGTTTTGATGAGGTTTTGCAGTCCTGTGCCTGGGCTCGGGTTCTGCACCTCCCTCCTCTGTCCTGCCCAGGTTCAGGAGCTGGCTGTGAACACAACCTCCACTCCCAGGGGAGGACTGACCATACAGTCCTATCTTTCTTTGGGTGAAAACATTTTCACTGGACTGTCAGAATGCCAGCCCTGTGAAAGAGCCCAGTGTATGTTGTGATACACACAACCTCGAGAAAGTTCATTTCTCCTCACACTGAGCTTTCACCCTTCTTTCCAAGCAGAACTGCTTACCTCCAGCTTCTATCAAATTACAGTTTGTACAGCTTCACACCAGAATTTTGTTGTTGCTGACAAGATATGAGGATATTGCCAGAGCTGGGTGCTGAGCATCTCTGTACCTAGCTCAGGTAGGACTGCAAGGAAAGGAAGGAGGAATAAAGAGAAATATTCTCAGGAGTGGTGTTCTGAATGTACTGGCAGACTTTTGGTGCTCGGTCTGCTTCATCTTCAGTGCAAATAGGTGAGTAACAAATGTGTTTTTGTCTGTATCCACTTATGGGCAGGCACTGTTAAGTGAAGCCAGAGATTCTGTACCAGGATGGGAAGCAAAGGACAATGTGGTGCTGAAATAAGAGCAAATTAACTGTCTCTAAAGTCTGTGTGGTTACAGCACCAAATTCTCTGTTTGATTTGTGACAAGGACGTGGCTGAATTCGGTCCTTGGATGAGAAGCAGCCCATGGGGTCACCTCCTTGGTGGAATTCCAGACTCTGATGCCTGAGTTTGTTAATCCCTGGGAGAATTCCCTGAACAGCTCCTAATAAGAACCACCCTCAGCCATAGGTTTTTGTCTTGGGTTGCAATGCAAGATGTAACCACAGGTATGAATTCTGTTACCATCTGTTAAAACCTGGTGGGACAGTGATCTTTATCTCTTCCATAACTCATCCCTCATAATTCCAGGAGGATATCTTCTGTTAATGGGCCAGCTGTTCAATCCAGGTGGGGCAGTGTTCTTTATCTCTTCCACCACCCATCCTCCCTCCAGAGGAATATCCTCTGTTAATGGGCCATTGAGTCTCACTGCAGGACTGATAAAATGACATCATCCCATTGGGAGATGCTCCACCCAGGGGGAGGAGCCAAGCATTCCTACCTGGATATAATCTGAGGTTTGGATCACCACAGTCAGGCATTCTCCACTGGATTCCCAGAGGAAGACCAGATCCATCTACACCAACAATGAACCTTCAGAGGAAAACTACACCCTTCTACAGGATCACTGCTTCAACACAACAACGTCTGGCTCTCCAGGAGGACTGCAGCCACCATTTAATGGGACTGCTACCAACATCCAACAGGGTGTTGAGTTGTATTCTGACTCTGTCAGTGGTATTTTTGTACTACTGCATTTTAATTTGAATTTTCCTAGTAAAGAACTGTTATCCCTATTCCATACCTGAGAGCCCCTTGGTTTCAAGATTATAATAATTTGGATGGAGGGGGAGGGGGGTTACATTTTTTCCATTTCAAGGGAGGTTCCTGCCTTCCTTAGCAGACACTTGCCTTTTCAAACCAAGACACTTTTGACACTGGCTTTCCCACAGAAGGACTGGGAGGGGGAAAAAGCAATCAGAACACAGACCTTTATTGTCAGGGAGATAAAGTCATTAAAAAAGTCAAGGTTCTAAGCAGAGGCCTGAGCAGCTCAGGTGTGAGGGAGAGGATTTGGGTTTACCTTGCCTACCTAACAAGAAAAAACCCACTTGCAAATGGGGAAAGGGTGACTTCAATAACCTGCACCACAAAATTTGTTGCCAAGATAACCCTCCAGAACTCCTCATTTTGATGTGCTCTAGGCTGGGATCTTTTCAGGGGGACAGGACGGGTTTTCCCCAGCTTCTGAAGCTTTAGCTGTGATTTTGATGATCACATTCATATATCTAAGCAGGTTTAACTGCAGTTTGTGCCTGCCTTAATTCCAAAGGCTGGAGCAGCCCAAAGGGAAGTGTGGGAAAGCAAATAGTAACCCCCAGCATGGGAGGTAAGTGAAAGCTGTGGCTCTGTGAAATGCATTGTTCCAGCTAAACTGAGACCCTCTGCTCCCCTTTGAAGCCTTGGAAGGCAGCTCATGAGCTGCACTGGTGCATGTGGAAGGGGGGACTAGAGGCAGGGCAGCCATTTAAAACCAGGCTTTTATGATTTAATCACAAATATTTGCTTGCTGCAGGCATGGGAATTACAGGTGTAGAAAATGGCATTGTGGCAAATAGTACCAAGAGGGGATTTTCTGAGTCCCTTTAGTGAAGGGGGCAAGATGTAAAAAAGGAGAATGATAACAACTAATGGAGATGGAAGGGGAAAGTCCAAAGGTAATGGGATGAACGGAGTTTATCACCTTGAAACGTGTGTTTCAATTCTGAGGATTACATAAAACTACGAAGGAAACAATGCGATGTTATTTTGTATTTAAAATAATCGACATTTTCTCTGTCTCCTAGTTACTTTTCCAACATGCACAATGTGGCCAGAATCTTATCCTTACCTTGAAGTGTGAGCTCAACAGAAAAAGCAGTTGTAGC
This sequence comes from Poecile atricapillus, assembly GCF_030490865.1. Lineage (NCBI taxonomy): Eukaryota > Metazoa > Chordata > Aves > Passeriformes > Paridae > Poecile > Poecile atricapillus. The sequence goes on from NC_081260.1 coordinate 3,503,576, forward strand.
TAATGAATGAGCAGGAACAATAGAGATCTACTGGCATTTGTCCCTAAAATCTCTGTGTGAAGGGGAGGATGGATGGGGGAGCTTTGAGAGGGAGCTAGCCCAGATCTGCTGAATTTCGATGAGGATTTTTCTAGTTTCTCTCCCATTCTGGTTGGCTGCATTATTATTTATCTCATCACTCAAATTGTGGTAGGTGCTGCTTGCCTTGGAGTATGAATAACAAAGCTGTTGGGCTCGGTAGAGTTCACTTATGCAGTAGGAGAGAATAATTCTCTCCTCTCCAGGAACTGCTGGGTAAAATTTAAGTCTTGGCTATGCCTCGAGGGTTTAGGATAAAGGATCATAATGGTGCCATCTGACCTTAAAGTACAGAAGTATTTAAAAATATTCGGTTGTATATGGGGATTGTATCCAATGTGTAGTCAATTAATTCCCCCTACATTCCCTTGTATCCCTGCAGTAACTTTTCCCGAAGTATAGGACATAAAACCTAGTTTAATAATTGTTGGATCAAACAATTGAGAAAAAGAATGTATACCATCAGGTCTGCATGTTATCCCACAAGTGGTGCTGCCATAGCCTCAGTATTTAACCTTGTATTCATTAGTCTGAAGGGGGAATTTAGTAGCAGCTTTCAGGTAAAATTTGACTAATCCTAAAATAACAACATTTTCACCTGAGACACCTGTCTGATCAAATCCTCCTTCGCTGGGCCCAGTGAAGTCATCTTCAGGCTGGAGTATTTGTGGGTGGGATCAGCTGTTAAATGTTTGGCAACATTTCTATTTCAGTGGCCTCAAGTACCCTCAGCATTTAGAGGGAAAGAGAAAACTCCCTGGTGCTGAGGATTCTGGTGACTGAGTATTGCAGGACAAGCTGAGGTTGTTTCAGAGTCAGCAGGCAGGAAAAGTGTTTTTATCATGGAAATTGAGACCATCTAGAAATGTCCATGCACATTGATTTCTGTCCTTGCTGGCAGGTAGAGAAGATGGCAGATTTCACAATCCCTCAATCGTTTGTCGTTTGCTCTTAAAGAATCTCTCAAATGTCCTGGCTGTGGCAGAGGCACTGTGCAGATGGGTCTGCGCTTTTTAATGAAGGAAAATTAATCAGGGAAAGGGAAGGTGAGCAGGAAGTTGATGCAGGCATGTGTCTGGGCCAACTTGTCACCCACAGAGAGCAGGTGGAGAAAATTGAGACCACAGCTAAAAAAAAAATCACTGAAGAGGTCTAAAAGACATTCTCAAGAAACATATAGAGAGGTGGGTACAAAAGTGGGCATGGGAAGGACTGTGGGATGGCCACTGAAGGGAGGTCTGAAGTCTGCATAACACCTGAAGGATGCAAAAGGAAAAGTTTGTTCTGCTGGGTGGTTGCCTGTGACACAACCAGGAAAAATGGGAGGATTTAATGTCAGTAAAATAAAAGGCAGATGTGCAATGTTCTCTCCAGGACTTTTCAGATGTTTAAGCAGGACTGGATAAAACATCTGTGAGCTGTAGAGAGGAGTCTTGTCTTGGAAGAAGAGGAGATCAGTGTTTCACGGCTGTCCTTCCCTTTCATTTGTAAAATAATATATTTTCTCTGGTTGAAACATCCCTGATCAGGTGTGTTCCTCAATGTTTTGGATGCCTGGGAGGGCTGTACAAGGAGAGAACTTGTGGTTTCATGATGATTCTAAACTTTGGGTGGTTTTTTTTGTTTTTTTGTTTTGTTTTGTTTTCAGTGCAACTCAGTCACATGAGGAAAAGGCTCCAGGGCCAGTCAGGCAGGGGCAGAGCCAGCAGTGATCCCTTGCCTCAGAGTGATGCTCTGCCCACCGTTTGGAAAGGAATTTTCCAAATGGGCCCTGTCTGCAGCATTTCCTTGAGCTGATGGTGCAGCTCCAGCAGCCCTGGAGGGAATTCCTCCCAGTTTTCTCCTTACACCTCTGCTGAGGGCTCCTGGCCTTGGAAAGGGAAGAGTTTCTATTCCTGATCCAGTGATCAAAGTAATCAGGGTTCCAGATACTCTGGGCTACTTCTGCTCCAGGGCTGGCAATCTTCCTGTCTCATATGGCTTTGTCACTCTGGCAGAGGGACAGTAAATAGTCATGTACTTGTTTTCCATTTTTCCCCAGTGCAGGCTGTCACAGCCTATCCAGGGAAAATTAAACTTCATTTAAAAATGCTTTTCCTGCCCCCAGTAAATAACCACACCGAGATATTTGGCTTAATTCCACTAAAAATAAAACCTCTACGAAGTTTTTAGTACTTTTCATTAAACAGAAAAGGCAATTTATGTGTTTTGCAGTAAAGTATGCTGAAGATGAGGAAAGATAATAGGAATTAAAGTCTATCAGTGTTCCCTCAAAAAATTCTGCGTGATGGGGGCTTGCTCTAAGTTAATTCTGTTTCAAATCAGTTCTGTGGTGGGGTAACTTGTAGCTGAGTTTGTAGCTGGTTTTGATGCATCCGTTGAATCTACTAGCAGCTGCAAAATTCCAGGAGCCTGGCCTTTTCATGATTCAGTGACCATGTAATTGGCCATGGGATTTATTCAGCCTTTTCATTCTGTGTGACCCTTCCGTACAGCATCCTACCAAAAAACCTCCTGGTTAAATTCTGAGCCTTTCTGTTGTGCGCTGGGAGAGAACGGCTCACACTTTCGAACCCATTTTCTTTTCTTTATCTTGCATATACAGCGAGATAAAATACCATATTAATGGCTGCCTGCTTGCTGGCATCGCTGTTGAAGCTGAGAGTCTGCAAAGTGACTTTAAAATAAAGCGAGCTGGGCCTTTGTGAGTGCAGGGCGCTGGATTTGTTCTCTCTGTCTGCTCTGGAGTCCATCAGATATTTCTGCAAGCCTGTTGCTAAATGGACCATCAGGAGCAGACACAGCACAGAGGGACAAACAGCCAAGCACCCTCACAACCTCCATCCCGAAAAAGCCGTGATTGAATCAGTTAGCAGCACAATTTGGGGACTTTCAAACATTACTGGGAGCCAGCTGCCTCCTCTTTATCCGCCCTCTGCCTGGGAGCTGTGGGTGTGGGAGGAATGCAGGATTGGGTGCTTATCGCTCCATCGTGTCTCGGCCGGGTTGGGAGCAGCTTTGGAGGGGGGATTTGCCTGGAAAAGGTTGCCAGGGGAAGGTCAGCTGCTGGATGATGGACATTGGTGGGGAACACGCTTTTTGTGCTGTTTCCATTTCTCCTGACCCCGTGTGGGGGCACTGAAATGCAATATTTTGGGTGTTCAGTAAGACAGCTTCACCTGGCTCACAGCCGGAGCCTACCCAGAGGTCAGCCCTTGTGAAAAGAGTTGTTGCTTCTGGCGCTAATGGTGAAGATTTTGATCTCTGTTATATATTTTGGCACGGAAAAACTAGTTTTACAAAGGTGTGGCCGAAATAAAAATTTCCTCTGGGTTTCACTTCCAAGGGCCGCTGGTGTGGTAGGATTAGAGCTGCAGTGTCACCCAGGCATAACTGCAAAAATCACCAAAAGTGCCTTTTATGTGTGAGAATTACAGCTGTAGCTTGTTCCAGGAAAAAAAGGGGGAAAGGGTGTCTTAAAATTAATAAAGTATTTAATATTCATGTTACTAAAAATTTAAATTGAAAATCATTCTATTGAAGTGAGGGTTTTTTCCTTAAACTGATTTTATTTGCCCCCGGAACAGTAAAGCTGGTGCTATAGCAGTTGTTTGATATTTGGAGGGGGTAAAAAAGCGTTTTTGCCAGTTATTCAGATAAAGAAGCCTTGCAAATGTCCCAGTGAGAAATGAGAGCTATGTGGTAGGGGAATGAAGAGCGGCATGAAAGAGATTTGCTTTTTGCTGCTGGAGAAAATTGATATATCTTTTTTTTTGTTTGTTTGTTTTTCAATCCTGTCTTAGCTTCTGGACATTCTGGTTCATGGGATAGAAAAGAACGGGTGGGCTCGCTGTGTCTCACCCCCTTTGGTGAATTTTCTGAGTTTTTGAGGTAAAATGGCAACTCCCGGGAGGGGCAGGAGGTGCAGGAGGCTGTGATTGAGGAGCTGGGGATGCTCCATCGGTGCCAGGGCAGGCAGTGCCATCCCGCATCTGCCTTCGGATCTGAGCGGGTTCTGCTTTCCCAAGGCGCATTCCAGCCGGGAATGGCCCCAAAGCCCCGGGAGTGATCCCAAAGAGCCGGGAATGGCCCCAAAGTGCCGGGAATGGGCGCCGGGAATGATCCCAAAGAGCTGGGAATGGCCCCAAAGTGCCGGGAAAGGTCCCAAAGAGCCAGGAGTGATCCCAAAGTCGGGAAAGGTCCCAAAGCTCTGGGAATGGTCCCAAAGCACTGGGAATGGGTGCCAGGAATGGCCCCAAAGTTTTGGGAATGGTCCCAAAGAGCCGGGCAGGCTTCGGCCAGCTCAGCCAGGATCGCTGTCCTCGCTGGGGCCCAGGGTTCTTGCAGTCCTGGAGCTGGACATCGATAAGAGATCCCTGGTGATTAGAAATGGGTAATTTCGCATTGAATTACAGATTTTGCAGACAAAATATCAGAGCCCGACTGCACAAGGAGAGGTTCATGCACAGAAGGTGACTTAGTTTAGGACTGTACTCAACAACTTCTGATAAATTTCATTTTATTAATCTTCTGTCATGGACCTTCTGTTTGTTGTTCTGTGTTTGGTTGTTTTTCTCCATCCCCAGAAGATAGTAATTCAATTGCTTTCTCTTTCTACAGGTTTGTTTTGTTTTGTACTTTCCTTGAGACCTGGGAAACTGATTGAGGCACCCCTGACCTGAATTATGTAATTTAAAAGTTAATCTTAAAAAATCTTTGCCTTGAACCACAAGGCTGAACTGGACCAGCATAGTTTATTATGTTGTAGAATAAATTAACCCTATTCGGGCTTCGAAAAATCCTTAAAGTTGGGTTTGTATTTTTTTCCCGTTTTTACTTTCCCTAAACAACGGCATTTCTGCAGAAAGTGAAATTTAGATATTTGAATGAAAACCATGCAGGTGTTATTACGTTGTGGCAGTTTAAGTGAGGAATAATTGCAATTAATTGATAAATACTGAGTACCTGCGCTGGTTCTTTGTGATGCTAAGCAATAGATCCAATTTGTAACCCTCACTGGCAGTGCGGTTTGGGGCATGAGTGCATTGGGAACCCCTCCTGGGCAGTTTGAACAATCCGGCTCCTTCTCCTGCCCCTCTGCCCGAGATCACCTGTTGCCCAAAGCTGAAGTGCAGCAGAGATTTGCTCCTGAACTGCTGCACTTCACAGCTTGGCTCATTAGCATAACCCATCATTAGATCTGCTTTATTGCCCCCAGCCCGGGATATTTACATAGCACTTGAAGGAAGCGTCTCTGGAGCTTCCACGGCTGAATTCAGTGGGAATTCTGCATTGACAGCACCTTTTCCAGGCCCTAAATGAACAGTACAGAATGTCAATTTTCAGAACTTGGAGCAGCAGAAGGCGTGAACATCTGTGCTTTGTGCTGGAAAAAAGAGCTGGGCACAGATCAGGTTGAATCCCTGCTTGTTGCAAAGTCATGAGAACACCAAATTATCACCTTGGGTGCCACGGGGCACAGCCCTTGTGCTCTTTAAGCCCTGCGGAGAGCTTCTCAAGGAGGTGGCTAGTTTGGTAATACAAATTTTAAGGCGATTTGGGTCCGAGGAACCCAAGGTTCCAATTGTGGAAATTCCCGAGGACAATGAGGACCGGCAGGGTCAGTGCCTTGTCCCCCCATCCGTGTCCCCAGGGCAGCCCCCGGGGCAGCCGGAGCAGAGGATTTTTCAGTCTCCCATGTAGGAAGGTGCTAAAATCTCACCCTGATATGCACAAGTGCAAATCAGGCTTAGTCACGATCTGGACCAAAAATGTCTCGGCTCGGAGGGATTTGGGGCAGGATGAGGATGGATGGATGGATGATGGATGGATGGATGATGGATGATGGATGGATGATGGATGGATGGATGATGGATGGATGATGGATGATGGATGATGGATGGATGGATGATGGATGGATGATGGATGGATGGATGATGGATGGATGGATGATGGATGATGGATGGATGGATGGATGATGGATGGATGGATGATGGATGGATGGATGATGGATGGATGGATGATGGATGGATGGATGGATGATGGATGATGGATGGATGGATGATGGATGATGGATGATGGATGGATGGATGATGGATGATGGATGGATGGATGGATGATGGATGGATGGATGATGGATGGATGATGGATGGATGATGGATGGATGGATGGATGGATGATGGATGATGGATGGATGATGGATGGATGATGGATGGATGGATGATGGATGGATGATGGATGGATGGATGATGGATGGATGATGGATGGATGGATGGATGGGTGGATGGATGATGGATGATGGATGGATGGATGATGGATGGATGATGGATGGATGATGGATGGATGATGGATGGATGGATGATGGATGGATGATGGATGGATGGATGGATGGATGATGGATGGATGATGGATGGATGATGGATGGATGATGGATGGATGGATGATGGATGGATGATGGATGGATGATGGATGATGGATGGATCCATGGATGGATGATGGATGGATGGATGATGGATGGATGATGGATGGATGGATGGATGATGGATGGATGATGGATGGATGGATGATGGATGGATGATGGATGGATGGATGATGGATGGATGATGGATGATGGATGGATGATGGATGATGGATGGATGATGGATGGATGGATGGATGATGGATGGATGGATGATGGATGGATGATGGATGATGGATTGATGATGGATGGATGATGGATGGATGATGGATGATGGATGGATGATGGATGGATGGATGGATGATGGATGGATGGATGATGGATGGATGGATGGATGATGGATGGATGATGGATGGATGATGGATGGATGGATGATGGATGGATGATGGATGGATGATGGATGGATGATGGATGGATGATGGATGGATGGATGATGGATGGATGGATGATGGATGATGGATGGATGATGGATGGATGGATGGATGATGGATGGATGGATGATGGATGGATGGATGATGGATGATGGATTGATGATGGATGGATGATGGATGGATGATGGATGGATGGATGATGGATGGATGGATGGATGATGGATGGATGGATGATGGATGGATGGATGGATGATGGATGGATGATGGATGGATGATGGATGGATGGATGATGGATGGATGATGGATGGATGGATGATGGATGATGGATGGATGATGGATGGATGATGGATGGATGGATGATGGATGGATGATGGATGGATGGATGGATGGATGGATGATGGATGATGGATGATGGATGGATGGATGGATGATGGATGGATGGATGGATGGAGGGATGGATGGATGATGGATGGATGGATGATGGATGGATGATGGATGGATGGATGGATGGATGGATGATGGATGGATGATGGATGGATGGATGGATGATGGATGGATGATGGATGGATGATGGATGGATGATGGATGGATGGGTGGATGATGGATGATGGATGGATGGATGATGGATGGATGATGGATGATGGATGATGGATGGATGGATGATGGATGGATGGATTGATGGATGATGGATGGATGGATGGATGGATGATGGATGGATGATGGATGGATGGATGGATGATGGATGGATGGATGGATGGATGGATGATGGATGGGTGGATGGATGGATGGATGATGGATGGATGGATGATGGATGGATGGATGGATGGATGGATGATGGATGGATGGATGATGGATGGATGGATGGATGGATGAGGGATGGATGGATGGATGATGGATGGATGATGGATGGATGATGGATGGATGATGGATGGATGATGGATGGATTGATGATGGGTGGATGGATGGATGGATGGATGGATGGATGATGGATGGATGGGTGGATGGGGCCAGGGCTCGCTGATGGTTGTTTAAAGGAAGGATTGACCGGGGATGGCTGCAGGGCATCGCTCCCAGCCCTCCACACACCCACCCTGCCCGGGCAGCTCGGGAGGGTGTCCGTGCTGCTGCAGGGGCATTTCAAAGCGAAAAGGGGTGATTTAACTTGCCAGGAATAGTGCGACTCAAGGGCTCAGCGGCTGCCTTGCTCCTGCCTGGGGTGCCCATTCCCCACCCGAGGGCTCTGGTGAGTTCCAGGGGCTACTAATGAGCAAGCAGAACAATGAATTCCTGCCATTATTTATTCAAAGTAATAAATTTTCTGTGGATTTCCCATTTTGTAGAAACGCAGCTGGGAAAACTCAGCCATAATTATCCACACATTTCTAAACTTCCCTGGCTGAAGAAGCCCACGGGGTGAAAGCAGAGCATTCCCGGTGCTGTCCCCCAGCAGCAGCCCGGGGGAGGTGACAAAGCTGTGCCCTGCAGGTGTGACAAAGCCATTAGTGAGCCCTAAAGCCATCTTCGGCCGTCCTTGGCAGTGATGCTATCGGGGGTGCTGCCACCCTGAGCTGTGAAATCACCCTGAAAGGAGCTGGAGGCTCATCCCGGGGAACCGCATTCCTGCGCTCCTTTCACCCTGGGGTGGAGCTGGGGCTGCTCGCTTTCATCTGCCCCGGTGATAAGCAGACAACATCCAGGCAAGCCTCCAACAACTTTCCCCTCTGGAAAAAAAGCCTTCATATTCACCCTCTGCCCAGGGAGAGTAAACATATGAGTGGGTATCCAGAAAAGAGAGGTGCTGAGGGTTCTGTTAGCGCTGATCGGGGTGAATTCTGCCCTGAAATCCATCAGGAAACCTCTTGGGGCAGCCTGGACTTTTGCAAAGTGGTGGCTTCCCTGGAGTGGGGACATTGCCTGAGCACAGCGATGCCTCCCGCTGTGGCACGGCTTGAAAATGGAATTTGGCACAAGCACGAGGAAAACAAAACAGTGCCTCTCGAAAATGATCTGATTGCCAAAACCTCTCAGGCTGCAGGATTGATGCAAACAGTGAAAAACAGGGAGAAAAATTTCTAAGAGCGACATGGAAAAGGATGATGGGGTGGTCTAGAAGCAAAGGCTCTAACTCTGATTTGTAGCATGGCGCTAGATAGGTGAGCAAATAATCTCTGTGTGTGCAAATAACACTAAAGGTGGAAAAGAGCTTATTTTTAAGATCAGCTGAAAATTTTAACCGGTTAAAAGGTGGGGTCAACTTTTTGATCGGTGTATGATTGTCCTGCCTGATATCCAGCAGTTTGTTTAGGACTTTTCACAAGCGCTTTAATCCATTTCTAGAGGATCGGTTTTATCTGATTCAAACAACATTCGGCTTCTCTCCCCACACTCATTTTTGACCACACCCCGCACATTTTTGCCTTCATTTCCTATCTTTGGCGCTCTGTGACAAGGCTGGCCTTTTAAAAGTGTTTATGGGTGGAAAACAGGGTGCAGGTGAACTAATTTTAGCAGAGCTCTAAATCAGGAGCACCATCAGGAGGTGAGGATTCAGCCCATCACTGTTAGCAGGTATTTTGTCTCTGTGCAGGCTGGCTTCCAGGCACACCACTTCATATCACCGCTACTTTTAGCTCCCAATTAGATGTTTAAATTAACCCTTCATTAAGGGGACAGGAGGTGATAGGGACACGTTTCACTGTAATGAATACAGATTAGGGGTATACTCCTCACCTCCCGGTGTTCTGGATTCTCCAGAGGCTTGGGAAATAACTGCTCTGGGAATTCGGATTTTCAAAGGATCTGGAATCACATTTAAAATCTGTTTTCTCCCAGTCATACACAACTATTTGGAGAGCAACAATTTGGATTGCTGGAAGAAGTGCGTGTGGGAAAAACTGAAATATTCTGCAGAGTGTTTAGCAGTGGGGTATTTGTAACACCTCGGTTTTCATGGTGACTTTGGGCACAGTTTTTACCCATCTCTGCCAAGGACAAAGACTTTCCTTTGCTTTTGGACTGGCACATACACACACTGAATTAGCATTTTTGCATTGCACTTAATTATTTCTTTTTCTTTTTCTTTTTCTTTTTCTTTTTCTTTTTCTTTTTCTTTTTCTTTTTCTTTTTCTTTTTCTTTTTCTTTTTCTTTTTCTTTTTCTTTTTCTTTTTCTTTTTCTTTTTCTTTTTCTTTTTCTTTTTCTTTTTCTTTTTCTTTTTCTTTTTCTTTTTCTTTTTCGTTTCTTTCAGGTGATAGTAAATTGAAAGAAGTTTGATATGGTTTTTTATTTATTTGTTTTTCAGGTCCTGTGCAGAGATGTGTGTAAATTGACCCAAAACACACGACAGCTACTTAACTTGGAGATCATTGCACACGTTGGGCAGCATGAGCCCAAGCATGAAGGAATGAGATCTTCCTGCCAAGTGCTTGGCTGGCATTTTGTTAATTATATATGCTGTTTTATAGGCTTAATGCTCATGCCATGGCAGTGCCCAGAGACCTTGGGGCTCAGTTTCCTGCCAAATCTGCAGCCAAAGGTGCTGCCTTCTGTTATGGACCAGGGCCAAAGCTCTTTTGGTCACCTGGATTATGTATCTGATGCTGCTGACTAACATTTTTCTTCCAGAATTAATTTATTTTTTTTCAGCTGGATTAACTCGTGCAAGTTTCCAGTGCAAGAGGAGAGTGGTTGTGAGCAAGGAATGTGGCGTGAAGTGTTTCGGTGTAGCAGAGATTGAAAGCAGTGAAATGCTGCCTGTAGGTGTGGCAGGGGAATTTGTGATGCTTCAGGGGCACTTGTAAGAGGGAAAAAAAAAGGGATTTAAATAAAAAATATATCAATGTGTGTGTGGGCCAGTTTTTTCAGACAAGCAGAGGAGTATCTTTCATTCACCTGTTTATTTATTTTATTATTTATATTTCACTTTTTTCTGTTGCTTTGGGATATGAGTGCAGTAAAGGCAGGAATATGCATAAAGATTTTCAGTACTGGGGTTAAGCACAGTCCTTGCTGCAAACAGGTCTGTCTTGGCTACATGAGTTAACATTTTTTTACTTTTTCAGGATATTAAATAATTAGCTTTTAGGGGACTGCTCTGTTTTCAAAGTCTCTCAGGGTTTAAATAGCTTTAGAAGAAATAAATTCTACTTATTTATTTTGTCAAGTCTTTTTCCCAAATCTTTTCCTCAAATAAAAGGCTTCCTCTCTCCCTTTAAATACATAGAAAAATAGATTTGTATTTATTGCTGCTTTATTCAGAGCATCAAAATTTTAAATTCCTCACCAAAACCAATGCTAATGTCTGTCGGCAGTATAAGACTCTGCTCTTGTCATTGTTTTTCATCCATCTGGGTGAACTTCCATGCAAAAGGATGGGCTGATTCCCAAAGAAAATACAGTGATGGGCAGCTCTGAACTGCTGTGAGAGCTGCAAACTTTGTTACTTCTTTCTTCTCCCAAAGATTGAGGTGATGGCTGCAATCCCCAAAGGAGGAGAACGGCCTGGGAGGGGACAAATCTAATTTCTTGGGAATAATGCATGGTGTGAGTTACATGAGTTCTTAGTTCCATTTTCAGGGAGTCAGAGAATGATTGGCTTGGGAGAGACATTAAAACCATCCAGTTCTGGCCCTGAGCAAGGACACCTCCACCAGACCAGGTTTCTCAGAGCCCAGTCCATTGTACCTTTAAAATCTGATTTATCTGTGCCTCTGATCTGCTGTGTTGGACATTCTCATTGGGCTGCTTGATTTCTGCAAACTGCTTTTTAAAACTATTTAAGGAATTCATTTTGGAGCCCTCCAGTTGCTGCCACCCCACTGGAGTTGGTTCAGCACCAGATAAGAAAATGGACAAAGCACCTTTCCCTCAGTGTGTGATGGACAGGGCTGATTTGAGCTCCTTGTATCTAGTTTTGCTCTAAATTACCAGAAAATAGCAGAAAGGGGATGCCTGAATGGAATTTCTCCTTTGTGATGAACTCAGCTTGTTCTGTGATAATTTCAAAACCATAAACCAGATTTTCTTCAGGATTTTTTTAAGAATTTGGTTTTGTTTTGTTTTTTTTGTGCAAACCACATAATGGGAAATACCAGCCTGCAAAAGTTAGATAAGTGACCAAGGCTACTTGTAAGAATAAAGGTAAATAATTCCAGATCCTACAGTATTGCTGTGTTATGTTAAAATAAAATAATTCTTGGCTGCAACGACAGAAAATTTATCTGGAAGATAGTTAAGTCTTGAAATATTTTGAGAATTCTTCCAAGAGTGACAGTGCTGTGGTGTTTTTCTAGGTGAAGTGGGGAAGTTATGAAGTTCCTCTAGCAAAAGCAAACTGATTTGTCTCTCTCTTTCCTGGTTTTTACTCAGTGTAGTGGTGATATTCCAGCTGGGAACTTTTTCTGAAGCACACTGTGTTGTGACAAAGGGTGTCTCAAGGCAACAGCGCTGAGGAAACCACTTATTCATGGCTGGTTTAGGGTTAAAAGTAGCCAGGTTCTGAAATTTGTGTGTTGCTGATCATTTTGGGACTATAATCTATGTAATTACAGATAAATTTATTATTGGTTGGGGGAAATCTAACTGGAAAGGAGACATCATCTAGCACATGTTTAGCTCTGGTAATTTATTTTATGAAATGAGAGAATTGTGAGGTTGCATTATCAGCTTCATGGATTCCATATTGTGTCATTTATTGATTAGGTGCCATTGCTAATTTGTCATTTTTTTCATAATTTTGTCCTAAAGCGTTACCGTTAGCCAAATTTGTCAACTGGACTCATGTGACCAGACATGCTGTCAGTTCAGACATTTAGAAACAGAGTTGATGCACAGAATAAAGGTGTAATAATTGTTAGAATACACATTGCATTTTTCCACAGGGGCGAAGTCTCACTGAAACATATCTGAGCCATTTCTGAAAAGCCGCTTTTAAAAAGACAATCACGTATTTACCAAGCCCATAAAAATGATACAACTCCAAATCTATTTCAGGAGCAAGGATCATCTCTGGGTGCTTGAACCCCATTTTTTGTGTTTTGTGGGAAATACTGTGTGTGTGGAGGTGAGAACTGCCCCAAAGGTGCTGCTTATATTTGTTTGTTGGTACTGTTGGGATTCCTGCAGCAACAGAAGTTATTTCAGTCACACTCTCATTTAACCTGGCCCCTGAAAAACCCAGTCCTGGTGGTGTGGTTTAACCCCAGCTGACCACTCAGCCCCACTGGTCAGTCACTGTCCCCTGGTGGGAGGGGGAGAGGATTGGAAGGGTGATGATGAAGCAACTCATGGGTTGAGATAAAGACAGTTTAACAATGAAAGCAAAAGTTGTGTGTGAAAGCAAAGCAAAACAAGGAATTCATCCAGTGCCTCCCATGGCAGGCAGGAGTTCCAGGAAGGCAGGGCTCTGTGACATGTAACAGTGACTTGGGAAGCCAAACTCAGAATGTCTTCCCTTCTCCCCCAGCTTTATGTGCTGAGGGTGATGCCACATGCTCTGGGGTACCCCTGTGGTCAGCTGGGACCAGCTGTCCTGGCCGTGTCCCCCAGCTCCTTGTGCCCCCCGAGCTCCTCAGTGGTGAGGGTGAGGAGCAGGAAAGGCCCTGGCTGTGTGTAATCCCTGCTCAGTGATAACTCAAACATCCCAGTGTTACCAGCCCTGTTTCCTGCACAGAGCCAAACCCAGCCCCACAGCAGCTGCTGTCAAGGAAATTAACTCTACCCCAAACAAAAGCAGCACGCTCAGAGAATGAATCTGCTCCAAACCTTGCTTTTCAACCTCAGATTTCTGCTGTGCTGCACCACCAGGACCATCTTGCCTGTGCAGAGATCCCTTGGAGGGGTTGCTGGGCTTATTGAGGGCTCCAACAGTGCAGCACAAGCAGGTGATTTCAGAGAGGGAAGGTTTCTTCCACTAACCCCAAGAGAAGCTTCAACAGGAGGCTTTTACAAATCTTTCTCACCATTTTCTCTACCCAGGGCAATGCTGATGTTTCACAACAACACACAAATGATGGAAAGTCAGGAGGCTTGGAGAGCTTTTCCAGAGCCCTATTTCCTGCCAAGTGCAGAAGATGTGAAGGTTTGTGTGTTGCCTGCTCATCTTGCCCAAGAGTTGTCCTCGATTTCTGTCTGTTTACCTACTGAAAGAATGAGGACAAGTTCAGGCCTCTCTTGGGTACTAAACCCAAGACTATTTTGCATAGCTGGAGCTGTGCTGATAATTTTACAGTTGGTTAACAACTAATGGCTTCATGGAGCCAAAGTGTAACAAATCTAAGAGGAAGTTTTTTTTTCCTGGGAGTAATGCTGCAGCGAGCTTTCCTTGGATGGCTGAGAAGCTGCAATTGTGGATAGGAAATAAGTAGAGGTTCTCAGGTGTTTGAGGTCTTGGTCCACTGCCACAAATTGTCTCTGTGGTGTTGTTTTGTGAGTTTGGGTGCTGCCTTTTCTCTTCATCTTTCCCAGTATTTGCTACTCTTTGATTCTAATAATCAAAACCCCAAAATTTAGAGAATATATCAGCCTACAGTGATTACAGGTGGCAGCAAGTACGAACTCTGACTCACAGGAAAATCCCACTGTTCTCTTGCAGAAACGGTCAGCATGCTAATAAAATATTCTAGAGAGCAAAGAGCTCCTGCTGACTCTTGGGGAGTATCCATGTAAAAACTTCACCTGGAGGAGGATGCTGAATCTGAATTGGGATAGCAGAAAATTCTGCAGAGCAGGCACCTCTGTGGCTACAGGAGTCAGAATGATTCACATGAACACGTCTCAGTGTTATGACAGGAAAGGAAGTAACTTTATTTTCTGACTCCAGTATTTATAGATTCTCAACAATGACCAGGGATTGGATAATTAAGTTACCACCTTCCCAATCACACTGGTCATGTGAAACATCCATCAAAAGACATTTCTTAGAACGAATGTGTAAACAAATTATGTTTACAGTTACTTTCCTGGGAAAGTAACTAAAACTATGAAAACAGGATCAGAGGGTTTAGTTTTCAGGGTGACCCACCACACCAGCCAGGCAAGCTGAAGCTGACAAAGTAGATCCTTATTTCTGAAGAACTGCATGAGCACATTCACAGTTCCAAAGTGGACTCACACCAGAAATGTTTGCACTGTTGGCCCAGAAGTGGTGCTGGAATAACTATTGGGCATTTAGCTCCTAGGCCTGCCAGAACAACCTTCCCATGGCCATTTATTAACTAGTGGCAAGAAAAATGTGTTTCCTGAGGATGGAATCAGAATCAGGCTCTGGGCAGAGCTGTTCCAGGCTGAGCTGTGATGATCACACACTGCTGTGAGCCTGTGCTCCATGGGGGTGTGCAAACTGTCTAAATTTGGTCTACCCAGACCCAGTTTAATTGCCTGGCTGGGCTAAAGGCTGGGTGTTTGCAGGGCTTGTGCCCAGCTGAGCCATCAGGGCTGGGTGGGAGTGACCACACCAGCTCCTGCTGGCAGCAGCAGGACAGGGGTCAGCCACCAGGACAGAGCTGCTCAGCTCCCACACAGCTGGAAATCCAGAATTATCTCTGGGCAGGCTGGAGGTAGGAAGATCACCCAGGGGTTTGTGCTCAGTCCTTGTGTCCTCTGCTCCTGCCATGCCTGAGGAATTGGCTTCTGCCTGGCAGCATCACCCACTGCTGCTGTTCCTCCCCTCCCTGATGGCTCATTGTTACCTCGCATAACTCCAGCTCCTAAGGAAGGCTGGGACGCTGACACAGTGAATAGATCATTACCTGTAATAATCAACAATTTAGAAATTTGCCTCTAAGGAAAGTGTTTGGCTGTCTTGTTTGTTGGGGGTTGGAAAAAGACAAAGCGATAATTTCTGTAATTGGAAATCTCTTTTCATCCAGGGTAAGGGCACTTTTCATGCTGAAATCACTGTCATTTAATTCTCACAGCATCTTTGTAATTTGTTAAGGGTTTAATTTCTGTTTAGATGAAACATTGCAGAGCAGAAAAATCAAGTTCAGATTTTTTTTCCCCCCCTTTATTTTTCTTCTTAGCTTACTCACTGTAAAATGCAAATAGGAAACATGGAATGAATAAGAAACTTTGAAGCGAACCCGCTGAGATTATGTGGAACGTAATGCAAGGCAGTAAAGAGTCAACAGTAATAAATGATTATGTAAGGATTATTAAATCTTAATTTAGTATTCATACAGCCCACATTCGCAATTTTTTTTTTTTTTTATCTAATTGGGCAGTGTTCTGTGACTGTGAGGCAAAAATGATGATCCAAACTCATAGCTGTTCTGATAAATGGAGATATCATTAGCAATATGAAGTAGGTGATCATGACTTCTCTCTTTTTCATAAATTACACTAAATAACCATAATGCTGCAATTTAGCGGTCCAAAGTTCATCCTATTCAGCAGGCCATCCATAGTCAACAGTTTAAAGAAAGGGGACCTGCTGAGAAAATGGTGGTCTAATCAGATGCCATAAAATCTGGCTGATCAGATGAGCCCCATTTTCTTTTTTTGTAAGGAGATCCTAATGAAGCAGAGCATTGAGGGGATTCACAACTTTTGTTCCTCCATTTGATTATTCAGGTTGGCTGCACCAAGTTCTAAACTAAGCAAGCGGGGTCTAATCCTCTGGGCTGTTTGCATACACGCTGTGTTTTACAGGAGACTTATTAAATCCCACTTTGCCAGCCCCCAAATTGTGTGCGACTTATCTCCAGTCCAAATGATCAAAACACTGAGAGATGCAGCAAATCAAACCCAGCAATCGAAGAGGAATCTGCTATTATTGTCTGCTCCCTGCCTGCTGGCTAATTTACCAAGCATGGCAAAAATGAAAAGTACTTCACACCGCAGGCTCTGTGAATATCTAAAGTGGCGCAGAGGAGAGGGGATGCTGGCTGCATGCTCAGCCAAAGGTTAAACTTCCAAAGTTTGGGCTTGTCCTTGGTTAGAGCTAAACCTTGTATCATCATTTGAAATAATTAAACTTCAGCAGTTCACCCATTTCTGTCCCCTTGCGGACATGGCAGCTTTGATTTGGCTGCCTGAAATACGTCCTTTCTTCAGAAAAATACAAGGTACTTATACTTTTACCTGTATTTAGATGGGGAAATCCTTTCATTTTTTCCCTTCCCTGCAGCTGCTGTGTATTTCTTGGTAACTTTGTGTTGCCTACAGCTGGGAATTGCTCCCTCACAGAAAATGTGGGGCTGGATGGCAGCAGCTTGATGGAAAGCTCAGTGCAGTCAATTTTTTGTTGAAGTCTGAGCCTGCCCTCCCCAGTAATGGAACCGAACCACGGAGCCCCCGCTTACTGTCACAGTGAGTCAGAAAATGGGAAAATTGCTGCAAGAAACCTCCCAAGGCTACAGATGAGGTCCTCATCCTCTTTCCAGAGCGCTGCTGCAAGGTTTTGACAGGACTGTTTGCCAGAAGTGCGAAACACAAACAAGCCCTGGTTTTCTTCTGTAAATGGTGAAATGAACAGAGGTGTAATGAACCAAATTCGCTCCTGGGAGGGATGGCCTCTGCTGAGAGGTTTTTTTTCTCATTACAGATGCAGCAGGTTCCCTTTGCAGCCTTAGACAAGAAGGGAAATTCCTGCAGGAATCCCAACTCCAGCGCTGTGCTAAACAAAAGGAGAGCACCATGCCGTGCTGCTGCTCCAGACAAATCCCCGGTGGTGGTGACTGTCCAACAAAATCTCAAGAAGATGTTTTAGGTGGGACCATTTTTCCTGTGCCTTGGTTTGGTTTGTCCCACGGAGGAAGTTTCTTTCTGTGTGGGTCTATCAAATCTCTCTGTGTTTATTGCTGCCTCCTGACACCTGTAAGCATTTTTGTGTATGGGCACATTAATTCACGCCGAGCTCTCTGCCAAACTGAGCTCGCTGCCTTGGACCTTGCAAGTCCTTCATAATAGTCATTGGGGTTTTTTTTTGCACTTTCTTCAGCATTTCTTTCTATTTCAAACTTTTGGAGGGCAGTTTCACATTAAACATTAAAATTAAATTAATTAAATTAAATTAATTAAATTAAATTAAAACCTTGCTTTAATTTTCTGTACTGATGGTTGGGAAGTCAAAATTTTTGTCTCATCTTTGCCTTCTTTAACCACTGTTATAACAACTTTCTCCAGAGCCTTTTCCATATCTCCCCTGTGAGCTGCTGGCCCCCTGCAAGCTCAGCTTCTCCTGAAGTTCTGCTATTGTCTTTCTCATGGTTCCTCGGTGCCAGAACCACCTCTGTGCTCACCTGTCCTGCACTCATGGCTCCAAATTTGCCAGGAGAAAACGGTCCCAGAGGGAAATCATGGGGATCACTGATGTTTCCCTTGCTTTTCCCTCACCTGGCTCTGCAGATATCTGTGTTTTAGGGGAACATACCCACATCTCTGGCTTTCATCAGGGTTCAGCGTGCGTGTCTCCAGCACCAGGTGCTCCCAGGATTTATAACTGTGGACCAGCAGTGCCCTGCCTCACCAGCAGAGCTGTTCACAGGAGCATCTCCAGGTTAAGCAAGCCTGGGAGTGTTTAAACCCTTCCAGGGAACCTGGTTTTTCTGGCTGGAGCATCTTTGGAGGCAGACATGTGAGTGGTGCTGCTGGGGCTGAGGGGTGGTGACCTTTGGCAGATGGTCTTGCAGAGATGCTCGGGGGCAGGCTGATGAGCAGGAACCTTTTCCATAAAATTGTCATGTACAGCAAGATTTCCTGCCTGGATATGTTTACACCACAAAAACAATATTTTTTTTCTTTTTAATTTTTTAATTTTTCCAGTTTAGGTTGCCACTGCTGCATAATTGATTGTGTCCCCACCACATAAATCAGTAAAATTTGTATGGCAAAATTCTACTTTTGAAATTCCCTCTGCAAAAGAGAGCACAGACTGCCAATCTCTTGAGGCAGAAGCTGCTTTCCACTCTAGATCTGTAAACTTTCTGAGGGCTGTAGGTATTGAGATCATAAAAATAATTAATAGTGTTGACTGATCTACTCTCTACCTGTGCAGGAGAAGAAAATATTCAACAAATAATATTCTTAAAAAGCACTTAAGAGTTAGGCTGTGTGTATATAACAGAAAGAGAAACTCTTTTCTAACTCTCAGTAGTGTGATTTTTTGCAGGGAAGGAGAGGAGCTAAGTGAAAGGGAAATGATCAACAACTGTATTTTGAGGGCAAGAGGTTGCTCTGATCTGTGCTATTCATTTTTTTGGACTCTAGAACAGCAGGGATTTGTTAGCTCACACAGAGCTTGGTTGAAACGTGCTCAGTACTTTGTTTGATTGCCAAAGCCCTGAGATTGGTGGCCTGCTAATCCCAGGGACACCATCCCTACACCAGAGACAAGTGTTTTGGAAAAGTCACATCCTTTGCCACCCTTTCTCATCCCAAAAATCAGGAAATGGACAATTTGTGAGCACCTGAGTTTCTGCTCTTTCTCCTCTCTGTTATACTCACATTTCTCTGCAATGGTTGTGGTCACCTCAAATAGTTTCAAGCACCATGATATCATAGATTTTGTAATTACCAGGATCTCCTCCAGGGCACTGAGGTTTGTTCAGCCAACTGATTTATGTTACTAAAATGGTATTGAAATATTGCTAAGTTTAATCAAGTCACATTACACGTGCTGGGATGGAAAAGCTTGTATCATCCTCTGCTCAACACCTCTCCCCTTGAATAAATAAAATATCCTCACGGTTCCCAGTGTCACAGGAATGGTTGATTAATGATTTTCAGGCTCTGGTTATATCATGGATTGCCTGATCTCCCACTCCTGCTTTATGCATGTTCAGCCCTTTCAGCTATGAATGTTCTGTCTAGGATTTGAACAAACCAGAGGCAGAGCAGTGGGAGGGAGCTCAGAGGCTCCCCAGCCTCACCTGGAAGCTGCAGATAAGGTGACCTGAGTCTGTCCCAGTGACTTGTAAACAAGTAAAGGGTTAAACATTCTCCAGGATCCCCATACCCCTTTCCTCAGACCTAAAGAGTGCCTGCCTGCCTCAGTAGTATTATTTATTTTACATGCAACCTTAACTGAAGGACACAACGATTTTTAAACTTTTAAAAAATTCTCTTTTGCAGGTCAGGTGCTGCTGTGCTGCTTGAGCATCCCAGGAACAGACCCAGAAAAGTTTGTAAGGCTGCTTTAAAGACCTCTACAGGAGATTCTGCTGTCGACAAGCTGGAAAGAACAGCCCAGGCATTAAGATTTTACTTTCAAGGTAAAATATTTTCCCTCCTGTGATGTTGCATACTCGGGGTTTTATTAATTTATTTTTTTCCCTCTTTAAGAAAACACCACAAAAGAGACACACACATGTTCAGGCCTCCGCAGGTTTAGACTAATGTTTTACTTGAAACAACACTTTATTGATGCTTGGGATTCCCCAATTTCCAAGAAGAAAAGCTGATTATCTTCGGGGGCGGTCTTATAGAGCAGAGCAGACCCCCAGCAGCCTTCCGCTGCAGACTGGATCAATGCAGAGAAGTGCTCTTTGATGGACTTTCAGGCCCTGTGATCTCCCAGCCCTGGGGGTTTAAAGGATGAGCATATCAATCCAGGACCACTGAACTGCATTTCCATTGCATCAGGGCTCCTCCTCCCGCCTTTGTCCGGACAAACTCTGCTCCTCCTACTTTTGTCACTATTCTTTCATGCTTTGTTTAGCAAACACAAAAAAAGCTTTGTTTGTTGCTGGGTCTTTTTTAAGCTTTGCATAAAACAGTTTAAAGTGCCGTAATGCTGTGTACCTGTGATCACCTTCAGGGTCAAAATCAGTTTACAACAGATTAACCTATTTATCTTCCCCCCACCTCACTCCTGGCTTATGATTTGCACAAATACAAATTGTTGTTCTGATGAGCACAGTCTTACTGCTTTATTCTGAGCTCTGACTTTGCAAGAATCTCCAACTCTGCTGATTTCCCTGGGAACAGTCTTCTAGAAGACAGCACATGTGTGCCTGCCTTTCTTTCCTGCTGTTGTCCTGCTGTGTTTCAGCATTCTGAGCAAGAAGAAAACTGGTCACATGTAATTTGTAGAAGTTTGGGTAGCACTGGTGCAATTATTTTGCTTGCTCTAATAGTTAGCATCAAAAATAGGTTTATTTTATTATTTACCTGTAAGGCTAATTACAAATACAGTGTTATAGATTTTATTTCTGGTATCATCTCCCTCTTAAACAAACCAAAATAACCCCTTCTCTGATGTTCTCTGATATTTCTCCACCTGCACTGGAACAGATCAGACCTAAGTCTTGAAGTGAGAAACATTCACGAGCACTGAACTTTAATAGTGAAGATCAATGAAATGACTCAGTAGCAGAACAGATTCTTCATTACCTGCATTCTTTAAAGCCATGGCCCATG
The DNA here is from genome assembly GCF_030490865.1 of Poecile atricapillus. Classification (NCBI taxonomy): domain Eukaryota; kingdom Metazoa; phylum Chordata; class Aves; order Passeriformes; family Paridae; genus Poecile; species Poecile atricapillus. The sequence goes on from NC_081260.1 coordinate 3,524,839, forward strand.
AAAAAGGTCACTGTCCGTGGGAGAATAGACCTGGATTATTCATGTGAACCTGGAAGCAGCAGTGCAGTCACACCCTGGCCCCCAGTGAGTGTGAGCACACACTTAAACAGGGGCTGGACGGCTCCCAAAACTGCAGGGGAAATGTAGCTCTGAGAGAAAGACTGACTGGTACTGTCACCAAAGCCACCAGAGATGCCCCTGAGAGTCCCAGCAGATGAAACTGTGGAGTGCTGAATCACTTGGGAGAATTTGGCCTTTGGGCAGGTGATGACTTTCTACAGGGCTCCTTTCTGAACTCTTTATAGGTTTCCCATAAGGGAATTTTCAAAATCCCAATGTGATTGAGCAGATCATACCTGGAGTCCTCAGGTGCTGAACTCAAACCGGTTCTTCTCCTGTTTCCCCCTCAAAAAAAGAATAAGTTGCCTCCTCTACTCCAGGAACCCCCTACGCAATTCCCTTGCCAAAACAGTCGGAAGAACTACAGTCCTGTGCGGATCTTTTAGTATTTTTGGGCTGTGTTTTGCTGTAGGACACCGATCCTAAAGCACTGCAAGATCCCAGCAGCAAGGGCTGAGAGCCCGTGCTGTGCAGAGCTGCCCTGGGAAGCTGGAGCCAGGAGCTGCCTTTTCTGAGCAGGCCAGGCAGGAGCTGGGCTGGTGCCACGTTCAGCCTCAGCCAAGCCCCAGGCTACTGCCAGGCCTGGAAAGAGCTCCTGGAAGCCTGATGGATGGGCTGATCCTAATGGAGCGGCTGGAGCACTTGGCTCTTATTGATCCCTGCCCTATTTCCCAGAGCTGAAGCGTCCTGAAGTGGGTCATTCCTCCTTCCTTAGGCTGAGCAGGCCGAGCCCTTCCCAGCTCAGGCTGATGCTCAGAGCTGAGCGTTTGCTGAGGGCACAAACACCGCTTAAACTCCCAACCTCAATCTAACCATCCCTGGATGTGTTTAAAATAAGACTGGATGTGGCACTCGGTGTTTAGTTGAGGTGTTAGGGCTGGGTTGGACCCTTGAAGGTCTCTTCCAAGCCAGTGATTCTGTGTAAGAGGAGGTCTTGATTTTAATCCTGTGCTTGCAGCTCTGCAGTCCTGGCACCCCATGCACAGGGGGTACAAAAGTAATGCACCAAAAGCCAGGAGGTTACTGAATTAATTGTTTTCTGAACATGAGCATAAAAACGGGCACAGATGACGGGGCCTGGCTGTGAGAGAGAAGAGGAGCAGGGATTTTGGGATACAGGAGCAGTAGGTCTCAGGTTGGCTCAGCCATCTTTGGCACAATCACATTTTTCTTGAGTGTGGAGAGAGTGGGAGACACATAAAGAGGCAGCAACTCAAGAGCTGCGTGAATTTACCGTGTCACCCACTCTCAGCAGGATTGCTTGGCTGCCCTGCTGCTCAGTCTCATTTGGCAGGGCTGAGGCTGGAGCGAGCCAGGCCGTGGCTCTGCTGAGGGCTTTAGAGGGGTGAGGGTTGGGTTGGGATGGGGAAGCCGGGACTGGGGCTCTGTCAAGCTCTGCTTGGCTGCTGCAGATGCCTACAGAGAATTTCCCACTGCTCCCAGAGGTGCCCATTCACTGGGGCTCTGCCCAGGGTGACCTGTGCATTCCTGACCTCCCGAGCGTTCAGCCAGGCCACACATCCCGAAAAGTCCAGCACAAAAGGCGGCGGAGATCAGCTCCCCTCGCTTAGCAACAATCGGCACATCAGCCTGATGTCCTGCTCTGAGCACCAGGGCTGAATGAAAGTGCAGTTCAAGGTCTCTGCCTCCACTCTCCAAGCCCTTGGCTTGGTCATTCCATCAGGAATGACCGATAAAATGGGAGGGAATCCTCTGGGGGAATTTCAGGGCTGTGGAAGAGAGGCAGGCTGGGCTCCTGTTGTGTGTAAATGGATTTTCCTGAGCCTTTCTCCTCGGCCTCTCTCTTTTGCTCACATATAGACATATATATACATATACATGTATATATACATATAGACATGGTGAAAAAAAATTAAAATCTGCCCCAGATATTCCTAATATTAATGAAAAAATGGTGCCTTTGTTTCAGTTTATAGCTGTTTCTGAAACATTTGAGTGCAACTGGAATGGGGCAATAAAAGGCTTGGGCTACTGTTCTGTGTAAATGGATTTTCCTGAGCCTTTCTCCTCAGCCTCTCTCTTTTGCTCACATATAGACATATATATATACATATAGACATGGTGAAAAAAAAATTAAAATCTGCCCCAGATATTCCTAATATTAACGAAAAAATGGTGCCTTTGTTTCAGTTTATAGATGTTTCTGAAGCATTGGAGTGCAACTGGAATGGGGCAATAAAAGGATTGGGCTCCTGTTGTGTGTAAATGGATTTTCCTGAGCATTTTCTCCTCAGCCTCTCTCTTTTGCTCATATAGACATGATGAAAAAAAATATTAAAATCTTCCCCAGATATTCCTAATATTAAAGAAAAAAATGGTGCCTTTGTTTCAGTTTATAGATGTTTCTGAAGCATTGGAGTGCAGCTGAAATGGGGCAATAAAAGTATCTAAGGAGATCTCAAGAAGCCCAAAGTTTAAGTGCTGATTCTGAGTCTGGGAATGAAGCTCCATCCATAAACCCAAAAATGCTCCATCCAAAAATCCAAAAATGCTCCAACCAACCCTTTTGGAAAACACCCATCCTGTAAAGCAAAATTCAAATCTGCAGACCATGACAAAGCTATAAAAAATTTCCCCAAATCCCATGTGACTAAGCAAGAGATCTTCTGAGATCAAAGCTTAACTTTTAACTGCTCTGAATCCAATTTTTATTTGGGAGTTAATTATGTTATTATTATAGACCAATTCTAGGGGAGGGGGGAAAAAAAGTTATGACCAAAACATAGAAAGAGTTCTAGGAGTTCTTTCAGAAGGAAAAGTAACATAACCACAACAGTGATTTTGGCTGCTGGGTGTCATCTTCTAGGAAAAAAAATAAATAAATAAATAAAAATTGGTGCCTAGCATTACTCATTTGAATTTTGTTGCATGAAATGGGAGGGGATATTTCCTAATGATCCAAAATTACCAGAGTATGAGATAATGATTAGAGAATTGCACTGGTAATTTCTAGTTTATGGTCTAGGGCTGTAATAATTAAGATGTCACGAGTCATTCACAGATACCATGCTTGATGTCCTTCAGGCTCATCCTGGTGTCAGTTGTTAACTATGGCCCACAGTTCAGTGGTTTTTTGCTCTTCAGGGAAGAAAAAGATGAGAGAAATTCACCATCATCTGTGATGAGCTGTGAGACCAGAGCTAAGTAAGTTTTAACTATTGAAATCAGGAGAAAATGTGGTAGAGAGTGGCTCTCCTCTCTTTCTTCCAGAAGTCTGGTGGAAAATATGACCAATCTCTGCAGCCTCAGAGGGAATCAGCTTACCTTACATAATAATTTCACTCTATTTCACCCTTTATGGACCATGTCTGAGGTGGAACAGTCACCTAAGTTTTGGGGAATTCTCTGGCGCTTTTTCACACTTAATTTCTTCCTTAAAATTGTGTTTCATATTGACCAGTTATGGTCATCTGGAAATGAAACAAGGTTATACAGACATGGGTCAAAGAACTGCAATTTCCCCTTTCCAAAAAAATGTTTGGAAGCCCTTTCATCATCCTCTCCCTGTGGTGCTGTAACAATTCTGGCATGCTGAAGAGCTGCTCCATTATATTTGTGATAACTTAGCTTTAAATAATTATCAGCAGCTTCCTCAATTTGTAGGGCTCCAGGAATTTTTGTGTGCATTGTGAGCATGAGCAATATTTTCATCTGGGATTTTGGGTAATTTAGGAAATTTGCCTGAACAGGGAAGCCAGATTTAATTTTTAACATCAATGTAACCATCCTTGTTATGTTTTAGGCTGTAATAATGTTCTCAGACTTTCAGTTTGGTAGAAGCAAATATTTTACTCCTGAATAGGTGTGTAGGTCTCGTGTATGCCCAGACTGTGATTTGATTACACAGTTGGGGCTGGGGATTAAGGCTTGCCATTAATTAGGATTTTTTCCTACCCATTTTTGCACTGAAGAGCTGTGTTCCCTCTTTCAGTCCCATGAATTCTCCCCCATTTATTTTCATTCACACTCCTCTGTCCTGTGCTGGAAACCAGGAATGAAGATAAGATCCTACAGTGTGAACTTTTTATTCTATCTTAGGAGCTTTGGGTCTTATAAAAAAAAAAAAAAATAAATAGTGAATATTCCCAAAGGGGAAGGAAGCAGCAGCCACCATTGTCATTATTATTGTTTCTGAAAACATTAAAAAATGGTGAATCTGATAGTCAAGGCCCCAGTTCAGCTCCTGCAATTCAGTGCCCCAAAATTCAGCTTTTCTCTTTGGGTTTCTCAGATGTGTTCATGCTCAGCTCCTCCAGCTCTGAAAGAGAACTTTCTAAAATCAAGGTGGCATCCTAAAGACCTCTTTACTGCTTTGTAGAAAATGATTTTTTTGTGTTCAGTGATGAGCCACATAACAGAGCTAAATAAAAATGATGAATAAAAAGTTCTGGCTCATTCATAGCATTGTTGCACAGATGGACAAGGGGGACACAAAGTAAAGGTGATTAATTAAAAGAAGAGGAAGAAATAGAGTGCCAGGAGAGGCAAATTGTAGTGAAAAGCAAGATAATTTGTTCTCTCTGTGCTGTATTTCTTTGCTTCTGCAGAAAACCAACTTTCACACGGTTACTGCAGGTTGGGTTGGGGTTTTCTGCCCCACCACGTGCACAAAATGCTGCTGGTTCAGACTGTTTGAAAAGAAACTCATTTCTGGCAAAATATTGGCTAAGAACAGCTGTTTGCTTCAGCTTTCCAAGTGGAATTTTTCATTCATTTTGTCTGGCAGAATTTTTACAGGAGGTTATATCTGTTAAGATTATTTTCTCTTCTTAAGCTGTCATTGCCCCTTTCCTTCAAAGGCTTATCTTGTGAAACACGAGTTTCCATGGAGATTTTATTTAAATAGTTCCTAGCTCCTATTTAATTCATAAATCAGAAATCTATAAACTATTCTTCCTTCTTTTTTAAGTGTACAAGGACATTTTTTGGAAAGAGGATGTTGTTCATTGGCCTGTCAGTAAAATGTGTATTTGCAAACATTGGGACTTGGGTCTGGCAGAGCACAGACTTGTGGTTTGAACAGATTTAGTTTATTCATAAAAGAAAATTTGGAAGACAAAGTGACTGACAGCACCACACTAACCAAAATGCTTTTTTTTCCTCCCCAAAAAAGCTTTTCCATGGTTAGTTTGTGTGATATATCATGTTTTAAGAAGAAAATCTTTTATTTTAACTTAAATGAATGAAAGTCTTGGGGTAGATTTGAATACTATGAGTGTAGCAAACAAAATAATCTGCATATTTCCAATATGATGAGAATAATTCTAATAACAGATGAAAATCAGCAGGAGAAACCTTTGCTAAATTAATGTCTCTATTAAACACAGGCACTGGTAGAAGCCAATTTTATTAAATGATATTGGGCTCTTTTATGGCATTCTTGCCCATAGTTCTACATCTGCTCAGGGAGGGAAGGGAAGCAATGCTGTATCCAAGTTTTTGACCCTTTGGATCAGCCCTTGCCACCTCTCTGCCCCAGTTCACTCAATTTCTCTGCACACCTTCCCAGACTGGCCACTTTGCCTATACTGACAAAACAGGGCCAGATCATTGATCCAAAGCACCCCAGACTTCCAACTGCTTTCCCGGCAAAGCTGGGCAGGGAAGTGAAGGAATTTATGGCAGAAAGGAAAATCTGACCTTAGTGGAGGCAGCAGAAGAACCTGACCCTGTTAGCACTCACACAGCGAGGTTTGGGCACTAAATAAAACAATATTTACTTGGGCAGTAAATGAAACATCAGGTCCACTGTCAGCTGCCATGTTCTGGGGAAAGAAGGAAATGAAGACAAGGAGAGAGGGGATGATGAGGAATTCCTGTGATCACTGCAGTAACCTGAGCCCAGGGCTGGGATGTCAGGAGCAGAGTGGCAGCACCACTCATGGATCGCTGTCTCCAGCACCTCTGGGAAAACTGGGGAGTGCCAGGGGATATTTCATACAGGACAGCACAGCATCAGGGCTGGGCTTGGCTGCTGTTCAGGAAACCCCTGAGAAATCCTAATCACTAAAATGATATTCCTGGGCAGCACTGTGCTTTTTGGAGAGAAACATCCTCTCTGAGCATTGGTGGTGTGTCCAAACTCCTCCTTGGGACCACCTAATCCTGGCACTGCTCATCATCCAACATCCTCCTCCAACAGGATCAAAACTAATCTCTGCATAAAGTTTTTTTCTCATTCTTCTCAGATGGGATGAGAGAGGAGAAATAAAATGCTGCAGTCTGAAACACAGAGTGTGTGTCCTTGTTTCTGATACCTAGCTGTGAGATCTAGAAGAACACTGAATTTCATATAACATGGAATTTATGAGCATGTTTTCATGGTGATACCTGAAAACAACTGTTAAAGTGAGATAGAAAAGCTGAAAGTGTGAGTGTGTAGATTAAAGAGTTTTTTAAGTCACTGGGTGAAAAAGCTAAAGTTTAGAGTTTAGTTTAGAAAGCAGAAGACAAGATGAAGGATTTAGAATGTTGTTTCTTTTCCTTCTTCTTTCTTCTTCATGTTCTTCTCCTAGAGATTTTTGGGTAATAGTAGGTTATTGGATGGAAAATGCCACAGTGCAGCACACAGGTGATGGGTCATTGGGTCATTAAGAAAAATAATTTACGTGTCTATTGTTAATTGGATAAGAATGAATATAAAGATAAAAGAACTGAGTAGTTCAGGGCCATTTTGAGCCTTCAGAGCCCAAAGTGAGCACAAAGTGAGCCACAAGGCCATTCTGTACCATCAGAGCAAAATGAGTCAGGTTGTGGTAAATTGAACTTTTGCAGAAAGTCTGGAGAGATCTGCCAAGTTTTGTGGTAACATCCTAATAAACACAAGAAACAAGATCCTAATGAGCTTTGGAGTGTTTGTCCTGACCCAGAGAACTGAGATGAGTGAACTCCCCGTGAGGGAACATCCCCAAGGAGCTCAGCTCAGAGAAGCTGAGAAATCCAGGAGTGAAGTGCAGAAGAAACACAGCAGCAGAATCAAGAGAGGAAAAATAAACAAAGAATTAAAAGAAGTTATATAAAACTGCATTTCAGTTGCAGTGAGATATTATTCTAGGCAGAAGTGTGCTGGGGAGGTCGGAAATGGCAGCTCAGGGCAGTCATTTGCTCCATCAGTTGAAGAGTTGTCCCAAATGATGGCTAATCAGAGATAAAGCAGGCACCAGCAGTGCAGTTTCAGTAGTGCAGCTCCAGCAGATTTGCAAGGGAAATTCAGATCGACAGGTGGTCCTTACCTTTGGCAGAAGGTCAAAAGAACATCACAACTTTCTTATCTCCCTGTTTTATCTGCTGAAGGTGAGGGGAACTGGGGAAAATATCTGAGTTTTTGTTGTCTCAACCATTTAGAGACACATCATTGTGGGGACTGAATGATGTTTTCAAGATTTTAAAGATGGCAAAATTAAACTTCCCCCCCCCACAGCACAGAGCTGTAGTTTAGAAACTTGTTCTCTCCATGGAAAAGCTATGAATCCTGATATTCAACTCCGTGAATATCTGTTTAAAAGTTACTCTGGCATTACTTTTGACAGTTTTTTTTTTCTTTGCAGAAGAAAAAAGGGTTTTAAACTATCAATTTTGTCAATTCTCATCTTCTGCCTGATTTTTCCCATGTTCTAGCCCTACAAAAATCCTTTTTACACTGAATAACCCCAGTAGTTCAGGAGAGATGATGACTGATCCACACAACCCTCCATGTCAGGTCTCTGCTGGGGTCAGGATTCACATCCAGGTTTCTGACACTCCCAAGGGTGGAGGTTTGGAGCACCAAAGCAGCTCCTCAGGAGGATCCCTGACCAGATCAACTGGACATTTTCCCAGTCTGAGCTATCTTTGGAATATTACAATATCCAGGTGCCATTTCTGGGGGATCTGTGAGGATGGGATAAGTTTTGACTTGGTGTCAAAGTGTTTACATGTATTTTTCTCAGCCAACCACACCCACTCAGGTGATTTTCTGTGCTGGAGATGTCTCTGAGACAGGTTGGCAGCAGGTACAGAGATCTCCAGCTGTTGGTCTGCCACCTTCTGACACACAGCTGGAGCTGTGTGGGTGATAGAGTGGCTGTAAGGCTTCTTAAAAATAGTATTTTAAATTTAATTGAGTGAAAAAATACTTAGATAATTCTCAATTGAAGAGGCAGAAACTGCTTTGTAGAAAATGGTTTTTTGTGTTTGATGATGAGCCACATAACAGAACTAAATAAAAATGATGAATAAAAAGTTCTGGCTCATTCATAGCATTGTTGCACAGATGGACAAGGGGGACACGAAGTAAAGGTGATTAATTAAAAGAAGAGGAAGAAATAGAGTGTCAGGAGAGGCAAATTGTAGTGAAAAACAAGATAATTTGTTCTCTCTGTGCTGCATAATTGCAATAAGCATTATGGCTGAATTTATTATTTGAAATTCCCAATTGTTTATCTGATACCACAGCAACCTTGGGCTGAATTTCTGATTCTGTGATAAAAATCTGTGTTTGGTGTTTCCAAATGCTGAACATCCCCTGCTCCTGTGAGCTTCAGAGACCCAGCAGCCTCATCATTTCTGCCTCTTCTCTTGGCTGTTTTACACTGATTTTAAATTTCTCCCTCAGATGGTGTTGCTGTTTTCTCCTTGGGAAATTTTTGAATACCTCTAAGATGTCTTTACATCTACTCCTATGAATAATTCTTTGAAGAGAAATATGACTTTCAAACCACTGTTTAAAAGAACAGGAAAGTTCATTTTAAGTGTCTGATTTCCTAGTGAAGAGAATCAGCTTTGTTTTTAGAGCAGATCTATGGATCTGTGGGCAGACAAAATATGTTTGAGTTCCAGTTTACCAAGTTGGAGCAGAGCAGGTAAATCTTTGGTTCACATCTCTCACTTTTTTTTGCCTTTTTTTGGTTGTTTTTTTGGTTTTTTTTTTTTTTGTTTTTTTTGTTTTTTTTTAAGGAAACCTAATCAAGATAATTGACATTTAGCAATCAGGTTTTAGGATCTTGACAGTTCTGCAATGTGGTTTCTGTCACTGCTCTGGGAAAGCAGCAGTGAGGAGGAAATGGGAGCTATCATGTCATGTGGATGAGTAACTGGCTCAGACAGAGCTTCCTTTGTGTCAGTGCTTGAAGTCACACTGCTGTCTTATTACAGCCTGTGGCTATTGCAATAAAAAGCAGGTGCAGAGGAGAAATAGGGAAAATAAGAAGGTTTTTAAAAATTCCACCTTTTTTATATAATAACACTAATTTTTTTAAAGCTAACTGTAAGTCTTGGGATATGTTTGAATTCTTCAAATCTCAGTACAAAGCTGACAGAATAGATTTTGTCTGCAGAGTAATTTAGCAGAGACCTCAGCATGAAGTGGATTTTTAGCAGTCACTCTTGGGTGTTTGTATCACTCTTAACCCCACACAGGTAAATGTTTAGCTCTTAGGAAAATGTCTCACCTGTCTTAGGTGCTCATAGCTAAATATTTATGTTTTTCGAACCAAATAATAAGAAACAACACCCAATTTAAACACTTGCCATGTTCTAAATCATGATTTGCCTTTGAAGAACTGTATTAAAACCAAGTACAGAGTTGAATATGGAAATGCATTCACCAGTTCTCCCTTCTATCAATTTAGCAAAGTAAAAATCCTTCAGATGCTTGGCTTTATGTGTTTAGCTTCTCATTCAATTCCTGTTTGCTGTTTGTTTTATTTAAGCTCCTTTATTTCCTTGCTGGGAAGAACTCAGCAGAATAGCACTGGGAATTAATTACAGGCTCAGGAGTGGTGCCCCTCAGATGTCTGCACAGCTTTTCAGGCTCCAGAGAAGTACAAAAGATTCTTTTGCAGCATCTGTCCTGTGTTGCAGCACAAAATTTCAGATAGTTGTGTAAGTTGATGTTGAGAGTCTGTAATTGCATTTTGAGTGGTTTTTTTTTTTTTTTTTTAAATGTGTTTAGGAGCAGCAGTCTGTGTATCCTCACAGAGAGCAATTCTAACTCCAGACCTGTGACTTGTGTGGGTTTGTAGTGATTGGTGACTCCTTAATTCCTGTAAATCTGCTTGGGAGAGTGGATCATCACAGCCATCCCTGAATTCCCTGCATGCAGCAGGCAGCGGGGACCAAAGGGGTGCTGGGAATTCTTTAAGGGCCTCTGACATCGATTAAGATAATTCAGATTCTCACCAGCAGCCCTATGAAAGATTAAAATGTTTCTGTGTGCACGCTGGTTTTGGCTAGCATGGCTGTGGGTCATTCTTCCAATAATTCCTCTTTCATGACCAGGTTGTGGAAAGTTCTTGGGGGGCTGAGTTACCTCAGGCTGGGTAAAAACACCAATGTGAGTTTCCCAAAAGCCCCTGCTGTATTTCCATGGCTGGGTTTCCACTGTGACACAGGATGAGCCATGCTCTGTACTGTTGGCTTTGGAAACACTTTGCAGGTGCAGCAGCATTTCCTTCACCTCTGAGTGCTCAGCTTGAGGATTCCCCACCCCTGGAAATGTCCAAAGCCAGGTTGGATGAGATTTGGAGCAACCTGGGATAGTGGGAAGTGTCCCCTGCATGGCAGGGGGTGGAATGAGATGAGATTTAAGGTCCTTTCCAACCCAAACCATCCTGGGATTCTATGCCAGGATGTTAAACCTCAGCTGGCAGCAGCTCTGGGCACAGAAACCAAAGCATTTCTTAAATTCTTAAGCTTTCCTGTAGCAACATAAAAATTAGCTAAATTTTTAAATTTTTTAAATTAGTTAAATCATTCTGAAAAAAACTGGAATTGCCTGTGGCTTTAAATTGTCTCAGCTGAGCTTATGTGAAAAAATGTGTCTCTGGTGCTAACCCTGTAAACTGAAAAATCAGGAGTTCCCTTCCCTGTGGGGTATTTAAACCTGTCTCATGCTGGGGAATACAGATGAGAAAGGCAGATATCAGCATATTTGAAATGACTGTACTTACACCAACCCTGCTCTCTTCTATACAAGTAAAAACCTTGGATCTTTATATAAAGTGCCATTATTACTATTATTACCATTACAATTACTATTATTATTATTATTATTTATTATTACTATTGCAATTACAATTACTATTATTATTAATTAATATTATATTATATAATATTCTATATATTATATTATAGATATAAAATTATTATTATATAATTACTAATTATTATTATTACTATTACTATTACTATTATTTTATGACAAGTCAAGAAAATGTTTTGAACTTCAGGAAGTTTTTCAGGGAAATAGTTTTTCATCTTGTTTGCCTCTGGCACCGTTTTGAAAAGAAGTACTAACAAAAGTTTATTGCTGAAGGTGTTAGTGATGTGTACTTTGTTATCAAGCTAATTGAAAATGCTTTCACACTCCCAGATTTTCCCTCTCTGGCACTCACTCCTAGGATTTGTTTCTCTCTTTTATCAATATTTATCAATTTTTATCAATATTTATCAATATTTTAAAAAAAATCAATATTTATCAATAATATAATCTCATTTCTGTGCCTGGCATCCTGGAACTAAGAGAAAGATTACAGTAAAAGTAAAAAACAAAAACAAAACAACAAAAAACCCAAAACCAACCAACCAAAAAAACCCCACAAAAAACAAAAACCAAAACCAAAAAAACCCACCAAAAAAATCAAAGTAAACCCTGTTTCCTTGTGCTTAAACAAGTCCCACAGTGTTGATAGGTGTGAAAATTAGAGGTGTGTTGCCAAGATGTTAAATCATGGAATGGAGTGAAAATCACCCATTTTAATGTTGAAATAGTCTCCAGCACTGCTTGGAAATAGCTGCTGTATATCAATTACACACGGAGTAGGAAGTTTGAAGAGAACTGGCACTGCTAGAAATTCTGCCTGTCAAATTTGTCATAGTTTATTTAATTACAAGTATGAAGAAGAAACAACCTGGTCGCTTTTCCCAGTCTCCCCCCCAAGGGCAGATGGGTATTGGAGCCAATTCAGTCTGTTTCCTGATTGCTTCAGGCTACAGAAAATTGTTCCCCAGGGAAGAGAAGTAAATCAGTTATGATCTTTAGTCTCTCAGAGGGAGATTAGAGCCACCACACTGGTGAAACAGCAGTAGGCTTCCTCTGTGTAACTGATTTCACCTCTAATCCTGCCATTGATTGAATATTGCTAAGAACACTGCCATGCATTTTAAGGTCAAACCGATGATGAACACCCCAGGGAAAGGAAGTTATTTACACAGAAAGGTAAAGACAAGCCTTTAGCTTTACTGTTTCAAAAAAGCAGTAAAACATCTCCTTTGGGGGAAAAAAAAAAAAAGAAATTATTCCAATTTCAGCCATCAACCTTTCCCAAGTTTTTGTTGGGCTGCTTATCCCAGTGGTATCTGATCATGTTCCAGGTAATAGTGAAGGCTTTTGTGGGCTTCATTGAATGTCTCACTCTTCTTTCTTTTCCAGGTAAGGGTTGTCCTTAATGTGAGGCTTTTATTCTTTATCTGTTGATGTTAATTTTCTTCTAGGATTAAGTAGAGTTAGGACAAAAAGTGACACTAAAGTTGCAAGAGCGATTTTATGGTGCTTTTCTAGGAAAGGGCAAAAAAAAAGGTTTTCTAAAAACCCCAAAATTTTCAGCTACTTCTGAACCTCCTCTCTTAGTCTGTAATTTTGTTTCTCGTATCACAACATGGGTTTTTTTTTCCCCTTGAGCTATTATTTGTTTTTAATCAGTAAAAGAGGATTCTTCTCTCTCTGCTGGACTGGGAAGCACAAAATGTTCCTCACAGGAGAGCTTTGTCTGGTTGTAGAACCTGTGTGCACAGAGCTGTGAGAATTCCTGAGTGTAAAATGGGCACAATGTCTTGAGAGGGCTGCAGGTGAGATCTGGCACAGAGAGGCTCTCTCTTGATTTTATATTGCTCTCTGATTGTTGAGAGACTCATTTGCCTTTTAATAAGGAAGCACCTGCCCCTGGAAGGACAATTTCTTCTGCCCTGGGTGTTTAGGTAAGGCTTGTAGAGCTGTTTATTTGATATAATACTTGATTAAGTCTGCAGATGTCAGGCTGCTGAGGATCTATAAAGAAAAATCTAATTTTTTCTGATTCTTTTGTGGTTTCAGATATCCAGCTACAGCAAGATTTGTTTCCAGTCCTTCACACTTGGAATGACCCTCCCTGGTTTTCCATCACAGAGGTTTTCCTCTAGAGTGAGAACCTGTATTTACATCTCGTAAGTGTATGTTCCTGTCTCTGGGTGATCTTGGACTCCTGGCTTCCTTTCCAAGTGTGCTTCTTACTTCTACTGAACATTGTTGGGGGCAGAAACTTGGAGCCAGCTCTTAAAAGAACCCCAAAGTTTTTGGGAGTTCTGATAATGACATACTTAAGATAATAGAAACCAGAGTGAGGCCTACAAATAGATGCAGGATAGGTACTTGGAGATAAATGAACCAGACTTGAGAAAACACATTAAATGAGAGGCAGCCCTCTTTTAAAACTGCATTATTTATTGTTTAATGTTCAAGACAAAGTCCTGCCCTCTTCATGTGATCACAGAATTTCTTTTGCAGCATCTGTCCTGTGTTGCAGCACAAAATTTCAGATAGTTGTGTAAGCTGCTGCTGAGAGGCTGTAATTGCATTTTGACTGATTTTTAGAAAAAATAAAAATAAAAAAGGCTGGCTTAGGTACCCCCTGTCTGTGGCTTGTTGTTCCCTACCCAGGACACATCTCATCTGATGCATCCTTTATCTGCAGGTGGGCTCCGTGCCCTTTGCTGCCTCTTAATCCCACAGCATTGCAGGAATCCTGACATTGAGGGAATGCTGCCATTGTGGGAATCCTGTCCTTGTGGGAATGCTGTCCATGTGGGATCCTGTCCTTGTGGGATCCTGTCCTTGTGGGAATCCTGACATTGAGAGAATCCTGTGTTGTGGGAATCCTGTCATTGAGGGATCCTGTGTTGTGGGAATCCTGTCCCTGTGGGAATCCTGTCCTTGTGGGATCCTGTCCTTGTGGGATCCTGTCCTTGTGGGAATCCTGACATTGAGAGAATCCTGTGTTGTGGGAATCCTGTCCCTGTGGGATCCTGTCCTTGTGGGATCCTGACATTTTGGGAATCCTGACATTTTGGGAATCCTGTCCTTGTGGGAATCCTGTCGTGGGAATGCTGACATTGTGCGAATCCTGACATTGAGGGAATCCTGACATTGTGGGAATGCTGTCCTTGAGGGAATCCTGTCTGTGTGGGATCCTGACATTGAGGGAATGCTGTCCTTGTGGGAATGCTGTCCTTGTGGGATCCTGTCCTTGTGGGAATGCTGTCCTTGTGGGATCCTGTCCTTGTGGGAATCCTGTCCTTGTGGGAATGCTGTCCTTATGGGAATGCTGTCCTTGTGGGAATCCTGTCCATGTGGGAATGCTGTCCTTGTGGGATCCTGTCCTTGTGGGAATCCTGTCCTTGTGGGAATGCTGTCCTTGTGGGATCCTGTCCTTGTGGGATCCTGTCCTTGTGGGAATGCTGTCCTTGTGGGAATCCTGTCCATGTGGGAATGCTGTCCTTGTGGGATCCTGTCCTTGTGGGAATCCTGTCCATGTGGGATCCTGTCCTTGTGGGATCCTGTCCTTGTGGGATCCTGTCCTTGTGGGATCCTGTCCTTGTGGGAATGCTGTCCTTGTGGGAATGCTGTGTGTGGGGACACGATTTCAGCAGTAGCCACAGAGCTGTGGCTGTCCTGGGCAAGGAGGTGACCCGGCCCCCTCCCCATGGTGACACCAGCCAAGGCCTGGCCACCACTGCAAACCAGCAGGTCCTGGCAACTCTGGGGCCATTTAGGACTGGCAGGGGAGGGTGTGGAGCCACTCCAGCGGGCAGCAGCCATTTGGGGTGTCACCACCAGCCCTGCAGAGCAGGCTGCTCCCAGCCCCACAGGGAAGGGCAGCAGAAACGCTGCTGTGGAGCTCTCAGTGAGCAGTGCAGAGCAGTCCCTGGTCCCCTGGCTCAGGGTCACCTTCTCCTCTGGTCTCTCGGTAGCAGGTCGAGCCTGGCTCCTTGCTGCCCCTCACAAAGGGGATTAGATGGATTTACCACCCCTGTGCCCTTCTCCTGTCTCCTGCTGGGAGGAGGTTTAGGGCCAGGACTCCTGTTTGCACCCTCTGAGGGACTGAGGGGGCAGCAGGCAGAGCTTGTGCGCTCCTTGGCAAGGAAGCATCTGCAGAGTTGCACCATTTCTCACAGCCCTCACTGTGGCAGGAGGGATTTGCTCTCCTTTTCTTGATATTTTCCTGGCTTACTTCATGCTCGTTCCTATTCCCAAGCACTTCTCTGGGTTAGCCACAAGGTGCCATCAGTAGACACTGCTACACCAGCATTCCGGGGGCTGGAGACAGAGAAAGCCAGGAAAAACACCCTGATGCTAGGGAGAGGGAAAAGCTAATTAATAAAAACCATAAGCAGAAGGAGATCAAAACAGAAAGGAAAACACACCAAGGACAGACAGCTGGACCTCTGTGTCCCTTACAGGTTTTTTTGCTGCTGCACTGACAATCTCATCAGCTCAGATTTTGGGTTTTTTGTTAAACTGGCTTTAATCCTTCTTGCCCCCGATGCCAGTGGCATCAAGCAGTGTCTGTGCAGCCCTGTGTCCCATCGTGCTGGCTGCTGGGGGAGCAAAAACAAGCAGCCCCTGCCTCTGAGGCTTCCCATCTGACCCAAGGCAGGAAGCACATCGAGGGGAAATAATTGGAAAAGGGAGAGTGAGAATAAAAGTTAGGGGGAGAGCATCTTCCTGAATGTGAAAGAGTGTTTCCCGGTGGGATTTCACCGTGCCCCTCTCAGGTGTAAGCCTCACCCAGGGCAGGTGGCACTGAATTTACAGAGCAGCTCTGGAAGGAGTCGTGCTTGGGGAACAGTAAAGAGGAAAGGAAAAATCCCAGGATCCACTGGAAATCCAGCAGCAGATCTGGTGGAGGCAGGTGTTTGCAGGGCAGGGCAAATTGAAGTCTTTTCGAGTGTGTGATGCCTCTGCAGATCGAACAGTTGTTTTCTTGCAGGCTGAATTTTGGGAATGGGGATGCAGGTCCTGGAAAAGCAGGTTATACTCCCCGGGGAAGGAGAGGACACGAAGATTTTATCAACAGGGATTATTATATTTTTGCTGTGTGGCAAAAATCGGCTGATTCCCACAAGTCTGGAAAGGAACAGCCAGGACAGAAGTAGGAGACAGTGGAAGAAGTGAGGGGGATAAGGTTTTTGGAGGATCCTGGAGGAGCTGCCATGCACAAGAGCACAACAGCAGTGAAAGAGCAAGAGGTGAATGGGAAAGCCTGGCAGGAATGTGGGGCAGTGCCTGGAGGTGAGGCATTGTTACCTCCTTGGATGTGAGGAACTTCTCCCTAATTGCATCTCTGAGTGCCTCTGACACAGCCTGGTTTGTTTGCAGAGTTTCCTTTTTGGCTCCTTACAAATTGACCCATTTGCTTCACTTTGTGTGTTTTTAATTCTCCTTTGCAAAATAGCCACACTTTGGGCTCATTTGGTAAATTAATATTAGTGTTTCAATAAGGCTGCTATCGGTCCTTATTTCACACTAAATCTTTCCTACAAGTTTTTCTTTCTCCCTCCTCCTCTCTATGACTAATAGATATAATTTCAACAGTTTGACTAACTGCCTTGTTATAGAAAAGGCAGTAATTTATACTGATGTAATGGCTGTGATAAAAATCATTTGTGTGCTGATTTTATAAATTAGGTAGGAAATGTGAGTGCCTCTGAAAAATGAAGTGCTACCACATGAATTCCAGTGTTGTTAATGCTTCATACCTTTCTGCTTCATTAAACCAATTTCACGGGGAGATGAGTTAGAGGAGGAAGCTGTGCTGCTTAAGAGACGCAACAATGGTTTATTGAAAGAAATGGGGATAAGATTAAATTAAGTGCTACTTGAGAAATATGGAAATACAAAAATATTCAAGCTTAGAGATGGCGAATTCAAAAATATGATAAGTTAGCTCTTTCATACCCAAAGAACTGTCTCATCATAATTGCATAGGCTGAATTCACAGGCTACTAATTAATATTGAAGAGTTTCTTGAACCACTCTTATAAATGAATCAGAGTGCCCTAGAACTAATTTATAACGATTTCCTTTTGGAAATCAAGACAACTTAAAATGCTGCTTTCTGTGCATTCCTATCTTAGCTGCTAAATCCTTTGAAATTATTTCTGCTGTATATTTTATATTTATTTATTATTTCACATATTCCATTTATCAGCTGAATTTAAAGGGAGGACTAGAAAAAAGGTGTAAGATTAAGAAGGCTTCGAGTCTAGTAAGACCCTTTTTAGGAAAATGATCTGGAGCAACCTAAAATAACTTTTCTGACCACTTTTTGATCTGAATTCAGCTGCATTGAAACCGACGCATATCAGATTTATATCAGGATTTTTTTCTGATCGAAGCTGTGGAATATGTAACTTAAAAAAGAAATGTAGCTTATGAAAGAATATTTTTGTGCCCACAGAATGCCTTGGACATCAGGTATGAGCTACAACTAAGAGGCTAATTGATTTTTTACCACTTCCATAAAATAGCTGCATCTATTTTTTTTTCCCCCCCCCCCTTCCCTTGAGGACGAGAAGTTTTCATTCTCAAACCACTAAACCCTATTTGTCCTGTGGATGGTGGAACATGTAAATACAAAGGGAGTCATTCATTAAATAAGAGGCTTATGCATACACAAGTTTTAAAAAATGCATAGTTTCAAAGCCCAACTGCGAGGCTGCCATTTTCCCCCGGCTCACAATGAGAACCCTGTGCACAAGTGACCCAAGCGCTGGGATTTGGGCCAGCTCTCAGATTAGCACAGAAAACACGTCCAGACTCCATCCCCCCGATGATAATGGGGGCTCAAACTGTGCCCACGGGGGCCTGGGTGGGATCTCAGGGACAGCAGCACTGCCCTGATCTCTGTCTGCCCCTGGGCTGGGGGTGCAGCTCCTCACAGCTCCTGATCTGGTCAGGAATAACTCACCCTACACCTTGGATCTGGTCAGGAATAACTCACCCTACAACAAAGGATCTGGTCAGGAATAACTCACCCTACAACAGAGGATCTGGTCAGGAATAACTCACCCTACAACAGAGGATCTGGTCAGGAATAACTCACCCTACAACAGGGGATCTGGTCAGGAATAACTCACCCTACAACAGGGGATCTGGTCAGGAATAACTCACCCTACACCTTGGATCTGGTCAGGAATAACTCACCCTACAACAAAGGATCTGGTCAGGAATAACTCACCCTACAACAGAGGATCTGGTCAGGAATAACTCACCCTACAACAGAGGATCTGGTCAGGAATAACTCACCCTACAACAGGGGATCTGGTCAGGAATAACTCACCCTACAACAGGGGATCTGGTCAGGAATAACTCACCCTACACCTTGGATCTGGTCAGGAATAACTCACCCTACAACAGGGGATCTGGTCAGGAATAACTCACCCTACAGCCTGGGATCTGGTCAGGAATAACTCACCCTACAACAGAGGATCTGGTCAGGAATAACTCACCCCACAGCAGGGGATCTGGTCAGGAATAACTCACCCTACAACAGGGGATCTGGTCAGGAATAACTCACCCTACAACAGGGGATCTGGTCAGGAATAACTCACCCTACACCTTGGATCTGGTCAGGAATAACTCACCCCACAGCACAGCATGGTGTGCCAGGCAGCTCTGAGGCTGCATCCTGCCAAGTGCTCTCGAGCCCCCACGGGAAGGAATCAGCTCTGAGGATGCTCAGCCCTTCTCTGGAGCAGCCCTGGGGTATCACAGCTCATGCCAGTCCTGCCAAGCATCTTCCCACCAAAGTGCTGGGCACCATCCAGTCCCGGTGCTGCTGGTGACTCCAGTGGGATTTGGCACCTCCCAGGACTGGCCTGGGAGATGTGATTAACCGTTCAGCTCAGCTGCAAGCACAGTGCATGGCAGGGTTTATTTCTCTTCCTCTCTTTCTTCAAAATGTGTGGAAGGAAGGAAGGAGGTAATAGGATGGCAATAAAAATGGATTTCCTGCTAGTGCAAAAATTCTGAGAGTCCAAAGCCTCTGTCACTGCACATTACAGAAAGTTACAGTCTCAGAATTAGGAATGATGAGATTTCCTAAAAATATGAGTTTGTTTTTACCTTATAGAACTAGCATGTTTTGACAATTTTTTTCAGAAAAAACAAAAGGAATCTGTACATCCCCATTAAGATTTTTAGTATAGACATCAATTTCCAAGCAAAAAACTGTGCTTTGAAGCAGCCATTATTGCACAGGACCCATATGGCTTATCTTTGAATTACTCATTCTGTGAGGTTCTCCCTCCTAACTGAACCAGAATAATGTTTTTCATTATCCTGTAGAGATATCAGGACATTTTCTCTGCAATTTGGTGAGTTTTCAGAGGTTTGAGTACGACATTTCTTTCTCTCTGTAAGTTTGTTCCTGCCCATTTGGCTGCTCAGGATGGAGCTGAGGCTTGTGCTGGGTTTGGTGAATTGCTGCCTGCTGGCACTGGTGTGTCACTGGTGGTGGCTGTTGTCACCCAGGCTGGCAGAGGTCAGCTCTTGCTGCCACTGAGCTCCTCTGAACACCCACGGGGAGCTCTGCTTGCTCCTGGGAGCCTGTCACAAATCCCAGTTTATTTTTACAAATTAGATTTCTTTCTCCCTTTGATCATGTATTTGATATTATCATTATTTCTCTTTTGAATAGGTCTTTTTTTTCTTTTTTCCATAGGGGCTTTTTTTCTGTCTCTTATTTTTTCCTTACTCCTTCCCTGCCCCTTTATTTTTTTCATCTCTGTACTCTGCCTTTTATCCTGCACTAAGTGAATGCAGCTTGTTTTGAGTCCAGGAATAGAAATGCTTGCCACTTTCCCTTTGCTCTGCTCCAGGCATGTGTAAAGCAGCAGATAAATGTTGACAGCATTTTGTCTTTGTACAAGTTGGGCTTACTGCAGGCATTGAGTGCAAATTGCAGAATAAATTCACGTGCTGAATGCTGGAGAAGAATTACTTCAAAGATCTAATAATGAGAACTGAAGCTGCCCACAGTTGCTAAAGCATTTAGCTTAGTGAGACACTTATAAAAGGTAAACATAACCACAAAAAAGAACTCTGTACTTTGCCTGTATAGATTCTTGAACTCCATTCTTTTTTCTATCAATGTGCATTTGGAATCAGTTCATTAGAAGAGAATGAAAGATAGAGTTTGGTTTACACTGGCCACAGGATCTTGGCACATCATGAGGTATCTCACTCCTTTAAACAGCTGTACAGGAAAGTCTCACTTCCAAACATTTTTTTCTACCCCCAATTATATTATTACCCTGGTTGGTTTAATTTGGAGGCTTTCTAGCCTGCAAACTCAGTATGGAAGAATTGCATGCTTGCTTTTATTAGAAAATGCTTGTGCCTCTTGGGACCAGCTGTGCTGTTTAAATTAGAAATGTCTTGGGTTGCTTCTCTATTTTAGATAATCTGAATTAATTTTAGGGATTTCATGGGTGTCTATGTCCAGAAGTAGAGCTTTGTAACAAAAATGTGAAACTCTCAGGATTGAAGCTCTTGACCTGCACAGTTTGGGTCAGTTTGCCACAAGTCCTGCTGCTGCTGCTGCTTCCAAATTTCCTTCTCATTCAAACCACAGCCTGGCAGGAGAAAGGACTGAAATATTCTTTATCTTGTCCCAAACTGGTTCTTCTCTGTCCTTCCCAGCTGCTCTCAGCTCTACCAAGGGAATAGCTTGTGCAGAGGTGTGAGATTTCAATTCTCCTCTCCTAGTCCTTGCTGTCACCTCGATGATTTCGTGCCCTCAAAAGCGCCGGTGCCAGCAGCAGGGATTGATTTGTTTTGCACAGCGGAAATGGGAGGGCTCGTTACACTCAGCCCATGGAAAATCTGGGCACAATGAAATGCTTTACTGGCTCATCTCTAGGTGAGTCTCATGCACATCTCTTGCAGGGTTATGAAACCAAACTCTCCGGAGTGCAAAACAAAAGTCTGAATAGTTCTGTGGCCCTGCTCATCGGCTGGCAAAAAATCACCAGCTGATTGGGGCTGGATGCCTCGTGCTGTACACGGCGCTTTCTGGAATGTTTTGTTCACTCACTGAGCATTTGGAGCCGTGGAAGTGACTCATGAGCACAAATCCCAGTACATTTAGCCTTTTTCACTTTAGGTTGTGTGTTTCCAGCATCAAACATTCGTTGGATTTTCCTGTCAGAATAGCAACCTCTAAATGTGTAGGTTTGGTGCCAGCATCAGAACAGACCGGTAGAAAATCCTGTGTCTGATATCAGAATGGGGCAAATACCTTTATTTTCTACCCCCACTGAGATGCAAGTTCAGGCTTTTGAAAACAGCATCTAAACTTTTATATTGTGTTTGATTTCACAGCCAAGACGCCAGGCAGAAACTTTTGGGGGCTTCTAGTGCAGCCTTTCCCCTTTAATGAAGCCAAGCAGAGCTTGTTCACCACCAGCTTTAATCAGTTCCTCACCACCCCTGCGCTTACCAGGCTGATGATGCTGCTGGTAAAGTAGATAAAAAATTTACTCACCAAAGTTTTTTACTCACTAAAGCCTAGCCATCAATCATTTTTAAACAACAGTGACAATCCTTGGTTAGCAGAAATGTCAGAGAGTGGGTGGAACGCTCGTAACAAGGAGCTGCGGTGATATCTGGAATAGAATAGGAGAAAACATGATCACAGGAGGGATCAATGATCAATACCTTTTACAAGCAATAAGAGGCCTCCCATTAACTCCCCCAGCCATGGGCCTGGGCTGTTCATACTGATCTGTTGACATCAGTGTTTCTTTCATGTTACTGACCTGCAGGATGGCAAGTGGGAGGAAATCAGAAGTGCTGTTGGCAATAACTCCAGAAATGCGAGAGGAAAAGTTCAGCTGAGAGCTCAGTGGGAAGAGGTGAGTGAGCAGAACTGGCCCTGCTAAATGGATCAAATCAGCACCATAAAAAGCAGTGCCTCAGTTCAGGGATTTTTGCAGGAGGTTGCTGCTCTTTGGCTGTAGAAGTGAAGCTGGTGGTCTTATTTTCCCTAAATGTGCCATAGTGAAAAAAAAAACCAAACCCATGACACACCACAATGATGACTTGCCCTGCTTTTATCCCTGTGTTCCCTTTCTGGTAGGAGAAATGCTGCACTTGAAAGTCTTGTGGTTGATGGCTGAACAGGGTTGGGCATCTTCTGACACAGTCAAATATATTCTAATGCCAGGAAAACATTTCATAGAGTAATGGGCCTTTGACCCTCTGCTGGAACATTAAAAAAAAGTGTTATAAGTTAATTTTAACATCCAGCTTCTCTGTCTGTTGGGAGACTATGAATCCCCTTCCCTCCTTAAGAATTTAAAAATCAAGTTGTGGCCTATTTTATAGACCCTCATAAACACAGACTGTGCCAAAACAGGCCATCAGGAAGGTGCTGCTATAATTAGTGCTCTTGCAAAGAAAGAGAGAAAAGTGTTCTGAGGTTTCTTCTTCCTTCTATGGATAAGAAATATAATAATATATTGCCTGATGATAGCATGATTCCAATGCAAATGGCAGGGGCTGGTGGCTTATTTAACAGGCCTGGCCTGTAGCAAGCCTCCCTTCCCCGCTTCAGTTCGAAATTGATTATTTTAATACAGAATTCCTGAATGAAAGAGGTTCTTGGCCTTTTCCTGGGCTGTTGAATAATGTATGTGGGAGAAAGCAAATAGAAGCAGAGGGTCTCAGCTGCTGGAACAATGGGCTGAGCACAGAGCTGAGGGGGCACATTAGTTTATCATTGCCTTGTCAATCCTCATAGGCTGGGAATCGTGGGATAGCCTGGAAAGAAGCAGCTGCTGAACGTGTGGTAAACTGACCGGGGCACTTTGGAGAGACGACTGCATTTACACATCTGAAAACAAGATATTGATTTTCCCCACAAAGCTGGGGAGGAATAGCTCTCCTGGAAAAAAAAAAAATAAATTTATATCTGGATCGTGGCTCGTTTGCAAAACCCCGGTGCTTTGCTGGCTGTGCCCAGGGCTGGCAGCTTCCTCGTGATGGGGCTTGCAAATCTAAAAATAGTCTCTGCATAAACTTTGCTTTTCCTCCCCCTTGATTGACTGCCCTCCTAATCCTTTTAGTGATTGAGTACAAGTAAAATGTAAATGCAAGCGAGCTTTGCCAATGTTAACAATATTTCCCCTCGATTAGTGGATTTTTTTTTTTTTTTTTTTGTTTATTTTTTTAAAAAAAGTTACGTGTTCCCTTTTCTGGAAATAATTAGATTGATCTTGAAGATCCATTTGTGTGATATCCCTGATATCACAGCCCTGCCCTTTCTGATGGGACTGGGATTCCCTCCTGAGCACCAGCTTTGGTTCAGGACACATCCTCAGGCAAAAGGGTTTCTTTCAAAAGTGACAAAAAAAAGGAAAGTGAAGCAATGCTTGACAGAGTGGGATGATTAATTGTTTTAAACACGGAAAGGTTTAAGGCAGAGATGAACACACATCTCCTAGTGAGTAATATTCAGTAAGATGCTGATATCTTGCTCTAGGCCCAGTTGTTAGGATGCTTTTATGTGGCATTATTGCCACATGTTTATGATTATTATTTTAGCTATCAGAAGTCCCATTTATGACTAAATATTTTCTCTGCTGGGTGCATACAAGAACACGTTCACAATGTGAATCACTGTATATTAAGAAGTTCCAACTGAAAAAAAAAAAAAATTGGCCTGGCAGGAAGGACAAAATTTTTTTCTGTGTAGGTGTGATTGTGGATCCAGACTCACCACAGGAGGAATGAGCTGGTTCATCCTTATCTCTGCAGCTTGAATGACACTGCAAACATGAAAAAACTCTTGGCTTTATGAGCTGCTCTTACGATTTTGTCTGTCAAAAACAGCAGCTGAGGTGTAAACACTGCATTTCAGCATTCTCAATATGTAAAATTCACAGGTTGTAAAATAAAAGAATATTTTGATGTTGGATATCATCATCCATAGTCAAAAGGGCTTCCAAAAGCAGGACAAAATGAAGGCATGAATTTGTCCAGGGAATTTCCAGATTATTACAAGGTTTTCCTTCTGCACAGATATAGGAAATCAGGCTCCTCATTGCCTTCCAGTCTGATATTGTCATCAGAGCAGCAGAAGAACTAGAACAGGCTAAAAAGATTTTTCTGCACCTTTTTAAAGTCAAGGAATGTTTAACACCTTTAGTGTGGATGGAGTCCTCTCTCAGTGAGTTGTATCACAAGGTATTAGAGAATATAATCTCTTCAAATCAGGGTTCTGAGTCTGCATCTGATAAATGAATAAATGCTCAGGTTTTCTGATGTTCAGAGAAGCCAGATCCTCCTGGCTGATTGTAATGAGAATTCAGTGATTTTAAAAACAGTTTCACTCGTTCATATTTGGGCTCACCACTCTGGGTGTGTATATATATATAATTATATATAAATATTGTCTAAATTAATTATTTCTGAATAGGGGACCTAGGCAGATTTTGCTCTCAAATGTGATCAGGGTTAACCTATTAGGAATTCCAGATCATTCTGTATGATTTCCTGACATCTCTGGGCTCTGGTTTGAGCTGCTCCCTGTGAATACTCTCCTCAAGAATTACCACATCCAGAAAATGTGAGGGGAGACACTTAAATTCTGTGGTGAGACACTCCTGACTAAGCAGCAAGGAGAAAAGGCTGAATGACATCAGCCAAAGACCAGATTTATCACTTACTGGAACTTCACATTAGATTTGCTTCAGGGATCTTTCTTATGAACAATAACAAGCTCAAAGTGCCCAATCTTTCATTCTTTTCCCAGAGACTTTTATTTTGCACTGGGTGAGCCAGAAAGGATCCTCTTAAACTGTGAAACAGAGAAAAGGTTGTTTCTCCTGTACATTAATATAATCCTACAAAATTTACTTGAATTAATTGCAGAAACAACAGTAACAGAACAAGATGAAGTCTTGGTCAAAGTGATGCTGTTTCAGTGTCTTTCCTCAGTGAAATAAATGCCAATAATTTATAAGCAAATGAAGTGTTGGTGGAGTTTTGTTGAGAATGTTGCAGACCAGCCACAGACTCCAGATTCATTAAAATCCATTAAAATTCATGACTTACAGAGTGATGTGCCTGTCAGCTCAGCTCAGTTTCCATTCTGGGGGCACAATCGTGCCACTTGTCCATGGGATAAGCAACATGTCCCAGGTTATATATGTTTGAATTCCTTAAATTCAAGGCAAGAGCTACCCCAGAAGTGAATATAATGAGGGGATATACAAATAAAGGCAAGAGTGGTTGTAGATCCCAGACACACCTAAAACAACCCAGTGGAAATGATGAGTTACAACACTTGCAGAATTCCTTGCAGCTGCCCCCTTACTCTTCTCCCAGCTGGACAAACACTTTGTTCCTCTCCTGCCCTTCCTCACCCTGCTGCTCTGGCTGTCCTGCTCCACTGCTGCCACAGAATCTCCTCAATTCCCCCTCTTCCCACTGCAGCTCAGGGGATTTTGTGCCTCATTTTCCCCCCTGGACTTGGAGTTGCCAAGCTCCTGCAGCATCCCTGGCTGTTCCCATCACCTTTCCCAGTAACTCCCTTGCCTTGTTTGGGTTCACATTTCCCTTCTCCCAGTTTACAGAGCGTTCTGCAAAGCTAAACAACAATCTGCCCTCAGCTCCCAGCCCCAGAAAGGTGCCACTCTGCTCTGAGTCCTGCCTTGCTAACAAGGCCTCTATTACAAGAAGAAAAGCAATATTAAAGTAATTTTCTCCAAACATTTCCTTCTGTGCGTGCGTGGTGTGGGGGAGAAGCAAGAAGGAATACCTGCATTTTCTTCCAGAGTAAATGCTTTTCAAATTACTCATTCTGCAGAGCAGCTAAATGCCTTTCATATTCCCCTAAAATTTCCTGTTGAAATAGAGGCTGATAGGTATTCTCCCATTTCAAAAGACTTTTGAAATATATGAAAAATTTTAATACAGAGTAATTAGTCTTGCTGTTTCCACCGATGTTACAAAAACATTTAGCTATTTTCCTAGACCAAGGCTGCTTCACAGAATAAAGTTTTAGAAAATGTAATCCATGTGTTTTGTTTCAGAGGACAGAAATAAGATTAATCAGAGCTATGTCTGTAGTGTAAAAAGTAGTCAAATTTCTTTTTAAAAACAGTGAGGGGGTACAGAAAGACTTTTAATGTGCTCGTTCCTTCTTGCCCACAGTGTTTTGCATTGGATGCAGTCCTTCACATCAATTTTTTTATATAACTGGCACAAGATACCCTGTCTTTGGTGGTGAAAGTGCAGGGAGTGAAGCATTTGATTGAGAATCTGAGTTGAGATTCTTTTTCTTTTAGTAAAAATTTTGTGTCAAATTTGTTGCTTCTGTGCCCTTCCTGCTGTGTTAGCCCAGAGGGAGAGGAAACCTGGCATCTTTCTCCTCCTTTCCTTGAGTCCTGTCTCTAAACTCAGTGATCTCCTTAATGTGGGTCCCCCTTATCTGCTCTCAGATAAGGCTCAGTGGCTTGGTCAGGAGTTAAATTCTTCCAACTGGCTCACTGTGATTTATCACCTTTGACTGTTCAGAGAAGGTCCCAGGCAGGTGCAATGTCACAAAGCATTTTTTGCCTTGCTACCAGAGTTGGGTTGGTTGTTTTCAGTACATTGCATTTTCCTGCTGTTCCCCTAGGAGGTCATGTAGCAGCTGGTGAGTGCCACTCCACCTCCCTTTCCTGGAGAAATTTCTTTCCCTTTCTTTTCTAGCAGTTGCAGGATGCTGGCTGTAGAAACAGAACTGTCTTCCACTCTTGGGAAAGTTATCTCACACTGGGAGGGTGAGGAGGGGGATTTGTGGGTGCTGTCCCTCTGCATCCAGAGTAGCAAATGTGTTACTCTTCCCTTGGACTTAAAATTGAGCTGGTGAAATACAAATCCAGTTTAATGTCATCTGACGGGGCAGGATCTGGATTTCTCTGGGATATCTGCCAATGCACCTTGTTGCCACACCTGAGGGCTTCCAGATCTCATCTCAGCAAAGCATTCATCAAACTCACCAATTCTTTTCATGCAGGATCAAGTATCTCCAGATGTGGCCGAGCAGTGGCTGCAGGTCCTCCCTGCACTCAGACCCACAGGAAAGCGGCTTCTTGACCTCACTTGTGGGGTGGGAATTAGAAAATACAAACCATTTTTGGGTAATCTGTAAATACCTCTGTTACACTGTGCACTTTTTGCTAGTTATTTTCCTGTGTGAGTCAGACTGAAATCAAAGGCAGCTGCATTGAAGATAATCAAAGGTGACTTTCTGTCAAATGACACTGCTGCAGCACCCAGAATTCACCCCATTCTCCTGAGCCCCAGCATCCTCCCACTGGTGCTGGCAGGCACCAAACACGGCACTGGAAGAACTCCCTGCAGCTTTTCCCTTGTAGGAAAGGCAAAAACCAGGTCTGATGTGTGAGATCTTTATTGCTGGGGACACACAGAAAATAAGCCCTTATTTGTGGTGCCTGGCTCTGACACCCAAGAGAGAGCTGGGTTTAGCACAACACCATGGAGACAGCTGTTAAAGTTCAGTAGAAAAACTGGGAATGTGAGTGTGTAGGTTAGATAGAGTTTTCTTAAATCACTGGGTGAGAAAGTTAGAGCTTAAGGTTTAAGCTACTTTAGAAAATAAGAGACAACATGGAGGATTTAGGGCACTGCCCCTTTCTCCTTCTCCCTTCTTCATCTTCTTCTTTTAAGATTTTTTAGGTAATAATGAGTGATTGGACAAAGAAATCTGCAGTGCAGCATACAGGTGTGGGGTCATTGGGTCACTAAAAAAAAAAATAACTTACTTGGCATTTGATTATTGGACAAACAGACAAATAAAAGACCTTGGAGAGATTCTTTGCTCTCCATTTTGCACCTAAGTGTGTGTAGCTCCTTGTACTCTGTGTATATGTAATATGGATAAGGAATAAACAACCAAGAATAAGATAAAAAATAAACAACCAAGCCTGAACACGAGAAAAAACAGCCTCTCTCTCATCAATCTCAGCCCTGGGGAAAAGAACCCAGCCACCAGTGTCACCACGACACTTTATAGAGGTGCCCACACAAAAGTTCACACTGGTTTATGTATTTAGTGAGATTATATCCCCCCCAAAACATTGCATAGTGCTGCAGAGGTTGTGTGGAAAAGGTTTCTGTGGTAATCTGGCCAGTGAAAATGTATTTATGTGCTTGGCATATGTTTAATATGATAAGTCTGAGCATCAGTAAGATGAGATTCATGCAGGAACATTTTCTTCATTCTCCAAAGATCTTAAGAGGTTTTTAAGGTCTGTTTGACTTTGTTTAGTTTAATGTTGTAATGAAAAGCGACTTTTTCTACCTCCACAGCATCAGGAAGCTCGTGTCCCTTCTGGTGGGGTCTAAATCAGAAAGTGGAGATGCTGAGCCTTGGCTTCAGGCAGCGCTGCTCTGGTGCTGCTGCCAGGTGAGAACTCTGCAGGAGAGCAGAACTTGCCAGGAAACCCTCCCACAATTTTATTTTCTGCACAATCCAGGGACTGCACAACCATTTCTGATGTCCCTGGGGAGAATCAGCCTCCTGCTCTGCTCCTCCAGCACAGACCTGCTCTGCCAAACCCTGCACATTGCCAATGTGGGAAGCCCAGAATGGGGCCATGTGCTCTGGCTTAGAAGAGGAGTTATTAAGGTATTAATGTATATTAAAGTATTAATGCACCTTTTCCTGGTCAAAAAGTATAGTTTGATATGGAAATGTAAGAAGAGAGGTGAAAGGAAAACTCAGTCCCCATGGGGGAAGGGATTTGTGCATTGACAAAGCAAAGAAAATCTCAAAAATACTAAGGTTTCATCTTGCTCATTGCTAAACTGTGGAAAGAAAATTCCTGACCATTTTCTTAGGGGTCACTCCAGTTTCCCCAGTTAACCTTTAGGTTGCCTCAAATGCTAACATTTTCAATTTAATCCATGAAATAAATACAAAGTAAAAATATTCAATTAATGGGAAAAAAGGAGTTTAAAGCTAATTGTGGGCACCTTCTATGCAAGCTCATCTTCTGAAGGATCTCTTTATCCCAAATCTCCTCACATTTTTTAAACTCACAGCCTAAAGCATATTTTCTTTTCCCAGCACTGCTGGACTTCAAGCTGCATCTTTAACTGGTCTAATGGAGCCACAAGGCATTACATTAGACAGCTTTTTCCTAGTTCACAGAGGTCATATTGACATGTAACTCGTGGCATTTCCTTGTTTCCAAGATAAGATAAAACAAAGGGGAAGTGTTCAGTTCCAGGTGAGTGGGAGAGGGCACAAGAAATGGGAAGAAGATAAGAGTGTTTGATGCAGGTGGGAATTTATCATGCAGGGTCTTTTTCCTCTCAGGTTGCAGTTGCAGAGGAGGCTGCCTGCTCCTCCAGTCCTGGCTCAGGAATGTGAGCAAATACAGGAATGATCCAGTGGAGGAAGGAATTGTTGATCAGTCACCGTCTCCTTTCAAATCTCATAAAGCTGCAGCAGGTTTTACTTAAGATGGCTCAATGCTGGGACAACTCCTGGGCTCCTCTCACATCAGAATAGCAAAATAAATGCAAGTAAAGGCTTTTAGAGAGTGGTTTTCAATCCTGCCCTCCCAGCAGAGCTGAACAAATTCCAGCGCTGTAAAAAACTGGATTGGATTTTAACAACGGAACGCAACTCCTTGTCAGCAAAGAGATTTATAAATTTTCTTCTCAGTGAAGAAAAAGAAAATTTATAAATTTATAAAGAAAATCTATAAATTTATAAAGAAAATTTATAAATTTATAATAAAATCTATGAATTTATAAGAAAAATTATAAATTTATAAATTTAAATTTATATACATTTTTCTTATAAATTTATAAGCATTTATAAATTTATAAATTGGTTCCTCAGTGTTCAGTGCTGTCCTTGCTGGGGCAGCTGATCAATAGCACAAAGCTACAAGATTCCCTCGTTCCAGGGTTCCCCTTCCCACTGGGAACAGCTGCTCTGAGCCTTTTGTGCAGCTCCCCAAGAGGTGAAGATGCTCTCTCAGTGTTTTTCTTAGGATTTTCACACACATTTCTTGGACACCAGGAGGAATTTCTTCACATAAAAGGGCTGTTAAATTTTGGGAGGGGCTGCCCAGGGAGGTTTGGGGTCCCCATCCCTGGAGGTGCCCAAGGAGCTCCTGGATGTGGCACCCACAGCTCTGGGCTGGGTCACATAGGTGGTGACAGCTCACAGGTTGGGCCTGATGATCTTGAAGGTCTTTGCCAACCAAAATTATTCTTTTAAAAATGATTTATTATTTATTATTTACTTTTATTTACTTTTATTTTATTTTATTTTATTTTATTTTGTTTACTTTTATTTTATTTTATTTTATTTTATTTTATTTTATTTTATTTTATTTTATTTTATTTTATTTTATTTTATTTTATTTTATTTTATTTTATTTTATTTTATTTTATTTTATTTTATTTTATTTTATTTTATTTTATTTTATTTTATTTATTTTTCTGATTTTTTTGCCAGCTCATGGCTGTAAGGGACAAACTGAAATTCATGATAAATAGGATTGCACACAGATTGTTCTAAGAGAGGGTTTTTTTGTCCAGTTATCCTGAATATGAGCATTATTTTTCCTTCCAGGCTTGGGGCCCACTCTTGAGTGGATGCCATGGATTTCAGAGGCAGTGGGGACGATTGTGGGTTCAGGACTTCACTTCCTGAACAGCCTAAGCAGTGCACACCCCAAGAACTGTCACTGCAAGGTCAGAATGTCAGTAGAATATCATCTTTAAAAATGCCTTTTACTCATCCATGTGCCTTTTCTCTTGACCCTTGGAATCTCTGCTGTCATTTTTGTATGGTAAATGTCAGATTTCAGGAGCAGTAGCACCAGCTCTGGGTATAAAGGTAAAACTCCTGCTGTTCCTGTAAATTCTGCTGCTTGTGTGACCCCAAGATTACACTGGCCCCTCGCTCCTTTATTCTGCAGGACAGAAATTTTCATCCACAACCCCACAGCTTGTTTTTTCAAAGCTTCCAGTCCCCCAGACAGACTCCTCAGCCTGCTCTTGTGGCCTGCACACTTCATTTCCAGGTTTGTGGTTTTACATTTGGCTCTGCTGAAATGTTGGTTTTGCTCATATTTGTGCATAATTTACCAAGCCACCCAACTTACTTTGTATTGCTGGTCCAGTCTGTTTTAGTCAACATTCCCCCACTCTCTACTCTTTATCAGTGATGTTTTTATGTTTGTTTTTTTCCCTGAGTCATTGATAGAAATGTGAAGCAGCAGAGAACAGACCCTTAAGGACTGCACTTGAACCAGCTGCTAAACATGATTTCTATTTAGAGATGCATGTGGAAATACATTATTTAACCAGCATTTAATCCATCCAGTGACACAATTTTAGCATTTCTTGGTCTGGTTTATTAATCAAGATGTCACCTACAAACATCACAGACATACAAACACTTTTCATCAACAGCTGGCCATAAAACTGTTGTGTTTGAGTTGCTCTGACAGCGCAAGTTGCAGACAAACCTTTGGTGATCAGCTTTGGGCTGATGCTTTCCTTGTTCTGTCTTTAGGTGGGGATGTGTTGTTTGACTCTTCTGGGAGTATTTCCTACTCATTTTTTTAGAAACCTCCTGATTTCATATTTCCACACATGGCTAATGAAACTCTAAAAATAATACCATTACAACCAAGAAAATCTCCATTTTCTTTACTGCTGGATTATTTTTAAATAGGTAAAACAGCTAAAATGAAGATTGTACAGATAAACAGTGTGTGGTTTAGGGTTTTTTTTGAGATCTAATCATCATGCAAAGCAAGAAAATAATACTATTTGATGATAAGGGAACAGCTGATGCTGAAAGGTGTTAATGACTATGGGTAAAACACTTGCATTAGTGTAATGCAGCACAATTATTCCTGTGTTGTTAGGTTGCATCTAAGTAGGAATCTGGAGCAGCCTTTGTTCAAGAAAGCAGAAATCTGTGAGGAATAATACCATGTGTATATTGCCTGAATGTAATAAGCAGTAAATTACCTTCAAGATCTGATGGGAAAAGTTTCTCCTCAAAAAGTACATCTCAGCTCAGTCTCATCAATGCTGGTTTGAATAAAAGGGGGAAATAACCTTGATGTGGCCTGCTCCCAAATTTTACACCATCCAATTAATATTCTACTAAAACCTCACAATTAGGCAGAAAAAAATGCTTTGATGAAACCACGGTGAGATGTTTTTCCATGAAGTTCTTGCTGCTGTTTCAGCTGTAGAGCCTCAGCAGATGCAGATGAGCACGGCCAATAACTCCTCAACAGAAAATGCAAGGTATCACCTGTCCACTCCATTCTGCAAGCTGGAAAACTGGGAAAACGATTCAAATAAACAGCCTGCCCTGTGTGTTCCATGGGAATTTTGAGCAAAATGTTCTAGATTTATAGAAAAATGGGAGAATTTACTGAAAACGGGTTTTACAAGGGGCGCTAAGCTGCCGTCTGGTGCGTTACCACCGAGTCAAACACTCATTTCATTTTATTTTCCCCCCTCCGAGGGGGTGGTGACCCTGTGGTGGCACATGAGGGTGCAGCTGGCTCTGAGCAGGAAGGGTTAAGCTTTTTGGGAAGTGTATTATTTGGAGTTTCCCAGCGGGTGGCTCATCTGGCAGCGCTCATGGAGGTGCAGCAGTCACGGAGCCTCATGTCCAGCAGTCACAGAGTCACCTAATCGGATGTGACTGACACTATTTGACGTGACAAGTCACCCAGGAAAGTGCAGCAGAACAAAAACCATATTTTTTTTTTCCCCTGAAAATTCCTGCTCAAAGCGGCTGCGTTTCCCCAGGTTTTGTTTTACACCGCGTGTTTGATAATGGGCAGGGGGAGGGAAAACACATGAAAAGGTTTCCTGATGTAGAAAAAACACAAGCTATTGTTGCGTGGGCACAATAAAACTTGGGCAGAAAGTGGTTTTTGCAGTCTTTTCACGGGGGAAGCCCTTGGGAGGATTATTTCTGTTTGGGTGTGAGGAGCTGAAGGGGCAGCGAGGCTGCATTTGTGGTGTAGGAACAAACACGGCACGCAGGAGGGCTTCAGACAGGATCCACAAAAGAAATCACACACCTGTGTAGCTTTTTATCGTGCATGCTGAAGATTTCTGCTGTTTGAAAGTTCAGTTCTGGCAAAAAAATACTGAAAACCACAAACCCTGGGTTTCACAGAGCTGAGGAGAAAGGTTCCTCTTACGGCAGAGTTGTTCTCTTTACTTCTGGCTCGGTGCCATGCTCAGGACATGAGACACAGAATTTTCACAGCGATTCCAAAGCTATTTTCAGGATCAAGCCCAACCTTTCTCCACTGCTGCTTTGCCTGAGCATCCACACACAAGGATTGCAGCCAAAACACCCCTCGTAAATCCTGATACACCTGCTTAGAGCAGGGATGTTTTTCACCTTGTTTTTCACACCTCTTGGAATGCTGCATAATTAGAAATGTCCAACAAGTTTATGCAAAGCTGTCAGCTACAACTTGGTTTTGCAATGCTGTTTTCTCTTTTTTTCTTTTCTTTTTTTCCTTTAAATAATTGATGGTTTTATTTAAAAATGGATTTATATATGTAGTTTGGATATTATGACAGCCCTGTAGGAGAGAAATGATTGAAGGAAATCTGTAAGAATTCAAGCAAGGTAAGACAGAATAGTAAAAAAGAGCTGTAGAATGTTGAGGTCCTAAGAAAATTATCCCATAATTAAGTTCTCTATGTTTTTCTATTTAACCATCTTACTCTTTGTAGCCTTTTTTCATTCTATCTCAGTGGGGTTAAGCAGGCAACAACATATATGTAGGAAAATATAAAGGTGTAATATATATATATATATACACACACATACAAGGATATAAAGTTCAGGTTTCTACAGCCAGAAAATGAGAACTCAACTTTCAAAAAAATGAAGGCTTTTTTTTTTTTTTTTTAATTATTCTTTTTTTTTTTTTTTTTGTGGATTTAAGAATTTAACTGTAAGTCTCTGAGTTGGTGTTTTGTGCCATGTGACAGCCACGTCCATGCTGTGATAAAGTGGCTTCTCAAGAAGCAAGAAACTGAGGTATCAGCTTTCAAGAAGCTGCCTTTTCTTTTACTTCTGCAGTATTTATCCCCTAAGACTCCTGCCAAGCACAGGAGAAGAAGCAGCTGCTGCTTAAACTTAGAAGAGTACACATGTTAACAAGTGCCTGGACATTCTCTAGCAGAGGCACAGGAATACACTGGAAAATAACAGGCTTTTAAAGCTGCTTTAGCTGCACTGAAAACTCTTGGTGTCTGAGAGCTTCAGGTTTCTAGGTGGGACCTGTTTTCCAGGCTGCCTGCACATTTTCTGTAACCCACCAGGGAACTGGGCAAGGAATAGGCAAAACTGGCAGAACATCCTTGATTTTTGGGTAGGTATTGGCACAGAGCATTCTGCTCTAGAGGAGTTTGTGTGATGGAAGGGTTGTTCCCATGCAGAATGGAACGTTGGGAACCTCCAATTTCCTATATAGAGGAGTTTTTGTATTCAGCCAAGCATAAATGAGTGTGCTGCCCTGGTGCCTGTGAGCATCGGTCTCTTCTCACTGGTAATGAGGGACAGCATAGGAGGAAACGGCCTCAAGTTGTGCCAGAGGAGGTTTAAGTTGAAAATTAGGAAAATATTCAGTGTGGACAGGGCTGTCAAGCATTGAACAGGGAGTTGACCATCCCTGGAAGGTGTGGAGGTGGCACCTGAGGACGTGGTTTAGTGGAGAGCGCTGGTGCTGGGCTCATGGTTGGACCTGGCGAGCTCAGAAGTCTTTTCCAACCTGAGCAATTCTGGGATTCCACACCTGTGATCAGGAGTTGGTGGGGGGTAACCTGGCCCAGGTGGGACTGGTGAGCTTTAGTTTTGGGATAGCTTTGCTCTCACTGGGAGCAGGGAGAGCATCACCCATCCTTCTCCTTGCCTTGCCTGGATGAGTTTGGACAGCTCCACATCCACACCTGCTGCCCCTTCCCGGCTCCCAGGGCTGCCTTGGCCTCAGAAAGGCCCTCTCAGCCTCCTCTGCCCTGGGGGACTGGAAACCTGAGCCTGTGAGCCTGCAGCTCCCAGGAACAGAGCAGCACATTAGCCTGGAATGATGACCTGGCCAGGGGTGATTCCCCGGGGGTCTCTCACAAGATATTATTTCAAACCTGGGATTGCCTTCCCAGAGCCTCAGCACTGAGTGTCAGCAACATCCCCTCTGTGTTTCCAGACCTGCTCCACTCTAACCCTTCTGTTCTCCTTTTCTTTTCCTCCTGCAGCAGCTCTGTGTCCAGGGGAATCCCTGCATTCTTGGCCTAAGTTTGTTACTGTTTGTATTCTATAAACCCCACTCCTCCAAAACCATGGATTACTGAGGTGCTTCAATATGGGTACATTGCACTGCCCAGTTGATGGCTAAGGGTCGATTTTGTATGTTTAAAAACTTCTTCCTGGAGTTTTACAAGTCCTCTTAAATAAAAATTAAACAAAACCCTGTAAGGTAAAAAAATAATAGAGATTTTAAGGGGACAGTTGAAACCCATCTGTGAGAATTAATCTGTTTTACTTTTGGTTAAATCGAATGGGGA
Organism: Poecile atricapillus; assembly: GCF_030490865.1. Lineage (NCBI taxonomy): Eukaryota > Metazoa > Chordata > Aves > Passeriformes > Paridae > Poecile > Poecile atricapillus. The sequence goes on from NC_081260.1 coordinate 3,560,651, forward strand.
TTAAGACTTTATTTTAGACAAGTTCTTGGCTGCTCCTAAGCAGCAGTGTAGTATCAAAAAGAGTCTTTGCAAAATGCTTTGGTTATGTTGCCTGTTACTCTGCCAAGAGGTTGCAGAAAAAAATCAAGGTTAAACTTCATGTTGCTCTCCCTGTTTCCTTAAAATTCTGTTTTTCATGTGTGATACAGCCATTAACATCTGGATGAACAAAGGTGTCTTGCAGAAGTACTTCTGAATATTTGAATCCCAGCTTAATAGATTGAAGGAGGAAACTTAATTATTCTGTAAACTATGCAAAAAGGAGTATTTATATTCTCAAAAAATAACAGATCTTTCTGAATTAATTTGTATATATCCCTTTTTCTTTTCAGAGGGGATTGTTTAGTTGCTGTTTATTGGTGTTTGGCTTTTGTAACCATGGTTTTGTTTTAAGTTTCCCCCCTTTTTTTCCCCTTCTTTTTCCCATTAGAAAGCCATGCTGCAACCTATTTGTTCCAACAAAGATGTTTCCTCTCAATAAATCATCAGATGAGCTATTGGCTTCATAATCTTTACTTAAACCCAAAAAATCCACATGGGTGCACAGCATTTGGCTAATTAATTTCTGATAATTTGCAATGTTCACAGCCAGCTGCCAGGGGCTCCTGTGGGTGTTAATCTGTTAGCCATGGTGAAATGATTGGAGATCTGCTCCTGCTGGTTGCCAGATAAATTCCTCCTATGACAATGTCACTAGGTTAATTAATTCAATTAATGACTCCCAGTGTGATGTTTTTCTTTGTCCTTTTCATTTGCCACAGGCTGCTGAACAGGTACTCCCAGGGATGTATTCTGAAGTTGTGTCACAGATAAGGAATTATGTACTGTTTGCATGTCTAGTTCTGAAGTGTCTTAATTTTTTTTTAAATGAAGTTTAGTAGCAGTGAATTCCACCAGAAATTACTTTGTTCTCTGTTTTCTCTCAAATGCAAGCAGCCAATTACCCATCCCCTTATTATTTTCAGGTACAATCGTGAGTTTAAGTAACTTTACTGGTAGATAATTTTTTAGTCACTGTGTAACTTTGCTCTATAGTTGCCACAAACAGCAAATTTGCTTTCACCCTTGAAAAGAGGAACTTCCAAGCAGGATCAGCCCTCAGGTGTATCTGCCTCATCACCCCAGATCCAATAATAGAATTGTTTTCTGTTTTGAAGTTTGAAAAGTAGAAAAATGTGTCTTACATCTATCTGGTGGGTGTTTTTAACAAGGAAAAAGTGAAAGGAAAGCTGCTTCCAAGAGGGACACGTGGAAAGAATGTCAGAGGCAGCCTCAGAGACTGTCAAGGCTCTGTTTTGAATTCCACCTCACTTTGCTGGGCAAAACCAGGGGGATTTGGAGAGAGCAGCCTTCACCTTTTAGATTAGCTCACCTAAAAATGTGAATAAAGCACAGAGCAAGCAGTGAAATGAGAATGAAATTGAATTTTTCTTCTCGAGCTTCTGCTCAGGAGCAAAGCAGGGGGCATCATGAGCCCCATGCCAGTGATGGTCTCTGTTGATCTGGCTGTGCACCACAACTCCTGCAGATCCCTGTGGGTTCACAGTATAAAGTGATATTTGTACTGAGCTCACCTCTATTCTCTCTCATTCATGGCTTTATTTTTATTCCTTCTCTTGAATACGAAGTGGGAACAAGTTGGAATGTGAATTCTGGGTTTGGAAATGGACTGAAGCAAACTGTAAATCCAAATTCCACCACCGGTGAAGTTCTGCCCTAGCAGCTCTTTTGGGTTGGCTCCCATTTTGGTATGTGACTAAATCAGGATAATTTTAATCATCTGGATGACTGATTCAAGGCCAGTGGTGGCTCTAAAAGGCTCCCAGCAAAAGCTGTGTCTTGCCCTGGAGCATCACAGCAGCCTGGAGGAGAAATGCAGTGAGGAACCTGCTGAGCTGCTACCAGGAGATCTGTGCTGGCTCTCAGCATCCCCCAAAAGCTGAGGAGCAGCTCACAGCTGATGTCAGCTCTGCAGTGAAGCTGTGAATGTGGAAAATCCTCTTTCTGAAGGGTCAGAGGGAGCTGCCTGTTCCATCTGCCCTGCAGAGGAATATCTGGCATTTGGAACTGTGTTTTCCAGCTGACTCCTAGTGCTTTTCTCCTGTGCCACGTTCACCTCTCTGAATTGTGGATTCCAGGGTCAGCCTCCCCTGCCCAGGTGAGCTGCTCCCTGTTGGTTTGGGAGGTGTCTGCTGTCCCCAGACCAGGTGCACACCCCTGAGCACCCATGCAGGAGGGGAGGGAAGGGGCGACACCTCAGGTTCACTGCTGAGCCCTGCCAGCCTTAAACAAAACCTGCCCTGAAGTTTATAGCATCTTCCAGCACTTGTCATCTAATGAAAAGCCTATTATGCCCCCGAGGGGTAAATCACCACGTGCTTTTTTTTAAATCCAGCCCAAAGATATCATTTTTGCAATGGAAGCACTCTGGTGGTTGGTGTCAGGGCCCCTTAGCAGGAGCAGTTGCCCAGGAGCAGCGCTCCATTCACACTGCAAATGCTGTCCTTTGTCCAGATCCAAATCAGGATATGCAAATTCAGCCAATGGATCTTAATTATGAGCAGCAGGTGTCTGTGCAAGAGAGCTCAGGTGAGGGGCACTGCCGCTCCCGTGCCTTGCCCGTGCTTCTACAAAGGGAGGGCTGCAAAGTTCCAATTAATTATCCACGTTAATGAGCTCGGCGACCCAAGTGAAAGGAGAGGGCCTTGTCTGCTGCTCCAATTTGGCTTTCTCCACAAACAGGAGTTTAAAAACCAGCGGTGCAGCTCAGCCTCTGAAGAGCAGCAAGGATGAAATTACCATGATAAACCTCAAGAAATCAATTTGCGGGAGCGCAGACGATGATGGATCATCCTGCTGGAGAAATTAATTGTGTGAGGAACGTTTCTTCAGGATGTCTTGACCAGAGGAGCATCTTCCCAGCATGTTGGTAAACGTGAACGTCTTTGGGGGAGGTGTTTATTCTTTATTGATTTAAAGATGGGTAATTATTATGATTCTTTGTTAATTTTTGTCAGCACACCACTAATCACACTGCAAGCATTAAGGTCAGGCAAGCTGGGGGTGTGATTCATGGCTAAAATAACATGCAGATTAGTGCTGGGCTGTAGTGACTCTGCCTCATATCTGACAGGCCCAGGGAAGGGAGGACACACAGGGATGGTGCCTCCAGACCAGGTAAAATCCACACTTTGTCCAGCCTGAACCCTCCTCTGAGTGGATAATTCTGTTTCTGTGTCCATTCAATGATGATTTTTGTACCAAGTGTGTAAATATTTTGCCGTTTATTGAAAAATTAGCCATCATTTTTCCTTTTTGTTCAAGTCACCAATCTGTTTTGTAATTAAATGAATAAAAGCCAAGTTAGACACTGTGGTTTCAGCTGATTTAAGGTCTTGCTGCTCTGTGAAAGAGAGAATTTCAGTCCCTGGGTGTGTGGTGCTGCCCTGCTCCTGGCTTTGACACATGTGAGGCTCTGGACTGAGTTCATTCAGCTTGCTGACCAACAGACACCTAACCCAGAAAAAAGAGTGGCTGGGATCTCTCTTCTTCCTCCCTTGCTGTGAAACCATCCCTTCTCCCCCCATTATAATTCTCTTTTAAGTAGAGAAGTTTAAGTAGTAACAGACAGGAGCCCACATGTGGACAGCAGGGAATAGTCTGGAAAATATATTTTAACTGAATGTGGTAATTTTGGGTGGAGACCTTGGGCCACTCCTGGCATAACCCGGTTTTTTTATTACACAGCTCTTGGATGGGAGCAGGTTCTGTTTGCAGCTTTTCAGTCTGTCGTCTTCCCAAACTTTTTTTTTTGTTTTCTTTCTTCTTCCTGCCCCCTCCAGCTGGGGCAATACCTCAGCAGACATCTGGGCCCTGACTATGCACACCTTGTGTGGCCACAGGGGCTGGTGTGAGGTGGGTGTTAAACAGCATCATTCTTGTGTGCCACTGTTTTACACCCCCTGGGTAAATGATTACCTGAGGGAAATGAATCTTCAGCCACAGTGCAGGTCTGTCTCAAATTTGGAGTCCTGAAGTTTGAAGGAATTGAATCCTTTCCTCCTTTGGAAAGCAAAGTTAAAGCCAAAAGAAATAAAAAAAATCCTTACCCACCGTCACAATGTGGAGGAAAAGCATTTGGCTGGCTTATAGCAGAGTAACTGAAAGGGTGACCTCACATGGGAAACAGTCTATATAAACAAATTATTATTAAACAAAACCACTTTACTTCTCTAGCCCTGCTTCTTCTTGCAAAGCAATAATCCCTGATCTGTTTTTCAGTCAGAAACTTTGGAATATGGGTGCAAGTTTAAAATTGTGACATCCTATCCATGTGTAATTCTTTCCATGGCCAGGAATATTTCTGAGTGAGAACTGAAGCATCTCTGCTTGTTTGGAGGAAATGTTGTTACACAGTGCAGGACAAAACAGCTCAAGCCACTTTAAACAGGATAAATGGATGAAGGCTTCAAGGTAGGATCATCTGTTTATTTACACCCATTGTCTCCTTGTTTCCCACACGAATATATTCTGTGTTTAAAATTTATAAAGCTGGGCGAGCCCTTCTCACGCTGTTCTCAGTAAAATATTGCTGGCTGCATCTCTCTGAGGGGCTGCTGACAAATAGGCTCTTGTTGTCCAACTTTCCCTCTGCTGAGGTTAATGATTAAGTGGTTCAGGAGGTTAATTCCTGGAGATAGTGTTGTCTTTGGCTTGAACAGATGTTGGTAGTGCTTTAATGTGGTTATCAAACTCCGCTGCCCTTCATCCTTTGCTCTGTGCAGCCCTGGGCATTGTTCCCTGCGCATTCCAGGCCCCCTCTATGGAGATCCAGCAGAGCTGAACATACCATTGCCTCAGGGCTGCTCCCCCGGGGTCACGCTGGGTGATGCCCAGATCTGCCACACAAACTGATAACAGCCAGACCTGTAAAGATTTGGCAGTGCAGAAAGCTGTAGAATACCTGTTGGGGCTCATCTGCAGAGCAGCTCATGGTTTTTACATCATCCCAAGCACCCAATGGGGCAGAGCTGCACCCCAAAATCTGCCCCTCTTCCCCTCAGCACCTCCTGCCTTGCCAGGATATGAATCTCAAGGGTGCCTGAAGTGTTCTGTGCTGTAGCCAGCACCTTCAGCAGCCTGGAAAAGCCCTGGCTTTGGGGTTGGACTGATATTTGCAGCTTTACAGGAGCTGCTGGATGTGTGCAGGAGTTCTTCATTCCCACACCCGCTGCCTCATAACCAGCCAGCAGCAGTTAAAAAATTTAAAAAACAATATAAACTTTGTGATTTCTATAAACACACATTGAAAGGGTTAATTTTAGCCTGGCCTCAGGCTGGGATTGGTTATATTTGAATGTCAATACTGCCAATAGCATAAATTAAACATCATCTTGGATTTTACCTGTTATTATTTGTGAAGTTACCTCCTGTCCTCTCCCTACACAGCTCCAGACCTGCTGGCAGGAATCCTGCTGGAGTTCAAAGCTTCTAACCTCACTCAGTCTGAATATGACAGTATCATTTTAATTATTGCACTGCTTTTTTTACTATGTGCATTTTAGTATCACTGCCAAATTGTATCCAGATCAAATACTCATTATAATAAATAAATAGTCATTCAGTATAAATAACTGAATTTTAATTTGGAGAAGAGTACTGTTAATTTGAAGGAGTTAACTGGTTTATGGAATCCCAAGAACCTTGTGTTTCTATAATATGGAGATTTAAAAAAAGTAATTCTCAGCTTCAAAGAGAAGCAGAGTCCTGTGACCAAAACACACATTGGTATTTTAAATAAGAAGATAAAAACAAAAAACAAACAAACAAAACCAAAAACAAACAAACAAAAAAAACCAAACAAAAAAAAACAAAAAAAAACTTTATGATTCTATAAATAGTCCTTGAAATGGTTAATTTTAGGCTGGGTTTGGTTATATTCAAATGTCAATCCTGGCAATGCATTAAATGAAATATCATCTTAGACTTTACCTGTTTGTGAAATTTTGAATTATTTCACAATTGTGAAATAACGTAAATGGAGAGGAACTGTGGCTTTTTGCTTTTGTTTCATCACAAGCTGGGATGAAACTCTTTGTTGCCCTGTCATTGATTAGAAACTCCCTCCCAGCCTGCATTTCCTTTCTCTCTCTTCCAGCTGAGGATTTTTCCCCCTCTGCCTTTGCTCCTTCCCTGGGGCTCTCTCTGTGTTTGCTGCAGTGCTCCCAGCTCTGATTTAAAGGCCTGAGGGGTGAGAGCCAGGGGAGCTCGGGGCTCTCAGGAGTTCCCAGTGTCAGACACGAGGCAGAGGCTCAGGCTGGATACGTGGGTCGGTCACACTGAGCTGGACACAGATTTTCCAAAGTGCTGCTCCTCCTCACCCTGCTGCAGCTGGAACTGGGACTCCCACAGGTTTCACTGCAGTGAGTTAAAAAGTTCCTTTCCCCAGGGGTAACTTGGTTTAGCCAACAGCCTGGATTAGGCTAAAGCTCTCTGTGCTGCTTGTGTCGAACCAGGGGTGTACAGAGTCGTGGAATGGTTTGGGCTGGAAGAGACCTTACAGCTCATCTCATTCCACCCCTGCCATGGGCAGGGACACCTTCCACCATCCCAGGCTGCTCCAAGCCCTGTCCAACCTGGCCTTGGACACTTCCAGGGATCCAGGAGCAGCCACAGCTGCTCTGGGCACCCTGGCCAGGGCCTCACCACCCTCCCAGGAAAGATCTCCTTCCTAACATCTACTCTAAACTTTCTCTCTTTTGCTTTAAATCCATTCCTGTTTGTTACTCCACGCTCTTCTAAAAAGCTCCTGTCCATCTTTCATCTTGCAGGCTCCCTCCAGGCACTGCCAGGCCACAATTAGGTCACTCCAAAGCCTTCTCTTTTCCAGGCTGAACAATTCCAGTTCTCCCAGCCTTTCCTTGCTTAAGAACTGCTCCATCCCTCTGAGCATCTCAGTGACCTCCTCTGGACTCGTCTATGTCTGATGTGAGATGAAAATTGCAGTGATTTTATTAAACCCTGGAGGAAGAGCCCCCCTGAATATTTCTGTGGAGAAGCACAGGCATGGAAAGATGGGATAGCAGGGAATGGTGGGGACAGGAGCGGGGACAGGAGCAGGAGAGGAGCAGGGACAGGGACAGGAGCAGGGACAAGAGAAGGAGAGGGACAGGGACAGGAGAGGGGACAGGAGCGGGGACAGGAGCAGGGACAGGAGAAGGAGAGGGGACAGGAGCAGGGACAGAAGCAGGGATAGGGACAGGAGAGGGGACAAGAGCAGGGACAGGAGCAGGGACAGGAGCTGGGACAGGAGCAGGGACAGGAGAAGGAGAGGGGACAGGAGCACGAGCAGGGACAGGAGAGGGGACAGGAGCAGGGACAGGAGCAGGGACAGGAGCAGGGACAGAAGAGGGGACAGGAGCAGGGACAGGAGCAGGGACAGGAGCACGAGCAGGGACAGGAGCGGGGACAGGAGAGGGGACAGGAGCAGGGACAGGAGAGGGGACAGGAGCGGGGACAGGAGAGGGGACAGGAGCAGGGACAGGAGCAGGGACAGGAGAGGGGACAGGAGAGGGGACAGGAGCAGGGACAGGAGAGGGGACAGGAGAGGGGACAGGAGAGGGGACAGGAGAGGGGACAGGAACAGGGACAGAAGAGGGGACAGGAGCAGGGACAGGAGCAGGGACAGGAGCGGGGACAGGAGAGGGGACAGGAGCAGGGACAGGAGCAGGGACAGGAGAGGGGACAGGAGAGGGGACAGGAGAGGGGACAGGAGCAGGGACAGGAGAGGGGACAGGAGCAGGGACAGGAGCGGGGACAGGAGAGGGGACAGGAGCAGGGACAGGAGCAGGGACAGGAGAGGGGACAGGAGAGGGGACAGGAGCAGGGACAGGAGCAGGGACAGGAGCAGGGACAGGAGCGGGGACAGGAGCGGGGACAGGAGCAGGGACAGGAGAGGGGACAGGAGAGGGGACAGGAGCGGGGACAGGAGCAGGGACAGAAGAGGGGACAGGAGCAGGGACAGGAGCAGGGACAGGAGCACGAGCAGGGACAGGAGCGGGGACAGGGCAGGGACAGGAGCGGGGACAGGAGCAGGGACAGGAGCAGGGACAGGAGAGGGGACAGGAGAAGGAGAGGGGACAGGAGCAGGGACAGGAGCAGGGACAGGAGCAGGGACAGGAGCAGGGACAGGAGAGGGGACAGGAGCAGGGACAGGAGCAGGGACAGGAGCAGGGACAGGAGCAGGGACAGGAGCAGGGACAGGAGCGGGGACAGGAGCAGGGACAGGAGCGGGGACAGGAGAGGGGACAGGAGCAGGGACAGGAGAGGGGACAGGAGAGGGGACAGGAGCGGGGACAGGAGCAGGGACAGGAGCGGGGACAGGAGCAGGGACAGGAGCAGGGACAGGAGCGGGGACAGGAGCAGGGACAGGAGCAGGGACAGGAGCAGGAGCAGGGACAGGAGAGGGGACAGGAGCAGGGACAGGGCAGGGACAGGAGCAGGGACAGGAGCGAGGACGGGACGTGCAATTCCTCCTTTCTAACCGCAGAGGGCGAAGGCGGGCCCGGCCCAGCGGACGGAGGAGCAGAAAAAGACTGGAAAACGGGAAAAAGCAGGAAATTCAAACTTTAACGCGCTTTACACAACACCTGCCGTGCAGGGAGGAACGCAGGTGAGCACACAGGGATGGCTGCAGGTCGCTAAAAAGAGCGGCTGTATTCCAAACTCACAGAAAATCCCTGTACCCCGAACCTAATCCCCTCCACGCCATCCCCGCCTATTTGGGTCCGCTGTCACCGGGAATGAATTGGGAATTATTTGGGCACTGTCCATCCCGAGCAAAAGCAGGGATCTGGATTGCCCTGTGCTGTATTTCCCTGCTGGGGGATTGTACAGCCCATGTGTGCCTTGCTCCGGGATATAAATTCCCATTTCCCCATCTCGGCACGGGAGGGGCTGCAGAGGATGGGAAGGTTTGATTTGCACACCGATGAGTTTTGGATCACTGGCAGCGCTCCTGGGTGTTTCTGGTGTAACTGGGAGCAGATGAAGGCTGGGATTGCTATGAATGGGCCGGGAGACCTTTTAAAAAGGCCTTTATTGAAGGACACAGCTCTGGGGTCAGGGCCCCAGGGGTCGCACACATCACCACTGCTCCCACTGGGTGTCACAGAGGAGAAGGATCCACTCAGCTTTGTCACTAGGGCAGAGCTGGGCCTTCCTTCCTCACTGGAATCCCTAGGAAAACCGGTTTATTGGCTCGTAGTCCAGGGTGGTCACTCTTTTCCAGTCCTCTAGGTCATGGCAACCACTTTTAAGCAGGCTCAGGTGGTGTAGAAGGATGGCCTTCCTTCTTAGTTCGCTGGGACATGTCCTTTTGGTCCTTTATTTTCCTGCTGGCTCGTTGTTGTTAGGGGTTTTTGTCCCCCAGCAGCACTCAGCCCAACCTTGTTTGCATCCAGCCTCGGGTGTCATTCTGGGGAGCAGTGGGGGCAGTACCCAACGTGAAGGGGATTCAGTGTAGGGGAAAAATAACCAGGGGTAAAGGCATTAGGAACGCCAACAAGCAATCAAACCAATATCAGCAGTGAACAGCTCTAATTCAACAACTCAGAGCTTTAGGATTTTATATCCCACAGGATGAGTGTGGCTCCCTCTGAGGATGCCCGGCTGTCCCTGACCCTTCAGGCTCCTCTGCCGGGACTCGGGTGATTCTCACAGAAATGCAGCCCCTCGTCCCTGCTGCTGATTTCCAGCTCTTCTCTGGGCTTCAGTGCTTGTAAAACACATCATCAACCCCAACTGGCTGAAAGGTAGCCTGGCAGAGATCAGGAAATGATCCTTTTTCAGCTGGAGCAATTTCCCAGCTTGGCTCCTCGCAGAACTGCACACTTGCCTGTGCTGTTGTGGCACAGGAGGAACAGGAAAACCAGGATGGAGAGGGGGATGTGACTCTTAGCTCTGGGCCAAGTGCTTTTTACCTCAGCAAAACTTGTTGTGAATTAAAATCTATGCTAAAAAATATTAAATAAATAAAATTGGTTGTCACCCCTGGATGTATAAAATCCATGTTCAGCAGTTTCCCACAGCGGGGGAGAAATATGGTTCAGGAAGAACTGGGGGTTGTTTTGAAACAAAACCATTTTTTTTCCTCCTTCCAAGGGAAATTGAGCCCAGACCTCCACCTCACGGGGCTGGGGGCTGTGACTGCTTGGCCAGAGCTGCCCTCCCACACCACAGGAGCCTGGAAAAGCTGGGAGGAGAGTTAATTAACCATCCAGCACGGGGGAATGATCCTGGTGCTGGAAAAAGAAAGCTCCTAAATAAAGGGAGCTGAGGAATGAGGGAATTAGGCTGGTCAGTGGAGCAGAGCAGGGAATTCTGCCCTGGAAAAGCACCACAAGGGGCAGGAGGAGCTTTCCCAAGGTCCCTGTGAAGGGTTTGGTGGAGGAATTCCAGCATTTGGGACACGTCACCAAGGCTCTGCTGGGTGCCAGAGGTGATGGCAGCAGTGACACCGAGTTCAGGCCTTGCCAGAGATCAGTCTCAGCATGGTTTGGGTGGGAAGGGACCCCAAGGATCATCATTCCAACCCCCTGCCATGGGCAGGGACACCTTCCACAAGGCTACGGTGGAGAAATTCAAGTCATCTTCTGAAACAATTGTACAAACCTTAGTGAAAAGGAGAAAAGTGAACTACAAGTAAGCAATTTAGTGGAGTTTTAGAATGGAGAACAATAATTTCTCTTTAGCTGAAGTGCTATAATGGAGCAGAAAGTCGAAGATTTTTTTCTTCATAACTGTCAAGGCATAAGGAAAAAATCCAAGTTCGGTTTTTTCCCCTTGATTACAGGAGTGAATTTTCAAAGTCAACTGAGACAGTGGGGTGCAAAGATTACCAAAGTAAGATTCAAAACCAGCTAAATACTGACAGGCAGCATCAGATCCCTTTGGAAAGCCTTGTTGGCTGAGGAATGTATGTTTTATGTGTACCTTTTTTGGAAAAATGACGAGTTATTTCCTGCAGCAGAGCATGGGAAGTCTCAGGTTCTGTGAAAGCCCTTTTCAGATCACTGTTTACTTGTGATGCCCCTGTTATTTAAAACTCTGCTGCATCTTTCACCACTGCTCTAGAGGATGAAAATATTTGTGGGGCAAAGACGTGCCTTGGATCTTCTTTTCTTTGCCCACGTCCCTGGGTGAGGCGTTTTTGCACTTTGAAACAACGAAAGTTCACAACAGAAATGTTCAATTAACTGTTAAACACTCTCATCAATTCAGGGATCATTTCCAAATCTGATGGATGAGTTCAAAATCTCCAATTCATTCTAACCATCAGGCGGAAAAACAGTTGAACTCCTGAGGAGAAAAGAGCAGATAAATGCTGGAATGAACTTGCATATCTTTGAGAGGTGCAGTGCTCTGCAGACAGTGAATTATGAACAGGAAAACTTCCCAAGTGTGTACTGTAAGCAGAATAATAATGGGCAATGGCTCAAGCTAAGGGCTTTTCAACCCTGGCTTCATTTAGATCCCAGTTTAAAAGGCATGGAATTTGTTTTTTTGGGGAGACTCTTATACCATGCACAATTAAATTATTTCCCGTGACAGTAAATAAAAAAAAACAAAACAAGGAAATTTCTATTAAAAGCAAGAATCTACAAAGTATGCAAATATTCAAGTGGAAGAGGAGAAGCTGGAAGAGGACTTTATGAATTCTTGGCTAAGGGAGTCATTTCTTGAAGTCTCAAAATTAGTGCCAATTTTATTTGGACAGTTGGGATATATTGTGAAATTTTGATCAGTTCTGTTTCTCACAGGTGCATCTGATGGATTCACACTGAGCTTCTGAGAGAGTTTTTAATTAATGCAACCTGTAAGCCACTGAAAAGTGAGTGGAAACAAATGCAATTTCCAGCTCTATAATGGTAGGATTCTGTTTTGTGTCAGCAGTGCTCTTAAACTCACAGATTCCATATTTGATTAAAAATAGGTTATGTAACATGAAAGAACATCGTGGAGTATATTTTTCTGAATCCCATCACAGTTTCCTGGAATTCTGCATTATGCATGAACAGACTCAATTATATTTCTATGAGATTTTTAGACTCTGGCTCCACTGGCTTCCATTCAAACCTGCATTTTGAATATGCTGAGCTGTGAATTAAAAACCCAACTCCAAACAAAACCAGCAGTAGATGCACTGATATAGCAGTGGAAAGTTTTTTTTTGCCTCGTAATATCCATCCTGTTACTTTTCAGGATATCCAGATTCCAGCTGCTTGTGCTCTCATGGAATGGTGTGACCTGGCATAAGTGAGCTGTTCAACACAGAACAGAGGTCAGCTTGTTTGCTTAAACAATCATTTAAATTGTAATAATTTTAACACAAAAATGTTATTTTTTTTGGGTGTAAATCCCAGCTGCTCAATGGGTTCCCAGGAGCACAGTGTCCATTCTGTGCTTAGGGCTGTATGGAAAAGGCCAGGAAGCTGGAAAAGAAGGAAAATTCTGTCACTGAGGGATCGAGAGACAAATCCAGGCTGATTCAGGGAGCTGGTAAGGGACCTAAACTGAGCCTAAAATTAGTGAGTCTCAGGGTGCTGTTCTTTAGCTGAGCTGCTAAAGCTGCAGGTTCTGCTGGAAAAGGAGATTTTGCCTGTGGAGATTCACTGATCCAGGGCAGTGCAAGCCAAAATCCAACTCACCCTGGGGGTGGGAGAAGGGAGAAGGGAGAAGGCCACGGGCCTCCCCTGGCTTTCTCCTGCTGAGTCTTTCTGAGCACTTGCAGAGCTCTGAGGATGCTTTGTGAGCCTGTCCCAACACCACAATCCCAGCTTTGGGAATGGAGAGGGATCCTGCCCTGCTTCCCACCACCACCACCCCCCTGCTTCTGCTCTGTCAGCCCCTGGCACCCCTCCAGCCACAGCTGCTTGGATTTCACTCTCAGATCTGTGTGATGCATCAAGAGTGAAATGAATTTCACTCTGAAATAAAGAAACTGTGGGCACATGGAAATAAGTTCAGTTGGCAGAATATGGCAACTTTATTAATTTATAACTTATAAATTAAGAATAATATAAATTAATAAATTATCTATAATTTATAGATAAATATATAAATATATAAATATATAAACATATAAATTAATTTATAATACATGAATTTATAAATATAATATAAATTTATATTCAAAATATATTTATAAATATAAACATACATTTATAAATATAAGTATAAATATACTTTATAATTTTATATAATTATAGATAATATATAATGCAATACATACTATATATAAAAATATTATTTATATAATTTAATTTTAATATAAATTTATGGTATATATCTATCACTTCCTGTCACTTGTCAACTCTCTGAAACAATAAGCTTCACTAGCTGACCCAAATGTAAGTACTAAAAATAAACAGATCAGCACCACTTTGCTTGTTTTTTTCAGAAGAAAAGGCTCCTGTTATTTTCAGAGCCTGATTTTTCCATTTCCCTTCATGCCCTGACCTCTCTTTACTGGCCCACTTATTAGTAACACTTACTTTTGGGGGAGATTGTAACATGGCTGAAAGCATGGAAAATACAATTCCTCCAGCCATTAATCCTTGTCTTGATGCTACCTCCACAGCACAATGCCTCTCTCTTTTCCTCCTGCCTTTTTTCCTCTCTCTTTTTCTTCCCCTGTTTTATCCCCTCTGTTTACCCCAGTCTTGCCACTCCACGAGGTAATTCCCTTTGTGACCAGCTTGCTGCAAACCATCTCCTATTTACACTGGCTGCAATTTTCAATTAAAGACAAGAACTTAACTTTAGTGGAGGGTCCTATAGAGTCCAGCATTTGGGACTTAAGATTTGCTTTCCCAGCCTGAGACTTTGAAGTTGGGAAGCTGGAGAGAGAGCCTGGATGAGGTGGCAAAGTGTCTTTCACAGGAGAGCTTTAAAGCAGAAAACATGTTAACCCTCCAGGCTCTGGGGCTGGGCAAAAGCAAAAGGTGGGGAAACAAATCTCATGCAGAAACGAGGTACAGACCTGGTAGCCAGAAATGTGATTTAAGTGGCTGAGTTTTCCCCTTTGTACAGTGTAATAATGTCAGCGACATAAAAACTGGGCTGCTTTTAAAGAATATCTCAAAGTGTCCAGTCTGAAACGATTAGGCTCGAAGCAGAAGACTGTGAAATGCCACTTAACATTAATGCTGTTTTAAGCTTATGAAAACCAACTGCAGGCAGAAGGAACCATAAGGTTTTTGTTTGCTGAAGAAGCAGGACGCGCGAGAAATTATCGTCCAACAACGAGAAGAGTTGCAAGCTACAAAATTCCCCTTGCAGTTTCTCCTTTAAACTCTGTGTATTTGGGATAGCTTAGGGGACTGCAAATCAAAGTTTTTATTTAAAAGGTGGCAGGTGCCATTTATTTTGTCTGTACCTACTACAGAGCAGATTGTATAAAGTGGGAGATGTTCTGGCTACATGAAGTTATAAATTATATCTACATCTATCTGTATCTCTTATAGTAGACAGGAAACAATCCTGACTATTTTTGATCCTCTCAGCCCCCAGCTGAAGAAAAAAACCATATCTAAACCAACTTTTTTTTTCAATTTCTGTCAGCTCATCAAGCTTTAAACCCCCTACATGCTGCCTGCTAATAAGAATTAAATCATGTAATAGCCAGTGGATAAATTAGCTGAGCACAAACGCAATGCTTTATTTAACAATTTTTATCATTATTTCGAGGCATCCAAGAAGAACAGGGTCTGAAAAGTTTTAAATCTGAATTAGCTTAACTACTTGTGACAAGTTTACACATGAGAGACATCGAGACCGTGTGTTCTACTTGCTACTTTGAGTTTCGTCCTGCCTTTCTGTTTGAAAGATCCCAGCCAAAGTTAAACCAACCCACCCTTTGCTGATTTCCAACATTAGACATGTCCCCAGCTCTTTTTTTTTATTTTTTTTTCTTTTTTAAACCTTGCTTTCAGGCTGACTTTCTCCCAATTGATATTCAGTTCCTGAATGGTCGGTTTTTCCCTTGCTTCTAAACGTTGATAAAAAAGGGTTTTCTTCACTCCCTCAATTTGATGTGACAGGGCCCTGACATGAATAATGGACGTGTTTCTTTCACAGGCAAATCAACTTAATTTAGCATGCTTTTATACTTTCAATAGCAAAGCCACAAGCCTGTAAATTCCATGAGATCCTTTAGGTTTGCAGAAATCTTTAGAATTAGCAGAAAATGTATAAAGTAAACAGCACTTATTTTGTCAAAATACTTGAATAACTTTTATACAGGAGCTAGAGATGAATATATCACTGCCTAATCAGATTGTGATTTACATGCAGTTGAGGATGGGCTGCCTGGGTTCAGCCTGCCCTTTAGTGAGGGAGAAAAGAGGAGTAGGAGGAGTAAATAATCACAAATATTAAACAGAGTTAATATCCCAAACTCTCTTCTGAAGGTGAAGGAGAAAAGTAGAATTTGAAGAAGAGGTTTATGCAATAGAAGCAGGAGAACTCCGTTCTCTGTCCATCTCCTTGGAGAAGTTGCTGCTTTGCAGCTCAAGAAATGAGGAGAGAAAAAAAGAATGTTATTTATTATCTGCAGAGGAGGGTGAGAGACCAAAACAATCCAGCAGCTTTAGAAAGTAACCTGCCTGTGTGCACTGACAGGTGATTTTTGTGGGAGGTCAGACCCTTGAGCCCTTGATGTCACAGTTTGAAGGGTGGCAGCTCCACCTCTGTCTCACTTTGCTGCTCAAGGTGTGTTTGAGCAGTGCTGGAAGATTTCCTTTATGCTGGACAGCAGCAAAACTCCTCTTTGAAGCTTCAGAGAGCAACTTTGGGCTCCTCCTCGGCCGTGTGGTTTCAGGAGGTACCAGAAGTCGCTGGTACCTCCCTTTCACCTACCATAAATCTCGTGTAAAGCCAACAAATGCAAGGGTGAGCTCGGCCCTCTTCCCCCACAGAGAACCAGGGAGTGGGAATGAGGGGAACTCTCTCAGCTTGCCCTTTTCACCTTTAGGACTCATCTCCCAGCACTGCTGCTGGTAGGGAGCAGCCTGGTGACACTATCAAAGGGAAATAGAGGTTAATTCTATTGTCATTACTTATTATTGTAACATCAGGCAGCTGTATAAGATCATTCATTAAAATATCCTGATAGCGAATCAGTGAATAGGAAATAGGTTGGTTTGGGGTGTACAAACCTGACTGCTAAAAATCGTTCTGTTTGCATAACAGAGTGTTAAAAAAAGGAAATAAACCCTCTCTTTGTAGTATTACTGAAATAAAAGAGAAACTGGTTTAGAAAAGGCTCTCCTCAAATGAAATGGTGTTTGATTTGGAGCCATCAGGCTGGGTAGGGAAAAGCCAGCCCACAGGGATGCTCTGCTGCTTTCAGCCTTGCTTCCCTCTATGCAATCAACGTGGCTAAGGGGATCCCACATACCTCCAGGTCTGTCTGTAATAAGTAGTTAATCAGCCAATTAGGGGAACCAACAATTACAAATTGGGAAGAGGAGAACAAGGGAAGAAGAAAGGGAGTGAGTCAAGGTAGGCTGCAATCCCTTTGAAAAGGTTTCTAACGTTAACTCCCAAGGAATTACGTTCTACCGTACCTTGAGTGATTTGTTTTCACCCCTTTGCTCCCCCTTCCCCTTTTCCTACTCGTTGGGTCAGTTAATTGGCTGATTAACTAGCAATTACCTCTGGGACCAGCTCTATATAAGGTCTCTTTTAATCGAGAATTTTATTGACAAAGGCACCAGAGCAAATTCATCTCTGCCGTAAGCTTGCTGGAGTGAATGGCTTGACACCCAGGACAAAGTTGGTCCATTGTACCACAGGCACTGTGTTTTTAAAGCATTTGATTAACTCGGAACTTCTAAAATGACATTCCTTTGCTGCAAGATCTGTTGGTTTTTGGGCAGGAGTGGGAGCGAGAGGGGGAAGTCAGTCGGACAGGCGATGTTTGGAGCAGCAGTGTCCTGCAGCCCCGGCTCTGGGTGATGGCAGAACAGCTTCCCCAGGGTGACACATCCCTTTTTTCTCAGGCTGGCACTGCTGCAGGCCTGCTGGCACGGGATCTGCCCTCAGCATGTGCACAGTGATGAACTGGCAGCCTTGGAGGGAGGGGGGCATCTCTTACCATTGGCCTGGTGTGCACAGCTGAGCTCCCCAGCCAGGGGAGGGTGTTCCCAACAGTACCTGGGGACTCAACACGGACAGTAAAGCAGCTCAGCTGTCCCTGGTCCATTTTCAGGCCCTGTTTGGACCATTTTTTACATCACTTTCCTTCTCCTTGTTCCTGGCACTCTGCTGGATTCCTGCAGCCCTGTGCTTTGTGCCACGGGAATCAAACCCGGTGCATTTATTGCACCAGAAAGCTTAAATGAGATGCTGCAATTAGAAAAATCCCCCATTGCTGCATGTGCCTGTGCTGTCTGGGGCTGCTCTGCTGGGAAGGGAATGCTAAGCTGGGCTGGAGCCTCCACACGGTTACCAGGCAGTGGGAAAAGCACGATGCAGGAGGGGATGGAGATCCTGTCCTGGGAGAACTCAGCCCAAAGAGCCAGCTCTGAGCACTGGAGCCAAAAGGCAGAGGATCAGATTATTGAGGGATCTGGCAAATTCCCTAGAACACTGGGGTCTGGCAGGGACACATCCCTCCCTGCATGAAAGGGGCTCTGTGTTTTACAGTTTCAAACAGCTCACGGGTTAAAGATAGGCTAGCCTGGGAATAGAACAGTTTAAAGGCCTGGAATATGGGATATCTGAGGAGAGGGAAATGGGAGAAAGAATGGCTTTCCCCCTTGCTATGCAAGGAAAATAAAAAATCCTACTGCAGATGAGGCAGTGAGAGGTTTAGCAGCAGATCTGGCTGTGGAGCTCCAGGTGCTGCAAGGAGCGGGGCAGGTGAGACAAAGCAGTTTTGCAAATTTAGAGACAAAAGGCAGAGGTGTAAGTCATAAAAGTGACAGTGGATATTCTATAGAGGTAGAGGGACAGAGGTGGGGCATAGAATCACATCCTGTCCCTCTGCAGATGTCCAGAATTAGTGATGGAACCTTCTGTAGCTAGCAGTGCCAGATGGAAATGTCCCTGTTCCTACCTGGGCATCACCTCTGCATGAGAGCTCGCTCTCAGTCCTGGGGTGAGGGCATCATGTAAATGTTTTCTTGCTGCAGACCAAATTTTCCTGGCTAAGCCAAGCTGTCTTGTTAAAAATGTTTATGATGCAGGTCCCTATATAATAAAATGTGCTGGCATTTTTGATAAAGCCTAGTTAATCCTTTCTCTTTCAAACCTCTGCACTTGGAATGAAAGCAGATTTGGGCTGAAAAAGCAGAGAAAAAGAGGAGGAAATCACTTTTTTTTTTTTTCCTAATGCAAACATGCTATCTGATTCAGGGAGCAGCTGAAAAAAATCAGTGGAAGAAAAGCCTTATCATAATTGGTCTCCTTACAAAGGACGCTTGCTTTGCTGAAAAAACTCTGTTATCCTCATAGTGATAAGAAACTTGTAATAGAATTCCCAGGATCTGAGGGATGTGGTTATCAGAGGGAGAGAGTAGCTGTGCCTATCTTTGAAGTAAATTCAATCCTACAAGGTATTTTTGAGTCTGAGAACACCTGATACCCAGTTTACATGTGAACTAGAGGACAATACATTTGAATTATCATAAAAGTGATAAAGCGTGTTCCTCAGATCCAGACAAAGCTTGTCACTTTGGTGGTCACAGCTCTGGATCTGCCTGGAATACAGCTCATCCCAAAGCTGGATATTTATCAGTGTTGTGGAGGAACTCAGTGGAGAACTCACCCAGAAGCATTGTGGATTACTGAAGAACATTCCTGTCTTTAATGCTAAAGGGTTTAGAAGCCTCAGATCAAGGGCAGATATTCCTCAGGTGCCAAGTGGGCTGCATTGAGGCAGGAGATCAGAAAAAAATCTGTTTATAACCTTTTAAAAGCAATGTATATTTGCCTTTTAAATCCAGAAGATCCAGATTTCCAGGCAGAAGCAATAACTCTGTTCCTGGCCATGAAGGGAGGGAGGAAGCGCAGGCAGACAGAGGGTCAGGAGTGCAGCAGTGCCACTCATCCAGCTCAGGGTAGGAGCTGGTGCTTCTTCATTCCTCCTTCTTCTCTTTCCACAAACCATTCCACCTCTGCTCTTTCCACAAACCATCAGAAGGGGTTTTCAGCCATGGCACAGTATGAGAGGAAGGAGTGACAGGTCCAGGAACACATCCCAGGACCTGCTAAAATCAGGATTTTCTATAGGCTAGAGAAGTTCTTTCCATCCTAAGCCAGTGGAGCTCTATAAGCCAAGAGGTGGATGCTGTGCTGGGCACTTCAACATTCCAAGCCTTTTGTCCTTGCAAAGGGAATGAGGAAAAAGGGATTTTGTGTCAGTTGCTTAGAAGAAGATGGTCTGGACAAGGTGGAGTTGGTCCTCAGCAGCAAAGGACACCAGTTAGGGACTTTATCTAGGAACATGCATAACCTGTTGGAAGCAATAAATAAAAATGATTTCTCACAGCTTTTGAAATTCTGCTCGTCCTGAGCCAGACAACTGTCAGATTGATGGTGGAAAGGTGTGGAGAGTGTGGTTTTGGGGCTTGCTAGAGAGACAGGGACCTGGATGCACTATGTAAAAAACAAAGGAGTATTTTGTGAATCTTATCCCCTACTCATTTGATGTCTCTAAATGTTGCGCTGCTTCCAATATTCTGATGGGGTGGAGGGAGAGGGAGTCTTTAATGGGTGCTAGTTTATACCTGCATGGTGTCCTCAACTCACCAGGAGTGCAAGTGCCCTCTTTGCAAAGGGGTGGGATGGCAGATCCTCTCCCAGCTGGGGACTGGGATTCAGGCAGCTTTTACTCACTGCTACACATGGATTAGACACATAAGCTCTGACAGCTTAGGCAGCCCATGATGACAAGGGTAAAGGTACCACAGAGCAGGACAGGAGGAAGAGAACAGGTTGTTTTTCAGTGAATCAGCCAGTTCCCCCTCTGAGATGTGCCCTGCACCCCTCTGCTCCCTCCCACCGGTGCCTGGAGTGACCGTGGTAACACAAACAAGCTGGGAGCAATGATATATCCTGTCACCTTTATAAAAAATGAAAATTACAGGAGTCCAGTGCTGCTGTTTGCCTCCTCCTGCCCCCATGCATCACTGCAGAGGCCCTGAACAGACTGGCCCACTATTACAATGTTGTCAGGGCCCTGCTAGTTTTCTAGTTCATATCCTTGTTCATGCTGTTTGCTAAGTACTTGTTCACTGTGACAGCTTTCAGCAAAACAGAACACACTGAATGCTTCTTTCCAAACAGCTCTGTCCTGCTGGGCTTCAAGTGAAACAAGCCCTTCAGACTCCATCATGTGAACTTTTCATAAGGAACAATCTCCTTTAGACAATTCCTTTCAGAGATACTATCCGTGAAACTGGGACTTGGGGATGAGGTGACATCACAGCCTTCTTCCTCTGGCCAGGGTCATGGCCACCAAAGTTGTATTTGTTAGGAGGCCTCCACATGGCATGGTGCATGATTTCCTTAATTACCTAATGTTTCCCCATTTAAAAAAAAAAAAATTTAAAAAAAAATCTGCAACCACTTGAAAGTGTATTTTAGTATTTCTTTTTTTTTTTTTTTGAAAGAAAAGGCTTTTGTGCAGACAGTCAGATCCTGGCTTGTGAAAATCAGAACTGATTAATGAAAACATAACTAGCCTGCAGTTAAATCTTAAAGGCAGATGTGCCAGAGCTGTGGTGGACCAAGACAGGCAGATCTTTGCTATTTCTCTGGTTGGTGTCTGTCCCTGTGGGACCTGTGCCCTTGGTGGCAGCAGCCAAGAGTTAAAAAAAGCAGGAGGTTTGAAGAACAAGGCAAGGTGTGCATGTCCTTACCTCTGAATTAGCACATAAATGGGGCAGGAGAGGCTGGGTTAGAGAATCTGGGAGGTGGAAAACTCCAGTTCATGTGAAAGAACTTGGCCCCATTGGTCTCCTCCTACCTCAAGGCTGAGGGGACACCTTAAAAACAGTTCCACCACTTTTCCAGGAGGTGGAACTGGAATTGCTGATCCATGACAGGTGTCCCAACCCAAATATCACCAAATATCCACCACCCCAAATATCTGCCATGTGTGGGCAGGGGAGGAAAAGTAATGTGGTAAAAGCACCAGAGAAGCAGCCACATGGAGGAAACTGAGGGGAAAGAAAAGTTTCAGGGTTAGGATTGGATGCAGAAAATGGTCCTTTGGGTAGTGGTGAGTCCCACTGATATAGGAATGGAGATTGAAGTGGCTTTGTGCTTTTAACTATTCCTGGTTTGTTAAGTTAAACATTAAAAAAGATATCTCATGAATGGCTTGATATTTTATTCTGGTATTTCTCTTTTATTCTCTATTATTGTTCTTCTGCACTGCATTGCAAAGAAAGAAAACTCCAAAATGCATCAAGAAGGCATCACCCTTAAATAACTTAAAATGTTAATTGGAAAACAAATCTAAGAAAAATGTCCTTCAACCCAAGTGGTGTTTGGTCCTTCATGAGAATGTGTTAATAGTGTGTCAGCTGCCTAGTGGGGACATTTGTAGCTGAAGGCTTTGTTTATCCAGCTTCCAAGACAAAATATATAAGAATTATGAGCTCCAGAACATGTCTTTCTCTTAACACTGTTGTATAAGATGTTGTTTGTTAACTCAGATGGTGTTTTCTTCCCTCTGTGCTTCTCTAAATGTTATTTTCTGAACAAGGTTTGATTTACGTGGCTGAGCCAATCTGTTGGCCAAATTTAAAGGGCAAGTGATTTATATAAAAAATTTGTCTATAACATATGTAGCGTTTAAGATACATTCTTTACAATCTTTGGATGAAATTAATTGTATAGACTTTGTAATGTCCAGAAGCAGCAATTCCATTTTTCTGACTTCCTATAAATCTTCATTAATTTTCAGTCAAACCAGGGAATTCCATCACTCTTTTTTTATCTGGCCAATAATTCAGGACTACAAATATGCAACAGCAAAGCAGTAGGTCTCTCTTTTTGTTACACATGTTTCTAATGAGAAATATTAATTCATAACTGCAAAAAGTTATGCATTTTGCCTGCAGGGTTCTAGATGAAATCAGTAAAACTGGGGCAAGCTTGGGGCATAAGTTACTCATGATCCTGTGGAAATTTGGGCACACATGGAGTTGTCCTATTGCTGCTGTCATGGAAGCCATCCCACCTTAATGAGAATTTGCATCCGTTTGCAATTTCACAGGTATTTCTGTGCCCAAATAAAAAAGGAAAGTTTGAGGACAAATTTTAAAGATACTGAAGAGACAGCAGCTCTGCTAGATTTTGGATGGAGCATTTACGAATGCTCGGTACTTGTGATTCCCTCACTGATACGGAAAATGGAGACCATCCTCAAACTCAAGTGTTCGTGTCTGCTTCTTTTCCTTTTCACAGCTCAGTGCTCTGCAATTCCCACTGAGGGCACTGGGGTTTTTTTAACACCATATTCTAAGATATTAAAATAATTTTAGCATCAATTAGTGACTAGTAATTAATCCTGCTAAAGAAATAAATAACTAAAGGAACAGAAGGAACAGGAGGAAAAGACCTCTGAAGAGTCTCAGAATATTTACAAATCAATTTGCCTCAATGTCTGTTCTAAATGTAACCACAATGAAATCACATTTGGCATTAACAATGTTGTTTTGGAGTGGTTTTCCTTAAAATGTTCACGGTATCCTAAGCTGTCCAGTTCACATCCAGCAGGGACAGGCAGTGATAAGCAGCCAATTTCAGGCTCAGCCAGGAGTGGGAGATGGTCACAGAGCTTGGGCTGTGGAACCTGTGGCTGCGCTGTCACGACCTCATAAAAACAATTTGCTTCTGGTTTTTTGTCCTTTAAACTCCCATCAGAAAGGAGAGCAGGAAGAGGAATGTCTGCATGTGGGAGAACTCGGGCACGGAGTTACCCGCGATCGTGCACTGCGTTTGAGGAGAATAACTCCTGTGCCCGACTGTTTCCCTTTCCCAGCGCCCATCCCAGGTTTCAAGTGCGGGCTGGAATAAACACAAACAAACGTCGTATTCATTCAGCCGGGGTTTCTCCCATTCACCCCTCCTCATTCTCTCACCCCTCTCAAAACCGAGAAGCGCACGTTTCCAAGCGGGGGGGATGAGGAGCCGCTGGGCTGGAGCTTTTTTCCTAAGCAACCCTTGCTTTTTCACGATTCATTAAACCCTTTCTCCCTCGCGTGTAATTGGACCCCTCTCATTTACATGCATGAGGGATGCGGAACTCTGGGAGAGATGCTGTGGCCAGTGGTGGAGGGAGAAAAAATAAAATGGAAAAGAGAGGAGCTGGCCCTTGGGCCAGGGTGAAGGAGACATGGGAAAACTTGGAGAGAGAGAGGCTCTGGAAGGCTCTGGGGATGGGGTGGGATGATGGGATGGGATAATGGGATGGGATGGGATGGGATGGGATGGGATGCGATGCGATGCGATGCGATGCGATGCGATGGGATGCGATGGGATGCGATGGGATGGGATGATGGGATGGGATGATGGGATGGGATGGGATGAGATGGGATGATGGGATGGGATGGGATGAGATGGGATGATGGGATGGGATGGGATGGGATGGGATGGGATGGGATGGGATGCGATGCGATGCGATGCGATGCGATGCGATGGGATGATGGGATGGGATGGGATGAGATGGGATGATGGGATGGGATGGGATGATGGGATGGATGCTGGGCGAGCTCCGTGCTGCCTCGCCTGACCCCAGTGATGGCTCCGAACCATCCGGGTTGTGCTGGAGTCAAGGCACAGGAAACATTCCCTTATCTGTGACTCTCAAGAGAACACTGAGTTTAACTTAAAGCCATGGGAAAAGCTTCTAGAACTAAGTAGAGAAACTGTGTGTAAGTTAGAATTATATTTAGTCACTGTGTGAGAAAGTTAAAGTTTAGGGTTTAAATTATATTAGTGAATAAGAGACAACATGGAGGATTTAGGGTGTTGTCCTTTTCTTCTCCTTCTTCATCTTCTTTTAGGGTTTTTGGGTAATATTAGGGGATTGGATGAAAGAATTCGCATTGCGGGACACAGATGTCTAATTATTGGGTTAGTAATGAAAATAAGTTACTTGGCATTTCATTACTGGATGGGTTGACACTTAAAAGACCTTCAAGAGATACTTCTCCAGCCATTTTGCACCTTGTTAGCCTAGTGTGTATAGCTACTTGTACCCTGTAAATGTGTAATATTACAATTACAACTCAATAAATATGTAATATTTACTATGTAAATATGTCATATAGATGACCAAAAATAAACAACTGAGCCTGAACATGAGAACAGATCTCTCTCTCTCATCAATCTTGGTCCTGGGGAGTAGAACTGAGCCACCAGTGTCACACCCCGACAGGGTTGCTCTGTGGCTGGGGCAGCAAACAGCGTGTGTAATTGATTAATTCATTGGTTAAGTGTGGCTGATAAAACATTCAGGGCAATGGTGCAGGCCCCAGGGCTCACACCCCACCTGGCGAAGCTGGACTGGGAATTTTGGGATAGTGGAAGGGAAGAAACCTTGTTCCTCCCTTCCTTTGCACAATAGAAAATAACCCTTCACACCCAATGGATTTTTTTTTTTTCTTGCAAGATAATGTCAGAATTTTAGTATTAGTATATAATATAATTAGAATTATAGCTTGTTCATGGTGGAGAAAAGCTTCCAGACAGAGGGTGAAATATTTAGCTGCTGTTTTATATTGCTAAATTAGGAAACTGCACCTTGCTCTTAGGAGAAGCTGCTCCTCTCTTTCTCTGCACAGGCTCTGTGCTGCTCATCATTGCCCAGCTCTTAAAGTTGCTGTGGCGATGCTGAGCTGTGTTTAAAAAATGCTCTAACAACATCATGTCCACCTCTGGCAACTCCTGATTTATCAGTAAGGTGGAGATACAATCAAGCTTGTTAAGATCTAGATACTGAATAGCAAAGCTTATTTTTTAAGCTGTGTTTTTGGCTTTATAATGCATGGGACAGACTGCCTGGGTATGTCAGACAAAAAATGAGGGTCTGGTATCTGCCCTGCAGGAGAAGGAATTCCCTCTCCAGGAATTCCTGCTCTTCCTGCCAGCCCTGCCTGGGGCTGCAATTTCCAGCCCTCCCCCAGGGGAACAAGCAGGAATGATACTTTTCCTGGTGTAAAGAACACAAGAAGCTGACTGGTGCTGTGGGAAAAGTGTAAATATCTTTACATTCCGGAGGAATCTGTGGGAAGGGACTCTGCATGGCATGGAGCCTTGGCAATTCACTTCTAGAGACAGCAGCTGGCTTTACATGTCTTAAGAGATGCTGCTTTATGGTGGTAATAATTTGGTAATTTTTAAACCCTTAAGAGAAAACAAGGAATGTGATATGACCCCGTGGTGTAGCCCTTAGAGCTGTGTCTTTTGTTAAGAATTTTTTTTTTTTTAGTTTTTATTTTTCTAATGATTTTTTATGAACAAGTTGAGTACTTTTGATGGAAGAAAATATTGAAACACTCTCAGGGCTAATATTTGTTTGCGTGTTGGCGGTGGGAAAAAGTTTTTAAGGAACGAAATAAAAAGAGTACATAGATATATTAATGAGCGTTTCTTCTAAGCTCTTACTTGATATGCTCAAGCCCATCTTTTAGCTTAACTTCTATTTAAAAAGTTGAAAGAAACGAGGAAATCCCTGCAGAGAACAGCCAGCCACACTTCTGAATTTCAATGTGTCCTTCTAGACGAGCGCCTTTTATTTTAAATGGTAAAGTTGTTGCTTTAATCAGGAGACAATCCTTATATATTAGTTGTACTGGCTTATAATTGTAAGAGCTAAACGATACACAAAACTGGATACACATCTTTGCAGGCCGATTAATGGGGGGGACTGAAAGCAAAAGTAAACACTAACCTTGCAAAATAAAAGAAGTTAAAAGATAAGTGTTAAGGACCTTTTCCTTTTTTTTTTTTTCCCCCCTTTTTTTTTTTTTTGAGAATAAAACAAGATTTAGTAGCTTTCCACTTAATTTAAGTGAAAAGAATCGCTGCCTTACATATTGCACTGATAATGCGGGGGAGAGTGAAAACAAAACCGCCTTTGTGGCACTGACACCTCCTTTAGTTGTTGTGAAGAAACTTTTCCCCTCGGTATCTGCTAACCAATTCTAATTAATGCTGCACATTCCTCCACTGAAATAATTTAATGCATAACAAGGGGGTGGAAAAGAAAAAAAAAAAAAAAAGGGAGGGGGAGAGAGAGAGAGAGAAAGAGAGAGGGAAGAGATTCTCAATGCTGATGATTGCCCTGTTCGAATTATGGGAGTGAAAGCCCGGGCCCCCCTAACCTACTGTCTATAAAGCAGAGCTTTGAAAGAGAGCTGCGGCCTACAAAAGCTGTCAATCTCCCCTGCCCCGAAAGGCTGGGTTCACATGGATTCCAGTGACAGCCCTCCTCCCCCACACACAATACATCAATCTGTCTCTCCCCCGAGCACCCAGGGCCCATTGTCCGGCCCGCAGGTGCCTCACACAGCACCCATGGCCGCCCCTGGGAACGGCCGCACAAAGGGCCCGGCCGGGCAGATGGGCCGGGGGCAGCCCACGGCCACGTGGCCTTTGGCGTTTCTTGGGGGTGTCTACGCGGCCTTTGGCGTTTCTTGGGGGTGTCTACACGGCCTTTGGCGTTTCTTGGGGGTGTCTACGCGGCCTTTGGCGTTTCTTGGGGGTGTCTCCGTGGCCTTTGGCGTTTCTTGGGGGTGTCTCGGCGGCTGCCGTCCCCCTTGGCAAAGCAGAAGTTTGGTGCTTGGTTTGTGGCATCTGGAAAAGCGGGTGTTGGGATGGGTTATGGGAACTGACAGCAGTCAAGTAAGAGATTTTTAGGCTTCAGGCATTAGCTTGGGCCTGTGTGAAACTCAGTCACACAAGGTTCTCACTCTGGCCTGAGAAATCATAAGGAGGAATCCAAACAGTCCTTGGAGAGGGAAAACAACCTCTGCAGGTGTTGTTTGGATCCTTGTTGTTTACTTGCAAGAAACAGTCAAGGGATGTTGTTCCCAGCTGCCCAGTGATGGTGATGTGTTGGTTTCATGGCCAATGAGAGGTTCACCTCTCAGACCTTCTCAAAACTGTCTATAAAAGGAGATCTGGAAGAATAAAACTTGCTCTCCTTTGCAACCAAAGCTAAGAGAGCCTGTGTGGTACTTCCCCGTTCCTAATACAGTGCGAAAATGGATGGCAGCGTTCCTGAGGGGTCAGGAAATGTGGAGGCAGCAGGGAGCTGGGAAGGAGCTCAAACTCTCTTTTGCAACATCTTTAGGGACAAAGAAGCCTCGGGGACCTGTCTGTTGTGAATTACCTGTGTCTGTCTGGCACAAGGGCAAGTGGGCACCCAGCTGTGCAGCCCTGGTGGCCCAGAGAGGAGCTGACTGCTCTCTTGGTCTTGGCCTAGAACGTCATCCCAGGTTTTCTGCAGACCTTGAATAAGCTGCTTTGTCTCTTGGTGTTTCAGCTGGCCTCCATGAGAAATGGAGTGAAGGTTTTTCTCTTCTTTCCTTGTTGATAGGAGCTATAAACTTTGGGAGGTGGAGACGTGTCTGTGTGATGGTACAGGAGGAAATTCCTGCCCTAAATCGGTGACAGCAGTAAGGTGGATGACACAGAAGAGCTGCTGAGGCACGGTGATAAAGGTTCTGCTGCTGCTGTCCATGCCTGAACTGTGAACATGCCATGTTCTACTCGCCCTGTCCCACTTTAGACCTGCAGGATTGGGTCAGGTTTGGAGAATCCAGAGGACAGCCGTGGAGCCTGGGAGCAGGGAGCTGCACCTGGAGGCTGAACATGGAGAAGAGGGAGCTCATCCCTCCCATGCTGCTACAAGAGGTGTGTAAATGGCTGTTGCTGCTGGGTTTTCCCAACTCTTTAGAGCACAGGACTCCTAATCTCTTCCACTGGAAATCCACTCTCTTCTCAAGAAGAACTGTAACTCTAAATTTGCTTAATACCTTTGCCTTTACTGATGTTAAAATTTGCATGAAACAAGATGCTTTCAATTCCCCTTTATGTATATCAAAAATAAGCAAGCAAACAAAAAATAACAGCACAAGCCTAACTTCTTAAAGCTCCTTCCCAGACTATTTTGTTCTATGGTGTCCCAGGGAGTCTCCCTTTTTCCTCAGCAGTGCCACAGCTCCGTGTTCCAGAGCTGCACCCTCAGCTGCAGGTTTGGCTGGGTGTGAGGACATCCCAGAGCTCTGTGGTGTGGTTCCTGCAGCCCTGTGCTGGGTGTGAGGACATCCCAGAGCTCTGTGGTGTGTTTCCTGCAGCCCTGTGCTGGGTGTGAGGACATCCCAGAGCTCTGTGGTGCGTTTCCTGCAGCCCTGAGCTGAGTGCAGGGACATCCCAAAGCTCTGTGGTGTGGCTCCTGCAGCCCTGTGCTGGGTGTGAGGACATCCCAGAGCTCCATGGTGTGACTCCTGCAGCCCTGAGCTCCATGGTGTGGCTCCTGCAGCCCTGAGCTGAGTGCAGGGACATCCCAGAGCTCTGTGGTGTGGTTCCTGCAGCCCTGAGCTGGGTGTAAGGACATCCCAGAGCTCCGTGGTGTGGTTCCTGCAGCCCTGAGCTGAGTGCAGCCTAATTGCTCAAGTATTTCCTTTGCACTTGGTGAGGTTCTGCTTCAGTGGCTGCAAATTAAAGTGACACTGCAATTCAAGCCAGCACAATGAAATGATGCTCCTGCTGCTTTGATGTTGGTCCTTAGATAGATAACTCCTTAAAAGTAAAAAAAAAAAGAGGAACTGCTGGCTAATTTGGTACTAAGCATCAGCCAGAGATCAAAAATGCCCACGTGCACAGCCTGCTTGTAGGAGTGGTGATAGCATCTGTAGGTGAAGACAGGTAAAAATCATCCAGTTCACCTGCAGCAGTTAAGGAGTGTTCCACTTTGCTGGCTGAACAGCTACATTTCAACTTTCATTTCATTTAGGCATTTTAGAACCACCAGCCAGAGCTGGGGCTGAGAGAGACAGCAGTGCAGCACAGTCCAGGTGAGCCTGTGGACAAAAGTGTTTGCTTTGATCTTATTTAAGGAAAATATCCCAGATGTAGGATGCTCTGTTGCAGTGAGGCAAGGAGCTGAGGGTGTGAACAGAAATAGTTTCATGGCTGTTGACATTTTCTCAGTTTGGACTGACAGAGGAGCTTCAGGCAGATTTTGAGCCTCCTGCCAAAATACATGGCAAAAGTAAATTCATGCTGCTGTTGACTTGTTTCAACAATTTATTATAGTATGGGAACAAATGATACCTGATACTTCTGGTTTCCTTAATTCTCCTTCAAGACTAGATGAGTCTATTCTTCAGTGTATCAGAACACAGAAAAGCCTAGCTGATCCAAGGTGAGCTTTATTTACAACAGGTTCCTACTGATGTCAGTAGTAACTTTGCTCTGGTTTCAGGTGTAGGGCTGAGTCTTGTACTGGAGGCTTGCAGCAACTCTCATCCTCACTTCTGTGAACATTGCTGGCAAGTTGCAGCTTTTGCTTCCTTTTCAGGACTGGGTTGGCTCCAAAACCCCTCAAAGATTCAGTGTTTAATATTCACTGAAGACAGGTGTGTTCAGCCTGTGCTGGGACAGGGCAACAGTGCAAAACAAAATTCAGCAGGGGAGCACCATACTTTGCCTTTCCTCTGGACCTCAGCTTTTAAATTGTTGTGGTGTCCTGGGGTGACTTTATGATGCTGAATTGTATCATTTTTATCAATTGTATTCATCTGTTTAGCCCAGAAATAAGCCTTGTGCCTTTAAAACTAGATCTGTTTTCTCTGGGTGAGAAGGAAAAGTGCTGGAATTTTCTGGTGGCTGTATTCAAAAACAGAGACAAGAGCTTCAGTTTTCTCTGGGTGCTTGTTGTCTGCAGCACGGACAGCGAGCAGGACAGAGCTCCCCTTTGCTTTTAGTTAGTTTTTTTAGCTAGCTGAGGCAGATTAGTTCCCTGGACTGTGGCTTTTCCTTTTCTTGGGACTGTTCAGCCCTGCTCTGGATTAAAAACCCAGACAAACCCTGTGAGTTCACTCCTGTGGCTCACTGGGGCCCAGGACATGGCATTTTCCAGCTCAAGAGGGACTGAGTTTCTCAGTGAGCCAAGAAACACCCAAGAAAAGGACCCTCTCTCTGAGTTTGCCATCTCTTCAGAACAGCAAGAGCTTCCATTGTTTAATATTATTCATTTTTTTTTCACATCTGTGAGTACTTTGCTTATTAAATAAACAGCTTTTTCCACTTTTCTCAAAGGAGGTTTATCTCCCAAACAGGTGGAGGGAAGGAGTGCTGAATTTTGCCCTTTAGGGAATCATCCCTTTGGAATTTCCCTTCCAAATTTGTCCCAAACCAGGACATGTGGCCACCAGTGACATGGAAATGGTTTCCTGAAGGCAGCAGTCCACCAAAGGTTTTTTGAGGCACTCTTGCCTTGAGCAGGCAGAAACCTCCTTGATGTTCCTGACCACTTTATTGTGAATATCTGCACAAGATATCAGGTCTGGCAGTCCTGGCTATACAGTGCTCTGAATCAAGCTTTGTTCTCCCAAACTTAAACACCTGAGAAGAAGTTTAAATGCCCAGGTACAGGAATAAAGTAGTGCAAATATGACACCTCTATTTAGGGTTAGCTGCTATCACTCAATAAATAAAACCCACAAAGCTGGATCTTCAAAAGACCTATCTTCTTCTTTCTTAAATAAGCAACCTCTTACATACACACAAAAATAAAGGCAGAGTCTGGACACTGGGATGAGCTCAGTAAGATCTGATGTATGATTTGCAGCGAGGAAAGTGGAGCTGAGCTATGGAAGTGATTCATTACCCCTGCATTCAGCTCCAGCACAGTGTTGCAGACACTTATTCTGGGCCTTAATTGCTTCTGTTAACATCATATTCTAGAGCTCATTAGTGATAAACAATGTGTATTAATATCATTCAGACAAGAACTAAAGATTAAGGTGGAAATCCATTTGCTGTGATGGCCATTAGTCAATTCAGAGCTGCTGAATGATGCTTGAGAATCTAATAAGAATTGGGAGAGTCAATATTTCATCAGGCAGATCCTCTCATCCTCCTGTGAAAAGTTCTTTGTCTAAAAAAAAAGTTACTTAATGAAAAGTGTGTGCTTGAAAAGGGCACACACAAAAAGTCTGCAGCAGTTTCAGTCCTAAAGGGTGGGTAAGGCCTGGTTTGGGTCTGATGGAAGCATGTCATAATGATTCTCCCAGTGCAAGTCTGGCCCAGCATTGCCAAATCAATTATTTCCACATGTAGAGACTTCTCAGCTTCAGTTCCACTCTCTGGCCCAGGCAGGTCACTTTTTGTAAGTGAATATATGCTGGGATTTCTCCAGATGTGACTGACTGAGGGTATAATTTATTGCTTAGTTTGCTCTTAATTAATACTGGGGAGACCCCACAAATGGCTCAGCACCAGGGGGATGAGCATGAACAGCAGCAGTGGCACAAATAATCTCTTCACACTCAGAAGTGTTGCCTGGTCCCTTCTCACACCCCATTTCTCTCCCCCTCTTCCTCAGTGCCAGAAAATGTCCATTTCTCTTCAGAACTTTGCTTTGAGTGTCTTTTTTTTTTATGATGTAGGAGACCCACCTGGAGCCTTTGTGAGCTGAGGAACAAATGTGGTGGGGGTGATGGAAAGGCAAAGCAGGAGCTTCAGTCCTGCAGTGGGCCAGCTGTAGAATTTTGTAGTAAGATCTGGAGTTTCTTCAGAGAGGTCAAAGAAAAAACCAAATCTTTAAATTTAAGAAACTGCTTTTTTTTAGTTTATTAAAAAAAACACCAGTAGAGAGGTAGCATGACTGTTGAATTATAAATCAGGTGGTCTGGAAAGGAGTTTATAAACTCAACACAAAGCCCAGCTACAATAAGGAATTTCCTACCTCCAGTGAAAGTGTGATTTCTTAATAATAAAAGGATTGTACACTGAAAGGTCCTGTTTGGGTGGGCTCAGAAAGTATCCTTGTTTGGAATCCAAGATAAAATTTCTTCAGCTCTGGGAGAAATGTTGTAACCTGTCTGTGCAGGGGGTCAGACAAGATGATCCCAATGCTGCCCATCTTAGCCCTCAGAACCCAAACCTCTATGGAAGTTGGAAAAGAGCTAAAAAATCAGCTGGATGTATTTGGATGAAGTGACCTGTGATTTCTTGCTGAGTTTCATGTGGGAATTGCCTGTCCCTTATCAAAGGAACAGAAATTTCTGCTTTTTTTTTTTTTTTTTTCTTTCTTGTTTGTTTGTTATCTGGGAAGTGATTCAGCTAAAGAAATTACTCCACCCCACACCTAAGAAAGTCAGCTAAAGGCTTCTGCTATCAGAGATCACCTTTTCCTTAGTGCTGAGTGTCTGCAGAGGTGTTTGGGGTGATAATTGCTAACATCAGCACAACGATCTCATGTTTAGCCTCGGTTTTTATTTATTCTCCAGCGCAATCATTATTTTCTCCTTTCAGCAGCATTAAGAGGGCATTTCAGTTTACAGGAGGCTGCACAGCTGAGTGAGTGGCTGCCTTTGCCAAACCCCCGGGCTTTTCAGAGCACAAATGCCTCGAGTTACCCTTCTCACTTGGCTCAGCGAGAGGCTCTAGGTGTCCAATGCCCACGGCTAATCCTGCCTTTATTCCTCCCAGCTGCGAGCTGGATGGGCTTTGCACTCCCGCGGGAAGAGCTGAGCAGAGCAGGGCCTTTTCCTGCTCTGGGGGAGGCACTTCTGCCCTGAGAGGGGCCTGGGGACACCCAGGGAGCAGCTCTGGGACACCTGCGGACAGGGAGTGTCTCCTGCTGCGGTGCCACCCTGGGCAGGATGCTCTGGGAGCGGGTACCAAACCCAGCAGGATGCTCTGGGAGCGGGTACCAAACCCAGCAGGATGCTCTGGGAGTGTGTACCACACACAGCAAGATGCTCTGGGAGCAGGTACCACACACAGCAGGATGCTCTGGGAGTGGGTACCAAACCCAGCAGGATGCTCTGGGAGTGTGTACCACACACAGCAGGATGCTCTGGGAGCGGGTACCAAACCCAGCAGGATGCTCTGGCAGTGTGTACCAAACCCAGCAGGATGCTCTGGGAGTGGGTACCAAACCCAGCAGGATGCTCTGGGAGTGTGTACCAAACCCAGCAGGATGCTCTGGGAGCGGGTACCAAACCCAGCAGGATGCTCTGGGAGCGGGTACCACGCACAGCAGGATGCTCTGGGAGCGGGTACCAAACCCAGCAGGATGCTCTGGGAGCGGGTACCACACACAGCAGGATGCTCTGGGAGCGGGTACCAAACCCAGCAGGATGCTCTGGGAGCAGGTACCAAACCCAGCAGGATGCTCTGGGAGCGGGTACCACACACAGCAGGATGCTCTGGGAGCGGGTACCAAACCCAGCAGGATGCTCTGGGAGCGGGTACCACACACAGCAGGATGCTCTGGGAGCGGGTACCAAACCCAGCAGGATGCTCTGGGAGCGGGTACCACACACAGCAGGATGCTCTGGGAGCGGGTACCACACACAGCAGGATGCTCTGGGAGCAGGTACCAAACCCAGCAGGATGCTCTGGGAGTGTGTACCACACACAGCAGGATGCTCTGGGAGTGGGTACCACACACAGCAGGATGCTCTGGGAGTGGGTACCACACACAGCAGGATGCTCTGGGAGTGGGTACCAAACCCAGCAGGATGCTCTGGGAGCGGGTACCAAACCCAGCAGGATGCTCTGGGAGTGTGTACCAAACCCAGCAGGATGCTCTGGGAGCGGGTACCAAACCCAGCAGGATGCTCTGGGAGTGTGTACCAAACCCAGCAGGATGCTCTGGGAGCGGGTACCAAACCCAGCAGGATGCTCTGGGAGTGTGTACCAAACCCAGCAGGATGCTCTGGGAGCGGGTACCAAACCCAGCAGGATGCTCTGGGAGCGGGTACCAAACCCAGCAGGATGCTCTGGGAGCAGGTACCACACACAGCAGGATGCTCTGGGAGTGGGTACCAAACCCAGCAGGATGCTCTGGGAGCGGGTACCAAACCCAGCAGGATGCTCTGGGAGCGGGTACCAAACTGGGCAGGATGCTCTGGGAGCGGGTACCACACACAGCAGGATGCTCTGGGAGCGTGTACCAAACCCAGCAGGATGCTCTGGGAGCGGGTACCAAACTGGGCAGGATGCTCTGGGAGCGGGTACCACACACAGCAGGATGCTCTGGGAGCGGGTACCAAACCCAGCAGGTGTTTTAGGAGGAGGTTCCACACTGAGCAGGAGGCTTTTAGGAGCAGGTTCTGCACTGATCTGGGTGTTTTAGGAGCAGTTTCCACACTGAGCAGAATGCTTTAGGAGCAGGTTCCACACCCAGCAGGATGCTTCAGGAACTGGCAGTAATCACCTGTAATACATTAATTCACCCCCATGTCCAGATTTTTGCAGGCTAGAGCTCAGGTAATGCCCTCCTCAGCTGCCACTTGTGTTCAGGGTGCTACAGGACAAGAAGCACTGATGGGATTGCTACATTTGTCCAGGAATTGCATGTGAGTCCTCTCCTATTGTGATTTTTCAAACTAAAAGAAAGTTTTATTTTGTATTTCTTTTTTTTTTATTTTCTTTTTGGAAGCAGCACATTTTCAGATGTCTGTAACACTGACAAAATTCTAAACTGTGTTCCAGTTCCATAATTCTAAAATCTGTACCAAACTGATATTTTGCAACCTTCGTCTTTAGTAGATCTTACCAGCAGCTAATCACCATTATTAGTCAGAAGAAAATCTTAATTTATAGCAATTGATGGTGTTAATATTCTTTTTTAAATGGTGAATGGAAAAAAAAACCCCAAAACAATCTGGTTTTGAGTCAGGATCCTCCCTCTTGCTGACCAATTTAATCAAGGGTCCTATCCCTGTCCCCTGGGTCATCCCATCCCTTTGCTGCAGCCTGAAAATGATGAGCTAAACCACCCTCATTTAAACCTTAGCACAGGGCAGGCTGAAATGATGCAGTTTTGATATAAATGCTGACACCTTTTCATTCTTTTCCACAGCTCAGAGAACCGTGAAGAAGAGATTAAAAACCCCCAAAAAACTGAAACAAACCAGAGAGGATGCAGAGGATAAAGAGTATTTAGTATTTATATATCTATAAAGAGTATTTGGCTCCACACCTTTAATCACAGCACAAATGAGAGTGTACCACCACGGGAGGGAGTGTTTGCATTGGTGCATCTGCTTTATTTTACCCATTATTTCCACCCATGAAACAGAGGCAGTTGTGACCCTCCCTTATTTCCAGAGCTGACATTATGCCCTGGAAAGGCAGCAAGACCCTGTCTCAGCCAGGATCCAGCTGCAAAAGAGCAGGGAAAACAAACTGCTCTGGGATTGCCTGGATTGTGAAAGAGCTTTTGTGGGTTTTGAGTTTGGGTTTGGTAGGAGCTGCATTAACTCCTGCATCTTTTGGGAAGGAATCTTCAGTCTTAAAGCATCTTGTCCTAAAAAAGAGCTTCCCCTGCTCAACCCCCACATGGGGCTGTATTCTCTTGCTCTCCTTTGGGTTTCTCCCACTGGTTATTGTGCTGTATGGATTGTTTTTCCATGTCCTCACAGCTGAAGGCCTGGCTTGTTCCCTTGGGCACTCAGGGCTCTGCAGTGGGACTTGTCTCTTGCAAGGACATCACCAGAAGCTGGTTTAGTGTTTCTGGAGTCTCTTGAATAGAACATGAGCTGATTGAGGGGGAAAACACTTTCCCTGCAGGCTCTGAGACAGCTCTCGGGTGTTTAAAGCAGTTCCTGTGGTGAGAGGATTACTGAGAAGCCTCTATGACAATTCCAGCTCCAAAGCAGCTCCTTTGGGGCCAAAGGGAAAAATGTGCAGAGATGCTGGAGGAGAGCTGCTTGAAGAGGCTGACCTGGGATGGGGTGGTCCAGGGAGTAATTCAGATTGGAGGGGACATCTGGATGTCACCTCTCCCACTGCCTGCACAAATCAATCCAGCTCTGGCAGGCAGCTCAGGGCCCTGTGCTGCAGAACTTGCAGCTGCCTCGTGTTCTGAAAAGCTGGAATTCTCTCCCCAGGCCCTGGTGGGCTGTGAGAGATCCCAGGGCCCCGTGGGCCATTTGGCTCTGGGCTGTGGCACCTCCTGCACGGGGAGGTGAAGCTGTGCCCTCCCTGTGGAGCAGCCCCAGAGGAGCTGCCAGGAACATCTCCTGGCCAGCCTGAATTCCTGCTGGGACCTGGGCTAGCCCATGGAAGAGGCAGCAAGCCCAGAGACAGATGCCTGCGGCTTTTCCCTCTCGCAGCAGAGATTTTAAGGGGTTGTGTGGTGCTTGGTTCTTCTGCCATCGTGTGGCTGCCAGAGGGATGCTGGGCTGTGTCCTCTGGCCGGGCTGATCCCCTCAGTGACAGCTCAAGGTCTGCTAACCAGGGCTGGCTGCCACCTTCCTCCCTGGCCTCAGTCCTCCTCCAGGAAAAGCGATTTTCGGGGCTCGGGCAGCTCCCAGTGCTCGCCAGCACAGAGGAACCCTGGAAAGGACCCCTCAGCTTGGGGTGGAGGATTTTGGGAGCCTTGTCCCCACAGCCTGGGGTGCAGGGCACAGCCAGCCTCCAGGTGCTGGTGCAGAAAAGCAGGTGCTGTTTTCAAGAGCCACAAGCTGTGTCCAGCTCTGGGATTCTCAGCAAAAGGAGGACACGGACCTGTCAGTGCAAATCTAAAGGGGAGCACAGAGATGGGCATGGAGGGAGCACCTTTCCTATGGGGAAAGCCTGAGGGAGCTGGGGTTGTTCAGCCTGGAGGAAAGAAGGCTCTGGAATGACTTTATTGCATCTTTCTGGTGCCAAAGGGGCTCCAAGAGAGCTGGAGAGGGACTTTTGACAAGAGCCTGGAGTGAGAGGACGAGGGGGAATGGCCTTAAATTGAGAGAGGCAGGTTTAGACTGGATATTGGGCAGGAATTGTTCCCTGGGAGGGTGGGCAGACCCTGCCACAGGGTGCCCAGAGCAGCTGTGGCTGCCCCTGCATCCCTGCATCCCAAAGCCAGGTTGGACAGGGCTTAGAGCAGCTTGGGACAGTGGAAGTTGTCCCTGCCATGGCAGGGGGTGGGACTGGATCATGTTTAAGGTCTTTTCCACTAAAATCATTCCATGATTCAGCTGTGCCCTGCCTAGCCAAGCTGATCCCCACTGGGATTGTTACTGAGCATTTATGAGAGGCCAAGGAAAGTCACTGGGAGATGCAGAGCAAAAAAGGCAAAGCTGTTCCTGATCTTCTGGTTCTTTCCTGCAGTGTTAGGGTGGGGATGACTGGAGTGTGAACAGGAATATGTGTGAAAGCATGGGGAACAAACCCTTGGGGGTGTGATGGGGTACAAATGGATGAAATCTGTCTAAGAATGCACCCAAGTAGGTTAAATCATGCTGTCCAGAGATATTATAAATAAATACAAGTTCTGCAAACCCTCTCCATCCCAGAAAGGAACAGAAAGCAGAGAGCATTACATTTTCAATATTTATTTACATTAAAGCAGTGCAACTCATTAATTTATGACTGATTCATGGTTTTGCCAATAAAATGTATGACTGCAAGGAGCTGAAGCTACACTTCCATCACTTTTGTGAAAAGAGGTGCTCCAAGGAGACCATTTGTAAAGAGGGAGGGGAAAAAAGGCAGGAGGACATTTCCTGTCCCAGCTGTGACTCACTGAAAGGAGGAGTGATGCAGCCGGGAGATGAATGTGGCAGGCACTGCTGCCTCTGAGCACTGGCAGCACAGCA
Organism: Poecile atricapillus; assembly: GCF_030490865.1. Classification (NCBI taxonomy): domain Eukaryota; kingdom Metazoa; phylum Chordata; class Aves; order Passeriformes; family Paridae; genus Poecile; species Poecile atricapillus. Next base: position 3,598,543 of record NC_081260.1, read on the forward strand.
GTGGGATCTTCCCAACAAGGACTTGAGTGAAAAGCAGCACTTCTCCACCTTCTGGCCCTGCTTGTCTTGAGTCAGATCTGCCAGAGATCTTTCTTATCCACAGGCTTTTATTGCTCCCAACACCAGGCCCAGGTTCCTCCAGGACAGCATTGTTGGAGTAATGTGGTGAGTCTTTAAAGAGATGGCATCCACCATTCCCTAAGGACAGAGCCTGGCCTGGAGCAGGGTTTTGGTCCTTTCTGCACCTTGCAATGTGTATTTCCACTCAGGGTACAGGACAGTCCTAGAGAAAGCTTCACAGTGTCTCCTTGGCAGCACCCAGCCAGCCTGCAGCACTAAAGACATGTTTAAATTAACATGTTTAAATTAACATGTTTAAATTAACATGTTTAAACATGGCACTAAAACCACACTGAACATGGCTGTGTGCCATCAACAGCTCAGAACACCACCAGGTCAGAACTGAGGTGCAGCCTAAGAAAGACAAGCATTTATACCTCATGGCTCAATGGCAGCTGAAGAAGCCCTTTCTATGTTAGAAGGTGTCCAGGAATTGCCTCTTCACACTTTTCCTTTCCTGTTAGAAAAACCTCAGAGCCACCTCCTTTCCTTCAACACGACAGGACAGCTGCTGCTCAGAGGGGTTGAGCCCAGGTTATACCCCAAAAGCACAAGGTACACAGGGAGCTCACGACACTGCCCCCTGCACCTGCAGAAATGTTCCCGTTCAGCTTCTGCCTTCCTTTAATTCTTTCTGACAAAGCTGCTGGGGGTGCAGGGCATGGAGCAGCACATCCCAGCAGCTGCTCAGTGATTCACAGCTGGCTGTGACCTCTTGGGGTGCCCTGTGCAGGATGAGGGGTTGGACCCAATGATCCTGATGGGTGCCCTCCAACTCAGCACATTCCACATTCTGGGTATCCCTTCACACCTCGAGGCTCCCAGCTCATCCCCAGCCTCAGGGCAGACACAGAGCCCCTCTGAGAGCACCACAGCCACTGCAGAGCTGCCTGGGAAAGCTCATTCCCCTGCCTGGCAGCCACAACTGCAGGGTATAAAGAGGATTCACATCCTCCCCACACCTGTCCTCTCACCTCCAGGACATTTCTGGGCAGGTCCATTTTCCTGAGAGTCCCTCCCTCCTCGGGGTGGGAGACACAATCCTCCAAACCACACCCAAACCGTGACTTTCTAAACCCAAACATTTATGTGTTGACACATTCCAGCACTAAAAGCTGCTTTGAAACTTCTCCACTCCAGAAGGTGGAGGACAGAGAGGCTGCAGACCATGACTTTGCTTAAAAGCAGCTGAACACTCCATGGGCACTGCAGCTCCAGAACCTCTGCCCAGCATCACCCAGACATCAAACCACACATCCCAGAGCTCCTGGCAGACCACTGTCCCCACCGTGCTGCAGACAAAAGGCTCAGAGCACTCAGCAAATGAAGATTTCAGAGAACACTTAATTTAAGTGCTAAATATAGTTTCAGAATGGTGCTCGACAGTGCTCCTCTAATAAAAAAGTTATTTGCACAAGGATTCCTACCTTTCAAATGAGAATTTGATACCTGATGAGTGCTATTTTTCAAGCACCTTGTTTTCCATTCCTGGAGTTGTCACTGTACCCACTATAAAACCCCAAGTGCTGTATTGAATTACATATAATAACTGAAAATATTTATAAATATATGTATAAATATTTATAAACTGAAATAATTTATAAAAATAAACTTTAAATGTCCGTGCTGAAGTTCAGGCCCCTGAAGCAAAAATCCCAACACCATCCCAACTCCTGTGGAGCCAGGAGTAATTCAGCTGCTCAAAGTGAGACATGGTAATTCCCTCCTGTGACTTGCTGAGGGGCACGGAGCAGAGCCAGGGGCTCGCTCTGGGCTCTGCCCCACAACACCCCACAAAAGCACTTTTGGGATTCAGCTGCTCACAGCAGGACAGGGCAGTGCAAGCAGGGCTCTTCCACTGCTCTGTGAAGAACGAGCCCACTCCCATTTGGGAGGGCAGAAGGTGATGCCATTTTGGGTATTTATTTATTTTTTATTTTAAAAATATATTCTCTATATTCTTCATGCATACATTTGTAGCCTGTTGTATTAGTGGCTTGTTTTCCCAGTAATTCTCCATGCCCTTTCCCTAGGCAGAAAGACAAAGCATATTCCAAGGGCCCCTATCCTATCTTGGTTCTCCCTGGCTAAAACAGCTCCTCAAGACACATTTTCATAAACAAAGTACCAAGGTGGGGACTCCAGAATGGGGCTTGACCTGGGGGGGAATTGCATCACCACTTGTCCTCCTAATTGGTATTTTTTGTTAATTATGCTAAATTCCTAAAACCTATCAAAATGTATTCAACCCTTTGGGGGTGGGCTTTTTTTTTTTGGATATTTTTCCATAACTGCTCCTGGAAGCAGTTCAATATTCATATTCAATATTTATATTCAATAAATATCCACTTTGATATTACCTCCTGTATTAATATTATCTCAAAAATGTGTGTTGCTCCATTCCTAGGCTGAAAAAGGCATCCAAGGTACAACCATCAGGGCCATCACTGCAGACGACTTTTGTGTCCTGTCAGTCTCAATGTCACTTTTCCTCCTTGCTGCATGGCCCTCTTGATGCCTTTTCTGGCTACCTAAAACAGAGGCCAGATAAAATTAAGGGAATAAAAAGCAGTTGTATTTATTGATGCCTTCAGGGACATTCAGGGCAGATGAAGCCCTCCCAGGGGCTATACTCAAGAAATGGATGATAGGTCACAGGTATTCATATTTTTTATGTTTGGTTCATTTGCATATTGGGGGTTAATTTTCCAATTACAGCTCCAGGTAATGAAGTCATTTACCCCAAGTTTGCTCCTGCTCAACTCACTTTTGTTTCCATCTCTGGGGGCTGAGGCAGTGAGGTGTCCTTGACTCCCAGGCCTGGAGAGGAATTGCTGTGTCTGACCAAAATGGGGAAGCAGCAGCTGGCACTGTGTGTGGAATTTATACACTAAAGAATTGCAGGGTTACAGATGAATGAAAAATAGAAAATCTAAAATCCTAAGGCATCACTGTGCCCCCAAAATGCTCATGGACTCTAATGGGAAGCCAAGCAGACACACACCCATGAAATTTCCTCACCTTCCTGCCCTCAGTAACTGCTTTGCTTCTGAGTACCTGCCTCTGCCATGGCCAAGAGAAGCCCTTGCCCTGCACATCTGGTGCCTCGTGCTGCTGCATGAGGCTTTGTGATTTTGTGACAGGGATTTTGAAAGCAGCCCAAGGTTATCAGCTGTGAAAGCAGCCAATGTGACAGCGGAGGTTTATCCAAGCTCTGCTCCCAGCCCTGAGACTGACAGCTCGTCAATAGGGAGGAGACACAGATCAAACAGCACATCCTCAGAGAGGATGATAAAAACAGGAGAGCAAACCTGCTCTTTCCAAGATGCACAGCTGCCTCAGGGCGTGCTCAGCCCCAAAGCCACACAACAGATCTGCTCCAGAGCCAAACACAGAGGGGTGTGTGCCTCTCCCCTGCTTCCTGAGCAGTTACTTGTCCCTAAAGGACTCAAAATGATTCACACAAACTCTTCTCAGTGTTAGAACAGGAGAGAACCAACCTTTATTTTCTGACTCCAGTATTTATAGATTCTTGGCAATGACCAGGGATTGGATAATTAAGTTGCCACCTTCCCAATCACAATGGTCATGAGAAACATCATCATCATCAAAGACATTTCTTAGAAGGAATGTGTAAACAAATTATGTTTATAGAACTTTCATGGGAAAGTAACTAAAACTATGAAAACTTTTTCAGAAGGCTTTAGTTTTCAGGGCAACATCTCACCCTTTCTCCTTTAAAAAAGAAATAAATTATCAAAGAAAATGAACAATATTCTAAACAATCAAAAAGGAAAATAAACAATGTTCTAAGCAATCAGAAGGCTCTAGTTTCAGGGTGATAGTTGCTCAGCTATGGTTTTTATCAGAGAAAATACCCTGGACCAAGGAAAACCCTTCCAGAGACTCCCAGGCTCTTCCTGGGGACCAATGTTCCAAAAGAAAATGTTACTGAGCCTCAGCAGCATTGGTAAGGAACCCAGGCAGGGGAGCTGAGAGCAGTAAAAAGCAGGAGGGTGTTTCTCAGGGCACTGCAATTCCTGACAATTCCCTTCCTTCCAGAGGATGTAGATTCACATGGAATGGAGAACCAAAACCCAGTTTTGCCCTGGACTCACTGAGCTCAGTGCCAAAATTTCAAGCCAGGCATGAAAACCTCAACAAACCATTCCCACACTTCCTTTGCTGCTGATCTTTCCTTCTTCCTGTGAAAAACGAGGTTCATTTGCTTAATAAATTATAAAAGGTTTCATATGAACAAAGAGACAATTAGGAGATGATGATAATAAAGCAAAGGGTTCAAACGGCCGGGTGCCCTGGTGCACTGCCAGGAGCACACCTGATGTCTTTGGAACACTCCTTTTATCCCATTCTGCTGTGGGGTTTTAATGCATATTTGTGTTTTTCCAAGAAGTATTTTGCATGGCTATGCCCTGAATCCATCTTTTTAGAGCATGGGTCTTAAAGATTTTATTTCCCTTTATCACATTTTTATTTGGGCTGGGGTTCTTCTGCAGGCAGTCAGTGTTGACAGCAGCCTGGGCTCCATCATCTGTTCACTGGAGGTTATCTGGCTTTGCACAGACAGGACATTGCCCTAAAGTCCAAAATTCTTCTTGACCTGTGCCTAAAACTTGTTAGCAGGAGAAAAAGAAGACATAGCAAAAGCATATAACATATGGCATTCATCTTAATACTTGTGAAAGCCAATATCACAATATGGATTTATAACATTCCCAAGATTTTCCTGATCTCTTTTCCTTGCTGCTGCTGCCCAAACCTGGCTTTAGGAACACTTCATTCTGCTGCCCACAGAGCTGGGGAGGCTGAGCACCACCTGCAGTGCCACAGAACCAGGTCTCCACGGGGTTCCCACCTGCCCTACAGGACAGGTCTGCATGAACCATGCTGCACAGGCCCACGGTGGATGACAGAGAACAATTAATGGCTATAAAACTTCACATTGTTTTTCAGCTGAAAAAGAAGTCTGGGAATTTGGAAAGCTGTTTTTTCTCTTTTCTTTTTTTTTTTTTTTTTTTAAAGCTGCCTAGTATGTCAGGGGGGGGAAAAAAAAAGTAGAAAAGAAAAAGAGAATCAGCTTTGCATGTGATTCATGTCTAAAAACACCCACACAGCTCGTTGCACTGACCTCAAAAGACAGAAATGCTGCAGCAAGACACTTCCAGAGAGAGAATCCATGGGCACTAAACCATGGGGAACAAAGAGCTCATGAATTATCAGGTCCTCAGAGCTAATCTGCCAGGCAAATATTAATACAGTCACTGTTGATCCCCAAGTCTCATTGTTTCCAAGTTATACTGAATTTTTTGAAGGATGGGAACTTGTCACTGCCTTCAGCAGATCTGAGCTGGGAGAGAAAAAAAACAACCCAAAAACCAGAAAAACCTAATAAACCAAGGAAACACTTTATTTTCCCCCAACTGTGTAAGCAAAGAGGAGCTGGGCATGGCCAGAATGGCAGAAATTAGTGTTCTGAGCATTGCTTTCATCAGGAGCACTGTTCTCAGCTCTCCAAACGTGGCACTGCCATCACTGCTGTCCCAACGTGTCACCCATCAATCTGCTCCAGATTCACTGGGAAGGGAAGGTCTGCAGGGGCTGGCACTGCCCTGTGCTCGTGCTCTGGCTGCCAGCACAGTGAAATCTCATTTCTGAGGGATTTCACAGCTCAGCCCAGCACAGGCAGAGGTTGCTGATGCCCTGGAAGTGAAGAGGAACTTTATCAAGGCATGACCCAAGGCCAGGCACTGGCTCATCCCTGCAACCAATCCAAGCAAAGTGAAATCCATCCTTTCCTCATCCCAGTAAAGGAGGAGCTCACTGTGTGGATAGCTCCAGATGGATCAGCACGAATAATTACAAACTCATCTGCTGTGGTTTAGAGAGCTCTCAGATCCTAGAACTCGGTTTCCAACCTCTTCTCCCTCTGCTTCATGTGTTCTCCAGCCAGTTTCAGACTTCTCCATGAATTTCTGGACTCCTGGCATTCCATGGAGATGGAATCACCGTGGGGTTTGCACAGAGACCCCCATTTGCTCAGTGCACATCCGAGTTTGGAACTGTAGCCCTTGATGCTCACCCCAGCCAATTCTTCCTCAGGAGCAAGGAGCAGGCTGCAGCTCTCTGTGGTGATGAGTCTCCCTGTTCAGAGACAATGAAGAAGCTGGAACCCCTTTTTTCCAGGTGAAATCCACAGCAAAACATCCAAACATCAGCCACAGATTCAGCCCTTTGAAGATGGGGAAGCCTCTACAGCCTCAGGCTACCAGAGTCACAAGATATTCACAACTAAAAAGAGAAATCCCTCTTATGACAGTCTGAGCACTGAGCCTCCCAGCCCAGACCCCTCTGAAACATTCCCTTCTTGGAGTTATTTTGGAATGAGATGACCTGGACATCAGAATAATGAGCTCTTACAATTTATTAAAGCTTTACCTGCATCCAGGACGGTTTTTCACATTGTTAAACATTGTTCTGGGAAATTCATGAGCTAAAGATGATTGTGCTTCAAAAATGATGTATGCCTGAGGGCAGAACATCTTGTGAAAATACAGAACAATCTCAACATGCAAACCTGACATTTTACCCTAAAAGATGAATGAAAAACAGTTACCAATGCTCTAACATACAGTTTAAGAATTTTACAAGAATTTGCCTTTCGTTTTCCAAATAAAAATAATTTTTACAGTGGAAAAAAAAAAAGAAAAAATGGTATAGAACAAAAAAAAAATTGTAAGAGGGCATAGAATTCTGAATTTGAGAGATCATGAGTCACACGCCTGTCCATCAGTTCCTGTGTCACTTCTGACAGAAGCTGAAAGCAAAGGCAAGGAAGGCAAAGAGAAGTCTGAGATTCTGGTTGTGTCTAACACCTTAAAACCCTCTCAGCACTCTGAGCAGATGCAACCCCTCTGTCCCCAGCAGCATTTTAGGGATGCCTTTCACAGACTGACCATTTCCCCCTGGATCCCACATAAACCTTTGCTCCCCACGAGGTCCCTTCACAGGAAGATCTCCTGTTCAGCCACAGGCTGAGTGAACAACCACTGCCTTTTCCTTGCCTCCAAACTGCTCCTATCAGTCCTTTTGGGTGGTTCCAAGATGTTTGTGGTGGGAGAGAGGTCAGCAGTGAGTGCCCAGCCACTGCCTCCACCCTGTGTACGTGATGTGGGCAGAGGGATGAGGTTTTGGAGGTGCAGCAGAACAGACACTGACATTGAGTACAATAATAGAAAACCTTTCCAGAGACTGATAGGTTCCCTCCCAAGTTGTCACAAGGCAAAAAAAAAAAAAAAAAAAAAAAAAAAAAAAAAAAAAAAAAAAAAAAAAAATTCAAAGGCTTCATTGTCAACCTTTCTGCATGAATAAACAATTCAAAAATAGCAGAATTCACTTTGATACAAAAAACCTGGCTTCTGCTAAGCGGTGCTGTTGAACAAGCAGCTTCTGTGGCACTTCTCCTCTATTGTTTCTTCCCAGAGACAAGCTCTGTGCTGTCCCCATTGCAGGTGACGCCTGTGAGCGGTGAGAGGGTGAGACAGGCACTTCAGAAGTTTCCTTTTTCACCTGCTCAGGGAAGCAGAGCTCTGAAGCTCGCAGCCGTGAAGTGATTTCTTGCCATTTCCTCTCTTTGTGCTTCGCTGCAGGTTTCCACCTCTGGTCTGCAGCACCCCAGGGAAAATACATACTACTTGTAAGCTGTCAAGGCTAGGTAGCTCACTGAAGGAAGTCATAATCAGGAGGCTAAAATTAGCTGTAGAGCAGGCTGCATCTTCACTGGGAAATACTTGGATGCTGCATACTGATGGAGGTGGAAAACAGGGAGAGCAGCCCTGGATGCCGTGGTTAGCAGAGAAAGGACAGAAGCAGAATTTCCCTTCTCCTAAAACATTGCTTCCCTTTTAATTTCTGCACTCTCTTGGTCTCTGTCCATTTTAACCACATGAGTGCAGAGGCTTTCCTCTCTGCCAGCTTTGCATTGTTTGTTTTTGTTTGGAATTTTATTTCATTTTTTTTCTCTCTCCTCATTTGCCCCTTTTCCTTCTCTCCAAAGAGCTTTCTTGCATGGAAAATGGCAGCCACCTGCTCCTATTGTGAAGCTGCTGCAAATGGGAGCAGCCACTTTACTGAACACAACTGCCTTTGGGCAGGAGCAGGCCCAGCTGGGACTGAGATCTACAAGTGGACAATTAGCAGCCAAGTAGTGGACTGAAGCTGGTTATTTTTATTGCTGCCCTGAGGAGATAGGTCAGGCAAGGCAAAACATTAGGATAGCCAGCAAACTGTGAGCATCTGAAGCTCCTGCAAGCCCTGAGATGCCTCATTTCTGCTCAGCACCGGGCAGCAGGGAGATGTTTTTCTCATCATCGTGTTTGTAGCATGCAAGCTGTTGAAAGGGGAGCTCGATGATCATTTTTTTATGTCTCATTTTTAAGAGCCAATTCTGCATTTTATTTTCTTTTTCTTTGCTCACCACATCGTGATCTGTCGCTGCTGGCTGCCGCTGCTCACCAGCGGTGCCAGAGTGGCATTTTGCACTCAGGTGTGTGTCAGGTGAGAGCCTCTGTGCCAAACCCATATCTCCAGAACCAGCCCAGAGACACAGGACAGCCTCCAAGGGACCCACTTGTCCAGTCCTGCTGCCAAAGGAGCCAAAAAAGAGGTGGCCACAGGTTTGTCCTGATTCTTTGTGCATCCCTACCATCGACCAGCGTGGCCAGGACGTGGATCAGATGTGGAGATTAGGAAGAATCTCTTCATGGAAAGGGTTGTAAAGTACTGGCACAGGCTGCCCAGAGAAATGGTGAAGTCACCACCCCTGGAAATGTTCAAAACCCGTGCAGATGTGGCCTTTGAGGACATGGTGGCAGTGCTGGCTTGATGGCTGGATTGTTGATCTCAGAAGTCTTTTCCAACCCGAATAATTCCACGATGAAGTGCCCTAAGCTGTGAGTGTGTGTGCCAGCACAAAACTGCACAGCCTGCCAGGAATGACCTCCCTCATCACAGACATTTGGCTGGACTTTGCTTCTTTCCAATTTTCAGGTGTGTTTTATTGCAGGAAAAGCAGAGACAGAGCTGAAACCTGCTTGTCTGAGTCCTCCACGTGCTGTTACGGCTGCTTTTCGAGCCACAGTGACACCCCGTGTAGTGCCAACCTGGCAGATGAGTTCCCAGAATAGCTGCACAGGACTTTTTTTAAATCTGTTGTGATGTCAGAAAACTTCCCTTTTTAGCTTTTGCCTCATCTATCAGCTATAACTTGCTCGTGGTTGCTGAGCCATAAATAGAGGCGAGTAGTTAATGTAGGCTAAGGTTCACAAATTCATTTCAAGGAGTTAAAGATCATTAGGAGAGAGCCAAAATCCCCCACAGGGTATTTATTGCCTTAACCTTACTGCAGGATGAGAGGCATGAAAATGGGATGAAAATGTGCAGTGCTTTATTGTATTGCAGGAAAGCTTTTTAAACATATCTTGTATCTATCATCATGAAAGACTTAAGGCACCAAGCAGATAAAAGGCTTTGTTTGACCTAAAAAAGTCAAAGGTTGAGAAGGGGGGGGGGGACAGACAGAGGGATTTGTGCTCAACTTCCAGAGCTCAATCCATCTCTCCCTGCAGTGACTGAGGGAATATCTTCTACAAGTGGACTCTGGATGCAGCTTTGGGTGAAAATTTTATGTGGAGACATCTGAGCACACATCAGAAGTGAAACAAGGAACCAGAGCCTGCCCAAGGCTGGGTGCCTGCAGCTCCCCAGCAGCTGGGACCCCAAGCACAAGCACAAAACTGGTGGGCACCCAGTGAAACCAGACTTCCCTCACTCCTAAACCCCTCTGGGACCTTCTGGAGCTGTTCCAATTGGCAGAGCAATGATCATTATTCATCCCAGGCAGACCAAACCCCACCTCAGCCCTAGCAGCTCTTCAGTCAAAGCATTGAGCATCTCTGCCACAGCCAGAGATCCAGAACCATCAGAGAGTCCAAACAGCAACACAAATGTAGCCAAAAATGCACCAGAGATGGACATTTAAAGCAGAAACATTTGCTGTTCTTTGTTCCTGGTTGTTTATCACAAAGCAGGAATGTGCAATGACACAACTCCTGTGCGTCCCCTCCTTCAGGAGTTCCTGAGCACACCCAGGGATCACCCACTGCTCTGGCGTTTGGTAAAACTTTGCTTTGCAGTGTTACATCCTGGGGAAGAGGAAGACCAGAACTTCAGGGGAGGGGTGAAACGTGACAAACACTTCTCCCCTCCAAAGCAGCAGTGCAGCACCCCATATTTCACATCTCCATTCCCTTCCTCCTGCTTCCCCAGCTCACAGAGGGCAGCTGTGCTTAAATACTCAGGGGGAAAACATTAAATGGTGAATTTGGGGAAGCAGGGAGACTGCTTCTTCAGGGAGCACAGTCTGCCTTATAAATCTCCAACGATGCAGGACAGAAAACTTCCTCCACTTCCTTTGCTGAATTCCTCTCCTTGAGCAGATGTGCCAGGACTCTGCCACCCCCCCTGCTCCACTCCAGCCTCAGCCACATTTCATTCATGCCCTTCCTTTCTCTGAAATCCGAGTTATGCAATCCCAGATCATTCATTACACCCTGGCAACCCTGAGCCAAGTGGAGCATGACAGAAACACGGGAAAAAAATGGAGCCAAGGAGCAAACCTTGATGCAGCCCATGGGGAAACTCCTGCACGTGGCACACACAGCCCTTCAGCACGGAGCAACAGAGCTGTGCTGCAGCACAAGGAGCAGCAAAGCTCACAGGCACAAGGGACTGGTATCTAAGAGAGGATTTTTATTTTCTTTTAAAAACAATTTGTCAACAGCTGAGATAATTTCCAGTTTCTTTTTTTTTTTTTATTATTATTATTATTATTTTTAATCTGTTTGAGTTGAAATCTTTGTCTATTTGTATCTGGTTAAGGACAGATTTACTATTCTGCCACTGCATCTTTAGCAGCAGAACTGTATCTCTCACCACCTGATATCTCCTCCTCCTCCTATATATTTTTTTTAAAATTTCTTCCCATTATTTTACTCACTGGGATTGCCAAGGCATGACTGTCTCCTTTACCTGGGAGCCTTTTATAAGAGCCCAGTGTGTCCCAGCCTCCTCAGTTACTTGCACCTACTTGTTATAAAGCTATTAACCATCAACAAAACTCTCTAACAGAAAAATCAAACTGCATTGTGCCAATCAGCACTTTCTTGGTGGACAACTGAGTCACCCCCAGGAGAAGAGTTTTCAGCCCCAGAATGTCCTTTGCATGAAAACCAGGATCCCCCAAATAGGATCTACAATCACGAGAAGAAGGTGCCCAGTCATTGATCCCAAACCATGAAATAAAGGGTTTATAATTATTTTGATAATAGAATCATACCACTCTTCTCCATTACTGTAGGACAAGCAGCAGGAACACACCCCTTCTGCCTGGAATAATTTCTCCGAGAGAACTGCCCTGACATACAAAAGATCATGCAGAGTTTAGAAAAGTACAGCTCTAGGATTATTTATCTCTGTGGTAGAAGTTCAGGTCTCTGCCTGGTGACTTTCATGTTGCTTCAGATAGGTATTCTTGGAAGATTTCAATTTCAGATTAAAGATTTATGAACTTCATGTTAGTGACAGCACAGCAAGCCTGCAGGTGATCTGTCCAAAGGCAGCTGGTATTTGAGGACAGCACTGTTTTAATCCAAAAGGGGGTTTTTGGGGTTTAGGAAAACAGAGAAGACTTGCACCTTGCTTAGATACCTACCCAGACTGGCAATCAGGTTAAAACCAGAGTTCAGTACGGTTAATTATGTTACACTTCATTGCTGGCTTTCCTAATTGCAGATTCAGTGCTTTTCACTCAAACCAGCCCAGAGCCTTCAGCAGGGACAAAGAAGAACTTTCCTGTGCAGCTGCTGGCACTGCCAGGATTTTACTGCCTTAAAGCTGCTCTTTGCAGGAGAGTGAGACACTGAGGAGACGTGGGCTGGAAAACAAGGACATTTTCACATGGAGATTCAGGGCTGCATTTGTGGGAATGCACCGACTAATTTGAAATATAATCCCAACCGAAAGACAAAACTGGTGAGGGCAGAACATGAAAGGGAGAGCAAGGGGCTGTGAGATTACATCGTGCAAGGCTCACTTTGATTTAAACCTTCAGTTCCCAAGGCCTGCCACTAGATGGGAATAAAAACCAAAAATAAGGGTCAAGAGAGGCTTGGCTTTAGCATCGCTGCCAAGAGTAGCTGCAGGAGTTTCCCAGTTCCACACAGAAGAAAGGTGATGCCTTTTTGGGCTAGCTAAAAACAGAGGCCAGACAGAATTAAGGGAATAAAAATCGGTTCTATTTATTGAAGTGCCTTCAGGTACATTCAGGGCAGACAAAGCCCCCCTGGGGCTGCACCCAAAAATGGAAGATGGGTCACGAATTTTCACACTTTTATAAGTTTGGTCCGTTTGCATATTGTAATTTTCCAATTACAGCTTCAGATAATGAAGTCATTTACCCCAAGTTTGCTGCCCCAAACTCAGTTTTGTTTCCATCTCTCGAGGCCTGAGTGAGGTGTCCTTGACTCCCAGGCCTGGAGAGGAATTGCTGTGTCTGACCAAAATGTGATGACAGCAGCTGACACTGTGTGTGGAGTTTAGAGTTATACACTAAAGAATTGCATGGTTACAAATGTATGAAAAATAGAAAAGCTAAAATCCTGAGGCATCAAAGGCACTGGTCCCTTGAAAGGCCAGCAGAAGGACAATGTGACCACAGCAGCCAGCAGCAGCTGGGCTCTCCAGCTGTGCCAGAAATCCCATTTCTCACTGGCACCCCTGCTTGGGCACAGGACAGAGCCAGCCCAAGGTAGTCCCTGGCTATGAGCCACACTGGAGCTTTAGGCACCTCATTCTTGCAGACATCCACCTTCCCAGGAGCTATCTGTGCTCTACACCCTGCTCCCAACAGAGCTGGGCTTCCCTGAGTGCAGCTCAGAGTGAAAAATGAAGGTTTTTTTTTTCCTGGGCATGTCACAGAAGAGCTTTGTGCCACATTAGTCCCTTACAAGCTCAGATATGCCACTCCTGCACTGCATTTAGGGTAAAGGGGAGATAAGCCATCTTCACTTTCTGATCCCAATTTATCTCAGATTGCTCCAATCTTCTGAAAAATATTCAGTAAATCAGAGAATAATTGTAGCCTTCAGCTTGTCTGGAGCAGATATCATATCAGACATTGAGGCAGGTGTGATTGGCACCATTTTGTGGCAGGATCACCTGGGACAGCCTGGCTTTCAGCAGAAAGGCTCACTGCTAAGCTTAGGGATGCCTCTGGATGGCAAGGCTGTTCTAGCAAAACAGTCTCCTCTTAAACAGAGCTTTTAAAAACACCAGGTAATCATGGAAAAGTACTGGATTTGGGGTAAAAAAAACCCCAAACAACAGCATGAGCTCAGAGCCAGTTCAGAGCTCTTCTTTCATCATCTTGTCCCCACTAAAACCAGTGCTTTAGTAGAGACAACCAAGGGGATGCACTTGCTTCATCACCTTCCCCCAAAAATCATCTTTCCACCAGGTTAATTACCCTGTGCTACCCAAATTAGTTCAACCTCTTCTCATGTGGTCACTTCTGGTGAGGGGAGCATGGACTTCCTTCCCTTCCCTTCCCTTCCCTTCCCTTCCCTTCCCTTCCCTTCCCTTCCCTTCCCTTCCCTTCCCTTCCCTTCCCTTCCCTTCCCTTCCCTTCCCTTCCCTTCCCTTCCCTTCCCTTCCCTTCCCTTCCCTTCCCTTCCCTTCCCTTCCCTTCCCTTCCCTTCCCTTCCCTTCCCTCCCCCCCTCCCTCCCTCCCTCCCTCCCTCCCTCCCTCCCTCCCTCCCTCCCTCCCTCCCTCCCTCCCTCCCTCCCTCCCTCCCTCCCTCCCTCCCTCCCTCCCTCCCTTCCTTCCTTCCTTCCTTCCTTCCTTCCTTCCTTCCTTCCTTCCTTCCTTCCTTCCTTCCTTCCTTCCTTCCTTCCTTCCTTCCTTCCTTCCTTCCTTCCTTCCTTCCTTCCTTCCTTCCTTCCTTCCTTCCTTCCTTCCTTCCTTCCTTCCTTCCTTCCTTCCTTCCTTCCTTCCTTCCTTCCTTCCTTCCTTCCTTCCTTCCTTCCTTCCTTCCTTCCTTCCTTCCTTCCTTCCTTCCTTCCTTCCTTCCTTCCTTCCTTCCTTCCTTCCTTCCTTCCTTCCTTCCTTCCTTCCTTCCTTCCTTCCTTCCTTCCTTCCTTCCTTCCTTCCTTCCTTCCTTCCTTCCTTCCTTCCTTCCTTCCTGCCTTCCTTCCTGCCTTCCTTCCTGCCTTCCTGCCTTCCTTCCTGCCTTCCTGCCTTCCTGCCTTCCTTCCTTCCTGCCTTCCTGCCTTCCTTCCTTCCTGCCTCCCTCCCTCCCTCCCTCCCTCCCTCCCTCTCTCCCTCCCCTGTACTGTATGGGGTGCTGTCCTGGTTAGGGCAAATTTTGGGGAGAACCTCCAAGTGGGGTCCCTCCAGAAAGCAAATTCAAGGGGCCCTGCCCCCAGTTGATTCAGGGAAAAAGATTTCCTTGGAGAAAAGCAGAGCTCAGCTTCTCCTCAGGTGCAAGGTGATATTTAGATGAGCCATTGGGAAAAATTCCTGCATGGAAACATTGGAACAGGCTGCTGGGGAAGCGGTGGGGTCACCATCCCTCAGAGTGTTTAAGAAAGGTGTGGGTGTGGCACTTGAGGATGTGGTTCAGAGGTGAATATTGGGTCGATAATGGAATAGTTGTGGGTGGAAGAGACCTCTGTGACAGACATAAGGAATGGGAAAGTTCCTCTGTGGCCAGAGAGAGTCATTAGCAGCATTTCTTGCAGCGAGGCAAAGCGGGGGTGGCCTGGTGCCAGCTGCAGAGGGCTCCTGTGAGGGGACAGGCACCTTTCCTCTCCACAGAGCATCCCCTCACATGCCCAGGCAGGACTGCCCTCCTGCCACTTCCACAGGGACTGCCATCTCCCTCTAGCAAGGCCTGTGTGCTCTGGAAGGAGAATGTTCATGTTAAACAGAACATTTAAAACCCTGGGATGAAGGGGACTGCTCGAAGCACCACAGCACTCCAAAGGTGTCAGGAGCTGAATTATTCCAGAAGCACCCAAGCATGTGCTGTCAGAGCAATGCTGCTTTGGCAGTGGGGATGGACAAAACAGCCTGATAGATTCCTTCTTTCCATCCTGGCATCCCTAATTTCTCCGTTAATGACTTGTAATTGCATCCTATGTGTCAGGACACATTTTGGTTCCTTGCTTGAGAAAGCAGTGGGGCCAGTAAGATCATCCAATTAACTGCACAGTCCAACACCTCCCCGAGCAGCAAACCCATCCCAGATCTGCTGGGATCATCTTCCTGTACCTCTGCAAGGGCCCAAGGGAGGAGGGAGCAGAGCAGAGAGAAACATTCATTCCCCTCATTTAAAAATGTAAAGCACATTCAGGACTGCGTGTAATAGTGTTGTAAATCTTATTTCCATAAAGTACCTCCAGGGCTAATTCACGAGACATTAATCATATTCCAGCTTCTCCCAGCTGTTAACTCATCTGCAGGGATTTTAATAAAAGATTTTGTGTGCATTTTCAAGAGGCAAAATTGTACCAATGAGGGCTGGCCTACTCAGAGCTGAGATTTCCATGGTCTGGAACTAAAGCCACCTTAGAGGCTCCCAAGCCTCTGCCCAGAAGGTTTCACTGCCCAGCTGAGCCCTCCCCAGCTCCAGCCAGGGAGACCTCACTCTCCATTCAACGATCTCACCCCATGGTGAGAAGTTTGGCTAAGGGACAGGCAATAATATAATTCCAGGTCACTTCCTTCAAGTGAAATCTGATTTATTCCCAGCCAGCTCATTGGCGTTGTTCAGTGGCAGAACCCTTAATTACTCCTTAAATCTCATTTTCATTTCCAAGTGCTGCTTCCTTCTAGCCTGCTGGAATTATAATCTGAGTTATGGAAAAACACATTTTTTCCTTTTATCCCAGGGCCACGGATGCCTCCCCAGCCAACCCCTGTGCTCCTCCTCCAGGTGAGGCTGGGACAGCAGGGCAGGGATGGTGCTGCCAGCCAGGTCTGCCCCCAGCTCCTTTTCCATATGCAAAGCCAGATTTGGGAAGATTGCATTGTCTAACTCCATCCCTGAGATCAGCTTGTTGGCTAATCCTGTTTTAAGTGCACTCCATGTTTGAGGGAGCATCACTGCTTGCAGAAGCCCCTCTTGCTCCACTTAATTACACAGAATAATATTAAACCCAGCCTCAAACTAGAGGAGCCTCATTGTCACAAAGCAGATGATTTCCAAAAGCAGTTTTCTCTCCACTGTGAAGTCTATAAAAATTAAAAGCAGGAGACACCTGCATTCATTACAAAGGGGGAAGACTGGGAAGCTTCCCATTATCAGGATGAGTAATTTGCAATATCAGCACTCATTCAGGGTACTATTCCTACATGATAACTCAATTTTTCTCTGAGTTTCTCAACCACTTAAAAAAAAAAGCTGATTTAAAAATAAAAAAAAAGCCACACTGAAGTGTCCAGGTGTTCACATCTGCTGCTTTCCAAGGGAAGCCTTTCAACTTTTTCTTTCTTTCCTTCAGCTGAAGTTAATCAGCAAATTTGTATCAATTCCTCAAGCTGCATCTTTAGACAAAGAAATCCCTGATGTTACTAAATTTAGGTACTTCTTTCTTTTTAAAAAAGGACATGGGTAATAAAAAGCCAAATTAAGCATAGGTGGGAGGGACCACATCAGATTTAGGCACAGCCACAGTAAAAGAAGAGATGTGTCTTAGTTTTCACTGGAGGAGAAGGTTCTGTAATCTTAGGAGTAATTGTTGGTGAGTAAATAAAGCCTCCATATTTCAGCTCATGCAGCTTTATCTGGATTTTTTCCTCGAAGACAACTTCAACCTCCTACTGTTACCATAATTACCCGTGGTGTCAGTGTCCTCCAGTGATCCCAGATGTGGAATGGGACCAGCAGCTCTTCCCACCTTCAATCCCAGCTCAAAGGACCCCCATGGCTGGGTTAAGGCTGACAGAAGGCCTCAAACTGCTGACAAAAAATGAGCATTCCCCAGCACCAGGTGGGCTTTCAGCCAGCTGCATCACCAGCAGTGAGGAGGCAGTCAACATCTGGACAGGCCATCCAGCCAGGAGGCTGTGCCTGCACATCTGGCCAAGCTGCTCCCAGTTTGGAGCTGCTCCCAGTTTGGAGCTGCTCCTGTACAGCAGAGATGGGCACCCAGCATTTCCTGGGAGCAGGGACCTGGCTCTGAGCCTGCACTGAGCACACAGCGCTCAGTTTTGGTGCAACCTCACCAAAAGTCATGCAGGTGTTTGTAAAGATAAAGCTAAAAAACAAAACAAGTCCAAAAAAAAAACAAACCAAAACAAAAAAAACCCAACCTCAAAAAAGCCCTGAGCAAATTGAAGTCAAAGTGCTGATTGCTGCTGTGTTTTGGGTAGGAACGTACAGTCCGTGCTCCTGGTTTGTGTTTGTTGTACAAAACTCCTCTCCCCAGGCTCAGCACAGGCACAAAAGTCTCCCTTGGGACTGCACCCTTGGTTCTTGCTCTGTCTGCAGCTCTCTGCTCAGAACATTTATTTGTGCTGCCCCTCTCCCCCCTTCTCTTTACCTTCATTTCTTCCCTCAGAGGTGACAGTCCAATACCGCAGCTATGCCAGATATGTCACTCTCCAAAGAAAAGGGAACATTTTTTCTAGGATTAGGATCCTCTCTCCTGCTAATCCACTGCCCACCATGCTGCATGCAGCCTCCTCTTTCATCTCAGCTGGGTCTTTAACACCATACCTCATTAAAGGCAGAAATATTTAGGGAAAAATCCTATCAGCATCCTCACTGTGTCATGGCTACAACCAGGGACACAGCTGGCAAAAAAAACCCTAAACAACAAAAACAACCCCACCACCACAACTCTGATTCTTCTTCTCCATTTTCCATTTTCTTTTTCCTTTTTTCTCATCCTTCCTAAAGGATGCTTGTTTTTTTTCTAGGTTTCTGTGGGTTCCCCACTGCCCCACACAGCCAGAGAAAAGAGACTCCCCACATTGTTGCCAGACAATCTTATCCAAAAACTGAATCTGCTGTGCTTCTTTCCAAGGTGAAATGCAGATTCTCATCACTGTTATTATCTATGTGCTTCTTTTGAGTAGGGAAAAAAAGCCAATACCAAATGTTATTAAACCTATGGGATATCAGCATTTACCTTCATATTTTCCATTCTGTGGGGTGTTTGTACTTCCCTTCTCACAGCCCCCACTGAGAACTCAACTGTCCCCCCACAAAGACCCAACCCATCACACATTTGGCTGCTGGCAATAATTATTTTGGAGTCCACAGCTGCAAGTGAGCAGAACCACCATGAGTCCTGTGAGCAGCTTAATTTGATCATCTGGATAATCTATTTGTTTTCTTAGTGTTAGGTAGCTTAGATTGATTTTGCTATTATTTTCAGCTCCACGGGGAAGAAAATTGGTAAATAGCTTCTTTTTTTAAATAAAACTGTAACAATCATTAGCTGTCAACAGAGCATCAGACAAATCAAACTGCAGCAGCAGCAGAGCTCGCTCTGTGGGAGGGAAAGGACCACGAGCTCCACAGGCACTGTCAGGTCAGGCTTGGGCAGGGCTGCTGCTCCATGAACACAGCAAAATCAGACAGCCCTCCCACTTCTGGCCCCACACAGACATGGAAATCCAAATTTTCCTCTGAGGAAGGAGGCACTGTGGGCCCACAGGGCTGCAGGATGGGCTGGGAGGGTGCAAGACACAGCTCTGAGCCTGACCTTCCCCTGCAGAGCTCAAAAGCCACGGGGTCAAAAGCTGTACCCAGGCATGCAGCAAACCCTCTGCCACTTGTCCTGCTGGCCATCACTGCTGTACTGCCCTGTGTCCCCTCAGCAACACATCCTGAGTGCCAGAGGGGAAAATTAAACCATCCCAAGCTCAGAGCTCCAGGCCTAGGATCCAGTCAAAGCCAACTTTCCTGTTTCAGAAGTCCCTCGTTATTTTGGCTTTTCTGACCTGATTTTTCTTGCTCCTCCTCTTCCTCACTGAAGTTTCAGGCACATCTTCAGCAGCAGATCCACATCTCCAGATCCTTCACACCAAGTTCTGGTTCACCCAGCCTCTAACCAGCAATACCCCACGGTATCCCTAAAAGCATTCAACAAAAACTTTCTCCCCCAGCTCTACCACCAGCCTAAAATCCTCCTCCCAAACCTCCTCCTCCTGCTGGGCTTGGCCCTTTCAGCTCTCGCTCTGAGCAGCTGCAGCAGGCAGGGCTGGCTGGGCTGGGGATGAGCAGCTCTGTTGTGTGTGAACACCAGTTCTTTTATGAACACCAATTCTTGTGTGAACACCAATTCTTTTATGAACACCAAATCTTGTGTGAACACCAAATCTTGTGTGAACACCAATTCTTGTGTGAGCACCAAATCTTGTGTGAACACCAAATCTTGTGTGAACACCAATTCTTATGTGAACACCAATTCTTGTATGAACACCAATTGTTTTATGACATAAGGCACTCCATAGGAATGGAGGGTAAGCAATCAAATGCCGCCTCTTTTCCCCCTTCAAATTTAAGATTTCAGGAGGTCAGGGAGAAGTTAATGCTTGTTTAATAGGAATTGTTCGTATAGCAGCACTACAGGACTTGATGCTCCTCTGAAAAGTGTTCCAGGACAGAGAAAATGGCCTCAAGTTATGTCAGGGATTATTGGATTGAATATTAGGAAAAATTTCTTTGTGGAAAGGATTGTCAAACATCAGAACTGCGAAGCGGTGGAGTCACCATCCCTGGAAGTGTTCAAAGGACATGTGGGTGTGGCACCTGGGGACATGGTTTAGGGTGAGCACGGTGATGGTGCTGAGCTGGACCTGATGATCTTAAAGAACTTTTCCAGCCTTAACAACTCCATGATTGTTCTGTGATCTGCAGGTAACATAAAGCCAAGCTCCTCCTGCTGCTTGCTTCCAGGATTAAAAGCAGGTGGGGTCTGGGACGTGGTCCTAGCAGCAGCAGTTCCTAAGTTGTGAGATGTCAAAGCTCTCTGCCATCCTGTCCTTAAGGAGCAATCCACCCTCCATTCCCCCTCACCCAACCTGCAGCTCAGAAAATCACACATCCCTCCACCAGCAGCAGCACAGCTGCACCAAGGGCAACACTCTTCATTTCCAGAGCAATCATATGGAGTCTTTAGCAAGGCCAAGTACTTTAAATAAACACCAGAAGACACATTCACATTCTGGGAATTCTTCAGCATTAACAGATGGATTGGTAGGTGCAGTGGATTAATCTGGGTACAATATCATCCAATGCGATACCCAAGGGATTCAAGCAAGGGAACCACATGCAATGCCCTGCTTGAAGAAAAATAATGTGTTTTCTTGTCAAGGGCACCAAGATGCTCTGATTCTGACCTTTCTCCTGTATACATTTCCCATAAAATATACCCTGCTATCCTCTGTGGCCAGATGGCCACAGGTTTCTCTAAGTGAGCAGCATCATTCCCAGTCACCCTGGATTCCAATGACTCCAGGGAAGACTCCAGTGGAGAATTTCCAGTCAGGCCAGTTCAGGACAGGCAGCAGAACCAGTTTTGTCCAAGCAGAGATTTGGACACCTGGCAGGGAGGAGAAGCAGCAAACACTGAAGCTTAATTTTATGCCCAGTCAGGCCTTCACACCCTCTCACCCAGCTCCATAAATTAGGCTGCTTCTTTCCTAAATATTTGCTTGGAACAGCTCCTGACTTTATCCTGGAAGCTGAAAGGTAAACTCTGAGGTTCCTGTATCAGGCCAGGCTGCCTGTGCTGACCAGCCCAGCTGTCTGAAGGAATCCTCCCTGTCCCCAGGCAGACCTTCACAGAGCTGTCTGTCCTTGGATGCCTCTCCCCCTTTGTGCACTATTTCCCTGACAGAGCAAGGAAAATGCTGCAGAAACTGCAGGGCTGGGGCTGTCCTACCCCCCTGCAGAGGGGAGTGATGACGTGCTGGCATCCAGGTGACCACTGGTGACTTTGGCCCCTTTCTTCCTTGGCATAAGGGTCACGTTCTGGCTTGTGGCTGACCCTGACACCTCAGTTCTCCTCATTCCCAGATTTTCTCCAGGCCTTCCCCTTACTGAAAGGTTCCTGGAGTGTTTTGTGGGCAGGGGTGGGACTTGCTTCACCCAAATACCTGTGTGTTTTTTCCACCTGGAGCACTGTCAGCATCCTTGCTTTTCCCTTGGTACTGTGTCTTTTCTTGTAGCATTTATCTCTCTCAGGAGGACAGCTAATATGTGTGATTATCAGACAGTCTGATAAAGGAAAAATGACATGTGTTACACCAGAAAGGGAAATGAAAGGGCTTTTTTCATGACTCTGTGTTTGTTAATAGGCTTTAGCTGCCTGGATCAGCCTCATCTGGGATCCCCCCATGTCAACCACCAGTTTAAGAGCTACACTTCAGCTCTGACATGGTTTCTTTGTCCTCAACTACTCCTGGCTTAACTGGCAACATCTTCCTTTTCCTGATGGTGGCACAGGCTCACCTTTTCGATGTGGTGAGATTGCTCCCTGGCTGGTCAGGGTAGCACTGCCACTGCAGTCACTCTCTGTTCCCAGCTTGATTTTCCTATCCTTGGCTTTCCTCTCCTGCTAGATTTCCCAGGCAAGATGGGAAAGGAGAAAAACCTTCCCCTGTGCTCAGACTGTCACTGGATAAACAGCAAATCTAGAAATTAAAGAAATGAGTGACCTTTGCAGGAGGGGAATACAACGAACCACAGTTTCTACTGAGCCTTGCAGAGTCCTTCAGAACGATGGAGACCCCACAGCTCCTGTGCTTGGCTGTGAGCAGATGATCTTGTGGAGAGCTGCATTTCCAAGGTGCAGCTCAGCTCTGGTGAAAGCCTCTGGCAAACTCCTACTGCTTTGCACAGCATGCGTGGAGAGATCCAGAAACACCAGGCTCTCTGCTGATGTAACTTGATGGATTTGTCAAACACACTTCTACAAT
This sequence comes from Poecile atricapillus, assembly GCF_030490865.1. Lineage (NCBI taxonomy): Eukaryota > Metazoa > Chordata > Aves > Passeriformes > Paridae > Poecile > Poecile atricapillus. The sequence continues at coordinate 3,620,732 of NC_081260.1, forward strand.
TTCTCCGTGTTTTTATGTGGTGCAGAACCATGAACTCTTCCTGTGTTTGATACAGCTGAAATGCCTCGAATTGCTTGGAATGGAAAGCTGACCTGTGGTGTGCTGACCCACATCAGGCTGGGGCAGGAGCTGTGCAGGCAGCACATGCCAAGGCTGGGCAGGGAGCATTTTGCCATGGTGGGGCTGTGCTCTGTGTCCTGCCTGGGGGACAGGCTGTGCTGGTGGCACTGCCAGCTCTGGGAGGGTGGAAGCATCTCTGGAGCATCTCTGGAGCATCTTTGGAGCATCTCTGGAGCTTGCAGGTTGGCTCAGGAAATGTGTGGGGTCCTCAGCTTAACTCGGGGTCAGGTCCCTCCAACAGGGAATTTCTTGTGCTTCCTTCCTTCACGTCATGCAAGGGCTCCCTGGTTTGGAGACTCGGTTTAAGAGACTCCCTTTCCTTTGGCCCATCTTCAGAAGAGTCCCTCTTGGAGCAATTTAAACTTTTTTCCCCTTAAGTAAGGGTTTGGCTGGCAGCAGCTGCTCCGCTGTCGGTGATGAGAAGGGAAGGAGTGTGGAGCCAAACGTGAGGGAGGAGCAGGAGGAGCAGCAATGGAGAGCAGCAGCATTGCAGGGGCTTGTGAGCCTTGGCATCAGCCAAACTGGAAATGGGGACATGTGAAAAGCAGGGTCAGGGCAAAGTCAAGAGCACAGAAGCTGCTGAACAAGTCAGCTCTGTCTGGTTGCTCAGCACTTGCACTGCTGGCGCTGTTGTGAGGATATTTCAAGCTGTTATTAGTCCCTGACCCTTGTAAGTCTGGCTGCAGCAGTGGAAATGGGTGGGAGCGGGGTTTTCCAGGATGTGGGGCATAGATTCTGCCTGCTGCCTTCAGAAGTTGGTGGTGCTGGGTTCTCCCATGCCCGTGGCTGAGGTCAGAGCCTGACCAAGCTCCTTTTCAGGCCATAACTCAGAATCTGTGCTGTGCTGCATCCCTCATTCTCACAGACGTGACGAGGGTGCAAGGGCTGAGCACGGAATTGGGGTCTCAGCCCTGCCTCAGAGCCCACCTGGGACAAACAGGGCTCTGCCTGTCTGGGAGCACAGGAGGACTCTGCTGGACACAGGTCCATCCTCACCACACCAGCAGAACCTGTGAACTACAGAGGGACATTCCTCCTGTTCCATGGGCAGGAATTGTTACCTGGGGACAGCCAGTGGCACTCTGGAAGATGAAGTAGCTTTATTCTGGATACTCCTTTCCCATCACATCCCCAGCCAGAGTCCATCTGTGGCTCTGCTAATGCTCAGTGGAAAAGAGAGGAGCTGGAGGAGGCGTGGGTGCTCCCTGGATGGCAGCACTGGCACTGGGGGCTGTGAGAACCCCCTCCTGCTCATGTCCAAGGCTAATCCTGCCTCTTGGACTCGGTGCAAAGAGCCTCAGCCAGCAGGTACAGTAACAAGTGGGCTTTAATGGTCCCCAGCAGGCAGCCCTGGCCCTGCCAGGCTTCCCACGGCACGGCTGGGAAGATCAAAGCTGTCATGTGTGAGTGCCAGCCTGACTGATGGGGACACGGGCAACAAATGCGATTAAGCAGGAGGGATAAGGCTCTGCCCAGGACCTTCCCTGGCAGCAGCAGGAGTTTGGAGAGCAGCTGGTGTTCATCTGTTGTCCTGGGTCAGGGAGGATGAGGAGGAGGTAGGGGAGGAAGTGATCCTGTGCCCAGGTGCCATGTGGGAGTAACTCAGCTGGTGGCTCTGCTGTTGCCAGCCCCTCCCTCTGCCCTGGGAGCACAGGACAGGCTCTCCTCCTGCCCCCAGAGCCTCCCTGGGTGATGTGGGAGGCTCCTGGGCTCACACCGTGCTCAGGTCTCATCAAACCCCTCCTCAGGAGCCCCAGAGGGGGATGGGGAATTCCCCAGTGCTGGTCCCACCCTGGTGCCAGCTTTGTAATACACACCATGAATTAATAGTGCATTTTGAGCATCCAATATTCATTCCTAGGATGTGTGCATCCATTTGTGGCGCTGGAAAAGAAGGGAATTATCCAGCCAAGCAAGTCAGTGGGCCTCCACAGAGGAACAGCCTTGAGAGAAGGGGCTGTATGACAAAACAAGGGGAATTTAGTGAGGGCTGGCACCAAACTGGGTGGGGAAAGGAGGCAAGAGACCTTGCAGGAGGAAAGCCAGGGCAGAAGGCAAGAAACCTGCAGAGATGTGTGAATTACAGCTGGCTGAAGAGACTATTTTTCATGTGAGTGGCTGAACCCAAAGAAAGCAGAGGGAATTTGGGTCAACCACTCTGGCAAAACTAAGTCAGGCCTAAGTGGTTCCTTCAAGAGGAAGAGAAAAACGTCCTTTATCATCTACTCTGGTTTTTAATGTTAGGCTAAACAAAATTTGCTTCAGTGTTGAAAGTTTAAAAAAGGCAATTTCAAAACATTTCAGTTTGATGTCAAAGCAAATCCTGCATACATTTGGCTGAAGCTGTTTGTGAAATTAGACACAAACTTGCACATAGTTGGGTCAGCTTGCAAAAGGAAAATTTTCGTCAGTTTGGCATATTTGGTTTTTTATATATATGGCACAGTGAGGAGGGGAGAGGAAGGAATCTCCCAGTGCTCAGGGGAGGAAAGCAGATCAAGCAGCACAGCTCAGAGCTGCAGTGTGTGTGCGAAAGATCAGAGCTGCAGCAGAGCTGGAGAGGGGAAGCTCAGGTTTTCAGAATCCATCTCAATTGACAGAGATAATTACAGGTGCCATGTTCCCAATTTCTTCTTCTGAGGACTCTCTTCTTTAATAAACTCATTCTAACAAATTGATCACAGCCTCCCTGGTACTCAGCACATATCAAAGCCATTTTTAAGATTGAAGAGAACACTTTGGGTGAAAAATAGGAACCGGTGCCAGACTTTGTAGAGATCTAAATCTACCTCAGCTGTAATACAACTGAATTAACTTGCTGTCTTCACATGCCCACTGCTTAATATGGCCATGGATGTCTGAGGTTTGCTCAGTGCTGAAAGCCAGGATCCAGAAAAACCCCTGGAACTCGCTCATGGTGTTCTCTGGAGGTTGCAGCCCAGCTGGGGGGATCAGGTGAGGATCACACTGCAGCTTGGACACCCCTGTGCTGTTTTGGGCTGACTTTGGAGAACCAATTACAGAAAGTTTTGGGTTGAAAGGGATCTTGTTCCACCCCCCTGCCAGGGACACTTCCCACTATCCCAGGTTGCTCCAAGCCCTGTCCAGCCTGGCCTTGGGCACTTCCAGGGATCCAGGGGCAGCCACAGCTCCTCTGGGCACCCTGTGCCAGGGCCTGCCCAGCCTTGCCCAGGAGGACAAGTGCATTCAGATAAACAATACAAACAATACAAATAATAAAAATAGATTCATAAATTCTGGAGGAGATTAAGTAGGTGACTGCTTGATTGGGTCCAGGTTACTTCTCTCAGTCATTTCCTGTTCTTTTTTCCTGTATTCTCAGTGGGGTGTTTGTACCAGCATAATTCTACTGAAATAACTAGACAAAGAGTAACTTTTTCACAGGAGCACCCAGCATGCTGAAGACCTTGCTTTCTAAACCAGCATCATTAAACCAATGCCCCCCCAGGAAAATCAACAGGTGATTTAAAGCCAGGCTTTGAAGTGCATTTCATCAGACACAGGCAAACACCACGAGGACTCCGTAATTCCCTTTGTTGAATTACTCTGAGGAAAGCATCATAGTTAACTCTCATAACCCCAAAATAAATGCTTCTTAACCCAAACTGAGAGCACCCATACTGGCATTGTGAATAAGCTGAAAGCTCAGGTAACTGGTGCAGCCACGTGGAGGAGCTTTTCTCTCCACAGTGACACATCCAGCTGTTTCATCTGCCCCAAAATCTCCCCCAGTCCTGGCCATCAGCTGTCTACAGCAGGCAGAAACACAGGTATGGGCTGATCCAGGTGTCCAGCTGATCCAGGCTTCCTTCCTGGTGTCCAGTTGGACAGTTTAAGGCAGGCTTCACCTTCTGCTCTGCAAGGAAAACGAGATGAGAAAATGGTTTGCTTTCCTCAAGGAGGATGGGAATGAGCAGCTGAGGTTGGGATGAAGAGTAACACATCCCAGGGGAGAGAGGGATGTCCAGGGCTCAGAACAGCACATTTCTGCAGCTACAGCTAGGAATTGTCACAGTGCCTGTGAGGAGTTATAAGTTACTGCTCCACAAGATTCAGGAGCTCTCTGCAGCTGCTGAAATTCCCAGAGTGACGAGGGCTGAATCAGAGATCCCAACCCTCCCCTTCCTGTCCCTGGTGCTCTTCCAAACCTGCATCTCTCATCTACCCTTCCTAGCCAGGAAAGGCTTTGTCTGCACAGAAAACTGCATCACTTTTATGTAACACAGACTTACAGCCAAGACAGACACCTGCACAAAGCCTCTGCTGGTGCCCCCCTTGTGCCAACTTTCAGCATCTAAAGCACCTCCTCCTGCTCCTGAGGGACAGCATTGGCATTCTCAGGGCTTCACAGCCAGCCCCAGGGCAGGGAATGGCTGCTCTGTGTCTCTGCTTCACACTCCTCGGTCAGCAGGACAAAGGACACAGGTCCTGACTGAATCTTTTCCCTTTCACACGCAGGGGAAGCGCTCCAGGAGCTTTCCCTGGAGTGCTCTGCTGGGCACTAAAGTGATCTTCCAGCTCCTCCATGACTTTCTTGCCCCAAACTGACCCCAGCTCTGCAGGAGTGGCCTCACCAGTGCCCAGTCAGGGGGACTGTCACTGTCCTGGTCCTGCTGGCCACACCATGGCTGGGACAGGCCAGGTTCCAGTGGCCTTTTGCCCACCTGGGCACACCTGGCTGATGTTCAGCTGCTGTTGACCAGCCCAGGGCCTTTCCCACCAGACACTTTTCAGCCTCTCTGCCCCAGCCTGGAGCTGCAGGGGGTTGTTGTGAACCAAGGGCAGGACCTGGCTGACCCTCACACAATTGGCCTCAGCCCATGGACCCAGCCTGTCCAGATCCCTCTGCAGAGCCCTCCTGCCCTCCAGCCAACAGTGCCCAACCAGGAAGGAGCTTCTTGGGGCATCCCACTCTGGGATCTGGCCTTGGTGGGAACAGCAGCAGCATTTTGCAGAGCTGGGAATGCAGAAATGAGCTGCTGGCAGACTGCTCTTGCCCAAAGGGACTTTGCAAAGAGCTGGGTGGCTGGCTGGCAGCCTGGCAAAGGAGCCATTCAAAAGCAGAGGGGAAATATTTTCAGGTGTGGCTTCTGTGTTTCAAGTGCAGGGTTTTTTTCATCCCAAAAGAGGAAGAAAATTTCAACTGAAAAAATAAGTCCTGAAACAGACCAAGAAGAACATTTGAGCTGCTGAAACCTTGCCCTGCTAAATTTTGTGTTTGTTTTTGCAGTTGATCATTTAAATTCCATGTATTTTGAGCTACAAGTGGACATAAATTTATGGAAAAATGATTGATCAAGATTGACTGACTGCTGCCAGTGCCCTCCTCATCTCCTGCTCCTCTTCCTTCCCCATCCCTGAGGGACAGGACTGGGCAGACTGGGGAGGAAACTCCTACAGAGACAGCCAGCTCGGGGCTGTGCTGAGGGCAGGACACCCAGCTGGGCCATCTTCCCTCCAGCCTTGCTGTATTTTCATTTTTGGCTGGGGCTGGGGGGCTGGGGGGAGCTTAATTTTGCTGCTTCCAGCACATGCAGGCTGCTCTGCTCTGAGGACATCGCTGTGGTCATTAAAAGCAGCCACAGCACTGGCTCCCAGCTTCAGCATCGCGCAGAGGGACAAGGGGACAGCTGGCAGTCCTGGACTCTCCTGAAATGGGGACAACTGGCCTGTTTGCATCAAGGTGAAGACTCCAGACCAGACCCTCATACTCTGGAGACAAGGGAAAGATCAAGCCATTGGTCCCTGAAACAGAAATAATCATTGCAGGACCCTCAGCTGGAGGAAAGCACATGGTTGCTCTCTAGAACTCCCTGAAAGGAGGCTGCAGCGAGGGGGGCATCAGTCTCTTCTCCCAGGTAGCAAACAATGACAGAAAACTGCCTCAAGTTGTACCAGGGCAGGTTTAGATTGGCTATTAGGGAAAATTCTTTAACTAAAAGGGTTGTAAAGCACTGGAACAGGCTGCCCAGGGCAGTGGTGGAGTCACCACCCTTGGAAGCATTCGAAAAATACATGGATGTGGTATTTGAGGACGTGGTGAATATGGTGGTGGTGTTGGGTTGACAACTGACAGCAAGAAAGGTCAAATCTGTTACTTCAACTTCTATTTTGGCTGAAAAAGTATTTGCTTTCAGCATTGGGAAAAAAAAAAAAGCTTCTCCTGGGGTTACTATTTTTGTGGCATTCATGGTTAAAGCAGACCCCTGCTGTCTTGCTTTTCAGGAATATTTTTGGATTTGTTGGTGCTCCTGGGGTGTCGGAGGCTAAAAATATTATTTGAGTTTTTGTTGTTCCTGCTTGCAGGAATAAACCAAACCCAAATCCCCAAATGGAATCTCCTCAGGGGTTGTTTAAAGGTCAGTTTAAAGGGTTTTTACAAGGTGCATTAGTGTGTTGAGGACACCTGGCCTGGAGCTTGGGTTTGGAGAGGCACAAATGGCCAGCAGAGCAGAGAGAGCTGGAGCAGCAGCAGGAGAAAATAACAAAATCATTCAAAAACCTCAGTGCCCGCAGAGCTGCTGGCATCCCTCTGGGATTTGGGATCAGGATGAGCACAGGGAGAGGGAGCTGGGGCAGGGAGGGAGGGGAGGAAAGGCTGCAGCTGAGCCGCGGAAAGCGCGGAGGGACACGGCGAGTTCCCCCGGATAGCCGGGGCACAGAAACTCACTCAGGTGAATTCCAGGTCTGCAGCCTTGAAACTGGTGACAGAAGGGAAAAGGTTGGGCTATATTTTTGTTTGTTTGCTCATTTTTCTGAAGTGGCAGCTCGGATCCGAGCTGACACCAGGAGGATAAGCACTGAATCCTGGGCTAAATATTTCATTTCCACAGATGCTGACATCAATTTGGTTACAAAGACACTCTTTTGCTTCTTTGCTTTTGTTTTGTGTTGCTTGCAGGCTTTCATTTAGGGCTGTTTGCTTGTTCTTTCATGCAACCTTCTGCTAAATTTTGGGGTGGACAAGGGAAAATATAATCGAGCTCATAAAAATCAACTTGGAAGCAGATTGAGGTACATGACAAAGAAAAAAGAAAGCTGAAGAAGAAAAACCACATTACCTCACACAATTTTCATGTGTTTCGTGCACAGATCAAGGGGAGCTTTTCCCTAATTCATGGCAAAGAAGAGATTTTGCTCCAGTAGCCCCAGAGATGGGGTTGAAATTTGGGCAGAAGGCAGTGGGTCAGGGTAGGTCTCTCAGCTTGCTGTTCCCTGCTCTATGATGGGCAAATCTGATGTCAGAGAGACCACCTGGGACATGCTGGGCTCCAACAATCCCAAAGATGTGCTCCTCTGCCCCTCAGACACACAGGTGATGCTGCTGCTGGGACAAGAGAAGGCAGCTAATGAAAGGGATGATGCCCAGGAGCCACAGATCCCTTTTGTTACATTCCAGAGGATGGCTCGAAGACTTCACAAGGGAAATTATATTTATGCTTCAATGCAGTGAGCAAAAAGCATCTCATTTCCCTGCTCTGCCATTCAGGCTAAATCCGTCTCTCCCTGACATCGGTCCATTTGGAATTCATCCACTGAACTTATTCTGGGTTTCCGCAGCGGCATCTGGGAGCGGAGCATGGAACCGTATTTATTTATTTATCAAGGCTGCTGCGGGTTTGGGATTTGTTCCTGCAGGAGGAAACTCCCTGCCCATGGTTTATGCTCGGCTGGGGAGGCCTCCATGCCCCATCCAGGGGACCAGAGGCGACGAGCAGCGGCAGGGCTGTCCCCTCCCGTGGCACTGCCATCCTCCCGTGGCACTGCCAGCTTCCAGAGCCCTGCCCAGGGTCTTTCCTGGCTGGGCTGCCTCTGACGTCGGTGCCGAGGCGAGGGAGACACGGAGGGATGAAAATAGCACAGCTATTATCAGCTCCGCTCGGAATTCTGCTCCCATTCAAACGCCTTTGTCGGGAGAACAAGAGCACAAACCTTTGCTGTGAGCAGCTCTTTTGCCTCCTGGCTGCAGAAACATCTCTGTGCCAGGAATAACAGAGTCCAAGGCCTCACAACAGGGGCACGGTTTGGCTCCCAGGGATGCTCCTGAATTCTTTCCAAGCACAACCCAGTGGCTCAGTTTGAAGGTTTCACTGGATGGCAGTGAGATAAACGAGGCCAACCCCATCCTTCTGCCCCAATTATTTTTGGGGTAAGGACCAGCCTACACAAGTCTCATCAGCCTGCTGTGGTCAGAAGACAGTTTCTGAGTCTCTGAGCTCCAGTTTCACCTTCTTTTTGGGGCCAGTGGTTCCCTCTCTCTTCTCCTCCCCTCACTTAGGAAAACAGCCATAAATGGTCCTTCCTACTTTGCAAAAAGTGTCATCTCTGAATGCAAATTTCTCTGCTTTTGTGCAAGCTGGAATTTGATCAGACTGGCCTTTAGGAACTGGCACATCAGGTTTTCCCTTTCAAGCACATTTAGGGGCCTGGTGCTCCAGGGCTTGGGCACATTCAAGCCTGCTCCTCATCCCAGCTCTATTCTCCTGCCTTCTCACACTGTACACACAGAATTCCCATGGAACCTGGAGTGATCCTGGCACTGGGTTCAGTCCCTGTGGTTTCTGGAAAGTCCCTTTCCCACCCATGGCTGTTTTCAAGCAGGTGTCCTGATAATGCTGCAAACTTTTCCTTCTGTGCTTCCATTTGGGTGCTGGAAGTGGGGGAAAAGAGAAGTCCAGGGCTCTTAGGCAAGCACCTTTTGCTTCTCTCTGCCCTGAGTTTTCCTGCAGGAAGGGAGGTTAGAAACCCTTTAGTTTAGAGTTTCCCTCAGCAGCACCTCGTTTTACAGCACTTTGAATTGAGATGTTACAAAAAATTCCTTCCCTGCCAGTCCAAGCCTGTTTCCATGAAATATCTCCCTCCTGCTCTGGAGGCTAGAGGAAAGTGCGAGCTGTGTGTATCGTAATCTCTCCCCCACACCACACTGGATGTTTTTTCTTGCTCCAGTTCTTCCCACAGCTCTTTTGGCATCTGCACATCTGCACATCTGCACCCCCAAAAGGGAGCCAGGCCCGGGAAGCTCCAGCTGAAACACCCACCCAGTGGAAATTGCTGCTCACAATTGCTGTGACTGACCCTGTGTGACTGGGCAGCTGTCCTGAGAGCAGCCCTGCAGCTCAGGTCACCTCTTCAGCAGCACAGGACGTGGCTTTTGGTCTCCTCACTGAGGGAGAAGTGCTTCAAGGACTCAGATATCTAACCCTGGCTCTTTTTCCAAGCCAGATTCCCAGTTCTTTGAGAAGCTAGAGTAGCAACAGAAACCTCAGGCCTCACCCAGCCTGAATTAGGGTCTGCTGAGTAGCAGCAGCAAGGGGAGAGCTGGGACTGGGCTCAGTGTGAGGTACATGGATGATGCCTTTTCAGGACCACCTGAAAACAGAGGCCAGACAAAATTAAAATAATAGAAATTGATTGTATTTATTGAAGGGCCTTCAGGGACATTTTGAGCAGATGAAGCCCTCCCAGGGGCTCCCATCTCCATGCCCAAGAAATGGATGACAGGTCACAGGTATTCATATTTTTTATGTTTGGTCCATTTGCATTTTGGGGGCTAATTTTCCAATTACAGCTTCAGGTAATAAAGTAATTTACTCCCAGTTTGCTCCTCCCCAGCTCACTTTTGTTTCCATCTCTGGGGGCTGAGGCAGTGAGGTGTCCTTGATTCCCAGGCCTGGAGAGGAATTGTTGTGTCTGACCAAAATGGGGAAGCAGCAGCTGACACTGCTGCTTTAAACACAAAAGAATTGCAGGGTTACAAATGAAATGAATGAAAAATATAAAAGCTAAAATCCTAATGCATGGTGGACTCCCACTACTGCCCCCAGCTCACATGGGCTGTGCTGAGAGCCAGAGCCCAAGGAGGGGGAATGGGGAGAGACACAGCTTGGCCTGGTTCTGGGAATGGTCCTTGTGCTCTCCCAGGGGAGCCTCACACACAGAGCCACCCCCTGCCACAGCTCCCTCTGGGCTCAGGATTTGGGGGATGAGCATCCCACGTGTGAGGGAAGCTCTGCCTGGGAGAAGCACGGGCCATAGGTGAAGACAAACCATCCCAACAACAGCCAGTGCAGTCCCAGTGCCTCTGAACACCTACAGGCTTCCTCAATCCCTCTCCTCCACGTCCTTGCACTCCCCACTAGGATCATAAGCTATTTTCCTTTCTCCTTCCCCCCTTTCTGGTGGTAAATCTTGCTGAATTCATGAAAAAACCCACAAAAGTTGAACAGATTTCACACATAGCTGCCCATCTCTGGAGACCACTGGAGCGAGAGCAGGAGCTGCATCACGGGGTGCTCAGAGGCAGAGCCCCTGGGACCCCTCCTCCCTTTCCCTGGGGATGAGGCTGCTCTGCTGACGTACCTGGCTGGGCATGAGAAGCTTCATCAGAGGCCTCCTGCAGGCCCTGGCCATGGTGGAAGCAGCTCACCCTTCACTCTCTGCATCCCTGGGGAGGAGTTCACCTCCTCTCCACCCTTCCAGAGCCATCCCTGGGCCCCAGATGGAGGTGGGCACCTCCCTGTGAAAGAGACGGTCCAAAGATTCCCTCATCTGTCTCACAGCCGTCTCAAGGACAGAGACTGAGACCTGAATATGATGTCCTGAATATCACAAGGGACTTGGTTTGGGGGTTTGGGCCTAGCTGAGGTGGATGTTTGCCAGGTGATTGTTTGCAGGGTACGCTGCCCTCGTTCCTGCTGGTGAGCAGAGCCTTGCGAGATGTGGTTTGCTCTGTACCCTACACCTGCCCCCTGCACAATGGAATTCATCACAGTGATCATCAGTCTGCTCTGGTTTTAGCCCTGCGCCCCTCACTTTGTAAAAGACTATAAAATCACACCCCAAATTTACTTTCCTTTGAGATCTCCCCAAGGGACAGAAGACTCTGCGTCGTTGGACAACTGAGTGGACTTTGGTAGCTATAATCCCCTTACTCTCTTTTTCTTATGCTTTGCTTTCTCCCCTTTTCCCTCTATCCCATATTAGTGCTGATGAGCACTCAATAAAGTGTGTTTTGCTGTTTGAGTCCCTGGTTTGCTGATAATCTTTTGTACTCTAAGATTGAATAAGAGAACCACATCACGAATCCCACCCTGAGGATTGTGACACCCTGTCACCCTCCCCAGCCCTGGCAGCCCTGGGAAGGGGCATTCAGGATGGACAGCCTGAGTTTTTATTTAATTGAAGTGCTGAAGCTGCTTCCTGGCGAGGAGCTGTGGGATGCCTGCCCTCCTCCAGCTCCTGCCATGGACTTGGCAGGCAATTGCTGTCACACTTCCCTCAGGAGGGGCTTTTTTACCCTCCTGTGCCACTCTGCACCCCTGGCTCCCACTTGGCTGCTCCTCCCTGTGCTCTGCAAACCCCTCTGACACGGTTTGTCCAGGTTTTTGCCAGCTCTGCTCCCTGCTGGCATCACCTGGATGGATTTCAACTGTGCTCTCCACCAAAAAGGAAGGGACAACACATCACCTTGTCTACAGCCTGGGGTAGGCACAAGCACAGGGAACATTTAGCTGCTTAAAAGATGATTTCAGCAGATGGAAGTGATTCTGCCCAGCTGCCCATCACTGCTGACCACAGCTCTCTGTGAAGCAGAGCTGACGGTGTAAATTTTGGGTGGGAACAGCAACATTTGCTCATCGTGGCAGTCGATGCTTTTCTTTTTGTGCTGCTGTTGCCTCCTTGCCCCTGAATCCTGACCCCACCACTGAGCTGCTCCCTGCTGGGTGCTGACAAAGTAGAGCAGGAAAAACCTGGCTGGAATTGCAGCCTGGCCTCACCACCATGTTCAAGAGTCCTCTCCAAATGCTATTTGTGCGTGAAGAAATCTCCATTCTAATGTTTTGTGTGTTGGAGGCCTTAGATTGTTCCCTTTCACTGTTCACTCGAGAAATCCAAGTGGGATTTTCCCTTTGCAGGCACAAGAAGCATCCTGCTGATGGGGGCAGCTCCCTGGGTGTGATGGTCACTGCCCACATCTCCCTCAGGACTGCAAACCACGCAGTTGCTGGCTTGGGGGTGTGGAGAAGGCTCCTGTCCTTCCCCTTCCAAAAACCAGGCCTCTCCCTGGAAAAGCACCCACTGGTGGAGAAAAGGGCTGCTCTGAGTGGCAATTCTTTCACCACACAAAAACAAGCTGCAAAAACAAGTGAACTCTTGACCAACCACCTCGTTTGATTAATCCCCACAGCTGTTGGACCAAAAAGAGCCAGGGGAGAGGAAAGCAGGGTTATTACATCCCTTTGTTCCCCATGCAGGAAAGACCCCTGCTTCCCTCCCTCTCCAGCTTTGCAGGAACTGCCCACACAGGTTTTATTTGGTGTTTCCCACCTCTCTCCCTCATTCCAAATCCCTGGGATTGCCACACCTTCTGTTCTGGAAACAAACCCATAAAAGAAATTGGAAGAGAAAGGGAAAAGACAGCCCACTGATGCCCCAATTAGCACGGAGCACTTAAACAGTCAGAACTTTGCATTTTAATTGTAATCAGTCCAAACACAAAAAGCTGAAGTGACAAACCCCACAGCTAATTCCAGCTGATTAAATAACTCCCCATCCCAATGCTTGTGTGTGTTTCTGGTTTAATTCCTGGCCTCTGGACACAGCCCCACTGATAAAGGCAGTGCTTTGTTTTCACTTTTCCCCACCCAAATCAGTTTGCTTCACTGAATCCTATTCCAGGGCCATGTCTGCACATCTGAGCTCCTTCCCCTGGTCTGGACCGCATCCTTGGGAGCCAGGGGCATCCCCAGCACTGAAGCTCTGACCATCTTTGAAGTTAATTTAGGTCTTCAGGCCCGTTTTGTCAAATAATGAGCATCTCCAATTAGAGAGATCCCAGTGCTGACCTGGGCCTGTGAGTTGCTGGCTGACTGAGTTCGCTATGGAAATTCTTTACTTTTCTCTAATAGAACTTCTGCTGCTGCAATTCTGCCTCCCATCCTCTTACTGTGAAAATTAATTAGGATCAAATCAAATGGGAAAGGAAATACACCGACCCAAGAAGAGCTCTCAGTCCTCTGTGAAAAGCAGGACATGCTGCAGAGCACAACAGACCCAAAATGAGCCACAAACCTGGAGCTGAGCTACATGGAGCTACAGACACCAAGAGAGAAGATTCTCAAGAAGCAGCTGTCCCCAGAAGAGGTTTCTCTTTCCAGTGTGGACACAGTGTTGGATCTTCTGAAGTGGTCAGTCCACTCTTGCCACCCCCTGCACAATACAAAGCCACCTTTAAACCCCTGTGAAAACAGCGACTCTTTCACCAGATCAGATTGCCCAGAGCCCCATCCAGCCTGGCTGTGAACACTTCCAGGGATGTGCCATCCTCCACTTCCCTGGCCAGCAAGCTCAGGGGACATCACGTACAAGAGCAGGATCAAGGTGTGAAGCTCTAATTGTGAGGCTGGCAGCTCTATTTGGAGGTCCTGACTGAGAAAGCTGAGACAGGCACTGGGAAGAAAAAGAGCTGTGAAAACTGTGTGAGGGCAGCACAGAGCCCTGGAAGATGTTTATTAAATAAAACAGCAGAGAAGCAGGCAGGAGGTGTAAGGCTGATGCGAATTACACAGGAAACTCCTCCTGAAGTGGAATCTGCTGGGCAGAATGTCTGGGACCCCAGAAAGTTGCTTTGGGGTGATCATGAGACTGCACAGGAGGAGCTGGCTGCTGAAGGAGCCAGAGGACTGAGGGTTTGATGACCTCTCTGGTGCCCATTGTCCCTGTTGCTTCCTCACAAGAGCTGGAATGAAATGTCAAGTTGGTCTTTAGAGCTCAGAAGCAACGAGGTGGTGTGGCTGTTGTAGAAAGCCTCACTCAAGGATTTTCTTTGCTTATTGTTGCTTTTGTAAGTTAGTTCCTTTAATCAAAGTGCTCCTTACCAAAGGAGATTTCTTGGAAGCAAAAGTGCAAGTGGATGTGAGGGCTGTGCTCTCCCCTAGCATGCATCCCTGTGTGCTAGGGGAGGGAGAAGCAGGCTCCTGCTCCTTGCTCCTCAGGAGGACAGGGGATGCCCGGTGTCACCTCGGCTGTGCCACTTCCCATCCTGCAGGTGCTCAGCTCCCCTCAGGAATAGGCCTGGCACCGTCAAACAAACACCTCAAACACATCCCATGTGGGGTATCTGGAACTCTTCTGCTTTAGGACAATGTGTTCAAGGATATCAGAGCCCCAAACTGTGGGCAGTGCTGAACTTTCATTTCCTCCCATAAGTAGGGCTGTGCTCACGCAAACACTCTATTTTTTGTTAGTGGAAGTGAAGAAGCAATTCTCGCAGAAGGGTGGGAGATGAGGACTGTATGGATTTACACTGAATCAGATATTTCATACAGAAGGCTTAATTCTTTTTTTAGCCCCATAGGAAGAAAAGAAATGAAGAAACTAAGTAGTCTCACAGAACTGGGGCGGAAGGAAAAATCCCGATCCCAGCACAGGCTCTGCAGTTAGTCACACTCAGCCCCCTCCTCTGCCCCAAGGGCTTGGAAGCAGCAGGTCCCACATCTCTGGGTGGGCAGGGCACAGCAGGCTGCTCCACCCCTGCCATTTCCAAAGCTCTCCAGTTTCCATGAGAGACAGAATGGTCACAGGAAGCAGGGGCTGCATCCCCAGAGCAAGTCCTCCAGCAGCAGCTAGGGAGTGGGTTTGACCCTGTGCCTAGGACAGGACTGGGAAATGGTGGCAGGCAGACAGGCTCCATACCCCTCTGCTATTCCACTGGCCTTTAGGGTGTTCAGGGAAATTCCTCACCTGTGGGAACATCATGAGACTGCCCCGTGCACCTCGTGGAAAAGGTACTGGCCAAAGGAATTGCTGATGGAGGAGGAAAGAGAGCACCTGCACAGCTCTCCCCTTCTCCCTGCTGCGTGCAGAGAGGAACCAGGGTGCTCAGGAAAAGCATTTCCTGCTCAGATTTCTCCCTCCCCAGAGCAGCTGGAGGCAGACCAGCACAGCCCATGCACACTTTCACCACACGCTCTACAAAGTCACCACATCCAGGGGACAGCTCCTCAAGCCTCTCTGCCAAGGTCCCCAAAAAGAGCTGTTATCTACAAAGAGCTGACACCCAGATGTTTGGCAATGATGATCCACCAGCTTCTGGTCAAGCAGGAGGACAGGAGTCCCCTGGGCACAGCAGGGGTGAGGAAATCAGGCATCCTCTGGCCACTGAAGGGAGCCCACTCTGCTTGTTTCAGTCCCCTTTCTAGTCTTCTGCTCTGTATTTACAGCAATAAATCATTTAATTAATCAGCCTGAAAGGGGAAATAGAAACCCCAGTGCAGGCAATGGACTTGTAGGGACAGAAACCCCAGTCCATTACTGGAGCTCACCATTCATTCATCTCCATTAGCAAACGCCTTTTTCTGCCATTCCCCCCAGCTGCAGTGCCTGCAGGAGTCATGCAGGGCATTTAACAAAGTCCCATTTCCCACCAGCTCCTGAGCAAGAAGGCAGCAGAGCTCCCCAGTTTCCCCAGTACCCTGTGCAAACCTGATCTCTGCAGTTCTGGGTACCATGGAGCATCTTTGCCTCGCCTGAGCAGTGCAGCAAGGAGCTGGAGGCTCTCCTGCTTCATCCCCTGCAGCTGGAATGGGGAGAGCTGGGGCTGAGCTCACAAGAGGCTTCCACACCCCAGGGACACAAAAGAGCAAAGACAAATCTCCATGGACAAGTCTGGGGTGTGAGTACACCGTGGGATTGAAAAAATGGGCGGAACATTAAACAAAACCAAGGTGTTCAACCTACCAAGGACCCTGGCTCCTGGCTGGCTGCCACTGGTACCAAGTTCTTCCAGCTCCAGTCTTTCTCCTATTTATTTATTTTCTAAGCACAGCTGATAACCCTACATGTCCTTCATTCCATCCATGCTCTTCGGACCCTTTTTCCCCCCTCTCATTTTTATTTCTGCTCTGTGCTTTGCCTTTGTACAGTGCATCCATCCCCTCTTCTCTGTTTGCCTTCTGGCTGAAACACTTTTCCAGCTGAGGCTTCCCCCTCCTAAGACTTTCCCATCCTCCTGGAAAGCTCACAGAAGTGCTGAGGCTGCAAGCTCTGTGCCTCTCAGGAAGATGCATGGAGCAGGTGGGGTTGCTGTCCTGGGACTGTGGGCTGCTCTCAGGTTAATTTGTGAAATTACCTTCAGACTCAGCAGCTGCTGGGGCTGTTAGTACTTCAAGAGAGAAGAAAAATGCTGAAGGGAACAGCTGTCTCTATGATTTATAAGCCATACAAGAACATTTAAGCTCTGGAGGGAGCTGCATATGGAAGGGGCTTTTCTTGTGTATGTTTTTCTTTAATAAAAGGTACCAGGCACAGGTGTGAGGGGAAATTGCAAAAAACTCGCTCAGTGGTGAGAATTTCATCTTCCTTTTGCCTGTGCACACATCAGTCCCCTCCCTGCCATGAGGAATGACGATGAAGTGCTGATCTGATTTTCCTAATCCTCTTCTGTAAGACACAGTCCACTCGCCTCTAGGGTCTGTCACGATGCTTTTCACTATCCCAGCACCTCAGCATGAACTGGGAACTTTGTGTAGTGGCAAGTAGGACAATGTGTGTGCAAATGTGCAGGGAGGTGAGGTGTGGTGAAACATCCTCTTCTGTTTAATCACAGAATCGCAGGATGGTTTATGTTGGAAGGGACCGTCTTGTTCCATGCCCTGCCATGGGCAGGGACACCTTCCACCATCCCAGGTTGTTCCAAGCCCCATCCAACCTGGCCTAGGACACTTCCAGGGATCCAGGGGCAGCCACAGCTTCCCTGGGCACCCTGTGCCAGAGCCTCACACCCCTCACAGAGAAGAATTTCCTAAAGTTTAAAGTTTAAATCCACTATTCTTCCTGCCCCCCTCCTGTGGACATCCTTTTCATGCAATTATTGTGACCTGAGGTGCACAACAGCTCCTGCCAGAGCAGCACTCACATTGCCAGTATGGGTTATGGGAGTTTCTCCCTAATTTGCCCAGCAGACACCTTCTGCCTCCAAGGAATCCAGTGCTTGCCACTACTCCATGGGGACAGTAAATGATGCTGGCTCACTGGGGTGACAATCTCATCTCCTCTTTCTGAGCTGTTACCAGAGCAGGAGGAAACTCTTCCATCCAGCAGGAACCTGGCTACCTTCCCCACCAAGACCACAAAGGCTCTGATTCTGCCATGATCTGCACCAGGGGATCTGCAGACTTGAACTCCACATTTCTGTTTTTCTGTTTATACCATCCTTGGGTGGTCACTCTTGCTCTGCTCATGCCTGTCCCGAGGCATTCACGTGCTCAAGGAATGTGAATCATCTTGGCTGTTTCATAACGTGAAGCCAGGTGGAAACTTCATCCAACAAAAATATAAAAACAAGCAGGCCTGTACTTCTGTGCCACCCTTGCTTGTACAGCATAAATTCAGCTTTTTCCTTTGTCCAGCAAAGCTGGTCAGAAATGCTGTGGTGAGAGAGTCCAAGAGGAGATGGTTATATTCTCCCATGGGGATTTGGGGGTGGACACTTATATTTATGTGCAGGGAAAGGGACCTCAGGAGGTTTTGGACTGGGTACAGAAAACTGTTAGACACAAATATTCATGAGTTATTTGCCTTTCTGCTTTCCAAAATTTTGTTTTTGACTTGAAACCCATTACCTCAGTAATAATCATTTAATGACAGATTCTTTTAATTTATCTTCTGGTAGCAGGCTCCAGCAGTCGCATTTATGAGAGTTTGTCTCCATGACAGAAACTTACTTTTTGTTTTTAAATGCAAACACAGCCCTGGATATATTCCCACAAATCTAAGAACATGTTGTTGTGGGTTTTTTTTGGTTTTTTTTTTGAAGAAGGACTTAGAACTAGGCTCATGATTAATTCACCAAATTAAATTAAACCAGTTGGCAACTCTGATTTAAACTTGGCTCATTTTCACCCATCTGATTTCAAAATGGCAGAATGGATTTTGCTCAAAGTTTAGAATAAAAAAATAAAAAAAAAATAATTGCCTTGGGAAAAAGGAAAAGGAATAAAAATATGAAATGATAACAGTATTTGTGCATGCTCCAGTGTTAAGCAGAAGAACCAGCTTGCCAGCAGGTGCACAGCAGGTGAGGGATGTGTTTGCCAGCTCGTGGCGGTGCCCAGGTGCAGAGCTGAGATGCCCCAGCCATTCCTGCCCCAGCAGGAGCGTGCCCAGCACAGCTCTGACCTCCTGCCCTGCCTTGAATCTCCAAACTCCACCTGCAGCACGGCCTCTAAACTCAGAATTTGGCCAAGGCCAGCAGCAGCTCCCGCTGCGCCGCTGCAGCGCCGTGGGCATGGCGCGCCCGTCTCCCCTTGGCAATGGGGAGAGGAATCCAGCTGAAAATGAAATGAGAATATTTCATCCTTCCCCAGCAAAGGCCCAGAGGGAGAGCGTGCACAGTGTGAGCCTGTGGGCGGTGAGGATGGATCTGCCCCCGAGGGGGATCAGGGATTGGTGCCTGGGCCCTTTCCAAGCTGCTGGCTCTGGATGGCACCAGCGAAATGTTGGATTTTCTGCACGCACAGAGCTCTTCCCTCAGGGCTTGTGCAGAATTTGGGCGTGGTGGGTGAAGAACAGGCTGGTGTCTGCCTTGTCTGCTGGTACTTCTTATTTCAGTGGCTTGCGCTTTCTGGTTGCTCTTGCAGGTTTGCCTGGCACCTCTCACCTCAGAGGATGCTGCAGGTGAACTCAGCTGTTGTCCCACAAGTGCAAGGACAGGGGAAAAGGGAAGGGTGGAGCTTTTTTCCACAGAGTATAGAATCCTGGCTGGAGTCAGAGCCTTCCTGGTATAATGAGCCCTCCCAAGGTATAATGAGCTTCTAAATCCTGGTCTAGGACCTGCCCTGTAAATACACAACACACAAATGAGAGTAATATTTCACATATAGGCTAAAGAAGTGAAGTTTTGATCCCAGAGCTGAAATGACCATACAAAACCACTGACATAAATCACATTTTTAACCAGGAACTTCTCTGGAGACTCTTTTACCAACTACAGACTTTGCTGTTATGATTTGTGCCTTCATTGTTGCAAGGCCAGACTCCTTCACTGCGCTCGGTGTGTTTTCAAGACTTCAGCAATTCCATTTTCCAGGGCTGGTGCAGACCCTGACAGGATGCTTGTCAGCAATATCTGTTGCTGGGTTGTTTGTCCCTGAGCACATAAACTTTGTACGAAGTAGGGTTTTGGGGGATTTTGGCCACATTTTGGGGGTATTAGTTCTTCAGTTTGATGGAGAGGAGCCTTCCTCCCTTCAGCAGACACACCCTGGGACGCTGAGTGTGTTTGGAGCCGCTTGCCCAGGCAGACCCTGGAGCTTTGGAAAAGCCCTGCCTTCGCAGACAGCCCTTTGGTGTGAGAACTGGAACTTTTGGGAGGCAGTGTGGGCTCTCTCCAGGCAGTTTTTGACTGCACAGCTCCGTTTGGGGGGGGAAAAATCCACGGGTGGGGTTGGAGGTGAAATCCTCTGGCTGCTCCTGCATTTCCCCCGCGTGGCAGGAGCGTGTGGAGCTGCTCATATTTAAACTGTTGACACAGGAGAGGCAGCTGCTTCAGCACCACCCTCCTTTGGAGAGATCTGTTGTCTGGGGGGAAGCTGCAGGGTTCAAACTGCCAGCACGGAATGCCCAGGCTCCCCCAAACCAAGTGCTGCAGCTGGGTGGAGTTGGTGATTTCTGTTCTCCAGGCTGAGAGGGGCTTGCAAGGACTTTGCAGCACAGAGCCTGTCAGATGGCACTTCACAAGACAACTGGCTGCTAAATGTTTGCTGGGTTTTTTTTTTTTTTCCCCTTCAAAAATCTGCATTTTGTCAAAAAACTGTAAAAAAATGTCAGGTTGTGGTGATTCAAATGAAATGCTCTTCAGCTGCATTGAAATAACAGACTTTATTTCATTTAAGTTTTAGCGTCAACTCTGCTCTCAATTTGTCCCTTTCTGAATCTCCATCTTCTGCCTTTGCCTGCCTGAAATTAGACAATGAAAATGGTGTTGATACAGATAAAAACAGAATTTATTCTTGAAGTCAAAATGCTCCAAAGACATACCAACAAAAAATGAAATCTGACATCGAAGATTCCACATGCATTAAAGATATCACTTTGAAATTTCCAAATAACTTTTCCTTTCTTGTTTAGAATCTCTTGTCTCTCCCATATTGAAGAGGCCTTATATTTGCTTTAATGCATGGTAGCTGGCAGAGAATGCACTAAACTCTGCCCTGTTGCTCCCTTCCAAAATTTTGGAGGTTGATCTGCAGTGGCATTTCCTGCAAATGGAGTTAGGAGAGTTTGGACTGACATTCTTCCGTGCTGTTATACAAAGTGATCCTGAGGATTTCTTCGTTCCAGCCTCAAGAGAATTCCCAGGATAAACCACTCTGAATATGCTTTAATGTTTTTACAAACCCTGCATGTCACTTTGGATATTATTATTGTGCAACTTAAATGCCCAAACCACTGCAAAGCCAGAGGAACCTGGATGCTTTCATCACTTCAGGACCTGGGAAAACGTGGAGCTCTATCAGTGTTTGAATGCTCAATAAGATTCCTAGCACCATTAATGATCATTAATAATTGCCTTTTGCTGCTTCTGTTGGGGAGCACAGCCTCTTTAGCTTTTGTGCTTTTGGGGAGGATGAGACCCTCAAGAGTTTGGACACACAAGACCGAGGGTGAGGTGTCCAACTCCCATGTCAGGTTTCAAGTAACTTCACCTTTAAGCAAACATGGAGTCAGTGCTTCCTGCTCATCCCATATTTCCTTAAAGCTGAGGTTTGACAGGGAAGAAAGAGGCAAGAAAAGAGGGAAGTGCTGCTCCCAGGGCTTTCCCACTGCTGAGGCTGCAGCTGCAGCCTCTGAGCTCAGCAGGGCTTCAGGGCTTTTGGAGAACTGTCCTAATGGCTGCTGAGGAGAGAAAAAAGTTCAATTGGCATAGTTGAACAGAAGAAAATGGTTTCGTGTTACAGTAAGACTTCAGTGAAAGAAAATAAAGTCCAAAGACAAAAAAACCCAAGCCTTTGTCTCCATTACCTGTGAAATATCAGAGGTTTTTTTTTTTGCTGAGTGGGTGGGGACTTCAGTGGGAGCAGAACTAGGACTGGATTGCACATGCTGGGTGCTGAATGCGGTTCCTAGCATGATTTTTGTGCCTGACTTTCCATCCAGCAGCCACACTGATCCCACTGGCAGAGCTCTGGACACTGGGATGCCCAGCTAGAGCGTATCAGGCACTGTAAATATTCCTGTTTTCCTGCCTGAGCGTGGGGGAGGCAGCACCTCTCTGCCCCAGGGGTGTGAGGATGGCCCCATCAGCAGCCAGCACCCTCCCAGTGTCCCACCAGCACCCCTGGAATTGCTTGTTTTGTATTTCTGATCCTTACATTTCTGCAGAGCCACAGAGGTGTGGAGCAGACCAAGCTGGAGGACAGAGCGTGGGTGGAGAACGGGTTTTGGGCTGGTAACATCAATTTTCACCCCAGGGGAGTGGGGATTCAAGGCCAGCTCCCTCCTTTTACTGCCCACAATCCCACCCCTGCCAGCATCCCCCAGGTCCCCACAGCCCCTCCATGGGTGACACCTCAGCTCAACAGAGTCCCCCTGCCTGGACAGGTGGCCTGACTTGAACATCCAAACACCTCTAGATGGCCTTTTACACTGTTGAAAATACATTTGGGAGCTTAAGCCTGGTCCTCAAATACCTCCACATCTTGCTGGAAGTGCATCAGTCATTTCTGCAAACGTCTGGTTCTCTTTGGTTCAGCATGGCAAAGCCTACAAGGGCTCGAACATTTCATTTGCTTTTGGAAATACGACTGAAGATCCCTCAAAAATGATGAATTTCTGATCTCTGTTCCTCAGACTTAGGGTAAGTCACTCACCTTGTGGTGGAAAAACAAGACTGGGAATTTTTTCTGATTTTCCCCTCTGCTCTAGGCAGTGTCATGGAGCTTGGGCACATTCCAGCTCTTGGTTCAAGCCAGCAGAACACTTGGAAATGCAGGAAACTTTGCTTAGGTCTCAGCAAAGTCCTTTGGACACACCTTTCAGATGGCATTAACACAGCTGTGCTTAAAGCTCAGGACAAGTTTGAGTCCTCTCTATGGCAAGGTACAGACTTGGCCTAAAGACAGTGCCTTGAAAATGGAAACACAGAGAACATTCAGACCAGCGGAGAAGGGGTTGATTGTTTCACCTTCAAAGGCTGTATTTTATAAGTGTTACTTTTGTTCTGGGTAGGAAAAAAAAAAAAAGTGCAAACCCAAAAGCCCAAGAAAGATTCCTAACCAGTTAATAACCAACAGTGTTCAAGTACATTTATGTCCACATACAGCATTTGTTAAAAAAGAAATATTTTTTTTTGTGTTTTAACACCTTTTTTCAAAAAAAAAAAAAAAGAGAGAGAATAAATTAATGTAATAAATTAATGTAATAAATGAATGTACACATTACATTATTTTGGCACTGGTATGGACCATTTTTAAAAACATTTGCTGTTAGTATTTATCATGTTTGTACAAAATTGTAAACTATTTTCAAGTTTGTTGGTTTTTTTTCACTTTTGTTCATTGTCACCTTTCAAAAACTGTCACTACAGGAACGGAAACACCCCAAACAAAACCCCAAAAGGAAATCAAGGCAGCTCTCCTTGTCCCTCCCCACCCTTCCCCCTGCCCTCCTGCCCACTGTCCCTAAAAGAAGGTGAAGGAGACAGTTTTTGAAAGCACCTGGCAGCAATTGGTGACCACGTCCTTCCCAGAGCCCTCCTGGCTGCCGTGGGCTCCCTCGGGCACAGCAGAAAGTGCCACCCACCAGTCACACCTTCCCACCTCTAGAGTAGACAAAGATGGCTCTTTAGGTCATTTTATTTTATTTCTTTGTTGGTTTTTTCCCTTTTTTTTTTTTGTTGTTTTCTTTTTTTTTTTTTTTTTTTTTTTTACAAAAATGTCTACATCTAAATCACTTTGCTAGAAACATTATTTGTCTTCGCTTTTTTTTCTCTTTTTTTTTTTTTTTTTACATTAGTTGAAGCAGAATCTGCTTTTGTGAAAAAAAGACAAGGATCAAGGTCTTATTTCATGCAGAAAATGCAAATTAAAGATCATAAAAATGGGTGGTTCTGGGTTGGTTTTTTTCTTCTTTTTTTTTTTTTTTTTCTTTTTTTTCCTTTCTTTTTTTTGGTTTTTTTTGGGTTTTTTTTGTCTGTTTGTTTTTTTTATAACGCTGTACAGGACACAACGCAGCCACTCAGAGTATGTTAGGATGGTTCACAGCAGTCCCCTCGAGAGCACACCTTGACACTGACACTGATCTTCCTCTCCTCTTGTCACTGTTGGATTTCAGGCCACATCAACTGTCCCCAGTCACAGAAGGTGCCGTGGCTTCCTCGTTTTTGGGAGGGAGATGGATGGGTGCAGCTTGAGAGGATGAGCCAGAAATGGAACAGATTTTCCTAGGAAGGATGCCCCAGCCTTGTTTTTGTATCTTTGTGGTGCAACATCCCTGTAGTGAGCACACTGTGGAAGGGTGTTTGCCTTCCAGGAGCTGGGTTCTCTTTTGGAAGGGGATGTGATTTCACACAAAGACACAATATCATGACATGCCAGGCAGCAGAAAATGAAAATAAAAGCAAAACAATCCACCCCACAGACCCGACCACAGCCCTGCCACCAGGGTATTTGCCAGAGGCTAGGATATTTCTGGGTAACTCCTGAGGCTTTCCTTTATTCTCAGTTTTTCCATTTTTCTCCTCTAGCACCTAGCTACTCATCCTCCCAGATATCAGAAACCCTTCTCTGTGACAGCTGCCGAATCTTTCTGGGGGTTTGCTCATCAGAATCTTCCCTTTTGGCCTGCCAAGCACATTGGCCCCAGCCCAGTGAAGCTGTCAGGTCCAGGCAGGATTTCAAGGAGATGTGCAGTTGTCAGGTCTGCTCCTGTGCTCAGACCTGAGCAAGACATGGGGCTTTGCTAGGCTGGGACTGTGTGGGTTTAATCTCTGCTTTGCCCATCCCTTTCTTGCTTCAGTGCAAGTGGAATGGGAAAGGTTGTCAGTTCCCTTGCTAACCTTGCTAGCCTTGGCAAGGGCTGAAACTCAGGGATTTGTGCCCAGTCTCTGCTTGTGAGAGGCTCTGGGACACATCTTCCACCTCTCTGCCCCAAAAGTCAAGGGCCACAAGGGCGGCAAGATCTCTAGCAAAAGCCTGAAAGCTGCACTAGCAGAAGACCTATTCCTGTTCAAAACAGCCCCAGCTGTCCCTGAGGCAGGTAGCACAGAGGTCCCCAGACTGTCATGTTCTGTGGGACGCTGTTTCTGGAGAAAAGAGGTTAAAGCATCTCCAGCTGGGCCAGCACCAGCTCTCTCACCAGGTGCACCTTGTCCTTGGGCTCTCAGCTGACACCATCTCGTGCACCAGGAGTTACCTGCGTGTCCTGCAGAGACCCCCTGGTCTCGCTGGGAGTGGCCATTGCCTTGGCAGGGCTTGGTGCTGCTCCAGCACAGCCAGGGAACGGTGGTGAGAGAGAAAAGCCCAGCCAAATGCACCATCCCCTGCAGGTGAAGTGAGAGGACTCCCTTAAGGGCAGAGTCAAGACAAGCAAGTTCATCCCAGCGTGGAGCAGAGCATCTGTCAGTGCAGAGGCAGTGCCAGCTCCCTTCTCTGCAGGCAAGAGATCAGCCACGGAGAGAAAACCTCTGCTAACCTGAGACAGGCTCTTCCTGGTGCTGCAAACCCGGCCACTGCCCTTGGCTGAGTCCCCAAGGGGCATCAGCATCACAACAAAGGTAAGCACAGTTTCCTTCCTTGCTGGCCTGGCTTCTCCCAGCCCGTGGATCCCCAAATCCCCTCTGCCAGGCTCATCAGCACCATGACCCACATGATGGCACATCCAGCAAAGCACACGGTGGTCAAGGCATGTCCAGAGGACTGGGAAAGCCAAGGGAAAGATTTTTGGCCTCCATGCCTGGACACTGTCCATCACATGCCCAGCAAGGCTCCCAAAAAACCATGGACCCAGCATCTAATTAAGTAAAATAATTAACTCTGGTGCTTCCCCACATCAGAGCACTGAGAGCTGGGAGGCATTAGGCTTCACAGAAGGCGAACCAACACGGATCCACTGTTTAAAACACATGCTGGAAGAGAAATTATCATCCCCTACAAAAAACAACGTTACTCACCGCTATACTGTTTCATCCTTTATGGGAGAAAAGTCTGCCAGCATAAATGCCAAGCTCAGCCTTTGCAAATGATAAAATGTGCATCCCTGGATCATAAATGGGTCTATCACATCTCCTCTCCTCAATTTGTCATACACATATTCAGTATTATTCAGTGAGTGCTTTCTGCCCCTGGCACTGGCAAGTTCTGGCTATCGTAGATGGGAGCAGACAGCCCATGGCACGGAGCTGGGGAGGGGAGCTCTGGGATGCTGTGGGTCCATGGTTTCCTGTGGTGACACTCCCAGGTTCTGGGAGCAAGGGACTGAGCTTTGTGGCAGAGCACAGTGCAGCGCAGGAGCTCGTGCTCACACAACTCCCCATTGTTTTATATCAGCAAAGCTCCCCACCAGCCCTGGTGGCCTGGTCAGCAGCAGAAAGGGCTGACAGGGGGCTCTGGGGCTGCCCCACACTGATGCACTCCAGCCTTTCTGCTGAAGAATGGCCTTTCCTGAGAGGTTTGAGACTCCCTTTAGGTCTGCCTTCCACACAAAGTGTTGGTTTGATTTTTTTTTCCTTTTAGTCTTGCTGCAATAACACAAACAACATTTGTCAGCCCCGCTGCAGAGAAGCCACAGTTCTGCCCCATGGAGGCAAGAGTGTCCTCTGCTCTTCCAAAGCATTAAACACAAGACAGGTGATTTCTCATCCTGCTTTTTGCCCAGGATTGTAACACAGAGGGTTGATTACCCGTATGCCTCATTCCCCATCGCTCGTTTCTGCTAACATGGAAACCATGTGAGCCTCAGCTCACATTCAAACACTGCCCTACACTCGTGCCCACTCATTTGTACTTCTGATGCTTTTTACTTGTGCTGAAGGATTTGTCTCTGCAAGGACAATGTCCACTCTAACACACAAGCTTAACACAAGGTCCCTGTTTGCATTCTCTCCCACAGTGATCCTTCACAGACAGTCGTGAACCCACAGGTAAGGCTCTATTGAATTGCAAAAGGCCTTAAGAGAAATCTTTTCACATGGAAGCTTTGCTTTGTACATCTTCTGAGCACCTGGGCACATCCTAGCACTTGGCACCCCAGACCGAGACACAGGGAGGAAACCACAGCATTATCAAAAGCTTCTCAAAGCCATTTCAGGCTCCCACTGCCTTTACTCCATCTGCATGGCCCCGTTTATCCAAGTGACAGCTGACACCATCCTCCCCTCCTCGCCACATCTCCAGCCGCAGTAAGGCACCAGCCCCTGTGCGCAGGAGATTGGGATTTAGCACACAGCCTCCTCCCGCTGGCCTCAGGGTGATCAAACACTCAAAAGTTACTTACATACCATCACTTCCACCTCTACTGCCCACCTCTTCTGTGCTGCGCTCGGAGGTGGATCAGGCAGCCAGCCCCAAGGTCACCGTCCCAGCACCTCAGTGCAGGCACAGGCACAGCGCCGCCCTCCAATCCTGTGGGAAAAGGCTGGGGAAATGGTTATAGTAGCCTGAAGGTCAGTGCTTCTTTATTATACTTGTCACCTTTCAGCTGTTCTTTACTTCTGAATGTACAGAACCATTTTTATTTGGTTTACATCAAGACATTAGAAATCAAACAACTTTTTTTTTTTTTCTCTTTAAAAAAAAAAAAAAGGGAGCAAAAGGAAATGAAAAATAAAACCGAACACTATATACATCTTCTCTTCCCCAGTCTCTGCTCCCCTCCCTCCCACCCTTCCACCCTCCCTCCCCTCCCTCCCTCCCAGCATCTGCGTTAGGTCCTGCTTCCAACACATCGGTTTCACATCTCTCACCCAAACCGTGCCCCATCCCAACTTTCACATCTACTGTAAAGACATCCCGCCCTGCTTGGTAGTCGCAGTCTCCTCTCCAAGAAAGTGTTTGGTAACCAGCAGGACGTTTCTTGCCTCGTTGTCTCTGGTCTGACACCAGGGCAGGGCTCAGCCGTGCCCCAGCCTGGCACAGCTGTCACTCCCCTGCACATCTCAGCCCAGCTCCTGCAACTTTGTCTGGATGCAGCTGATTGTCCCTGCCCCCAGGGCCTGAGCTCTGCTGATGGCCGTGCACCCTGAGTCTCCCTCTTTTCCCTGTTCCTGACCTCCCTGTCCCCCAGAGAGCACACCAGGGACTGCTGCCATGGCTGGGCTTCCTGGAGTGCTGCCTGCAGCTGTACCCAGCCTGAATGACTCAGGGATGTCCCCGGTGCCCCAGTCCCTGCAAACCTGCTCTATTGCACATGTATTTTCAAAAGCTCTCTCCTATTTACTCTGCTTCTGAAGTTATAGCTCTCTCCCACCAACCACCTTTTCCTCAACCCATTCTCTCCATCAGGATTCCAGTAACCGCCTTCCCTAAAGCCACTGTCCTTTGGTCTGCAGCTCCAGAGGCTTCTCCTCTGCCTAAAAACAGCTCAGAGATTTAAACCCCTTCCTCCTCCCTACAATAGAGGAAAACAAAACCAGCTCCCTTCCCCATCCCTTATCTCCTCCTGCCAGACCCTCTGGAGCAGATCTGGTCAAGCAGACTGGCCAGATCAGTTCCCTTCCTGGCTCTGTTTCTGGGAAGTGGATGTGCTGTCCATTGGACAGAGGAAGTGCCAAGCCTTGGCAGGTTCCCTACTTATTTGCAAGACATAAGCTGCTGGCGTGGTGTCAGATGTGCATGCAAGAAAGTTGGATGCCAGTTAAAACCTACAGTCCTGTTTGTTTCATGCACTGTGAACTTATCCTATATACACTACTGGCTGGTTTATGCTCCAAGACATGAATATAAAGGTTTACATCTTCCTTTCACCTTGGTAACCAAAGCTTTTCTGTCACCCATGGAATAGCAGGGGTTTGCTAGCAGGGCTCGTTTCCCTCTTCTGCATTTCCTCTCATTGTCTTTTCATTTCTCAATACTCAAGGCGAAGAGGGGATAGGAAGGGGACAGGCAGAATTACAGTCCCAAGGTCCCAGTCACTAAAGGTCCCTGAGTGACAGCACTATACAGTATCAGAAAATGAAGCAATAGAAGTGTGTTGGCCGTATATGTCCTGAGAGAGATTTAATTTCTATTTCTGCTCCTCCTTTTCCTCTTCCACACGCCTTCCTTAGGCTGTTACACATGGAAAAGGTGCAAAACATTCTCCCCCTGCTCGGCTCAGCTCCCTCAGGCAGCCTGGAGCGTCCCTCATATTCAAATGCTAAAAAGCACAACCCAACAAGCAGCAATCCTGCCCCAAGCTGCCAACAGACCGAGCCCCGAGCCCCGAGCACTGCCTTCTGCACCACTGCAGGAAGAGTCAGAAGCAGCTCCACTGTGGAAAAGCACTCACAAACCCTTTCCTCCCCCTTTCCCCTTGGTGAAGAGGAGGAAGGCAGAAAGATGCAGCATGCAAGTCCCCTCCACCTTTCTGGTAACACTCGTGCTTGTGATGGCTTGAAACCTCTGAGCCTTGAGTATCAGTAAAATGCCTTGTTCTTCCTTCACTATGTCCTTTCAGGACCTCAAAGCAAGACAGGGATTTGTTTCTTTCCATAGGAGTGGATGCAGACAGGAGTGGGGGACACGAAGGTGCCGCCTCACTTTGAGAGGAGAGCATTCCTAAAGGCCTTCAGCATCCTTCCCTCACATTTCCTATTCTTCATCCCACTCCCAGGACATTCTCCAGCACTCTGCCCCATCACCAGCAAGTGTAAGGCAGCTCCTGAACTGTCACCAGTCCTGACCACACAGTCTTTGGCAAAGATTATTGTGTCGGACCCCAAAGTCCAGGAGTCTGGATGTACTGACTCTGTGGGTAACACTGACCTGGTAATACCAAGTTAGAAACATTCAAAGAGAGAATCTAGGATGACTCCTGCTAAGAAAGAGAACCCAGCCAACAGAGAACCGAGGCCACAGCACAAGAGTCTGGCTCCCAGTCCCAGCAGGCAAAGAAATCTGCTAAGCAGTGCTTTTATCCCTGGAAAGCTTTTGGATTGTCACTGGGGTCAATCCTGGATTGAAGGTTCAGATATTAAACACAGCCTCCCCTGGCCTGATCTGCAGTTTCTGGAGGCTGTCCCTGCAGGGTATGGGTCGTTCAGGACCCCACCCCGTGTGGGGCTCAGCACCCGAAAAGCAAAGAGCATCAGTGGGGTTTGCAGGCTGTGTGTTCCTGCCAGCCTTTGGGGCCAGCTCAGAGAGCTCCCAGGTGCCTAACTCATGCCACACATTTGTCAGGCTTTTACTACAACTATCAGATTACTGGAATTCCTGAGTCATCTCCCTCAGCTTCAGAATTTCTTACCACACAGCCATTTGTTTTCCCTCCAATCTTAATAAGCTTCCTATAACTGCCTCTTTTTCTCCCTACTTTTATCATTCTGACCACCCTTTACATTGCAATCACATATATAAAGGGTAAATTTTTAGATATTTTATTTAATCATCAATCACCTGGTTAGACTCCCCTTGGAAACTGGACCTGCTGATAGGCAGTCTCCGTGTGGGAACCATGGCATGCTTATATCCACTGACATTATACTGCTGCTGTCATAAAACACAACTTTATGACTTCCATTAAAGCATTTAAGAGATATTTCTGAATAGAATTGCACTAGAAAGCATAACTTTCCCCATTGGCCAAGCTTTAAATTCCTGCATATCAGGTAGACAGAGCTGCCTGATCCTCCAGCCACTATCCAGACTCTTATTCCTATACAGACCCATATAGACCATGAACTGCAGCAATCTGGGGAAAACCCATCCCCAACAGCATTGCTCATGGATGGGGAAACCAGCAGGAGACTGCCCTGCAGGGCAGGGGAAAATCTGATTTAACAATTGTGCTAAAACCTTGGTGAGTCCAGGGAGGCCTGGACCAAAGGTGGTGCATGAGTGAACATGAGAGAGGGGGACAGGCATGTGGGGAAGGGGGGATGCTCTACTCTTATGCTTCAGATTCTGCATAAGACACATTACTGATATAAAAATAACAATAATTACTCTAATGATGCCTGATCCTGCTTCAGGCAAGTGCAGGCAAAACTTTCCCTGACTTGAGCGTTACTAGGTCAGGCCTGTGGTGATTCACATTTTCATAGTAGTGTACAGACATAAATTGGTGGATGAAAGATGTGCATCAGGGTTGTCTGAAAAACAGGAGTTTCACTGGTCTCAGAGGATCACTCTGCTCTCCCAAAGCAACGGGAATCAAGGAAAAGGGAGGAGAATGCTACTCGGAAAATAAAAGGATGGTTGGATAAAGGGCAGTGTGAGTGCCTGTTGGGTCTCTATCAGGAATGAACAAGGTTCTCATCACTGCTCCAGGAATGGCAGAACGACCCTAGGGTTAAAGTTTTGCACTTGTGAATTTAACATTTTCATGGCTTTTATTAATATTATAAGGGAGATTATCAATCATCAGTGATTGCCAAAGTGGCCAATAATCCAGTGATTTTCCTGAAGGTCACTGGCTCCTTTGGAGAAGTCTGACCTTGCTGTCCAAGGCCAAGTTCCTCTCCTTCACCTTCCTCAGGAATGCCTGCAGATGGAAGCTGCTGGAGACTCAGGGGCTTCCACAAGCACCAAGCTCCACATTTTCACTGCAACCTTCACCCTGCCCAGCCTTTGAAGACCATCATCTTCCAGCAGGATGATGCACTACCTTACCCTCAGCTTCATCATCCTCAAGGAAGGGCACAGGGTGCTTTTTTCTACACCCTGTGTACCTTAACAGACATAAAGCAAGGCCTGGCAGAGGCAGCACAAATCAGAGGCTGCCATTCGCTCCTGAACTTCTCAGGAAAGGGGATCATTATCATTTCCCTCTTTTTTCCATCCTGAAACATAACAAAGTTAAATGACACCCAGCCTTTCCTGCGCCTTGATGCAGGCTATGGTCACTCAGAGGGCTGGAGTGTGGATCCATTGTCTGGCAAAAGGAACAGGGAGAGGGGGGAAAGGTTAAATTTTTAGAGTTCTGCAACTGCTCTTCTCTCCAGACTCAGTAAGGAAGATGCAGGGTGGGAGTAACTAGGAACAACCCCTCCTCTGAGGAGTGAATCAGCTTAGTCTCCTAAGATCAGGTGCCAGCAGTGAACAGCAGCACTGCCCTATTGCTGATCCCCAAATCCCTCTCTTCCCTCAGCAAGAGCCAATTTGCACACTCTGCCTGCCCAGCTCTGCCTCTGGAGCTGGGACCCCAACCTCCAACCTGGCGAAGCTGCAATGAGCACACAAACCCCTGCTATTCCCCCCGCCCAAGCCACACTGCCAGTTAAATGTCATCTGTGATCTCTTTCTACAAAAGATATTACAAAACCCCCCTCCCCAGCCCCCCTCCCCAGAAAACATGCTTGCACGCACACATCCATGGACACACGTGTCCACACACACACACACACACACACACACACAGATGCTCCACACACGCACATTCACACAGGAAAAACAGCTTGCAAACTCCTGAAGGTGGAAAAAGGCATCTTGCAAATGTGCCTTGGTTTTGATAAGTTCCCTCCTCCCCCCCTTCCCATAAACCCCACGTTGCCCCTTCCCTCCCAAATAATTGCCTCGTCTTCCCCTCCCTTCCCAGCTCTTCCAAAATAAATATTCTTTTTATTTGTTGGTTTAAAAGATTCTTTTAGGCTTGTAAGCAAGAGAGAGGGAGAGAGAGAAAAAGAAAAGAAAAATCTCATAGCGTGAAAATGAAACCCCATCATCTCATGAAAGAATAAACATGAAGGGGTTAAGAGCAGTGACAGAAGAAAGATTTAAAAATATATAATAAGACTGAAAAGTGAAAGATGAAATTCAGTAGTGAAATGGAAGTGAGGCTAGAGCATTAGTGAGCACAGCCAAAGATAAACTATCACCCCCACCAGTTTTTGACTCAATTTCTTTAAATCTCCCCCCTCTTTTTTTTTTTAACTTTTCTTGGTTTTGGGGTTTTTTTGTGTGTTTTTTCTTTTTTTTCTGTCTTTTTTTCTTTTTTTTTTTTCCTTTCTTTTTTTTTTTGTTTTTGTTGGTTTTGTTGGTTTTTGTTTTTGTTTTTGTTTTTTTACAATGGTTTAAGTCCTTCAGCAGGAAACCAAAATCAAGACAAACACATCCCTCCCTGAAACCAAACCCCCTCCCGTACCTTTCTCTCCCTTACCCCACCCCACACTCCGTGGTTCTACATGTGCTGAAAAGAGAAGAGTAAGCTTAGAATAAATCTAATGAACCATAAATGACAATGATAAGTAAAGAGTAAAACCCAAACCCAAAAGACCACAACACTCCTGTGTTGTCATTGTCTGAGTGTCCCTATTATCTCTCTCGGCGGCCGCAGGCATCAATTTACATAGTACAACCAGTAAACAAGGTTGAAGAATCCAAAAGTGATTGGAAAAATGATCCGTGACCACTTGTCAATGGTGCTGACGTCTGTCAGGTCTGGGATTTTGAGCTTCAGCTTGGACGACCGCCGGCGCAGGCGGCAGTTGGCGCGGTTGCGGGCGGCGGCGGCGTGGTGGGTCAGCGGGACGTGGCGGTCCAGGGTGGGGTGGTGGCCAAAGCCATCCCGAGAGGCCAGCGGCTTGCGGAACTGGATTCCTGAGCCTTCGAAGGACATGACAGAGTTTCGAGAGTCGCCCACGTTGCTCATAATGTCCGTGGCCAGCAGCTCGTTGTTCATCTCCAGCGTGCTGAGGAGGATGTTACCGTAAGGGTCAACCTGGAACGGGGAACACAGACACGGAGGTACTGGGGTGTCCTGTGCACCTTTAGGGGAGATTCTGAACGGATTTCTGGGTAACAATACTGTTGGAAATGGTAGAACTTATTAATTTTTAAAGTTACTTTAGTCATGGGTTGGTTTGCTTTTGCAGAAGGGGATGGAATTTGAGGATTCTCTTCAAAAGATTCTGTTCACTGAGGGTTTGAATCTCACTGGGTGGCACATCCATCAACAAAAAGAAGATTCCTAGACTCTGAGAGCTTAATATCTACAGGTTGGAGGTAGCCAGAAGATACAGAGGAGATAAAGAGGCATTAACAGATATTAAACCCTTGGCAGGTTTCCAGTCTGGGAAAAGATTGATAAGAGAGCCAAAGAATGAGGACCAAAAATAGCATTGATGGTGAAGGAATCAATAACCAATAGGAGATCAAATATTAAGAATTGTGTAATGCAGAACCAATGAATAAGAATTTATTTTTTTTAATATATAAGTATGTGAAAACTCTGGTGAAGAATCACGTGTGGTTGGAATGATTTCCACTGCACACCCTGGCCAAAATAAAGTAATGCCTGACTCGTTAAAAGATGGTGTTGGAGTTTCTTTTCTTCCCCAGAGTTTGGTGACAATACCTCTGATGGGGTCATTTGTGAGCTCTGAACATGCTGCATTTGAGGGTTGTCCTCTGCTGCTGGGGTGCAAGGAGCAGCCACCTGTGCTTGCAGCAAATTTTTAGTGGGGGAAGTGTGATTCTGCCAACACAGGAGGATCAAAAGCCACAGAGGGACTTTTGGCTACACCTGCCCCATGCAAGAGGAGGGTTCTGATGAGACTGGATGAGGATGATCAAGGAGGAAAAATCGCCAGTAATCACCAGACAAGGGAAAACTGGGGTTCATCTCTCAGGATGAGCACAAAGGCTGCTCCGCAGCTCAGCCAGGGGAGAGCCTGAATTCTCCTGCCACAATGAAAAGAGAGGACAAACCTGCTCTCTCACCCTCTTCTCCTCGTAACGGTGGCGCTCGTTGTTGGCCTTGCTGATGCGCTCGCTCTGCTTCTTCTGCTGCCGGGGCCCCCGCCCGAAGAATATGTAATTGACAAAAGCGTATTCCAGGAGTGCCAGGAACACGAAGACGAAGCAGCCCATGAGATAAACATCAATAGCCTTGACGTAGGGGATCTTGGGGAGAGTCTCCCGCAGGTGGGTGTTGATGGTTGTCATGGTAAGCACCGTGGTGACCCCTGTGAGGAGAGGGCAGGTGCTGTGTTACCGATGTGGGATGGTTTCCTGAAATGCTGTGCTCAGCTCCCACATCCCTCCTTCCAGCTGGACAGCCTCAGGAGGGATGGGAGCAGTGCAACTGGGGAGGAAACTGTCATTATTCTAAGCCCACATGCCCATTACAAATCACTGCAGAAAACAAACCAGCAGCAAACAGTTGGAGAAAGTGTCAAAGCTGAGCATCACCAGCATGATGGGGATCAGCATCCTTTGGACCCTATTTCTTTAAGTCCCCTGATTTTCCCTTTCCTCTCACTCTGGTAGGAAACATTCAGTTTTGCTCTGTCTTTTTTACCCTCTTCTCCTCCCTTTTTTCTCTTTTCATGATCTCATCAGGCTTCACAGTGTGTTACTGAATGCCTCAGCATCCTTGGCATGAGTTTATAAGCTGCTGTGTCTTTCTAATGCCATGAATTGGAGAAAGAGTGAAGAGATTTCCTCTTCATGGCACTCTCTTTTTTTTTGTCTGCCTCGTAGGCTTCTGTCCTTGACCCCATCAGTTCCCACCTTCCTCTCACCAGCTTTACCATTCATTACATCAATTATCACTTGTACACATTCCTCCCATGGTTGTCACACTCTCCTTTTTAGGCCTCCTCACATTTCTTGCATCTTAAATAAGCATTTTGTGAACACTTTTGTGCCCATCTACTCAGTTCCAACAGCCTGATTCACTATGATTACTCTCACAGCTTTAGTCCTCTTCTTCATCTTCTTCTCAGACTCTTCCCTTCTCTGGACTGTCAGAGTGGCCTCAGACCTGCCTCTCTGACAGTCTTCTGCCAGCTCCAAAAAGATGGCAATGAGCCTTCATACTCCTTTTGGGGGTGATAACTCTTCCTCCTCCACCTAGTCTTCTTCTCCTGCTTCTCTAGCTGTTCTCACTACCTTGCTGATCTTCTTTTCTCCTTTTTCCTCCTCATCTTTCTGTTGGCAGCTCTAATAATCTCCATGACCTTAATTTGCTCCTGTGGTTCCAGCCCCACCTCTACAGTGATGGCTCTCTGTGCACCCTCGACCTCTGCTTGTCCTGTTTCCCCTCCCTCACCCTCGCTGGGTCTTTGGTGTCATTCCTGGTAAAAGACTGAAAGAACTATTATCTTTCAGTTGGGTAAACAGAAGGGAGATATATTTATACACACAATATGGTCTATATTTAGGCAGTAGTCTAAATATACAGAAATCTTAGGCAAAGAAAGGGAGAATAGAATGTTCTCCATGTCTCCATTAAGAAGCAGACAAATTGAAATGGACACTTAGGGCAGAGGTAAAGAGGAGTTCTTTGACTGTGTGAGCAGGTAAATCTGGAGATAAAGTGGCCAGAGGAGGCTGTGGAGTTTCTTTTTTTGGAGCTTTTTATGGGTAAGTTAGGTCGAGAGCTGTCAGGAGTAGTTTAGGGAGAGCTATTGCAGTTCTGATCTTCTGATGTTTTTCTTCTGTCTTCTCCATTGAATCCAGATGTCAGCAGAAATTCAACAGCTGTGCATCTCACCTCCACCCTTCTGCTTCTGCTTTCACAGTGTCTGCCATGGTCTCTTTTTCTCCTCTCTCTGATTGCACTCCTGCAACTTACCCTTTCAATTTACCAAATTCTCCTTCTTCCCTCCCTGTCTCCCTGCTCCAGTCCCTCCAAGCAGGCAAAGCCAAATCACCTCTTTTACAGCTTTGGACAACCCACCCCTCCTCTGAGTCTTCTCAAACTCTTTCTCCTGGAGCTACTTGAAGCCTCCAAGCTTTGCTGTAAGACCCAGCCTCTACCTGAGCTGCACTGCCTCTCTGAGCCTTGTCCCACTCACAGATCCAACCCTGCTCCCTCCTTGCCTCTCCGATTGCCTCTGAACTTTCCCTCATGTCACACAGCCCCATTCTCATACGCCAGCCATCCCCCCTTTCTCCTGTTCCTCCTTCAAAACCCTCATCTGCCATCCACCCCCACTTCCCTTCTGTTGCTTAAAAGACCTCATTTTTTTCCCCTCTTAGAGGAAAACATTCCTATTTAGGGGAGCATGTGCCAAAGAAAAACTTGGACTTTAAGTGCTGTCCCACATTTATCTTGGCCATGAAGGTCTTCATCTGCAGTGAGTGCCTGTGTGGGGCCTGAACTATCAGAAAAAAACATGTAATGACCCTTCCTATATTTTTTTTTAATCTTTTAATCATTCCCATGCAACTTTTGGCTGTCCAGCCTCGGCATTAATCACCCAGCTGAGCACTCCTGGCACACCTGTTGACAAAGAAGTGCCCAGGTGTCTCTTCTCAAGAAAACCAGTGCAAACCAGAGCGGAGGAACTCATGGCAGGGTCTCACATGCCTGAGAATCAGTGACCATCTACATTTTTGTTTAGAGTTTAAACTCACACCCAGAAAATTTTTGGTAGCACTTTTACTGATTCAAATAAAACAGACTCCAGTTTGGGAAGTACTAATAAAAAAAAAAAAACAACAAAAAAATGTCACTCTTTTGATTGAAAAGGTAAAGTTTTTCTCAGAAAAGAAATTATGTCCCCTTGGGATGACAACTTTGACAGACTTGCTTAATTACTGCCTCATAAAGAAAAAGGATTTTCTTTATTACAGCTGATCTCCCACAAGAAAACACCTCCAAAATATAATATGAAAAGGTCCATACCCAGTGCCACTCGTGCAGCAGAAGCATCATAATTGATCCAGAAGGAGACCCAGGAGAGGATGGTGATGAGGATGGATGGCATGTAGGTCTGCAGGATGAAGTAACCAATGTTCCTCTTAATCCGGAAACTCAGGGATAAGCGCAGATACGAACCTGCCAATGAGACATTAGAGGAGGCTGTGGTTTGAGAGGAGGGCAAGCCTGTGTTTGTGCTAAAAGGTTAGGAATCGAAATTTTATTTGGAAAAAGTTCTCAAGAGGCAGGAATGATGAGAAATCTCCTGTTTCCTGTAGCTGGCTTTGCAGACTGGTCAAATTTTGCAAGGGGTCTATTCTGAATCTGCTCAGCTATCCCAGAGTATTAAGAAAAGAAACTCTACATAAGTCACATTATTATATCAGCCATCATGGGAGAATGGCTGATCAGTGCTGGAATTGCTGTTATGGTGCCAGCCAATATGATGGAAGCTTACACAGGAGATTTTAACCCTATATTTGGGTGCCACAAGATGATTTTCCAGTGTTTCATGTGCCAGCTCTGCCTCCAAACAGCAATGAAGACCTGAATCATATTTTTCCCATGCTGTTCTAAAAATGGGTTATGGTCAGACTGGGAAAATTCATATGCAAATAGAATAATATTAGTTAATCTGAAGGTCTCTTTTTTATTATTTTCAAGTTGTTGCAACTTCCTCCAAATCTTTTAGCAAACCTAATGAGGATAGTGAGAACAATTAGTACTTTTTACAGTCCTTCCACTGGAGCAGGCTAATTTTGACAGGGACAAAGCAGTGCCTCTTTCATTGCTGTGAGACGAAGTCCAAGTCATTCTTCCTCCCCACCTCTGTCCCTCAGGCAACACAGGAGCCTGAAACATGGGTCTAATCCTAGCTGGTAGCTAAAGTAACAAGAAAACAGCAATTTTAAATCATCAAGGTTGTAGACTGGGAAAAAAGAGGTGTTATTCTCTCACCACTATGTGCCACTTGTATGGCTTGAACACAACATTTCACCTACTCACATTATTTGAAATATTGAAACAATATTTCAGGGTCTTTTTGACAGGTGTGTGCTGTGTTTTGGCAGGGAACTCCACCTCAGACCAGCAACCAAAATCCAACCCCCTCCAACTTTCCAGCTGGCAGCATCTGAATCGTCCCAGGTATTCTCTCCAAGCCTTTTTATTGCCATGTACAGATGGGTTTGCATCATTTCATAGCCCACTTGCTTCTCAATGGATATATTTCCTCCTTCCTATTGCACCTACATTAGCTTTGAGACCCAGAGGTAAACCACATAAAAATCAGATGAAGGCTGAGAACCTTCTGAAGAGGTTCTGAGCTCAGTCATTATTTTGATTAAGAAACAGAAACAGCAAAGAAAATGGTCCTGAAAGTCTTTGAAGAGAAGCAGACAAAAAAAAAAAAAAAAAAAAAAAAAGCAAAGCTGGTGGGTGCAGAAGACCCTTTTTTTATAGAGGAACCCCAAGTTGAAACCTAGACCCCGAGTTAGTGCCCCAGCACCTGAATCAGATGGGTTCAGACCCACGGATCAGCAGCAGGTTGTTCCATGCACCCCTACAGCAGAGACTCACCAGTGGTGAAGACAACTTCCCTGCTGACCAGCCTCTGCTCGATGATGGTGAACTGGGGCAGCTCCAGCACCTCCATCCCTGTGACAGCAGAGTCGTTCCCTTGCCAGAAGAAGACAATGTCGTCCACTGTGTAGCCATCTGCAGGGAGCAAGGAGCACACAGGGAGAGCTAAGCTGACACGCTGGACCTGGTGATAGCTCCATTTGCACTAGGGTGATCTGGAAAAGGATCCAAAGGAAAGCCCACACCAAGCCTAGCCTCTCCCTGCTGGTGTATTTTCCTTCTTCAGCTGAGCTTGGCAATACAGTCCCCAGAAGAAGAGGGAAAATTGGCCAGAACTCTGAACTCTGGCTAGAATTCGGAAGAAAGAGGTGAGGCATGGCCCATCCAGCCTTGCCTTGCACTGTGTAATGTCCATGGCTGACATGACAGGCACCTGTGCACAAGAAGCCTCTGTAAAATGCACCAAACACAGTGTTTTGCTTTTTAAAAACTGCCTCCTCTTACCAGGAGGGGGAGACCACACAGTAGAGACTGGTGGGACTGGGTAAACAGGGAAGCTCAGTATTAAAATCCCAGAGAGGAGAAGATCTGAAAAGAAGTTTGAAGATCAGAGCACCTCCCTTTTCTAAGTCCTCTCAGTCAAAATTCAGATCCAAGAAGTGAACAGAGTCTCTGAGGCTGGGGGCTGCTTTTCCCAAGTGCTGGCTGAGAAGAGCAGTAATGAGAGCAGAGAGGAGAAGGAATCAGACTCAAATATTCATCCTTTACATTTCAGAGTAATGGGTTTGTTAACTCAGCCAAGGGTGCAGCTTCTTGTTTTAACCCCAAGCTGTACGTGCCAGACAGGGCTGTGTGGGCTGGAAATGTCACCCCCAAGCACTCTGGACACGTGGGGGATGAGGACCAGGGGATGACAGCATGAAACCCCTCACCCAGCAGTGCGATGTTCACAGCCCTGCCTTGGCCTTGTGGTGAGGATTCATCACAGCTTGCAAACCAGCAGTGCCTGTGTGTTTTGAAGCCCTTTAGCTGTTGCTGCACAAGGGTGGCCTCAGATTCCCAGTGAAGCTTCATGGGAGCTGTAGGATACGGCCAGGCTTTGGCACAGCCCAGGGCAAGGCTGCCTTTGGAGTGTGAGCCTCGCTGTGCCCACAGACAGCTCGTGGTCAGCGCCTGCACTGCAGCACAGCAGCCTGGCTTAGGCAGCCACCCTGGCAGCACTGGCAGCTCCCACACACCCAGGAGAGTGCCACCAGCACCGGGGCAGTGGTGGCATCAGGGCAATGAGGAGCTGTTGGATGTACCAGCGAGGAGAAATTCTTCTCTGGGGGCTAAGGGTTACCCCAGATCAGAGCTGAGCCTTTGAGGGCAGTGTCATCCTCAAGCTGCTGAGTGGACAAAGAGCTCAGCAGTCTGGTCTGATCTCACAGCTGACCCTGCTTTGAGCTGCAGGCTGGACTAGAGACACCCCGAGGTGTCTTCCCAAACAGAATTATTTGATGACTGTGCAGTCTCCAAGCCCACATCCTGCACTCTCAGTCATTACTGCGCTTATTACGGGTGCTAAAATGTAAACCCCATCTTCCAAATGCCATGCCACATCTGCTTCTGATGGAAATCAGCTAAGCCAGGGCTCCACCTCCTCCCCCAGCTGGCCTGTTCCTGCTCCCAGAGTGGCAAACCCTCACACCTTTGAGCCCACAGGGTTTCAGGACCCTCAGGTTATCCTCCTCACACACCAGCTCTGTGCACAGGACCTGCTGTTTGCATCACTCAGCCCCGGGACTGGAGCCAGCAGGAAACATCCAAGTCCCCCCCAGTCCTCCCGGTGGCTGATTCCAGCAGCTCCAGCACCCGCCCAGCTCAGAAACATCGTGTACGTTTTCACATCTGAATTCATCTGGCTCCCATGGTTGTTCCCAACTTCTCCAGGAGGTTCCCCAGCCCTTTCCCCCCAGTGTTCCCCCTCTGCAGAGGTGAACCCAGCCTGTAAACAATTCACCTCTCCTGCACTCAACAGACCAGACTGAGCTATTGAGGTTCCTCACTGCACAACATCTGCTCCAGCCCTTGAACCACTTTTCAGCATCTTTCCCCAACCTCTTCCTATTTCTCAACTTCCTCCCTAAATGCTGGAGCCCAAACAGAGGCAGAGCTGGTTTCCCCATCTCAGTGACATGTTCAGAGGCCAATCAGTTCTGAGCTCTGACTCATGGCTCCCCTGGTTTATATAACAGGGCTCTCTCCAGCCCTTTCTGCCAGAGCCACAGAGCCTCCGGCCGTGGTGCCGGGGCTGCCTTCCCTTCCTCACCTCCCCGTGCGGCTCCAGGCCCCTGGGCACGGCCTCAGTCCTGCACACAGGCACAGAGCTCTGCCGTGGGCTCTGCTCAAAGCCCTTCCGGATGGATTCCGATTGGGAAGGATTCAAATGCGCAGCGAGCGGAGCCCCGCACGCTGCTATCTTCATCATCCACAAATTTAACAGCAGTGACTTCAAATTTACTTCCTGATCAGCAATGAAAATGTCAAATTGCGGTAACTAATTTTAGGAGATCTCACAGTTAACTAGCTCTATTCCATTTATTCCATTTATTCCATTTATTCTATGACCTGCTGGTGTTGGGTACCAATTTTTGTATTTTTGGGTTTTTTTATTATGGCATTATGCAATATGAAATCAAGCATGTTTTTCATGAAGCCATTTTTAAGGAGTGTTTCTAAAGGGAAAGGTTGCTCTTTCTAAAAATAAATGCTTCGCTTTGATTTCTAGCTTTAAAGAGAAAACCAAATTTCCATTTTACTTCTAAAAAGTAAACGAACTTTCACAAAGACAAGTCATTTCCATCTGAAATATCGAAAAGTATTGATGTGACGTCTTAAAATGTCAGATTAGCAGCCTGTTTGCAGCATGCCTCATCAGGTTTTTGTTGGATCCTGGCACACAGGCAGGGGTATATGTGGTGAGGGTTATTTTTGGGGTGGAGGGATGGGATCAACAGGCAGTGCTTATCTCCTACAGGTAGGAGCCCTGAACTCCTGTGAGGCAGGGCACCACATCTGCCTTTTGCTGCTTCCC
This sequence comes from Poecile atricapillus, assembly GCF_030490865.1. Classification (NCBI taxonomy): domain Eukaryota; kingdom Metazoa; phylum Chordata; class Aves; order Passeriformes; family Paridae; genus Poecile; species Poecile atricapillus. The sequence continues at coordinate 3,662,310 of NC_081260.1, forward strand.
AAACCCAGCACCCCTGTCTCAGAAAAGGGCTTTTTCTCTGAGGTTTGGGTCGGTTTTGTTTTTTAAAGTACACTGGTTTTATAATCCAGCCCTAAAAGGACTGATGTTCCAGAGTCGTGTGGAGGCAAAGAAAATGGAGCCCTGCAGATTGCAAATGTGCAAGTGTGTTAAAGACAAAAGCTCTGAGGAAGGAAACAATTGGATCTCTTCATCTTGGCCTGGGTCTCAGGAATATCGTGAGGAAATGTAGCTTTGATGAACAAATTGGCTTGACATGACCCATTAAGAACAAAATCGCAACTGTGGGTAATTCTCTGCCTTCTGTTTCCTTGGTTCTACTGTAAACTGTTCCCAGACTGCTGGGGAGTGGCAGAAATGACATTGTGGCATTCGTGCCTGCAGCAGGACCTCATTTCCATCCCAGCTGGGTCCCAGGACCCAGCACGGGCGAGGGAGGGCAGCTGTGGGAGCTCCCCGATGGAAGGAGCAATTCCCAGATAATCGCCCGAGGCTCCATCGGGAGCTCTGCTGCTCTGGACCAGCCCTGGAGGCACACTGCAGCGCATTTTTATGAGAGAGAGCCGGACCTCCTCTGCCAGCACAGCAGAACAGGATTTCCATGGGAGCCCAGGGAACATCCAGGCAGGGATGAGGGCTCTGGTGCCACCTCCCGCACGGAGCGGAGCCAGGACGGCTTCCCAGGGCTTCCTAAGGCTAAGGGAGGCTTCCACCGCCCTCCTGGGACTGATTTTAATGCCCAGCCTGCTGCTAGAGCTCCGTTTTCCTGGGAATTTCCCCCATGGGTGAGGGAGCCTGGTGCTGTAGCATCCCTGGGAGGCATCCCCAGGATGCGGGTGGCATCAGGTGGCACCGCGTGGCCGGGGATGTGCCCGAGGCATACGCACAGCTCTCGATCTCCAGCGTGCAGTTCTGCTGGTCCAGCGGGTACCTCCGCAGGTCCATCATGCAGGCGGCCGTGGTGGTGATCCTGAAAAAAAAATTAAAAAAAAAAAATTAAAAAAAAATAAAATCTGTTGTGTCTGCTTTTTTCTCTTACCAAAAAAAAAAAAAAGAAAAAAAAAAAGAGAGAAATGAAAGGCAGAAGTGAAAGTCAGGCAGCATTTGGGGCCGCTGTTTCCCTGGAAACCAGGGAGATCGGGGTGGGAGGTGTGCAGGGCGGGGGGCTGATGCGGCTCACCCCCAATGGCACGGCACAAACCCTCCGTGACTCACGTCAGCAAGGCAGCATCTCTGGTAGCGGGGTGGGGAGGGATCTGTGCTCCTGCTCCGGCTCTCCCCGGAGAGAGACAAAGAGCCCGGGAGCAGAGCCGGAGAGCAGCTCCGGCTTGGGGGGAGAGGAGAGGCTGCCAGCGTGGGAGACGACAGACACCTGTCCGTGAGGCTGAGGATGGACCCATTCCATCACCCAGCAGTGACCTACTGCCAACCACATTATCACCCCCTTCTCTTGGAGTTACCCCAAACCCCCGTAACTACATCCCCATCCCCGTGCCCCTCCATCTCACCCGCTTTGGCACTGCCAAACCCAAAAAGCCAGAGCCCTCCGGCAGAGCCCTCCCGCTCACCGAGGCACTCGTGCGCAAATGATTGCGTGGCCATCAAGGACACACGGCGTGGGGGTGTGCATCCCCCAAAAACATAAATATGGGGAGGGGATGAGGGTGGCTGCTGCTTTGGGGGTGTTGGAGCACGGGGAGGACACCGAGCAGCGCAGTGCTCGTGCTGAGGTTCAGCTGAGGATGCCAGGAGGGGCTGTGTGTGCTACATGCCGCACAGGGAGGAATATTGTACACAAGTAATATTGTACATCTCTGGAATTGGGGGTTTTGGGGTGGGAGAGATGAGGGCATGAGAGGCAGGGACAGAGTTAACTGCCCAGTGTGGCAACACCACCCTGGAGTTAAGAGGCTGCCCCTATTTCTCAAATCTATTGCTCCCCTCAGCCTTTAATGCAGTCTTCTTCCCGTGCGATGGATGTGTGCAGAGTGCTGGAGAGGGGGGAGAGATTGCTGCATTCTCCCCCTATTTTTTCAATTAACCATCTGGAAGGCATTAATCAAGCTACACATTTTTTACTATGTAGGCATAACCAGTGAACTGTTAACTAGAAAGCTTTATCTTCTGAGCCCTGTGGCCTGGGAGAGGGAAAAAAGAGGGAAAAAGAGAAAAACAAGAATCAGGGAGGATGAGATGGCGAACCAGTGAAAGAGAAGGGAAAAAAAAAAAAAAAAAGAAAAAGCAAAAAACATCAATGGTAGAAAAAAGAGACCAGAAAGGGGGAGAATATGGGTGAAGCTGGACATAAAATTGGAAATGGGGAGGAGGGGGGGGGAAAGGTGGGAGGATAGAAGAAGGTGGAGGAAGGCTGCCCCAGTGGGGGTATCGGGGCAGGGGCTGTGGCAGGGCAGGCTGGCAGCCCCGCAGAGCTGCTGGCTCTTTAAGAAATCTCGTGTGCTAAATTTATCTTCTCTGCTGTCTGTGAAGTCTGTTTGTAGGAGATGAAGCCTTGAGGAGAGCCTTTGCCACTGCCTGCCGTGCTATAAATAGATCCGAAGAGACGAAGGGAATTTATATATATCCTCACTGGGTCTAGATACAACACTGCAACTGCCCTCTCTCTGAGCAGGGGGCCCAGGCGAGCTCTTAACCCTTTTATCTGTAATGCATTTGGGGTGGAGGAGAAAGCTCAAAGGGGGAGAAGGACAACAGGACAGGAACCACTTAAAAAATTACCACCAGGGCTTTGCCATCGTGTGCTTTTACAGCCTGGCAGTCCTGGGAGGGCAGCTGGAAACACAACGCCTGTCCCACCCTAATCCTGCCTCACTGGGGGAACTGGGCATTGTGGTGGTGGGGGCAAACAGAAAGGGGAGCTGCGACCTTGGCAGGAGAGCCCAAGGTGGGAGGTGCAGAGCCCACGGTGGCCGGTGCTGGGACCAGGAGTGGTGCACGGGGATGAATCATCCCCCTGTGCCGCACACGGCATCCTCTCTCCGGACTGTACCGCACCCCTGGGAAACCGCGGCCACAAACACGTTTCCCCTGTTCTCCCTAAAGTGTGAGATGCAAAAAAAAAATAAATAAAAAAATGTATTAAATGAAAATTTTCCAGCCCATTTGTGAAGCCCCTCGGGCTAAAACCTTTGCACAGTGTCCATCCCAAAATCGCAGCCTGCCTGGCTGGGTTGGCTGCAGAAAGGACATCCAGGCTCCTGCCTGCTCTGCTCAGAGAGGGACCCTCTCGCCAGGATTTGCTTATCACCTGCAGGGCCGCTTGGAAATGCAGAGCGTGACACAGTGAGATATGGCTACCACACTCCATGCACCAAACCCTGCTCACGCTGGCAGCTGGCATAAATCCACAGCCACTCCAATGATTTTTGCAAGATCACACCAATTTGTATCAGCAGAGATTTACATCAGGGCAGAATTTAGCCCTGTTGATTCAAAAGGAAGGGACAGGTAGGACAGAAAGGAGAAAAACAAGATTAAGAGGACATTCGTCCTCAAAAAGCCAGATAATTCCTTTCTTTCTGGTTAAAGGGGAGGTATATCCACACTGTGCAGCTCAGCATCCTCCAGAGACACCCCAGTTAGATGCAGACCCCAAACTCCAGGTGATCTGCCCATATAAAGCTGCTTGGGCAGGTAAAACTGGAACCATGTCAGGTTTTGTTGTGGTTTTCAAACCACCCACAGCTGTGCCAGGCTGTAGCCTCCTGCTTGTCCAGAGCACCGCAGGACCAGGTGTGGGGGCCCAAAGTGGAACAAGATTCAGGAGGCAGCTGGTCTGGGGCACCAGGCCCAGCTCAGGCCCTGCCTCTGGGCTTCCTAAACCCTGATTAACCAACCCAGCTTGGGATAAAGCAGGTGACATATCCCAGAGAGGATGGAGGTGTTCAATTCTTTAGACCTTTTGAAGTATCCTGGACATCAACTTCCCTTTGATAGACTCTGCTTGAAGGCTCAACATTCCCCTGCACCTAGAAGGGCCAAGGAGAGCTTTCTCCAGCTCCTTTTGGTGTACCAGGGCCAGGTGGGACTCATGGAGGAATGAGAGGCTTCGTGCACCTCTCCCTGTCAAAGGGGAGCATGAGCAAAACTCAGTCACCCCAGTGACCTTTTGGGGTTACAGCATGTGCCACCTCTGGTCTGGAAGGCCACAGCACCAACCTCTGCCTCATTCTTTCATGGATGTGGATGTATTAACCTTGATACACTCTGAGCTGTCATGTGAAGAGATGGGTTTGCTTGGCATGTGGGAGATGCATGGGGAGGACAGCAAGGGGGATGGATGGGGACAGTGACACTCCAGAGCTCCTGTCTCAACAGGGTCAAGAGAAAATCAAGGCGGAAGGAAAGTAAGAGGTGGAAAAATGAGGAGAGATGATGGCATGAGCACAGATAGCGGAGGAAGAAGTGGAGATGTCAGAAAGTAGAGCAGAGAGTGAGGGAAGAGAGGAGGATGATCAGGGAATGCACGGGGTAAAGCAGCCTGGAGAGGAAGAGCCGGAGGAGAAGGAGAGGTTAAAAGAGGGAAAGCAGAGGAGCGGATACTCACTCAGTGAGCAGGGAGATGAGGAGACAGGGAACAAACCATCATCCTGTAAACAGCTCTAGACAGAGCACACTGCCTCCAGAAGATGCGAGCACAGTGAAAGGGAGCAGGGAGCGCGGGGACCAGAGGGAATGCCAGGGAAGGATGCCACCTTCCCCGTGGCGTTAGCATGAGGCGCTGGCGCCCAGCCAGCCTGCATCTTCTCCCTCCCCCTCCTCCTCTCCTGCTTCTCTACCCACCTCCCTCCCCTTTTAAATTCAGAAATTTGTGTGGTGTGAAATTTCATCTGCTTTGACGGCGATTCACAGAGACACTGCCCGTGGAGGGGAGCGGCTCTCCCGCGCTGTGCGCTCAATGAAGCGTCCAGCACCCTCAACAGCGAGCCCGGCCACCACCACCAGCACCCTCCAGCTCCCCTTCCCTCCCTCCCTGCCCGCCCCACAGGCCTCTAGGGCAGCCCCTCACATTCATAACCTTTACAGCTCCTTCCCCACAAAGAAAGAGGTGTTCGTGCCCTTGCTCCTAATTGTTTCTGCTGAGGTCTGTAGGCAGTTGTGCCATTCAAGCAGCCAAGGCCTCGCTGCCCTGCTACTCCACTGCACAGCTGGCAGGAAAACACAGCTCATCTGGGGGAGACTCTGCTGTGGGGAGAGCACTGTGCATCTCACAAAAGGTAAAAGAAGAGAAAAGGAGCAAAGGGACACGGATGAGATGTTGAGCAGCTCGGGCAGGCTGATGGAGATCCCCTTCTCTTTCAGCATCAAGTGGATCAAGCAGAAGCCAAAGCAACGTGGATACCTCACTGTGGAGAGTGCCCTCATCCCCAGGAGAGGTAGAGATCTCCTCTAGAAAAACATCCATGGAGCTCTAAGCCACACAGGGCTAGTGATGGGTGTCTGATTGTTGCAATGGGGAAAGCTCTGCCCTCCTGAAGCTTGTATGGCCAAAGCAGATGCTGGCATGGGGAGGATGGTGCAACCTCGACTGCTGCTCTGCACCGAGCCTGGCAGCAGCAGAGCACAGCCCCACCACAGCTGCAGCTCAAAAGGGAACACTCAGGTTGCTGCAAACCATCAGTTCTCCACAAATATTTCAGTTCTCTGACACGAACACCACCAGCCATTTCATTCCCCCTCTGATCCTCCTCATCACTGTTTACTTATTAATGGCTTCTTCTGTCTTACTTAGAATGATTATGTAAGTGCACAGGCATAGAGCAGCACAGAGCTCCAAGCTGCCATTAAACCCTGCTGCAGTCCAGGGTCTCCTTTCCACCTCCTCCTTACCCTGGTGCTGGCCACCTTCAGGGGAGCTCCCGTTCAGCTCCTGCCCCAGCCACATCTCCCTCTGCTGTGGGCTCTGAAAGCCTTCAGCCACCCACTCATCCTCTGCCTCATCTCCAGCGTGTTGGGGGAGCCAAGTTCACCAGCCACAAGTGTAAGGGGTAAAAGTACTTCCCCAAAACGTGTTCTGACTGCAAAAGGAGCAAGTCCAGGCTTTCTAAGGAGGATTGAGTGGGAGAGAGGAGAAGATCATTACCTTTGAGCCATTCCTAAAGTGACTGGAGAGCTTTCCCCTTAATGCTCATCCTCACAAAATAAACTTCTGCATCATGACTGTGTCTCTCCCAGCAAATTAAAAATGCCTGGCACTGGATTCTGAGGAAATTGGAACAGCCTTGGTCTACACTTCAATTTTCACCCCACAGGAAAGGGTCTGGCTTCATGCAGAAAGCCTGTTGGGAATGGTCACCAGCCTCTGCTGGACTCTGGGGATGCCCAAGGGGCTGTTCATGGACACAGAGCAAAGCCAGGAAACAAACTGACTCTGGAGGACACTGCTGCTCAGTGTCCAGGAATGTCCCCTGACACCGTTGGCTTGGAAAGGATGCTGACTAAAACCCAGTATGGAGAGGAACAGCACAAATCCTCCCCACCACTGCTTTTCTAATGCCAGGAGAGACACAGCCAGCAGGCCCCTCACCCTATTTCCCAGTTCTGGATGAAGTGCCACGTTGCAGGGGCTAACACAAACACTCTCACAGCCAAAGACAAACATTTAAATCGCTGGTTGCAGCTTTCTGGGTTCCAGATCTCCCGGGAAGCTGAAGATGCTCCCATCCCCTCGGGATGCAGACTCCCAAAGCTCACGGCAGTTTGCAGCAATAAGGAGAAGGGATGGGAGCTCAGGTTCTGCAGGACTTAGGCTCGCCCCATGGGGCAAGTTAGACTCCTACGGGAATTCTGGTGACTAAGAGTAGAAAGAGAGGAAAAATTACTGTTTTGCTAAACATGGGAATAAAACCAAACCCGAGTTCTTATTCTGTACGTTCTCAAAGTCAGTCATAAAAACATGCTGGCAAATGTCACCTTCTGCCTGGCAGTAAGCACAAACTTCCAAGGGCCTGGAGGGATTTATAAACCCGTGGTGAATTTTGCCATTCTTTTAACACAGTCTGATCTTTGCAAACTCCTGGAGGTCATGATTGAACCAAGAGCAAGGCAAGGATATGGAACATTTTCCCCTTGTGTCTGTTTGCCTAAAACTGACTCCACAAGCCTTGGCACAATCCTTCTAAGGTCACTCTGTTTCCAAAAGCATCTGTACTTGCCTAGGCATCCTTTGATAAATCACAGTGTGCGCTGCACTCAGATGGGAGAGGAAAAGGAGGCTTTTCTAAGCTAGTACTCAGGGTACCACTCATCTTAACCAACCATTTTTCCACCCTGGGAAAGTGCAAAGCTGAGCTGCCTTGACTGCAAGGTTTTGTTTTTCTGCCCCTTTATTCCATCCCAAATGCACCGTGCATTTGGCCAGCTGCACTGGGGGGAAAGAGAGTGGTGGAACACCTCTAAAAAGGTTCTTTTCTTACAGTTGTTTCAGGTATCAGTGGCTTGCACTTAACAGAGGTGTCTCCCTTCAAGAGCATCAGGCTGGCACAAGTTGCAATAATTACTAAAATAATCAAATTAATTAATAAAACAGCACAACTTAAGCCTGTGGGAGGTGGCAAAGCCCAGGGACAGGCTGAAGAGTGGTGGCTGGGACAGGGTATGCAGGAAGAAAAGGAGGTGCTGCCAGGGTGAGCTGGGGGTTCAGGGCACACTCAGGACTCAGGATGCTCCCTGGCCTCTGTTTCTGGAACTCAGACTCATAAGAGATGTAGCACAGGCAGCAATTCCAGCCAGGATGGTGCTTGCCTTTGTTCTTGCAATGTTAAGGGTGGAGGAGCAGCTCTGGCTTTGCTGCTCTGTCCTGTCCTAGTGAGCCCCAATTTCTTCCACAGCTTCTAAGATTATTAAGAAATTTCATATTGGTAAACTTTCTTCAAGTGTTTCCTGTTAAATCCATCATCCAAGCCCTAGGAGACAAAAATGCAGGAGAAGATCTATCCTTAACCTCAACAGGGGAGATGAGCTCTTAATTAAAGCCTGATTTCCCCTCACCCACCTGATGAACTCTTCTCCAACCTCCACATCTTTGTGCTAAGGAGCTGGCCCAAGGCAGAGCCCGGGGGTGGGAGCAGGACAGAGCTTCAGGACCAGCTCCAGGGGGGTGGATGGATGGGTTTGAGTCCCACTTTTTGCACCCCAGCTGCCACGGGGGAGATTTCTGTTGCCTTTGCCTAACCTGCAGAGGGAGCAGGCAGAGCTCCCAGAGGCAGGGTAGAGCCTGAATCATCTGTCACATTTCCAGAGAAACCTCTCTCAGGGAGAAAAAGGGAAACAGAAATAGTGGATTTCTTCCCTGCTGGCCTGTGAGATGGGAGAAGAAAATTGCTCAGTGGTCTCAGTACAGAAAAAAACTCCTCAGTGTTAAAAACTCCTGTCTTAACCCATCAGGCCAGATTCTCTGCAGAAAATCAACGAACACCCGTGGAGAAAACAAGAATGTGGCTGCAGACAGCAGCTCCAAGTGAGACAGGAGCAGAAGAAACCTTTTTATTGTCTGGACAGCTAAATAACCCCAGGCTGGGGCCTGGGGAATGCAACACTGCCAGGGCTAGATCCTGATCGAGGGGTGGGTTGGGGATGGGGGCTGTGGAGAAGCCCCCAGGAGGAGCCCCAGCCATGGGGAACAGGCAGGGGTGGCACAGGGGGCTCTGACAGCGTCCCCAAGGCTGGATGGGCCATCAGGTGAGATGTTTGACATCACCCTGGGCTGCTCCACAGTTCCAGGTGAGCCAGAAGGGAGGTCCTGGCTGCTGCCTTGCCCAGCAGTGAGGTCACAGTCCCCAGATGGGTCAGCAGTGAGAGGGCTGGTGTCCCCCAGGGGCAGCTGACTGGTGAGAAGCCACCATGGAGAGCAGAAATGAAGTGCTACCAAGGCAGATACACCCAGCATCTCTCAGCCTAAACCCACAAATTCTGAGGTGTTTGAAGCGTGGCGATTCTCTCCCTCTTGCTTTAAGGGATTTTTTCCCACTGATGAGAGGGTTCTGCCTCCCCAGGAGAGCATTCCCTGGGCACGGAGCCCCACGGTGCCTCGGCACCTCTGCATGCTCCTGAACTGACTCATCCCTCAAACACACCTCGTTACATCACCAGGGCCAGGAATAAAACCCCCACCTCACACATGTTCCCCACCACCACCCCCACCTTCGCAGGAGGAGATCCCTCCTTCCCTCCACACAGGATTTAGCCTCCACCACCCAATTCCTCTGCAGTTTTCCAGTTGCTCAGTTTACACTGCCTGGGCTCCTCGCCAGCCAGGCATGGTCCACGCTGCTCCCTGCCTGCTTCCCAACATCCCAGATTCCCCACGAGCCCAGGGACGCAGCCTGGCCTCCTCAAATCACCTGTTTTGCAAGAAATCCAGTTCTGCCTCTAATTAGAATGAAACCAAACGGCTTCAAGATTTCCCTGAGGGATGTTTTAAAGCTGGTTTCAAATACGATTCCCCAATTACCATACGAGAATTTCAGCATTGTTACAGTGGTTGCTATTTTTAGGTCTCTGAAAACAGACAGCAAAATGCTGGTGACATCAGCACTTGACAAGTGTCGACTTGTTTCACTACCAAATGGATGCTGCATGGTCTGGGGAAGGAAATGAAAATCCCAGACCAATGTATAGCTTGAATGTGTGATAATGTAGAGCTTATTGAACATTGGGGCAGGGCTCCAGACAGTGTCTGGAGGTCCAGAGAAAGCCTTGGTAATTCTGTTACTCAAACATCAATAGTGGTTGTAAAGCAGCTTGAAAGAGTGAGGGAAATATCGACCTAAGTGAAACATCAACATTCTCTGACATGGTTTTTCTTAAATGAAAAAAATCTCTCCCTCTTTTTTTGTTTAAAATTTGATGGAACTGATGCAATTTCTGACCAAAAAAAAAAAAAAAAAAAAAAAGGCATTAGATAGAAAAATACATTAAATTCAGCCAGTGCCATCCAGCTTTTCCTCACTGTTTTATCCACCTCCCTCCAGCACCCAGCAGCTTTGTCTTTGTGGGTAGCACCTTCAAGCCTCCCTTTCTGTTGCAGAATTTCCACATCATTTCAGCTCTCCCCTGTTCACCCCATGGGTGATCATCCCTCCTGTGCTCCACAGGCTCTTCTCACTCCAGCAAAGGTGTTCAGGGGCCAGGCCAGGTTGCACCTCCTGCATCCTCCCATCCCTGTCGGTGCTTGCAGAGCTGGGAGTGCCCTCTGGGCTGGCTCAGGGCTCTATTTGCCCTTTGGGATTTGTGCCATCTGGTAACTGGTTGGGGAAAGGGGTTGGGAGCACCAGTCCTGCATCCCAGCATCACTGCTGCTGTTTATTCATTCCTTTTGTTGGAGACCTGGCAACCGGCTTTTAATCTGAGCCCGGTGGGAATTAATTTTGGAGTAAGCTTTTGTATGGAACGCTTCCCTGAGATGGAGCTGCGTTGCACTCCCTTCAACCATCAATTTGCTAATTCCACCAAAAACAAGAAGAATGTGCTTTTCTGACACCCAGCTTTCACAGTGGATTACAGGGCTTCATTTACTCGTGCAAACAAATTATCTGGAGCCTGGTCTTGCTCTCACAGAAGTCAGAAACTACTCATGGCTTGGGCGTGCCTTAACTCGGACCCTGGGGTCTGGTGCAGGGATTGAGCCTGGTCCTGCTGGTCCTTGGAACACTTGCTGAAGGCAGAGGCCTGCCAGGATGTCATCCTTCCCTGCTCTCTGACATCAGAGCCTGCTGGAAAAAAAAAATGACTGTTGTGCCACAAATAGCATGATTGAGTCACTTTGCTACAGGATCAGCTCCGAGGAGGGGGAAGCGACTGGCGAGAAGGTGGCGGGAGGGGAGCAGGGGTGTGGGATCTCGCTGTGGGGAAAACAGGCAAACAAAGGAAAAGGAGCAGGTATTGCCTCCTTTGGCCTTCTGCCATCAGGGTGGCTCCATTTCATAAATTCCTGCACAAAATGCAAGACAAGAACAGGCTCCAGAACATGGGGTGGACTTGCACTTCCCCTCCTATCGGCAGGGCAAGCCTGGATGAGCATTTACAGAGAGGAGAGGAACACGGGGGAATATTCAGGGACTGTTTTCTTGCTTGCTTACACCTGCTGTGTGTTTTTGAGTAGGATCATGGTTATCTGCACCTGGAAAAAACTGGACCTAGTACTCCTGTCTTCAGCAAAATTGCAGGTCCAGCAGTCAGTATAGAAGGCAGCCCTAAAGAAATCCTTTTCCTACCACTGTGAGCAAAGCTGGAGGGACTTCAAACATTCAGGGCACCTGGCTTGTACCCTCAGCACTTTCAGCAAGCCATCCTGACCTGAGGAACAGCTGGGGAGCAGGAGCTGCCATCGCTCAGAGCTTCACTTTTGCAATTGCCATTTTCTCCAGGGGCAAGGGAGCAGCTTCCAGGAAAACCAGCCAAAAGTTAAACCAACACAGGCGGCTCTTACTGAGGCCCTGGAAATAGTGGGCAAACAACTGTCATTTTCTTTCATTTAGCCTGGCTGCAATTTTCCTCTTCTCTCCTGTTTGCACAGGTCATTCCAGAGAGCTGGAATGGCAGGGGAAGGGAAGGGGAAGTGCATGAGGAGCTGGCACAGTGTCCCAGCCCCAGCCAGCAAACCGTCCAAGGACTTCCACTGCCTGTTACCCGTGCTGCTGGCTTCACACTGCTCGTTCTTCGAGCTGACTAAATGGCAGCTGATAAAAATACACCAGCACTTGAACTTGTGCTGTGCAGGTGTGTGCAGAGATTGCCCACCAGCCTGGGGGAGGCAGCTCTGCGCTCAGGTGGGCTGAGCAGCAGCAAAGAGCAGCCTGAGCTCAGCAGCGCTCTTTGCCCCCTCCTTCCTGAATTTATACTCCTACCTGCCCCCAAGTGAAAACACCTTCTTGCCTGGCCTTCACTCCTGTTTTAACACAGTGAGAAAAGCTGGGGGAGTCAGCTGTGGGACTGCTGCAGTCTTGCTGGTGGGTCAGTAAAGCCAGCTCGGGGCTCTCTGACAGTTCCAGCCAAACATCCCTGGCCCGAGGGAGAGAGAGATGGGTATCCCGGGAAGGGAGAGGCACAACAGGGTCACAAACCTGGCTTTGTTGCACCTTTTGCAGTCTCTGGGTCTGGAGCAGAAGGCATTCATTAATTGAAGGGAAAAACCAGCACAGACATGACCCCAGGGACCCCGGGCTGTCCCCCAGCCCCAGCAGTGGCTGCTGCTCCTTTGGCTTCCCAGGGCTCTGCTGCAGGGAGAGCACAGGGCACAGCCACCCATGGCAGGATGATGTTCTGGGCAGCCTCCTGCTCTGCCATGTCAGCCCTAGCCTCCCCAAAACAGCCCTGCCACTCAGAGAGGGGCAAAATGATCCTGCAGCTTTGCCACAGTACAGGACACAGCACAAGAGCTGATACAATAAATGGGAAGGGTGAGTGTTACCCTCTCTCCTCCCCCTTTGCTGCACTGGGACATAAACCCAGAGATGCTATCACAAATATTTATGGAGGCAGGTCAAAAGAGCCAGCTGGGAATTTTGGTAATTGAAAAAAACCAAAAACTTAGCACAAAAATAAAAAACCCTCAACAAAAAAAAACAACAACCAAAAAACCCCCAAACAACAACAACAACAAAATACCAGGAATAAAGTGGACAAATACAGGGTTGGAAAAATTGTTTCCTGCATTTCAGCTACAGCATCCTGCAGCTGTAAATTTGTCTTTTCACCCTCTGTTTCTCCATTAAACTTTATTACCTACCCTGGCCCCTTCACATACTCAGATAACAGAGTAAGACAAACCTTTTCTCCCTCCACTTCACACAAGCACAGCAATTCCAAAGGCCTTGGACTTGCCTATGTCAATTTGTTCCAGACACCACAAAAAGTGGTCCTCACTGAGGACCATTCTCCTACCAGATATCAATTTTCATGCCTCAATCTTCAGAATTGTCCCAGTAAACAGACATTTTTTTCAACCGTACACAAACCTATCTTGAACACAAAAAAAATGACTGAAGTGGTTTGACTAAAAGGTTACAGAAATTTAGCCTAGGATACCACAGTAACAAAGGCTCATCTCCATAGCCCAAACTTGCAGAAAATTATAAGCAACTGAAAATGAGTGTTTCAAATGGAAGTGTTATGCAACATGAATGACAGTGACCTGAAACGCCCAGAGCAGACTATTCCCCTCTCCAACATCCATCTTTAGCAGCACAGGAAATGTTGGAGGCCTGAAAGAAACAGCCATTTCCAGCTTGGAGAAAGAACAGAGACACAAAACCATGTAGCACTTGAGTATCTTTTTGGGCCCTTGCCTTACCAGAATATTTTTGGAAACGGGAGAAGTTGAAATGAGGTGTCGTTTTCCACAGCAACCCTTACAGCAAAGCCTCGGACTCACCTCAGGCCGTACAGGACGGTCCCGTCAGGATGGAGCCGAATCATGCGGTTCTTCACTGTCACCCCGTGCAGGAAGGACTTCTTGTCGTTCAGGAAATAGGTGTCAGGCAGCCAGAGCTGGTCAGCCACCCGGTTGTCCAGGGTCAGGTTGAGAGGAAGGTCGTTGTAGGCCAGGCGTTTGTCCCGCCAGCTCTGCTGGAAGTACATGGTGATGGTGTAATCCTGGGAGAGAAACGGGCACACGTCAGCCTGGGGCCACTGCCGACACCTCTCCTAATTCCTTGGCACCTGAGTGTTTGAGTCCACACCTCCAACACTTTTTGTTTTGTTTTGGTTTGGTTTTGTTTTTTGTTGGGTTCGTTTTCTTTTGGTTGTTTTTTTTTTTTTTTGAGGGGTGTGTGCTGGGATTTGTTCTGTGAGAATGGGAGCAAGCCTGAGTTTTGGGGGCAAAACACCATTATGTGACTCCAGCCAAGCAAAACTGCATCCCACTCCTGCTGAGAGCCTCTCTGCACCACCAGGAGCAGTTCAGGCTACAGGAGCACCAAAGGGTGTCAACCAACAGCAGCTACCCAGCAAAGACTTCCAGGGTTGTTCTCCCCCTTGCCCCACATAAAGGTCACAAGAATGCCATCCACTCCCATCCAGGGTAGTTGGGGAAAGGCAGTTTTGTTTTCAGCAGAAGCTGAGGCCATCCCAAAGGGCACAGGGAGAGCCTCAGCTCCAGGCCAAGGCTCCAAGGTGGAGCCAGGCCAGCTGTGACAGGCTCTCAGCACTTGCCTCGCTGTAGGAGCTAAGTTGGGATTTCCTCATGGTTCTCAGGAAGGGACATACAGGGAGGAAATCTGTCATCAGTGGAGCATGACCCACTGGGAAAGGGGCAGTTCCCTGAAAAATTCCTCATAAATTTGGATATCAGGAGGAATTTCTCGATGGAAAGGGTTGTTAAACATGGGAATGGAGTGCCTAGGGGGGCAGTGGAGTCCCCACCCCTGGAGGAGTCCAAGGAGCAACTGCACGTGGCACTCAGTTCCATGGTCTGGCTGACAAAGCAGGGGTCAGCCACAGGTGGAACTCAGTCTTAGAGGCCTTTTCCAGCCTAAATAATTCTGTGATTCCCAAACCATCCCCAGCTAGCACAATTCCACACGTATCTCCTGCTCCCCTCCTATCCAAGAGAGGAAAGGTGACACTTAAAACTGTTGCTAACACAAAAATTTTATAGAAGGGAGAGTGAGCTGTTTGATGGCTGTAGCTCTGCAAAAACCAAACCCATTGCTGGGCACATCCAGGGCACATCCAGAGGCCTCAGATCAGCCTGTCCAGAGGCACAGTATGGTGCCACATAACAGAAGAGTTTCTTCTTCTCAGGTAAACAAGCAGTATAGGAAGGAGTCTTGTACACACCAAGGACAGGAAACATTCTCAGGAAACATTCTCGCAACACATCTTAAATAGGCTGGGAGATGAGATTTTTTGGGGTAAACCAGAAAGCATTAAAATAACAGGATGTTGATTAGGAAGTGGGCACAAGTCCTGTTGTCAGTGACCCTACAGAAGTCAGAGATTTTTCCCGAAGTCTTTAAATAAAAGGTATTTTTTGCAAATGATCTAGAACAGGTGGGATCAGACACATTGTCTCCTCCCAAGCAGTCCCTGCAGTGCCACTGGAATCCTCTGGACCACATGAATTTGCAGGATGAGCCTTTCTGCTCTGCAAGTCCCAGCTCTGTGCGAGGGGCTGGTGAGGAGCTTGCTCATGCACCAACATCTGGGCTGAGCACTGAGGCATCTGCCTGCCTGTCTTCTCCCACAGACTTCATTCAAAACCACGTTTGATTAACACCTCTGAAAACAAGCTCAAATAATCTCACGTCACAGATAATGCCAGCTTTTGGGTATCTAACTATGATTCAGAAATCCAGACCCACATGCAGATTCGAAAGGTCACAGAGTAAATCTGTGATGTACACCAGATACAGAGCTATATCTGTCGCTTTCTGTGCTGTCTTGAAAAGAACAAAGACACAGTGGCAGCTTTCTGGCCAAGGAACTGTTTTGCTCTGCTTTTTAAAGGACTGTAAACTCCTTCCTCAGAAGCCTCACAGTCCTTCTCTCTGAGGCACAAACATTTTGGTCAGGGCCCTGCAAAGGGAGATGCTGTCTCCAGCATCCCTCCCAGGGCGCTTGGGGCTGCACTGCAGTGAGTGCACAGAGGAGCAGAGCACCCAAATTCCTGAAGCCTCTTACCCCCTGTTGGTAACAGTCTCATCCCCTGCCCGTGGGGTACTTGGCTACAGAGGCATCATTTCCATTCCCCCTTTGAGAACTCCCCCCCCACATCTTGGTGAGCTCCTTTGCTGACCTGCATTTTCCTAATCCTTGACAGAGCCCTGCAACACCTCACCCCTAACCAGGCCACCCTGTTGTCACTGCAGGCTCCTGCCAGCCTTCAGCAGCAGCAGGCAAGAGGTGGCACTGACCTCCAGAAGACAAAAAGGGCAAGCTGCTTACAAAGTGAACAATGCACCTTCTAAACACATCCTCTCTATTCCCAGCACTGACGGGAACAAACTCAGAGGGGTGCAGAAAGAAAAGCCTACGCCCTAGCCATCAGCTAGATGAGGTTCTTCAGGTGCAGAGACCTTCCTGGGGAGGAACAGCCAGCCCAGCACAGGGCTGAGATCTGTTCTCCAACCTTCCTGGGTTTCTTGGCACAACTGATTTCTCTGGGCAGCACCATGGAGGTGAGCACTTGATAATTGTGGTTCGTGCAGCTCCCTCAGCCTATCTCTCTCTGCTGATTCCCGTGCTCCACTTCTTGTTCTGCTGCTCTCATAACATTGTTGAACAGCAGGAAGGATTTCTGGGCAGAAGGAAGAGCAGGGCAGGTGGTCAGCCCTCCCTGGAAGGACACTGGCATGGGATGGGCACAGAACCAAGCTGTGGGGAAGAGGGACAGGCCAGAAAAGGGGGACTTTTCTTCCGGGTTATATTTCACAGTTTATTCTTGGAAAGGGAACACCAGGAAAAGACAAAGGATTTGGGGGTCTGGGCTTCTTTTAACAGGACTTCTTGGGAGGGTGGGAGTTTTGGAAGGAACCAGTTATTATTCACAGCTAGCCAACTTACAAACTTTCTACAAATCAGGGCTAGACAAGCTAAGATAAGAAATAACAGACACAGACATCTTCAAATTCCAAGCAGTAGGGAGTGAACCTGCGGAGGAGGGGGCTCACAGGGTGGACTCGGGAGCACGGGGAGGGAGGGGGAACTCCCCAAGCCGACAGCAGGGGAAAAATGCCACAACAGGCAGGGGGATGGAGGGTCTGACAGGGCCTCTACAGCAAGAGGAGCAGAATCCAGGAGAGGAAGCAGTGAGCTTGCCTTGCCCTTCATCCCCCATTTCCTGGTCAGGCAGTTATGAAGAACCCATGTGCCACCCTAACATCACATCCTGGCCAGGCTCCAGAGCTGCTGAGATCTTAATCACAGCCTTCCCTCCAGAGGCACATGCAGCAATGGCCAAGGGTGACATCGTTCTGCAGAAGCAGAATGGCCAGATGGAGCCAAGGCATGTGGGGTTCATAGGTTCAGGAATCAGAAGTAATGAGCCCGATTTTCCTCCAAGTCTTGGATGATGATGCCTTTGTTGTGGGGTTTTATCTGTCACTGGGCTAATATGAGGCTTTCCCAAACCACCCACTAATCCATGACACTCACAAGCCTGCTGATGCCACAGATATTACACAAGCTGGGTTTCCCAGAATCACCAGCTGACAGCAAGCTGGCCAATTCACCAGGTTCAGTGGAGAACTTGGAATTCAAACACACCTGGAGCTCGCACACCCTTCCAGCTCTTCCTTCCAGCTGAGGCATTTTGGTGGGACAACACAGCTGGATCTTCCTGCTGCCTGTGCAAGGGGTAACTGAGGGGTTTTCCCCTCTGCACACACACCCAGTAAGCAGATGGATGCTGCTGGAAGGGCAAGCGAGAGCTGCAGGAAAATCTGACTTTCACTTGCCTCTAAGCTGACAGCCTAGACCCTCTCCACCACTGCACCAGCACAGCTCCAGCAGCAACAAAGGTGCTTCCAAATGATGGATCCCACTGGGTCTTTGTGGAGGACCATAAAATGCTCAGGCAGGGCCGGAGTCTGGCCATGGCCATCACAGATGGGGCAAGGATGGGAGATTGTGGGGAGCTGCCAAGTTAATCTGCACTGGAGGAGAAGGCAGGACCCACACTGGAAGGGGAACACACTGTGCAACCTCCTGCTTCATCTGGTGCCTGCTGGGGGAGGAGAGACAAGGCTGGAAGAAGGGAGATACCAATCCTCATCAGAAACCCCCAGGTCGCACTGCACTTTGGAAAGTGTTCAGCATGAACCTGGAATTCATGTCTAAAAAAAAAAACCAAGGCTGGGACAAGGCAAAAGGGGCTTTTGAAGGTTGGATATGACCAGAAATTGCATGTCTCCCCTTGTTCTCCCTTTTTCCATCCCACGGAAAGGAAAGCTTTGCAAAGATACCTGCAAACTCTGCCCAGCTGGGCTTTGCTACCAGAGCTCAGCTGGCCATGTCAGACTGCCCCTGCCCTGCCCAGCATCCCTCTGTGGGAGGCTGAAATGCCAGAATCAACAGCTCTGGCCAGGGGGAAGCTGGGTTTCAGCCCTGCTGAGGCTCACTGACCTAAAAAGCACGTGCCTCTTTGCTAAAAGGGTTTGTGTGTTTCCAAGCAGGCCTCTCCTCCATCTCTGCCCTCCCAGCAGTGGCCAGATCCCTCAGTTTGTCCCCAAACTCTGGTACCCAGCAGCTCCCAGCCCTTTCCCTGCCTGCAGCAGCATCCCCGAGCTGCTGTCCCGTCCCAGCTGTGTGTGTGATGGCTCTGGGCACCACAGCTCCCCTCTGGAGCCCGGATCACACCTGAGCCTGCTGGAGAGCTGGGAAGCTGCTGAGCCTGGCTGTCCAGAAGAGATCCCTGCCCATGCCCAGCTCTGTGCGAGCTCCCAGCGCCAGCCCCCCCGACACCATCGCTCCCCAGTTTTCCAAAGCCTTCCCAAAGGCTTTCCAAAGGCTCTCTTTCTCTCTCCTCCTGCCTGCTGAGTGAGGCACACAAGGCAGAGGTGAGAGCTGGCAGGCACTCGTGGTGCAGAGATGCTCCCCTGTGAGCAGAGCCCACCCAGAGGGACACAAAAAATACTGCAGAAGGATGACCTGGGGAGTGTTGGAATGACGGGGAGCCCTACCAGGACAGGAGTGCTAAAATCCATCTCCAGATGAGAGGATACTGATAATTACAGCCTTTCCTGAAGCTCATCTGAGACCCCACAACCAAAGATGGTGTACACTGTGAGCGGCTGGAATGCTGACAAGGCAGGGGCATGAATGGAGGAAGGTATTTCCTGCAGAACCCCAGAGGCAACAAACTCAGCCAAGCATGCACAGGGATTCCCCAGACTCTCAGAGGACAGGGCAGAGAAGTCTGAGGGAACAGCAGCTGAGTCACAGCAAGAAGGGAAATAAGCTGGCACCAGAGGTATGAATTCAAGAATGGATTTCCACTGGCTCATTTTCTAAACACCTTTATTAACATCTATCCTATAAGCTGCTTCTCCTCCTCCATCTCCCAGAGCCCCTTTTGGGAGTGAAATGCTCCTTTGGAAGCAAAGCTGGGCTGGCCCTGGACCCCTCCCCACTGGTGCTGGCTCTGTGCAGCCCGGGAGCAGAGATGAACCCACTGTCACACAACAGCAAAGCTGCCTCTTGGAGGGTCCCAGGTTAAGATGCCAGATCTGAGCATAGGAGCAAACACAATTGTGCAGAGGAAGGCAAATTTTGGTGGGGACCAAGGCAGTGACTTGTGAATCCAAGGGAGGGGATTAATACAGGAGAGGAGCTGCTCCTGCCGTGGGGAGCACAGGCTGGGTGCTGCTGGAGCAGTAACAGACAGGAGGGCAGGAGGAAGCTGGAGCTTGGAGGTAGCAGGTATTATCTGAACCCACCATAACTCCCTGAGGACACACAAGAGTTGCTTGTGGGCCAGCCAGGGCTGTTAAATGATGTGCAGGGATGTGCCCAGAGCACCAAAGGTCACAGCGCTTTGGGGAGCCAGCTCAGGCTGGGAACCTGAACTTCCTTGTCTACAAATCAAAGAACAGCAAGGGGTGGACAGGAGCACTTAAGGCACCACAGGACATCATGTCCCTTTCTGTCACTGCAGTCAGAGGAGGGATACAAAATGAAGCAGCCCTTCCTCTGCTGCAGTCCTGTGTTGGTGTGCAGGACACAAACATGCTGTGAACCCAAGTGGAGCTCTTACAAATGTGTTTGTGTTGGTTTTGGAGTCACAGGTGTACTGTGTCAGACCAAAAGTCTTTATACAGTCATAGCCTGTCTTCAGTAACAGGAAAGAGAATGGCAGGAAGGAATATAAGTTTAAAAGGGTCTTTGTAGTGATACTTAACTCTACAGCTATTTGGACTAAAGGATCTCCTCAGTCAGAGCCGGTACCTTCTTAATTGAAGATCCTCAGTTTCTCTTGTGAGAGCTTCTCTCATTTCTCAGCATATTCAACCTTTGGCATCTGCAATCTTGTGGCCTGAGTTCCACAGCTGAGTTCTTCACTGTATGCACTTCACTTTAAACAGGTACAAATCAGGTTTTCTCTTTCCCAACTCCCTGTAGTGCTTGTATTAAACTGGTAAACAACCACAACCTTGTGCTCTCGGGCTCACAGCGTCCCACCTCCTTTTAGACACTTCAGGGTTACTCATCAGAGCACAAATAACCACAAACACTCTCAGAAGTAGTTGAGAGGCTCTGATAGAGGCAGGAGGCAGCAAGGCAGGGAGAACTGTTGCAGGGGTTAAGCACAGAGCAGAGCTCTGGCAGAGTTCAGCAATGGGCTGTTGTACAAGAATAGACTGAAGGCAAGGTAATGGAAATAACTTTCCACAGAGCCTGTGCAAATAGATGTTACAAAAGCATGAAGTCAGGAGCATAAGAGTATTTTGGAAGGTCTAAGCATTAATATGGAAAATAAATTCAAGTTGTTACGGAAAGGAACTCACAGGAATGAATAGCTCAAGGATGCTGAGCCTGCTGGTGCAAGGCTCCATCTTCCAACTCCTCCCATATTTGAACAGAACTCCCAGGCAGCTGCTCCCTAAATCCCCAGCACAGCCCCCAAGAGACACACATTGTGGGCAGGCTGGGTCAGATCATTTTCCTTCGTGCTGTGACCTAGAGAACCCTCAGCACTGAACCAGTCCAGAGGCAGAAGTGTGCAGGCTCATTAGGGGCTCCACTAGACTCAGGCACCAGGACCAGAAATCGAAAGAATAATGCATGTGGAGAGGTCAAATATTTGCTCAGAATACAGCAATTCTGGCAACACAGATATTGCCTGTGCCTGGTCCATTTTTGTGGATGACAAATGAGTTGGATACCTTTCAGTGGGGCTTTGAAAGTGAAGGTGACTGTTCCAGGCTGCTACTGGAGGCTGTTTCACCAAGCACTTGTAAGGAACTGGGAACAATAACTTTTCTGCAGGGGAGAGAGTGCACTGCTCTTCTTCTGCTGAGGACTCTGGGCATGAGGGATAAAGGAGGTTTTGCAACTCACCTCTAGCTCTGGCTGTACCACTTGACTTTTTTGCTGCCTGACTTTGATAAAGAACCTCCTTTTGGAGAAGCAACCAAATAAAAGTCTTTCCCTATATAAGCAAATGACATATGGTCTCCTTGTCCAAGATCACAAAAGAACATTAGGAAAGCCAAGATGCTCCAGAAAGAGGGAGAAAAATGGAACATCTGACTTAGTAAAAACCAAGCTGCCACTGCCAGAGACTAATGAACAGTTTGCTGGCTTCAACTTCTTTGATGATTAAACACCAGCTCCTGTTCCCGTCATTCTTGGGAAAGAAATTAAAGGACAAAGTAGTCCTCAAGTATGTTTCAATTGAAGGAGGGGATAGGAGAAATAAGAGGAATTGTTTTGAAGGGGAGAAGACAGGATCTGCCTGCAGTCAGCTGCAAGGAACTGGAGCGGTGTAAAATGTACAGGAATGTACAGGAATGTACAGGAAGGACTGAGCACAATGACCACAGCCCTTCCTCAGCAAGCTCATCAAAGACATCCACTTAGCCCTCACAAGGGATTGTCCATCTCCAAACAGATAAATCAAGGCTTTCCAGACCTCAACGTGCACCAGTTAACCTGCCATAAGTAAACACCTGCCTTCCCAGCCCTGAGACAGCACAGAGTCAGTTCAAAAATTTCACCTTTGCTTGGGGCAGGAGGCAGCAGCTTTTGTACTTACTGTACTTTTCATGGGGAGAGCATCCTGCCAAAATGCTGCTTTTAATTTCTGTTTTGGTGCAAGTGCCAGTGCCCAGCTTACAAGTCTGAAGTTCTGCATGACAGCTGTTGTACATAAAGTGACAAATATTTCGAGTACTGCCCTTCTCCCTACGCTTCAGCCTAGCAGGCAGGAAAGACACAATTTTTTTCCACCTTCCTTCTTTTTGAATAGCCATGCCAGCACTGGCTTGGGAATCAGGAGGAGCACTCTTCCAGCAGTGCAAGGAAGGGTTGGCTTCTAGGACATACTCTGTGCCCTTCTGTGCTGCAGGTCTGTGTGCTCTTGAACTCATTTTCTTCAAGACCTGAGAAGTACTTTGCATGGATATGTTCCCCTCACTAATCTGATCTACTTTTGTAGTAATTTGCATGTGTTTAATTGCTGAATGCATGACCAGAAACTGGGACAGGTGTCGGCAATATCCTCAACAGCTCAGGGTGTGCGGGGAAAGTGTGGCTTTGTTGCCCTATTTCTCTCCTGCCTGGCCCTATCCCTGCAGCACCTGGAACGGTGCTGGCCCTGCAGGTGTCAGCTAGAGGACACAGCTGGGTCCTGAGCCAAAGGGATCTGCTGTGACAAGGCCTTCAGAGTCCTGAGCCTGGACCTCAGTGCCCTGTGTGAGCAGGAGGCAGCACCACGTGTCACCTGCTGAACTGCCCCAGTCCTGCTGGAAGCAGAGAAAAAGAGGAAAGAGCCAGAACTGATGGGCACAGGGAGGAGCATCACCTGCTCCACGAGCACAGGCGAAACAGCAACCTTGCTCAGAGTCACAGGCAGCAATCCCAAAATCACCACCTGCAGCACATCTTCCTCAGGCAAGCGCTTTGAGAACAATGCCAGGCACTTTCTGCCCTTGAGCCATGAAATCTGTGAGCTGCTGCACACCATTCCTGCTGGGCTGCTCTCCTCACTCTGTCCCCCAAGTGCCAGCAGAGCAGAGGGGACAAACCCAGAGCCCCTTCTGCCCCCAATTGTCCTGTTTCTGCACCACCAGCTGGATTGCTCTCAAAACCCAGCACAGCCTGAGAAATTGCCTTTTCCAGAGAGTAGTCTCTCAATGGGGACACATTTTTGTTTCCTGTAGCTTGCCATGGCAAACCAGCACAGAAGGGCACGCTTTGGCCAGACACCCACCTAAGGGCAGAGAAGCAAGACCATACATAAAGTTTGGGAAATTCAGGAATTTGACCATTTTGGGGGCAGAAGAGGATGCTGTTACACGGTCTTCTAATCCTAGATGGGCTCAGAACCGACAGGGAACTCACATTTGTGTTTTGCTAGAGCATCAAATGTCTCCAAATGGCTGCTCCAAGCCTTCCCAAGTCCCTTCTCTCCCTTTCCATATTTACTTAAGGCAGAATCTTAACCTAGCCCCTTGTGTTAACTCTCTTAACCTCCCCCAGGCATGCACAAGGCCACCATGCCACAGTGTGGGACACACAAGCATTGATGCCTGATCTCTGTGGAGTCCCAGAGAATAATTATGACCAGGCATTGCAGAGCTGGGAAAGGGAATCCGAGAACTTGCTTTTATTACGAGACACTTTCTGCTGTGAAGTGCTTGGTGATTTAAAACAGGTTATGCTGACCCACCACAGAAAACCCTGGTGCTTTCCAAGGCCATCTTCACCTTCCACTGTTGAGCTGCACTAATCCAGCTCTACCCCACTGCCTTCCACAGTGCTGGTGCCTGAATTCTCCCCTTCCCTCTCCTTCCTGCCTTTCAGCCTGTGCTGCCAGTGCTCTCCTGGACACACATATTGGCATATCTAATATACAGCCATGAAAGCTCAAAAATGCTTTTAATAATTACTTGGTATTTAATTAAACATGCAACAACCAGCCTATTAGAGTAAATTAAATCTGAGTGAGACGTTTGAACGGTGACTAGTGAAGATATCAGTTTCTAAAGCTCTCAGAAGGATGGAGGAAGAAAACTGGATTATGTCAAGGGAAAGTAAATGCTGGAAGATGAGTGATGTTTCCTAAACCTTCCCCCCACATCTCTGGGCAAGTGCTAAGTGTGTAAACAGAGAAATTATTTTTTCCTCCCTGAGGAAAAAAATGAGACAGAGCTTGTGATTCCCTGTGCTGTCAAGACCTCCAATGCAGTTTGGGGCTGCAGAGGTAGGAATGCATGTTATAAATAAAGCAATATTATTACTTTACATGGCAAAATAAAATGTGGTATATCCAGCTCTGAGCATCAAAACCACGAGACTCTGCAACAATATCAAGGCACACAGGGCTTTGAAGACATTGTTTTAACTTAGGGAAGGAAGGTTTCCTCCTTCAGGTTCTGAAAATTGCCAGGAAGATGTTATTTCCCAGGAGTTAGCCAGAGGCAAACAAATCCTTTAAATCATTTAAGACAACTAGCACCTCCTGAGTGAAACCATCACCTCAGCTAGGCTGGCACTGATTGGCTTGACCAAAAACTTAGACTTGTGTTTGTTTCCTGTAGAAGGTAAAGTTTGATCACGCAGGAAGGATGAAAGAGATGGTGAAGAGCAGAACAGATTTCTGGCAGGGGGGTTCAGTTATGGTCTCAGCACAGAGGATGGCAGCCCTGGGGTTGGAAAAGCAAGGCCTGCTTTCCAACAGGAACAAGCAAACTGGATGGAAACCATTTCACCTGCAAACCCTCAGACTCCTGCAGCCAGAGCTCTGTACCTGGGGTGACTTTCTGCACGTGAATATTCTGCACAGCTGTGTCTGTGGCCCCTGAGGTGATTCCCTCCTCAGGGAGAGGGAATGGTGATAGAGGAAAGGGCCAGCAATCAGCTTTATCAGCTGTAGCATGGCCAGAGCACTGCCCAGTCATGCTGGGACAGCAAGAAAGAGCAGGGGTACCAATGGATCTGTTCTAGGAAAGAATTTCTACTGTCAAGGTTACTGGAAGTAGCAATCATGAGGGATGGATGATGGATACCTCCTCCTCCATCCATGGGTTATTCCAAGGGATCCAGCCCAGGCTGAGGCCAGCAGCAGTGCCCACCACATGGACCACGCTGGCCCTCTCCCCCTTCATCCATCCCAATCCTCAGAGTGGGATCACAGACCTGATGGGTGGGTGCTGGTGACACTGCAAACAGCATTCACACTGCAGCTGTACGAAATGCTCTGATTCTGCTGAACAAGTCAAGCTTATTACAGGATGCATGAAGGGAAAGAAAAAAAGAGAGGTTTCAGCAGGCTGTGGAGGTCCACAAGCAGAGCAGGCTTTGACTTCACAGCCAACTGGATGGGGAGAACAAGCTGCAGTCCCTGTCCACGCTGAGTGAGTGCTTGCTGCAGCACCAGGACCAACAGTCCTGGAGCCAAGGAGCTCTATTTGCAGAGCTGGCAGGGAGCCCACATGAGCTCAGTAAATAAAGTATCCAGATAATAAAAATACCCAAAAGCACTGTTTATTTTTTTTGGTTTTTTTTCTGAGGGATCTGATATGGAGAGAAGCATGGGGCAAACCCATCCCTCCAGAAGAGTGGAACACACAGAAACTGAAGGCTCTGATGGCTCACAGCTAAATACCTGACACTCCTTCTTGGGGCAAACAGCCTTGGGACTCAGGATAACAAGGCTCAGACAGGAGTTTCTGTACTGTAAAACCTCAAGTTCCCTTCAAGCCTAGCTACAAACTCTTGGTGGATAAAAGGGCGAGTTCTTTGTGCATCAGTGACCTAGGAAAGCATCAGAGGAGGTGGTCAGGGACACAGAAGGCACAGGCTGCCTTCCCTGCAGTCACACTGAGGATATAGGAGATGCTGGGGCAGCCAGGTGCTGCAGAGGGAAAAGGAGCTGAGATCCACCCTGTAAGCAGTGAGCGTGTTCTGGCCTTGCTTCCCTCCTCACCAGAGCCTCAGATGGGAGCTCAGCACACCCTGGGAAATGCAAGCAGGGATGTATGGGACAGCATGCTCAGCCTGGTGACCCAGCACACGCTGGAACAGGCAGCAGGAGAGCAGCTGTGCACACCTGGGAGGGACCAGGGGATCTTGTCTTTTACTCCCTCCTCTGCCATTTTTTCTGGCTGGGGCTGGCCTGAGATTCTGTTTGTGCCAGGGCAGCAGGGACTACCCCACAGCTCATCCCACATGCACGCATGCCCTCCTTCCCCAAAACGATCCCTTCATCTGACTAGAGGACCTCTCTGGATCTCCAAACAGCTCAGCAGACCCTCTTCCCTCTACCATCCCTTTTCCTTGAATGTTCCTTTTTCTCTGTAGCCTAGCAACTCAGCACAGACTCAGAATATTAACATCTCCTGTCCCCACACACGATCTTCTCCAGAGGCCTGAAAAATGTGATAACAGAGAGGCTGAGAGGGGTAGGAGCAAACATGAGAGATGTGGGGAGCGTGCAGGGAGCCTCTCCCAGCATTCAGAAACAGCAGAGCCATTCAGCTGTCGGATCTGCCACCTTCACTTAACATGTACATAACATATAGAGCTATTTATAGCTCCATTTATTTACATATTCAAATAGCAGCACGACACGCAAGCACTTGTATTTGGATTTAGGTTCTATATTGAGGTACTGGCACTCTTGCACAAATACATTCTCTGTTGCTGGGTGCTTTAAATGTATAGATGACAGGATGTCAGAAGGTCAGATGCTCAAGGTCTGATTCGGTTTTCAATCAAATCAGATGAAGCTTTCACTTGGGGGGAAAGCTACTTTAGCATTCTGCAGTAATCCTCTCCAATGCTGCAACATTGCTATTGAAACAGGTGGCAGTTTGGAACATTGCTCTCAAATAGAGCCAGCTTTTTAATACATGTATATGTATATAAAATATATATATAGGCTGGGGGAGTTTTGCCCATGTAAAAACATGAATAAAAATTTAAGGAAGGGGGGGGGGGGGGGGGTGGGGGGGTGTGGAATTATTCCAGGCAGTTTCCTGCAGTAGGAATTCTAACTACTACAGGAATGCTGGGGTGCAAGCTGAAGTGGTTCATACCAGCACCATACAACACTGACATGTTCAGAGCTAAAGATAACTCGGCTGCTAGAGGAACAGATGGAGCACTGCAATGCATAGCCCTGTTCAGCTGAAAGCACGCTGCAAACCATCCAGCCACAGCCTCTCCTCCTCCCCAGCACGACTCCTCTCCTGGCGTGGGGTGCACTCACCTCCCAAGTGCACACTGAACTTGGCCTTTTCTGGGTGTGCACCGAAACGGCCCCGCTTGGGAAGCTGCCTAGTGAGCCAAACGTGGGAGCTCTGCTTCTGAGCACCACAGCAGGGCTGGCTCAGCCCTCCCCAGCCTTGGACTTGTCCTGGAGGACTCGCAGAGCTGCTCCTCAGGGAGAGCAGCACCGTGGACAGAGTCACAGTGGGGGATTCACGCTCTTGACAAGCGTTGCCACCGCGTTTTATTCGCGCTGCAAACCCCAAGGTCTGGGCTGCGAATCGGCCAGGTCACCCCACAGCTTTCCCATAACCCAGAATTTCCCATTATGTAGATGAGAAGCATTCTGGAAACTCTCCCTTTAAGATATCAGGTGAATGCTGAAACATGCCCAGGAGAAAAAAGCAGAGTAGAATAGAAAGCTTCAGGGGCAAGAGAGAGAATCATTCCCTTGTCCAGCAGTTCAGTCTTTCCTCAACTGAGAGCTTGCTCCAGCAAGGTTCCCACAGTTCACTTCCTACTTATGGCCAAATCATGCCATTTGGCCAAGAAAAATATTCATTCAAGGTCATCATTGATGTTGAAAAAGTCACAGCCCATCAGCACAAGCACGGGGGAGCCCTTTTTGGGGAAGCCACAGAGCTGTTCCCTGGCACGAGGAGAGCCTCAGGCTGTCTGGTGGCAGGACTGCTGCTCCCTGCTCCACAGGCACCGAGTCCTTGAGACCTCTGTCTCCAAAGGAATTCCTGGGGCTCTGTGCAGATCCAGCTTCCAGCTGGCATTTGGAGAGACTGCATGGTGATCTTTGGCTTGTTACTTAGCAACTGGTCTCTAAGTAGTAGTGAATTTACTGGGCTGTCACTGCAGTGGAAGCAGTACCGGGAGCAAGGGCACGGGGAGAGTTTTGTCATGGGAATGGGATAACTTGTGAAGTATTATGGAAGGCAGGTGAGATTTTTCCCTTCTACAAGTTGCCATAAATGCAGTAAATATTGACATATGAGTCACACTGACCTATTTTCTAGCTTTTAAGCCGGGACAATCTCTTTGCAACTGATTTCAGAAGCAGTGAATGGGGAGCACTTCAGGCCCCTCCACGAGTTCACTGTATTCTTGACTGTTTTATGCAAGCCCTTTGGAAGAACCATCCCCATCTTTCAGGCAGACAGGGGACCATTCCTTGTTTAAACTTTAGCACCCAATCCCCCCACCACCACTCAGCAGAGCACCCCTGAGGCCAGATGCTTTCCTTGTCCTCACACACGACTTCAGTCCAAGGGATGTTTCAGCACATCCAGTGGGAATTCTGGTAAAGAAAGGCATCCTGTGATGTGAGCAGGTGTCCACATCTGATCCTTGACTTTTGTCAAGTGTCAGTGACAAAAGTGCCCTTTTGACCAGTGTCAGTGCTGGTGAAAGTCACCCTAAGCCCCAGCAGTCACAGGATATTGCTGCTGCAAGGATAAAAAATCCTAACCACAAATCTAATGATGGCAGGTGAGGTGGGTGGCTGACATCAGCTTTGCAAAGGTGTTTCTGGAGCTCAGTGGATTTCTACTCTTGCCCTCTCTCCAAGCCACAGAGCAGGCACTTGGGCCTCCTGCAATCAAGAGCATCTCAAAGCTGCCAAGTCCAGCGTGGTTTGGAGGTTACTCTCTACCCTGCCAGTCATCTTCTACTCCTCCAAACATCCCTCTAGCAGCAGGAAAAAGCATCAATATGCTGCTGCTTTCCCTCAGCCAGCCAAGTGGTCGTGTGTGTCCCGCTTCCTACTGCTGGAGGAGCAAAGTCAGCCCGTCCCCAGGGTGACTGTGACTGATGGCAGTGTGCACAGGGACCTTTGCCTTCCCTGGTAGCTCTTCCCTTCAAGAAAATGCTGCTTCACACGTGCAGAACCAGCACTCTTTGATTTCCCAGCCATCCCACGCACTGCAGCCCCACCCAGCAGGAGCTGAAGGGACAAGAGCTGTGTGAGCCCAGCTGTGCTGAGGCACCATCAGCAGAGGAAGGCACAGGCCCTGGCCAGCCCTGGAGAAACCTTTCCTCCCAGCTGTCTGTTGCTATACCCTGGTTTATCAGAGCACACAGAAGCCCCTTGTGTATAAAAAAAAGCACATAACCCTCACCTACCCATGCCTGTAGGGAAAGCACTCCCCAAGCCAGAGCTCTATCACCCCTACCATGAACAGATCAAGACTCACAGAATCATTAAGGTTGGAAAAGACTCCAAAGTCATCAAGTCCAACCTTTGACAAAATACCCCCATGGCCACTAATCCACACCCCAGACTGCCAGGTCTGCTTGGTTTCTGAGCACTGCCAGGGATGGTGACTTTCCCACTTCCCTGGGGAGCCTGCTCAAATCCTTAACCACTCATTCAGTGAAAAAATTTTTCCTGATATCCAGCATGAATCCCCTCTGAATCCTTTTCCACCACCAAGGCCCCACAGCACCCTCTGCTACTTACAAAATTTCCATCCCAGGAGCCTCCAGCAATCCAACAGGACTTTATCCCCTGCAGCACCATGGCAGGGCACCATCTGTACCTCAGCACCAACGCTGCCTCCTAGTTTTCCCATATTTTGGCAGTCCTAAATATTCAGTAGCCTTGAATGCCAAGATGTAATGCATACACACACACAGAGTTTAGATCCCACAGCATCACAGGGCTGGGGATACCCAAGGCTACAGAGAAACATTTGCAGCACTGGAGTGTCATGTCATACTTGTATCTCACAGCATGCAACTCCAGAAAACTCTGGCTGTAGGATTTAAGTGCTTTGACCTTTGCTTTTTAAAAACATTTGGATACCCAAGGACATAGCTATCTGTATGTCATTTCTCCATTGAAAAGAGACAGCAACAAAACAGAACGTTTTCAATTAAGAGTAAGGAAAACATTGACACATTTGAAGAGAGTAGATGGTACTAAAAGGCACAGCATAATAGTAGAACTTTCTTCTATAAAATCTTGGTTTTTAAAGCTCAAGACATCTGCACCAATGGAAAATCCTTCTCAAGGGCACATTGCATTGCAGCAGGGTTTGTCCAGTATTGCAGGTGTACATATATTCCAGTGAAAACAGAACTGCAAAGCCTGTTCAGCACAGATTCCACCACAAAGTCTGTTTCAAGCATGCCCAAAAGATGGAAAATTTGACGTGGTGAGAAGAGTGATGCCCCAGTGATGATGGGGTAACAGGTTGACCAGGATGAACTATCCTGGTCAAGAACACTCTAACACAAAACCTTCTTGGAGTCCACACCATTTTGGGTTAAAAGCCAAATGAAAACCCTTACAGCTCGTGGCTGCATTGAGACATGCTTTACATCTCTCTTGAACAGGGAAATCTGCCAAACCAGACAGCTTGTTTTTCAAGCAAGCTTCGAGAAGTTGGGAAATAAGAGCCACAATGCTTCCTGCCGTAACCTCCAAGACATCCAGTGTTGTATGCCAGCGCCAGAGCAGTCACTCCAACAAGGCACAGCCTGGCAACAGGGGCTGGGAAGCAGTGAGCCACTGGAAGAGGCTGCCCAGAGAAGCTGTGGCTGCCCCTGGATCCCTGGAAGCATCCAAGGCCAGCTTGGATGTGATTTGGAACAAGCTGTGGTAGTGGAAGGTGTCCTGGTTTGGAACGAGATAAGCTTTAAGTCCCCTCCAAGCCAGACTGTTCTGTGATTCTCTGAAATAAAACATCGAGGTCAGCTTTGCCAAGCACCCTGCCCTGACCCCTAACCCCTCCCCACTGCAGCCTGTCCCTCAGGAAAAAGGAACTGGCAATCCCACAGGCATCCTTCCTTTCACAGCTCTATTCCTGCAAACGTTTCTCTCTGGAAGCCTTGTTTCCTACACTAGCCCTCTGCAACAATCCTCTTGTAACTTTTCAACTTGTCACCAGGTTTATAAAACTTTAAAGCTGGTGCTATAACAAACTGAAATGATGTTATTGCAGATGTAGGAGAGCATCTTGGGATGAATAAATTATAGGAGCCACAAAGAAATCATGACTATAATGGCTGGATGCTCCGAGCTGTCTACGGTGTGCAGACACAGGAGGGAGCAGGTTTAGGACTGCACAGATCATAGGGCAGGAAAATTGAAGCGTTATGAAGGGTAACCTCCTCTAATTTCAAATGCATACAAAACTTCTGGTAGTTTTCCTTATTGAAATAGTTCATTAATACTTCAAGGGAGTCTGAACTGTCTGGTGCTGGAAATTTATGTCCCCAGAGATTCCCTGAAGAAGGAAAAGGCTACATTGGGAGGATTAGTCCTTGTCTAGGGACTATATTCTGTATTCTACCATGCAGGAATATACAGCACACCCTGAACAGGCCAGTCCTCAGCTGCATGAAAGGACATCCAGCAGTGGGGGGAGAGACTGGCAACTCTTTCTGAAGCCATTGGTACTGGACACCACCAGAACTGCACCCCTGGGCAAGCTGCGTGAACCAGACCCCTAAGGTGAGCGACTCTGGGCAGCATCCAGGCCATGAAGCACAAGGACAGACATCCACAGGCTGCTGCAACTGAGCATGACATGAGCTCCACACTGCCAGAGCTCCTCATTCCCCTGCTCAGATTCAGGTCTCTTGGTGTGGTACCAGGTTACTGAGGAGCTGCTGGGCTGTCGCTGCTCCACTGCCACTGCACACCAACAAACACCTGCAGGTTGTTCCCTTGATGCCTTAAATTTTTAGCTTTTATGTTTTTCAGCTCCTGTACTGCATTAGTGTAAAACTGAACTCCATGTAGAGTGTTGGCAAGCTCCCTCCACAGTTTGGTCAGACAAAACAATCCTTCCAGGCCTGAGAGCCAAGGACACCTCACAGCCTCAGGCCCCAACAAGTACGAACAAAAGTGAATTGGGGGCAAGCAAACTGGGGGAATGTGACTTCATTACCTGAAGCTGTAATTAGACAATTAACCTCTGATATGTAAATAGTGCAAACTTATATCTGCCCAAGAAACTGGTGACCATCTTGGGTGCAGCCTCTGTGAGGTTTTTGCACTGCCCAGGGTGTACCTGTTAAAGGCCTTTAATAAATCCCCACTTTAATCCTTAAACTCAGCCTGGCCTCTGTTCTAGGCAGCCAGTCCAGGCACCACCCTGCCCACTGTAACTCAATCCCAGGTCACCTCGAAGGAGATGGGCTGGCTGAGTTATCCAGGAGAGACCATCCTTGTGTCCTTCATGGGTCACCTGAGCTCCTCAGCAGCAGCAGGAAGACATTTCCCTCCTCTCAGCCTGCCTTCAAATCCCCAACTTGCAGATTCGAACAGGAGATGAAAAGACTCCAGCAAGGCCTCTCATCCTCATGGATCAGCACTTCCCAGAGGGTCTGCCACTCAAATGTACCTATTTGGCCTGGCCCCTGGCATCCTTCCCCAGCCATTTCAATGGATGTCACTGATCTTGGCTCAGCAAATAATCCTTCTAATCGCTGACAAGAACAGAGGCTGCAGCTCAGCATTGCTTAGCCATGCTAAACGGGGTGCACAGCAAGAGAGCATCACTCCAGAAAGTGAGCTTGAAAATATGGCTGACCACACACAGGCAGCAGCTGCCATGATCCAGGAGGTGGCACTTGCTGAAGTAAGGGCTGCACTTTTGGTTTCTCATGGCTGGGAGATGGTTACCACTGTGCCCATGAGCATCCTGCAGTCTGGCACAGGATCTGGGAATGGCCCTCAGGGAGCTGGAGGTGCATCAGCCCTGGGTGTCAGAACAGACGTGGCACCAACAGGCAGCTGCAAAGCATTCTGTGTGTCAGAGTGTCTGGGAACATCCAGCACAAGGACGTTACTGTGCTGCCTTTTCAGAGAGCCCTGTGCCCTCCAGGACAGGAATGTCACCACCTCCTCACTTTGGGAACACAGCTCCCATGGGAGTGAGGGCAAGGAGAGCTCGTGGATGGAGCTGGATCGCTCCACAGCACCCCAACCAGCTGGACCCCTATGGAAAACAACTTCTGGAAGCATGCAGTGTCTGGTCACTGACAGCACTTGTTCCCCAGCAGCAGGCAGCCAGCAGGCGCCAGGAGTCCCAGAGAAAGGCCTGGGAGAGCCAGGGGCTCTCCTCAGCCTGCCCAGCCCCAGCACCAGGGCCATTGTTCCCAAAAGGATGTCTGAGGATTAATTAATTATCCTACAAGGGGCAGTAAGTAATAACACTCCTTGTGGAACAATAGAAGCTATTTGGTCTCCATGACAACCCAGCTTCACTTGTGTGCCTTTAATTTATTCATTGCACAGCTCCTTTCCCAAGCACACATGATGCCAAAAAAAATGCCTTGTTTTTCTTGCCAGTATCCATGTCCAGAGCAGGGGTAAAACACAGCCCTTTCCCCGGGGCATCTGTCACACAGAAGAATGATGCACATAAAATCCCTTCAGCCTGGAAACTTACATCACATGAGAACTCTTCTGCTCCCTAAATGTTTGTTGTTTAAGATGATTATGATTTTAACCCCTTTTTGAAACTGCCTCACCACAGTGCTCAGAGATCTTGATCCTGAATAAATTCTCACCTACAGCCACCTCATCTCCCACCCCCAAACCTTTCCACACCCTTCCCCCCTGCCCCATCTGTGTAGGAAAAGATGGGTAGGGGATTATTCAGAGAGTCAGTAGGGATAGTCAAAAGCCCAGAAGTGACGTTCCTTCACATCCACAGGAGTGTGGCATGGACAGTGGTGCCCAGCCATGCCGCCACCACCAAAGCACTCAGTGTCCATCACCGTGCTGCCCAAACTCTGCAGGATCCAGGGCAGCACGTGGGTGAAGGCCTGTGCCAGGAAATGTGGGCATCACAGAGGGATTCTTGTTGCTGTTTCTCCCCTGGTTCTGTGCCAGAGGGAAGCAGGGGCTCACTGGAGAGGGGAGAGCACCACATTCACCTGGCAAGGGTTGGAAGGTGCTGCAGGGACCATGGCTACTGCTTGCCTGGCCACAGCACTTGATCAGCCCTTTAGCCCATGGACACCTCTCCAGTGGGAGGTTCATCCTTCATCAGCCTCTGCAGGGCTCAGCTGCCTTCACAGAATGGTTTGGATTGCAAAGGACCTTAAAAACCATCTTGTTCCAACACCCTGCCATGGACAGGGATGCCTTCCACTGTCCCAGGCTGCTCAGAGCTCCATCCAGCTTGGCCTTGGACACTTCCAGGGATCCAGGGGCAGCCACAGCTTCTCTGGGGAGCCTGTGCCAGGGCCTTCCCACCCTCACAGGGAATAGCTTTTTCCCAAGATCCAATCTGAACCTACTCTCTTAGTCTGAATCTTTTCCCCCTCATCCTGTCACTCCAGGCACTCGTGAAAAGTTTCTCCCCACCTTCTTTGTGGGCTCCCTTCAGGTACTGGAAGGCCACCCCTAAGCTGGCTTTTTTTCCATGCTAAAGAATCCCAACTCTCCCAGCCTTTCCTCCCAGCAGAGCTCCTCCATCCTCCTGCTGCCTCCTCCAGACTCAGCCCAACAGGTCCCTGTCCTTCCTGTGCTGGGGACAGACCTGCCCAGGCTCACAGGGCAGTTGCTACAGGTAAGCTGAGAACCAACCCCCTCACCCCCTCCCAGTTGTGTTTTGAGAGTCTTGGTCTTAAGCCACAAGTCCAGACCCCAAATTGTCTGTTCTGGCTCTGGCAGGAGGGTGACATTTGGTCCAGCATTCCAGAGCATCCAGGTCCGAGTTGAGCCTGGGGGAGGAGATGACTCAAAGCTGAGTTGTGGCCTGACAGGCAGGATAGATGGAACTAGGTTAAGCCATCTGGCCCTGCTAAGCTGAGCCTAAACTCAAGCACAGCTACCCAGTGCCTCTGCACCCAAATCTAGGGCCACTGCCACTAGTGCCACTGTCACTTGACTGAGGTGTCACAGGTGATGCAGAGAATTGGGGTTATTGGTGGGATGGTAACAGAGCCAGCAGGAGAAACTTCCACACGGGAACATGAAGGTTCAAGGCTGGCTCTTCCCCCTGGGTCATTCCAGCACATATTCAGGCTTTCCAGGCAGTTTGGAAGCAAAACCAACTGGTCAGGTTGTGTCACCTCCCCTCCACAGAGCAGCAGAAGAGCTGCTGAGCTGGGGAAACAGGGCAGGAGAGGCCAGAGAAATGGGACAGGAGCAGTGGGAAATCAGGATTTTAATTGACTTGAACTACAAGAGCTCCAAACCAGCCCAGGATTCTCCTGCATGGGTCAGCAAGTGAGGAACTGGACAGGAACTGGACAGGAACTGGACAGAAGGCTCCCACCAGCCTCCCAGTCCACTCAGCCTCTGGGAAAGGAGATGAGTCTGAAGGAAAAACCTCTGGGTGGGGGGAAAGGCAAGTTTAGGCAATTACAACACAATCTATGTCCTCTGCTGGCTTCTGAGGGACAGTCCTGGATGTGAACATAAACCATGACCAAAGTAATCAACAAATTTCATGGATTTTAGCCCAAACCATTGCCACCTGAGCAGATTTTTTGGTTTTTGTTTTGTTCACATCAGTATGAAAAGCTCCAGTCTATCAATGCCACCCAAAACCAGATTTCCATTAGATGCCTCTCTTTCCAGCACAGATCTCCAAGGAAATATTGAATTACCACCAGCAAATGAAAACTCACTGTTTTTAACTTGGCAGGGACAGACTGACCATAAAGCCATCTTTGTATCAACCAAAAATTACAATTCACATCTGCTTTTTTAAGGCATAAACTTTTCTGACTTGAGGAGGAGTTTGTAACCAGCATAGAAGGGATGAGAATCTACTCTGGATGAGATGCCACAAGCTCCAGAGGTGCCAGCAGAGATCCAGATGCCTCCAAGGATCCATTGCTTTGGAACTAAATCCCAGCCAGAAAATGGAAGAACAATTTGTCATGTTTTTTTATTAATTTTCCTCTTTCTTTCCAAACTTACCATGTTGACTTCAGAGATCTGGTCAATGCTGGAGATGTGGATGCTCATTCCCACTGTGACAGGGTTACCTGAAACACAAATAGGCTGGGTTAGGACCATATTCAAGCCCTCCCCCCTTATCTGCAATATAAGAATTGCCTAAAAATGCATGGATTTGATTTTAAGCAGCCCCACAATCCCTGAGTATCATGGAATTGAATGTGCTCAAGTGATTAGATTTCTTTCACTCCCAGACTCACCCCAAGGAGTAGTGCAGCCTAAGCTTGATTTTTTTTTTAATTCCTGGAAGTTAATTACCCCCTAGTAACACAATTATCTCTGGTTATTCCAAATAATCCCTTCAGAGACCATCACTAGGCTCCTAGTGGGCTCACATAAGGTGGTCCTGATTGACCATACAAAGAGCACAGCACCCAAGCCCATGCAAGCCACGGGCAGGAAACCTGCTCCAGATCACTCCTCCATCACTCCACCAGTTCTGAGCACTCAGTCTGAAAATCCCAAGTGAGTTTAAATACACAAGGCACCAGACAAGTGCAGGAAACAGATCTGTGAAGTGAAAAAGCAGCATTTGTGCGGTGGTTTTTCAGAGCAAAGCTCGGGTTACAGAACAGGACAATCCCTACAGTGGGGTTTAAGCCACGTAAAACAATTTACAGCGAGATACACACCCACTGCCAACCCCAGCAAAAACCCTCCTGTAGCTGGAAATGGGGTTTTCACGTGTTAGCCCCCCCTGCTCAAGCTCACAACCCCAAATCCCACCCCAAGAAAAGCCCCTTTCCTCAAACATGCAAGGTGGAAAACAATCCCTTACAATGCATCACTGGAAAGGGAAAGACAAGCAGTTGTGCCATTCAAGGTATTAACTCTTCCATGCACTCATTAGTAGATCTAAGTGCTGAAATATTTACAGATAATAATGAAATGGCTTAGAAAGTAATTAGGAGATTGGGGGAGAGGGGAGAACCACACAACTGGAAATGAAGTGATTTTTTAATTATGTGTTACCAGAAGTAGGGAAGCAGTGTCATTAGGGGTGCCTTGTGATTGGGTGTGCTGTTCACCAAGACCCTCTGCTGCAAATTAAGCAGCATTATCCTTTAATGGAATATGAACAACACTGAAAACATCAGAATCAACCACTGTAATTAGGCCCTGCTATGCAAATCTCCTTAAAGAGGCAGAGCAGGCTCCAGCACCCCGGGCTGGCTGACAGGGTGCCCAGGGCTTGCTCAGGAGACCTCGTGGAGCCTCTGAAGATTCCCCTCACAGACACACTCCCAAAAACATCTTAGCTGTGCTTGTACCTTCATCCTTCACCAGGGAGCCAGGTGGGAAAATAACCAGCAGTCACACCAGGGAGAGATGATTCTCCAGCAGCCTCTTTGTGCCAGAGGCTGACACAGGCACAGCAAAGCTTTTAAGGAAGTCTCACTTTGATAGTTTGTCTTTTTTTGTCCCAGGAATCAGGGCCTTGTGATAGAAGCCATAGCAGGAGGAGGAAGGCAGCGCTGCCCTGAGGATCTTGCAGGCTAATTAGTTACAGGAGGAGAGTCAGGGCCATGCACAGGGCTGCAGCAGAGCCTGGGAGAAGCCAGATTCCCATTCTTGAGTGTTACAGATACATTTTATATTGTTGGCTTTTTGCAAATATTAAAATGAATGTTATAGGTATAAGGTTAGAAAACTTTGTTATATTAATATAGTTCCTTCTATTTCTGTTATTGATGAAACTTAGAAATAGTGGTATAATACATGTATGTTAAGCTATGGCATAGTATTAAAGCAAAAACTACTTTTGTTTGTATAACACCAAGACTGAAAAAGATGGTTAGAGACCCCCTCTATTCTTAGATTATCTCGTCCAGATGAGGACAGCAGTGACCAGAGCTCTGGGGGAGGAATTTATTGCATTTCTATTATCAGGGAATGTGAAACTTGGTGGAGCCAAGATTGATTTATTGAGAAGGGGGAGAGTCAAAAACTGAACAAAGAAACATCCAAAACTTAAGAAGAATGTTTGAATCACATATGAGAATTCATGGATATGTAGTAGGGTTCTGTTTTTAAGGGACAATCCTTTGTTAGTAAGGTGTGCTCTCTTGGCTGAATGCAGAGACACCCAGCCATATCTGTATACTTTATTTTTATCTCCTAATTTCCTATTAAACTTTTAAATTCTATAAAGAATATGTGAACCTCATTTTTCACACTGAGCCTTTCTGCCACACAGTGCTGTTCCCTCCAAGAGCGCCCCACTGCCTGCTTGGCTCCCAGCCTGTCCCCAGCAGTGCATCCCCTCCTTCCCCAGCACCAGCCAGGGCTCTTTCCCCCACTGAAAGCAGCAGGCTGGGTGGTTAGAGCAGGGGAGCACTGACAGTGGGGACACACAAATATTTGTCAAAGCCAGAGCCCATCCAATCCATCCAATCCATCCAGACATTTGTGCTGCGCTCATCGCCATGGTGTCCGAGCGCCCGGGGTCATGCAGTGACTCAGAGCCAGGGACGAGCTCCAGACCTCCCTCCCCACTGCCAGCTCCAGGAGCAGCTCTGGGGTGGAGGGATCAGCTCCCTGCAGAGTCAGCAGGGCTCCTCCTGGCACTGCCAACTCCTCCACATCCCTGGCAGAGACTCTGGGAGGCTCCAGTGCCCACCTGCGAGCCCTGGGGTGTGCAGCCTGTGGTTTTCTGTGTGGGGCTGCCTCACAAACAAAGAAATACAAGTCCTGCCTTTACTGCACCTGCTTTATCTTGGTGCCAGGGAAGCCATTTCACCTTCTCCAGCCCTGTTGTGAAGGCTGGCTCCCAGTCTGCTCAGGACAGGGATTCAGCCAACACAAAAATATGTCCTGACTCTCAGTGCAGCCCAATGGAAAACCAGGCCAGCTGGTGCCCAACATTCAGACTTTAAGTAGTACAGGAAAATAAACAAAGGACATCAATTCTGCCAATGTTAATAGCTTCAGGCAAGAGGGATACAAAAGTAGGGTATTTCAAATATGGGATAACATCATCTGTAGATTTGTCCAGAAGAGACAGAACTCTGCATTAGTGGATCCAAGACAGGGCAAAAGTAAACCTGGTTTTAGAGGCCCATGCTTTTATCTGTGCCTTGCCAGTGGGTACAAAGAACTAGACTTCCTCCCTTTAAAGAAAAAGCTTCTGCCTGGAAAGGATTTGTAGGCAAGATCACAAGTGAGGGAGTGTGAGAAATTCTGCCACTTTTACCAGTGAATGGCACCCTCACACATCCCTGTTTCTCACCACCACTGGAGAGTTCACCAACATTTTGGCCTGAAAGTAGTTTGATGCCTGAGAATAATGCACTCAGGAAGTTGGAAGGGAAGCAGGCAAAAGAGTTACAATAAAACCTGTCCTTTTTCTGCAAGTGATACTTGTCAAATATCAACACAGCGAAGATAGAGAACAAATTGTGCTAATCTACAATATTTTCCCAGCAACCAGTTATTACTTTCACGTTTCATTTTATAATGCATAAACCCCCAGCACCTGGAGTCACGTTGCTAACAGAAATAACTCGGCACAAGCAGGGAGGAAAGGTTGTGTTTCCAAAGCTGGGTGTGCCTGCACTCCAGCCAGAGGTGATGGCAGCCTGGACAGGGACATGGCTCCCAGAACTCAGCCTGGCTCTCACTGAAGACAAAAGCACAAAGCTCAGTGGAACAGGGGGGTGATTACTCAGGCAACTGCCCTGAGCTAAGGTCCAAGCTGTCCCCTCTCCACTCCTACCCAGGGAAGTTAACACTAGATCAAGTCTGGGCTCTTCTGCCTTCAGATCTCCAGCTGCAACACAGACACAGCCAAAAAGACTCCAGACCAGTGGGCAGGTGAACAGAGCTCGATTTATGGTCCACTGAAGCCACATCATTTTTATGAACTAGAGCCAGCTCTTCAAGGTTCCTGCATTCCTGACCACGTGGATTTGGCACTGCTGGCAGAGCCAAGGTTTGCAGTTGCCGAGGGACAAGGATCAGCCTGAAAATTACCCTTTAGTCTGGACTACAGGAACAAAGGCATTAACAGGGTGTCAGAAATCTCACAGCTTCCCTGATCAACACCTTCCCGCATTTCACTGTGCTGACAGCTTTTCCTAGATATCCAAACCAAACCTTCTCTGCAGTTTAAATGTAGTTTGGTCTCATCATTCCCCCCGCTCCACTACAGTGAAAGAATAAATCAATCATCCTTCCTTAACAACAGCTTTTATGTTCTGAGAAACCATGGCATCCCCCTCCCTCCCCCACCCATACTGCCTTGTCTAGATTAAATGCACCTGATTTCTTCAACCTCTCCTCAGAGGTCATGTTTTCTAAAGCTCTGACAATTAGTGCTGCTCTCCTCTGGCCTTTTGCCAATTTGCCTACATCTCTATTTTAAAGCCTGGTATCCACAAACCAGCCACTGAAGCAACGACACGCTCACACAGACAAAAGAAAAAGCAACCTCCCCTGTACAGAATCCTCCTAAAACCACAGAAACATCTCCAAACCCGCTGCCACCCATCCTGGGAGCTGCTCACTCTGTGTAGGAGGTTAGGGATGGCAAAGGGGCAGCTGAGCTCTGGCCTTTCCAGTGCATCACATGTGCAGCAGGAGAGAGCACAGCCCTGTCTCCTCTGGACAGGAGGAGAAATTATTCAAGACAGCTCTGTGCATGAGCCTCAGCATTCCCTGCTTGCACCCTGCCTGTGG
Organism: Poecile atricapillus; assembly: GCF_030490865.1. Lineage (NCBI taxonomy): Eukaryota > Metazoa > Chordata > Aves > Passeriformes > Paridae > Poecile > Poecile atricapillus. The sequence goes on from NC_081260.1 coordinate 3,702,832, forward strand.
CATCACCAGTCTCCGAGATGCCTGCAGCAGCAGGAAAGCTGCTTTTAGGTCTTCTGCTGAGTAAACAAAGCCAAGCAGAGAAAATTAGAGGCTTCAGTTACCAAACCTACATATAGAACAGGTCTGTGCCTTACCCTGCAATGGTAAATACCCATAGGCATGAGATTCCATCCATGCAAAACCCTGCTCCTCACTCCAAACCCTCCAGAAGCTGAAGTGCAGCCCCAACAGAGCCAAGGTTGCCCTGCACTGTCTGGTGGAAGAGTTTCTGCACAGACAGGGTGGTACAGGCAGGCAGGGGGCCAGGTTTGCTGATCAAGGACCATGGCACCGCAGTGCCTCGCTTGCATTTTCAGTGACCCCCAACCCAACAGGGCCAGCACTTGGGGCAACCTCAGTCTCACCACAGGCACCACCAGCACACAGCCCATCATTCCACTGCCAGGACTTTTCCCTTCACTCCTGAACAAGGCAGGAGCGTTCAGCATCCACTCATTCCTCCTGCAGAAAACAGCTCACCCAGACCACTGCGTCTGCTTTGTTCCCAGCACCGAACCTCGGGGCAGCCTGGCTTGGTGTTTACAGCTCAGAGCCAGGGCCCACGTCACGGCTACGTGCGGCCACGAGCTGGTTACACAAGGCCTGACAGCCGTGGTTAGTTGGGAGCCAAGAGCTCCCAGGTAATTGGAGGTGCAGAAGGCGGCACATCCAGCACCAGGCTTGTCACTGGCTGAGCAGCTGCTGCCAGGGTGAAAACATTCATCCTGTTCATAAATCTCCCTCTGGCCCTCCCAAAACAGATAGCCTTGAATCATTTTTCGGCTGATGGACTAATTAGTCCTGTGCTGTAGTTTTTTTGAAACCACCCCAAAGATAACTCAGAGGCCAGCCTGTTGTCAGGACACTCAAATTTACTACACTCCAGTGCAGGCAGAATGGAAATGCTTCTGGGTTTTCAGCACACAGGAAGATTGCAAGAGGAGTTCACAAATTGCTGTCTGCATCATAGCTGTGCTTACAGATCTCAGGACCAAGGCTCTGCTACAGCAGTGAGAGAACATCTAAAAGATGCCAGCCCAGCAGGCTACACAAGCCAAATCACAATGAAATTTCCCAACACTGATTTTCCTGTTTCTTTCCTTTTATTTTAGCTTATGCACAGCATCAAGCACAAACTCAGTTTAGTTTCAACGTTGCTTGAGGAACAAGAAAAGTTGACCATGTATCATGAAAGCAGAAATGTTCTGGGAACCACTTTCATCCAGCATCTCTGATTTGCAGTGACATCTAGAAGCACCGAGTTCAGCAGGGTCCCTTAAGAACCTACTCAAACTTTTCCAATAAAATCTAGGTTTAAACATGCATTTAACACTTTCCAGTCCTTCTTTCTGCTTGGTTTTTTTTTTCCCCACTCTTATTTCCATGGTCTCTCCCCCACCCACAGCCAATGCTGTGCATTTCTTTTGCCAGGCTTAGCACCACAGCCAGAAGCATCAGACACATTCAGAGGCTGATATTGAAGCTCTCCGTCTACTCCCAGCAGGTGACCCCATGGAATCCCTTGGGTTTAAAAGGGAAAATCCCTCTGTGGCTTTACACTTTGGGGCACTGTTACACATTACTAGGAGAGATGGTCTCAGGGCAAGTCAGCAAGGGGAGGAATAGTTTTTATGGGGGTCTTGTCACTGCTGAGGATTTCTCAGTGGGATTTTGGAGCTAAAAGACAGAGCCCTGGGCTCCAGAGTGTCTGGGGATGTCAATGCCTGCTCTTTCCCCATGGATTCATGGCTCTGCAGGGGCAGGAAGGATATCTACCACCACTGGTTCCCATGGAGATTGCAGCTGCTCTCCGAGTAGGTCTGGCAGAAAACATTTTCTTGGGTATGACAGGTTTCTTACATTTTCCCATTCTCCTTTAGGGAGGGCTTGGCCCTTTTTATACCACAGAGCCCAAGCACAGAATGAGATTTTGCCTAACTCTGGTATGGTTTCCATCCATCTACAGCACACCAGACACAGCATCACCCTGTGCAAGGAGGATAATGAGGATTTCCAGTCTGTGCCATTCTTCTCTCCTGGCATTGTCACCTCACCCAGTCAGACAACTGAACCTGAAATATTTATTTACGAAAGGGAAATACTGGGCACTTCCCAAGGAAAATGGCAAGTTGGACAAAGCTCTCACCAGGATGGGGATATCAAGGACAGCACAAAGGTGGAATGGAACATCTAAGGGAGGGTATAAGCACAGCACAGCTCTTGAGCAGATTTCTGGAACATCAAGCAATGAGGCTTCTGTTCAGTGAGGAACCAGGAGCCACAGCCCTTGCAGAGCAGGCAGAGCTGACCTCTGTTACTGCCAGCTCTGCTCCCTGAGATGCTCTTTGCAAACACACAGGTTAACCTGGATAACAGCAGCCCCAGTCCCAGCCTGCCGTCACATGAAGCCTCCCTACGGATCTGAACAGTCACAGAACATTTTCTTGAGCAAATTGTGCCTGCTCCTGAGCCAGTGCTGAGGGATCCTTCTGGAGGAACAGTGCTTTCCCAGGGCAGATGTAGCACCCGTTCTGTGACTGTTCCAGGGGAGGCAGAGAGTTAAAGAGCACAGTCTGTGAGGCACAGTGGATTACCTAATCTATCTCATGGGTATTTTTAATGGATTAGTAGGTATTAGTGTGGGATATTGCAAATATCCCATGGAAATTTGGGAGTGAGAGAGAACAATCAGCTGGCTGCAAAAACAGTGTAAAGGTTGTCCCAGAGGGATTGAAGAATTACAGAGGAAGCTAAATCAAGGTTGATTTTAGAAGATGTTGGTAGACAGCTACCCAAGCTGAATAAAAACAAGGTCTAAAGTGTACAGGCTTAAAAATGGAACAAAAGAGTAGACACCAAACCTGACAGCATCTGGACTGAGCCCAGTCTAGCAGAGCACCTGTACACACACACACAGGACTCTCAGCATTAAAAAAAAAAAAAAAAAGAAAAAGTTACTGACTACTCAAAACATCATCTCTTCTTGGAAAAGGCCTAGGTCAACATTCAGGAGATAGATTTTTAAAGCTGCTTCATCCTCAGTGATGAAAAGAGTCTTCCAACAGCTTCTGCTTGTGAATCTCCTGCCCAGGTGATGCACATGTAGAAAGGTCACAGCAATGCAAGAGGAAAATAAGTTCTGGGGTTTGTCAAGCTTTAATTTAGAGAGACAATGGCATCACCTCACCAGAACTGAATCATCAACCTGGCATTGACCAGTGGGTCCAAGCAATCAACTCTTTAAGAGCACCTTTCCCAAGGGGACTGAGCACCAGCTCCCATCCATCCCTTAAAGTGCCCAGCTTGCCTGGCAGGGCTGTCACTGCCACTGGATTCTTTGCTAGAACAGGGACACTGCAGAAGGTGGATCCAGAGCTGACCCTTGGGAGAAGAAGGCAGTGCTCCAGCCCCCTGGAGGATGGGTCACCTGCCCTCCCTGTGTCCCCCAGGGCACTCACACGGACCAGCTCCAAGGTTTTGCAGTGTGCAGGGTGTTCCCGTGCTGGATCCCTCTCTGCAGGGCTGGCACTATGAAACACTACCTTTCCCTGTGTTTACACTGAGCAAATCCCAGGAAAGCAGAGACACTGAGCATCCCAGACCCCTCCAGCTCTCCTCCACCAACAGTAGTAGCAGGAGGCCAGTGGGGCTTGCCAAGCAAGTGCCTGTCGTAGAGTGACAGCAAAGCAACGCAAGCCAGGCTTCTCCTCCCCAGCAGCAGCGTGAAGCTTTGTACCCACGCTCAGCAGCCACCCCCACATCGCTCCACCTGAGAAGACTTCCCTCCTACCTCTGTCAGGATCCTGGCAGGCAACTGCATCTCTCCAGAGCCCTGCCAGAGCAGCCCTGGGGCACAGCCCTGCCTGCCTGGGAAGCTCTGGTGGACACATGAATAGTCCAGTCCTTTTGCTTTTATTCAGTCCCTCAGAGCTTGTGTTTGCCCCATCTTCTAGAGCCAGCCAGGGCACTGCCAGAGCCTCTGCTCCTCCAGCTGGGGCAGGCTCAGAAGCCTTTGGCACCCTCCTGCTCCTCCTTTCCCAGCCCAGCACCTGTTACTCTGCTTTTGAAGGGAGCAGCTCTTCAGAAAGGATTGAACACAGACACGGAATTGAACCCCTGGGTGCAAAGCAGGGTATTTAATCATGTACCAGAACACACTCACCACAGGCAGCTGCCCCACCTCCAGCTCTCCAGGTCAGTCTCTGAGCAGACCAACCCCCAGAACTCAGCACAGCCTCAAAAACACTCTTTACAATGCCAAACATCCAATTTCCATACCATCCCTGGTGCTACAAGGTCCACAGAGACACACAGGTTCTTAAGCAGGTTTAGGTCTGAATCCCAAGCGCTGGGATTCCTCCCCCAGCACTATAACACTCCTCACAGAACCAGGAGGTAGGAGTGCAGCAAAATACCTGGAAAACCACAGCACCAGCCTCCTCTTCACAGCCAAACCACCCCCAGTGGCAGGGGTGGTGCTGCTATAAGTGGGACACCCATCCCATGCTATCCCATCCCACAGGATCCAGCCTCTCCCTCCCCCCACAGGCCCCTCAGGTGGGGTTGCCAGCACAGCCCCCAGGTCAGGTCATTTAGCAGTTTTCCCTTCCTGGCAGCTGTGGAAGTTTCTCCCGAGCTGCCCATTGGAATGTCTCACTTCTCACCTGCCCACTCAGGGCACAGAGGTGCTGACCCAGCTTTTCAGTGCTGGGGCTTTCCTGACACCTGAGCAATAAATGTTTTTCTCCATGGAGGAGCCTCTCTCTTGTGTCCACTGGAAATATCCTCCCCCAAAGCAGCTGCAGACCTGGCCTGGACCATAGGAAGTGACCTGGCTGGGAAAACACTCTCACTTTACCAAATGCTGAGCCATCTAATCCCCTCAACTGAAAATGAGCTGAGCCAAATTAATTTAAATGGGTTAATACAAGCTCCTCTGTTCACATCAAATTTGTTTCTCTCTCTTAGAAGTGTTTGTAACAACAAGTAAATACCTGGGCTTGGCATTTTTATCAAAGTGACAACAACAAGGTGTTTTCTCTTTTTTCCTCCCTGTTTTCAATTTTTTTTTATATGAGTTAGTCACACCTCCTCATCACTGTTTACAGACTCATGCTTTTACAGGATGTAACTCCTGGATTGGATCCAGTTGGACATCCCCAGCACGTGGGGAAAGAACAAAAGGAACGAGATGGCCAGGTTGGGACCTGATGCTAAACTTGCACTGTGCCCAAGGTTTATGCTCAGGGGCAGTCAGGACAATTTACAGGGCAAGTACTGAAAAAAATGGAGTGAGTCAGGCCTGAAAATATCATTACATTCACATTAAATTCATATCTCAGTTAGGAATCACGAGAAACAAAGCACACACATAAAAACAAGCCTCCCCCTTTCCAAATGTCATCTATGGGATGAGAAGTTTTTATCCCTCAGTTTCTGAGGCTCTTGGATGTGCTTTGTTCAGGGGTTCCTGCTCTTTCTCCACAGTCTGAAGACAGGGAAGATCTTACAAAATTCAGTGGTGACCAAGAACTGCAAGAGTTTAGTAGGAAAAAGGATTCTAACATGTTCACTTTTGAAAGATTGCCCCCTGTGCTGGAGTTCCCATTATTTCAGTAAGACTTGATTTGCAATAATATCTGGGACAAAAGTTGCCTTTTAGCCCAGAACCTCTTTATTAAGACATAAAACTAAGTCCCATTTGCTCACCAAAATAATTGCTTTCACTCAGGATGCATGGATGAGTGAATCTTGCAGAGCTTTTACATATATATTCATCTCCAGCAATTCATCAACACAATAAGCACACATTATTAACTTGAGTACTCATCAATTTCTTTTTTCTGGAGCTTCAAATACTAGCAAGGAGCTAGTGTGCAATAGGGAAGAAAAACATGTAGGGGAACTTGTGATAAATGTTCTATTTTTGCTGTGAAAGGAGGATAAGGAGAAGAATTCAGCTCATAGCCTACCCTCTCCCTCACTTCCAAAAATTTCGTGCCAAGCTGAAATCCTTCTCCAGAGGCCAGGAGAATGGGCTCTCCTGCAGACCTTCTCCAGGTGACATCTGTGAGCTGGGTGAGCTCCTCTCCTGGCCTGACAGCTTCTGATCTTACACCCAGAGCTTTGCCACTGCCACAAGCACCCCATTTTAATGCACCAGCCACTGAAACTGCCCAGTGCAGCCCTTGGACATGGCTTTTCCCCCGGCACGAGGTTCCCCCAACTTGGAGACATCACCTGTGGTCCCACCAGCACCAGGCTCCTCAAAGGGAGCAGCAAAACACCTCACTGAGTGTAAGAGAGGAGTAAAAAGTACTCCAGGCAGCTGAGGGGATGTTTGGAAAGCTCTGCTGGCCAGGAAACCCATCCTGGCACTGCAGCACAGAGCTGGGGAAGAGGAAGGGGCACTTTGGTGCTCTCCCAGCTCAGCTGGGGTGACAAAGTGTCCCAGGAATGAGGCAGTCACCCTATTTCTTCCTCTGCTCTTGGGCTGTGTCACAGAGAACAGCCCACCGTGCCTTTCAGTGGCTGGGATGGCTCTGCAGGCTCAGAGGAGAGCCCCACATGGGGACAGGGAAGGCTCTGGTGTCCCCTCTTGCTGACAGCCCCTGGGGGATTCATGACAGGAACCCGTGAGTGGAAGCTGACAGGAGTGCAGGACACCCTTCCCGGTTTTGCTACTCTGTGACATGATCATACATAGTAAATATATTTTCTGCCACACGTAGCAGTTTTTTAAACCTTTTGCCAATGATCAGATTTGCAAAATTTCAGTTTTTCTAGGAAGGGGTGTTGAGGAAAGTCCTTCTGTTTCATCCATGAGAAGGGGAACTATTTGTGAATGAGGTTAATACCCATGAAGTAAGAGGTTTTCCTGTGGCTATTCCATGACATTTCTCTGCAGCAGGAAGTGAGCCCACCTGCCTGTTCCCTCTGGGGATCCCACAGGACTCCACATCTGAAGGAAAGGTCACAATTTGGTGATCAAGCAATGGCCCAGAGCTCAGGAGGTGCCTAGGCCTGCTCTCACAAGTAAAGAGAATGGCAGGAAGCAGAGCTTCCTGGTGCCATTCCTTCTGCTGCTGTGGGTTTTCAGCATCACCCCCCCAAAAAGTGCCCCCCTTTTAGGTGTCTCCGAGGTGTGAAATGGCCCCAGTGGTGGCCCATCCTCCCCCAGGTGGTGGGGAAGATTTGTTAGTCAATATTTGCACAGCACAGGAGCCTTGCTGATATCTATCACACAGAGCCCCTAGTTCCACCCGAGAACAAATGATATTTGTGCATACTCAACATCACATCCAGCTCAGCCCTGATCTGAGAATCCTTTTTGGCGAGTGATGATGTCCAGGGCAGAGAGAGCACAGCTTGATTTCCAGAGCCCAGGCTGAGCTGGCAGGTAGAAATATCTTGTTTTGACTGGTAAACTGAGCAAGTTTGACATGGAAACCACTGAGGGAGAATAAATATGGAACAACAAGATGTAATTTTACAGAGTCTCTCTTCCAACTAGAACTGCACTCGGAGCCATCCCAGGGCTGAATTAAGAGGTCCTGAGGTCTAGGGAGGGGAATTCTGGACACAGTGGGTTGGGCTGAGGCTCACCCCTGTCACAAGCACAATTATTTAACAGGACTATTCCTGCCCAACTGCAAAGAACAGGAGAAACAGGAAGGGGAGGGGGGAAAGATCAGAGGGGAAAAATGGAGTTTTTAGCTGTGACACAGAATCAGGGATAAATGCCACAACCAGAAAAACAGCCTGTAGGAACGGAGTGATCAGTGCTTCCCAACCCAGCCTGAAATTCCTGCTCTGCTCAAAGCAAACAGTGGAGCTTCCACATCCCAGGGAAGAGAGAAGAGCTCTGCCTCCATCCATTTAATGGGAACAGGATCGACCCCTGGGTCTCCAGAAAAGCTGTTTAACTGACCAGTCTGTGCCACTAGGCTCAACTTTGCCCTTTCTCACACATGGGACGTGAATTCCTCTGAAAGACCTTGTGCCTCCATTAAACACATCTTTTGGCTTGTCCATGTTTCCGGTCATGCTTTAGCAAGTGCATGATATTTCACATTAAATATCAAGATATAAAAACCTCCAGCAAGGGCTCTCTGCAAGAATGGGTTTTACAGACCAAACACTGTCAGCACCACTAAAAAACCTTCTCACATCCAGCCAGTCTGACACTGTATCAGGCTCCAACTCTATTTCTTTGAACCAGACATAGGTGAGAAAAGTGACATGCACACACAGAGTCTCTTTCACAAGGCCCTAAAACTACAGCACATTCCTTGGCTTTTCAATTTCGTGTTGTGTGGATTAAAAATATTTCTCTGCCTAACTGGGATACTGGGAGTTTTAGGGGATGAACAATGCAGGTATGTAAAGCTGCTCTGATGAACAGCTCCAGGCTGGTGGGAATATATTTTGAGTAATCAAAAGGACTTCTACTAATGGATTTTACACTCCTTTCACATTTTGCTTTCAGTGGCAGCCCCTCGAAGGCAAGTTTACTGGCAGGAATAATCTCAGAAATGGTGAGTGTTACGCAGATGTTTGTCAAGGAGGAACATGGGTCCAGGTGATGTGGCAAACATCCCCCAGACTGGCTACAAACATCAATCTGCTTTTAGTCAGTTAATTAATTAACAAGTATTGGAATTATTCTGCTAATGGGCAACTCGAACGCATTGCATCTTGATGTAAAAAATCTGTGACTAACGGTGCAGGCAAAATTCCTGGAATAAAAGCTTAGTTAAAATGCTGATGACATCTTGGTTATAAAAGAGACTGAAGCAGCCAAGGGAGAAAAGGAAAGAGAAGGGCAACCAGATTAATTTATCCCACGTAATGGCATTATGGGCATGAGGATCAACATCTCCAGTTCCAGTGGAAGTCCACTGGAATGGATGACAGCAAAACTTTATGTTCCCCACTGGGCACCAAATGCTGAAAAAGGCACACAACTTGCTCACACACCCAGGGTCAGTGCTGGGCTGAGATTCAGGGGAACTCATCTCCATTGATGTCTTCTCCCAAAACTGCCTCCACTGCTCTGTGCCAGAGATTCCTGTCTCAAAAGGAGGATAATAAGTGCGGCCACACATGAATGCACAAGGGTGTTCAGTGTGCAGCAAGAGGTTCACAAGCTCTGTCACACCAGAGGAAGGGACTGGTCTAATATCCTAAAATATTGCCCTCAAGAACAAAATCAGGAGGAAAGCAAAACGGATGGAGGTTAGGTGGAAGGATGCCCACTGCTGAATGGGTGTTATGGACCCAGTTCTTAATTAACCTGCCCACAGCATCCTTGCTTTTCCTTGATTGATAGAGGATGGATTTGCAGGAGGGCAGCGCTGACAGTGGGGTCCCTGCCCGCCCTGCAGTGAGTGAGGGGGAAGCCCACAGGAAAGGGAAGATGTTTTTGTGGCTGAGCCGTGTTTTTCAGGACTGGGGGTGTCACAAGTTCCTGCGTGCTCTGTCCTACTCGAGCCGCCCGAGCTCATGGATTTCGGTGAACTCTGCGTGTCTCTCTCTTGGGGCGCTGGGGCTGAGCGCTCACAGCTGTGGCTGAAATCAATCGGAGCTGTGCTCCAAACAGGCAGTGGCTGGCTCCAGTGCTGCTGAGCATCCTGGAAAATCCCATCTTCACTGGGCACCCCTCAGCAGGGGATACCTTTGGCTTCTCGGGGGAGAGGTGTGAACACACTCCCGCTGTACCGGTGTGCTTGACAGCAGTCATAAAAACAGCTGATGCTGTGTGGAGAGCAGCTCTGAGCACAGAGCAGCCAGCAAAGCACAAGTCCAAGATGGACTTTGGGTGCTCAGTCCCAGGCTTTGCACCAGACAATCACCTCAACCCACCCCAGTCAGCTGCTGTGGCCACCTCAGTTGTCCCCACTGCCATGTCCCCAGCCTGCCCCCTCTGGAGTGAGGGGAACGAGAAAAATCAGCTCCACATGTAAATGGCAGCTTGGTGTGCTCTGTAGGGCTGTTCAGGAGGAAGCAACTCCTGGACCTTGCCTCTGGTGCACCCTCACAAGGGAACAAAATACAGATCCCTGGAGAAACCCCAACTCTTGGCTTTTTCTGAAGTCTTGTGCATCTGACTTTGCAGCCTCCGAGTCCTTTTCGCAGCATGTATTTCGTATAAAAAGAGCAAAGTGAAAAAAATAGAAATTCCATCATGTGGCAATGTGTTAACATCCACATATGTCCCAAGAAGGACGGGATCCTTTCATTTCCTGCCACTTCAGTTAATGAAGTAAGACACAACAGCAGGAGGTTGTCATCTTCCTTCTGGATTAGCCCTAGAGAGGATGTGACCCATGGTCTGGAGCCAGAAGTCACATAAACTGGGGAGGAAGCGAGGGCTGCACAGCTGCAGCCAGTTTTACTGACCAAGAATGGCCTTTTCTTAATGCTCTTTATTCAGGAAGGAAAGTGGGACTGCTGCCCTAGTAGGTATCCACCTTTCCTTTGGCCTTGAGTGACACTGGGGTTTACAGACTTTCCAGACTGCTTCTGTCTCTCCTTCCTCAATGAACTCCCTTCTCCAGATCCACAATTAGCCCTGTGCTTTCCAACCCAGAGCTGCTCTTCTGCCCAGCCACGGTGTGGGGACAGAAGGCTGGCATTTCCTGGTGGAGTCAGGCTCTGTGAAGAGCAGCATTTCAGGTTCACCCCTGCCCAACTCTTGACAAGCCCTCCTGCAGGCACGGAAGGAGTTGTCCCTGGTGGGACACAAGGTTTCCTGCTAAATCTCAATTCCCTGCCCCAAAAGGGCTGGCTCAAGGCATCTCAGAAAAAAATAAAAAAAAAAAAAAGAAGGAAAATTGAACCTGGCTGCTCTGAGGTTTAAACATTTTTTGTCACAGAAGAGGAGGGGAAAGCTGAGAACTAAAACCTAGAAGGACAAGTGAGCAGTTCCTGTGGCCCCCCAGAACGGCAGCCCAAAGAGCAGCACCCACTGCCCTGTTCCAGCCCCACAGCCTGGTCCTCCTGCAGCAGCATCACTGCTCTGAGATGCTGCCCTGGCAGCAGAGGCAGTGGGGACACAGCCCTTGTGCCAGCCAGGTCTCTGGTGACCCTGGGGACCCTCCTGCTCCACATGCACAGGGGCCAGCCCTGCAGTGGGTGCTGCCGTTTCACCCCCCAGCATTTTAGGACAGGGAAAAAAACAAACCCCAGCACGTACACGATTTGGCTCACTTGCAGAAATTTCTGAATCATTTTTTCCTAAAATTTCACCACCCCCCCCCCCCCCCTTCAAAAATCCAAAGCAAGCTGGCCTGGAAAAAAACACCACCATGCAGTGGAAAACAGGGACGTTTTTGGGAAGGCTTTAACAGTACCAACAGCCTTGACCATGGAAGAAACCAAATTCCCATTCCTTCCAGCACAGGACCACTAAGAGCTGCTGTTTCCCAGGCACACGGGGCTGGTGGGCCAGGGAAATAACACAAGCCCCCCTTGCCCTGCTGCTTCTGTGGCAGCCGGTGCAGCCGCTCGGTGTTGGAGCCCTGAACCACTGACGATGCTTCACTGCAACACTTTATGCATCAGCAATCATTTATTTTTACAATTCTGGCTTTCAGAGTGATGCTGTTACACAGGGAAAGGCTGAGGATTTCACCCCCAGCTCCACTGAATTTGGAGTGGCCGCTGAAGAAGGAATGCTGGGGAATAAACAGGACATGGGAGCAGGGCTGGGTGCCCAGGAGGGTGGAGGTGTGATGGAGCAGAGAGACTCTGAGAGCAGGAGGGGCAGGGGACAGGAAGGAGGAAGGCCAAGCTATTGCAGCAAAGAGGGGTTTGGATATCCCAAAAGAGGGTGATGAGAGCTGGGAAGCCTCATCCATGACACAAAGCAGACAAGGAGCAGGACACAGGCTCATTTCAACCCAAGACTCCTTAAGTGCTAATTTTCCTTAGGGAAGTTCGACTTCAAAATGGGGCAGGGAAAGCTGCTGGATCCACAGACATGAAAACCCAGGATTTACTGTGTGGTCCCAAGGGCTTCACGGTCATTCTGTTTTCACCAGGCATTTCCAGACCCGTGCATAGCCCCCAAGAGAAACACCAGGAACCCTGCACTCCAGGAGGGCTGGCAGCAAGGAGCAGAGTTTGCCCTCACCTTGCTTTTGGCTACCAAGACCTGCAAATGATGCTGGAAAACCATAAAGAGCCATCTGCTTGGAACTCTTGCAAAGTTTTGGGCTGGAAACATTGCACCAACAGAGAGCAGCTGAGTCACTGAGCTCAAGCGGGATCTTCCTGCCATTCCTTCATTGCCTCCTTCTCTACCCTGGGGCAATATGATCTTAGTTTGCTTTCTTTTCCCTTTTTCTTTTATTTTTATTTTTTTTTTCTCCTATGGAGCTAATGCTTCTGAAAGTGAGTGCCTAAGAGCACTTACCAGAGCCAGGGTGCTGCTCTGAAAGCTCCCTCCCCACGGCTCTGATTCCCAGACCTTATCTGCAGCTCTCCCTGCTCACCAGCTCCTAACCCATGGACATCCTGTTTGCCTCGTGGTGTAATTAATGTGCTGTACAAATCACCCCCCAGACTGTCCCCAGCCCTCAGGGCCAGCTGGATGGCACCCACCTGTGATTTGATGTTCCTGTGAGAACATTGTGCTGTCCCAAAGAGCAAAACCCTCTCTCTGCATTCTCGCTGGTCTTGCAGTACCAGGACACAGATCTCTCTCTCTGAGGCCTGGCTCCATCTTGCTCCTCCCTGCACATCCCTCCTGAGGGCTGCTCCAGATCCAGGCCACAACCCTGCCCAGACCCTTTAGACTTGTTTGCCATGACCCCACTCCTGTCCCCTCACTCCCAGGCCCTCTCCTGTACCTGTGGTCCCCTCACGTCCCACCCTGGCACTGTCCCACACCTCTCCAGCGTGCTGTGACACTCCAGGGCCTGGAGACCGAGCTGTCCCTCAGGCTGCTCACACCTAACCGGGGTGGCTTCCCCGTGGAGCTGCCCCCAGATTTTTCCATCATCTCCTCACGTCTCCAGCTTTCCCTTTTGCTGTCTCCCCCCCTCAGCCGAGCTCCCCAGGTGAGCTCACGGCCCTCATTGCCATGGCACCACCCCTGAGAGCCGGCCTGCTCATCGGCCTAATGGCTTTCCAAGGGGCTGGGAGAGGGAGGAGAGCGAGTGCCTGACGCTTCTCAGCCACTCAGCTTGGCCCAGAGCTAACGAGGCATCTCAAAATTAAAAAGTGAACTGCAATCCCCAGCAGGCCTGTCCTCCTTTTGGCATTAGGCGGAGTTCTCTTTCTCTTTTTTTTTTTTTTTAAAAAAAAGAGGACTGGAGAGCTGTGAGTTGTATTTGGAGCTGTGGAAGCACCCCATCCTGGGCAGGGTTGGGGTGCTGGGAAGAGCCTTGGGGCTCTCTTAGACTGTGAAGGGCAAGAACTGCCTCACCATGGCAAGTGGTACATGGGAACAGGGAACATCCAAAGGATCCCAGCTCCTCCTGCTCCACAGGCAGGAGTGGATGGAGGAGGCACCCCAGGATGTGGAGGTGGGACACTGTGAGGGTGGGGACACTGCAGGGTGGCTGCCACTGATGTGGGAGTAGGATGGCAAGAAGGAAACAGCTCTGCTGCAGGAGGGAAGCATGGGGAAAGCAGGCAGGAAAGAGCAGGGAAGGGAGGGAGGGAAGCCAGACTGCTTCATCGTGTTTGTGGGTTGCATTTCTCCTGTGGGAATCTGTCTGGGAAGGACCTTGCTGTGCCCACACCTCCACAGCACCGCCTGCTGTGACCTTCCTGTCCCCAGAGCCTCATCCTTGAGCCAAGTAGAGCTGAAGGCTCTGGCTTTAGAGGCACAGCTCACCCTGGTTAATGGGCAGCTGAGTGGCAGCTGCTTTGCTCCAGTCCCATCCACTTGGGCAGGCAGCTGCCTGTCCAGCCAGACCCCCTGGCCAGCTCTGAGACAGCTCCAGGACCTGCCTTCAGGGTACAGGGCTCCCAGCAGGACCTGCCACTCTCCAAGGTGCCACCCTGGCCATTCCAAACTCACCCTAAACGGTGTTCCCAGTATGACAGCACAGCAGAGGGGGCTTACACCCTTTTTGCCCAGCTGGAAGGCAGAGCAGGGGTGGCAGGACAGCCCAGGTGGAGCACAGGGCAGTCCTGGAGAACAGCCCAGCCCTCAGGATACTGGAATTGAGCTCAGTCCAGCCCCACACGTCACTGAGAGACAGAAGGGCTGCACACACACAGCTCCCAGGGCTTTGCCCAAACTGTGCCTGTTCCACAGAACATCCAGAGCAGGAAGGGACCCACAAGGATCATCCAGTCCAACTCCTGACCCTGTCCAGGACACCCCAACAGCCCCAGCTTGTGCCTGAGAGCAGTGTACAAATGCTCCTGGAGCTCTGGCAGCCCTGGGGACATGACCATTCCCTGGGGAGCCTATTCCAGGTTCCAATCACCCTCTGGGGAAAGAACTTTCTCCTGAAATCCAACCTGAGCCTCCCCTGACACAACTTCATGCTGTTCCTGTGGGTCCTATGGCTGTGGCAGCTGTACACCACTTACTGGGGAGAGCTTCACCCTCTCCACAGTGGGACTGTGAATGGATCAGGAGCCACACAGGGTTAGACATGGCATGATCCAACTGGATTTCACCTAGAAATGGGCTTCATCTAAAACCCCAGAGAACTGCTGAACTCTGGGTACAGCAGAAACTTCTACCCCTTTCCCCATGCCTTATAACACCAACAAGCTCCAGCTTCCAGACTCTTGTGTCTGCCCAGCTGGAAATGCTGCAGGAATTTTGCCTGGAGAAGCTTGGCCTTGGGGGAAGGAGCCAGGGATGCTGATAGTTTGGGCATCTCATGAGCACCAAGGCGCTTCCCCCAGGACCTTGAATAAAGGGAAGGACAAGAAAGGGTGAAAGGCAACAGTGAGGCAATTACAGGGAAGGGGTTATGGTCATAATTCTATTTCTTTGCTTGAGTGAGGAGAAGTGCAGCTTGCACTTTGGGAATTCAGAGTAAAATCAAGTCAAATGCCACGGTTTTCCAGCCCCATCCATCCTGCAGCCCAGGAGGACGCAGTGCCTGCCGAGCCCAGCCTGAGCACCGCACAGATCTGGCAGGGTCAGCAGAGCCCTGCACTGAAGGAAGGGCTGGGCCCCTGTCCTGGGCACCCTGAGGGCCTGGAATCAGAAAACAAAAGCTGCTGGACCCCCAGCCCATGGGTCCCTCTGCGCCATGGCTCTGCGTCACCTCCTGCCTCACTGTCACAACCACCGCCGTGCCTTTGCACTGTGCTTCTCTTCCAGTTTTATGTCATCTCCACGGCTCTCCCCCTCATAAAATGTGACTGCACCAATTTCTGTGATCGGGGCTGGCCAGGTAATAGGGACATTTCATGTTTGCCGGGCAGAGCCCTTAAATCAAAGCCAGCCATATCCCATGTCCAAAGGAGTGAGGGAAGATTTGGAAGCCCTGTTTGCCTGCAGAATGCTGCATCCAAAGTGTCTCCCCACTGCTCTGGGTGACCTCCCAGGTGCTCCTGAGCACTGCAGAGGGATGGGCATCATCTCCTCCCCGAGCCCTCCCTGAGGCCAGGGTCCAGCAGCGCTTGGTGCTGCCTCCTGAGAGCCCCTGTTACGCCATAAGGAGATGAGGGATGGTGTTTGTGGGGATGGAAGGGAGTGTCTGCTGAAGGGTATGGGGTGGTCAGTGCTTGGGGCAGGGCTGGGTGAGGTGTAGGGAAACCAGAGGTTTAGAGGAGAGATGGGTTTGGTCATGGGAAACAGCGATACACTGCAGGGTGCCTTCAAAACCTGATGAAATTGCTGAGGATATTCCTCCACTCCCAACATCTAGGAACTATGGATCAGCCCTGTTGGGAGAAAACTGCTCCCTTGAGCCAATAAGTAATTGTCCCCGGCCTCTCTTCCCCCTGAGAGCACAGGAATGAACCTGTTTCCCACCAGGCAAGCAGTCCTGTGCGGAGGGACACCTTGCCGTGTAGCTGTCCTGTGGGCTGAGCATCATCTCCTCAAGAGGAGGAAATAGCATTGCCCAGAAAAAGACTTAAACCAGCCAAGCTTGGCAGACTGAGTTCAGAATCCTCAGATCCCCCTCCCTGTGCTTTTCCAGTGCCTGCTCCTCTCCAAGAAATGAACCTGGGAACACAACTGTGCCCAAAGATTTTCCATATTTCATCCCCACCAGGCCCTTGTGATTCTCCTGTTTGCTCGCAGGACCCAAGGGAGGAATTGAAGATCCTTGCACCTCCTACTGAATGGCAGTCAGGCCACCAGCTCCCCAGAGAATATTTTATGCCTCACTGTTGCTGAGGGAGCAGCTTTGCAGGCCAACCAACAGCCCCGCCAGCAATCACCTCGACCCTCTGCAGGGAAAAGAGCCAAAATATCTGGCACTGGGAGCAGAAATGGAGGAGGCATGACTTGTTGTCTGTGATGGAGGAAAGCTTGGAGCAGAGGAAAAGCCGTGTGTCTCTGTTGTGGCAAAATATCCCCAGAAACGCCGCAGCATGGACAAGGCAGCTGTCTGCAGAGATGGTGATGGTGCAAGGAGAGGAGCCGGCGAGAGGAGAAGGAAAAGCAGGAGGGGTGAAAGAAATGTGAGGGAGAAGGTCATGAGGGTGTGAGGGCTGGGATTGGAGGTGTCTGAGGGAGCTCTGCCTGCCAAGGGGCCAGCACAGACACAGACATGCCTGCCCGCGGCCGGCCCTCACCGTACCTCCAAAGTCAGGCCTGAGGCGGACGTCATAGCCCTTCAGCAGTTTGTCCACAATCTCTTTCACCACAGAAATATTTCCAGTGGAGGGGCTGAAAGACAAAAGAAGAGAGTTCTCATCATCCTGTGTGACACCAGGGGTCCTGGCCAGGTACCTCAGCATCCTTCACACCCCAGAACACCTCAGCCATGGGCAGAGCCTCTCTGCTCGTGTTTTCTGTCCTTGGCCCAGCTCTCAGCCCCCCACCTGCCCACGAGCCCCACAGAGGCTCCTACCAGGGCTCCTAAACCACCCTGGGAGGTGCTCAGAAGTCTCAGCAGTGTTTTGGTTCCTCTCCTGCAGCTCACCCTGACTTCAGGGCACCCCAAGCTCCGTTCCTTGGTATCCCTCTGGTGTGAGCATCTCATTGAGTACCCTGGCCCCTGACCACACATTTGGGGTCTTCCCTGTGTCCTGCCCACAGAGGGGTGCACATAGAGGCAGAAATTGTCCTTTTGCCCCCCAGGTTGTGCATGGGGCAGCTGCAGCCTCTCTCTTGCAGGTCTCACTCCCCTTCCTCAGCCAAGCTGGGCTCTTGCTCCAGGTCTTACATCACCCAGCACAAACTTGGCGTGTCCCAAGGGCCCCACTACACAAGTGGCCCCCACAGGCACCCCAGTGCAACCTCTGCTTCTCACTGCACCCTGGGGTTTCTCTGGATTATTGAAGCAAATGAGAAAACAAAGCTCCTTTTTCTCCTACAGCCTCAATGTAGGGCTGATCTTTGCCATGTAAAAATTCAGTTTCTGTCACTCAGCATCACTGTGAGTCCTTAGCAGCGCAGATCAAGAGGCAGAGACAGGGAAGGAGAGTCCATCTTCCCCTCTGTGTGCCAGAGCAGCAATCCTTTTCCTCCCAGCCCTTTAACCTGTGCACAGAGAGGGCAGATGTCCTCCCCAACACCAATCCAGCCGCTCCAGCAAGAAGGGATTTCCTTCTAAAATCAGCCCAAGGGCCAAACCAAAACTGAAGGTGGGAAACCAGAAAGCAGGGGATGCTAAAAATACTGGACCTATTCAGTGCTGCGGGGTATATCAGGTTTAGTGCCTGAATACCCAGCCTCGGTGCCTCCCTCGTCCCCTGCTTTGCATGAGAATAGAGACCCTGCCGGTGACAACTGCTGCTCTTTGCTGTCACCCACCACAACAGCATGTCTCCCTGTCAACACCGCCTCCCACATCCATCCCAGTCAACCTGGAAAGCTGCACCACGGCACTGCCTCTGCCTGCCAGCCCCGTGCCTGGCTGGACACCGGGGCATGTCCGTGTGTCTGCACACACACACAGACACACAGACACACAGACACACAGACAGGCGTGCTCTCCGGGCTGCACCGAGGGTGTAGGGACTCCCTGCCTGTGCACAGACACAGGAGAGCAGGGGGTGCAGCTCCAAAACGTGCACCGGTGTGTGTGCCTGCGTGTGAGAGCATCCCAGCCAGGGCTGGAGGTGGCTGGAGGTGACTGGAGGTGGCTGGAGGTGGCTGGAGGTGGCTGGAGGTGACTGGAGGTGGCTGGAGGTGGCTGGAGGTGGCTGGAGGTGACTGGAGGTGGCTGGAGGTGGCTGGAGGTGGCTGGAGGTGACTGGAGGTGGCTGGAGGTGGCTGGAGGTGACTGGAGGTGGCTGGAGGTGGCTGGAGGTGACAGTGGGTGCAGACCTTGGCGTGAGATGAGGTGCTGGGCTGTGGACACGATTTGTGAGGAGCACAGAAGCAGGCATTTGTGGGTTCCTGAGGCTGGGTTCCCTGGTGCCCAGACTCTCCCTAGGGCTGTGGGTGGAAGCACGTAGGACCACCTGGGAGCCTGGGCAGCTCTCAGGGCTCTGGATGTGCAGGAATTTCTCAGCAGGACAAGGATGTGCAAATGTGAGACAGCACCCAGCTCTGGTGCATGGACAACCAAGGAGCCCTTGTGCTGGCAGGGGAGGGGGTCTGAGCTGCACTCCTGAGCGTGCTCCTAGGAGGGGTTCAGCTCCTCCTTGCACGGCTTTAATCACTGTGAAAAGGCCAGAGAAGTGTATGCAGGTGGACACCTTGGCAACACTGTGTCCAGGCTTGCAAGGTCCACCTGCATCTGTGGATTTCTCTGCAGGTGTGTGAGGTTTTGCAGCATGCAAAGCACAGTCCTGTCACTGAGGATTCAGAGTGTGCACCAGCATTTGTTCATCTCTAGACAGCCATTCCTAGGTACACAGATTTCCATATTCATAATATGGACACTGTGCATTTCTCAAGGGGTTTAGACACCTCTGTTTGGATTCCTACAGTGCATAAAGTCAGGAATCAGTGTTTACCTCATTAATATAAGCAGGGAAATTGAGGTAGAGACAGTAAACAATGTGTCAGAGGCCCTGCAGAAAGGAGCAGAGTGGGAAGAAGGCCATGGGGACTCTTTCCTCCTCACAGCTACAAGTTGGCCTAGTGAGGGAATAAACCATCATGATTAAGGACAAGGTCTTTTGCCTCCCAGTGCTCCCTCTGATCCAAAAAGCCACATCCCTCCCACTGAGGAGGTGCATTTGCCCAGCTGTGGGCGAGCAGCTGCATGCCAGTGCTATTCCTGGCAAATGTGGGTCTGCATCCGCTCGGGGAGCACATACAGCCAGCCTGTGATCTGAATTCCGGAGCGCTGTGCCCCTGATTCTGTGTCAGCGGGCATGTGCTTTGCATATCCACGTACACTTGCAGCCAAACATCTCCATACCAGCACCCCGTGCTGCTGGCTGGGGTGTGTAGGAGTAGCTGGAGGCTTGTGCACATGGAGAGTGTTTTGTCTCCGAGCTGTGCACAGATACACACGCAGACCGTGGGTGAAAACAGCGCTGGACATGCAAACGCACATGCCAGGACACACGTCAGAGCAAAGGGGGCTGCTGCGGGCTTTGAATGTCACACGTTTGCTTGGACAGTGCCTCCCGAGCTGCCGCCTGCGTGTGTCCCCACACAGCGGGACCACGCATGAATGGTGTGGGCAAGGTGGGCGCGCGCCTGCGCCCCTGCGTGTTTATAACGCTGGCAACACAAACCTGGGCACCCTCAGCCCTGCCAGGACCTTCCTGTGCCTGCTTATAACGCTGGCAACACAAACCTGGGCACCCTCAGCCCTGCCAGGACCTTCCTGTGTGTGTTTATAACACAAACCTGGGCACCCTCAGCCCTGGCAGGACCTGCCTGTGTGTGTTTATAACACAAACCTGGGCACCCTCAGCCCTGGCAGGACCTGCCTGTGTGTGTCGGGAACGCGCTGCTCCCTGTGCACGGCTGGCAGGGAGATGCCACAGCTCCCCCCGGCAGCGCGCAGGGACAGCCGCACCTGCCCGCAGGTGTGCGGAGGGAGGGAGGGAGGGAGGGAGGGCAGCAGCAGCAGGCAGCTCTACTCCCGGGTGTGAAAGCAGCTCCGGAGCGAGCAAACAGGTGTGTGCTCAGCACACCTTGGCCAGGCTGGATGGGCGCCCGCAGCTCCGGAGCGCCGCAGCCGGAGCGGGCGGGGGATGCTCGGCCGGTGGCAGGCCGGGCAGGTGAAGCTCCGGAGGTGAGGAGCGACACCCGGGCGGGCACGGATGGCTGCGCACACGCAGGGACGGATCCGGATGGATGGCACCCACAGAGGAGGGTGTTGCGTGCCGTAAATCTGCTCGGAGGCACGGCCGTGGGCATCGCCCCCGGAGCTCCGCAGAGCCGCGGCTGTGGCACGGCGAGGCTCGCTCGGTGCCAGGGTGGCTGCGTGTGCAGGCTCAGGCACGGCCGAGGCAGCCTGTGCCGGGTGCGTAGCGCAGCTCCGGGGCTCCTGCGGGCACCATGTTCCACAGCAAACCCCTTCTCTGGCCATTTTCCCCCGGTTTGGGGAGGGGGACACGCACACACGCTCTGCGAGGTGGGCTCCGTCCGCAGCGCCTGCTCCACATCGCATGTAAGAGCATCCCTCCTCCCCCAAATCGGCACGGGCTGGGGAATAACAATAGCAGACGGCAGGGGAAAGCGATTTGGGGAAAGAGCCCCCTCCCCTTTCCCACATCCAGCTCGATGGAGAAAACCCAAAACAAGACAAACAAGCCCTGTGCCAGCCCCCCTGTCCCTGCAGCCTGGGATCGCAGTCCTTACCTTTGCGCACAGCAGGCGAGACAAAGAGCTGCTAAAGCAGAGACAATTCCACTCAATCTGTCTGCCTGAAATGTCCACATTTCCACAAAGACGAAGGATGAAAAAAAAAATCTTTGGAGGGGAGGGGAAAGAAAGATGGATCTTCTGAAATCCCCCTCCAAAAAAAGGGGGGGAGGGAAAAAAAGAAGCCGACCCCCCCCCCAGTTAATGATTTCCTAGAGAAAAAGAATAATAAAAAAAACTAAAAAATGAGGGGGAAAAATACCCCCTCGCTCCTTCAGTGCCAGTCAAAGAATTCGTTTCTTCTTCCTTTCAGCATCCTCTCAACAAGAGACATCCTCTGGCAATGGAGAAAATCCCAAGAGAAAGAAAAATAAAATGCCCCAAAATGGGCTCAGCAAAATGTGAAATCGAATCTCACAGGTACGCGGCAGAAGAAGAAGAAGGGAAAAAAAATTTAAAAAGGCAAAAGAAAAAAAGAAAAAAACCAACTCAGTGTCCCCTGAGCACTCCACTTGGATTATTTTTCCTCCTGCTCTTTTGCCATCCGGTTCTGCAGATGTTGCATGGCTCCTGCTACCCACCTTCAGAGAGGAGGAGGAGGAGAAAGAGCCTGTGTGTATGTGTGTGTGTGTGTGTGTGTGTGAGAGAGAGAGAGAGAGAGAGAGAGGGAGGACGTGTGAATTTTCGAGCAATATGATTTTATTCTGGATTTTACCTATTTGCTCCCCCTTTCCTCTTTATTTTCCGAGGGGGGAAGGGGAAGCCACCCAGCCCCACTGTGCAGTTATTTTATTTTAGGGAAATCTCAGGCTCGTCACTTGGGAGGTTTGGGGCTTTTGTGAAATGGATAAAAAGAAAAAATAAAAATAAAAAAGGAAAAGCAAATGCAGCCCGGTAAATAAAAAAAAAAAAAAATACATATATGCATGTGTAGAAAATAAATAAATCCCTGTCTGTGGAAAGCGCTGCTCTCGCAGGGAGGGCTGGATGTCTCCCTAGTGCTGTTGCCGCAGCTCCTGTGGAGTTTTGCTGCTCATTGCAAAGTCACAAGAGGAGGGGAGGAGAGAGGGAGTTTGTGGTTGGGGAGGGGGACTCTCCGGACAAATTGGGATCCTGACGTCATGGCTGACAACATTAACCCCTGCTGGCTTGCAGAGGGGACTGAGGAGCATTTTTGCTGAGGTGGATTTTGGGGTTTTTTCCCCGGGGGGGTGGGCACAGGGAAGATGAAGGGAAAGGTGATGGCATTTTGGCAAGCGAGGGGCTGTGCCTGGGCAAGAACGGCTCAGCTGCGAGCGCTGCTGGGTGCTGTGGCTGCCTGAAACACTGTCATCAGCACAGGCTGAGCTTCCTCCTGCAGCCACAGAGATCAAACCTAAGGTGATTTACTCACAATGTCTCCATGCCACAGAGCCCAGGGGCCTGGTGGCCTCCTCCTGGGGCACTAGGGGAGATCTGGAGGCTCTGGTGGGGCTGGACACTCCCCCA
Organism: Poecile atricapillus; assembly: GCF_030490865.1. Lineage (NCBI taxonomy): Eukaryota > Metazoa > Chordata > Aves > Passeriformes > Paridae > Poecile > Poecile atricapillus. Next base: position 3,725,231 of record NC_081260.1, read on the forward strand.
GGCTGGGGGAGCCCAGCTCAGGAGGGATGCTCAGCTCTCCCTGAAGGATTCATACAATGGAGTTTGTGGGAAAAGGGAGCCTGAAGTTGCAGAAATGCTGCTGGGGATCAGCTCCTGGTGCTGGGGCTTTGCCTGCTGGAATGGTAACAGCCATTGAAATTGTCACGGTCTCCTGTGCACCAGCTCTGATCTTTGTCTTAAAAATGTAATATAATTAAGGAACTCTACATCAGGCATGCAGTAATGTACTACCAGCAAGGATTATTATTTTTTTTTCCCTAGGAAAAAGAAGAGATCCAGCAGCACTCCGAAGGCAGAGCAGAAGCCATGGCTCAAGGAGGAAACATCTGAGCTCTCACCACCCTGGACGGGATCTCCTCCGCACCTGCCTGACAGCTCAGAGCAGCCCCTCCCAGCAGGTAAGTCCTGGTTTACACCTGTGTGTAGATGGTCTCCAAAGCCCTCTGGGACGAGGGGGCAGAGCAGATGTGTCACTGCAGCTGGGCAGGAAGGACCAGGTCCAAAATGCCTCTGAAGGGGCACAGGGAAATGTCCAGTGGCTGCTGGGCAGCTCCTCTGTCCTGCCCTTCTCTGCAGGGAAATCTGGGAGCATCCTCATCTCTGGGCTTCCTAAAGCTCCTCTCTCTCATGCTGGGCTTGGCTTTACATGGTTTCCTCATCAGAGGCATGCCACAGATCCTGTGCTCCCAAACTCCTTCTCCCAAAAAGCATGGTGGGGCGTGACCTTTCTGAAGAGCTTCTCCCTGGCCGGCCAGGCTGGGCTGTTGCAATGCAGAGACATCAAAGCAAGGAAAAGCTGAGTGGTGTGCTGTGCTGGCCTGGTATCACTGCAGGGAGGTCCTGGGGGCAGTGAACCTGTGGGGCTTGTGGGGAAAAGGAAGATTTGGGAAGGTTTAACATCTACAGTGGGGCTGTGCTGGAATGGAAGGGGAAAAGATCTTCTCACTTACTGCTGAGGCTGGTGGGAAAGGTTCTCTGCTTGGTTTAGTGCCCAGACCACCCCTGCTTGATCCAGACATCTACGAATTAAGCTTAGAGCAGTGATCTCCACTGCCTTCCCAAAGACCAAAGCAGGTAAGTGGCACTTGTCACATGCCAGTGAATGTGCCTGCCCCTGTGGAGTCAGGGCCATGCTGCCAGTGGGCTTTCACTGCAGGCCACTCACTGTGGCTCCCACGGGGAGTCCAGGGTGCAGGGAGCTCACCAGGACCTGGCTGTAGCTGGTGATATTTCACTGCATCATAGCCCAGAGCAAGCCTGTCTGCCTGGGCCCCCTGAGCTGACCAACCACTGTGTCCTCAGGATGCTCCTGGGCTTCCACAAGCAATTCCTGCTTGGTCAACACCCCCAGGAGCTTGTGGCTCCCTGGTTCCTGTGGCTGAGGGCTCCATGGGAGGTGGGCCAAAGCTATAGGGTTTCTCCACAGTTCTGTTGAAGAAGAGGAACCGGCCCAGCAGATCTGGTCCTGCAGGATGTCCCCATGTGCCCAGGATGAGCTGCCTTGGTACCATCAGGTGCTGGCTGCTGTACAGGTACAGCATTCACCTCCTCTGCTGCTGCCAGCGCACAGAGCTCCTGACAGCAGCGACTTTCTGAAGCTTTATTCTGATTTAAGCTGCTGGGCACCAGGGAGGAGCTCTTGGGGAGATGAGAAGCATTTGCCTCTGGGCACCAGAGGCCCCATTAAGCCCTGCCTGGTCCCTTCCCTTTCTGGCCCCTTTGCTCTGCTCCCTCCCACCAGCTATGATTGCATGTTACTGGCAGGAAAGGTAAGTGAAAAGCAAATGTCAGAGGCATACATGAAGAGGAAAAATTATGCTCACAAATGGTGACATTTGTGCTTGCAAGTTCACCCAGTCGGGAGCAGAAACCGTGTCACATGAATTATCCGACCACTCAGCCACAACGGGAAACTTTGGAAAGCTTGGCAGGGAATGCATCCAAAGGAGCTGTTGTGTCCTACCTGGAGCCACGTTCTGGAATAAAGGACTGCTCTGGAGTTAGTCACCCATCTCTGCTGGGTCTCATGAAGGCTGGTGGAGTAAAACGTGACTGTGCTCGCTGAGGGGTTTGTTCCTTGCCCTGCAGAAGATGGGCATCCTTGAGCCCCTCCCAGAGCCACAAATACTTGTCTCCCTCCCCTGCTGGGGGCTGTCTGCTCTCCAGTGATGGGTTTTTCTGAAGATGACATTCTGATCCTGCAAAGGTCTGTGAGAGCCTGCTGGAGATGCCTCACCCTGCAGAGGCCACGGAGCATCGTGTTTGTGGCCATTTGCTGCCCTCCGCTATTAAATCACTCATTTTCACTCTTCTCTTACTTGCTGCTCTGCTGAAAGCTCCACACCCTGGCCTCTCTTCTTCTCCTGTGGCCACTGCCCACTCCAAGTGCTGCTCTTCCCAAGGGCTTGCCATCAAGGTGAAAAATCTCCCTCATCCTCTCTCCTAGCCAGCTGGAGAGCAGACTCTTCTGTCCAGCCAACAATTCCCAGAAGAAGATGGTTGTTCTTCTAAAACAGAAAAAGGATGAGAGCTGAGAAAGCAAGAGAACTTTTATAAAACCAGAAATTTAATGGAGGTCCTGCAGAAAAGGAGAAAATACAGTCTTGGAGCTGGCAGCTTTGTGCAGAAGGTAGAAAACAACCTGAAAGTAAATGAAGTGCACTTCATGAGGTGGAAATAGAGACAAGCAGAGGCAAAGAGGAGTTTTCCCACCTGATCTAGAGGACAGCCTCTCTCTCCTGCTGCAGCTGCACCCAGGACTGAGCTCACCAAGCCAAAGAGCCTTTGCAATTCCAGTTCCAGGTTCCTGCAGGAAAGGTTTTCCTCAAGTTATCCTACAGGACGAAAGCTCCATCATCCCCCCCAGTGCCATCTAAACAGCCTCAGGTGCTGGCAAGGAAAGGCCACAAGTCACAGCCCCCTTGGACTGGTGGGGCTGACAGCTACCAGCAGCTGCTCAGGCAGCTGTGACTCCTGTTTTGGTGACTCTGCATCCTCTGATTCATAGATGCCTCCTCATGTGTTAGCCCAGGAGCCCCTCTCCTTGGGCACACCATGTGCTAGATGCTATAAATTCCTGAGGAGATGCCTCAGAGTGCGTTCACAGGGCTCCCCATCTTTGTTGAGCTAAAGAGCCTTTACCGCTTTGCAAGGTAGCACAGACTGGTCCAGAGTAAGTGGAAATGTCGGCCATTCTTAGGAACTGTGAATGGAGGAGCTGATGAGCAGAATTTGCATGCAGTCCTGTGTCCTCTGTGCTCAAATCTCTGTAAGTAGAGCAGGGAAAGTGTGGTGGGAAGGAAGAAAGGATTGTCCATGGGTGCATGCACCACATCCCATTCCAGCCTGGCTTTAAGCTTAGGAGGCTGCAGACAGCGTTTAGTCTGGGCTTTCCTTCACTTGAGAAATGGTCTGGCCGAGCAAAGGTCCTCTGGTTAGGAGAGTGCAGAAGTGCTGTTGATGGCTGTTGATGGGTGTGACTGTTGGTGGCTGTGGCTGTTGATGGCTGTGGTTGATGGCTGTGGCTGTTGATGGCTGTGGTTGGTGGCTGTGGCTGTTGGTGGCTGTGGTTGGTGGCTGTGGTTGTTGATGGCTGTGGCTGTTGATGGCTGTGGTTGATGGCTGTGGTTGATGGCTGTGGCTGTTGGTGGCTGTGGTTGATGGCTGTGGTTGATGGCTGTGGTTAATGGCTGTGGCTGTTGGTGGCTGTGGTTGATGGCTGTGGCTGTTGATGGCTGTGGCTGTTGATGGCTGTGGTTGATGGCTGTGGCTGTTGGTGGCTGTGGCTGTTGGTGGCTGTGGTTGGTGGCTGTGGATGTTGATGGCTGTGGTTGTTGGCTGTGGCTGTTGTTGGCTGTGGCTGTTGATGGCTGTGGCTGTTGGTGGCTGTGGCTGTTGTTGGCTGTGGCTGTTGATGGCTGTGGCTGTTGGTGGCTGTGGTTGATGGCTGTGGTTGGTGGCTGTGGTTGATGGCTGTGGTTGATGGCTGTGGTTGATGGCTGTGGCTGTTGGTGGCTGTGGATGTTGGTGGCTGTGGTTGGTGGCTGTGGCTGTTGGTGGCTGTGGATGTTGGTGGCTCTGGCTGTTGATGGCTGTGGCTGTTGATGGCTGTGGCTGTTGATGGCTGTGGTTGTTGGCTGTGGCTGTTGGTGGCTGTGGCTGTTGAGGTTTAGCTCTCATGTCTACAAGGAAAGAACATCAGTCCCAATGCCACAGCCTCCCCCTGCCATGCACAGACACCCTGCAGGGTGACAGTGACAGTGTCCTGAGCCTGTGGCACAAGGACACCCTGCTCCAGCCCCACCTGAGGCAGGTGATGGGAAAGGCAGGTGAGGCAGCTCTGCAGGGCAGCCTGGGGCTGACACACATCCCCAGCAGAGCTGTGGTGCCAGGGGAAGTGTGAATCCATCCCTGTGCGCCTGTTGAGGGATGCAGAGCCCCAAAGCTGTGAGTCTGTATCTGTCTGTAGCTGCCCTGGTTGATTTTCTCTTTGCATTTCCATGATGGTGCTCAGGAGGAGCAGCGATGCCCCTTGGGACTGGCATTCCTGACTGGCAGGGTGAAGGGCACAAGGCAAGGAAAAGTCCCTTCAGCCCCTGCAGACAGTTAAGAAGTGCCAAAAAATACCTTCCTGCTCGTTATTGTTAGTGATGGGATCTGTTCTGACACTGAGGGCTGGGCCCATGTCCCACATTAGGCCTGCCCATTTCAGAGGGTGCTGCACTTCTTGCTCCTGGGGATGTTCCTTCCCACCTGTGCCAGCAGAGGAGGCCCCTTCTGAGTCAAAGCTCCTGGTCTGAGTCACAGAGCTACAACAAAAACATCTGGAAGCAGCAGTGGGATGGATGACAAGGACCTAGGTAAAAAAATCTGCTCCTGACCACCACATGGAGGTGTGGACGGTTTTATCTCCTTTTCCTCCCTCTGGCCCCACAGCTCTCCTGTTGTAGGGCTCAGCAGCAGCACTCAGGAAGAATGAGGAGCTGAGAACCCCAGCTGCTGGTCCCTGCTGGCTGCAGGGACAGTGTGTTCCCGGAGCAGGTGCCACCAAGAATCCTGCAGCATCCACCACCTGCACAGCAGGGACACAGCAAAGGTGACAAGGTGTCCCTGGGGACACCTGCAGTCCATTCAGCCTCAGGGGGTCAAGCCCAGGTCTCTTGCAGTCCTCCTCTGAGTTTATCCTGTGACCAAGCTCATGGTGTGTCCACAGGCAATGCCCCTTGCTCCAGGTCATGGCTGGATTAAGTTGAACAGGACTGGGTCCAGCAGTGACCCCTGGGGAGCAGCACCAGTTACAGGCTCCAGCTGGACTCTGTGCCACCATCAGAACCCTCTGAGCTCTGCCACTCGGCCACTTCTCAACCCACTGTCCAATCTCAGCTTCTCCATCTGCCCGGCCTCACCATGAGGATGTTATGGGACAGTGTCAAGGACTCTGCTGAAGCCAGGGCAGACAGGAGCCACTGCTCTCCCCTCCCCTCCCCTCCCCTCCCCTCCCCTCCCCTCCCCTCCCCTCCCCTCCCCTCCCCTCCCCTCCCCTCCCCTCCCCTCCCCTCCCCTCCCCTCCCCTCCCCTCCCCTCCCCTCTCCTCCCCTCCCCTCCCCTCCCCTCCCCTCCCCTCCCCTGGCACTCATTCCATCCCCAAACCCCATCACATTGCTCCAGTGTGATTTCACCTTGCTGAGCCCATGCTGGTGACTCCTGGTAACCTTCTTTTCCTCCACATGCATGGAGATGACATTCAGGATGAGCTGTTCCGTAACCTTTCCAGGGATGGAGCCAAGGCTGACTGGTCTGAACTTCTCTGGGTCCTCCTTCGTGCCCTTTTTGAGCACTGGAGTGACTTGGCTTTTCTCCAGGCCTCAAGCCCCTCTGCTGTTCCCCGTGACCTGTAACTGTGATGAGATTATGGCTCTGTGACCACACAGAGATCTCTAAATCTTCCTGTTTATCCCCCGTGCCGTGTGCATTGGAGCAGAGGCATTTCAGAAAGCTAATGGAGCCTGAAAGTTCCCAATAAAGGGCACAAGAGGCTCCCCTAAGCTGTCAGTCCACACCTTTCACCCCACACCAGGGAGCTGCTCTGCTCAGTTGCTTCCCTGGAGCAGATCAGGATCCTTTTAACATGTTCTGGTCTCCACTGGTAGTGCCCCATTCCCAGCTGGGAGCTTTCTGACTTCCCAAATTTGCTCTCCCTCAGTTTTGACCTAAGCCAACCAGCAGGCTTCTTTCTGTGATGGAGACACTCCCGAGTCCAGCTTTTTGTGTGGAAATGCAGGAGGACAGAAGCAAAATGTGCTTTCTGAAGGCATATCCTGCTTTGGGAGAGGTGTGCTTCCTTTCTCTAGCACTCCTCCTGCCTGGTACAGGGCACTTCAACACTGGGAACACGATGTGTGCCCTCCTTGGCTCAGCATTTCATGTGGGATAACTGATGTGTGCTTTTCCATGGTGCTTAACCACTGCAGTGGCTGCAGGAGGCTTTGGCTGACAGCTCTAAACAGGTGGCTGAGCGCTGAGTGACTTTTATGACCCAAAAAGGGTGATAATTGTGCCAAAATTAGCTCTCAGGAGTGTTATATGGCTGTCATGAAAGGCCATTTGTACATTCTGGGTTGGGAGACAGTGAGACGTGTGTCCTGCTCCTGAGATAGATCTGACAGTCCATCAGCCCACTGACAACAAGCACTCTCTGGCTGTGCCTCAACTTCTGGAGCCATTTCAGCGTTTGGAGCTGTGAAAACAAAACTTCTGTGTAATTCCACAGCCCTGTGCAGTCTGAGGGTGGGACAGCTGTTAAGCAATTCCCTGTGGGAGACAAGGATCGTACCAGGGTTTCCCACCACTCCAAGAGGGGCTGTGGCCAGAGGGAGCCACTGCCTTCCAAGAAAACTCTGTGTGTGACTTCCCAGGTGCCAAACTGGCAGATGGGGAGGCAAAGAGAGGGGCTGCAGCAAAGCCAGTGACCACTGGAGACCCCTCAGACCTGCCAGAGAGGCAGGTGAGGTCCCTCTCTGGAATAGCAGGAGAAAATCCCCCTATGTCTGCAGTTTGTTTGGGAGCTTGGGAGTGAAATCCATGTGATGCTGCGTTGCCTGGCAACAGGCTGAGAGTGATGGAGCACAGGGCAGGTCTTCTCCAGGCTGGGGAGCAGCAGCTCCAGCCACGGTGGCTGCCTGTGCCTGTGCAGGGAGCAGAGGGAACAGGGAGAGGCACTTGGAACGAGGACACAGTCACAAAAACGGGCAGAGAACCAAGAGGGAGACAGAAGTCTAACTGAAGGTAGGGAGGAAGAGAGAAGTCAGGGAGTGGAAAGGGAAAGGAGAGCCCAGAGAGGACATCTGGCCACTCAAGGAGCTGCAAAGGCTCCTGGCTGCCACCTCCCAGGGACAGCTGCTGTCTCTACTCAGCTGCATCCCAGCTTTGACAAAGGAACCACAGGAAAATGCAATTTTCCTTTGAGCACCTGAAGTGATTCCTCACCTCTGAGGGAGACCCAGAGTCCTGCTGCCCTCACAACCTCAGACAAGTTTTGAAGCTGATTACAGTGGGCTGAGGGAACTGCTCTGAGCAGTGATCCTCCACAGGGTGACACTGGGAATGGCACCAGCTCCCAGAGAAATCCCTGGGAGGGCTCCACTCCCACCTAAAATGATTTGAGGGACACTTGGGCTAAGGGGTCAGGCATGGTCAGCACAGAGGTTGTGAGTCTAATCCTAATTTCCTCCACCTTTAGCTGTTTGGAGAGAGAGAGAGAGAGAGAGGGAAAGAGAGAGAGAAGAGAAAGGAAAGGAAAGGAAAGGAAAGGAAAGGAAAGGAAAGGAAAGGAAAGGAAAGGAAAGGAAAGGAAAGGAAAGGAAAGGAAAGGAAAGGAAAGGAAAGGAAAGGAAAGGAAAGGAAAGGAAAGGAAAGGAAAGGAAAGGAAAGGAAAGGAAAGGAAAAAGGAAAAGGGAAAGGAAAAGGATGACAAGGAAAGCAAATTATTTCCATCCATACCAAATTCTTTTGGTCTTCAAAATCCCTCTCAGAGCCACATATCTCCCTGTACTTGTGTCCTTGCATTTGCGCCCAGAGCAGAGGGCACCTCCTGCCAGACACTCCCAAGAAATTTACTGAAGAGCTGTTTTGTCCCACATGTGAGGTTTCCCCAGCTCTCTCTGCTCACATTTCAGCCCGTTTTCATCACTGGGTCAGGATGGAGGCTGAGCTCAGCCCTCCACACCACTCCCCTGACCCCAACACTGCCCCTGCACAAAGCACATTGCAAAAAATGACATCTCCATCCCTTCAGCCACCCTCTGGCTTCCCCTTTTGCTGTTTTAGCCTACCCACACCATGCCACGGTGTCCTCAGGAGGAGGAATTCATCCAGGTTTCCTCTGGGACACATAAAACAAGGTATTTGGTCCACACTCACATGGTGAGGGAGCAGTAGGGTTGTGATGGGCTGTGATTTCCCTATTCTCAGCTCTAGACTCTTAATAACGAAAACTTTTACCTCAGTACTTTCCATTTTGGTGGTCTTTCACCCAGTCTGACTATAAAAGTGCTGTAACAGGACTTTGACCTGGCAGGAAATTCCAAACCCAGCAGTTAATTTATCCCAATTTGAAAAGACGAGCAATAATAATTTATCTGAGTACAGCTGTTTCTGAAATGTCAGGATAAAGTTTTGTTTTTAGCTGTACCTTTCTTGTCATTTATAATAGGAGGCAATACTAAATTTACCCTGATAAGTACTGCAACACTCATCAGAACAAAGCCCATTACAATTTTCTATCATGAGTATGGAGGGGAAAAAAAAAAAAGAATCATTCTCTCTCCGCAGAACATCTCCACTTTGTACCATGTTTTCCGAGAAAATTAATCCTCTTGCTCTCTCTTTAAATATTAAAGCTCAGCACAGCAGCTGAGAGCAGCAGGGGAGGCAGAATTCCTGGGAGCTGGTGCTCCTTGCAGGGTGGAGCAGCTGGAGCCCAGGACGTGCACTGGTCACACTGACTCTGTGCCAGCTGCACTGCTGACCACGGCTGTCCTTGCCTCAGCTGCCCAAGGAAAAGCACTTTTTTTTCCCCCAAGAGTAATACTCCAAAATGTGGCCAGAGGAGGGTTACAGCGTGTTCCCTGAGAATCCTCTCCCAGCCATCCCCGTGGCAGGCTGCTGTCCCCCTCACTGCACTGCCTTTTCTCAGGCAGAGCTATCTAGAATTGAAGTAATAGCTGAAACATCTGATTTTCCGCCACCCAACACCTCCTGCTGCAGCTAGCACCAGCCTGAAGTGAGTGCATAAAGAGACATAACACTTTAGTAACATGTTACATTTGCTTTTTGCTGGTGCCAGCTGCTGCAGAAGGTGGTAGGGAGTGAGTGGAGGCTGGAACAGGAGATTTTGGGAAGCTGTTGCCATAAATCCAGGCCACACCTAATCTTAATTTCCTTCACCTTTAGAGACAGAAAGAGAAACAAAGAGAGACAAAGAGCGAAAGAGAAAGGAAGCAGTGTAAGAAATCTCATACACAGAGTGACCCCAGGTATGGATATAGGGGTGCAAGATTTCTCAGTTCCTGCTCATTTCTTCCTCACCAAAAGATGCTTCTAATTATTTCTGTTCAGGCTCAAAACTGATGTTTTCTGTGCTCACCAAATCCACTGAGGGGGAATGTTTCTATCCAAAGAAAGTCCATAGGGGAAATTAACTTTTCCAAGGAAACAGCAGGGAGGTGAGAGAGCAAAGCAGCTGGAAGGAGCAGTGCAAAGCATCCTGCAAAGCTGCTTGGTTCAAACCTCCTCTGGGAGGGAAAGGCAGCTTCCTTCATGAATGGGAAGCAGGAATGCCCAGCTTTCCTGGGGGATGTGCATTCAGGGGCTTGCAGGTAGGATCTGGGACCTCAGGGCTGGGCTGGGACCCAGCACACCTTAAACTCCCAGTTCATGGAAACACCACCTTTTTCTTTGCTTGCTTTGGTGTTTTTGGCCCTCATCTGCATCCCAAAAGGCTGTAGGAGATCAGCAGGGGCTCAAACATGGGCACACAGAGTCACACCATGATCTGAGTTCCACATTGGGCTGCTCATGGTTTTCCAGAGCCAGCAGCTACTCAGAGCTGGCTTGCAGATATCAGTGGTGCCTTTTTGCTCGTCTCTTTAACCCAATAAAAGCAAATCCCCCTGCTGCCCTCCCCGGGGTCCCAAGAGAAGAGAACTGCCAAGCCTTAAAAACCCCCCAGCACAAGCTCAGTTCAGGCCTTCACATCTTCTTGGTCCTCTCTAAAGGAGGCCACAGCACAGCACCACCCTGGCTGGAGTGAGCTGACCTGTGTTTCTGCTGCTCCCTCGCTCCAGCCTCTGTCCCCCAGAGCAGGGGAGCCTTCTCCTCCAGGCCTGGGGAGGACAAAGCTCTTTGTAGACAGAACCATGAGGGCCAGGGGCAAAGTCAGAGCTGGATGCCTGTGTCCCCAGGGAACCTGCACCTTAGCCAGCACCCTCCCAGCAGAAGGAAGAGCTTCTGAGCCTACTTCCCAGGCCACCACTCCCACTCCTGGATGTGCAGTTGTTTCCCAGACCACCAACAAAATTCTTCCAGCGACAGCGGCCCAGCTCCGCAGAGCAAAACTGAACCAACAAATTGGGGATGCCCAGACATCAGTCACAGAAACACCGATGGCAAGAGAGCTCTGGAGATCCAGCCCAAGCTCCCCTCGCACTGTGAGCCATCCACAGGGCACAGGACAGTCCTGATCCGAGGGGATTCCTGTTTTCCCAGGCTCACTTGGGTGCTGGTTGATGTGTTCCTGCTTTCTCTCCCAGCACAAGCCCCGTGCCACATCCCCACATTGTCACCCTGGGGTGACCTCAGCAGCAGGCAGCAAATCCACTGCTCCCCTGCCCTCAGCCAGCACCCTGAGCAGGGCTGCTGTCTCCGGTGTGCCACCCACACCCACAGCTCTCCAGGCTTTAAAGGAACTGGAAAAGCTCTTTGCTTTATTATGTCTAATTCACAGTGGAAGTGCAGGGGTCAGGAGGAGGCTGTTTTTCGTGCCAGGATGTCCTGATTAAGTCAAGCACTGCTAATGGCATCTTAAAAGCGCTGAAGAGGGGTAAATCATCCCCCAGAACCGGGAGTTCTGGGGGGAAATTACCAAAGAATGCACTTGTTAGGAGTCAGAATCGGCCAGGCACATGCACATCCCTCTGGCAGGAGCCCGTGGCCCCCAGGAAAGCGGAGTGGTCCCTCACGACACGGGCTCTGTTGGCATGGCAACGCGGGATGCTGGAGCGGGGACCGCCGGGCCGGAGTTTGCAATCGGCAGCACAGGGGAAATGTTTGATGGATTTTAAAAATGCCAGCTCCACAAACGCTCGTTCCCTCCTTCCCCACTCACTCACTCCACCTTGTGCTGCCAAGCTGAATAACGACCTTATTGTGGTGGGAGAAAAACAGCATCATCTGTAGCCCGGCTGTCAGGGATGGGGCAGAGAGGGCTGAACCGCTTTTGTTCCTGGCAGTCCCCCCTTTCCTGCCAGTATCTCTCCCTGTGGAGGCAAAGGCAGGCTCTGGAGAGGGATCTGGGCTTCCAACAGGAGGCTCAGACTCTGTTTGTGCTGTGATATCCCACATTTCTCATCAACACTCTGGAGTACTTCACCCTCCCCGTTGCAGAATGGAGAGGGCAATTCTGACATACCTTTTTTATTTTTAAGATGGTTTAAGATTCAGGGCTTTTCAAGCATTAAGTAACTCTTGTTCACCATTAGAACACAGGCAGAGTATTCCTTAGGGAGCAAAGAGGACTAAAGAGGGAGAGGGGTTAAAAAAGCAATTTTTCTGCATAGCCAAAACCTTCACTGTTTCCACAGGGGATCTCTGGGATGCTAGAGATGAGATCAGGACTCCCTGCACAAATGGCAGCTGCAGAAGTCCCTGTTCCCACTCCAGGGATGACCCAACCCAAAGGAGTTTGTGCCCCAGTGCAGCAGGCAGACACGTGTCACCCTCCTGCACGTGATTTGGGACAGTGTGACCATCACACCCTGCCCCACGGGTCTGGCTGGTGCCAGAATAAACATCCTGCTGCTTTTTGTCCAGGTATGGTGCCAAGGGCACGTTCCAATGTGCTTCTGGCTTCTCCCTGGCCAGGCCTGCAGATCAGGCCAGGCTGCGTTTCAGGGCTCAGCGAGGCTCCCTGTAGCAGCATCCAGCTCTGCAGTGGCTCTGTGAGCCTTGTGCTTCACACCAGGGTGTTGTGTGCTGCTCCTCCCCACGCACACCAGCTCCTCTCGCCAGCCTAGAGCGAGAGGTGATCACGGGAAGAGTCACCTGTGACATCTGGAAAGGCTCAACCAGCAGGACACCAACCCCCAAAGAGTTTTTCCTCAGGATGTTACAGCTGTGTGACAGCCCTGAGTGCATCCCCAGGTCCCCCTGCCCCAACCAGCCCCACCTGGGGGCCGGGATTGCCACCTGTATCCTCCCAGCACAGAGCAGGGAGTGCTTCTCTGTGCATCCTCCTGCAGCTCTCATCCAAGGAGGACGGCAGACAGCAGAGGTGCTTCTGAGAAGAAAGTCCCAGTTGAGTCCCTTCCAGTGTCATTTCTATTGTAACCCCTCCCAGCTGGGCAGAGCATGAGCCAGCTCCTGCTCCTAATCCCTCCTCAAGGAAGGAGTGAAGGTGACCTCTCCCTTGGCTAGAGGGACAAGAAAGGAGCGGTGTTCTAAGGTCACCATGGAGGTCTGTGTCAGAGAGCAGTGTTTGTCACTAAAACACACCTGGAGTTCCAGACAGGGCTTAGGCTCCAATATTTTCACTCAGACGTGCCTGAGCATGATCTGAATGGGTGAGGAGGTACTTGTGTCCTTTTCTCAAGAGGGGGAAAAGGCAGGAGGGGTTGGTCAGTGGGTAGAACCCAGGTCCCACATCTCCCAGGCTGCCTCACTTGCAGGAGCACGACTGCTCTGCAAGACTGGCTGGTGTCCGTCTGTCTCCATCAGTGGGGACAGACAGGACCCTCCCACGGCTCAGGGGGTCTCAGTCACAGCAGCTGATGTGTTTGCTCTCATTAGGAACTGAATTTTTGAATCCCTTCCTCAGTGGCACAGCCCCCTTCCCCCTGAACCTTGCGGAGAGGCACAAACCCCCCGGATTTCCTTGGGGAGCGGTGGTGTGGTTTTGTGGGAGCGCTGTGCCCTGGTGCTGCTGATGGCACAGGGAGGAATCCCCCATGTCTGGAGGGGAGCCCAGGGGGATGGGGCTGCTGTTTTCCTCCCGCTCTGGTTGATGTGCAGGGAAGAGGAATCCGCTCCAGCTCGTCACTGTGCCAGCACCAATCGCGGGCGGCACAGGGAATCTCTTTGCAGGGAGCAGCTCTGCTGAGCCCAGCCAGCTCCTGACAGGGATCCTCCACACACACACAGCCCCTCTGAGCAGCATCCCACCTCCTTCCCCCCCAGAGGAATCCTCAGAGCTTCCTCTCTCTGTTCTTTTGTGTCCTGCCAGCACAACCACCTCTCTCGCCTGAATTTCTTCTGCCTCGCTCCACACCGCTCTGCAGCTTGCTGTGCTCAAAATAATTTCTGCTCAGGGAATTCCTCTCCCTCCCTCTCCACTCTCCTGCAGTATTTCTCACTGGCCTTTGCCCTAAGAGATGTAGTTGAGCATTAGCCCGAACATCATCTCCCACTGGTGATCTGTAGCAGACTGGATGGCTTTAAAACCCTCCTGCAAAAACATCTTGTTTCAAAACCAGAGCATGAGAGAGGAAGGCTTTGCTCTCCAGGTGGGGTGTTTGCTGAGGAATTATTCTAAGCACTGAATATCTTGGCGAAGTGCTGTGTTCACCATGGGCACTCCCAGCCTGAGAAGGAACAAAATCTGGGGCTGGGAGCAGCAAGCTTGGCACTGCTGCCAGCTTCCCTCTCCTGTGACACCACAGGAAGGTGCCAGCCTCCAGCAGCCACCTGTGATACTGGAGGGAGCCTCTGTAGCCACCCCACAGACTGCAGTGAAATCACAATTAATCACCTGCAGATCACAATCAGCATATTTACTGATTGATAAATCCTCCCGTGGGAGCTCTCAGGGGCTGGGCTGGGTTAGTCCTGGCAGCAGAACTGTGGGGCAGAGGTCTCTGGATGGTGATGAGGCACTGAGTGTCAGCAGTGCACCCAGATGCCCTCAGAGACGGGTCTAAGGCACTGCAGAGCCTGGTTTTTTTCATTCTTTGCTGTAATTAGGGATTGTTTCTTGCTCCAGCATCTTGTTTTAGCCTTCTTCCTTCTGCAGTGAGCTGCTGGGTTTCATGATTCCTCTGTGAAGCGTTGAGAGGACACGAGCAATTACTGCCCCATAGCAACTGTGCTGGGTTTTGTTTTTTGAGCTGGACCTAATACTTGATGAGCCTTGAGAGCAGCCTGGTTGCCAGGGTGCTGAGCATGCTGTAATGTGTGTGTGCATGTGCTGCAGCTGCTGCTCAGAGATTCAGAGAGGTAAGAGGAGGAAGCTGCATGTTATAACCTCCCTTTTAAAATACTACAGCAGCCTAATGCGAACTTGTGACGGGGGAAGAGCAGCTATTTTTAGCAAAATGCTTCAGGTGAGTCGAAACTTTCCCCTTTGTTGCCTGCATCTTCAAAGCTCTTCTCCCAGCCTGGAGAAACAAGGCTAATCAGCCTCTGCTGCTCCCCAGTTCTCCCAGCAGCGAGTCTGCAGGCTCTGGGATGCTGCAGCCTGCCCTGCTCTGTGCCTCAGTGCTGGGCCATGAAATGAAGGGATATAAAAACACCACGGACAGCAGAGAGCTGGGAAGTGCCCTGTGTGGCCTTGCCTTCCCAATGGGCTGGGATGTGTTGGAAGCTGCCCTTTGGGGTTTCTCCAGACCTGGATTAGCTGGAGGGCAGATGATGCTGGAGCTGTGGTGCCATGGGGGTGTGGGGAGAGTGGCAGGCACCCAGAGGCTCTGGAGAACCCAGAAAAGACCCCAGAACAAAAATCCCCACTGGAGCAAGAGGAACACGAAGGGTGTGTGAGGAATGGGTGAACAGACTGCAAGGGCAGACAAGCCCAGGGGTTGCTTTGTTGGGGTCCCTCCCTGCCTTAAATTAAATTTAAATTTAAATTAAAGGAACCAGATGTCTGAGACTCTGCCTGGGGTGGAGCCAGTAAGAAAATATTGTCTGGCAGTGAAAGTGTGGGGTGTAGGCAGCCAAAGAGGGAACCTGTGAAGAGACTTTGGGGTGACCACAGGGGTGGTGCAGATGTGACCCCAGGGGTGGCAGCTGAAGGGTCAGATGGGAAAGCTTCCTTAGCAGCAGCCTTTAGTTGAGGAGTGTCCTCACTCAGCTGTGACAATGGACAGAAGGGGGCTGAGGGTGCCACCCACCCAGTGCTCCCTGCTGAGGAGGAGAATTGGGCTGGCAAAGGACCACGATCCTAAATTCACTGGGCAGCACTGAGGATTGTTTTTCTTCTCCCCACTTCTCCCCAGGTGACTGCAGAGCCAGCCCCCCAGGGAGAGCAGCTCTGTCTAACCCACTTTTATACCGTGCACTTAATGCAATGAATCTCCTCGCTTTTCTCCAAGATCTTCACTTACAACAAGATCCCTTGGCACCCTCTTTAAAAAAAGAAGCCTTGCTGACATGCCTTTATTGGGCTGCTCTTAAAGCTGGCACAATTAAACAGCACAGATAAGAGCTGTTCTGCAGCCTGCATTCAGTTAGTAAATATTAATGCTGACTTTTTTAAGGTGAGTGGTGTGTTCCTATGTTGCTGGCAGTCAGCTTGGCTGGTACAAGAAATGGCTTCACTTTTGATAAGGGTTCAAAGAAGGTTTGAGCTCTTGGAGTTTGAGGGCAGAAGGGATAATTTGAATAAGTTTTTATTTTCTATCTAGGGTACCCTGAAGTTTTAGCTGGTTGACACTTCTCAGTTGATGAGCTCAATAACTTCAGCTGGAGGAAGGCAGAGGAGGTGCTTGGCAAGGCCAGCTTATTAGAAGGGTTGTATTTTGATTTATGGATCCTATGCAAACAGGCATGGGATGAAGCAGCAGAAGTGTGGTCCTTAATTACCCCTGCCATTAAAAGTGTGTGGTTTGTGACCTTTTCTCCCTGGCTAACTTCAAATCCTGGAGGTCACTCCTGGCAGAGATGTGTTTTGCCATCCTCCAAGCAAGCCTTGCTTCCCCTCTCCTCCCCCACGGTCAGACTAACCCAGCTTTATGCTGAATTTTGAGGGCTTTGCATGTGCAGCCTCCCTTCTGCTGCTGTAAGCAGCTGCAGTGTCCTGCCGTGGGCACAAGGTGTGGGAGCTCTGGGCTGGGAGAGCAGCTCTGTAGCTCCTGGCAGTGTTCATTCGGTGTTTCAGCTCTCCCTGGGAGCTGCTGAGGATGTCCAGAGTTGTCCCTCCAGCCCAGGGGATTACAAATGATCCCGTGGAAGGCCTGGGGTGAATGCCAAGCAGCCCATGCTGTCAGGGGGATGGTGTACTAAAAATGCAATTTATCATCACTCCAAGGCTCTGTCTGGGGCCCAACAGGTCACAAAAGGGAGAGGAAATCTGGCTAAAAGTCACTGGAAGGCAGAAGCTAAGTCTCAAGGCTGCCACAGGCAGCCCAGTAACAATCTTGTGTCTTATTTGCTTCGTGCTGCCTTGAGGCTGCCAGGGGGTGCTGAAGGTTTCTTGACCCCCTCATTGCACCTCCTTCATTCAGTTCTGCACCTGCAGAAACCATTGTGACTTTTGCCTAATCAAATTTAACCTAATTGGACAAAAAACAACAGCCAGGCTTGGCTGGTGAGAGGCTGGGTTGTGGCACTTCACAAGGAAATATATCTATATGTATAAAGAAGGCAATTTATGCACCTCTATCCTACCTGGCAATGTAAATCCACATTTAGCACAGGGGGAATTGCTGGCTCTGTGGGGATTGAGGGCTGTTTGGCAAGGCAAGCACTCTGCCATCAAATGAAGAGATCAGCTACGCCTCCTGGAGCCAGCCAGCCTGGGTTATATTTAACCCAGCAGTTTTCACACTGGGAGAGTAAGTACATACTTTATATCTCATTTCTGTCCTGGGTGCCATGGTGCATCGCAATGGTGGCAGGGGTGATCCATTCCCCATTAACACCTTTCCAGGCTGCTTAGCACATCCGAGCCTCCTGGAGATGGGGGAGAGAGGAGAGGGAGGCAGAAGGAACTGCAGAGCCTGAAGCCTCTGCTGCTGGCTCTGCTCCCTCCCCTGGCCCTGACATCCTCCCAGACCTGCAGGGAGTGGTGCAAACAGAGTTGATCTCGCTCTGGAACGTGAGGAGTGGATGAAGAGATGAAGCAAATGGAGGAAGAGGTGCAACCTCCCTGCCTGAGGAGTCTGGGACAGCTCTGGAGGCTGAACAAGTGTTGTCCTGCCCCTTTCAGGGCTTGGCCCTGACCAGGGCAGTCACCACTCTGTCTCAGGCCACCAGCTCAGAATGGGAGTGACCTTAACTGGCCAGGGCTAATCCAGAGCAAGACGAGCAGGAAGGACCAAGATCTGGGATTTCTCCCCTGTCCTTCCTCTCCCCAGCCTCTGGTAAATGCTGCTCCATGGATGTGGTGTCCTGAGCCTGGCAGCCTTGGGATGGCTCTGCTCAGGGCCTGCTTTCCCAAGAACACAAAGACATGAGGGGTGTGATGCCTCAGCCTGGAAAAGGGGTCTCTAGGCCTGGAGCTGAGTGCTGGAGCAGGGGAGGAGAGCAGATAATTCCTGGGAATGCTGATTCCCTGCCTCGCCCCAGAGGTGAGCTGTCCCCTCAGGCAGGGCTGAGGCGCAGTGCTGTGACGGCAGAGGCAAAGGGAACCTCAAATGTCACACTGCTCACTATTTCTCTATACCCTGGGGGAAGCTGTAGCATCCAAAGTCCTCAATTAACCCTAATCAACACTCTTTCTCCTCAGGGAGAGGCAGGAGTGGAGGCTAATGGGGGAGCAGGAGCAGAGCTGGGCGCTGAGCAGTGTCACCTTCTGCCCTGCAGGTCAAGGTTTTCCTGCCCCTCCTGTCTGTCCCATGGAATATCTGCCATCACCAGCTCTGTTTACAGGTGTGTGTGGAGAACTAAAAATGCTTTACAGGAGCAGGCTTATGGACCTGGTTGTCTTAAAAACGAGGGGGAAATGGGGCATGTTATTGTGGCCACATGCTCAGTGTGACAGCAAGTCTGACAGTCAAGAGCATAGACCTTGCAGGACCTTAGGAACCCATCCTGAGCAGGTTTGGGAGAGTATGAGGGGGGCTAAACCCATTTCCACCATGGCAAAGGCAGTAGGGGTGCCTGCTGAGGCCTAGGAAGGTGTGGAGATGTGGAAAAGAGGCAAGGTAACGGCGTCTGGAAATTGCTGGTCAGGTGGGTGAAGGACAGAGCGTGTCCTGCCTGCAGGAGATTCGCTCTCTGAGAAATGGGACTTGGGGCGTGGGGTGAAAAGAGGGACAATGCTGGCAGCTTCATTTCAGGTTAATGAAAATATGATTAACAGTTGTAATTAACTGATGAAATGGTGACTAGTTCTCTGCCCCCTCCTGATGATTGATGAGGTGCAGAGACTGCCTGTGTCCGTGCTTTCTGCTTATGGCAGCACTCTGCTGTAGCTCAAACTTTCTGCCTCGAAGCTGGCTCTGGAGGGGGGTTCTGTGGTTCTCACTGCTGAGGTGGGAGTTGGGAGCTGCCCTCTTGCTGAGCCTGGAGGTTTCCCAGCAGGAAGGGAGTGCTGAGGCAGGAGTGGGGTGGTGATGCTGGTCTGTGGTGGAGCAGGTTGGGAAATAAAACCTCACCCAGGGCTCACGGAGGGCTGGGGCTGAGCTGAGCTGCAGGAGGGGGCATTTCCTGATGTCAGGGGCTCTCTGTGTCTCTTGCTGTGTGCCCTGGAGCCGTGACACACGCTGAGCCTCGGAGCAGAGGGATTTGGGGTGTGCTCACAGGTGGGAGCCGATGTCCCAGGTTCATCCTGACTGAGAATTTTGTCAGGAATTGCTTGAAGGAGGGGCTGGCCCAGCCACAGAGCACTGACCTGCTGCTTCATCATCCACTGAGTGCCCCTCTCCTCTCCACAGCACACTCCTGGCAGGGTCAGAGCTGCAAAGTGCCAACCACAAGTGATGCTCCCTGCGTCCGTCTGGTCCAGGCAACCATCATTAAACTGTATAAAACAGGACTAAAAGTACCCGTGGAGCTGAACTTGGCACCTTGAAAAGCTGGATTAAATGTGTAGAAATGTGAGAGCAATACTGGAGGAAGGCACTGTAAGCACATCATGAGTAGAGGAACAACTTACTCTTGTCTGCTCCAGTGTGGGGGTAGCATTTGTCCCTGCAATGAAGACAGATGGCACCAGAAGTGCCCAAGACAGGTCAGAAATTGGTGCTCTGCCCCATCTGAATAGCTGTTGCTTTCTCTGGAGCAATGGTTGAGGATGTGCTTTTTGCTGTAGAGGGGAAGAACGGGGCAGGTGAGCTATATTTTGTTTGTCTGATTGCATATGCATGATCTAAAAAAAGTGACTCTCCATTTTCTCCAAGGATACCTGATGAGCATTAAAAATACAATTGCAAGAATAATCAGGTCAGACTTCAAACAAATGCAGGGAAACAGCTCTGTTCAAGAAATAGATACCCTGTTATGTCACACTTTGTCTGAACAGTTCTTAAAAAATGATCTTCCTTTTAGAGATGAAACCAAGGCTTTTCATCCCAAAAGCTGTGAGTAGCCAAGTTCTAGCGGGGAGGAAAAGCAAACCCCACAGTTTTATGGGGCCTCTCCAGAGCTTACAGCAGGGTATGGCTGGTGCATGGCCTGTGCCTCTGTGGCTTAAAATAGGTGCAAACAAAGGGATAGGAGCAGAGAGGGTGTGGGGACTGACCCCATTCCAGCAGCCCTGCTGCCTGTGAGGAGAGCAAGGAGCCTCTTGCACAGAGCCCATGGTGTGTCTGTGGTAGCCCAGAGCTGCTGCTTAGGTCTGGGAGCTGCAGGGATAAAGCTTTTTTGTGAGGGAGTTTTTCTTCAGCAGTGTCAGGGTTAGGGGTGCTGCCAGCTTTCTGTGGGATATTAGCAGCAGTGCAGGGAAATGGAACTTCTCCATCCCTCCAAAACAAAGCCAGCAACTTCTCAGGTGTCCTTCTGGGACAGAGAACTTGTGCAGATCTGCAGGTGGGATTTAGCCCCCTGCCTTTGCTCCTGACCTTGCTGGCAAGGTTGGCAGGCTGGAGCAGCAGAGCTTGTAGCTCTAAATCTACTGAAAAGCAACAACTTGAAGAAGGAACTATCCATAGCTCAGCTTGAAAAAAAACCATCCCAGATACACGAAAATGCCATCTTACAGTCACTTTACCTGCAGAGGGACACTTTCATGCATCACTGGGATGCAGATGCTTGAATAAGCTTCAGTTTAAATGGAAATTCATCTGGGAAGGGAAGGCAGAGGTCTCCTGTGGGCATGCCCACTCACCAGGAATGCGCTGGGTGACCTAAACAGCTGTGGCACGTGTCTGCAGGTGACACTGCTATTGCTTTACAGCTTCTCACGTGAGCAAGTGAGTCTTGCCAAGATACTCAGGGAGCCCTGGGCTGCCAGAAGTCCTGTGTAAAAAGAGGGGAGTGAGGGAAGCTGCTCTGTGTCCATCTGATTGGAGAGCTTTGTCTCTACTGGAGTCTGGAGAGTGGCTCTGAGGTCAGTCTTCTTCCTCAGGAGCCAGGGAGCTGCTGTTCCATCACATCTCTGCAGATATAAATATGTGCAAAGGTGTTTTTGCACCCCCAGCTCACTGCTGCTGCCCAGCAACCTGTTGTCAGTGGGCTGGGGCTGTGAGGTGCCCGTCCCAAAAACAAAACCCTCGTGCAGGGCTGCAGGCTTGGGGCAGAGTGTTTGGGAAGTGGCCCAGCAGGTGTGACCCCAGGCCTGGGGGTGCTGCTAGAGAGGAGCTGGAGGCAGCTGTGCCCGGGTAACCCAGGCAGCCCTGTGGCACCTGGCCTGCATCACGAGCAGTGTGACCAGGGCAGTGTTTGTCCCCCTGTGCTGCGGCCGCACCTCGAGCCCTGTGTCCAGCTGTGGGCCCCTCGGTTCGGGAAGGACATTGAGCTGCTGAAGCAATAAAGCTGGGGAAGGTCTGGAGCACAATGAGGAGAGGCTGAGGGAGGTGTGGGGGCTCAGCCTGGAGAAAAGGAGGCTCAGGCGTGTCCTTATCACTCTGCACAACTCCCTGCCAGGAGGGTGCAGCCAGGCGGGGCTCAGGCTCTGCTCCCAGGGAACAGGATCAGAGGACATCATCTCAAGCTTTGCCAGGGGAGGTTTAGGTTGCATATCAGGAGTAATTTCTTCACAGAAAGGGTGATTAGACATCGGAATGGGCTGCCCAGAGAGGTGCTGGAGTCACATCCCGGTGGGTGTTTAAGCAGTGAGGAGCTGCTGACCCAGCGGAGCCTGGGCTCGGGCATCGAGGAGATTTTTCCGACCCAGCTGAGGAATCCTGAGGAATCCTGAGGAACCTGCGGCGGGGCCCGGGCCGCTGTCCCTCCCCCCGCGGCGGGCAGGGGGCGCCAGACCCCGCGGAACGAGCGGGGACACGGGGGGGACACGGGGGACACGGGAGAGTCCGGGGGGGACATGGAGGGGACAGGGGACACGGGAGAGTCCGGGGGGACATGGGGGACACAGGGGACACGGGAGAGTCCGGGGTGACACTGGGGACACGGGAGAGTCCGGGGGAAGCCTGGAGGGGCACAGGGATGCCTGGGGAGACACAAGGGGGGCATACGGGAGCCCAGGGGACACGGAGGGACACAAAGGGGAGCCCAGGGGACACGGAGGGACACACAGGGGAGCTCAGGGGACACGGAGGGACACACAGGGGAGCCCAGGGGACACGGAGGGACACACAGGGGAGCCCAGGGGACACGGAGGGACACACACGGGAGCCCAGGGGACACGGAGGGACACACAGGGGAGCCCAGGGGACACGGAGGGACACACACGGGAGCCCAGGGGACACGGAGGGACACACACGGGAGCCCAGGGGACACGGAGGGACACACAGGGGAGCCTGGAGGGATGCAGAGGAGCCCGGCGGACATGGGGGGAACACAAGGGAGCCCGGGGCACACGGAGGAACCTGGAGGGGCACAGAGGGGACACACAGGAGCCTGGGGGACACGGGGGACAGTGAGCCCCGGCAGGGACTGCCCCGTTCTGGGGGACACCGGGCACAGCAGCGGGCAGGGACACGGATGGGTTTGTCCCACCCTGCTCTCACCACGAGTGCTGGGGCGGCTTTGGGGGCCACAGTGTAAGGGGGATCTAAAGCTGTTGGCATCCAAAGGATGCTGCAGGGATGGTGAAGGGTCTGGAGCTGCTGAAGCTCAGAGCTGCTGCTCTGTTCAGCCTAGGGAAGGACAGAGCTCAGAAGCTCACAGGGGTCAGCACCAATCTCTGCTCTCTGGTGACCCTGACAGGACCCGAGGGAAGGGCTGAAGCTGTGTCGGGGGAGGTTTAGGCTGCGTGTTAGGGACAGGTTCCTCACCCAGAGGGTGGTCAGGCACTGGGACAGGCTCTCCAGGACAGTGGTCACAGCCCCAGCCCAACAAAGGTCAAGAAGTGTTTGGAAAACGCTCTCGAGCACAGGGTGTGACTCTTGGGGTGTCACAGAGCCAGGAGTTAGACTTTGATCCTTGTGTGTCCCTTCCAGCTCAGGATATTCTGTGGGACCCTCGCTCCCATGGGTGCCAGGGCTGGTCAGAGCCATTGGGGCCAGCCCAGTCTGGATGTGGCTCCTCCACTGGGCCCCTCTGGGCCAGCACCTCTGTGCCAGGGCCAGCACCCGGGGCTGGGCTCTGCATCGAGCTCTTTCTCTCCAGAGAAGCTGACTCCAGACTCACATTGATTTCCATTTGATTCAGGCACTGCCTAAAAGGCCCAGAGGGAGCTTGAACAGCATCTGTATTGCTTCAGCTTCCAGAGTGAGCCTTGCCAAGGCTCTCAGGGTGTGAATAGCTGAGGGAATCCCTCTGCAAGCTCCCTCCCAGGGATGCCTCTTTCTAGGTCTCCTGACACAGGGTGTTCTGCTGATTATCAGTGCCAGAGCAGAGATCCTGCCCTGCACAGCCCAGCACCTTCCCAGGTGTGGTTCCACTTCCCTTGGCAGTGCAGGAAAAGGTGTAGCTGTTCTCATCACAGAGCCATGGAATGGCCTGGTTTGGCAGGGACATCTCATTCCACCTCCTGCCATGGGCAGGGACACCTTCCACTGTCCCAGGCTGCTCCAAGACTCCTGCAGCCTTGAACACTTGCAGGGATGGAGCAGCCACATCTTCTCGGGGCCTTCTTCTGGTGCCTCAGCAGCCTCACAATAATGGATTTCATCCTAATATCCAATATGAACCTGCTCTCTGTCAGTTTGAATCCATTCCCTCTTGTCCTGTCCCTCCATCCCTTGAAAATTGTCTCTTTCCATGTTTCTTGTTCAGTACCTTCAGGTACTGGAAGGCCACAGTGAGGTCACCCTGAAGCTTCTCCTGTCCAGGCTGAACAACCCCAGCTCTCCCAGCCTTTGCTGCCAGCAGAGCAGCTCCATCCTTCTGCTCATCCTGGAGCCTCCTCTGGACTGGTTCCAGCAACTCCAGCTCCTTCCTATGCTGGGATCACAGAGCTGAGGTGTCACCAAAAGCTATTACAGCAGCAAGGAGTGGGACAGGCTGTCACCTCCTGGCACCTGAATGCATTCCCAGGAGCCACTGTAGAACACCTCTGATGGATTTAGGGTGCTCCTTAGACCCATCCTCACAGCCAGGGCTGGGACTGTTCCTTGTTCTGCACCCATTAGTGCTCAGCACTGCCTGGCTCCCGAGCCTCTAAGGTTTGCCTTTGCAGTTTCTTCACTTTGCACACTGGTTGCTATTATCAGCTCAGGTTCAAAAAAGTATCTTTAGCAGGAAGTACTAAACCCTTTTTTTTTATTTTCTTCTTCTTTTTTTTTCTTTTTTTTGTAATTTTTTTTTTTTAATTTTTATTTTTTCCAAGAGGAATGTCTTAGCACTAGTTGAATCTGATTCCAATGGGTGGTTTCTCATCCATTTTCACCTGACAAAGCTTTTTTTGTTCTGGCTTGTTTTTTTAGCCTTCTAATGCAAAGACTTTACCAGGTCTTTCCACCTCCCTCAGAGTGGTGAAAACCCCTCATTGCTTGTCAGGCTGGTAAAATGGGAGTGAAGAAAGGGACTAAGGCAGTAACTACTTGCTCAAATATTCTGACTTCTTTGTTACTCAGGTGGAAATAGAGGATAAAAAGGAGAAAAGAACTGAAAGAGAATGTTCTGTTTCCTCTGAAAAATTCATCTTTTTTATTGCTGCTCTGGCTTGTAGAGACCTTAAAGTGGATACATAAGACCCTACAGAAAAAAAAAAAAAAAGCAGTTTTTTCAAAAGTTTCATTTTACATTTTTAAAGTAAAAAGTGTTGGGTTGTTTTTTTAGAGGAAAGGTAAAAAAATCCAGTGGAACAGGAGACAAAATTCTGGAAAACAAAGGCATCTGGGGCAAGGTGCTCTGAAGATGGGGCATAAAGGATCAAACCAAAGTACCTGAGGATGACTGGGGTGGAAAGCAATCTGCCTGCAGGAGCCTCAGGTGGGAAGGACTAAATTCCCTGAGGAAACCAAGAGCTGCAAATGGCCCAGGGAGCCTTTGCTGAGCTCCATGGGCTGCCAGGCACAAAGTGCCATGTCCAGAGCAGGGACCACCCAAATGCTGCCCAGGTGACCACAAGAGCAGCTGTTCCACACTCCCCATCAAAAACCTCACATGGAACGCAGAATATTAAATCCACATGATGAATCCTCTCCCGGCCAACAGCAGTTGGCCATCCCCAGCTGTTCCAGATGTGTTTGCTGTGGGCTGGAGGCCAAGGACAGCTGGCTGCTGCTCGGCGAGGCTCAAGCCGCAGCTGCGAAATCCAAGCCAGGAAAAGGCATCAGAGGGCGAAAAATTCCTCCCTAGATCCTGTGGTGAGACCTCATTGGTGTGGCAGTGGTAGGAGGGGTTAGCAGAGCTTGCAGGGTGTGCTTTTCATGGTTTTTAGGATGTCTGGAGTCTGCTTCCACAGAACTTTTAGGATGTCAGCCCTGCTTTCATACATGTGCCTTTCCACCTTTTCATTTGCCCACTGCTCCTCTGCCCTGACCTCTGCACTCTGGATATCTATTCTTTTACAGCCAGGGGTTTTAGAGTAAATGAAGTACTCTTAGGTCAGCCTTTTCAACAAGTTGTTCTTCCTTGCCAGCAGCTGAGCTTTTTGCAAACCTGGTATTCTCTACCTTGATTTTATTAATATTTTTGGCCTGAAAGTTTTCTTTTGTGGTGCTTGGGTTCTTGCTTGGGTGTTTTTTGCTTTTGTTTTTCTGTGATGTTTTTGTTGTTTGTGCTTTTTTTTTATTTTTATTTTTTCCACCTTAACTTTTAACCTTCTGCTCTTTGCCAAGCATTTCTCTGCTATGCATCCTGTTGTTACTGAAACATTTTAGCAGCGAAGCCTGAAGTTTAGGGAGATGAAATTTGAATCTGCCTCTCTTACCTTACCCCACCCCTTGCTGTGCATATGCATCAATACAGCCCAATTATGTGACCCCCACTGCTCTTCTCTCCAGCACCTCTGCCTCTCTGAGCACTTGCATCCTATGTGGCTTTTAGGGTTTTTTCTCTTCCCTATTGTACAATCCTCTCCTTTGCTCGGTAGTACTCATCACTATTGTGTTAGAGTGCTTCACACATGGTAATGAATTTAATTTCACACCACCACTACTGGAAGACAGGTTATTTTTAGCCTCTCTTGAAATTTGTGAGAATTGACGTGCAGAGCTTCAAGCAGGAGAGCACTGGATGCTTTTGGCTGTCAATCTGGAGATTTCTGGGGTCATGATTTTGTAGCACTTAACCCCAGAGGTTCTCTGCAGGGCAGCTGCCTCTGAGTAAGAATAAGAAGTGCCTGGCACACCTGTAAGTCAGACCCAGGATGTCTCTGGGAACCAAAGCAAGTGGCTCCCTATGGAAACTTGGGATCAAACCCTTCTGTAAGAGCCAGAGGCAGCACCTGCTCCCACAGTGTGCCCTCACTAGAGGAGCATCCTCTGTCTTCCAGCAGCTTCATGGCTGTCTGCTGTTTGTCCCTTGTTATCAGCTACAAAGAGCAGCTCCCTGTAAACAGGAGCTGCTGTTCCTGCATGGTGCTAATTCCGCCTGGGACAGATACATCTGGCTGTCTGGACGAGCTGGAGGTGCTGTGGTGAGGTAGCAGGGTGCTGTAATTAAACACTCTCATAATTTGCTGCCCTTCTATCTGTGTATGAGGGCACTGGGGGCAGCTCTGAATCCTGGCACTCCTGATTGCAGTGCTTGACTCTCTGACCTCGTGGATATTGCTTCTGGAGAGGCTTCACAGGCTGCTGGCCGCAAGCACTTGTGGCCATCACAGGGCTCTGCTCCCCTCCCCAGGTGCCCTGGATGCTCTTTATGACCCAAAGTCCTGTGTTTTCAGCCCAGCATTTGACCAGAGTGGCATTGTCTGAGCTGCTCCTATTTCCTCCACCAACCCCAAAATCCCTGCGCTCACAGCTAGAGCTGTCACCCACTGGACTCCTTCTCATCCTTTTCAATTATTCCAGGTCTTCCCACCCCTCCAAATACATTCCTCAGCTTTCTTTGTCAACTCAAAGGAGACCCTGCTCTCATCACAGCTGGGGAAGCTGAGCTCAGTTTACAGATGCCACCAAACAGAGAAGCCTCCCAGCACAAAGGTGCTGGAGGATAAATCCTAAGGGAAGAATGAGCTCTGCACTCAGGACCTACCACACCCAGACACCGAGTGTATCCCACCCAACACAGATTTATTCCATGTGTGCTCTTTAAAGGGCACTCAGGTTGGTTCAGGGCTGCGAGGAGCCCAGCTCCCTGCAGCAGTATGGGAAATACACGTTCCTTTGTCCCTGGCATTTCTGCTCCTGTTAATAGTGATGTTGGCCAACACTCCATCAGGGATAATGATATGGACTTCAGGCAGTGCCATGTGATCGTTTTCCTGGTGGATCGATGCTGGGGTTGGCTCGGCAACACAGCCACAGAGCACGGAGGTCAGCGGGAGATGGGAGAGCAGTGCAAGTGAAAAGGAAGGTGGCAACTCCTGCTGGAATATGTGACTAATTGCTGTGCTTTGAATCCAGGGGATTTGAGAAATGTCTGTACAGAGGCTGATTAATTAGTGGTGATGTCATTCTACTGGCAATCCCAGGGCAGGCCAGCTGAAACATCACCTTTGGATGTAGATATAATCCTCAACAGAGTGTTCTGCATTGGAGTGCATAATGTGGAGCTGCTTTAACACAGCCACAGGGAAGCTGAAAATGCTGCCACTGCCAGGGCGGGGAGAGGGAGTTTGCCCTTTTGTTTTGCAGTTTGATTGAGGAGCATGAGTCCGTGCCTGTCTGAGGGTGATCGCTTGGACTTTCTGAGTCCTGGAGAAGTTGTAGCTTCATCAGGTTACCCTGCTGCTCAGCAAGAGCTTTCCTGTAGCAAGCCCCTCCCTGGCTTCTTTGGCATCTGGAGACTGCCCTACACCCTCAAAAACATTAAGAAAGGGTGAACTTTTGCAGTTCTATGGTGCTGGGCTGAACACAGGGCTGCCTTGCTGAAGTTATTGCTGTGCCCTGCAGGAAGAAGCTGGAATTTGGATCAATCTTTGCAGGTTGACAAAATGGCCCTTTGGTAAAAGCTTCCTTAGCTGGGGACAAAGCTTCCACCATTCCTTCCTTATAGTGTTGAAGTACAAAACATGGGAGGGCTTCTCTTCCACCAATTGTCTGCCTGGAGGCTGCTTTGGCTTTGTGGAAAAAGGTAGAAATAAGCACAGGACTTCTGGGGCTGTTGGGGTGAAGTAGAGCCAAACCTCCTCCTTCCCCCACAGCTTCTCTTCAGTGTCTTCTCATAGGTTCTGCTTTCTTCCCACTTGATTTTTTTTTCCCCTCCTCTTTATATAATTTTTTTCAATTTTGTTGTTGGCAGCTCCTCTGTTTCAGATCCTCTTCAAACTTAATTAATGTGCTGCTTATTCCCTCTTCCAGATCGGTAATTATTATATTTAATAAGACCAGATCTAGTCCTGATCTGTGCATTACCTCCTGCTATCTCAACCCTTCCCAGCTTGTCAGGATGCTACAGCTCACAGCAATGCAGCAGCACATCAGTCCATGCAAAAAGGTCACAGGGGCTTCCTTGGCAAATAAAGAGAAAAAATATGTCATTCCTAGGGAAACCCAGCTTGTGTTGTTAAACAGAAGGTGGAAAGAGAAGCTGCTGGAGTGGTTCTTTTCCTGTCACAGCTCCTGACACTTTGGATGGATCCAGATTTGCAAATCCACAGAGCAAGGTCCCTTCTCCTGGCAGAACACGTGAGTCTGCTCCCTCTGTGGAACAGGACTGTGGGCTCCTGGAATTCAGCAGAGCTCTTTCTTTTCTCTCTGCCTTCCTAATTATCATCTCTGCATCTGCTAATTGTCAGGTTTTCATCAAAAATCTTGGTGGTTTGCACGCAGAGAAATTTCCATTTATGGAAGAGTGGGGAAAAAAAAACAACCCTGTCCTACTGACAAGCTCTGTCTGGGGCCCTTTGAGGACCTTGGAGATGTTCCACATCACCAAACACCCCCTCCATCACCTCCTCCAGACCAGGGGAGCTTTCTGGGGATTGTGTAGCTAATGCCTAATGCTTCCCACTGATCTTTTGTGTAAGAAAAGTAACAAAGCAGCCTGATTAACCGGGATTGAAGGAATTAAGCCCATGTTTGTGGAGATAGTGATCAATGAGGTCCCTTTTAACACACTTGTTACTCTGGGCTTCCTTTGATTGGCATTTCAGGAGCTACACACCATAAATTACCTTGATGGATTCCCCTGTGCACCTGAATTTAAAAGAGATGAGGCAGAGGGTTATTTTAGTTAATATTCCAGTGTGTGACTTGCCAGGTGCTGTGCAGCTTCTGCCTTGACTCACAACCTCTGTTCTTTCACTTCTCAAGTCCTGTCCCACAGAAACAGCACTGCAGCTGCCCTTGAACCTGCCTCTGGGCTTTCTGTAGCTCCCACATTCCCTGACCCAAGAGTCCTTTCTGCCCGGACCATTCCCTAAACAGTTTGTGCCTTGAGGAGGGAGCAAGTGCTGTGAGGCTGAGGCAGATTAATTACTGACACAAACTCTTGGCAGGACCTAGCAGCTACTCCTAGGTGACCAGCTGGGGCTGCTGGCATGGAGAATTGGCTAAAGAAGCGTTCCTGGGTGCATGTGGGTCCACAGGAGAAATTTTGGTGCCCCCCACTGCAGCCCATTAGCTCAGTGAAGTGAGAGGCTGCCTTCCTCAGATTAGAAAGCACTTGAGGATGTCATTTACTCAGGCAGATTTCCCAGCTGACTGAGCATTCTTATTCCACTAATTACAAATCAAGAGGGTGATGTGTGCATTGGCTCCCAGACAGGAGGAGCCCTCCTCCCTAATGGTGGGGCTGGCTGGACTGGGGAAGCAGAAGGGATCCTGACCATTATTATCCTCTCCTCTCCTATCAGCTGGAACAAAGTGAAGCTCACTCTGGTAAATCCTGCAAAGTCTGGTGCTCAGCTGCTGCAGCCTGGTGCTCTCAACATTGCTGGGCCCACGTCCAGCCCTGCAGGTGAATTCTGGGGCTCACTCAGAGCCAGGACCCCAACTTGTTCTGTGGAGTCTCCAGAATAGCCCAGCATCTCACATGAAGGGAACAACTGACCTGGATCTTTGGTAGCTTTTGACCAATGCTGCCTTATTCAAACTGTTTTCAGCTGGTGTGGGAGGGAGAAGACATAGGAAAAGTTGCTGGTTTGGATTTCCCAGTACTGAATGCTGGTGGGTTTTGGGATGTGGAGTGGAAACCACACAGCCCAAGCAGCTTCAGGGCTTCCTGCTGCTAGGGCTGTTCTGGATCACACAGCTTGGCCTGTTGTGAGTATTGCTGGTTTGGGGGAAGTTACAGCATCTCTTTTTTTTCATTTTGAATGTCCCTGGGTCTGTGTTTTCCTACTTGGCTGAGGCAGGCTGCATTTCCAGAGGCTCCACATCCCACTGCCAGGCACTGAGAGCAGCAGAACATCTGCCTGTCTCCGTGCCCTGGGGCGCTTCCTCCCGTGCAGAGCTGTTCTGCTCCTCCCTGAGCCTTCCTGTCACCAAAAGCCCAAGTCCCCTGTTTGGCTGTGACCTGTTTACACCAAACACCCCCTCCTGAAGCAGGCAGGCCCTGGGAGAGCGCTGATCAGCTGGCCATTTATAGTCACAGCTCCAGCTGGCTCCTCCAGAGCGCTGTGCCAGGGAGGAGTTCCAGCTGCCCGCCCTGGGACCCGCTGCCTCGTGCCTGCCTCGGTGCTGGCCCAGTTCTGGCAGCAAACTGGTGCTGGGGTGTCTGATGCATGTGACTGAGTGTGTTCCAGAGGGTGGGGATCTCCACCAGCCCTGGGGAAGCCAGGGAAGGCCAGGAGCTGGACTGATGGCTAAACCAGTCCCCCAGGCCTGGCACCAGCTGTGCAGCATGAGGAGGGCTCTGAGCTGCTCCTTTTTTTTGTGCCTTTCTGCCAGGACAAGGCTAACACACCAACCATTTCTGAGAATGATGCCTTAAATTTTTAGCTTTTATGTTTTTCAGCTCCTGTACTGCATTAGTGTAAAACTGAACTCCATGTAGAGTGTTGGCAAGCTCCCTCCACAGTTTGGTCAGACAAAACAATCCTTCCAGGCCTGAGAGCCAAGGACACCTCACAGCCTCAGGCCCCAACAAGTACGAACAAAAGTGAATTGGGGGCAAGCAAACTGGGGGAATGTGACTTCATTACCTGAAGCTGTAATTAGACAATTAACCTCTGATATGTAAATAGAGCAAATTTATATCTGCCTGAAAAACTGGTGACCGTCTTGGGTGCAGCCTCTGTGAGGTTTTTGCACTGCCCAGGGTGTACCTGTTAAAGGCCTTTAATAAATCCCCACTTTAATCCTTAAACTCAGCCTGGCCTCTGTTCTAGGCAGCCAGTCCAGGTATCAAAAAGTTTCTCCTTTCATTAACCACTGAGCTGCTGGGTCAGCCTCAGCTTCCATGAGGGTGGCTCCAGCAGCCAGGGCCTGGAGTGGCCTGGCCCTTGCAGCCACCTTCATAGCAATTAATATTAAGAGCTCTTATTACCTGGGTCTCTGCTGGTTTTTCTCAGCTAATTAGAGCTGATAAAACCCACTCACTGTTAGGCACTGCCTCAGCCTTCCTGTGCTCCCTGTGAACATCACCAAACGTGACAACATCTGAATCCTTCCAGGGACCATGGCACCGGCAGTGTGGTGACATTTAGAGCTCTTGTTAGAAAGGTTCAGCTGAGGTCTTTGGGAATCTTCTGCTCTGCTGCTGCCAGGCTCTATCACAACCACACTGCATGGGTGACTCTCCTGCTTGATGGAGAGGATCCTGAAATGGCTGTTTTGAGAGAAATGCACTCAGAGTCCAGATGTGGGGGGTCCTGAGTGCACCAGAGTTCACTCTTCCCCTGGGATTTGCTCTCCTAATGGCCTTTGCACCCGAAGCTCAGCAGCATCTTTGTGCCAGAAGGCTGCTGATGTAAACTGAGCTCGGTTTATCAAGCTGTGATGAGACCAGGGTCTCTCTGAGTTGCCAAAGAAAGCTGAGGAGAGTATTTGGAATGAAGACCTGGTATCATATATTGCATGAAACATGAACAGAGGGCACTTTCCAAACGTTTCAGCTGGCGTTGTCAACCCCAGCAATTTTTAGTGTGAACCTCCTCATATCTGGCCCTGTTTCAAGTTCTAGGTTTTGGCTCCACGCCACTCGATTCCTTCTGAATAAAAATTGAGTTCACAGCTTTGTGGGTGCAAAGAAAAACTCAGAATGACCCTGGATCAGAAAAAAATGAAGCATAAACAGGGACTCTCAAAGCCAACCTTCGTAAGCACTCGATTTAGGTGTTAGGTATCTAAATTGTTTAAGAATATTTGGAGTTGACAAGCATGTGCAACGTTAGAAATAGAAATGCTGAGGCATCGAAAACCTTATGACTCCACAGGGGGATTTTTGAACTGATGCTGCTGTTGTAGCTGCAGAGCAGAAAACAGGGAGTATGCAAACAGGTCTTTCTCTCCAGGTTTATTTTTGCTCTTGCCAAGGGACTGCAGGACAAATACAGTCTCTTTCAGGCCCATTAGCTTTTATGAATTTGCTCCACTGCCAGCACATAGCTTTTGAATTTCGCGACGGCTCCCCCTGCTAAAAGAACTCTGGTATTTCTCCATGTAGTTGGACCTGGCTTCTGGAGATTTGGACGACATGTTTTGTCATAGAAACGAGACTCCAGCTCTCTGCTTTACCAGGATCTGCCTAGACACAGCCCTTGAGCTCTGCAGTGCCTTGCAGGAAGGGATTTTTAGCTCTGTGAGGTGTTGTCTGCATATGCATGCTGACCATCTGTGTGAAATGAAGATTTACAGTCATCCCAGTGGTCATTGCTGGGTTTCCTAGGGCATGTCTAAGCTGTTGGTAAACCCTCAGATACACTGGAACCCTCATCTAAGGCAACAGAGATTGTAGTCTTGTGTAGAAACACTGCAAGCATCCCTCAGGATTATGTATCAGTAGATATATTGATCAGTTCCTTTCAGGGAATATGGAAAGGTGAGGAAAATAAAAATCTTTTCCACTAGTGCATGTTTGCTTGTGGATTGTGAGTGACCTCAGGTGAGCCACTGGATGGCTGTGCCTTAGCCCATCACCTTCTCACCAGCGCAGCCCTGCAGTGCCTCAACAGCTTCTCAAAATGATGATTTTCCTCACTTTCTTCACCAGGCTGCTTCTTCAGTTGCCTGAACTTCTGGTGGCAGGAGCCACCTTTGTATTTGTCATGCCAGGATTTAGTCCCAGCTTTATCAGGTGCTTGGAATTTATGGATGAAGTGACAATCTGCATAACACGTGGGATGCAAAGCAAAAGCGCTCTTCATTTTCTGAGGTTTAGAGGGGGAGTTTCAGCAGCAAGAACAGGTTTTGCTGTTCTTTGTTCTCTTTCACCCTTTTGAGAGGGTGAATAGAGCAAGTCCTGTAGCCCCTTCTCATGAGGGAAAAGGGAAAGTCTGTCCTTGTGGGGACCAGCAGATTGCAGTCACCTGCTTTGAGCTGTGCTGGGCTAAAACAGCTCTTGAGCTGTTTCGGGACACCAAAACACAGCATTTCAGGTGGCTTTTGTCCCCTCAGGACAGGCTTTGAGGGCTTCACCATGGACGTGGAGGGGCAGCAGCTGCCTTCCCAAGGGGAAGGAGGTAGTGCCTTTCTCCCTCATCCCAGTGCCACTGTGGGGCTGTCCCTGCACCCTGCTCCCTGCCCAAAGGCAGCAGAGCTCCAGCTCCATGCACGGGTGCTTCCAAACCACCAGCTTTTGGATGCTGGCAGATCTCTCTATCTGGATGGATATTAGACTTCACTCGAGGGGCGAAAATGTGGTGCCACAGATGGCAAAGAGCAGCCCCAGGCGGGAGGATGGGACAGTCAGTGGCATCCAGGGCGAGCCGTGACCCCGTGTCCGAGCGAGGATGAAGGCGGGTGGCTGATTTATGGCAGAGAGGAGCCGGGGGTCTCTCCGAGTGGAGCTGGAGGCGAGTTGCCATGGAGATGGGCTAATAAAGCACCGGCAGCAGCCGGCTCTGACGCTGCTCTGGTTGCAAAGAGCGGGCGGGTGGGGAGAAGGGGCAGCCACCACGTGGGGATGGAGAGAGGGAGAAGGTGACACCAGGAGAGTGGGAGAAGAGTTTGGTCTGTAAGGCACTTGAGTTGTCCCTGGGTGCTTTAAGAGTAGAAGGGAATGGGAGAAAGGAGCCCTCCTCTCCCAGCTCTTTGGGAAGCAGGACATCATCAGGGAGCTCCTTGGCGGTGAGTGACCGGCGGCTTTCAAGGAAAGGCAGAGGATCTTTGTTCTGGCCACCTGTCTGCAGGCTGGCTGCTTTCCCTGGCAGCAGGAGAGGGCTCTAAAGTGGATGTCAGCTTGCAAGGACCCCCTCACACAGGACTGGCACAAAGGACTCTGCTGGGCCCAGCATTGGGTCCTGTTCTCTCTGCATGCCAGCCGCTCCATGCCAAGGCGAGTGCCTGAACACCAGCACGACATTTGTAACTGCAGTGCCCTCCCTGTGCTGATGATCTTTCGTCCTTGGAGCGGCTCTGTGCCTCCATGTGGGAGGTGTTAGTGGGACATGTCCCTCCCAGCTCGCTGCCCTCCTGCCTTTCAGCGCTGGGGAAGGTCAGCTGTGCCCCGGCTCAGCCCTGCCCTGCCACAGAACTGCAGCCAGCTTCCTTGGATGCTGGCTTGGGGTGTAGGGTGGGAAGATTGGGGATGGCCTGGACCTGCCTCCAAGAGCTGTGTGTCCTGGAGGTTTGCTGCACATCCCTAAGCTCTTGCTCTGACCTGCACCTGCAGAATGGACCCTCCTGCTTTGCTGTTGAAGAGCTCAGATCTGCAATTCCATTCTGTTCAAGGGCATTGCAGCATGGACCTAAAAGCAAGCAGACTTTTATTCTGGCTTGTTGAGCAGGTTGATGGGAGGGAAAGGCTTTGCTAATTATTAGCAAGGTATTCCCAGGCTGGTGTACTTCCATTTTGAGAGATTA
The DNA here is from genome assembly GCF_030490865.1 of Poecile atricapillus. Classification (NCBI taxonomy): domain Eukaryota; kingdom Metazoa; phylum Chordata; class Aves; order Passeriformes; family Paridae; genus Poecile; species Poecile atricapillus. Next base: position 3,759,982 of record NC_081260.1, read on the forward strand.
CTCTTCAATAATATGGTGACAGCCACATTTTAACCTTGATCACCATAAGAAAGGTTTTCCCTCAAAGCCATGAGCCCCTGGACTGTGCCAGAGTTCAGGGAGGTGTTCTAGCAGGTAAAGGCAGAGAGGGGGAGGAGATAGTTTAAAAAAGAAATTAAAAGCCTTACAATGGAGAGATGCATTAAAAGATAATTGCTTACAGATTTCACAAGATGTTTTTATGTCTCTTAAATTGATGTATGTATCCACAGAGACTGATACTCTTAATGGAGGGTTACCTTTACTTCTGAGTAGAGCAGAGATCAAGGCAATTACAACTAGATATTGATAACACTACCCCTACCCCCAGAGAAAAGGTTGTCTAAAATTGGACTTCTTAAGCTACCTAATGCTTCCCTGGCCAAAGCTTCTTCCTTCCATCCTGACAGCATCCCCTGGTGTCCAAGCCCCTCCTTTGCTACTGCTGGATAGCCCTTATGTCTTTAATTCCATCATGCACTGTCCAGATGGTGGGAGCACTCACCTCCCTTATGGGTCAGGTGGTTTTCAGCACTGGCTGGGATAGAGGAGGATATCCACAGCCTCCTGTGATGTCTCTGCAGGGCTAACAGGTGGGATGAGCAAATCATGAGGAGCATGAAGATTTCTGGGATCTCTGGCACAGCCTCTCTACTCCAGGAGGGCTTTGACTGGTGGTTATTTTGATTAATGGTTTGGCAGCTGGAAGCAGACCTTGCTGTGGTGCACACGTACCTGCTCTGCCAAGGGTTTGCATCAGCTGATTATGGCATGGATCAGCACATCTGGAGGGGCAGAAAGGGTTACAAAGAGCATACCCACAGATCTCCTAATTTGGGAGGTGTGCCTTTCTCAGGTGCTGCACCTCTTGCTCTGCTCTTAGCAACTCACTGTGCATGTGGTGCTTTCTTTTCTGCCTGACTCCAATTAGTCTCTTCCTCACCTTTGTAAGAACCTGGTGGGTGCTGTGGCTACAAGGGGAGTGGTTCAACTTGATATTTAGATTCTTGGAAAAGCTCTTCCAATAAAGGGCCTTACGCCCCAGACTCGTTCAGGCTGCTGGCAGTGTCAGGGACCAGCGAGCAGGGGAGGCAGCGTTTGGTGAAGGCATCTCAGAGCAGAGTGAGAGATGTTGCTCCTGGGGAAATCTGTCTGACTGTTGCTCGTGGAAGAGCAGGCCTTAAGAGGAGCATGGTTTTTGCTGCCTCTGACTGTTGTTAGCAGTACTTAAATGTGTAAATCTTGGAATGTTCTTCAATACGAGCCATTTAAAATCCTGAGTCACTTCTGTCTCTGGATATGCCTGTCTCACTGATTCTGTTTCATGCCTCTTCTCATATCCAAGGCAGCTCATGCCAGCAGCTGAATCAGTTTGGAAAAGAGGAGGAATAAGTATTAGGACAATTTCTGCTCTCAGCCCCACCAATGTCCTTGAATAGGCCAGGTCCCCTGTCTGGGTGTGGTGATCCTGGTATTCTCCAGTGGAGCACCACCTCCCAGTGGGAAGATGGTGGGCCAGATTCCTGGGGCTTTTAGCTAAGGGAATGGCTGGGCCTTGGGACTCCCTCTGGGCTCTTCCCTGTTCCCTTGCCAACACTCTTTTGTTCACAAGCATATAAATGAGGAACAGAAGACGTGGCTTGGAGGAAACGTGGACGTAAGCAGGAATTCCGTGTGAGGAGCTACGGCCAAATTGTGCTGCTCACAGGGCTCTTCCTTAGCTGACCATGCCCTGAGCAGGACAGTGAATTAGCTGCTGATGTCCTGAAATCTCTTCCAGTATGAGTTTTCCTATGATCCTATGATTTGTCCTAGTTTTGGAGACCAGCAAAAAGCTCCTCTGCTGGCGTGCACACACAGCTGTCTTCTTGAGTGATGCTTTATATTATGGCAGGAGGAATTCAATGCAGAAACAGACTTTTTTAAATGGCAGCAGCCCTACACCATGTACTGGGTGCTGTCATTCATGTGTGAACAGCCTAAGGACAATTAAAACGTCGGCTGTCCACACCAGATCTCTGAAGTTAGATCTCTGCTGCTCAGGCAAAATATTTTTCAGAGGACAGAAAAAATAACAACTTGAAGGTCTTGCTGCTACTGCAAAATTGTCCTGTGAGTATTTAATCTCCATTGTCTGGGGTTGGATATGATGTTGAGGGCTGGAGAAACTTATCTTGATTAGGGTTTGTGGTTCAGAGTTCCTGTAAGTGAGCCGAGTGTCGCAGTAACACTGAAGATGCTTCCTGATCTGGTCTAAAACGTGGCAGATTTGACTGTGGGGGCAGTGAGCAGTTTTTGTTTGAGATGTTAGCCTTCAGATCTTGTGAACTCCTCGGGATTTGCCTGTGAACCCTGCCCAGCAGAGGAAAGCAGAACTCTGCTGGCATTTAACCTGCTTCTTACAGAGACCTCTGGATACATGGATTAGTAAAGACCATCCTCAGATCACAGGGAGATGAAATTTGGGTTTGAAAGAGAGATGAGGTTCTCTTCCCACCGTTCAGGAATGTCATGACAAATACTCTTATCTCACCAAAGTCAGGATGGCTGTGGTCTGCAGGGATGAGGTAGAAGCACGATTGCCCTTAACTTTCTCCTGGAAACAAGAACAGGGTCATTTTCTAATACCTCAGTGCAGAGAACTCACAGTTAAATTGGATTTAATCACCCATGCCTTGAGGGCCCTTGTCCTGAAGTATGTTTCCGTGTTATTTTAAGTCTTCAAAACCAGGAGTATTTTCTAGAGGAGCTCTGGGGTGGTGAGCAATGCCTGCAGCGATGCTCCATTGGCTCACCCCGCACCCTCACTGATGGAGGGCTGGTTCTGCACCTTGGAGTCAACTGCGGCTGAGCCTTGCGGTGCGTGTTTAACAGGGAGAGCTCTGCAGGGACAATATATTTTGAGTGTGCCTTACTGTCAGCTTTCGCCTTCCCAGCCTCGCTGCCGTGTGGCTCTGCAAAACCTCCCCGAGCCCAGCCAGCTCTGGCCAGCTCTTCCTCTGGGATCCCTGCATTTCCACACCTCTTCTGCCCTTGCCTTCGCTGCCTACTCCTTGCTGCATTTTACCCTCTCTTCCTCCTCTCCCCTTCCCCGCGTTTGTTCCCCTCTGCCTCTCGTTTTATTGCGAAATAAGCCTCGGCAGTCCCAAGTTGCGGGCCAAACTTCCCTGCCCCGGCGGGAGAGCCGGGATTCGGGCAGGCCCGGCAGCGTGGAGGCAGCTTGGGGTTCTGCCCACCTCCTTCCTCGCAGGAGCATCAGCGCCTCGAGGAGCTCCCCCCTTCAACAGGTAGGGAGCAGCCAGCCCTGCTCTGCTCATCCTCCAGCGCCGAAAGGATGGCGGTGCTGTGAGGCCGGGGCTGGGCGGAGGACCCCGGAGCATCCATCGCTCGGGGAGGTGGCCCCAAACCGGGACAGCGACAGCGACCCATCCCCGCTGCCTACGCTGCGGGGCGGGCGGCTCGGCACAAAGCGGGTGGGTAAACCCTCCTCCGGGGCGCGGGGAGAAGGAGGAGGAGGAGGAAGGCGGGGGGATGCTGCTCCCCTCCCTCCCTCGCTGTCTGCCTGGCTCGCCGCGGCCGGAGCAGCGCGCAGGCGGCACTGGCAGCCCCGGGCGGGCGGCACGGCGGGCTGGGGCGCGGAGCCCTGCGCAGCGCTGCGGAGCCGAGCGGGCTCCGGCCGCCCCCCGAGCCCCCCGCCGGGGCAGCCGGCGCGCCGGTGAGTGCGGGCGGGGGGCGCGTCCCCGCTCCCCCGGGGCTCCCCCCGCGGGGGGCAGCGCGGAGCCGGGCCGGGGATGGGATGGGGCTGCCGGGGGCTGCGCCGGGCCCCGGGTATTGTCTGGGGGTCTGCGGACAACAGGCGGAGCGACGAGGGAAGGGGAGGGGGCTCGGCCGGGCGGCCGCGGGTTCGGAGCATCCCCGCTCCCGAGGCAAGTCCCGAGCGTGTCGGTCCGGAGCGGAGCCGTGCCCCGCTGCTCCCCGCCGGGCATCCACCCCGCCCGCCTGGCGCTGCCGGCTGGACAGCGGGGAGAGCGGCTGCGGGAGAAATGCCTGGAGGAGGAGAATCCTGAACCCCTCTGGCTGGAGCCCGACGGGGAATGCAGGGGCTGAGCGGGGAGAAGGGTGTAGTAAAGCAAAGTCAAATTTCCCCCTGAATCCCGGAGCCGGGCCTAATGGGCACAGATGCTGTGTTGGGCTGGGGAGGAAAAGGAGTTTTGGGGGCTGCGGTTTCTGAGGCTGGTATGAGGGGAGAGGGGAAAAGAGCTCTAGGTATTTTCTCCTTCTCCCAGAGTTACTAGGACTGAGATAGGGATCATTAAAAAGGAATAGCCTAATGCAATTAAGTGGCAGACAGTCCCCACTGCAACACTTATCCATTGTTGTTCGCTCTGCCTCCTGCCAGAATGGTTCTCGCCTGGACAAGAGAAGTACAATTGAACAAATAGTTATTTCCCTGGCCAATTGCATCTGTAGTGTCTCCCTCAAATCTGCTGCTCACTGGCTGCAAATGCAGCAGCGTCCCCAGACAGAAACAGAGAACCAGGACCCTCTGATGAGATTCCCGCTGCTGTGGGCTGGCAAGAGCAGCTCCCAGTGGCTGCTCACCCGAGTTGTTCTGATGGCAACAGCAGAGCAGGTTTGCTCCCTCACCTCTCCATCCCCTTAGTGCCCTTCTGGGGAGCGCAAAGAAGAAAAACAGCAGGTGCTGAGGCAGGACCAGCCCACTAATAGAAGATGCTACTTGTGGTTCAGGCAAGTCTTCTCCTTTCTGTAATCTCTCTTAACTTTTTCCTTGCCCTGGAGGATGCGGGATTTTGAGGGGTTTGGAGGTGATGCTGTTTCGGTGGAGTTTGGCCAGCCTGCCCTTCAGCCTGTGCCCGCGGTGCCCGGGTGCCCCGCAGTGCACAGAGGCAGGAATGCTGGAGCCTGACCCTGCTGCTCCTTTCCGAGAGAGATCTGAGCAGCTGGGGGGCTTGTGGCTGCACCTGGGCCCTCGGCACACACTCGCCTGGAGGCTGCTGTGCCCTTTCCCCTGGAATCTCCTCCTGGTTCTCAGCGTGCAGCCGAGCCCGGCGCGTGGGGAGGCACAGAAGCATTGTCTGCACTGCTGCGAGACACCCTTGGCACCGGGGGACTGCTGCTTTTCCTCGCTCTGGAGCTTCTTATCACAAGTCTGCATCATGGAGCTTTTCTCCTTCTGTTCTTTCTCCTTTCCTCTCCCTTTGTCTGTAGACTGCCACCTGTCCCACTTCACTCTCAGCTTCTCCTTTGCCTTTTCGTGCTTAATGTGTTCTTTCACCTCAGTTTCTTTTTGTCTAAGTAGACCATGTCCTCTTCAGCCTGTTTCTCTCAACACTGGAGACAGAGCCCAGCCCCTCATCTCAGTCAGAGTATTCCTGCCAACTGTTTACAAAAAGTAGCACAATACCCAGGCTGAACACTGACATAATTACATACCCAGCCAGAGAGTGTAGTAAATAATCCAGCTTTTCAGGCTTTTGCCCAGTGGTGAGTCTTTTGCCATCTCCTCTGCCCATGGGCTAAATGTATTATACTTGGCTTGCATTTACTCATATTCTGGAAGCACGGAGTGAGCGCAGCCGTGTGTGGCATGCGAGTGGATGTACAGGGGGATGCCTTGCACCATACACACTCCCCGTGCCTGTGTGCATCGTGTGTCTCACTCTGCTCCCAGGGCCAGGCTCTGGCAGTTGTGCTGGGCTCCTGCTGAGGCTGCCGGGGCAGGGATGGCTGCTGAGGTGTGGGGATTGTTCCATCAGCCAGGGAAAGATGCTCTGAGGTGAAGGTCAAAAGCGCCAGCAAAAAAAAACCGCGGGGCTCAGTGCACGGTGTTTGCCCTGCTGGTTGGTTTTCCAGTACATGGTGTGTACGTGGAATTGCAGACACACAGAATTGTGGATATTGTCAGCACGGTTGTATTTCCAGTTGTGATTGTGAGCCTGAGTCTGTCTGCAGTTGCTTTGATTGTGAGTCAGTCTGTCTGCAGTTGCAGTAGCTGTGAATCAGTGTCTGCCTGTAATTATGTGGGTGAATCAGTGTTGGCTTGTTACACTATGAGTGCAAACGGTTTCCCATAGCAGTTGTGGGTGTGAATCACTCTACAGTCCCTCTGGATGTGTTTTTGAGTAGAGAGATGCAATACTTGGATTAAATTTGTTTTGATGAGGAAAAACTGTCAAGCGGCTTCTCATTTTGGAAAATTAAAGCTGGGTTGGGAGTTGGGCACAGACCTTATTTCTTCATTACCAGCAGAACAACGAAATCCACTTTAAGGCTTGCTCCCAAGATTTACATGTTGATCTTTAATTTCTTTGCCTGGTGCCTCTTCTTCCGAGTGTCTTCTTCTGCTGGCATCCCTTGCAGAGCTGCAGACAACACATTTGATAACCATCACATGGTGCCTCTTACCTTCTGTGTGTGCCAGATTCACAGGAAGGTTGTTTATGGCTTGTACAGTGCCTGTGTGCTTACGGGGACGAGCCCGTGTGTGCCTCTCGGGTAGGTGAGCACAAACATTTCCATGCTCAGGAGTCGAGGACTGTGTAGCTCCTCTGCCACAGCCAGGGCTGTTTCTCTAAGTAGGTGGCAAAGAGCAAGTTGGGTTCAGGTGGATGGAGGTGCTGCTGTCTGTTTCTTGGCCTCTGATTTCTCTAAAATGCTGTAGCAGCTTCTGGCCTTCAGCAGCATCTGTACAGCACCAGACAGCGCTGGACTAGAAGCAAGCTGGAGAAATCCAGGCGACCTCAGATGATGGAAGCAGAGCTCTGGGCCGGACCCAGGCTCCCAGAGCCAGCCTGGCCCAGTGCAGGTAGAGCTCGGAGCTGGCAGGGTTGGGCTGCTGAACGGGGTGTCTGTGCCTGCTCCGTGCAGCGCACACGGGCGTCCCAGCGAGCTCATTTCAGAACAAAGGGATGCAAACAACCTGGGAAGCGAAGGGATGCGAGACAGGGGTCTTGTGAAACACCACAGCGCCTTACTCAGCCGTTTCCGGGCTTCCAGATGAACTGTGGCTGCTCATTGCTGCCCCTGCCCTCAAATGAAAAGATGTTTTTGTTCCGAGGGACCCTCCTTTTTAGCTGGAGTGATTGAGAACTGACGAAAACCCTTCCCAGCGGGGACACAGGCAGCGTGTGCCTCGCCCGTGTTTATTGCTGCTGCACTGAGCACTTGCTGGCTGCTGTCTCTGCGGAGAGAGCTTGGAGCTTTGCTCGAAGAAGCATTAAAGAGGCACAGCGGTGGTCACCAGGAGCCTGGTGTGCTCACAGAGGGTCAGGGACAGCTGGACAGAGCCCAGCCCCTGCAGGCGGGATGATTCTGCAATCGAGGGGTGTTGAAGGACCTCTCTTGCTGCCTGGGACCTGTTTTGGAGAGGCTCCAGTGCAATGAGGAAGGGCTTTAATGAGCTTCTTGTGCTGTGCAAGTGCTCCTGAATTTGGGGGTAAATATGCAGGTGTTGTGAGGTCACCTATAGCGCTGTGCTTGGCTGAGCTGCCGTGCAGGTGGGCAGATGGTGCTTGACACCACCAGGGTCTGGATCACCCTCTTCTTCCTGCACAGAAGTGCTTTGATCTGGCCTCTTGGGCTGAGGCTGCCTTTTCTTCCCAGTCTGATTTCCAGCTGGCTCCCAGCATCAGCTCCTCACTGCACAGCCCTCCCTGAGATGCCTGACTTGACAAAAGATGTGCAGGTGCTGCAGGTCCTGAGGGCTGAGTGGGAGCTGTCAGTGCTCTGCACCCCTCCAACTGATGCCACTGGTGTCCATGCATGGCACGTGGGGATGCTGATCCAACGGCACCACAGATGAACAGCACCTCCGGGTGCAGTGCTGGGGCAAATTTGTCCTTTGGGCTGGTTTCTGAATGCTGTCTGCACGGTGAGACTATTGCTGAGTGAATCAGATGGTTCCCCTGGCTATGCATCTTCCCAGGAGGCAGTAATTTGGGTGAGATACTCATGTGACTCTCACAAACGTGCCCAGGTGGGTTTATGGGCCTCTTCCACCTTCCTTTCTTTTCTGGTGCTCGCAGTATCCTCCTCTCTGGCCCTTCTCTCAGGTGTTTTCACAAGCTTTGCCTTTCAGCCTCCACCTCCAGAGTTCTGTGTCTCTCCCTTGTCGGCAGTAAGCCTGTGCTAATCACTCTTTCCTAGGAAGGCACTTCAGAACATTTAAAGGTTTCTAGAATAAGGATTTCTGGGAAGATCAGGCTCAGTGTGCCAAGTCAGGAGATACCCAATGTTGGCATAGTTACTAGGGTACCTTGCTGATTTCGAAGTTTCCAGCACTTTTTTTTTGGTTCCCAAACCCATTTCAGTGGGAGCAGGGGCTGGAGCATGTCGCTGTCACAAGGGGAAGGAAGGAAGCTTTTCCAATTCCTTGTTCACAGCACATCCAACAGGAAGACTGTATTTCCCTGGAGTGTCGTTGTGCTACGATGCTCTGGAGATTGGACAGATTGTCTTGGAGAGGAGTGGGAATGTTTGTGAAGCCCTTAGGTGTGTGGTTATAAAGACACCTGCCAAATTCCATGTGCTGTGAACTCCAAGTATCTCTGAATTCCAGCTGCAGTGTCAGCAGGGCTCCTTAGGAAATCTGCATTGGATTCAGCTGTGGAGGTTACCAGCAACTGCACAATTAGTGCTGAGTGCATTTGCTAACTGTGCCATTAAGGAGTGAGCAATGGACAGATGGAGGAAGGAAGAAGCGCAGGGCTGCTCTGAACACACACCATCCCTCCAGACTCCATCTTGCACAGACACAGAGGAGAACCAGAAGCTCTGGGGAGATGTTCTTTAACTTATATGGAAAGGGAGTCAGTCTAAAGAGTTGTACCACTCTTTTCTGAGCTTGGAAATTTGGCCATTCTGCACTTTTTTCTTTATGGACACTGTGCAGTTTTCCCTTCAGCCAGTCCTAGTAAGAGATTTGAGGGGTTTTTTTCTTCTTTGAGGCTGTTAACAGCCAATTAACATTCCTAAACCCTCGCTTGGTTACATGCATGTCGCCTGCATCCTCCCTCCCCTTTCCGAGCATCAGGGATCCCTGCAGGTATTCAGATCAAGGCGTTGGCTGATTCAGAGCTTTCCTGAGTGGGAAGTGACAGCTGAATAGCCTTGCACGAGGACAGCCCCAGCACGGGCTGGAGGAGCTCCAGCGCTGCTTTTCCTGAAGCACTCTCGTGGGTGTTCCCATCCCTTCCCTGCGCACCGAGGGACCCCTTTGCCTGCTCTGCCACCAGCATCCTCTCCAAGAGCTACTCTTGTGTGCTAAAATCTGAGGAGCTCAGTTACAGGGCTGTTGAAACCTCGAGAGTTATTTTACAAACTGATTTTATTAGGGAGGCTGTGTGGCCAGTAGCTATTTGGCTTCTAAAGCACTTGCACCAGTTGGATTCTTGTGTGTGCCTGTGGCTGGGCTTGCAAGAGCCCCAGGAAAGGGGAGGAGTGATGCTGAGAGCTGCTGTGCCACGGGAACCACACTAGGATCTGGCTATGGGGAGCTTTGGACATCCCCTAAACTGTCTGAATGGTGGAATCTCCTCCTCTGCAAAAGCCTCCTTGTATTTTCAACAGGTTTCCTGCTTGGATGAGCAGGACTGGGTCTGCTTCTCAATCCGTCTCCGAGTGTGAGGTAGCCACAGAATGAGGAAAATGCCCTGCAGCCTCTTCTATCCAGCTTCCCTAGAAAAATACAGTGCATGAACCGAAGGGAAGTGGTAGGAAACAGTGCCAAGCTGTTCTCTGTGCTGTGTTGTCCTTCCCGAGTCCATAAGTGCAGCCGTAGCAAATCCCCATTTTGGGGGCATTCTCAGTGTGAACAAACTGAGATGTGACTAGCAGAATGTCTGCTTGGGCAAGTAGTGAAAACAGATTTTGCTCCTAGTGCAGTTATAGAGCTGGTTCTGATGCTTAAAATGAGACTCAAACACAAATTTGACTTAATTCAAGCACCCCTGTAGTCCTTGACTAGTATGTTCCTCATCAGAACTATAGAAAGTAGAAAATTAACCTTCATCTCTGTATAATATTGAATGAAAACTCTATGAACAAGGTTTGGTGAAAACGAAATTGTTAAGAGCTTCTTGGCACAGACAGGACACACCCACATGGAAAGTGTTGGATTTTGCCACTGCTCCTGACCCTCTGAATTACCTTGTTCCTCCATTTTCTTGTATTCTTTTTTTTTTTTTTTAGCTTCACTTTTCCACTGTTGGTGGATAATCTGCCCCACTCATGGTTTCACCAAATCTGATAAAGATGGTCCCAAATGTTCTGCAGGAGCCATGACAGTTCTTGCAGAGCCAGGAGGCACTTGCTGCAAATCCAGTGTCCTCATTTGTGTGGGGAATCCCTGGTCAAGGTCTGCTGGCTGTGCAAATTCTGCCCAAACAAAGCATTTTTGGAAACCAGCAGCTGAATGGGAAAATGTTGATTTCAGTGAAAATTTTCAGCAGTGTCTTGGGAAGGGGGGGGGGGGGATTGACAGCAATAGTTCTTTTAATTTTTTTGTAATTTTTTTTTTTCTTTTGGCTAGTGTTTGAAATTGCCTTAGGGAAAAAAAAATCAGTTAAATACTATTGTATAATATGCAAGTTGAAATGGAATGAAAGGGAAAAGTTGAAAGGAAATCTGTTGAGAAGCTGCTTATTGAAGAAGTTCTAAATTTGCCTTATAAGAAAAATCAACATTTTATCTGTCCTTGTCGTGATTTGGAATGAGTCTCCCCGAAATGCTGGAATTTCCTACAGACCAGATGTTCAGCCAGTTAATTTGTGCTCCATCAGCAAATACATGAATTTCCAAGACTGTGTGTCCCCTCTCAGCTGGAAGGTGCGAGGGCCAGAGGAGCCACCCCAAATCAGAGCTTTTCTCACCAGAGCTGTAGATGTGCCCATGCCAGAGGCTCCTGTACCTCCTTTGGTGTGAGGATGAGCTTCCCTAGGGGACATTCAGGTAAAATCCTGATTAATAAAGCCTGAGCACACTGTGCCTAAATTAATCCGTGCATTAATTTCTGCAAGGATCTGAAGTGACTGCTGGGGAGGAAGGTAAAGGTAACTAGGGCCAAATGCTGGCTTGTTTTTTTTGGTTTTTTCCCCCCCTGTGCCTGCTGTTAGTGAGAATCCTGCCAGAACAAAAGCCGAGGTGGGTGGTAAGGACTGGCGGTGTCTGGCTCTTACCTTCTGCCTGCCTGGCAGCTCGTGTGCTCCTAGAGCTAAAAAACAAGGCTCAGGGAGACTGTAGGGCCACATTGCTGTGGGGAGACCAGCTAAATGCAGAAATGTGATAAAACACACAGCCTGGCCTCGTGCCTCTTCTCTTGCAGGGGCAGGGGTTGCCAGGTACACACTGAGGACATGTGTGACCTCCAGGTGTTTCCATCCTGCTCTGCCTGGAATTTCTGCTGGGAGTTCTCCTCTCCCTCGTCCCTGTGCACAACCCTGCTCCTTGGCAGCACTCAGATAGTTCCCCTGCCCCCTTCATCCTGGGGCAGCCTCAGCTGGCTGGGAATTGCCATCCAGGTGCTGGGGTTTGGCTTTGCAGCCAGCACCTCCTTCAGCGCCGGACGGAGCTGCCTGAGGCTCTGCAGCGTTGAGCGGAGGAATCCAGAGGTCACGTTTGGCTGGCACCAGCATCTTGCCCTGGTTTCTGCCTGCTGTGATTGACTGGAGCCTTCAGTGCTGGCTCTGGGGGCTCAGAGTGGGGCTGGCTGTGCCTGGCTGCCATGGTGCTGAATCCCCTGTGTGGGGACAGGCAGAGTTGTGAGGGGGAGATGTCACGACAAGCTGTATTTATCCAGGCTGTTGCTTGGCAGTGCTGCTCCAAGGTGCATCAACATAATGAGATACATAAAAGGAGAAGGCAGTTAAATGTGCAATAACATCACAATAAAAGTAAAACTGAGCATTAATGAAAACTCTGAGCACACTAAGTGTAGTATCGTCGAGCACTCCCACCACCTTAGGCCTTGGTGGTCAAACTTAATAATAATTTCTGGCAGTGTCATTACTGGAATTAAATGAGGGTTTAACTGTCTAGAAAAAGATGTTGGGGGAAAAAAAAATAGGTCTTGAGACTTCACAAGTGGTTTTGCTGTGTGGACGTCACTGAGGTAGCAGAGGCACCAGAGGCAGGTTGTGACTGCAGGGTGAGGTGGAGGAAGGGATGGGTGGAAGACGAGCCAGTGTGCTTACTTTGGAACTTGAGCTTTGCACTTGCTGTTGAAACACCTGAGGAGCTGTAGGATTGTCTGTGAGGGTGGGGTGAGGGTTTTAAAGTGTGTACCTTCTTGACTCTGACCCATGATGCAGCCTCCCCAGGACCAGCAGTGCTCCAGGGCATGATGCTGCTTTGGGCTCCTGAGGGTTTCCTGAGATTTCAAATACCCCAGAAATGACTCCAGAAATACTGACTGTTGCCCACCATGAAAAATTGAACTGTTTGCTTTCCCCTAGTAACTAAAGTCTCTTTCCTCTCCTCTCATTCTCCTCTGTCCCACCCTGGCAGGTTTTGGAGGCTCGTTTTGCAGTGGCTGCACGCTGACACCATGGCGCCGAGGCTCCCGGGAATGGGGCCCTTCTCCCTCCTCAGCCTTGGAGTCCTGCTCCTGGTTCTGGCTCTCCCTGCTGATGCTGGGTAAGGTGGTGAGTGCTGAGCTGTTGGCCAAGGCTGCAGTCCTCTTACTGAACTTAAATATCCTGGGGTCAGCATGTAAATGATTCATGTGTATGAAGCAGTGCAGGGCAAAGCACTAAAGTGTCTCTGCTGTGTTTGACCCTCCCTTTGTCCCCATCCCCCTGCCTTTCATCCAGGGACTGTTCAGTCCCTAACATGGCTGGCACTGGCATAATTTGAGGTGCTTTCACTGAGATCAATTGTCAGCGTTTTTTAAAACAAAACCCATTTTCAGATTTGGCCTCTGCACAACTCATTCTGGGCAAGGACTGTGCTTGTCTGAGTTTTAACCTGGAAGAGAGATTCCCCCCACCCCATTTAATATTTTAATACTATTTTGGAGAAGAGAAAATCAGTCTGTTTCATCTGTTTGTTTGTTAATGGTGTAATGACCCACGGGCAGCACACCTGACCTGCCGCAGCACCGGGGTTCTCTGCCAGCCCTGGCTGGGCTTGCTGCTCTCCTGTGCCTGGGTGTGCAGGCTCTGGCTGTCCTGGAAAGGAGAGTGCTGCTGCCAGCTTCACCTTCCCAGCCTCTGGAAGCTGTCTGGAGGAGATGAAAGCCTGTTAGTCCATGACTGCATCCCAGCAGAGCCTTTTCTGGGTGAGCTCAGGGAGCCCTTCGAGGAAGGAAGACTGAGATGCCGCCAGCTGTGGGGAGGGAGGAGCCCTGCACAGAGGGAGAGAAATGCAAATAATACATGATTTCTATAAAACATTTAGAAAAGCCTTTAGAGTGCCAGGTATGGACACTGAAATGCTGTCTGCTGAATTAGAAGTCCAGAAGGGACCAAGGATCTTCACGCATGAAAAGATGTTGGCGCTGCCCCTCCCGCCCTGTCCCCCCTGTTCTGCTCTGTCTGCTTGGATTTGACTTTGCAGCTTGCCTTGTGCTGTGAGTGCTGATCCTGCCCTCCTGCACAGGCACAGTCAGCCCTGGGCACTGGCCTCTCACCCACAGGGGCTGTGGGGGGTGTCCCCATGCCCTGTGCCTGTGGCTCTGCCTTCCTCACTGCTGCCTTTTCCTCCCCATCACGAATTCACCCGAGCCGCTGCTCCCTCTCCACCTGCCACGCAGGGATTGCTCAGAATATTGGTCCCCAGGAGGATTTGCTTCCTAAATTATGTGTGAGGGGACCCCTGTGCTGATGTGGCACAGCTCCCCAGAGAGCCTGTGCACAGGTGGCAAGGTAATGACTTTTCCTCAAGCCTATCCTAATTAAATTTGCTGTAAACCTCCGTCCCTCCTGCCTAAAGGATTTTAATTATTTTAAAACCTTGATCCCACACATCTCTTTGCAGTTCCTTTATGCCTTGCTAAAGGGCAGCTTTAGCTTTATGTTAAGGTGAGGTGAGGCAGCCCAAAGCTTTCCTGGGAAAGGAATTATTAGCCCAAATCAGGTGCCAGGCAGAGGTGCTGCTGGCTCTCTCCTGCCTGCACCTTCCCTTGTCCTGCCTACGCTGCTCTCCCCCCAGCACCTCCCCAGCAAATCCCACACTGCTCACATTGAAGTCAAACCCTCAAATGTCAGGCTAAGTAAAACAGCTTTGAAATTTGTAAACTCGTTTTTCCCATCACCGCTGAGCCTCCGCCAGGAGTTCCTTCACAAAAATCCATCCTCTCACTCTTTATATTATGGGTAATTTTTAAAGATAGCTTATAAAACATTAATGAATGAGCTTTTCATGAGCATGCTAGCTATTCATAAGTTATAGATGGTTATATACTCATCAGCAGACACTGGGACAGATTGCTTTTAACCATGACATCTATTGAAAGCTGGTACAATTGAAACCCCACTAATTACAGCAGGCATTTGTTAATCTCAAAACTCTTCTTACCTGCAGGGACTTCAAGTCCAGATGAAAAGCCAAAACCAGTGTTTGGATTCATCTGGAAATCTTGGAAGCTGTGATGCAGTTTGTAATGTCAGGGGTGTTTTGAGGTTTGGATCTGGCAGATTGCATTAGGGCTGGGTCAGGTGTTATTTTCCCTATGGAAACTGGAATTTCAGCACGGTGTTACCCTCCTTGTGTTCCTGGAGGCTCAGCTTCCTGCCTTGAATGCTCCTCCAGGTGCTGCTTTGCTAAAATACTGAGGCTAAGTGGTCCTGAGAGAGGTGGGATGTGCCTCTGGAGAAGTGGACCTCAGGCACTTGAAATGCAATTTCCCAGAGTGTTTGGTCAATGAACCCAATGAAAATTAATGTCAGAATTTCCCAAAACGGAATATTTCAATTAACTGCAGCATTCGAAATAGTATTGATTCAGCCTGACTCTTAAAGTACCCGTACCCTGCTCTCAATTTTTCCTCTTCTGCTAGGAAATACTCTTTGCTCCTCTTCAATCTTACAGAATCTGAGTTTTCTGTTGGGTGAACACTTTGACAGAGAGCTCCAGCTCTGGTACTTGTCACCCTACTGACCCTTCACAGTGTATTTACAGGTGCACCAGCAGTGTCAGGGGTAACCAGGCTGACCAGATGGGATGCAGCAGGATAAAGCTTTGAACTCCTTAAATAATATTCCTTTTTCTGTAGTTTTTTTGTGGGTTTTCTTTCCCCCCCAGTTACTTCATGATGCATGCTGAAACCAGTAGCTGCCACACCTCAAAGGACACAAGGCTGGGCTGGGAAGGAAAGGGGCAGAAGTGTTAGAAAGTGACAATTTAGGGGTTTTCTTCCCCCAGGATGACACTTCTGATGGTCATAGGTGCTGTCCTTGGTATTTGTAACCATGAATTCCATGTCCACCACCTCTGGTTTGTGGCATTTGTGGTCTTACTCTGGCCGGTGCTCCCCTGTTATTCTCTCCTCCACTTAGTGCCAATTTGCCAGTCAGGGCTTCCCTGCTCCCAAGGGGCTCCTGTAGCTGCTGCTGAGCATCCCTCTGCTTCAGCAGCCTTTTTTCCCCTGCCTGCCCGGGCATCCTCAGCCATCTCGCTGCCTGTTTGTGCCTCTTAATCTTTTTTTTTTGCCTCATTTGTCTCTCCCTTATTTCCTCTTCCATCTTCCTTGAAAACTCTTCATCTCTATAGATTTTTATTTTTGTTTTCTGTTACTTAATCTTCTGCCTTTCCATTTGTTTTGGTCCTAACAGCTATTTCTGCTGGGGAAACTGTGCTTGAAGCCACAGCACTGATGCTCTGTGTCATCTGAAATCTCTTTTAGAGGCAGGTGGTTCCAGAAGGACTCGCAATCTCCTTTTCTGTTGGTTGAAAGGGAGACACAAAATGCAAATGTATTACTTGAGCCCCTTGTGTTTGCAAAACTGCACTGAAGATTTTGTTCAGTGAGATGTGCTTTTTTAGAGGAATTTACTCCTTGTTTTATTCCACCTGGGGCAGAATGTGTTCTGAGGAAATCATCTTGTTTGGGGGCTTCCAGGCTTCTTGTGTTGAGCAGAGATGGGAATGTGGAAACTCATTTGTTTTTATAAACAGGGAAAGTTCAGCAAACTGCAGAGATGGTTCACTAGGTGTTTTAATGATGAGGCTTTAAGCCTGTTTACTGAATTTTTACTTTTCTGTCTCCCCTCTTCCCTGGGGCAGAGATCTTTGAAATGGCTCAATCTGGCAAATAACTGGTGTCACTTCTCCCATGCTGCCTGCAAGGAGATAGTGGCACTTGAATAACTGAGCTTCCCACAGCCTCTGCTCAGAAAATGCCCATTTTTAGGGGCAGGCAAGGGATGTTGGAGCAGCTCCCTGTTAAAATAGGGCTCCTAAAGCGCTCCCTGTGGTGCTGCTGGCTCTGAGCAGGGAAAGGTGGGGAGGGGACAGTGGGGAGGTCTGTGAGGATCAGAAATACCCTGTGCTGAGTCCTGCAAACGCATGACTTTATCAAAAGCTGAGTCCTGCACTTCAGGCTGGAGCAGGAACCCCCTTCCCTTCACTCCCTGTAGCTTCTCAGAGCACGCACAGCATAGATTTTCCCCCCTAACGCTTTTTTCCTGGTTTTCCCCCTGTCCCATGGGCCAGGCTCTCTCAGAAGCACGTCTCGGACGTCGTGGATGACAGCAAAGACAACATCACCATTTTCACACGCATCCTGGACCGGCTCCTGGACGGATACGACAACCGCCTGAGGCCTGGGCTCGGAGGTCAGTGGGGTGCTTCCCTCAGCTGCGTGCCTTTAGCAAGGCCGGGCAGCACGGATGATGATGAGGAACTCAGCTGCTGTCAGGAGGGGAGGCTGCTCGCTGCCAGGCTCAGGTGGTGGCTGTTGCTCCTTTTTGGGGCTGTTTTGGGGGTCTCGTGGGCCGAGATGTGTGAGGCCCGGGGCGCTGTGGTGGCCTGCAGATGGAGCAGCTGGGGATGAACCTGCTCCTGCTATTTTAGAGGCATCACCCTTTCAGAAATGCTGATCCATCCAGAAAGGAAGTCATTGAGGGGCTGGAGCGTGTCCAGAGGAAAGGCCTGGAGCACAGATCTGATGAGGAGCAGCTGGGGGAGCTCAGCCTGGAGAAAAGGGGGATCATTCTCACTTTCTACAGCTCCCTGGAGGGAGGTTGTATGTAGCCAGGTGTGGGTCAGTCTCTTCTCCAAGGTAACAAATGACAGGACAAGAGGAAACAGCCTCAAGTTGCACCAGGGGAGGTTTAGATTAGATATAAGGAAAAACTTTTCACAGAGATGGGTGTAAAGCACTGGAAAAGGCTCTCTGGGAAATGGCAGAGGCACCATCCCTGAAAGTGTTGGTGAGGACAAGGCTTAGTGCTGAACGTGGTGCTGGTGCTGGGTGTGCAGCTGGACTTGATGACCTTTTCCAACCTGAATGCTTCTGTGGCTCTATACCACCATTCTGCAGAACCTTCACCTCATGTTGGTGCTGCTTTTTAGTCAGTTTGCTTTGCTACAGAGCCTCTGTCTCCACATCTTCTCAGTTATTTCCTATGCAGCTGTCACCTGGCAGGCTCTCCCCCCGTGCTGCTCTGGGCACCGGGCACTCGCCCAGGCCCTGCTGCCTCCTGAGCTGCATTCGGCACTGCTGCCACTATTGCTGCTGCTGCAGTTTCACTGCAAGCTCCTACACTTGTCTGAGGTGCATCAGAAAGAAAAAGCCGTGGCAGTCACCTTCCCACCTAATGCCTACAGCTCCAGTCAGCATGATCTAAGGGGGCAGGAGAATGGGGAGATGTGTGGGGAAGACAGATGAGATTAGGGAGATGTGGGCCTGGGTGGTTTCCTGGTGCACTGTTGCTGTGGCAGAGGTGGCCCCTCTCAGGTGCTGACAGCTGTGTGTCCCTGGGGCTGCTGAGGGAATGTTCCTGCACTGCTCTGAGCTCTCCTGCCCAGCAAAGGTGTGCTGCTGGAGCATGATTTCCACCCAGAGCTGGAGTCACCACATGCTCTCCTATTTTCTGAAGATCCTGCTGCCAATAGCTGATTTTCTGAGCTCTTGCATGCTGATGGGATCTCCTGGAATGGCACTTTCCTTCCCCAGAGCAGCCTTGCCTCCTCCCAGCCTTGTGTCCACCTTTGTGCCACAGCCCTCTGCCCTGCAGCTGCCATTTGAGACCATGCCAAACCTGGGGAGGAAGGGCTTTTCCAGTGAGCATCCTCCCCTCTGCTGTGCTACAGGACCCAGACAGGAAAGGGTTACGGTGTCTGCATAAGCAATCAGTCAGTTTTATTGCTTTTGTTGCTTGTTTCTTTCCCCCAGAATTAACTGTGGTCCTACTAATAGCTTTGCTTCCTCAAGTCTCCCCGATGGCTGTATTGATTTAACTGAAACGAGTTCTGCACAGGGACTGAGGGGGCATTTCTGCTCACTGTAGGCTCAGCTGCAGACAAGCCCATGCTAAGTGTTAACAAGAGGAGTCCCAGGAGCCCCTTGCTGGGGAAGTTCAAACCTTTCGTGGAACATCTTTGCTTCGTTGCTTTAGATCCTTTAATAATGTGTTTAACATAATAAATTGCCTTTGCCTGAGCCAGCCCTTGTGTGTTTAAAGATTGCTTTCACCTCTGTGTTCCCCTGCTGAGGCTCTCTGGCAGACCCAGATGGGAACTGATGAGGGCTGCAGGTTTTGGGGGCTCTTGACTGGCCGTGAGTTGTCCTCTCTGTATGGAGCAGCCTGGTGAGCCAGGCCCTCCCACTTTCAGTTGTTTTTCCCAAGGCTGAAGCCTTGGAGGTCTCTCAGGAGGAGAATTAGGGTGAAAGACTTCTCCCACTGCTGCTAGTGGCCAGAGAAGCAGAAATTATCTTGCTGCAGACTCCAGAGTTTGGGGTTAATGGAAGAGCCTGTGGTGGCAGTCAGCAAGAGACAGGCTCCTGATGTCCAAGGCTGTGTGAGGGCTGGGAAAGCGATTGTCTTGCTCCAGGTGAGCATGTGGGTGATGGACAAGGAACATTTGTTTTCCTGTAAGACAGCACTGGGCAGTCCCTGTAGTCTCCCCATTTCCCTTGGGAATGTCTTCCATTGCTTTTCTGAAGATGTCAGGCAAGAGCATCCACACCCTGCAGTGCATGGACAGGGCAGATGCGGTGATCTTGTGTCCACACCAGGGCTGGTGGAAGGGTGGAGCTCCCTAAATTGTGTGTAACCTGTGTGAAACAGGACATGCAGGCTCTTTGCCTGGCTGGCTTTCCTGTTCTGGATGAGATGCCCCTGCAGACATTTGGGACATGGAGGGCTGAGCAGGGTTTGGAGCTGCAGCACCTCTCAGGGCTCTGCAGTGCTGTGTGTGCTCAGCCCTGTCCCCTCCTTCAGCTTCCTGTGCGCCAGGAACCGAGCAGTGTTTGTTTAGACTTTGGGAGAAGACACTGTGTAAGCAACAGAGTGTTAATGTGGTGACTTCTCCCCTCAAGATAGCCTCTTTGTATTTATTTTCTTATCCCCTCTGCTTTCACCATCTGCTGCCACCCACTCTAATAGCTGCCATGCCAGAGCTCCTCTTCCTACCAGGATGCTGCAGACACGAGCTGAAGCAAGCCCGTGCTGAGGCTGCTCAGGAGCTCCTGCTGCTGCAGAGCCAGCCTCCAGGTGAGGGTGGCCCTGGGCCTGGCTGCTGCTCCTGCCCCAAACAGGAGACATCCAGTCCAGCCAGGAGCCCGTGCTGGCCTGAGGCGGGGGGAGATTTGTGAGCACAGTCCAGGCTGGCTTAGAAGAAGAAAGGCAGGGGAAGGTTGCTGTCAGACCCCTTCTTCTGCAGTAACACCCTGTAGCACTGGGGACACAACCATTTGTGTCACAGTGTCTGGCAGGAGGTTCCTCCCTGTCTCTGCCAGCTGAGCCAGGGCTGGATTCCTCTTAGGAACAGAGCCGAGTCTTCTCTTTGGCCTCGTGACCACTGAAAGATAGACTGGGCTTGGGGAAGAGGCTGCTGCATAAAGAGAGCATCTTCTAGGACTCAGAGTGGGGGAGGAGAGGAAGGAGCTGTCAGCAGAAAACCTGTTTCCCCTGGGAGAACACGGGGCAGATTGGTTATTAAGTCAGAAGAGGAACAGAGATGGACCCCGAGGGAATGGAGACATCTGTTGTCATGGCCAACCTTGTAGGATCAGAAAATGTCCCAAGAGAGCTTCTGTGGACAGCACGGGCCTCTGCTCTTGGTCTGGAGCTGTGAAGTCACACAGATCCTGTGCCCAGCCTGGAGGGGCTGCAGTGGGAAGTGTCTGTCTGTAGCTCTCTGGTTCTCCTTGCTGGGACTCCCTGAGGAGCCTCGTTTGTGCACCTGGAGCTTCCAAGAGCAGGAGAGGGGAGATGTGGCCAGGAGAAGGAGGTGGAACTGGCTGACCAAGGGTGAGATGTCCTGTGCCCAAAAAGAAGAGATGCTCATGGAGTGCGATGCAGATGAAGGGACCACAAGTGATTCTTTGTGAATGACAGATGTACAGAACTAACCCAGGTGTCCCTGCAGTCCTTACAGGGCCAGTGTGACATCCAGCACAGCAACATGAGGGAGGACACAGTGGTTGGGGGTTTGAGGGTCAGTGGTGCTCCCTGGACAGCTGTATCCCCTCTACCTTATTTTCTAATTGATGACATTTTGTTGTGCTGCAACTGAAACAGAGCCATCCTGGGAATGCCTGGGCAGGGCCAGGAGGGGACATTTCCAGGCTTTTCCTTCCTTACAGCCTCGAGAATGCTTTAAATATGCTTTGGCAGTGTAGCGCTATCAGGGAGCAGCTTAGTGCTCGAGGAGGAGGCACCTGGGACCTTTCCACAGCTGTTTGCAAAGCAAGGCACGGGTTTCTTCCAGCTGAGCCAGAGACTGGCTGCTCCACAGGGCCAGGGTTGTGCCTGAGGCACATTTGGGGTAAGGGTGAGGAACCCAGAGGGTGTCTGGAGCAGTGCTGGACAAAGTCTCTGCATTGAGTGCTTGGGAAGCATTCCAGAAAACTGCTGGGCTTTTCCAGGGCACGCTAGGAGAGAAAGATTTTGCCCCAAGGAAGAGGAGAGAGTAGGCTGCTCAGTTTTCTAAAAGATGAGTTGTAAACATCCCAGATAAGCCAGTTTCTCCAATTGCAATTAAAAAGCAATTTGTACCATGTTAAGCAGCCAGGCTGGGATCGATCACCGTTATCCCTCCTGGATGCAGCATGACTGGCAAGGTAACTCGTGGTATTTCCTTGAAGCTTCTACAGCATCTCTGGAGTCCCTGAACAGCTCAGCCCTGCTGAGGGGGTGCTGGCTGCTGAGCATCCTGCCAGACCAGCTCTGCACCAGGGGTTCTGGACAGCTGAGGTTTGGGAGCCTCCTGAAGTGTCCATGGGGTTTAGCAGGACCAGCAAACACAGGCATCTGGATTAAAGCAACACAATTCCCCAGGCAGAGCAAGGCCCTTCACCCCTTGGGTTCCTTCTTCCTTGGGGACAGGGTAAATTACATTCCTTGGCCCTGGGGAGGTCCCATCCAGGCAGAGGTGAGCCCCAGCTGGGTATATCCAGAGGGTGAAAGCAACCCAGGCTCCTCTTCCTCTTCTCCACTGTGTTGTTCTTTGGTGTCAGCACCTCCCAGCCCGCACTGGGCTCGAGCAGGACTTGGTGGAGTCAGGGCACAAGTGACTCTCAGATCAGGGGTGCCCTCCTGGGCCTGTGGTGCCTTTTATCTACCCTTACTGTGTCAGCTCTGCCTTGCCAATGGTTTTGATCTAAGCCACCTGTTAATATTTATCCTGCTGTTGTATTTCCATGATTGTTTTGTCAGCAAAGTGCACCTCAGCTGGAGTTTCTCGTTTCCTCTTTCTGCGGTGCAATGTTTCTTCCTGCTCTTTTAATGATGGTGTGGTTTGGCAGGATGGCTCCTGAGGAACACCTGTATCCCTGCCTGGCCACCTGTATTTCACTGTTTCAAGTGCTGATGGCCAAAAGGTTTTGAATTTGGGTTCAGGGCATCCCCCCTTTAGGTTGAGACATTCCCAGGAGATGCTTGGTGTGTGATATCTCAGTGCATCTGTTATTTTGGCCTGACCTCCTGCAGGTGAGGGCTTGTCTGTTACTGTGGGAGCATTAAGGCAGAGGGGTTGAAATAGAATAATTAAATTACAGAACTTCCTTCTCTTGAAAGTACAGTGCTTTCCAAAATTAAACAGCAAGACCTTGTCTGCCTGGTAGGATCCAACAAGAAATACCTTTGCAGTGAAAATAACCTATAACAGTAGTAAAAAGTGTTAAATTGTCAGATTGAAGTTTACAGAACTTTTATTTCCTAAAATCTGGATGAAATGTTTAAATTTTCCTTTTCACTTGTGGATAGGTTTTTGACCTGTGTGTGCTGAAGCTGCCTCATAAACATTATCTAGACCTACTGTTTGTGTGAGAGAAACATGAGATGACAAACAGAGTTGTCCTCTGTGGTTTATTACAATTTCTAGGGTTTCAGGTCTGTGTTTAGTCTGTTTTTCTGTCTTAATGTTCCACTTCTCCCACTTCTCTTCCACTCTTCTTCCACTTCTCATCTCTTCTCTCTGATCTGACTTCATGCTTTGTATTGATTACTCCAGGGAGGAATGTGATGCTTTCTTAGGGGAAAAAAAACAAAATCCATGTCTTATCTCAGATTTTTGTCTTTGTCTGAGCTTCCTTGAAGAGTTTTAATTTGAAGCTGAGGCATTGCCTGAACAGCATTTCCTTCTGTTTACCTTTCTGGGCAACGGGGACCCTGCTCTGTCTCGTCAAACTTCTGAAGTCAAGATCTGTGAACAAATTAAAGAAAGGTTGTCTTCCCATCGGGGGAAGCTCTCCAAAGGCAGCTTCACTGTGGATTGGCAGAGCCCTGGTGCTCTCCTCTCTGGCACAGAATTCCCGGTGGTGTTGCTGTTTAAACCCCTGGTGCACAGCTCTGTGTGAAAAGCCTTGCACACATCAGAGGGCAGGCGAGGAACACAGCCCTGACAGCTGTGCCTAAGGGTGGAAGCCTTCTCTTAAATAAGTTACCAATGTGCTGAGGGCAACAAGGCTGTATCAAAGCTGCAGGGATGTCACAGGCACTCGGGAGGGGTCGGGAATCCATTGTGAAAGGAGATTGATTGCTTTTGGTGTGAAACACCTGGCTTTGGGTCAGCACTGGTGCTTTGGGGGTATCTGGCAGCAGCCAGTGCCACTGCAGCGCTATGAGTGTGCCACCACGCCGGGTCCGTGCCCAGCTGTCCTCTGAAAGGGCAGTGGAGTGGCCAGAGCCCATCCCCAGCTGTCCTTGCTGGGCACACTTCTGGACTCTCCAGAGCAGCCCAGCCAAGCCCCCAGGCTGTGGGGTTGTGATTTTTGAGAAGGGAAAGGTGTTCCTCCTGCTCCTGTGGATGCCTTTTTTCAACTCCCTGGCTGTGAGTTTCCAGCGAGGAGCTGCTGACCCTGCCGTGCACCCACACGTGTAGGCAAGAAGATTTTCCCCAGGGTGCAAGACATTTTTCTAGGAAAGGAAAGCCATCTGCAGGGGATTTTTGCCCCAGTAATATGTGCTGGAGTAACATGTCAGAGCTGCAGTGCTGGCTCAGACACCTGCAGTGAAGCAGTGTAAACGCTGGGCAGCTGATCCCTGCCCGAGGGGGAGCTGTGCATGTGTCAGAGATGGGATGATGGTGTTTGTTTATAATGACTCTGGAAGGCGATAGCTGATGTTTCAGCATGTTGAACATGTGTTAGATGGGTTTAAGAACATTAGTAGATGATGTTATAGATGGCTATAAACTGCTTGTGAGGATGTCTTTATTGATCTGTTGGACTATGGCAGCTTCTCCTTTATTAGAATTTCCATTCATTCAGTCCCATGTAAAGGATTTATAATGTGGCTTTGATATGGATTGAGAAATAAGATTTTTTTATTGGATGTTACAGAAACAACTTTAATTGGTTTGTTCTGGGAAGCTGGTAGTGAAACAACTGGTCAAATACTGAGGAAACTGCAGCTTTTATTTTGTTGAGCTAGAGGATAAAATGTTTGCAGCAGTTCATGTAGTAATATAGAGGCATTGTTTATGTCTGATAAGGCAAAGTCATTGATTGTGTTGGTGGTGAATTTCAGCCCTGATCCATCTGGAAGAAGCAATCAAATCACATCTATCTGAGCCCCCTGTGGAGGGGGGATTAATGTTGCTGCTTCAGACCTGTTAGCTTCTTAATGCCGTTCCATTTATTTAAAGGTTATTGTTTGATTAAATAAAAATACTGGAGTGTTTGTGAGGTTGGAAGATGCATGGGGCTTTGGGGAGTGCTGCAAGGCTGAGGCTAAACTGTGCAGGGTCTCTTAAGCAAAGACTGTTAAAAGTCAAATGGAAATTCCCTGTTGCAGTAAGTGGCAAAACTCTCACCTGATGGAGCAGGAATTTCCTGTAATATTTCTTTGTCTACTAACTTGTAGCTTAACTTTAAAAATGCACCTCTGAAGGATGTGCAGCTAATGTTTATTAAAAAAAACCCGAGTGCTTGTGGAGTACTGACAATTATAGGCACAGAGTATAGCCTAGAGAGGGATTTTAATCTGCAATTTGCATTGTGAGGAAAGGACGCCCCGTTCTCTTTACCTTCTGGAAGGATATAATTCGAACCAAAGTGTTGAGAATAACAGGCATGGAAGAAGCATATGATTTTTCTTTTCCCCCCTCTCCCAACCTGCTGGAAAATCCTATTGATGACAAAGTTCAGGCTGAGTCAGTGGATGGAAGAACTCGTGACTGGAGCAAAATAAATTGTGTCTGAAAAGCCAAGATGCTGTTTCCATGTCGCAAAAACCATTTCATACAGCTCTGGTTTGGAAGGATCAGTTCTGATATGAAAAACTTTGCTTTGGAAAGGGTCTGAGGACCATAACAAACACCCCAAAGCAGTGCCAGAGGCTCTGCACAGGGCTTGCTGCATCCTTCAGAGCTCTTGTTGAGGAAGTTTTGTGTCCATATAGGCCAGATCAGGTTTTTTTCTCTGTCCTGCATTCGTACTTACTCATCTGAGTTCTTATCTCATCATGTAGATGTCACATTAGCCAGCTGTGGCCACCGTCCTGCAAAATAAGAAGGTGTAAACAATGTTGGGGTTTTTTTCCCCCTCAAGTTGTGTTTTCTGTGAAGGGTCTGTGCACATGTGGGAATTGAATTCCAGACTTTTGTGCATGAAAGATGAGAGCTCTTCTTCCCTTTGGAGAGATGCACCTGGACTCGCCTGAGAATTTGAAAATGCCTTTTCCTAAAAAAGGGCCTTGTTTGCTTTCAGGAGGAAGGGTTAAAAAATAAAAGCATGAAATCTCCTTTCTTCTTCTCTGATCAATCTAGCCATCATTATGAGAGAAGCTTTCTGATAGCTCCTCTTTGTCATGTAATGTCAATACCATTAAGTCCACTTTGGCAAGGGAAGCGATGTATAATTAATTTGCAAATCAGTAAAGTGGATGTGATTTTTATACAAAGGAGAAGGTCTTTAACTGCAGAAGGCTTTGTGTGGGCATGGCCATGCTTGGATGGGACCTCCCTCCAGCATCCCTGTCCCAGCAGTTCCCCTGT
Source organism: Poecile atricapillus (assembly GCF_030490865.1). Lineage (NCBI taxonomy): Eukaryota > Metazoa > Chordata > Aves > Passeriformes > Paridae > Poecile > Poecile atricapillus. The sequence goes on from NC_081260.1 coordinate 3,785,620, forward strand.
GTGTCCCTCTGGGTTCACACCTTCAGCAGGGCCCATTTGCTGCCCTACAGCAAAGGGACTGAGTCAACAAATAAATGGGAACCATGTGGGGCAGGGCTGAGCTCTAACAAGTGCCTCTGACACCTGCCCAGTGAGTTTGGTTGAGCCAGAAAAACATCTTTAAGACTTTGCCTCCATCCACTGGTTTTGTTATTTTGGATTTTTTAAAGCTTTGGTTTCATTGGAATTATTATTATTTTGATGCAGAACGCATTAAAAAGGGAAAAGGAAAAATATCCAAGCCCTATCCGGACTGATTTGTTCCCAGAAAGATGTTCAATTTTGTATGTATAATTGAAAGGGGCTAAATATAGCTGTATTAATATTTATGGGCCTTATGTTGGAGTCAATACAAGAGTTGCTGTTCAAGGCAATTAAGCTTTACCTTTTCACATGTAGGATTTCGGTGTTTGGAGATGACATTAGTGGTGTGACCTGCATCCAAGAGAGAAAACACTAAAAGCATGCCATCATCTGTGGAGTATGATACCCTGTATTTAGTGCTGTTTGCTGACAGGCAGTTTGTCTCCAGTGAGGCTGATCTCTCCAGAGCAGGGCTGCTGTCTTAATAGCAGGGAAATCAGGGAAATCAGTGCTCTGGGAGGCTCACAGGAGAACTGGCCCTGCTGTGTTATGGGAGGAACTGAGCAACGAGACTCTCATGACATCACAAAGTGAGGATTGCCCACCTCTGCTGCATCTGTAGCTGCTGGGGATAAAGGGAAAATGATGATGGTGGCACTTCATGGATCCCGTTTGTCTTCACACCACCCAGGCCCTGGAGCTGGAGCACAGGAAGTGTGGCTCTCGGTGGAAGTGTGGCTCTCGGTGGAAGTGTGGCTCTCGGTGGAAGTGTGGCTCTCGGTGGAAGTGTGGCTCTCGGTGGAAGTGTGGCTCTTGGTGGAAGCGTGACTCTTGGTGGAAGTGTGACTCTTGGTGAAAGTGTGACTCTTGGTGAAAGTGCATGGGGCAGGGAGGGCTCTCCATGCCCTGTCCCTGGGCTCAGACTCTCTGTGCCTGTCTGCAGGGCCAGTCACAACCTTCATGTCATCAAAGCACAGAGAAAGCAAATCCTGTCCGGGGCTCTGGGCTGCTGTAGGGAGCGTGTGCACGGGGAATTAGGTCGGGGCTGTAACGATGAAAACAAGTCAGATTGCGTTAATAACAAAGGCAAAGTGATGGTGTGCTGGATTTCTAAAGCACTGCTTTTCAAGAGAAGGCTATCACTGGGATAACATGACAGCAATCCTGGCAGTGGCTGAATTGCCCTGCATTGCTGCTTTTTGGGAGCTGCAGCTCCTCACTGCTCCAGTTAACAAAGAGCTGTTAGACGCTGTAAAATCTCTCACTGATAGGCACTGCCTGAGTCCTGCCTGTCTCCTAAATTTGATCAATGTGTCAGGCTTTGCCTTTCTTCCATCTGGCTCTGACAACTGCCTTTAGGAAGAAGGGCTGCAGCAAGGAGCTTTGCTTGGGGTTAACCTGCCCTCCCCAGGGCTGCAGGTGGAGATTGTCTCAGTGATGCTGATCCTGGTGCTCATCCCTTCTCCAAGGACTCTCAAATCCTGAGTGGGTGTGTTTCTGTTCTTCCCCTGGTGCGTGGTGTGTTTTGGTAGCTGGAAGCCTTTTAACCTCCTTCAGTAACCATCAGGGGGGTGCATTTTCCAAGGATTTTCATTACCTTTGGCTGCTGGAGCACAATGGCTGCTTAAACAGGGAGGGAAAAGTGGAAATCAAAGGGCACACCTGCTGAGGTAAAAATGGGGTCCATGCTCTCAGTGGTGGAAAATGAGTTTTCAACTCCAAGTGGCCCTTTGGAATTCCACCTCAGCTCTGGGGATTTGCTCCAGGTGACGCTGACCCCAGCACTGGTATTTCCAATTACTGATGACATAATCCTTGCCCAAAGGGTTCTGGCTCCAGAGCAGAGGAGTTTTCCTTGGTGTGCCTGTGAGTTAGCTAGTCCCACCTCATCTCTGTTCCTGAACAAGGGCAAGCCAAGCCATATATTAAGGAACAAGGAAATTGCACCAGTTAAATTTAAAAAACTCATTTAGCTAAAGCAGTGTAAGCGCCCATGAATATTTATCTGATGTTATGGAAGCGTGTGGACTCCCACCTACTTTATTAAATTGATTTTCAATAAAAATGCAAGTGGAAGACGTTTGATTAATGGCTGGTGGGACGGGACAATTAATGTGAAGTCTGGAGTCAGCAAGAAGTGTCCCCTGAGCCTGTGTGTCCCTGCTTGAGGCTGAAAATGTTTCTAAACTCCTCCAAGGGACCGCAGCAATGTTTATCCATGTGGTTTCTAAAATGGGGTGAACAGGAGCTGCTCTTTGGCTGGTGCGTGGTTTTGCTGAGGTCCTGACCTTGAAGTTGGTGTGTGATGTTTTCTCCCAGTGTTCTGATTTTCCCTGCTTTTCCCACCCCTCGGAGCAGGCTGCACCTGAGAATTAAACCCAGCAGCGAGCCCCGGCGCTCGCGTCAGGTTTGAGTGAGGCTCCCTGGGCCTTTGCATTTAAACATGCCTGGGATTAGCTCCATCAGCCTCCAGATCTGCTCAGCTCCTACCAATTTCCTCGCTCAGATTTGTCTCCTGGAGGAAGGCAATTTGGAGCTGTAACGTTACAGCTCTATTAAGGATCTCCTGCGCGGTTTCCCGCCGGGATCCTCGCGGCGCCGGTGCTGCCTCTTTCCGAGGAGCTGCTGGGAGATGCTGATCGTGGAACAAGTGAGGGTTCTCGGGATGGGATCCTGCTCAGTGAGGGGATCTGAGCAGCCCTGCAGGGCCTGGGGGCTCCCCTGTCCTGGAGGGCAGCAGAGCTGGGGGCTCCTTGCAGCCTGGAGTAGAAACTCACCGCTGGGGTCTTGTGAAAAATCTCTGGAAGCTGCCATGGGAGGGAGGTTACATCTCCCATTCCCCACAGGGGTTTGCAGAGCCAGGGGTGCAGGGGTTTGGGGGTGATGGTTAGGGGCAGGCAGCATGCTTTGGTGGGGCAGGGAAAGCTGGGGTTAAACAGGGAGGTGGCTCCATCTCAGCATCCCTCAGCCCCACACCCGTGGGGCACAGAGAGGCCCCACAACACCACGAGCCACAAAAACTGATAAACAACACTTGGGGCAGGAGTCCTTCCCCCGGGCAGGATGGTAGCCCCATGCCCAGGGTCCTGCGCTGGGGAGCAGGATCAGCACTTTGATGCCCTCCCCAAGAGCTCCAGCCAGATGGAACAGGGAGAGCATCCAGGGGGCTGCAGCTGCTCCTGCTGCTGCACCTCCAGGATGGAGAGGCTCGTGCAGTCTCTATTTTGCAGTACTTTGGGGTTTTCTCTACGTGCAAATGCGGCAGCAGGGAATGGGCACAGACACTTTTGGCACAGTTGGCACTCCCCTGCTGTGGTTGCTTTGCTGGGGAGCTGGGCATGGACAACAGTGATGTGAGCAGAAAGGAATTAAAGGAAAAAAAAACTGGGGGGAAGCAGATGCTGGGCATGGACAAGAGTGATGGGAACAGAAAGGAATTAAAGAAAAATAAAAGGGAGCAGGTGCTGGCAAATAACTGCATGGCAGAAAAAGAGAGGGAGAGTTATGCTTGAAAACAGAAGCTGAGGAAAGGCAGATTGGCAGGCAGCATATTTCTGGAGACAGCTTTCTGCTCTGTAGGCTGAGTCACCTAAGAAACGTGTCAATAAAACACACTCTCGGGCACTGTCTCTAATAAATATATATTTAAGAGAGACATTTCTTCAAAACTTCTGCGAGAAGATGTCGAATTCTGAAGGGATGGCATGAAAAATGACATCTCCGGTGGAAGCAGAGAGTTGCCATGGGAACTGGAACGCTTTGAACATACATCACTAAAACAAGAAAACATTTTCCCCAGCAAAGGAAATTAAAAATTACATACATCTGGAGGCATCTGCCCTCTGCCTGTCTCTGATGGGAGTATCAGAGTACCATGCAGCATATCATAATTCATGTAGTGGGCAGGACTGACAATTCCATATCAGTTGCTGAATTTTTGTGAGTAACTGTGATAAAAAAAGCCTTCCTGTCCTTGGGACAGGCAATGCTGGTGTCTAAACAGTGCCGGGGAGCGGAAGATTTAGAGCCAAAATGGAATTTCCTCTGAAATTGTTTTGCTCACCTGGGCATAACAGCAGCCTGAATTCCCAGCTAAGCCCGTCTTGCCACGTGGGCATGAATCCCCTGCTGCCAGAGTTTGCTGGCTCCATTTGGCAGCCAGGAACTTGTCCTGGGAAGCAGGGGAAGGCAGGTGGGAGAGGATGTCCTGGAGGAGCACAGTGAGTGTTTGGCGATTTATGAGACTCTGTTTTCCCGTGCAAGTCAGGGGCAGCAAAGCCAGGAGGAGTTATTTGCACCTGGCAGTCAGTGCAATTCTTTCTTTCCTTTGTTTTCCAGTGTGTTTCCTTTTTCTTTCTCTCCCAGTGCCTTTCTCGGTGTGTGGCAGAGGTGGCACAGGGTGAGCCCAGGGGAAATGCTAAATTGACCAGTGCAGAGCAGTGTGAATTAAATGAGTTTATTTACACTCTGTATTGGCATTGCTGAAATAAATAAGCACTGGCCATGCAGCCCAGTGGCCCGTGCATGACAGGGGACAGACAGCTCTGTGCAGAGCTGGGCTCTGCCACAGAGACCACGTTGGGGTGCATAAAGAAGGGAAAATGTTTGCCTGCAGTGCCCTGGGAGTGGAGGTGAAGGATACCAGCAGCATCACCAGAGACACACTGTCTGAGGAGCTGATTGAGTTCTCTGCTGAAGGAAATGCCAGCTAGGAGCTAATGGATAAGGGAACCAGAGTGCAAATTACAGCTTTGCTCCCTGCTATGGTACTCTTGTATCTTGTCTCAGTACCTGGCACTGGCCTCGGGGGACAGGCTTGAAAATTAAATGGGCCCTTCCTCTGAGCTGTACAGCAACCCCCAGGAGTCACTTTCTCCTATTTTTTGATTTCCATTTTTTGCCCACTACAGCCCATCACATGTTGTGGCAATGCTCAGCCTGCAGAGCAGCCTGGCATGAGACACAGCCAGAGGCACGGGCAGGCAGCACCGGGGCTGAAAGGCAGGTGGGGAGACTGAGGCACAGCAGAGTTGTGCTCAGAGCCACGGTGCAGAGCAGCAGTGGTGGGGCTGGAGCTCAGAGCTCAGCCTGCAAACCTCATGCACTTCACTGAGACATCACTTTTCTTCCTCCTCCCTCTGCAGTGACACAAATTTCATGCAGTGTGTGTCTCATTTGGTTTGAGACTGTTTGGTTTGGGACCCCTCATGACAAGAGGGAGATTGAGGGGCTGGAGCATGTCCAGGGAAGGGAATGGAGCTGGGGAAGGGTCTGGAGCACCAGGAGTGGCTGAGGGGGCTCAGCCTGGAGAAAAGGAGACTCAGGGGAGACCTTATTGCTCTCTACAGCTCCCTGACAGGAGGGGACAGGCAGGTGGGGATCAGCCTCTTCTCCCAGGCAACCAGTGACAGGATGAGAGGAAATGGCCTCGAGTTGAGTCAGGGGAGGTTCAGGTTGGATATTAGGGAAAAGTTCTTTACCTAAAGGGTTGTCAAAGCCTGGAACAGGCTGCTCAGTGAAGTGGTGGGATCACCATTTCTGGAAGTGTTCAAAAAACACATGGATGTGGCTCTTGAGGACATGGCTTTGTGGTGGCATTGGTCATGGTGATGGGTTGATGGCTGGACTCCATCTTGTAGGTCTTTTCCAACCTTAATGATTCTCTGATTTTTCTTGCATTCCCCTGTTTGCTTCCTGGCTTTCAAGTCTTTGCAGCTGTTTTCTCTGTTGTCTATCAATGATTATCAGGTTGGCAACAGCAGTTTTGTATTGCACCTTCGTGCTTATCTTTTTCCTGGGGATCTGCCTGATGAATTGCAGAGCTCAGTAATCACTTTACAAACGCCAAGGATATTACTGGCACTCATCTGAAGATTTTGCAATTCCTCTCAAAGCAACTGTAGCCTGTTGGGAGGTGGTGATTTCTCTTAAAGAAAGACTTGCAGAGAATGAGTTAACAAAAGGCTCAGTGTTTTTAGGAAATGGAGTAAGCAAAAACCTGCCAAGGCCAGTCTGCCTGAGGAAGAAGCTTCAGAAGGTTCTTGTAGGTTATGGATAAGCCTGGTCTAATAAGTGGTTTTCCCAGCTGGGTTGTTCATGTGTGGAGGGATACAGAAGTGCTTAGTTTTGGTGCCCTCACCACTCCCATGTTTGCAACCTCAGCCACAGCACTGAGGCACTGAACCCATGAAATCTTTCTCTGAGGGTTCTGCTCACCAAGATCCTTTGCCATGGCCAGCAAGAACATTGCCATTGATGCCTAAAAGGGAGAATTAACTGAATAAGGTCATCAAGGCAGGCCCAAACCAGAACACAGGTGTCTTGCAGGTAACACGGAGTGGGTTTGCCCAAGGCTGAGCTAGCAGACTGGCATTTTTGCCCTCATGTTTCTGCTCCTGCAGTAGAACTCTCCTGGCTTTGGTTTTCTTCAGGCATAGCTGGATGTACCAGCTGTTTCCACGGCGTTGCCTGTCTGCTCTTCCCCTGTCCACAGGGACTAGCAGGGATTCCCCCTCCCAAGCACCTCTGGCTAAGCCATCAAGGCCAGGCTTTAATACTGAGTATGTTAAATTATGCATGCTAATTTATATTCACACATTTTCCCATTGTATTTATAATATATAACAAACATGTTTATGTAGCATCTCCCTTCCATTACCACAGGGTCTCGGAGCACTGCAGAACCTCTAAAAGCATGCTCATACATACATATTCCTCCTCTGTCTTCCTGGCATCTGAGGGTGTCCTGAGTCCTTAAAATAGTAACGACACTAGCTTTGTTCATTCTGTCTTAGTTCTGTCTGTGGCAAAAATAGCACAGCTAATTTGTAGGCTCTGTTTGTAGTCTGTATGTGTGAGAATAAGGGGTGTGTATAAAGCCTCCATGGCTGCACACCCTCCAGCACTCTCTGTTTCTGACTCTTCCTTCTGTCCCTGCTGGACTGGATGCTCATCACTAACTTGCACCACACCCCGAATCTAACCCCTGGATGTGTATCTAAATGTGGTGATACAAGTATGTGCACGTGGATAAATGGGGGGCAAGCTAAATTACATCACATTCTGTGGAGCCTTGTGGTAGGTTTTTAGCCAGGGTTTCTAATGGTGTAAGGCTTATCACTCCCATCTTGCTGCCTTTTGTCTTCCATAAGCTTTAGAGTCTCCTGGCTGATCTGAGCAAAGCCTGACAGAAAAGGTAGATAACTCTGGGGTTTGGAGTCCCTCCAAGATTTGTGGAATTATGAAGCTGAGTGGAAAAGGACCCAAAGCCGAGAGGTAACTAGGTGGGATCAACTGGTGTTATGCATCAGAAAAACAGGCAGGAAAAGCTGATCTGCAGGAAGCAGGGCTTGTTGGATCCTCTGCTGGTAAAGCAGCATCTCTCCTAGGCTGCTCTGCTGGGTAGAGCAGTAACCTGCACCCCACACTGTTGAAAAGTGTGAGAAAATGCCTTTCACCAGCATGGGAGGGTGTGAAATCCCCGTAGCACCTTCTAGAGCAGCACCTGGACTGACCCAGTGTGCCAGGTATGCCTGGGAGTCCTCTTACCCAGCGTGTGTTGAGACAAAGGGGCAGCACAGCGAGGTCAGACCAGAAAACTGGGCTACTGTGCTGCTGGGAGTGCTGGGGAGGGAGGGATGGAGAGCAGTTACTCACCCAAAAGGGACCAGCAGATGCCCCCTGTGCCTCTCAGCACTGTGCTGAGGAACAAAGTGTGTCTGAGCACTCTGCTGTAAGCAATAGCTGTGCCTTCATCCAGACTCTGCTGGTTATGGAGTCGTGTAGGTGTACAGAGAGCTCAGCCCTGGGTCAGAGCCATGAGCACATGTACAGCACATTTGCAGACTCCTGAGGGATTTCTCTTCTGAAAACCAAGCTGATCTTCCCTATGCAGCCCAAGGAGTTTGTGCCCCAGAATTAGACATCCATCTATGCCTGAGAGTGTGCCATAAATCCCAGACCAGCCATACTCAAGTGGTAACTGGGTCACTTCATGGTCCTGCAGGTCCTTCCTGCAGAGGACATTGGCTGCAGCCATGTGAGAACTCCGCATCTGCAGCATGTGGTATGAGACAGGGAATAAATCTGTGCCCTGCCTCGGCTCTCGGTGGCCCTGCTAAAAAAAGGGAGCCAGGGCAGGCTGTCTTTCTGAGGCTTTGACAGGCATCATCTCACTTCATCTGTGCTGAAGAATTGAGCACATGTAATTGCAGACCATGCTGATCTCTCTCATCACGTGTGAGCAGCTTCGTTGTTGGCTGTCTCTTGAGACAGCCCCTGAAATTCTTTTGAACTCCTCGTTCTCCCTGAAATATTCAGGTTGAGGGGAGAAAGGAAAGAAGCACAGCTGGAAGTGACACCACATGCATAGCTGTGTTTACAGATCGGATGATTTCTCTCTAGTCTGGCTGGAGGACACACAATTGTAGACACTGATGTGCCATCACACCAGAGAGAAGGTAGTAATTAATCACTATGGCTCACAGAGCAGCAACTTGGGAACTGGCTGTACAGCAAATGCTGGCAGTGCCAGGAGACTGGAGCAGCAGCAGTGGGTGAAAAAAAGCCTCAGCACCCCAGGATTGGGGAAACAGGCTTGATGCTTTCCTGGCAAGCAGCAGATAGCCTTGTTCCCCATCTAAACGCGATGTCCTTTTGATCATAACCCTGCAGAAGTCACTGGAAGCAAAACTAAGGGTGTCAGAGCTGTTACACAGACCCAGTTACTCTGGAATCAAGCAAATAACCAGGCAAAACTGTGTGAGACAAATCGTTTGTGACATGGCAGAGCTAGATAAGGATCCAACCCAAAGGTCTTGTTGGCAATCCCCTGCAGGCTCTTACTCACCCCTGCTTTTGCTGAGATAAGACATTTGTTTCAGACATTTATATTGTTTCTTTCCTTACTATGTGGTTTATTCTGCAGAGTACAGATTTCCCAGTGCTCTGTCCTTGGCTGACCCCACTTTGCAGTAGATGAGCATCCTGTCATCTTTAACCCCACTGTCCCAGGTCACCAGCCTTCATCCATGGGCCCTGCTCACCCTCATCTCTGTGCTCTGTAGAGAGGGGCAGGTGCCATCAGAGGTGGTGAGCTCTGGGTGGGCAGAACTCCCTATGTGTTTACCTGTGGGATTATCCATGGGGCCAGCGGGGTCTCGGCTGTGTCGTGCTGCTTCTGCCCAATTGAGTTTTCCTGGAGATGTGTGGGTGTTTCAGGCAGTTCAGGGAATTAGAGCTGATGCTGCTGTCTGGCCTCTGAAGGGCTGGGCTACCTGCCAGCCCCCTGGTGACATCTCTGGCCCCATTGGCTGCCATTTGGCACTGACAGGACCAAGACATTTTGTGTATGTTCTTGCTGTTTCTTCTGAGAAGAAGAACATGTACACACTCCTGTCCGCTTTTGGGAAAGGTGCCCAGGCTGAGCTGCCAGACAGGGGTGAATGCCTGTGATAGGAGACTTGGCTTTCGCTTCTGAGCAAGTCATTTCATATTCAAGGTTGCTGGGGTGCTGCAACAGCCAAGCAATGTCTGAAAAGATGTATTTTTACTTTGGGACTGGGAGTTTGAAGAGGTTGCTCACGACCTCTGTCTGTGTTGTCTGAGATCCCCAAGTCATACCCAGCTGAGGAGAGAGAAGGGCTTGTGCTTGAGACCTGCCTGCATCTCTGCTCTCCAGCTCTGCTCTCCCTTTCCCAGAGGCTGGAGGGAATGCCAGGAGATTCTCGTGGCTTTTTGCCACCTCTGTTCCCCAGCCTTTCCCTCCTGACCCCAGCAGAGCCTCTGCTCCCAGAACACCTGCTGTGGAAGCACTCCAGGTGCAGTTGGGGTCTTTGTGGTCATGACATTAACAATAGCTCATGCTGCTTTGTGGCCTTTTGTGTGGCAGGAGCTCTGTCAATGTCCTTGGAGTCAGCTTTATCCCCTGGTTGGGCTGGACAAGCCCAGGAGGCATCAACAGCACTGCAGAGATGTTCACTGAAATGTTTCCTTCTCTGCTGCTATTTTTGAGCTCCCTTGGAAAAAAAGAAATTGCAAGAAAAGCAAAAAAATTCTGATGCATGTGGGGGAGTCTAACTGCCCCCACAGCAGGAGAGCAGCAGTGAAGGCCACGTCAGGGCTTTCTGGTGTGTGCTTGGTGATGTAGATGTCTCCATTTTTACAGCTTTATGTTGTGGAGAGGTCACCCTCTCCTCTTGGGCACCTGCCCCTCTGCTCGTGCCTCCCTGTCCTCTCCCAGCACTGGTCTGGCATTCCCAAGTGCCAGGTCACAGAGAAGGTGCCACATGCCACAACACCCAGAGATGTCCCTGCCTTCTTCAGTGCTCTCATCCTGCAAGGAGACACCATTCAGCTCCCACTTTCCAAAACAAGGCAGCACCACAGGTTAAAAGGCCACCTGAAAAACCACAGGCAGGGACTGGGAAAGGCAGCCCTGGAGTGAAGGGGCTGAAGTTGTCAAAGGGAGAGGAAGGACCCAAGGATGGAGTTTCTGGCCAGGGCTGTAGAGTGAGACCTCTGAAGGTAAGGGCTGCCCAGGGCTGTGGTTCAGCTCAGCTCCAGTGGGCTCGTGGAGCTTGTAGCAAAGGTCATGGAAACCTCTTTGCTCCAGAGGCTAGAAGTGGAAGGAAAATTAAATCCCCCCAGTGGGAGGCTGAGAAGGCAAAGAATGAAACACACAAAGAGCTTCTGTGTGCAGCTGCAAAAATTACCTTCTACTGCTTATTAATTACTATGGCAAGGAGTTTGGGGAAGGTATGAGGTGGAAATCGCTAGTACCGGCTGACTTCTTGTGTTTCCCTTCCCAGAGATGCTGAGTTAGCTGGAAAACACCACCCTGGTGTTTTTGGGTGTCACCCTGATGTCACTTTAGGTTGTGTGATGTGCAAAAAAGCAATGCTGCATCCCCTCTAGTCATGGTGCCACCGCTCTCAGCACAGGCTGGTGGGAATCCTTCCTGCAGGGCTTTGTTTGCTTGAGGGGACACTGAATAAAAGGGGATCTCAGAAATTCTTGAGCTGAGGATTAATGGGGTTGTTTAGGAGGGAGTTAAGAAGCACTCTCAGCTTGTTACTGCCCTTCTTAGGTTGTGACCACAGCTAGAGATGGGATAATGGAGCCCAGAGCAGAAACACCTCCCTCCAGGAGCTGACTTAGGGTGGATTGAGGGTGTGTACCCCTGGGCGCACAAAATCCTGAACCTTTCTGTTCTCAGCCACCCCACCCCGCACAGAAACACCAGTACAGACGGGTTTGTCACCTCCGAGCTCCCTTGGGTCCCCGCACAGCCCTGGAGCTGCCTGGAGGAGCTCCCCATCCCCGGCTTCATCCCGTTCCTCCGCGCCGGGGCTGTGCAGCCTCCCTGACGTCAGCGCAGCATCCAGGAATCCCCTGCACGGAGCCGCAGCGGCTTCGCCCCTGCTTTTCACAGCACGCATCACTCGGGAGCCCCCAGCGCCCGGCTGCAGGCACATCATCCGGGCTGGCTGCAGGCACATCATCCGGGCTGGCTGCAGGGACACAGGCACATCATCCGGGCTGGCTGCAGGCACATCATCCGGGCTGGCTGCAGGGACATCACCCGGGCTGGCTGCAGGGACATCATCCAGGCTGGCTGCAGGGACACAGGCACATCATCCGGGCTGGCTGCAGGCACATCATCCGGGCTGGCTGCAGGGACACAGGCACATCATCCGGGCTGGCTGCAGGCACATCATCCGGGCTGGCTGCAGGGACATCATCCAGGCTGGCTGCAGGGACACAGGCACATCATCCAGGCTGGCTGCAGGGACATCATCCGGGCTGGCTGCAGGGACATCATCCGGGCTGGCTGCAGGGACATCATCCGGGCTGGCTGCAGGGACATCATCCAGGCTGGCTGCAGGGACACAGGCACATCATCCGGGCTGGCTGCAGGGACATCATCCGGGCTGGCTGCAGGGACATCATCCAGGCTGGCTGCAGGGACACAGGCACATCATCCGGGCTGGCTGCAGGGACATCATCCAGGCTGGCTGCAGGGACACAGGCACATCATCCTGTCCAGTTTCAGGGACACCATCCAGCCCAGTCTCAGGCACACCATCCAGCCCAGTTTCAGGCACATCATCCAGCCTGGTTTCAGGCACATCATCCAGCCCAGTCTCAGGCACACCATCCAGCCTGGTTTCAGGCACATCATCCAGCCTGGTTTCAGGCACATCATCCAGCCCAGTCTCAGGCACACCATCCAGCCTGGTTTCAGGCACATCATCCAGCCTGGTTTCAGGCACACCATCCAGCCCGGTTTCAGGCACACCATCCAGCCTGGTTTCAGGCACACCATCCAGCCTGGTTTCAGGCACACCATCCAGCCTGGTTTCAGGCACATCATCCAACCTGGTTTCAGGCACACCATCCAGGCTGGTTTCAGGCACACCATCCAGCCTGGTTTCAGGCACATCATCCAGCCTGGTTTCAGGCACATCATCCAGCCTGGTTTCAGGCACATCATCCAGCCTGGTTTCAGGCACATCATCCAGCCTGGTTTCAGGCACATCATCCAGCCCAGCTGCCGGCACAGCCTCTGGGAACCCCCGCCTGCCGACCCGTGCTCAGGCCAGCCCCAAACCTCCGCAGCTGACACACAGCCGGCCGAGCCGGGGTATCATGATGTGATTCTTGAATAAACAGCAGTGCATGAGTGCAGGGGGAGGTTTAACACGAGCCTGCTCAGCCCCCAGTGCCCCCCTCCCAGGGTCACTCATAGCTCTGCAGCCGGGGAGGGGGAGGCAGCGAGGCGCTGTAATTTGTGTTCCAGCTCTGCCGCTGCTCCCGGTGCTTCCAAGAAGCAAGTAAAAATAGCACTCCGTCATTTTGTAAATAATAGTTATCTCCTCCCGGGCCCAGGGAGTCACTCAAAGGGGGGGATTGCAGGAGGAAGGGGGGTGTCTGCCTTGGGCCAGGGCCGGGAGGATGGGGAGGGCTCAGATGGGGGCACAGGGGAAATGGAAAAGCCGAAGCACCTCGGCGACAGCCGCTGCTGGGTTACACCTTGTGCACAGCCAGGGAAGTGACAGAGCCTGCTGGTGTGGGGCTGTGGGGGCTGGAGCTGTCCTCCCCTCGGGGCTGGCAGCGGGGATTGAGGTGTACACGAGCAGCCAGATCTGGGGTGGCAGATGCCTGGAGGAGAGGGGTAGCTCTTAAAAAGCAGGCAGGTGTAGGAAGTGCCATGGTAACACTGTGGGAAGGGCTGTTTTTTTTGCCATTTGCATTGCAGATCTGCCCAGATGTGGGGGATTTCTACAGGTGGGAGCAAGGCAGCGTGGCCTGGCAGAGAGGGCTCTGTGCCCCAGGGGGAAGGGGCAGCCCTGAATGACCTGCAGCACCTTGTTCTGCTCTCACACTTGCTCCAAATTGTTCCTAGAAACGTGGTTGTGCTGAAGTTTGGGAATAAGCTGAGCCTATCAATGGCAAAGCCCCCAGACAAAGGAATCATCCTCAAACAAATGACTTAGGAACATGGCCACTTGAACCTCTAAATTCAGTTCAAATACTGAACCTGAAAATCTCTTGCTCTTCCAGCTTCGTGTTGGCTCTGGAGTCTTTCTTTGCTTTGCTGGTGCAGCAGCTGGGCAGGGTGGCTGGAAGGGGCTTGGGCAGCCCAGCAAGGGCTCTGTTGGGCAGTGTTGTGCCAGTCCTTAGGGCAGCCAGACCTGGGCTCTGGTCCTTGCTCTGCTCCAGCTTCCTACCTGAACGCAGTCCTTGCATTTTTGTTTCCCTGGTTATAAACAGGACTGGCAGCATCCACCTGCCACCCCAGCAGCCTTGGAGGCTCAACTCATGCCTGTAAAAAATTGAATTACAGGGAAGGACGCTACTAGGAAATGAAAAGTGTCATTTTGTGTTCCACAGCAGTTCTAGGGAAAGTGCCTACCCCCCTGTACGGTCCTTAATTATTGAATCATTGGGGAGAGCTGGACAAGACAGCCAAGCTACACTGTGAGCACACCTATGGCTTGAGTAGAAAATAAGAATTTCCCTGCCACGTCTCTAAGCAGAGGCAGGAGATGCTTTTCTCTCAGCTTTCTCTTGCTGAAAATGCAGATGCAGCTTCAGCTCTTCTGGGTGGATCAGTGTGAGGGTAAGGAGAGGGGAGGCTGCTGGGGCAGCTGCTGATTTCTCTGCAGGTGGAGGTCTCACAGTCACAGAGCTGGGAGCAGTGCAGGTGCTCTTGGGCTGTGGGACCACAAAGGAAGCGAATCTCTGAGGCTGGAGCTTGCTCTCTTCTGCTGGTGTTTTACTTATCTCTGGATTTCCCAGCTCTGCTGAAATCCCTGCCTGCGTAGCAATGATTTAATTTCAGAAATCCCTCCGGATCCCAGCCAAATCCTGCCCTTAGGAGCACATATTAACAGGGAGGGTTCAGTCTGGCTTTTGCCATGAGAGGTGCAGGAAGCTCATTTTTCTCAATGCTGAGGGACATCACTGAACCAGCGGTGAAGCCCCAGCTTGTCCCTTCACTGGGTGCTGCATGGGCTTGCCAGGGGGTAAATCTGCAGTCTGGAAATGGGAGATTCTCTTCAGATATGGGTTGTAATTAGTTATCCATATTAATAAGTTATTAATAGATTATTGAAGTTTCCTAATGCCATTATCTTTGATTGGATTTACCAGTAGATTGAAGGGTCAGGAAGGGGTCTCTGGAGGTCTGTGACAGCCAGGTTACAGCATGATGAAGACATAAAGGCTCATTTAAGGATTGCAGTATTGTATCAAAAGGTGTCCAAAACAAATTCTGCCTTTTTATCTTCCCCTGACTTCCTGAATTCCTTCCCCTGTGCTTGGAGCCAGCAGAGCACATTGGAAAGCACAGACCCTTCCGTGACCCCCCGTCCCTCTGGTGCGGGGACAGCTCATCCTGCACCTCCCAGGGATTGTCTTCCCTGGCCAGGGGTGGCCACAGCTCCTGATCTGCTGTCCAGGGCTGCAGGATGAATGCCAGGATAGGGAGGAGAGGGGAGGGAGGATTTTGTGTTTTCTCCAAGACATAATGAGCTTTCTCTCGCCGCATGGGGTAGCGGAAAGAGCCTCGCATCACTAAATGTTCTCTGCTGTGTGCCTCATCTGGGGACTTGTTTGGAAGGAGACTGAGAATACCCAGAGTGTTTCAGCCTTACAGAAGGGGCTCATTTTGTTGAGACTTCTGGGTGTTCCACAAACTGTACCGCATACATATTTCTCTTTAACCTTCTTTTTATCGCATCAAGACAAGATCAAGGGTTACTTATATAGCACAATAATATCAGCCACGGGCTGCATCAAAAGCTTCTCAGCCATAATAACTAAAGACATGTATACGTATATTTTAGCCATTAAGGAGAAAACCCTGCCAGAATGCATTACCTTATTTTGGGATGTAAAACTTTGAAGCACAAACCTAAGCTTCATAGTATTGCAAAATAACTCTCAGGGGACAGAAGGATTTCCATAACTAAATTAAACAATGGGCCATCCAGGCTACTTGCAAGGCTGCTGCAATGGCCAAAATTGGGTTCTGTGCATAAAACATGAACTCTGCAGCTTTAAATTGGTTCTTTCATTAGGAGAGCAGCTCTGAGCCAGCTAATGCCACACAACAGCACGATCTATCCCTAAAGTGGGGAGGATTTATGGGAACTGAGTGCTGAACTCAAGGCAGCTCATCCATCATGTTTTGAGCACAACCCAGTGGGCAGAGCACAGGACTGTAAATCTGGGAAATCACCATGCCTCGATTTCCCCACAAAGTGGGGCGGCAGCAGAGGTGTCAATTTGGAAACACACCAAAATCCAAGTCAGGAGGGAGAGCACTCCAGGTTATCTGAAGGTATGTGGTTAAAATTCCCCTGGTTTTAGCACCTGGGCAGGCAGCAGGGCTCTGTGGCTTTGCAGGGGCTCTGAAGCTGCTGCTCAGCATCCGTGAGGGAATCTCAGCCCGGGATGCAGGGGCAGCACGTGATGTGGGCGAGCTTTGCAAGAGTGAGGCGCTCAGGAGAACAGCAAGCACCATGGCAGTAAAAGGCAATCAGAATATTGATTCTTTTTACATACAGATAAGCCTGGAGCTGTAACAAACCCAGGGTTCCCTAAAACTGCTGGTACATTGCTAGGCTGTTTATCTGGCTGGGAGACACAAAGGGATTTCAGAATAAAAAGGAGTTTCAAAGCATCACGGCTTACCTCTGTATTGAAAACATGTGGATCTGTAGCAGGGTATGGATCATGCAGCCACACAGATTCTGTAAATATGCATTGTCTGGCCGTGTGGGACAGATTTGTCCTCGGTGTAAGCGTGGGAAGCAGCAGAGCTGCGCTGGAGATGAATGTGCCCAATTACGAGTGATAAAATCAGCTGTTGTTTGGGGCACAGAGCACGATGCTGAGGGTTCAGCAGAGCAGGAATAAACACCATATAACAAACCTCAAACCCTTGCCTGCACAAGGAAATTCAGCTCTCTAATTGCTTTCTTTCCCTTTTTTTTCTTTCCTTTTTTTCTTTTTTTCTTATTGTCCCAGACAGTGTAACCGAAGTCAAGACAGACATTTACGTGACGAGTTTCGGCCCTGTCTCGGACACAGACATGGTAGGTCATCTCATGGGGAGGGGTGGCTTCTCCTCAGCTGCTGTGCATGTGTCCCACCCCCATCCCAGGACAATATGGACAAAAGTGGCATTTTCCTAAGCAACAAGAGCTAGTGGGATCTCATTCCCAGCGGTAGACAGGAGTTGTTTCCCAGGTGTGCTTGGGCTTTTGGAAACCAGTTGATAACTGGAAGAATGAAGATTCTCCTTGGGAAGAGGGGAGGGTGCCAGAATCTGTTCTGGTTAGGTGGCAGTGTCAGAGACAATGATTCACCATCAAACCGTCCTTAGTGCCTGAACTGGGAAGGGGGCAAAAGAGAAAACAGAACAAGCGTGGACTGATTGCACTATTTTGACAAGTTCAGGGGAAATTATTAATGAAAAGGCCTGAGGTCTGAATTTAGGCTTGTATTCCCACAACAGTTTGTCTTCTAATTAAAACAGGACTGTGGAGCATAATTAATAGTGAGGTTTCTCAACAGCATTTCTTGCAGCTCATATTCCTCATGCACCCAGAGGAGGGTTGGCTGTGGGCGGCTGCTCAGGAGTTTCAGGATGCCACATGAGGACAGAAGGGCAGTCAGGACTGAGCCCCTCCTGCCTGTCCAGCCCCTGAGGTGACCTGGTGCTGGCATAGCCCAGGCCAGGGCTGGGCTCTCCATGCCATGGAGGGTGCCCGTTTTTGGGGAGGGGGGAGGTTGTCACTGGCTAGGCCAGGCTGGAGCAGTGTCCTGTGGCTCTCACAACCCTTCCAGAGCTGCAAGGGTCGAATTTCCTGGGGCTGGCATGGCCTGAACATCTCTTCAGCTGTCCCACAGCAATCCTGTGCTGGAAAGCAGAGGAGCAGGGGGAGAATAAAATCTCTGTGTTGCGTGGAATTGCTCGCTCCATCACTCAAACTCGTGTTGCTTTGGGAAGACCACTCCCTCCAGGCTAAGAAGTTAAGTTGATGTCAGTGTAATCAAGATTATGAACCTCATCTGAGTTCTCCCTCTCTCTCTCCTGCTTTCCTACCACAGCAGAGACCCATAATATATTCAGCAATCGTAGCCCTTGGGGAGTATCTGATAATTACTTCCAAGGTGGAGCATATTTGATTAAGGGAGTGTGTATAATGAACTGTGAAAAAAAAAAAAATATGAGGTATTGAAAAGAGGAAGGTGTTCTCTGCAATGTGATTTGACAAAATGAATTTAAAATTAGGAAGACAGTTAAGGAATAATAAATTATTTCCCCTCCGCGTGCTTTCGTTCCGTGTATTTTACAAATGCATAGCGAATGCATTTTAGCTCTGCTGCTAAAAGTAAAGGAGAGAAACCCCATCTCCTCGGGAAGCGTGGGGAGAGCCTGCTCTGGGGCTTCCTTTCATCTCAGGAGCGGGGAAGTCCCTCCTTCCCCGCCAGTGCTGGGCTCCCAGCGCTCCCACCGCCACTCCCGGGAAGCTCCGGCGCATCCCGGCGCACGCGGAGCTGGAATTATGGATGTGGAGGACAGGAAGGTAAAGCCGCCCTGGGAGCAGGGGAGAGCAGCTGCTCACAAAGCATGGAGGAGGAGGAGGAGAACGTGGAGACCTTTTCACTGAGGAGCTCCAAGGGTCTGCTAATCTCTCTTTTGGTTTGGAGAGCAGAGCCTGGTCAGACCTGAGGCACGCTCCAGTCTTTGGGACTGAGCTCTTGCAATTTTGCCTCAGTCCCTGGAAAATTGTATGGATGAAAACAAAAATTGAAGGGGATTTCTTTTTGTTTTGTGGATGGACTCTGAGGACAGAGTCAGCCTGGATGTTTTCAGTCACTTCTGTAGGCAGAGAAGAGAGTAACACAGAAGTAAGTGTGCTCCTTGGAAGGGGTGAGTTGGGAATAATGTTTTTATGGAAAGAAGCATAGAAAAGAGGGAAAGATTCTGAACATGATTTCTCTTTTCTTCAGGAATGATTCCTAAGCATTAAAGAAGATAAGCAGGGCCTTGGAAGTCATTAAAAATGTTTTGCTTCTTTTTCTGGCACTTTTTAAACAGGAACAGGGAATGAGAGAGCTCTTCTGATAAGGACTTTTCCCAGACCCCCTGGGACTGCACACAGGATCATTTCTTTGGGTTTATCCCAAGAAATAATGAATTAGAGATCACATCTATGAAGGGACAAAATACCTTGTACAGGGCAGAGCCCATGAAAATGTAGAATTTCTCTTTCCTTTCCTAGCCAAGATCCAGAAGCTTCATATTTGAGCAGGGGTGTCTCCATGGCCAGGGAGCAGGGATGGATTTATTTCCTGAGATGCCTCCATTCAGCTGCCATCTGCTGCAAAACCTGCAGGAATTTCTCTGTCCTATAGGAAAGTGATGCACAGCAGTTTTTAAGCGCTGCTGAGAAGTGCTGCAGGAAAGAAATCACTCACAATGATAAGTTTAGTTGGTCCTGCAGCCTCCAGGAACGCATAAATAAAGACTACGAGTCTGAAGCAGCAGGGGGAAGGCAGAATAGTTGGGACAGATAGGTTTCCCAAAGACCCTTCTGTCTCTAAAAGTGGTTTCTGAATCTGCATCCATGGAGTGAGGAGCTGGCCTTGGCTGCAAGGTTTGAAAGAGGTGACTTCTAACTGCCCCAGCTGGAATCTGGCCTAGGAAATGGGTCTCTACACAGGCAGAAAGAAAAAAAAAGAAAAAAATAAAAAAGAAGAAATGGGAAATAAAACAAGAAAAAGAAGACAAAAGAAAGTCACAGGATCTTGTAATGCAAGTCTGTGAAGTCTTCAATTCATTGATTTTCTAAAGGTGGCCTGGGGAACAAAATAACATTAAGACAATGTCATGCAAGGATTTTTTGGTTTGTTTGTTTTTTTTTTTATGAGCAGGGATACAATTACCAGCATCCTGGCCAGATTCCATCTCCAGGATCTTTATTTTTGCCTTCCAAAACACCTGTGTAGCTGCACATAATGGTCTTCCTCCCCTGAAACATCTGGATAGAGGTGATGGTGTAGCAGGGCTGCCCCAGCTCTGGCCACTGAAGGCTGTGCTGCAGCTTCTCTGCAGAGCTCAGAAACACTGACACTCACATTTTGACACCATGGGTAAGTCGTTATCCAAAATGTGCCAAATCATAAACATAATTTATTTTCCCCTCCTCTCTCCCCAAAGGAATACACCATTGACGTCTTTTTCCGTCAGTCCTGGAGAGATGAAAGGCTGAAGTTTGATGGCCCCATGAAAATCCTTCCCCTGAACAACCTGCTGGCCAGTAAGATCTGGACTCCTGACACTTTCTTCCACAACGGGAAGAAATCTGTTGCCCACAACATGACAACCCCCAACAAGCTGCTGCGCCTGGTGGACAACGGCACCCTCCTGTACACCATGAGGTGAGGCTGGCTCTCCTTCCAGGGAGTCCTCTGCACACACAGGGACCTCAGGGTGCAGCACAGCAGGGTTTATGCAGGCTTCCACTAACTCTTGTTAGTAGACTTGAGTCCCATCCTGCTGCTTTCTTTGTTTCCTGCCTATGGACCATCTCTGATCCTCAGCTTGGCACATTTTTACAGGTAGATTTTCCCTCATCGTTCACATTGATTTTTTTTGTTCTTATGTGCCCAGGTACAAGTGTCAGGATCTGTAGTTTGTGAGGTGGATGTGCTGCAACCTGGCCTAATTTTCTTCCTGACCTGTGATGGGATATGAACCAGGTATACAATGTTGGTATGGGAATATTAAGCTGGGAGAATTTGTTATTCTCCAGCAGCTTGAGAACAGATCTAAATTTGTTCAGCATGTTAGAGCAGAACCATTTCACACATCTAATGAGACCAAGCTTGCTTGTGACAACAATGGGGTTGTTTTTTCCCACTTTGTGGAATAAAAAAAATCCAAATCTATGTGATCGATGCACATCATTAGGGGAAAAAACCCAACAAACAGCTAATTAAAAACTGTCATTTGGAGAAGCCAGGGTTGCAGGAGCCATAAGTTGTAAATGAAACAACAAGCTGCTGATAAATGCACAAGAAAAGTATTGAGTTGGTTTTGGCAAGGTGTAAATCTTTGTTTTAAAAAATTATTTTCTCTGTCTCCATCTCCAAGCCAATCCTAACTAATAACAGGCTTCATTGTGGATTCTGTGTGCTGAGATGCTGCACTTTCACCTCTGTTTTTGAGGACCAGGCAGAATTTCATCTCTTCATAGTTAAACTGGCTGAGAATCTACATGGTGTCAGCAAGTTTTCCAGCCTACATTGATAAACAATGCCTTGCTTTTGTGCAGCAGCTCTCAAATATGAGCTAATCCTGCCAGTGCCCTGGGGGTTTAGGTCTCCACACATCAGTGATCCCACATTAAGGCAGATGGGGTAAATGAAGGGAAAAGCCCAACTTGACTCAAGGGCTCTGTTCTGCTCCCAGCTCTCTGACCTACAAGTACACAACTCACACTCCCTGCACTTTGTATCATTGTCTCACTGTAAAGTATTACAGGAGCTGCTGGCATCAGACAGGAAAAAAAAAAAAAAAAGACAAAAAAGGAAAAAAAAAGACTCAGTTTCAGAGCTTTTAAATCATTTTGCTACTTCTTTATTCAGCAAATAGCCATTAGCTTCAGCAAGTTTTGTGTGACTAAGAAAGTGTTGGATTTATTTTTCCATTCAGGGCTGGGCAGGTGCCAGGATGGCAGCAGCATCATGAGACTCTTGGGAATGAGCTTCTGGAAGAAAAGAGAGTCTTGGGATTTTTTAAAATAAACTCAAGCCATCCTTCAGTTTAGCTGTCTGCTGAAGAACTGGGGAATGAAGGACCTCCTCTTACATGTCCTCCTGTCCCCCTTAAATACATCCCTAAGGCTTTGTCAGAGGTGAGGAGCCCACTCAGAGGCTGAGGGTTGGATATGAGACCTTTTGTCACGTTTTGAATTGCACAGAACCAGGAGCTCTTGTGCACAGAGATCTTTTCTTCACCCAGTGTGTGAAGCCCAGGAGAAGCTCCGGGCAGCACGTCCTGGAGCTGGTCATGTGCTTAGAGCTGACCAGATGACCACAGCATGCTGGGATAAAGCAGTTAAACACATCCAGGATGCAATATCTGCCCTGGAGCATCTGATGGCTCCCTTTCTTCCTCTTGCTCAGGACCAGGCTCTATTTTGAGTGGGGTGTCAGAAAGGCAGATGCAAGGGCACAGACTGCAGGGCCAGGACCAAGTCTCAGGCTCAGCCACCAAATCCTACCTGGCTTTGCCACTCCAAGGCACTCCCACCTCCATCCCTCTGTCAAATGATGATGGTTGTATCACCCTCCCTTGTTAACTGCTTTGAAACCTCCTCCCAGGGAAGAGCTGGAGGGATTCTCTTGTTTTCTGTCCAAGTGATGCATTTGCTGTTCTCCCCCATGCCCAGGGACGTGCATGTGTGTCCTTCCTAAAGGAAGGAGCAGGACCTTGAAGCCAAACTCACCCAGCTGACATCCAGTAAAGTGCCCTGCTGACTGGGGAGAGAGTTTGGGCTTCCACCAGATTTCCAGTGGCCTGGCAGCAGTGCCCAGGTGATCCCTTGCAGGCTCAGTCTAGATTGGTGCCTGGCCACACAGTTTGCCTGCTGAGAATATCCTGCTCCTTTCCCTGGTACCAGCCAATATCCTTGAGGGATCAGCTCTGCTGATGTGCAATTAGAGGCACGTCTCTTGCTATTTATCCTGCTGGGAAAGCCAACTTCTCTTAGTCAAGGCTTACAGTTATAGATGAACTTGCTCTGGTGGAACAGCAAGTCTGACACATGCATCCAGCAAAATTACACCTGTGTGACAATATTTATAGCTCCTGGAGAGAGCCTCTTTATCACTGACCTGAGCTCCCAGGAGCTGCACAGCAGCTGTAGCTGAGCATCCAGAGATTTCCTTCAGCCACAGCACATTCTCCTCATGGATCAGTGCAATGTCACAGTGCACACCCCTGACCACTGACAGACCTTGGCACTGAGTCACAAAACAACCTCTGTGACCACTGCCCTGAACTGCATTTCTCTGCTCCCCTGGATTCCTGATCCCTCTGTATCTTCCCTGCCTCAGAGGGCACGGGGAGTGCAGTTTTATTATAGAGCCCTGCCTCTGCAGTCTCTTTTTGTGGAGCTCCTACACCATCCAAGTAGTTCACAAAACCCAGCTATGGACTCTAAACTCTGGTGTCAGACCTGAGTTTAAGCTGAGAGTTGTGCATGGATTTCCATGAGGAAGAGGCAGAAGTAGGCAGCCATCTCTGGATGTACTCTCAGGCTTGGATTGTGTGGGGCACAGAGATAATGGTCTGGTTCCTCCTGGCCTTGAAGCATATAAAAATAGTGGAAGTTTAATGCTGTGCTGATGGCATTCAGTTTTGTGAATCAAGGCTTTAAAAAGCTCTTCTGCTTTTAACAGGGCCTGACAGAATGGCGTGTTGAGGCTTTGTGGTTATTGTCAGAGTGGTTCCCAGACAATATGTGCTCAAGTTATGCATTTGGAAGATATTTTCTTTACTTGTCAGGCTGACACATTCACTGCATGCCCAAAGACTGCTTCAAGAGCCTCTGCTGCTGAAGACAATGTGCAGTCCTTGGAAGGAGGGTCTGTGAACCCTCAGGTGAGGCAGAGCAGGAGGGACAGCTGAGCCCAGGATATGTGCAGACCCACAGGGGCTGTGGAATCACAGGACAAGTCCTCTACCTGGTGTGGCACTCAGGGGGTTGGGTTTCCTTTTGAAATCACAGAGCTTTGCAGTGTCTCTCCCTCAGCAAAGGCTTTGGGTGTCTGTACTGGCTGGGTTTTTTTAGCCCCCAGGCAAGCTGTGATGGCTCCAGGCTGTGCAGCAGCCTCCCCCACGATGGAGGTGCAGCCTGTCTGCAGGAGCAGCAGCTGGGACAGCCCAGCACCAGCTCTCCTGGGCTGGATGGGCTGTGTGTGTCCCACACCAGGGCTGATCCCAGAAAACATCACAGATCCCAGCAGAGCAGAGCTTGGCTGGCTGATACAAACAGGCAACAAGATGAGATTTGCCCCAACTTTTCCCTGCCAGAGCAGATCCAAGGACAAAAATGATCTGTTTTCCAGGCTTGGCTTTGTGCAGGCAGACTGTTTTAAGGAAACTGTCCCAGGAGGGAGAAATCCTCAGAGAACACCTTATCTCACTGCATTTCTGCCATCATGGGCTGAAATCTCCAGGGGCTGGGGGAGGATGGAAAGTGAAATCAGTGCTTCCAGTTCCAGCACGAGGATCCTAGAAGCAATTTGGCTTTCAAGCTCAAAACCTGGCAATTAAACCTAACCTAGATTCTCCCACAGCCTAAACCGTAAACACTGCTCAGCCTGACTGTGGTTGTTAATGAACCTCCTGGAGAAGAAATCAGGACAAAACTCCAGCAGTATCCCTGGCATAAACAAAGCCAGCCCTGCCGTGCAGGGTGCTGTCATGTTTTTGTAGCGCTCACACACCGAGGGATTATCACATTTGCGTCCCAGAAATTGGGCTGAGATCCTGGCTCATCCTGCAGCTGCACGCAGGTAACGACAGGGGCTCTAATGACACATCAAAGGCTCTGCTGAGCTCCTGGTAACCATGAGAACGCAGATGAAGAGGTTTGTTAGCCCGTCAGCCCTGGCAGAGGTATGTTTAGCCTGATTCACGCTTTTTGCCATTGTGTTGGCGCAGTTCAAAGGACTTCCTGTGACTTTAAAAGAATAAAAAAGCACGGTTTCTGTCCTGGGTGTTCCAATTTCGGTGCCATTGTGCCAGCAAAGTGAAGAGAAAACATGAGGAGTTTGGGGTTTGGCTGCAAGACAGTTCTGCATAAGTTACTGCAGGCGCCTGGGACAGATGAGCCAAAGGCTACAGCTGCTGGCTGATGTGATTTCTGGCAGTTTGGCTATTTTTCACATGCTCTTTAGGCTTTCTAAGGACATTTCAGGGCTCCTGGATGTGAATAGTCCATCAGAGCAATGAAGCAAAATGCAGTGGCTCTCTGGCGATCAGCTCCCTTGCACAGGATGAGGGACACAGATGAGAATTTCTGCAAAAATCACTTTAATCCAAATGCTGTGGTAATTGTCTGGGAAGGGAGAGACATTCCTTGTGGTTTGACATTTTGATGTTTCTTGTGTTACCTGTAAACCTGCTGACCTGTGGCTGGCTGAAGCTGCTGAACCAGACCCATCTCGCTGGAATGATGCGACTTTTCCTTTTTTTTAAATTTAATTTCAGGAGACTTAAAAATTCCTTCAGTTGTAGGTGGAGAAGTGGCAGATTAGGTTGCTTTTTCAGTGTTTTGTTGATGGATTTATTGTTTTATTGCTTGCTGGCTCAGCTAATAAAACAGGCTTTAGATTTAAAATGCAACTGCTGCACTCCCAAACACAGAGGCAGTCATCCAGCGCCCATATAAAGTTGTCTCCTTCCCTTAACAACCCTTGCTCTTGTTGGCCATGGTCTGGAGAGGGCAGGAGGGTTTGGCCAGTCTCTGCTGCCCTCCTGGTCCCCTCTGAGGCTCTTCCTGGCTGCTCTAAAGAGCACAAACCCACAGTCTGCAGTCCTTGGGTCACTCAGCCTTACTCAGAGTGGCTGATGATCACAGTCAACACTTGCAGACAATACAGTGCATGGAAAAGACTTTTCTGGACTTTTTGGGGTGAGTTCAGGATGCATCAGAAGGAAGTCACTGGTCAGAGATGAGATCCTTTGGAAAAGCCAACTTTGGGAACTCCCAGCTAAGAGCCTTTGGAAATAATAAAGCAATGATTGAAGCAGATGAAAAACCAGAAAGGTAAAAAGGAAAATTCTGGTGTGGGCTTCTGAGGGAGACAGGGGAAATGCATCAGTATTTCCCTGACACAAGTGACAGTGACAAAATGAGAAGCAGAAAATCCATTGCAGTTGGAAAAGACACAGAAAGAATCAAAGACTAAGATCTGTGAGAATATGCTTGACAAGCTTGCCAGCCATGAGCTGCCCAAGTGGATTTGGAGCTGGCTGAAGAGAACATCACAAAAGAAACAGAAGAGGAAGAGCAAGGCACTCAAGTCCACCCCAAGCTGCCAGGTTTTTATACCTGCTTCTTGAAATCCATATTGGAAAAGAGAGGCATCAGAGCAAATGAGCAATTTGTTCATGGCGGCCTTTGAGTGTCCAGGGGAAAATAATTATAACACTTGCAGGCTTGTCAAAATTGCTGTCAGACTTCAGTGAGCCTTGACTGAAGTCTAAAGGTCAGGTTGATGCTTTGTGAGGCTACCTGGAACAGAGGCTGGACAGAGGTAAAGGAATAAAATAGGTTTTTATTAAAAGGCCTTCAAAGGATACACCTTGGGCAGTACAAGAGCCCAGCCAAGGCTACACCCAAGATAGAAGAGAGGTCATGAGTTTTCACACTTTTATAGGTTTTGGTCCATTTCCATACTGGGGTTAATTGTCCAATTTCAGGTGACACAGTCCCATCCTCCCAGGTTGCTCTCCTCAGTTCGGGGCTGTTTGCACTTTCTGGGCCTGGAGCTGCAGCGGTGTCCTTGGTTCTGGGGCTGGGAAAGGATTGTTGTGTCAGCCTGAGCTGTGGGGAGAACCTGCTGATACTTTATCTGAAGTTCAGAGTTATATAGAATGCAGTATAGAATCTGGAAAATATGAAAACTAAAACTGAAGGCATCAAGGTCTTCTTCTCTTTCATGTAAAACAGGGGCATTCAGTGCAGTGATAAAGGAGAGATCAAGTCAGAGAGGGTGATTTGTCTCCAAGAAGTTCCTTTGGGCACACAGTGGTTCTTGGCTTGGCTGAGAAAGCCAGGCTGGAGGCAGACATGAAGCAAGCAGGACAGTTGAATTGCCAGATTCCCAAAGACTTGGAGAACTGGGAGCTCATGCCCTTCTCTGAGTGCTGCAGGGGATCCAGAGAGTTTGGGCCACCCAGCTCAGCCCCACCAAAATTATGGCAACTCTCCTCCTCTGCTGCTTGATGTAACTCCTCTGCTCTCCCTCGTGGGGTTGCCAGCTCCCCATAACCCTCTGGGAGCTGCAGGTGAGGCTGGGTGTGGCTCTGAAATGCCAGGGGTCCTTTCCTCAGCTGGCAGAGCAGAGCTCACAGGTGATGGGGAAGCTCCAGTGCAGCAGCAGCTGTGCAGGCTTTGCTGCCTTGGGCCCCGTGTGTCCCCTGTCCCAGCAGCAGCTGCCACATGCAGCCACTGCAGCCGTGCCACCCCTGCCACCTCACAGCCATTCTGCTTTCTTTCTTCCACGGGGGATTTTACAACAATTTGTGAAGGGGTTGTTTTTGTCCACTGCATTTTATTATGCCAAATGTAAAAAAAACCTCCTCTTTTCTTCTTCTTCTTTTTTTTTTTATCCTTGCTTGTTTTAGGTTTTTATGGGTTTTTTGGGCTTTTTTTTTTAAGGTTTGTCCACCTAAAAGAAATAACCTTTTATTTTATTTCCTTTAAAAAAAAATATTGTATTCTTTGCTTTTAGCAAACAAAACCCAAAGCCTTTATTTTTTCAGGGTTTATTTTGCATTTGACTAAGCCTCAGTATTTTCTGTGAAGAATAACTTAGCTGAACATTTTTCTAGCTGAAGGAAAATATCTCAATAGAAGCTTCTCGACCTGGGTTTTGCACAAGCCACCTTCAATCTGTGCAGTTGCCCTTTGCATCCACATGTTGCTCCTGCCATGGTTTGTTTGCTGTTTTGCTGAGCCATCAGAAGTGAGTCCTTTTTTTTTTTTTTTTCCCTACAAATAGTTCTTTTCAGAGAAGATTGTTTCAGCCATCTCCTGGGAGGTTGTCTCTCCTGGCTCCCTCTCCCTGGCTGCACGCTTTGCAGTACTCCAGGAAGGAACACGAGCTCCCTTTTTTAGAGCCCTTTATAATGGATCCTTTTGTACCATATTCTGCAGCACACTGCTTTTATGGCTGTTCCTCCCTCACAAAGCTGCTTCCTGACAAGGTATCCTACCGGGATTTGGGGGATTTGGAAGGCACAGCTTGTCCTGCACGCCCCCAGGCAGCCCCAGGATGTTCCAGTTCTTCACCTGCCTGCAGCATCCTCCGCAGTGCTGCCGGCGAGGGGGGAGCCAGGGGAGGTGGGATGAGATGTCCCACATGGACAGGGGCTGCTGTGTCCTGGTGGTTTCATGGATCTGGCTGATTTGAGCAATCCAGCCCTCAGCTCCTGCCACACCACCAGCCCTGCTCCCTGAAGCCCTGAAACCATTCCCCTCTGCCTTCCAGCATGGTCCATGAGGTGTCCCCTGGCCCCAGGAGCTCTGCTCACAGCAAACAGGAGTCCTGGGCTCTGGCAGATTTTGTGAGAGCGGGTGAAGATGGACTCGGGCAGTAGGGTTGAGTTTCCACGGTGGAAAAGGCCGCCAGATGTGTGTCCTTCTGTCCTCTCCACAGCTGGGGGGTTCTGCCCGGAGCCCCTGAGGCTGGTGAGCACCTGGAGGCCTCTGCCACTGCTGGAGGCTGCAGGAGGCTGTGGCAGAAGGGCCAGGCCTGTCTCTGAGCAGCCCCTGTGCTCTGTCCCGCAGGCTGACCATCCACGCCGAGTGCCCCATGCACCTGGAGGACTTCCCAATGGACGTGCACGCCTGCCCCCTGAAATTTGGGAGCTGTAAGTACCCCCAGCAGCCCCTGCAAGGAGGTGGTATGGAGCTGAAGAGCAGTCCTGGGCGTGCCTGGTGTCACACAGTGTTTTAGTAACAGTAATATTCATTTTTGCTAACAGTAAAGTGACCAAAATTTATTTTTTTTTCCTCATACATCCAATTCCTACCATCACTGAGTGACTCTGTGCTCAATTCAGGCTTACAGGGTGGGTTAGACACGCGTGGTTTTGCTGTAAATTTATTTAGAAAGTAGCCAGGTAGGAATCAGTCTCTTCTCCCAAGTAACAAGTGACAGGATGAGAGGAAATGACCTCAAGGGGCGTTTAGATTGGATATTAGGAAAAACATCTTCACTTCAAGCATTGGAACAGGCAGTTCAGGGAAGTGGTGGAGTCACCATCCCTCAAAGTGTTCCAAAAATGTGCATTTTGGGCACTTGGAGACCTGGGCTTGGCAGTGTTCTGTTAATGGTTGGACTTGATAATCTTAGAGGGCTTTTCTAACATTCATGATTCTATGATTATAAATCTGAGCTGTGCCTTTTCTTCATCACAAGGGGATGCTGGGAAGACAGATTTGGGACAGTGGTGGTGGCTCCTGCTGGGTGTCCCATCCTGCCTGTCTGTGGAGAGCCTGAAATAGCTGGTTCCTCTGGCTCCACGCTCCACAGGAGCTCCCAAACCCCTTGACACTCTTCAGTCTGTCAGGCAGGCTGCTCCCAAGTGAAAGGCTTGGAATCTCTGGGAATCTCAGTCCCAGCAGCCAAGGGTCCTGGTTTAGGGAAGATTTGCAGTGAGCTGAAAACTGCTCACAGCCTCCCAGACTTGCAGCTGCTCAGCTGCTTGGGCTCCCCACAGAAGTTCCCTTATCTCTCCCATATGCAAGTTAAATTTCATTTGGTTTTGTTCCTAAAGTGAGTGGGAGCCAAACCCCAAGACCCTGGTTCACCATGATGTGAAAATAAACATCCTAGCCTGGATCCTTTCCCAAGTCCAGTGAACTGAGCACCACTTTTAGTCTATATTGTGTTAGATGAGAGAGTTTCCCACCTCCAGCTACAGAATGAGCCCACAGCAGTAACCCCCAGAGAAACCCCAACCTTCCCAAACTGACACTTCCTTCCTGTAGCCATTTGGGAGCTAACTGAGGACAAAGTTGAAAAGTTTGATTGGCAGGAGAGGAAATCATATTTATCATGTGCATCTGCTCTTCTGCCTCATGACAAACTGTACCCATGAAAGTGGATTATTCTGAACTACTAAAATAAAGCTATTTCTTAGGCAGCACCTAATTAAATGTAGAACTCATTGCCACAAGACATCACTAAGGCCAGTAAAATAGCAAGCCTTAGAGAAGGATGAATTATTAATGTTAATTGACCTTGTGAGGAGGGATATCAAATCTCATACCTCAGGCCCAAACTCTGGGATTATTACAAGACTTGCAGGAAGGCAGATTACTCCACATCTAATTGCTTATAATGTTTCTTGGCGAGGAAAAGAGATTAATGTGTGTATTTCTGCTGAACACCCTTTGGGGTTATTTTTTTTTACTGATTTGACCTCTGAATGATGAGAGTTTTGAGACAAGGAGCTCAGAAAGCTGCCCCTGGTTAACATTAATGTGACTTTTTCTAAAGCACCAGCACAGCATCCCAGCTCACCTCTCCTGTGCTGGAGTGGGATTAAACCAGTGTTTTCACTAAAAAGCCACTGCCAGCTGGAAGCTGCTCATTTTCAAGGAGCCTGAAGTGGGTCAGATTTGCAATTAGAAGGACAATGCCTGTGCCAGACCCATGCTTCTCACAGGATGCTGAGTTTGCCTCACAGACCATTTTCTGCTGATCCCCACAAGTGGCTCAGCAGTGGCCTCCTGTCCCTGGGCCACCACGGCAGCCCCACCAGGGGGCAAGGCAGAGAATTTGCAGAGGAATTAAGGGCATCAGGCATTCCAGAGAGCTTCAGCTGCCCACCTGCATCATCCCTTGGGCCAAGGGCAGTGAAGGGATGGCTTTGCCTATCCCCCTGCTCCCTGGAAGATGAATGTGCACTGCAGAGACCTGTTCCTAAGGCCATCACAGGACATTTGTACTGCAGCTGTCTGAAACCAGGGGAGCAGAAGATGTTGCTGAGTTTACCAGCTCCTCTAAATGTCCTGTTTGGATTGGATTTTGCATTGCAAACGAGGCATTGAGCAGAACCAAAGCAGCTGCCTGGTATTAAACACGTGCCAAGCATCCATGCCATGCCTGTGTGACATCAGATACCCTTCTGTCCCAGACAACCAGATACACAGACAACTGAATTATCAGGAATGAGGGCAATAAAACTGTGGGCAAGTTCCTTTTGTAGGCTGAGAGTGGCAGTGGCTGGACTGTGACTGTAGAGCACCAGGTGAAAGAGCAGTGGCAGAGCTTTACAAAGCTCTGAAGGAGGGTGGAGGGCTCCAGAAGCATGTGCAGGGCTGGAAGGAGGGGTTGACAAATCCTCCACTGGAGGCTGGGATTGGAAAACACCCCATGAGTGTTGCACATGGGGTGTGAGGTGCCAGCCTGCATCAGAAGAGCTTTGACAGCACTCTGACCTGCTGAGAGACATTGGCTGATCATCAAAACCACTCCCAGCGCTTTGCACAGCCTCTGCTTAACTCTGAACAGGTTTAACCCACAGTGCAGGCAGAACAGTGGTTGTTTTAGGAAGATCACAGAAATGTGGTTTCCTCAGGACACAATCTTCCACAAAGCAGGAGCTGAGACATTTCTCTAGTACACCTGACACATTTCTTGACCTGACCCCAGCCAAAGAATTCCTTCAGGTCTTCGCCAGGAGAAGGTGGTGAGTAGGAATGAACTGAAGGCTTGGTTTAGTAAACTTTGTTCTTGCTTAAAAAGATGGTGCAAAATTGGTATAGACAGGGATTTTGGGCATTATGGGGAGAAATAGCTCCTAGCAGAGTCTGGAGAGACTCAATTTTTATATAACCATAGGACTGGAAAAACCAAGAGCACTCTTGAGAGGGGGACTGGCTGTGAGGACAGAGCAGGGCTCAGTCACAAACCCAGGAAAAAAGCATTTAGGTGTGAAAGGACACCACCTCCAAAACTGAGAGTCTTGGAGAGGGTTTTGAGTGAAGGTAAAGACTTTTAACTTTTTAACCTAAAATTTAGCCCCGTTTGCATTCAGCCTTTGTTGCCAGCTGCTGCCAGCAGGACTTTCCCTGTCCCTGGCATGGCTGTGGCTGTCCTGCTGCCCCAGCATCCTGCTGGCTTGGATGCTTTCCTGTGTTGTCCCTGCTTGGAGCCAGCCCTTGCAGAGTCAGCATGTCACAGGGACAGCCTTTCTCTCAATGACAGAGCTCTGCCCCTCTCCAGCTCCCTTCCAAAAACCCCAGCTCGCTCCTGCTCATTTGATTTAACAGTTGTTGATCTGCCTTGGTCTCTGGCCATGCTTGGCTGTGCTCAGCCATGTGGCTCTGAGAGATGCACAGCAAAGATTAATTTGGCTACAGGCTAATTTTGGTATATTTTAGGTCGGGCAGAAGCACAGATCTCGTTCTTCTCCCTCCTCTGCAGATGCCTACACAAAGACAGAGGTGATCTACACCTGGACCCTGGGGAAGGATAAATCCGTGGAAGTAGCCAAGGGTGGATCTCGCCTGAACCAGTATGACCTGCTGGGCCATGTGGTTGGGACAGAGATGGTTCGATCCAGCACAGGTATTTGTGGGACCAGCATGTGGGCTGAGCTGCTCCAGGGATGAGATGGACTCCTGGGCTTGGAATGCCACGACTGGGAATAATTATTGAGGCAGCCCAGGACCACAGCACCTCCTAAGCCAGGAGGATATGGCTGGTGACATCTTCAGCAGTCGCCAAGAGGCAGAAAAGAGTTTGATTTTCAGTGGTTTCCACTGAAAGAGCCTTATTGCCCACAGTCTTTAAGAGAACTGATCTCAAGCATCTCCAAATGATCTGCTGTGTGGAAAATTTGCCCTGCGTTGTCCAGCTGGTTTGTGGTGCTGTGGGTTCATTTGTCTTGGATTCCTTTCCAAGCCCTCAGGAAAGCACTGCAGGCAGGGGAGGCGAAAGCAACATAATGTTCAGTGTGATTTTCACTGCATCTGCTTGCACAAATATTATCATAACTAATAGAAGATTATCCCAAACAAATGTTTCCTCTGATTAATGACCAATATTAATCATCTTTCTCTCCCATCTGCTGCTCCTCCCTTCCCCTCTGAATCCAGGTACTGATAGCTTCTGTTATCTCATGTGTGTCTCTCATATTTCTTTTTTTTTCCTTTTATTTTTTCCCTCTGTATGCACCAGTAGTTCTCTCATTTGAGGATATTTCCTCTCTGGTGCACTTGATTTTAATAGTGTCTGTCTGTAACAACTCATTTCACCTCCCTTGGGGAAATGTGGGGAGCCCAGGGAACTAAATGTCATAATATCTGGCCCATCTCTCTACTTAAGTTGTAGTAAAATGTACAGATGAATAACCTGGAGTGGTAAGAAAGCTGCTAAGGGCTCCTGTGTGTAATGATTTAGCAGAGCCACGCTCACAACATAAAGACACAGTAATCCAACAAAATACCCAAAGCTTTGGGGGGAGGAATAGGATGCTGAGGGAAAATGGGGACAGCTGCCTCTTCAGTCCACAGGTGAGATAACAACAGCAGAACTTGCCTTGTTTCTTGAGATGGTTACAGTGAGGGAAGGTGAGATATTTTCAGGATTGTCAGAGAAAATAAAATCCTGTGTTCTGAAATCCTATTAAAGCACTGTTAAGGTGTCTCCAGGCTTAAAGGATCTTCCCTACAGCGTGGCTCCCTGGGATGGGAGCAGAGTCAGGAGAGACCCACAGAGGCCCCTTTTGCCTGGGGCAAAACAGCAAAAGATTTTACTGCTCAGTTGTTGACACTGCTTTGCCTTTGCCCCACACCCATTTTGTAGTGAATTAAAACTCAGAGAAGTGTTTTGAAAGGACAGATGTGATGTGAAAGCCTCCTGGGCTGTGCTGGGGAACACAGCCAGCATGGCACAGCAGCTGTGAGTGCCTGCTGCACCCCTGCACCCCTCCTTCCCACTGAAATCCCACTGAAATCCCACTGAGAAACCGGGAAGTTTGTTCAGGGTGGATCTCCAGAGCAGTCAGCTGGCCCCAGGCTGGGAAGCTCCGAGGCTCAGCATCCCTCCCTGGCTGTCTCTGCAGGGGAATACGTCGTCATGACCACACACTTCCACCTCAAGAGGAAGATCGGGTACTTTGTGATCCAGACCTACCTGCCCTGCATCATGACCGTCATCCTGTCCCAGGTCTCCTTCTGGCTCAACAGGGAATCTGTCCCTGCCCGCACGGTTTTTGGTGAGTCTGGGGCATCCTCTCAGGCTGGGGATGAAGGGAAATAGGAAGGGAAACACACTGAGCATCAGAGCTGGTCTTTGCCAGGCCCTGACCAGCATTTCTAAGCTGCTGGCCATTCCCCAGGACAGCTCTCAGTGTCTTCCCAGTGAGCCTGCTCCCCCTCAAATCACTGCAAAAATACTCCTGGCCATGTCTCTGCTGCAAGCCAAGCCATAAATATTAACAGTAATCAAGGTATTGATCATCTAATTGTATGCATTTGGCTGTGTCTGCTTATCTGTGTTGGCTTTAGAGCTGAGCAGAGGCTAGGTACACAGGGAGGCATTTAAAACCCTACCTTTGAAATTGCTAATGTGCCCCTGGTCACAGCTCCACATAACAAGTTCCTGAGGCAGCATAACTGCATGGTGAATATAGTGTTATTATTTCCTTCAGCTGCTTTCAGATCCTCTCACCGAAGCAAAGTGCCAGGCTGGCACTGCACATATATTAATAGCTTTTACAAGCATTTAATAACAGAATTGCTTTGTGCTTTCCTGTCAAGACCTTTAGTTCAGGATCTACACAAGCATGCTCCCAGAGCAGGTGTGATGCTGCAGGATTGTATATCCTGGAGGTAACACTGCCCAGCAGATTCCACTTAACAGAGAGGATATTGGACAAAAGTCCCCAAGCAGAGAGGGGATATGTGGTATATGTGATTCCCTCCTGTGTTATCCTGAGAATTGCAGTGAAATAAGTTTCCTCAAGCAGCAGCTCAGATCCAGCAGGCAAGAGCTGACTGAAAAATTAAAAGCTACCTGTGTGACAAATGTCTTTGCTCCCAAATTGCCTTGCCTTCCTATTAAGAAAATAATGAGAACTCCAATTGTTTAGTAATTTTTTTTTTTCTGCCCCTCAGAAAGTATTGTCAACAATATTGAATTGAAACTCTTAAATTACCAGGAGTATGGCTTAAGGGAACTGAAAATTAGTCAATATTTTTATAATGTTTTTAATGCATTTTTAATTGAAAAGCACATTATTGGGGAAAATGGATGGTAATGGTTGCTTGCTTTAATGAAAAAAGCTTTAAAAGACATTTTGCAACAGATCATTTGTTTAAGATAAAACATTGTGACATTTATCCTGGCAGCTTGGGCCACTGACAGCAGGACCCAGGATCCCAGGTGTCCATCCATGCAGGTCACAAGACACAATTTCTAAAACCCTGAGAGAGCTGTGTCAGATGAGTGGCCAGTTTCTGATCCTCCCTGAGGTTCACAACCATCTAGCTGTCCTTTTCACTGTTATTTTATTATTTTTATTTTGTTCCAAAAGCAACTGGAGGCTTCTCCATGACATATTCTACGTGAGCTGGGTGTAGCATCATGCACCTTACCCTGCCAACAGATGAGGAGTGTGGTGCAGGTGCCTTCCTGTGAGCGAGGACTCCTATGGAGAGCAGAGGTCTAGTCACTGGAGATTGGGAACGGTTAATATCATCCTAATGAAGATGTTTGCCATTGACTCTACTCAAAACTGAACCAGAATAATTCCCTGAGCAACCTGAAGTTGGCCCTGATTTGAGCAGGGGCTGGACAAACTGTTGCCCCATGCCTGGAAGTGTTTGAGACCGGGCTGGAGGCAGCTTTGAGCAAGCTGGGATAGTGAGAAGTGTCCCTGCTTGTGGCAGGAGGTGGAACCAAATGGTCTCTAAGGTCCTTTCCAGCCCAGGCCATCCTGTGATTTTATGATTCTGTGAACCTGACCTCCTGCCAGCCTGGCCTGTTCTGTTATCCCATGAGTAGATGTAGATATGGATAGATAGAGATAGATATATAGATAGAGATATATAGAAATAGATGTAGATATAGATAGATAGAGATATAGCTATAGATATAGATATATAGATATAGCTATAGATATATAGATATAGCTATAGATATATAGATATATAGATATATAGGTAGATAGATAGATAGATAGATAGATAGATAGATAGATAGATAGATAGATAGATAGATAGATAGGTAGATAGATATAATATAGATATAGATGATAGATATAGATATAGATATAGATAATATAGATATATAGATCTAGATCTAGATGATAGATATAGATATAGATATAGATTAGATATATAGATATAGATATAGATATAGATATAGATATAGATGATAGATATAGATATAGATAATATAGATATAGATAGATCTAGATCTAGATCTAGATCTAGATCTAGATAGATATAGATATAGATATAGATATAGATATAGATATAGATATAGATATAGATATAGATATAGATATAGATATAGATATAGATATAGATATAGATATAGATGATATAGATATAGATATAGATATAGATATAGATATAGATATAGATATAGATATAGATATAGATATAGATATAGATATAGATATAGATATAGATATAGATATAGATATAGATATAGATATAGATATAGATATAGATATAGATATAGATATAGATATAGATATAGATGTAGATGCCTAGCTCTGGGTAGGACTCCCTGAATTACAGAAGGAATGTGGCTCAGGAGCTGGCTCCTACTTTTACATGACGGGAGTGGCAGCTGTTTTGAGAGAAACCACTGAGTGCAGGATCTCACGGCATCCCTGCGTCCTGCTGTGTCCCCACAGGTGTCACCACGGTGCTCACCATGACCACACTAAGCATCAGCGCCAGAAACTCGTTACCCAAAGTGGCGTACGCGACGGCCATGGACTGGTTCATAGCCGTCTGTTATGCCTTTGTGTTTTCTGCGCTGATCGAGTTCGCCACCGTCAACTACTTCACCAAGCGCAGCTGGGCCTGGGATGGCAAGAAGGTGCTGGAGGCCCAGGAGATGAAGGTCAGCCAAGGCTGGAGGGGAGAGGGTGGGGAAGAAACGCTGCACGAGGGAGCTGTGCCAGGCACAGCAGTGGGTAACGTGCAGCCCCACAGCACTCGGGAGGCTGGATGCTACTCACTGCGTTCCCAGCCCAGGTCCTGACTGCAGCGGTTCTTGAGGGGTGGGGAGGAATGGCTTGGGGCTGGTCAGTGTGCTTAGCTGGGGGAAACACCCAGGCATGGCTGCTGGCTCTTCCCTCTGCCCTCTGTCCGGCCGTTTGCAGAGGGAACATGTGCGCATCCATGCTTTGGGTTTGCTCCGCTGGTGGTCTTGTGTCTCCTTCCTTTCCTTTCCAGCCCAAACCCAAACCCCAACCCGACCCTCCCAAACCAGTGAACCAACCCAACCCAGCCCTCCAACCCCATTCCTTGTTGCTAGCATGCCAAAAACCCCAGGACACCCACGGGGCCGTGTCCCCTGGCCAGCTCTGACACTGGTGCCGTTGCCCACAGCTGCCAGCAGCTGCTGCTCTGTGAGCTTGGGCACAGAGGGTGGGTGGGAAGCCAGCAATCCCAAATGCCAACTGGCAGCAGATTAATGCCTGGCATCACCCACATTTTCCCTCCCCACTCGGGATCAGCCTCTCTGGCAGCTTCATCCTGACAGGCTCTGCTACCCCTGCTCGTGCCCCCCTCCCTCTGAACTGATTTAATCTTGGCTGCGCAGAGAAATCGCTTACTGTAGCATGCTGCTCCTTGTTTATATTTATTGAATCAATTTGAAAATCAGCTTTGTCCTTGTTCTTGGTTCTGGAGCCTTTCTATTTTTCTCCTTTGCATTTTAATGTGTTGTTAGAAATTGTTGTGGGGCTGTATGTTAAACACCTGACAGAATTGCAGCGACTTTTGGGAAGACAGCAGCCAGTCATCTCTCTGGTGTGGAGGTCAAAGAAGGTGAACAGAGCCATCACTGGGTGTTGGATGCCTCTCTCTTGTCTTTCTTGGACTCTGTCTATCTGTTTGCTTTTGCAGCTGTGGTCTGAGCAGCAGACTCATGGCAGAAAGCGTCCAGAGAGGGTCAGGTGATGGCCTTCCACTCCTACCATGAGCAGTGATGCTAACCTGGCCTCTAGAGAAGAGAGAAGCCTTTCCTGAGTCATTGGCATGAGTGAAGAGTCAGGACAGGTCCTCAAAGCCGTGGTGTCCCTTTCAGGGATGGGCAAATCAGCACAAAGTCAGGATTCACACAGCCTTGGGCAATTATGTGAACTGGGCGGAAAAAGCAGTAAAGGCTCAAAAGCTTCAGTTTATCTTAGAAGCAGCGTGCTCCTCAATTTATTCACTGACCCAGCACTGCAAGACTAACAGTGCTGAAACAATAGGGTAAGAGCATGCAGAATGTTCCTGCACATGATAATCAAGCAAGAAAACAAAGCAGGACCAGGAATGTTTCAGAGGGGGAGTTC
This sequence comes from Poecile atricapillus, assembly GCF_030490865.1. NCBI lineage: Eukaryota > Metazoa > Chordata > Aves > Passeriformes > Paridae > Poecile > Poecile atricapillus. The sequence goes on from NC_081260.1 coordinate 3,823,604, forward strand.
TCCGTGACTTTGCTGCAATTGGGATCAGCCTGGAGAATCAGGAAGGGCTCCAAATTTGCAGATGCTTTTTCAAGCTATCTCCAATCTTTACTGAAGAAGCAAACTCACTCCCAGTCTCTGGAGCTCAGAGAGCTCCCTGAAGAGTGATGGCCTTTCAGGGAGCTTAGGAATACCATGTGTCAACATATTTGCTTTTCATCTTTATTACAATGAGTATTTCCAAGCAGTGAATTTGCTACGCAATGGAGGTGCCTCATTGGCTCAGTTTCAGCCTTTAATTAGCTCTTCCTGAAACAATTGACAAGCCTCAAGGTGGTTGAAACCACAAAAGGGAGAGGCAAAGGAATAACTATTGGCATTTTAAAGTGTTTGTATCAAGAGTAAAACTGCCAATGACAAGCCCAGGCTGAGCCCTGGTCTCTGGAGATCCTTCTCCCCAGCCAAAAGCAATGTTCTTTATTGGCATGGTGGCAAGGATCCTCACTCCAGGTTTGACTGCATGAGCACAAAAAAAAATCACTGCAGGCAGCAGCAATGCTTCCCATCCCACTTGGACAAAATCACTGCCGTGGAATAGCTGCTGGTTGCTGACAGACACCATCAATGTGTTTATTTCTTTTTTCTCCTCCCCCTCAGCCAAACTTGGTATAGATGGGAACACCTGGGGGTTTTTTCAGGTAGAATCTAAAATGCTGGGCTGGTCTTGGTGAATTATTGGTCTCTGCATAATAAAATCACGAAGGTGTTCTGGCTGTAGCCACAGCTGGTTCTAGCTGGGAGCTATCTGCACATTCTCTGCAGTTCTCCAACAAAAGCAAGCAGATATCACCATAGATGTCACTAAAAGTCCCTTTAGCCTGCACTCTGATAAGGTTTGACTAATGTTTCTTGGACCCAAAGATTTTCCAAGCTTTCCAGCCTGCCATCAGTAATTGCTAATTGTAGATGAAAAAGTTTATTTTTTTTTGTATGGTAAAGTGGCTGCAACCAGCTTAGAGGTGCAGATCAAATTGGAGAGAGGTATTTGGGAAAGGAAAGGAAAGGAAAGGAAAGGAAAGGAAAAGGAAAGGAAAGGAAAGGAAAGGAAAGGAAAGGAAAGGAAAGGAAAGGAAAGGAAAGGAAAGGAAAGGAAAGGAAAGGAAAGGAAAAGGAAAGGAAAGGAAAGGAAAAGGAAAGGAAAGGAAAGGAAAGGAAAGGAAAGGAAAGGAAAGGAAAGGAAAGGAAAGGAAAGGAAAGGAAAGGAAAGGAAAGGAAAGGAAAGGAAAGGAAAGGAAAGGAAAGAAAGGAAAGGAAAGGAAAGGAAAGGAAAGGAAAGGAAAGGAAACTGATTTTCAAAAAGTCACATTAAAACATCATCAGGAGGAAGATGTGAGATTGAGAAGTGTGAGATGAGTGAGAAGTCAAAGATATTGAAAAGATGAGTGGGTTCAGTAGCCAGAAAAGCTCCCCAACCTCCAGCATCCTCAAAATTCCTTGTTTAAAGGATCCACTTCAGGACAGAAGGACTGTGTCTGGACAGAGAGAATCCATCCATCATCCCAGCCACAAGATGGCCATCTGGAGCCAACAAGGGTCCATTTCTTGAGTGGCTATGATAGTGAGAATCCAAAGAGACAACAAGCAACGGTGACTTTGCTGCTGAGAAACTGCAGGGATGACATTTACCAGTGAGTTTACCACAAAAAGTGTTGTCTGTTTCTCAGGATGGAAGATGCTTTGGATTCTTGGAAGACACTTAACCCCACTTCTGCCTGCAATCGCGTGTCTGTGCATAAAAGCTGATCTAGCTCTGTATCTGTGCTGAATGGCATTGCCCTGGGAATTCTGGGGTGTCAAGAAGCAACAAAACCATACAAGTATCTGCAGTCAGACCACATGAAAACAGAACATGCTTTGGATGGAGCAATAGTCCTGGATCTTAATTTGTCATAAGACAATAGTTCTTCAGTGCATGGTGAGGTTAGGTCCGGGCTTGTAATGTACTTTTTACTAAGAAAAACATGCATGAGGTGCCTTTTCTACTGGCTGGGTTAAAACCTGGCTTTTTGTGCAACCCACTCTTCAGCAGTTCTCAAGTTTGCCCCTTTGATCCAGCTCCCTTGGGAATCATTTTTCTTTTTCCTTTATTTCTCTCCACTTGTGGCATCTTTGTTACAATCCTGGAGCCAACTTGAGCCAACCTTGACAGGACACTGTTTTCAACCAGGTTGAAGTCTTTGGGGCTCAGGATGGTTCAGAGCCTTCTCTTTTTTGTCTGCCTCACTACAGTCAATATGCTTTTGCTGGGACTTTCCCTGGCTGGTCATGCTCTGCAGCCCATGTGTCCTTTGTTCTTTGCACTTGCCAATCTCCATGATTTCCACGAGGATCTCAGAAGTCTTTTCCAACTTAATGGATTCTGTGATAACACTGCAAGTGATTTATGTCCTCAGCACTTTCAGTACAGTCCATGAATCATTCTTCAGCAGCATTTCACCTTGTTTCTCTCATGTGGTGTGTTGGGCTGATCATTTAATCCATCCAACCATCCAACCTCTTTGTCTGGTGATCCAGGGAGCATAAGATCATTTGGATCTGTCCCATATAATCTGAATGATCTGAATCTGAATGATCAAGTCCCTGGCACACTGGGGAAAAGGAGGAAAAGGAGGAACTTTGGCTTGGTGTGGGGAAGGAGTGATGCCTTTGCTGCAACAGGAGACTGCTGGGCTTTGGCTGATGTGATACAGGGATATCAGAGACTGGAGCTGCTTGGGGGTCATTAAAGTGACTTTTCTCTACAATGACAAGTGGCAAATCTTGGATTTCCCAAGTTCTGCAGATACTGGTGACTTTCAGGGTTGCCTGTCAGAGGCATAGTGCTTCCAATTTGAATTTTCTCCTGCTGTGAAGCAGGCACAGAGAACTAAATCTCAAGCAAATCATAGCAGTAGTTCCCATAATTTAGATGTTCAGTTGTTAGTTCCTCAGCAGAGAGGCTTGAAGACAAGAATATTTAGCAAAAATACTATTATTTTCCAGTGTGTGTGTTGTTGAACCACTTGTCAGACTGCTCTGTCTAGGGAACAGATTTATCTCTACACCAGATTTTACAGCTTTTCCCTCAGGAGTGCAGCACAGGGACATCTCTGTGCAGCAATTCAGTCTCCCTGTGCCTCAGTGGGGCCGTAAGTTCAATAATTGCTTTGCAAAATAGATGTTTTAAATAGGACAAGTTTTCAAAGCAAATGTGGGGATCCCTCCTGTTTATCCACTCTTCCCTTCTGTTCCAGGAGGACGTGGAATTCCTCACAGATGAAGGTGCAGGGCAAGGGCTGGCGGCTACTTTGCAGCTGACAGCAACAAGAACATTTTTCTTTGTTTGATTGTCAAAAGCTTGCCTGAAACACTTATTTATAAAGCACAGCCCAGCAAACAGGCTGAACTGTTTCCTCTGACATCTCAGGGGCAGAACACATGGAGAGCACAGGCATGCCTGGTGTAGGCAGTGTGGGTGTTCTGGGTGCTCCCAGCAGGGTGAGGATTCCATGGGCAGCTGGGAAAAGGCCCTGGCTGAAGGTTCCCAAGCCTCTGCTCTACCTGAACAGTGTGATCTGAGGTCCAGGGAAGCCCAAATTAATGCTTGGGGCCTCTGGATCGCACTATTGGGAGGAGCTGTCACCACCCACAGCACCCAGATTTGCCTGACTTTACTCCATTTCAGCTGTTTCCCTATGGATCCACTTTCCAAACTCTGGGGCAGGAAAACTGTCCAGGTTGAAAATGTCATGTCACTTGGATTCATCTTATTCCTTTAATGAATAACATGGGTGATTAATACTGAGATAACCACAGTGCACTGCCAATTACATTCTGTGAACAACAATCTGGTTTTCATTTCATTACTGATTATTAATTATTTTATTGCCTCCTGTAGCTGTGTTAATAAGTAATCATAGTTATTTAGGTGTTTTAATAGGTGAAACATCTTTAGATCTTTACTTGCTTTTTGTCAGTTCTTTAGCAGGAAGAGTTCATCTGCTGTGCAGAGGGAACGTGTTTAATGTGGCTCTAATGACTACAGAATCAGACTTAGTTAATTGTTAAAGACCATAAAATACTATGAATATGGTCCAAACAGTGGTTTAGTCTGGTCTGGAGTCTGAAGACATCTAGACCCCCTCCTAACAAGTTAATTTCTGTAATTGCTGGCATTATTACAAGGCTGCCTGGCTGTGGTGTTATTGGAGAGGGGTTTAAAGACTGCACAGAAGTCTGCTTTTAGTGTCCCTCTGAAAATCACTGTGGAAAATTCATTTCCTAAGGTAACCAGGAATATCCATGGTGACTGTAGACACATTTAAAATGGAAGTACAGCACTGGGAACAGAAGCCCTGGGACTGTCTCTGCAGAGCAGAGGCTGGGCAGGCCTGGCCCTTCCAGCTCCCAGTGCTGCCCAGTTCCCAGAGCAGTGTGAGGACAGGGACAGGTCCTGCTGCCTGCAAGTGCAGTTCTCCTCCTGAAGTGCTTCCCTCATAGGAGCGTGCATGACCACCCCCAGCAGCCCTGGGAAATGCCTGGATGAGCCTCACCTTGTGTTTCAGTTGCTTTTCAGCAGGAAAAAAAGTCATCCAAAGGCACGTGTTGTTCTGAGTTTAGAGAGCAGTCCCACCACGAGGCACTGCTGTGTCTGGTGCTGGCTCTTGGTGCAGCAGGGGGCAATCATGGGGTACCTGAGTGCAGATTTCAGTCAGTGGCCTTCTCCTCGTAGGCTTGGCTTGCTTATACAGCACAGTGCAGCTGGTCTCAGGTCCCTGGCAGCAGCAGGAAGATCCCCAGAGCAGGGGCAACACCTGTCATGACTCCCTAGGTCCATCTTCCTGCCCACCCATCCTCATGAACACCTGAACTGTCTCCAGCACTCACCCTCATCCTTCAGTGCATCACATCTGACACACAAGGGCCTCTCTTGCCATCCTCCCTGCATTTTGTCCCCACTGCAGCATGTATGCTGTCCCCCAGATCCCTGTGGGAGGGATTCCCTCACCTCCTGGGATTTTCAGCATCCCTTGGGTATGAAGGCAGGAGGAAAGGCTTCCTTCTGCCCTGTGGTGCTGTGCTGAGCATTCCAGAAATCCTGGTTGGTGCAAATGCCTTCCATCTGTTCTGTGTCTTACCTGGGTGGGCCGTGAGGTGCTCTAAAGGGTTCCAGGAGCAATTTGAACATCGTTATGTTAAATTGTAAGGTGTTCCTGTGAGGAACTCAGGGCATTGAAATATGGTGCAAAGATACTGCAGTGCTGTTGCCCATATTCTTAATATGGCTTTTTGCCACCAAGAAATAAATCCAAGTTGTAATGCTGTGTGCTGTGTCCTCCTCTCACCTGCCCCAGGAAGCAGCCAGCCAAGCAGAAAATCCAGTTCTTCCCCAAGGATGAGCGCACGGGGTGTCATTCCTTTTGCCATTCTTCTTTCACAAGGTACATTCCTCCCTTCTTGGCCTCCTGCTCCTCACACCTTTCTCCACCTTCTCACCCGGACTTAAGCAGGTAAACTCAGAGGGCAAAACATTCTCCGTGCCGTTCTCTGCCCCTTCACCTCTGTTTGTTTGTTTGTTTTCCCTTCCACCTCCCCTAGAAAAAAGAGCCGGTGGCGCTGGCGAAGAAAACCAACAACACCTACAACATTGTTGGCACCACCTACGCCCTGAACATCAGCAAGGAGCCCGGCCTGCCCACCATCTCCAAGAGTGCTGCTGCCACTGCCACGGCCACCAGCGTGCCCCCGAAGATGCCCCGCCTGGAGGAGAAGCTCCCCGAGAGCAAGAAGACCTACAACAGCGTCAGCAAGGTAGACAAGATGTCCCGCATCGTCTTCCCAGTCCTCTTTGCCATTTTCAACTTGGTCTACTGGGCCACCTACGTGAACCGGGAGTCAGCTATCAAGGGAATGATCCCCAAACAATAAAACCGGTCACGCAAACCTTCCATCAGTGAGCATCATCCCAGCAGGAATTCTCCAGGGCTTTCTTCTTTTCTTCTTTTGTTTAATTATTATTGTTCATTTGATATTATTATTATTATTATTATTATTATTATTATTATTATTATTATTATTATTATTATTATTATTATTATTATGTCACTCTTTTCTAATGTAAACAAAACTGTGATTTTAATTTAATCCCATATATACTTTGGTTATATTTACTTTGATGATGAAAGCTAAAAAAATAATAAGGGATCATAACAAGTTGTGCCTCTAACATCTTAAGTCTGCTGTCACCCATCTGACCAAGTCACCCTGTGCTGCCATCTCTCCTCTGCCACCTCCTGTCGTCCCCATGGTCTTCACGCCTCTGCCATTTCATGCTGTCCCCAGGGGCCATTTTGCTGCTCTGGGGTTCCTCCTCTGTGATGGGCTGCCTGAGCATGGGGGATGCTCCTGGACACGTGGGCTGCAGGGTGTGTCAGTCACTCAGCCAGGCTCCTCTTCAGTGCCTGGCTCTTCGTGCAGGGTCCTGCACCTGGGCTGTGAGTGCAGGTGAGCTGGTCACCTGCAGGGACAAGGGAGCAGCCTGGCATGGGCCAGCTTGTGGCCCAGTGCCCGCTGGGGCAAACCTGCCACTGCTGTGGTTACCAGAGGGACAACATCTTGTAGGTACTGCAGGTCTTCTTCCTCTCTGTCTTCACCAAACCCAGCTGGTTTTGTCTCTCCAGACAAGAAAGGTGGGAAAGGTGCTCTCTGGCTGGCATTGTGCACTCTTGGGGCAGTTGATGTTAGCAGGAACTGTGGATCCTATCAGAGAAATCACTTTCCTTAGCATCAGTCGGGAAGTCCAGGCAGGAGCTCTACAAAGCCTTGGAGGAGCTGGCAGCTGTGAGGCTGCACGTGCTCAGCATCAGGACTGGAAGCCACAGAGATGCTCAGATCGATGGTCTATCACTTCCTCTTATGGCCCCATCCATTTATTGTTCTTAACAGATCCTCTCTGTCCCAGCCCTTTCTTCCAGCTTCCCCTTCATCTTCCTCTGGCTGCTCAGCAGCCATCGTTGGTATCTCAGTGCTCACACGTGGATTTAGGGAATCTCCCTCCCCTGGGGTAAGCCACGCTGATGGGGAGGAGCACAGCCTGGGGAAACCCAGCTCGTGGTGCATCCCTGCTCCAGTGCAGGATGCTCTCTGTGGGACCTGCCACGGGGATGGGGCAGGGCACTGGTGGTCCCCAAGACTCTCCCTGTCCCTGCTGAGCTGGTGCATCCTCAGCACCACAGGAAAACAGCAGAAGGGAAGAGCAGGTGACACTGCTGTCCCATAGAGCCATGGGAGCCAGGTGCCATCCCACAAAGCAACTGAGGCAAGACCCAGTCTAGCACTGCACACTCTTCCAAGCAAAGCCCTCCAGAGCCTTGGAGAGAGGCTTTTTCTCCCTTCCTGACCACCACAGTGGACCCAAACCAGAGTTTGTCCTTTTCCCAGCTGCAGCACAAAGTGGTGACATCCAAGCCATCCATCTCTGGATCCATGGGCACACTGTCCTACAGGGAGGGACATCCTGTGCTTGATGATTCCTTGGGGTAGCACAGTCCTGCTGCCCCAGAGGGGTGCACCCCCTCTTTCTTAGGGCACCCCCTCTGACCTTCTGGCTGTCCCCAGAGCTGCCCCCAGCACATTTTGGGCTCCTGCAGCCACACCAGGGCCCCAGCACCCCCAGGGTGATGCCTTCAGCATTGCTGTGAGCCCCTGTGCTGGGCTTAGCTTCCCCCTGCCCGTGCAGGAGCAGGGCTGAGCACAAGGCACAGGATTTGTCCCACCTGGAATATCCATGGGGGCGGCAGGATGGAGCGAGGAAGGCCAGGGCACTTTGTCCTGCAGCATGGGAGGCCCTGGTGCACATCCTGCCTGTCCTTTACCAATCTCACTGGCTCAACAGCAGTGCAGTCACTCCCCCTGCCCACAGCTGAGATTTGGAGAGGAGTTTGGAGGTGTTTAGCCCAGCCCCAGGGTGTTGAGTCCACAAGCACATCCACAGTCCACAGCTGGCAATATTGGGAAGGAGGAACCTCCCCCCCAGGCTGCTGCTAAGAAAACCAGCTCTGTCCACATCCTCTTTCACAGCATCTGCACCCCAAACCATGTCATTTCTACAGTGCCTTTCATCCCTGAAGGTTCCCTGGTGGGTGGGAAGACCCAGGAGCTCTCCTGCTCTGCCAGCAGCATTGGAGTGGAGGAGCAGAGGGGAGGGTGAACCATCCCCAGCCCTTCTGCTGGGCAGGGAGGACATCCCGGCTTCTTTGGCACCTGGTTCTTTCTCTTGGGCCTCCTGCTGCTGCTGCTGCAGCCACGCCACTATGACATTCCAGCTGCCCCATCACTGCCTGGACGTGTCCCCAAGACCCTCACCCCGAGGCACCCCCACACTCCCTCCAGCAGTGAGCTCCCTTCCTGCCACCCTTCTGCTCCCTGGGCTCTCCAGTGCGAAGGGCTACACCTGTCTGTTCTGGAAACCTTCTCTTAAATAAGCTAGATGAAGAGTGTCTCATAAAACATTCATGTCACTGTAATACTCAGGCCTAAGTGAATGGAATAGAAACCCTACAACAAGCAAAACTAACACAATAAAATGGTCACAAAGAGTATGTTGTGTTTACTAATGGAATTACAGCAGGTTTAAATAACTCCATCCAATGATTTAGCTGACTTAGCTGGCCCTGCTGGTTTCCTCTGCTAGCCAGAAAATTCCCCAAAATCCCTTTTACCCCAAGAGCCACGTCTCTTTTTGTCAGTGCCTGCTTTGTAGAGCTCTCCATAAATCATCAGGTCTTACCATCAGCTTCTCAGCAGCCCAAGCACCCTGGGGCTGCCTTTGCTGGCTGCCCAGGCCAGGTGGGCTCTGTGCTGTGGAGTGATGCTCAGGAGAGGGGCTGGGTCACCCTGAAGTGCTGCACACAGCTCCTGATCCTCCTCCCTCCCTTCCTGCTGTGATCCCATCACTCCCACTGAACTCGGGGTGAATTCCTGCCCGTCTCTCCCCGCAGCCCTCTCCTCTTGTCCCTCCCCAGGACTCTGCCCTGCTGGCTTGCCCGTGACACCCATCTGCTGGCTCTTCCAAAAACGCTGCCTGATAAACGCTGCCTTCCTGTGCCTGTGTGAGCACGCCTCGAAAGCCAAGTCTATTCCGAACCAAAGCCTGGCATGGGCTCTGAGTCTTTCTGCCAGCTGGAAGCAGAAATACCGGCATCCTTTGGTTAAAGACAACAAACCAAACAGGATTTCTAGTTTGGCTTCCAAGCAGGAAAGCATTTCGGGAAGATAGTTATAAATAAGTGGTTTAACATCTCCTGCCAGCAGACATCACAGAGAAGATAATGTTCTTTTTTTATAAAACTGTCAGTGACTCAAATTAGGACTTTTCCTTCCCAGTTAACACGAGGCTGTTGATGGGGGCTTCTTCTAAGTGCTTGCCAGGCCAGAGCTAATCTAGCATCAAAAACTGGAGTTTTAGGCTTGCTGTGACGGCATATAAGGGTTCCATTTTCATAGCTGATCTGTACAGAAACTTATTTGTATATGAGCACTGATAATCTAATCCACAGTTGTGCAGACAGTGGGCACTGTGAACCTCAACACTCCAGTATCTCTTTTCTTCTGGCAAGGCCCAAACTTCCCTGACTTGCAGACACTCTCCCAGGCAGAAACTGGAAGTCTTGGAGGGTGATAAAAATGAGCTGTTGGTCTGCACTCTTGTTTTACAGCTCACACCACCTGGGAAACACACAGTGCAATCCCAGCCTGCAGCTGCACTGCTGCTGGGAATGTCAGAGGGATGTTTTGGCACCTTCCCTCTTCTGAAACTGCACATGGGCATGGGGGAGGCAGGGACAGCTCCTCTGGGCTCCCCAAGCAGGCAGGGACAGCAGCACATGGTCACTGAGAGCTGCACTTCAGTGTCAGAGTGGAGAACATCCCTGGGGGGTGGCAGGAGAGGGCTGGAGCAGAGGTGGTCCCTCAGTGCCACCTCTTCTCCCAAGGGCTGATGAAGATGCCCTCACAGAACATCCTGAAAGCTTCTCAAACAGAGCCCAGCAGGGCTGTGGCGCTCAAGACAGAGCTCCCCTGCTCTCCCCTGTGCAGCCAGCCCAGCCTGCAGCACAGCCAGCACAGTCCCCTGTCCTGATCCCTGCCAGCTCAGTGGCTCCTGGCTTGTTTGCTGCAGGACACCCCCAGCGCTCCCCAGGCTTGCTGTTCCCAGGCTCAAGATTGTCCCCAGCCAGCCCCTGCTGGCCCGTCCTGTGGACACCAGGTGCTCCCAATCCTCATCCTTGATTTCTTCTCTCTGTGTCTTGGATTCCTTTCAGCCTTCTCTGGGGAGGAGTCCATCACATCCCAGGAAAGGATTTGTCCTGTTGCAGGTCACCTCTCCTGGGAAGAGCCTCTGTTCTGCTGAGAACCTCTCTGAGACCTTCAGAAACCTGGGGCTGCTGCCTGTCCCAGGGGATCCAGGAGAGTTCTGCAGCTCAGAGGGTGCTCTCCCAGCAGGCTTTCCTTGGGAAGGGCTTTTCAGGGATGTGCTAGTGCCCCCATCCATGTTCTTGATCCTGGGAGTGCTGGAGAGCAGGGGTGGGGCTGTCACAGCAGCCCAGGCCCCTCTCCAGGCCCTCTTCCCCAGATTTTATCCCCCCCTGGAGCTGCACTTCAGACATCTGTGTGGATTTTACAGACTGCAGAGAAACATTTCCATGACTCCTGTTGAGGTTGGAGAGGGCTCAATCAGAGCAAAGGACTCATTGATGGAAACGTAAATGCTCTATTAATATTAAAGTGGGAAGAAAAAACATCCAAGCAACTCACCAATCCTCTCCATATCAAGCTAAACTACTTCTGAAGGCAGTTTTGGCAAGAGGCCACAGCACAGATGAGATTGATGGCTTCCAGGTATAAATATTTACTGTTTGACCTTGTTATTGTTCCATCAGCCAAAGGTTTTTACATATTTATATATATATATATATATATATACACGTGTGTGTGTATATTTATGTTCACAAACTCTTTACATCAAACCTCTTTGTCTTTGAAAGATAGAATGGCCACTTTTAATTATTTTACTTCCCTCTCATTCTCTTCTGAGTCTTCTAGAGTGAGGTCAGCCCTGTCCACTGGGCTTTGGGAGGCACAGGGAATAAAGGGAGCAAGGGAGAAGAGCCTCTCCCCACCCCGGGGGTTCAGTACAGGCTTGTTGCATGGAGCAAGGTCACTCAATATCTTTCAGGAAAGCTTTGTCCCCAGTGTCACAGCTGCTCCAGCACAGCCCTTGTCCTGCTCTGGACACGGGGATGTCCCTGAGATGGATTTTTAACAGCTGAGTGCTGCAAGCAGTGTGTCCTCACCCCATTGCACAAGCAGAGAATGTTCAGTGTGAGGTCTCCACCCTAAGCCTGCTTCAGGAGGGAGCACAAAACCTGCAGGGATCCTCTCCAGCTGTCCCTGGCCAGAGGAACACCTTGGCCTCTCCTGCCCAGCTCAGGGGAGTGCTGGCACTTGGCCTCTGCTCGCTGCTGGTCCAGGTGGGATGCAGGGATACCTGTGAGGGCTGTGGGAGGTGTCAGCAGGAGCTGCTGCTGCTGTCCCCATCTCAGCACAAGCAGGAGCACTCACAGGTGCTGGGTGGCCTGTGAGCAGCCCCTCGCAGAGGCACCCAGCATCAGCTCCCTCAGCATCACAACCTCCCTCCTGACTTAGGAGAAACATTCAGGCTGTGAACCTGCACTTGTAGCTCCTCTGTTCCCTCCTCTGCTGCTGGACAGAGGCTGTGGCAGTCAGCAGCGAGGGCCTGGTGCTGTCCCAGCCAGGAGAATGAAGGATGTCACCCGTTCTTGTCCTGGGTCTGTGCCTTTCACCACAGGAATCTGTGCTGCTTCACAGTCTTGGGCTTGGGTTGGTCCCAGCACTGGGACCCATCCTCCACCAGGAGTGGGGTGATGCTGGTTTTGCTCATGAAGCTCTAGGGCAGAACATGTTCTGGCTATTCTGTCCCGTTCCCCACCGGTGCGGATCTCTCCTGTACAAAACTTTCACAGTCCCATCTGCCGAGAGAGGGAAGCCTGGTTCCATGTTTGCTGTGTGAGCCAGGGTGCTCCCAGAGTCTTTGAAGGCTCTTGGCTCTTCTCTTCAGTGCTGCTTGAAGGCCCTGTCAGCTTGATAAGACCATTGGCTCGTGTTGCACTGTGAGCTTCACTCTGTCTCCCCGAAAAGTCTGTCAGTGCCTCCTGCCTTTCTGCAAGCAAATGTAACAGCAGTCATACGTCAAATGATTTGATTTTTGCAACCACAGAAAGTAGGGGCAGAGCTGGGAAACCTGAGTCACTGCCACACTGCCTTTGCCAGGCTGCATTTAGAGTGGAAGGGTTCCTCTGTGCTGTCACCAGGGAGTTTCTCAGCCCCCCGATCCAGCCAGGTGGCCTCGAGCATCCCTCCATCAACCAGATTGTCACTGGCAACTGACCTGGGGATAGCTGCAGGCAAAAGCCCTGCCCAAAGGTGAGGGCACCAGCTGCTCTTTGGCTACAGAGTGGCACTAGCACTGTGCCAGGGCAGCCCATCCTGAAAAGGAGCAAAGCAGAGGACACGAGTGTTGTCACAGCCTCGGGTCCAGCCTGTGCCCCCGCACATCCTCGGCTTTGTTTTCCATCTCGTGAGACTCTCTTTACAACACTATGAGAAAGGATCTAGCTGGCAGCAGTTTAATGCATGACAATCCTGTTATTACAGCTGTAAATAAATAACAACTAGGAAAAAAAAAATGCATTTTTAAAATTTTTGGTTGACTTTATTTTCACTATTGCCTAGCTGGTAGCCACTTTCTTAAGGGATTTCTCATGGAAACTGTGACCTTTATTCTCTGTATCTCTCTATCTATCTCTCTTTCTTTCTGAGATTTTTTTTTCTGTGTTTCAAATGCTATTTGGTGCAATGTTCAATGCCTGTTTGTAGTTTTGAATTGTATTTTTCAACCTTTGCTGGAAAAAACTAAAAAAAGGTCCATTCTAATTGGCAGGATTTTTAGTCCTGCCATTTTTTTCAGCTTTTAGCTTTTTCAGTAAGTTAAAGCAACAGAAAAATGCCTCAAAAAATTACAGTGAAGTTCTGAGGAGAGATTAGAAAACATCAGAAACAAGAAGTACATGAGTAAGATCAGCAAGCTGAGTGGAGGAGGAGGAGGACTCTTGTGACACCTACAAACCTCCTGATGTAGCACACAAGGTGGGACTAGACCTCTTCACTGAATTAAATCACTCTGCTTTTCCACTCTACCCACTCTCTCGAACTCTGATCAAAACAAATAAAAATTCATATTTTAAAAAGAAATAATCTGGGTTTTTGTCAGCAATTATTTTCCCTAGGTCTGTTTCTCAAAGCCAGATCCTCTGGGTTTTGGACCCCCTGCCCATTTGGGCACTTTGTCCCACTGACAAGGTAACAAGCCACCCATTAAAAAATAATATCCTGGGGGAAAGCAAAAGAACTTGAGAATATCTTCTGGTGCCCATTGTGTCACGTTTTAAATGCTTCCCCTTCCAGTGACAGGGCACAAGGTTTGTTAAGTCAGATTGGCTGGGGAGTTTGGGGAGCAGCTGGAGGACAGGGTGGTGGTGATGTGAGCGGTGGGAGAGGCACGGGAGGTGTGCTTGGCCCTCACATGGGTGACCATGGTCAGACCCTGCTGTTCAGGGAGCTCTGGGACATGTCCCTGTGCACAACATGAATCAAACTTTCTGCTTCTCTAGGGACAAGGAGAAGAGACTTGGCCAGCGCCTAAACTGCCAGAGGGCAGGGCTGGATGGGATATGGGGCAGGAATTGTTCCCTGGCAGGGTGGGCAGGGCTGGCACAGCTGGGGCTGGCCCTGGATCCCTGGCAGTGCCCAAGGCCAGGCTGGGCAGGGCTTGGAGCAGCCTGGGACAGTGGAAGGTGTCCCTGCCATGCCAAGGGTGGCACTGGATGGGCTTTAAGCTCCCTTCCAACCCAAATTGGTGGTTCAGACACCTTTCCTGTGGGGAGTTTTGACTGTTGCTCCCTGTGGATATTAGATTTACACGTGCTATATTTAATAACACGTGGCTGCCGTGTCCCCCAGCCAGTGCAATGTGCTCGGTGTGTGCTCTGCTGAAAGGGAAGTTCAAGGTGTGGAGGCTTCAGCTGGACACTCCACTGCATCTCTTTGGAGCCATGAGATGTTGTATTTAGCAACTAATGGAAAGAAGGATTTTTCTCCCTGTGTAGAAAGATCTGAAATTAAATAAATCTCTCCAAATGCAAAAGCAGAGGACAAATCACCTACAAGAAATGCTGAAGTTCATCCTATTGCATTGAGCTTGAAACTGTCAGTGTTTCCCTGGGACCCTTCTCTGCGTATTTAGTCAAAATATTGATGATTTACCAAAATCCAGCATATTCAATGAGGGCATCTGGGAAGTAGCAGGAGAAGAAAATAACTCCAGTGACAGCATCAGTTGTTTTCCATGCCTGGAGAGGGAGCAAAACACCCTCTGCCTTCCCCGGATTCCCTGAGCACCATCTGGGTGCTGCACCAGGGACTTGCTGGCGGGACAATATCTCCAAACATATTGCAACCTTGGACAAAAAAAAAAAAAAGTAAAAAAAAAAGAAGTTAAAGAAGTTATGCATTTGAATTTGCTGCATTCAGCTGAATCCCACCTCTTCCTCTGAGATTCAGATGACAGAGGAGGCTTGGGAGAGCTGGGGCTCACAGCTGCTGTGGCAGATGGAGAGTTATCACGGGTCTGAGCAGTACAGGCTGCATACTCACATCTTCCTGAGGAAGGAGCAGAGCTTGTGGCCCCGGCAAGAGCAGCCCACCGCTGTTTGAAACCACCAAACTCAAAATTTTCACCCTTTTCCCCAGCACTCCACCAGCCCCTCTGCCTGAGTCCTTCCCTAATCAAGATTGTACAGGGTTGGTTCCAGCCTGAAAAGATCTTCCTGACTCAGAAGACAAAAATAAACAGCGATGTGAAATGCTTCCTTACATTATCACTTCTCTATTTGAACCTAGAATAAGGACCCTGAAGAGGAACAGAGTGTAATTGCAGTGTCCACAGAAAAGAAATAGTAATGAAAACAGAGCAGGGAGAATTGGCAGAGAGGAGGCAGAGCTGAACAAGGATTTATTACCCCAGCACTTAGTGCTCAGGCTGACAGGTGTCTCAGGAATGCAATAGCTGGATTTTATTATTTGGTGCTCATAGCACAGAAGTGCTCGGGGTGAGGGGAGGGCAGAACTGCTGATGTGTGGCTCCTGAGGCTCCAGGACTTGGGGAGCAGATAATTCCTCCCCTATCCCAGGCTCTAACGTGGGGATGGCTCTGCAGGAAAGGATCCCTCTGAGCATTGCTGCTTCAGAAACCTCTTCTGCAAACCAGCTCCTCGTGAGGCGGGCAGAGTTCCCCAAAGCCAGCCTTCCCACATTCCTGATGCCTTAGGATTTTAGCTTTTCCATTTTTCATTCATCTGTAACCCTGCAATTCTTTAGTGTATAAATTCCACACACAGTGCCAGCTGCTGCTTCCCCATTTTGGTCAGACACAGCAATTCCTCTCCAGGCCTGGGAATCAAGGACACCTCACTGCCTCAGGCCCCCAGAGATGGAAACAAAAGTGACTTGAGCAGGAGCAAACTTGGGGTAAATGACTTCATTACCTGGAGCTGTAATTGGAAAATTAATCCCCAATATGCAAATGAACCAAACTTATAAAAGTGTGAAAACCCTGTGACCCATCATCCATTTTTGGGTGCAGCCCCTGGGGGGCTTCATCTGCATGAAACGTCCCTGAAGGCCCTTCAATAAATGGAAATTATTTTGATTCTCCTCATTTTGTTTGGCCTCTGTTTTTAGGTAGCCCCATAAAGGCATCTTTTGGGGTGGTATGATCAAAAATCCCAGCACCAAGGCAGGGTTCCTCCTGCAGAAGGAGCTCTCTTTACTCTGCTTCCTTCCTTCCTTCCTTCCTTCCTTGGTGGGTCCAACACTGCACGACTCCCATCTGCAGGGCTCTTCCCAGAACTATTGATGCTGAATGAATATTGTCTTTATTTCTTTTGTATATTCTCTCTCCACACTTATATTTGTAGCTCTGTAGCCTATTATTCATGGCTAGTTTTCCCTACCTTTATGCTGCCCTGATAGGCAAAAAGACAAAACATAGTCCAAGGCTGAAAAATAGCTCTTTGAGACACATTTTTATAAACAAACAAACAAAAATATAAATATAAATATAAATATAAATATAAATATAAATATAAATATAAATATAAATATAAATATAAATATAAATATAAATATAAATATAAATATAAATATAAATATAAATATAAATATAAATGTAAATGTAAATATAAATGTAAATATAAATATAAATATAAATATAAATATAAATATAAATATAAATATAAATATAAATATAAATATAAATAATATAACATTTTTATTAATAAAGTTTAGTTTCCTCTAAAAAAGTTTTTGTTTCTGGGGGGAGTGGGAGGATTTAGAGAGGGGGAAAATACTTCACCTCTTATATCTCTAACTGGTGTTTTTTGTCAATTATGCTAATTTGCTAAACTTATAAAACTGTATTCACCCCGTGGGAGGGGGTGGGAATTTTGTGGACATTTTCCATGTCTGCCCCTGGAGGCCTCCAACAAAAACCAGCATTTATATTCCCTCCTGCACTAATATTATCTCCAGAGCGTGTTGTTTTATTTTGAGGTTCTTTAAGGCATCACTGTGGCTGTGCTGGCTGCCCTGTAAGCAAAAACTTCTTTATTCCTCCTGACCCAACGCATCCATCCCAGCTTGGCAGCAGGAAAACACGGCTGGAGAGTTTTTTGTCACCCCTCCATGCAGAGAACCCCCTGGGCAGGCAGGATGGTGCATTCCCAGCTTCAGGAGAAGCAGGAGCTGCTCCATCCCTGCTCTGACCCTTGGGAAAAGGAGTGGGAAGTTCCTGAGTCTCCTCCTCGGGCAGCTCTGTGGCATTCCCAGCAAGGCTGGTGCTTTGGTCCCTGCTGCCAGGGGAGAGTGCAGGTGGGATTCACTCCCCCACACCTCAGCCCAGGGCTGCAGAGGCTCCTGCAGTGGGATTTGGCTGCCACAGCCACAGGACACTCGGCTGGGACAGGGGACTCGGCCAGCCTGGGAGCAGCAAACCCTGAGCCACCCCCAGCACCACCGGTTCAGCAGGCAGGGAGAAAATCTCTCTGGAAAGCAGCCCCTGGGGGATTTTATTCTGAAGGGGAGAGGTGCAGGAGCTGGCTGAGCATCAGGTGCTGTATGGAGGCACTTTGGGATGCCCCAGAAATAGCACTGGAGGCAGCAGTGCTTGGAGGGAAGCAAAACTGCAGCAGGGACAGTCCAAGGACGTGAGGGAGGACAGGCTGGGAGGAAAAAGCAGTATTTTGTTTATTACACAGATAGCACAGCTGGGGAAAAGAAGCCAAGCTTTCCAGTCTATAAACTCTCCTTGGGATGTGGTGCTGTAAACTTCAGGCTTGGAGCTGAGAAATGGTCTAGGGTAAGTCTGTTCATGAGGCAGTCAGAAGGCAAAAGCTTCCAGCTCCCAGCAAAGTGGCAACTGGCTTGAAAGGACAAAGGTGCTTCTTGGGATTTTGTGAAGAATAGGAGACAAAATAGTATTGCTGAACTTATCCAGAAAAAAATAACCAGAAATAAAAAGAAAAAATATAAATATAAAATATATTTTATAAAATATAAAATAAAGTATATATTATATATTTTATATATATTTTATAAAATATAAAAATAAAATAATAACCAGAAATAAAAACAAAAATAAAAATATAATTTTATATAAATATATAAAAATATTTTTATATAATAAAAATATATATTTATATATATTTTATAAAATATAAAAATAAAAAATAACCATAAATAAAACAAAAATGAAAATATAATTTTATATAAATATATAAAATATTTTTATAAAATAAAATATATATTATATATGTTTATATATATTTTATAAAATATAAAAAAAAATAATAACCAGAAATACAAACGAAACCAGGCAGCAGTCTGGTTTTAAAAAAGATACAGAAATCAGTATAACATAGAAAACTCCTCTGAAGTCAACACACAATTTTCTCAGTGGATGCAGGCTGTACACTTGCCCCAGAATCCTGGGAGCAATAAGTCCATGGTCTGACCCCAGCTCAGCCATGCATCAGCCCAGCCCTGCACTGGAAATGACCATAACTCACCAGCCCATCTCCCAGCATCCAAAGGAAGCTGCTTAGGCTCCTCTTATGATTTCTCTTTGCTACAGTGAATTTTTCACCATCTATGGCTGACTGTAATCCCCAGTTTGCCTGTAAAACCAGCCTTCGCCTTCTTACTGCCTTATTACACCCAGCATAAATCAGGAGGGGTGGCGAGACAGGATTGATAAGGAGGATTTATTATGCTTGAATAACCATCTATAACCACTCATTGCTGAGTGACTCCCCCTCCCTCCTCTGGAGAGCAGCTGCTGACAGAATGGAGTCCTTGTCAAGTGTGAACACTCAATCAGCTGGGACTGGGGAGCCTCACTCATCCTCCTTGTGGGGAGAGGGTTGGGCTCACCTGGCCCTGGCTGTCACAGGGTGCTCTGGGTTGGAGGGGACCTTTAGGATCCCCTCATTCCAACCCCCCACCGAGAGCAGGAACACCTTCCACTGGAGCAGGTTGCTCAGAGCTCCATCCAACCTGCCCTTGGACGCTCCCAGGGATGGCAGTGTTACAAAGGGAAGCATCTCTAAGCAACTTTCCCAGTCCTGGAGATGTGGAGACGTTAGATTTATCGGTGAATAAGCCCTGAGGTGGGGCCCTGTCACCACAGATATCCCAGGTAAGGAGCAGAGAGATGTGCAGAGTTGCCTGCTTGGGGTCAGGATGCTCCAGGGCACGTCATGTGCTGGCCATGAGGAGCTCAGGGTGGCCACAAGCTGCATTTCACCTCCAGCAGCCTCTCCTCTCCCTTTGGGGCTGCCATGCAGGCAGTGCATGGTTTGCATGCCATGAAAAACAACCCCCAGGGAGGTCAGCATCCCACTGGGAACACCACTGCCTGTCTGCTGGGATCAGCAGGCTACTGGGTGGAAAATTCAGGGTGGAAATCAAGTCCAGGTGTCACAGGTCTCCTTCAGAGAGGAGGTCAGCGTTTGGTGCTTTTTACAGCAGAATTTTTACAGAATTATTGCTGGGGAGCTGGGTGACATTTTCCTTCCCTCACTAAGTTTAGAGGGTAATTGTTGTGCTGCTTGTTTGGGCATTTTGCAGTCCTGCTGTCTGGGGACCTCATTTGCGTAATTTTTTCGGGTCCTGGCTAATAATGACGTCACGTAAAACCAATTTATTCTGCCGGACTGAGAGTGGGCTTCGTCGTCATGGTAACTTTTGATTTGGAGGCTTGCAGGAAGGAGACAGGTAAGTGCCTGAAATTGCCATATTTCAGCATGGTTTCAAATGCCTCGGACGTCTGAGGCCCATTTTCCATAAATGAAATTTCAAGCCTTGTTGAAGTACTTTGTAAACAAAATTCATTTATCGCCTGAAGAAAATGGAGGGAAATTTAGTTGCAGAAAATACTTTTAGAAAAAAATTAAGGTTTCATGAAGCACTCTATAAAATAATGGGAGTTAAACACAAGCAGAATGTGCTAATGCTGCTTTGCTCCCCAAACCCAGACCTGGAGAGAAGTGATCCTTTCCCTGTGAGGAGACAAAGTCCAGTAAGGCAATTTTCATGTTGGGGGAGGGAATGAAGAGGGACAGAAGCAGCTCTGATGGCAGCAATTTCTAATTAGTTTCAAATGCATCCCCCACAAGTGTGCTGTGCTCTACCTAGTCTGAATCAATGAGCCTCTCTGCTCCCAAAATTTGGGTCAATGTGTACTATATTAGTGAAAATACTCTGGAAGCCGAGATATTCATTCAGAGCTGGAGATCAACATGCTTGTTTGGAGCTGTGATTATGAGTGCTTGTGGCTTCTCTGGAAATCAGACAGGAATGATGATTCCCTCTGGATACAAGTTAGTCTGGGCTGGGGTTGTGGGGGGATGTTTCCAGAAAGGAAGCCCTGGGCTTCTGAAGAAAGATTCCCTGTTTGGAGAGGCTGTGTAAAATCAGCAGAAGCTGATCTCCTCTCCAAGAAAGGAAAGGAGCTGATTTCCTTTCCAAGACAAGCTCAGCCTGGACCCAAAGGCATCCCACAAAAGGCAACACACAGAATTTGGCATCTGGATCCAGCCAATGCTCTGGTTCTTTGATTGTGTAGCTCCCCAAACACTGTGCAAGGGGACATGCAAGGCCTGGGAGCACAGCTGTTTGGCCAGTGACACTGTGAAAGGAGAACCTGGTGCATTGTTGTTACCAGGATCTGGACTGCAGCCTTTATCCAAGGCTATATCTGTGTAGATACATCATGGATATAATTTATATGTTCCCCTGAAGTGCTGTGTCTCCTCCTTTGCTTGGAACAGGGTGGCCACTTGGGGGAACTTCCCTCCAAAGCTAAAACAGCCTCCTGGCACTTAAACTGTTGCACAGAAAACATCATTTTCTTCAAGGCAGGTGATAAAAGAAACTGTTTAAGCTCAGCTGCAACTGGGGGTTTGGGAAGGGAGGGAAAGGGGATGGATAATGGGAGGAAATTAATTGTTCAAAGGGCTTGGAGCACGCTGGTGTGGTGGAAAGTGATCCTGGTGGGTCTAGATGGTCTCTGAGGTCCCCTCCAACCCAAACCATTCTGTGACTTTATGAAACCCAGCTGGGGGTGCAGAAATGCCCAGCCCAGGTGCAGCTTGCTGAGCTGCTGCAGGAGGCAGAGGGGTATCTGGAGAGGATTGCTGCTGGTGCAGGGATGGGCAGAGCTGGAACTGTCCTGGGCTGCTCCAGGCTTCAGCATCCTCAAAGCCCTTCCTGGGAATTGCACCGGCCCTGGCAAAGGAGAGAGATCCCCCCAGCAGGAGGGAGTGTGGTGGTGAGGAGGGAGCTCAGAGCAGCAAACTGGGGCTGTGCTTCTTGGGCTCACAAGGAGCTGGTCCCTGGTGTACAGAGGAAGTGCCTGAAATAGAAACATTTTGGAAAAAGAGGGAAAGGAGGGGGTTTGAGTGGCTCCAGCCCTTCTCCATGTGATTTTTCTCAAACCTTCAGAGCACTTGCTGCTTCTTTTGGTGGCAGAAGCTATTCAGGGAATTTGAACTGAATTTTTGCACCACTTTAGGTGCCTAGAAATTGCATTTAATTAAAGGAAATAAGTCGTTTGCTGAAAACATGTTGTCCTGCTATGCAAAGGAGTAAATGAAGGTATTCCTAAAATTAACCCAACGTCAGTGCAAGTGTTTGCTGGGCTCCCAGTCTGCAGGCACCAAACTGGGAGAGCCCAAAGCCTTATCTAAAGAGTGTCTGATTTCTGACAGCACTCAAACAGCACATCAGATGCTTTCTGTGAGCCTGGGCTCTCTTTCCCTCTCATGCATCTCACAGATCCTCAGCAGAGCACTCTCCCAGCCCCCAGCAGTCTGTGGCCCTTGCCTGCAGGAGCCACATCCTTGTGTTTAATTATGTTAAATTATCTTTCCAGAGAGAGTGGTCCAGCACTGGAACAGCCTTCCTGGGGAGCTGGTGGGTGCCCCAAGCCTGCCAGTGTTTGAGAGTTGTTTGGACAATGCCCTGAATAATTATTTTCACTTTTGGTCAGCCTCAAAGTGGAGTTGGACTAAAAGATCATTGTTGGTCCCTTTGGACTGAAAATCTCTGATTATAATAACTCTTGATGGATTGTTCTGTGATTTGGTCTTGAACTCATCTCTGGCCAAAGAAAGGAGTTTCTTGTTTGAATTGTGGAATAAAGCCCCCAGTTTATTTTGGTTTGGGGGCTATGGTTTTCCCTCCCATTTGATGTCTCTGTGCATGCTTTCATTACAAGAGAAGTTCAACCTTTGCTTCTCACACAAAAATGCACTATTTTAAAGAATCACAGAATGGTTTGGGTTGGGAGGGACCTGAAAGGTCACCTCGTGTCAATCCCTGTGGGCAGGGACACCTTCCACTAGGCCAATATCTCAATATCTTCAATTTCTCAGCCATGGGGGCTGAGGGAGCCAAGGCTGTGGCATCCCAGCCAAAAAAAAATCCCCAGGGCAGGAGCTGAGTGTAGCCCCAGCTCTGGGGAGAGCTCAGCCCTCCCCTGGCTCTGATGGGCTGCAGAGTCACAGCCTGTGCACTCCAGGGCTTCCTCACCTCCTGGGAAGAGCTCCAGGATATCAGAGCTGGATTTGGGCATTTCTGTGTTTTGTAGGTGATGCCTGGAGAAGGCTGACCTAGAACAGAGGCTGGACAGAGTTAAGAACAAAGCAGGGATTTATTGAAAGACCTTAAAGGACACACCTTGGGTGCTACAAGAGCCTGGGACACACCAGGGCTACCCCAAGATGGACCTAAAAATGGTCACAAAATGGATGAGTGGTCACAAGGTCTCACATTTTTATAGTTTTGGTCCATTTGCATATCGGGGTTAATTGTCCAGTCATTGCTTCAGGGTATGAAGTCCCATCCTTTGTGTTTCCTCTCTTCAGCCCAGCGTTGTTTCTGCTTTTGGGCCTGAAACTTGTAACGATTGTTCTCGGTACCAAGCTGGAAAAGGAATTGTTTTGTCTACTACTCTGTGAAGAGAGCTCACTGACACTGAATATGAAGCTCAAAACTACACCTAGGCAGTGCAGAATCTGAAAAATATGAAAGCTAAAACTTAGGGCATGATAGGAGCCTGCTGAAAGGGAATTGCCACCCGACAGGACGAGGTTTCTGCAGCTGGGGGACAGATGAGAGATACAGAGGGGCAGTGGCAGTGCCTGGAGGTGCTGTCTCTCTGCCCTGAGCCAGCTCCCCTGCTCTGCTGGGGCTGCTGCTGATGCTGTCACACTTCTGCTGAGGCTTTTCCCCCTCTCTTTGCCCTTGCTCTGCTCAGCTGGGGCTCTCCAAGCTCAAGCTGAAGGACTTCCCTTGTCCTGCTCTGCACTGCTGCCTGCCAGTCATGCCCAGCTCCCATGCAGGGGGTTCTAAAGATGTAGATAAATATTTCTTGGGAGCAGAGTTCACTTTATTAGTGATCAGCACAGCTTTTCAGGGACAAAACATGGATTTAGAGCTTAATCCCCAGCTCCTGCTGTGTTGCAAGCTCTCTCTAAAACCTTTATGGATACAAGGCCGTTCTGGAGTTTCAAAGTTAAACAATCCCTCTCTCCCCTGCACGTGAACACCAGGAGGATTAGAGAATCAAAGCCCCAGTTGTGAATATATTCTGGTTCTCAGGTGCCTCCCTGCCTTGAACCTGCCCGTGTGGCATGACTCCAAATCTTCCCAGCTTCTTTCCTGGCCAGGGAAACCAAAACAATCACAACCCTCCTGATGCATGAATGTGCTGTCAACAAAAGGGATGGTGAATTTTAGCATATTTAGCATAAATAAATATTAATTTGGGGTTTTTTGGGGGGAAGACTTTCATTTATTCACCATCTGCGATTCTGCTGATTAAAAAATCGTCCTGTCATCTGATCCAAGACAGCGAAGGTCTGGCTGGGGCTTGGCTGGCTCACTCTGTGGCACAGAGATCACTTAGGAGGCACATGAACCCCATGGTTAATTTGTGCCTGACATGCTGAAAATGGATCATCAAAAGGATCAGGCAAAGAGATAAAAATTTGCCAGGGAGAATTCAACAAGCACAGTCAGACCCCAGGGCAGGGTTCATGTCCCCTTTAGAAGTGGGGGTTCAGATCAGCAAAGACCTTGCTTGGAATTGCACTTTCCTGGCCTTGCCTGAAGTTCTGGAAATATCCTCCAAAGACAATAATTTGATGTTGGAGGTGGGGAGGTGAGGGGGAAACACAAAAGGTGACCAGTAAAGTAAATGTGCAAGGAAATAAAAATCAGTGGACAAAAGGAGTTCGCTCTGCCAGCAGTCAAACCATTCAGGCAGCCACAATAGCTGCTCCCTCCTCATCCTGTGCACCCCAGCCCTGTGAATTTGTGGTTATTATCTCACCTGGAGCAGATTGGTGTTGCCAAACAAAAGCCCAGGTAGCTTTGCTTTGCCGTGTGCTCATGGGCAGAGGGAAGCTGTCACCTGCCCCTCGCTGCCTGCCGCTCTCGTTGTCCTTGCTCCGCTTTGCTCCCACGGAACAAACACCTGAATGGTGGCAGACGGTAAATTAAGGGCTTGAAAAGCTGTTAGAACAATTGTGCAGCGAGGCCCAGCGCAGGGGGAGGGCTGAGGGGTCGCTCCTTCGAGGGCTGGAGGGCTCTGGGTTTCGGGGAGCTTTGGCTGGCGGTGCAGCGGGGACAGAGCTGCAGAAAGGCAGCAGCGGTGCTGGTGGCTGCTGCCATCAGCTGTCCTGTGACTGGCTGCCCAGATAAGAGAACCTGACAGCAAAGGCTTTTCTGGCTCCACTTCTCCATCCTGAGCTGCCGTGGGAAGCAAATCCCAGCCCTGCCAAGGGAGAGCGGGGAGTGAGAGCCTGGAAAACAAATAGATGAGAGGACGAGGGTAACTCATGAGAGCTGACTGAAACATGGAGGGTTCTGGAAAGGGAAGAAGTGTCCCTGCTCCTGCTCCTTTCCTTGGCATCTCCTCTGGGAAGATGGGAAAAGAGGCACAGCAAGAACCTGGCTTTACCTGCCGTGGCCTCTTCTAAAATGTGCTGTTACTTTGCAGACCTCCTGCCTTATTTTCTTGGGAAGGAAATTTCTGAGGAGGACAATGGCTGCTGAGAGCAGTGCAGAGTTCCTTGGTGCTAAGGGCACATGCTGGAGATAAGGATTATTCCTTCCATTACACGGCTGGGGAGCTGAGCACTGAGAAATCCCCCGCAGGCTCCAATCAAGACAGTTCAGAGCTGCAAACAGCCCTAGACCACGACATTTCTCAATGGAAAATGCTGCTTCTCATGATGGGATGAGAGGCTGAAAATCTCTAGGGCACCTGGATGGCAAGAAATAGCAGTGTGGAGGGGGAGAACAGAAAAACCCAGAGAGTCAAGTCGCTGTCATTTATTTAATGATGTGCTGGGAGGCTGAGTGGTCCATAGGTTTCCCTTCTGTGCTACTATTCCCAGAGCACTCTGTTTATTCTTTTTAGCCCAGGTTTGGAGAAAAGCTTTTACTTCCCCAAAATCAGACTCGGTGTCAATGTAAAATGAGATCATTACTTTCTTGCTGGCAGAGTGGTGTGAAACAATGGTGACTCAAAAAATAGTAATCTCTATAAAACCAAGGTCTGGGCTGGCTTGGCAGGTGTTATTTATTTTTCCTAGCAGAGGGAACAAGAAACTGTAGCTGGAATCTCCAGTTGGCTTCCCGAGATATTACTGTGACATTTTAATGATCTAATTCCCCTCAAAGGTGGCATTTTCGCTTGTTCCCCTGACCTATCACTGTACATTCATTGTGAAACAAACTGTCTGCTAGCAGCCCTGACATCTCAGGCTCAGAGGAAAATAAAAGAACCATCTGAGAGTGCAGTGCAGTGAATGGACTCTTCCCCCTGTACGTCCTTATGAGCCCATGGGCTCTCTGGGACCATCAGTGCTGCTCACCTTGGCAGAGGCTGTGACCTGTGGGATCTTCCTGGCCCATGAACGCTCTGTTCCACCCATTAACACATGGCTGAAGCTCTTGTTCATGCTGTGAGACCCTTTTCTCCTCTGCCTGCCTTGTTTGGAGGAGTCACAGCGGGCAGAAGTGCTGTCTGTGACAGGCATGGCTTGCACGAGGTGACCTGCAGAGGATGTGGCTTTCCAGGGTGCCCTGCCCCACAGCCAGGCTCTCCCTTCACCCTCCGGAGGAAAACTGGTTCATGCTGGTGTGAAATGCGTGCAATGAATAACACAACTACAGCAAAATAGTTTATGTAAAGCACTGATGTGGGAGAAGTTTCATAAGAGGTTTCATACCTCAAAAAGGCCTTTTGTCAAAAATAGAAGCATTTTCTGTAAGGGGGGGGGAAAAAAAAATTAAAAAAATCAAGTTTCTTGCACAGTCTTCCTGTCGTGCTAGCTGCCATGGAGACCTCCTTTCCTCCCAGAGTGCAAGATGCTGCTCCAGTCCTTTTATGAGCAGGACAGAGAGCACAGGCAGCCCTGTGGGGAGTGACAGGGCTGGGGACACCAGCTGCCACCCACTGGGGAACCGTCCTGGTGGGGGCTGAGCTCTCTGCCTGAGATGTTCCGAGGGGGCACGAGGTGCTGGGTGAGCCCTGCCTGGTGGGACACAGCCCAGGGAGGGGTGAGCTGCCAGTGTCACCTGGGAGGGGGCAGAGAGGAGAAACTGGCTGGGAAATCGTGTGGGGAAACATCCCCCTCTGCCAGGAGCCTGGGACAGACCAAAGCTCAGAGTGCACATGCTGCAGGTGCTGCAGGTGCTGCTGGTGCTGCAGGTGCTGCAGGTGCTGCAGGTGCTGCAGGTGCTGAAGGTGCTGCTGGTGCTGCAGGTGCTGAAGGTGCTGCAGGTGCTGCTGGTACTGCAGGTAAATCTGACATTCCTCTGGGGAGGAAACAGGGATGCAGCAAAACCCCAAAGAGGCAACAAATCTGCGCTCCAGCTTCAGAGGGGCAGAGCAGCTACAGGGACAAGAATGCAGGCAGGGAAACCAGGCCATGGAAGTCAATGCAAATGACTTTGATCACGGAGTTTCAAGCCCATTTGCTCTGTAGGAAGCACGGCTGTCAGCAGGGATAGGCAGTGAGAGGGGTGGGATCTCACAGCTTTGTGAGATGAAATGAAGAATGTGGCAGATGCTTTTTTTTTCCCCTCCCCTAGCTTCTGAGGGCCCTTAGCATCACTTTGGGGGCCGATTTCAAGCTCCAGCTCCATGCTTCTCTGTCGAGCTAAGTGGCAGCACCCTGGGTAGTGCTGGTATTGCTCCTGCAGGGCAAAGGCATGGACTCCAGACCGGACTGGGGATGGAGCACATGGTTTTGGGCAGGCTTGGAGCACAGGAAACCCCAAGAATGCCCCTGGGAGGTGCCTGGTGAAGCAGCAGAGCCCCTCCAGGAGCCACAGGCAGCAGTATGGGAAGGGAGGGTGGTACCTGCACAGGGCTCTGCGCCCGCCCTGGGGAGCGCTCCAAAGAGGAAAAGCTCCAGTTATGTCACTCATCATTTCTAGGCATTTTTAAAAAGAAATCCCTCTGGGGCAGAGGCTCTGTTTTCATTCAGAGCCACACATGATGGGATGTGTGCCTTTGCTCTAGTTTCTGAGCACCACTGTTGCTGTAGGTTAATTATCATTAGTAATTAATCATCACCACCCACAGAAAGGCTTTTCCCTGCTGGTCAGGAGTCACACAGAGCATTAACAGCTTCCCCCCCACCCCGCAAAAGCAGGTCCAGTTTGATTCAGGGGCTCTTCTGGCCTTGGCTGCTCCTCACAGCCCCTTGAAAGGTGGTCGAGGGGAGCCTGGGTTGTTGTCCTGCCTGGTAACTTTTTCTTTTTTAACACACTTTAAATATGGGTAGCTAAATTCTCTCCATGAGAAATGTTGCACAGATTCTCCTAGACTAAGTCTTGATGACTTTTTCCTTCTTTTAATAAGTTTCTGATGAATTGAAACAGCTGAAAAAAAAAAAAAATCTGATGATGCATCCAGTGGCAACACATCAGTTTTCAAAGACATAGCTGAAAAAAACCCCAAGCAACTGTAGCTACTGCTTTCACCACAATTGAAAAATAAAACCAGGATAAAGCCAAGAGAAGGAAGTGGCATCAGGATGTTTCTGCTGGGGAAGGAGAGACCCCAGGAGACCCAGTGCCCTTGCTGTCACGCAGCCATGGGCACAGCCATGAGCTGTCTCCCCTGGCAGAGGGATGTCAGCATTGTGGCCTCTCCACAGCACTCTGGGGCTGATTTATTTTTGCCCTCGCAGATCCAGCCGCCAAGATCCTAAAACAGGTCAGGCATATGGGACCACGGCATGAGCAAACTTGGCTGGCTCGAGCTCAAATTTATAAGGAACTCAGTTGCCTTTTTTATCTCTTTTTTTTTTCTTACCCCCCCTCTTCCAACTCCAACCAAATCCCAAACATAAATTATGGCAACCAGGCTCTTCCTGGTGCCTGCAGCTGCTCAGCAAAATTGACTTTTCCGTCAGCGCTGCCGCTCGGAGCACAAACCTGGCAGCTGAGCACCGGACCCAGTTGGAGCCCAGCTTTTCCCATTCAACAAAAGTTCAGCCAGCTCGGAGCATTTCAGACTCAGCGAATTATTTTCTGACAAAACCGTGGGTTTCTTGGGAAATTTCCGGCTGGCTCTAATTGGGACAGCTGTTAAGGCGGCAGTTTTCACAAGAACCAAGAGTCGCTTTCAGATGAGCACAGCTCTTAAAACGGCTGCTGCTTTGATAGCTGCTCGTTGCCTTTCTTGTCTGATTATTGGGCTTAGTATCTCCCTGCAAGCTTAAAAAAAAAATAAAAAAAAAAATGAAATCCACTTTGCCTGTCTCATCTTTCTCTTCTCTTCACCCAGTATTATCTCCTGCCCCTCCTCCTACTTCAGGGAGACTCTGTCAGTTTGAATTTGACCCTAAATCTGAGCTTTGCAAAAATTAACGTGTAGAGCATTTCAGATTAAGAGAATTTCTTTCTCTCTCTTTATTTTTTAGCCCCCCCAGGGTTCACAAACGCTGTTGGGAAGTGAAAGTAAACATTTGCCTTGTTGCTTTAACATGGGAGATCTTGCCAAGAGAATTAACGGGGCCTGTCTCCACGAAGGGAGAAAACTCATTTCCTTCTGATGGGGGTACTGAGAGACTCACTGGCTTTCAGTAATGACTTTGTTTTTAATTTAATTGTTTTTCTTTCCTAATCCCACATACATTTTTGCCATTTAGCAAGGAAGTTGAATAAAGCATATGAAGGTTCCTAAATAGCTAATTCAGCCCCAGAGTCTGTGAGCTGGAAATTTTATGTCCTTAGGGAGCCTTGAGGGTTTGATGAAAGCTCTTGATAAATCCAGATTGAATCTTGCTCTGATCTGCTGGGAATTCCCACCAAGCCCACCTTGCTCCCCACATGGCAATGGGAAGTCCTGGAGCCCCAGAAGCCCCAGTTTGTTTTTATTTTTATTTGCAGATAGGAAAATTGCTTTGGAGCAAAGTGAGGAATGGATTAAATTTGGTTCATATTGAATCAATTTTTTTTTTTTTAATATGGCTTTCCAGTGAAAGAGGAAAAATGAAAAAAATTCATCTTGTCATTTCAGTATGTTGTTCAAACCAAAACAGTGGTCTTTTTCTATTCTTTTATTTAAATAAAGTTAAGTTTTAAATGAACAATGGTGTGCTGAAGTGGAAAAACTTGAAACATTTAATTTAGAACACAGATCAATGAAACATTTTGGCATTCTTAAGCAAAGCATTTTATTTCAAAACAGGTAGGAAAAAAGTATTTTGATTGCAACGGGTTTTGCTTGGAGTGTGGTTTTGTTTGTTTTTCTTCTCATTTAAACTAATTTGCCAAATCCTGCCTATATTTGTCAATTAATTTGACGCCCCAGGACTCTGCTGTGCACCAGATTTGCGGTTCAATTGAAATGAAAAAATCTCAGCACGCAAATCATGTGTATACAGGGAGCTAATGAAGGTCCCCTGACTTCTGGGTGCTGATGTGCAGGGTTTTTTCACTCGTGCCTCCTGCCAATCCCCATGGGCAGCTCTGCTGTGCTCATAACTTGGGAAAACACGCACTGCCAGTGCAAAACTCTGGTTTTCCTCACCAGAAAAGGTGCCCAGGACCTCTGGAATTCACACCCTGCCTCCAGCTGCCAACCAGCCCCACCCCTGGGTGCCAGAGGGAAGGAATTTAAATCAAGAGAAGTTTATATTTAGAGCTGGGGGTTGCTCCTTCATCAGATTTCGCTGCCTTTAAGTAGGTCAGGCGGGAGACCCGAGATATCCGAGTCCCCTTCAAAGGCATCCGTCCGTCACTTATTATTCCAGGCATTTCCCTTTCACTCTGCCTTCCCTTCACAGCCCTTTGTCGCTGCTGCTGGGCTGTGCTGGCTCTCTGTCCTTCCCAACACTCCATCCTTTCATTGCTGTCCCCACTCCTCCTCCCTGCTGGCTCTGGGACAGCCCTGGGGACAGCACGGTGTCACCAAGGCCGCAGCTCTGGGCCACAGCCAGGCAGGCCTGAGGGGAGCCTGGGGGCTCCTCACAGCACCCCGTGTGGGGCCTGGGCACCCGTGGGCTCCCATAAAACCAGCAGAGGTGCCAGTAAAAACACCCAAAAGGCAAAAGGATTCCTCTTTAACCCTATTCTAGTATAGAGAATTTCCTGCCCTGATCAGCCTGAGAGCACCTGCCTGCTCTCCCCAGCAGCCCTGGCACTCAGGGACCCATTCCAGCCAGTTTTCCCCGTAATCAATGCTGCTAATAAAGGCTCTGGGCACATCCAGGGCTCTTCCTGCACGTTCCTGGGCTGCCACACAAACAAACGCAGGCGAGGAGAAAGTGGGGTGCTGTCACGGGGCTCGGGGATGCAGCAGCCTGTCACCTTCATTACCCAAAAGGGCTGAAATCCCCTCCTCCAGCACGGGCAGCTCTGACAGGGGCGAGGGGATGGCGCTGGAGCAGCCCCCGAGGCTGCTCCTCCAGCAAACACTTCAGAATGCATCACGTTGTGTCTGCCCAGCTGACTGGGGTTATTTGAGTGCTCGTAATTACAGATTTTTGCAGGGTGGTGGCAAGGAGCTGGCACGTGGAGGAAAAGGGGCTTGGCTGATGATGGGCAGGTCAGCAGTGGCCAGGCTGAACCGGGGCTGGGGATGGACCAGACCCTCCTGAGGGTCACCCCAACACACCAGCCAAAACCACCATCCAGTCATCCCCACCTGGAATTTTTTTGAGCCATATCCTTTGCTCACTCCCAGTCTATTATGTTTTTCAACTCTCAGTGGAATTACTTTTTTTTTTTTTAAACTCAAGGCCTCCTTCAAGCTGATCACAAGGGAATGCTGAGTGCTTGTTTTTTAATATTCTGACAGGTGCTATTTTGCTATTTGCTTGTGATGATTCAGGACATTTGCATGTCTTTGTCCTTAATTAAAAAGCACTTCACCCTTGCTGCAGGGGTATGGAAGATTTCTCTTGATCTATTCATTTTGGGGGACTTTTAATCAACATATCCACTCTGTAGATGCGGGTGCCTTTCTGAGAGGGGGTGAAGCAGTGTGGAGAGCTGCGTGGGTGTAATTATGGCTTACTCTATTTTTTTTGGGGGGGGGGAGAGAGGAGGGTGATTTTTACTGCAGTTGAAAGGCATTTTCTAACATCCTGCTGGAAGACAGGAGTCCCCTGTCCACCAAGCACATGGGCAATGACAAAGGTAAAATTTGCTGCAAAGGCTGGAGCTGGCAGAGCTGCCTGGGGAGTCAGCAGTCTCTGCCTCCCTGACACGGGCTCTGGCCAGGAGCCTGCAGACAGACTGTCCCCCAGCCTGCAGCACCTTCTTTACACCCCACCCAACCTGCACAGACAGCATCTGGCTCAGCTCATCTCCATCTCTGCCC
This sequence comes from Poecile atricapillus, assembly GCF_030490865.1. NCBI lineage: Eukaryota > Metazoa > Chordata > Aves > Passeriformes > Paridae > Poecile > Poecile atricapillus. Next base: position 3,855,228 of record NC_081260.1, read on the forward strand.
TCCAAACCCCCGGGGCTGGGCACAGAGGGGTTTGTGCCCCTTTTTCTCCATTTGGAGCATGCCATGGATGATTCTTGTTCTCCTCCAAACACAAGCACTTTTTGCAAGGTGAAAAGGCAGCACCTTTCACAGCCAGGCCTTTTTAAATGGCAGCACGTGCTGCTTTGGGCTGTCAGGGAGGCTAAAAGTGAGTTTGGAGGAAGGCATTCAGCAGCAGCAGCAGCAGCAGCAACAGCTCAGCCAGCAGTGACAAGTGCAGCCTGAAAGCAGCTCCTGCTGTAGGAACCTCCCAGGCCTTAGGGGAGGATATCAGGGCAGGGAAGACCCCTCCATGGGTGTCCCTTGTTTGGGATGAGAGGGTGCTGGTGTCGGGTTTCAGGGATGCAGAGGGGTGAGGCAGCCCCGGGAAGGGTGGCAGGAACAAGGTGCTGCTCTGCCCTGGCTCCTTGCCCTGATGATGGGACCCAGGCAGAGGCCAGCAGCCCGAGGTAACTCCTTTCATCCCCCCAGATTCTTTGCGGGTGTTCCCACTGACTGGATCACCCTTGCAGGTGGGGCAGTGGAAAGGGGATGCAGACCCACCTGGAGGGTGTCAGCCAGGAAAAAACACCCAGCCCCTCCTGTGCTTCTGCCCTGTCTGGCCCTCAGCCCCGTGGGGAAATGGGAACCAGGCTCTGCCTCGGGGACCTGAGCCTGGCAGGCAGAAGAGAGCCCAGGGAAGGGGTCAAACCCTGTGTGCTGAGATCCCATAACTGTTCTCTGATATTCCAGCCTTAACACTTCTGTGTCCTCCTAGAAAATACCAGACTGAAAAACAGCTCCAGCAAGGCTCAGTGTTTATCTGTTCTGCTTTTCCAGGCTGAGGAGCACAGGCTCGTGGGAACCTTTGAAGATTATTTCTCTTCAGTTTTCTGAAGAGACTTCAGCCTCCTCTTGAATCTTTTTATTTTGCCTCCTTTCAACGCATCGTCCCGATTTCTCTGAGACTTAACAGCAATGAACAAGATTAAGATTGGAGCTTAGAGAGTATTAGGAGACGATCTCTCCTTCCCTGACGTGCTGGCAATTGCCAGATCCTAGTGCCAGCATCCCTCTCTTGGAGAGGCTCTCCGTGTGAGGCGTTTCTGCTCCGTTGGCTCTGGGAGCGCAGGAGCTGCAGGGCAGCTCACGGTGTCGGCTCCTCTGCACTTCAGCTGCCTCTGATTGCTGCAGGCACAGGGGCTGCCATGGAGGGGGAAACCAGAGGGGAGAGGGGTGCTGGACACGGCAGCACTGGCTGTTGGTGGATGGGGTCTGGGTATCCACGCTTTTGGGTGGGAAGGAAGATCCTGGAGCTGGGGTACCTGTGTGCCCAGCAGCCACAGCAGCACAGCCCTGGGCAGCACAGGGTTGATCTAGGTCAGTGTTTCATCCTAGAGCTGAGGAACAGAGCAGTGCTGGCATTTCTCCATGAAGTCTTGCGAGCACGGACTGAGGAGCACCGGGGATGCAGTGCTGGGGGAAAGGTGCAAACGGCAGGACCAGCAATGGACAGAGAGCAGCTGGGTAGGGTCTGGGCTGGGGAGCAGCTCTGCCATGCACTCAGGCTGGCAGTGGGACAGCACCCTGATGGCAGGACCATGGAGGGCTCTCAGGAGAGGCAGTCCCATTGATTCCCCCATCTGGGAGTGGAACAGCAGCACTTGCTCCCTTCTCCCTGCATGAATGATGCTTTGGGGCAGGGGTGCAAGAGGATCTGCCTCTGCTGCAGGGAAGGAGCAGCGCTGCCCCTGCCCTGGGAGTGCTGGGGAGCCCCATGCTGGGTGGGCAAAGTGCCTCTGGGTCTGCCAAGCCTGCTCCCAGCTCCCTGCTGAGCTCTTGCTGATGAAGCCATGTTGGGGTGGCACTCAGGGCCACAGTCCCAAGCACTGCCTCCCTAAATAACAACAAAAAACAGCCCCTCCAAAACACATCCCTCGCTTTCAGGCATTTGAGAGGGAAAAGCGTTTCCCTCTCTTGCACAGGAGACACTGGAGCTTCACGCAGGAGGAAATGAAAGAGGCCTGGAAAATGTCTAAGAACTCCCAAGAAAGAAAGAGGCGTGAAAAAATGGGCTTGCTGCAGGCAACTGTCAGAGATCTTCAGAGTCAGACCCATCACAGACAGCAAGGAACAGCTCCTGGGACCCCAGATCAGGCAGCACCTGCAACAGGAGGGACTGTGCTCTGCCTCAGCTCAGGGAGGAAAGCTCCTTTCCCTGTTTTCTCCGCTTGTCAACAGTCCTGCTTTATCCTCAGGCTGACAAAATGTCAAACTGCCAGCAAACCGCAGAGCCGGGGCGAGAGGAGAGCGGAGCGCAGGGCTCGGATCAGCTGCAGGAGAGGGCTGTAATTGAACATCCACACTCGGACACAGATGAGCAATTCCCATTATTTACTGGTGTATAAACATTCCTGGGCCAGTGTAGAGAGAAGGCATTGAAATCCCCACGCCCCTGGGCAGAAATGCATACAGGCATTAACAACAAAAGGCAACTGTGCCTCCCTCTCTCCTTTGCTTACATCCTTTGGGGTCAGCAGGTGCTGATGTGGCTTCAAAAGTTCCCTCAGGGCTGCAGCAGAGGAAGGGCCAGCCAGAGTCACTGCTGGCCACAGGGATTTGATGGTCAGCACCACCTTCCACGTGTTGGCTCTGCTCTGAATCCCAGCCTGTCCTCTGGAGAGCCCCAAGTTTTACCCAGCTGTTGAGCAAAACCTGGCAGGATTCACTATGCCAAACACAGTTTGCATCCCAGTGACAGTTTTTGTTGGATCCATGACCTTCCTGGCTGCTTTTCCCCTTCCCTGAACCCTTGTGGCATGGGCTGACAAGGAGTAGTGTACCTCCATCCAGAAGCAGCCACATTTCTACAGTGAAGAGAAGCAGCTGTTCCTGTTCCCACAGCTGCATGTCCCCAAAGTTTGTGTCAGCAGTTGTACAGTATTTGAAATAAGGATGGGAGTTATTCTGGGGTCTAAACTACCAGCTCATGGTCTTGTGCTGGACGTATCATATCAGATGTAGAGATGGCATAGCCGTAAATTCCACTTGATAAAAGTATTGAAACACCTGGTGCTCGGTTTGCTGAGATTTCCCCTCCTTTTTGCTGCCAGTTCTCTTCCCCTTCCCAACCTTTCCCAGGTACATTTTCTCCTTTTGCATTTCAATCCCTAGGAGAACTGTAACATGTTAAGACCTGGGCTGGGGAGGGTTTTAGAAAAGCAGAGCCATAAAAGCGCAGGAAGTGGCACCTTTCCCATCCCCAGGGTGACAGCAAGAGCTCTTCTGACACACAGGATCAGATCACCTCGCATTTGGTGATTTCTTTCCACTGAGAAACTAATTTTGAGGAGGGACTGGCTGCAATGGAAGGAAAGTAGAGGCTCCTTCAGGCCTGACGCAGCAGCAGAGGATGGAGGTAAAGTTCTCGCTCCCGTCAACGCTCTCGTCACCCCCGGGACAGCTTGCACCAGCTCCTGCTATGGCCTGGGCTGTCCTCCCACACCCTTCACTCTCCTTGGAAAATATTCACGTCACATTTGTTCAGGCTCCAAACACATTTTTTTAATCTGTCAGCACTGCAGGTTCACTCCAGCACCTAAAAACCGAACTGTGCCCTGTCTGCTTCATCTATCATTGCTGTCCATAAAGGTGGGGAGGCAGAGCCCAGCTGAAGCTGTTATTGATGTCATGTGAGCCCAGATACAGCATCTGCTGCTGTGCCTGGCGAGCCTGAAAAAGACAAAACCTGAGTTATGTTGAACAAATGCCCTGGTAGAGTAAACAAATGTTTCTGCTGTGCAGGACATGCCCCAAGTCAGAGAACAGGGCCGAGTCTGGTGCAGGGTTTTTCATCCTCCAAGTTTTGCAGAGGGAGCCTGTAACCAGCTTCTCCTCAGTTGTGCCTGCCCACTCCCATCCAGGCCTGCCAGAGCTCCCATCCTCATGGGTGCTGCTGCAGGAGAGTGACCAGCCCCTGCCTTGTGCCACAGCACACAGCCCTGGCTGTGGGGAGAGGGCTTGGCCTGACCCTGCCTGTCCTGGGGGATGCTCTGGCTCGGTGACAGCTCAAGGACCAGTTCATTGCCAGGAGGACAGAGAGCATCAAGGACAGTGGCTCTAACTGTGCTCTGTCCTCAGCCGTATGACGTGGAGAGCGAGGGAGGAGGGGGAAGGCGAGCTCACCTCCGTGCAGCCCTTCAGAGCAGTCTGCTGCATGGCCCTGGCACTGCTGCCTGCCAATGCCCTGGCAGCTCCTTGTCCTGGAGTGCCCAGCTCTGCCAGCAGTGCTCTCAGTCCTGCCCTGCCCCTGCAGAGCCCCCCGGGATCTGTCTCTGCCTGGGCTCCTGCAGCACACGCTCCTCCACCCTCAGAGAGACATACCTGTCTGAGGGAGACTGTGCAAATGCCAAGGGCCTGAGCTTCCTCAGAAATGAGCTCCTGAACACCTTGGGACAGGGGACTTTTCCCCACTTGTATCAGTTTTCCCTCTGATGTAGCCTAGAAGAGCAGTCTCCTGAGGCAAGCAGTGGCCAGCCCTTTGCACGGGCAAGAGGAGGCAGAGCTCTTTATTTTTTGCCTCCTGCCTTCCCCTGCTGCTCCAGCCTGAGCCCCAAACACACCCTCAGCACAGGAGCAGGCAGCACACACCCCAAAAAGGGGCTCTGAGAGAGCACAGAGGGGTTTGGAAAGGGCTGCAGATGTGCCCAGGCTCATCTCTCCGAGAGCACTGCCATTCTTGCAAGGTTTGGGATCCTTGGTCCAGGGCTGGAATTGTCTCCTTGTCTCCCAGAGCTAAATCTTGCAGGAGGACTGCACAACCAAACCCTCATTTGCTGTGGCAGCTTGGCCCCCCAGGCTCTGGGCTCATGAGGACTCTGTAAATAATAGGTTTTATTAGTTTGCCGGTTAAACTGAAATACCAGAAGGGATAAAAAACATCTTGAATAAAACATTGCATCTCCTGTTTAAGTTTCAAATCCCATGACAGTAGACCTCAAAACAAATGTCTCTTCAAAGTGGAAAATAGGGTTTGCTCCCTCCCAAAACATAAGAGCAGGACATTTTGTCCTTCTCAGCGTTTGGACTGAGGATGGTTTTCCTGGTCAGAACCAATCATGGTGAATTTGAAATGGATTTCTCCCCAGCCAAGCTTGTGCTGCTGATAAATAAGGTGTTTGCTTGAAAAGCGGTGCCCTTGCTCTCCAACACCATCAACAGGCTTTGTTCTTATCCTTGGTTCCAGGGAAAGAGTCAGCACCAGCTACAAAATGAAACTCCTGGAAATGAAGAAGACCAAAGAGGAGAAGTGCTCCGAAGCTTCTGGTGCATAAAACTGCCTGGAAGGTGTCCCCAGAGCAGCCTCCTGAGGGGATGCTGTGATTCCCTAACATTTCCCTGCCCATCTCCAGTGCTCTGCGCACAGCCCTCCCCAGATCTCTCAGTTCTCAAGTAGCAGAACGGGGTAGTCAGAAGACATCAGTCCTGGGAATTTCCCCACATACCACTTCACATCCTGCGTCTTGAGGGGGAGCTGAGAGCACATATATGAACCCCTGGATTTTCTGTGGTCTGCTCATGACCAGAATCCTTGACAGCTCCATCTTCCCTGCAGCTATTCTTGCACCTTTCCCAACTTCAGCTTCACCTGGATCCCTGAAGAACTTCTGGAACAATCCAGTGGCTTGCTTTGAAGCTTAAAGAGCTCTTTCCACCTTCACTGCTGCTTTGATATTCATTATTTACTCTTTTGACATGTGCTTCCTGTAAACTCTGCCATCCAGAGCCGGCTTTTTTGCATGAAGTAAAGGCAACATCATCTGTAGCTGCACCGTTCCAGGGAAATGCCATCTCGGAGCCCTGATGCCTGCAGCTGACTCTTGTGGCTCTGGGACCGCTCAGATCTCACACTCCAGGGCTTAACGTGATCATTGCAGCAATCAGGAAGGGACAGAGCCTCGGAAAACCACCCAGGTGTGCTGTTACTGCCTGCCTGTGCCCCTGTGGGATCCCCATGGCCACCCAGACTGGTCCTGGCTGGGAGGCGCTGGGTGCGCCTGGGGAATGGGAGTCTCCCTGCTCTGAACAAATGGGACAGCAGCAGGAGGATGCTGCAGATGGAGAACAGAGGGGTGATTTGCCCCTGCCGGTGTGGGGAAGGCTGTGCCAGGCCCAGGAGTGAGAGGAGAGTCAGCTCTCAGTAAAAGGGATGGTCCCACTCCAGTCCAGAGGAGCTGGATTTGCCATCAGAATTACCAGACCTGCAGGAGATGCAGGACCAGGCCTCTCTGGGAACCAGCTCCTGCACCCCAGCCTGTAACTAAACAACAAGGGACAATTATTGGTACCTCTGTAGGTGTAACAAAGTTTGTTCAGAGCAACTCTCGCCCAGAGCTCCCCAGGAAGGAATCTGTTAGCCCTGTTTGCCAGTACGTGGGCAGAGTAAAGAAATGCCCGGGTACATCTTGGCAAAGCCTGAAGGCAGAGAGAGATAGGCTGGGAGCCCACAGCCCCCAGCTGTCCCACAGCTCCTCCCCACACACCCTCCTGGCTGTTTTTGCGGGACAGCAGCCCCAACAGGTGGGAAAGGACCCTCTCCCGGCTGCATCTCGCTGCCAGCTCAGCCCAGCGGGGCCTGACGCCTTGCGTAATTTAGCAATAATTACCCACACTTTCTTTTTTCAGACAAACACCCCAACAGTTGTGCATGGGAAGGGGGAAAAAAAAAAAAAAAGAAAAAGGAAAAAAAAAAAGCGAATATTAAGAGAAATCAAACGCCTTGTTACGCAGAGGGGGAGCGAGAGCTCCTCGCACCAGCTGACGATGCTCGCTCCCCGAGCGGCAGCGCGGCTCCGGCAGATGCGCGGGTGCCTCTCGGCGCCCCCCCGCCGGCGCTCAGCCCCGGGGCTGCGGGGGAGGCCGGCCCCTGCGCGGGGAGGCAGGAGCCGCTGCCAGCCCCTCCCCGCCGCCGACCGGAGAAGAGATGCCCAAGTTTGCGGAGCGCGGGCGGCGGCGCGGAGCGCGGGGCGGCGGCGGGGCCGGAGCGCGGAGCAGCGGGCAGCGGGGGGGCCCCGGAGCCGCCCCCGGCCCGGCCCCGCGCTGAGCCCCGCCGGGCGGGCTCACGGCCGCCGCCGCCCCCCGGGCCGCTGCTCGCCTCGCAGAGATGCCCCGGACGGTGCTGCTGCTCTGCCTGGCCCTCGGGCCGGTCCTGCGCGCCAGGTGAGTCCCCCCCCCGTCCCCCCCCCCCACACACACACCCGCCGACCGGGACGCCCCCTCCCCGCCTCAGTTTACCCGTCGGGACGGTGGGAGGGGAGGGGGTTGGAGTGGCAGCGCCTCTCCCCACGCCGGCTCCAGCGGGGATTTGGGCACCTCCGTGCCCCCGGCTGTTCCTTCCAGCGGGTCCCGTCGCGGCAGCACCGAGTGCCTGCGTGTCCTCTGCGCCCCGGGCTCCCCCTCCGCATGCCGGGATGGAGAGGACATCCCGTTCTCCACCGGCCATCACCCCGCTGGCTAATCCTGCCGGGGGCCGAGCCCCTTCCGGGGCTGCCCGGAGCAGGACCGGAGAGAGCTCGGCGCCTCCGGGGAGCTCCATCCATCACCGGCGTGTTTCCACGTGGAGCGGGGTGGGAAGGAGCCCACCTCTCACTCCATGCCCCCGGGCCCCCGCAGGGCATGTGCAGCCTGGCAGCGGGAGGGCACGGAGGGCTCCTGCCCTGCTCCACAGGTTGGCCGCAGGTCGCGGCTCTGGCTGCCGCGGGGAGCCCGAGGCCAGCCCGGTGCCCCGAGCGGGGCCGGGCAGGTGGCAGCGCTTTCCCAGGGCCAGCCGTTCGTAGCGCTTTTCTGTAAACAGCGGTGAAAGGGCCCACGCACAAGGGGGTTTCAAGTTTCTTTTTCTTTTTTTTTTTACAATTCCTAGCCCTGCTGATGAGTTTAATGGCTAGATGGGGAAAGAACATGTTGTCAGCAGATTGTTACCCCCAGGGCTTGGGGGAAGAGGGATTTTACTGGCTGAAGCTAATTGGCAGAATAAGCCGCCTTAAAGCCGATCAAATCCCATTACAGATGCAGTCAGGGACGGGGAGCATGAATACTGCTACTAATGGTCTGCCCTGCCAGTGCTTCCCGACCCCGGCGGTGGGCACCAAGTCCATCTCTGCCGTGGTCCGGCGTGGCTTGCCCTTCCCAGGGTGGAGGAGCAAGAGCTGCCCCGCTGCTCGTGCCCTGACACCCAGCCTCTCCCGTGCCCCGGCACAAAACCCCTCGGGAGGGGATCCGTGCGTGTGCCAGGGGGCACTGGAGGGGTGATGGATCCGTGGTGGTCCCGGTTCCTGTGCCACACCGTCCCTGCAGTGCATTGCCACGAGCCCTGCGTTTCGAGAGGATGGCTTGTAAGCTGCAACATCACACGGAGGAGCAATTAAATCATGCATTCACATACCCTTGAGCAGGAATGTTCACCCCATAGCTGGCCTGGCCTCTCTTCTGCCTGGTGCCTCAAGTCTGCCTCTGCCCTGAGCCCTGCTTTGCCAGGAGCAGTGGAGGCTGTGGGGGGTGGGCATGATGGAGTGGGAGAGGAGAAAAAGAGCAAGTTACATCAGGGTCTTGCTCTGCATTCACTGCATAAAAATGAACCTGGATGCAGTTGTGGAGGGTGAATCTCCTCTTCCCTCATGGTAGGTGCTGGGGTGGGGAGCTCTGTTCATGTGAACAGAGCTGTGCATGTGTGTATGCTCTTCTCCTGGTGCAAGCAGCAAGACCCTTCCCCTGGTGCTGGAGCAGGCTGGATGCTTTTTGCCAGGTGATTCAGCTCCCCTCAGCTGGTCCCCCCAGCACAGAGACTCATTCCCCAGCATTTCCCATTTCTCGGCTGGGACCAGGGCAGCCAACTCTGGGCCCTGAGGGCAGGATCCCTGCACAGCATCACAGCAGATGCTGGGCTTGGCAGGTGGTTCAAACTGTGCAGATTGGACCACTGGGGCTTCATGGAGTGTTTTGTCAGAGGCAGGAAGACATGTGAGAGGGGTAAGAGGCAGTTAGAGTCCCCTGTATTTAAATCCTCTGCCTGCTTCTAATTCAGTCACCTGCCTCAACACCCCTGTGCCTACAGCCCTAGGAGGCATCGGGATGGGTGACTAGAAGGACACATTAGAAGGACGTGATGTGGTAATTAGAATTGACCACGGTGCTTTCCAACCATGGGAAATGTTGTTCTTGCATTTTGCTGCTCTCTTTTCCTTGGGAGCAGGGAAGGCTTTCAGCTGTGTTTGCAGCAGGGCTGGACACAGCCCGGGGATCTGCATCTGCGCTGGGAGGCTCCTGCCTCAGGGCCACCACCAGCTCGTGAATAATTGCGGGTGTGCATCCCAGGCAAGCGCCACCGGCTGCCCCGGCAGGCAAGGAGCAGAGGTGTCTTCAAGGGCTTGTGGCACGTGTTGCTCTTGCCCTCCTCCTGCCAAGGGAACGCCTTGCCAGACAGCTTGGGCGCTGGGGGAGGGAGCCAGCCAGCAGCTCTTCAGGTGACTTTCCCCAGCAGTGTGTTTGGAAGCCTCAGCCAAACAGGTGTCTGCTCGAGTAAAAGGGGATCAGGGAGCCGAGGCACGGCTCTGTCCTGCTGTAATGCCACAGCTTGCCCAGGGAGAATTGTCCAACCTCATCCATACATGTGAGCACATGCGAAAGGACACCTCCCTGCCGTGCCAGCCTCCTGCTCGGGGCACCAGCGGGGCTGCCTTGGCCACAACTCCTCTGTCAAGACCAGGGATTTCCTTGTGACACCCCCAGTTCTGCCCTGCTGTCACCCCCCTGCCCACACTGAGGCTGTGTCCCAGCCCCATGGCCCTGCGCTGAGGAGGGTGTTCTGACATCTCAACAAGCAGAGGTGAGGAAACACGGCTCTGCTTTTCCCCCTGGCTGCACAGAGACATATGAGAACTGGCTGTCCCCTGTCACCAAGCCAGTCGCTTTGTGCCTGGAGATGGAGCTGCCAGGCCAGCAAGTGTTCACGGCACGTTGGGGATCTCTGCAGGTCTGCAGTGTGACATTTCCATTAGCAGCTGGAGGGGGGATGCACATGTCACCTTAATGCCTCTCCTCTGCAATAGATCTTCCCTTCTCAGTTTAAAGTGGGGCCACCAAGAAGAGAGAATGGGGAGGAGACAGTGGCTTGCATAGGGTGGCACAAGAGTTACACTCTTGACCAGCAAGGGTTGATGTGTGTCTGTGTGTGCACAGGCACTCAGAAAAAGCATATTTTCTCCAGTAAAAGCTGGCTTGCTTATGCTAAGATGGCTTAGTATGGTTTAGTCGACTAGGATTAGCTGCATTAGCAAAAAGCATATTTTTGGTAGTGTCCTTGCATCCGTAATAGGGATGTGACTCCCTGGAAATGCTACCCAAGCCTTGGGGTGTTAATCAGTGACACTAAATGTGGGGAAACCAGAAAACTGAGAGCAGGGTAGGCTCAGCCAGGGTTTGCTCAGCCCCTAAAGGGATGTTTCAAACTCTGCTGTGGCCTTACTCTCAGAGGACCAGGATGTTTGGCAGGGCAGGGGGATGCGCCAAGTTCAGTGCTGGCAGGTGACTTCAAGTAAGGTCAAGGGAACAGGGAGAAAATGCCTCGGTGTAGCTGTTCCCACTTTGCCAGAGGCAGCCTGCATCACCCAAAGCCCTGGCAGCTCGGAAAAGCAGCTCGGATTGCTGTCCCTCGCCCTGGGCTGCGCTGCGGGCACACATCCCTCTCTGTTTCTGTCAGGAGCGGGGCCAGCCCCCGATTTCAGCCCTGTGCCGCTCTGGGCTGGGCTCGGGGTGGTCCCCGGTGCCTCCTGCAGCTGCCGGGTGCCGCAGGGCTCCCCGCTCGCCTCGGAGGCAGCGCCGCGGCGAGAGCCCGGCCAGAGCGCTGCTGGGCTGGGGAAGCGCATCCTGCCAGCGCTGCTTAACACTCCCCAAGCATCGTTCCGAAGTGCAGCGCACTCAGCCAGGGAACAATGAGCTGATGTAGCAACACCTAATGCGCGGCGGCAGGCGGGCAGCTGCGCGCAGCCCGGCCCTCGGCGGGGGACGCGTCCCGGAGCCGGAGATGCAAAGAGTTTTAAAAAGCGAGTCTTGTCTGGGGTTCTGAAAGAGGAGCGTCTGATAAATCGGCCGCAACGTGTCAATTTAATGCTTTTTCGCCCCCTCCGAGCGCCTCGGCCCGGCTGTGCCGCCGCAGGCGCTGGGGATGCGGATCCGCGGTGCCCGATTGCACCTCGGAGCTGGGAAGTGTCAGCTCCCGCTGCCAGACCCTCCCTGTCGCCGGAGCAGGTGACACTCTGACATGGCAGACGTCGAGGGGGCTGTGCCGGCAGCGGAGCATCCTCTCCCACATATGGCTGTGTCATTCCGGGGACAGCCTTGTGAATGAGCTGCCCGGAGCAGCGGCAGGTGGTTAGAATTTCCCGGGTGACCGTGTGGACCTAATCTAATTAGACGGTTTAGGAAAACTCCTTTAGGAAAAGGGAGGAGTGCCGAAGGTTTAGAGAGGGCAGGTTTGAAAGGCAGTGAGAGAAGCTGTTGCTAAGTGGATCGTGTCCGAAGGAGGATGGATACGAGCTTTCCTTGCCTGGCTTGGAACTGGGAGATTGGGAAGATGGGACATCTTTAAACGGGAGCTCACGCCACAGGCTGGGGAGGAAGGGTTGGTGAGTGCAGGGAATGGGTTGTGGCAGGTCTTGGCCTGGAGGCAGAGGAGTTTGCATAAGGCTTTAATTTCCAGGGATCTGTGCAGGGCAGATGGCTGGGTTCCAGGCATGCCAGGATGCCTAGTAGTGTTAGGACCTCTTTTCTCTGAAATTTACTGCAAATGCTTTGCTCCCCAAAAACACTGTTTTGTCACTGCCTCTCTCCTCAGAGGAAGCCTGCTTCAGGTGTCAGCAGCAGGCAGAGTAGTGGAGGTATTTGAGGTTAACAGGCAGCTCTGGCAGCAGGAGCTGCTGGGTGGGATGAGTAGGAAGGCAGGGAAAGCAGGGACTGGCTCCCATGCCTTGAGGATGAGCAGTGTGTCTCCAAAGGGAGCTAAGGAGGAGGTGGAGCACTCTATGCTAGTCTTCCCCACTGGTGGCAAGGCCCCTGCATGTCTGGTGACCCTGAAGTGAGCAAAGGTGCCAGGTGAGTTGTGTCTCCTTAGCAGTGTGGCTGAGGGGACATCCCTGAGCTCCTCATGCTCTGCCTTTTGCCCGTGCTGCATCCTCCTCCTTTGGTATCTCTGAAACACAGCTGTGCCCCTGCTCCCAGGCAGTGCCAGAGAGCTGCCACAGCCACATCCCTGCCCTTTGTCTCTCCTCTCCAGGTGTGAGAGCACAGAGGAATATGATTATGATTACCTCAGCATCAATAAAACCTGGGTCCTCACGCCCAAGGCACAGGAGACCGATGCCACGCAGATCCTCAACTCGCTGCTCAAGAACTATGACAACAAGCTGAGGCCTGACATTGGCAGTAAGTGTCCCCTGGAGCTCCCTGTGGCCTCGGGTGGTGACCTGACCTGTCTGTGCCTTGTGTTTTCCATGCTTTGGTGCCCGCTGTAGTTGGGATTATTGCTGCCATAGGGCCACGCTCATCCCAGATATTCCCCTTGTCTCCATCCCTCTGCAAATGCTCCTGGCCCTGGCTGATGGTACCTGTTTTCTTGTCTTTCCAGTCAAGCCCACGTTCATTGATGTGGATATCTACGTGAACAGCATCGGGCCCGTGTCTGTCATCCAGATGGTGAGTGCTCGTGTGCCTGGGGGTCCCAGTGCCCCTCCCCACGGCGGGGCCTGCACGGGAGATAGAAAAGGTAGAAAACTCTCAGAAGCTGTGTGAAGGCAGATCTCAGAATAGAAGAATACAAGAATACAGATATGCAAGGGCAGGAAACAATAAGGCTGAGGTTCTGAGTGGTGTAGAGATAGGCCTTAGAAAAAATGGTAAGCAAGAAAAATGTAAGTTTCATAATGAAACTTTATCCATTAAGCTACAACGAGCAAACATTGTTAGAGGCAAAGTGTGATTGTAATTTTAATGATTGGCTTAAGCAAATGCTTGTAAGCTTTTAACATCACCCTATTGGCTAGAAAGTTTTTACAAAAGCCTTGTAACCAAGAGAATTTTGGCTGCTGTCATAATGGCATGAGCTCTCAACATCTTTCGTGTCTCACCTTGTCCTGAGGCTGATGCTGAATAAAAAGCTCGAGGTTTGCCTACCTGCAGCCCCGTTATTGATAAATAAAGACCCAACAGGCCTGGCCTAGCGCTGTGGCACTTGTGTCATGCTGGCTAGATGTGGTGTGAAAGCAGTGCTGGCTTGAGAAGAATTTTCCTCTCCTTTAGCAAGAGGTGCTCTGACCTGCTGGGAGCTGGAAAGACCTGAGCACCATCCCTGGTTAGGAGCAAGGTCCTCAAGCGCCCTGGGTGAGCTCAGCAACCCTCCCATGCCTCAGGAGAGGGATGACGCTGCTCTTTGCTCTCTGCTGGCAATGAGTGGCAGACACTTCTGCCTGGTGGCTTTGCCCTCTCCTCCCTGGGAAGTGTGTGAGCACCAGGGTACTTAGGGCAGGGCTGAACCAGGGCAGCATGTTTCCAGCAGGACTGAGAGAGGTAGCTGGAGATGGCAGTGTGAATCTCGGGTGCCCAGGCCTGGCCTGTGGTGCTGAGCAAAGGGAAAGCAGGGGTGCCTTTGATCCAGCATCTCCACAGCACAGAACCTTAGAGAGATGCCACTAGCAGGATTTCTCCTCACGGCTCAGGACCCAGCTGTACCAAGAGAGCTGTGAAAACACTTAACAGAGACACTCTTTGATCCAGAGAGCAACTGTTGACTATTTAATTTTCACAGGAAACTTCCATTATTATTATTATTTTCCCTGGAAAGTCATCTTTTTCCCCTTTTCTAGCAAGGAACAAATCTGACTGACTGTCAGGTTTTGAAAGACTTCTTCAGTCCACTGGGCAGTGAGGTGGAGGGGACAAGGCAAGGGACAGCCAGGACAATTTGGCTTTTCTAATTTCTCTCAATGCAAAACAGAGCAGGAACAAAACCAGTCCCTTTAAACTGAAAAAAACAAACAAAAAAAACCAAAAAAAAACAAGTTCCTAGGATGGGCACCTTATTTTTAGTTTCCAAAGTACAAAATCTCCAAGGAACAAACCCCTCTGGGGATGGAGGGATGGTACAGTAGCTGTAGTACCAGTTCCACTCCGAGGAGCATTTTGAGGCAGCCCTTCTGGCCGGCCCCCACCGAGGATGTGCCCCCGAGCAGCTCCTGCTCACAGGCCACCAGATGGGCACCCAGCCCAATGAGGGCACCATCAGGAGGCCCAGCAGGGACGGCCTCGAGGCTCAAAATTTCCTTACATTGTTCCAAGCATGCCTGGTCTTGAGGAGAGGAAGCACTGAGCTGTGTGGATGTCACCCCTGGCTGCCAGCACGAGCTCCTCCAGCCCATGGGGTGTGTGGCCGTGAAGCCAAAGTGACACAAGAGCAGCAGTGCAGGGGCTGGGTGTGCTCACCCCTCCTGCAGGTACAGCACAAGCTGCCTGTTCCACCTGCTTTGCGCTGCCCAAGGATGTGCCAAGAAACCCACACAAAACCCAGAGCACACCCTCATCCTTCTCTTTCCCTCTCCTCCGCTTCCATCACCCTTTTCCAGACCTGCTGGAAGTTCTGCTGCCCTCACTGTCACGGGAGCACTGCAGAGCCATGCAGGTGGTAGCAGCAGAGAGTGGTTTCTAAAATCCAGTCTGCATCCAGAGTTCATCTTTCCTCCTAAACAGGGATACTGCTGCTAGGCTGGTTTCCTAAGAAACACAGCTTATGCCATGGTGATGGGGATGTGAGAACGTACGTACGTCCATCCCAGGCTTTCAGGATTTTGGATCTGCTGGGCTAACACCAGCCAAAAATGGCTGCAGGTACAGGAGCTTCAAGCACATTCAGTATCTCTGGTATTTTTGGGAAAACAAGATGCGAGGCAGTGACAACAGCCACCCCCACCAAGGGGAAAAGCTGTTGTGTGAACTCAGCCCTTACTAGAGACCAGGAAATCATGTGGAAGAGCTCAACCCATGCGTTTAGCTCTTTCTAAGAGTCAGCAGAAGCTTTTTCTCTTCATGAGACGGGGTTCCACAAGTGCACAGGACCCCTGGGGCAGCTGGCACTCGGAATTGCCAGCATCTGCAGGGCTGATGGGGAAACTGCTGCCATGGGGCTGATCCACCCATCTGCAGCCTTCCCACCTGAGGAAGGGATTGCTGTTCGTGGGAATGGCACGGCCAGGAGCTGCTCAGGCAGGGAGGAAACTGCTCGGTGTGGACAATTTTAAGGGGTTTTGTGCCTTGGTGCTGCCAGTCCAGGGCTCCCTGCGAGGTCCCAGCAGTCACCTGTCATCTTGAGACACCTCTGTAGGACACCCCAAGTAGACTCTCTAGGGGTATCTCTCATTCCTTGTTCCCTTGTTCCTTCTTAAGCATGAACCTGTGATGCCCTTGAACTTTGAAACCATTTCCCATGAGATTAAGGTGATGTTAAAGGTACTGAGGGCAGCTAGACCCAGGTCTCACAGCCTCAGATTTCTGCTCTCTGTACTCTGTAGACTTCCCCCTGCTCATGGGAGAGGCTGCATCCTGCTACCTGGTCTCCTGAAACACGAGGAAAGGGCAGTGACAAAGCTCTCACAGTGTCACCTCCAGACTTGGCTGCTTTGCCCAGTTGTTTTGTGTTTGTTTGTTTTTCCATGCTGATGCAGTGAATTAAGTTGTTCTGTGGGTCGTGCCAGCCCCTGGCAGGCTGGCATCAAACATATGATAGATGGTGTTTGCTGGGGACATGTCATTCCCACTCTGTCCCTGTTCTCCCAGCCTGAGACCCTCTGCCCTCTCCCAGCTGCCAGGCCCATCCCACGTGCCTCATCTTGCCTTCTTCCCATACACAACCTGAGGAAATGCACATTTCCAAGGAAAGGGAGCTAGAATTTGTCTCAGAGCTAGATCTCTCTTGAGCCCACGGTGACATTTCACTCTGCCACAGACAGAGAGGCTTGTGTAGGCTGGAAGGTCTACTGGAGGGGAAATGTCCCATTGATCTCTTTTAGGTGCATTGCCATGACAGCGCCTTACGTAAATATTTCTCTCACATAGACTGTGTAGAAGACAAAAAACCAAGTTCTGCTTTTAAGAGATACAGCAGCATTATTGTGGCTGTTAGCTTGGACCACTGTGGCCTTTAAATCTGCAGCTGAGGGCTCCAGGATGGCCCGGAATGCTGCTGGAGTGGAAGGCTCCAACTTCAGCAATCTGGTTTAAATACTGGTCTCCTGTGCTCCCCTGCTCACCCTCAAAGGGTTAATGACTCACTGCTGTCTTCATCCTGCTGGTGCTCTGTCAGGGATTGGAAGCTGGCCCTGCGTAGCCACTGCCCAGCCTCCAAATGATAAATCATGTCAGGATGCAAAACTGATTCTGGTCCTTAAAAATGAATAGGTGATTTGAAAATGCCCTGTGCTGGGTGTGAATTCTGCGTCTCCCTCATCAATCACTTGTCATAAATAACATTAGCATTCAGGAGTCAGCAGAAGGTGGGCAGGTTTGGAGCGGGAAGAAATGTAAAGTGATTTCCTGATATCTTTTGTACACCAGAATGGCAGTCTTGTTTCCCGGTTAGGTGGCTGAGCAGATTTTATTCTCTCTTCCCTGGGGAAAGGACCCTCTGTGCTCCCCAAACAAAATGTGGCAGTGACCAGAAACAGGGCTAGAAGATGGTTCAGTAAGAAGTGGGACAGGAGGAAAAGTGGGACCATCAGATCTCTTTATTCCAGTCACTGCGTGGACTGGGATTTCCTCCCCAAGCCCAAGAATCTGTGGGTGGGACTGGGGCTCTTGGCACTTCTCAGAGCAATGGGAAGCTGTGTTTACACCATCAGGGGAAGGGTGCACTGGGCCACGAGCCCCTCCAGAGCTCTGGCCACTACTGAGCCCTGGCCAGCAGCCCCTGGAGCCAAATGAGCCATCACCCATGATGCTGCAGCTTTCCAAGCTGTGTGGTGGAGCTGCATGCCCACTTAGATTCCCATTAACACAGTACTGAGGTGTCCCTGGCTTAGCAGCAGCTCAGCCTGATGCAGAGACCCACCTCCATCCTCCAAGCATGTTTGTGGGAAGAGGTGCCAGGGAGGGCTGTGGCAGCGTGGAGCGAGGGAAGAGACTTTGGGTGCAAATTTTTCGCTGACTGGTTGTTTGCTGGAGGGATTTGCTCCTGGTTTTGTTTTGTAATGGCTTTATTGTTATAGATTATAGCTTTAACTGGTGTCAAGGGCACCTAGAGCTCTGGATCACCTTCCTTTAGGGATGTTTAACTCTCAGGAAATGATGCTGTAGAAGTAAAGCGAGTGCCAGCTATTGGGGCTGAGTGTCTTCCAGCCCTGAGGATGTCCCTGATGTGTCCATGAGGGACAGTATGGCTGAGAGGGGGAGAAGTGCTTCTGTTCTGAGCTCGAGGATGGAGCAAGTCTTGCCCAGAGCTTCTCAGATTCCTCCCAGACGCCAGAGCTGAATGTCCTTTTCTTCCTTTCTTACACAAAACTGGGAGTGAGGCTCGAGGAGCCAAAGACTGAGAGCATGAACACTGTGGTGGCCTCCTGGCAAAGGTGAATGGAGACATTTCAGTCAGCCAGGGACCTGCCTTGCTTACCTGCTTCAGGTGTCTGGGATCAGAGGCACTGCAGTCAAGGGCTAGTTTGGGTGCTGATATTTGCTATGTGTGAGGTGATGCCCTTGTGTGCCAAATTTTGTAGCAAAACAGAATGACACCAGCTCTTCTGCTCCTCAATCTCATTACTTAATGATAATAAAGATGGAAAGAGTAAAACTGGCCTCTGTCATTCACCAGGGACCAGATTCTGCTGTCTCAGAAGTGCCTGTGATTTCCAGCGGGGTTTCTGAGCTCCTATCTCAATTGTTACAGCAAATTGTTTTCTTATCTCTGCCTGTGAGTGGGGGGCTGGAACCTGGAGAGGGTGATACGTCCAAATACAAGTGTTGGCTACTCCCCCCTTGCCTCTCTAGGAAGGAGAAGCTGCACGCTATTAAATTCATAATGCTCTGCTTGGCTACATTAGTTACCATGCAACACACTCACGAAATTGAGGGTGAAGAACATATTTTCCCACATCTGGAGTACTGCAGAAAGCATTTAATAGATTTGCACGTAGGGTGCATTTGTGGAAACACTGTGAAAAAGGGGGAGGGAGAGAAGAGGGAAATGTTTATTCGTTATCAGCTGATGAATAATTAATTTACAAACATTGTCTTGTTAAATATAAATTAAATCCTCATTTGACACACTTTATAATTTAGAAGTATAAGCCCAGCACGAAGGAGGAGAAGTCCCCACTGACTCCTTTCATGTAAATCCCGAGGAGGCAGGGAGGGAGGCTTGGCTTTCATAGTTAAAGCCGACAAGAGGTAGTGCTTAGGAAGGGGGCTGATGTGACAGAGAGAGCTTGGGGACCTCGAGCACTTCATCTTTGCTCGTGGGGAGATGGCTGAGTGGGGCAGGGAGGCAGTGGGTGTCTGCAGAGCCCTTTTCCAAGGATTGCTGCTCCACACTCGGAGCTGCTGGCTCTCGGAGCGAAATCTGCGCCGATGCCGCCTTATCGGAGAGCGCAGCGAGGCAGCAGCTGCTTGTGAGCGGCTGAAACAGAGCCCCTCAAGAGGGGAGCAGGGCTCTACAGGAGCTAAGCCACCCTTGTGCAGAGCCCTGGGGCAGCTGGAGGCCAGGGAAGCTGAGCCACATCCCAAAAAGTGCTGTGTTGGAAGGCAGCTGGTGTGAGCGTCCCACTGCAAGGCTCGGGTTAATGCCTTCCGTTCTCTCCAAAAGATGGGGAAACCAAGACCAGTAATAATTGTCTGGCTCTGAGGAACACTTAAGTCTTGATTATACTTAGCTTTGGCTGCTTTGGAATAAGTAGGAAGGAAATGAATTGAAAATGGCACGCTGTTTAAAATGCTCGACTGTGTTCCTCTGGAGCACAAGATAAGCCTATAGGTAAAGGAAATTTGCTACCTCCCCCCTCCTTTCCTGATAATAATAGGTTCCAGCAGTTGCACAGCACTTCTCAACTGAAAGGACTTAAAAATCCTTCACAAATCATCTGTCTGGGAGGCAATAGCCCAGATGCACCCACTTTAGGGTGGATTGCAATGCCTAAAGCACACTGCGGTGCTCTGCCAAGGATTGCGGGCTCTCCTTGGCCTGCCCGCTGTGCAGCGAGAGTTGGTCATCAGCACAAATCCAGGGAGGTTCTGCAGGACACACTCATGGGCTAGCTTGGGTTTTGGCCCCAATGTGTATCACAGACATTTTTGAGTCTTGGGAAATGGGCAGTGTTCACTAACAGCCCCAGTGCTTTTTCTGCCTTGTTATTTTCCATGCCTGAGTGATGGCTCGGAGCTGCCGGTGCCGCATTTATTACATCTTCACAAATACTCGTGTGCTTGGAGAGTGCTCACATCTCCTGATTCCTGGATGCTCAGGAGCAGTCACTGTCCCTCATGCTGGTGTTCATAGAGCAGTGAGGCCAGGTTCAGGAAGGGCAGCAGCTTTCCTCAGGAGAAGTTTGTCTTTCTGTATAAAACCCCCCGCCCCAAGGCCCCTGAGGAATGACACCAACCACTTGTGACTTCTGGGACAAAGCATGGCCTGCAACAAAAGGTCTAATGAAATAAATAAGTTGCTCCCATCCTAAATGTATCCCAGGAGCTTCTGGAAGTGTTAAAGTTTGCTTCCAAAATGGAAAAGAGCTGATTTATTCACTATGAATAATTCAGCCAGCTCCTTTTATTATCCAGAACATACACTAATCCCCTCCAGATATTTTCTGTGAGACATCCATGTTGGTATTTTATTTACAGGCTGTGCAGAAAACTCAAGGAGTCTGTTATCAGGGAAGAGGAGTGAAAAACTGGAGGTTTGCATCTGAAATTTGGAGCTAAATAAAACACGAAAATCTGGACAGTGGCCTCCTGGGGGCAGGAAAAGTGCATTTCCTCGGAGACGTTTCTGGAGAGCAAAGCCCTAAAGTTAATTAACATCTGTGCTCGCAGCCTGGTGCTAAATGGGGAGTGTGGCTGTACTTAAAGGTTTCTTAAACTGCAGCATCAGTCCTGGCACACAGGTGCCTCTCGCAGCCCACAGCTCGGGCAGCCTCTGGCCCTCGGGCAACACGGGATAAATCAACATCCATAATGAAGTAATCGGCTCTCGTAAATTCCTTCACGGATCCCATTTCCGCCCTTCTGCTGGCACGAATGACTCAATCCCTCATTCATTTTGTGCCAGCCTTTGGAGAAAACTCGCATTTCTTCAGCTGGGCTGAATGCAGAAGGGATTTGTTCGCCCTGAACCTTTGCAGGCAGCCTGGGAAGGATGCTTCCAGTGGGTGCCGCCCAAGGAAACGCTGTGCTGGCTCTACCTGACCTGAGAGCATTAATTCCTCACCCTTACCCACAGAAAACCCTTCCTACAGCCTGGGGTCACAGCAGCTGCACCTGGCCCCACTTTCCAGAGGTTTCTGGAGCTTCCTGCTCGTTGAAGGGTCCCAGGGACACTTTTCCAGTGACCAGGGCAGTCTCCTTCGGGGACCCTTAGGGGGTCTGGCCCAGCCTGGAGGGATGCCTCTGCCCACCCTGGCTGCTGGCTCTCCGTTTGGCAGGGCACTGAAGCAGGTTTTGCTGTGGCCCAGAGGCTGCAGTGCTGCACGGTGGGAATGCAGCTTTGCCCGCTGCATTGGTGGGGCTGCAGAGCAGGGCTGGTTCCAGCCACAGGCACCCTGAGGATCCCCAGGCGGTGCTCAAGGACAGGGCAGGAGGCCTCTGTGCCATCCAGGCACTGATCTGTGCTCTGACCCTCATTAAATTGATTCTTCCAAGTCAAAGGGAGAGCGCTGCTGTGTCAAATTTGAAAGATATATAGACTCTGTGCTCTACCAATAGCTGTCACTCGCTGGGCTGAATTATTTTTAAGACAGAGTTGATTTATCTGAACTGAAGGCTTTAGATGTCTCTGCAGGAGAGGATGGGATATTTCAGGTGTGTGAAAATAGAGTCAAAGAGGTGATCAGAGGGCAGGGTTTGAGGCCAAGGTTTCTGGTCTAAGGCAAACAGCAGCATCATAGGAAGGATAGGCACATTCTCCCCTCCCACTTGGGACAAATATCCAGAATTCTTCAGCATTTCCAAGGAGAAATGGGTTCAGGGACAATCAAAACATTTACATTTAGTTTCATCAGATTGTTTTGATTTGCTCTTCATATGGTGATAAATCCTGTCCTGCGTAAGTAAAGCAAGAAAATGAGTATTTGGAAATAAACGTCAAAGTGAAGTGCATCAACTAGATAAGGGCAAAACGAAAGATTTTGTTCGCTTACTGAAGAAAAATAAGTTTTTGAATGAAATTATAAGGTTGAGGTAATTCATTTTAGGGTTTGACAATTTTAATTTATTTTGAGCAAAACTTCTTTTTTTTTTTTTCCAGTAGAAATCAGTTCTATTTATTTCCTGCATTCCCAGATGAAACCATCCTACCATTTCCCTTAAAAGGCTGTTGTGAAATCTGCCTGCTATAAATGTGTCACAAAATGGAGACCATTTCTCAGAATTCAGTGGTTGTGGGTGACCACAATCAATATGCTTCAAGGACCTCTTCATGCCTCAGTGCTAGGGGCGGAATATTCCCATTATTGCATCCCATCTCCATGCACAGGAAGGGTTTAATTGCCCTTGGTACAAATTAGAAGTGAGAAGCCATCGTGAGCCTTCCTGGGGCTTTGCTTCTCCTCACATCCCCCCATGTCTCCACAGCCTGCCTTGGTGTCTCCGTGGCTCCAGCTCGGTGTCTGAGCTGGGATATGGTCAGTGAGCGGGCAGGGGGATGCTGCAGCCATTTCCCACCAGTGCTGCTGACTGCCCCACCAACTCCCAGCTTCTCAAAGCCCCAGAGGGGTCATGCTGGCTGCCTGGGGCACTGGGGGTGGGGGAATAAAGGGGAGTGATAGCTGGGGACCCTGGCATAAACCCTGTGTGTCTCCACATCCAGAGAGCTTCATGCTGAGGATTTGTGTGTTTGTTCCCTGACCTGCAGCTGGCCAGGAATGGCTCCATCTGATCAGCTTTGCTCAACAGGGGAATTGCAGGTGGTGGTAAAGGCTCCCCCCAGGCAGATGCCCGTGGGAGGTGTGAACCAAAACATTTGGAAGCGTGGGTGGGGGAACACCTTGTCTCCATGTGGCTGGGGAACAGGGGAGGTCAGAGCGGGGATTCTCCAAATGTTGGAAGCTTTGTTTCCGACAGTTCCCCTCAATCAGGTTCTCCCTCCCTCCAGATCTGCCACCTGTGATGCCTCCCACAGCAGACTGTGGCCTTTAGTCTGTCACTCTCCTCCACAGACACCCAAAACCACCTTAGTAGTGTTGGAAAGGCAAGGAGGGGAAGCACAGCAGCAGGGTAGAGGAGTGGGGAAAACTTCAGGGAGTTAGGCTGGTTGTTCCTACAGCCATAGGGGGTGGAGTTAAAATGATAACTGAGTGATCTTCATTTGGTTCTTGAAAAGAAAAGCTGAAGGCAGAGAAACCTGTAACATTCAAGATAAACCACTTCCTTCCATGATCTGGCATGTCCAGGGATTGCAGTTTCTCATGTGAATCTGGACCTGGTGAGAAGGCAAAATGGACCCTGGTTCCTCTCTCTGGATCAGCAAGAGGAGGGATGAAAATACCTTGGTATTGCTGCTCTCACAAAAAGCCAAAGCCAAGTCCAAGTGCTGCAATTTGGCAAGGAGCAGTTAAAGATGTGCTGTCCAGCTCCTGGGAGCTTTGGACTAAGACAAAGATCCCAAATTGTTTCGTTTCTTTCTGTGTATGATTCTGGGACATACAAGACCTGTCAGAGTATTTCTTACACCACTGTGTAGAAAACAGAGCCTTTACCTTTTTCACCACTTCCCAAAGATGTTCTAAAGTCATTGAGGGGAACTGGGGAAGGTCAAGTGGTTGAGTCTCAAAGGAGGCACCTACAGTAGGCAGAGACTGTACAAAACTGTTGGGAGCTGGAAAGAAAGGACTGGGAATATCGATCCCTCATTTCTCAGGAGAGTTGTTTGCACCCACCAGGTGCTGTAGGAAGTGAGCAGCCCTCAGGAGCAGAGCTCAGCAGGTCCTGCTTGCCCAGGAGTGCTGACCTGACTGCCAGATGACCTCCCCACGTGGCCTGAAGTGTGGATATCTACCTGGAGAGGAGAATCAGCTGGCCTGGTAACCCTTCTGCAGATGCACTCCAGCTGCTTTGCCCTCCCAGGACCCAACAGGGCAGGCAGAGAGAAATTGTTCTTTTTCTGTAACCTGATTCGTTTCTCCCAGTTGCTTTCCACAGCCTGGTGCTCCCTTGAAATCTCATTAGGGCTGGGCTGTGATTGTGTGGTGGCTTGAGAAGAACTGCAAAAGGAAAAACAAAATGAGGCAGAGAAAAGGAATATCAAGGAACTGGCAGGGCAGGAAGAGAGAGGTGGTAAGCACAGCGAGGGGGCATGAGAGACAACATGAAACAGATTTCCTTGAAAGAGTTGGTGAAGCAGAGTACACTGTTCCCATCTTCATCTGGAGCCAGGAGAGAACAGGGTCATGAGTGAGGATCTCTGCAGAGGGCACAATCTGCTCCCCTTTTGTGAAACCAGAGCTTTCTCAGATGTTTTGAATGTCCTTTTTTTACACACGAGGGTGAGAATTAGACAGGGATTTATACAAGCGGTTTTTCTCCTGGCCAGTGCAGGTATTTCCATACCATGGGTGCTTTCTCAGAGCCAGTTCTGATCCTCCACCCTCTCGACGTGCTGCCAGCAAAGGTGGTTTGGCAGAGCTCCAAGGGGTGCTTGTTGGTGGTGAGTGGTTCTCATAGAGCAGTGCTGCAGCAGCTGCTCCCTCCCCACTCCTGGGCAGTATTGGCCTGCCCATCCCAGTGGTTCCTTTTAGTCACAGTGGGTGGCATGGGAATGGGAAGGGCAATTAAAGAAATTCCAGCTTCTCATCTGAATCACCGAGCTGTTCTGGGGGAGCGATCTGGGGAGTTAATCTCATGCAGTGAGAAGGTTTGTCCTCCAGCCCTTCCCAAGGAAATTTCCTTTCGTCTCCTCAAACACCCCATGAGCCAGAAGGAAAAATGAACAAGAGCACCTGCCCGAAGTGCAAGATATTCTCCTCCAATTATCCTATGTGCTTCCATCCTCACCTCCTCTCTTTCCCCACCTGCTCTCTTCTTCCTGCATGAAGTTCCTTTAATCCCAAACATTGCAGGGAGCAGTTAAGCATTTAGCAGTGAGGTGTGACATGAAGACAAGACTTTGGACAAACCCAGCTTTGCTCTGCCCAGGTATTTTCCAGAGGTTGTGGAAACTGGGCTGCATCTTTGTTTGCATCAGAAGGTGCTTCCACATTGTTTTGCACCCAGAGCATGTCCTGTCCTGAGAGTGGAGGAAAAAAATCAAGCTGAAAGGAGGTGGGTCCTTCCCTGAGGTGCTTTGCATAATATTTCAGTGAAGTGTTCAGTACCTTCCCCTTTAATCAATTCTGCCCCATCTGCATAGAGCATCCCGTGTCCACGGCTCTGCCTTTTCAGTAATAACCTCATCAGGGACAGTGCAGACAGACTTGTGCTTCTGCAGAGTCTGGCTGATGTCATGTCTCGCCTCAAGGACTTTCCTGGGTCCTCTGGGGAAGGGCTGTTAACAGATGCTAAAACACACACGTGTGGGTCTTGTGCCCCTCGGGCTCACGGGGAGAAGCCTCTCCCTGTGCCAGCCCGTGTTCCCATGGAAAGAGGAACGAGCACCCAGGGCTGCATGGGCAGAGATAACATCACTGCAGGGCAGGAAGAGATGGTACAAGGGAACATCTCTGAAGAAAGGATTTGGGGTGGCTGGCTGTCAGGGGTGTCAAACCTGCCTTTTAGATGTCCCCACCCACACATCCCTGGCAGCAGGAACGAGCAGAGGTGAGGGGGAACAGGCAGACAAGGATCTGAGAAGGCAGCACAGCTTTGAAAGCCCTGTCCAGTTCCCATCTGCCAGCTCCAGGGGTGAGCAAGCTGTGACTGGGGGAGTTTGCAATGGACACAGCAGCATTTATAGCATGACTTGTTTGACAGCTCCTGGCACGGGCAGAGGACAGGGAGATGGTTTTTAATAGCATGTTTGTATTATAAAAAGAACTCTGTTTCAACTGAGATTCCCTGGACAGAGGCAAAAGACATTGAGGCAAGGACAGCACTGCCGGTGTTGCTGCAGAAGTGAAGCAGATGGGAAGTTCAGTGTGTCACCTTGAAAACACAGATCATCACAGCTCTGCTCCTGCTGTCCTTGAGAGCTCCCCTGGTCACTCCAGCATCACGTCCAGAAATCACTCTGGGGTCTGATTTGGAGGGAAGAGGACTTTGGAAGTGGAATTAGACTTATATCACATTCTTTTGGTCTTTGTGTTGGAGAGACAGATCTCACCCAGAGCAGGAACACAGAGGTGGCCACAGGTCCCACGCTGCTGATGGAGAGCTGGGAGAAGCCTGACGCTGCCCAGCCAGGCCCTGGAGTGCTTGGTGTTGGGCACAGCACGTGCTGCTGCTGCCTGTCCCCTCTGCTGGCTGTGCTCACACATGTCACACCTAGAATCACATTCCTGCCCACCAGCTGTGGGGACAAGAAGTGGTGCATTCAGATGTCAAGATTATCCTAAAATACAGTGATCTTATGTAGGTTATTTACTTTGTCTTGAAGCCATCCCCAGACTTTTTATTATTGTTGAAAGTGTTCCCTGGGATGTGGAGACAAATGTGTGGTGCAACTCTGGATTTGTCTGAGATGTTTGCAGGCTGGGAGGGTGAGTGGGGCATCCTGGAGAGGAAAATGCTCACCTGGGCAGGGCTGTGTGGGACGGAACATGGTGAGCACAGCTGTGTCTGAAGGGGGGACCCTGTTTTGCAGAAGAGGGAGACTGGAGGAGAGGATTCCTGGCTTCCCTTGACCTGCACAGACTGTCCTATCAGCCCTTCAAAGAAAAACACCCCATTCCTGGGTCTCCTCCAAGAAAGAGCTTCTGGGAATTTCCTGAATTGCAGCATCCCTAAGAGTTTGCCTGTAATATTTGCTTTGCTTGGCTGCGTGATTGGCAGCATGGACACATCACATTCACGTCAGAGCACCTGAAATGCTGTCCCTGCTTCCCAGGAAAGCAGCCTGCTTTATTGGACTGCAGTGAGGGATTTCCTTGGAGGTGAAGAGGGAAGGGAGCTCGATGAGTAAAAACAAATATCAGAACAATGAAAGCTAGAAAGCGACTGTCTAGGATATTAATCTCTCAGCCCCACTGTTATTTAGGATTTTTCACAGACTATTCTGAGTTGGAAGAGACTAAACCATCTCTCCAGCAGAGGAAAATTGAGGAAGGTGTTTCCAGGTCTCTGAGCCCTCTGTTCACAGGTTTTCTTGTTGCTGTTGAATACAAGTGAAGTCGCAAAAACCACATTTAAATCCTGCATTTTATCCTAATTTAGGAGGCCATCTAAGACATGTTCATCTCATGGCTTTTCTCCACTCTTTGGAATTTGACAGAAACTGAGCTCTTAACACAGAAAACGAAGCTCATAGATGGAACAGAGGAGCCACAGTGTCCCATCCCCTCTGGATCCCACTAATTGCACCCTGGAGAGGGGCCAGCTGAACTGAACACCCAAACCTGATAAAAGCCATTAGAAAAGGATGTTTTGGGAGAGCCCAGCTGTATTTATTTGGTGTGTAAATTAACCTGAAAATACACACTGTTCACTTCAAATCTTGTCATGCAAACCCTGTGAGTTTAAGCTGTTGTTCTGAAACTCAATAGCCCTAAATTATATTTGCTCTGAACCCAGGGTGGAACTTGGTCCAGAGCAGAGTTCCTAAAGTCAAATTTGACTGGAAATATGGGCTGATTCCCCATCCTGCAATAACCCAAGGAGCAGGCCCTAGGGTAGCACACAAGCCAGCTCCTGTGCTGGGGTCAAGCTGATTTCTTTTCTTTTGGATTGAAAATATTTAGGGTTTTCTTAGAAATTACTTTTTCCACAGCAAACTCATAGCTTTTGAAAAATGAAAGGGTTTGAGAGCGCAATAAAATCTTTCTGTTGTTATTTTTTTCTTCCAATATGAAACACCCCTGCCAGCTCCCCATCCTTTTATTTCTCACAAGTGTTCTTTTACTGAGCAGCACTCTTTCCATTAAATGTTTTCAGGCTATGCCATTCTCTTGGAGCTGCGTTTCCACCAGCATCTGTGCTGCCCACACGAGGAAAACCAGGGCTGATCAGGGATGTGCTGCAGTGCCAGGTGGTGACAGCGACCAGGGGCCAGCAGGGACGTGCTGAAAGGCTGGGTTGGACATGAGCACACTCAGCCAGCACAGGCAACGCTGCAGGGCGTCCCTGAGCACGGGGTAAACTCACGTGGCAGTATTTAGGGTAGGCAGCCCTCAGGGTTTGCCTTACGTGGAGTTTGATTTATTATTTCATGACTGAAATTTGACGTAATATTGCATGTGTGCCAACGTGTGTGTGCTACCCCACGTGTGATCCAAATGGTGTGGCCAAACTGTTAAAGCAATTCCTCCTTACTTCGTTAGCTCCTTCTGTTAAAAACACTAAAAATGCCTGTGCTTTCACAGAGAAGTTAGCAACCTCCATGTGCTGCACAGCAGATGGTGCAGTAATGGTGGAGGCGTATTTTACAATAACCCTTTTCCACAGGGGGAAATCGAGGCATTGAGAAGTCTCTTTCTGATGGCTGAGTGTCAGGGGTGGAGAAAAACTACAGGGCTGCAGGAGATGGTGAAACAGTGCCCTGAGCTTTACAGGCTGAGCTCATCCAAACTCCAGCTGCTCTGCTTCCATCAGTGGACTCTTCCAAGGTCAGGAGGAGTAAGAGGTTATTTCCACGAGACAACCTGGACTGCTGCATATTGAGATCTCCCTCCAGAAGTCCCTGCCCTCCCTCTAAGGGCTGTAAAGGGCTGTAGGAAACCCATGGGAAAACACCTCCTGCTTTAATCACCTTGGCAGATGCCTACAGCTGAGTGGGATCTCAGTAATGCCCTGGGAAGGGTCTGAGCACCGTCCCCCAGCTGACCAGTGCAGAACCCCAGCCATGCAAAGTTCCTCAGCATCAGAGTGGGGATTCCTGATGGGAACAGCTGCTGAATTCCTCAGGAGCTGTAGTGGTTTAACCCCAGTGGGCAGCTCAGCCACACAGCTGCTCACTCACTCAGCAGCGTGGGGGAGGAAGTTGGAAGGGTAAAAGTCCTCCCAAAGGCCAGAGCACTTTTGTATAAATCTTGCCTCAGATAATTCTGAAAGAAAATACATTTGTAAATGCCAAAATTTCCCAATGGGCTCCCTACAGGGAGTCAAGGGAGCCAGCTCAGCTACTAAGTTCTGCCTCGTGAATAGCTGTGCTAATAATAGCCACTGAAATTAGATCAAACCACAGGACAGTGACAATAACAGCTCCGATTTTTCAGAAGAGCTGAATGACTTGTGACCACACCTTTTCCAAAGGCTGGCTATGAATGGCACAAGAGGAGCTCTTTAATGCTGATCTCTCCTGAAAAGCTGAGCTTGACAACAAATGCTAAGCCCCTGGGATAGCTGACCCTCCAGTCTTCCAGAGTGTTACCATTGATGATCCCAGACTTGAGTGCTGAACTTTACAGCAGGACATAACCGAGCAGCCAGCCCAGAAGTGAGATGTCATCAGTGACTCCAGTTGGGAGTTAAACACTGATAATGACTTCTAAGACGAATTTATCACTGCATTTCTGGTTGCTTTCTCCTACACCAGAGATATTACTTAGGAGGAGCTATGTAAACTCATCTGAACTCAAACGGGGTGTGCAGTGATGGGGGAGAATATGTCAAATATTGTGCTATTTTGGCCCCAACACTGTGCCAATGCTACTTTTATTTCACATTTTTACATGACTCCATCACCACACACCCTATATGCGAGCAGTACCCGGTGTGATCCAGCACATTCAGGTGCTGGGATGGGCTCTCCCAACCCCCTGGGTCTGGGCAGTGAGGAGCTGTGAGGACTGCTGCTGTCCTTAGCTCTGTGTCTGCTCACATCTGTTCTGAATGAACTCTAGAGGCAAAGCCACCCCTCTGAAGGTGCTGCACCTGTCCCCATTCTCCCCGCTCAGCCATCCATTAGGAGCCTGTCACCTTTGCTGATCCCCGTGTCCAACGGGTGCAGCATCATCCCGGAGAGTGACTGGGCTGCCTGGCAGCAGCAGCTCTGCCCTCACCATCTCATTCCTCTGCAAGGGACATGCTGGGGACCCATCGCTCCTCGCTGTTGGCTGCCAGGGGAGTGAGGATGAGGAGGATGAAGTGGGGCCCGTGCTCTGCCCTGCCCATCCCCAGCAGGACTCACTGTCCGAGGGAGTGCTGCAGCTATTTCAGCTGGAGGAGCCGGCTCGGAATCAGCAGCGAGGGGAGGATGTGCTGCAGTCATAAAAATTCCACCGAGATAAATCAATAGAGGGAGGAGGAGAATGAGAGGGAGGGATGGCAAAGTCAGACTTTCTTCGTCTCTGCACACAAAAGAGAGGGAGGCAATGGGGGTCATGCAGGTTCAAGAGGAGTGGAAGGTACCAAAGATCACGTCAGGAGCTATCAGGAGCAGGTGACTGACTGCAGCACACACTGGTGGAACTGGATCTGGGGTCTGGTTCAGACAGCTGCTGAGTGCCAGACTTGTTCCTGCGTGGCATTAATTAGCACCTTCTCAGGCAGGCTGGAAAAGAGTTTAAGGAGCAAACTGACTTGCAGCAGCGAGCAGCAGAGTGGTGGGCTAATGGTGTGGGCTACTGCCAGTCCAATCCAGGCAGGAGCTGCCTCCCAGAACTGCCAGTTATCCATGAGCTAGGACACACTGTCTTACCAAAACTGAAGGCCCTTATTGTGGTGGAAATTCTCTTTTCTGTCAGCAAAAGACAGGATTTTTAACTGGTTGCACCCAGAGCTGGGACCATGCAGCCCCAGCTTTCTTTTCTACTCTCCAGCAAGGGGTGTCCACCCAAGGACCCAGAGTGCTCTGGGTTTTCCTCTGAACCCTTTGCAGTGTAAGTCCTGTAGCAGGGGGTGGATTGTCGCTGGATTTATGCACAGCACTACTATTGCTCTGTGTACAAATTAGGTGCGTGGAACAGGGCTGGGCTGTACCTCAATAAATAACAGAAAGAACTTTCTGCTTGCCTTCTCTGCTAAGCTGGTGAGCAGCTTTCCCACCTGTGACAGAAAGGTGTAGCTGAACTTAAGGCTGGATTCAGCCAACATCCACACTGCCCTTTCATGTCTGTGCTTAAAAGGAGCATTGAGTTGAGCTGCCAAGAGGAAGCCCAAGGTCTCCTTTGTATGGTTCTGGTTTTCCAGGCTCAGCCCACCAGTAAACACAGAGTCTTTGGCTCTTCCTAAGTGTGCCATGGATGTCCTGGCCATGAGCTAATGGTGAGCCAGGAAAGGTGTCAGTGGTCACCAACACCTGCTCCCAGACTGAGAAAATAAATTTCCTGGCTGTGACTGCCTGCAGGCCAGAGGAGCAGGCTCTGCCTGGCCTGAATCCCTCTCAGAACATCCCACTCTTCCTTGTCTTTCCCAGGAATACACCATTGACATCTTCTTTGCTCAGACGTGGTACGACCGGCGCCTGCGCTTCAACAGCACCTTGAAGGCGCTGACGCTGAACACCAACATGGTGAGCCGCATCTGGATCCCTGACACCTTCTTTAGGAACTCCAAACGGGCTGATTCCCACTGGATAACCACTCCTAATCAGCTCCTCCGCATCTGGAATGATGGAAAAGTGCTCTACACCCTCAGGTACATCCAGCAGGCTCTGCTGAGGGGAGGGAACAAAGAGATGGTCAAGTGGTTCCCTAAATTAAAATCCTTTATAATGTTGTCTTGGTCAGTCCAGCTATTTTATTCTGTTAATAAACATTTGGCTCTTTGTTCCCATAACTTCTCACTTCCATAAACGAATCTGAAAAATTGACTAAACAGAAGGGCTTTTTGAAGGTGAAACTTAGATGTTTTTCCTCACCTTGAAAATATCCAAACATATATTTTTGGTTTGGAATGTTCCTGCAAACAGACTGATCTTCAGCAAATTAGTTCTCAGGGAAGTGAGAATGCCTCTGTCACATTTAGGTGTTGGAATCAAACCATCCCCACCAGCTCAAAATCTCTTTCTCTCTCTCCCTGTCTCAGGCTGACAATCGAGGCTGAATGTCTGCTCCAGCTGCAGAATTTCCCAATGGACACCCACTCCTGCCCTTTGGTTTTTTCCAGTTGTGAGTATACATATTTTTAAGATAGCTTTAGAAGGTGAGCAGAGAAACCTCAGTGGAGTAATACTTTCCTGGGGAAACCATCCTCCTTTTTAGCTATGTTTTTTCACCTAATTTCTATGGCACCCTTCCTGAGCCATTACACTTCATGGCCTGAAGCTTCCTCCCACTCCTGGGCTAGCAAAGTTCATCAGGGACAGATTCACAACATCTCGGAGTTTCTCCTTAACTGGGGTGGGTGGTTGGAGGAGATTATTTCACGGACCTTCTGGTCACTCCAGACAGAACACGGATATATTCTGGTGAACAAATAGCACCTGTCCTGCCTTGTGTCTTCCCCCTTCTCCTCTGAGTGAGGTCTGCAAACGTTCTGCTCCAAAGGAGGGTTACTCAGACCTCCCCTCTCAGCCACTACTCCTCCAGACTCTTCAGCAGAGAGGCCTTCCCATGTTATCACATCTCCTCTGGTAATTTTTCAGGGAGCCTTTCTGCACCAAGAGATCTCTGTCCTTGTGCGTGGGTGGGAAATCTGATTTAATCATCTGAGCTCGGGTTCTCCTGCTTCCCCTGCCACTGAAGAGATGCAGCTCCGAGCTCTGAGGTGCTTCAGAAGGAGGCAGCATGCTGAGGAGATCTCATCCCTTCATGTCCCACCACTCCTCACTCTTTGCTAATTAATGGTGCATGCCGTACACGCTCGATAATTAGAAACATGCTGTTAGTTAGCTGCCAAGCTCTTACTCCATCCTCCTCCAAGGGCCTTACTCCTGGGTCCCTGCTTCACTGCAGGCTTGTTTTTTTATCAAGAAAGCCAGAGGCAGGAGAAGCTATGCTGCAGCCTGCAGGGCCATGGGGAGTGTGCCCCTTCTTTTCCACAGATCAGCTCTGAGGGCAAGAGGTACAGGGAGCACACAAAGCAGCCAGAACCATGCTGGCAGTTTTGTATTCCTGTGTACTCAAGCCTGGGATTGCAGTCATGAGGTGCCAGCTGCCCCAGGGAGCTAAAACCCTTCAAGATTTCAGGCTGGTGGAGTCACAGAACCGCAGAACACTCGGGGCTGGAAGGGGACTTTGGAGATCATCCAGAACAGTCCCACAGACAGGCAGAGTCACCTAGAGCAGGTCACACAGGAATGCAGCCAGGTGGGGTTCTGAATCCAGAGTTTTGAATCCAGAATCGTGGGAGAGAGACTCCACAGCCTCCCTGGGCACATTTCTCTGCCACCCTCTGAGAAGCTCTTCCTCAAGCCAGCAGAGTCCTCTTAGACCAGCCCACATCTCATTCCCAGCAGTGCAGTCCTTAGAAAGGCTCTGTTTCTGTGCCTTCCCCATCCCCAGGATCTGAAGCCTACAAGGGGAGATGCAGTCCCTACTGCCATTCCGTGTGGGGATGCCTCAGGGAATCGAATCTAAAGGCACCAGAAACACCTGCCTGAAGGGTTCATGTTTGCAGAACAGCCCTGGTGAGGTGCCAGTGCTCCTGCAGTCAGGGTGGTGCCCGAGGTGGGGGTACCTGGCATGCTCTTCCACTGATGCCTGTGGATGGATTTTCCCAGATGGATACCCTCGGGAGGAGATTGTCTATCGCTGGAGACGCTACTCCATCGAGGTCTCTGACCAGCGCACCTGGAGGCTCTACCAGTTCGACTTCACGGGGCTGAGGAACACCTCGGAAGTCCTCAGGACTGGGGCAGGTGAGACAAGGGCAGGCAGCCCACAGGAGCACCTGTGCTGGAGGCTTAGTGGGAGGCAAAGGAGTGGGGATGGAACAACAGCATGGTCAGAGAAAAAAAAAACTAAAAATGAAGGATTGGACCTTGGCTAGAGGGAGCAGAAGTGATGGGGGTGAAGGGTGAGGAGAAGATGGAGCAAGGAGAGGCCAGAACCACTGAGATCTGTGAACTGTGGGGTGACAGTGCTGATGTAAATGAAGCTATCCTCCCTAGGGTCAGGAGGGAGAGGAGAGGGAACTTGAATCCCCTCTTGTTGCAGTGTGTGCACGCTGTGTAATCTCTGTGTGCTGCTTACGACTGGAACGGGGGTGGAGAAATCACAACTCACAGGTCTTGATCTTTCCTTCTGTTATCTTGTGTCAGGCTGATGAACGCTTGAGCTGTGCTTTAAGAGACAGGGACAAGGCTGCATGTGTGAAGAAACTAAATAATGGAAGCCCTTCAGCTCCTCCTCCTCCTCATAATAGCTCACATCCCTTTCCTTCCCACAAAACAACTGAGGAAAGCCTCTGGATTCCTGAAGGTGGAGTGAGCTCATACTTTCAAGCCCTCTGAAACTGCAAGGAGCAGTGCTTCTCCCACTCTGCAGGAAGCTGCTGCACTCAACAGTGGCAGCCAGGGTAGAAAGGCAGCACAAACTGGGACAAGAAGTGAAAGTGTCTTGAATGCACCAGCAGCCCTCTGATGCTTGTAATTCTCTTTTTTTTGGTAATTGCTTGCAAGCTCCATCTTAACCCCAGAGCTGTCAGGTGGCTTTCTTCCAATATTCACTGTGAGCCTATGAAAAAAGAAAGAACTGCCACTGTAAGTTGCCAAATGAGCAATTAGGATGTACAGCAGCACATGTCTTTCCCAGAGGCAGAACCAGACTCTCAGTGGAAGCGATTGAAGGACACCTCCTTTGTCACAGCTCAGGTAGTTGGTTAGCAAGCCAGGCCATGCAGCCTGTTACAGCCAAAGAGCTTCTATAGAAAAGAAACCCTCACAGCAATCAGCTGAAGATAAATGCTGCCTGCAGTTCCTTCCCTGAAACTTTTCCAGACTCTGTGCTTTTCAGTGTCCCTAGCCAGGCCAGTAGGAATGCAGCCTGCTGGCCATATGGGCAGCCAGGCAAACAGCCAGTTGGGAACCACAAAGTCAGCTCTGAAATTAGTCACAAAGGCATCAAGCAGCTCAGCTACAGAGCCAGCCAGGTAGCCACAGAATCCAACCAGCCACAAAACCAGCGAGTCACCAAACCTACTCAGCCAGCCACATGAAGTTAGCAATCTGGGCAGCTACGAAAACAGATAGACAGGCACTTAATGAGAAAACCTCATCAGAAACTCCAAATTCTAAAGCTTTGCTCCTTTTTCTGCTCTAGGAAGCCCCATGTTATGATTCCAATGACTCTGTTGTTTTTTCCTAGGGGAGTACATGGTGATGACAGTGTCTTTTGACCTAAGCAGACGTATGGGTTACTTTGCCATTCAGACCTACATTCCCTGCATCCTGACTGTTGTTCTTTCCTGGGTTTCCTTCTGGATCAAGAGAGACTCCACGCCAGCCAGGACATCTCTGGGTAAGAGACAGGATGATGCATGTCTGATGCTTGTCAAGCTATGCCAGGCAAGCAGACTGGCAGTGTTGGACTACAAAATCTCCTGAAGCACTTTGCCATTTTCTGGCATTTTTGAGTTTACCAGAGAATATTCCCCTCCTTCAGCTTCCTGTGTGTAACACTCCACAGCTCAACCAAACTTCCAGCTGTGCTGGTTTGGGCTGCTGGATTATCTCAGGAGAGCACCTCACTCTCATGGCTTCATCTGAAACCCAAGCACAGCCTTTTCCAAGCTGCCAATGGGATATTCTCATGCACCAAAAGGGAGAGGGTGGGGCTGAGCTGTGGCATTGCAGTGCTGCCCAAAGCACTGCACATTTTCCACGTTTCCTCACAACTTTTCAAAGTTTCTGTGTAGGGCTGCTGACAGGAAGGTTGTAGGGTCAATGGGCAGAGTTGCTTGGCTGCACCCACAGAGCCCCAGGCTCTGGCAGGAGCTGGAAGCTCTGTAGGGACAACCTTCTTCTGTCAGTCACCCCACAGGACCCAGAGAGTAGCTCTGCCTGTTGTTTAGATTTTTCTCAGCAAACTGCTCCTTGAGGCAGGAGAAACACTTCTGTTGATTGAATGCTGCTCTGATAGGTGCTGGGGAGACCTTTCAGAGTCTTTAATATGCTTTGGCTGCATCTGCATTTTGCAGCAAGCTGTGATTCCCAGCTCTGTCCTTCCTATCAGCCCCGCTGACTTTGCCTTTAATTGGAGGTAGCATTCCCAGCCCTGCTTGCAGGTCTCTGTGGAGAGGAGAGGAGGGGCCATCAGCTATTCAGAGCCCATCCATGATGGCCATGTCTCCCCACCTCCCTCTCAAATTAATTAGTTTGGTGCTCATGGAGAGAGGAGGAGGAGGAGGGTGTCATTTCCAATGAAGGTGAGGGTGTGCCATAGTCTGTGGCTGGCAAAGGAAAGAACAGCAAGAAGAAAATATGCATGGTTCTAGTGACTGTCTCAAAAACCAAAGGCAATTTTCCCCAGGAGAGGGGCCAGTCTCTATGGGAGGGGACCATGAAGAATATTGTATTCTCTCCACAGCCCCTGCTGTACTTAATAAAAGTGATCCCCAGCACATTTTGAGGCTGCCAGCCTACATTAGGGAGATGTACACTGGACCAGTTCCACTGGCACTTCAAAAATATGGGAAGTCACATCCTATCTCCTAATGCAAGTATGGCAGGAAAACATGAAAGTCTTTTGCCTTGCTCACCCCCAGAGCCACTGAGGTGACCTCAGGAAAGGGTGGCAAGTGGATTTAGGTGGATGCTAGAGAAGGAGAAGCAGGTGGACTTCCTGCTTCTTTCCCACATCCTGAAAATCAGCGGAGGAGATCACAATACCAACTCCTGTAGCTGATCCTTTGCTGGCTCCCGACACTTCATCTCTGGAGGCAGAAATGTGAGCGTTACTGCTTCTGCAAAACCAATTCCAGGCCCCACTCACGTCAAAAGAAATTCCTTATCACCTCCTACGTGATACTTGCCCTCTGCATCAAGGAATGGATCGATTGTGAAGAGCTGTCTCTGAAGAATAGCCAGGAGCAGATTGAAAATTTATGGGTAGGAATGGGACCAAGGAAATAAAGGGAACCTTGTGGCAGGTATCTACTACAGGGCAGCCTGGTGACCAGGGAGCAGAACAGCTCTGGCAGATTTTTCAGGACATTTTCCAAAGAGCACAAGGGCTCTCAATCCCCAGGTGTAGGAAATCAGGAAAGGAAGGCAAGAGACCAGCATGGATGTATCAAGAGCTTCTGGTCAGACTAAAGGGCGAGAAGGAAATGCACAGGCAGTGGAAGCAGGGACAGGTATCCTGGGAGGAGTACAGGGACAGTGCCCAGTTGTGTAGGGATGGGGTTAGGGATGCAGAGGATACTCACAGGGGCTTCTCCAGGTTTGTCAGCCAGAAAGGGAAGGTCAAAGCAGATTGAATACCACTGACAAACTGGTAGAAATGGACAAGAAGGAGGCTGAGGTACTTTTTTGCCTCAGCCTTCACTGGCAGTCTCTCTCCCCACATTCCACAGTGGATGGACTGCAAGGTGGGGACTGGAGCAGCAAAGTCCCTCTCACTGCAAGAGAAGATCAGCTTTGAGACCACCTGAAGAGCCTGAAAATCCATAATCTATGGAACTGACAAGATACATCCCAGAGCATGGCTGATGTGGTTTCCAATCCATTCTCCATGATACTTGAAAAGCCATGGCAGAAAAGGGGAAATATTGCACCCCTTTTCTCAAAGGCTAGACAGGAGGACTCCAGGAACCACAGAACTGTCAGCCTCCCCTGAGTGCCTGGGAAGATTGTGGATCAGATCCTTCTAGAAGCTGTGCTGAGGCACATGGAGGACAGGAGGTGAGGGAAACCCTGCCTGACCAGCCCAGCCTCAGGCAGAGTCTGAGTTTCCCGCTCGTTCACCAGTCCACATTGACGGTCTGTGCCATACCTGAGTTTTGAACATCATTCCTTTTCACAGAGCATTGGCAGAGGGCTCCTCAAGACCACAGTGTGGATGAGCAGAGCCAAAATAGGACCAAACAACCAGAGCAGACGGAAAATGGGGCTGTTTTGAGGGGTGGATGGGTGTAGGAGACAGAAGTGCTCCTTGTCACTACTCAAGCCAGCTGTTTTCTCTCTCAGGTATCACGACTGTGCTCACCATGACCACCCTGAGCACCATCTCCCGCAAGCACCTCCCCCGTGTTTCCTACATCACAGCCATGGACCTCTTCGTCTCTGTGTGCTTCATCTTCGTCTTCGCCGCTCTCATGGAGTACGCCACGCTCAACTACCTGGTGGGAAACAAGAAACCGCTGGAGCACAGCCACAGGAAAGCCAGGCTGGTAGGTCAGAGGGGCCAGCAGAGCTGGATGCCCTTACAACCCCAAGCTATTTAAAAATATCCTTCCTGAGTCTGCGTTGGAAACTGCTGCTGTGGTTTAGCGCCTGAGCCAGACTGAGTTCAGCCAGTCTTCAGACCACTGTCTGTACTGGGTCTGAGAGGTGAGGCACAACCAGAAAAAGCAGCTGGGGCTCCCTTAAAACAAGGAGACCCCTGACAGAGCCAGGCACCCTGTGCTCTCTTCAGAATTGCTGGAGAGCTTATCAGAACAGCTTAGAATGACTCACGTGGCTGAATGTTAATGCCACTTTAAGACACCTGTGTCAGTTTGATCTCTGGATTACAGAGGTATCTTAGGTCACAGAGATGCAGAAACCGACCTTTTTTTTGTGGTCTTCCACCAGAAGACCTCCTGAGTGTGGGGTAGTGAACCCACTATGGGGATGGTGGTCATCATTCTCCTCATCCTCATCCTCATCCTCTATCCTGAGATCTGCCCGAGCTGATGGCAGGTACTTCTGACCCATGAGCTGAAAGAGGCCTCTGAACTGGGGCAGAACTGAAACAGAAACAGATCTCTTCTGAGCCAGGCTCATTTCCCAGCACATCCCCCATATCCCTCAAAACCCCCACCCTCATATCCCAGGCCAGAGTTCTTCCATGAGGGTCATGATGGGCTAAAAGGAGCCACACACAGCCTTTCCTCAGCTTTTCTCCAGGAGCTGGCAGCAGCCAGCAGACACATCTGGGCTGTGTGCTGTGTCCTCAGAGACAGCTGAGCTGAGGGAAATGAGGGAATTGGCCAGAACAGATCGAACAGGTCGTGTTCTGCACTGACTATTATTGGCACAGAGGGGGAATCGGTGCAATCAGACCTTTGCTGAGTAGGGCTGTGCCCTGGGGTGCCAGGAAGAACACTCAGAGTCAGGCAGGGAGCTGCCAGTTCCCCCAGTAGGCAAATGTGGTGATTCACAACCAGGTGCAGAGACTGGGGATGATCAGTCATCCCTCTTCATTGAACTGCACCCATGATGATCTGATCTACTGCCAGTTGGGTGGGGGTTGGTGTCCAGAACATGTTTTGTTGCTTTTTCCACCCCTTTAACCCTCCTCCCTCTCCCCCTCACAGCCACCTGCCGGGGCACAGGTGATGCCAACCTTCACCACCATCAACATCAACCACATCATGCACTGGCCCCCGGAGATAGAGGAGGATGAGGATGATGACCCCGGCTCCCCATGCCTGGAGGGAAAGGAATGTGAGAGGTTCTTTTGCTGCATCGAGGACTGCCAGACGGGAATGTGGCGGGAGGGGAGGGTCCGCATCCACATATCCCGCCTGGACTCCTACTCCCGCGTCTTCTTCCCCACCGCCTTCCTGCTCTTCAACATCGTCTACTGGATTGCTTATCTCTATCTCTAGCCCTTCTTTGTCCTCAGCTGGGACGAACTGGGCACCAGCAAGAGGGGCTTCTCAAGGAGCACAGATAGAGAACAGCGTCTCTCCTGTTGTAGTCAGCTGTCAGTCTGAACAACCCAACCTGGTGATTCCCTCTTCCTGCTCTCTCATCTCTTCTGAGAAGAACCAAACAGCTTTTTTTTAGCCTTCTAACATATCTTTTTAGAGAATCTACCCTTCCCCAGACAACCTTCTCTCCAACACCACCAGCACTGTACTCCTTGTAAGATTACCCAAAAACATCCTATTCCCATCTCAGGCATTAGGGATTTTGTCAAAAACAAAAACCTTAATGCGTTTCATTGTTCCATCCAATCCTACTCTGAAATTTCAAGGGAAGTGACAGCAAATGGAGTTTTCTGCATAATTATTAAGACTGCAAAGGAAATAAAATACATCTTAGGACTTCTGCACCACTTCCACCAGAACGGACTTTGTGGGGTGCTAGAAGCCCAGAAAGGTCAGAAGGAAATAGTGTGGAACAGGACAGCAGTGCAGCTTTCCCACAGTAGCTGGGTTTGGCTAAAACGTTTTGGGCCTGCCCAGACATCTGATGGTGGCACTGACGAGGATGAAGTTGCTGCAAGCCTCCCCCAGCTCCCCGCAGAGTCTCTATGAAGCATTCCTCACGGATCACTCCAGGACACCCACCCACTGAGGCACTGCTGATTGCCATCAGATGCTGATGAAAAGCACTTCACAAGCTGGAAGGGCCCACCTGCCTTACTGGAGCAGACTCTTCAGGGCCCACGGTGACATTCCTGCTGTGTGACCAGGACTCGGAGCAGGCTCTGCACAGCCAAAAGAGGGAGGAAGTCCTGGTGAGAAAGGCCAGGAGAAGCCTCCTGAGCCTGTTGTGAGGTGGTTTTCTTCGGGCTGTGAATCAGAGGGGCAGTGCTGTCCCACGCAGTGACTCTCATTGATGCCACCAGATCTGCGCTGGGTCGTCGGAGCCAACCTGAGGAAGGGGTACAGGAAAGGGAACACACCCAGCTGCTGTGAATTCCTGCAGCTCAGATGTGTTCCCTTCTTTATTTTTTTTTCATAATTGCATAAAGCAAGAGTTTTCACTCTAACTGGATGGCCCCTCCCAGTTGCCATCATCACTTGGCCTGTTTCCTCATGAAGTCAGGAAGTGGAGTGAGTTGTCCTTGGTGGATTTTAAGAAGGACAAGCGTAGTGAGATGGTCCCATCTTAAAGAGATGGAGAAATGCGTAGCACAGTTTCAGCTGGGGAGAAACTGCATAATAAAGAAGAGGAAACTCAGGGCCAAGGTCCATATTGTGTCAACTGGCTGCCTCCCCATTTACACCAGCTGCTGATGTGGCCCACAGCATGATTGTGAAAAGCAGTGGGCCGTTAATAGTTACTTACTGTGTAAATTAGAAACAGAAAAGATCTTTTTTTAAAAACAGCATGTTTTAGAAAAAAATTAGAACTTAAAAGGCTTGCCAGGAGAAGAAAGCCGGCATGGCTGCAAAGGAAAAGTTAGGAAAGGCTGGCTCACAGGTCAGCTAACGGGTGCAGGAGGTTTTACGTATTATTGGAGAGCAGTTTGATCTGGTTTAAAGACGGATTTTGACACTGATCTGAATAAGGAAGTGTCATGTTTAATTCATTCACAAATGCAGCCTTACCTGGGTTCCAGATGAACAGCTAGAGCATCTTATTAAGTATACAATAGTACAACACTCAGCTAAGTATAACCTAATAGGGTCAGACCAGCAGAGCTCTGAAAGGGGAAATTGTGCCTGTCTAACCTGTTACAGTTCTTTTAAAATACCAAGTAAGAGATAAAGGTTACTCAGAAGCATAATTTGCTTAGCTACTCCGACAGCTTTTGAAAGGGAGGAAAGAAATTGTGGCGGGCGGTTCTAACTGAGGAAATTGATTTAGCAAAAGAATTATTAAGGAGGTTCTAATTAGAGGAAATTAACTGAGGAGAGGGGGGAAAAAAGAATTGTTAAGGAGGCTCTAATTAGAGGAAATTAATGTTTTAGAGAGAAAGACACAGAGAGGGAGAAGTCTAAGAAAAGAATCAAAACAACTTGCAGACAAGGGAAGCTGCTGGGTGACAGTGCCGACTCCCAGCCAAGCTGGTTGATGCTCTGCTCCCAGTAGCAAAGCGTTATTAGATGTAGCAACAGAAAAACCTCCTATGACTCAGCCCTACACCGCCAGGGAGCTGGATTAAACAGGGTCCTGTGATCTCTGTGGGGAGCCAAAAGGAAAGAGCATCCTAGATTAAAACTGGCTCACACGGCAGACTCTGAGTGAAGCACGTCCTCACATTTGGGAAGGCAGCTGTCAGGGGGTGTGTGGGAGGGGACGCCCCGGTGGCAAACCAGGGTCTGTGCCAGATATCTCCTCAACAGGATGGTGGCTTGGAAGGTGTGCAGGCAGTGGAGGCTGCTCTGAACCCAGGCAGCAAAATGAGGAAGAAGTGCAGCTGAGAAAGGGAAGGTGGAAGGGAAAAATTGACAATGTGCAATGGTGCCCAAATGGCTGCAATTTGCTGTGGCTTGGAAGCTCTTGGTGAACACACATGATGGGCACTGGAGAACAGACTTCAGCCCTGAGAGCAGCAACTTGTTGAAATGAGACCTTTTACAAAATCAGCCAGGAGAGAAACAGGGTGTACAAAAAGCTAAGAGGATGACAGGGACTCGGACAAAGTAGACTGGAAAGATTGTTAGATTTCACCGACAAAAGATAAAGCCAACACACACCTAGGCAGTTTAACCAATGATGGAGGATTTGACAGAGGAAAATAGTCTAGCGTGGGCTGGAGCACAAGGAAGCTGATTACTAAGGCTGGGGAAGGAGGAGGGAGGGGGCTTTTTGGCTTAGGGAAGTCTGTGCCCATCATCCATAGCACAATAAATAAAGGCATGCACAAATTCAATCATGTTTTTAATTTTCTATAGTATCTCAAAAAAAAAAAAAGAAAAAAAGGGAAGCTAAGAAAAGCCAAAAAAGAAAAATCTGCCATTCTTTTGAAATTACTTTACAAGGCTCCAGTTTCCTTATGAAATGGTTTTCAGGCTATCAGGAGGGAACACAGGGCACAGAGACATCCAGTAGCCATGAGTTGCCCTGCTCAGCTTGGCCCTGGGAGTTGAGCCCCTCTGTGCCCTCCCAGGCAGGCATTAGACCCAGACCAGCACCACAGGGCTGAGTTGTGCTGCTCTGGGCAGGGAGGAGAGGCACCAGGGCTGCTGCAGAGCACTTGGATTGTTTCAAACCACCTGGGTGGCTCTGCTGCCTCCTCCTCCCATGGAGGTTTCAACATTCTCCACTTCCCAGGAATGTGGTGGAGGAGCTTCATCCTGCCAGCCTCACCAGCCAAGTGGGCACTGGGCTTCCCTCACCTCCTGCCTCCCTTCCCAGGGACCAGCAAGTCACATTCCCACCCCTGCACATCCCCCTGCCGTGGTGAGCACAAACACATCCCAGGCCAGCAGGAGCAGGGCAGTGAGCTGGGGCACTGGGGAGCCCACACCTCAGCTCCTGGGGGCAGCTTTGGAACAGGGATGGGGAAAGGTCTGGAGCACAAGGTGATGAGGGGAAGCTGAGAGAGCTGGGGGGGCTCAGTCTGGAGAAAAGGAGGCTCAGGGGGGACCATATTGCCCTCTAGAACTCCCTGAGAGGAGGGTGTGATGAGGGGTGGGCTCTTCTCCCAGGTAACAAGAAACAGGATAAGAGAAAATACACTGTAGTTGTGCCAGGGAAGGTTTAGGGATATTAGGATATTAGGGAATTAGGGAATATTGGATATTAGGGAAAATTTCTTCATTGGAAGTGTGGTCAGGCTGTGGTGGAGTCACCGTCCCTGGAGGTGTTTAAAAGATGTGGAGATGTGGCACTTGGGGAGATGGTTTAATGGAGTCCTTGGCAGTGTTAGATTTACATTTAGACACGATGATCATAAAAGGTCTTTTCCAACCTAAATGATTCTATGATTCTATCACTCTACTATCTCAGTATCTAATGATGGGGACTGGAAATTACGATCTCAGCATTTATGTCTTGTGGCCTTTGTTTGGAATATAAAAGGAAATCAGGAAAAAGGTTGATTTTTCATTTCTTCACCTCCAATTCCTATTCTTCCCCTCCAAATTATGCCAGATAAGGAACCATTTTTAGCCTGTATGCTCTTCAGGACAGGGATTCTGTTACTGTGTGTTTGTACTGGGGCTGGCACTCTGGGGCTTGGTCCTTGACTGAGATTTCTGGATGCTTCTTATTATACATAATAAACAACATTATACACTGCCCATCCTCACCACTGTCTGTCTACACCTTGTGAGAAGGGTAAAAATTATCTCCTGTCCCCCTCCTGGTGGGGTTACTAGAGCTGGTGGATTTATTTATTTCCCCACAGAAAATTTTCTTGTTGGAAAGTAGGGAAAAGGCGTCACTGATATTTTTGATGGGCAGTGGATATTTTTGGGTTTGTTGTTTTTCTTTCAGAAAGG
The DNA here is from genome assembly GCF_030490865.1 of Poecile atricapillus. Taxonomy (NCBI): domain Eukaryota; kingdom Metazoa; phylum Chordata; class Aves; order Passeriformes; family Paridae; genus Poecile; species Poecile atricapillus. Next base: position 3,898,779 of record NC_081260.1, read on the forward strand.
CAGAAGTTGCTTCAGGTCAGCACTGCTCAGGAGCAGCCTCAGCCATTTAAAGCCATCATTTGTAAAGCAGGAGAAGGCCTTGCTTGTTCCCCTCAGCCTGATGCCATTGTAAATAAAATAACAGATGCTCCCCCAAGTGTCTTGGGGTGGAGGGAGTTTGGCAGTGATATTTGGTGGGTTTTATTTCAGCCTTTCTATATCCCCACTCCTGCTTTTGGAGCCATCACAACCCAAAGGACAACCCCAGCTCTGGAGAAGGCCTGGCTCACGAGCCACCCCCTTGTCCCTGGGCCCACACAGCCACATCTGCTGCACTTTAATGTTTTAATCATTTTTCCCCCCTTTCTTGCCCCACTTTTGCATGCCAGTGGAGGCATTGCTGTTTGTTGAGGCACAGGGAGGGAAGGTGCTGCTTTCTGAGTGCCCTGGGGAGAGACCCCTGCCTTGGTGCCAGCCCACAAATGGAGCACCTCCACCTCTCCCTGGCACACTCTGTGTCCCTCCAAGATTTAGCAGTTCCCAAAATGTTAAAAACATGAGGTCATGAAGGGGGAGGGAAGGGCAGAAGAGAAAGTTATATTAAGTCGTTACTTTTTATATTCCTAATCCACATTCATTATGACTTGTCTTCCTCCTAATGCCTCAGATTTGTAAGCCTTGGGAAGACTGAATTTAAGGAGGATGAGAATGGCCAAAAATGCTCCAAGCTGTGTGCCTCAGGGGAGACACAAACACTCCTGCCTGCACGGGATGGGAGCTGCCTCTCCTCATGGAGAAATGGCTCCATCACCCACTCTGGCAGCCCATGAGGGGCAGGAGGCAGCTGCTGTGAAGGGCTGGGGTAGAACACACCTTGCCTCACAGTGTTCTCGTCACAGTGGGTGAGGAAACCTAGGGGAAATGCTCTACTGCCTGCAGATCTCTAATAAAAAATTAAAAAAAGGAAAAAAAAATTATTTTTTATTTTTTTAAAGGATTGTGCATGAGAAAATTGACTCCATTTTCTGTCAGAAGGACTCTCAGGTCTTTCAGGTTGTTTTTTTGTTGGTGGCACTTGACATGATTTTACCCCTCTCTACTTGTTTTCTTCCCCTTCTTCCCACATCTTCCAGAAAAAGTAAATAATAGAGTCTGGGCCCTCTCTGTCCCAGGCACACTTCTGAGCCTCTATGACAGTAAGAACAATGCAGGATAGAGGAGAGGTAGGAAGCCTCAATAATTGCTCTGAGCAGGTCGGCATAGCAACATCTCCAGGGAGAGCACTCCATGGGGTAATTTCCATTCTCTTTAAAGCCCACTTGGGCTGCTGGAGTGGTATAAAAGGGACTCAGGAAATGCCTGTTAATTAGGATGAGCAGCTTCAGGAACATCAGGCCACAGTGCTCTGAGCTGAGCCATTTATCTGAGAGAACTCAAGGCTCTTGAGGACCTCCTTCACAAGGCACAGGATAGGACACATCAAGGCAGGCAAGTTTGGAGTGAGGTGGCAGAGCCATCTCTGAGGGAAGTGCCCCAGCCTGGCTGCTGAAGGGCTCTGCAGCCCCTCTCCCGTGCTCACACCACCCTTTGCTGGGGTCAAGAGGCACAGAACCATCTTATCAACACGGGTTTCATGTGTTGTGAAACCCCCAGGGCGCGTGCTGGCTGCCCCTGGGTGAGGTTTTGGGATGATGCACATGCCATGGATGTCTGAAGAGCCCCGAGAGAAAGCAGCCACTGCGGACAGGAGGTGGCAGCCACGGCTGTCCCCATGATCTTTCATGGACTCCTTGGAAAAACAAACCAGGGACATTGTCACAGCTGCTGGGATATGACTTTTATTCAGCTGCCATAAGATTCCTGCCTTTCATCATTCTGCTGCATGAAAGGCCCAAGGAAGGTGATAAATCTGTAAAAATGAAACCCATCTTTGCAGCAGCCTGTATCACACACATGGGCAGAAACAGGCTGTAGGGAAAGGTTGAGTCATTGCCAGGCTGCCATTGGGCTGATTTGCATCTCTGGAGTGTTACTGACCCTGACAAACCTCCCCAGGAACTTTTGCTGCCACCTCCCCTTGCCAAAAGTGTGGTGAAACACAGATGTCTCCTTCACATTATTCTGCTTCTCTGGGTGTTTTCATCTCCTCAGGGTAAAACACTACCTGAATCAGAGATGAGCTGAAGGAAAAGCTGCCCATCTGGGACTGGAGTACCACTTTCCTGGTATATATTGCTCTTCCTGGAGAAATAACTTTAGATCCGGTCAAAAAATCCCCGTGGCAGCAATTCAGTCCCTCACTGCAATCTGCTTTTCAAGATCATGCAGTCCAGGAAAAAGTCCTTTGCCATACTGACTGCTGGGCCAGGTTCAGGCAGCTCTGAAACATGTTTTAAGGCAAATAATCTCCTCTCATTTTAGCCACAGAAATTCCCAGTAACCTCAAAGAACATATATAGCAGCAGAAATTCGGCAGGTCAGAAAGACAAGGAACCCCTGCCCAAGAGTTTACAGTCAGCATTCCGAACATGCTCAGTATCTGCTGTGGTCCTTGCCATTCCTCAAGGAACATCCTTCACCAACCAGCCCCTCTGTCACAGCCAGGCCACCCCAGCATCCAACAGAGCTCAGGGAAGGAAGCCAGGACAATGTGTGAGAAGGAAAAGCTGTAGTAAGGATTTTTAGTCAGCCAGAGCTGTCACACCACCAAATAACAGGTACAAGAACAATTCTAGGTGACTGAATTTCCAAGACCACACATTGGCCAAACACATAGAAACATAGAATTGAAGAATAGTTTGGATTAGGAGGAATCTTTAAATTCAATCTAGTCCAACCTCCCTGCAATGAGCAGGGAAATGTTCATCTAGATCAGGTTGCTCAGAGCCTCAGGACCTGACCTGGGACGTTCTCAGAGATGGAGCTTCTACCTGAGCAACCTATGCCAGGTTTTCACCACTCTCATTATTTAAAAAATTTATCCTTGTGTCTAGTCTGAACTCTCCATTTTTTAGTTCAAAACCATTAGTCCTTGTCCTTTTTTGGCACTAAACCACAGAGCAAAAGGAACTGCACAGCCCCTGTGGCCCCTCTGCCCAGCACCACTGGGATATTAAAGCCTAACAGCCGTGTGGAGGAACATGCTGAGTTCATTCAGGCATTTCTCATTAGTTTCCCATGACTTCTCAATATCCTGCTACTCAATATATTCATCTGGCAGCAAATTAGAGCTGAGGGAAAAGCGTCTCTCCCTAAGTCATCCAGAGAACACAAAACGACGAAGCAAAATCGTAACAGACAGGGAAACTTCTTGTGAGTCATCATCTTCCCTCCTTCCCCTCTCCCTTTGCAGCATTGCTGACAGCCCCAGGATTGCTCCATGAAGCCTGGAACCAGAAGGTATCTATTCCTGCTTTATTTTTTTGGCTTTCATTTCACACAAGAAAAGGAAGAAAGCAGCAACCGGATCTTTGTGTCTCTCTGCTTCCGACACCTTGTACATGCTCTGCTGAGATTGATGGCCCAGCTATGCCAAATCCATGACATAAATTAACTGTCCCTTTCCCATCATGCCCAAGAAGATCTTACCCACCTACCATCCCCAAAAAAGGAACACCAAACCAACAAAAAAAAAACCCAAAAAAACCCAAAAAAAAAACCCAAACGAAATAAACCAAACAAGTGGATTCATCAAAGAGAACACCAGAGCAGTTGTGATCAGTGCAGAACAATCCAGGGGTGCTACACATAAAAGGAAGGAAAATGGTCTCATGTCTGTAGAACAAAGAAAATGTTTTTGTCAAATCTTCAGATCAGTGTGTGTTCAAACTGCAAGGTAATTTCAGTGGCATTGGTTTTGCTGTATCATACCACATATTTCAAATTATAGCTTGATCATCAACTTTCACTGCTCAAAAAGGAAGATAAAAACTTGCTCTGGGCTGCTGTATTTTAAAGAACCATTTCTGATTTCTTCGGCCAAATTTTCAGAACAAATACATTTGTCCTTGAGATATGTTTTATTTGATCTGCATTGATATTCACAAAGTAACCCACTTCTCCCTGCCTGAAGGGACTGAAATGTTTGCTACAGGGACTTCAGATAAGCCATTAATAAATGTTGCTGGGTTTAGGGGTTATAGGGTCACCATTCCATGTGGACCCAGAGGTGGCCAACACTCCCACAGTGTTTAGGACTTGAATTCAAATTCACTAGCAGTGTATATGTATATATTAGGGGAAAACTTGGCAGGTTGAAACCATCCCCATCTTTCATTAGCTAAAGCAATAGAAATATCGAGTCTGGAAGTCTTGGAATCCAAAAGTGCAGAGAACTGGGTCCATAAACCATCTCACCTGTGAAAAGAGGGAGGAAAATCAGTGAGGTCTTGGCATGGCAGTCTAGAAAAGGAATGCCAGCTAGAAAAGGACTCAGCTCATCCCTGGTGTCTGCCACCTCCTTTCTGCTCTGGGACTCCTTACACTGAGGCTACTGCCCTTGTAAACTGGAAAATTGATATTAAGTGATGTGCAAAAACCATCCAAAGACACGGGAGGTTGCTCAGCCTCTTTGTTCCCTAAGCCATATACACACACAAAACCACTTTTTGACACCAAATACCTCTTGCAGTGACAGCTTTCACCTGCTGATTGTCTCAGCTCCTCTCCAGGAGGGTTGGTTTGTCTTTTTAACTCTTGAAAATACCAAGTGAAGAGGAGAGACCTGGATTGCTGGAGCTCTGGAGTATTTGAACCGTGCTGCCTTTTACCATCTTGGGCCAGCCAGAGGTCCAGGCTCTCCAGGAGCAGTGTCCCAAGGGAGCAGAAATTCATTTGGCTGATACATGAGCTGGCAGGAAGAAGGAAGAAAAGCAGGATGTGACTTTAGAAGAGGTTTTACTCCAAAAGACAGCTGATGAATGCAGGTAAGTCACCTGACCTCACAGGTAGTACATGACTTTGGATGGAACAAGCACAGAGGTGAAAATTTAAAAAAAATTTAAAAAATAAAAAATAAAATCCAAAAATAATATAAATTTTCAGCCACCTAAAAATGTACCTGAACAGAAACAACTTCTCACTGTGATCAGATTCCAGAGCAAAGCCAGAGCTCTCCTCAGAAGATCAGACTCTTTGTTGGTGGCCTAAAACAACCTCTGTTAGGATAAAGCACAAGGACCTCACTTTCAAGCAATTAAAAGGCCTCCTGACCCCAAGCCACCCACAGCAGCTTGCTGTAACATTTCCCAGACCCAGGCCTGGCCCTACAGTCCCACGGCATGGAGGCAATGGAAAATTGCTCCAGAAAGCTCCAGTACCTGGGAGCAGGTCTCCTTCACCAGAAACCCTACTGTTCTCCCTCACTGGGCCCCAGAAAATTACATTATACCAATCCAGCTACAAATGACCCCTAAGGGGACTTCAAGTGAAGAAGAAATAAATAAACTGAGACATTTGTCTTTTCCTCCACGCAATCCAGGGCAGCCAGGAGACAACCAAGCTTTTCCTGCACCCAGAAATGGGAGAAGGTCCCTGGCAGGACCCTCATCTCCTCATCTCAGGGATTGCTTATTGTAAGGGCAGATTATTACAGTGCAAATTTGATTTTAGCTATAACTGGAAAAAGTAATCAAAGCAAATGCAGCAGCTCGGAAGGAATCAGAGTAGGATTAGAAATAAGAATAGCTCCTGCACTTTGACTTGCTGTGATAAAAATAATAAGAACCTCAGTTTTCATGCTCCAGGGCAGAAAAATGATCTCTGAACAAGGTGTCAGAAATAAATTTCCTCTCACAACAGCAGTCCTCAACTGCCCAGGCCACAGCACAGGGTGCAGGGATGTGCAGTGGGCACTGCTGCAGACACAGCTGGCTGGGAGCCCGTGGGCTTGCTCAGGAGCTGCTGCAGCCACGAGAGCATGAGATGGGCTGCAGTGAATCAGAAGGAAACGAAGCAAGGCCATCGCTCCCTTTTCTCTTTGCATTTCCTTGCTGAATTCTAGTCCACACCAAAGGAAGAGCGGTGAGTTTGTGTGCTGGATTCCAGGCATCCCTTCACTTTCTCTGGCTTCTTTATTTGTTTGTTTGTTGTTGTATTATTCCATCTCTGTGCAGAGATGGATCACTGCCACCCCTTGCCTCCTCTTCCTCCCCAAGCTGAGCCTTTTAGTGGAAATGGCCTTAGCTGATTAATAAACTGGCTTGAGACTGCTGATCTCTTTGGACCATTAAGCCTTTCCCCAGCGACTAGTCATTAATCCCTCCAAAAGTCCTCCTGGATGAGGCTGTTGTTAGCACCATCAATCCTTTTTAAGGCCTCAATTTGCGGCAGAAAGGAGCAGGGAAGTGCTGGAAAGGGTGCATTTGTCAGGCGGTGCCATCTGTTCCAGCTAAGCCAGAGCTCAGCGCCTGCACCCAGGTGAGGACTGTCCCTGTGCAGCTCAGAGCATCCACCTCGGGGCAGGACAGGCAGCTGGGGCATTGAGGAAGGCCAGGAGAAAAAGCTGGCTGATTTTCAGGGCTGATTTTTCCCTGAATTGCAGCGCCTTTAGCTGGGGCCAGAAGGCTCCAGGACACGCGGTTACCGATGAATTCCTGCTGGTATCTGCAGAGACTGTCAGGAAAATTACTCCACAAACACCAGAGGTTCATGTCCAAAGAGGAGACAGAGGAGTCCTTTTACTTTATTTGAACAAAGGGAGAGGCCATGGGGCATTCCCCTGGGGACTCTCAAATTTTTGGAGGATGCAGCCTCCTTTTTATCCCAATTTCCCAGCTGCATTTCCCTCTCTCTTTCCCCATTGGCTGAGGTACCTGAGAGGTCCAGACTTCCCAGAGCACCTGATATCTAATATTCCCCTCTAATGCACAACCCTCCCTCTTAATTTCTAATTCTTACGGAATTTATGGTGTTTCCCCATCGTTTCTTTCATATTCCAATATCCAATTTCATTTATCAGCAAACCTACAGTTCGTTTGTAAAGGCAAATATCTTTTTTCCATTCATCAATCAGTGGAATCCTTCCCATCGTTTCTTTTATCTCTCAGTGCTAGTTTTACCTACCAGCAGACCCACAGCTTGTTTTTAAAGACAAATCTGTCATTCCTCTCAAGATTCTTTCAAATAAATGGGGCTGGGACAACCATCACCCACAGCATTGCTACTTACAGACCCCAGCAAGTCCCCTTGTCTTAGCTCCTCTTCCTAATTCCAATGCCTGCATTATTAAAACAGCCACATCTTCAGCCAGAAGACTTGATTGGCCTTAATGTTGACTCTGGAAAGTGGAATTTCCACCACCCACTCCATAGCCCCTGCCACTTTCAGCCTCTTCCCTCACTGCCAGCTCACTAGCCGTGATTATCTTTCCTTAGCTCTTCCAGAACTTTCTCACATCCTTAAATCTCATTACTTCGAGCCATGCTTAGGGGCTTGGAAGGAAGATGGTGGCAGCAGAGGTGCTGAACTGTCCCCGCCACTGATGGTGGCAGCATGGAAATCACATCTGCAGAAGCACAGCCCAATGTTTCTGCATTTTAACCTAAAACCTCACAGCTATTTTTTTTTCCCTCCCCTGTGTCTGAAAAGTTGCAACTTTTGAACTCTGGGTTTTATGTCCACGTGAGGTTTTCAAATGAACCTTTAAGATCAGCTTTTATAGATATGAGGTCATACAAGCCTGTCAGCTGGGGCTGCACACAGAGCAAACCCTGCCCCAGTCCACTCTGTGCTCCTGCATCTTGCACTGCTCTTAATGATCCACTGGCACAGCAGGGAAGGCAGGGAGGGATGATGCTGGTGCAAAAACTGTGGGCAGCAGTTTCTGGTGTCAGTTGTGTGAGGGATGGCTGCCCAGCGTTCAGGCAACATCACAGAAAACAGCTTCAACATTGAAATTGGTCGCTTGATTTTACCATGATGCCCTTGCTCCCAAAGCATGACCAAGAGGGGCAATGAGAGGCAGAACCCCTGGCACCAACACAGCTTGGAAAAGGATGTCTCCATGCTTGGCCAAAGAGCTGATCAGTGCTATGCTCTTGATTAGACTTCCCATGCCTCTGTGCTTCATTTGCCAGCTATAATTTGGAAATGACCCTGTCAGTTCTGTCCTTTCAGTGTGAGGCTTCTTCTACCACTGTCCTACCATTAACCAGCAAAACTTCTCCACATCCTCATCAGAGGGCCAGGTATGTTTCTTCACTACCAGCACAGCCCATGTCCTGCATGAATCTGCAGATGAATGTGAACAGGAGTTTCCAGAAGCCTTTGTGGCTTTGGCAATGGTTTGGTTGGTGTTGAGCACACCACGAGGAGCCAGCAACAGCTGGACTCCACAGGGGGAAAAAAGGAAATAACCACACACACATGCAAAAATCATCAGTCAGGCTCCTTCTAAATGATTAATGCAGAGAAAGGCTTTTCAGCTCTCAGATCTTCACATGATTATATAAACCTTAACTTATTGCAGCTACCGAGGACCTGTGTTTGTTTGTGGGCATTAACAGCTGCTGTGGTGTTATAATTAGAGCAGAGAGTGAGGAGTCCCATGAGGAAACAGAGGAAACCCCAAATTGCTCAAGTCATTTAAACACTCAGGGAGATAAAACACTGCAGAGAGGTTCTGGAGTGAGCAGTGCTTGAGGGAGGGAAGGGTTACAGCCACCACAAAAAGTTGTTTCTGCTCCCTTGGGTCCAGACTATTAATTATGGTTATTAATTATTTAGGATCCCACAGTAATAATTAGTGGAATAATCACCTCAACCACTGAAATCATAGAATCACAAAATTATTTGGGTTGGGAGGGACCTTAAAAAGGATCTAGTCCAACCCCTCTGCCATGGGCAGGGACACTTTTCACTACCCCAGGTTGCTCCAAGCCCCATCCAACGTGGCCTTGAACACTTCCAGGGATGGGGCAGCCACAGTGGCTGCTGGGTCCTTCCCACCCTCACAGGGAAGAATTTCTTCCTAAAATCTAATCTAAACCTGCCCTCTGTTAGTTTAAAGACATTACCCCTTGTCCCATCACTGAAAATCCTTGTCTAAATCCCCTCTCAAGTTGTTTTGGAGCTCCTTTAGTGTCCCTTGAGCCTTCCCTTCCCCAGGCTGACCAGCATGGTCCTACTGCCCTGTTCCCCAGCCCTCTCCTGGCCATCTGTCCAGGGAGAACTTCCATGTGACCCCAAATTCATCCCTAGAGAACAGCTTTCCCCAAATCCCTTGCCCATTTTGTGCTGGTGACTGCTATGGGCTGTCCCAGGAGAAATCCTCACATTCACAGGAGGATGCTGTGAGTTCTCCCTCTCTTCTCCCTGGCTGTGGCCGTCATGGCCCAAGAGACATCTGAGAATGGGGACATTGCACTGATCTGAGAGGTTTTGCTTCATCTTAGGGCTTCACAAGCAGTTCCTCAGTGAGGAGTGACCACACAGAGGTCACTTCTCATCCTACAGCCTCCCACCTCCACCCACCCATCAGGAAAACCAGGACAGGGATGTCCCAAGTCCCCTCTAGCCCTTCTCCAATCCATCTCATCAACCTCTCACATCAGGATTCAACTCAACCAAAAATTAACATATTTTGCAAAGCCCACACCCTGAAGAAACACCAGCCAACTCACACCATCAAAGAAACAACACTGAAACCCAAGAGTCAGCTCTTCTTCTCCACATCCAGCCTCTCCTTCCCCCCAGCAGGCAGACCCAAGTGCTGCTGACAACATCCAGGCGCTGGTGGTGACCCAGCAGGTGACATGGCCCAGCCTCCTGGGGACTTGTGTAATGGGGAAGTGTCAGAGATTAGAGACAAGAGAGCAGCGGCTGCAATATAAAAGCAAACTGAATAATTAAAGAGAGGAGCTGTTCCTTGCAGAGAACAAAATGAAAGAGTTGTGTGATTTGAGCAGAAGTGACCTTTACACTTCATTACAAGGAGGTGGCATCCTTATAGGGTTATTAATATTTCCAGCTGAATTAGCTTGGGTTAAAAATGGCTCAAAGGAATGAAGAAGGAGAGGGAGAGTGAACAAAAATATATCATTCTGTCTTTTTCTCCTCCTCTTTGCTTTTTTCCTTTTTTTTTTTTATTTTTAATTTGTTGACTTGAAAGCAGAAGGGGCTGAGTGGCCACCAGGCTTCATTAGAAGCAGGGAGATCTGCAGGGTGACCTGGCTGAGGGATCTTTGCTCCACGCTGGCTGTGCCTCAGAAGAAGCCTGTGGTGCCTCTGTGGATGTTTCCACACTCACAGGCAGGGCACAGAGGGGGCTGTCACTCACCAGGCTGCAGAGACATCACGGAATTGACGTTCAGGTGGCTCTGAGCCAGTAGTGGAGCTCAGTGTTGCTGCTGCTGGGCCCACATGGAGTCAGCAGGATGTCCTAGGGCAGACCTGCTCCTGTGGTTACTGTTCACCACCCTGGGGGCCAGCTGATTCCCCTTCCCACAAAACATCATGGTGAGCATAGTGTAACCCACCACAAGGGACAGACAAGCACCCTCCCAAAGACAAAATCAGGAAGGCTATTTTAGCAGAGGGCAGACCACAGAAATCCTACAGAAAACAGAGCTGCTTCAGTTCTGTGGTTTCATCCAGAAACAGGAAAAGACCTTCACCTCAGCATGTCCCATCATGACTGCCAATCAAGTCCCAGAGCACTGGGGGAATTAAATGAGTAAAGTTCAGCAACCTGAACCTAAATCCAAGCTGCAATTTTGCTGCTCAGAGCCTCGAGGTGAACACAGTTGTGCCTTTTGCTCTGACCACTCAGTCTCATATTAGTCCCATCTCTGGATCTGGGATGCAGAAGTGTTGCTACCTTGATAACACAGCCAGACACCTGCTTTTTTCTCCACAATCCCGGCCTGAACATTTTCTTTTATTTCCTCTCTCTGCCCAGCAGTAGCAGACATCAGGAAAACCCACCAGAGCAAACAGAAGGGGAGAGAAACACAAAAGCAGGTGCGCATCAATAAGGAGGGAGGCTGCTGTGGTGGAGCCTGCAATCACTCCCAGGGGCTGCATTGTCACCACAATCCCTTCCACACCATCCATCCCACCCTCCCAAGGCACAGCAGGTCGCCTTGCCCTGCTCCTCTTGTGGAGGGGGCTCTTGCAAACTTAATGCAAAAGCACAAATCAAATAAAGACTCGAGGCTTTTGAGGGGATCATGAAATGGACACGGTGGCAGCTGCATCTCCTCCAGTGGCTGCTGAATCACAGCCCCTCACTTATTTACAGGCCTCCCCAGGGTGCTTGCAGGCGAGTCGATGACAAATGCCAAAGAACATCCCTCACCCCCACAAGGTGTTGTTGTTATCCTGGCTGCAAAGGAGATGCAGAGTGAGGAAACAGCACCCTGTCAGCTGTGCCAGACGGCTGGGGTGGAGGCAGGCAGAGCACCCAAGACACTTCAGCCAGCAGCCAGTGCCTCCAGCATCATCACCTGAGTGCTGCTCCCAGCAAAGTCTCTCACCCTCCCAGGTGCAGCTCATGCCCATTACTGATTCCCACAGTTTTTGATGCTATCTTCACTTTGACAAAGGGCAACACTCCTGTGACCACAGGAAAGAGGACACTGGTGCACAAAGCAGATTTATCTGGGCTCTGAACCGGTTCCAGGGACGGAGGCCAGGATGCTGATGCTCCAGAGGGAGAAGCAGGAGATGCTGAGACCCAAAGTTTTCCCCTCATTGCTGGAGGCTATTGCACATGGGCCAGGCACTGAACAGTTCCAAGGGCAAGAGAGGGGGAAATTCAGACTTAATACGGCCTTGATGCTAAGAAAAGGCATGAATGTGTGATGAGAGGAAGAAAAATGCTGAATCTTCCCCAGGCTGGGTCAGGGAGGTAGGAATACCTCTCAGGGAAAGCAAAGGTGAACAGCACCACCTTGTTCTGTCCTTAAGAGCATCCCTGCCAGGTGATCTCCAGCAGGGCTCTGCTCCAGGGGGAAGAAATCATTTCCTTGGCCGTAGCACCAGGGAGCTCTCTCTGGGTGCATCCACAAACTCTGGTGCTGTACAGCTGACAAAAATAGGAGTCAGACAGCAGGATCTCCATTATCAGAGATGATTCACAGGCCACAGAGATCACAGCTTGCCTTGTAGATGTCACTGGGACCTGGCAGTCCAGGAAAAGCATCTCATTTATAAACTGGGACGAGATACGACTGCTGAGGTATAGCCCACACAGGAGCTGCTGCCTGCTGTCTGGGCTAGAATGATTCTTTAAATGATACACGAGGCTGCAGGACCCCTCCCCAGGGCTCTCTAGCTGGGAAAAGGCCACCTGGGCAGGTGTGCAGAGCCCTGTCACTCACAGCCAGGCCAGGGCTGCCTAGGCTTCCTGCTGTAAATTGCACTGGGCTGCTACAGCTGGATTTTATTTCAAGTCACCATTCATAGATTAAATCTGAAGTGGTTGTTTGGACTAGACTTGCTTTCTGTGAAAACTGTCACACAGGCTGGAGAAGCAATGGGATTTACAGGGAACACCCAGGAACTTGCTCTGGTGCAATTCCAGGTGGCCCCAGTGAGCAAGGGAAGCTGGAATTGCTGTGGAGTTTCTGGGATGAAAATCTCAGGTCTGATTTAGGGCTGAGCTCACACTGAGGCCAACAGGGCCACTGATAAGGTCTCTCCATCGACTCTTCAGTTTCATGATGTTTTTAAGTACACAGTTCCAGGTCTTAGGTGGAATTAGCTGATGGCATAAAATGTTTTTGAAGCATGAGCTGGAGTCAGACAGACATAAAGGTCATCTACGTTCTGTTTTCTTTGTTTCAGCTTTCTTTATTCAAAGCCATGACTGATCTGAAAGGACCAGAGGCAGCAGCAGTCCCCCACACCTGGCTGAGATCCCCTGGGAAATGCAACTGTGGAGCAGTGGGGAGAGGAAGAGGGAAGAGTTAGGAAGAGGAGAGGTGCAGCAGACTCCTTGCTAATCTCGAGTCCCACTTTAACTCCACTAACACAGAAAGCAATAACAGCAGTAGCTCATCATCTGAAGACTGTGACACGAAATTTATCTTTTTTCATTGCTTTCACAGCAATTTTGCACTGTGTTTGATAGCTGATGTGCATATCCAAATTCATGCAGCCCCACCACCCCTCTCCCTCTGCCTACTCGCACTCACCCACGCTCCTCTGCGTGTGACTCAGGATGAAAAGGGATTTAGAAAGTTGCAGGGAACATTTACAAGCCACCCACCGTTTCACCCCCAGCCTGGATGGCCACATGAGCACGTCCAGGTTGCATTTAGAGGCAAATCCCTGGGACAGGCTTTTCTTCTGTCCCCTGCACAGTCAGGCACAGGAGCAAAGCTGCCCCAGCTCTGCCTGTGTTTACTGCAAGGCTGGGTTTGCTTTAAGACTTGGCAAATTTCCCAGCCTCTTGCTCAATTCCTTGTCCATGTATGAGTCCAGGAGTGGTCAGTGCAGCAGACCCCAGGCTCCTGCACACGGTGTCACAGCAAGGAGGTCACTCGGTCAGCCTGGGCACTGTAGGAGGGTGGGAGACGTTTGCAAAGCAGCCACAGCCTGGCCCGTCCAGGAGCACCAGCACAAACATGATTGTGTGAAAGTTTGTGGCTTTTTCTGGGCTGGTTGGGTTCGCTGTGGAGCCTGTGAATTCTCCAGCAAATTCTCTGCAGTGCTGGGGCACTGGTGCAGGTCCCACCAGCACAAAACCAGCAGCAAAATTCCCCCAGCAGCAGCTGCCAGGGGCTGAGAGGGGACAAACTAACCAGATTTGGGTGACAAAGCAAAGGCAGTCTCCCTCCTTAGTACAGCTGCTGAGAAGCCATTTAGGGGAGTGTGTCACCACTAACATCATCCTGTTTCCATGGAGACCAGATTAACAGAACTGTCGGGAGAAGCTGCACTCCTAATCTCTCCCGGAGAAAAGAGCTTGCTGATACCAGAGACTTTTAAACGTCTTTAATCCAAATTCAGGGTTTTCCTTCCCATGTTCCCTTTAATCCTTCTAGAGGTTACCAGCCCCTTTCAGCCCCGAGCCCAGCACAATAGCATCAAACAGTGCAGTCACCCACAGCCTCTGCAGTGCCTTGCTAATATAAAATTTTCTACCTTTCTCTCCAAAAGTTTGGCTGTCTTAAAAATAACAATTTTACCAGGCCATCTTGTGCAAGGGTCCTGAAAAATGATGTCTTCATTGGTGCACTCAGCCTATTTTCTGCAGATGGAATTGGGCCCTGAGGACAGAGATGGAGGCACCTTCTTCCATCAACAAAAAGATGCAGGTTCTGCTTTCTGCATTGCATGGAGACACTTTCCATTGACTTTGTTTTTTCTCCTGAGTTTTTTTCTCTCCTGTGTAGCAGCCCAGATAAGACCAGGTCCCACAAGAACGCTGGATAATTTGCCCACTGGAATGGTTCATTTGCACAGCCTAACCTAAGGATTTAGAGAATCACCGAATGGTTTGGGTTGGAAGGAACCTTAAAGACCGTTTGGTCCAACTTCCCTGCCGTGGGCAGGAACATTTTCCACTGTCCCAGCTTGATCCAAGCCCCATCCAGCCTCACCTTGGACACTGTCAGGGATCCAGGGGCAGCCACAGCTTTTTTGGGGAACCTGTGCCAGGGCCTCCCCAGCCTTACAGGGAAGAATTTCTTCCCAATATCTGATCCAAATCTACCCTCCTTCAGCTTAAAGTTATTCCTTGTCAAAAATCCCTCTCCAGCTCTCTTTTGCTCTCCCTCCAGACCCCAAATTTGCTTCTGTTTTGGGAGGTAGCAGCACAGTTACCCTGTTCTCTACTTCTACCAGCCCTGCAGAACATCAGCTTCCCCTCCAGATCTTTTTGGTTTGGACTGTCCTTTTCTTGATGGACAATTCTTATCTCCAAATGCTTCAGGAGTTCCCACACCCTCCCTGCCCACCTAAGGCAGGAATCCACCTTTTCAAACCACCAGGTAGGGCCTTTGCCAAACAGCTTTTGTTGGGTTTTTTGTGGTTTTTTTTTCCCCCAGAGGGATTCACTCTGATTAAGCCTCCTGTACCTCTCTAAGTCTCCAGGCAGGTGGGACACATCCTCCAGCCCTTTGTGCTCTCCACTGAGGGCCTCACTGAACACTCCACCTGTGGCTCATAAAGCTCTCCAGCTGTGCTGACTCAGAGCCATTTGGAACATCTCTGCCTGCTAAACTGAACAAGGCATCAAAGGCTCTGCCACCTTCCTGTTGCTTCCAGAAGCTAAAAGAAATCTGACTACTCGCTTTTCCTTGCCTTTACCCCAAAAGCTTGTCAGGAGGATCGTGACACGGTCTGACAGTGCCAGGAATGATGGAGAAGGAGTCAGTGTGACTGGGAAAGCACAGTTCAATCTCAATTTCCTCCCTGCTCCCCTTGCCAGAGGGGTTGGTGATGTTCTGCACATCTGGAGGCAGAGCTGTGGCTTTGCAGAGCCCGGCCCCAGAGGCCTGGAGCTTGTAACTACAACATCTCACCTACAGCAGCCCTCTGGCCCTTCCCTGGCATCCTGTTGTGCTGCTGTCTTGGGACACTTCAGATGCAAGCCTGGGGCTCCCCAGAACCTCCCCAGAAGCTCCGAAACAGGCACAACATGGATCTGGAAAAGGCCAGGCTGAGGCACATCTGTGTCCTGCAGCTGTGGGCAATGAAGGGTTAGTTTCTCTCCAGGCTCTGAAGGCACATCTCTGAAGCACCAGGCTATTTCTGCTCAGCATGTCTGATTTCAGATGAGAGCTCTGCTGTGGGATAGAGCTGGCATGTGGGATAAGAGGGAATAAAATTATACACAGGATATTTTGGTGCAGGGTTTCCTACACCTACTTCCATTGTCATCCTCTGACTGAAGGCTCCATCTGGTTTGTTCATGGCTGGGCACAGAGGCTGGAGGGCAGCAGGAGGGGAAGCAAGGGCTAGGGTAAAGGAAGGTGCTGCAAAGGCTGTGTTTATAATGCCTGCAGCTACAAGAGACTGACTTTTTGGTGGCTTGGGTTTTATTTTATTTTTTTTTGGCTGGGTTTGGGTGTTTTGTTGGGTTGGGGGGGGGATTTTTTGGTTGAGTGGTTACTTTGACTTTTGGGGTTGTTTGTTCTGGGGTGGGGTTTGTGGTTTTTTTAGGTTTTTTTGTTTGTTAAGGTATTTGGTTTTTTGGGGAGTATTTTTTTGTTGTTGCTGTTGTTGGCTGGGCTCTGCCTCATACCCACAGCCACTCTTGTCCAGGACTTTCATCTCCTCCATCCCACCCATCTCTCTGAACACAGGATGCCCATAACAGGAGACAAAACTGCAGAATATTATTATTATTAACATTTTTATTATTATTATCCACATTTGGAGCAAACAGGTTGCTCTGTCCCCACCACAGCCAGGTCTAGCACCGCAGTGCCCACATCCAGGGGCTCTCAGGGAGGATGCTCTGCAGTGTCCCTCGGGGCCAGCACTGCCCTGGACCTGTCCCTGGGGGTGTTGGAGGAGCGTGGGTGGCAGCAGGGCTGGGGACAGACTGGCTGCGGTGCTGGGGCACCTTCCAGCCGTGGGGACAGCGAGGGGACCGTGCTGAGCTGGCCCTGGCTGTCGGGATGATGAGGCTCCAGCAGGAGCTTGTTGTGGCTGGCGGGCAGGAGCTCAGCCACGGACACGGGAGGGAAGCGGGGAGGAGAGGGGACAGGCGAGATAAATAGGTAGCGTGAGGATAATAAAGGAGGACAGCTGGCCTAGAAAACTCGGGAGATAAATTGGCAAGGGGAACAACAAAAAACAAAATAATAATAATAGAAAAAAAACATTTAAAAATCCCAAAATTAATTCCAAAGCATGAGGCTCCTGCTGAGCCCGCAGGACAGAGGCACCTGGTGGCACCCACTGCATCAGGGGCTCCACGGTGCCGAGCATTCCTGTGAGCAGCTGCCACAGCCCTCCACAGCAGCAGGGCTAAAGCCATGGAAAAGCAGGTGGCTGTCCCCAGGAGCAGGGGACCTGCTCAGCAGGACAGGGGTGGCTGCTAAACCCGCAGCACAGACCCATCAGCCTGGGCCATGCCGAGTCTCTGGTGCCTGGGGATGCAAACAGGGCTGAAGGGAGCAGCAGGGACCTGCCTTTGCCTCCCTGTCCCAGTGCTTTCCTTGCCTTGCCATTATTTGAGGCTCCAAACCCCAACAGAGGAGCTGGGCAGGTGTCCCTGCACTGCCCTGGTGCAGCACTAAACCCCACAGAGCTCTGTGGAGGCCAGAGAGGAGGGCTGGCCACGCTCTCATTTGGGCCAGTGTGTGTACACCAAACACCAGCAGCCACCAAAGCAACTCAGGCTAAAGGATATTTTATCCTTCTAGTCCTGCGATGCACCACAGCACAAGATGTAGGAAGGTTCATTAACCTCTTCAGTGGCAAAGACACCAAAAAATGCACCCTTCTGACCCGAGCAGGATCTCACAGGAGGTGCCTGGCCCAGGCAGAGACAAATCTGTCTCCCAGTCCAGCATTTTTCCCGTGCAAATGAAGCTGGCACATAAACACACAGCACCGGTGAGTTCACAGACAGCATCAGCCAGCAAAGCTCCCCAAAGTTGAAAACAACAACGAAAGCGAGAACAGGGTGAAACACAGGACCAGAAAAACTGTGAAAGAAAGCAAAGCAGAACCTTTATTCCCTTCCAGCCACCCTGTCCACAAGCCTCTCTCCCAGCATGGGGAAGGCAGCTCCCATTTAATCCTCCCCACAGATATTCCCAGCCCTCCCTCCAGCGCCTGCCTTGGAGAAGCGAAACAGGCGCTGCAAAGTCAGAGCTAAGTGGCAGCTTCCCCTTTCCCATTTCCCCAGCTCTAATTGCCAGCTGAGCAGACGGCTAATCTCCCACAACGTGCTGTGATAAGGGTGCTGCTGAGTCCCCGTAATTGCTTAAGAGCTGCCATCGAGGCTGCCGGGAATTGCCCGATTATTCTCCCCGCTTCCTCCACACCCCACGTTTCCTCCCTCCCCCCTCTCTAAGTTTTGTAAATTGGAAAAGAGCTGGCTTTTTATTTTTTTTATTTTTTTTTTTCCCCCCTCTCAAAAACAGCTGGCACAGGATTTCTCGGCAGTTCAGCAGGGATGAGGAGATTATATCTGGGCTGGCTAATCCTGTGTGGGCAGGGAAGGGAAATGGGGGGAGCAGCAGTGAGGATCCCAGTGGATGCAAAGGGGAGGGAAGGCTGCACTCACAGGTGATGGTTTGAACAGAATTCATCCCAGCAAGCCAGCACTGGCCCTGAGTACAAATCACATCCCATTTCCAGCTTCTCAATGGCTCTACTGAGTAATGAATCAGCTCCTCATCCCAGCTGGCTGAAGCATCCACACTCTCACAGTTACCTTATTCAGTGCTGAGAAGTTAAAACCTTCCTGCCAAGGCCAGCAGGCTGGGGAGAGTCAAATATCCAAATCCTCTCTGAGTTCAGCAGTGAAAAACAACAACAAAAAAAAAAAAAAAAACAAAAGCCCACAAGACAGAAAACAAGTCCCTGTAGTGCAGATCACCTGCATATCTCCATTTGTTCAGCTGTTTTTCTCCAGATGATGCAGGGGGCCAAGAAGTCATTTGGTATCATCAGAGAGGCAAACAAGCCAGGCCACTGTCTAATCCAATGCTGATCTGCATACACAGGCAGCAGGACTCAGCTCCCAGCCCTTGGCTCTCTTCACAGCTGTTTCAAGCTTGGTTTTCTCCCTAAATGCTTCATGACTGTCCCTTAGATGCCACTTTCAAGCCCCAGAATGGCAGCTCTTCTTTGAACTTACAACACGGGCAGAAGTCTTCAATGCCACCAGAAGGACTGAGAGACTTAAAGTGCATTAATTTTTATGGGATCAGAGTTGTTCTTCTGTAGAGCTCCTGGAAGTGTGGACACAAGCACATTAAAGATGCAGCACACCCAGTTTGGACACCCAGGTGAGTCTGGGTTCTTTTTTGGCTCTGCACTGCCAGCTCATGCCCTGCCCCAGCTGCAAACCACAACAACCACTGCATTTCTAACTCCAGCACATCGGGAAGTGGCTCCACCTCACAGCCCATTCCTCCTGTTCTCCCCATTCCAGACCTAGAAGGCACCAGGTAAAAGGAGTGTAATGCCAGTTCCTGCCTGGGTTTAGTGTTGGAAACCTCTCAGTGTCCCTTCTCAGTGAGCTAACACTGACCCCAAAGCCACTGAACACAAATCCAACCCATCCCACTCATGGCAAGCTGGAAAGTGAGATGAACCAACAGAGGGAGAAGATTTTCAGCAAGGGGGAGAAAAATGGAAACAGAACAGGAAAAAAAGATGACTTAAAATCCCACAGTGTGCCTTCAACTCAATGAACATCACCCCTCGTGTTACAGGAGAGGAGTCAGGGATCACTGAGGCAGATCTGAGCTAGAAGTCAATTTACTGAGTGGGTAATAGGCTGGTAAATAAGATAATATGTCAGATTAGCTGATCCCTCGATACCCACACATCCACTCATAGCTATTATACTTTGATAAGCAGTAATTTGACATATAAACAAAAATATAACAGTGAACACAAAACTATAATTATTAACAAGACTACAATTAGGTGGAACACCTCATTCATAGCCCCATGGCTGTTGGTGACCACCTGAGCAGATTTTCTCACCACTGATGCTTTCCATCTTTCATCACTCTCACAGTGATTTGGTGGGTTGTGACTGCATAGTTAAAGTTGCACCCCATAATTTTAATAAAACCTACAGATATTTGAGGGATTGTGCATACTCTCTATAAATAGAGAATCACAAAGAGCTCTCATGCAAACACATCCATGCCCAACACATCCAAGTAGAGTCTCTGAGGTCTCTCTGGGATGTAATTCAAAAAGACAAACATTTTGTTCGGTGTTGAGACAAATGTCTCAGGTTAACAGCATTACACTCTCAGATAAATCCTTGTTGTTTCTGCACAACACACGTGGCAGCAGTGACAGTTCACCATTTGTTCACATTTAGCTGGGCCCATGCTCCAGGTTCTAACAGAGTACAATTCCATGCTGATTCAATCCCAACACCATGATTTGGTTTATACAGTCATTTTGGTTGGAAAACACCTCTAAAATCATCAGTTCCAACCATAAAACATTGCATAGAGCTAAGACAAAAGCTGTGGCCCTACTGCTGGGGGAGTTATAAGTGAAGCTTTTGTAGATGCCACCAAGATCAGAAACACTTTCTGAATTAAAGTATTTTTGAAATACTTTTTGAGTTGAAATTATTTACCCAAATTACCTTTTGAAACTCAGTGGGTAAGGTGCCCTCATCACCTTCCCCTTATTGCTGTAGTGGATTGCACCTGCAACTGAACTGGGATACAGCTGAGAGCTACAGAAACATTATTCTGAGTGCTGCCAAGTGCATTTACAATTATCTGGGGGTCTTTTCCTGAATCCTTTGCCATTTAGACAATACACCACCAGCCAAGACCCATTGACCAGTTCCTAACACCAACAAAGAAGATTTTAACGGGTGTTCCTGCTCATACAAATCACTTGCTGCCAAGCTTAACTTATTTGCCAAACCTGCAGTATGCAGGCTGTTTATTTAATACTCCTAATCCTGTTCCTGGGATGCCAGTCACACCTTTCTGGGCTCATTTTGGAGAGGTGTGGGCTCACCTGTGCAACCCTGTACAGGTGTATTTAGGAATGCCAAGCAGGTAGGTTTAAATGCAGAGATTAAACTGCAGTGACAGTTCCATGGGCCTGAGGCTCTGTTATGGATTAAGGATCACTTGTTGCTGGCTTTTTAATACCATTGGGCTCAAATTCAGAAATTAAGATTCCAACAGGTCCAAGAGGTAGTAACTGTCATTTGGGTTAAGGTAATTTTTGCTGTGCCAATATAAACAATCCTAGTTTAAATTAAACTATCTCCAGGATAAACAGATATAATTTATCTGGTACTATTTCTTTTTCCATGTGTTCCTCTGATGTAACACTCACCGAACAGCTCCCAGCCTGGTTACATCTATGCCCCTTTTTCAAGGAACCACACTGAAAATTAAGCAAATGTCTACTTCATTTTTGGGGCATTGTCTTTCACACATTGTGCTTACATTTCCCTCTGCCAAATCCACATTAATGGGTGGGACTTCTAAATCTGTAGAATTCGGGCTTGCTTTTTTGATTGAGTGCACTGCAGTGACAGGCTTAAACATGATTACAGCCATTACCAGATTGATTTGTACAAATAAAAGATCTGGGGGTTTTCACCCCATGTGATCAGGCTTGTTGATGGATAAACTAGATCTGGGTCTAATGGCTGTGTTTTGGGATTTTGGTATAACCCAGTGTGGGTCCTGGAAAAATAGGACAAGTCTCAGTGAGGAGACCCCAAACTGGTTAGCCCTTCTAGTGAAGCCACGCAGCATTAATGTGACTTTTGTGGAGATTTTGGTCTTTTTGGCTTTGTTTTGTCTTTTGCTTGGTCTCTTTTCATAATGGGATAGAGTTTTAAAAGAGCAGGGATTCCTCCCTCAAGGCCTGGGGGTCTGTGAGAGTTGAGACAGGGTTAAAAGTTGCTCAATGAACATTTGGGGATAGCAGTGGCTTGTCTCATTCCCAAGGGTCCATTCCTTTTCACAGCAAGCTGCTCAGTGTGTGATGGAATGTGATTCATTGTTAGGATCTGGTTCCCTTGTTAAAAACACCCCAAAAGCTGCCTCTGCTTCACCTTGTGTTTCATACTATCTCCCCTAGTCAGAGCCACACCACAAAGATCCAGTTCCACTCTTGCCATGCTTCTGACCATATTTTTCTTGCAAATTATCCAGTTGAAGCAGGTCCCACAGGATGGTTCTGGTGGTATTTCTTTGGTCAGCCCCTCAAGGCCTGGGGGACACTTCAATATCAATAAGAGAAGCCACCTTAAACTACAATTCACTTAATTCACTCTCTTCCCTACTCTCATCCCTAAATTCCCAGGCAGGGTCCCTCCATATATCTCCATCCCAATCTTCTGGGGATGCAATTCACTAATGGATCCTAATACATCAGATCATAAATTCTAGTTTGTCCTCTACTCTTTTTCCTTCCCCCCCACTCCAGTTGTTTCTGCAATTGTTCTATTCACAGAGAATAAAAGCTCTTTTTGTCACTTTTCTTTGTTCAAATTCATCTCGTAACATTCTCATTTCCTTTTCTTTGTATTCCTTACAAAGACACGCCGCTTCCAAACACATTTACAACATCTTGCATATTATTCCCTTTTTCTTTACCATTTCTCAGTTTTTCTCTCATGCAGTTTAGCTGTTCCTCTATCTTTATTCCAATTACACCAATTTTTGAACACTCAATCCCTCAGAAAGTCCTGGAGATGATCTTATTCCATGCCAGTAATTGAATCTGCCACCCTACTGATGGTGCCAATTTTGTCACAGAAGAGCCAGAGATCACTCAGTTGGAGCTGAGCTGGTGGTTAGTTTATGGAGAGTTCTAATCAGCAGATTTAGGTGTGCAAATCTCAGTCCTGCCTTCCACCTGCATGCAGCAGAGATGGCCTCAAAGTTTGGACCAAGACCACACCACCAAACTACAGGAGGATTTAGTGCTTACCCAACCTGGCTGCTCTTTGCACTGGGACAGCAACAGTGCAGGAAGTTCCAGAAGCTCTCTGGAGACAAAAAACAGGGGAAGAGGAGTGCAGAGGTGTGGAGAGCACCCATCCCCAGGAAGGGAATCCTTTCCTCCTCCCACATGTCCTCAAAACCCACAGCAGCTGCCCTGGAATGGGATCCCCAGGTTTGGGAGCACTCCAGGAAGAGTTTCCAGCTCTAACCACGGCCCAAGGAATGTGATCCCATTGCAGTGCTCATCCCAGAGCTCTCACATTCCATAAAAACAATGAAACTCATTCCCATCCAACCCCTGCAAAACAGAAGCACCTCTAGTCCTTTACCATCCCTGAGGTTTTCCCAGTTTTTCCCCTACAGAGAAGCCAAACTCAGCACTGAAACCAACTAAAACCCCAGAATTCCAGCTGCCCTTGCATCCTCCAAGGGATCATGGAGAATAATTCCTGCATCCTACTGGATAAAGAAGGGAAGACAGGAATTCTGGAATCAGGAAGTAACTTAGAACCTCAGAACACCAATAAAGCCACACCTCAATTTGTTTAGGATTCCTTTCAGTGGATACAACCTTCGGAAAATACACCTGTATCTCTTAAATCCAAGTGCTTGGGGGTTTGGAAATCACTTCCAGGTGGCAGCAGCTCCACATCCCCAATCCCACCCCTTTTCCTGGAAGATGGATTCCCACCCAAAGCTGCCTGGGGCCCCTCCCACCCCACAGAGAACACCAGGATGTGACAGAAATGCTTCACTCTTTATTGGGATTGGTATCACTGGGACATTCCCAGAGGACAGAGCCTTTTCCTGCACATTGCCAGGAGCATTCCCAGGGCAGTCAGGCTCAGCAGAGTGGCTGCCGTCAGCAGGAGCCCCTGGATCACCACAGGAATTCCACCAGCAGCACCTGGAAGGGACAAAACCTCCACTCAACACTCATTTTTTGGCTTCCCAGCCTCCATCCAATCCTTGGGAATCTTTAGGAAGGAGCCCATAAGGCAGCTCATTCCAGAAAGTCCCTCTGTGAAATCACTGGGAATTCACAGTGGGATCAGCCCCCAGGCAAGGCCTGGAGACACAACCCCACAGGGATCCCACAATGACCCCTACCCTGGTGGGTGTTCCCAGCTGGTCCTGGACTTCCAGAGGGGCTCATTAATCCCTGAGCTGGCTCCAGGATTAGCAGGGGTCCCACAGACACGTCAGCCTCAGTCAGCCCTGAGGGCCCACCTGGAAAAAGAGGGAATGAGTATCCAGGTGAGGGAATTCCTGCTTGGGCTGGAATTTGGGAATTGCAGGAAGATGGACACCAGAAGAGCAGAATGCCAGGGGCTTTAAATGCAAGGACACAGTTGGGATAGAATAATGGAATGGTTTAGGATGGAAAGGACCTCAAAGCCCATCCAGTGCCATGAGCAAGGACACCTCCCACTACCCCAGGTGGCTCCAGCCTGGCCTGGGGTCACTTCCAGGAATGAAAAATGGCATTTCCCAATATCCCCCCAGAATTCCCCTCTTTCCTTTTAAAAATCCCTAAGGACATCAGAGAAGAGCTGGGATTGTCCTTCAGCTGTGCCAAAAACCCGGCCTCCAAACCCGAGGGGCCCTGGGGACACCTTTGGGACACACCTTTCTGGCCAGGGCCGTCCCTCCTCACGCGCCTGCCCATCCGTGCGGCCGGAGCACGGAATTCCCGGGAATCTCCTCCAGGAGAGGGACAGCTGCCGGTGTCACAGCAGCTGCAGATGGCCGCAGTGCCCTCCAAAGGTGCCCACCTGGAACAGAGTCACCTGTGACCCCCCTGCTGCAGGCTGGGGCGGGTCCCCTCCCCACACCAGGGACACTCACAGGCCGCTGGCTTTGCTGAAGGAACAGGCTTTATTCCAGGGATTCGGGGCTTGAGCTGCCGGGGACACCCGCAGGTGGCAGCTGATGTACAGCTGGAAAGAGAAATCAAGGGAAATTCATTAATCAAGGAGATTTTAGGGCTTTTTTCCATGGGGAAGAAGCCAAGAAAGGAAGATGGTTGGAAACCACCTCACCAAATTCCCAGCGTCTCCGGCGAATTTGAAGGCGTCCACCAAGAACCGCAGCGACTCCAGCCGGGGCCGCGGGGACACAAAAGCTGAACCGGTGTCCTCTGCCCTGCTGTCCACCAGACACCTGGAGAAAGGCTGGGAATCACTCAGGAGTCTCCACAGGAATCTGGGATTCTCCAGCCAGCCCCAGAGCCCAGCCTCACCCGCCCAGGTCGATGAAAGCGTAGCGGGGGGATGAGCTCCTGTCAGGGGTCGCGGTGGCCACGCACTGATCCACGAAGAGCCGCAGGGGCACGTGGCCCTCCGAGGTGACATCGGCCTGGAAGCGGAGGCTGTCCCCAAGCTGGAAGCCATTGGAGAGCCTCTCTCTGCTCCAGTCATCTGGAATGCAGATCCCAGGGAATGGGGTCACTTTGGGGAGCTCCCAGGAGCGTGGGAACGTGCGGGAACCCCTGTGGGCTGGATGTGGCTCCATTGGGGCTCCCAGGAGCTACATGGAACAGGGAGATGAGGGACACGAGGCCACCAGGGCTGCACCCACCGTCCATGAGGCGCAGGGAGAACCGGAGCCGCTCCTCTGCTGCCGCCGTGGCGTGGAATGGGGCCCACGTGGGGTGCACGGCACCGCTGCTCACGTTGCTCCTCCTAAATGGAAGCAGTGGAATTTACCTGGGGTGGCACCGGCACCTCAGGGCCATGGCAGCATAGGGACACCCCCAGTACTCACCTGGGGTAGTGACACTCAATGGGGACCTCGGCTGGGGTGGTCCTCACGATAAGGGGGTTGCCAGCACGGGTGGGCTTGTAGAACAGGGTGGTTCTGTAGATCAGGGAGTCTGGGGTCACCTGGAAGGAGGGTTTGGGTGAGGGAAAAAATCAGGAAAACAAACTCGGCACCAGCAGGGATTGTGCTAGGACACAGAGGCCACAATTACCGGTCCTACAGGACACCACGGAGCTTTGGGCTGGCATCCCAACAATGCACCAGCCTGAAGGAGGCCACAGAGCCTCCAGGACTTGGGCACCTCACCTCAGGAGCCATTATCCCATAAATTCCTGCATCCAAACCCTCTGCAGAGTGTGTGCCTCGGCCAGGATCCCCATACCCCAAAATCCACCCCTACTGCAGGCACTCCTCACCCCAAACCCGCCAGCAGCTGCACCAGGGCACCTCTAGGGGAGACACCCGGCCGCGGTGGCACTCACTCACCTGCAGGGTGCTGCCACACTCGTGCAGCGCGGCCACGAAGGTGACAAAGGCCTGGGCGGGGTTTGGGGACACGGGCGGGCAGGAGGCTGTGCCCAGGCTCAGCTCCGCTGCCCGCACCGGGCGCCCGGTGCCAAAGAGGTCCCTGCGCACGGTGACCGCCAGCTGCCCCTCCTGGCAGCGCACGGCCACCGCGGGCCGCGGGGACAGCGCCCGCAGCTGCGACAGATCCACCCGCGCCCAGGGCTGCGACACGCCGGGGACACGGCTCCGGGAGGAGTCACCCCGCAGCCGCCACGGCCCGGAATTCCTCGGGGGAAAACCCCAGGGATCGGAGGATGCGGCCGGAGCCAACACCCAGCAAAGCAGAGCGACCCCAAAGCTGCTCCCAAACCCCATCCTGGCCCCAGGAGAAGCAGCGCGTGGAAAAGGGACCTGCTCGGGAGCTTTTTATGGGAGCATCCCGGGGGATTTCCCCCCCCAGGGATAACGGGATCCAGCTGGGCATCCCACTCGGGATAACGGGATCCAGCTGGGCATCCCACTCGGGATAACGGGATCCAGTTGGGATGTAGCTGGCCCCATCCCTCCCGAGGGTGATTCCCTCCCCCTGCAGCCGGGAATTGTCCCGTTTGTCCCATGTCCTGCACGGCTGCGGTGGCATCAATGCCATCCGTGTCCCCCTGGCTCCCTGAGTCGGAGCCCATTTTGGCCAACGAGGCTCTCCCGGACATTTCCCCCCTGATCTTCCCAGGAATTCCCCAAAATCCAGGCGGTGTATTCAGAACTGGCGATGTGCCAACCCCTCCCGGGCGCTTTGGGATCCTCCCGTGCCCGATTTCCCTGGAATTGCGCCTGGCTAATGAGGGCACCGTAACGAGTTCATTTGCATGGAGAGGAGAGGGACAGAGCCGGCAGGAGGAATCCAGAGATTAATTAGCCTGTGAGTGTTAATTGCGCTGCTTGGCACCGCCGCTGGTGGGCACGGGAGGGTGACAATGGCCCTGCGCAGCAATGGCCCTGGGGACACTCAGTGCCATCGCCCGGCCAGGGTGTCCCCGTGCCCTGCGGGAATTCCCGGGGAATTCCCACTCCTCATCCACAGGGATGGGGGAGCTCGGAGGGATTTTGGCCTCGGGATTTATTCCTGGTGGGGTTTTTTACCGGGAAACGGGGCTGGAGCATTTACCTCTCTCTTCCAGGATCTGTGGGATGGGTTTGGGATGAGGGGACCCACTCGGGTCACTTGTAGGGGATGAGCCAAGCTCTGACCTAGCCCGAATTCCTGGTAGAAATTCTCACATCAGGTCCTGCTGTCCCCTGCAGCATCCATAATGTCATTCCCACATCACCCTCTGGCACCATCCCGGTGTCCTGGCATTGTCCCAGGTGTTTTTAGGGATGATGAATAAATGATGGGACACAGAAAACTTCTCCAGGCCTCTCCATGAATTCCACAGGAATGGGGCAGGTCCCTGCCTGGCTCATCCTGAAGCTGCCCTGGAATGTTTTATCCAGGGGATGGGGCTGCTTGGGGGGCTCCAGAGGGATCCAGAGGGATGGGAGAGGATGTTCCTGCATCCAGAAGGATCCAGGGGAATGGGAGGGGATGTTCCTGCTTCCCACAGCCCCATTGCCCATCCCAACATCAGGAATGGCCCTGGAAACCCAGGATTTGATCTGCCCAACATCTGTGGGACCCAGGTCTCCAGGGATGGGCATCTGCTCCCAAGGCACCATTAGTGCTATTCCAGACTGAAGGATCCAGGATCCCAAAGAGCTTTGCACAGCCCCATCCCACGCTTTCCCTCTCCAGCATGGATTTCTCACCCTCTGGAACATCTCAGCACCTTTGCAGGGGAAGGTCCCAGCCCTGTGGGTCACTCTGTGGTTGGTGCAACAGCCCCAAGAGCTCTTCCACCCTGAAAGCTGCTTCCAGCTCCAGAGTGGCCATGTCCTGCACCAAGGGGCCGCTCGGGTGGATGCAGGAGCAGTGCTCTGCCCAGGAGGCAAAGATCACAGCCCTTTCATTTCGTACAAACACAGCTGAGCCCAGCAGGAGCCCTCCCTGAGCCCTGTCCTGCTGCTGGCCTCCACCCCAGGCGCGTTTCTGCACCGCTGCTCCTGGGCCATGCTCCGGAGAGCCGGCCCTGCGCTGCCTCCTCGTGCTCTTCCTCACGGATATTACACTTGGCTGAGCCTCGGGAGCTCCACTGAGCCTCTCCACAGCTGCTCCCCGTGTGTGGGGCAGCAGCAAGGCAGGAGAGCGTATGCCCCAGCACGGGGACAATGAGCCACTCACCGAGACAGCGCGGCTGTGACGGGCCATTGTCATGACTGATGGCATGGGGACTCTGGGGGGACAGATTTTCACAGCACATAAGCCCTAATGAACAGAGAAATAACTTGCCGTGATGAAGGAGTTGCACAGAGTTCCAAAAGCCACGGTCCTGCGAGGAAGGAAACACTTGATTGCCAGCAAGGCCACTGAGCAGTAGTGGGGCAGCAGAGCTGAGATCTGAGCCTCTTCCTGCTGGCCTGGAGAGCGGGGAAATGAGCCAACACTTCAGAGGAGGAGGAGGAATCAGAGCACGAGGGGTGGTGGTGGAGCAGAACAGTCTCCCAGGGCTGGGGGCTGCACAGCAGCTTCACTGCTGCAGAGAGAGCCAGAAACCGTGCAGCCAAACCGCATCTCCTGCAGCACCCAGAACCTGTGCAGCCAAACCGCATCTCCTGCAGCACCCAGAGTCCCCTGCAGCCAAACCGCATCTCCTGCAGCACCCAGAACCTGTGCAGCCAAACCGCATCTCCTGCAGCACCCAGAGTCCAGGCAGCCAAACCGCATCTCCTGCAGCACCCAGAATCCCCTGCAGAGGGGAAACTGAGGCACGGAGCCAAGGAGTCATTCCTGCAGAGCTGGGCACCCTGCACAAGGGAAAAAAAAAAAACTTTGAATCTCATTGTTGGTCTTTGCAGCTCACAAGTTGGTTCCCATAGGGAAACTGTTGTGTAATATTGGCTTGAGCACACACCACAGCCTTCCCCACTGCCTGGGAGGAAGCTTTGCCACAGGAGCTGCTGCCGAGCCACCTTGTATTAGAATTTACTACAGCTCTGCCTGGAAGCCTGCCCCGTGCTTTCTATTTTTAGCTGCAGGCAGACCTATTCGTATCAGTCAGTGCTGAAACTCAGGTCCTTCCACAGCTTTGGTGCAGTAATTCAGGGACATGCATGAAGCCAGGTTCTCAGCTTCGAGGACAGCTCAGCAGGATAAATAATAAAGCCATGAGCTGTGTGGTCTCAAGGCTGGGGGGACACAGGGTGTGCTTTGCTAAAGGCATTCCCATCACACGCATTTATTCCACAGGATCACACCACTGCTTACGTGCAGAGCAAAGCAGGGACCTGAATGTGATTTACCAGCTCATAAACTGCGAGGAAAGCAGGACAAATGGGATGAGAGAGAGGAAAGGTCCAGGGAAAGTGGAAACAGCTCCACAAGGTTCCACACTGGTGGTGGTTTACCTGCCTGTTAATTATTTCATCCCAAAATGCTTTTAGAAGAGAAGAACTTAATTAGTTCTTAACTTAACTTAATTAGTGTCAACACAGGACAAGTAAAAAACGTGTGCTTTTACAACTGGCCACAGTAAATATACAGAGGGTAAATCTCAGAGGTCTGCAATAACTCAGGGTGATTTGAGTAAAGCAATGCAGCAGCAAGATACAGATTGTTATAAGTGCATATTATAATATTGGCTTTTCACAAATATTATAATGAATATGTATAAGGTTAGAAAACTTTGTTGTATTAATATAGTTTCTTTTATTTCTGTTATAGATGAAACTTAGAAATAGTGGAATAATACAAATATATGTTAGGCTATAACATGATATTAAAGCTCAAACTACTTGTGTTTATATAATCCAGAGACTGAAAAGATAGTCAGAGACACCCCCAACACACATTCTTAAGATTATCTTGTCCTCCAAGACCCCCAAGAGAATAATTTATTGCATCCTTACTGGAGGATGTAAAACCCAGTGGCACCAAGAAGATTGATCTATTGGGAAGGGGGCAAGGTAAAAAACTAAATAAAGGAACATCAAAAAACTTAAGAAGAATGTATGAATATGTATGAGAATTTATGGATATGTAGTAGGGTTCTGTTTTTAAGGGACAATCCTTTGTTAGTAAGGTGAATGCAGAGACACCTGGCCATATCTGTATACTTTATTTTTATCTCCTAATTGTCTTTCTATTAAAATTTTAAATTCTGTATAAAAGTATGTGAAGCTCGTTTTTCACAAGATGTTTGGTGATGGAGCTCCCAATCAGCCAGGCCTTGTTCTAATGACACTCCATCACGCTTCCCCCTTCACGTGCGTGGCAGCACGTGCCTGATCTGCTCAGGTAAATGACAGTGTGACAAATAAAAGCTCTCAGCAGTGGCGCTGATACACACCTCCTCCCCGAGAGCTGCCCACTGACATCATCACTGCACTTCATGGCAGCTGAACTCAACCTTGGCAGAGGAGAGCTGAGCTCACAGCCAGCCCCACGCTTGCAGCAGAGACACAGACAGACACTGTCAGTCCAGTGCTGAGCCCTCACCTGGCTGCTTGGGACTCATCTTGGTCATAGGGGTCAGGAAATTGGGACAAGGCCCTGAAAAACCTGGAAGTAACAAAGCTCTGGATCATCCAGGCCCAGCAATGCAGCATGGAGGGCAAAACCGTAGAGCAACCATTGTGGGTGCAAGGAACCAGGGTAAGTGCCACTGGTGCCACCAGCTCAGCAGCACCACGAGGAGGAGGAAGTGAGAAATCCAAAGGCAGGCATTTATATGGGCAATATCTGTGGGTTTCATCCCACCTGTTTTCACAAGAAGGAAACACCTCACAGAGCAGTCAAGTGGGATTCATCCTTCCTGGCTGCAATGATGATTCCTGCTCCTGTCTGCAGCAAGCAAGGAGCCTGAGGCTCTTCTGCTGCAGGGTGCTGCAGTCAGAGAGGCCCCAGGAGGGTCTGACCACACTTGCACACACGGCTGGTCCCCATCCATTGCCCTTGGTCACTCAGGATGGCTCTTGCTGAAGGCAGCCCCAGCCCTCCTGCCCCGAGGTGTGAGCAGAGCAGATGGAACAAATGGGCAAACACCGCTTCTCCCATCCACGCACTTCCCAGGAGAAGCAGTGTCAAATTAATGGACAAAAAGAGCCCAAAACAAAACAACAAGGTGTGTGTGTGAGCATATTAAGTCCTTTTTCCATCCCCAGTTTATGCTTCAGCTGCTACCTTGAGACTGACACAGAAGCCAATGTACCATTTGCTTCACACAGCTCCTGGGATCTCCGTGGCACCGTTTATGCTTGGGTAACTCAACTTCTGGAGGCCATTAGGCAGGGTAATTTCACCAGTTCCTAAGCAAATGCCTGGAGGGGTCCTTGCAAAGCCAGTTCAGCACAGCTGAAATATGGAGGAAATGTTCGTTTGAATCCTAAGGAGAAATGTAATGACTGCTTTGTAGTAAAGCACATTCAAATCAGCCCCACTTTGGCTGATCAAGGCACAGTCTCATCAGCACTCTCCAAGAAGAAATACTTCTGATCCAGAAAGCGAGCTTAACATCTTTGTGGGAGAGTTTTCATCAACTGACAACACCCATTTTGGGAAAAATGAGCTCACAGCATCACTCAGGTGCAGATTTTAAAACAAGGGCATTTTTTTTCTTTTTTCTATTTTTTTTTCCTTTTTCTCTCCTTTTTTTTTTTATTTTTTTTGAAAAGGCATTTTCCATTTGATGGGCCCACCTCCACTGAGATGCCAGCTGGCCAAACACATCTGGGGGCTGTGGCCTGTTTATTCATCAATGTGTTGGTGAGAACAGGGCTCTGCAGAGCAGCTTCCACATCTGTGTGTGGCTGCTGAGTCCCAACCTGGCTGCTTGGGACTGATCTTGGTTGCAAGGGTCAGGAAACTGGGACAAGGCCTTGAAAAGCCTGGAAGTAACAAGGTTTTGGATCATCCAGGCCCAGCAATGCAGCATAGAGGGCAAAACCATAGAGCAACCATTGTGGGTACAAGGAACCAGGGTAAGTGCCACTGGTGCCACCAATGCAGCACCACGAGGAGGAGGAAGTGAGAAATCCGAAGGAAACACTCTGGGTTCACTGGCAACTTGTGAAGCAGACAGGAGGAATAGCCCAGTCCCTGCTGGGGTGTCTGTACTGATGTCCCCAGAAGGACACAGGTGTCAGGAGGGATGGTTCCCAGCCCGTCCTGGCTGACAAACCTGCTCTGCAAGTGGCAGTAGCTGGAAATTTATTGCATCTTGCCATTTTGAGGTGCATGTCCTCCTCAGCAATGTTTCTCACAGGAGGATGGGTGTGCTCCTCACTCTGCTTCAGAAATGGGAAAAAAGAAGCAGAGAGCTGCAGCAATGGGTGAAAACAGACAGGTTTATCCCATGGCTGATGGATCCAAGCCTGCAGGCTGTCTCCTCCAGCTCCATACCTGTTCCTCTGCCCAGCCAGGCCCCTGCAAAGGCTGCTTTCCTTTAGTCCCACCTCTCCTTTCACAGCCGAACAGGACAGGAGGCAGGTGGCTTGTTAGAAACTGTCCCTGCACCATCCAAACTTGTGAATATGTCAACGTGCATTGCATTTTAATAGATGTCTGGGGACCTGACAGAATTCATTAAAACAGAAGGAGGCAGGACAAGCAGGAAAGGTGCTTGTGAAGAGCAGCAGGCCAGGGTGTACCAGCAGAGGTTGAGGGAGATGCAGGAAGAAAGCAGGGGGCTATCAGTGCTCCCATTGGTGTTTTATCCAGGCACAGACTGGGACTTGGCCTCAGGAGCTGCCAGCACTTGTGTGTGCTCCTCTGTGCAGATCTTTGGCTGACGAGTGTCAGTGCCAAGCCCTGGACCTGCTCAGGCAGGAGCACGTGCCAGCAGAGAGCAGGACACAAACCCCAAGAAATGCAGCTTCCTCTGGCTGTGGGACAAAGCGTGGGGCTGACACAGCCCATCCTGCCCAGGGGCCGAGTTCCCTGCAGAGGAACCTGTTCAGGTGGAGGCATCAGGCCAGGTATATCTGTCCATGCCCTTGAACAAAGGGGTCTATCAAACCCCCCCCATCCCGTATGAAAGTTTGGGTGGAACTCAAAAATCCCTGGTGCCCTGCAGGAAGGGAATTCTTTCACTGTCTGCCCCTGGCAAGCTCAAACCTCTGCCCCCTAGCAGAGTGAGGCAGGAGGACGTGGCCCCTGGCTTTGATCTCCTCTCCCAGGGGCTGTGCTGTCCCCAGCGCAGAGGGGCTGCTGTTGCTGGGTGGGGAGCTCAGCTCCAAGGGTAGCACAGAGCCTGATTTGCCTTTGGTAATTCCTACTTACCTTCCCCCGATCTTTAGGGGCTGCTTGATCTGTGTGGGATTTTTTCATCTTTAGCACCGACAATCCTCTGATACTGCCTGTGCTTTTCTTTGACTCTAACCAGAGCCCTGAAGTTGTTTCTCATATCAAACGCTCCCAGTCAATCTGATTTTTAGAAAACACAGCGTGTCTGGGGAGAAACCTGCAAAATATAGAACACATTCCCCATTTGCATTTGAATGTTGAAAAACCCCATCACTCCTCTATGGCACATCATATCAGCACTACACCCGCCATGAAATATTCATGGCCATTTATTATGATGTTGTTTATTAGCCTCATAAAACTTTCCAGCAATCAGTTTCTTTATTTGCTCAGCCTGCAGCATGGATGGGTACTTTTGTGTCTCCTTCAGTGCTGGCAGTGTTTGAATTAATCCAGGGCCCCTGTCACCATAAGAACACCACCACTGCTATCCTGAGCTCAGTCCATCCCTGGGCTGCTTGTGGCATCAACAGAGCACTGATTAAGAAATGTAGGGTGACCATGATACCCTCTGCCTGTATTGGGTTGCTGGAATGACATGAAATTCAACCCAAGATTGGCTTCCTGAGCCCAGTGGGACAGCACAGGGAGCAGAGGAATTAAACTGTGCTGCCAGTGCTGCTTGGGTTGGGAGGGCAGTGGGACACAGCGCTGCTCTCACCATCCATGCATCCTCCCTGTGAGGTTAAAAAAGAGAAGGGAAGCACTCAGTGAGGACAGCTCCTGAAGGTTTTATGGCAACTGCCAGATTAATGTTAATGTAAGCTGCTAAAAGATTTTCAAATGGATTAGTTCTCCATTTCCTCCTTGGCACCCTGAGGGTCTGGTGCTGGAAGAACAGACCTGAATCACCTCTGCAACCACAAAGTCCCCCCTGGCAACGAAGCAGAGGCAAGGGCTGGACCTGGAGGGAGCATGTGAGAAAGAGAGTGATACTTTCTGGAACAGATTCAGTTTCTTTATAGCAGTTCTTTATAGCAGGACATTTTGTAAGAGTGCCCATTCTGAAAACCTTTTATTCATCCTGCCAGAGCTTGCGAGCCCTGCCCTTTCCATGAGGAGTTGAGTAAAAAAAGATCTCTGAGGACAGCAAGAGCTTTCCTTTCACAGGGATTGCAAAGCTGAGTCTCACTGGAGTGACCTTGATGCAACCTCTTGTTTTAAACACACAGCAAACATTTCTGTGTTGAACAAACTGCTGCAAGAGGATTCAGGCTCCTCTCTTGCCGATGCACTGGCACTGCTTTTCCCCAGAGCGCGGTGCCTTCCAAAAGCAAACTGCATCAGCCTCAGAAAAATAAATAAATCTACTTTTCACATCATTTCATCTTCTGATAACGGTAATGAACTCAGTCTGAGGCATTACTGGGAATTAATGGCTGCCTGCCTCCTGACTCACCAGCTCTTCCCAGGCTAACATAAATTCCCAGGACCCGTTGTGAGCCACACATCACCGCTAAACTGAAATGAAGTTGTCCAGAAGCCTGGGGCAAATATCCATGGTGCCAGTGCCACCTGGAAGCCTGGGAATGGAGATGAGCTCCCAGATAAACACACTGCTCTGTCCTGATGGCTCACTGGGGGCAAGCACCTGGAGCTGCTTCCTGGGGCTCCC
Organism: Poecile atricapillus; assembly: GCF_030490865.1. Classification (NCBI taxonomy): domain Eukaryota; kingdom Metazoa; phylum Chordata; class Aves; order Passeriformes; family Paridae; genus Poecile; species Poecile atricapillus. Next base: position 3,933,625 of record NC_081260.1, read on the forward strand.
TGCAGGACCCCAGTTCTGCGTCACTCCTCCCAAAAAATTCTGGCTGAGAGCAGCACACACCACCTTGGGGAGCTGCTCCTCTGGGTAATTAAACCCACGCTGCGTGCCTTACCTTTAACCTTTTATCCTGGCTAACTCTCACCATGCTCTGCTCTGAGAGATTAAAGAGCCTCTCTGAAGCTGCCCCTGGCTGCAGGCACTTCCAGACCATTATCACATCACCTCTAACCTGCTCTTAATAAACTAAAAGAAGATGCTTCATTACTGAAGCCAAGCTCTGCAGCTCACACCTGCCTGGCAGTTAGAAACCATCGTGTCACACACATCGAGCCTCTTGGACTTTGTGCCTTTCACATCACACAGCCTTCAGTGGGGAGAAGAAGAGCTGATAAAATTGGCATGTCTATATATTTATTTAAATATTGAGATTTCCTGCTCTCCCAGCTGCAAATGTAAATTTTGTGTACTTAGATCCAGTAATTAGGGTTAATGACTAAAGAGCATTTGGAAATTGTGCAATTTGTGAAGTCCTCCATCAGAAAGGACCAATTAGATTTGCTTCTCCTTCTGAAAAATACAAATTTCCGTCACCAGCTGTTCATGGGACATGTCTGTCTGGGCTGCTTGTCTCGGGAAATTTAATTAAATTTAGTTAAATTTAGTTAGATTTAGTTATCATGTATTAATTACAGGCCATGCTCAGATTTCTGTGAGTTCCAGCACCCCACTGGCAGAACAGGTAGAGGTACGGCCGAGAGTGGAATATGTTTTAATCTGGAGGAAATACAGCTGCTACATCAAACCAAAAGGCTGAGCAGCTCCACTCCAGCCCACAGCTGAATTCATTTACTGCTGGGTCTCACTTTTGCTGGAGCCATCCATCCAGACCGCTTATTCTCCAAGGACAATCGCTGAGCAGCACAGACCAGTGCAGGAGAGAGATTTGTCTCCTGACAGATTATCCCCCGGGAGAACCAGCACAACGCTCCACAGCCTTGGAGAAGATGAGGCCTGAAAAAGAATTCTGCACTACAAACGTGTTCTTCGTCCCCTCCACAGGGAGCAGCTCTGCCCTTGGGCCCCTCAGGGCAGAGCTGGGCTCGCAGGGGCTCCCAGAGCAGCATCCATCGCTGTGGGAGCTGGGCCATGGGCACTGCTCAGCCCAGTGCCTGTAGCTTTGTCCCTCCTGGTCTTTAATTGAGGCAGCTTGGGCTTCCCAAGCAGTGGGGTGTGAAAGCAGCACCTCATAAAAACGTCCCAGTCGCTATAACAATTCTAAATCAGCTTCCTGGGATGCAGCTGGAACAAGCCCCCTGGAGAAGCCACGGCAGCACAGGGAAGGTTTTACTGGCCCTTAGTTATGGGCTTTGGCACAACCCTCTGCATTTTGTTCTCTGGAAAACAGCAAGGAGGAGCGCTCCAGCACTGCATCACCTCCACCAGCAGCTCCCACACCTTGCCACACGAGTGCAGACACTGCAACAACTCCACTATGAATTCTCCAAACAGCCAGAAATCAACAGTCTCAGCTCTTTCCTCTGCTGTTTTTCTGGTGGTGACCCTTGCACAATTGATTGAAGCCTCCTGACACTCCAGCTGCTCCCAGGTTCCTTGCTGCAACCTTGAGGAAAGTCCCACAGGTCAGCAGGCCACAGACTAAGAGCTGCTGAGGTGAACAAGTCCCCAGAGGGGGAACCTCACGATTAAAAGCTCTTTAACCCAACTGAACAGGATCAAAGGCGGCGGCTGGAAGGCTGGAGATGTTCAGAAAGGCATGGTTAATTGTGGGAGCAATTAGCCTCTGCAAGAATTCACCAGGTACATGATGGATTCTCTGTGCCTGGAAGTGTTTAAATCTCAGTGGAGATCTTTTGGAAAGATAAGCTTCTGTTTGACCAGGGTGGATGGGCTTAATACAGGAATAGCCAATTTTATGCAAGAAGAGATGAACAGAATGGTCTTTTGAGCTGGAAAATCTCTAAAATCTATGAAACTATTAATAGAGAGTGAGACATTTCTAGTGGGTTTGACAGCTAGATGACAAATCTGTGTTAAATTCCACAGGATCCAAAGAAACTACTCAGCCTCGTTTTCTAATATCCTCCAAGGGGTTTCCCAGTGGGGGATTTTAGCTTTCCATTTTTTAGCTTTAGAACAATTTTCCAAATTGGAAAACTTCTCAACCTCCCCTCCTCTCACCTCCCCCTGCTCCTCCATCCTTTCCTCTGTCTCGGAGAGTACGTGCCAAGCTGTGCGTGGGTGAGCCCCTGGGAGAGGCAGCAGCAGCACAGCCATCCCACATGTGTGAGGAACAGAGCAGTGGGCACAAGTAGGAGAAGCCAAACCTTGCACTTTGCCAGCCCAGAGTGATCTCAGAGCCTGGGGATCACCCCCAGCATGAGGAGGGAGTGGCTGCACCCATTTTGCTTCTCCCTGGATAGTTTGGGTTATCAATATTTCCCTTTTAACTCTGCTGCGAAGCCTGATCTTCCCAAACCCATCAGGGCACAGCAGCTATGGTTGTGCTGTGGTTGTGCTCTGGGCTGGCTCATCCCCCTCCAATAATGGAAGCAGAATTAATTACGGCTTCCAGGACCAATTGCTTTGGCCAAGGCTGCTGAGTTTGGTATTTTATATGTGTTTTGAAAAAGAGGGCAGATCATTGAAGATGCAGGGTAATTCCCAATCAGTCATCACATCCAGTGGACTTCCATCCCCACCAAAATAGAAACCTCTCACTCAGACATGCTCACCCTCCCTCCCTCCCTCCCAACATTCCTCTGCTGTGCTTCCTTAGCAGGGACACTTCAGGAAAACCTGAAGTACAACTTTTGACCCTCTCCAGTAGTTTCTTGTCTGTCTTGAACTTGGCAGCTCCTTAGCAAGATCAAGGAGGAAAAAAAACAAGGGTCAATTGAAAGTGGAAGAAATTAATGAAAAGGCGGCTAGGCCCACCAATATTAATAAAAAATATCAATATTTAGGCTGTAATATGTAAAAGCAGTCATCCTCTGAGTTTTGGTGGGGTTTCCTGACAGGCATGACAACAGGACCCTGTACTGAGAAAAATCTGCTCTCTTATGAGGCTGCCAGTCCTTCAGAGAGCAAAGAGGTTAATGAAATAGAGGTAGAAAAGATTGCAACGTTTCCTGCACTTCCCTGTAATTTAAATGTGTGCTAAGTACTGCATTCTTCCAGAAATCCCAAGTGGAAGAAGTAAAACAACCACCACTTGAAGGATTTAACCCAGAAGTCCCCAATTGAATTCATATTTATAATAGGAAGTTTTTGTATAGACCTGCAGAAAGCCTGGGAAAATAAAATATACATAAGCAGCAGCCAGTGCTGAAACTTCTATAATGAGGCAATTTGCAGAAGAACCCAAGACTTGGACAGGCCTTTTGAAGGTGCCAAAGGGATTGTGATCTTCTTCTGTGGACAATTCACTGTGCAACACAGCAGGGGTGGTGGCAAAAGGGCTCTGGTGACACGGAGCTGGATTTCAGAAGCCAGGGAGGATTCAGCCCTTGCATCCTGCAGGTCCTGGATTTCAGAAGCCAGGGAGGATTCAGCCCTTGCATCCTGCAGGTCCTGGATTTCAGAAGCCAGGGAGGATTCAGCCCTTGCATCCTGCAGGTCCTGGATTTCAGAAGCCAGGGAGGATTCAGCCCTTGCATCCTGCAGGTCCTGGATTTCAGAAGCCAGGGAGGATTCAGCCCTTGGATCCTGCAGGTCCTGGATTTCAGAAGCCAGGGAGGATTCAGCCCTTGGATCCTGCAGGTCCTGCCTGTGCCAGCTCAGGATGGGAAGGGCCAGGAGTGATGCAGGGTCAGGGAGGAGGATGGGCTCAGGAAGGGCTCAGGAAGGGCAGCCCAGCAGCTGCAAAGACCATGGAAAGGGGGTAGCTTTGGGCCCTGCTGAGCTGAGGTGGGAATGGGAACACAGAAGTGAGCAGAAAAGTCCACAGGGCACATCTGGGCTCATCAGCTGAAACACTGCTTCAGAGGCCACCAAAATCACCCCCCAACAGTTCCACAAGTGTCTTGAGGCAACTTGTGGGGCACCCCAAGGTGAGAGAGACTGGGGAGGTGACCTCATGCCATAAGAAGACCCTCCAGCACTGCAGATCACCCCAAGGTTTCCTTGCCTGTCTGTGGTTGCCTTCTTGGTTCAGATGCCACCCAGAGGGTCGACCTGTCACTCTGCATCTCCTCTTCCTCCCCAACCCTCTGCATCTGGCAAACGATGGAGCTGCCAGGCTGAAGCTGGCTCTGCCCAGGAGCAAAGCCAGCAGTGCTCTGGAAACCTTGCCTCCCCTCCTCAGGAGATGGTTTTTGTCAGTGCACTGACACAGCAGGGCCAGAGCTTCTCCCTCTTATTCCATGGGATCTGTTCCTGCCCCAAGAAAGAGCAGAGAGGAGAGAAGAACATCAAGACACAGCAGGGCAGGAGTGAGGGAGCCCCTTGCACACTCAGCTCCCAGAGACACTGTAGTGCTCAAGCTGCAGCTCAGATACCGGTTTGTCCCCTATTGACACACTGTCCCCTCTTGTCACCCGCTGTCCTGGCCCTGGCAGCCCTGTGAGATGCCTCTCCCGGGCTCTAAGTGACACAAACACCCTGGCTCTTCTCTGGAAATGCTGAACTAGTTAAACCAACCCTGGCTGGGATTCTGGCTTTGCCCACAAAGAAACTGGCTGATACTCACAGGGCTGCTCTCAGGCAGCACAGCTTTTTCATTTGGTTGGTTTTCCCTTCTCTTTTCCATTTGTATCTCGGTTCTTATCTGGCACTGAGCACAACAGAGAGTCTGCAGGAGGGACCAGGCTGCAGTGGGCACATATCAACACAGCCTTGCTGATTCAGAGCGACCAAGCATCTGATAGGAATCCTCCCAAATCAGCAATGTGTGCTCGGTCACTACTGCCACTGCAGAAGTGGAAACCACACAGAAAGACCCTGCAGATGTGATTTCTCATCCCTCTCCACACAGCTTGAGCCCTGGAGCCACAGGAAGCTTTGCCCAGCCACACCGAGGGTGAGGTTAGGGAAAGGCAGAGGCTGTGCCATCTCCCTCTGTCCTGGCAGGAGCACAGAACCCTGCTTCAAAGGCAGCAAGAGCTTTGGGATCCTTCAGGTCACTCTGGAAGTGGCATTTGCTTCCAGCTCAGCTGGTCCCCACTGCCTCAGTGATGGAGCACTGCCAGGTTTGTAGGGCACTTTCCCCTTAACAACCCAGACCCTCCTGTTCAGCTGCTCACGCCTTTTTGGAAGCTGCTCTGCCTTCACCCAAGCTGAGTTATAAAGGCATCAACACCACAAAAAAAACAAACCGAACAAACAGGTTCCTGTAGCACTCTTTAATGATGTTCCTGGTCTAACAGAGAAGATTTACTTTCTCCAGAGAAGGCTACAGAAAACATTGCTGTTCCATGTCCATCTGTCTTGCTCTCCCTCTTGTCCACTAGCTGTGATCAGCTTGCAAGGGAAAACACGTCTGAAAGCTCAGGTGTGCTGCTGACTTGTGTCCTGTCAATCAGGGCTTTGCACAGCAGATCCTTCTGGCCCTTCTTCTTCTCTTGCAACAGCAGCAGAGGGTTGGTGGAGCTTTAAATCCAGGGGGCAGTAAATCCACATGGCACTCACTGCATTGTGTGAAGATTCATGGCTGTGTTCTCTGAAGGTCAGCTTCATCTGTTGCAGGCAATTAGGGATAATCTATGGCTCCTGCTGCTGCTCCAGCCCTGGCCGTATGCTCCTTGTCAGCACCAGACCATTGGTCAAATAAAAGTCACAACTGGTCAATGTCCTGGAGAAATGCTGTGCCAGGAGCAGGAGGCAGAGAGCTCCTCAGGTCACCATGGGCTCCCAGGGATCTTGCTTCTCTGAAAAGCTGAGGGCTGGCAGAGAGGGACAGGCACCAGCACCTCACAGCTTCTGTCCCAGCGCTGTCCCCACAGACCTGGCAGGGCTTCCTCCAGCACCCACAGCCCTTTGCTCTCTCCATCACTTCTCCTTCATCCTTGAGTGCTGCATCTCTCTCACCTTCCCTGCCCTGCCTGGAGCCCTGGTGCCTCAGGGGAAGGACTCCTCCTTCCTGCCCTGGCCTCTCTCTGCATCTGCTTTCCTGAGTATTTCTCTGTTTGCAGGCAGAGATGGATGTACACCACATGCTGATGCCGAATGATTTCTTGCCTTTTTTCTTTTCTGTATTCTCTGTATTCTTTACACATATATTTTCAGCCTATTGTTGTATACAATACAACAATACAATGTACATGTCTATATACACATATATTGTAGCCTATTGTTGTACCTGTGGCTAGCTTTCCCAGTACTTTCCCCCACCTTTTTCCTAAGCAGAAAGACAAAACACATTCCAGAGTCCCTATCCTAGCTTGGTTCTTTCTGGGAACCAAGGATGGATAACAGCTCTTCAAGACACATTTTCATCAACAAAGTTGATGAAAAGAAAACACCACAAAAGTTTAGTCCCTTCTGAGGGGGGAGGATTTAGAAGGGGCCTGAGCTGGGGTGGGGGGTGTGGAATTGCATCACCACTTGTGCTCTTAATTGGTGATTTTTGTCAATTATGCTAATTTGCTAAACTTATAAAACTGTATTCACCCCATGGGAGGGGGTGGGCATTTTGTGGGCATTTTCCATGTCTGCCCCTGGAGTCCTCCAATAAAGACCAGCATTTATATTCCCTCCTGCACTAATATTATCTCCAGAGCGTGTTGTTTTATTTCGAGGTTCTTTAAGGCATCAATGCAATTCCGCCCTTTGCACACTGGACCTGGAGGAGCTCAGGGATTGGGGATGGCAGGAGGCAAAGAAAGGCTGTTCTGAAGTGAAGGCACAGGGGCAGGGAGAGCTCCCAGATGCCTGACAGACCCCAGTGCCACCCTGAGCATGCTAAAACCTGGATTCAGGAAATAACTTTGAGATCTGAGCCTGAAACCCTTGACTTGAAAGTATTTTCTCATGGTTGCTCACTTGGTGGCATCTCTAACCATGGTCTCTGCAGTCTGCAGAAGGGGCTTGGGATCCCACAGCATTTATACCACTGAAACCACGATGAGAGACAAGGCTACAACCCAGACCTGCTGACCCACAGCTGGGACCAGAGTCTGGGAGCCCAGTGGCTTTGGCTTGTGGGATTGCAAAAATCATCACCAAACAGTGTATCCTTCAAATGGAGCTCACATTAGATTCACAAGAGCTCTCTTAAGAAAGCAACCCCAGGTGATGCAGGCAGTTTTTCACCAGGGTCTGGAAGTGCAGAGGCAGTGGTAATGAGGTCCCTGGCAGCCCTGGCAGCAGGGGGAAGGATGAAGGGATGGGAGATATGGGCCATGCACCAGGAGCTCCTGCAGATGGCACGGTCCCTCCTTCCAGGCCCAGCAGGGAACAGGAGCTGGGGCATGTTCTCCCTCTAAATTGTCTCCATGGGAGGAGGAGGTGGATGAGTTTCCAGCCTCCCTGGCCCTGTCTCTCCCTGTTTGTCTGCTTTGTTTTTGAGCAGCCCTCGAGGCTGTGTTTTGGAGAGAGGGTTTCATCAGGCAAAGGAAAGGTACAAAGATGAGTTAATGAGAACGATTATTCAGTGACAGCTGCTGCCACTCACCTCCTAATGAGTGTAAGGTACAGCCTTGCAGAAACAAGGCTTTTTCTGATTATTATGTTCAGGAGATTAATTTAGGAAACTCTGCTTAAGACCTGTGGTGATCTTATTTGAAATCTAGTCAATGAACAGGCAACATACCCTGTGTAAAGTTGAATTGCTGGGAGTAGATAGATCCTGGGCCTGGGTTGGGGCACAGCAGAGACATGCAGTCCTTGCTCTGCTGTCCCTGGGATGCTCCCCAGCATCCTGGGAATGGGATGTGCCCACCTGGAGCTCAGCGAGGCACAGCCTGGCTGCAGAAGCATTTTATTCCCTGACTGCTGCAGTCCACAAATCAAATCCTCTGTCTGAAGCCCAGGGCTGAGGAAGGACTGGACCATGAGCTCCTGCAGGGAACAGTGTTTGTCCTGCAGGGAGAATCCTCTCTACAGCCACAGTCAGATCTGCTAATGGTCATCCCTGTGTCCGTGCCTGAGAACTGCTCATCAGCAGCCTCTCCACACAGGCATGAGGTGTCCAGGCTTAGCACATGATGCCTGCCATTTAATGTCTCCATCAAGCCATAGAGAAACCAAATGGACTGGAAAACTGGCCCAGGATCACAGCTCTCCTTCCAAACTGGCACCCACGGAAGGCAGCACTCCTCTCCATTTTCAGCCTGGCATGGCCAGCAGCCCCTGCCCAGCCAGCCATGGCCAGGGCCAGCAGCACTGCCAGGAGCTGCTGCCTCTCTGCCTGTGCTGCTGCTGGTGCAGGGGTGTCCCTGCTGCCCCACGGCCTGCCACAGCTGATGGGGGACACAGCCCCGGTGCCCCAGTGCAGGCACAAGGCTCAGCTCCCCTTGGTGCTGCCGTCACAGCCCTGCCACCAGCTCTGACAGATGGTGAGCCAGCCCAGCTCCATCTCCTGGGGCTGTTTGGCCACTACAGAGAGCTGCTCAGGCCAAGCCGAATTTGGCTGGCAGGTGTCCCTACCCCAAATGCAAATATTTGGGCAGGAGTGGCTGTGAGCCCAGCAGAGGAGACTGTTTTCCATCGAGGCCGGGGAGGGAGGTCTGCCCCACAGCAGCTCCTGCGATTTCCTCACCTGGAGACACCATATCTGATGCTCAGGAGCCTTCACAGGCTCTTCCTCTGTTGCATTTTGCATCCACATTTCTGCCAGGGCTGGTCTCGCTCCCAGGGCAGTATCCCAAAATATTGGCTGTAGAAATCTGCATTTCCCCTCTTGGTCTCCCTTTGAAACCATTCTGTTTCCTTTGTGGCTGTTTCACCTTCAGTGACCCTGAGCTCCAGGCCCTGCTGTGGTCTGTAGGGAGCAGCCAGTGCCAATCCACCCCTGCTGCTTTCATAAAGCTCTGGGTGTTTTCTGGTGTTTTCTACAGTGATGCCGTTCAGTTCTACCCCTTCAATACCCCCTTCACACCCTCTTTCACCTCTGGCTGGTCTGTGGATGGAGGAGCACATGGAGGCTCTTGGAAGGGCTCCATGGTTTTACTGCTACCTTTAATTCCAAGGCCCAGGAACTGAAACCAGTCATCCCCTACACAAATCTGTAATGTTCTTTGCACACAGCCAGTGCCTGTGGCAGTAAAACTCCCATCACTAATTCCACTACTACTGACTTCCTAGAGAAAAGAAAGGAGTGGGGTTACCATGCTCTCAAGGGATGATGAAACCATTATGGTCTTCTCTATATATCCAAAAGGAACATTTATCAGCCTGTGTTTCGGGCCAGAGGTCCCTTCCCTTCCCTTCCCTTCCCTTCCCTTCCCTTCCCTTCCCTTCCCTTCCCTTCCCTTCCCTTCCCTTCCCTTCCCTTCCCTTCCCTTCCCTTCCCTTCCCTTCCCTTCCCTTCCCTTCCCTTCCCTTCCCTTCCCTTCCCTTCCCTTCCCTTCCCTTCCCTTCCCTTCCCTTCCCGCACCTTCCCTTCCCGCACCTTCCCTTCCCTTCCCTTCCCGCACCTTCCCGCACCTTCCCGCACCTTCCCGCACCTTCCCGCACCTTCCCTTCCCGCACCTTCCCTTCCCTTCCCTTCCCGCACCTTCCCGCACCTTCCCGCACCTTCCCGCACCTTCCCTTCCCGCACCTTCCCTTCCCTTCCCTTCCCGCACCTTCCCTTCCCGCACCTTCCCTTCCCTTCCTGCACCTTCCTGCACCTTCCCTTCCTGCACCTTCCCTTCCTGCACCTTCCCTTCCTGCACCTTCCCTTCCTGCACCTTCCCTTCCCTTCCCTTCCCTTCCCTTCCCTTCCCTTCCTGCACCTTCCCTTCCCTTCCCTTCCCTTCCCTTCCCTTCCCTTCCCTTCCCTTCCCTTCCCTTCCCTTCCCTTCCCTTCCCTTCCCTTCCCTTCCCTTCCCTTCCCTTCCCTTCCCTTCCCTTCCCTTCCTTCCCTTCCCTTCCCTTCCCTTCCCTTCCTGCACCTTCCCTTCCTGCACCTTCCCTTCCTGCACCTTCCCTTCCTGCACCTTCCCTTCCTGCACCTTCCCTTCCCTTCCCGCACCTTCCCGCACCTTCCCGCACCTTCCCGCACCTTCCCTTCCCGCACCTTCCCTTCCCGCACCTTCCCTTCCTGCACCTTCCCTTCCTGCACCTTCCCTTCCTGCACCTTCCCTTCCCTCTTTTCTCTTTTCTTTTCTTTTCTTTTCTTTTCTTTTCTTTTCTTTTCTTTTCTTTTCTTTTCTTTTCTTTTCTTTTCTTTTCTTTTCTTTTCTTTTCTTTTCTTTTCTTTTCTTTTCTTTTCTTTTCTTTTCTTTTCTTTTCTTTTCTTTTCTTTTCTTTTTTCTTTTCTTTCCTTTTCTTTTCTTTTTTCTTTTCTTTCCTTTTCTTTCTCTTTCTCATTTTGTTTTAATTGCACACCTCGTGTACCACAGAAATGTGTTTTGCATGAGAACTAAAGACAGAAGGAACACTCACTCCATAAAAAGTCTGATCAATACTGCTGGGCAGCCAGAGCCAAAAACATGTCAAAAGTGAGCTGGGAATTAAAAGAAAGTAACAGATGTCATTCAAAAGCCCACGGTGTGAGGAAGGGCTGAATCATGCCCTGGCAGGAGGGGAGCTGTGGCACCAGGGAATTCCTCAGCTTTGCACATCAGGTGGAAGGGTTGGGGGCAATGGAAACCCTACGAACAACAAGAGAGAGAATTGCCCAGGCAGCCCTGGGAGCCTGAGCCTGCTGCAGGAGGAACAGGAGACACCAAGGGCACATGGAAGTGAGGGGCAGCAGGGCTGTGCAGGGACCACAGGACGAGGGGAGCAGGGGACATCACGCAGGGCTGGAGCCGGAGAGCGGCCACTGCGTGGGGGACAGCAGAGCCCGCCAGAAAGGGGAAAACAGAAGGATTTATGAGCACAGCCATGATGAGAGCCAGTTATCCGTGACCATCCTAAATCTTGTCAGAGAGAGGATGAAAGGGACCGTCTCCAGTGGACAGGCTGGAAGATTTAACACCACCATTCCACAGTGTAATCACAAAATGAGCCCCCCACGCTCGTGGGAAGGGGACTGCCTCCTGCCTGTGCTCCCAGGGCTGAGCCACACCTCAGAGAGCAGGGAGGGAGGTCAAACAACACCAGGGGCACTCCAAAGAGGCCCAGCATCTCTGCCACAGCCCAAGGAGGGTCAGGATGCTGCCAGCCTCTGCAGCCCAGGCAGCCAAAGGCTCGGGTCAGCACAGCCACACACCCGTTCTCTCACAGTTTTATTAATGACACCGCATTTCCAGCCCAGCTGCTGCACTGGGAATTGTGCTTGGAATTGGGACTGCTGCACCTCCCCTTGTCCCAGCCACAGGGAAGAGGACACAGCCCCACAGCAGCGTCCCAGGCACTGAGAAGGTGCTACAGAACCTCTGCCCACTCCTCTGTGCCTGGGTGCCAGGGCTCAGCAGGCACACACTGAGCTCTGCCTGCTCTTCACATGTGCCCTGCTCTCCAGCCCAGCCCTGGGGCCCTTGCACAGCTCTCAGACCAGCAGAAATGCCCAGTGGGTTGAGCTTTCACAGTGAGGGTTTGGGGAATGGGAACTTGGGCAGCAGCAGAGCGAGCCCAGGGGCCTCTCCCCAAACCTGGGGAGACGGGTCACTGCCACCTCCCAGGGGCAAGGAGGGCTCCAGCCAGGGACACGGGGGCACAGGGGACAGGAAAGAGCAGTCACAGCCACTGAAGCCCCCATAGCCACAGACAGAGGCCACGGGAGCTGCCTGCCTCCCCCTCTGCAACCAAGCAGCCTCATCATCTGTCCCCAAGAGAGAAAGCAATCAGGTAAGCAACGTCTACAAGCCCATATGGACGGGCTGGGATGCTGCCCAAGCTTCAGCTCAAAAAAAAGTGCACATTTTCTGGTATAAATATTTTGGTTTGCCTCCTCCTCGCCGGCCCACGGGCTCCAGCACAGGAAGCACAGCAGCAGCCCTGCTCAGAGTGTCTGGCAAGAGGCTGATCCCCACAGTTACCAAAGTGTGCTGCAACAAAAGCCCACACACACTGACCCCGCTGCCCACATGCCTCCCAGGCATTGCCACGAGGGAGAGAGGCTTCTGGCAGAGTGGAGCCAGGCTTTCAGCCCCTGGAAGGTGCTGCTTCACAAAGGACCTCAGCAACTGCCACATGTAGGACCAAGGAGATGCCTTGTGACACCATCCAGTTCCCATTTGGTTCCTTTTGTTCCTGCCATCTCCCATGACAGAAAAGAGCTGATTCCTTTCCTGTTAGCAGCCTAAAATCATGGAATCACACGAATGGTTTGGGTTGGAAAGGACGTTCAAGATCATCTCATTTCTTCCCTCTGCCATGGGCAGGGACACCTTCCACTACCCCAGGTTGCTCCAAGCTCCATCCAACCTGGCCTTGGACACTTCCAGGGCTGGGGCAGCCACAGCTGCTCTGGGCACCCTGTTCCAGGGCCTGCCCACCCTCACAGGGAGCATTTCCTGACACCTGATCTCCAGAGATGCCTGCTCTGAAGTTCAAACAGTGGCTGTAATGCAATGAGGAGTCTGCCCACCCTGTCACAGCACTCCCAGCATGAGCCCTTTCCTCAGCAGTGCAGCATCTCCCCAGGACACATCCCCACTGCTGTGGGGCCTGTCCTTACCCCACACATCCACCAGCCCACCAGGAGACACCCCACTTTCCAGTCTCCTCCTCTTTTCTCCCCCCAGTACCACGGGAAGAGCTCTCAGTCACCAGAGCTGCTCTCTGCCATGGCAAGAGCAGGATCTGAGCAGCAAAATGTAGCAGCAGGTATTTATGGATGTATCTCCTTTAATCATCAGAGCACCTGCGGCCATGTCTCACCAGTGCTGGAAACGAGGATCAAGCTGCCACATTCCCACAGAACAACAGTGATTAAACCCAGGTGATGGCCCCAAAACTTTCTCCAAAGGCTGGGGAAATTGTGATGGGAATTTGGTAGTGTGAAAATGTGTCCGTTTGATGAAACTGGAATGGAGAGGAAATCCATCAGGGCTCTTCTTCACCAAGTCCTCTTGGAACAAGGATAAGAGAGGGAAGGAGAATTTGTCTAATAAGAGTATTAAAAGCAGTTTTTCACCAGTGTACACTCTATGGCTCTTAATTCTTGAGAAATGAGTTTAAGCCCTGCCTCCCCCAGCCCAGCCTTGGCTGTGAACGCAGCTGGCCAGACTCAGCCCCTCAGCCTGCCCCGCTGGCACTGCAGGTGCCCAGGAAGAGACTGGGAGCAGCTCTCAAGCTGCTGGTTTGCTCTCAGACATCCAGAGCAGGACAATTAACCTGCAATACTTGCTCAGACAGTGCCTCCCTGTGTGTGTGCTCCACAGCTACACACCCAAAGCGAAACCTGAGCTCGGGATCTGCACTTACCTGGGCAAACATTTGTTTTGTGCTCTAACAGCAAGGTGAGCGTGCTATTCCCCTGTGTAAACATCAACTCCTCAGACATAAGCACTTCTGAGCTGTGCTGCACTCCTCTCTTGAAACAGCCGCTTTCCACGTGAAATCTGCTGCATTCTCCTGTGTCAACAGAGCCAGTGCTCGAGGCTGTCCTGGGCTGCTCTGAAATGTCTCTTGTCTTGGCTGGGAGCAGTCCGAGGGTGTTTGTTTATCCATTTTTAGATGCACTCTGTTCCTTCTGCCATCTCAGTAGATGGGTCTGCGAGGCAGGAGCAGGAGGAAAGGATGATCAGCAGCACAGACACAGAAGGAAAATGGCTAAAACACACTGGGTTTATCCTCCCAGGCTAACATGGCACCGGCCTTGAAAGGGAAAGGCAAAGGGATTAAAGTAGTTTCCTCTCTCTGGTCTTAGCGCTGGTGCTCCCTGGGAGATGGTGACCAAAGCAGGAACATGTGGGAGGACCCAAAAGGAGCCAAAAGTGAGTCCTGGAATAGGAGGAATGAGGCTGGAGGGAAGGTGCCAGCAGAGCTCCCTGCAGGGCAGGTTTGTGACCCATCCCAGTGTCTCATTTGTGACCTGGTGGCTTTGGAGCTGCTCTGGGGCCAGGAGGAGCAGGTGGAGCTGCACAGCCCAGCAGCCAGCCTGGGACAGCTCGGAGCCCACTGGGAGGGGAATGGGGAGCACAGTGTGCAGGGCTCAGTAGCTGGGGGTTAGGAGCAGCTGTTTCCACTGCCCAGCAAGGGCTCGTCCATGGGACTGGCCAAGGAGGAAAATTATCTACATCAATGAGTCCAGGAAAGTTTTGATAAACTCTGAGTGTGACAGAGCACCTGAGGAGGAAAAAAATGTCTACGGGGTCTAAATATCTTCTCAGACACTCAGGAAACCCCTTCAGCCTCAACAGATGGTGGCACCACACAAGCCTCCAGCTGCTGCTGTTTTCACTGGAAAACATTTTTGTCATGACTTCTCCCCCTGGTTTTAGGCTCCTGTCAGGACATATTTGGTGATGTGTGGGTGAGTTATCACCATCCAGACCACTCTGGATGCTCATGTGGATTGCTCAGCTATTCTGAGCTGCCTGCAGTGGTCTGGGACAGGACTGATGGTCCTGTGCCTCTGCTCTTCATGTTTCTGTTGAGATGTAAATGCACAGAATACTGAAGTGAGCCCACATCAAAGAACTGGGCTGGGAAGGAGAAATCTCCTGTACCTCCTGTAGCACCCCATGCCACAGGATGGGCACTGTCTTCTCTCTATAGGTAGGGAAGCCAAGAAAAGTAAAATTATTTGCCCAGGACCACTCATCAGAAAGCTCTGCACATTCAGGAGGGTTCAAAAGGAGCAGAGAAGGGCACCTGAATGAGCTGGTGAGTGGAGGACACATGGTATAAAAGCATTGTAGAAGAACAGAGCTTGCTCAGCCTTGATAAAGCAAACTGGCAGTGATGTGATTTTTTTTTTATTTTTTTTTTTTGTCTATAAATACACCTGGAGGCCAAACACCAGGGAGGCGGGGGGAAGCTATTTAAGATGAAGGACGATAGTGGTACATGAAAACATCCATATTTATGACTGAGGAAGTGAAAGAGCAAGTTATGGGGAGAGAGAAGGGAGAAATGGATGACCTGAAGGGTAGGCAGAGGAGCTCCAGGCAGGGGCTGAGCAGGAGCTGCCTCGTCCAGGGGAGGATTCCTGAAGGATCTGCCTTGCAGAGCTCAGGGTGCTCACCCTTCCTGCAGGATTGGACAAGCTTTGGCACCAAGTGGGAGAAGGGAAGGGAAGCAGGAGCAGGGTTATGGAGGAGAGGAAGAGATGTTCAGTCCCAGCCTGAGCAGGGTGTTCAGGGAGCAGGGGGGAAGAAGCTGACTGCCAAACTGCCCCTCAACATCAGCAGCAGGAAAACAGGTGCCTCGGCCCACAGGAGAAGCTGATGCTTCATCCTCTCATCCCCCAAGGCTTTCCACACACACTTGGCAGGTGCTGGGAAGAGTCTTTATGTTCCTGGGCCAGCAAGGGGTACAGATCCCCCCAAAATGTCACCAGCACAGCAGCCCCAGCACCCCCTGTGCTCTGCCATCCTCCTGGCTCAGAAGCAGAGCCAGACATTGCTTTCTCACCCCTGCTTCTAGCAGCAAGCTGGGATTTCCATAACCATTAAAAACAAGCCTTTGTTATTAGCCCTGTGAATTATTTATCCTGTCATAATTAATGCAGGAGCGTTAAGGGCCGTGGCAGAGCTCCCCAGCTCGCCTGTCAGCAAACACCACTCCAGCCCTGCTCACCACTCGGGCATTAAATATGCATTGGGGCTGAGAAATGGCTCCAGCACGCTGATCACTGCCAGGCTGTCAAACAAAGTGCCCTGGGCATGGACCTTTCCCTGGGGAAGGGCTGTGCTGCGATAAACTGGAGGTGGCAGGGGAGGGGGGCAGCTCCCAGGGGGCACAGGACTCATCCCCCCCTCGCAGCTCTTCCCGTCCCCTGCTCTTACCACCGAGCAGAGACACCTTCCTGGGGCTGGTATCTGAGCCATCCTCAGATAAATCACCCCCCTCAGGCTCTGCATTCATGTCTGGCCCGCTCTGTTTTCCTGTCAGGTTTGGGGAGGATGAACCCCTCCGAGTCCTCCTTGCTTTTCAGAGATGCCAGCTGGGCTGCAGGGCTCCAGGGACCCTGATCCCAGAGGGAGATTCCCACTCTGCCTGAGCCTCCCAGGGCCAGGAAGAGAAGGGGTGGACTCCTCTACCTTGAGTGGCTTCACAGGTTTTCATCAAATGCCTGCAAAGAAGGAGGGAGATGGGGAGTAGCTTACCTAATTAATAAAACAAGAAGAAATCAACAGCTGCTATGAAGCTGCTGAACTCTTTTGCTCATTGCTGAGACCAGCCTTTTTTAAGAGGTAAAGCAATTCCAGAGTTTGAGACTTTCTCAAAGTCAGCAGGCTCTGGGGCAGAGAGCTGTGCTGGGAGCCTGGGGAACAGGATCCCATGAGGACAGGTATCACAGGACACCACAGGGACTCTGTAACAAACTCACTGATCACCAGCTTGGTGAAAAACAAACCAAATGCAGGCCTAGTGCAACAAGTCAATCTGCCAGGGATAAACACCTGGATGCTGTTACTCCTCACCCCACCAAAATTCCCTCCCATTAACTTCCCTCTGTCAGGCTGGCTCCTCCAGGACACTCTGTACCTCAGCACCCCAATGCTGCTTGGTTTACACCTTTTTCCTTTTCCAGAATCCACTCCTTATAGATGACAGTGGCAGGGTCCAGAAAAAAGCTGGTCTCAATAACAGCTAAGTTGATTTAAATCCAATATATGAGTACAGAGCACACAGATTTGAACAAGAGTCTGTAAGAGCAGCAGTTTTGCAGGCTGGCTCCATGAAATTGCTCCAAGCAGCCTTTCCCTGGCTATGGTGGTGCCTGAGAAAGGATTATTCCAAAACATGACATGAACTGACTCTACCATGGAGGTCTGAACCCACGGGCAGGAGTGGAGCTGCTCCCATCCCACCACTCAGGGGGTTTAAAAAAGGAGGGGCAAAAAGAAGCATTACAACTTATTGTGTGGGCTAATCCTGGCCCAGCAGTGAAGTGCACTTAAAATGACCCTTCTCTCACTTGATGTTTCTCTTATTCGAGGATCTTTCTGGCTCCAACATCTATTTCTCTGTCAACAGCCCTCAGTGCATCTCTCTTGCTATCTTTAGGCTCAGATTATTGATCCCTCGTTCCTATCTATCCATCTCATTCTTTTGTGCCTATTCCTGCCTGTCACTCGATTTACTGCAGGACACCTGTCCTGGTTTACAATGTGCAGCTCATTTCAGCCCCTTTTTTCCACATTTCCCCTTCCCTAGTGAGGAGGAACACGAGGCAGGGAACTGCTGGGCAGCCTGCAGTGCCCACCCAGCTGGGAGATGAGCAGCCTGGCACACAGAGCTGCTTTCTGTCCAGAGGCAACCCCCCCTTGGCAGGGCTGGAACATCCCCTCCACCGCTCCTGGGAGGGAGTTAAATATAAACCAGGCACCAGAGCTGTGGTGTCAGACCTTCACCCTGCAGCTCCTGCTGTGACACACCTTATCTGAGGAGATTAGTCAGGTCTCTGTCCTGAAGCTGCCTCTGCATCCCAAACACCAGCCATACCCTTGGAGATAAGGGCATCCGTGTCAGTGGCCTCAGTGCTCCGCACTGGCTGCCGGATCACG
Organism: Poecile atricapillus; assembly: GCF_030490865.1. Lineage (NCBI taxonomy): Eukaryota > Metazoa > Chordata > Aves > Passeriformes > Paridae > Poecile > Poecile atricapillus. Next base: position 3,951,354 of record NC_081260.1, read on the forward strand.
GCAGAGCAAGGAACAAGGAAAGGCAGATGAATGGAGGGGGCAAAAAAAGACTGAGAAAAGGAGCAGGATGAAGGTGTGCCCTCAAAGCTGCTCTGGTTTTGTTTTCACCTTTCATGTCTCGAAAGGTGAACTGGGGAAAAGAGAGGCCAAGAACAAAGCCCCATCACTTACTCTGGCTGGTTAACTCATTATCCTTAATGTGTGCCATGCTGTGGCAAGCAGAACAAGGTGAAGGAGAAGGATTTTCTGTCTCAGAGCAGGGAAATCAAGCCCCTCCCTACTCAGCAGACAGCCACTTTTCAGAGTTTCAGGTAATGAATTCCCAGACTGCCCAGACACCCCTCCCCAGGGCTTGGCAGGGCTGAGACCCTCACAAAGGGAAACCCAGCTTTCCTAAGGATGGTTTGTAACTATAAAGCACCCTGCCCTCCAAGCAGAGCTAAGCAGGGACACACACAGAGTGAGAGACCAGTCTGAATGAGACTGAGGCCTCAGAAAACCTCAGGGAATCCTCAGATCCTGATCTCACCTAGAGTACAACGTGGAGCAGCAGTAAAGGCTGAGGGGGAACATGCAGCTCCATGAAAACACAGCCAAGGGAACTGCCAAACCTGCCACCCCTGAGTGGGAACAGATACACCTCAGGGCAATCATTGCCAGAAAAGCTATGGGGTTTGCACTGGAGGCTGTCCTGTAGGATATGATCCATGCACAGCACTGCTGTCTCCTGAGTCACAAAAACCTCTTCCAGTAGAAATCTCAGGGCTGAACCTCATGGCCTAAAGCAGCTGAGGGGCAGAAAAGCTGCTCTCTCCATTTCTCTGCCTGAACCTCCACATTGCCCCTGCTTGGGCAAGCAACACGCAAAGACACTGATGCAAAAAACACTTTTTGTTCTTCTGACAAAGCCACAAAAGAGAGAGATGAGGAAACAGCCATTCATGGCAGTCAGAGACTGAAGAAGATTCATGCCCCCAGTAAAAGTGTCTCCACACTGCAGTCCCAGCAATTCAAAGAGAAATTGTTTTTACAGAAAAAGGACAATAACAGGGAGGCTGCAAGGGCACATCTGTATTTAAGAAGTCCTGTTGGGTTCTTGGGAAGAAAAGGAAAAAGGGATGTGATGCTCAGGCTCTGGGTATTCCAGGGTAAAACCACAGCCCAGAACTTCAAGTTCACATTACTCCCATGCTCTTTGCCAGCTGCTGGCATTTGAAGGTGCATGCTGCCCTTCCCAAGCAGGAGCTTCCCCACAGCCCTGCTTGTTGCTCTCTGGCTGGCTCCCAGGCACAAAAACTGGGGCCAGGATGGGTGAAGGTGCCTGGGCTCAGTCCCTGTCCTGCAGGGATGCTCCAGCCAGGCTTCAGCAGCCTGCACAGCAGTGGGCACTCACCAGACCCCTCTTTTCATGTCTCCTTGTCCCATCCCCAGCAGCAGCACAGGTGAGGGGAGCCAGATCCTGCCTGACTCTGTGCAGATTCTCCTCCTCCCCCATCAGCCAGCACACAGCTCATTATTGCCCTTTTCCCATTCTGAGCCTGTTGGCGCCTCCAGTGTCACCACGTGCTGCAGTGGAAGAAATCCACAGCCCCAGGACAGGAGTCTCACTTTCCCAGACACATCTCACCTTCAGTGAGCTGGTCCCAGCAGCTCTTCCCTCTCCTGCTGCCCGAGCTCAGGCTGTGTTAAATGTTGTCATAAGTCACCTCCAGCTTCCTGCACAAGTGACCTGCAGCTCCCACAGGGTGGGGAAATCCTTCCAAGTTTCCCCAAAAGTGACTTGTCTCACCCAACTGCTGCAGCAGCCAGCAGCTGAAACAACCTAAACCCTCATCCCTGCAGAGCCAGGAGCACAGAAATCTGTGGCTCTGTAACAGGACCCAGGGGAAAGCTGGGATGGGAATAGGAACAGGGGAAGGAGGCACGGACACCTCCCCTCCAGCACCTTGTGGGTGCAGGGGTTTGTGCTGGGCTAAAAGGTGCTCCAAGATGGGAAGGGAAGGGAAGGGAAGGGAAGGGAAGGGAAGGGAAGGGAAGGGAAGGGAAGGGAAGGGAAGGGAAGGGAAGGGAAGGGAAGGGAAGGGAAGGGAAGGGAAGGGAAGGGAAGGGAAGGGAAGGGAAGGGAAGGGAAGGGAAGGGAAGGGAAGGGAAGGGAAGGGAAGGGAAGGGAAGGGAAGGGAAGGGAAGGGAAGGGAAGGGAAGGGAAGGGAAGGGAAGGGAAGGGAAGGGAAGGGAAGGGAAGGGAAGGGAAGGGAAGGGAAGGGAAGGGAAGGGAAGGGAAGGGAAGGGAAGGGAAGGGAAGGGAAGGGAAGGGAAGGGAAGGGAAGGGGTTACTCAGCTTTAATTAGCCTCATCACATATTCATCTGGTAATTCCTCTGATCTACAGAGAATGTTAGCAGCATCAATACAACTCATCTGCTGCACAGCAAAGTCATGAGCTGCCATGGCAGAAAGCAATGCAGAACATCCTGTGCTGCACCCAGAGGATGAGTCCAGTGGGTCAGTGCACAGAACTCCATCAGCAGCTGGGGATCACTGGAGTGGTCCCCAGTCCAGGCCAGAGCTGGGTTTGGAGGTGGCAGCTGAGAAGTGTCCTGGGCTCTGGAGACAACATGAGCTGTGCTGGTGAGCAGGTGGGAAACACCTCAGCCTGAGGTCTGCCAGCAGCAGAGCCTCACCATCCTCCTGGTCCAAGACTGAGGCTGGAGAAGGAAGAGGAATAACAGCCTCCATGCAAACAGGTCTGTCAGCCTGAGCTCCCCCAGGCAGCACAAGCTCTCTGTGCCTGACAGAAAGCAATCAAGCCAAGGCCAGCTTACAGGGAACCTTTGCCATTGCTGTGCAATAGAAAGATTTCCATAAACTGCTGGTTTGGTTGTTTTTTTCATGAGACATTTTGTCTCAATTTGTCTTTCCCTAAAGGTCATTCTCACAGACAGCAGCCCACTGGCGCCCATCAGTCAGAGGCTCTGACAAGCCAGAGGATCTGTCAGACCACATTTTGCCTCCCAGCTACATTCAAGGTTTTACATTCAACATTTTTAATTCCCCTAATGGAGTTTTCCCTCCAAGGCTAGCGCACTATCAGAAACCAGAGAGCACCAGCAAGGCAGAACTTGGCACAGGAGAAGTCTTACAAACCATGTTACAGTCAGGGAAATGCAGGTGGCCACAGCAGGAGAGCTCAAAGCAAACATTGGATAAGAGGGTACAGAACAGCCCCAAATTTATGGGCAGCCAGATAAAGGTGAGGTACACAGGGATCACAGAAGCTTGAAGAGGAGTCAGACTCTCTGTGTCCCAGGTGAGCAGGCAGGGGAGAGCATCAGGAGATGGCAAAGCCTTGTCTGGAGTAGGACATGGCTCTGTGTCACCTGCTGGCTGCAGAGCTGGCAGGAGACCCTGGTCACGGAGGTCCTGGTCCTCCTCCACCCCAAGAATGGTGAAGAAACTCCACAAGAAACTTGTTCTGCTCCTGCCAGTCCTTTTGGAGGGCAGCACCCAAGCAGGGAATGCAGCTGGATGACCAAAACCCATGCACATGGCAGCATCAGCTCCAAGAAGAATTGCATCAGCACACAGCATTAAGTGTAATAATTTACACTTCCTTTTGCTGAGGTGCTGGAAGGCAGGCATGAGCCCTGCCTGGGCTCCCAGAAACCCAGATTTATTTCACTGAGGGTGTGAAGAGTGGCTCTGGGATACCTCAGGGCAGTGACCTGGACCTGGGCACCAGAGACAAGGTAAGAGGGACAATGGGCTCACTGTGGAGTTCACTACCATATAATTGTTCAAAATCATGGTATAAATAAATTATTTAAAAGCTGGGGAAGGGTGAACCCCCTAAGGCCCCAGAATAAGCTGCAGAGGCAGCATTACCAGCCTGAGTCTTTAAGATGTGATCCCCACATCTCAGGGATGGCAATGCAAACTTGTGAGCTGAGCAGAATTCCCCTCAGGGGTAACAGGAGCTGTCCCATGGGTGTGCAAGGGAACAGAGTCAGTCAAGTCAGATGCCACATGAACTTGCAGACCAGTGAAGAGTGAGATGAGCAAAAAGCCTGTTGAAAAATACATAAAACCTGTCCCAAGTGGATTCCAAGAGGAAGAAGAACCCCCCATGGTGAATGGCACAGTGCTCCTGGCAAAAGGCTGAGAAGGGTGATGGCTTCTTGTCCCTTCTGGAGCCCAAAGTACCTGGGGGAGCCCAGTGCCAGGGGCACAGGGGAAATCCTGGCTCTGGCTCACACAGCAGCTCCAACTGCAGCCCTGCTGATGGCATTTGTTAGCTATTGATTGCACAATCAATGGGGCTGTCAGTGCTAGCAGCATTTTAACTGGACTAATAATAACAACAGCTGTTCATTGCATTTTTTGTTAGATTGTTAAAACTTTTAATTGGACAAACAGTAAATTCTGGATTTGGCATAAGAGGGTGTATTTTTTGTAGGTAACACCCCCCAGCTGAGCTAACACATCTCTGTCCTGCCCCACCTCCTGGAGGGGGGATGAGTTCAGGGTATCTGATTGCAAGGAAAAGCTCAGCCCCACCCCAAACTGATGCACAGGTCCATCCCTGTCTGCTTCACCTCCTGCAGCCTTCACCAGGCTGCTCCTGGGGACAGATGTGACAGGTACCATCCTGGGGACAGCCCCCCCCAAATTCTGCCCCAGCGTGGGGCTGCTCAGCCCTGGCAAAGCCCCTCTGTGTGCCCAGGACAGCTTCACCTTTTCAGTCCAGAGGGTTTTCCCACCATGAGGATACAGAGGAGATTGGCCAGCCAGCACAGAGCTGGTCAGCCCCAGGTCCCTCATCTCAAGTAGAGACTTCATCAGCTTTCCCCAGCAGCCCAAACAAGCCAGGCATTTCTCCATCTCCTCTGGTGCCCTCCTTTGCAGCTCCTCTGATCCCCTGGCCCAGTGATTGGCAGCATCTCAGGGCTTCCAGGGGCAAGAAACAGCCTGTGCTCACAGCCCACCCAGGGTAACAGTTCACCACAACATTCTCACTTTTAATTTGCTTATCCAAGCAATAAAGCAGAGATGAGGAATGGCAGCTAATTAAATGTATCGATTCATGTGGCACTCAAAAACTCCCCGGACCAAGTCAGGGCAGGGAAGGAGGGATGAAGAGCCTGGAAGAGAACAGAGGACAGCAAGACTGCAGTGCTGCAGGCAAGTGTATCCTTGCTCTCTGTGATTTCCTGCACAGGGAAGATTCCTCAGCTCTAGCAACCCTCTCCTACAAGGCACCATCCCTAGGACACTGGGTCTTTTCTTTAGCAGAGAAATCTCCAAGATTCCCATTCCCTCAGCGCCATGTGAATCCTCCTTTGACATGCCCCATGTGTTTTTAAGGCTGGCTGACAGCAGGCAGACAGCCCCCCAGAAATGGGGGGGAAACACAGTCAGGATGTGTTTCTGCAGTGAGGCTCTCAAAGGTCACCGCTTGCAGAACCCTCTGACCTTCACATCAGCGCACCAACACACGGGAGATGTTTGTCTTTGTGACTCAGGTACGTGCAGGACTCGCAGGGTGCCTGGGGCCAGAAAATCCAGACAACTTCCAGCTCACCTGCTCTGCCCACCATGGCACAAGATGGTTTTTGAAACCAAAGCTGGTGCTGAACGGCTGTCACTCCCGTGGGAATGGGAAAGATGGGGGCCATCACCAGGGTCTCAGGTGTCTGCTGTGGCCAGGTGTCTCTTGGCAGAAAATTGATGGGAATGGATTCAAACTGAGAGTAGGTTTAGATTAGCTATTAGCAAGAATTTTCTTTTCTGTGAAGGTGGTGAGGGACTGGCACCAGAGAATCTGTGGCTGCCCCGTCCCTGGAAGTGCTCAAGTCCAGGCTGGATGGAGCTCTTGGCAACCTGGTCTAAGGGAAGGTGTCCCTGTCTCCAGCAGCAGGGTTGGAACCAAATAATCTTTAAGGTAAATCCCAGCCATTCTACAGCTCTATGAAGATGAAGATGCTCATGACCAAACAGGAGCTGGGGTTGCCTAAGCCTGGCTAGCATGGGTCTGTCTGGAGGGGAAGGTGGCTGCTGAATCCTCACTTCCCACAAGGGTAAAAGCTTTGCATCTCAAGAGATGAGCCAAGTGAGGAGCATCCAGACAGTGCTGTGCCAGAGACAGAGCTGGGAGCAGACTCAGAAGCATCCACAGCCGCTCATGAGGTAAGAAACTGTCACTGTCTTCTTGCTCTTCATTACCCATTCCATCATCTCTCCATCCCTCTGTGTCACACAGCTACTGACAGCTGTCCTCATGGGATCATAGAAGAGCCAGAAACTCTGACTGAAAGCTTGCTCCCTGTCCTTCTGACCTCACACAGCAAGCAGATGCTGCCATGACCTGGAGTACCAAGGGAGCAGAGTTCCCAACTGCATCATCCCCATCGAGGACTTAGAAGCAAAGAAGAACCTGCAGGAAAGGACTTGTGCTCTGAATATGCTCCAAAAGCTTCTCAGAGAAGTGACAAAGTACCTTCTCATTTTTAAAACTGCCCTGGCAGCCTCCTCAGTGAGGTTTGCACCCACATCTTGGGCATAGACCCTGGGGGTTCTCCATCCTCTGCCTGTGGTGTTTTCAGTGCTTCCTCTGAGCTCTGTGGGCACTGCAGGCACAGCTCAGGCTCCTTCTGCTCTGCTTCCTCTCCCGTACTCCCCAGCGAGCAGCTGCTCCAGCCAAACCATTGCAGACCATCCTGCCTCACCCAGCACTCAGGCAGCTCTTCCCAGAGCACAGCCAGACACAGTGTGGCCACTTCACAGCACCCCTGCCCCCATCCCACACCACAGCTGGGGATCACAGTGCTGGAGGAGATCAAAGATCCTGCTGTGACTGCAGGTAATCCATCCAGGCAAGCAGGCAGAGGGATTCACTCTCTGTGACAGACTTTAGCTGGCTCCACAAAGGATAAACCTAAATCCTCTCCTGTATTTCCCCTCCACTCTCCAGTCCAGAAGATGTAATGTGACATGTGGCCAAGACCAAAAGGCAACATTTAGGAGCATGCAGGGCTGAGCTGAGGAGAGCACCAGGGAGAGCCCCACCATGGGACAAGGAAGCCTTCACCCTCAGAAGCCCCAGACTTGGGGGTCAGGGGAAGAAGGGCTGTTGGGAAGGCATCCCAGGATCTTCCATTCCATCCCTCCAAGGGAGGTGGTTGAGATGGCTTCACCTCCTGCTCACCCATCACCCTGAGCTGCTGTCATGGCAACACACGCTTGAATTCAGGAAGGAACAGGTACTTCTGCTTGTTTACCCAAGAAAAGAGGCAGCATCCTGGTATTTTGAACGGGAGAGAAGGAGGGGAGCGAGCCAGCAGCCAGCACAGGAGCTCAGACAGGCTGGCCTGGACCTGCATGGTGTGCAGCCTCCTGCCACCCACAAGGGGCTGCAGCCTTCATCCACTTTGGCTGTGCCACTCTTTGGCTGGGAGATGTGCTCGTGGCAGGCCCCACACCACACCAGGACCCCACATGAGGATGGGGTGACAGAGGGCACTGGCTGCACAGGACAGGACTGGGACATGCTGGGCACTGAACACATGAACTGTGCCTTCCAAAGGGGGGGACCACGCCTCAGAGAGCTCCCTGACACTCACCTGGGGCTGCAAAGGAAGCACAGATTGCCCAGCACCACCTCTGACAGGGCTCATGCCTTCCCCAGCCATTTCCCAAGAGCAGCCCCAGGGCACGGCACATCCAGCATCAGCCATGGACCACGAGAACAAGCAGGGTGCAGAGCCTTTCCTCTGGAACCTCACTCCTACCTGCAGGAGAAGCAGATTGTATCCCTGATTTGATTGATTTCAGAGCTCCTGAATGCAAAGGAGCCTGAGCAAGATATTTCCCCCTCCAGGAAACAGCTGCATGGGAGGCTGGTGACCTTCTACACCACCTCCACATGCCAGCCCCTTGAGAACGGATGGAATCTCATTTGCAGCAGCCCTCTGCATTCAGTGCCTCACTCCTGGGATAGCAGCACCAGCAGCAGTCCTGGTTCCCCTGGGTGCAGAGGAGGCAGGAGCTGAAGGAAGAAAAGCTGTCTAGGGAGCTCTAAAAGAGGCCCATGCTGGAGGGTTTGGAGATGCCTCCAAACTTTCCTGATTTTCAAAAGATTTGTGTCCAGCCAGCCCATAGGAGAGTCACTGTGTGGTCAGGACGACAGAGCAAGACTGGAGCTTGCCCCTGCGCTCCACACCATTCCCCTGGCACACAGATCTCACCAGATTGAGCCTGCTGTGCTTCAGGCTTCATGCCAGACCCTGGGCTCAGGGCCAGACCCTCTCTGCAGTCCCTAAATCCACTGGTCCAAACTCACACAAACCTTGTTTGCAGCTTGCTGACCTGACTTAGCTCTGGAGAGTGGGCAAAGCCAGATGGTCTCCTGTGCTGCAGCCTTGCTGTCCACAGCCTAAGCAGAGGTTATCTGGGGGCTCGCTCACCACCAAAATCTCCTCCTCATGAACACCTAAAGAAAACCAAAAATCAGGCAGCTGGGAGGCAGCAGTTATCACCACTGTGTCCTGGCAGGCTCTCTCCATTTTCCCCAGCTGTGAAATGGGTACTTGCACTTCCCAGAGGTGGATGAGAGCTTTTTCTGGGTATCATCCAGTAACGATCATTTCATTCCTGGAAGCGATGCTCACAGGGGAGGGAAACCCAGTGTGGCACAGTGCAGTTATGGCTGATTCACCTGAGCATCCCAGGCCTTTTCCTGCAGCTCTGTTACAGGCAGGCCAGGTCTGAAGATGCATCCTTTGACAGCAGAAAACATCTGCTGCAGATCCCTGCTCTGATGGGTGGCTGCCTGGTGAATTACACATTTCCCTGTGGCACAACCTCTCCCAAAGTCGAAATACTTGCTCCACATTTGATGTCTCCCATCCACAATGCACAGATGAGAAAGCCCCCTGTAGAACAGAAGCTATCTTTGGAGAGAGCTAAAAGAAGGAAATTATTAATGATGTATGGACAAGGCAGCTCAATGCATTGCGGCACAGGGGCACATCTCTGAAGGGCGCTGAGCAGACCCTTACACTGGGGTTTTCCTCCTGGATGCCTCTGCTCCCCACCTCCAGGGGAGCCTTAGGGAAAGCACCTGTAAAATGGGCAGCAGCCAAAGCTGGATCTGCTGAGCCCCATGTCCGCTCTGCTGGGAATTTAGGCAGCCTGCAAGTGCAGCTGTGCCATTGTGTGCTTCCCTCCAACATCTGCCTGTCCTGCTCACTGGAAAAAAAAATCATGGAGCTGCTGCTAATTTCATTAGCAGGCCCGTCAAGCGGTTCATCAATCCATGATTTCCTGGCTGGCCGCCTTGAGGAAGCAAGCGGGATCTGCTCTGAATTCACAAAGCCATCCCCTGGGGTCATTTGTCTGAAGGCTTAAAATTTCCCGAGTGCATTATTATCTCGGATTAAAACTGGAGGAGGGAGGGGGCTTGATTGGTTTTTCTGCCCATCCCCGGGAGCAGGGCAGAGCTCCCAGAGCTGTCCCAGAGCTCCCAGAGCTGTCCCCGAGCTGCCCTGTGCGGGGCCGGGGCAGTGAAGGAGCAGAGCCCGCGGAGCCGGAGCAGCTGCGGGGCGGAGGAAAAGGCACCGAGAGACTCCCGTGGTGGCCTCGGCAAAGGCTCGGCTTTCCGCGCCGGTGGGCTGGGAGCCCGCACCCAGGGGCCCGCACCCAGGGGCCCGCATGCAGGGTACCGCACCCAGGGGCCCGAATGAGGGTCCCGCAATGAGGGTCCCCTCGCCCGCACGGTGTGTGGCACTGAGGGTCCTCCTGCCCGGGGATGTCACACCGAGGTCTCCCCACACGGAAATGTCACACCGAGGTCCCCCCACACGGGGGTGTCACACCGAGGTCCCCACACACGGAAATGTCACACCGGGGTCCCCCCACACGGGGGTGTCACATCGAGGTCCCCACATACGGAAATGTCACACGGAGGTCCCCCCACACGGGGATGTCACACCGAGGTCCCCCCACACGGGGATGTGTCACCGAGGTCCCCCTGCCCGCACTGAGGGCCCGGCCCGAGGGTCCCGCGCGGGCGCGGCGGTTCCGCGGCTCACAGCGCCCTCTGCTGCCCGCCCGCCGCAACCGCAGCGCCGGGAGGTGTGGGATGAGAACGGGAGGGAACGGGAGGAGAACGGGAGGGAACGGGAGGTGCGGGAGGAGAACGGGAGGAGAACGGGAGGTGCGGGATGGAACGGGAGGTGCGGGAGGAGAACGGGAGGAGAACGGGAGGTGCGGGATGGAACGGGAGGTGCGGGAGGAGAACGGGAGGTGCGGGATGGAACGGGAGGTGCGGGAGGAGAACGGGAGGTGCGGGAGGAGAACGGGAGGTGCGGGAGGAGAACGGGAGGGAACGGGAGGTGCGGGAGGAGAACGGGAGGTGCGGGATGGAACGGGAGGTGCGGGAGGGAACGGGAGGTGCGAGATGAGAACGGGAGGTGCGGGAGGAGAACGGGAGGTGCGGGAGGGAACGGGAGGTGCGAGATGAGAACGGGAGGTGCGGGATGAGAACGGGAGGTGCGGGAGGGAACGGGAGGTGCGGGAGGAGAACGGGAGGTGCGGGAGGGAACGGGAGGTGCGGGAGGAGAACGGGAGGTGCGGGAGGGAACGGGAGGTGCAGAAGGGAACGGGAGGTGCGGGAGGGAACGGGAGGTGCGGGAGGAGAACGGGAGGTGCGGGATGAGAACGGGAGGTGCGGGAGGGAACGGGAGGTGCAGAAGGGAACGGGAGGTGCGGGAGGGAACGGGAGGTGCGGGATGGAACGGGAGGTGCGGGATGGAACGGGAGGTGCGGGAGGGAACGGGAGGTGCGGGAGGGAACGGGAGGTGCGGGAGGGAACGGGAGGTGCGGGAGGAGAACGGGAGGTGCGGGAGGAGAACGGGAGGTGCGGGATGAGAACGGGAGGTGCAGAGGGGTAGGGCGGTTTAGGGCCGGCTCTGCAAAGAGGAAGCTGCAAATCCATGGTCAATATTCCCAGGAAAAGGGGAATCTGGGAGCCGTGGCTCGTGGCATTATAAGGAGTAGCAGAACTGCAACTACACCAACTTCAGCCAAGAGCAAGCACCTTGGTCAGAAAAGGAAAAAAAAAAACCAAACCCAGCACATGTACAGTTTAATTCAGAGATGACAAAAAATCTTTTATTCTTACCCCAACAACTAATTTTGGTAATGAAACCGTTCCTACCCCCACAATCCCAAACACAAGGCCTTTATTTTTAAATGGAAAACATTCATATGAAATGCAGAGGCAGTTTTAGATTGGAAGGAAAGAAAGAACAAAGGCAATACCCTCAGTTTTCCACCATGAACCCTTCTGGGTTGATATTTCCCAATGTGTCCTCCCATCATTTCAGCCAAACTCTTGTCTCAGGTTGACACAGAACATGAACTTCCTTCCCCACCAAATACTCTCCTGCTTGGTACCAGCCCAAGGCCACCTCACAGGTGCAGTGGGCTCACAGGCCCAGAACCAAGAAATGAGGTGTCCTCCTCCAGTCCCAGCACCTGCCCTGTACCCCAAGGCATGGGTGACACTGCTGCTGCTTGCACTGCTGCTGCTTGCAGGGGTTTGGGGGCTGTTCCTGCACTGTCCCCCTCTCCACCGAGCCACCAGGGCTGCAGCACAGCCTGGCAGAACTTTGCTGGCATTCGCAGTGGTGCCACGTTTGCACCCTCACATGTGTCCCTGTGGCTTTGCCACTCACCTCTCCTCCAGAAGGCAGGGGCCTCTGCAGCCTGCAAAGCCCCAAAACTCCCACTGGGTACAAGAAAAGCCCCTGCCTAAGAAAATAAATGTGTTCTGCACTCTCTCTGAGCTACCCACAGCAGAGCAAATACGGGCACATCTGGCTCCCACCATGGCTTTGTTCCTTAGAAACGTCATTTCAGTCAAACCTCTCCTGGCACATCTGGCTGTCGTTGGATGGAGGAGAGAGACTCTCTCTGTCTGATCTGTAGCAGTTCCAGCCCTGCACCTCTGCATGGCCCTTGTCACCCAAGACATCCACAGCCCAAATGGGGATCACACTGCTTCCACAGCCTTGGGAATGCTGTTCCCAGGAGGATGCAGGGCTCAGGGCACCAAAGCACCTGCACCAGGTGTCCCCTGACAGCACCAAATGACAGGAGAGGCAGGCAGGAGGCAGAGGATTCAGATCCTGGCAGCTCAGTGCCCAGCCTCAGCAAGGGTGGGGAGCAGGGCAGTGACAGTGACCCAGAAAGGCCTCTCCCTTTGCAGATGTCAGAAGCACAGTTTGGCCTGTCCTAGCTGAGTTTGGGGACTGTGAGTAAAGAGTTTCTGGGTGCAGACTGGGCAGTGTTTGCAGACACTCACTGAGGACTGATTACCTCAAGTGAGTTACAAAGGCTGGCCCAAAAGGCAATGAAACAAGTGACAGGTCAGAGGAGGAGCCAGGGCAATCCCCTGATTTGGAGCCACCTCAGGGGCTGCCATCAAGGCAATGCCAGCAGCAGCGCCAAGGACCTGAGAAAAGGCCCTGGCAAGGCAGCCACTGGGTCTGCCTTGTGAAACAGCAAACACTGCCTCAGCACAAGGTCAGACATCATCCAGCTGACTCTGTTCCCCCTCACTGCATCCCACCAGGTGAAGCTTTCTCCTCATCCTCAAACAGACTGTCTGAGCTATCAGAGAAGAAATCCTCCACTTCCTCCTGCCTCATCTTGGACTCCAGAGCAGTGATGCGCTGCTTGAGCTTCATCTGGGCATCGTTGTATTCAGTCAGGAGCCGGCCAAAGCGGGTGTGCAGCGTGTCCAGGTTTGAGGCCACCCTGTCCAGCCTCTCCTCCATGCTCTTCCCTTCTGTGCTTTCCTCTGCAGCTGACTCATCCAGCAGCCCTTCCTTGATTAGGATCTCCCTGCCACGCTCCTCCAAGATCCTTTTGGCATCAGGGTACTCTGTGATTACTTCCATGAGATCTTCCTTTGACAGGCAGAAGAGATCAGAGTATCCCAAGCTGCGGATGTTGGCTGTGCGCCTGTTGCCCATTTTGCTCCCTTTGATGTTGAGGATGCTGATCTCACCAAAGCAGCCCCCTGCAGTGAGCAAAGCGTACTGTGTCATCCCATCATCCGCCACCACGGCCAGCTTGCCCTCCTTGATGATGTACATCTCCTTCCCGATGTCCCCTTTGCGGCACACGTAATCCCCCGGGCTGAACACCTGAGGGCGAAGCTTCAGCACCAGCTCCACCAGCAGCCCTGCCTCGCAGTTCTGGAAAATCCTCACCTTCTTCAGCGTCTCCAGGTGAACGTTGATGGCAATCTCTGCCCTCAACTTATCAGGGAGGTTCTTGAGGACCTCCCGTTCATCTACTGCCTTCTTGTTGGTCCACAGGTAGTCGAACCACTTGATGACTTTGGTTTCCAGGTCTTTGCTCACCTTGCGGAACTGCATGTAGTGCTTGATGGCATCGATTTTGGCCTGGAACTCCGCCCTGGTGGCGTTCATGTTGGATATCATGGAGCCCACGTTCCCCACGATGGTGGCAAAGATGAGGACGCCGACGAGGAAATCGAAGATCACAAAGAGGTACTCTTCATCCCGCACAGGGGGAGGGGTCTCCCCGATGGTGGTCAGAGTCAGCGTAGACCAGTAAAGGCAGTAGATGTACTCCCGGGTCAGAGACCCGTACTCAGGGTCTGTGACATTGGGATAGACCCAGCTGTCCTCCCCGAAGCCTATGGCCTTGGAGATGGCATAGTAAATGCAGGCATTCCAGTGGATGATAATCAGGATGTAAAGAACCAAGTTGCTGATGCGGAAGATATTGGGGTGGCTGGTTCTGGTCTCGGTCCTATCGAAGAACTCAAACATGCGGGAGAAGCGCAGCAGCCTGTTAAAACGCAGCTCAGGGCAGTGCAATCCCACCAAAAAATAGGCCAGGTCTGTGGGCAGGGTGGAGAGAACATCCAGCTTGAACTGGAGCGTGTGGATGTAGTTATCCCGTAACTTCTTCAGGTCCTTAACCAGGAGGCCCTGTTCCAAGAACCCTAAAGAGAAGCAAATGACAGGATTATCTTGGTTTAAGTTTGGCACCTCTGCAGGTTTTGTGAGCACCTGAGCGATAGTCTGTGATATGCATAAATACACAGGGTCACCCAAATATCACCAGTTCCTGCTCTACTCAGTTTGTTACCACTCAAGACCTTCATCTGGCAAAAGCCACCCAAAGATATCACTCAGAGATTTACTCTGTTGCCATGAAGAAAAAGGAACACAAAGGTTTCCATCCTCCAGATCATGAATTATTGCAGTTCTGACAGCAAACGTTCAGCCAAGTGCTGCCTTCCGAGAACATTAAATTCTACCATTTTTCCATGCAGATAATTCATTAGCTGAACTGATGCAAAATCAGAGATACAGACCTTCAACTACGCCTGAATACTAATAGTAATGCAGGTAATTTTGTACAATTATTCAAAGGTGAAGTTGAAAGCTGGGATGATTAATCTTTCATATTGAAACTTGCTCCGTTTCTCAGATCTTCTAATTAGATTCTTTCTCTGGAGACTGCTTCGTACTAGTGAACGTCAAGGTAGGCAAAACCCTCCTTCTAATGGGACTGGATGGATTAGGCCGGTCCCTTTCAGCTCATCTCCACTTTTAAGGGATGAAAGGAAGGCCAGGATGCTGCTCCTGCTCACCTGTGTGCAGGCGGATCACTGTGTCCCCAAGGTAGAGAGCATCTGAGATGTAATCCAACACCAGCCACAGCACAAAATAGCTCTTTTGCAGGTCAGTGAAGCAAGCCCTGGAGGAAGACCATCAAACAGGGTGTGAGGCCACAAATCCCCACATCCTCTCTAATTATTACAGTTTGATATAGGCTGATCCTGAGGTACCCAACTCTGCAACAGAGCTTGGCCACTGGGCACACTCCTCTTCTAGGAGTTAAAACTCCCTGCCCTGAAAAATCTGCCCTCCCTTGATGAAAGTAAAGCAACATCTTGAAACCACCTCCCAAATGACCCTGAAACCACAGCCCTTTCCAGCTGGGCCAGAACCCACAGTGACAGTGGAGGGTCTCTTTCAGTGCCCACCAGCCCCAGCACCATGAGTGTCAGCTTGGTCCTGGCTGAGCCACAACAACCAGGTGAGCAGGAGGGTCAGAGGAAGCCCAAGAACCTCCCAGCTCACCTGGCTACGAGCAAGCACCAGTTATAGAGGACAGGAACTGCAATCACAGCCAGCCAGTGGTAATACCCGTCCCCCGCAGGGTCCACCACAAAGAACTGCCATTTTCTCCTGGAAGCAGAGAGAAGAGACAGAGCTGGCAGTGGCTGTGGAAAACAGTGTTGGAAGGAAGCATCAGAGCCACATCCTTCACCCCTTGCACCGCACTGCCTTGAACAGAGCTGCTTGGGTGCCAGTCAAAGCCAAAACCATTCCCAGCAGTGCCAAATGTCAGCACTGTTTAAGTTCCTTTATCCCTTAAACTGAGCCGGGAAAGCAGCAGCAGTGGAATCTGTGGTTTGGTGAGGCAAAGCAGGTGGCCCACATGACACAGCACCCCAGTGGCTGCAGAGCCAGGAACAGATGAATGGAAGAGGGTGATCAGAAAAGTTCTTGAGACGTGACATGACTTTGCTTCTCCCAGGTGAGGGAGGGAGCGGTGCCAGGCAGACCTGAGGAGAAGATTAAGTGGAGCAGGAAGGGAAGTGTGCTGCAGATCAGTGGCAGCACCAGGAGGGGCTGCCCAAGCCCCAGAGCAGTGGCCCTGGGGGCAGCTGGCATGGCAGGACTGCCTCCTGTGCCTCCTGCAGTCTGCACAGCCCGGGCTCCAGCCTTTGAACTGCTCCCAAGTGTTTGATCCTGCTCATCTTGGGACTCTGAGATAAGAAGTGTGTGCTCCTGTTGCCAGATTCACTGGGGAAGAGAAACTCTGTGGCTGGGCTGATAGGTTTATAGCTGCTGCAGCCTGGTGGGGCAAAACACCCTCTCCCTCCTTCCTTCCCTCCCTCCCTCCAGCTTTTGAAGATGCAAAACTCCCTCCAGTGATAGGGAAAAAAAAACCAACCCACTTGCCAACAGATTGCCCATGCCCACCCCATTATTCTGGCAGCTTCAAAGGCAGAAGCCCTGCCTGGAAGTCTCCTTTCCCTGGAGTACAGGCAGTGCCTGGAGCCTGGGGACTGGCACTCGGCACAAAGCCAGCCCCAGTCCCTCATGTTCACCCTCCATGCACCCACAGACAAGTGGTGATCCGGCCTCCCCATTAAAAGGGTTTGTTTTTAACCAGAAAGTGCAAGTTGAACATTTGTTTTTTGAGAGAGGGACCCTGTCCCCTAGGGCATACAGCACTGTGTGCATACACACAGGGGAAGCTCTGACTCACCTGCAGCCAGCCCAGACAGCTGGAGCACACACAGCCACTAATAACCTGTGATGCTGTTAATGATGTTAGTAACTTCAGCTTTAAATCACCAGTGATACCATGACAGTGGCCAGAATCACTGATATTACACTGAGAGCAGGGCCAGGGCTGGAAATACAGGGCGCTGGGTTAACTCAGGAAGAGGGAATGATCATCTGCCTCTTCCCGAAGGCTTTGCACTCAGGCCTGGAGCTGTGGAACCTGCCATGGCCATGGGCAGCAGCACACATGTGGGATTACCAGACTTGGGGCTCTTCTTACTTGTGGAGCTGAGGACCCAGAAAACTCCAGAAGTTCCCACTGTATCCCCAGAAGACACTGGCACTGAGCAGCCCTTTCACAGAACACTTCAGCTGCTTCTAGTAATGAACAAGCTCCCCTTAACCTCACAGTATTTTCTTCCAGATACAAGGCTCAGATTATTTTTCTCCTACATAAAACAATTATTTCTCGGTGTTTTAATTACCATGTATAATGGTAGGGTCCAGAGCAGTCTGTGAGCTTTGCCCTCTAATTAGCCAGCAGAAGAAAAGCCAGGTTATTGCTTCTCACCAGGAGTGTGAGCTGAGGAGATGAAAGGGCTGCATTTGAAAGAGCCTTTTCAGAAAGCTGCTCTTTGTGGGGACACAGGCAGCAAACACACTCCTTTCATCCCGCAGATGATGAATGAGACTGGCAAATCCCACAGATTTGTGGCTCCTGGGTGGGATGCAGTGGTTGCTGGGTGGAGTCCTGCATCCCTTGGCTTGTGTCCAGCCCCTCATATGCACAAGCTGCAGGTGCATCTTATCACAGAGCCAGGGCTGGCTCCAAACACAGCCCTAGTGTGGGACTGGATGTGTTTCCCACCAAGGCATGGACCAGGAGGGAGAAGACCCCATGGCTGAGGGACAGGCCAGGTCTCTTCCACAGGGACAGACCACCAGGTCCTGTGTGTCAGCAAAACAACCCAGCAGAGCCAGGCTGGCTGCCAAGACAGGGGCAGGAGGGACCCTTCCCACCACTCCACTTCCTTCTTTCCCATCCCCACTGGCAGCCCCCAGCTCCAGCTGGGACCACAGGAAAGGGATCCTACCTTTTATTTAACTTCTCAGCCTCCTCATCCTCAAGTTCATCGCCAGCACCTTCAGCCACTGTCAGGAGCTCGGGGCCTTGAAAACGCTCCAGGAAGGGGTCTGGCCTCTCCTGCTCCTCCTGCAGGCTCTTGTTGGCCCAGCTCCTGAGCACCAGCACCAGCTGGACTATCCTGGACAGGCCAGGGAGGCAGACACAGCAGTTGTTAACAGAGCAAGGACAAAGCAAAAGCTTCAGAGTCATCAGGGGAGCTACAGCTGAGAAGAAAACTCTTGCAGCTCCCTTCCAAGCACTAGAATGTATTTTTTTACCCCTTTTAGTGATGATGTGGGACCAAAAACACACAAGCAATAGAGATCACCCTGATAGAGTTCCACAACTTCTACCCCAGGCCTGCTGTCATTGCCACAGGAATATGAGGAATCTGTGGGTGACTGAGGCAGAGGGAGCCTGCAGGGAAAGGAGCCTCTGAGCCCAGGGGGGTGAAGCCATCCCCTACCAAAACCCTCTCATGGCCACTGGGGCACAGAGAGCAGCATTCACAGACACTCATCCCTGCATCCCACAAATTCCACACAGCAGAAGGGGATCCTGACTCCACAGAAGGCCCCAGTGTCAAGGCCAGGCACAAAAGGCTCACCCCATGCCAGTGGCACACACAAGTACCTGGCCAAGGCTCCCTGGCCTTGGAAAGCGTGGTCAGCCCTCTGCTCCCCCCCATCCAGGCTGGCTCCTCTCTGCAGCTCTGAGCTGGTGTCATCCCGGGCTGAGCAGGTCCTGCAGTGGGGAAAAGCCCCTTTTTTCACATCCACACTGTGCCACCTCGGCACTGCCACTGCCAGGCACACTGGAGGAACCTGGCAGCAGAGACTGGGCATCACAAACCCCGTGCCAGGCCTTTCCCTCCCCTGCCCAAACCTCAACCAAAGCAGGGACCAGCCTGACCTGCTGGTGCTGAGCCCTGTCCCCTCCGTGTCACCCTTGGGCTGGTGGTTGTCTGGGGAGCTGTGCAGACCATTGCTCCTTGCCAGCATCCTCAGGGTGAGGAGACCACAGGCACACACCCTACCCTAGGGACCTGCAAAAAGCACAAAACAGCCACAAGAAAACACATGCAGGACACATCACGTGGTTTGAACACAGAAATCCAGCACAGCATGGGAAGAGAGGGTCAAATCCCACGGCGTGGGCCCACACCATGTTTCCCAGCACCTGCAGGAGGAGTTCTGCAGGGCATTTTGTTCTCTCCAAGAGATCCCACAGCTGCCTGGGGCCGTGGAAGATGCTCTCCTCATCGTCCAGACTTCTCATTCATTTCCAGAAGAATACATTTTTTTCCTTCTCTTCTCTGGTTTTTCCCATCTCTCCTTTGCCTTTCCTACTCTCCTTGCCTTCTGCTGCCTGGCCTTCCCTTTCCCATTCCCCTCCTCATGTACTGCTCCTTTTCCTGCCCTGCCTGCCCCTCCCTTGCCTTGCTTTTCCCAGTCCAACCCCTCCTTTACCTTGCTTGCTTTCCCCTCCCTTGTCCTTCCTACCCCTCCTTTGCCTTGCTTTGGGTTGCCTTGCCTGGCTTCTCTTGTCTTACCTTCCCTTTTCTACCTCTTCCTTTCCTTTCCTTGCTTACCCCCCCTTTCCTACGTCCCCCCTTGCCTAACCTACCCCACTCCTGCCTAACCCATCCCATCCCACTCCTGCCTAACCCATCCCACTTCTGCCTAAACTAACCTATCCTACTCCTGCCTAAACTAACCTATCCTACTCCTGCCTAATCTATCCCATCCCACTCCTGCCTAACCTATCCCATCCCATCCCATCCCATCCCATCCCACTCCTGCCTAACCTAACCTAACCTAACCTAACCTAACCTAACCTAACCTAACCTAACCTAACCTAACCTAACCTAACCTAACCTAGCCTAGCCTAGCCTAGCCTAGCCTAACCTAGCCTAATCTCCCCCATTCCTGCCTAACCTGCCTTGCCTGCCCTCCCCTCCCTTCCCCACCTCCCCAGGGCAGCGGTGCCACTCCGAGAAGCCACCAGTGTCCACTTACAGCCCCGGCGTCCCCCGAAGCCTTGCGGGCTGTGCTGCTGCCTCAGGCGGGCTGGCAGGGCTGGCTGGGGAGCATCCCTGCCCCGGGAGCCTGCCGGGCTGTCCCCGGAGCGCTGCGGCTTTGAGAGCAGCAGGGCAGGGCAGGGCAGAGCAAGCGGAGGTGGCTGGGCAGCAGGGGACAGCACACACACACACACCGGGGTGGCTGTCACCGCCCATCCCCGGAGCATCCCCGCTGCCCTGAGCAGCAAGGCGCACTCCAGAGGAGCTGACAGCAGCCAGCCTTGTGTCTGGGGATGAAAGGGGAGGAGGGAAAGGTGTTGCTCGGGGATGCTCCATTTCCCTGTGCACGTGTTCCCTTCTCCCCCCACCCTCGGGGGCTGGAGGGAGCCCAGACAGCTCCAGGACAGCGGCCAGCTGGAGATCACAGCCCTCCCGAGCAGCTCTGTGCCCAGTGACCCCCAAATCTCCTCGCTGAAGGGTCGCTGTGCACCCAGGGACAGGCACCCCCAGATGGGCTCAGGTCCTGCCACACCAGGGGATGCTCCTGGGTTCTGCTCCCTCTCCCCTCCCAGCCCCCTGCCCTGGGGAAAAGCAAAGATGGTGATTGTTTCCCTGCTTCAGAGGCTGTGCCACAGCTACTGCTAGGATGGAAAACTGGAAAAAGTAAACACATTTTAACGCACTCACATCCACTTACCTCTTCTCCTGCTGGCAGAGCAGGGGACCAAAAGTGCTGCTCTGGAATCCCATCAAAGAGAGCTGCAGAGCTTGAAGGTGATCATGAAATGCACTTTTCACCAATTTCTGCCCTCTTATTTTGTTCAGGAAGTCATTCTAATACGCAGTTAGCAAAAGAAACTGCATCCCCAAGGCAATAAGGAAGAGGTCAGTTTTTATCCTCTCCCTCCAGCATGTAACCATGTGCAGTGGCTGAGGCTGGATCCATCCCTGACATGGAGTCCTGCACCTTGTGCAGGGCTGATGTGAAAAGCACCAGCACCGGGAGTCTCTTTTATCTTTGCTATCAAAGGTTTACCTTCTACTTTCCCCTTCAAAGCCTTAAATTCCACTCATGATCTCACTGAGCACCCAGGCAGCAGGGAGTCCAAAGGAAGGAACAGAATTTCTCCGCTTTGGCTGGGGCTGTAGCTCCTGGGTGAGCACCCAGCAGCACAGGCTGTCACCCTGCACTTGTCCCCACATCACAGACTGCAGGTGACAGCTCACCAGCAGCACTGGCAGCAGCATGTCCCCCTTCCAACTCTCTTTATGCCCCCTGCCTGCAGCTGCCTCCAAAAGGAACACGAGAGCTCCAGGGGCTGCTCCCTTGAGCACCACAGTGCACAAAACACTTTATTTGCTGTACACCTCATTGTGGAAGTGGCCCCTGGGGACACCCAGCTCTGCCACGTGTGCTGCCTTGGGACAAAGCAGCCAGGAGGAGGAGGAGGCAAGGAAGAGAAAAAAGGAAATACAAATATCACACTCCAACAGGGACATCATTAACCAGAAGCTTTTTTACTCAAGATTCCCCCTCAGCCAGGGCAGTTGGGGCTCAGACACCCACAGGTCACAGTCCTGCTGCCAAACTTTACCTGTTCCCACTTACTGCGACATCAGGATCAGACTCCACAGAAAAGAAACATGTCCAGAACACACAGAGTTTATTAAAATATGCATTTTGTGCTCAGTGTTTCCAGATTTACACCGGAATTTACACCTTACATAGAAGTCATATCTTCCAGAACCTACCAGGAACTAGCCCATGAGAACACATCCAGTTTGACCACCTCTCCTCCAAACACCTTCAAGCTACACTTTGAAGGTGGTGTGCCCTCCCAAAGTCATCCCTTCTCACCCTAAAATACAGCTTAAAATAAACCCCAAACACAAGCTTCCTCCAAAACACGTTAACACCTCTCAAAGGAGAGAAAGCAGACAGTTTACCTCATTTCCTGGCACGACTCCCACCCCCTTATACATAACAATTGTGTAAGGTCCTCTGGCGACCCTGACCCCATCCCTGAGCCACAAGCCACAGGAGCCACCCGTCCTGCACATCCCCCCTGGCACAGCACAGCACACCAAGCCCACTCACCACCCTGGCTCTCGTCTGCAATAAATCCCAGCGCTCTCCTCAGCTCAGCAATCAGCCACAGGTTCAGACCTGCAATTACTTTGGGACAGTTATTTATTAATCACTGTCCAGCTGCCAGATTTACAGTCACGGACGCTTGATGCGGTGTCAGGCAGAAAACACCTGAGCACTGATGTCTGTAAACAAGCTATTGGGACATCTGGATGACATGTAGATCCAGCTATAATTAGGTATAGGTGACACAGAGAGGTTCTGTTAAGCCTTGCCAAAACCTGCCCCCAGGGCCTGCATGCACAACTCCAGCAGATGTACTGGATGAACCACCAGAAACATCTCAAAGTCACCTCAGAACCAAGTCTTACTAAACTCTAGAGAAGGAAACAAACAGAAGAGCTGTTAAACTGAGCTTGTTTACAGCTAAAGAGCATCTGGGTCAGGAATTTCCCTCACCCATGTTCTTGCACCATCACTGAAGTTTCAGCTTGGCAGCAAGACCTGGGAGAGACCCCTCCACACCCCTCTGCCACGGGAAGCCTAACAAATACCTATTTTCCCTCACCTGTTTGGTGCTATCCCTGTTGATATGGGGTTTTACAATCCAGAGAGCCACCATGGGGAGGTTTCCCACGTAAATCTCTCTGGGAAAGAACCAAGCCCCTGGATAAGCCCAGATGTCAGCAAGGCTCTTACAGCCACTTTGGATCTGAGCATCTGCAAAGCTGCTGTGGCTGCAGGGATGGGAGCTCCTGGCCCCTCCAGCTCCACTCCTGGAAGAGGGGCTGTGGCACAGGAGACCTGGCAGTGTCACCTCCACCAAACAGCAGCTGCACAAGGAAGAAAAGAAAACCCAGAGGCAGTTTAGAAACACTCAGTCACTCTACAGAAGATGAGGAATAGACCACAGCAGTCAGCTGAGAACTTTTAAGGGGTCAGAGTTGAGATCTCCAAGGTGGGATGTGGCCAGGGGACCGGGCCCACCACAGGCTATGGCTGTAACAGGACCCCACGTCCACAAACACCCAACACCTCGGGTTTGCATCTCCTCTGGCAGCCTGAAGGCAGCTGCACAGAACAGACACCTCCTGTGTCAGCCACCACCCAGCCCTTTGCAGCAGCTTCTCACACCTTCACTGTCATCATGGCCTGAAGGACACAGATTCCTGAGGGCCCACAGTGCAAAAAGGAGTCCCAGTCAAGAAAAAAAAGAGCTCCACTGCTGGCAAGCACACGAGAAATGCTCCTCTCCCTGCCCTCACCCACCGTGCCAGGGTGAGCAGGGGAGGCTGGGCACAGGCCATCATCTCCTAAGCCAGAGCCACGTGTTGATGAGGCAGGCAGAGATCATCACGGAGTACACCAGGGCCTCCTTCTGTCTCCAGGCATGGCACTGCTCCTCCAGCACACGCAGCCGCCCCGAGATCCTCGCCAGCTGCAAGGGAAGCAGTGGGGCACTGTCAGCACCCCAGAAGCGTGGGACAGGGATGGAAAAGATGGGAGCTGCTGCCTCCTTCAGGCCCTCCTTTTCTAAAGCAGCAGCTTTTCCCACCTTTGTGTGGGAGGAGCGGCAGCAGCACCTCAGGCCTGCTTCTCAAAAGGATTCTTCCCCTCAGAGAGCATCTGAGCCCCTCTCACAGCCACCAGAGGGGTCTGGCTGTGACCTGCAGCCCTTCAGCCCCTCGGGGTAGGAGCTCCATGGATCAGCACACGTGTGAGTCCTCTCTTGCCTCTCCTTAAGGCAGGACCAGTCTGACAGCACCAGCCAGCCCATCAGGACTGAGCCACTGCCCCTGGAGCCTCCTCACCCACCCCCTGTGGCTCTCCCGGGAAGGATTCTCAGCCCTTCACCCCCATCTCACCTGCCTTCTCATCACTGCCACCTCCGTCACCCCGGCCTCCTCCAAGGCGCTCTCTGCAGCAGGGACGAGCTCCTGGGAGCTGGGAAAGGAAAGCAGAGATGCAGGTGGACAAGCACTGCTCGTGGGGTGCCTCTCCACAAATGCAGCGCTGCCACGGCGAGCTGAGCCACGCAGGGAGTGCCTCCCCAGGCTGTGCTGCACCAGGAGAAAGCAAACAGCACCAGCACAGCACCCACAGATGAGCATCCACTCACCTCTTCTTAACCCCCAGCATGCACATTGATACCCCTCCAGCATGCACCCAAAGTGATCAGGACAAACAGACAGCACGTGCCAAGACAGGCAACAAAAAACACATGCTTGTATTTCTTTAGAGGTGCAACAGAGAGAAAACATATCTACTAAGCCTCCATTCTCTGTAGTCACAGGAAATCACTGAGGGCTGGATAAAACATCTCTAGAGCCAGTCAGGTAAAAGTACCACAGGACCAGTGCTGAAATGGAGGGGTGATCCCATTTACATCAGCAGGTGAGGAAGCTGCCATCAGCTGGAGGGAGATACCACTTTTTGCTCTTGTAGCAATTTTACCTGCAATTTGAAACATAAACAAGCAACCCAGACATTCACCACTTTGTTCCCTCCCTGGAAACACGGGGGCCCCCACTGGAACGAGCAGCTGCACTGGCAGAGGCAGCACACACCACTGATCTCCAGGCCAGTCCCTGGAGGCACAGCCTCACTGCAGGAGCCACACCACTGAATCACAAAATAAAGTAGATCCACAGTGAGAAAAAGATAAATTCCTGCCATCACAGGCTAGCCCAAAATCAGCAATTCTACAACCAAAACTCCCCTGTGCATTCTAATAACTCACACAGGCACTCACTGATCCCGTAAGGGTTAACAAGCACCTAACCCCACTCCTTGGAGGCCCTGGGGAGGAGAGGGTATTTATCCCTGTTTGCAACATGATGCTGATCTCACTGAAGACAAGCCAGAAGAGCATGTGGAGATTTACTGAATCCCCACCTGAAACTCCATTTGTGAGATAATACCTCCACAAAATGTAGCTGCAGTGTAAAATGACAGTCACAACAGAAAGAAAATGCAATTTTCCCCAGTAGAGAACCATGAAAAAAGGACACATCCTGCAGCTTTTGACTCAAAATCCCAGTTGATACAGGTGAACACCCTTTAAAGTAGAGACTAGAAATTGCCTTTTGGTGACTCATACCCTTCAAGAGGTCACTGTGAGCCGATATCCCAGTCTCTGTCTGAGACCAGACTTGACTAAAATTTCAGGACAAACAAGTCAGCACAGTCTTTTTGTTTATTTCATTGTTGCACAGGGGTACAAAGCTGTCATATTGAAGGGATGTCTGAATCTCAAGGGATGTAAAGTACTAGGAAGAGGTGTTTGAGGGTGGCTGGTTTCAAAGGGAGATCAATACCTGGGGAGAAGCCCCAGAGTCATCCCACTGCATTACGGCAGCTCTGCAGGCTACCACGGCCTGAATGCCCTCCACTGCTGGAAGGAGGAGGGAGAAAGTCTTTTATAGCCACTAACCAGATCTCTTGGTCATTAAGAAATTAAAATTATGTTTGAAGACAGCCTCAGCCTACAGTTTTTAAGAGCAGAGACATCAGAGACATCACTTTGGATTATCAGCAAGCAGAAGCCAGGTGGGGAGGGAAGGCAGGATGTGATGGATGGTGGATGATGGACGCTGGTTCTCCTCCCTTTCTGCCTGGAGGCTTTGCTCAAGGAGAATGGGCAGTATTTACTTGTTGCTCCAGGTGCTCAGCAGCCTTAGAGCAGTGGGGACACCTTAAGGCTGCAAGGATGTCTTTGAACGAAGAGAATTTACTGCAGTGGCACAGATAAGGGTGGTGGAAGTGGTTCCTGCAGCACATCTGGAGGGACTGAGGCCACTGCACACCTGCTCCAGGGAGCACAAAGGGACACCACAACCTGGCCAGGGACACTGGCTGTGGGATGAGTTCATGGAAAGGCTAAGTAAGAGTGACCAAAATACAGTCAAAGCTGCTGGGAGCCTGCAGGAGAGGCTCTCAGGGACAGCACCTGGGTCAGGCTGTTTGCTCTGGATTTTGATTCTCTTCACAAACCCCTCTCCAACAAGCTATGAAAGCACTAGAAAAATTAGTCCTTGCTTAGCAGCAAAGCCCCAGAATGCCACAGCAGCACGGGGTCACTCAGGGTGCCCAGGGGACTGGTGTTAAAGCTGAGCAGACTCAAGCCTGGCTGGGTTAGTGGGGTGCACCAAGGCCTGGCACCCAGAGCTGGCAGACAGGACAGGTGAGAAAGAAAGTCCAAGGCAGCCATGCAGGACCATCCTGCAGCCCACAGCTTACAGAGCTCGTGCCTGGCTCATGCCTCAGCAAGGCACAGGCCAGTCCTTGCAGAGTGACAGAGAGCTGGCTCAGGACAAGCCGAAGTCACCTGGACGGTGCTGGGTCTCGCAGAGAGTCCTGGACTCGGTGGAAGAGCACCTGGCCCAGGAGGTACATGGTCTGGAAGATGTTCTGCATGGAGTAGATCCTGCCTGCCTCTGTGAGGAGGGGGAGTGGGGCACTGGGAGCAGGCAGGGGATACGAATGCAGCCTGGGTACACACAGAATCACGCCTGTTACTCCCTAGTCTCGCACAACAGGGCACAGCCTGGCACCAGGCATTGCCCCTCATCCCTTCAGCAGCTCCAAGCATCTCTGGGCAACGCCACTGGCACCCAGACCCCGATGGCATCAGCTGGGAGAACCCTCTCCAGCAGCCCCCAGACTCAGAGGCAGCCACCTGATTCCTGCAAAGCCAACCACGGCTGTGCCATGCTGCTCTCCTGCCACCCAGGACAGCTCTGGACTTCACGTGGGACAGCAGTCCCTGCTCCAGGACCAGCTCAAAGACAATGTCCCCACTGCAGAGACTCGAGCCCAAGGCCATAAGCAGAGGGCCTGGGCAACAGCACAGATGCCTTCAAAGCTGCCCAGCACAAACATCTCTGGCACCAAAGGCCATGTTCCTCTCAAGGATGAGCAGGACTTGCCAGGCACTGCACTGCTCTGATTTGGATCCCCCCACGCCCCTCTCAGGACACCAACACCAGAGAGCCTCCAAACAGCCCAGTGAGAGAAGATGCTGCTCCCCACCCACCCTGGGTGACTCTGTGCTCGTGCTCACCCCTCATGGTGCTGTCCTGGGCTGTGCAAGGCCAGATGGGCACAGTCACTCGGGGTCCTGTCCCTCCGTGACCTGCTGCTGTGATGGCCCTGTGGGAACCAAACACAACCACATTATCAGGGGGCTGAGCCCAGCCTGGTGCCCTGTGCACCTGAGTGCTCTCACTCAGGGGTGCAGCACTACAGGAGCCCCAGCCTGGTGACCTGATGCTGGTGCAGGTGGGGAGACATGCTCACAGCAGACAGAGCATCCCCAGCATGCTGATCTGAACTCCAGCCAGATCAAAACCCCTGAACCTAACCCATCCAGGATCAGCTCTCGAATTTCAGGGAGGTTAAAGCACTTGAGGAGGCAGAACAGCAGCTCCAGCAGCCAAACCAAGTCTTTGCCTGCCCATGCCTGGGACCTCTCTTTAAAAGAGTCTCACACAAGGTTAAAATGTGCTTTTGGCCATGACCCCAGAACCCTTTACACTGCTGTGATGAACCAACTCTGCCTCATACTTCATCAAGAAGAAGAAAACAGGTTGAAAAAGGACTTAAAAAGTAGCAGCAGCAGCCCGTGGTGGGACTGCACCTACCTCAGCCTATCCCCTGCCCACAAAATGCAGCAAGAGATGTGGCTGGATCCAGGTCCCAGCACACAGGTGTGCACTGGTTCTGGGTCAGAAAGAGATCACAGCGCCCCTACCCCTCCCTCCTAGGGCCTCCTGGAAGAAGAATCCTGGCTTGGGGTGCTAACAGCCATCTGGAGAACCCCAAATTTGGGATTGCTCCCATTCCCCACCCCAGCCCCTGCCCGTACAGTACCGGTCGTTTGCGTCGCTGGGCGCTGGCTCTGCTGGCTGAGGGCAGGAAAGGGAGGTCCCCAGAGGGGTCTGGGGACACGTGCACCACAACAGGGGGGACCTTCTTTGGCTGGGTCAACAGGATTGGCCTCAAACTGGTGTCTGGTATCTCTACAGAAATGAGAGAGGGAAGAATTAAGCCCACCTGAATGGCCTCAGGAGAGAGAAGAGAGATGCACCCACGTGGAAAGTCAAGTTGTGTTTAGTGCCAGATGGACAAACAATCCCTGGGAATTCTGGACAGCCCAGAGAGGCAGAGCCACTCCTTCAGGACAGCAAGGTTTCAGAAATGTCTGTCAAAGACAGGGCCAAATGTCCTGCATCCCAAAGCAGGGACCCTACCAAAGGCCAAGAGGGAACTGGAAGAGACATGGAGGGAGATGCCTCCACATTCTGCCCCTCACCTGTTGGAATTAAGGCCCCTTTGGACTGCTGTTGGTGACCTTTGCCCACCTCTTCCCGAGCCATCCACCATCCTGCCCTACATTCCTGGAGAAAAATGCCTGCATTATCTGCCTCCATCCTCTTGTCCAGCAAAGCAAGTGAAAGGGGGGTTTATAAGGGGGTTCTGCTCCCTTGTTGTGCCTTGCCAACCTTCAAAACCAGGGCTTTACCTGCCAGAGAAATCCTATCAGGGATGTGCATCCGGAAGGATGCAGGGACGTCCTCTGCCACTGTCCTCCTGTCCCCAGGGCTGCTGCTCTCTGCCACCTTCAGCCTGTTGGGAACCTGCATCCTTTGGTTGATGGCTTCTGTGAAGAGCAGGTCACAGCGGACACGGTTCAGGTCCAGTCCCCAAAGCGGCCACATCTTTGCAGGTGTCCTCAGATGGGGTTTCACACAGAGGGAAAGAAAGCTGCAAAGTGGCAACAGGAGTGGCACTTCCAAAGGTGACAGCAGGGGCAGCTCTTGCACCTGCACAGGGACAACACAACATGCTGTAAGACAGCTGAAACAAAAAGTGGCAAAACCAGCTCAGAAAACAGACCCTGCAGGAGCTGCCTGGGACAAGGGGGTGTCCCACAGTGCCCAGCTGGCAGGGACAAGGCTGCAAGTGTCCTGGGGAGCCACATATGAGATGATCACCCACTGCCTCAACTGATAGCAAGGAAAGGGCTCAGCACACAGTTCAGTGTGCCCTAGAAACTAGTGGAAAAGTTATTTTCCATCCAGAAGTGACATTTTTGGAGGGCTGGGATCACGTTTTTGTGTTCATACACCCCTTTGAGGAAAAATCAGGTTTTTTAAAAGCAAAACACACTTTTTGGTGATGGGCTACCACAGGAAAGGTTTTGGTGCTCAGTTTTTTTCCATTCACTGCAGTATCCCCAGGTCCATACCCCATTTTCCCCCTGATCCAGCTCTCCTTGGGTGACCCACATCCAGCCAAGGATGGACTTTGCCCTGAGCAGAGCTGCCAGATGTTGAACCACCCTGCCAGAGGGGAAGGAAAACCACACAACCCTTCCTCAGCTTGGAGCAGAGCCCCCAGCTCGGCTTTCCTCCAGGTGGGGACCAAGGAGGGACACAGCCCCAGTTCTCACTGCTCCTGGGAGCAGCTGACAGCAGGACCAGGCCATGGGACACAGACACTGCCTGGGGCTTGGCAGCTCTCAGGACACACAATGGCCCTGTGCCTCAGTTTCTCTTTTGCAAAGTTCCAGGATTTTCAGATGTGCTCAGGGGCCACAATGTCCCTAGGATTTCACCAATCCAAATAAGCAGAGGGCAATCAATGGACACTTCTGGGAGAGGAGCCCAAAAGTCATCTTCCTGGCTCCCAGCATATGCACTCTTCATTCTTTCCCAAAAAGCTGCAGCTGAGGAGAAGACCCCAACAAGCAAGAGGTGCTGAGGCTGGAAGACCCCAGCCTTACCCCAGTGCTGCCCAGGCACTCCAAACATGCACACACAGCACCCCTGCACCCTCCTTGCTGGCAGCTTTTGATCTCACCATGCCCAAAAAGGTCCTTCTTTGCTTACAGGAAAAAATCTCCACCTTAAGAGGGGCCAGCAGCAGCCAGGGCTGCCCACCAGCCCCCTCACTGCTGCTCCTCAGGGCACTTTGGAACCCCTCAAACCCTTCAGGATTTCACCCAGGGTAGAGGAGCAGAAAGAAATCCCTGGGGATCACGGGACCTGTCCCCTGCAGCTGCCAGGCCTTGACACACTGGGTACAGGAGGGTGGCAGAACCAGCTCTGCACCTGCCACAACCAGCACTTCCAGTGCTCACCTCGTGCTGCTCCCTCCTCCTCTGTCATTAAAAACCTTTCAATCACACAGGGATTTGCCCAGCATCAACAGTGGTGACTCCCACCTTCCAGCCTTGCAGACACTGCATCCCTGTCCCTGCACTGGGTCCATCCTGGAGGCACTGCTGGGGACCCTGAGGGGCCCCACACCATCCCCATCACCCTGCCCAGCCCCAACCCACGGGTCTCACAACACACACACACACAGACACATTCCTGCTTCTCCCAAAACCACAAAGACAGTGGATATTTGAAGGCACCCCCCACTACTTGGAAACAGGACAGTAATTCCTGGGATGGTCCCAAAAAGGAGAAACCTGCATCAGACCCCCAGCCAGGAGACCACCAGGTTTCTCCTTCACATTTTTGGTGCTCCAGAGGAGAGAACACCATGTGTTACATTCCCAGCTCTGAGAAACTAGCATATATTAATAGCAGAAAATCTGGAGAGGGCGGATCTGTTCATTTTCTAATCACCTGTGAAACCACTGCAGCTCCCAAGGAACAGAGGGATGGGAGAGGGTGAGAAGCAGACTCTGAGACTAAGCTATTAAGAAAGGAAAAAAAAAAAAAAAGAAAGATCAGCTGTCAAAACTCGTAAGAACAAAATGCTTAAGTGGCTGGATTTCCTCCTTTAACTTTCTTTAGGGCTTTTTCGAGCTCTTGCCAAGCACCCCCCACTCGCCTGGAGAGGCTCAGCCTTTGCTTTGGCACTTCTCCTTGGATTTGCAGTGACAGAGAATTTCCGGCTCGCTAAGCCCGAGTAGGTTTAAATCCTGCAAGCCAGGAAAACCTGCCCTGAGGAGGGAAACTCCACAAGCTCCCTCTCTGTGTCCCTCTCCAGCCCGGGACAAGGCAGGCGGGGGAGCAGTCTGGTCCAGCACACCCGTTCGGGTGGGGAGCAGGAGGGAGCAATGTGGGTTTGCTCGCAGCTCTGCCCTCCGGGATGCGCCTTGTCCCGGCAGAGAGAGGGGCAGCGGCAGGGAAGGGCTTCCTCGGCCGGCTCGGGGTGAGCCCGATGGGACACACGGGACGGGACCCGGCCGGGGAGGGCACAGGGGGGCCCCGCACCCTCCCGGTGGGGACAGCCCGGCCCTGTCCCGGGTCCCGCGGCCCGCAGAGCCCCGGCCGTGCGAGCGGACAAGGGGACACTGCGGGCCGGGCACGGACACGGACATGGCACGGACATGGACACTTACTTTTCTTCGCAGACCGACGCAACCCGTCTGACCTGTAAACAGCCGCACCAGCTGCCGGGACCGGGCGGTGCCGGCGGGGACAGCCCGGCCCCCTCGGTAATTAACCCGGCCTCCCGGTAATGAGCCCAGCCCCCCGGTAATGAGCCCAGCCCCCCGGTAATGAGCCCAGCCCCCCGGTAATGAGCCCGGCCCCCCGGTAATGAGCCCAGCCCCCCGGTAATGAGCCCTACCCCTCGGAGTGCAGCCCTGCCCCTCGGTGTCCACCCTACCCCCGGTATCCAGCCCTGCCCCCGGTGTCCAGCCCTGCCCCCGGTGTCCAGCCCTGCCCCCGGTGTCCAGCCCTTCCCCCGGTATCCAGCCCTGCCCCCGGTGTCCAGCCCTGCCCCCGGTGTCCAGCCTTGCCTCCGGTGTCCATTCCTTCCCCCGGTGTCCAGCCCTGCCCCCGGTGTCCAGCTCTTCCCCCGGTGTCCAGCCCTACCCCCGGTGTCCATTCCTACCCCCGGTGTCCAGCCCTACCCCCGGTGTCCAGCCCTGCCCCCGGTGTCCAGCCCTGCCCCCGGTGTCCAGCCCTGCCCCCCGGTGTCCAGCCCTGCCCCCGGTGTCCAGCCCTTCCCCCGGTGTCCAGCCCTACCCCCGGTGTCCAGCCCTGCCCCCCGGTGTCCAGCCCTGCCCCCCGGTGTCCAGCCCTTCCCCCGGTGTCCAGCCGGTCGCCCCTCGTTTAACGCCGCAGCCGGTAATTAACGCTCCCCCGGGAGCCCTCCTGTCCCCAGCCCTGCTCAGCCCCGTGCCTGAGCACAGGGATTGCTCTCGCCAGGGCCAGAACCGCACCCAGGAGCTTCCCCGAGTCCCCATCCCCGGGACTTTAGCGGGCAAACCCCGCTCCCCGCAGCCCCCGGCCCAGCACAGCCCCGCGGCCGCCCTGTGCCGGAGCTAATCTCTGCTCCTCCGCAGAGATAAAATGATCCCTTTGGGATTAACGGCACTTTTAAACACTTCTGAATGGGGACAGGGCCCAAGACCTGACCGTAAAATCTGGGTTTGAAAGGACTTAAAATAAATCCCCCACTGCCCTAGTCTTGCTATTTAAAGGGGATTATCTAAGGGGTTTAGGAGCACATGGAGGACAGCAGGACAACCTGTGCACCTCAATCTCCTCCAAGACCCTCAGAAAACCTTTCTGCATCTCACCTGCTGACAGCTCAGGGCTCACAGGACACCCTTTGGGTTTCTCAGAGTATACCACATGCCCAGGTGAAGTTCAGGGCTCCAGTTGGATCTATGGGGTTCACTCCCAGACACTCCCATCCTCACTGGGGACGGTCCCGCAGCCGTGGTAGGGGTCATTGGTGTCACTGTCCTCCACAACATCCTTTGTGGGAAAAAGCCACCCCGTGCCACTCAGACAGTGAGGGTTTTTTAATAAATACCTTTTTTTTTTTTTTTTTTTTTTTGCACAGAAATATACCAAGTTTTACAGAATACAAACTGCAGGGATAATGACCAAGCATCAAAGACAGAGGATGCAGAGCACCCTTGTGTCTGCCTCTGGTGTTCTCCAGGCTCTGGCCCTGACGCTCACTGTCAGGTCTCCCCATAACCCCAATCTGCTAAGGCTGGGGAGGGGACAGACAAGGTGCCAGCATGTCCTGCCCCAGGAGCAGCCACGCTGGGCAAGCCTCAGCTCTGGGCTGAGGGCATCACTGGGGCTGGGCGGGATGCAGGCCACTGATGGATGGACAATAGCCTTTTGGTGCTGGTGGAGAGACTGGTGCTGGGTGAACACCAGGTGGTGGCAGTGCTGGGAGTTCCTGGGCTGCTTCTGGGGGCTTGGAGCACAACCCTTGTATTAATCCATCAGATACGATTGGGAAAGGACAGCCCCATTGCCTGGACCCTACAGGCAGCTGCCCAGGGAAAGGGGACACTGATCCCACAGCAAAGCACCTGGCTCTACCCTGCCCTGGCAACACAACCACCTGAGCAGGGCTTGGCCCTGCTCCTGACTGTCAAAGCATGTGGCTCCCGCCCCTGTCAGCTGGACTTCCGTGCCACAGCCCTGGACACCAAACATTCAGCCCAGCCGGGAGGTCAGGAGGAGAGTGGGGTCTTGCATCCCACTTTACCTGCTCTGGAGGACAAAGAGCCCCTGAGAGAGGGGCCAGGCAGGGCAGAGAGGTTTGGGGTAGGGAGAGGGAAGGTTTGGCCTGTGTGCAGGCTCTCAGCTCTGGGGCAGACACAGGATAGGCCACACTCCAGGAGAGAGTTGGATCCCCATCACGTAAAGCCATGAGACCACATTTCGCTCAGGGTCAGAGACAACCCCCTTGGCCAGCTCTGCAGCAGCCAGACCTCCAGCTGCTCAGCACCCACAGGGGGAAAGCAGAGAGCACCAGGAAAAGGCCCTGCTACTCCAAAGTCACTTACCTCAAGTACAAGACCACCACAAGCCCTTTCTCCCTTTCCAAAGAGATCTAGGAGATCAGAGAGCACCTTCCTGTCTCTCCCTGATCTCCACACAGCAAATACCACTACAGGCACCACAGTGTGGACCGGCCTTCCCACTTCCACTTGGCAACAAATCCACATGGGGGAAGCACCATCTCCCCACAGAGCTGGCCCCACCAACTGAGGGGATGGACAAAAGTCTGCCACATCAATCCTGCATCTCCATCACCTAATCAGAGCCCTGAGCAGTAGAACAGAGCTCAGTGAGGACATGGGGTGAGGCTGAGCAGCAGCCCAGGGAGGCAGCAAGGCTGCTCTGATCATGGGAAACGTTATGTCAGTTTGAGGGGGAAGTGAGGAAATCAAATGCACTGTGGGGAGACCCCTGCATTGAGCCAGGAACAAGCTGCTGCTCTGCTCTGGCTGCTACAGCACTTACGTGAGTGGGGAGTGAGGGGCAGGAGATGGCTGGCTGGCTCCAGAGCCATCCCACAGCCCTGCCTCACCCCACCTGGGGACAGCTATTTTTGGTTAGGAGGGTAAGGCTATTGTGTGATGGCACCAGATTGTACAGGTGAGATGAGGGCCTGACAGACACCTGAAGGAGGTCCCAGGCATGGCGAAGAGAGGGTGGCTGGGTGAGTGTGAGTGTGTGAAGAGGCAGAGGGAGGCAGACCCGCTATTTGCCAGCGGCAGGGGCCGTGGCCACAATCTCTTCGTACTTGGGTGGAGGGTCACTGTAGGACACGCTGGTCTCCTCGCCGCTGCTGCTCTCCGGGTGGCCCGTCACCTCCTCGTAGGAAGGCGGGGGGGTGGCACTGGACAGTCTGGAGAGGACGGAGACAGAATGCTCTGGTGGGCAGAGGGTGCTGTCTGGCTGGGGGGCGCCCCCGGCTCTGCCATCCCCAGCCCCCCGGTTGCTGGCTTCCCGCTGGTACTGGGTCTCCCCTTGGCTCTGCGACCGCTCCCGGTACACCATGACCCTGGGGAGGCTGCGGCCCGTCCGGCTGGCCAGGTAACGGTTCTGGGCATAGGAAGGGCGGTGGCGGGTGGCCTTTTGCAGCTGGCACCTCCAGATGATGAACAGGGCAATGACTATGAGAAGAGCCACCCCCAAGAGGGGCACCACCACGTACATAGCGTCAGAGCGCTCCGTGCTGTGCCCGG
Organism: Poecile atricapillus; assembly: GCF_030490865.1. Taxonomy (NCBI): domain Eukaryota; kingdom Metazoa; phylum Chordata; class Aves; order Passeriformes; family Paridae; genus Poecile; species Poecile atricapillus. The sequence goes on from NC_081260.1 coordinate 3,985,964, forward strand.
GGTCCTTGACAGAGTACACAGAGCTGGTGTAGCCTTTCCAAAACTCCATCTGTGATGGGAACAGAGAAACAACCATCACGTGCTGCAGGTGGGAGAAGGACCCCAACCACCACCAGCAATAATCTCTGCCCTCCCCAGGCCCACGAAAGGGGCAGCATTTTGGATGTCCCCCACCCCTTCAACTTGAGGCAACACAAAAGGTCCTGAGAACGTCCCTCAACAGCCCCCATATCAAGCAGGGAAAATTTATTCCACACCAAGCCCAGCCTAGAGAATAATGGACAACAGCACAGATTTGCCACACATGCCATGGGAACACCAGCTGCAGCTGTGGGCAGGGTGTCCTGGTAAAGCAAGGTGAGGCCATTGCCTGGGAAGGGAAAGCCATGCTGGGAAGTGAGGCCACAACATGCTGCCTGCAGCCAGAAGAGGACAAAGGGAACAGGAGAGGCTGTTCCCCTTGTGCTTTCCTTCTGTCTCCAGCCTGCTGAGGTGTGAGCCCTCCCACATGCCCTGGGGAGCAGTGCAGGACAAACACACCGTCTTCTCCTTGTTCTCGAACACCTCCTTGACCTCCTCGTAGCTGCAGACCTCCTCGATGCACTCCCGCTCGATGGTGCCCTGCCGGATCTCCTCCAGGAAGCCATTGGCTCTGGGAAAGCGTTTCAGGAGTGAGTGGGCATTCCTGGCCCCCAAGAACACTGCAACACACAAGGCAGAGACATGCTGAGCATGGACAACCCCACACCCGGCCTCTGCCCAGCCAAACTTCCCGACCCAGCTTCCTGACACTACATGCATCCCCAACACCAAAAACCCGGGGCTGCAATCAGGTAGGACAGCAGGTAGGACAGCCAAAGGGTCACAGGACTCTTGGGGTTTGCCCATGTGGCACCAGGAGCCCTCCTGTCAGGGCTGAGGTGCTAGAGACATCAGAAGCGGCAGCTGCAGCCACACAGAACAACTGAGGAAGAGACAAAAGGTTCAAAAAATATTTGTTTTCAACCTTCTACCCCTGATGGATTTCGTCTTTCTGCCCCTTTGCTGCAGGGCAAGGGAGATCCCACAGGGCTGGGACACAGAGCTCTGCCAGGACACGGGGCCAGCACCGAGAGGAACTCACAGCCCACAGCTCAACACGACAGCCTGCTGGAAGCTGGTGTCCCTGCTGCCAGCTGCTCAAGCTCAAGTGGCATCAAGGACTCTGTTCAGGCACCAGAGAAACCACTGACTCCTCCCAGGCCCAAGATAACAAGGGCAAACATCCCCAAAACATAAGGACAGCACAGGGGATTATGAGTCAGGGGCCTGAGCAACCTCTCCTCACACAGCATCACATTCTCATCCCCACTTTTTGGTGCAGAGGTCTCACAAGTTTTCCTCTGCTCCCAAAGCCTGGGAGACTCCTCAAGTCTTCCCACAGCACATGCAGTCCTGAAGCCAGACAGAGCAGGAACAGCACCTTCCTCCCAGCAACAGAGACATCAAAGCCTCTCCCCCATATCCTGCAGGAGGGACACCTCCACAGGGTGCAGGAGGAAAGCACCTGCCAGGACCTGCAACAGCACAGGAGGCAAAGAAACTGTTTGCTCAGAGAGCAGGAACTTTATGCAAAACATGATCCTTCCAAGATCCAAGAACACATTTCATGAATGAGTGTTTCCACAACGCAGTTCAACACACTCAGCTGTAGGCTGGTTCCAACTCTTCCCACCAAGCCACAAAATCCTGCTGCTTCCCTTGGGAAGATGAATCAGTTCAGCTGGGTGATCCACAGGAACTTATTTACCTCCTTCAGGCTCAGTTTTCCACTGGATCAACAAGGTGAACCCATTCACACAGCAGCAGCGTCAAAGGAGGCAGGGGGATAGAATCTCCCATCTGACCAGCTAGGTGATAACAAAATACTGGCTGCAGAAGCAAAACAGTCAGCGAAAAGCCACCAACTTCCTTCCTTAGGAGCCTTTTGCCAGGGAGAAAGGCAAGTTTCCTTCTGCTTTACCTTCCATGTATCCTGCTGCTGAAACAATACAGCAAGGTATTTGTGAGAGTATTTGGAAATACCAACAGGGACAAGATCATGGTGTAAGAAACAACTACTACTGTGCTACACTATCCTGGGCTTGGAAGCACTGAGCTGCTTTTGTGCTGTGTAGATGCATTTTCCCCTTGTGATTTATTAATGCCTTGCTTCTGTGAGAGAGTTTGCAGAGGGCTGAACCACTGAGGTGTGAATGAAGAGCAGCATGAATGATGTGAGTCACAGATCTTCCCTCAGAATCGACTTTATTATGCAAACCATTTTTTTTTTTTTACAAGAACAACCGAAAAAGCATTTTCAAGAGGCACAGAAGGCATCTTGCAGAAGGGCAGGGATCAGCTTGCCTTGGCTTTCACAGTTGAGGAGGCCTATCCTGGCTGGAGAGGGAACAGGCTGGCAGGCTGGCCTTGTCTTGAGCCTTTCCAGAAGGAGATGAATTTTTACAAAGACAACATTCATTCTGCAAATGTCCCACACTTTGCTGGAGAAGTCTGGCCTCACCTCCTTTGCCTCCCACCTTGATCAGGCCGTGGTATAAACTCTCCCCTCCTTGGCACTTGAGCCTGAGACTCAGATTTCAACTTCCTCAGCACATCTTAGAGCAACAAGCTTGCCTGCAGATCTCACTGTCAGGGTTTTCCATCCCTGCAGAAAGCAGTCACCTTTCCCTGCTTTGCCATGCTGAGCTGGCCACTAAGGTAGGAAATAAAAACAGACACACAGGCAGGCAGGTATCACAAGCACTGTCCCAACTGCAAGCATGCTGTGACAGAGGTGTGTGTTTTTCCCCACATGCGATTTCCCTCAGGGACATAGAAATGGCAGGAGAGCAGAAACTGAGTCACTGCTCTCTCCCCTTGAAAGTGCAAAGAGCTCCCACGTGGCTCAGGACCAGAGCAGGAAAACCACTGGCCTTCAGGAAATGAGCCTCTCATCTCTACTGGATCCCCAAGTGACATGAAGAGCAGACAGCCAAGCAGGTCCTGTCCCCAAACCACAGGGCTGAGGGGACCTGCCAATGCCCAGCAGCCTCAGTGCTGATCCCCTGTGCCTCTCCAAGCCTCCCCACACCAGCTGGAGAACCGGTGCTCAGGAAAGATCAGAGCTTTAGGCAGGGGAAGCAGGAGCAAGGGCTGGGTTCACCTCATCCCTGCTGGGTTTCCTGGGGTGCTGCTGGCCCCTGGTGGACACCACCCCATGTCTCAGCTGCCCTGCTTGGGGAGGACACCCTGGGGCTGCTTCCCTGGGGAAGGACTGTGGCTGTGCCTGCAGAGGAACAGCCAGGGATGGCAGGGAGCGTGTGGTGGACAACCTGCCCACATCCCCTCCTGCACATCAGGGTCACCATGAAGGGGACAGCTTGGCAGGGGACACTGCCACCACAGGGGACACCTCCCACCATCAGGAAATGCTGGTGAGCCAGCACCTGAGCTCTGGGAAGGAGAAAAGGCAGCAGTGGAGAAAGGCAGGGACCCAGCTGGGCACCCTCCTTATTAAATGAAGATTTAAAGCAGCCTTTTAAAAACACTGCCTGAAGTTCTCTGCTCCCTCCCGCACCAAGCACAGCACAGATGATGAAGGAAGGCATACCTGTCATCCCTGGGTCCTCCTCCTCCCCAGCGTGGCTCCTGCCTCCACCTTCACAGCTGGCTCTGGTGACACTCCGAGCAAATCCTGAGATCCCAGACAGATCTCTCCATCTCCCCCTTCATTACTGCCGTTCTCCTTATGCTCCCATCACACCAGGGCACGGAGCCTCCATGCAGGCTGCCCAAGAAAGTGAGGAGGGAGGCTCTGGACAGACCACACACCCCTCTACAGCCTCGTCAGTCTCAGCCCATCTTTAGTGCTGGCCCAGCACAGCTCTGGGTGTGCCACAGCGAGCTCGGGGTGGGGCTGAGCTCGGCAGCTTCCACAGAACACAGAGCCATGGTGCCACCGGCCACACAAGGCAGTGTGGCCCCCAGGGTGGGCACTGGCAGGGTGCCAGTCATGGGCATGAGGAGCACTGTGGATGAGAGATGTCAGTGCAGACAGGCAGCCCAGAGAGCCCTGGGGAGGCCCGTCCTGCACCACACAGAGACAGAAATGCTGCAGCCTCCGGGTAGTCCCGGAGAGGTCAGACCTTCAGCACCTCCTCTCGACTCCCACCTTGCAGAGGGGAGAGAGAAGCACAAGTCAGGCCGGACCCCAGATCTCACCCAGGGCCAACAGCCGATGGCAGCTGCTCCCCACAAAGGATAACACCCCCCAAAATGCAGAGGCACCCCTTTCTTGAGAGGTGGCTGTCAAACATCCCCCTTCTCTCCTCCAACACCACCGCCACCTCTCTGTCTTGCCTAGGGAGCACTTACTTGCCATGCTGCCTCACTCAGCCAAGGGGGGCTCCTGCCTACCTGCAGGGAAGAAAACAGGAGAGTCACTGACTGCTTAAATTTCCAGCCCGGTTTCAAAGTCCAAACCTCCATCGCCCAGGATCAGATTCATGCAGAAAGCATGGCGTTGAGTGGTGGACCCCACAACAGATCCCAGCTGAGCAGCGCCCCTGCAGAGAGCCAAGGATTCCAGCTGCCTCCCTGCTCTTCGCCTGCCTGGAGGGGCTCAGGACACCCTCAGCTCCCAGAGTGCTGGAGCAGGTCCCAGGGAGAAGCAGGGCCCTTGCAGACCAGCGAATTAGGAAGGGAAAAACTGGATGAAGGATAGACCCCATTTCTCACCAGCAAATGAGATGTCAGACTGCTGGGAGCAGCCTGGTGCTCTTTCCTTCCACAAGAGATTGATGGATACAGGTGAAGCAATCATCTTATTTTAGAGCAACTTCACAGACGTGCCAGTTCTCACTTCTGCAACTCCTACCCACAATCTGGTTGTTGGGCCAAGCTAAGGGCAGCAGCAAGAGTGACAGAGCTCCCTGCACAGCCAGAACAGCTCTCCAGCTGGACAAGCACCTTTTGTGCTTCAAAAGCAAAACTGAACTAAACAAAACCCCAGAGAAGTTAAACAAAGCCGTGCAGAAGTAGAGGATTTCTGCCTGTTTCCCATGCTCATGGATCAGACTGCCCTGGGCTGACCATTGCTGCGTGTGACACCTGCTGTGGCAAAGCCACAACTCTGTCAGGAGACAGAGGGGACAGGACTACCCAGCTCCTACAGGGATTTATTGCAGATGAAGGAGCAAGCATGGTTAGAAACAGCAGGAACTAAACCACATGCTGGTCTCAGGCCCAGGACTTTAGATATCCAGTTATTCCAAAAGCACTTGGATCTGCTCTGCTGGAGTGGGGTCAGGAACAGCAGAGCTGTTCACAGGGTCAGCAGGGCTGGAATCACAGCTCTCCTTTCACATAAAAGGCAGGCACACAGAAGGGCTGATGCTGCACACCAGCACACCTCACAACAGCCACCTTCCAGTAAATGGAGCACCTCTCCCTGCCAACATCAGGTTTGCTGTGCTTTCCAAGGCTCCTGCACCGTAAAGTGGCAAGAGGGCATGCAAGCCTGGAGCTGTGTCCAGAGAGAAAAAGCAGCTTCTTCCCAACAGTTTGGGAAGCTCAGATTGCAAACCTCAGTCTAGAGCTGAAGCAAGAGCAAGGGAAAGCAAGAGCACCAGAAGTATATGGGAGGGATCTGCTGCCTCCAGCGCCCAGCAGCCCAATCCTGCTTCTCTGAGCCCTTCTGGGGGATGTGAGAGGCCTCTGGATCCATGAATTCCCCCACAGGCTCTGAGCAGAGACCACCTGACCCACTTCTGCTGTCATCAGTTTTTACAAAGAGACCCAAAGCCCCAGGATAAAAGAAATCACAGCACAGAGAACATGCCACAGTTTCCACACAAACCCTCGTTGTTACAGGCACTCTCCCCCTCTGATGGACAGGAGAACAAAGACACAGAAAGGATATTCTCACGTCACACATCAGGCAACAAATTTAATGTTGTTTAATTTCATTTACACTCCTTTACTTTCTTCCATGTATCTGTGTCAATGCACCCAGTGCCACAATCAGGGAGGTGCACACAAGCTTCCAAGCATAAGCATTGCTGGTGAGAGGGGCAGACGCCCCAGAAGCTTATTTTTATTTCCACATGCAAATTCCTAGCCACCTCCCCTGGCTCCAGCAAGGAGGAAAAGCTGGAGCATTGCACACGCTGACACCAAGGGGAGCAGCATCCCTCCTGCCCCTACACAAGCTTAGAGAAGCCTGAAGCCGGAGGCTGACCTAGCAGACGCCCACCCATTCCCGATCCCCCCCCTCCGGCTTCCCATCCTCTATAAATACCCCATCGATAGGAGGTTGCTAAGGCAACCGTGAGGAGGCGCGAGGGATGCAGCCATGGGAGTGAGGATGCTGCAGTCGCACATTTGTGTCTCCCCCAGGCTCCCCCGTCTCCGCCCCCGCTCCCGTCACTGATGCCAAAGGAGGAAATCGTGCCGGGAAAACACCGTGCGTGCGTGGAGCCGGTGCCCCACGGACCCGGAGGGGACCTGGGGGTCCACAATGGGAGGTGGCACCTCCTTGACAGGCTGGAGGGGGCACAGGTAGGGGTCGGGGGCATCCACAGCCCACCGTGACGCGCCACGGCGCGTAGGGAGGATGCTGACTGTGCCAGCATCACGTAGCCGCGGTGCCAGCGGCTCAGCTGGATCCCAGCTATATTGGGGGTTTTCCGTGCCAAGATCCACGGCGAGGAGAAGAGGCTACACCGGCTACGCTTGACAGGACAGGAAGCCTCTCCCTCCCAAAACAGCTTTCACTCGCCACCCTGCTCACAGGCTGGTCCTCACACTGCCCTGGCAGCCCCCAGCCCGGCCCCTTCTGTGCCCAAACCCAACTCGGAATTATCCCCACTGCGCTCTGCTTCTAGAGCCACCCCACGGCAGGGACCCTCCAGCTCACCCGTCACCCTGCAGCAGGGACCCCCAGCCCACCTGCCCAGGTGTGCAGGGGCTTTCTGGTCCCCCCTCAGCGTTCAGTGCCACCCCACGGCAGAGCCCTCAAGCCTGTCACCCCCCAGCCGAGACCCCCAGCTCACCTGTCACCCCACAGCAGGGACCCCCAACTCACCTGTCACCCCACAGCAGGGTCCCCCAACTCACCTGTCACCCCATGGCAGAGCACCCCAGCCTGTCACCCCACAACAGGGTCCCCCATGTCACCTGTCACCCCACAGCGGGTGTCCCCCCAGCCCACCTCCTCGGCCATGCGGGGGTTTCCAGCCCCACCCTCGGCCCCACCGACACGTCCTCCTCCTCTCCTCCGTTCTGCTGTTCGCAGCGAGCCCAGACACAGCGCGCCAGTCCCAGGGCTCCCGGCTCCCCCCATCCGCATCCCTTCCCTCCCGCTCCAGCCCCGCAGCCGCGGTCCCCCGGCTCCGCTTTCCTCCCCCCCGGCCCCGCTGCCGCACCCCATCCCCGCCGGTACCTCATGGCGGCCCCGCGCCCGCCGCAGCCGCTCCCTCCCGCCGACGGGCAGGGGAGGGGAAGCCCCGCCCCCGACACGCCCCCTCCATCCTCTCGGCCAATCGCGCCCCTCCCCGACCCGCGCGCGCCGCCTTCCCCTCGCGATGGGGATGAGGGGCGGGGCCACACGCTCCTCCCCCAGGTCGGGATGGCTCGGCAGCCAATCAGAGCGGGCTGCGGCTGCTGGGCGGTGCCGCGGTGGCTGCTGGGAGTCGTAGTCCTGAGCTCCGCCGTGGTCCCGCGCGGTGCAGGCGCGGCCCGGGGGCGGCCCCGGGAGTTGGCCGGAGTTTGGCGGGTCTGGCCCCGCTGCCGCACGCAGCGCGGTCTGCCTTCCCCTGACTATTGCCTCACGCCGGTCTGCTGGAGCCGGGGCTGCCAGCATACTGCGGGTGTCCCGCGGTCACATCCCCTGCCGCCTCCTCCTCTTCATCATCCCCCTCTTCTTCTTCTTCTTCTTCTTCTTCTTCTTCTTCTTCTTCCTCCTCCTCCTCGCTTCCCGAGTCCTCATAAAAGAAGAGGGTGGCCTGCACCGGGAAGTTCTCCAGCAGCTTGTCCCCCACGCTGTACAGGTGGTCAAAAGCCTTGGACTTGGGCCAGAGGAGCCTGCGTGGGGAGAGCCGGGGTGAGCCCCTCGCCCACCGCGCCCTCCCGGAGCCCTGGTGCCCGGGCACGTACCTGACCGGGTGCTGGAAGAACGCCAGCGCTTTGCTGGGACCGCCGTCCCCCTCCGCTGCCCGAGCCCGAGCCTGGGGAGACACAGCCGGGTGATGCCGGGGCTGCCGCTGCCCCTCCCCGCAGGGCTGGCACCCCACACAGCCACAAACCCCCCCCTCCCCTGCCCCTGTGTTGGGGCGCTCACAGCACCGCAAGGAAGCTGGCGTCTACCCCCACTCCCTCCTGGCAGGCTTTTTGCCAGTGTAATCTCTCCCCCGTGCTCACGAGCTGGTGCCCAGGCATCCCACTAACCCCCTGAGGAATGCCCGCCCAGCCTGGGAACAGGCGACCCTTTCAGGCTCCCGGGGGGGGGGGCTGCTGTGGCCGTGTCCCCCGGGGGGGTCAGCCTGGCCCTGCCCCAGGGGCTGCGTGGGGCGTGGGGACATGCTCCAGGGGAGGGGGACACGGCACAAGGGACTCCGGGGGTGCAGCCTCTGGGGCGAGAGGCTGGTTTTCTGCCAACAGGGACCCCAGCCTCACGGGCATGGGGACAGACACAGCAGGGAGTGCCAAACTCACAGGGTCCATCTCCCCTCGCCGCGTCGCGGGTCCCTCCTGAGCTCGGGGCAGCCACGGTCTCCAGAGAGGAAGGGCTCTAGGAGAGAGAGCAGGTTCAGCGCCACAGCCGCTCAGCCTGGCCCGCTGCCCTTTGCCTTGCTCCCCTACACCACAGCCTCACCCGCCCGACCAGCCCTGCCCGGGTGCGTCACCCTCTGTCCCACCGGTGACCACTGGGATCAGAGGCGTCCCCAGCACCGCAGCCCTCACCCAAACCCAGCTGCAGCTTCCCCATCCCACCTTCCACACCCCCCGGCAGCACCCAGTACCTTGCCCCTTGCTCCGGCCCCGGCGGTGGGCAGGCGCTGGCCACAGGCGCCCGGAGCCCGTGGGCACTCGGGCGACAGGCAGCAGCTTGCATGGTGGCACAAGACTCCGTCCCTTCTGACACTGCAGACCCTTGGTGGGGACACATTTATAGCTCTGCCTCGGCCGTGACTCACAAATTCCTTGGGCCAGGGGAGCGAGGGGCTGGGGCTGTGGGGACAGCGGTGTGAAATTTGTCCCAGTTGTGTAAACAGAGGGCCGGGGGGAGGCTGGGGGCGGTCTCTGGTGGAAAAGCAAAACACAAAAGGGAAAATTTGGACACCATTTGTGAGAAAATCCCCGGGGGGGAACAGGGGAGGGTAGAGACAATTAACAAGGATGATTAAGTGCTCTTTGTAGCCATTTGCATAAGGGAGGTGGGGGAGATGGGAAAGGGACGGGAAATGGTGGGGCAGCATGATGGGTATGGGACTGGGACAGTGCAACGGGCATGGGATGGGACTGAGTGTTGGGCATGCCATGGGGACAGTTGGGTGGGCTTGGAATGGAAACAGCACAAAGGGCACGAAGAGGACAGTGATGGTTCAAAGTGGTGGCAAGCACAGAGCCACCAGGAGGCAGCTGATGACTCGAGAGAGGCTCAAGAGCAGACAGGGAGGGGAGACGTGGCAGGGATGGACCCCAGGCACTATCAGGGCAGTGGTCTTGCTCAGGCATCCATGGCCCATCACCCTAGGGAGCTGCCAGATCCCATTTCTACAGATGGGAGAGCACGCACTTGCCAGTGCTCCCTGCCTTCTCCTTTGAGTTTTTGAGATGCAGACCACACCAGGAGGTACAGAAAAGCTCCTCGATGTGAAGATACAAGGCTGATGCACCCCCTGGCCCCAGCAGGACCGCTCATCCCGTCCCTGCCCACTGCTCCTGCCCAAGCACTTCAAAGAACAGTGCCACTGGCAGACTGGTCACCTCCTGCTCCAGGGAGAGTTTCAGTTTGGGACGAGGAAAGAAAATAGCAAATGGTCCCTGCTGTAGCTCTGCTGTCAGCATCCAAACACCGCTGTCCAAAGGCTGGCCGAACCCCACTCAGCTCCAAGCACAATTTGTCACCAGAGGCCCTCCCTGTCCCTCTCCATCTGTGGCAGCCGGCAAGCAGGAGGGGGCACGGGCCCAGCACAGCTCTCATTACCTTCCCCATTTGCTCCTCATTTGGACCAGCAGTCTTACAACAACAAACCCCGTGGAGGACAAGCAGGGCCAGGAAGAGTAAACCAAAAGCTCAGGCTGGCTCTGAGGAGTGGGGAGCTCAACCTGCTGGTGTTTCACTGCCCCTCGTACCCCAATACAGGCAGCACAGCCCAGAGTGGACACATGGATGGTAGCACAATCACCTGCCAGCCACTAAGGTGGTCCAGAAGGATGACAGCAAGCCTCAAACCTGAACCCATTTGGTGAACCTACCCTGATAATTCATAGACAGTAAGCAAAGCAAGGTACCCCGGCTCCCCAGTCCTTCCCGACACCCAAAGGGTTTAATTGCGATCTGCAATAAGCCTCTGATCCAGGCGGAGATTTGCAGGTGGATTGTGCAAAGCTGTAGCTAAATAACTGCAGCCCCTGATCCCCTGGACTGGGGCCCTGGCTGCTCACCCTGCCCCGAGCAGCTGCCTCCAGTCCTGGGTGACCCCCGGCTGCAGCCACCCTGGCTCCCACCCTGCATCTCCAGCCACCTCCGTAAGTACTGCAGAGCTCCCTCCCGCACCTTTCTGCCGGCACCCTGAGCACACTGAGCACCCCAGGTGTTTCTTTTCCAGCAACCGAGATGGCGTGGGAGGTCTTAGTTAGAGCACAGGAGAGGGGATGGAAAGCTGGGAAGCTTTGGTGCCAAGCATTTGAGGTGGCAGCGGTGGGGACAGGAGCAGAGGGGAGGCCCTGGGTGGTGGCAGCACGCTCAGCCAGGAGCGTTCCCAGGGTGAGGGAGGCCACTGGCCGCGGTGCCGGGGCTCAGTCTGGTTTCGCAAGGCACCACAGGAGGAGGAATTTTTAAACAAAGCAGAGGGAAAACAAACCAACCCTCTCCACCACCTCTGCCAACCCCCCTGCCTATGTACAGAGCTGTGGGTGGGAGCTGGCATCGGCACAAAAACCCAGCGTGAGCTGCACCCCGAACTGCTCACCCCTCCACAGGACAGGTCACCCCGCTTGGCTGGCATGCTTCCAGGAAGCATCCCAGGGATGCCAGGGATGTAATCCTGCCTTCTGTGGGCCTCCAGGCTCTCCTGGGGATGCAGGTGGCACTGTCATATACATCCCTGTCCATCCTTGTCCCCAGCAGCACGGAAAGGGTGATATCCATGGTTCAATCTCAGGTGGCCATGTCCCATTCTCCCAGAGGAACCTCAGCAGCTTGGGGTGGGCCGTGGGTCACTGCAGATGCCTTGGGCGAGCCCCATGCTGATGGGGACAAGGTGTCATCTCCTTTCCTCAGCTGAGGGAGCTTTGGGTTCAGCACCTGAAGTCATCTCCAGCAGGTCCCAAATAAGATGGTGCAGCCATAGCTTTTTGGCTTCCTCAGCTCGAGGCGTCCCAGAAGACAAGGGACCTCGAGGAAGGCAGTGGGCACTTTTCCCGCACCAGCAGCCGGCTCTCCATCCCTGCCCGCGGCGTCAGTGCAGGGGAGGGCTTTGGCGTCCTTCCTGGGCAGCGCTGCTCTGCCTCTGGAGCCTGCCTGGGGAGATAGCGGAGGTGAAAGGGCGCTTGGCGCTCCTCCACGGGCTCGGGTCAATCGTTAATCGAGGAGGGATTGCTTTCCACTCTCGCAGGTAACCTCCCCGCGGCTCCCACCCCGCACAAAACCAGCACCCCCGGGAGCGGGGTGGAGCTGCAGCGCTGCGAGCGGAGCCTCTCGCAGGGCCATGGGAACGTGAGCACACGGGAGGGACCTGGGCGACAAGCTGCGAGCCCCGGGTAGGTGACAGAGGTGACAGCCAGCCCTCACCATGGTGTCCATGGGGCTCCAGCTGCTGGGCTACACCGTGGCCTTCCTGGGCTACATCGGCACGCTGACGGCCACGCTGCTGCCCAGCTGGAAGACCAGCTCCTACATCGGCTCCAGCATCGTGACAGCCGTCAGCTTCACCAAGGGGCTGTGGATGGAGTGCGCCACGTACAGCACGGGCATCACCCAGTGCGACATCTACAGCTCCCTGCTCAACCTGCCCGCCGACGTCCAGGCGGCCCAAGCCCTCATGGTGAGCTCCTGTGCCGTGTCCTCCCTCGCCTGCCTGCTCTCTGTCGTAGGCATGAGGTGCACCGTCTTCAGCCAGGGCTCGCCGGGCAAGGACCGGGTGGCGGTGGCGGGCGGCGCAGTTTTTGTGCTCGGGGGGCTGCTCTGCTTCATCCCGCTGGTGTGGAACATCCACGTGGTGCTGCGGGATTTCCGCAACCCCGTCATCCCCGACAGCATGAAGTTTGAGCTCGGGGAGGCTCTTTATCTCGGCATCATCTCCTCCCTGCTCTCCCTCATCGGCGGCTTCATTCTCTGCGCCTCCTGCCCTGCCCGGGACACGACGGCCGCCTACTCCAGCGCCTACCAGTCCCAGCTGCTGGCCAGCAAGAACCCCCAGCCCTCTGCCAGCCAAGTGCAGAAGAACAAGAGTGAAGTCAATTCCTACAACCTGACAGGATACGTGTAGTGGCCGCAGGTGGGAACCAGGCTGGCACCTCTCCCGGCTCCCCAGAGCGTCCGGGCTGGCACCAAGGGAACGCGGTAAGAGCATCGCCCGTGCTCAGCCCTCTCATGTGCTTGGGGGGCTGACCCCGCTCTCTCCCTGGGATTCTGAGAGCCTTGTGACTGCTTGGAGATCCCAGCTGGTGGCTTACATTGATGAAGGACCCTGAATCCGGCTTCTGTTCTTTACTCCGTGCTGCCAGCTCGCAGGACCTGGCACAGGGGGATCCCAGCCTGCAGCCCCAATGAACCTGCCTGGAAAGGGGAGTGGGCTTGTGGCCCCAGGGACTGGCCTGCTGGCCGTGGAGGCATCACAGCAGGGTCAAGGGCATGTGCGTGGGTCTGGAGTCTCTGCTGAGTGCTGGCTGCAAACCGATGTCGCAATAAATATGTCTTTCTAGCCAGACTGTATCTGAGCTTTTCTCTGACACCGAGAGGCCAGCAGAGGGGCTGGAGAGGGGGCCAAGATGTAAAAGGTGCCCCTGGCCCTTGTTCTGGCCTGCCTCCCCCACCCCACAGCTGACGGCTTTGTTGCCCAGGTGGGAGCACTGCTGGGGGGAGGAGGGCCACTCCCTGGCACAGTTTGTCCCTGGGCACCACGCTGGGAGGTTGCCATGCACCACTACTGCCAGGGTGCCAGCAGGGACAAGCAGAACTCCCTGTGGGATAATAGCAGGCAGCACCTTCCCTCTGCCCCCCCAGTCCTTCTTGCTTCAAGGACTGCAGAGTGATGAGACTGGGGTGCCCATGGGGGGATTCATTGCCCCTGTGTGTGGCACATCCAAATTCCCAAGTGGTGGGGAGCGCTGGCATTCCCACATCCCCATCCCAGTGAGCACTGGCACCCCTGGATCAAACATGGTCCCAAGGACTAGAGGCAGCTCCTGGCTCTGGCAGAGTCTGAGCAGCCCAACTCAGCTGCAGAGAGGCCTCATGGGCAGGTCCTGAGCCCCGAGGTCCTTGAAAGGTCTGTTTTGGGAAAAAAATGCCACCAGTGAGACACTGGAAAGCTGCAAGGGATGGGCAGGCAGGAGCCAAGGCTGTGGAGGCTGCATGGCTGCAGCCCTGCACAGGAACAGCAGCATGACATCCACACGGGCTGCTGGTGGCAGTGGGTGATGCTGGGCACGTGCCAGGGCATGGCAGGAGAAGAGGTGCAGGCGGCCCAGCCCCACAGCCCACCAGGGAGCAAGAGCATTTTAATCCATCTGATGTACCACTGCCCCACGTGAGAGAGCCCCTGCTCTGCTGTGCCACAGCACAGGGCCACCTGGAGACCACCTTGCCCTGGCTCCTTGACCCCAAGGAGCAGGAGGCCTTGGTCTACCTGCTGACCCCTCATAAAGCAATTTAAATTAGGTCATGGAGAGGAAGGGACCGTGTTCTCCACTCAAACGTCACAACCATCACCCTTGCACCAGTGAAATCGTGTTTGCCGTGGGGTTAGCACACTCCTGATAACATTGGGTCATGCTTTCTCCCCTCCTCAGAGAGCAGGGAGCCACACAGGGACCCATCCCCAGGGTGACACTCGCTGGAAGGACCAGGGTGGATCTCAAGGCAAAGGCCAGTGACCCCATTTCCACAGCCAAAGGACAAAGCACAACGCACAGCATCAACCCTGGACCAGCTGAGTTTATTCCTGCCCTGGGGAAAAGAGTACCCTGGGGCTTAACCTGCTGGCTGCAGCCCACCAGGAGATGCTGCAAGTTCTGAGGGTCCTGTGGTCATAAATGGGGTTTTTTTATGTGCAGCTGGTGGAGAGAGTGGGAGAGAAAATAGTTGGCACAAAAGGTCACACCTTAAAGAGGAGGAATTCCTGGGCACTGGGTCCTTACCCCTCACCTCCCACCCCTGTCTGCGGGCAGAGGCTGTGCTAATTAAACAAAGGGGCATTTGAAACGCTCAGAGCTTGATTGGTGCTGGGCTTATTAATGCTTTAATTCAAGGAGCAGAAGGGAAGCTTCCCCCAGACAGAGAAAGGCAGCTGGCACAGGCAGAGGCAGGCAGAGCTCAGAGCTCGGGTGCAGGAGCACCCATCACACTGGAAAAGGGACCAGCCTTTCCCCAGGCCCCCCTGCCTCCAGCCCTGCCACAGGGGAGCTCCTGCACTAAACTGTGGGTTGGTTCAGGGAGGAGAACATTTCTCCCCTCCAGATTCCCTGGCCTTCAATGTGAATGCACCCAAAGATGTGAAACCTGGCTACAGGGCAAGGCAGGTTGACACAGATTTTCCACTTTGGAAGGAGGATGGGCAAGGGGAGGGGAGGACACTGGGTGCACAGATGTGGTGCCAGTGGTTATCTCTGCATCACGCAATAGCCATGTTCCTCATTATTGATAAACCAGGTTCTTGAGGGCAGCCTGGATGTAGCCCAGCCTAGGGACAGGGAGAACAGGAGCCCAGACTGCTCTGGAGGGCAGTTCTGCTGATGGAGAGCCTGAGTGAAGGGATGGAGCTCAGCCAGCCAGCACAGCACAGAGCCAGCCCCTCGATGGCCTCTTGCCCCTCACCAGCTCAGTGGCAATAGCTGAGGGTGCTCCAGGATTCCCTGCAGGAAAGGCACAGGGGAGCACAGCCAAGCTCAGGACAAGATGGGCAGCCAGGGGGAAAGCAGGGGTGGGAAGAGGGCTGGGTGGGGAAGAGCTCTCTCCATCTCAAGCCCTCACCTTGCAGGCTGGTGTGGTGAAGTGGGGGGAGCCCTGCAGCCCTCACTGGAGGGCCAGGCTGCAGTGACTAATCCCCTGTCACAAGGAAATGAGTCCTTCCCCTCTCCTCTTCTCGCTCTGGATGATGCCTCAGTGGAAGGAACGGGGCAATAAAATACTAATGTGCCCTTATCTTCAAAAGCAATAGACGTACTATAAACACTCAGTCCACGCCAACCTGGGATCAGGGACTGCAACCTCATCAGCTGGTCATGAGCAACATGCAACAAGTCACAACTTCTTCTTCCAAAGAGGGAACAGCACAGCCCTTCTCCAAGGCCCCTGCATCCAGCCCTTGCCCACCAAGCACTGCCCCAGGTGCAATCAGAGCCTCTTCTCGTGCAGAGCACTGGGCAGGGATGTCCAGGTAAAAAAAGGCACAGGTGTGCCCTAGACCCACCAGGATGAGACACCCCCTGCCTCTCTGGAGCCCTCCAGGCAAGCAGAGCTCCTTCTGACATTCCCAACCTGCATCTCATCTCTGCCTAGCACAGCTGACCTGAAGCAGCAGCAAATAATCCATGCAAGCTCTCTGGGGAGTATCGGGCCACGTGCTGGGAGGGCCCATCTCTGCCCATAGCCCCCAGGAATTGCTCAGATAGGAGAGATGGGAGGGGGAAGGAAATTCAGGCCAAGTTCCTGATGGGCCAAGGCACTTGGAAAGGGCCAGCACATTCCTCCACCCTCTCCCCAGCCACAGCACACTCCCAGCTGCCTCCCACACCATGTCAGAGCCTCCTCACCCCTCAGCAAGCCAGGGCAGATATGGAAGATTGCCCATGACTTTGCAGCAGCCTTTTCTGGAGCAGCAGAGGATTCACAACTGAAAGGGACTGCTCCCAGAAACCCCAAATCCTGACTCCCAGGCTGGGCTCAAGTCACACACTGGTACAAATGGGAGAGGCATTCCCCACCCCAACCATGCCCCTGAGCCCAGGAAAGAGCCTCATGGATTCACCTTTGGGCATCTGTGGTGCTCAGCTGGCAATTGTACTCCCATTTTTCCTCCAAACCATGGGATGGCTCTGTCTGGAGTCAGGGCAGGCAACACGGGCTGTTGGTGCCTGGCTCTTCTGGTCCTGGTGGGAGACCTTGTAAAGGAGGTGAGAAACAAGCTCCTCTTTGGAAAACACCTTCTATCAGGGGAAAAAATGCTGCACAACTCACAGCTTTCCACAGCTGTCCAGAGGAGACCTGTTTAAAGGCACTTTAAAGGATCTTTCGGTCTTGAAAGAAAGATATGAGGGGAAACAGGGCAGAATGAACTCCATGACACTGCAGGGGACAGAGGCCTTTGGGTGCACCGAAGGAGATTACTAGAAAGCACTTCCTCTTTGAACAACAGCTCAGAAATCTATCAGGAGGGTTATAAAAGGTGATTATCTCGCAAAACCTGATACCTGTGGAGAGGACACAGAGGTTTGATCTTCCAGGCACTGCATTAACATCACAATCAGATTGTTCCATAATAATTTGAGTCTAATCTCTACTGGAGGACCTTCAGGTTAGTGATCTCAGCAAATCTCATGTACATGCAACCTGTAGTAGCAAAAAAAGGCTTTGTAGTCACCAATTCAGTGAGCAAGACATATTTTTATCATGGTACAAACACATCCTCTTCCACAGATTGTACAGAAATATTGGGGAAAACATACTCCATCTCCAAAATCTGCCAAAATCTGCTTTGGAGAACTGGTTTAGAGAATTGCAGATAAATTGTCCTGCACCCTCAACAGCTCCACTACCAAGTGATGGTTCCACAGCACCACGCTGGACAGGAGAGGGGAAAACCAGAGGATCCCAAACACGGACAAACAGAGCTGCAACCACCTTAGCAAGTCTAGAGAATAGTGCCAAGCATTCCCTGCCATCCTGTCACCTCCGTGCTCAAGGGCACCAATGTTCTGGCAGCTGCTAACAAAGGTTCATACCTAGAAGATAATCAGACCCCAGGCACAGCTGAGCCCCTTCAGGCTCTCTGCTAAGCACCATGAGTCTGGAAGGAACAAATCACCCCATAAGCAGAGAAAGCAGGGGGGCTTCACCAGCTTTGGGGTTGCCTTTTATCTCTACTCAGGATTTCACTGTGTGCTTTGGATGAAGTTTTTCCCACACTGGCAAACTAATCTTTCCTGAAGTCAGGTGTCTTTTTTCACGGAACTTACATCACCTTCTATTTCTGGGATGTCCAGCCTGCTAAAAAAGGCTGAAAGCAGAACAAGACTCACGTCAGAAGCAGCATTATTACCTCAAACTCGCTTTCCCAGAAAAGCTGTCTCTCTAGGTTTCTCAGGTCACTGGAGCAAAGTTCCACAGCACCAGCTCTACCTGGCGAGTGCTCCTAAGATTTCTCCAACAGATGCATTTTCATTACCCAAATGTTTAGCCCTTTCCTTTTGAGGCAGTGGGCACAATTTCAGCCTTCAGTATTTTTCAGAGCACAGAAAAGCCCAGAGACTCTGGAGGCATTACAGAGCTAAGTGCAGACCTCATCTATCCCTGGACCCCCTGTGATGCTCCCTTGCCCTTTGAACTATTCCAGTACACTTTTAAAGGAATTAGGGCTCCGCTCTTTACCTCTGGTTCTTCCCCAGCTGCCACAGAAGCCAGGCACACATCTCACAGAGCACTGGGAGCCTCTGATCCTCCCACGACTGAACATCTCCTCTTCAGCCTTCTGCCCTTCCCAAACACCCTTTATTTCAATGTTTTCAGACTGTGAACTGGCAGGATGTTCCACCCCAGGCCTGGCTGCTGGCCGGGGCAAGGCTGGCTCCATCTCTGTGCTGCCCAGGGAGGCAGCAGGGGAGAGATATCAGGGAGAAAAACAATTACCTCCTTGTTTTCATGGCAAGGAGAGCAGGCTTTGGGTCCAGGGGCATCCTCAGCAAGGGGCAGGACAAAACCCCCGGAAGCAGCTCCTAGAACAAAGTCCCCATAGCTCAGCCCAGGGAGCTGCCAGGATCCTGTTAACACACAATAAATTTCCACCTGCCTGGGCAGAGCTGTCCCTGTAGCTGACACCCAGGGCCTGATCACAAACAAGGGTCTTGCTGTGGGTTCTGGCCTCCTTCCCAAAGCTCAGGGAGTCCCATCTCCCTGCTGTGCTAGGATGACCAGAGTCCCACCGGGCTGATTTCTGCCTGGGATTCTGCAGCTGAAAACAGGTATGTTTTACCTCACAAGTCACAGGCAGAGGCAGCTAATCCACCCAGCTTCAGTGCTGAGTAAAATCCTCATGAGGAATAAAAGGGAATAAGCAGCACAAACCACAGTGCAAAGGCAGCCCTGTCCTGTGTGAGGAGACAGGTTTACCCTCAGCTGTCCCTGAATGCAGCTGCCCTTTCCCATGGAAGATTTTTGCAAATCAGAGGCTGCCCAGAAAATGCAGGACTAAAGCTCCCAGCTCAGTGATGGGATGGAGAGAGCCACAGTGCCTTCAGCAGTGTGAGCTGAGGGGAAACAACACTGCTCTTCCCTGGCCCCTTGCACCGCTGCCTGCTCCTGCTCACCCCCTGTGCAATGCTGGGACCAAGGGCAGGACAGGCTGCGTCCCCCCCAAGCCTTGCCAGGGCTGCTGGCTGCAGCCCCAGGACTTCATGGGGCACAGCACAGTGCTGGCACAGCGGACAGTGAGAGTTCTGGGAGGAGAAGGCTTTGCCAAACAATCCTTATCTCTGAAGATGCCTTTCTGACCACCTCCAATAAGTGTTTATATCCACTACACAACTTAATCCCTCCAAACTACTCTGGCAGCAACTCCTGGCACAGGCATCCTTGAGAGAGCTTTGAAAGATGCAGAAGAGAAGTGCCAGGTTTCAAACCCAGCTACTCTGATACCAGCTTATCTAAGGAAAATTAGTAGCTGCAGTTTGCCAAACTACATCCATTTAGGAAATGCTCCATCACAGAACTACTTTGTGTGTTATTTCCTCACACTGGGGAAAACAAATCAGCTCAAGAAATGCCAAAAGACCCATGTATTGCTGTAAGGAGCATATATTTTTGTCTTGTTGCTGATGTCAGACATAGAGAGGTGAGAATATGAAGCCTGCTAACTGTTCACAGGCTGTTGAACGCTTCCGTAGGCTCACAGATCTCTGCTGATGGATGCTTGCATCAAAGCTGGCCTTTCCTCACCACCTCCTCATTCAGCAAAGCCCATTCCTCTCACTAATGCCTGAGTGTCTGTTTTCTGTACATCACCGTGCTGGGCTTGGCTGGGCAGACTTAATTTCCTTGACAGCAGCTGCTGTGGGGCTGGGTTTGGCTCTGTGCAGGAAACAGGGCTGGTAACACAGGGATGTTTGAGTTATCACTGAGCAGGGATTACACACAGCCAGGGCCTTTCCTGCTCCTCACCCTCACCACTGAGGAGCTCGGGGGGCACAAGGAGCTGGGGGACACGGCCAGGACAGCTGGTCCCAGCTGACCACAGAGGTACCCCAGAGCATGTGGCATCACCCTCAGCACATAAAGCTGGGGGAGAAGGGAAGACATTCTGAGTTTGGCTTCCCAAGTCACTGTTACATGTCACAGAGCCCTGCTTTCCTGGAACTCCTGCCTGCCATGAGAGGCAGTGGATTAATTCCTTGCTTAGCTTTGCTTGCATACACGACTTTTGCTTTAGTTATTAAACTGCCTTTATCTAAACCCACAGGTTTTCTCACTTTTACTTTTCCAATTCTCTCCCCCATCCCACTGGCGGGAAGGGAGAGAGCAGCTGCGTGGGGCTGAGTTGCCGGCTGGGGTTAAACCATGACAATCACTCAAACATGTTCTCCTTTCCTTGGGTGGCAAGAATAAACCAGGAGACAGCTTTTAGCCCAAGGGCTCGACACACGCCATGAAAAGCTCTTGGGATGTCTGTGAATAATCTTCTGAAAAATAAGGTCAAGTATGTTAGGGATAAAGTTCAGATCATAGAGCTACTTAAATGGGCGGGAATAAAAAAAGATGCAAAGAGGAGGAGCAGCAGCAGCTAAGATTACACATATGTGCCGTGAAGAACATTGAGATCAAGTCTGAAGGAGGTGTGGACATTTCCTGCTTTAGAAGCAGCTTTGGAGAAGAAAATAAAGGTCTGTGTTTTCACCCGCCCAGGGTAGATGCTTCAAGGGATGATTGGCTTTTGGGATAAAACTTCCTAGCATGGTCAGAAGCATGAATGCTCCCAAGATCATTGGCTATTTTGCTATTTTGTACTTCAGAAACCATATTTCATGCAACCATAAAAACTGGTGCAAGCATCCCAAACACTGGTAAAGTATAACTTTGGCTCATTGCAATATCCTGGTACAGATTCAATGTCCTGAACAGCTCTATTGAAACATGAATGTGATTGGGGTGTAGGCCTGGGGCTTGAGGACCAGCTGGAGAGATGTCAGAAGCAAAACACCAAACCTGAATGAAGGTAAGAAAAGCTACTTTCAAACCATGAATGGAGGGAAATAAGGGAGCTACCTTCAATCTCAAGTGTTCCCACCTGCAGCACTGACCTGAAAACACAGTAAACAGCACAATCTGAAAATGTCAAGAGAGGTCAAAGAAACAGCTCTGAAATCTTGAAAGATGAGCTGGAAACAAAACAGGATTCAACCAAGCAGGATATCAGGAATGGTATCAGACACAGGTCCTACAGACTGCAAAAAAACCCACAGCTGTACAGACATGTCCTTTCTGCCTCCAATATCAACAGAGAAAGTCCTTTCTGTGGTAAGGTGTAAGTGTAGCCCTGGGGAAAGTGACATGGCACAATCCTCACCATGCAGGATGGGGCACTGTCTGTCCACATCGATGTGTTGCTCAACACTGACTCTCAGGCAACACACGCAGCACATGTTTGGTGATATCACCTGAGCACTGGTTTCTGTCACATGGTCTCATGCCTTTCCAGGTAAAATGAAGTGTTTGAGTCAAAGGAGTGATGCTGTGCTGGCCACCCAGGCACCCTCTCCTCCATACCCATGGCCTGGGCGAGAGAGTGCGCTTCAGGAGGGACAGGGAATATGTGACTGTAAGGGTGGTGTTTCCTCAGCTCCTTGGACCCCATCATTTTGTGGTATAAAGGAGGAAATCAGGTTTGATTCAAGATGCTTCTGCACTGGAAATAAGCACAGGCTTGAACAGCATTGAACTACTTGCACTCATGCTTATTTTCTTCCCACGAGCCATATACTGCAGGCAGCACAGGGAGTTGCAGCATCTTTTGGGTGCAACTGCTCCCCTTTGTCACATCTGACTGCTCCCAAACGCCTCATCTTCCTCCAAACGCCCCATCATCCTCGACATTTCCCAGGTTTAAAGCCCAGTCATGCTGCTGGCTAAAGAAGAGTCTAAGAAAACAAGCCTGAAGAAGCCAAGCTGCCAGACAGGACAGCATCAGCTAAGGGAGCTCAGCCAGGCTAACCCGGAGCCTTGCAGCAGATCTGACGGCCCCACCGCCCCGCCGGCTGTTCCCATGGCTACACCCAGGATAAATTGAGTTCAAGGAACCTCGTGTTGCTACATTATTTAACAAACAGTCACGCTCAAGAGGAAAACACAGGCAGGGACCCAGTTTAGCAGCTGCGTGGGCTGATCAGAGCGATGGGTGCCCGAGTGCCTCATGGCATGGAAGGGCCCAAATCCTCAAGCTCAGCACCACAGCCGAGCCAGACAGGGTGTGAGCCACAAGGAGAGTCCAGCATGGCCACAGAAGAGCCATGCTGGTCCTGCAAGGTCCATGCTGTTTGTCCACAAACACAACCAGACCTTGCACCTGACGGAGCCCTGCATACCTGACCCATTTTCCTGACTTCAGGAAAGGAAAGGCCTTCCTACAAGTCTGTGCTCTGGCCCAGGCCTCAAATGCAGCACTGGGCAAAGAGGACAGGAATGTGGGCACAGAGAAAAGCATGGGAGGAAGAAAGAGTGTGGAGGAGTTATAGAGGTGTTGGGAGAGATGAACAGGGTTAGAGGGCAAAGGTGTGGATGGAGTTTGGAGGTGCTGCAGAGAGCTTATATTTGGAAAAAGTGGTTCAGCATGGCAGCAGTGAGGAGAAACAAGAGGGGTCTGGGGAGGAGCTGAGGCAGGGAAAACAGGAGCAACAGGAGGTGTTTGGCTGGACTGTTCTCACCACACAGTGTTTTCAGTGCTGGTGTAACCCAGTGCCTTTCCCCTTCCCCAAAATCCTGCAAGGAGGAGCAGAAGGTGACCCAGATCGGTCTGTGATTCATCAACCAGCTGCAGAGGGCCACGATTCTGTGATTCTGTGAGACGCCAAGGTCCCCTGGGCTGTTCCCAGGACCCTTCCCTGGGCAGGCACTGGGGACACGTGTGGGACACAGCCAGGCCAGCAGTGCCACCGTGTGGGAACAGGTCACCTCCTTCTGCCAGGACACGGGCAGCAAGGGTTCCTGGAGCTTCAAAGAGAGCAGCTGGAAACACAAACACACATACATGTGTAAATAAACTCAACTATCACCCTCTCCCCATCCCGAAACTTAAAAAGAATGAGAGACTTATCCTGAGAAGTTTACTCAGCCAGAAACCTGCTCCTTGCTGGAAACCAAAAAATTGTGTTGTCTCTCAAGTGTTTTTCAGTAATGCCCAGAAAAATAACTCTGTTTTACTGGGCACTGAAGTGAGACTGACAGGGCTGTAATTACCAGGGTCTTCTGTCTTGCCTGTCTTGAAAACTAGGACTTTGGCCAGCTTCCAGTCTGCAGGGACCTCTCCAGGCTCCCAAGACTTGAAAAATAATGGAGAGAGACGCTGTGATGACAGGCCCAGCATTTTCAGTACCCTGGGATGAACCCCATTGTGCCCCATAGATTTATGTGCATCCAGCTGGAGCAGCAAGCCTCAAACAAGTTCAGTTTTGGTTGGGAGCTTATCCTGCCCCTATTCACAGTCCTCCAACACAGAGCTCTGGGGGTCCCAGGGCCCATCACTGATGTTAATGACAGAGGTGAAGAAGGCATTAAACATCTCTGCTTTGTCCATGTCCCTATCTGTGAGGTGCCTGACCTCATCAAGTGCGGACCGATGTTATCTCTGATCCTCCTTTTGCTGTTTATATGTTTTAACAAGTCCTTTTTGCTGTGCTTCACAGTGCTGGCAAGCTTGAACAACAATCAAGCTCTGACCACATGAATTTTCTCCCTGCAATGGTGAACAGCAGCTCCCTAATTTTCCTGTGTAACCTGTCCTTGCTTCCAATGTCCATACACTGGAACTTGTGTTCCTCCCAGACACGAGTTCCTATGACAATAACCTGTCTTTTTTTTCTCCACAGGAGTGATTTTGATATGGAATGCAGGTCAACTTGACCTTGTTGATACCTCCAACCTCGATGGAGCATAGTCCTCAGCACTGGTTCTACTTGCAGAGCCTGGTATCTCTGACCCAAGGGCACCTGAGAAGGTGGGGTAGTCCCAGAAGAGCGCACAGAGAAATGCAGTGTAACCCTTGTGTGCAGCACAGACCAGTAGGAGCAGCTGATTGCAAGGGAAGGCACCAGCACAGTCAGAAGTTACATGGAAACTGTGTAAGGAGTTCTCTCTAGGCACCACTGTACATTTGTGTTGGTGTCCTGAAGCACAAGGTAAAAATCCGGTATGTAGCAGTTTAAAACAGAAATGTAAGTATCATTTTTCTACTGCACAGGTGTTTTCACTGAACTGCCAAACACATTCCTATGTCTCCATCCTCAGACAATGATGATAACTTTGACATTGCTTCCTTCTCTGTTGAAAAGTGCCTTTATTATCTAGTTTCTAAGTTATAAAAACTTATTTCTTGGCCTCCACAGCCAGCTGATTTCCTTTCTACTTAGTGATAAAGGCTATCTTATCTGGCTTTATGGAATGCTGAACTTCAACAGCTAACAGCCATTGAACCATATGAACTGGTTGCACCCTGGAATTTGTTGATCAGAGAAAAGAATTTTCCTTCAGTAATATCCAGATAATTGTCCAAACTCCAGCAGCTCTTTCCACTTAGCATTTGAGCTGAAATTAAGTAAGGAATTGAAGCTTCTTGTTCTGCAACACGTCAGGAGCTCTCAACAAGAAATTTATTTTTCTATTAGCAGTGTTACCATTGGAATGTAAGTCAATCAACACATTTAACTAAAACCCACCCAATTCCCCAGAAATGATCTAATTTAAATGGGCAGATTCCTCTCGAATGAAAGGATGTTGTTTTAAACGGGAAAAAAGAGGTCAGGTAATGATCAAAGAGAGCAGACATTGAAAAAAGTTCCTAATTTAATACTGCCTGTTTCAATGAGACCTGGATTGACAGGTACGTGTCCCTTGTCCCGCACCCTCGGACTGGTGTCCCCTGTCCCGCACCCCTGTCCCTGTGTCCCCGGTCCCGGTGTCCCTGTCCCGGTGTCCCCTGTCCCGCACCCCTGTCCCGGTATCCCCTGTCCCGGTGTCCCTGTCCCGGTGTCCCTGTCCCGCACTCCTGTCCCGGTGTCCCCTGTCCCGGTGTCCCCTGTCCCGGTATCCCCTGTCCCGGTGTCCCCTGTCCCGGTGTCCTCGGTCCCGGTATCCCCTGTCCCGATGTCCCCTGTCCCGGTGTCCCTGTCCCGGTATCCCCGGTCCCGGTGTCCCCTGTCCCGGTGTCCCTGTCCCGGTGTCCCCTGTCCCGGTGTCCCCTGTCCCGGTGTCCCTGTCCCGGTGTCCCCTGTCCCACACTCCTGTCCCGGTGTCCCTGTCCCGGTATCCCCTGTCCCGGTGTCCCTGTCCCGGTGTCCCCAGTCTCGGTGTCCCCTGTCCCGGTGTCCCTGTCCCGGTGTCCCCTGTCCCGGTGTCCCTGTCCCGGTATCCCCTGTCCCGGTGTCCCCTGTCCCGGTGTCCCTGTCCCGGTGTCCCCTGTCCCGGTGTCCCTGTCCCGCTGTCCCCTGTCCCGGTGTCCCCTGTCCCGATGTCCCCTGTCTCTCACCCCGGCCCCGCGGCCGCGTCCCCCGTCCCCACAGCAACGCGAACAGGCCCCGCCCCTCACGCCCCAACAGCCAATCGTAGCCGAGAACCTGCGAGTGGCGGCCGCATTGACCAATGGGTGCCGAGGGCGGGAAGGCGCGGGCCCGGGCGGGGCGCGGTGACGCCATCGCGCCGCGCGCGGTCGCGGAGCCGCCGCCGCGCCTGCCGGAGCTCGGCCCGCGCCGCCGCCGCCGCCGCCGCGCCATGAGCCAGTTCAGCTTCGGGGCGGCCGCGCCCGGCGGCGCCTTCAGCCTGGGCGCGCCCAGAGCCGCCGCCACCACCACGGCCACCAGCGGCTTCTCCTTCTCCGCGCCCGCCGCCGCCGCCGCCTCCACCGCCTTCAGCTTCGGCAGCGCGGCGCCGGCGGCGGGCGGCAGCCAGCCCGCCGGGCTCTTCTCCTTCAGCAGGCCGGGCGCAGCCGTGCAGCCCTCCGGCTTCAGCTTCGGCTCGGCCGCCGCGGCCCCCGCGGCCCCGGCAGCCGCCGCCTTCCCGCTGGGGTGAGAGCCGGGCCCGGGCGGGGCGCGGGCAGCGGCAGAGAGCGAGGGACGGAGCGAGCGAGCGAGGGAGGGAGGGAGCGGGGGCTGTCGGTGCCGGGCCAGGGCTCCGCCGGCCATTCTGCAGGGAACGAGCCTTGGCCCTGGGGGCCGGCACTTCCCAGCGCCCTGCAGCGATCGCCGCCTTGGGCAAGGGCTCAGCGGGCCCTGGGACCTGGCCTGGCTGGTGTTTTCATGGGGCAGCTCCTACACGTGCTGGGAAGCAGATGTTCCGCCTTTCCGTCTGCAGCTGGGCTGGACACGCGTGCACAAAGAAACGCTAAAGCTCCGCCGCCGAATATAAAACGTCTCGTTCTGTCTGCCCCGGATCTGGAGTGCTCGGAAGGTTTTCTCGGCAGTTTGGCAGGGATTTGTCGTTAAGGAGAGGCTGCGAGTTCTGGAGTGGTTCTGCAGAGCTGCCGCTGTCAAAGCGTGCCAGATGGCAGCTGTGGGAAGGGAGCTCAAATGGGGACGAGCAGGAAAAAACCAGCCTTGTGTAGAGAGAACAAAAAAGGCTGATTGTGAGCTGTGAGAAGGAGCAGCTTCACGTATGCTGCCATAAAATGTCCTGTGGTGCCTGGGTGGCTGGCTGGAGGTAATGGAGGGAGAGTCAGTAGAAAGAGGAGGGATGGCAGGTGACAGCAGCTGGATGGAGTCTGTTGTCAGAGTTGGGACACAACTCTGGCCTGGCCGGGTGTGCATCTCTTGGAAAGGAGGTTTCTGCTGTCAGCAAATGGTCAGGGAGAAGACAAGCTGTGGACGTGAGTGGACGTGTGCCTCAAGCAGATTGGCTTCTTTTCTTTTTTCCCTAGGGCAAACACCCCAAAAGTGAACTTTGGAGCCAGCACTGTCACTTCAGCTCCTGGAATCACGGGGGGCTTTTCTTTTAGTGCCCCTGCTGCAACCAGCACACCCTCGAGTCAGGCAGCAGCCCCATCCGGCTTTTCCTTTGGCTCTGCTGGCACCAGCAGCACCAGCACGGCTCCGTCTGGGACGACAGGAGGCTTCACCTTCTCCAGTGGCACCACGACTCAGGCGGGAACAGCCGGCTTCAGCATCGGCACCGCGGCTCCACAGGCAACGTCCGCGGGGCTGACCTTTGGCACGGCCCCTGCGGCTGCTGCCACCACCAGCACGGCCACCCTGGGAGCGGCCACCCCGTCAGCAGCGCCCTTCAGCCTCGGGGGGCAGCCCACAGGTGGGGGAGCAGCCCGGGGGGGCAGCTGGGAGCCTTTGGCATGGGGATATCTGAGGGTGGAGTGGAGCTCTGCAGCCTCTGGCTTCTGCTGGGGCACAGTGGAGCCAGGGGCTGGAGCCAGAGCTGGTTCTGATAGGCTTGTCCAGGGTCTGCAGTGGTGGGGAGCAATTGCTCTTCAGCCTGGAGGAAGAAAATCCATCTTTTCCTTTGGCTCCTGCTTCCAGGTCTAACCTTTGGGGCACTGCCTTCAACAGCAGCCACCAGCACAACCACGGCAACGCTGACCACAAGTACCAGCCAGGCACCCACCCTGTCCTTTGGAACCAAGCTTGGAGGTAGGAAGCTGTTCTAGAAAACAATTCCTCAAGGCTTTGGGAAATCCTCCTGGCAGTATTTGACTATTGGGAGTAGACAAATGCACTGGGGTGTGGGAAGGAGCCAGAGGCGTTTGTTCCTGTGAGTTTGCCCTGGCAGGGGTGACCTGTGGCAGCTCCTAGAGCCACTGGACACTGTGTCCTGTGTTTCTGATTGTGTCCCACATGCCAGATTCTGTTCTGTGCTTGTTTGGGCAGCACAGTGGAAGGGAGGCAGTCTTGGAGGGCACAATGTGAAAGACAGCGAGTGGAGGGAGAATAGGAGGAAAAGGAGGTTAAAATGCTGACATTGCCAAGAACCAGGTGTGGCTGGGCAGTTTGTGTCAGCCTCCCAGCAGGGTTGTTGTGCGGTGGGTGGGAGCTCAGTGTGCTCTGCCTGTACACATGGAGCTGTTTGTCTCTGCAGTCACATCCACAGCTGCCACCACAGCCTCCACCACCAGCACCACCTCAGTGCTGGGCTCCACGGGGACCTCGTTGTTTGCATCGGTGGCCACTTCTTCAGCCCCAGCCTCCTCCTCCTCCACCACCACAGGCCTCTCACGTGAGTCTCTCTGGGCAGGTTTGTCCCTGGGGCACTAAAGGAGCAGGTGGCTGCTGCTCCCTGTGGCTGCAGGAGCTGCTGTTGCTGCAGTGGGAGGGGGGAGCAGGCTGGGCACAACTTGTCCAAGGGGCCCTGCATTTCATGCCTTATGCAACCTGTTAATGGTGTCTTCTCTTTACAGTTGGTGCCACTTCCACGGGGACAGCCAGCCTGGGGACACTGGGCTTTGGACTGAAAGTTCCTGGAACAACAGCTGCCACAACAAGCACTGCCACTGGTAGGAAGGAGATGCTGAAAGTGGCTGAAGAGAAGGGAGCCTGACTTGGGAGAGTAGCAGCAGAGCAGTTCTGATTTGTAAAGCCCTCAAGTAACTGAAAATGACACAGTCTGACTGTGATCCTTTTCCATCTCTTTGTGAAAACCTAGAAGTTCTCTCAGCTGCTGCAGAGGTGCAGGGGAGGAACTGGCTGTGCTGGTAGTTCTTGGTTCTACCAGGAGAACTGAGGGGACTGACAAGGGTGTGGGCAAGGGATGTTTTCATTCCCTTCTTGGCAGAGCTGGGATTTGCTGTTGCTCCCTTCAGAGGGATCTACTGCAGCTCCTACAGCCATGGGCAGTGTACCCTGGACCTGTTCTCTGTTTGTGAGGTACCAGGTGTGTCCTCTCCTCTTGCTTGACTTGAATCTCTTCTTCCAGGGACTACTTCTGCTTCTGGCTTTCCTTTGAATCTGAAGCCATTGACTACGACTGGTGCCATTGGAGCTGTGACCTCCACAGCTGCCATAACCACAACCTCCACAACCAGGTGTGTGTTTTGTTACCACTGACCACTTGCTGCCTGTTCATGCTGGCATCTGGAGGAGGAAGGGGAATAAGTGAGTGTTGTGGTGTTTCTCTTTCCTGACCTTGCTCCCTCTCAGTGCCCCCCCAGTGATGACTTATGCCCAGCTGGAGAGTTTGATAAACAAGTGGAGCCTGGAACTGGAAGACCAAGAGAAGCACTTCCTGCATCAGGCTACACAGGTCAATGCCTGGGACCGGATGCTGATAGAGAATGGGGAGAAGGTGAGGTGACCTGCAGTGGAACCTCGTTCTGCTTGCTCAGGTCCTTAAAGGCCTCTGTTATAGATGCAACAAGCCATCGAGGGGGACTTTCTGCTTGTGAAAGAAATAGGTGTGAGCTCCACCTGAGTGCTTTTCACGGTCTCTCTGTGTGTCTGTTCTGGTCTTTAGGCCTTGGGGCTTGGAAATGTGTTCTGTGACTTTACTCTGTGATACCAGGTTCTCTCAGGGGGATCATTCCAAGCTGAACCTGCCTTATTCCATCTTTGGCCTGTAAATCTTTATGTAACAGTCTCTTGTTTCCAGTAGAACTTGCATGGTGCTGCTTTCTCCCTCGCACCTCTCTTCTTTGGGAAGCTGACTTCTTGGTGTTCAGGCTGTAATGGAGTGTCTTCTGTTTCCAGATCACTTCGTTACACAGAGAAGTGGAGAAGGTGAAGGTTGATCAGAAGAGGTAGGAGACTCTGAGCGCTTGAAATGATTGAATTTCTTCTCTGCACTGTCCTGCCTGCTTGTGTGACAGCTCTGCAATGTGTGCAACATGAAAGGGAAGCAGTTGGCATTTTCTCTTTGCAGACTGGATCAGGAGCTCGACTTCATTCTGTCCCAGCAGAAAGAGCTGGAGGACTTGCTGACCCCTCTGGAGGAGTCTGTGAAGGAGCAGAGCGGCACCATCTACCTGCAGCACGCCGATGAGGAACGGGAGAGGACGTGAGGCACAAATCTGCTGGGGATGGGGGATGAGCCCTGTCCTGTGGTCACAGCAGTCAGCAGGAGATAGAGTTGGGATGGGTGTCAGGATTGAACCATGATTGCCTGCTGTCAGATATTTAATCCTGTTTTACTCATGGCAACATAGATTTTACTCATTAGAAACTAGAACAGTGAGTGGAAGCCCTTGAATTAGCTTGAAAAGTTCTTTGTATGTTGGTGTAATCAGCTGTCTGGGAAGAGGTTACTAATTTTGGCATAATCTCAGAAAATTAATGATTCTTGAGTGACAGAAGTGGTGAGAACAGAGTGAACTATGTGTGGCATGAGCGTCCTCGTAAGCCTTTGGTGATGCATCATAGCAGGGTAAAGGCAGTGTTTGTCTGGTTCAAGAGATAAGGAATCTTAAATCCAGGCTTGCTGCTTCCTTCAGTTCCCACAAAGCCTTCCAGGAAGTTCTCCACTCTCTTGAATGACTGTAGATCAAGGGAGACAGGCCTTGGGAGACCCTTCCTGTGGGTGATGGAGCTTCTCTGGCTGCTGTTCCCAGGTCTCTGCCAGCCTTGGCTGCAGATGTGGAAGCTCATTCTCATTGCCCATAGTTGGTGTGACTGCAAGCAGGTCTTCAAAGCTCTCTTCAAACATTCTGATCTTGCTTCCTGTGTGCTCTGCAGCTACAAACTGGCTGAAAACATCGATGCTCAGCTGAAGCGCATGGCACAAGATCTGAAGGACATCACAGAGCACTTGAACACAACAAGAGGCCCAGCAGACACGAGTGACCCGGTAATTGGAAGCTTATATTTTTATTTTTTATAATTTATATTGTATTGATCTTGATGCTCCTTATGGCTGTACTCAGCAGCTTTTTTCTCAGTAAAAAATTCCCTTCAGTATTGGAGACTGAGCTTTTCCACATTCATTTTTAATTTTGCCACTCCGTGCTCAAGGTGATGAATGTTCACTATGGGCTGGTTCCTAGGTCTACATTAAAAGAAGCCAAAGCCACAGACATATCAGCTGAACTGTGCAGGTTTTTTGCTGGTATGGAGAAGCAAAGTAGCAGGGTTGCTGCACACACTTCCCTGGCAAAGTGGCTGCTGCCTTAGGGAAGCTGTGCAAGGAGGAACTTGCCTTTGACTCCTCTTGGTGTTTATGCATTCTCAAAACTGACTCGCACCTTCTCTCTCTACTCAGCTTCAGCAGATCTGTAAAATTTTGAATGCACACATGGATTCCCTGCAGTGGATTGACCAGAACTCAGGTGAGATTTATCCTGCAGCCTTTTGGGAATGTGAGTGGAAAGCAGAAGCATGTTTGTGGGTGTGGTTCATCCCTGAATTCCTGAAGGTGCCTGAGGAATCTTCCTCTTCACCTTCAGTAGCACTGTCCCCTCTGGTCTTGAATTCTCCTGATGTGCCTGATTAGAGGTCTCTAATGAGAAGTTAGTCCTGGCATCTGCTGGTGTTTTACCAAAAAGGCCCACTTAAATGTTTTTCTTTCTCCTGCAAGCAAAACTCTGCAGGGTTCTGTTCTGGGCTGTGACATTTAACCCTTGTTTCTCCCACAGCTGTGCTGCAGAGAAAGGTGGAAGAGGTGACAAAAGTCTGTGAGAGTCGCCGCAAGGAGCAGGAGCGCAGCTTTCGGATCGCATTTGATTGAAACACTCCCAAGTGCAAAGGATGAACATAAAGTCTCCACAGAAAACAACAGAGGTGTTAGAGGTCTGAAATCATGACCTGGTTTTGTTTCTTTTCTTGTAATAAAATGTGTTGTTTGTTCCAAATACAGTCTTTGTTGTGTTGGTCAGGAGAAGTTAAGACAGTGCCTGAAGTCTCTGGGGAAGTGTGGTCTCTGTGCTTTATCTGCCTGCAGGCTGGTGAGATGCACAAATGCTGCTTTGGAGGGCTCATGGCAGTGTGTGGACACAGTCCTGCAGCAGCAGGGTGCAGCACACGGGACTCTGGAAGACTTGTGGACTATAAGCATCAATAAACACACACTAAGGAAATACCACAATAAGTGCATTTATTTACCTGGCCTCTTCCCTCCCTCCTTGCCACAACAGTGTACAGGCAGTGCCTGTCTCAAGAAGAGCCCAGGCCCCTGCTCTCTCTTCCCCGCTCTGAGATTACTGGACCTGCACGTTGGCTCCCACCTGTCCTTCACTGTCCCACGTTCAACCACAGATTTCCTGCAGCTCACTGACATCCACAAGGCTGCTGGTTCTCCATCCCTCAGGTGGCAGGAGTGTTCTCTGCAGCAGAGGAGCTGGGGCTGGCAGAGTCAGCCTCCAACAAATGCTTCCTGCTTTTCCCAAAAGCAATCACCAGGGGTTTTCCCTGCAGCTTGTAGCCGTTCAGCAGCCGCAGGGCGCTCTGGGCTGACTCTGTGTCTGCAACGAGAGGGCACAGTGGGCACAGGGCACCCAGCAGGTGCTGGCACAGACTGTTCCTATGGGTGTTCCCATCTGATGGCCACTCAGCGTGCTCTAGTGCAGTGAGGGGATCCTGCAGCCACACTGACATGCTGAATGAACACTGCACGTGACAGACCACGTCGCTTCTGCCCTGGGAGATGCATCCCCGAGATTAAGTTTCCACCAAGCTCTTAGTCTATGACCCTGAGAACCTTATTTGCTGAAAAGTGGACCCCCCAGCTGCTGCTTGGCACCCGAGGAGAGGTTTATGCTGAGGACTAAACCCTGACAAACATCACTGAGCAACCTTTCCAACCCAGGGAAAGGACCATGGCACGATAGGAAGAGAAGGGAGTGAATTCCCCTGCTTTTCCTTGAAAGGCAGGCTTGCCAGCAGCACAGTGCCCTGCAGGAGGATGTGACACCTATGGGAGTCAGGGAAGAACTGAGAGGCACGAGGCAGCAACTCACCAGGGAAGGTGATGAAGGCCTGATCCCTCATCCGGCCGCTCAGGAGGCGGAACTGGATCAGTGGGCTGTCCTCCTTCTGGAACCGAGCAAACAAGGCCACCAGGTCCTTCACTGTCACACGGGGGGCCAGGTTCTTCAAATACAGCACCTGTAACAGAGACAGAGGGTCAGCCAGCCTTTGCCATGCAAAGACACTCCTCAGCCTAGTCCCAAGTCTGTACAGCTCCACAGTGTGAATTAGTTCAACCCTCACACCCACATGCTAATGGTGGCATTTAAAGGACAGGTGGGTGTACAGAGAAAGGCAGCTCTGAACTCAAGACATCACCCTGCTTACCTGCATCAAGCACTGACAGGTTCATTTTATTATAAAACACTTCCGTTTATTCAGTTTATTTATAAACTAAATAATCTCCAGCTACCAGATAGGCACAGTTTGAGTAAGGTGACAGCAGACCTCAGCCAGAGCACATCTTGACAGGTGACCTGCTGGAGCCAGGGAGGGCTGTGCTCACAAGTACAACTCTTTGCCAGGATGGTGACCTCCCAGCAGAGTCCAAGGTCCCTTTTCCCCCCAGAGCAGAGGCTGCTTTCCCCCTTGGCCTGGAGGATCAGCCGAGCAACTTCAAGGCAACAGCAAAGAGGAGCCTTTGCCTAACTGCCACAGCTTCAGGGCATCCTGCTGAGCAAGGATAAACCCTGGTTCATCTCAGCTTACCTTGCTGGGCTCCCCTGGATGGTAGGATGAGAATCTGGGTATGTTCCGGAGTTCTTCCTCTGAGAGGCGGTTCTTGAGGATCTCCTCTTCTGGGACAAACTCGACTGGCTCTTTAATAACCACAGGCCTTGGAGGGGACTGGTGGGGCTTTGTTGCAGAAACACTGGGACTTGCTGCCTGTTGTGCTTGCTCCTCCTGGTCTGGAAGTGATGACTCCTCAGTTACAGCCCTCTGCAGGGTTGGGGAAGGGGACAAGCAGGGGTCACTTCTAGCAGACTGGACTTTTTCTGGGCACTTCTTGCTCAGCAGCTCTTGGTAAACACTCTCCAGATGAACCATGGGGTCCTTTTCATCTGTTGCCCTCTTCTGAGTGTCATCTAATTCATAACAGAGAAACGTGGTAACTATCACCAATAACCTGGAAAACACACAGACTGCAAGACACAGAAAAGAGAAACCCTGTTTCACCCCAGCCTCTGTGCCCAGGCCCTGCAGGTTGTTTAAAACAAGAGCAGCTCCAGCAAGTGCTGGTTCCCCAGCTCAGGATGAACCTGCAGAGAGTAGCAGCTCCACCTGTGCTACATCAGAGCTTTTCTTCAGAGATCCTCTCAATTGCTTATCTGCAACCACATTTCAGCACTTTCTAGTGACTCCTTCACCACATCTTCCTCCTCCTGCATGTGCATGCATGATGGGCCATGCTGCCGGCCTGTACCACTATGGGGCTGCTTTCAAGGACATCAGATTAAGCTCCTGGGTTTAAAGAAGGTCCATGGAATGGACTGATCAATGATCTCCTTTAATTCTCTTTAATGGAAATGAGGACAAATGTGAGAGCAGTATCTCCCAGCCTTTGACTGGATCCAATTCCACTTCAGGGACTAGGCTTTCGCCATTCCTCCTCTTACCTGCTCTGTGCCTTTGCTTCCTTCACCCCCTGCAGTTTCCTCAGGGAAGGAACAATCTCCAGTGCCACACAGACACTTTGTGTAACTCAGACCTCGAGGCTCTACCAAAGCATCACCCCAGCTCCTCTCCCACACCCCAAGCTGCTCTGCACCACATGCAACACATCAAGGAGATCCATGCTCTCCAGAAATGGACTTTAAAAGCCTCTATATTAAACCCTTCACAGAACCAACTCTGCCTGCTGCTGTAAGAGAGGAAAATATCTCCTCCCACACAGTACCAAAGCAGAACCACATCTTCGGGGACAGAAGGCCAGACAGAAATGTGTTGGGCTCCCACACAGGCTGGCTCTGTGTGCCGGAGCCCAGGCAGGAAGAGCCCTGAGCCCACAAACCTTCGTGGTAGAGGGCCCGGAGGAAGGAGTGCCGGTCTGTTCCCTGGAAAAGGGCGTTCTCGATCTCCATCTCCCGCCGGCTCAGCTGCTTGCTGCCCGCAAACCTCTGCGGCAGCGCCAGGATGCGCTGCCGCTCCTGCAGCTTCTCCTGGATGGCATGGAGCCGCTCCTGCGTGGCCTCCGGGGCTGCCCCCAGCCCACAGCCCTGCAAAACAAGCACGGCTTGGCTCAGCAATGGCACGGGCCTCCTCCTCAGAGGGAGTCACAGCCCCAGCCCTGCAAGTGGGTGCAATTGGGAACCATCCCCCAGGGCACCAAGTCACTGCAAGGGTAGGACAAATACAAGCACACAGCAAGCTTGGTTCTTGAGGGAAGTGGAGAAACAGCTCCTTTCTCATCAGCTGTCTGTGCTGCTTCCCTCTCCTTGGCCTGTCTCCCTCTGTCCCTGCTGCCTCTGACAGCTACAGCCATTTTCCACAGCCACCTGCAGAGACTGCACAACCATCCTCTGGCAATTCTCTCCCCACACCTACAGCATCCCCGAGCTCAAGTTTCCACCAAGCTCTCCGTCTATGACCCTGAGATCCTTATTTGCTGAAAAGTGGACCCCCCAGCTGCTGCTTGGCACCCGAGGGGAGGTTTATGCTCAGGTCTAAACCCTGACAAACATCACTGAGCAACCTTCCAGAAACCATACAGGAACTGCAGCACAGCCCTCACAGCTCAGCTGCCAGGAGGGAGCATCCCTGGGTAAACACACCCCAGCTGCTGAAAGGGCACCTCTGCTCCCCCATCCACCCCGATCAGAAGACAAAGAACACGCTTTTATGGGGCTGTGGGTGGATTTTCTGTTCTCAAATTCAGTTTGAGAATTACTGTGACAGATCCTTCTGCCTTGGGCAAGAAACCAGGCTTTCTCCCTGCACTGAGCACAACCTAACAGTTTCCCATGGTACCTCTGCCCCACATCTGCACAGTTCCTTCCATTCACCATTTCACAGCTTCCGTAAGGCACGAAAGGCTGTTTATACGGAAAAGCAATTCCCGGAAATCATTTGTTGTACTTTGTTTTCAAAAAAGCTGCCACTTAGCAGCTGAAAATAACAGAAATCTGCACTCAGTACTCCACCAAGAGCTCCCCAGGCCATCTGAAGTTCTCCCTGTCTCGGCTGACATTATTCATCACCCATGGTGGAATCGTTCACTCAGGCCCTCCACCTCCAAAGCTGCACATCTGACTTAGGCCTTCTCCCTAAATATTCTTCTCTCAGAACCTGTGGAAGATATACCCTGATGTTACCATTTTTTTCTGTCAGAGTAGTGTTTTCCATACAAATAATTTTTTCTGAACATCCCAGAATTCATTTCATACTAAATATAACAGCTGGTACTGATGACATTGATTTTCATTCTTAAATTAACACCACCCCTCTCTACACCAAGCTTTAATCAGGCCACAGCAGGGTTGGATTTGCATTTAAACACCAAAGCAAGTAATGATTTCAGCTGAAAAAGAGCCAACCCCAGATTACCACAGACAACTCTCTCCTGCACACAGCTATCGCTCAGGAAGAGGAGGCAGAGGGAAGCCAAGGATCAGCCCAAGTCCTGTTTTGCATTTTCTAATTTGGCAAATTAAAAAGCAGGACACTCCAGTGCACCTGACATGGGACAACCACAAAAACCTCTTGTCTCTGGAGTATGAAAAAGAAAGGGTGAAGGTGGGGAAAGGAAAAAAACCTGCTGGAAAAACACCCAGGGAGGAGCCACCACACACTCTGCCTGACAGCTCTGCACTATTTCCACATGGCTATCCCAGGGCTCCTGAAGAGTACACTCCCTACAGCCATCTCATATCAGTAATGGGATACAGGGATATATCAGGATACTCAAAGGAGGATGTTGAGGTGCTCTGAAATATTTTCTCCTTTTTCTCTTCTGGTATTTCAATCCTTCATGCACAGGTATAAACAGGTGAAATGGTTTGTTTGAGATCAAGGCAGATGCAGGAATACACTCACATCCTGCTGTGTTCCAAACGACCCACTCCTGTCTTCAGCACATCTTTGAACACTGACCATTCCACCAAAGAAAAGAGGCCAGCAGAAATGTAGGATCATGCTGGGCTAAAGGGATACAAGGAGTGGCCATTCTTTACCAATGGCTTACAGAGGACTGGAATTATCTACCAGAGTGCCACAGGATCAGAGCAACCTGACCTGGTTAGAGAAGCATGCCCACCTTCCTTGCTGAAGCCTGGTTCTTCCAGAGCAGAATCTCCGAGTCGGAGAGCCCCAGTTCCCGGAGAGAGGAGGTTTCTTTGTCACTCTCCTGCAGGGCCTGGAACTGCGACAGGGTCAAAGCCCCCGCAGCCTCTTCCCCAAAAGGTTTGTAAAAAGCTGCAGGGGCAAAGCATCTCCGCTTTGACTTGCACCTGTGAGCCAAAGCAACACAACAGCACAAACAGCTCAGCACTGAGGAACTGGGGGACAGGAAGGGGCTGGTCTCTCTCAAACCACACCTAGGCCAGATCAGGACTTACTGCTCGATGGAGACAGAGGTGTCAAGCTGGTGGTGAAGGAGGCTTTTCAGCTGCCTCTCTCCTTCCGTCTCCAAGTCTTCCAGGAGAAGCTCATCACTGGACAGGCTGCTGTTCACCCTGGGGCACACAACCACAGCACAGGCACGGTCAGTAAGGCAACAGGGGAAACACTGCTCAAAACACATCCTTGCTACAGCTCCTCCACCTCTTGGGCTGTTTTTACGGGATTTAAAAAACAAGAAACCAAAACTACGTGACCAAAGCTCCCTTTAACGTCACTAGTAAAGTCAACAGATTTGGGGCTACTCTGAGTACAACCCAAGAAGTCTTCGGGTGTTATTGTATTGGTGGGGGGGTTGTTTATTTACTTTAAAATCACATGCAATCATTTTTAATTGACCAAAATCATCCTGCATCATCATCTAGACAGACACTGCCAGTTTCAAATGAGTCAGGGAAGGAAGAAAGAAATGAAACCACGACGCTGAAGAGAAACTGTGAATTTCCACAGCGCTCTTCCCTTTCCGGGGTCACCGGCTCCGGAGCAGACAGACCGCAAATCCACCGGACCCGGACCCGGACCCGGACCCGGACCCGGACCCGGACCCGGACCCGGACCCGGACCCGGGCCGTGCGGCGCCGCGCTCCCGCTCCGCCCGCTCCGGGCCCGGAGCCGCTCCGGGCCGCCCGCAGAGGGGGCTGGGGGTGGCACCGGGCCCGGGCCGTGACCGGCGGAGGGGCCGAGTCCGTGAGGGCAGTCTGGGGACCCCGGGGACCCG
Source organism: Poecile atricapillus (assembly GCF_030490865.1). Classification (NCBI taxonomy): domain Eukaryota; kingdom Metazoa; phylum Chordata; class Aves; order Passeriformes; family Paridae; genus Poecile; species Poecile atricapillus. The sequence goes on from NC_081260.1 coordinate 4,024,068, forward strand.
CGGATACCCCGCTCACCGGCGCATGGCCCCGCCGCTCCGCACTCCAAACCCCGGCAGCGCCCGCGGTGTGCCGGGAGCCGCCCCCGGAAGGAGCGGGGGGGAGCGGCCCGGAGCCGGGGGGGAGCGGCCCGGAGCCGGCGGAGAGCGGCCCGGAGCCAGGGGAGAGCGGCCTCTGAGCAGGGTGGAGAGCGGCCCGGAGCCGGGGAGAGCGGCCCTTGAGGAGCCGGGGAGAGCGGCCCTTGAGGAGCCGGGGGAGAGCGGCCCTGAGCCGGGGGAGAGCGGCCTCTGAGCAGGGTGGAGAGCGGCCCGGAGCCGGGGGGAGAACGGCCCGGAGTCGGGGAGAGCGGCCCTTGAGGAGCCGGGGAGAGCGGCCCTGAGCCGGGGGGAGCGGCCCGGAGCCGGGGAGAGGGGCCGGGAGCCGGGGGAGAGCGGCCCGGAGCGAGGGGAGAGCGGCCCGGAGCCGGGAGGAGAACGGCCCGGAGTCGGGGAGAGCGGCCCTTGAGGAGCCGGGGAGAGGGGCCGGGAGCCGGGGGGAGAGCGGCCCGGAGCCGGGGGGAGAGCGGCCCTGAGCCGGGGGGAGCGGCCCTGAGCCGGGGAGAGAGCGGCCCTTGAGGAGCCGGGGGGAGCGGCCCTTGAGGTGCTGCACTTAGCGCAGCCTTGGCAAGCAAGCATACCAAGCCTCCCTCAAAGACACTCGCTCCCCTCTGCAGCTAAAGACAGGAGACAAAATTTAATGCAGGGCTCAAGGGTTGAGATAAGAAGAGGTCTCTCGTCAAATCACGGGCAAAACAGGCTCAACTTAAGAGATATTAATTTATTACTAACTTTATTACTAAAGAAGAGCAGGATAATGGGAAGTAAAATCACCCCTCAGAAACACCTTCCCGCACCCATCCCTCGTGCCCCAGCAGCGCTGGGAATGGGGTTGCGCTCAGTTGCCGTGCTTTTCCCGATGCTCAGGGACACTGCGGGGTCCCTCCCGCGGGGGACAGTTCTCTCTGAGCTTCTCTGATCTGAGTCCATCTCACCAGCACCAGCTCTCTGCAAACTGCTGCAGCGTGAGCCCATCGCACAGGCAGCAGCCCCCCTCAAAGTGCTGCAGTGTGGGGCACTGCCACGGCGTCCTTCAAGGACAGAATGCTCCAAGCCTGAGAGCAGGGCACCTCTAGGGCTCACAGCCTCCTCTAGGGCTCACAGCCTCCTCTCAGGCATGCCCGTGCTCTGGCATGGGCACCTCCATGGACTGCAGGTGGATCTCTGCATCCCCGTGGTCCTCTGTGGGCTGCAGGGCACAGCTGCTTCAGCATGGTTCTCACCACAGGCTGCAGAGGAATTTCAGCCCCAGCACCTGGAACAGTTCTTCGCCCTCCCTCCTTGTCCAATGACCTTGTTTCTCAGACAGGTTTTCACCCTGCACTTCTCTGGCCACAACTACAACTGTGCCACAATTTTTTTTGTTGTTTTCTTTCTTCTTAAAACTTCCACAGAAGCATTGTCCCCTTTTCTAATTGGCCCTGCCTTGGGCAGTGACTTGTCCATCTTTTGGAGTCACGAGGGACTGCTTCTGCTGGACATGGTGGAAGCTTCTGGCAGATTCTCACAGAAGGCACACCTCCAGCCACCCCCACTACCAAAACAAGGCTGTGCAAAATCATGCAGAGCCCTCCAAGGCAGCATTTCTGGTACCTCAGCAGTCTGCAGGCACAGCTGAAGCACAAAGCACACACACCTCCTGCACAAACTTCATCCAGTTTCTTACGGGAGTAGGTGAAACCCAGTCCAACACCACAAAAACTGGCTTTGAACAAACAACACATTTTATTGTAAGAAAAGAAACAAAGCCAGGTCATCATTTCAGTCCTCAGTTCCCAAACACCTCTGTTTTCTGTGGAGGCTTTATGTTCATCCTTTGAACTTGGGAGTGTTTCAATCAAACGCGATCCGAAAGCTGCGCTCCTGCTCCTTGCGGCGACTCTCACAGACTTTTGTCACCTCTTCCACCTTTCTCTGCAGCACAGCTGTGGGAGAAACAAGGGTTAAACGTTACAGCCCAGAACAGAACCCTGCAGTTTTGCCTGTAGAAAGAAAAGTATTTTCTCACTGACAGTCACTCAGATTCGACAGTGGACAAAGCAGGAGGAAAACTCAACCCAAAGCATTGCCAGTAAGAGAACTTCTTCATTTTTGAATGGCAGGAGGAAAAATGGGTCTCCCTTCTAGGAAAATTTAAAGGAAACAGATAGCTATTTTCACACACATTCTGTAAAGAATTCAGGTGGCACAGGAGGTGTACCAGATTTCTGGAAAAAGGCATGTTTGGAATGTGGAGCTTAGCATAAGTGCTCTGAAAGAAAACACCTACTTAGACCCTGACCTAAGCCAATAATTCTGTGTGAGCATGGAGAACAGTAGGCCTGCTTTCACACAAGAAGCTGTGAGCATTTCACTGCACTGTAGCCATGCAGTGCACTCTGGGGCAGCTGAGAGGAGAGCTGCTTTATTCTGCCGTGCCCCCGTGTGGCTGCTACCAGTTAAAATCCAAATGGCACAAAATTCCAGAACGCTTCACCAGGAGGCACTCCCAGGGAGAAAAGTTCCTTCTTTCTGTCTTGTTTTAGTATGACTCCACTGTCAAGTGTCCACCCCTGAGTGCATCTCCTGCTCTGCACTGGATCTCCAGCTATTGAGGCTGATGTGCCTTCCCGTTTTCAGAGTGGGTAGGGTGATACCACTGAACACACACACTTCCCCTCACCAACCTTCCTGTGTAACAGGCAAACCCCACACTCTTTTAGAAGCTGAACTATAACGTCAGTCTGACAGAATGAGTAATAAGGTTTTCAAGTTCTCTGCTACGCACTGATGCATTTAAGGAAGGCTTTTTTTGGTAAAACATATCTGTTGCCAGGAGAAACTTGTCATCAGAGGCCTCTAATCAGGCACATCAGGAGAATTCAAGACCAGAGGGGACAGTGCTACTGAAGGTGAAGAGGAAGATTCCTCAGGCACCTTCAGGAATTCAGGGATGAACCACACCCACAAACATGCTCCTGCTTTCCACTCACATTCCCAAAAGGCTGCAGGATAAATCTCACCTGAGTTCTGGTCAATCCACTGCAGGGAATCCATGTGTGCATTCAAAATTTTACAGATCTGCTGAAGCTGAGTAGAGAGAGAAGGTGCGAGTCAGTTTTGAGAATGCATAAACACCAAGAGGAGTCAAAGGCAAGTTCCTCCTTGCACAGCTTCCCTAAGGCAGCAGCCACTTTGCCAGGGAAGTGTGTGCAGCAACCCTGCTACTTTGCTTCTCCATACCAGCAAAAAACCTGCACAGTTCAGCTGATATGTCTGTGGCTTTGGCTTCTTTTAATGTAGACCTAGGAACCAGCAGAACATTCATCACCTTGGGCACGGAGTGGCAAAATTAAAAATGAATGCGGAAAAGCTCAGTCTCCAATACCAAAGGGAATTTTTTACTGAATAAAAGCTTCTCAGTAAAGCCATAAGGAGCATCAAAATCAATTTAATAGATATCAGAAAGAGCTGGTTATTCAGATCTTGTTTTATGAGGATATAAAAACAGTATAAAGTATGACTGGAGTATCCACATGGGGACAAATGAAAAGTTAGAATTATTTCAATATCCTTTGCCTCTTCAGCAGTATAAAATAGCTTCCAATTACCGGGTCACTCGTGTCTGCTGGGCCTCCTGATGTGTTCAAGTGATCAATGATGTCCTTCAGATCTTGTGCCATGCGCTTCAGCTGAGCATCGATGTTTTCAGCCAGTTTGTAGCTGCAGAGCACACAGGAAGCAAGATCAGAATTTTTGAAGAGAGCTTTGAAGACCTGCTTGCAGTCACACCAACTATGGGCAATGAGAATGAGCTTCCACATCTGCAGCCAAGGCTGGCAGAGACCTGGGAACAGCAGCCAGAGAAGCTCCATCACCCACAGGAAGGGACTCCCAAGGCCTGTCTCCCTTGATTGACAAATGGGGACAGACAAGCAAGAGTGTGGAAGACTATGAGTAAAATCTATGTTGCCATGAGTAAAACAGGATTAAATATCTGACAGCAGGCACTCATGGTTCAATCCTGACACCCATCCCAACTCTATCTCCTGCTGACTGCTGTGACCACAGGACAGGGCTCATCCCCCATCCCCAGCAGATTTGTGCCTCACGTCCTCTCCCGTTCCTCATCGGCGTGCTGCAGGTAGATGGTGCCGCTCTGCTCCTTCACAGACTCCTCCAGAGGGGTCAGCAAGTCCTCCAGCTCTTTCTGCTGGGACAGAATGAAGTCGAGCTCCTGATCCAGTCTGCAAAGAGAAAATGCCAACTGCTTCCCTTTCATGTTGCACACATTGCAGAGCTGTCACACAAGCAGGCAGGACAGTGCAGAGAAGAAATTCAATCATTTCAAGCGCTCAGAGTCTCCTACCTCTTCTGATCAACCTTCACCTTCTCCACTTCTCTGTGTAACGAAGTGATCTGGAAACAGAAGACACTCCATTACAGCCTGAACACCAAGAAGTCAGCTTCCCAAAGAAGAGAGGTGCGAGGGAGAAAGCAGCACCATGCAAGTTCTACTGGAAACAAGAGACCGTTACATAAAGATTTACAGGCCAAAGATGGAATAAGGCAGGTTCAGCTTGGAATGATCCCCCTGAGAGAACCTGGTATCACAGAGTAAAGTCACAGAACACATTTCCAAGCCCCAAGGCCTAAAGACCAGAACAGACACACAGAGAGACCGTGAAAAGCACTCAGGTGGAGCTCACACCTATTTCTTTCACAAGCAGAAAGTCCCCCTCGATGGCTTGTTGCATCTATAACAGAGGCCTTTAAGGACCTGAGCAAGCAGAACGAGGTTCCACTGGAGGTCACCTCACCTTCTCCCCATTCTCTATCAGCATCCGGTCCCAGGCATTGACCTGTGTAGCCTGATGCAGGAAGTGCTTCTCTTGGTCTTCCAGTTCCAGGCTCCACTTGTTTATCAAACTCTCCAGCTGGGCATAAGTCATCACTGGGGGGGCACTGAGAGGGAGCAAGGTCAGGAAAGAGAAACACCACAACACTCACTTATTCCCCTTCCTCCTCCAGATGCCAGCATGAACAGGCAGCAAGTGGTCAGTGGTAACAAAACACACACCTGGTTGTGGAGGTTGTGGTTATGGCAGCTGTGGAGGTCACAGCTCCAATGGCACCAGTCGTAGTCAATGGCTTCAGATTCAAAGGAAAGCCAGAAGCAGAAGTAGTCCCTGGAAGAAGAGATTCAAGTCAAGCAAGAGGAGAGGACACACCTGGTACCTCACAAACAGAGAACAGGTCCAGGGTACACTGCCCATGGCTGTAGGAGCTGCAGTAGATCCCTCTGAAGGGAGCAACAGCAAATCCCAGCTCTGCCAAGAAGGGAATGAAAACATCCCTTGCCCACACCCTTGTCAGTCCCCTCAGTTCTCCTGGTAGAACCAAGAACTACCAGCACAGCCAGTTCCTCCCCTGCACCTCTGCAGCAGCTGAGAGAACTTCTAGGTTTTCACAAAGAGATGGAAAAGGATCACAGTCAGACTGTGTCATTTTCAGTTACTTGAGGGCTTTACAAATCAGAACTGCTCTGCTGCTACTCTCCCAAGTCAGGCTCCCTTCTCTTCAGCCACTTTCAGCATCTCCTTCCTACCAGTGGCAGTGCTTGTTGTGGCAGCTGTTGTTCCAGGAACTTTCAATCCAAAGCCCAGTGTCCCCAGGCTGGCTGTCCCCGTGGAAGTGGCACCAACTGTAAAGAGAAGACACCATTAACAGGTTGCATAAGGCATGAAATGCAGGGCCCCTTGGACAAGTTGTGCCCAGCCTGCTCCCCCCTCCCACTGCAGCAACAGCAGCTCCTGCAGCCACAGGGAGCAGCAGCCACCTGCTCCTTTAGTGCCCCAGGGACAAACCTGCCCAGAGAGACTCACGTGAGAGGCCCGTGGTGGTGGAGGAGGAGGAGGAGGCTGGGGCTGAAGAAGTGGCCACCGATGCAAACAACGAGGTCCCCGTGGAGCCCAGCACTGAGGTGGTGCTGGTGGTGGAGGCTGTGGTGGCAGCTGTGGATGTGACTGCAGAGACAAACAGCTCCATGTGTACAGGCAGAGCACACTGAGCTCCCACCCACCACACAACAACCCTGCTGGGAGGCTGACACAAACTGCCCAGCCACACCTGGTTCTTGGCAATGTCAGCATTTTAACCTCCTTTTCCTCCTATTCTCCCTCCACTCGCTGTCTTTCACAGTGTGCCCTCCAAGACTGCCTCCCTTCCACTGTGCTGCCCAAACAAGCACAGAACAGAATCTGGCATGTGGGACACAATCAGAAACACAGGACACAGTGTCCAGTGGCTCTAGGAGCTGCCACAGGTCACCCCTGCCAGGGCAAACTCACAGGAACAAACGCCTCTGGCTCCTTCCCACACTCCAGTGCATTTGTCTACTCCCAATAGTCAAATACTGCCAGGAGGATTTCCCAAAGCCTTGAGGAATTGTTTTCTAGAACAGCTTCCTACCTCCAAGCTTGGTTCCAAAGGACAGGGTGGGTGCCTGGCTGGTACTTGTGGTCAGCGATGCCGTGGTTGTGCTGGTGGCTGCTGTTGAAGGCAGTGCCCCAAAGGTTAGACCTGGAAGCAGGAGCCAAAGGAAAAGATGGATTTTCTTCCTCCAGGCTGAAGAGCAATTGCTCCCCACCACTGCAGACCCTGGACAAGCCTATCAGAACCAGCTCTGGCTCCAGCCCCTGGCTCCACTGTGCCCCAGCAGAAGCCAGAGGCTGCAGAGCTCCACTCCACCCTCAGATATCCCCATGCCAAAGGCTCCCAGCTGCCCCCCCAGGCTGCTCCCCCACCTGTGGGCTGCCCCCCGAGGCTGAAGGGCGCTGCTGACGGGGTGGCCGCTCCCAGGGTGGCCGTGCTGGTGGTGGCAGCAGCCGCAGGGGCCGTGCCAAAGGTCAGCCCCGCGGACGTTGCCTGTGGAGCCGCGGTGCCGATGCTGAAGCCGGCTGTTCCCGCCTGAGTCGTGGTGCCACTGGAGAAGGTGAAGCCTCCTGTCGTCCCAGACGGAGCCGTGCTGGTGCTGCTGGTGCCAGCAGAGCCAAAGGAAAAGCCGGATGGGGCTGCTGCCTGACTCGAGGGTGTGCTGGTTGCAGCAGGGGCACTAAAAGAAAAGCCCCCCGTGATTCCAGGAGCTGAAGTGACAGTGCTGGCTCCAAAGTTCACTTTTGGGGTGTTTGCCCTAGGGAAAAAAGAAAAGAAGCCAATCTGCTTGAGGCACATGTCCACTCACGTCCACAGCTTGTCTTCTCCCTAACCATTTGCTGACAGCAGAAACCTCCTTTCCAAGAGATGCACACCCGGCCAGGCCAGAGTTGTGTCCCAACTCTGACAACAGACTCCATCCAGCTGCTGTCACCTGCCATCCCTCCTCTTTCTACTGACTCTCCCTCCATTACCTCCAGCCAGCCACCCAGGCATCACAGGACATTTTATGGCAGCATACGTGAAACTGCTCCTTCTCACAGCTCACAATCAGCCTTTTTTGTTCTCTCTACACAAGGCTGGTTTTTTCCTGCTCGTCCCCATTTGAGCTCCCTTCCCACAGCTGCCATCTGGCACGCTTTGACAGCGGCAGCTCTGCAGAACCACTCCAGAACTCGCAGCCTCTCCTTAACGGCAAATCCCTGCCAAACTGCCGAGAAAACCTTCCGAGCACTCCAGATCCGGGTCAGACAGAACAAGACGTTTTATATTCGGCGGCGGAGCTTTAGCGTTTCTTTGTGCACGCGTCTCCAGCCCAGCTGCAGAGGGAAACGCGGAACATCTGCTTCCCAGCACGTGTAGGAGCTGCCCCATGAAAACACCAGCCAGGCCAGGTCCCAGGGCCCGCTGAGCCCTTGCCCAAGGCGGCGATCGCTGCAGGGCGCTGGGAAGTGCCGGCCCCCAGGGCCAAGGCTCGTTCCCTGCAGAATGGCCGGCGGAGCCCTGGCCCGGCACCGACAGCCCCCGCTCCCTCCCTCCCTCGCTCGCTCGCTCCGTCCCTCGCTCTCTGCCGCTGCCCGCGCCCCGCCCGGGCCCGGCTCTCACCCCAGCGGGAAGGCGGCGGCTGCCGGGGCCGCGGGGGCCGCGGCGGCCGAGCCGAAGCTGAAGCCGGAGGGCTGCACGGCTGCGCCCGGCCTGCTGAAGGAGAAGAGCCCGGCGGGCTGGCTGCCGCCCGCCGCCGGCGCCGCGCTGCCGAAGCTGAAGGCGGTGGAGGCGGCGGCGGCGGCGGGCGCGGAGAAGGAGAAGCCGCTGGTGGCCGCGGTGGTGGCGGCGGCTCTGGGCGCGCCCAGGCTGAAGGCGCCGCCGGGCGCGGCCGCCCCGAAGCTGAACTGGCTCATGGCGCGGCGGCGGCGGCGGCGGCGCGGGCCGAGCTCCGGCAGGCGCGGCGGCGGCTCCGCGACCGCGCGCGGCGCGATGGCGTCACCGCGCCCCGCCCGGGCCCGCGCCTTCCCGCCCTCGGCACCCATTGGTTAATGCGGCCGCCACTCGCAGCCTCTCGGCTACGATTGGCTGTTGGGGCGTGAGGGGCGGGGCCTGTTCGCGTTGCTGTGGGGACGGGGGACGCGGCCGCGGGGCCGGGGTGAGAGACAGGGGACATCGGGACAGGGGACACCGGGACAGGGGACAGCGGGACAGGGACACCGGGACAGGGGACACCGGGACAGGGACACCGGGACAGGGACACCGGGACAGGGAACACCGGGACAGGGACACCGGGACAGGGACACCGGGACTGGGGACACCGGGACAGGGACACCGGGACAGGGGACACCGGGACAGGGACACCGGGACAGGAGATACCGGGACAGGGACACCGGGACAGGGACACCGGGACAGGGGATACCGGGACAGGGGACACCGGGACAGGGGACACCGGGCCGGAGGAGCGGCGTTGGAGCCGCCCGACAGCGGGGACGCGGTGACGAGGATTTGTCACTGTGGGTCCCTTCTCCCCCAGCTGCGGCTGGAGCTGGGCCGCTCCGAAGGCCGGCGGGTGGGCAGAGGAGTTTAGGAAGAGTTCTGCCCGGTCGCTCGTAAGGCTCGAGCTGTGCTTGCTCCAAAAGGCAGCGGAGCAATCGGTCCATAGTCTGGGCACAGAGGGAAAAGGCTGGGTGTTATTCCCTCGGGATGACGGGGCCCGAGGGAGCAGCTCGAGCTCTCGCAGGGGAAGTTTAGGTTGGATATCTGGGAAGATTCTTCTCTCAGATGGTGGTCGGGCACTGGAACAGGGTGCCAGGGAAGTCACAGCCCCAAGGCTGACAGTGTAAAGAGCATTTGGACAACGCTCCCAGGCACATGGTGGGACTCGGGCTGTCCTGCACAGCGCCAGGAGTTGGACTCTCCGATCCTGATGAGTCCATCCCAGCTCAGCATATTCTTTGATTTTGTGTTCCATTTTCCATGTTTTGTCATCACACATACAGGAACTTGGCTAAACTTTTCCTTCCCAAACACACAGCAGGAAAATTGTGCTTTACAGGCTGTTCCAAGCACATTTGGTTCCTGCTTCATCTGTCACTTGTTTTTTTCCGTATAGGTGAGCAGTGGGTATGGATATGGACAGCGTGTTCTCAGGCTCTTCTCTGCAGAGCCTTGCCAAACTGCTCCGTGATGCTCCAGAAGAGGAAGATGATGATGATGATGATGATGTGGTGAGCCTTTCATAAGAGTTGCTGCTTTTTTTACATATTGTACCATAGCCTTATGCTGTTAATTAAGGAGAAGCAAATCTCTTTTTCTCCAGAGTGAGTAGAAACAGGATGAAAATCTGAGAAAGTCTTGGACTGACTGAAACAGCTCGAGGATACTTTCTGAGTAATAAGCTCTTGAGGGAGATAATGAGCAAGATGCCCCAGGAAAACAAGAAAACATTGTGAGCACAACATAGGAGAGAGGTTTAGTTTTTCAGCCTGAAGGAAATGAGAACATGGAGTTGAAAGAGCTTTATATACTTCAGCCTTCCCCCTACATTTCCCTGAACTCTGCTAGAGATGAAGGCAATTGCAGCCAGATATGAGGGGAAAAAATTGCTGCTCGACTTCTGATTAAGGACCAAAATATCCAGAGGCAACTGAGTGTATTAATTGTATATGCCAGGAATTGAAAACTGTAGAGATAATTGATCACTGAAGTACAGTAGGTATTTTGGTGGTTGTAAAATAGGGGAAGGTGAACAATCATTCTAAGGTGTATAATCTGAATGAATAATGAGAGAAATATCTAAATGTATTCTTTTATATCAATTCCTCTCAGCAGCAGATGAAAATCCCAGTGTTTGGAGAACATGCATTTTTTCTGCAACATGCAACACCTGCTTTTATCTAGGCCTGCCTGTGTGCTGGGAAGAAATATTCCCAGGAGTCCCAAAGGTGCCAACAATGTAGAAGGCCTCTGTGAAAGCTCAAAACTTTGCCAAGTTTCTCAGGATTTTGAAAAGATCATACTATGGGTAAAAAAACCAAAAAAACAGATAACAAAAATGGCAAATGCCTGACTGTTCCTCCAAATCAACAAAGAGCTGGCTAGCCCCAGTAGTGGCAATGCAAGTAATATTTGGGATAAAAGGTGTGCATATCCCTTGAAGTTTTCTTTCTGTGGGTTATAGATGTGGTCCTTCACACTCCAACTATCCTCCAGCTGTTTAATGCCTGCCTTTTAAACCCTGCATTATGGCTGTACATCTCTGCAGTAAACATCCTGATTTTAAAAATAATTTGTTTACATCTTATTAATAAAATGAATGACACTTCAGAGACAGAAATGGAAAATTGCCATGAGGGATGTCAATTAAGTCTGAGTAAATCTGGCTAAATTGAAATCTTTATTTTGATTTAATTTAATGCTCTGTGCATATGAGGCACTTTTATTGAACCGAGGAATCTTAATATATAGAGAAATTCCTCACATTGGCCTATTAGCACTAAATTGATTCATAATTAGAGGAAAATGTTGTTGCCTCATGATCTCTACTGTAAAAAGGAATCCAAATGCTGTGATGGGGCTTTCATGTAGCACCCTTGGTTTCCTGTAATATTTTCATGGCAAGCATGGAAATTCTGCCAAAATGCCATGGAAACCAAAACTCACAAAGCACATCTGTCTGTATTACTGGGCTTCTGTGAGTCCTGCTTAAACCCTGTGTGTCAAGGTCACTTTCTGCTTTGTGAGAGTGAAGAAAAGAGAATATTCAGTGGTTCAGTCATGAAACTGTTGGATAATGTTTTTTCAATTCTATCGGGGATTTGTTTGACCTTAGATAATGTGTTGTATTTACTGACATTATGGTTGTAACTGAGCTTGGCTCTATAAAAATTGATTTAAGATGTTCTTGCCTTTCTCTGCAGCCACGCTGTTCTGTTGGTTCCATGACTCCTGGGAGTGTTGGACCAGTAAAGAAAGAAACCACCAGTAAGGAGGAGTATTTTTGTGTTTTGGCATCCTCACGTCAGCAGACTGCAGCAGCTGTAGTAAGATACCACTGCAATAAAATAGTGGTCACTGACCTTTGAGATGGGCAAAGCATGACATTTCTCACAATCACACTGTAAAATTATTCCTTTCCTGAAAGCTTAACTCTTAAAACATGCAAAGAGAAGCAGAAAGGGTAATGCCAGAGCAGCCTCCAGTGGAGATGAGAACAGTTGAGTGCACAGCCAGGGGCTGCAGGGATCACAGCTGAGCAGCACAATCTCCATATAAGTACCCAGGAAAGACAGAAAGACAGTTTTGGTAAAGACTTGGCAAGGTTAATGTTAAGTTTTTTGGAGCTGATGCTGTCACATGATTGAGCAGTTTAGTTAAGAGCCCTAAGAAAGGCCAACAAGGGCCAGGGTGAGTTTTGCAGGAAAAGAACTGTGGCAAATATAATAGCTTATTTTTGCTCGGGATTCCAGCAATAACCAGATATTCTACTCTAAAAGTTTCAAGTTTCACATTTACCAGATTGCTAAAATAATATTTTTCCATGCAGGACAGACATAAACCATATTATTCTGCCAATAAACTTTCATATGTCTTAAGCACCTTGTCTGGACTGTGCCAAATGGGAAGAACTGGATTTCTATGTGAGGAGGTGGTCCTCTTGTGAATGACTCTGCTCATTGAAAATCTCATGTCAGTGGAAGATTAGTATTTCATCTCTCTACACTTTACTGATTTTGAAGTGCTAGATATTATATGCCAGAAAGGAGGATTTCCAGGAAATAAAGGTTGGGTAAAGGAGATTTAAGAAAGGAAAACATTCTCCACCTGTAAATCCTCATTCATAAGATAGTGAGGTGAAGAAGACTGTAATCATTAACTAGAATGCTTTTAATGCAAAGACTTTTCTAAAGCCTAGAAGTACTTTTCTAGGTTTTAGAAATGGCTTTTCTTCTTTATTTTTTTCATTCTTGAAAAATATTCTAAGCTTTCAGCAAGCCTTGAGGAACCGAGACATTTCAAAATGTGTCACTGTGATTTTTCTCCTCACTTACAGGTACTTTTCAAGTGAAATCTGAAAACAAGAAAACCATTTGGAATACAGAGGAGGTCCCAGAAGGATCTGAATTTGATGATACCTGGGACCCTAGAGAAAAGCCAGAGTAAGAGAGCTGAGACTGCCTGTGTGGGCTTTACATAGCATTAATGGAAATGAGAGTTAAACAGCATCTACAGCCAGCTGAAAGGCTTGTGTCGTGCAAGAAGAAAGGAAAGATATCAGTGTTGCATCTAAAGCAACATGAGAGGAGTGGTTTTAACCCCTGTCTTGAAATCTTCTGATCTCAGAACAGAAACATAGTGTTGGTTTTTCCCATCATAAGTTTATGTGCAGTGTCAGTTACTTGTATAAAGTGGGATTAGAAGGGGAAGTAGGTCAGAAAAACGATTTATTAACTTTAAAATATGCCATTTGTGTGAAATACCTGCTTTTTCCTGCTGCAACTGAGATGCATCCATTTCTCCATACTCATAAATTCATAAAGTACTCCAATGTATATTTGCATTTCAAAGATTTAAGCTCTTTAGAGACAAATAGTACTGCAGGAAGAAAAGCTGTGTGCAGGCAATTTTGAGCTCTTAAATCTTGTCATTCAATCTTAGTCTGTCAAAGCACAACTTATAACCAGAGCCTTTTCCCTTGCTCATAGAAAAACAGTAGCAAAAATATTCTTGAAATCAGGCATGTAAATTGTAGTTTGTAGAGGTCAGAAAGCCCTGAGGGACAGTCCATAAAAGCAGCTTTTGCATTTCCAATCAATGTTTCAATGCCATGTCCTGAAGTGTTAAATACTGCAGCAGATGGACTGTAGCCCATGAGGCTGCACATTGTGCACCAGAATCTTCACTTTTTCCTGCAGGTAAGTCAGGACATGAGGTTTTCAATTTCCCAATTAAACAAAGGACTGTAGCCCACCTGAACAGGGACTCAGCCTTTCTGAAAATGAGATTTTCAATTTCCCAGTTTAAACACAGGACTGAGACCCACCTGAACGGGGACTCAACCTTTCTGAAAATTATTTGATTTCACCCTCATGCACAATTGTCCTTGAAATGGCCACCTGTCAGGTACAGGACACACCCTCTCTCTATTGTGGGCACAAAGAAGATTTTCCCGTGCCATCCTTTGACCCTTCCCCTCTGCAGTGCTTCTCCAGCCTCAAGCAGTTGTGCCCCATGTTGCACAGATGAAAAGAGAGTACAAGTCTTTCTAATAGTTCATCAAATGAAGCAAAGAAAATGTCCTAAAAGGAAAACAGATGGCTACAGAGGTGCATCCAGAGCTATTAGACACATTTGTCATTGACTTAGGAATTATTACATATGCATATGCACACTGGAGATATGAAAGACTTTCTAATAGCTTAGACAAGTGATCCACCCCAGTAATTTTGCTGAACTTAGTAGGAGTAGCATATGTTATAAATACAAATTCAGTTTTCATTTCCTCGTTCATTAATTACCAAGAGCAAGGGAATACGTGATGCTACATTTTGTAGATGTGAAGGAGAAGAAAATAAATGTTGGCTGAATGCAAAACAACTACAATCTGGCTTAGAGCATTATGCTTAGGCTGCAAGAATATCCTAAAGGACAGAGCAGAGCACATTTAATAGACATCCCCCTTTTCAGATCCATTCCCCAGGGGTTTGTGGTGTTTGACTGGTTGATAAGCATTGTGTCCACTTAGGGAGCATTTCCTGCTCCTGCAAAGGCTGGTTAGGGAAACAGAGGCAGCATGGTGAATGCTTTGGGAGGTGGAGTGAATGATCTCCACCTGTCTTCCAGCTGTCTCGGTCATGGCTCTGAACAGAAACCCAGTGCAGATGGATTGGAGCCTCGAAGGGAGCCTGCAGAGGAGGAGAGACAGTGTGAGAAGGATTTTCAGTCCTCTGAGAATCACAGTCTCCTTTAGTCTCCTGCCCCTGCTCCAGTATTACGAGGCAATGACTTCTCTTTGGCAGGTATGAGATTTCATTCAAGCAGCATGTGGGAACAGAGGATGTCTTCTTTGGGATGACTGGGAAAGACCCCTCCACTGCCTGCTGTGAAGATATAGTGGTGAGCTGAGCCTGGAGCTCTCATCCCTCCTTTGTGCTCTTTCTCTGCCCTTTTCCATCTTCCCGGCTTTTTGAGGGACAGAATGTAAACACCAAGCTCTACTGCTGCCTTTGACCTCCTGTAGCATTTTCTTGTGATTCTCCACAAGAAGATTGTGGAGATTGCACACAAGAAGATTCCATTTGTAGATTTGCACTTGCTGACCTGAGGAACTCTTGTATCACCTCAAGGACCAAGTGTACTCAAGGGAATCTGTGCAAATGCATATGCCCCATATAAACTTATAGGGAATAAAATGTAGCTCTAAGATGAAATTTCATTTTGGACACAGTTTTGGTGAGGAGAGGGACTGGGAAGAAGATTTTTTTCTTCTTCCTATACTTTTTACAAGGTGTGTGGGCTAGCAGAATGCTACAATGATGACAGCTTTAAGGTTCCAGCTATCAGATCCTGCCTCATCATTATATAATCAAAGACCTCCCTGGTTTCTGAGCTCCAGGACAGGTAGAATTGCTGTGTTATCTGTCTAGCAGAAGCAAACTGTCCCTGCAATACACAAAGCCTGAGGATTTTGCTGGATGTTGAACACCTGTCAGGCACATTAGCAGCTCAGGATCTGGAAGAGAATAGGATATCAATACACATCACTAAGCTATTGAAAGCAGTCATTATCACTGTCGTATTTTCTCTGATACAAATTACCTACTCAAAACGTTGCTCTTTGATACTACTATTGAAATATTCATGAAAATGAGTTATTTTATGGCTTTTAGGGTAACATATGTAATCACAGCTTTACCTCTGCCCATCATTTCAGATTAAAATCAAGCTGCCGGAGACAAAGTACTCAGACATCACATTAGACATCCAGGACAAGGTTCTTGACCTTCGAACTCCCAAAAAGTAAGTGTAGCACAATTGATAGAAGTACAGTTAATATCCTGTTTGAAATGGGGCTTAGTCAAGCTTTTAACTGCAGTCTGCGTGGAAAGCAAAGCTAAAGATTGTACTATTAATTGCTCATGAAAAATAAATATTCATGAGCATAGTCCATTCATAGGTGTACAATCTGCTGGCTTTGAATCTGTGATATTGTCCAGTAAAAAGCTTTAGGACAGATTTTGGCTATTTAAAGAACAAGGCTTCAAGGGCTCAAAACATCTGGAAAAAATACTGCCCAAGGTCTTGAAGGACTTAGTCTAGTATTTCTAAGCACTAACTTGTACAAATGTATACGACTGAAGATGGTAAAAAAGTGCAGATGAATTTTCAGTAGCTGAAAGCCAAATTATGGACATATCCAAGCACAGATGCAGAGATGGAAATGTTACAAGGTTTCCTAAAGAGATTTCCTTTGATTTTTTTTTTTTTTTTTTAATAGGGCTATTTCAAGCCTACAAAGATAATCAACTGACTGATACACTCTTGGATTTCTCAGTCTTCCTCCATCTCTCCCTCAGTGTGCTATTCTCCTGCCTGAGATTTCCAGATAATTCCCATGTCTGTTTTGCTCAAAGTCCTCCTTCACAAAGACTGCTTTCATAAGAAACCTTAATCCTCCCTGGGCTGACTTGCTACACTGAATGGGATGTGGGAAAATCTATATGTGAATGGCCTTCTGCAGATAAATTCAAGGTGCAGGCTGTGGATTAAGGCCTAAATAAGTTCCCAGTAGACTAACTACAGAAAAAACATTTTTCTCTGTCAAAACCAGGCAGAGTCAGTTACGCTGTGCTTGGTTTTCACCCAAGGATGCAACAGGAGTGGAAGAAGGTTTGGGAATGTTAGTTTTGAAACTGGAAAATTGGGAGGAATAATTGTTCAGCTAATGACTTGCCGAACCTGTGGGCAGTAAAAGAAGTAGCTTAATGCAATGCTGCAGATGTAGGAAAACCTCAGCATCCTTTTCCTTTTGCAATTCTATCTTTTTGGTGACTCAGATCTGCCATTATATCCTCAGTACCCAGCTGTCTCTAGTCACAAGCATAGCAAATAAAAAGTTCACCATAAATCTGATGGTTGCTTGGGTACAGCTTGAACCAGTGCTGCTTTCACAAATATAAGTGCAAGTCTTCTCAGTATGGAGGAAACAATCAAGATGTCCAGTTCTACATACTGAAAAACTAATGTTCTCCCACGGATGAGTAGAAAAACTCAAAGCAACTGCTTCCAGCTCTGTAGTTCTGCGGCTGCTTCTAAGCCAGGCTACTTTTAAGTGATGGAAATTATTCAGGGCCAGTCTTGCTGTGTGTGAGGTATTGCAGGAGCCCCACAACCTGTGACAATAAGGAGATCTGTTGGAATTACATTCCCTGGCATACTGACTGAGGAATTGCAGGAGTAACTTGCAATGACATCTCAACTGCTCACCTGATCTGAGGCACTGACATTCTCTGTGTCCTCTTTTACAGGAAGCTGCTGCTGCACCTCCCCTACCCTGTGAACAGCAAGGAGGGTAGAGCTCGTTTTCTCTCTGAAGAGGAGATCTTGGAAGTCACCTTGAGAGTATCAAGGAAGTTTGATTTCATAAATTTTTCTGATGGATAGAGAGATGGATAGAGAAAGTTTGCAAAAACTAATGTTCTAGTTTGAAGTCTTTTGGAAACCCAGCTTGTTCTGAAATAGTAGATTTTTTTCCCTTGAACAGTCCAGGGCAATGTCTCTGGAGAAATGAGTCAGGAGGAACACAGTACCCACAGGTTCTAACAGCTGATGCTGTCTGACTCTTACACTGCCCTGGTTAACTTTGTGTTTTCTTCAGTCTGACACAGACCCTGTGAATCAGAAAGTGGAAGATTTCAGTTGTGTAAGCCAGAAAAAGCCTTTTGTGTGGCTGTGGCTGAGAAGTAGCACAGTGAGGCTCTGGACAATGAGTCTGGTGCTTTGGTACCATTTCAAGACTTGCAGTGTCCTTGCAATGTGCTAATGTCCTTGCTTGGTCTCCAGTGCTGGGACTGGGGCCAGTTCAGAATCTTCTCTTGCCTATTTCTTGGTGAGAAGATCAAAGTTCTTCTCTTCCTCCACATCTGAGGCTCTTTTATACTGGCAGAACAAGTTAACCAGTTGGATTGCTGAACATCTCAGCTCTTTTGAACAGTTTTTTGACAATTTGTGGTTCAGTGTTGTCTATTCATCTGCTGTCCCTCCACCTATTTTTCTGATCTTTCGTGATTAATAAAATAAGAGGTTCTAAGGAACAGTTCCAATTATCTTTGAGTCTGCCTTCTCTATATCATGTGAAAGTTGAGATAAGAGGAATTTTGCATAACAAAGCTTCTCTCAGAGGGCTGAAATGCTGCAAAATCTGTTCTTTGGCCTTCAGGTCCAATCTGGAGATACAGAGATGGGTAACTAAGGTGTTTCTTTCAGTAGCTGCTGGGCAAATATATTCATTTAACGTTGTTAGTCCTGCAGGAAATACTTGCTCAGTGATCAAAGGACAAGCAGGAGAGGACAAGCAGGCCCTGGCATGTTAATGGTACACTCAACCAAAAGCCTGAGTACTTTCAGAACAAAATGGCTTGAGTCCTGCATTCTTCTGGGGTGGAAATAGAAGGAAATAATTGACCAGCTAGGCTGCAGACAGCACCCATGCAGCTAAATTTGTGGCAGGCTGTAATGAGAAGATGGATACTCCATGATGGATTGCAGATGCTGACAGTGAGTTTCAAGGTGTGGTCACAGTACATTTGTAATATACTGTGTTATAACTCCAGGACAAATTAGGCTGATGTCTGGACATTTCAACCACTTCCCTGAAAAGTGAACCATTGCTTGGGTCAAAATAATCCTAATCAACTTCTGCTTTAGCCTTAATGCACTGGAAAGCAGATACTTCAGTTATGATTCATCACAAGCTATGAAATGTGCTGGTGACACTCAGGGGCTACTCCAATAGATATCTGCTTAAGTTTCCATAAATTAGATCTGAATGTCTCTTATTCCAAAGCTGTGGTTGAGCAGGACAATGTAGATGTATGAGAAAAGGCTGACATCATTCCTCCTGACTCAGTTTTTCCCTCCTGTGCTTGCCAAACAAGCTGTTTCTTGGGAAAAGGTTGTCTTTGTGGTCCCTAGACAATATGCTGCTTAATTTTCGCATTTCTTATACATGTTACAGGAAAAGTGTAAGGTATTTATATGCATGTGGAGGTAACATTTGTCCAAATTAATTCAGTATATCCACAACTCTTCTGAGCCCTATGACAGTGCTCTATCCACAAGGTTATATTGCCTTTTTAATTGGCAGTAGTAATTTACTAAGCCTAAATCATCAAGTTTTGCTTAATTTAATGCCAGTGTTTGATACTGAAAACAGTGATGAGTCTGGCTCATTGTGCCTCTCCCCAGTGTTTTAGTTTCCTCTGGAAATGAGCATATGCCACACTGGTATCCGTATCATAATTTATCTCCAAATATTTTTTAACCTGAGGGCATTTTATCAGCATTCAGGAGACAAAAATCTGAGGTAAGTATGTTCTGTACAAAAGCCAGCTGCAGAATAGGAAAGGGAAGTACAAATTTCTATTGCTTAAGGGGGAGGCTGCAATGTGATTTCTTGCAGCTGCTGGCCGCTCACTCTGTGCATCCACCTCCAGGCTCCTGTAGGTCATCAGTCAGGGGGACCTGGCAGGTTGGTGACACTGGATTGGAAAAGGTTGATATCCTGGCCAGGGGGAGGCTGAAATCACAGAGTGGGGATAGAAGAACACAGGGAATAAACTCATAAGCAACCAGGCTTTGTGTGTTCCACTCAGGAGAAGCTCTACTGCCCTTTCCACTAAAGTGGGGACACTGCTTTGGGGGTGGGCAGTTTGCTGGGCTGGTCGGATTCACTGCCTGAAAGCACCATCATCACCTGGAGAGCCTCTCACATTCTCACTTTCTTCCTATCAGGGATATAGAGGCTGCCCTAGGAAAAATTTTGAGGTTTGGGGTTTGGATTTTTTCCGTATATCCTCCCAAAAGGAAGCTGGTTGAAATGACTCGTGGGTTGTCAAAATTCCCAGGGATCTGGAGCCTACTGCCAGCTACAAGAGCTGGCTTTTTTGCACGGGCTTGAGGGCAGCTTTGCACTGCCAGAAATCCTCCAGGAGATGAACCCCCTTTGCTTCTGAACATCAGTGCTGCTGCCGAAGTGCCACTCCAGCACCTGCAAGCATCTTAATTAATCAAAATTATAAGCCCAGTTAAACAACCCAGCCATTAAGCCCCAGCCATTAAGCATCATCAAGCTTTATTTGGTTCCCATAAGAAGCAGCTTGATTAAATGTATTGCAGTTAAGTAGAGGGTACTGGAGATATGGAACTGAGATAGAGGCTTGTTTGCAGTAGTATCCCAATAAACTGCAGGTTCTCATCTCACCTTGTCACACATTCTGTCCTCCAGCTGTGGTTGCAGAACCACCATCCCCATTTTGACTTGTTCCTGCCTTCTCTCAGAACTAGGGTGGTGTGCTAAAATACACAGCCCAGCTCACTCTCTGAATTTCACCTCTCTTCATATTCCCCTTTGTCCACTTACTGTCCTGGGGCCAAGATACTTGCCTTATTCTATAGCTTGAGGAAGAGAAAACCCAGGTGAGTTGCTCCTATAAACATCTGAGACAGTGCAAGAATTTAAATTATTCCCTTAAACCTGTAGGCTCTCATTCTCATCTTCCTCCAGGTCTGCTGTTGATATCATAATACACTCCTTCTATTTGTCTTAAAAGACTACTTCATTTTTCTGCTGCTCAGTTTAAAGTCTGTATCCAAACTTTGTGTACTTCTTGCACTGTGTGAAACACTGCTTTATCAGTATATCCTTCCCTCCAGACAAAGTTTATCTAAAATGACTAAGCTGTACCTACGTGTACAGACAGATCTGTCTCCCCCATGCTGGAGCAGCTCCTTTTCAACCTGCTGGTGTTGGTGTAGACTTTTACCCTCTGTCTGCAGCACCTGCAGCAACAATTCCTCCTTGTTCTCTGGGATCCTCTTCAGGAGCTGCTGCCACAGACAGTCATTGTTGTCTGCCCGTGGTCCTGGCTCCAGGGAAGGTGCCTGGAATATGCTGGGGGCTGGTTTATTTTTTTCCTGTGATCTTCACTAACAGGAGGTGATTTGTCTCTTGGTGTCTCTCTTTGTGTCTCTCTTCATTCTGTTTTCTCCTTCAGGCAGAATTCACTTTCAGATTGTGATGAATTCATCAGAGGATGGTGAACAGCATCCCTGTTTTTCCCTTTCCCTCACAATTGTTTGTTCTGTGCTCTTTTCAGGGGACTCTGATGTCTCCTTTCCTAAGTGCTTTATCTCCCTGGATTGTTGTCACATTAGGACATTTCTCACCAGAGCCTCCTGGCAGGTTGCAGTTGACATATCTGACCCTTGTTGGATGTGCCTAAGGTGGGTGAAGTGTGAGATTCATTTTCCCTCACTCAGATCAATGCTGGCTGAAGAGCTCTGTCCTTCCTTGATGTGTGTCCTGTCTGTGAGGATGGGAAGGGGACACAAGCACGAGCACCACGGACAGAGCCTGGACCACAGCACAAAAGCAGCAGATGCTGCAGGCTGTGTGAGGAGTGCTGAGAGAATTGAGAGGCCTCGTGAGGCCTTGCTTCAAATGTAGCCAGTACCACACGTGGAATCTGGTTATGAAGAAATTAACCAAGTCAGAAAAAGCCAGAATCATTCAGAATTTCAGCCTTCCCCAAGGCCTGAAAAGTTTCTCTCTGCTTCCTGATGTGCGTCCCCACATCCCAGATGAATACTTAAAGAAGTTTCTGAAATCCACTCCAGGGCAACAGTGACACAGGCAACACAGGAATGCCTTTGGTTTTGGAGTACTTCTCTCGATCCGTATGAATCTTTGATCATTTGGGACTTTCTCATCTCAAGGCCTCCCTTTCATCTTTTTTCTCTGCCTTAACACACTCATTTCTGAAGAGAAGATCATAGGAAGTTGCCAGAACGATAGCAGATACTGTCCACCTACAGTCCTTAGAGACCATCTCTCTGTAATTGGGTGTCTCCTTTGTGGCTCCCAGCAGCCTGGAAATTCACTTCTGATGCTGATCAATATTTTCTTTAACCATGCCATTTTAACTTGATGGTATCACAACCCAGCAAACACTGCCAAGAGTGCTGTGTGGTATTTACTGAAGCAATTCTCTGATTCTATTTGGCAACCTGTCTCCTGCAGCTGCCGAGCAGAGAGGAAAAGAGCCACACACCCCTTCTGGAAAACTCTTGTCATGTTGGACAGCTGTGAAAAAAAGGAACAGGATAGGAATGGAGATGAACATAGCTGATTTTGTTAAGTCATCAGGTGATGTGGGCAAGGCAGACATTTGCCAAACAGTGGTAGATTAGAAACTGTAGAAATGTAAACACCAATACTTGAGTTTAATGACATGGTGAGCTCTGGGTGGGTTCCACCCCTCACAGGGGCCCAGGTAATGAGAGTTTATATCACCCCTGGGGGCTTCTGTGACTGGGAACTCTGGTGATGGGATCTCCTGACCCAGATTCCTGTAGTTATATCCCAAGCTGCTCTTGGGGGGCACTGTGGCAAACTGGCAAGTTTATAGAGGGGAATGAGGGAGTGACTTCACCTGGGAGACTCAGCTACACCTTCTCTCACCTGAGCTGAGCCCAAGGGAGCCAGAGGGTTCCATCCAGGGAGAGTTAAGTGGCAAGGAGCAGCTCTGTGAGAAACTAGGTGAGCAGGGGCTGTGTTTAAGGCAAACTAAATGGTGGGTGTGGAGTGAGACTCTGGAAGTGAGGGAGTGATGTGAACTGCGCAAAAGCGGGAGAAGAAAGACATTATCAAAGTTTCTTCAAAACCACTGTGTTGAAAGGGAAGTTCAGAGCAGACAGCCACCCTGAGCTTAGGGCTGATGAGATACCTTTTTTAGAATGTCACCAGTACTGAAAATCCTGTGCTGAAAGAAGCTGTGGGAAGGGGACTGTGCCTGGAATAGCTATGAGGTTCCCAAGAGGGCCGGAGCGCTTGGGTCATGGAGATTTATTGGGCTGGGAACCTTGTCTCACTTTGGGGGTCAGACTAAGCTGGCCCATTGCAATTACTTTTATCAACAGCAGATGAAAGGGGAATTGGTGTTGGGAGTTCGTGAACCCTCTCAAATGCTCCCAACAGCCCGAGTCTCTGTGTTGTCCTTGCAGCACCTATTTCTGGGTAAGCAGAGTCAGTGTGTGCAGTGCCTGGGTGACAGATTGCTGTGCCCTGACCTGGAACAGGGGATGTCACATCTAGTTTTAGGCCTACATGCATATGCATGCTTGCCTCCATCCTTTTCCCTATTTAGAGCAGTTTGTGTTTATTAAAAAAAACAAAACAAAAAAACAAAACAACCCTAAAAAACAAAAAAAAAGCCCACCCACAAAAATAAATACCACAGTCTTTTGCTCTAAATCAAATCTAAATTATCAGTAGGTAAATAGATAAATGAGGGCATTAGAATTGTTCTTATTCTGGAGCCAGGTGCTATCTTCAGACCAGGGGTAGGGCATCCCTTGGATGAAGAGAAAAGTTTCACAAAGATTCTGCAAGGTTGTCTTGAACCAGTGCTTGGAAAAGAGAGCTGAAGGTGATTAACTGCTTGCTGTGATACAGATGCTGAATGAAGAGAATGGCTGAAATAATAGAAAACTCCATTTCTGCTCTCTTGCATCACGAGTTCCCAAGTTCATGCTCAGTGAGTTTATTTAAATTGGACCACTGCTTCTATTTGGAACTAATATTTTTGTTTTCTCGAATAAAATGTGTTTTCCAATGTTATTGCCCCTCCCCAAACCACAGCCAAGCAGCATCTCAGCCTACTTTCTTAAATCAAGAGAATTGTTTATGTCCTTGGGAGCTGGCATAATAACATCTGAAGGAAGCCATGAGACACAACAGGAATTCATTTGTAAGTTAATGAATGCTGTGCAGTGCAGCATAAGGATGATCAGGGCAGGTCTTGGGCAGCATTTGTCAAGCTAAATTCCTTTCTGTTGAAATTGCTCTCCTCGGAAGAATCATGGACCAGCTTAAAAACTGCTTCTGTACAAATTTGTTATACAGATTTCCTTGCTATAAAGATATGTGATAGAACAGGGTACAGGACAGAAATGGGAGAAAGGTGATATGGATCAAAAAAGAAAGAAAATTGCTTAAATGCCCTAGCAGAGAGGGGGGGGGAAAGTACCACTTGGGTAGTGTGGCAAATTTTCCATGGAATTTGTCTCTTGGAACAGAATGTTTTGGTACTCACTGAAGGGGACTGAACTGGAGATAGGGTGGATGCCAAACACGTGATAAAACCCAAGCACACAGAGCCTGAGCCCATCTGAAGAAACCCTGAAAGAGCTGGGAATGAGTTTGTGTACAAGAACCTAACCAGAAGACGAGCTGCTGTAGCAAGCAAGGTCAACCCTCCCCCTTGATTTGGGATTGCTCTTGTGGTGGGAAAATGAGGTCCTACAGTAAATATGGATTTGAATGCTAAAGCTCTGCCTCAGTGCAGAGAGCAGGTGGACAGAGCAGGCCAGTGGTGGAATATCACAGCATCTCTGGGGCTATGAGTCAGACCAGACTCATCACCATCATGCAGCTTTCCCGTCACAAGGACGTGTTTGTCCCCTCTCGGACTTGCACTGCCCTCAAGGAAAAGCAGCCACAGCTCAGTTCTGTGCCTTGCTCTGCCACAGATCTGCAGCAGGATTCTGTGCCCAAAAGAACAGACCTGCTTCTGTTTCTTCTTGCTGCAAAGCCAAGAGGCAGTGTGGCAATGGAGATGCCCATGGCCAAGTGCCCTCCTGAGGCACGGGCTGGAAGAGAAGCTGGGGGTATCACCAGACCTCTCCCACATGGAGATGGTTCTGTGCTTTTCCTGCCTGGAAAGAGTGAAAGAGAGCCAATTTTGCATGTGTGAACAGCCTGTCTCAAATGAGAGCAAGGAGCTGAGTTACCCAAGCCTGTTTTCTATGGATGTGTCCTGCAGTGCACACAGGAGGGTCTAACGTGGCCCTCAGCGATCAGAGCTCTGCTGCAGAGCAGGATGTGCCTGTCATCCACATGGACCGAGATGCCTGAATCAGCACATTCATTTCCCCAACAGTGGGAGCATCAGTAGGTTTATTTTCCATCTAGATGCCTGTTGACATGCATGGTGTAAACCCATCATTCCAGCTAACACTGACAGAGGCGGAGAGGTCTCATAGTAATTAACCACCAAGCTCAGATGTTGCTGAGAGTGGGAGGGCAGAGGAGCTGCAAACAGCATACTAGCATCAGCTGCCTCTTTCTTACAAAAATAAAATCTGCCAAACAAGTTTAAATTGCTTAGAAAGCTCTGGGAGTTGGAAATTTTAAATAAAAAGTAAGAATAAAAAAAGAAAGAAACCCTGTAATTGCTCTGGGGAAGGAAGGGAGAGGCAGATCTGTGGTACTGTTAACAGAGCTGCCAAGAGCCCAGCTCAGAGTAGCTAGAGGAGATAGACATCGCACTTGCAGTGATTTCTCAGACTGGAAGGGGTTAACCAAGCTGTTAACTTTTCCATTCCCAGCACCTCAGGCTAGAAGATAAAGTTGAGTTCCCAGGAAAGACCCCATCTCCAAATATTGGCAAGCTGTGAGCTACAGCCGGTGTTTGGCTGAGACTAATCCTTGAATTATGAAATGCCTGTGTTCCCCAAGGCTGATCATCAGCCTGAGCCTCAAAGATCCACTCGCAGCACCTGGAGCCCCTGTACTCACAGGTAAGTGGAGGCAGTGGCTTTTCCATTTGCTGCAATGCTGCTTCTGTTTTTTAGGGGAAGAGTTGGTGGATAGTGGAGCAGACACTTTGGGCACTCCTCAGAACTGGGCTGAGGAGTGGGGGTGTCATTTACCTGACCCAGAGCCCCCTCCCTGCTCTCTGTTCTGTGGAGTCTCAGCATGCAGCTACACCCGGCACAAGTGAGGCAGCCCAAAATCGCCGCTTTATTTTGCTGTCTCTGCGTTATCTCACTGAGATCTCGTCTGCTGCCTCCTGGCCTGACGCTCAGCAGGTTGGTTCGGGTTGCCAAGGGAAGCAGACATTCCTCCCCAGGTCCCAGCTCACCACTTGCTGCTGCTGTCTGAACTCGATTAAGATAAGGGGCTCTGTGGGCAGGGACACGGCTGCCCTCTTGCTGATGCAAAGCCAAGCGGGCTGGGAGCTTTCAATAAAAAGTAATTAATGGTAAAGCAGACTCCTGCAATCCTGCCGTCTCTTCTATTTCTGTTACTTGGGCTTTTAAAGGCAACGGGATCACAGTGGTTTGACTTCTTTCTCTAGCCAAAAAAAGGAAGCACACTTAATCTGGTGACCTCACATCCATCTTCTGCCCTTTATTAGCACCATCTGTCTCCTTCTGCCTGCTGAAAGGCGACTGTGCCTATCCCCATGGCTGGGACAATACAAATATTGCTCAATTCCAGCAGTGCTCCAAATGCAATTACTCAATTGCAGTGTTAATTGAATTATTTGAATTTAATTATTCCATTAGGACTTTTGTCAGTACAGTCTAAGCTGCTTGCTTTCTCTCTGGGCTAGCATCACAAAGCAGCATCTGGCCACACAGGGCAGGACTGGTTTTACTCTCTCAGACCTAGTTAGGCTGAGGAAAGTCTGGCACTGCTCAGAAATGCTGCTCTTAAGTTCAAGGAGAGGTGTCAAGGCTGCAGGACCTTCTTCCCTCCAATCAAAGTACAATACTTGTAAGCAGAGAACAGGGACTGTTTATACAGAAATAACTTTGTGCGAAGAGTTAGTGATAAAAATACTTGTGAGGGTTTTGTAAGTCAAGGAATCAGTCCTAAAAGACACTTGGCAGAAATCAGAAGGAGCAGTTGTACAACATGAGCCTGTAATAGGGACAACATATAGTCAGTGAGACAATTGCTAAGGGCTGCTCACAGTCCACACAGAGGGGCTGAAATGGGGCTGCAGTGTGAAGTTCTCCAGTTTCTGTGGTAAATTCACCTGGGCAAACAGAAAAACTATTTGGAGTTTATTTCTGATTCCTATCCCAATATCCTGCCACTATCACCAAATCACAGAATTGTTAGGGTGGGAAAGGACCTCTGGAGATCATCTAATCCAACCCATCATTGGGTTTTCCTCACTCTTAACATCATCCTGAGCCCTGACTCGTGGTGTACGCTATCATTAAAAAAGGTACTCAAATTTTTCCCTCCCTTCAGCCACAGGAGCTGCCCTGGCTGATGCAGCATCAGTTTAGAGCTGCGACAGGAGCACTGGAAATAGCCCTGCCTATCTCAGAAGGAGCTTTTCACCCACAGCTCTTCTCCTGCGAGCAGAGCTCAGGCTGTAGTGCCTCTGCTCTGCAGCAGCCCAGAGCTCTGACTGCCACAGCCAGCCCTGAGCTTTGCACCTGATGTGTGTGTGCTGTGCTTTGGAAATTCTTCACTTGCCTGAAAGCTGCTGCCCTTGCAGCTCTGGGAGCAGAAGTTCCTGAGATTTGCAGGTGCAGGTATCACCCTCCCAAGAGACAGCAGCGTGCAAGGCGAGGATCTCCGAGGTGGGGACATCTCTGGGGTCCTGGGGCTTCTTGGGGCCGTGTATCAGCTGGTCCTTTTCTTGATGGGAGCCCCTATGGAACTCTGTGGGGTTGAACTTTGCTGGGACAGTGTTTCCTCAATCCCTGGTGACTGGTGATCCCAGGGAATCCATCCTTTAGGCTCTTTGCCCCACCACACCCCTCCCTCACACTCCCCTGTCCTGCATGGTTTTATTGACCCAGTGGGGCACCAGAGAGGCAGTAGAGGTCAGAATCAGGGTGTGAAATGGCAATTTTGTGGTAGCCTCAGGCAAAATGCTCTGCCCCTGCAACCAGAAGTATCAAGGGATCATGATTAATCACAGATATAAGGGGATTAGGTGGTACATACAGTTGGGCCTTGAATATTTTTCTGCAAACATGGACTTTACCTGCCATGTGCCTCATTACAGAGACATTGGAAGTTTGATCCTGGCTGATGTGGTGGAGTTTGAAGGTGGCAGGACCTGTTGTGGCTGTCATTTCTCAGTCCCACCTTGCAAACATCTCTCCCCTTCTGAAGGAGAGGTGATTTTCTTTACAGGGTGTCAGATCTCACCCAGCTTTGGTGAACACTGCCTCCATCAGTGGAGCCTCCATCAGTCCTCATCTCACCTCCTCCTGGTGAGCCATGTGAGGCTGGAATACTTGGCATGGATGTACCAGGAGTCCTGCCCTCCTGATGGATGCCTGATTCATGACTCTGAATTTACCCTCAAAAGACTTGAGAGGTTATGCCAAGAGAAAAGGATGAGCCTCTCTGGGGCAGAGTGGTGGCTAATCATCATCCTACAGAATAATGGCAGAGAAATGTGAAAATAGCTCCTAAAAAGCCTCAGAGGCTGAGTGATCCTCAGGGCTGCTCCCAATGTCCCACAATGAGCCACATCTCGCTGGTGCAGCTGCAGAGCTCTGTTTGCTGCTCAGGGCGCGTTCAGCCCATTGTGTGGCACTGGTGATTTGAATTTCCCAAGTTCTTTGCTGTGTTAATTCCTACATTCTCCAGTAAAACACCCGGGGCTCTGCCAGTCCTTTCCTCTCCATGCCCATGTGTGCCGTTGTGCATCTCCAACTGCAGCACCATGCCAGTCTGAGAGACGACACCTCATCAGCGTTATCATCAAAGCCCTGCATTTCCCAACTGAGCAAGGAACTGGATTCCCATGCCTGCGGTATCTCAGCGTCTCTCCCCTCTGTACCTGCCCTGTTTCCCTGTCTGCTCTCTGGGATGTCTCTTTATTTCACTTCTGGCAGATCTTTGAAGCTCAGTTTTGCAAAGTTGCTTCAGTGCCAGCAGAGGTACCAAGGCACTGACTGGGGCTTTTCACAGGCGCCCACTGCAGCCTCCTGCTGAGGCTTCCTGGCTATTCCTGTGCCAAAATGGAGAAGATGTACGGGAAAAACAGTAGCCTGGCACTAAGAAGCCTTCATCCATTACCCTGCTCTGCCCCAGGCTCTGGGGGGAATCCTGAGAGGCTCCTGTTTGAAGCAGGAGGGAGCTGGGGGGGCTCTGAGCATCAGCAGGGCCAGTGCAGCAGCAGCCCTGCCTGGGACAGGGGGATGTGCATGTGCAGGAGCCACCCCCTGTCCCCTGCCAGCTCTGCTACCCCTGCTGGGGTGGGTTTGCCATAAATCCATCCCTGTTTATGTCACAGGCAGCCAGAGCCAAGCCCGGGGGGCATTGGAAAGCAGCCTCTGGATTTGTAATTTTGTTCTTTTGACTCTAACACCTCATTTAATATTTCACAGCCCCGGTAATGCATTCCTGTGCCAGAGACAAAGGCTGGCTGGAGGTTCAGCCACTGACATTTACATTATTAGGTTAGGGCTCCAGAGCTTGTGCTCAGTGAGGTGAGCAGGATTCTTCCTGTGCTCCTAGCTGGAAATACGGGGTTGGCAAAAACCTTCTGGCACTTGACTTTTAGTGCTGATCCAGTTGATGGTTATGGATTGTGGATAAGAATCGGGATTTTGCTTTTGGAAACTTTGTCCCAAGTTTTCTTTGAATCCGAAGTCTGGACTAGGGTGAAGCCATCAAGAAGAGTGTTGGGCCCACACAACCCCGAGTCAGAAGCTGTTTCCAGTTCTCCTGTTCTGAAGAGCTTCCAGACCCTCCAAATACACAGGTTTAAATAATTGCCCTTCAGTCTGGAAATATTGGCTCTTCTCTTGTATCAAATAACACCTAATGTCATTGTTGCTGAAGGCAACTAGGATGAAATTGCCTGCCTTATTTTTCCCAGTGTGTTGGCTTTATGCATTTGGCAGCATTTGGAGTCAAATCAATCTTGCTTTCCTTTCCTGGACAGGTACTTAGTTTTGCTGATGTCAGGGTACAGCTTTAGTGCAGAGAAGGGAGAGGAGGCAAACCATGGCTCAGGACACAGGGGATTGAGTTGCAAAGTCCCACAGGCTCAAGGAAGCTTGAGGTTAGTGCATTAAATCATAGAATGGTTTGGGTTGGAAGGGATCTTAAAGACAACCTCACTCCACCCCCCTGCCATGGGCAGAGACACCTTCCCCTGTCCCAGGTTGCTCCAAGCTCCATCCAATCTGGCCTTGAACATCCAGGGATGGGGCAGCCACAGGTCCTCTGGGCACCCTGTGCCAGGGCCTCACCCTCATTGTAAACCACTTTTTCCTTATGTCCAATCTAAACCTGCCCTCTATCAGTTTAAAGCCATTCCTCCTTTCCTATCACTCAGTGCACTTGTTAAAGTCTCTCTCCAGCTCTCTTGGAGCTCCTTTAGATACTGGAAGGCTATTCTCCAGACTGAAGAGATTGTCCAGGCTGAACAATCCTCATTTTCTCAGCCTGCCTCTACAGAACAGGTGCTACAACCTGAGTTTCCCTGGGCCAGTGCTGCTACCTTTGTAGAAAAGGGCTGGCAGAGGTCTGGAGAGCTCAGTTTTATGAGTGCTGATGTCCCACATGCTTGGGGATTGTACCTGCTGCAACTCGGGTGTTCCTTGGCCTGCACCAGAAGCAAAGCTGCCTTTCAAATAAAGGCCATTGGATGTTCTGGAGAGGAGTTTCAAGGGACAGCCCTCCTCACTCAAGTACCTCAGGACCTGTGTGGACTCCTGACCAGTGGACAGGGTGGCAAATCAGCTTTCAGAGGAGCTCAGGTGGACATGCTCTACTTGTGTCAGGCCTTGGGACCCTGGCAGGGGAACACGTGGACAGCAGGGCCTGAGCTGTGGGTGCCTAACTGGCTCACAGAGCCAGACCCCACCCCTTCCCTTCCCGCACCCTCCCGCACCTTCCCGCACCTTCCCGCACCTTCCCTTCCCTTACCTTCCCTTCCCGCACCTTCCCGCACCTTCCCTTCCCGCACCTTCCCGCACCTTCCCGCACCTTCCCGCACCTTCCTTTCCCTCCATCACTGTCGGTTCCTTTCATGCTCTTCAAGAGGCCTCCTGCGGCCTTAAATCTCTTTTTTCACCTCATTCCAATACTGCAGCCCACTCCAGGCCCTGGTAAGGCTGAGCATGGTTCAGATCACAGCTGTCCCTCTCTGTCCAGGGGCTGGGGATCACCCTCCCCACGGGGGTGCCAATGGGCAGGCTGGTGTCCTGCTGGTGTCCTGCTGGTGCCCTGCTGGTGCCCTGCTGGTGTCCTGCTGGTGTCCTGCTGGTGCCCTGCTGGTGTCCTGCTGGTGTCCTGCTGGTGCCCTGCTGGTGTCCTGCTGGTGTCCTGCTGGTGCCCTGCTGGTGCCTGCCAGGGTGCTTGAGATGGCCAAGGATGAGCTCCCTGGCACGCAGATCTTTAGGAGGCCACTGTGTTGTTCAGCTGGTGCTGGTGTTAGCCTTTTGCTTTATTAAACTGCCTTCATCTTGACCCATGAGTGGTTTTTTAATCTGATTTTCTCCTCCCACCCCCATCCCATTCCCCCCCCTGCTGAGGAGGGGAGGGATAGAGCAGCTGGGTGGGCACCTGGCATCCAACCAAGGTCAGCTCACCACAGGAGTGCAATCTTCATTCCCTGCATTATTTGTGCTGTGACTGCTTTGGGCTACAGTTACCTTTAATTACTGGCTCTGCTGAGGCTGGTTGAGTCGTTTCCAGTGAATGGTTTGGAGGTCCTTGCTCCCAAGCAATGAAACCACTTACCATCACTTATCTTTTAATCAGAGTTTATATTTAGCTGGTGCCTTCCATTGAGGCTGCTTCTCCACACCTGCACAGAGAAAAGCCCTGCAATCCTGCTGCTCACAGGAAGATTGGAATGCTCTCCCCAGCCCCACTGCTGCAGCTGAGTTGGGATGTGATACCCAGGAGGACATCAGGCCCCATACTGCTCGCCTCGATGCTGAGCTCAGTTTTGGCAATTCCTTCACTTTGTCCATCATTATAAAGTGAAAAAGTCTCATTAAAGCTCACACAGCCACCACACAGAGGAGAAACCAGCTGAGAGTCCCCTGACTGTGTGAGGAACTCTGCTTCTCTTCCATGGGGGTGGAAGCAGAGCTCAGGGAGGGGACAAAGTGTCTGCTCTGGATCCCAAAGGGCTCGAGACTTCCGAACATGAGTGCCATAAACCAGTAGATGGGATGGTTTATCCTGAAATAACTTGGGTCTAATGCAAGCTGAAGGGAACTGGGAGCAGCCTCAGCATTCCCCAGCCTGTTGTTTCCCTTCACACGCAGCTCCAGGAAAAGGAACTGCTGCAAGAAGTTCCTTCAGCCAGCACTGGCTCCACCAGCAAGAGCTGTGCTCTCAGCAGCACTGCAGAAACTGGGGCAGTGGGCAGGGAAATTGTCCTTCCCACTCATCCCACCCCACTGGTCACAGCTTTGGGACAAAGCTGGGGGGACTGAAGGACACAAGATGCAGAACCATCGGATCCTTTGGATGCAGAGTGACCCTCATCCAGCGGCCAGGATGCCTTCCCCACTGCCCAGCCCAGCTGTGTGGTGTTTCCTTGGAGCTGGGGGAGACTGAAGCCCTGTCCCCCCGTTTCCCAGGCGGGAGGAGTGTTTGGGGCTGTGGCTGTGTGCTCAGAGGATGCTCTGCCCAGCGCCACGAGCCGTGCTGGCTGCCTGACCCTGCTCCACGCAGGACGAGATGCCAAGGAGAGGGCAAAGAGCCCCCATCCAATTATTGTGCTATATTTGTACATGAGAGAAGGGGAGTGAGCAAGAGCCATACTGCTGCTGGGAACTTGATCACTTTAGGTGAACTGAGAGACAGGGCACTCCAATTAAGGCTTTTTTCCCCTTTTTGCGCACAATTCCTCCCTTTTCTTCTGCCTGCCTGGGAGGCTGGACTACCTGCAGTGCTTCCCGTGGCAGGAGGTGGCTGTGAGAGAGTCGGGCTGTTCATCCCTGGGAGGAAGAGGAGGGTGCAGGGACAGTCAGGCAGCATCAGGGGACAGGCTGTCCCACCAAGGGGTTTATGATAATGCCCTCCTGGCACTGGAGATTAAATGAAATGCACCATCCTCTTGACGGTGTTTCAAAATGCCATTAAGGGATCAGAGCATGCTCCAGCCTGGGTGCTGGCAGCAGGCAGGGGAGTGAAATAATTGATTTGCTTCTCCCTGTGATCCAAAAGGGTTTCGATGTCAGGCCATCCATTGTGGTGGCTGGAATGCTAACACAATCTGTCGGAGCTGCAGCCCCGCGAATGGGTGACTGTACTAATGGCTAATCCGGGGTGATGGATGGGCTGGGGGAGATGCTGCTGCTGAGTAAGGAGGAGGCAGCAAGAGGAGAGTGAGGCAGCAACAGGCTGGGACTCAGCAGGCACTTTCCCAGCCAGTGTGGGAGCTGGAAAGGAGAGGCAGTGAGCAGGCAGTGAGCAGGCAGCTTGCACAAGTATCCACGTCCTGCGCCCTCTGCTCAGGGTGGTCACACAAGGGGTAACATCTGAATTTAGCCACTTGATTTTGGCTAAGTCTGGACTAGAGTAACAAAGAGATGGCAAACTCTCTCTCTCTGTCCTCTCTGCAGTCCTTTTTAAAACGCAGATATATTTCTTTATTTTGAATTAAAAGCGCTCTGGGGTTGCCAGCACCTTCAGGCAAATGAAAAAGCTGAATGCAAAAGAGAGCACAGTAAGAAATAATAAGATTAGCGATCCCAGGGAGGGCAGTTGTGCTAATTAGCAGCAGACAGGGGCTGATGTGTTCCCCAGCACACCAGCCCAAAGTTCCTGTGGATCTGCTGACTGGTCCTGCCTCCCCAGGCAGAAGCACATCTCTGTTTTGGGAGCATCGCTCCTGGCTCATGCTGGGCTGAGTAGGAAGAGAGGTGGTGGTTGTGGTCCCCCTGCCCTACTTCAAAGCCTTGAAGGGGATGTCCACTGGGGAAGGTTTGACTGCATCCCACCCCCAAACCATGGCTTGTGCTTGAGGATTCAGTTTGTGGCCAAGCTGGTGGCTCACAGGAGGAAGACTGGGGCTTGTCAGATCCCTGGTTCCATCTGCATAAAAGGGACCAGACCTTTCCTCCCAAAAAACAGCTTCCACACCTGCGTGCAAGGAACAGATTGCCTTCAAATGGTTGCAGCTCAAGGAACCTCTCTTGGTTATTGATCCCCTACTGATTACTCCAGCACTTGGTATTCAGCTTGTAAATAAGATTACAGGGTAAATTTTAAATGGAAGCAGAGGGATGATAAAATTCTGCTCATTTACAATAAACTCAAAGAACTTTCCCCCTTCTGCCCCCCCCCCCCCGCTCCAGCTTTATTATGAAGTCCAATCAAATACCCTGGGGACAGGAAGGAAGAGAGAGTAGCGATTCAAAGGCAACATCAAAAGGCATCTCCATTTATTTTAGCGTGTCAACAGGCACAGAGAGATGCTCCCAGCCAAATGTGGCAGGTGCTCCAAGAGCAGCAGCCCAGCCCCTTCCCTGCCATCCCCAGCCCAGGGCTCTGTGCTGGAAAGACAGGCCAAATCCCATCCATTTCCTTCAGATCTCAGATAAGTTTTGATGGCAAGCACTTCAGGTGTTAGATGAGGAGTTCAATGCCATAGACTGTTCTCACTGCTCTCAGCCCATCTCTGCAAAGGAGAAAAAAACCCAAATGCTCTGTGGCTAAAAATAGGTATTCCTTTTCTTTCTCTGTGCTGCTGCAGGGCTGTCCTTTAGGCTCCTGGCAGTGCCAGGTGCCCTGCATCTACCACAACAAGCAGAAGGAGACTGTGATTTAATGGAAGGGTATCTAAGAGCTATGCCCACCTCTGCCAGCCTTGGAAACATCAGTCTTGTGATATCCAGTAAGCCCCAGCTGCTGGAGTCATGGGAATTTATGAGGATTTTAAAATCTGGAAGACGCCCAGTCTCTTCCAGTGGACAGCCATGGGAGGTTTCTCCCAGCTCCGTCCTCTGAGGGAAAGCATCTCCCTGCTCTGAGCAGCAGCCAGGACATCTTCACAAGGACGTTTGCAGGCACTACCCAAAAGGCAAGGCTTCTCTGCACCTTCTTTATGGATTCTACTGCTTCAAGCAAGGGAAAAAAAAAATCTCCTCAAGTTAATTTAGGACCTGACACCATCCAGCTTCAGGTGCTCCAGCAGCACAACTCAGGAGGATGGGCTGTTCTGCCTTTCCCCTGTGGGGTCTTTAGGAGACTTGGGAACATTTTGTCTAAATTGTGCTTTTCTCCAGGAACTTTTGAAGTGATTTGCCCTTGGCAGGAATTGTGCCAAGTTATTATCCTTCATTGCCATGTCAGGGGAAGCTGTAGCCCCCATCCCCTGGGAATGTTTTGGACTCCCTGGTGCTTAGAGCAGGTTGTGTCCTTGCTGCTGGTAGTGGGGCACCAGAATTCCTCCCCCCCAAGGGTGTCACACTGAGTGCCAGCACCAACACCGAGGACAGAGTACTTTTGTGGCAGTGTTCCCTCAAGAATGAGGCTTTTAAATATAGCAGGATTGACTCAAAATCCCAGATTAATTCACTTTTAAATACCAGCTCTTGGACTCTCATCCTCTGCTTCTAGATGCGTATCCCCAAGCCTCAGTGGGTGTTTATGAGATCTTGAAATTTAATCCTCGAAGAATACATTAAAACTTCAGTTACTTGGGCAGTCCAGTAATTTTGGAGGCTGAGGCCTGGTGGAACAAACATACATTCCAAGACAATCAGAACCAGCAGCGTTTTGTGCTGGTGGGACTGGGCCATCAGAGGTGCTGATCCCCATGGGGCAGTGACAGCCTGCACAGCCTGAGGCATTTATAATGTAGATTGAATGAGTGTTTTCACAGCCTTTAAGCAGCCACTGAGTTCCCCCTTTTCCCGTGTTAAGAGAAGTCAAAATCCTCCACTTCCTTCAGGGTGAGGGGTTTCTGCTTGTGATCCACGGAGCCCAAGTGCCCATGGATTACTTACTGGGGTAAGGAAAAACATAAAGTGTTTGAAGCCTCGAAGTGCAAGGGTAAATTTCCAGGGGGGATTGTGCCTCCTGGAGAAATTTCAGTGGCATCTACCAAGCCTTTCACATGCAGTTGCTGGCTGCCAAGGGATGGGGCAGCCCCTAAGCTGTGGAATCATTGGTGTGAAGCTTCCAGATATTTGCAAGCCCAGCTGAAGGACCCCTCACCCTCTCTATGTTTTCAAGCCCACAGCCTCACCCAGCTGCTGGGGAATCTTCATATTTTCAGCAGAAAAAGCCCCCCCAGCACCCAAGGAACACCTATTCCACCCCACAACCTCACTGCTGCTGGGTTGGAATGGCTGGGGAGCAAAGCCTGCAGCCTCATTTCCCCAGCAAGAAGAGACCTCTCCAGCCTTCAAAGTGCCCACAAGA
This sequence comes from Poecile atricapillus, assembly GCF_030490865.1. Taxonomy (NCBI): domain Eukaryota; kingdom Metazoa; phylum Chordata; class Aves; order Passeriformes; family Paridae; genus Poecile; species Poecile atricapillus. The sequence goes on from NC_081260.1 coordinate 4,060,003, forward strand.
ATTCACAGCCACGCTGAGAAAAAGAAATTAAAAATAAAAAAATGCTACCTCCTATCCAAAAAGGTGAAGAGACAGGACAAAGTTAAAAGCAACGCCAAAAATGACTGCTGAGAATAGAAATATCCGTGTGTAACCATGGCTTCCTTGCCACATGCAGGCCTGAAATGCAGGTGCCTACTGCTGGCCCTGCTGTGCTGGAGACACAGCCTGGGCAATGGCCCAGGAAAATGCTGCACCCCTGGCTGGGGATGATGCTGGGGACAGTGACATCCTCAGCCCAGGGTAGGGGTCCCTGTGCTGAAAGTGCTTGATCAAGGGGCAGAAGTGTGGAAACCCCAAAACACGAATGACCCCTTGCCCCAGAGGTGCATGAAGGGCCTCTCCTGGCAGAGCCAGCCCCAGTGGAGGGGTGTAACCCCAGCCTCCCCCTGGGAGCACAGTAAACTCCTGCTGGGACAGGCAAAGGCCACTCTGCCCCCAGCACAACCTTTCCTTCAGCCTGTTGGGTGTCCTTTGATCCACACTGGCAGAGAGCACACAAGACTTGTGGCTCCCTGCACACCCCAGACCCCCAATCCTGCTGCCACCAGCACTTCCACCCCCAGGCCCTCCACCGTGGAGGGATTTATCATGCAGGCAGGGAACTGGGGCATAAACATGTGCCAAGACTGAGAATGCCAGTGTCTGAATGCCTTCAGTTCCTTCCTCCAAATAAATCACTGCGTGACTGTAATTATCACACTTGCCCTGGGTACACACTGGCTTAATACGGAAAATGAGTGTGGAGGATTTATTACTGCTGATCCTTGATCTTTCATTTTTGATATTAAAACATGTTTAATTCATTGCAATCTAGATTAAAGTAAGGGAGGCTATGGGCAGGCTCTGGTTTGCTTGGGGAGGGTTTGGTTGCTGCCTGTCCCAGAAGCAGGATGGTGCTGGCTCCTGCTCCCCTCCCTGCTGACTCTGTGTCAAGCCCTGGCAGAATCGTGTCTGCTTTTACCACCACACTTTCTCTGCATGTGGATTTATGGTTGTTTAGACACCAAGACTAGGGACACTGCTGTAAATGTGTTATTTTCACTGAAGGGACAGATTACAGAAGAGCTTATAACCCTGCTAGATGCAACAGAAGTGGTGGTTTCTGAGGTTTTAAGCTTTCCTAAATAGATGGCCATCTCTGTCAGTATGAATCAGCTCTTGCTTTCAGAAAAGCTTTCCTTTTTTATTTTGTTACAAGAACCCTTGGCCTTCAGTGACTAGTTTGCATTGAATGTTCAACAATTGTGAAAGCATTTCTCACACAGCCTGGGAGCGTGCTGCAGAGCTCAAACCTTTTTTGCCTTATCTTGCAGTACAGCTTCTTCAGGGTGATGCCACCTTGGCCACTTACACAGGGCCTTGGTCTTGGGGTCTCCAAGGCATTTTCAGGACAAGGGAGGGAGCAGAGAGGGTCCAGGGATGAGAAGATGGAGCAGATGCAGGTCCAGGGAGCTTTTGGTTCACCCTAAGCAGGGCAGGGCGGGCCAGGGAAAAGGATGGGTATGGGGAGAGGCAAAATCCAGGACAGGCTGGGCAGGAGGGCTCCCTGGTGGCACTGGTGACATCCCAGGCAGCCCAGCTCCCTGCACACACAGCTCCCACGGTGACACCAGGCTGGGCACCAGGTGTGAGCCAGGCCTGGCTCACAGGAGCCATCCTCATCCATCCATCCATCCATCCATCCATCCATCCATCCATCCATCCATCCATCATCCATCCATCCATCCCTGCATCCATCCATCCATCATCCATCCATCCATCCATCCATCCATCCATCCATCCATCCATCCATCATCCATCCATCCATCCATCCATCATCCATCCATCCATCATCCATCCATCCATCCATCCATCCATCCATCCATCCATCCATCATCCATCCATCCATCCATCCATCCATCCATCCATCCATCCATCCATCCATCCATCCATCCATCCATCCCTGCATCCATCACAGCGCTTTTCCCATTCCCCTGAGCACATCCCTGGCATGTGTGGAGCAAGGCAGGCGGGAGCAGGGACCACTGCTGAATAATTCACCCCTGCTGGGAGCAGAGCGTCCCCTCCCAGGGAAAGAGGATGCACCGTGCTACTGCAGCCCAGGGAGAGGAGGAGGAGGAGGAAGATGTCCCTCGGGCTGTGTGGTGTCCCTGCCCTCGTCTGGAGGGGGAATGAGGATCTGCACTCCCTGCTTTGCCAGGACATCTCCTGTGGCATCAGGACACCCCTTCCGGGGCAGCTGCACATCTCAGACACCCTCTGGAGCACCCAAGGAATGCAAAGGCTGGGATCCATCCCTCTGATCACATCTGCCCACAACGTGTCTGCATTTTGGAGCACACGAGGAGGGGGAATCCTGGAGGAAATCAGCTGTGTTAGCTGGCTGAGGGAGAAATCAGTCTCTGGTGCCTCAGAGCATTTTGTCTTCCTGGGCCCCCTCCACAAGTCTGCAAACCCCACTCTGCTCCTGCCACCACTGATGCACATCTGATGGGAGAGGAGCTGGTCCAGCCACAGGCCTGAGAAGGGCAAGAAAGGAGAAGAGAAAAGCACAGAAAGGAAATGAAGGGAAATGGAAGAAAATCACACAGCTCACTCCAGCATCTCCTTCCCTCTCCACCCCAGCTCCAGTACTGAGCCCTGGCTTGTGTCTGATGGTGGGACAGAGGATGGGGGATGCACCCCAGAGGTGTCCCAGGAGGCACAACGAGTCCCAAACCTGCCCCAAGGGAATTCTTCTGCCTGAGCACCGTCTTGTCCCACCACAGGGACAGGGAAGGGAGGTGGCAGTGCTCCACATCACCATGGCAACCCACGGAGACAGCTCTGATGTTCGAATCCCGAATCTCTAGGATGAGCCTTGGCAAATCAATAACCCCAGCAGGGACAGACAGGGTTGGGCTGGGGGTCCCCTCCTGGGGGGGCTGATGACAGGGTCTCTGCCCTCTGAACACCCATTTGCTAATCCTCTCTGGAGCAGTTTTGTCCCGTGCCAAAACAGCTGAGCCAGAGGTGCTGTTTCTGACAGGGGCATCAGTGTTTCTCTGCATGGATATTTCCACCCTGACTCCTGTTGGGAAGTTTCTCTCCTGGTGGAACTCTCGTTGGAGCCTTGGTTAGTGCATGGCAAGTGAGAGACTGCATCAAACAGAACTGATGAGGAGCTGGCATCCCCTGTGCTGATGGAGCTGCTGATTAGGGAAATGTTCTTGCATTTCTAACGCTCTAGAGATTTGGTCCAAGATCCTCAGAGGAAATCAGCAGCTTTGAGATGCTCTCGCAAGACACAGTGTTTCTGTCCCAGTGGGCAGCTCCAGTGGGATGTGTCCCCATCCTCCTGCTGTGGTGACACACAAGGGCCTCTTGGCACCTCCACTCTCATCAGCGTGGTCCCACATGGGACCAGAGCAGGGATGGGAGACTGGGACTTCCCAGCTTTGCCCCTGCTGCAGTTCCATCCACATCTCCTGAAAACAGAGGCTTTGATGAGTCCCATTTTAGGAGAAAGTCCAGGGGGCTGGGTGCAGGCAGTGCTGCCTGTCACGTTTCCCACCCTCCTGGCATCAGCCTGGTGATGAGGTCCTGCCCAGTGAGCATTCCCAGCCACAGAGAGCCACTCTGTCCCAGCACATCTTTGAGACACAGAGCACATCCCAAGGCTTCCCAAGTGCCTGGTGTGGACACAGTGCTGTGCCCAAACCTTCCCCAGAGCAATGGCTGGTGATGATGTGATGAGTTTGTGCATGCTCAGCATGGGGCAGTGTCCCCATCTCCCCATCCCTGCTGGCATCTGCCAGCTGCCCTTCATTCCCAGCTGAACCATTTAACACGTGGATGCATGTGCCATCACATCCCAGCACTTCAGCCCAGCACCCACCCTGCCCAGCCCCCTGTCCCCTGCTCAGGGCCAGACCCTCACCTGGGGGCACCAGCCAGACCCCTCACCACTCCTGCCTTCCCTTTGCCCAGCTCTGCTCCTGACCCCACTTTCAGCCTTCCCCCAGAGCCCACGTTGATTTGGGGTTGATTTGTGCTGTGGCAGAAGAGCCATTAAGGCTCCTGTTAGCACAGAGGGAAGGATGCCTGCTGTGTGCCCATGGCTGTGTTAGGAAGCTGGATGAGGGCAGTAAATAAGGTTTCACTCTATTACAATGATTGGAAAGTCTTGAACGAGAGCAGCAGGCTGGCAGAGCTGCAGAGGAGGTGTCCTCCAAGGGGCAATAGTCAAACAGCAATCTGCCAGCTGTCCCCATTTATCTTTCTGTCTTGCCAGAGATGATATCAAGCTCCCTGTGCTGCCCAGGGTGGCCACAGGTGTCTCTGGGGCTGTCCTATGGGAGAGGGCAAAGTGAAGGACTCCTTCAGCAGCAGGTCTGGCACTTTGCTGGGTTGTGGGCAGCAAATCTGCTTCCAGGGGATCGTGGAGGAACGTAAAACATGGGAAGGGTCTGACCTGCCACAGGTGGCACGGAGCCAGAGCTGCAGCTGTCCCTGGCTGGGATGCAGAGGGTGGTGGAGACCCCCACCCCTGCTATCTCCCCTCCTCACTTCAGTATCTCTGTGCTGGTTTCATCCCCAGCACAGCAGCAGCTCTGCTTTCCTCTCTGGGTGTTGAGATACTTAATTCATTAGCAGTAACGAGGTGTGCCTGGCTCTGCTGCAGCAGCACCATGGTACAGCTCAGCTGGAAGTGTCTCAGCTCCAGAGAGACGCTCGACAGAGTGAATGTGCCTTCAGCACCGGGTGGTTATAGCCCTCGGTTTCCCCTGCTGCTGAGTCACAGCCAGGCTCAGCTGCAAAACAGGCTGTAAAGTCCTTGTTTAGGGTTTATGGGGTCCCTGGTCCATTACAGCATGTCTGAGCAGCTCCAGTGCCCCTGCAATGGGCCAGACTGGCAGCGAGGGCTGATCTCAGCAGGAGCCTGCCCCAGACACACAGGCAGCATCAGGAAAGGGGCAATGCTCACTGAAGGACTTGCAGTCCTTAACTCATCGCTCTGAAGGGCAGCACCAGGTGCCTAAAATTAGACTCCCACCTCCTAATTTAGGTACTTCATAAAATAGGCTGATTTGTGTATTCCTTTTTCCCCGCCCCGCTGGCACGGCTCAGCATCCAGAGACTTCCAGGGAGGTGCTCTGTTCTCGGGCAGGTTGGAGCACTCCAGCAGCACCCAGTGAAAGAAACCCAAATCTTCCCATATCCCTGGTTTACCCCAAGCAGGAAAAGAGGAGCTGCTGCTCCATCTCTGGAAGACAGAACCCTCCTGGTGCTGCAGGAGCCTGATGGCTGCTCCAGCAGCTGTTATTCAGCATCATCAAAGAGCAGCCTGGCCCTGGGCCCCAGCTTACCTATGGTGGGCTGGGGGTGCACCTCGGCCTGGCTGTGCCCCAGGGGGTTTCTGATACCCCAAAGCAATGTCCCTGCAGCACCTCCCTGCCCAACGTGGCCTCCCCAGCCTCCAGGAGGGACCAGAGTGGTCCCACCCCTCTCCATCCCATGACAGGATTCCCACTGACAGTGGGAAAATGCTGGGCATGGCCAGCAGCGTGGAGACACAGCTGGGGCTCTAACCCTGTGTAAAGGGAGCCATGGGGGCAAAGCAATGCCAGCCTGGTCCCTGCCAGGGGTGCTGGCTGAGATGGGTCCCACTGCTCCCTCCCCATGCCTGGAAAGGTGGGAGGCAGCCTGGCAGCTCCTCATGCCAGTGCAGCTGGAGTGATCTGCCAGTGCACGTTTCATAGTACACGTGTCCCATTAAGAAAAAGATCAGAGTTCCCAGGAGCTAAAAATAGCAGCAGGCAGTGGAGTTTGTCCAGGAGACAGTAAGGGATGCGGGGGAGTGCAGCAGAAGGTGTAATTTCACTGCCGGCTCCGCCAGTGACAGGGTCCAGGAGAAGGGGGATGAATCAATCCTGCCGTGGTGCAGGAAACCGGGGCTGGAGGAGCAGCGTGGGGCTGTGGTAACCCTGCTCCAGCCTCGCTCCTGTGGGACCTGAGGCAGTGCAGGGTGCAGGGGGAGCAGAGCAGGGTCCCAGGGGTGCCCTGGGGGTGTGCCAGCGTGCAGCAGGCAAGGACAGAGCTGCCACGGTGCTCCCAACAGGCAGCCGTGTGGAGATGCAGCATCCTGGGAGAGAGGAGTGAGCTGTAGGGCCCTGTGATGTTGGAGTGACAGGGCTGCTCTCCATATGGCAACCTCTGGTGCTGAATGACACACTGAGTGCAAACACAGGTCCTAATTACCACAGCTCCTCCAGAGCCAGCTCTGCCTGCTCTCCCCAAGCTGTCAGATGCTCTCTAGCAAATGCCTCCATCTCCTTTCCATGTCTGAATTGAAGCTATTTATTCTCTCCTCAAGATCCAACAGCTTCTGTTTTACCACTAGTTGAACAGCTGGGAGAGAGAGCCGGAGGAGGAGAGAAACCCCTGCAGCTCCTTTTAGTAGCACCAGAAAATCCAAGCCCCGTGTGAGAGAGAGAACAGAGGTCAGTGCCTGTCCTGGGCCAAGGAAGCACCTGCCCTGAAGAGAGCTGTGCTGGAGAAATGACCTTCATACCCTGAATGTTGTCAGTGGCATGAAGAATGGCAGAAGGATTTGCTCTTCAAGACTATGTAACTCACTGCCCTCCAGGTCTCACATCCCAGCATGGGTTAGAGCACCTGGCAGGGCCCAGATAATCCTATGAGGACACACTGAGAGAGATGGGGTATCCAGCCTGGACAAGGGAAGGCTCCAAGGAGACCCTCGAGCCCCTTCCAGTGCCTAAAGGGACTCCAAGAGTGCTAAAGAAGGACTTTGGGCAAGGACCTGAAGTGACTGGACAAGGGATGAAGGCCTTAAGCTGGAAGAAGGCAGGGTTAGGTTAAACATTAGGAAGAAACTCTCCACTGTGAGGGTGGTGAATCACAGGTGAACCTGGCACAGGTTGGAACAAGATGATTTTTAAGGTCCCTTCCAACCCAAACTATTTTGTGATTCTAACCCCAGGCTCCCACCACAACCTGGAAGGGAAACCACAAAAAATATAAAACCCAAAAAACAAACAAACTTGGTAATAGGTCCAATTAGCAAAGGCATTTGGCTTCCCAGCACCGCTCCCCGTTGCTGCTGGCTTTTGGAAGGGGCTGGTTGAGATGACTGGCAGCTCCAGCAGCTCTGTGCAGATGGACACATCTACTCTCTATCTGGAGAGCTTTTGCCTCCCCAGCCAGCCCTGGCACTTCTCTGCTGCTGCAGCCAGAACAGACAAGAGCATCCATCACCATCCTGCACCCAGCCTCATCCTGCTGGGACCTCCGGGTGGGTCAGCACCCACAGCAGTTCCAGGGTAGCTGTTCCCTGGGTGCTGCACCCCTGCAGGGTTTGGGCTTGGACCCCCAGGTGTGCAGTTATTCTGCCTCAGGGCTTTGGGGGTCCCTGGCTTTGGGGGCTCATACTCTCAGCATGACTTCCCTTGGTGCCTTTGCATGCTTGTCCTGATGGCCTGCCCTTAGCTTTGGCGTGAAACCCAATATCTGTTTAAATCTGAGATTTCCAAAGATGATATCCAACAATTTCTTGAAAATCAGCCACTGAGTGGGAGATGGAAACACTTTTTCTTGCCCCCCATGGCGGGGAAAAAAATCTGGTCTGAAGTATGAGACAAATCACAGGGGAATGGCTTTCCTTGGTACTCGTCAAGGTGGACTTCCATGATCCTCATGGGTCCCTTCCAACTCAGGATATTCTGTGATATCCACTGAAATAATTGCAGGTGCCAGCCTGTCCTGCCTGCTGGTGATGAACCCTTTGGAAAAGGCAATGGTTTCCCATTGTTCCCAGCTCTGCTCCCTCGTGCTGCTGTCCTCCTCCCAGCTGCTGAGCCTGTTGATTGTATAAACTGCTCACTCTCAACATTGATAGAGCTGTTTGCCTCCCACCCCACTGGGCTTTTCAAGCTCTTTTTTTTTTTCTCTTGACTTAGTGGGATGTTTACACCACAACAGCCTCCCCTCAACACCCAGCAGGAGGAACTCTGAACCACCACCCCAACAACACTTTGACACTGAGCTGGGAGTAGATGTTTCCTCCCTGCCACAGCTCCCAGCACTGTTGGGGTTGAATGTTGGTCCCCAAATCCAACTGAGAGGTCTTGCAGCTCATTTCTGCCCTGAGGAAGCTGCCAGCCTTGTTTCATGACAACTGCCAAGCAGGCATCAGGTAGTCGTGATTTCTCCTACTCCCTCTGACTTGGAGCGAGGGACAGAGTGGGAGGGGTCTGCTCAGCTTTTCTTGTGGAAGAAAACAAACCCAGGTATGCACAGATCCCTTTCTCACCTGCCCACCTTACACAAGTGTGACACCCATGCTCCCTACCTTCTCCCTTCATCTGCTCCCCCTGGGTGCTGCTCCTGGGGCAGTGAGCGTGGGGTTCCTACAGCATCACTGCTCTGAGCAGTGGCTGTGCATATTTATTGGCTCCAGGATACCTCTGCCACGTGCTGGTGTCATCTTCCTTTACCTGAGCCTCCAGCACCAGGGTAGCCATGACTGCTCATCTCTTCAGAGAACAAGAGCCCCACGGAAATTTGTTTCTTGCTTTCCATGAGCTCTGTGGTGTGCTTTTGTTGTCTTGGTCTCACCTCCACTCTGCTGCTCTTTCTGACTATTAAAAGCCCCAGCAGACTCTCACCTGAGGTTCTCCCAGCGCTGCAGTGAAAGCCTCACCTTGTCATCACAGAGGTGCTGGGGGGGATGCAATAAAGCAGCTGATTCCCAAGGGGCTGGAAGGCGTGGAAGAGCAGCAAGTGCTGCAGTGCAAACCCAGCGGTGTTTGTCCCATCCTGCAGCACGGAGCTGGGGACATGCAGCAAAGGGCAGGGCGAGCCCACAGCACCCATGGGAGGGTGGCGTGTGCTGATGGCATTGTGAGATTAGGAGATGCCAGAGGACGGTCTCTGAATTAACTGTACCAGGCAGGGAACATATGAAAACATATGAAGAGGGCAACATAAACCACAGAGGGATTCAGGTGCCCAGGGAAGAGATGTAAATTTGTGTTTCCCTTGCAGGAAGCACACAGGATAGGGAGCAAGTTGTTCATGTTACAGTTTCCCACTGCTTCCCAACTCTCACCCAACACCAACTGCAGAACAGTCGTCTGGCAAATAAGCTATGAAAAAATAAGGAAACATTGCCAAAAACGCAGCTGAAAGAGTAAAACTCTCACAGATGATACTGCTGCTCAGAGACACTTGCCTCCTGCCTTTAAGCAGGCTTTATACCAGCATCCAAACATAAAGAAAGAAAATCTGACAGGTGTATGTAAGCAGTTGGGCACAAACAAACAAATTCTCAGACTCTGCAAGGAACAGGTTATGTTTTGTGGGGGCTGTCTTCATGTACAGGCATGCAGAGAGAGGGGTGTTTTATTTTGTGGAATAAATTCTGATATTGAAATCTAGAAAAGCGTTTGAGCTTTGCTATATCTTCTCAATCTTCATTCTGGAAACATTCTTTTAAAGTTCATAGCTGTATCTGTAAAGGGCCAAAAAATGCAAACAGGTTTAAAATAGGTATGCAAATGAGGCAAATAGATGTCAACAGACAACCTTAAAAGGTGCACGCTGTATCAAACAGGGAAAACAAAATATTAGGAGTGAGACAAGTTTTAAGGTGTGACATGCTAAAAGCGTAAGAACATATAATGAAGACTATGCCAAGTCATTAGAAGAAAGACAGCCAGTGCTGTGCTGGATTCTTGTGCTTCTGTGGCTGCAAAAAGCTCTGACATTAGGGCATCACATAAAACCAAAATTAATCCCTTTATATCAGGATCTGCCACGGACAGTGTTGGAAAATTCACATACCCTGCCCTTTCCTATAGCAGATAAATCTAAAGAACTCTCCTAAACTGAAATGTCAGAAAATGCTTTTGGAAAATACCGATGAGATGGAAAGCAAAGGATTGCCAGGACCAGGCAGGATTTCCCTACAGGCTCTGGAGAAGGAGCACTGTGCAGTTATTGAGCTACCAGTGGGGCTAGGTGCCCTGCTCCTGGGATGAGCACTGAGATCATGGAGATAGGAGGCAGCAATTGTGACTGCAATTTCTGTCAAAGCTTAGAGCCAGGGAACTATACCCAACTCCCGCACAGAGCAAATGTAGCTCTGATAAAGAATAGAATGGGAAGATGTGGAAAGTCATATGATAGAAGTCAGTCATATTTTCGAAGGAGGAATTCGTGGCTTGCAAATCTATTATTCTTTCTCGAGTATGTTAGCCAGCTAATAGTGCACTTGAATTCTCCAATTCCATGGTAACCTACCTCCCAGCCCTTGCTTCTCAATCTATTTGTAAGAAATGCACACAAGCCTCCTTTCATGCATTGATAATGTAGTTTCCTTAAGAGGTTTTGTTGATTTTTTCCCCGCCAAGACTGGGAGGGTGGTTACCATGGAGTTACCTATGGACGGGCAGGCAGACAATCCCATGCCTTTGGAAAAGGGGATGAAGAGTAAGGTGACAATGTTTACACATCGTATATAATGTCTAAAGGTAATTAAGAAAAAAGCTAATGAAGCGCTGCGGAAGGGTTTCATGATGTTTAGCGATCCGATGACAACATGGCAAGCGGCATCCAAAGACAAGTGCCACAGGCAGAGGGGCTTGCAGGGCAGGCCGGTGGCGGCCCGAAACCGGCGGCTGCCCGGGGAAGGAGCCCCTGCCGCGGCAGGCGGGCACCGGGGCAGAGTGAGGGAGGCACCCGGCTGCCGGGAAGGGGCTTTGCGGGGCTTTGCGGTGCCTGCCCGCCGGGCCGGCTCCGGCGGCGCGGGGCTGGAGCGGGGACGGCCGGCGGGAGACAGCGGAGAGATGCTGCGGCTGGAGCCGGGGCGCAGCCGAGCGGGGCGCCAGGAGCTGGGCGAGGGGTTCCTGCGGCACCCCCCGAGAGCGCCCGTCCGTGCGCACCCGGCGGCGACCCGGGGGCGATGCCCGCCGGTCCCGGGCGGGGGCGGGAGGGCTCCGCAGCCCCCGGCCAGGGGGTTCCGCCCGCCTCCGCCCGCCCCGCGTCCCGCCCCGCCCCGCCGAGCCGCCGCCCGCCCTCGCCCCGCAGAGCCGCGCACCGCGCTCGCCGCCGCGGGCAGCGGAGCAGCGGGCAGGGCCGGCATGGCGGGGGCGGGCGCTGCGGGGCGGCGGCAGCGGCGGCGGCGGGCCCCGTCCGAGCGCTGAGCGCGGCGGGCCATGGGGGCGGCGGCGGCGGGGGGCTGCGGGAGCCCTGCCCTGCCCGCCCGCCGCGCCGCCCGCCTCGCCCGAGGGGCTTCCTGAGGGAGCGGCGGCGGCGGAGCCCAGGTGAGCCCTTGGGGGGGCGAGCGGTGCCCGGGCCGGGCGGACGCCCGTCGGTCCCGGCGGGGAGTTCGCCGGCTGCCCCGGGATGCTCCGGCCGCACCGAGGGGAGGACTGCGAGAGGCGGGGGGGAGTGCCGCCCCCTCCCCGGCACCTCCTCGCGTCCCAGTGCCCGGCCGCTCCGCTTCTCCCGCGGCGTGTCACAGGCGATGCCCGGCTCCGCGGGCGCGGGGTGCCCAGAAGCCATCGCTGGCGCGGAGGAGCTGGAGCAGAGCTCTGTCTCGTCCTCCGCTGGGAGCTCGGCCCGCAGGGTCGGCTGGCGATGTGGCCTTCTGCCGGTGCCGGGGTGGTGATGGGCTACCCCCGTGCTGCCCCGTCTCCCTGCCGCTGCCTCGGCAGCCCTCGCACGGTGCATCCGCGGGAGGTGCGCGCCGGGATGCACGGGAGGAGGAATGTGGCTGGAGGGACTCGGTGATCCGGATCGCATCGGTGCGGCTGAGCACCGCACGGAGCTCAGATGCCTTTCCCCATCGCGGGCCCTGGGCAGGGAAGGCTGAGCAGAGAAAGTGAGGCTCGGGGCAGGGAGCTCCACCACTTCCCCCTCAGGTCACCTTGGCGTGCTCCTGGGTGACAATGTTCTTGCTATTAGTCTGGATATCATGGCAGTTGCCATCATGAAGTGTGGCTGATTGAGCTGAAAGAACAGACACAAACGCACTTGGCTTTTGGCTTGAGGCTTGTTTGGGTTTGATTTTTTTCCCTCATTTTCCTATTTTAGAGCAATTTGGATGGGATGAGTTCTCCTCCTTGTCGGCAGCAGATCTGATAGAGAGACGTGGCTTGCTTTTGAGGAAGTGCAGCTGGAAAACATTCTCACCTTTCTCTTCTCTCATGACAACCAGTGGGCTGTGTGCCACCTTCAGCCTTCCAGTGCCTCAGTTTCCCCATGTCCACAAGGGAAAGGTCGAGTAGAGAAAAGCTGGTTTGCACCAGGGTGGGCTGGGATGTGTGTTCTTGTGTGTGAGAACCTCTGCTGGCATGAGACTGCCTCGAGGGCAGAGTGGTTCTGGGTCAAGCCCAAGGGAAGCTGAGCCTGTGGCCCATCTCTGGGAGGAGGCAGGTGCTGAGTGCAGGGGAGGGCTGGCACTGCCCCTGTTCTGGGCACAGACCCTGGCAGGGTGCTCTGTGGGTTTAGCAGTGCTCTGTGCCCATCCATGAGCTGCTGGCATCCATGTTGTCCTGCAGTGAGGAGTTCATGCTGCACCTGAGCAGCCAACAAAACAGCGTCCCTTTTATTTTCATAACAAGTTGAAGGATTTTTGGCTCCAGCATCTCCTGTGGTGATTTCCTGCCCAGGCAGTGCCCTGTCCCTGTTCCTTAGAGCACCAGCCTGAGGCTGAGCCCCTGCAGCTTCCCACTCTGCTGGGTGAGGACCCCCGTGATGCTGAACTTTCTCTTGCATCTGCTGCCATGCTGTCTCCTTCCACTGTGGCTGTCACCTCTCAGCCTCTGGGGCAGCAGGGACCAGCCATTGCTCGTGTGTGTCAACAGCTCCTGTAGCTGGTCTGTGACAGTGCAGGGCTGTGGGGTGGGCTCAGGTGCTGTGGGGCTGTCTGCATTGAGGAGCGCTTGGTGCCGAGAGCAGCTGAGCTCCTCAGGCTCTGTGATGCTGCTGCAAGAGCCTGTGGGGGAAATCAGTCCCCTGGGACACCCTGCCATGGGTTGGTAGCGTGGCTGCTCTCCTGGTTTGACAGTTCAACGTGCCAGCTGCCCACTTGATTGGCACGGCAACAGCCCCTGTGCTGCAGCTCCGCTTGGAAGCCACAACTTCAGCGTTGCTGCAGGACCTGCCCATGAGGGGGGCACAGGGTGCTGCTGGTTGGGTGCTCCACCATGGATAGGCACCAATATCCCACAGCTGGAGCGTGTCTGCCCCTTCCCAGGGCTTCAGCACTGCTGGCACCAAGCACTGTTCCTGCAGCAGCCCCGGCTGTGTCCTGGTATGAAGTCCCCAGTGATGTCCCCGGGGGCCAGTGCTGCTGCCAGCAGCTCACTCAGCTGCCCAGGAAGCTTTAGCAGCTCAAGGGAATTGGGGTCAGTTGTTAAGGATGGATCCCTGGAGCAGATGCAAACCACTTTGCACAGTGTGTGGGGAGCACAGAGGGGATGCAACCAAAGTGGGCTCAAGCATGGTCCCCTCTCTGTAAACCAAGGGCTGCAGTGCTGGAGATGAGGCTGGGGAAGGGAGGAGGTGCCATAACACGTATTAGGGTGGACAGGAACCTGTTTGCCTCAATCTTCCTAAGGCAGGAGGGCAGCCACATGCTTGCAGTTAACAACAGTGAGGTTGTAGAGAGCCTTGGAGCTCATTTCTGCCTCAGACCAAGCCAGTCTGAGCTTTGAACTGGAACTGAAAAGCATAAAAGCCCTGTCTAGCACAGGAAAAGTCCCTGAGTGGGAAGAAGTCAGGCTGTTTGCACCAGCCACCTTCATGTTCACCACCTGAGCTCCTGGGAGCTGACCTGCAATGCTGGGGCTGAACAGAACTCTGGGACTTGCCCGTGGATCTGCAGAGCTGGGATTTTACCACCAATCCCAGCCCCAGCATAGCAGGAAGGTACTTTTATTGTTTGCTTGGTGGCTGCACCCTGACACTGAAGGACAAAGCCTCAAGTTCTCAGCTTTGCCTCAGCACTGGTCCTTCCTCCCTCCCACTGAAATCAGCAGCAAGCCTCTCTCCTGATTAATGCCCATGAGTTCTGTGTCCTTTGCCAGGGCAGCTCCAGCACTCTGGCTCCGTGGTTTTGTAAAGAAAAAAGTGTTCAGGTAAAGGTCAAGTTGGGTGCTGCCTTGAGGAGTCTCTAGCCCGGCTGGAACAAGGCTCAGATCATCTGAGGGTCTTCCACAGAATGGCTCCCCCCCATCACCACTGGGGCAGCAAGGCTGCTCCCATCTCTCCTCTGCTGTGGGGCAGAAAACAGCCCAAATCTCCCAGGGCTGAGGTGCTTTTTGATGCCACCTTCTTCCCCCAGGACATTCCTAGGTGATGTCTCTGAGGCTGCAATGGGAGGAGGGAGATGAGCTGATACCGTGGGGCCTTTTGCTCCCTGACAGAGCAGGGCTTGTTTGGGTGTGCTCCTCCGCATCCACAGCACCCACGTGTTGGGCTGCTCCAGCTTTCAAAGTAGGGGGACAGAGACATGGATCCACATCAGCTGGGGAGAAGCACTTGGGAATGTGGAAGGAAAAATGGCACCATCAAGACATACAGCTCATCTAAGCGGTGGCCTTGGGCACTGTGAGCCAGAAACTGCCTCTGGCGTGTTGAAGGACACCCCTTTTTCCACTTGATCCACCTAAAACAGAGTCTTTCTTCTTCTGTGGCCACTTCTAGGGGTGCATTCAGCTCCCTGCTTCTTGGAGGGCTGGAAATCTCTGATCTGGCTGGATATCAATCCTTCTGGCTGGCTGTCCTCCACAGGGAAGAGAGGGATAGCTGCTTCCCAGCCTTCTGTGAGGCTGAGTGAGCTCTGCTCATCCTCTGCTCTCACCTGTTATGGTGGGAGTTGTCTTCCCTGAGAATGGAGAGCCAGGAGAGGGCTGGGGGAGGCCCTACATGATCCAGAGCAGAGACTTCTACAGCCAGGACAGACAAAATGGCCAGGAGCCACCTTTGAGGACCTGGCAGTCTGATGATCAGAACACCATGGCTGGGTGTGGGGTGGTAGGGGAGCCTCAGATCCGGTGCAGCTACAGCTGCACTGAGAGAACACCATGCCCAGTTTTAATTTCTGCTTGGTACTGCAAGTGCTCACACGCATTCACAGATGGGCTTTTTCTCCCTAAGACTGCACAGATCCTCCAGTGGGGAAAAATCACCGTGCTTCTGCCTTGCCCTGCCTCCATCCCTGACCCCTTCATCCCTGCCTGCACAGCCTGAGCACGCACACGGATGCTTGGTGACGTTGGGAACATTTCTCAGCTCCCTCGTCATTCTCTCTTTCAAATTAAGCAGGAGCTGGGCTCAACAGCCAGTCAATAGCAAGACTTATCTCTTAAATAGCATTATTGATCACCCAGGAAGCCTGGTTCTGTATCAATAGACACGTACACACGTCCTGTGCCAGCTCCTGGTGGTGAATGGCACAGAGGAACATGCAGAGATGGTTTGTTGCAGGTAGGAGCACACGTGTGAGTCCATGTGAGGCAGATGCAGCTCTCCATTGGAGAGCAAGGTGAAGCACCTCAGGGTCTTTGGTTATGGGCCTTTCACATTTGACCAGCATTATTGTGCTGCCTTGACCACTCTTGAACATGTGTCCCTTTGTTCCTACCACGTGACGTTGTGATGCAGGACCTCTGCCAGCTTGCTTTGCCTTGGCGTTAGCAGGGAGGCTTCTGGACTCTGCCTTTGGAGAAGAGGTGCAGATGTCTGGCCACAAATTGTGTGTTCTCCTCAAAAGTCACTGACCCTGCAGGGATTCTTCACGTGGGAGACTTGGGATAGACGTGCAAAATTCTCTGAATGAATGGTTGGAGAGGAGGATGGATGAGACAGACTGGACCCATCCTGCCAGGGAGGGCATCGCCTTGTGCCTGGCTCTGGAGGTGCAGGCTGTGAGCTGACACGTGTGGGGAGTGTGGTAGCACCTGGCTGAGCTCCGAGCAGGTGGAGCCATGGGAGTGTGGCAGGGAAGACAGCTCTCTGCCATGCCTGCTCAGGAAAGGCAGAGCATGCTGCTGCTCTCCAGCTGTCTCCCTCCAGGGCAGTGGGTGGAGGAGGGTTCCATGGGCTGTGGGGCTTCACTGGCTCCAGGGTGGCCCTTGTCCCTCAGGGGTGGCAGAGTGCTTGCAGCAGCCAGGTCGTGGCTCGCTGCTCAAGGCCCTGTTTGCCAAGGTACCTGCATTGCACGTGCCTTCATCGCATGGAGCCATCCCCTGGTCCGGGGGGAGACAGGAGAGGGCTGGGTGCTGGAGCTGAGTGTGATCAGAGCTGTGCCCTTCCCCTAGTGCAGCACCACTGCTCTCCCTGGAGCAGCTCAGTGTGCTGGGAGCCCTGGCTGCTCTGTCCTCCAGGGTCGTGGAGCACAGCCAAGGTACGGTGATGCTCGTGAGAAGAATTGCAAACCCTCCTGCCGGGTTTGCTGGAGCAAAGTTGGGGCTGTGGCAGTTTTGCACTGGTGCTGCAGAGCCCTATTGCCCAGCCTTGCTCGGGGCTGGGAGCCCTGTGGCTGCCACAGGAGCCAGCCTCGCTCGCCTCGCCACGTGTGCTAACTCACCCTCACTCTGTGACAGAGCACGGCCCCGTGTCCCATTCCTCGGACCGTGCTGCCTGATGCTCTCCTGGGATTAGCTGAGGCTGAGGAAAGTGTCAGCAGCCGTATCACAGGCAGCTGAATGATGATCTGTAGGGTCAGCTCACCAAAGCCTGGCGGGTAGGGGCTTGTAAAGCCTCTGTGTGTGTCACTGTTTAGCTGATCAGTGGGCAGAGGAAGTTCTTGGGTGTCATGCCTATGTTTCCATGCATATAAATGTGTGTGGGTATGTATAATATCCACATAATAGAAGATCTTGCTCCTGTTTGGACCCTCTCAGCGTTTTTCTAGACAATGCCTGCCCGCAGCGAGCGCCGGTTGCTTGATCTCAGCCAGCCAATCTATGCAGGGATCTCGGGGAAGAACAGTTGGGGTTTTATGAAGCTGGCATAATTTACAGCTAAAATAGCACACCAGATACATGTCCAACCCAATCTCCTTTGTAATCTTGTTTTCATTTTAGCCTCCAGGGTGGTGATAGGGGGAGTAAGGAAAGCAAACTGCAA
The DNA here is from genome assembly GCF_030490865.1 of Poecile atricapillus. Taxonomy (NCBI): domain Eukaryota; kingdom Metazoa; phylum Chordata; class Aves; order Passeriformes; family Paridae; genus Poecile; species Poecile atricapillus. The sequence goes on from NC_081260.1 coordinate 4,077,187, forward strand.
AGGGAGTTTATTACCCATGCCAGGGAGATTTGCATGATGTTCTGCACCAAATGACCTCAATTTGCAGAGGTTAAAGCTGGCTGTGGCGGTCCCTGCCTTGGAGGGGTGTCTCCTGCCTGTGCTGGGGGCACAGAATGCAAAGCCTTTTGCAGATGGGTGTGTTCAGGACCGTGCACACTGTGAAGCCATGCCAGTGCCTGCTCCCGTGACCAGGCAGGAAGAGCAATGCGATGCATCCGTGTCACCCCGGCCAGCTCCACAGGAAAAGGAATGAAATTATCTCGCAGCCGCTGCCTTTGCGGGTTGCATTTCTCTTTAGTTTTCAAACCACATATTGTCCCAGATCTCCTGCCAATAGCAGGGAGCAAACTGATAATGCAGCTGCTATTAATAAAGCAGCGTTGTTACATATTCATATCAATCAGATTTCTAATTCCACAATATTTTTTTCAAGAAGAAAAGGCAGTGCTTCACTGGGGCGATGGAGGAAGCTGTCAGGTGGGATGGTGTTGGAGATGCCTTTCACCAGAACTGGCAGAACCTGCTCCCCTCACATTTCTTCCCTTAGGGATTCCTGCGCTGAGCTGGCCCTGGGGTCCTCATCCACCTCCCCTTCAGCTTTCCTTCTCCTGAGCTAAAAGGTGGGATCCCCAAGGCAGTTCCAGTGACAGGAGCACTGTCACTGTGGGGAAACACGAGCGGTGCGAGACAGAGAAGTGCTGAATTCCAGCGGCTGGTTTGGCAGGAGCAGCTCCGTGCTCTTCTCCATTTGATATAGAAATTTTCACATATTATGCAAATTTCCAAGCAAAGTATGGAAAATCTGGGTATAAATCTGGGATGGATGTATGTTTGTACAGCCATTAGAGAGGAAAGTGTACCACAGAATTCTGGCCGATGGATAAATATACTTACACTGCCATTCCTGCAGTAAAATATGCTTTTTGTCATTGCTATAGTATAAAAAAAGTACTGTCTCTGAAACTGTAGCAGCACTTTATGGTACACTATAAATTGGAAGAGATACCTGATTATTCATAGAGTATTATGGAGAGCTCAGTGACTTCACCATTAAGCCCACACCAATACTTTTGTCCATAAAGGAAAACCCTCTTTCTCATTTCTTTATGGTTGAATTCAATGTCCGGATTTTGCCAAATAAATCTTGTGAGGCTGAGCACGTTTTTCCTTGAACACTTTTCTGGAAACTCTCCCTTACCCTGGGGCTGGGAACGTTTTGAAGCCTTAGCTGTGGGATCTCCAAGTCCTAAACCAAGCCTCGCAGCCCTCGAGCCTTTCTGGGCTCTCTCATCCCTGGCGTGTGTCAAAGCTGCTCCCAGCTCATCCCTGCTTCCTCCAGCTGCTGGCACAGGGCAGGGAACGGAGCGTGGTTGTTCCACCAGGTTCCGTGGTGGCAGCCCTGGGAAGTGGGCTGGCGTCGAGCCCTCCCGGCAGCAGCTGTCGGTCGCTGCAGCAAACAGTTTCCAAGCAACTCGGAGGCTGCCAGTCTGAAAACGACTCCTGATAGAGGTTTGTAATATTAATTGGAGTTATGGAAAGGAGCAGCGCTGAAGGAGATGTGGGGAGGGCAGCTGGTGTGGTGTCACCGGTATCCTCCTGCCATCAGTTGTGCCATGAGTGCTGGAGAGTCCTGGCACAGCCAGAGCTCTGGTTCCCATGCTGCTGGGATGGGCTGCAGGGCGTTGCTGTCCTGCCAGCTCTTCAGCTGGGCGCTGGGGCAGATGGAGAGGAGGCAAAAGGTGTGGTCCCTGCCCCAAAGAGCTTGTGGCTGGGGCCTCCATGCAGCTTTGGCACGTTCTCTGAGCAGCTCTGCTCCCCAGCATTGCTCAGCTGTGTCACAGCCTGCTGATCTGGGGACAGGTGGGAGAAGGGCATGGGTGATCAGGTGGGTCTGGCTCCCTGGGCGGATATCCAGCCTCCATCCATGCCATGCCATGCATTTTCTCTCTGGAGGCTGAACTGCTTCTTTCAGGTCATATTTCCTTGCTCTGCCTCTCTTTATTTCCAATATTTTAGTGCTCCCTTGAATTTTGTGCCCACTTCCACCATGGTCAGCAGCCACCTTTGAGCATCCATCCCCTTCTCTTCATCTTTGTTGCTTGCAGCACTGGGCTGTGATGGGGAGGCTTTCCCACCAGGACTGGTCAGTACTGGGAGCTACCAGCCAGTGCTGCCTTCAGGGGCACAGAGCAGTGGGAAGGCAGTGTCCACAGGCACCTGGAGCAGTCTGTCTCCACACATGGAGCGGTTTGGAGGTTGTTCTCTCCATTCCTTGGCAAGTACAAGCTGGAAATGCTCCTCCTGCTGCTGCTCCCAGCCCTGGGAGGCTGATGTGGTGCTGGTGGGACGTGGACCAGGAGCTGCCATCAGTGTCACATCTGCCTTGGCTGCCACATCCCTTCCACCAGCTGCTGGGGTTGGACCCAGGTCTCTCTGGGAAGTCTTGGAGTGGTGTCTGGGTGGTTTCTACCATGGCTGGTTGTTCTCCAGCCCCATGCAAACTTCTTCCACCCCAGGGGCAGAGATAACAGCACTATACTCTGGCCAGGGCCTGAGAGGGATCTAGTGGCTTCTTGTCATGTAAGTGGTGATTGTCCCTAAGTGGACTGGCAGCAAAAATCCCTAAACATCTCCAGAGGACCGTGATGGTGCCTGGAAAAGCTCTGATACAACAGAGGGAGATCTCACTGCCTGGATGCCTGAGCTGCTTGGGTAGTGAAAATACAGGCTGGAACCTGGGGACACGGGTGGTGTGTGGACTGCTGAGGGGTTCAGGTGCAGAAAATTCTCTGGTCACGGGAGAAGGCAAGCAGGATCTCTGCCTTCATCCCCATCAGCAAAAGCTGAAGTTTGGTGGGAGAGGCAAGCAGGGCTCCTGCCAGGGTTTCTGAACTCTCAGAAACCTGAGCCCAAGGGAGGAGAGATGCCATGGCAGGACTCACCAGGATTTGAGCTCTGGTGCCCAAAGCTAAGCCCTTCCTTTGGCAGAGTGAGTGTGTCTGGGGCGTGACAGACAGCTGGGAACAAGTCCACTTTGTCCACTTTGTCCACTGGACTTCCAGTGCCACCTGACAGATCTGCACAGTCCTCCATAAGCAGTCTCTGGAGTGAAGCTGTGTCCTGCTCTCACAGCATCAGCCCTGCTGAGAGGGGATCTGCCACCCTCTCTGCCTGTGTTAAGGTTCCACGTTAAGGGCTTGGCAGCTCCTCAGGCTGATGCAGGGGTTGTCATCATGCCCTAAGTTTTAGCTTTCATATTTTTCAGATTCTGCACTGCCTAGGTGTAGTTTTGAGCTTCATATTCAGTGTCAGTGAGCTCTCTTCACAGAGCAGTAGACAAAACAATTCCTTTTCCAGCTTGGTACCAAGAACAATCGTTACAAGTTTCAGGCCCAAAAGCAGAAACAACGCTGGGCTGAAGAGAGAAAACACAAAGGATGGGACTTCATACCCTGAACAGTGATTGGACAATTAACCCTGGCATGAAAACAGACCAAAACTTATAAAAATGTGAGACCTTTTTGTGACCATTTACTTAAGGCATCAGTCACAGCAGCAGGGCTGGAATTTTGGGGGGAAGGAAGGTGGTGGAGCAGCCTGTGGGTGCTGGACGGGAGAGAGGGAGGGAGGGGAGCCCAGGCACTGCCACCTGGTCACTTGGTCCCCAGCACGGTGTAGCAGTGGAGGGCAGGCTTGTTCCATGTGAAGGGGTAGAAACTGAGGTTAGTTCTGCTGGGTGACCTGGCACCTCCAGCAAGCTCCTTGCCCCCAGCAGGATGCTTGATTTTGGGAAGGAGTAAGAGAGAGCTAACTGAGAGAAGTCAGGAGCTGTGCTTGTAGCAGGTGTGATTACTGGTGTCACAGGGGAGCTGCAAAGTGCCTGTGCTGTTTGCTGCAGCTCTACAGCTTTTCTTACCTTGTCTGTGAATTTAACTTTCTGTCTCTTCTGAGGTAGTGTGAGCTCAGGATGGCAAGGGAGAGAAAGAGGAATTGGTTTTGTGCTGATGAAAAATCCAACACATACATTGTTGTGAGCAATTAGTGACCTTGCAGGAGTGCAGAGGCCACAAACAGCTTTCTGTGGAAGAGAAGACCTGCCTGGCAGCCAGGCATAGGGATACCTGGGACGAGATCCATCTCTCCCTGTGCATGGGAATAAACTGCTGGATGTATCATTGGGACACTCAAATCCAGAGATGGAATTCAAGAGGCAATGGCTGTCATGGTCCAAATGGGCAAAGTCCTGGTCTTCAGGCAGGCATTTCACCCTGGAAGTGGAAAATGGGTGACTTGGCAGCTTGTCTGTGTTCTGGTTTGGGCTGAGCTCTTACCTGCTGCCAGAGCCCCCAAGCTGGCCACCTACACCGGGACAGCAGCCACGTAACCCCTGGGCAAGTGATGCCACCAGATTATTTGTGGAGTACCAGACGTGTACCGGAGCTGCACAAGGCTGTTTGCAAACAGGCTGAGCTGGGAAGGTGCCCAAAGAGGGGCTGTGACAAGAGGAGGGAGGACAGGGTCATCCTGCAGCCCTGGGGGATGCCTTGCAGCACAGGGTCCCACGTGCTGGGGCAGCCAGGCCATCAGGAGCTGCTGGGCTGGCTGGCTGCTGCAGTCCAGCATCCCCCCTGCCGCTCCAGCAGGGCAACTCTGCAAAATGTGGGTCCCCACCTGTGCTGGAATACTGGATAAGGTGCTGGGTGTCACCTCCCACTGCTGGGTGACCAGTGGCAGGGTGCTGCCCACGGAGATGCTCGCGCTGGGGACTGGCTGCTGCCACGGCTGCGGGAGGGGAGGCTGGGACAGCACAGCAGCGCCTGTGCTGCCATAAATCTGCCTGGCATCAGTGCAAGGAGCATTCCTGCTGACTTATGGCTTCTGTGCTCCGTGAGGATGGGAAGCAGCGTCTCATGGCCGGCTCTGCTGGCATTTACTGCATCATGAGTTGTCCTTCCTCCCCTGTGTGACGCCAGTGAGACACAGAGAGAGGTGAGGTGAGGTCTGAGGGCAGGGGTGGTGTGCTGGCAGCTCTGAGCCATGTGAGGGTCCGGTGGCTCCAGCAGCATGGTGAGAAGGAGCTGTATGGTTATTCCCACCCCGGGAAGCTGTATGGTTATGGCAGAGCAGTATCTCTGCTGTCACTTTTAGTCCCACCTTGCACTGAGGGAAAGGTGGTGGCACAGCAGGTGTGAAATGGTGCCACCCCTGCTGTGCCACCTGATGGCCCTTGTCTCATGTGTGTTACCCTCCATCCCTGCAAGTCAGTGCTTGATCTTTGCAAAGCTGAAATGGCTGTCAGGGTCCTCTGTGGCCACCAAGGATGGCACCACTGTGCTCTCAGCAGTGGGGCAGCCACGCTCGCCCCTGCAGCCCTGGCACCAGCCGTGCAGTCCACTCAAGGCCTTGAGGCTGCAAAACTGACCCATGGGGGCAGTGGACAAGGCTGGGAGGAGCAGCAGAGCACAGCCAGGGCAGTGCAGGGTGGCACACTGAGCCCTGCTCCTCTCCAGGCAGCGCTGCCAGGCCTGGGGAACGCCACTGTCCCCATCCCAGGGAGGATGTGCTGCGGCAGGACAGTCCCTGCCTGTTCACTTGAGACTCACAGGTTCCCCGTGAGCCCTTCTCTAACCACCCTTGTGGCTGCTGCTGTCCCAACCCATTCTGACTGTTACACAGAGGTATTTTTTCCCCCAGTGCCGTTCTCTGTTGTTGCCCCTCTCCACACTTCGGCTCCTCACAAAGCCAGCTGAGGGAAGTCTGACCTGTCCCAGCACAGTGCAGCAGGTATGGGGCACTGGGAAGCAGTGGGGTACCCTGCTCTGTTCCTGGCAGCACCTCAGCCTCTTCTCTGCACTCTGGGTCTCATGGGCCAAGTGCCCTCTGCTTCTGTGCCTCAGTTTCCTCCTTCTTGCGAAGGGAATATTTCTGAATAGCAATGTTTCTGAAGTGGTTTTGGGAGAAAGGGAAATGCCATGCACCATCTCTGTCCCTGATGTGATGGTCACCAGGCTGTGGTGGTCTCCTAAAGCCCCTTTGCCCAGGGAGGTCCCTCTCCACCTCTCAGCACTTTAAATAGATGTGATGCAGCTCTTGGCTAAACAAATTTTCTCCACGGCTCTTTTCTTTCCTACTCAGAATTCAGGGAACATCATTTTGGTAACCAAGGTATTTGCATAATCAGTATTTTGTGGTAATTGCTCCCTTTCAGAAGAGGTGCTTATCATCCCATCGGGTTTTGAGGAGCTTGTGCTATCTTTGAGGCTGGGCAGGGAGGTGGTTTCCAAAGGCTGGGATGCTGCCCTGTGGTTTGGGGGATGCCTCCCCCAGGGTGAGTAGGATCAGAAGAGACTTTTGCCTGTGGGTTTCTGCACCATCAGTGATCTGCTGCAAATCCCTTCCTGCCCTAGTGCCCGAGTTTCCCCTTAGTCCTAAAGTCTCTGAGCTGGGAGGGAGGAGGCTCCTCAGTGCAGCAGGACATGGGATCTCCATCTCTGCCTTCCCAGGGCCGCTCCTTCTCTCCCTGACGCCGTGGCGTGGAAAAGCAGCCTTTGGGAATGGCTTTGCAGTGCTTTAGTAGCTACCAGTGGAGCAGGGTGGGAGGTGTGAGGCTGTCATCCAGCTGCAGGAGGTGCCACTCCATGGGGACCCCCTGTGCCCCGTGCCACTGTCACTGCAGCTGTCGGGGGGCAAGTGGTAGCCAGAGCCTGGCGTGCCAGCGAGCCACCCTCGCCCGCCCGGCAGCGTGACTCACTCCCTGAGTGGCAGCTCCCACTCGGCAGCGTTTCCAAGGAACCCAGGAGATGTCTCCCAGTGGCAGTGGCTGGAATGGGGAGCCCGGGACCCCGACCTCGGGGCTGGGCAGGCTGTGAGCTCCCTCCGTGCCAAGGAGAGCCGGGAAGCAGCCGGCTGGGGAGGGAGCCCTGCGCCGGGCAGGCTGCACTGGAACAAAAAACAGCAAAGCCCAGTGTTCCCCAGCATTGGCAAAGGCTGGAAAGGCCGTGAGGAGGACGGCTGCTGCCAGCTGGGATGTGGCAGCGAGCAAGGGAGATGCTCAGCTCTGAGGGCTCAGGCATCCCCGGTCCTGGAGGAGAGGCAGGCAGCCAGTCTCTGCAGCCCTGCAAGCTGCCTCTCAGGTTTGCTGCCACACGGCCTCTTCTGGTCTTCAGCACTTCTGCCTTGCTCTTTCAAAATCCAGGTGTGCTGTCCACAGGTCCTGGGGTGCCTGTGGGTCTGGGACAGGCAGCAGTGCAGGACCCAGCCCATGGTGCAAAGGTTAAAGCATCCTGTGCTCTGTGACTGCAGGAGGAAAAACAGCGTGTCCTGTTCCTGGGCAGCGTTGGTGCTGCCTGACCTGACTGCTGAGCAGGGGCTGAGGCTCCTTGCAGCACTGATCTCAGTGCTCAGCGAGCCATCCCTGCTTCCTTCTCTGCATCTGTCCCTGGTCCCCTGCACCGGGATTGCTCCTGGCGTGGCTCTGCCGTTCAAACCCAGCTCCTCTCTTGCTGCTCCATCCTCCGTGCCTTGCTTCTGTGTTGCCATCAGCCAGATAGCAGAGACTTCTCCTGCCCCAGCACTGTTTCCCTTCCTGTATTAAGTCTCTATTTATCTATATAAAATTTCATGTCATTCATTGTTCTAAAAGGCTGGCAGGTAATTCTGTAATTACCATCCCTCCTACGGTGCTGGCCTCTCCTCCCTCCCTGCTAGTTGGATATCCTCTTCAAGTTTAATCCCCTGGGAATTTACATTGCCTTTGCAATCCCCAAGGGAGCAATGCTGCTAAATCCAGGTCCCAGTGGTGGCCTCTGGGAAGCCTTTCATTCCCTTTCCCATTAGCAGAATGCCCAATTAACAACCCCTTGTGACTCCTCTCCTGGTCCTTCTCCCCACAGAAGTGGTCTGGGGCTGGCTTGTGGGCTTGGATATGATGAGATCCATACCCTCTTCCCAGACAATCCAGCTTGGGATGCTGGGACATGCCAGCATTGTGCCCCACACCCTGCAGACCTTTGATTCATTCCAGGGGTAGGGAAGGCCTCAAACTGCTTTGCACCCACCACTTTGCCTCGCAGACTCCACAGACCCCCCAAACCCCATGGAGGTTTCTCACTGCAGCCCCCCAAGCCATCTGATGAGCAGATGGGTGGTGGGAAGGGGGGAGGCTGCACTGGAGCATCTCCCAGGCTTGGGGTCTCAGTGTCAGAGAGCATTTGCAAGGGTCCATTCTTCTGGTGAGGCAGAGGATGCTGTGAAGCACTTCAGTGCCCCGTTGGTTTTTGTGCTCTGCTTTATTTTCCCTTTAATGGGAATTGTATTCTGTGCATGGAGCAGCTGGTGATTTTTCTGGCTGCTGCTGCACCACCTTTGAGCAGCTCTCACGAGACTCCTCTTTTCACTGCCTGTACAGAGAATTTGAGCAGAGGAGCCCCGGGTCTGTTCCTGCTGTAACTCTGCTGATGAGAGAGGCATTTCTGAGAAGGCAGGAGATACCTGGTGCTGCCTGGGGTGGGGACACAAGGAAGAGACCTTGGGAGCTGCATCCCCACCCTGTTAGCTCTGGGGGTTCACACGGGGGTCTGTATAATCACAGTGTGTGCCCCACTGATGTGTAACAGCGATAAAAGGCTGATTTTTGAGTTTTATTTTTTTCTTTAAAAAGGTGCTTTCCTCAGTCAGAATCCTAAAGTTCTAGAGAGGAATCAGGCCTGAGCCAGGGGAGGGAAGAGAGCATTCCCCAGGGAGTGGAGGACTTTCCAGAGCTGTGGGTTTCTCCAGGAAGGAAGAAATGCTGTGGGAGAGAAGCTGGATGCTCCAGTCTCAGCTCCCATCCCTTGTCTCTGTGAGAGGGGTTTACTTTTGTTTCAGCTCTTCAGAGGAGATCTTTTTAAGGGAACATCTTCCCTTGCTGCCTGTTCAGACAGGATAAGATCGAGTCAGACACTCTGTGCTGATGCTGATACTAAAGACTTGCCTGAGTTTACCTGCCCCTGGCAGTATTCCTGCAAATGAGGTGTCAGCAGGGCTGCTGGCCTGTGTGGGTTTTACAGGACCAATAAAGCAGGGCTGAGGTGTGTGGTCAGGAGGAACCGGGCTGGCATCCAGCCAGCAGCACGTGGGGAAGTTTGAGCTGACAGTGTCTCATCACTTGCTCATTCCCCTGGCGCCTGTTCAACAGAGGGACCTTGTGGAAATGCCTTGAACACCACGTGTGCTAAGCACAGCTCCTGCAGGCCCCTCTGTCACCCACAGGCTGCTTTCCCAGGAATCACCTGCTTCTCACGAGGAGCAAAGGCCACATCTGACCCCTGTGGGTCTCTCAGTCCCTGTGTGACTTGGCTGCAGAGCCCTGCTCCTGCCTGTCCATGAAGGAGCAGAGAAGCCTCTGATCTCCCCATCCTGCACAGGGTGTGAGTGTTGCCCCAGGCACAGCTCTGAGGGGAGTGGGAAGCACATCTCCATCACCAGCACCGTGTCTGCCTCAGTGGACCCAGGCATAATTTGGAAACTGCCCTTAGACCCTGAGCTTCATGTTGCCTGCAGCCTCCAACGTATCCTGACCACTTTGTCTGACCACTTTGACTGACGGGGCTGTAGAAAAGTCACCAGAGACTTGAGGGCATCTCATCTCTGTCCTGCAGATTTGTGGTACCACCTGTCATTACCAAAATGCTGCTGGGTAATCCATCCCCAGTGTGTGCACAGGCTGGCACAGAGCCACAGCTCCGGGAGATCTGCTCCTCCTTCCTCCACCACTGGCACTAGCATCAGCTTTGCAGATGCTCTTGGTCAGAGGGCTTTGTCTCTCTTCCCTTTCAATTGCCACGAGGATAATTGGTTTTGTGGTTGAGCTGGGGGAGTCCATGAGCTCTCCTTCCTCCGCAGCACCCATGAACTCCCTGCCAGCAAGCTGAGAGGGTGCCAGAGCATCCCAGGGTGTGAGCTGAAATCCTTCCCACTCCTTGCCCTGTGAGCCCCCAGCTTTCCCAGATGGATGTCCATCCTGGCCCAGTGTGGAGCTTGCAGCTCCTGTCTACCCATGACAATGAGCTGCTGGCAGCCAGGAGGAATGAAGGACCAACTGGCTCATCTGCTGAGAGCATTTGATTGATGTTGTTTCATTTTGATTACCTTTTTTATAGGCTAACAGACGGATTTTAATCCGAGCAGTGAAGTAGGAAATGGGAGAAGCTGTGCCTGGAACTTGACGAGGAGGCAGCGAGGGCTGGTGGCTCCTTGTCCACATCCCTGGGAGGTGATTTTGGAGCAGTCAACCAAACTAAGAGTGTCAGGTAGAGGCGTTCCTGGCCTGATCTTACAGGGACTGCAGCTGCCTCTTGTGTTATTTACAACGCAGCTGGTGCCCGAGCAGCTTAACCCCGGCCTCGCAGCTGCCCAGAGCCAGGCGCTGCCTCAAAGCATCGATCTGAGCCGGCGGAGGAAGGGGCAGCGAGCTCTGAGGCCAAGTTCAGCTCTCTCTGCAGCTTCTTGTGACTCAGGACAAAGTCATCTGATGTGTTGCCACCAGTGGCTATGAATTGTCATTCTCCAGAAGTGCCAAGGTGATGGCTGTGGGGACCACGGGCGGCGGTTTCACGTGCAGATGAGGAGCGGTCTCAGTCCCAGCTCTGCGATGCTCTCTGGATGTGAATGCGGTGCTGTGAACAGGCAGGGTGGATGAGAGAGCCACTGCTGCTGTGCTAACTGGGCCACCTGTCCTCTGAGGCTTCTCTGAGGCTCTAGCAGTGCCCTGCCAAGGGTTCGACCTGCCCCAAAATTGATTTGTTTCAGTCTCTTGGTGCAGGCAGAGTAGTGATGCTCTAGGCAGATCTGTTTGCTGCCCTCTCCAGCAGCTCGAGAGCGCAGGCCAGGGCTGGGAGCACATGGCAGGGGAGGGGATGGCGATGGGGAGCAGGGCTGTGTCCCACAGGACTCAGGCACCCCCACCACGACTGACACGAGGAGATGTCTTGCCCCATGCCAAGCTTTCCATGCCACCACCAGCTAGTTCCTGGAGGGCTGTTGCAGCGTGGGTGAGGTGGGCTGGGGCTGTAACCTCCATCTCCATCCTTCCCCCGGCACCCCTTGGCCAGGGGACTGCCCAGAGAGGTTTTGGAGTAGAGGCAGCACTCCCACATGCCGGGCTCTGAGCGCTGTGGCATAGCAGGGGTGCCACAGCCCCGTGGCAGTGTGGGTTGCAGGGTGTTGTGCAGGAATGTGTTGCAGCTAATGCTGTGTGACAGTTTGACACGTCCTCCTGGGACAGGCAGAGCTGACATGTCATCTTCAGAGCTGTCACTCCGGCTGCCACACCACGGCCTTCGCTGTAAACAGGCGGCGAGAGGAGCGCTTTCCCCTGGTGTGTGAGGAGGGAGAAGGGCTCTGGTTTTATTTGCATGTCCTCAGATGATCAGGCCCGTGTCACTTGGCACTGGGATGTATCCTCCAGAGAGATGGAGCCAGCTGGGGCAAGGGCAGAGAGGAGGGGGAGGTCTAACATCCCCCTAAACCAAGGAGGTGATGCTGAGCATCTCCCATAGAAGATTCTGGCATGAGCAAAGCATTGCCTGCCAGCCCCAGTGAGGGGTTTCACACCCACCCAGGCAAGCTGTGGCTGCCACAGTGAGTGGTGCTCACAGTGCCTTGGCTGGAGAGCCAAGGGTGTGGCACAGGCTCTTTGGGACTGGGGTAGCCACTGACCCCTGGGGGATGCTCACATGGGGCCCAGAGAAGGCTCTTGAGGCAGCTCCTGCCCAGCCCCACAGTTAAACCTGGAGCTGGATGTGGCATTTCACAAGTAAAATGCAGGAGCAGAAGGACACAATCCTGCCTTTCCCAGCCCCCTGAACTTCAACCAGGATGTGAACAGTGCCCTGTATGGACCACTGCCCCTGGCAGGAATTCCAGGGCACAAGGTGCCCCCATGGACCAGCCCTGGGGGATGCTTGTGATCCTGTACCTCCCATTTCTCTGCTCTGCCCGCTGCTTTTGATGCTCTCCAGGAACACTGAGGCTCACAGAGCAAACCCTTTATCTCTCAGAGAGAAACAAACGTGGCACACGCACAGGGGAGCAGAATTACCGGCGTGTCTGGGGAGGCAGGGAGCTGGAACCAGACAGGCTCTGACAGCTGCTTTCAGGAGGTCTGTGAGAGACCAAGCAGCGTGTCAGCCTCGCAGAGCTTGTCCTGCACAGCATCAGCCCCCGTTTTGCCTGCCTGCTTTTGGCATGATCAGCCTGTCCTGGTACCAGGAGCTTGCTGGCTTTACCTGTCCTGGCTGTGAAGTGCATTTGTGGCGAGTGCTGGGGTGGGAGCCATGGGCTGCTTCCTTGTGGAATGAGCAGTAGGGACATGCCAGTCCTGGCAGTGGGGCTGGGAAGCAGCATGTGTTTCCAGGCTGAGTCATGCTGAGGATTGTGTCTTGTTCCTCGTTACGGGTCCAGTTGCAATATTCACTTGGCAGAATCAGCTCAGCCTCCCTCTCTCCGCAATTGTGTCTGTCCGTCCGTCCCTCCCACCTCCTGCACGTAGCAGCAAAGTAGCACTTGTAGGGGGGGGGGAAAAAAAAATTAAATCTCTGCAGGGCTGTAAGGGCAGGACAGCAAACACTGGTGCTTGCTATGCAAAGCACGAAGCCAGTGTGCTGGGCGAGCAGGTACTCACTCAGCTGCAGCTGCCAGGGCTGGCTTTGTGCTGGGGTGGGGGCTTGCATCCATGGCAGGGGGGAAATGATGCCACCAGGGCCAGAAAGGGGTGGCAGGCAAACGGGAGATCGAGACACACAGCTCCTGAGTGGGACTTGCTGTCCTCCCTGCCAGCCAGGCAGTGGGAGCTGCAGAGAGGGACAGGGCACCTGCACTGCTCTGTCCCCCTCACTGAGCTGTCTGCTCAGCTGCTCTGTGTCTAGGTTATTTTAGCTTTGATTCAGCTCTGAAATTGCCTTGGCTGAAACTCTGTCTCTATTGTTTTCAGTCTGCAGAAGCATCATTGAATGTGTCAAAAAGATAAATTGGAGAAAAAGAGAGGAAGGGAAAAAAAGAGGAGTGCAGTGCAGTTGGTGAGGAGAGCCATGCTGGTTGTGGATTCCCAGAGCAGCTGGCTGCTCCAAGCCCACACTCCCTTCCCAGAGACAGCTCCTTGCAGCCCTGTCCCCTTCTCGGCAGGACTGAGACACCCTTCCAGACATCCTCCTTTACCTTCTGCCAGAGGGCTTCTCCCCCTTGGCAAAGCTCATTTAGGCTCATTTAGGCTTAGCATCTGTCCTGCCTGAGCCTCGTCTGGGAGCATGGTGAGCACAGTCTGAGACCTGCTCTCTGCCTCTGCCCTGGCTGGGGCTGAGGCACCGAGTCCAGCCTGGTGCAGCAGCCAGAGCACCACAGCAGGGCTCTGGAGATGAGCAGACAAGAAGTAGGATGGGCAGCAAAGGGGTCCTGGCTGTGGGCAGGGGCTCAGAGCAGACCTGTGTGTGTCCCCAGGGCTTTCACTCGCTGGTGGCCTTGTGCACACCTTGGGGTCCAGCACCAGAACAGCTGGTCCATGGAGCTGGGGAAGGTCTGTGCAGCACTGACCAGTCTGATGGGTCAGTTTGGGCTCCAGCTCAGGCTCTCTCAGGAGTTCAGGGGACCCTTGCCCCAAAGGTTTGAAGAGGGCTCAGGCTTAGATTTGGGGTATCATTTGGAGCTGTCCATGGGCTCCTGGAGCCAGCACTGTGGCTGTGGCATTGAGCAGCATGGGGTGGGTTGCGGTGTAACACCTTCATAATTGCTAATTACCTCTGGGAGGGGGAGGAGGAGGCACCTGGGAAAGGAGCTGGCAGTGAGTTATGGGAGGTTGCAGAAGTGGTTATTGTTGCTGCTGCTGCTGAGGACGCTGGGGCAAATGAATAACCTGTTAAATAAAATGTCAGCCAGGAACGGATGGGAACTGGCATTGCTTTCTCAGCTTGCACTTTACAAAATGAATCTCCCTGTGCGTGGCTGATTTGCTTATTCAAAATAGGCCGTGGTGGAGGGGCTCTCCTGCTGAACCTGCTGATACCAAATTGTGTAAATTCTGTTATCCAAATGCTCTTCTCAATGGCTGCAGTGATCTAAGGACATAATCCGTTGCCAGAGGAGAGGGGTTTTCAGAGCCTAATTCCCTTTGTTTCGGGAAAGAATGAGAATGTGGGAAATGAAGCTGAGAAATTGCCATTGAGCTCCAAGCTGCAGTCCAGTGCTGGCAAAGGTGAAACCACTCCCTGCCCCAGCTGCCTTTCACACCTGAAACAGGGAAGATCGATCTGTGTGAAAACTCCAGGAGGCAAATACTGAGTGGGTTCCTTTAGATAAGGCTGGTTTCAAATGGAAACTGATTTGCATGGGCTGATTAAGCTCATTACTACATCAAGAACTCGGAAAATCATCAGATCCCTATGCAGCAGGAGTGCTGAGGTCTGCTGCGATGATGCTCGGTGTGCAGGGCTCGCCAGCGCTGCTGTGCCTTCAGCAGCATCTCCTGGGAGCGCACACAGGACGTGGCCAGTGGTCACTCTGCTACCAGCACCAGCCTGGGCTGGCAGACACCAATATTTATAAATGATTTGGCCTTGTTTGGAAACCTGCTGGGGTGTTTCTTGTCATTACTGGTGCTTCCAAAGCGCCGTGGTGAGTGCGGTGCTGCAGCCCCACGGAGCAGGGATGGCTCCTGTGTGCCACCTGTGGGCACCCACCCTTGCTCTTGCTGGTGCTCTGGTCCCCTCTGGTACCCCAGGGAGCAGAGGGCAGTGCTGGCAGCCCCTTCCTCTGCCACAGCTGGGGTGAGTGTGACCTTGGGTGCTGCCTGGGAGCCCTGGCAGAGCTGGGGGGCTGTGTGCCAGTGGGGGACCAGCAAGGAGTTGTCCCTTGGGTTTTATCCTGGGGAGAGTGTGTGCATGCATCCCACAGGGACCCAGGTGCTTGTGTCCTGTGGGGGACCATGTGTGCTTGCATCCCACAGGGACCTTGGGGCATGCAAGTCAGATGGTGCTGTGCCAGGAGCAGCTCTGTGCCCCCATGCCTCTTTCAAACTTAGAGTAGGTTTAGATTAGGTATTAGGAAATAATTCTTCCCTGTGAAGGGGGTGAGGCCCTGGCACAGGCTGCCCTGAGAAGCTGTGGCTGCCTCATCCATCCATGGCAGTGTGTGTTCAAGGCCAGGCTGGATGAAGCTCTGATCATCCTGGTCTGGTGGAACGTGCTGCTGCCCATGGCAGGGGGTTGGAACTGGGTGAGCTTTGAGGTCCCTTCCAAGCCAGCCAGGGGTTCTAACCCTGCAGCATTTTCCCAGGTGGGCACCTTGTGGTGCCCTTTGGGTGAGGAGTCACAGGGCTGTACACAAACAGGTGCCGCCTTCCGAGGCTGCTGCTGCTTCTTCGGTGCAACATTTGGTACACCCACGTGTTGAAAACAGAGTCCACGTGGGCAGGTGTGCCTCTAAATATATATATACACCTGGGAAATACACTGCACTCATGAGCAGAATCTGCAGTTTGCAGAGTCCCCTCCTCGCCCTGCACCCCCAGGGGGACCCTGGCACAGGCAGCAGAGCTGGGAGCTGATTATGAAGAGATTATAAAGAGGTATAAACTAAGCCTTTCTGCTAGAAAGGCCAGGAGCCCCAGGCTGGAAGCGTCACATGCAAAGGCTCCTCTGCTCCTGTGCATTTTCTCTTTTTTTATGTTCTTGCCTTTATCTCGTTCAAGAGCTTTACTAAGCCCTGGAGCATGGAGAGGGATCCTAGAAAAGGCAGGGGTGGAGGGGGACTCTGAGGCTGTGTTTGTCACCTCCCATAAACAGGTTCCTGTGTCGATCTTGTCAAGTACTGGGGGCTTGTTGGGACAGTCCCTGCTGCCATGCAGGCGAGCTTGTGGGCAGGGTGTGGGTGAGCTTTGAGTCCAACTCAGGCTCCCTCTGTACCCAAGGGCTGTCACGCAGCCGTCTGGGCTGGGGATGGTGACATCTGTCCTGCCTCCGCTGGCATTCCTTGCCCAGGTCCCTGCGCTGTGCTGGGTGGAGATAGGAGTCCAAGTCATCCACTGAGGAAATTGCTCACTGTAAATCCACAGTGAAAGTCCTGGGATTCCTGAAGGCGCAGAGGAAAGTGCTTGATTGGATTTTCAAGCCTCTCTGCCAGCTGTGGGAGAGGAGGGCTGACAGCCTCCCTGAATCTTCCTCGCTGATGCCTGGGAGGGGATGCAGGCTGTGCCTCCTCGCTAATGGAATGTAAAGGATGTGTAAATCTCCCGCCTTATTTAACTCCCCCCTGAACTTTATATGCAGCGATAAATTTCTCCTCCTGCAAATCTGCTGGAGCAAGGTGGGCCTCGGGTGCCTGGTGCCCACGCAGGTGTGGGGGAGCCATTCTCCTGCTGCTGGAGAGGAGCTGCTGTGCCATGCCTCGGTCCCTGAGGAACACGAGGCTCTGGGGACATGCTGGGTGCACCTGGGGGCTCTGCAGGAAAGGCTCAGTTTGGGTTCAAGCTGCCTGTGCCAGCAGGAGAGGTGCAGGAGCACCTGGGGCTGGTGTAATCCCCCTCCTCCCCACGGGGCCAAGGGTGTTTGCCTCCAGTACCACCAGAAAGCAAAGTTAATAAATCACAGGGGTCTACCGAGTTAAACCTGCAGCAGGAGTGGACAGGCAGAGGGTGGCCAGGCTGTGGTGGGGAACTGGTATCATTCCAAACGCCCATCACGCAGCTGAGCATCACACAAATAACACAGAAAAATGCTGCAAATTTTATTCTATTGCCCCTTATCTCTGATTAATCCTCTTATGTGTTCATCTCATTTTATCCCACTGTTGACTGTCTGTTTATTGTATTTTTGTAGTCCTCACAAAGACAAAAATCCCCCTGAGTCTTGCCTGGCTGGGCAAGGGGGGGCTCCTGCCTGCTGGCACCAGTGGAACACCACAGAGGAGAGGACCAAGGTAACATCCCCGTGGTCACCACAGCAGATGGTGGCAGAGGAGGGGCTGGAAACCAGCTTCTCCCAGGCCCTAGATTAGTGCCCAGCTGCTTGGGTATCCCCAAATGTAAAGAAAGATACCCTAAAAAAAAATTGTCCGGTGGTGTGGCTTTGCAGCCTGTGCTCAGGGCGTGTTCTCAATGCCCTGGAGAGGAGACAGGCTTTCCTCTTCACACCCCTCTCTCACTGCAGGCAGATTTGTTAGAGCTCTGCAAGGGAAGCTCTGCCTGTCTCAAGTACCCTCTGCTCCAGCTCTGCTCAGTTTTGCCAGTTTTGTGTCCTCCACCTGCTGCTGGGTGAGTCAGGAGCACGAGCCTTCTGGGCCTGACCCTGTTGCTAAAGGATTTTGCTTTGATCCTCTTCTCCAGCTGGGGAGAACAAAAATCCCTTAAACAGCCAAAAATCATAGGGAAGATTGGAGGAGAAATTTTTTACCTGAGTGGGAGCCCCTGGTTCAAACAATTTGGTGGAGGAGGATGGTGTTTCTAATAGCATAAAACAATTTGGAGGAGAATGGCGTTTGTAATGTGGTGGAAATTTGCACAAATGAGGGAACCCACTGTCCTCTGGGGGCATTTAGACAGGTTCCACAGCACCCCAGCCTGTCCCAGATTTGTGCAGGTATGGCCAGGCTGTGCGAGTGAACAACCTGGAGGTTGTCATCATCTCATACCCACATCCTTCACTCCTGCAGTGCTGAGTGCTTGCCCTGGAACTTGAGGGCCTCCTGAAGGCATCCAGTGGCACACTCAGGCACATGGAGCTGGGGTCCCATCTCTGCCACGCTCATGTGCACCTCAGGCAGCCCATTGACAGTGCCAGTGAATGCTCCTGCTGCACACTGATCAGACAGCTCCTGGTGTAAATGCTCCCAGCACCTGGCAAGTTACAGCATGGGAGCTGTGGAGGCCTCTGGCTTTAGTAGAAATTGCTTTTCAAACCCAGTAGAATTTCCAGCCTCCCCAGCATCCTGTGGCAGGGAGCTCCTGGGATTAATTGGTTTCTGTGTGGCAAAGTGCTGCCTTTTCCTTGTGTCAAAGCTCCTTCCACAGGTGCAGTTCCCACACGGTGCCAGCTCCCTGCCCAGTGTCAGGCTGCTTGCAGGGACCATCTCCTTTCTGTCCTGGAGATCCCGAGTCTCAGCTGGGGAAGGCAATGTCTGTGTGTGCTGGCCTCTGGAAAGTGCCATACAGGCTGAGCTTCCGATTCTCAGTGGTGCATCTGGCCATGTCTCACAGGGCTTGTTCCAGGACAGCCTCTCCCTGTGCAGTTGTTTTTTCTGGTGACCTGAGCATGGCTGGGGGTTGTGGTGACACACAGGGTCTTTGCTAGCCATGCTTATACTCTATTTTTTGTAATTGGCATCATTACTTTGAGAATGTTTGGGCCCCTCTTGCCACCAGCACCTCGTTCAGCTGGCTCCACTCCTTGCCAGGGGGCAATAAGTCCATCTCTGCTGCTCCCAGGATACAACAGGTCCTAGGATTTCCAGCTAGCCCCCAACCTGCCTGGCCCCTCTGCCTGTGCTTATCTCTAGGTGAGATGCCAGGATCATTTAAAAAGCTGCAGGCTGAGCAGCAGAAGGCTGCAGCTGCTGCCCAGAGCCAGGCTGCGGCTGCTGCTCTGTTATTTACAGCTGCCTTTGGCTGCTCATGAGCTTCTCCAGCAGCTCTGCTGGCCACTGCTCACTGTCTGCTTGTCCCTGCACTGAGGGCCAGGGGTGTTTGTGCCCTCAAACCGGTGCCATCTGGCACCCCACCTTTGTACCAGCAGCGTACCCGGCTCGCCTGCCAGCTCAGGACAGAGCCAGCGGCAGAGCTAACCCCTTTGAGGAGCTCTGCAGGTTTTAAACTGCTTCCCAATATTGGCAGCAAATCCAAGCTGGAACGTGGTGGGGTAAATTCATGGGCCATATGGCAGGGCCATATGCAGGCTGCATTCTCCAGGCTGGGTCCATGAAGGACATGACCTGTGAAGGCCAGGGTTATTCTGCTGCCCTTAGTGTTGGTTGGCACCCCTCAGGCCAGCTCTGCTCGCTCCAGTCAGCTGTTGGACACTGCCAAAGCAGGGGCAGCGGCACCAGGCTGCCAGGGTCCCTGTGGCTGAGCAGCTCTGGAAGGACAGCATCGGTCCTTCCCCATGCTGGGGGTGTCTGACACCTAAATGTGGGCCAAATGGCATCTTCCAAGGTGCCCAGATGCCCGCTGGGTGCAGATGCAGGGCTGATGGAGCAGAGATGCACATCTCTGTGGATGCCGTGCCAGCCAGCTCTGCCTGCTCCGCTTTTGTGCCCGCTGTTGGTCCCCACGCGCCCTGGCAGCCCCACGGCTCCATCTGAGATGGAGACCGGGGTGTGAGGCTGGAGCTGCCATATGTTCTCCATAAAAACACTTCTTGGCCCGTTCCCCGGCGTTTCCTGCCGCTGCCACACGTGCTCAGGATCCCACATGCCTCACAAGCCGTTCACCAACTGCAGCCTGGCAGATGGAGGAGCCGGGCATGGCTTTGCAGTAGGAGAGGCAGGAATCCACAAGCTCTGTTTGTTCTTGGGTTCTTCATGGCAGCAGAGGAAGGGGGAGGAGAGCTGGCACCACTCCTGCAAACTGCCCCTCTGCAGAGGGGAGAAGACCTTCCCATACCCACTCCCCACCGTGGGGCCGAGCTGTGAGCCCTTCTTGGGTTGCACAAAGTGTTTTCACCTGGTGCCATCCTGTTTAAAGGCACTTGGAAATGGTGTGAGTGTCCTGGGTGGATGGAGACCATCGTTCCTCCCAGGCAGGTGGTACTGGTTTGTTTTGGTGGCAGATGGCCAGTCAGCATTAAGAGCAAAGGCAGAAAATCAGTCCTCAGAGGGAGCAGAGATTTATTGCGGTAGGAAATTAAAAATGTATGCATCAGCTTTTGGAGTAGCTCCTGTTCTGCCTTGATCTGTTTGGGGGGGATGAGGGCTCCGTGCTCAGCCCTGTTCCGTGGCAGGGAGGTCTGAGGATGCTCAGGAAGCTGAAGGCACATCCCTTGGCAGTGGGTGTATCATGATGGGCAGTGACTGGACCAAGCTGATGTCTCTCTTACCTTGGGTGGCAGAGTGTGACCAGATCAGTGTCAGTTCTGAGCACAGCAGATGAGTGTCCCAGCCTCAGGAGTGGGATATCTTCATGCCACGTCAGCTGGGACACCGTGAAGAGCCAGGTGCTCCCACAGGGGTACATCTGTGGTGGGCTCCTGCTGCTGCTGGGCACCGAGAGGTTTCTCCCGATAAGTCCTTTTACTTTGTACTGTTTTCTAATGACTCTGTGCCTGGGTGGCATTGTGCCACAGTGGTCCCTGAGGACACAAGGGAATGCAGAGCAGGTTCTTGGGCTAAAGGTGTGCAGCAGGC
The DNA here is from genome assembly GCF_030490865.1 of Poecile atricapillus. Lineage (NCBI taxonomy): Eukaryota > Metazoa > Chordata > Aves > Passeriformes > Paridae > Poecile > Poecile atricapillus. The sequence goes on from NC_081260.1 coordinate 4,097,569, forward strand.
AGGTAAGGACACAGGCAGGGTGGGGACATGGACATAAGCAGCTATCTGCTCCCTGCAGAGGCGTGGGGTCAGTGCTGGTCTGTGCCCACCAAGGTGGTGGCAGGTGTTCCCCAAGCAGTGTGGCCCCAGGGTGAGGCTGGGTTTGTGCTTCTGAGGGCACCAGGGATTGTTTCATCTCCTCAGCTCCCTGCTGCAAGAGCCAGGCCGTGAGCTTTGCAGCCCAGCACAGCGCTCTGCCCAGAAATTAAAGAAGAAGAAACACAAAAAAATCAGGCTTCAGGGAAGTGATAGCTCCTGGGGTTCAGCCAATTACCAGTGTTAGGGAGTGAGCTACCTTACCCACTGCTGCTGGTTTTCTCTGACCTCTTGCTCTGGTCCAGGGTGAGCACCACTTAATCCCCAAACCCAGCATGGGAGAGCTGCCGCAGGAAGGATGCTCAGAGCCTGGAAAAGGCATGTTGTACCTGCTGCTGAGCATATTACTGCTTCTCCAGGAGTGGCTAAGTCCTGCTTACGAGGACACTCGTCCTCTTTTATTTAATTTCCTGGTAATGCTTCTGCAGCGTCCAAGTCTTATCAGGAGAGGAGCAGCTTAAGAGGCCGGTAAAGGAGTTTTTATTGTCGGTATCCACCTCTTTATCCCCCTCTTCCCTTTGACGCCGGATGGCAGGCTGGTTGTGGCTGAAGTGAGGCGTGCTTTCTTTTCCTTTTGTCTGTTAAAGCTGCAAAGATTTCCCGGCTAACCAGTCCTGCTGGTAATTTCGGCTGCGGGAGACGCCGCTGTCCCCGGGCAGTCCCCGGCTGTGGCTCAGCCGCGGCTCCCGTGGCGAGCAGCGAGGGTGACACCGACACCCCGATTGCACACAGAAGGACCGATCTGGGGGCACAAGTGGGCAGCTCTGCTCTGGGACTCGCCATCCACTTGGCCGTGACTTGGTGAGAGAACCCCTGCCTCAGTTTCCCCGGAGCCATCGCACTGAGCTCGGCCACATCTGCGGGGCATCCCGGTGCTTCGAGCTGCTCATCCTCGTGTTCATCTGCTGCGGGGGCTTGTGGATGGGGGAGCTGGAATTGCTGAGGGCAGCAGGGTGGGGTGACAGGAGGAGTGTCCCCTGGGAAGCCAGCAGCTCGGTGGCTGCTGTCTTGTGGCAGGCAGCTCCGTCCCTGGCGTTCTCCCTGGCCATGCCGGCCATGTGGAGACGCAGTGCTGCATTCAGCCGCCTTTTCAGCTGCACACAATGGCCAGCCAAGGTAGCTACCCAAGGCAGCGTTTGTTTGAGAAAATTGGTAGGATCGCGTGATCCTTTTTGTTGTGGTTGCTACTGTTGTTCTTTGGAATGCTCATGGGAGTAGCAGAGCAGCTAATGAGGCGGCGCAGAGACAGTCGCTGGGGAGGGAGATGGGCTCGCCTGTACTTCCCTGCAGCTGCACTCTCCTGGTGATGGAGCTGGCTCTGCTGCTGCTGGGAGCGCCGATGGGTGCGGCACTGCTCAAGGGGTGCCCAGACCCTGCTGCTCCCCAGTTCCCTTCCCCGGGCCTCGCTGTTTCCTTCTCCAGCCGCTGCATGCGGGAGGGGAAAGCCAGGAGCACCCATGCAGCTGGGAAAGGTCACCTGGCTGTGGTGACATCCCACCGTCACAGAGCGCAGCTCACCCATGGCCAGCGCTGTATCCCTGACCCTGGACAGACTCACCTGCTGCTCAGAGCTCTCCTGGCTCCCATGGCAGACTCCCTTAGAGGATTTTGGGTGGTTACCTGGGATCAGGCTTGGCACAGGGCTGTCTTTGCTGGCAGTGAAGCCCCAAGCTCTGTGTGCTGGTGTGGAGCTGCCAGGAGCTCCTGTCCCCTCCAGCCCCATGTGCTGTCCCCCCGGGCTCTGCAGCAGGTGCCCAACGCGGCGCTGGGAGCGGGTGGGGGTGTCAGAAATGCAGACAGCATTAGATGGATGATGCATGGAATCCTAAACTGATAAGAGATGGAACAATTGGTGTGTTGTCAAAAGGCCGGGAAGGATCTCTTTTAAATAGACTAAATAGTCTGGACAGGAACAAGCAATGAGCAGCACAGAAGCAACAGCACGTTCACCACTTTGTTTTTCTGGCTGGGCTGTGCGTGTTGCCATCTGTGCTGTGCTCTGTGGCCATCCCATGGTGCTGGGATTGCTCCCCCACAGCAGGCTCACAGCCTGGAGCCATGACTGGCATTGCTCCAGGATGCCAAGGGCAGCTTTGACACGACCTTGCCCTGGGCTGGATCTTCCCATCTTCTGGTTGTCTCCACTCCAAGGAGTCCCTGGGCTGATGGTGGAGATTTGGTTGTAATAGCACAGCTGAGCCTGCCTTAATCCCAGTTTTTAGACTGGCTAAACTTGTTTTCACTTATCTGTGATACTGTTGAGCTGTGTTACACAGCATGAATAAGCCAACCCTTGAGTTTGCTCTTGCAGCTCTGCGGAATGGCAGAGAGAGCTGTGCCAGGGCCGCTGTCTCCCCTGACTCACAGGGAATGGAATGGCCAGAGCCACGCCACCACAAGTTTACCCTGCACAGATCTCCCATCTGATTAAGGGCAGTGCTGGGGCAGGGGTGGGACAGTGAGGTGCTGGGGGAGGGTGGATTTACCCTTGTGTGACATCTCCATGGATGTCCCCGTGCCTGAGCTGCTGGTGGCAGGGACAGGAGCTGCTCTGCACGGGAGGACGGGGCTGTGGCCGTGCCAGGAGGGCTCTGGGAGCGCTGCAGGTGCAGTGGGGCTGCCCTGCAGGCCTCAGAGGGCTGGGTGTGCTGGGCAGGGCTGCGTGGTGGGGCACACTACAGCCTGTCCCTGTGATTGCAGCGCAGCCATGTGATGCCGGAGGAGCGCGGTGGCGATGATATGGAATGTGGGCAGCTGCCTTCGGACACGCTCCGACAGGTGACGGTCCAGCGCCACCCCCTCTACGGATTCGGCTTTGTGGCTGGCAGCGAGAGGCCAGTGGTGGTGCGCTCGGTGGCAGCAGGTAGGGGGCTGGGGTGGTGCTGGACACAGCTGCAGCGTGCCAGGAAACACAGCGGCACTTCCCCCTGCTGGGACCCCTCCCTGGGCTCCTGTCCTCTCCTGTCCCCTCTGGTGGGCCTGCAGGGTGCCCTCCACAGCCACATACGTGGCTGCTTTGATGCTTTGATGCTTTGGGGATGCTTGGGACCCTCCTGCTTCCCCTTCACCCCGCAGCTCCGGGATGCCTGGGTTGGGCCTGACCCTCTCTCCTGGCAGGCGGCCCCTCTGAGGATAAACTCCTGCCAGGAGACCAGATCTTGGCCATCAACGATGAGGATGTGAGTGAAGCCCCCAGAGAGAGATTCATCGAGCTTGTCAGGTGAGGACAACGCTTGTCCCTCATCGCCTCTGGGGAGGGGCTCATGCCAGGCTGCTGTGCCCGTGCCAAAGCCTTGGGGTGTCAGTGCACACCCACATCACCAGTGCTCCCTGCTGGGGTGGGGAATTCTCAGCCTGAGCAGGGGGACTGCCTTGGAGCGAGTGCCATAGCCATTTTCAGCTGGCCAAGAAGTGGGGAAGTATCCACAGCCACGATGTCAAGCACCCCAAGGAGCCCAGAAAGGTCCCGGCCACCACTGGGCTGGGAAGGGTGGGGTGTGCTCTCAGTAGCCAGTGTTGAGGTCCATCACCATAAAGTTCCATCCATCTTCATTTCTTCTTTCTGTCACAGGAAGGCCAAGGACTTCATCATCCTCACGGTCCTGCACACCCACCAGGTGAGACTGGCAGGGCCATGGCCAGCTCCAGGGGAGCCAGGACGGGTGAAAAGCCCTTCTGGAGACCAAGGCGGGGTCCCTGGAGACCCTGGGAGATCACTCAGGCAGCTCAAGTGATTTGTTGGACCCACATCCCACCACCCCAAGGCTCTTCCAAGCTGTCGGGTCTGAGAGCTGCCACGGCTCTTTGGGCATGCAGCCACCCCCCCCTGTCACCAGGAGGGAGAGAGGAAAAATACTCCCAAACCCAAGCAGTTGCTGAGGACACCACGTGTGTCTGGTGGAGTAACCCAAGGAGAGGTGGCAGGGAGGGGTCACTGCTGTCTCAGGAGTCCCTGGGGAGCTGGGAGGCTGCAGGAGGGCTGGAGATGCACCAGCAGCCATGGTGCCCTGGGGCTTGGTGCCTGTGGCACTGGGGCAGATTGAACTGTCACACCAGAGGCACCATTTGTGCTTCACCAAGTCTTTGATGCTGGGGAAGAAGTGTGAGAGCTCCCCTGTGCTCCCCAGCAAGGAGATGCCCCCACCCAGCGCTGCTCTGTCAGGAGTGGGGGCATGTGCCACTCTCCAAAAAAGCTTTTTTCCTCCCAGCCTGGGATGGCCTCCAGCTGGGACAGGTGGCTCAGCTGGTGCTGGCACCATCAGACACACACAGCTCTGCATCTCTGGGCTGGAGTATGTGCAGGCACTGCCACCAGAACATCCTGCAGGGATGCCCGGGGTCCTGCTGTCTCCCTGGGGCTGCAGACCCACATCCAAGGGGTTCATCTCTCTCATCCCAGTGCCAATGCCTCCAAGCAAGACCTGGCTGACATCTGCTGCCTGCACAAGGGGTGCCAGGCACAGGGGCTCACTGGAGTGCAGCCTCCCAGCCACACTGATGCTGCTGGTGTGACTTCAGGGGCTGCTGGTCATTGTTCTGGCCCTGCCTGCAGCGCTGTGTAACCACAGCCGAGGGGATTTGCTTTCCACTCTCCCCATTTCATGGTTTGCTGCCCACTCCCCATCACCACGCTGGCTCCAGAGGGGTTTCCTCTGGGCCCCGTGTCTGCCTTTCCCCACACTGTGCTCCAGGGGCAGGCAGGTGATTTACCCAGTGCTCTCTTTCCAGTCTCCCAAATCTGCTTTCATCAGTGCAGCCAAGAAGGCAAAGCTGAGGTCCAACCCAGCCAAAGTCCGATTTTCAGAGCAGGTGACAGTCGGCGAGACAGACCCAGTAAGTCCTGCCCTGCCTTCCTCTGTGGTTCACCCCCTGGAGGTGTCCCCAGGGCCATGGGCTGTGGGGTGGTTGGGGTCCCACAGGGCTCCTCTGCCCTGATTTGGGAGAGCAGCTGTCTGGCCTGGGGAGCCCCACGGGACAGATGCCCTTGGGCACAGTCAATGTGTTGGGTCACTGCTGGGGGCACTTCCTGTGGTCCTCCCTCTGAGGGAGCCCCAAAAACTGGCCTTAAAAACCTGGTCTGAACTGTGAACCCCTGAGCATCCAGGGAAGGCATCCAGGCAATGCCAGTGCCTGCCCTAAGGAAGATCCATGGCTACTACCCTGATCCCAAAAGCTTTGGAATGCCTGTATATGGGGCAGGGTGACCAGAGCACTGCTGAATGGCTGTGGAAGCTGAAGAGTTCCAGCCCAGTGCTTTTATCTCTTAATTGCAGGAAGGGTTTATTAACAACAAAACAAAACTGAAAAAAAAACCCTGTAAAGCACTTCTAGCACATTCTATTTTTAAGCAAAATCAATTAGGTAATTATCTGATTGAAATGCTTCTCAGCAAATAAAATCAGCCTTCTCCCAACTTCCTGCAGAAGGGGTGTGCAGGGTTGAGGGGGGCTAGGGTTGGGGTAAGGGTCAGGAAAGGGGGATCAGCTCTGAGCCACCCCAGCCCCACCTGGACACCAGCTGGGGAGCGGGACAGGCTGCCAGGCATGGGCACTGGGATGTGCTGGACAGAGCAAGATGCTCTGTTCCCATTGCAGCTGCTGGGAGCTGAGGAGGTGAATCTGTCAGGCAGCTCTGAATTGTCTCAGCTCTGTGTGTCTTGATGGCTCAACAGAACGCAGGGTTTTCAGGGGAAATGTGTCTCTTAGCACAAAAGCCCAGAGCAGCAGAGGATGCCATGAGTGCTCCATCACTGACAGTCTCTCTCTCCCCACCCTCCCTCCGTCTCTCCGTGCCCCCCACCCTCCTCGCCTCCCCCTTTGCCGGCCCCACATGCCAGGACATGTTGAAGAAAGAAGCTCTCCTCCTCATTCCCAACGTGCTGAAGGTTTTCCTGGAGAACGGGCAGATCAAATCCTTCACGTTCGATGGCCGAACCACTGTGAAGGTGAGCCCCTCCGCTCCCCCCCAGCACCGTGGCACTCCTCTCCTCCCACCTGCCCAATCCGTTTTTCCTCTCCTGCTTCCCGTGCACGAACACCACAGCAGCGCTGGGCTGGCTGCGAGCCGCTCTGGCATGATGGATGGCTCGTCTGCCTCCCCAGAGCAGGCTTTGCAGCTGGCAGGGATGGGGGTTTGCTGGCTCTCTGCCTCTCCTGACTTCTCTGCTTGCTGTGAGCCTGCCCTGCAGCCAGGGTGGATGCTCCTGAGTCCCCCTGCCAGGGGCCAGCTCCCTCAGCACCACCAGGTGCTGGGGTCACCTCCCGCTGCAAGGTCGCTGGCCACCATCCTGTGGCCCCTCTCAGCCTCATCCTGGCACAGCCCCGCTTGCCAGGGATGAGTGGGCTCGCCATGAGGTCCCAGCCCCCTCCTGGGAAGTAGCCAGTGCCTCGTACCCAAGCCTGTCCGTGGCATTTGCAGGACGTGATGGTGACATTGCAGGACCGCCTGTCGCTGAGACACATCGAGCACTTTGCCCTGGTCCTGGAGTATTCCAGCCCGGAGCAGAGCCACCGCTTCCTGCTGCTCCAGGACAAGCAGCCACTGGCCCACGTAAGCTGCTGGGTGTGGGAGGGTGTTGGGAGGGCTGGGGCTGGGCACAGAGAGCCTCCTGTTCCCCCAGTGTGGGGCTTGGTTGGGATTGTGCTGTGGGGTGGCACAGCCTCTCCTTGCCTCTGGCATGGTCCTGCAGGTTCAGGGGTGAAAAGGGTGGCCAAAGAGGGAGACAGTTTTACCCAGAGATGGGTTTTACCCATCCCACACTAACTGCTGCTCTGTGTTCCAGCCTGGGCAGCTGCAGACAGCATTCATGAGCATCCTTGGCTGGGAGAGCCAATAAGCTCAGAACCAGGGATAAAATGGGGATCATGGAGCAAACACTACCCTGAGTGGTGTAAACCCTACAGCACCAGGCAAAGCTGTCACACCAAGGAAGGCTGAGGTGTTGCTGGGATGAAAGGTGGTGCATGGAGGAGAGAAATCAAATACCATTTCAGAAGAGAGGAGAGGGCATCTCATGCCCTGCAGCCAGTGGTTCTGGGCTCAGTGCTCCCCTCTGCTCCTGCCACAGGTTGTGCAAAGGACACACTACCACGGCATGAGATGCCTCTTCCGTGTGAGCTTCTTCCCCAAGGACCCAGTGGAGCTGCTGCGCCGGGACCCTGCAGCTTTCGAGTACCTGTACATCCAGGTAGGGGCTGGGAGCTGGTGCTGCTCGTGGCCCACACGTCTGTCAAGGCTGGGCCCTGTGGCAGCAGCCCTCAGGTGGCAGTGCCCTGTCCCTGTGGCTGCCTGAGGACACCTCTTCTCTCTCCTGCAGAGCCGCAACGACGTGATCAGAGAGCGCTTCGGCACAGACCCCAAGCCAGAGATGCTGCTGGGGCTGGCTGCCCTCCACATCTACATCACCGTCTCAGCCACCCGCCCCAGCCAGAAGGTCTCCCTCAAGAATGTGGAGTGAGTCCTCCTCGCTGTCCCCAGGCTCCCACACAGCCCTCCTTTGCTGTCCCTTCCCTGTGTCGCAGCAACATTTTGGGGTGCGGAGCATGAGATGCTCTGAGAGCCCCCCTGAGCTGGGTGGTGGCTCAGGGGCTTGGCAGCAGTGACAGCCAGCCCCTGGTCCCACCATGGGGCTGTGTAAGGTCCCACCTGGGCTCACAGCAGCCAGGCTTGGGGACATTTGCTGTGAGCCCAGCATCATGTCCATGGGAACCTGGGCTGATTTTCCACCTGCATCCAAGGCAAGGAGAGCACGGCTCTGTGGCTGTGTAATCTCAGCCTGCCACCAAGCTGTGCAGCACTGGCTCAGCCCTCCTGTGGCTCCTGGGGGACCTAAACCCATACCCAGCCCATCTGTGCAGGCTGGCCTTTCCCAGTCAGCACAGGGAGGAAGGAGGGAGGGGTCACCCTGAGAGGACCCCAAATGAGGTTTGGGAAATTGCCCTGCATCCCCTAAGCTTACATGAGGGTGAGTGGGAGCTGGGGTCTGCTGCAGAGCTGCTGTTCCCCAGCATGATGCTGGTAGCTGTGTCACCAGCCTGGGGTCCCATCCCCTTGGGGACCTGAGCTGGGGGCTGCTCCCGCTCTGGCTGTGACACCAAGGAAGTGCTGGTGTGGCTCCAGCTCCATCTGACGGCAACAGGGTGCTCTGGGACAGTGTTCTGTCCCTCTCTGCCCTCTGGCAGTGTGTCCCACCTGGCAGCTCATGCAGGCTTCCCTCCCCACAGGAAGGAGTGGGGCCTGGAGCCCTTCCTGCCCCCCTCGCTCCTGCAGCTCATCAAAGAGAAGAGCCTCCGGAAATCCCTCTCGCAGCAGCTCAAAGCCCACCAGCACCAGCCTGGCGGCACCAAGGTGAGCCCAGCACTCAGTGCCTGTTCAGGCTCAGCCTGCCCTCCACCCCAGCCTGTTGTCCCCAGCTTCTCAGAGACCCTTGCTATTAAATCCCCTGGGATGGGAGATAAATCCCAGGCAGCCAAGTAGACACTCTCTCTCCTGAATCCTCTTTCAAGAGCTGATCTGGATTGCAGGGAGTGCAGTGAGGATCGGGGCTGAGATCATCTGAAGCTTGGCTGAAGTGTCTGGCACACATCAGTTCATTGTTATCTGGGCTTGGAAAGCTCTGGAGGCAGCTGCTGAGCCATCACCGTGGTCCCTGCAGCCTTCACAGCTCCCCAGGGAGGGCTGTGCATCCCAGGGGGATTAGACATCAAGCACTGGGGCTCCTTCCTGGAGTTACCTCCCAACAGCTGCCCAGGATGGCAGGGGAGAGGAGACCCCCCCCCTCACCCACAACTCAGACTTGCTGCCAGCACAGCCCATGCCCAGAGCTGCCTGATAACTTGCTGTGCACCCCTACTTGAGAGCCCCTAGGTCTGCCCCAGCCTCCTGCATCTCTTCCCCCTGTGCTCACCTGTGTGATGTTTTGTCAGGTCTCCACAGCCCAGGCAAAGCTGCAGTACCTGAGGATCCTGAACGAGCTGCCGACCTTTGCTGGGGTTCTCTTCAACACAGTGGGACTGGTACGGTAATTCAGGCTGGGCTGGGAGGTGCCTGCTCCTGACTGTGTGCTGGGGGGGACCCAGAGGCATGTGGCTCCCACAGAAATCACTTCCCTCAGTCTCTTGCTCTGCCCTGCTGGGCTCCAAGCCCACCCAGAAAAGCCTTCAGAGCCTCTGCTGTCAGCAGGTGGGATTTCCAGGTCGGCAGGGTCAGGATCTGCTCTGTGGGGCAGCAAGATGAGCCTCTCAGTGAAGTAGGAGCAGACGTGTTTGTAGCTCAATCGTGCCCTGGCACATCCTGCCATCCATCCTGGAGGAGGGCAGCTCCTGGCTAAGGAGTGTTCCCTGCTTGCCCACACAGCCCTGGCTGGGCTCTGTCACAGTGTTCCAGCCTGATCACTGCCACAGTGATCCTTCACTCCTCACCCAAAGCACCTCAGCAGGAGGGAAGCCACCAGCCCAAACAGGACCCACAAAGGCTCCCCACTGCCTGGCTCCCCCTTCATCCCTCCCACTCCACCTCCCACCCTGAGGTCCCCATGGAGGTGTCCCCTCTCTGCCATCCTCCCCTTTACCCCCACCCATGGTATCAGCACTTCCCTGCCTTCCTGTGCTTTGCCCACTGGGTTCCATCTCTGGCAGCCTTTGCTCTGCTCTGCCCCTCACCTCACAGCTCAAAGGGCTGCCTGCAGGAGACCAGTGCAGGCACAACCTCGTGGTGTCTGCTCGGTTCCATGGCAGAGCAGTCACAGCCTGCTCCTGACACTGCCTGAGTAGACAGCAGGTTTTTTTTCAATCTCTGACACCAAAGCAAAGCTTCTGAGCCAGCCTGTGTATTGAACTTTGTTGAAGTGGTAAAAAGTATTCCCTTATTATCTTCTACGATGGTCTGCCCAGCTCCTCTTCACCTCCACACCTGGCTTGGAGCATCCTTTTAGACCAGAGCAGAAACATCTTGATTTCCAGTCAAGGTTTTGGTCTTTCTTCTTTTCTGAAATACATTCACTCCCTCCTTTGCTTCCTTCTCTGGGAGGCAATGTCAGATCAGACAGATTTGTAACACACTTACTTTAGTGTAGTGACACCGGTGAGCCTGAATGTTTCATGTGGACAGTCACTTCAGAGCTTTACTTTTAAATAGCCTTGGCATCCTGCACACCACCCCCAGCTCTGCAGAGAGGCTCAGAGAGCCTGGCTGATGGCACCAGCCTTACCTACTGCTCTTCAAAAGCCGTCCTGGAGCTCACCAGGCTGCCAGCATTGAGGCTTGGCTCCGTGGGGAGAGCCAGGTGCAGGCTGTGCCACCCTGGGGTGTGTTTGTTCACCCCATATCTCTCTCTCCCCATGTGCCTGTGCCAGCAGGATGAGAAGCAGCCAGCCACCACCCTGCTGGTGGGACCCCGGCACGGCATCAGCCACGTCATTGACCTGAAGACCAACCTCACCACGGTGCTGTCAGAGTTCAGCAAGGTCAGCAAGATCCAGCTGTTCAGGGAGAACCAGGGCGTGGCCCGTGTGGAGACGAGCATCCTGGATGCCAAGGTAGGCACGGGTGCCGTGGAGGCAGAGGGGTGGAGATGAGGCTGGGGGTTTGGGGCCAGCCTTTGAGGGGATTCACATCACAGCTGTGTGCTGGACAATCTGTTTGGGGATTCCTAGAGACTTCAAAACCCCTTTCACACCAGGGTCTGCAGCATCTCCCCTGCTGCTCTGACTCCTTGTGCCATACAGGCAGGGATTGCTGCTGATGGCCACAGGGCAGGCATGGTGGACCCAAACATCCACCTAATGGTTCAAGCAGGGTCCTTGGGGCAGATGGGGGTGACACAGGCCAGGCAGGTAGCAGGACCCTTTGGAGGCAGGACAGCACCTCACCTCTGCTCAGGGCTGGAGAGGAGCAGTGCATGGCCTTACCTGGGCTGGGTGCAGCTACTGGAAGGGACTGGGAGGTTTCATGCATTAGTAGCACTTGTGGAACTTGTCAAGCCAGGCAGGATTGTTGAATGAAGTGGAAATGATGGGAAGGAGGTGTCAGGCTCAGTGTGAGCACAGATGGCTGTGTGTCCCTGGCCCAGTAGCTGCCCCCTTTATCCTCCCCTTCAGCCCCCAGAGCACTCCTTGGCACGCCCTCCTGAGCCCCCTGTTATCATCCCCCATCCCCTGCTGGTTGTTGTGTAGTGCAGTGCTGGTTCTGATAATCAGTCCCCGTGGTCAGGCCCTGCCACCCCTCCTCACCCCTCATGTGTCCCAAACCCTCCAGGAAAAGTGTCAGCAGTACAGTAAGATCTTTCTTTACTTCCTTGGTGCCTGGCACAGCAGCCACAGGATCCTAAGGAGATCTTCCCTTGGTCTTTGCTCAGGTTTTTAACAAGCTGGGATGTGTCCCTGAGAGACTCAAAGACAGATAGTTGTGTGTGTCTCCAGGGCATCCTCGGTGTCACTGCCTCCCTGCACCCAGCTCTCCCCTGCCCCATGGGGAGGGACAGCTGAGAGGCAGAGATCTCACAGATAAATTCCAAGCCTTGTCTTCTCCTCTCCTCCCATTTTGAATTCAACAGGACAGAGTTAGGATTGAGTTTGGAGTTAATTAGTCAGGAGCAGTACTTGGCAGAGACTGTCTGGCACAGTGGGGCCAGGACTCTGTGGGTCAGCTTTCCTGCCCCTGCATCCATCCTTTTTTCCCCCGAGACGGATGAAGCTGAGCTGCTTTGCCTGCTGTGTTTCATCTCCTGCAAGGTCTCAAAGCCTCAGCCCTCCCTACAGTCCTTCCTTCACACAGTTCCAGCTGTGGTCTCACAGATGTAATCATGGTGGATTTGTTTGGGATTCTCCTGCTGCCTCCTGTCCTGGTGGATTTTAGCACTTTCTCCCATCCAGCTCATTAATTCCTCCAATTCTGTTTTCCTCCTGCTGCTGCTGCTGTGCCTGGTCCAGCAGCTCTGCTAACCTGCAGTAACACCCCAGCAGCCTCTGCCAGAGCTTTGTTAATCCTCAGCACCTCTGCTTCAGCTCTCCCCTCCACAGCCTCATGGACAAAGCCCTTTTTTTGCATCCCTAATTCAGTGGGTATTTGGTATCAACTGTAACATTTTTAACATTCCCTCTTCTGCATCCCACCACGGTCAATTGTGGTGCAGTTAAAGCCCTGGTGTCCTGCTGTGCCTGTCCTAACCCTTCACAGCCCTCACCCTCCCCTGCTGCAGCCTGGGCAGGTGGAAGCCCTCCTTGCCCAGCCCCTCCAGCTGCTTGGGCTGTGCAGGAATCCATCCATTTACTCCTCACAGAGCAGGAATAACCAGGGGATATTGTAACCCTGCTGGTTCCTCCTGCTGTCCACCCACACCCCTTGGGTTTGTGTGTATAAAATCACCATATTAATGCATTAATAATAATAGGCTGGGCATGACCCTGTTACTGCTCATGGCTCGCTGTGAGTGCTCTGAGCACAGCTGTCCCCATTGTCACCTAGCTCCATGGCACTGGCTGGGGTCTTGGGGTGCTGCTGTCCTCTCCCTGGTGTGGAAGAGAGTGCTGTTCCCCCAGCACAGACTGGCCACAGGAGGGACAGATGCTCTGGAGGCTTAGGTGATGCTGGCATCCATCTGCTCTAAATTAGGTGTCAATTCCCACACAGCTTGTCCACAGATCCTGCAGCGCTGCTCCCCACTGCCATTCCCGGCTGCAGAAATCTGCTCTGTACCTCCAGCAGCCCTTTCCTGCTGCAGGAGCAGACTTTCTCCTGTGACCCTGCTATCCAGCCCCACAAAGGCTGGAGAAAAGCCAGCTCACTGGGGTAAGGCAGCTCACACACTTCCTGCGAGCACGTCCGCATGCACGATGGCTTTATCTCCATGAGAAATTCCAGACAGCTGCCTCTGGCCACCAAAAACCCCTCTGCCTGCCTGGAGTGGAGCAAGTACCCCATTTATGGATCTCAGCAGGCTCAGCAGCACCGTGCCAGGGCAGAGGCTGCTGTTATCTGTCTTCATTTAGCCATTATCCGAAGGGCTGGGTTTTAAAGCCAGAATGTCTGCTCCAAAACGAGGCATATGCTAATCCTACGCAGGACAGCAATGGATGAGGCAGGCTAAGAAAAGCAGGCAAAAAGATCATTACCTCACAGTGCTAATCTGCTCTCTACAATTATTCTATTGCACTGAACATGTCCCTGGCTAAAGCCCTGGGTTGCAAATCAATCAGTTTCTGCTGAGAGTTGCAAACCATTAGAGGGCTCAAAGTCGTGTCTGCTCTGGGGACCTGTCAAATCCATGTCACCCTTGGGAGCCTGTCAGAGCTCCGTGGATTGCAGTGTAGGAGGGGATGTCCCCCTGGGCTATTTCACCCTGATGCCTGGCACTGCTGCTGCCATGGGATGCTGGTGCTGGGGCAGCTCCCAGCCTGAATCTGTAGGAGGTGCTCACTGAGTCACTGTGGAAACACAGATGGTCAATGATGGTTTAGGGTTTTGTGCAGAAAGACCATCTTGAATTTCTAAGTATAGTTAAAATGATGGGTTAAAAAGGGGGTCAGGTCATGGAGCAGCTCTCAGCTGGGAGGTCTGAACACCCTGACCAAACCGGCCAGCACAGTCCAGACATCCTTATCTGCTGCTGACCTGCAACCACAGCCCAGACTCACCTGCCAGGAAGGAGCTGGGGGAGATTTTCAGGTAACAAACAGGCTTGAGGAGATCATAAAACATTTGCATTTATTTTGGGCGGAAAAGAAATACTGTTTGTCTTATGAATTATTCACTAGGTAGTTAATTGGTTTGTTTTGGAGCTTTTCCATCCTGGGCTTCAATTTCTGTTTAAAACAGCCCATTTGGGATACAAACCCAGGGCTGGTACCTTTATTTTGCCTTCTTTAGCTTTTTGCCTCTGTGGCAAGATGGGGGCAAATTCTGACAGAACCCCTCAGAGTGGAGCTGCGCAACCTCAGGACAGAAGAACAAAAACCTCTGGGCTTCTGCTGTTGATTCCAAGGATTTTTGTTCCCTGCAAGGTCTGTGAGAGCTGCAGGGAGGACAGGAGCAGGTTTTGTCTCAACAGTTACAGAGGGAGTGAGCAGTTTTGCTTGGGAATGCTGAGAAAATTCCCAGCCTGTGCCTGTGGACAGGAGCACACGTCCCCAGCTGCACTGCAGTGGTGCAAGTGGTCATTTTGCAGGTTCCAGCGGTCATTCTCACCTGACAAAGCCTCCTTTCTTCTGAGGCTGTTGCTTCTCCGTTCTTCCTCCTCATGTTTGGGCACTGATTCTGGAGCTTGTACATTTGCTGGGGGCAGGGAGGTGGCACAAGGTGTCTCCTGTGATCTTCATGCATTAAGTGCATCTTGCCAGGTTAGGGGGCTCTGCATCTCCCAGGGGCTTCCCCCTCCTGCTGGGGCCAGCGTTTGAGAGCGGCCAATGCTTCTGAGCCAGCTCAGAATCGAGGTTCAGGCGTGCATCTCCCTTCCTCCCCTGTGCAGCACTGCAAAGTCCTGCTCTGCCTCCCAGTATCCCAGGAAGGACAATGTCAGCATCTCCTGCCTGGCACCTGGACAGGCCTGGATGGGGCACAGGGAGGTGACGGTCCCCGCCCCACCCAGGCTCCCCTGGCTCTGCAGCTCTGCAGCTCCCGCAGGAGCAAAGGGTTTGTTCTTACTGAAATGCCTTTTCCAATGGAGCATTTCTCCTTTCTGATTTACACAGCTGCACACCGCTAGGCTTTTTGTTATTAACAGTCTTGACATTGGGAAAAAGGCTGCTGAAGCGCTCTGAATGCGAATGAAAGCGGAACACTTGGGGGACAGCCGGATCACCTGAGCCTGGAGCAGCGTCTGCAGCTTAGCAGAGGGGCTGTGCCAGGCTGTGCCCTGTCCCTGTGCTGGGCTCTGGGGCAGGAGCCCGTGGTGCTGGCTGCTCGCCAGGCACAATTCAATCTGAGCCATCCAGGTAATTGACTTTGGTCTCCCAGCAGGGCCTGCAGCCAGCCAGCGCTTAAGCCAAGATCAAGACTTGAGAGAGGAAAACAAAGGAAGAATTAATTCAGAAAGGTCCCTGGCTGCTGCTGGAATCTGGGTACTGGTGTTGGTGTTCCAGGCCCATGGGTAAAGAACACTATGCACAGCTGGGGTTCAGCCCTCTCCTCTCCCTGTGGAAGGACCAAGGAGCCCCTTCCTCTCACAGGGGATGGGATGATGACCCCTCTGAGCCTTCCCTGCTGGAGCCAGCCCCAAGCCTGGCTGTGCTCCCCTGAGCTGATCATGGCAGGGGTGTGCTCTGGTGCTGAGGCCAGTGCCTGATGTACATTTGCCAAACTCCAGTCTGAAAACAGCGGGGAGCCCCATCAGAGCCACCAGAGCAGGCAAGGCTGACATTCCTCCTGCTCCTGCAAGCACTGACTGAAGCCCCTGAGATTTCTCCTACAGGAAGAGTGAGGCTTTGGAGTGACAATGGGCCCACCACTCTGGTTCCTTACACCAAATTAATCTTACTTTGCATTAAACCGTTCCAAAATGCTGTCATCTCATGAGAGAGAGGGAGAGATTGAATTTCCTTTGGCTTGGTACATGGGTGGGAGGGGCAGACGCAGATCCCTGCTTGCAGTGGGATGGGAAGCAAAGGAATGGGATGTGAAGCAAGGGAATGGGATGCAAAACTAAGCACTGGGATGCAAAACTAAGCACTTCCCAGCACCACCCAGAGCACTGCCTGCAGGCACCTGAAACAGGAGCCAACCAGAAACACGAGAGGCAGACAACATGTGGAGAGGATGAGTTTCCAAGCCTGCAAAGCCAAATTTGATTTGTTCATTTAAATTAAAAAATAAGGAGAAAAAAAAAAAGTCAGAAAAAGCACTAAACCCAACCGAAAAATGCAGCCCTCTAAGGAAGAAGAGACCTGCAGGTCTAACCAAGGCTCTGCCCTTATTGATCAACAAGTAGGAAATAGTGGTCCTGGTCACAAGCAGCTTGGTATTGATAGAGCTGAGTTAATAATGCTGAAGGGAAGAGAAGGAAAGGTCAATGTAGAAGTGAAAAATTGACTGCTGCCTTGTTAGGCCCAGGTGCCTGTATTATTAAATAAAAACTTGGCAGTGCACCTCAACTAAACCAAGGAACATAAATTATGTAAATTCATCTCCCAACTTTCTGCTGCACTGCATTAAAGGAAGCAGGGTAAGACCCAAAGTACATGATAAAGGGAGGAGATTAAGAGGAAACGCATATAATCTTAGAGGTTATAGTATGAATAGATAGGGTCATAAATTAATTTCAATATGAGGACTGTTAAAATCATCTAGCATAACCCTGGCCAGAAAATTTCCTACAGACCTTTGTTTGAGCAAGAAAACATCCTCCAGAAGGACACTGAAATCTTATTTAAAAACAGGGCATAATAGAAAAATCACTTTATCATTAATAAGCTAATGCAAAAGTCATGCCTTCCATCCAGTATAAGTGTATTTTGTTTTACTTCACAGAGACACTGGCTGTGAGGCAGGAAACTTTGAATGAAAAGGTGTCCTTTCCTCATGAGGCCTAGAAAATCTAGGAAGCCATTATGTGTGAAAGATCAAACCAATAATTTCAGGCTGGTATTACACATTTATATGTAGGAAGAGTGTCCTTGTGAAAATTTGCTTCTTTACATGTTGGCACATTGCAGGTCAGAGATGAACCTTTACCTGGGCATCCCACTGGGAATCTGATGTTTGGCCAGTTTTTAGAGCAGTAGGATTATCCCAGTAAGTTTGCTTCTGTGTCAAACTTAGGGTTTTCATCCTAAAGGTGCTGCTGTCCTGACAAAACACAGACAGGCATTTCTGCTTTGCCCTCCCAAGGAAGCAGAGCCCTGGGGGCCACTGAGGAGCTGTAGCAGCAAGGATGTGCCCGTGAGAATGAGGAAGAGGATGGGCTGGTGGGCATGAGACAGGCCAGAGGTGGATGGTGGGAGGACAGCCAGGGGTTATCCAGGTTAATAACTTGTTCCTCATCAGTGATCAACATCGTCTCCTGATTAGCAGCTGGGAAAGAGGGTTCTGCACCTTGTGGCCACAGTGCTGCCAGGGCAGCGAGCAGGGCTCAGAGGAACAGCACTGCTTTTGCCCCTGCTGCATCCCTCCCTGCTTTCCAGCTGCTCACAGAAGTCTCTGCCCTACTGCACCACTGGGTTTAGAAAACTTAGAAAGATTCATGCTCTTGCAGGTTGCTGCCTTTTTGTCAGGTTTGGTTGAGATTGAGCAGTGAGTTAAAAAAACTGCAGTGAGATACACAGGGATGTCACAATGAGCCCCAGCCCCAGGGGCACCAGGCCAGTCCTGACCTCAGGCACGAGCCCTCACTGCCTCTTGCAGGATGTTTCAAAGGGAAAAGAGGTGAATCCTGTTTTCCAGAAGCCTTGGGTGTCACAAGGAAACCCAAAGCACAGACTGCAGTTCTTCAGAGTTGTTCTTATTTAGCTCCCTGCAAAGCTGCCCTGAATTTGCTATCTAAAATCCTCAGCACCATGAGTTGGAAATGTTTCATGCAGCTGTTCACAAAATCAATATTTGCTCAGCTTGCCCATGCCTGGCCCTCTCCACAGGATCTCGTTTGCTTTGCCCACATGGAACATGGTGGCCAAGGTTGCCAATGCCTAAAAATAACACCTCCGTTAGCTGCCACCCCTGATACCTCCTCTTTGTGGAATCATTTCCCAACAGAACAGGGCTGCTGCAATCATGTTGTCTCTTTGCCTCTTCACCCCATAAATCACTTTCAGATCTGCTGGCCCTTTCAGGGGGATGAGGCAGCAGGGTGGACATCTCAAAGGCAGCTGAGCTGTTGCAGTCTCAGCAAAATTACCTAGTGGAGTGGAAGAGAGAGGCTCAATCTTGTAACCCCTGTGGGAAAGGCTCAGATCCTGTGCCAGAGCTCTGTGAGTGAGTAGCAGAGCAGCCACCAAGGCCAAGGGAGACGCTCAGCCTGACTGCAGCAGCTTTGATCACAGTCAGTGTCTTTGTAAACAGCTCATAATCCATGAGCAGGACACAGACCCATGGCACTGTGAGCTCCCAGGCCCATCCACAGCACGGGTGGATGGCTCCAAGCTGCACCTGAAGTGATTTAATCCCTAATAACATATATTTAAATGCCTGACAATTGAAGAACTCTCATGCAGCTTCCCTGTCAGTATATCAGAGTAATCTTTTCTAAGCTGTAATGTTAATCAGGTTTAAGATTCCTCCTTTCCAGAGCAGAGTGCAACAGTTAACCCCAGCATGCCATGCATTTATTGCTGGAAGCCATTCTGGAGGCTGGACTTGCTTGGAGACCTGGTAGGGAGCTCGCAGCACCCTGATGTTTCATTTCTAGTCGAGAAACATCAGTCAGGGTTGTTGTATCTCAGTCACCCATCAGACTGATCCAGGGGCTGCCTCCTGCCAGCAGGAACCTACAGTCCCATCTCTGGATGGGTGGGAGCATCCTGGGGCAGAGGTAGCTGAGCAAAGATGGAAATGGGTCTGGGAGATGCTGGTCCCCAGCTGGGGCACTGGGGCTGCCCTGGGGGCTGCATGGTGAGCACTGGCAGGGAGGCAGTGAAGGGTCACAACCCTGTGCCCCTCTGCCTTGGGGGGATTCACACAAGGTGGTTTTCCTTTTGGAAGGGGATTCTTAGCCCACCTTGGCCTCTTGGTTTAACCTCCCAGCAGTGGGCATTCATCAGCCATTGCCTCCCTCCCTCTGGGATTTGCTCCCTCCCTTGCTGCTGACACTCCAAACCCTGCAGAACAGAGCAGGGAAAATGCACAAATGTGTCCTCATTCAACAGATGGCTTGAAAAACCCAGGAGGGCTTAGCCTTGTGTAGAAGCCACTTGTTTTAAGGATGCTTCATACACAGAACACATGGTTTCCTTTCATCACTTGTGTCAAGACTTGAGCTGGGCTAAGAGGTGTCACCCCCCTCACCACTGCATGCCTGCCTCCTCTGAGCTATGTTGAGAATCTCTTCACTCCTCTCTCTCTGGTTTGGTACTTCCCCTTTGATCTGTGTCATCTCAGGTTTATTTTCCAAGATTCAGAACGAGCCTTGTCAAGTAGGCAGGGGCAGAACCTCTCAGCAGAGGACATTCACTTGTCAGGCTGCTTCTTTTCCACATCAAGTTGGTTTTTTTTTTCCTTTATCTTCCTGCACAGCAGCCAAAGAGGGAACTTCTTTAGCCTGGCCATAGGAGAAATCTGCCCCTGCCAGGGGCTGGCGTGGCTTGGGGATCACATGCAGCTCTACCCAGGTCTGATGGCTTCACACCAAAGTTTGTTGCACTTTATGGTCCAGAGCATGACACTGTGGCCTAAGGTGGGCCTTTGCCAGAATTGGCTTGGTGGCTTACAGCAGCAAATATTAAGCAGAGCACAAAACTGGCCAGTGGCTACCAGGAACCTCTTGTGGTTAAAAAACAAGAAAACCAAAATAGCTTTAATGCTTTTCACACTGTGTAGGCTTAAGTGTTTTTTGAAACAGCCTTGGTGTTCCCTGAATGTGGTAAATGAGTTCTTCTGAGTCCTGGAGGGCTCTCAGTGTGCAAGAGGCTGAGTGTGGCAGGACAGGCAGCCTGAGACAGCAGCAGTTCAGCATTCCCCAGTGGGCTCAGATATCCCCTGTACCTGGGTACAAAGGTCCTTTAGGTAGAGGTGCTTTGTGCACAGGGTAGGTGAGGGCAGGAGCCACCTTTGCCATAACTATTGAAGGCACTTGTCAATTTTTTCCATCTCATGGGTCTGTCTTGAGCAGTGCTGGGGGCTCAGACAGAGCATGGACCTCTCAAGTGAGCTGTGCTGACACAGGCTGCTCTGCCCAGCCTGGTGCCAGCAGTGCACAGGACCTCACTGGGTGGGCAAGAGTGAATCCCACCCCTACAGCATCCCTGGGCTAGCTAATCTTCTCCTTGGGACAGTCTGGGAACTGGGAGTTGCACTGCGTGCTGCTAGATTGTGCTGTGAGGTTTTATGTGTCACACAGATCATGTCTGAGTTTTATTTCTCTTTAAAGCAAAGATCTTTTTTAGCATGCAAATAAATGCTCTCCTAAAAGGGAAGGCACCATCTGCTCCTAAGCACAAATTTAATTTTCCAAAGGGTTAGGTTTAAATAAGATGCACAGTCTCAGAGTGGTAGCTGAGGGAAACCTGTAATGGGGTTTGGCCCCTTTGGCATCTTGCTGGGAGCAGATGTTTCATTTATGGGAAGGAGACACGGTGCCTGCAATCAAAGAGGGGTTCTGGCAGCTGGAGACTCCACAAACTCCCTGCACTTCTCCCAAGGCCCTGATGGTTGAACAGGTGCTTGCAGGTGGGCTCAGAGCAGACATGGAGACAGAGGATCGGAAGGACATTGCTGTGGGTCCCTCATCCTTGGGGGACTCAGCAAGCAGGAACCACAGCTGCAGCCAGACACTCTCCTGTGCACAGCCATTGCTGGGCTGAGCTGGAGCAAGGCTGTGCACCTGGCTGGTTTCTCATGTGGGAGTTCTGGGAGCAGCAGCAGCTCACCAGTTCCAGGAGTGCAGGTCCAGCACAGCGCCCGTGGAGCTCTGGTCCCCATCAGCTGAGCCACGGCCTCATTCGCTTTGCCTCTATTGCCTTCCAGCCACTGGTGCTGCTGATGGAGTGGCCTGAGGCCACCAACTTCGCCTGCCTCATCGCAGGCTACTGCCGTCTCCTGGTGGACTCCAAGAAGATGATCCTGTCCAGGGCCCCCAGCCAGCCGCCCCCACCTCAGATTATCAAGGCAGGTACGTTTCAGCCTCTGCTTTCCGTGCCAGCCCCTTCCCCAGCCTGCCCCCCTCCCTCAGCTCTCTGCAGCATCAGGAAGGTGAAGGCTTTCTCTGGCATCTCCCCTCTGCTCCCACTCCCCTTGAGAACCAGCAGACTCCCTAATCAACCAGAAAGCAGGGAGACAGGTCCTCAGTTTGGGTTGGCCAAAATGACTTGTGGTATCAGCTCAGGTCCTAAACACCATGAGCTGTCGTGGCAGCTCCTGGAGCAGCTCCAGGAGGTGCTGTTTGAGAAGACCTGTGAAGCTGCCAGCCACATGCTGGGCCCTCCCAGAACAGCCCATGCACTGCTGCAGGGGTGCAGCACACATTCCTTGGCTGGCATCCTGCCCCAGAGCCCCACATGAGGGTCTGAGCTCAGGGCACTGCATTCCTGCTGCCTCTGGACACCTCCAAAAAGAGCAATGATTCTCAACAGTGATTTCAAGCAAGAGCCAACCATGAACTGCATGCTGCTGTTCCATGCAGGTCTTCACATCCAATATGTTTTGTATAGGGAAATATAGAATACGGGTTCAGTGACTGGAGATGGGCAAACTACCAACCCAGCTGCCTCTGGAAGGTCACTCCCAGACCTCCCAAGTGTCACTGCAGCTCCAGAGAGCTGTGACAAGTCCTCAGTTTAGCTGCCAGTGTCAAAACTCCCTTCTCAAGATGGGCCTGGCTTGGGGAGCTGGGAGGAGTGCAGAGAGCCCCCAGGGTCCTCAGGAAAGCACTTGGTGCCTTTGGGGAAGGCACTGAACATGGATTTGGCTCATGTGGGAGGACACACTCAGAAGAGAGATCAGGAAAGCATCTGCAGCAGCCTCAGTGAATCCAGAAAAGGCCTGGCAGGTGATTTTGGTGTAAGTATAAGCAGTTTCCTCTCCTTTCTTCCCCTGTGCCTCTGACTGACAGCTGTCACTGTGCTCTGCCCTGGTCTCCCTATGGAAATGCATTTAATGACATTTTGCTGTGAGCAGAGGGTGTTTGCAGCAACTAAACTGGTTTAATTGTCATCAGGTCCTTCCCTGGTTATGCCACCCTGAGATGGACTACAGGGACACATGGGGCATGTGGCTGTGGGGAGTCAGGGACATGGAAAGCACCCCATACCCAAAGGCTTGGGAGGAGGCTGGCGGCACCCACAGTTCCTGACCCTCAGGGGATGTCTCAGCCTGTGCAAGTGGTGTTTTTCCACACTCTAGCTACTGTGACAATAGAATTTTTTCCTGAGGTTTTGCTTTAGGGCCATGATCCAAACCTCTACCAGAAAGGGTTGTAGATCTTGCCCTTTTCTGGACACTGTCAAGAAACCAATGTAACTCTGCAGGGGCAGGAGTGTGAGGGAGTCACAGGATGGGACAGTGACAGATCTGTGCCAGCCCCTCTCTGGATGGCCTGCTCTATCCTGGGGGCAGTGAAAACCTCTGTGACCCGTGGAGTGGAGCAGTTTCCTTGCAGACCCAGTGCACTCAGCCCAGTTGCTCAGTCACCCTTCAGAAGGAGTGAATTTAGAGTGTATTGGGGAAACAGTCTGCTCACAGTTCTGGTCTCCACAGGGCTGCAGGCTGAGCTGTCAGAGCTGGGCGGATCACAGGGAGCAGCGACTGCTGATCATTAGCACATCCTTGCAGGAGAAAGCCCCACTGGGATGAATTAAGTTATCCCAGACTTCCCAGGCTGCAGGCAGACTGTGCCAGAATCTTAAATGTAAAATCAAGCTTTGGCCCATGCTTTTACCTAGAAGAGGAGCACATCCATCTTCCCTGAGGCCTATTAGAGCCTCCTGCTGAACAGCAGACGTTTTTAGGAATGCACACCCTGTCCAAATGTTGTCAGTTAGATCCATCTCTCTGCATTTCCCTGCAGAGCCATATGCCAGAGCCTTGCCCTCTGTTGTGCCATGCTGGAGCTACACAGGTGATTCACCTCCCTGTCCCTTCTTCTCCCCACTCTCTCCATCAGCCATCATCAGCCAAACAGCTCTGTGCCCTTAGTTGCTCTCTCAGCTCCTTGTCAGGAAATTTTCTCCTTCCTGTGCATGCAGCAGTTGGATTTTGGATTTTAGGGGTTTGGCCCCACTCAGCAGCAGGCCTTTGCTTGACGTGGGCAGCCAGCAAGCCTCTGCCTCAGCCTTTGCCACCCTGCTACAGCCCACACATCCCCAGCCTCGGCAGCCTTGTGCTCCCTCAATGACACAGCTGTCATTTCTGAGCGCTGCCATGGCCAGGCATGAAAGAGATTTTGTTTTTATTGGGATTTTAGCATTGCAGGTGATGAACAGTATAATACAAACATGTGTTTGGGGAGACAAATTGTCCAATTTGTTGAGCTAATGAATTTAATTAGGATTTATTTGATTTAATTTATCCTTGGTAAGACAAAACCTGAATCCCCTGGCAGCCACTCTCAGCACAGCTGCACAATCCAACCTGCAATGCAGACAGATGCCTGAGGGATGGACCACTGGCCAGAAAGTCAAGCAGTATTTCAGCCACTTTCCCTGCACAAGAGAACAAGGGGAGGGATGTCACTGGGAGATACTTAACAGCAAGAGCAACGGGCTGTGTTATAGCCAGCCTGATCCAAGAGCTGTCAGCCAGACAGAAATAGCACATGGAACACGGGCAGCGAGAGACAAGGGGCTGGGGGGTGTCTGTCACTTGAACACAGCCAAACTACAGTGGATGTCTCCCCAAAAGGCAATATTACTCCTCTTTTAGTAGTCTACTGATGAACACTGCTTGGTGTGGCCAGCACTACCCAAAAATGGCAACAATTCCTTCTTGCCATATAACGTGTGAGCTGGCAGGCTGAGGCTGGAGGTCCTTGTTGGAGCAGCCAGGTTGCTCCTGCTGCCCTCTGGATAGAGCTGGTGGATCAGTGATGCAGCACCCACAGCTGTGTCTCAGTGTCTGCTGTGCTGGCCAGCCCTCCTCTAGCTCTGCCCAGCTCACACCCAGCACAGGGATCAAGCTCAGACCCAGCACAGGGATCAAGCTCAGACCCAGCACAGGGATCAAGCTCAGACCCAGCAGAGGGATCAAGCTCAGGGGCCTGTACTGAGACCAGGACTGTTTCATGTCTTCATCAAGGACACAGTGGATTGAGAGCACCCTCAGCAAGTTTACAGGTGATACCAAGCTGAGTCCTTCAGTTGAAATGCCTGAGGGACAGAGTGACATCCAGAGGGACCTGGACAAGCTCAAGCAGTGGCCCGTGGGAATCTCATCAGGTTCAATGAGGCCAAGTACAAGGTGCTGCAGCCGGGGCAGTGTAACCCCAGTATCAGTCCAGGGAGATGAACAGGGAGAGCAGCCCTGCTGAAGATTTGGGGGTGCTGGTGGATGAGAGGCTGGACAGGACCTGGTCTCACAGCCCAGAAAGCCAAGTGTATCCTGGGCTGCAGCAAAAGCCCTGTGGGAGGGGATTCTGCCCCTCTGCTCCACTCTGGTGAGACCCCACCTGCAGTGCTGCCTCCAGCTCTGGGGTCCCAGCACAGGAAGGACATGGACCTGCTGAAGCAAGTCCAGAGGAGGCCACGAAAATGACCAGAGGGCTGAAGCACCTCTCCTAGGTGAGAGAGATGGAGGTTTTAGTCTTGAGAAGAGAAGGCTCCAGGGAGGCTTTTAAATAGGGCTTGTAGCTATAGGACAAGGGGCAGCGGTTTTAAATTGAGAGTAGATTCAGATTAGATACAAGGAGGAAGGGTTTTATGATGAGGGTGGTGAGGTGTAGGCACAGGTTCCCATCTCTGGGAACATTCAAAGTTTCCTTGAATGTTGGACATGGCTCTGAGCAACCTGATCTAGTTGAAGGTGTCCCTGCTCATTGGAGAGGGATTGGACCAGATAGCCTTTAAATGTCCCTTCCAACTCCTTCTCTGGTGCAGCACACTTCTTCTACCCTCGTTCCTGCCAGCAGGATTTCCAAAGGACCAGCCAGGGGGCCCAGCTGTGCTGCAGGGAATGTGGGTGTCCCACTGCAGTGCTGAGGGCTGGAGGGCAGAGAGCACATGGGTGCTCCTCCAGGGTGAGCAGGAGATTCCCCACGCTGTTTTCCCTTCATCCAGGTGCTGTTGCTAACGTGCCTGTTGTGGTTTTGGTTTAGATTACATCAACGCACACAACTTGCACCGGCCTGCCACGGCAGGGCACGTGGGAAAGAAGGAGAATGGGCTGGTGGGTGGCTCTGCCACTGTCACCGGAGCAGCCGGGGCTTCTGCCAGCAGGGCTTCGGACTCGGAGCTCATCCGCTTCTGCTACCTGCACATGCGAGAGCAGAGGAAGGAAAGAGAGAGCGGGACGGATATCAATGAAAACCTGATTTTTTTTGAGGAAACTCGTCCCAGGACCAAATCTGACCCCACTTCCAAAAGCTCTGGCCAAGGCTACAACGGGGCAGCTAAGGAGTACGACCCGGATGGCCTTGAGCAAGACAGGCACGCGAGCAGGGCCAGGGCACACACCATAGACACTCACCTGCGCAGCGACGCCTCCCACTTCTACTGCGAGTCCTGCCAAGCCAAGATCAAGAGCCGGCTGGCCTCGGGCACGGGGGGCAAGCCTGGCAGCACCCGCGACAACATGGTGGACTTGATGTCACTTCCCCCTCCTGGGAACGATGAGGAAGAAGACGAGACAACGTCCCTGCTCCCCGCCATCGCCGCCCCCCCTCCTGGCTTCCGAGACAACAGCTCCGACGAGGACGACCCCAAGCGCCGGGCAGCTGCCCAGAGCCAGGAGCAGGGCCGGCACCTCTGTGGCATCCTCTACGACGAGATCCCGGTCACTCTGATCGACAACGTGCAGCCACGGACGGTCCGAGACCATGCCCAAGAGCTGGATGATGCCCTGGTGTCCACCCTGCAGGCGCTGGAAGCCCTGGCTGCTTCAGAGGATTGTCCACATCCCCCACCACAGCAGACAGCAGGTATTTTAGTGGCTGTGACTCCCTTTTTCCCTATAGCCTTTCTCTCCTACTGTACATCCTTTCCTTTAGTCTCCTCCCGTCCTATAAGTGACTGTGAAGCAGCTTCTAGTAAAAACTAAGTTGTGGAGCAGGCTGTAGCAGGAGCAGCCAAGTTGCTGCTCAGAAGATTTCTAAGAAGCTGAGGTGGGACTCCTTTCCCTGACAGTGGCTGCAGGAGTCTCTTGGTTATCCCGTATCTGCCACATGCCACGATGCTGGGGCGAGTCTCTAACAAACCAGTACTGTGAGCATGGCTTCCTCCCCACTGTGACCCCACTCAGCTGGGACCTTTGGCCATCGGTCTTTGCAGGTTCCCACCCAGGTTTTGCAGTGTGTGAGCCCTTCACAAGGCAAACCTGCTGCCAGATGGGTGACTCTGGGACCAGCCTGCTGGCAGGACAGTCCTTTGTCCCTCGTCCCACCTTGGTTGCCCTACTCACTATGGCAGAGTACCTGTTGCCCAGTTTTCCTTCTTGTGCCAGACACGTCCCTATAGCTCTGCTACCACCAACAATGGAAAGCTTCACAGGATCTTTTCCTGGGCCAGAAGCTCTTGCTGAATTGAGCTATCAAGCCAGCTCAATGCTGACAAGTGATCTCCCTTACAAGCCTTAACTCTTAGTTGTGAGAAGTCACAGAAGTTTCTCCAATGTGCCCTGCATTCCTGGGACCCTCCTGCCGCAAGGAGTTCCCCTCTCCTCCACACAGCACTGTGGTGTGAGGGTTGTTGTGGGGTTTTCTTTGTGTCCCTCCTCAGGTCTTATTGTCCTGGCTGCCATCACTCCTGAGTCATCTTTGGACTCTGGCCACGAAACGAACTCCTCAGAGCTGACCGATGTCTCGGAGATGGTCTCTGCTATGAAGCAGCATCAGAACGCAGCCTACTTCCTCACCCAGCACATCAACAAAGAAAACCTCCTGGCCAGGAAGGACTTGCCTTTCCGAATCCAGAGCTGTGCTGCCCAGGCTGTTCTCGCCTCACCCTACCCCCTGAGCCGCCAGGACCCGAACCCTTCACTGAAGCCAGCCTTCTCTGCCCAAAGTCCCAGCCTTACCAACTGCAAGAGCAAGCAGGAGCAGCAGCACGGGGAGCAGAGCTGCACCTCGGCTGCCCAGCCGGGCCTGACCCCCCAGCTTAGTGAGCAGAGCAAGGGGGCTGCCGTGCCAAGCTCCGAGGGCAAAGGTGCAGGTCACACAAAAGCTGCCTTTGAGGTATCTCTGCATGCCACAGCAGCCCCAAGCAGGGAGCAGGCACAGGATCTACAAGAGAAGATGCCCAAAGAGGTGCAGCCGAGCTCCAAGCTCCTCCTGGATCAGAAAAGTGGTGTAACTCCAGCCATCATTTCAGCTGCTCTGCAGCAGGTGGCAAATGCAAAAGCCTCAGCTCCCCAAGTGATATCAGCCTTAAAAGAAGACCAGAGCATGAATGGTACCAGCAGCTGTGCACCAGCCAGCAGCAAGCCTTTGACACTTAAAGGAGGTCCACAAACTGCAGAGGCATTATGCAACTGTCAGCAGCAGCAGCAGCAGCAGCACTGTGAAGTTTCTCCAAGTCCTAAGGAAGCTCCTGGCAGTCAGGCTGAAGCTTTCCACCTCGCCTCAGCCGGTGAGGAAATGATATCCAGTAAGACTTTTGCCTCTAAAAGCTACCAGCAAAAAGTGAGCAGAGATGCTCCAGGAAAAGCTGCAAGTGGAGAGACAGGTCAGAAGGCAGGTGGGGAAGCCACAAGCCTCATCTTGCAGAAACACACAGCTCCTTCAAACCAAGGACAGAAAATACAACAGGAAAGCTCGGCCAAAATCTTAAAAGCTGAGAGCAGCAATGTGCACTCTCCATCACCTGGTAGCACTTTCAGGAGCACCAGTGAGGAAGCCAAAGGGCCCATCCAGCTGATGCCCAGAACTGAGAGCTTGCAGACTAGCACTGTGCCTTCCAAAAAAGTAGAAAAAGTCCTGGAGGTAAGCCAACAAGATGCTGATGTCCCAGCTAAACCCAAAGCCCCAAAAGCTCACTTCAGGCTTAGGAACCTGTTCTCTGCAACATTTCCCACCCGGCTGAAGAAGGAGACGGATGAGCGGCAGGCCCAGCTGCAGAAGGTGAAGCAGTATGAGCTGGAATTCCTTGAAGAGCTGCTCAAGCCAAAGAGCAAAGGGGATCTCCCACCGCAGGAGTACCTGCACCCACCTGCCCCTGGGCGCTGCAGCTGCCAGCTGAGGAGCAGTCCTGTGCAGAAAGTCCCAGGGATGTCCAGGGAGCAAAGGCGTAGCTGTGACTGCAAGCGGATTTGCAGGGGAATGAGGCCACCCCCCAACCAGCTGGTGATCCCAGAACTGGAGAGGCGAGGCAGGGATAAAGCAGCAGATGACCAGAAGCAGGTAGAAGCCATTAGGCTGACAAGCATGAGCAGCCCTTCCAAAGGCAAACGGATACGATCCACAAGTTTAGAGTCCAGAGACAACCGTTCAGATCCAGAGAACGACATGTCCTGTTTGACAACGTGCGCCTCCCGAGGGGAGTGCATGGGTGCACCCCACTACAGGAAGCTCTTGCGTCGCTACAGTGTCAGTGAAATAGATAAGACTGATAGGACATCCTTGTCCTCTGATGTCTACCAGAACATCTACACAACCAAGCAGAAAGGCCCCCAGAAAGAGCCTGAGCCCACCATCCTCTGTCCTGTTCTGAAGAGCAAAATCCAGGAAGCCTCTGGAGTGGCTGACCCCTCCTACGTGCAGATAGCGCAGGACAAAAAGAACCAGAAGGGTTCAGCAGTGTTCTCTGTCCAGGAGGAGATGTATCCAAGTCCTGCTGAGCTGCGGGATGAAGACATGGAGGATGAGAAGTGCTGCTCCATCCGGTACTGCTTCTACTACAGAAAATGCGATGTTGCAGATGATGGGAGCGAGAAGGATGAGCTGTCCTATTCCATCCCCATGCAGATACTCCCGGGAATGAAGCTGGACAATCAGATGGTCCCAGTCATGAGCAGAACTCTTCAGGTCCTAGATGCAACAGCCTGCAGCAGTCCCAATGAGAGCCAGACCCAGGAAATAGATTTAAGGACCTCCAGTTTTGAGGGGAGCTTGGCAAAGATCAACACCCTTCGAGGCCATGCCTACAGCTTTCCCAATGGGTTTCTGCAGGTGCAGCTAGACACCAACGAGCTCCTGACCATCCTGAGGCAGTGTGTGCTGAGCCCTGAGGTCCGGGACTGCAAACCCTACATCTCCCAGCTGGCTGAGTACAAGCAGGAGCTGGCCCTCAAGTTCAAGGAGTTCCGGGCGTCCTGCCGCCGCGTGGCCGCTGTCGACAAGAGTCCCACCCACATGCTCTCCGCCATCACGAGCAGCTTCCAGGTGCTAAGCAGCCTCATCGAGACCTTTGTGAGGCTGGTGTACGTCGTGCGCTCGGAGTCCCAGCGCCAAGAGCTGCTGACGAAGGTGGAGGAGGTGGTGAGAAACTACACCTTCCTCCTGAAGGCTGCCGAGGAGTCCACGGCCAGAACGCTGAGCCACCAGCAGACTGTGGAGCAGCTCGCCCGCCAGTCAGCCACGGTCGCCACGGTCATGAGCACTCTGACACGCTCCCTAAAGACGTTGATCAATAAGTAAAGCCAGCTGTGAAGACCAACAAGCCAGTGTGTGCCAGGCCATGCTGTCAAATCTCACAGGTCTGGTGAGGATGCAATGTCTGCAGGCCCACATTTACCGGGGTTTGCGATAGCCAAGACACTCGTTGATCTCTGCAGAATGGATGGTTGTGTTGGTGATGGGTTTGAAGGGTGAATTCATGCCCTGTCACAAGCTGTGCAGCCAGCTGCTCAAGGGGCTCAAGCAGCTTCTCTGCTTGTTCTCCCACGCTGGCTTGTTGGTGACAGCACGTGGGAGGTACAGGCACCCCATCTCCACACCAGTTTGGTTCCGTGGGATTCCGGGCCTCACTCGTGCAAAGACCTTTGTTACAGTTTGTGGTGGGCCAGTGAGCTGTCAGGAGCTGAGCTGAGATCTGGCTCCACTGGGGCAGTCTGGAGCCAAACCAGTGTCTTGCCATGTAAACAACTCTTCTGCCTCCAGGATCTTCCTGGCCCACAAACACAACGTAATTAGCAGCAGAAGGGATCTCTGGGGTGCCAGTCCCCGCTGCTGTGCTGGGGCTTGGGAAGGTAGTCCTAGCATGAGCAGGTTGCCATAATCCTGGGACAGAACTAGGGCACCTACTGGGCTCTACTGTCACAGCTTAGGCCGCAGTGCTCTAGTCCTGAGCACAGGCACTGTCTGTGCCAAAGGCAAGTGCTTCATGCCTGCAAGTGGGGAGGATCCAGTGAACTACAAGCCTGACAGTCCAGCCTCGGTGCTGAGAAGGTCATGGAGCAGATGATCTTGAGTGTGCCATCACATGGCACATACAGGACAAGGGGATCAGGCCCAGCCAGCACAGGAGAAAGGCAGGTGCTGCTTGACCGGCCTGGTCTCCTTCTATGACAGGGTGACTCTGTGGGTGAAGGAAAGGCTGTGGATGTTGTCTACCTAGATTTTAGTAAAGCCTTTGACACTGTTCTTCAGCATTCTCCTGGAGAAAGTGGGTGGATGGAGGAGCCCCAGAGAGTGGTGGGGTAGAGAGTTAAATCCAGCTGGGGCCATCACCAGTGGTGTTCCCCAGAGCTCAGTGCTGGGGCCTGTCCTGTTTAGTATCTTTTGAGGGCACCCTGAGTCGGGAGATGACACCAGTTTGGGTGGGAGTGTTGTGCTGGAGGGCAGGAAGGCTCTGCAGAGGGATCTGGACAGGCTGGGTCCATGGGCTGAGGCCAATTGTGTGAGGGTCAGCCAGGTCCTGCCCTTGGTTCACAACAACCCCCTGCAGCTCCAGGCTGGGCAGAGGGGCTGAAAAGTGTCCGGTGGGAAAGGCCCTGGGCTGGTCAACAGCAGCTGAACATCAGCCAGGTGTGCCCAGGTGGGCAAAAGGCCACTGTCCCAGCCATGGTGTGGCCAGCAGGACCAGGACAGTGACAGTCCCCCTGACTGGGCACTGGTGAGGCCACTCCTCAAATCCTGTGTCCAGCTCTGGGCCCCTCACGACAAGAAAGACACTGAGGGGCTGGAGCATGTCCAGCAAAGGGAACAGAGGTGAGAAGGGTCTGGAACAGGAGTCACATGAGGAGCAGCAGAGGGAATTGGGGGGACTCAGCGTCCCAGGAGAAGAGGAGGCTCAGGGGGAACCTTCTGGCTCCTCACAACTCCCTGACAGGAGGGAGCAGCCAGGTGGGGATTGGTCTCTTCCCCAGGTCGCAAGTGACAGGATGAGAGGAAAGGGCTTCAAGTTGTGCTGGGGAAGGTTTAGATTGGATGTAAGAAAAATTTCTTCACTGATGGTGGTCAGGTTTGGAACAGGCTGCCTAAGGAAGGGGTGGAGTCACCGTCCCTGGAGGTGTTTAAAGGACATTTAGTTGTGGCATTTGCGGACATGTTTTAGTGGTGCACGTGGCAGTGCAGGGGGAATGGTTGGACTCAATAATCTTAGAGGTCTTTTCCAACCAAAATA
Organism: Poecile atricapillus; assembly: GCF_030490865.1. Classification (NCBI taxonomy): domain Eukaryota; kingdom Metazoa; phylum Chordata; class Aves; order Passeriformes; family Paridae; genus Poecile; species Poecile atricapillus. Next base: position 4,128,987 of record NC_081260.1, read on the forward strand.
ATTCAGTGTTCCCCCTCTGGATAGCTGAATCCATGCTAGAGACCCTGCAAGGAACCCAGATTGACTGATCTTTGACCACTGCAAGCCAGAAGGTGGGCTAGCAGCTGAGGGGAGACCACTTTCACACTATTCTCCAGAGGTTGAGCCCTCAAGGCTCAGCCCAAACCCCCTCCTATTTCTTTTCACTGTGACCATCAGAGAGGAGCCCCAGATCAGCTTTGACCATGGGCCAGGCAGGGGCTGTGCTCCTTGCCAGGGTGTTGGGGTTCTTCTTCTGTCTTCATCAGGCTGACTGCCATAAGAAGCATTATTTAGTTCTGTGAGGTGGTTATTTACTTGGAGTTGAGTTTTTTTGATTGTTTTGGGGTTTTCATTTTCACTTCTGGGTGAATGGTGAAATGATTCCTAATTGTGTTCCTTCCCATCCCAAGGTTCCCCTCCTCCTCCCAGTCTAGTAATAGACATAACTAATGAGACGGCCTTAACTGGTGTTTCCCTGCATCCACCTACCCTCCAGAACAGAGCAAGGAGAGAAATGCAAGGTCACACACATTGCATTGCCCTCACCCTGCCACCCACTGCAGTTCACGTCCCGCCGGGGTCCCGGTGCCTGTCCCTGTCACACCCCCTCCGGCTGGGCAGGAGGTCACAGCATCGGCCTCACAGCACCGAGGGCAGTTGTCCAAGCCAGCCAGCTCGCCCCAGCCCTTGGGGGTGATCAGGGATCTCCGTGCGAGCAGTCGCTTCCCATCTCTATTATTTTTGATAAATATGCACATTCGAAATGTCTCGTTCTTCCATAGGAGCTATGGAAATGCACAAATGTGCTTTTAACATGCGCATCCTTGGAGTGCAATAACCTCCCCTGGCCCACGGCTGTCCCGCACTGGGGCCGTGGCTGTCAGCAAGGCACAGATGATCCTGCTGTGGGGACAGCCTCCTGATTCCAAGAACCATGTAGCAAATATCCAGTGGAAGAGCCAATTGGGACTTCAGTCCATGGTGGGCAAGGCCTGTTACAGTGCTGAAGGCTGACAGGGAGACGTGTTTTCCTTTTCCCTGGGAATTCCCTAGTATGAAACTCCGAGTTTCTTCAAAGTTCCCCATTATGCCTATATCATTCCTGCATAAATCTCTCAGTCTAATACAGAGGAAAATTTTTTTATTGTCTGTATATAGTATATATAAATAAAAAAATATATAAGTTATATCTATATACAAATTTATGTCTTGTTTTACAAACAAGAAAGATTAAATATATTAATCTTAATATCCAAACTAGCATTTGTGTCTTTTTTTAAGAACTTTGTGGAAATGTTGCTATTCTTAGATGTACAGGACACTGTTTGTAAGCAAAACCTATTTTTGTTGCTGTAGAAATGCAAGGATCACAGACAGGTTTGAAATTAACTGTTTGGCTTGCCAAGGTCACTTTTATTTTATTAATGGCTGTTTTGGTTTAATTTTTCCTCAGAAGGGGAAAGCAGCAACAGTCACCCCTTCAGTGCTGGCACTGGGCACTGTGGCTGTGTTGGGACACCCTCCTGCCCTAAAGCTGGGGAGAAAGGGGTGATTTAACAAACCCCTGCCTGATCCCTTTCAGATGAGCCCAGGTGAGTGCCCACTGCCCAACTCCAGTCTGTGTTTTCACTCAAGCCTCTCCTTGGCTCTTCTGCCTGGGAAGAGGTGACAGTGCGGACTTGCCATCAGTGGCCTGATGGCTCTTCTGTCCTCTGGGACTGCTGTGGTGTGTCTGCAGGGGAAAGCCCAGCAAAGCAGAATGCCAGACCTGGGGAGAATTCTGAGCCAGGCAAACAATTTCCTAGCTGCAGATGATATCCAGTGTACATGTTTTTGCCTGGCACCATGAACTGCTCTCTGTTAATCAGGGAGGAAGGTGTTGATGTGTATTCTCTCTATACACCCCAAAGCCTCTAGGAATTATAAAAGCCAAGTCTAATAAGGATCCAACAAAAAAAAAAAAAAAAAAAAAAAAAAAGACCTATAGGAACTGGGTCATTCTCTATATGGGGGTTGAATGTGTTGTCTAAAGCAAAGGCGGCAGCACTTGAGACTCACACACATTCTCTGTGCCTCCAGGCTCGTTATTTTAATCTGCATCACACCATTTCCCATGCTGAACTAACGATGACACTGAATGGGACCAAACCCACCTATTTATAAAGCTGGATATGGATCAAAAACATGGAAAAGCCAAGAGGTTTTCTAACAACCCCCAGAGCCTGAAAATGTTACTGACAGCAGGCAGTTTAATCAGTGATTTCAGACTCGGTGCTTAGTACCATCTAGAGGGCAAGAAGCACACTGTCAGAATGTTGTTATTTGTACAGGGATATTATCCAGGAGCAGCCAGATGTTCCTGTGTGAGCAGAGGAGCTGGACTGGTACATACCTCGGAGGATGATGGTGCTGTACTCTACTTATCTCTTAGGTGTGTAAGGGATTTGTAAATATTCTCAAAGGAAATGATCCAAGTAAAATGTTCTTGTTAATGGTTCTGAATCACAGATATTTTTTTAAAAAATGCATATCAGAACACAGCACAGAGAATTAAAAGTGGTTTTTTTCCCCAAATCTAGTTCCCATTTCACTGCCCATCTAGTTTATCTCCCTGCAGACTGCCTGGCTCTCATTTAGCACAAACACTTCTCCACCTCAAAGCCACTGTGCCCCAGGAAGTCAAAGCAAGTTAAAAACTGTGTGATAAACCAATTTTTCTGCACCCCCTCCCACCAGAGCAGTTTGTCTGAGAGTGGCAGATTGTGTTTACTGCCCTTCAGCACCTTCTCAGAGCAAAGCCAGCAGCACCTGCCCTTCTCACATTGCCCTCACCCCGAGTGTTTTGCTGTAGCCTCATGGCTGGTGCAAATTTCGTCCAGGAATTTCCCAAGCTCCCGAGAGCACGGCACAGCCATCAGCATCCTGATGTCCCTGCACCCCGAAAATCTGCTCCTCCCCTAATCTCCTCTAATCCATGTCTGCTCTCAAAGAGTTCCCACCAAGGCTCTGCCAGTGACCATGAATAGAAAAGGAACAAAATTTGAGCTACTGCTGCTCCCTGTAATGCTCAGGAAACCAACAGAGGAGCTGGCGTGCTGGTTTTGTTTGGGGTAGAGTTAATTTCCTTGACAGCAGCTGCTGTGGGGCTGGGTTTGGCTCTGTGCAGGAAACAGGGCTGGTAACACAGGGATGTTTGAGTTCTCACTGAGCAGGGATTACACACAGCCAGGGCCTTTCCTGCTCCTCACCCTCACCACTGAGGAGCTCGGGGGGCACAAGGAGCTGGGGGACACGGCCAGGACAGCTGGTCCCAGCTGACCACAGGGGTACCCCAGAGCATGTGGCATCACCCTCAGCACATAAAGCTGGGGGAGAAGGGAAGACATTCTGAGTTTGGCTTCCCAAGTCACTGTTACATGTCACAGAGCCCTGCCTTCCTGGAACTCCTGCCTGCCATGGGAGGCACTGGATGAATTCCTTGTTTAGCCTTGCTTCCTTGTGCAGCTTTTGCTTTATCTGTTCAGTTGTGTGGCGCTGCTTTGCCAGCTGAGGCTAAACCTCAGTACCTGGCTGTCAGGGGTTAAAGGGTCAAAGGCAGAGGCTGGAAAATCAGCAGGCCTCAAGCAGCAATCCCAAGATAAGTTTTGTGTCTCCATGGACTTTGCTGGTTATTGTCAGCTGGAGACAACAACTGGGCACCGTGGCTGAGAGCACTTTGAACTCTAATCCCCATGGCAGAGCAGTCGCATTCTCTTGTGGGGATTTCCATCCTCTCCAAGATCTTGGCAACACTACAGAGGACTTGCAGGAGCCCCAGATACAACAGCAGAGCAAGCTGAATAGCTGGGACCCACTGCTGCTTTCATCATGCCCAAAGGAGCTGACAGTCAAATGGAAGTGAGTAATGTTTCAATTTTATCCTCATTTAAAGCACAGTGTCTGGATTCCTGAGTGAAATATCCTAACAAATTCCTCACGTGGGCAGTCACAGTGGGGCTGGGCAGGACACCTATGGCTTTCTGTGGACATGGGAGAAGGCTGCCAGGGAACACAGTAATCTCAGCCTACTTACAGCACCCAAACATACCTAATATACACAAAAACAGTCTTTACACTTGATAGGAAATTTTTCCAAAGGTTTTTGTGTCATATTATGTCATTCCACATCAAGGCACAAGCAGACACCTCATCCCACTGCATCTGCTGATCAACCTCCCAGGCCAGCTGAGATGGTGCCCCTTGCTGTCACCTGTCCCCCACACACAGAATGGATGGAGGGGACTTTCTGCAGCTGGACTGGTGAAGTTATTAAAAAACAAACACACCATGCCCAAAGTGGCAGAAATTCCAGTGTTGCCACTCTAAGATTTGTTTCACCCACCAAGGGCTGGTGAGAAGATGAAAGGGCTGGGAACATGTACCAGGTTGATATTTTACAATGCTTTACTAAATCCCACTTCACCTCTTCCTAAGGCAAGACAGTTTATTGCTCATACTTTTATCTGGGCTCCTTAGAAAGGCACAGTAAAAACGCTGAGTGGAAAGATCAGGAACACGAAGGGAACCAGTCAGGATCCTTTAAAAACGATCTCTAAGTCTGTTCTTAGTCCTGTGGAGACTTGACAATACCATTAATTTCCCAGAATTTTTGCCTTTTCCTGACAAATGGTGCACTTTTCCTTGGTGGCTGTGGTCCAGCAATGTCCTGTAATATTTACAGTGCAAAGGGTGAGCACCATCCCTAAACTTTCCCCCTCTCCTCTCCTTCTGCCCTCATGTCAGTCTCTCATCCCTTTTTTGCATCAGCTTTCATCCTCTCTCCCCTTTTTAGCCTCTCTTTTTCAGCCTTTCAACTTTTTTGGCATTAATTTTTTTTTTTCTCAGCCTCTACTTTCCTATCCATCCTCCCACCCTTTCTCTACGTCTGTTTTTCTTTACCTTTTTTTTTCCTCTAATTTTTCCCTGCTCCTACTTTCAGCCACCAAGGCAAAAGGGCAGAGCCCGGTGTTATTTCCATTAAGTGCCATTCATTAACAGAACCGGCTGTGAGGCAGAGAAGTCACAAGGCAACAGAAAGAAATAACAACCCTCAGCCACACGCTTTTTGCATGAAAATGTGCTCTTGATTAGTGGCTGGTGGTAATTGAGTGGCAATTGTATGCAGGAAACTGCCAAGAGGGGGACGTGGGCTACTTGTCTTGATTGATATCGCTATGAAATTTGATGCTGTTAATGTGCTGCTTAAAACTGAGAATGAATTTTGAGAAAATTCATTCTCAGCTTGTGACACACAAAGGTATTCCTGATTTAATTGAACCTCTTTAGAATCAGGTAAGTAAAAAAAAAATTTGGGGCTGTTTGTGTATTTTCAGGTTCTCCTTAGTTGGATGGTAATTTGATTCACAATTTACAGAACTTGATGGAACACAGCACCTCAGGCTATGAGCTTATCCTTCCTGCTTCTCCAGGCCAGCTTGTGCTTGTCCGTACTGTAAACCACAGGAAAATTAAATAAAATCCTTTAGATTGAAAGGAAATAATTCAATTTATTGTATTTTGCTTTCAGAAATAAGCATGCCAGCTGTGATGAGGTGCTTTAATTCTGATTAAGGGCATCCACACAAGAGCTGAGACACCCCAATGCCCTTTCACGATCTGTGATTATTTTCATGATCTGTGATCATTTCCCTGAGCATCCTCTGACAGAAGACTTGACTCCCAAGCCAGTGCGAATTTGGTTTTCAATGGATGCAACCACACGAGTCTCTCCTTTCATCCCAAGAACCAGACAAACGTCTCGCTCTTCAAAGCTCCTTTGCCTGCGTGGCAAAGCCGGCTGCTCCTAGACAAATTGTGCCTGAGGAACCTCCTGAGCGAGTTTTTGGCTTTGTTTAACTTAGACTTTGGTGCATTAAGAGCTTCTCCTTAAGCAAGTCCCTGAGGTTATCCTGTTCCAAGAGCTTTGTGAGTCGTTAGTGGAGGTGGACTTTTGTCCTCAGGAACAAAGCGCTGGCTAATCTACAAAGGCAAGGAGGCTGAAATCCTGAGGGGAAGCAGGTGGGTGTGAAAACACACCTGGCCACCAGCTCAGAGAGGGGAAAAAAATATATCTTTGATTTTACACATAACAAGTTGCCAGTTCCAGGGATTTTTTTTTTTTTTTTTTTTTTTTTTTTTGGTTGGTTGGTCTTGGGTTTTTTTTTGTTTTTTTGTCAGATTTCTCACTCCTCCAAATCGCGTTTCTGTGATGCCGGGAGGAACATGATAGGAAAGCTACTTCCGAATTGCTGTGTAGGGAAGCCCAGGCAGGGCTCATCAATGAGAGGCATATTTTACATGTTTAAATATACCCTCTGCTGCCTTCAGCCTCAGGGTCCCAGTGCCTGGTTCACAAATAAACTCAGGGGAGCCTGGGATGATGGGGCACAGAAAACTCTCATTCTGTATTCAAGATCAGGGAAGAAAAAAAGGGGATTTAAAACAAGAGTGAAGCAAAAACTTCAAAACCAAGGTGTGGCCCAGACCAAAGGCCAGGAGTCAGCAGTGAATGGCTGCAGTGATGTGGGTCTGGGACAAGAATGTGTCAACTGGAAATTTGGGAGGTATCCACAAATCCCATCACTTGAACCATCAGGTAGCCACTCACCAGTGAAGTTTTCTTCACTGCTAAGAATAATTTCGTTAAAATGATTGTTCTTTGTTAAGATGAGCAGTGATTAGCAACAAATTAGAAGCAAAGGGCTGTGTTCTTCCTTCCCCATTCCCTGGATGTGTTTTCTTTCACAGCATGTTAAAGCTGCTACAGCTACACCAGAAAATAATCAAAATTACCAATATTAATATTCCAGTTCCATCAATGCAAAGCATGGGAATCAATATCTATTTTAATGCAGATGAATTCCTAATTTAATTACACAGCACGAAGTGTTATAGAAAACTGCCTCTAAGTATGATTTTGTAGTCATTAATTTGCAGATCTTTGGGGATAATGGCAGCAGCATTTGGGGACTAGGACAGTTTTAAGAAAATAAAGAAAATGTGGCCAGCCCCCCACGGTTTGTGGATGGTTTCTTCTAGTTGAATTCTCAAGGACTCAAAGCAAATCAATATCAAATTCACTGCAGAAGTTTATTATCACTCAGAAATTCAGGTAACACGAGTAGAAATTGCACAATAGCATGAACATTCTGAAGGAGCTGTCTGTGGCTTATTTTTAATATATTTATTTTTTTTTGTCTATTTATATGTATGTGTCAATCTGTCTCCTTCACTTTGTGGGGAAAATAAGAAGCACAGAGAGAGGGTGAAGAGTCATGGCTTGGTGTCATCATTACCCTGGACTTGCTGGTTGTTGTGTGTCTGACAGAAACACAGAAATGTGAGCAATTATCAATTCCTGCATTTTCTGTGATGAACCACAGGACCTTCTCTTTTCAAGGTATTTATAATACTATATACAAGTTAAAATTTGAGTACCATTTCCTTCAAAGTAGTGAAAAGTGATTCGAGATAATTAAATATTAGAAAAAGGGCAGGACTATATTGGCCTATTAACAACTGGAAACTGGATAAAAAAATTTGGAGTGAGAAAAAGCCACTATAAAAATCATAGTGGTGGGATTCTTGGGGGTGTCCTGGTGCAGGGCCAGGAGTCAGGACTTTGTGATTCCCTCTCAACCCAGGATGTTCTATGATTCAATGATATCCAGGTTTAAAGGTTAACAATCCAGGTTTAAAGGTTAAAAACCCTTAAGCACGACGTTTCGCTAAAGAAAAAATAATGTGCATGATGCAGTCACGTACAAACCGATAATTCACAGAAGACTGGTATTAGACTATAGTTAGTTACATATTTATATACATTTAAGACAGATACATACATATGTATATGTATCTATATATATATATCTGTATCAGTATGTATTTTGGTATGGAATTGGGTACAAAATCCCGATCATAAACGTAAAAACCCCTCAGGAATTGACCAGCCTGTTAAAATAGCAGCCCTGATCCGAAACCAAAACAACCCTCCAAGGGCACGGCCGGGGCCTCCTCAGCGCCGGGCTCGGCAGTGGCGGCGGTGCGGGCCCGTCCCGGTGCGGGGCTCGCTGCCGCCCGCTGTCACCCGGTACCGCCTCACACGCGGCCCGCCGGGTGACGCCAGCTCAGCGCAGCGCCGCGCAGGGCGCCGGGGACGGACGCACGGACGCGGGCACGCCGGCATGCTGAGGTAACGGACGCCGCGGCGCCGCGGGGCTCGCAGGCGGCGGGCCCGGCGGTGAGAGACGGGCGGGGGTCGCGGGCGCGGCGCCGTGAGGCGGCAGCGGGGCCATCGCCCGCCTCCTTCCCCCCGGAGCGGTGGGCGCCATCATGGCCGCCGGGGGGGCGGCTGCTCCTGCCGCGGCCACGTGGGGCAGGGCCGGCCGCGCGCTCCGGCCGCCGTCGCTCTGGCCAATCGCAGCCCAGGCTGCCACACAGCGACCAATCGCGAGCCGTTCTTTGCCCTAGGCCCCGCCCCCAATGGGGGCCGCGCGCACCGCCCCTCGCCCTCAAGGAGAAGGCGACGCCCCAAATCACGCCCGTTACAGCCGCCCCGGCGAGCGGGACCCCGCCCCCTGCGGCAGAGCAGCCAATGGAAAGCGAGAGGGGGCGTGTCCTCGGCGGGAGATGCTATAAAGGGTTGGCGCGGCAGGCGGGAAGGGGTAAGATGGCGGCGTAGAGGGGGCTGGTGTGACCTGCACCCACCGTGCCGCGTCCTCGCAGGAGGCGGGCGGGTCCCCGCGCGGCAGCCGCGGGCGCTGCGTGGCGGAGCGACGAGGACGAAGAGAAAAAGGGCGCCGCTGCCGCCATGCCCAACATCAAGATCTTCAGCGGGAGCTCGCACCAGGACCTGTCCCAGAAGATCGCCGACCGCCTGGGCCTGGAGCTGGGCAAGGTGGTCACCAAGAAGTTCAGCAACCAGGAGACATGGTGAGGCGGGGCGGGGCGCGGCCGCACTACATCTCCCGGCGGGCTGCGCGGCGCTGCGGCGCTGGGTACCGCGCGGCCTTCGCGCGGGGGGTGATGGGGGTTGTAGTCCGGGGGGCTGCGCCGTCGGGCCCGGCTAGGGAGCAGCGGAGCCGCGCTCGGAGACATCCCCGGAGTGCTCCGGCCGGGCCCCTGCTGCCCCGAAGCCCTGGGGAGCATCGCGCACGTCCCCCCGGCAGAGCTGGGTCTCTGTGGGACGAGGCCGGGCCGCGGTGCGCTCCGGGAGCCGTGTGCGGCCTGGGCCGTGCGTTCAGCGGCCCCCGCCTCACGGCGCTGGCCGCACGCGGGCTTCCACCGCCGCGTCTGGGGCTTTCCCCGGAGCCGGGGCCGCACGGGGCTCCTGAAATTGGAGGATTTGTGTGACCTGGCCGCTGTGGCAAGTGTTGGAGCGGTGAAATTCGCCACCCGGACCTTGCCCCCTCCACCTCAAATCCGCGAGCTGATGGGACGGCACCTCTCGAGGAGTTACACCTACACTGATTTGGCTTTTTCATGCTTAAATCTAAACTCTGATGACTTGAGGCTTGGTAATTTTGTGTTTAGTATGTAGTATGTACCTTTAAACTTCTCTGAGGAGCGTCAGAGTCTTAGAAAGTGTTGATAGAATTCTTAAGGAAAGAGAAGAGGCTCACACCTCCGTGCGTCCCACGGTGAATTTGCAGTCGTGCAGTCTGTTTCCCTCAAGCTTTGAAACCTAACATTTGCCTTGTTTCATGTATCTGTGCTTTAAAAATCTTGCTGCCATCCTACGTAAAGCTAAAAAAGACGTTTAAAGTTGTTCAGAGCTACTTAAGCTTGCTTCACCACGGAGTATAACACGAAGAACCTTGATTGCTCCAACCCACTTCTTCTAGCAACAGTATTTTTTTTCCAAGAAAATCCAGGATGTGCACGTGATGTACGATATTATGTTTCACTTTCCATGGGTATCGATTGTAAAACCTCAGAGGTAGTACAAAGAGTTGTAAAGGAGTTACAAAAAGTTCTGTTTGATTTACTGCCCTTGGGCTTTTCTCATTGTTCTTTATTAACTGCTCTTGCACATCTGGTTGGCTGGCCAGCAGGTTCCTATGTCAGCAGATAATGTGACTTAAAGACGTTAAAGACATCTTATTTACCCCAATAAACTGACAGCAGGTGCTTCCCCAGAAGAGTAAGACAGTTTCAACAGAATAATTCATAGGCTTTTTTTGTACCATAAATATCATAAGTCACCTTAATATTGGAGATGACACTTGTGACACTTCCACAACAGAGAGTTCTCATTGACTGAAGCTCTCCCCGAGAGATGGATGCATCCTGTAAGTCAGTGGGCAGTAAAGATGACAGCAGCTCACTGATGGATACTGAGCAGGGTAAAGCTATTAATAGAGAATAGTCATCAAAAAAAGTTTGAAAAAGAGATCAGAAAGGTCAGAGAAGGAAATACTAGAATTAAAACTCTACCCTGAGGGGCTCTGTAAATGAAGTGGTTTCTTTCCCACCCTTTCTGGTGTTTCCATACATGTACTGGAACTGGCATTTTGCTGCTGGCAAACAGAACCTTTGGCTTGTATTCAGGCCCTCCATCAGCAGGGATTAGTGTGTATTGCATCCAGGAGGAAATTAACCCCAAAAACCTTTCCAGAGTGAAACGCTGGAGTGCTCCTCTGCTGGAGCCACTGAATGGCTGTTGTGACTCTCAATCTGCTAATTGGCTGTGGTGTTGCTTTGGTAGCAGTTTGACCCCACTCTGTCTGGTGGCTGGGCATGGTCCTTGCTCCTTTGTTCACTGCTGCTTTTAGAGGTGGCTGTGCTTTTGATTCCAGGGGAACAAGGCCTGCTCCTGGGTGTGTTTACATGCTCAACTTGTGTTAAGATCAAGAGCACAGGCTGAGTGCTTTTAGCCTTTCAGGCTGGACCATTAAATCTGATCAGTGAGCTCTGTAAAATAGCCACTGTGCAAATAAACAGCAGTATTCCTGCTCAACAGCTTTGATTATATGGCACTGTCACCTACAGACCCTTGGGAGTGCAGTGCCTTGGTTGCTTTGCAGGCTCAGGGTAATGGCTGTGCTTTAATTTGTGTTTGGCTACAACTCTTCATCTGTTTCCAGCGTGGAAATAGGCGAGAGTGTTCGTGGGGAGGATGTCTACATTGTGCAGAGTGGCTGTGGGGAAATCAATGACAACCTGATGGAACTCCTCATCATGATAAATGCCTGTAAGATTGCCTCAGCCAGCAGAGTCACAGCTGTCATCCCCTGCTTCCCTTATGCGCGGCAGGACAAAAAGGACAAGGTAAGGGATGTGGTAGAGGTTTCTGCAGGGGAGTTGAATGCACACCTTGAAAGTTCTGGCTGCTGGAGAGGATTTAAATGAAGTTTTGTCACCTCTGAATATCCAACCTCTCTTCATTTCATTACATTTTGGGACATGGGACTGCAAAATGATCTTTTCATAAAGATCTAGTTCTTCTTGAAAATATGCTAAAGTCTAATCACTAGCTGATGAAAAGATGCAATGTTAATGAGTGCTCCTTTTAGTAACTGCTTGTGAATCACTGCCTGGAAGCAGAAGGCTGACATCTTGATGAAGGAGTTGAACTTGTCTTTTACTGTCTTTTTTTCCTGTACCAGAGTCGAGCTCCAATCTCTGCCAAGTTGGTTGCAAACATGCTGTCTGTGGCAGGTGCAGATCATATAATCACCATGGACCTGCATGCATCTCAGATTCAGGTAGGAGCAAAAATCAGGAAAGGACTTAACCAGCTCCAGTCTGAGCCTCTTGACTGCTTTGGAAGCTTTCCAGTCATCTATCTGCTTTTTTGAGATACTGCAGTGATCAAGACTTGGGGATTTAGGACTGGATGGGGAGGTGGGTAACAGGTTAACCTGTAAATGAAAGCATAGTTGTTCTTCATCAGACTGAGTGTGTTGTCTTGTGTAAATGAACTAGTAAATGATGCTACAGCTTTGTTACCACACGGTGACACTTTATTCTTCACTAGACCTTGGAGCAATGTGAGATGGGGAGTATCCTTAAATTCTGGGCAGAGCTTTCAGATACTTGGTGTGTTGTCTTGGAGAAGTGAGCAGTTAGTTCTGCCCTCAGGTGCCCTGGCACAGCTCCATTTGTGGGTTTTGTTGGCCAGGACAGTGATCTGATTGCTTGTCTCTGGCAAGATGGGCAATCCCACTTGTATCCATTCAGTGCCACCCTCCCACACAAGCTGGTCTTGTTTCTCTCCAATGCTGGTAGTGAATTGAAAATCATTCATAGGCTTTGTTGGCTTATGAACAAAATATCTCACAGAGCAACCAAAGTCTTCACCAGTGCAGTGTAAGAAAACTGGCAAGAATATTTGCCAGGGAGAGGAGGGGCTGCAAGCTCAATTTGATTTTGTTTCTCTTCACCTTGAGCAAGTGCTCAAGACCAAGAAACCTACTCAGTGCAGCTGAGAGGGGTGTGGCAAAGGGAAGGATGTCTCTTATTGCTGCAAAGGGTAAGGTAGCTACTGCCTGGTGAAGTAAGTGGGCTGGCTGTTGTTTTAGCAGTTGGAAGTGCAGGCATTCACACTTCAGTATGATTGGCCCAGAAATACTGTCTCAGATGAAAAACATCTGGGGGGGCACAGCTGAGAAGGCTCTCAGAAAGAACATGAAATAACTGAGCCCAAGGGGGTCCCCCTCTTCCTTAAGGGCTTGGAATTGGTGTGTGCCATAGGGCTGACCTTGCACCAGCAGCAGTGATGAGATTTAATAGGATCATTTGTGCACATGTGCTTCCAGCATCTGGCTGGTTTCAGCCTGGTTCTTGTAGCTGCTGTGTTGCTGAGCACAAAAGGAATGATGGTGAGAAGGGTCTGTTACCCTGTACCTTGGAGGATTCCTCAGGAGTAGCTGCCCCTCTTCTGCCTGTTACTCCAGGGTTAACTTCTGGCATTTAGTGACCTGTGAGATTTGGAGAACTCTGCAGGGTCACTGTAAAGTTATGGAACCAGCTGCATTAGTTTAAGGACAGATGTTACTCAAGCCTGTTTTGTAGATGTGAACAGTTTAGGTAATGAGCTTTAAAGACTGACTGTAAACAGGCAGCCAGCTGCTCTGGAAATGAGTGCATTTGCTGCAGGCTTTCTGCAGCCCCCAGGACAGAACTAGTTTCATTTTGTGGAGGTGTTAGATGTAAAGTGTTATTTATGCTGCTGAGCTATTTCTGGCTCTGAAGACTTCTTACATTACTATTCTGTGTATCCCAAAGACTACTGCCCTTACATCAAGGGAAGTAAAAAGGAAAGCTGAAAGCTGTGGAAAGGTGATGACTGTATGCCTGATGATATAAAATGCTTCTTGTAACTGTTTCTGGAATGGGACTTTTGGCTATATCTGTTCCTGTTGTTTTCCTGGCAGGGTTTTTTTGATATCCCTGTTGATAATTTATATGCCGAGCCTGCTGTACTGAAATGGATCAAAGAGAATATTCCAGAGTGGAAGAACTGCACTATTGTTTCACCAGATGCTGGTGGAGCCAAGAGGTGAGCTGTCACACAGTAGCTTGGGATGCTGCTTCTGTGTTTACTTCAATGTGACCCTATTTTTAAAGCCTGTTCCGTCTGCCTTCTCTCAGACAGTCTGGGACAGCTGGTGAAGAGTGGTCAGATATTCTTCCTAGGGAATGTTTAGAAGGTTTCTTGGGCTACATGGAGGATTAAATAGCTGCTAGAATCACAGCTGCATAGGTAGGAAATGCACAACAGCTACATCCCTTGGACTAAACCAATTTGTACAAGGGTATTTATGCCAATTGAAGGAGGAAACAGTGTAGCTTACACACCTATGCCAGGGCAAGCTTACTGCTGATGATTAATGATACATTTTTATCCAGGCTGCTTTCTTTGCAGAATTCAACTTAGTCTGTTTAGGCATTTTCTTACTTTATTACCCTGAATTTGAATATGTAGCTGTGATTTAAGCCTGCTGCCACTCTTCATCTTCTCTGAGAATGAGGAGGATAGATGGTTCTTTTCCAAAAAGCAGCAGCATATGTTATAACACATTTCTCTTTTGATAGCCTGACAATCTCCCATCTCCTTGCAGACAAACATGTCAATTCGTGGGCAGCTCAGAATGTTCTCAGGTGCTTTTTAGGAGAAACTAGGCCGTTCCTTGATGCTGCTGTCTGAGGGCTACATGTGAACAGTAAAGGGACACAGATGTATTCTTTAATCCAGGACTGTCACACCAAAATGTTTGTGTGTGCCAATCTGATTCACATGCCTCAGAATGTTTTAAGTGATGTGTTCCAAACAGCCTAGAGACACTGACACTGTAGGTCACTGTATGTCTTCTGTAGCTCTGCTGTGGTCCACAGACTGGGCAAAACCTTCTGTATATTCAGCTATTTCTGTAGCTTGTTGCATAACACAGTATATGAAGTGCCAAACCAGCCAGATATAATCTGACTCATGAAAAATCTGCTCAAAAGCCTCTTATACTGAAATATGTCGATCTTGGCTGGTGCAGTATTTTATGGAGATATGCAAAGCCAAATACTTCAGTTTAGGAAGTTATCTAGGACCACCAGGATGGTAAGTCTTGTCCAGTGGGACTAAGAGTGGGACTCCTTACTGCACGTGTAAAATTTCTTGGGGGCATGTGTGATTTACTCCTTCTGCTCTTACTGCTTTTAAACTCTTTACTATTCATCAGTATCCATATATAAAGCTAAGATCCCTCTAGTAAGGTTGTTCTGCAGTCACTTCAATGGAAATATATGTGAGGTGGTGTATTTGAATTTCCTGGGTGTGTAATCCTGCCACAATCTGTGCTAGTGCTTGTGTGCATGATGATTGAGTGCTTGCAAGAGTGACAGTAAAGCCCCGTTGGAGCACAACTTAAGCCTTCCAGAGTAGTGTTACAAAGATGACAACTTTGCAAGTGTTTGGATCACTTCAAGTGTGCTGACCTTGCTGGTTTAAGGTTTGTTTTCAGCTTAAATGCAAATTAGTTTACAGTGGTCATGATGAAAGATGAGATCTATTTGCTGTCACTGAGAGAGATTAGATCAGAGGTTGCAGTTTAGCTGCTTGAAGGGGAAACTAAGGTGGCAGAGTGCCTTCTATTAATTGCTTGGGAGCAGTAGCAGATGTGGTGACAGCTCCTCTTAGAGCAGAGTGCTTGATATTGAGAGAGCTTTGACTGAAGCTGCTGTGTGGAGTTAAGTGTTGTTTGGAAACTGTTCTCTCCTCAGAGTGACCTCCATTGCAGATCGGTTGAATGTAGACTTTGCCCTCATTCACAAGGAGCGCAAGAAGGCCAACGAGGTCGATCGCATGGTGCTGGTGGGGGACGTCAAGGACAGAGTGGCCATCCTGGTCGATGACATGGCAGACACGTGTGGCACCATCTGCCATGCTGCAGACAAGTGAGTGGGGCTGACTGCTGCCTTCCTAACCCAGGCACCTCCTCTTAGTGAACACTGGGTAATGGGTTAAGCAGATTATTTGCATGACAAGTTTCACAAGGCTCATGCAGTTTCTTGATTATTCATGTCATACAAAAGAAGGAGGAAAACCCAGTAAAAGTTCTCACAGTGGGAATAGGTAGAAGACCATAGTGTCTTCTTTTTTTCCTGCATTGAAAATGGGCCATCACTGACCATGCCAGGTAGAGCTAAGTGTTGTCTCGTCCATCAGCTAGTTTTGTATTAGAAATAAGCTTTTCAAACGTTGATATCATTCATGCTTTTTACACTAGAAACACCAATATATTCAAGATGGCTAACTGTTAAATACAGTATTAAATATTAGCTCAGTATTTCATACTGTATTAAATGCAGTATTAAAGTATTAACACAGTATTACATATCTGCTACCTTGTGTAAGCAAAAATTACAGAAGGTGATTTGTATGATCTGTTCCAAATATTCCAGAGCCAAGAACAATGGGGTTTTTTCAGTGTGTGCTTTGCCTGTGGTGGATTTCATGGTACTTGTAAAACTTGATTTTTCCCCAAGCCTATAGAAGAGGGGGAATCAAAGGTAGCCTGTTCCCTAAGCACATGGTGCTGTCTCCTGTCATGCTTACCATGTGCCCTGCACTAATGTCAGCTTAATTCTTGCTGAGAATTACTCATCCTTCTCCTTTACTCCCTCCTTGCAGGCTTGTGTCAGCTGGAGCCACCAAAGTTTATGCCATCTTAACCCATGGGATCTTTTCTGGGCCAGCAATTTCCCGTATCAACAATGCCTGTTTTGAGGCAGTTGTAGTCACAAACACAATACCCCAGGAGGACAAGATGAAGCAGTGCCCTAAAATCCAGGTGAGCATCCATTTTCTGTCACTCCTGGGAGATGTTAGCCTTATCTGTTCACCTGTTGAGGGTGAAAACGCCACAATACTGTATAGTGCTGACAGTGGTTCTGTTGGTACTGCCATCAGTGTTGCCTGCTTCTCTTGGCCCTATTGCTGTGGGGTAACAGACATGTTACAGATACAAAGCAGCTTCTGTTCCAGCTCATCTCAAACAGTTCAGTAAAGGATGTTTTTTTTAAGGCTTGTTTTACCTAGATCAGGTGTCTGATTTAATGGGGCCATAGTGTAGGCAAGTAGTTGGATGTGTGCCCTTTGGAGGAGTGATGTGCTGACGATGTGCAATGCTGAAACAGAGGTAGGCAGGAACTTCTGATGTTGGTGCTGACAGCTTTGTTTTGTATGTCAACTTATGCCCAGCCTTTGCCATCCATATGAAAACTAAAAGCAGATAATGAGTCCCAGAATCTGCTGTTCAGCCAGTTCTCAATCCACTGATCCAGTGGACACTTCTTGAGTTTTTCTGTGAGGATTTAATGACTGACACTGTCAGAAGCCATGCTGAAGTTGACAATATCCACTGCTCCCCCCTTACCCATCCAGGTAGTTGCTTCCTCATAGAAGGTGATCAGGTTGGTCAAGCATGATTTGCCTTTGGTAAATCCACGCTCACTGTTCCTGATCATGTTCTTGTCATCCATATGCATAGAGATGGCCTCCAGAGTGGAGTGCTCTGTCACCTGTCCAGGGATTGATGTGCGGCTGACTGGACAGTAATTCCGGATTGTATTTGCTTTCTTCCAGTCATCGGGCACCTGTGCTGATCTCCAGGACCTTTCAAAATGTATCATGAGTGCCTGGCTGTGATGTCTGCCAGCTTTCTCAGTACTCATAAATGTATCCCAACAGGGCCCATGGACTTGTGGATATCAATCTGGCCAAATGTCCTCTAACCCAATCCTCCCTAAGGAAAAGTCTTCCTTCCAATATTGGCTTACCCCGGTCTCTTGCTTGTCAGTGCAGACTGATGCAAAGCAGGTGTTCACTAACTGCCTTCTCTGCATCCTCTGTCACCAGGGTCCCCCTTCCCTTTAGTAACAGGCCCACGTTATTCTGAGGTTTTTCCAAATTTATCTATAACAAAAGGAAAACATTCTTGTTGTCCCTGACATCCTTTGCCAGATTTAATTCCAGATGGGCCTTGGCTTCACAGCAGCAGTATCTAGGATACAAGCATTTGGGGAAGTTCTGGCACTACTCACACTCAGCCAATACTGTGGTGTGAGTGTGGAAACTTCTCCACTATTGGGCTGCTGGTGAAAGGGAAGCTGAACTGGTTGAAGCTGCAGTCAATTTTAAGCTGCTTTTGGAAATACGTTATAAGCTCATTGCAAGCTGCTGTTGGGTTGCATTTCTTTCAGCCCTAACTTCTGGATGATACTCCTGCAACATCTAAAACATGTCTGGTGCTGCACCTTGTTTCCAAGCTCCACACAGCAGCTGCTGTAGGCAAAATGTTAAACTGGCAATCTCTGTGTAAGTAGCTGTAGCCAGAGATGGCAGTGGAGCACTTTTCTAGGCTCTCCTTTTATACCTCAAATTTACACATTGATGACTGATGTTGAGGAGCACAGAGCTAAAGGATTTGTCACAAGGCTCAGGCTTTACTCTGCAGCTTGTTGATTTTTTCTTTTCTTCAGAGACAAACTATCTAGAAGATAAAAAATATTAAATATGGTTTTCACTTGGTTTCTTTAATGCACCATGAATATGGTGATTCTTACTAGACTGGATATATTGAAATGCTGTAGCTGTGGGGATTCAGAGCTGGGATTTGGCTGAGACTCGACTTTTCCTCCGGGTACCTGTCTGACCCCACCAGATGGAGCCAGCACAACGCCCGGGAGCTGAGCTGCAGTACAGCAGCTTCATCTCTCAGACTGCTGGCAGCAGTGGTAAAGCCTCTTGGCTCGGGGGAAGTGATTTCATCTTGATTTAAACTGCCCTAACGTCTCTGCACAAAGTGAATAAGAGTCCTGTGTTAAACAGACGGAGCCTAGGGAGTCTGAGCAAAGCGAGGCGACAGGAGACTATAGCTTTGACAGACCAGCTAGAATATTTGTAGTGCTATTTGTAGGGTTATATGTAATTAAATCCTAATCCTGTGTGGAAATAATTTGTCTGCATCTGGCTTGTTGTAAATGTGGGTGATGAGTTTATTTTTTAGGTTCTCCCTGACTTCCCAGCTGTTCTTTCAGGCTTGATGCCTTTTCTCAATGATGCTGATACATCTTTCTTGCCTTCCAGGTGATTGACATCTCAATGATCCTTGCAGAGGCCATCAGGAGGACTCATAATGGGGAATCTGTTTCCTACCTATTCAGCCATGTCCCTTTATAACAACAGATGTCAGCTGCTGCTTGTATGGCTTTTTTTTTTTAAACCAAAAGTTGTTCAGCTTGTTGTAAAGTTCAGTAGAAGACTCTGCTTGTTCCAGTGCAGTTCTCCACAGCTCCTGCTTAAATCAGGCTTACTGGCTCTGTTCCCAACACTGGGAGGCTGGAGGGGGAAAGCTCATCTCTGTAACAGCCAACTCCACCAGCACCCCTGTGCATGGAGCTGAGCAGTAGCACTGACTCAATTCTGCAGGTCTGTGGAGAGCAGGACTGACACATGGCTAATTGCCACAATTATTTTGAGGGGGGAGGGAGAGGGTTTGTCTGTGGGCAGGGTTAGATGATCTGGCATGCGCACTCTAAATTGTTTGGGAAGTAGAGCTCCCTAGGATATGTTGATCTGGATCCACAGCAAGAGCCCAAGAGACTGCTGGCTGTCTTACCACTCCATACCTGAGAGAGCCCTTGGAGAGTGGTGGGGAAGGCTTTTGTCTTGGCCAAGCTTGACCCTTGGTGAAGCCCTGGGGGACATCTAGGAGGTGGTTCTCCTACAGCTTCCTTCCAGGAAAGGAGATCAGTGTAGCTTGCAAACTTGAATTCCTCTTAATTGTTGATGAAATTAAATGCCCTTTAGTGCACTACACAGCAAAGTGAGGGTGAGAGCAGTCTGCAGTGCTGTGTTAGCTTAGTGGGGAAGGTGCATCCTGGATAAGTGTTCTTTTCTGAAAACTCTGACCTAGAGAACTTGTGGTGGTTGTGTGCTTTGGTTTCTAGTGCAGGCTAAAACCAGCTTCTCAATTTCACAGCTTCCTGTTAGTCTTGCTAGCTGACTAGAGGACTGCTGTCATGTACTGCAGCTGCACCTTGACCTGCTGTGCAACCCCCTGACCCTTTTTTTTACCAGTAAAGTAGTAAACAGAGCCTCTTTATCCAACAGCAGCAGGGTTGTTGCATCAAGCAAGTGCCTGCTCAGACACTGGGGTAACCTGAAACACAGCAGCTTTGTGTCCAGCTGGCTCAGCCTCTCATTCATTGCCTGTTACAGTCCTGTTGTCCTGGAAGTTACTGACACATTGTCTGCCTTTCCTTGAAAGCATTGCTTCTTGCAGAATATCTTAAGCCAAGGAAAACTGCAGGTTGCAGGACAACAAAACCTGAAGGAACCCTTGGAGTGGGGGTCTGATGCTTCTCAGGACTGTTCATGGCAATGGGTTGAAGAAGCTGGTGATACATAATGCTGGGAAAGCTGCAGATTTAACACCAACCTAACAGGCCACAAAGTGCCTGAAAGAGAAATACCAAAACCAGAGCTCGCTGAGGCTCTTGGATGTAATAAGTATCATCTGAAACTTGAATACTTAAAAAATGTACCAGACAATCGTAAGGTAAACTGCTAAGTCTCTCTTGAACTCTTACGGTTTATAGACCAAACTGTTTTATTCTGGTTTTGTTTAGGTTTTTGTTTTGGTTTGGTTTTTTTGGTTGGGTTTTTGATTTTTTTTTTTATATAAGCACTCCTCTTTTATTTGTTTTTGAGCTGGAGGAAGGGAAAAAGGGAAAAGAAGGAACTTGAAATTACTTTCTAGAGTAACCAGCATGGCTTTAAGAGGCTGGGGGCTGGGGTATAAGTGAAACTAACTGAAAGATGTGGTTAAAATCTAAGGAAGTACTTCTTTAGTTGTGCCTTTTACTGAAGACTTCTCTCCCTTCCTAAACTCCTGTCCTGTGGCAACATTAACACTTCTATTAGTGTAGAGCTTTTCTTTTTGTATAAGAATTGGTGTTTGTCTGGAAACTGTGCATCTCTTGCTTCTTTGCTTTGCACCCTGCACTGAGCTCTCCTGAGAGTCTGTGATCCCACCTCCTGCTGCCATCCTGCTGCTGCTCTGAGAGCCAAAAGCCAGGACATCAGAGCAGCGCTGGGAGGATTTTCAGCAGCATTTGTGTTTAAAGTTAAGACCTGATGAAGGAAATTAAACTTTTATTTAAAAACCACGGCCTCTGCCTTTAAGTGCTTCTAAATATCTTAAGTGACATGAAACTTCTGAGTTGGGTCATTTCAAGGGCAGATCATGAAGTAATTTTATTTAGAGGGGACCTTGGAAGGTCATCTGGTTTAACACTTGTGCATGTGGCCAGCTGTGAGGTTCAGCTTGGCTCTGCTCACATCGCATGGAAGGAGAAGCATGGGACCAAGCACTGAGCAATTGCTTTTGTCTGTGTTTGATTTCCTGGACTTAACTGTTAGAGGTGTTAGTGCAGCTTCTCTAGTACTGTTCAATTATGTATCTGAGCAGATTTGTTCACATAATGTTCAGGTGGGGGAAGTTTGAATATTTTAACAAGTACAAATGAAGAATTTGTGTCTCACACAAAGCTGATGATCAGAGACAGTAGGATTATGTCCTGAGGAACACTTGTTCTGACTAAAGCCTGATCCTTTCTCATGGTGTGTTGCAGATGGGAAAATAAAAATGAAGGCAGAAGCATGAGATTGGCAGGCCTAGAGAAAGGTCCTTGGCATTACAGATAGACTTCCAGGCCTAGACTGAGCATGGCCATGGCCTCAGGCAGACAGGGTCACAATTGTCATCCATTTGTTAAAATGTCTGGCCAGTGAATAAATGAAAAAAATGTTGGGTTTTTTTCCCCCCAAATAGGAGGGTGGGGTGCTGCGGGTCTTGTCACAATTATGTAGTGAATTTCACCTTTGATAAAAAAACAGAGCTTTACAGCAATTTGTACTCGGGAGACCATTGCTATTAGTGAGTATATAATGTTAGTTACTTTAATAAAACCAGGGTTTCAAGATGGGAGAGGGCACAGACTTAATATGGTACAATTGCTTAATGCTTAAATTGCAATTGCAATGCTTAAATGCACAGACAGTGTATCTCTTAAAAAGAATGGGAGATATACTTTGTTGGGACAGTTCTCATACCCGAGTAGTTACACTGCTCTGAAAACTTCAGAAGGGATGGAGATTTCACCAAAATCTGAAGGTGAGTTGTGGGGTGTGTTAGGCCTTTCCTCACAGCTGCCTGAGTTACTACTGTGCAAAACAAGTTATTTTCCAGGAGAAAATCTCAACCAAGTCATTTGCTGTGCTCCTGCAGTTGGGGGTCTGGAGGAGCAGGATAGGGCTCCAGCAGCTCCCTTTGCCACAGGCACAGCCAGAGTGTGGCTGCAGGTGTGAGGATGCTGGTATTGGTGCCAGGAGCCATCTCCTGCCTGTGTGCTGTTAATTCACAGGAACAAGGAACACATCAATCACCTGCCTGGGTACCTGAAACTAATGCACAGGGTGGGAGCTGAGCTTACCAGGTGTGCAGGACACAGCAGGATGTGTCTGCTGCTTAAAGCACAATAAGACACACCTCAAAATAATTTCCTGGCACCTCCTTCCTGCCTTCCTGATGTAAGGAGGTCTCCTGGAGTCGGTAGGTCTGTGATCTAAAGAAAGCAGTACCTTGTCTTGCTGCTGTTGGGCAAGGGGAAAATGGTATTAGCAAGCCCTTCTGCAAGCTGCAGCAACATCCACAGGAGGAATGAGCTGTCCTGTAAGACACAGCAGTCCCGGTGTGCTGCTGCCTTCCCGGGGCTCTCTGCTCCTGCCCTGATGGACGTGAAGGTTGTGGCAGGAGGCTGGGGTGAAAACGGGAGAAAGTGCTGTCAGCCCGTGGAGTGGCTCAGCCTGGCAGCTGTCATGGTGGTGCCTGCAGGCAGATGGGTCAGGAGGCTGAGAAAAACCCCTGGTCAGAGAAAGCTTCCTGCCTCTTTCCTGTACAGGAGAATAAGGCATTCCTGGAAATGGCTATCAGAGAGGCTGTATCGGCCCTGGCAGCCGTGTTCCGAGTGAGATTTAAAACCCATCTAAAATGGCTGGCAGTCAGTCTGTGCTATTTCAGGTCAGGGCTGTTTTTGCATTCTCCCTATCTGTTGATGTCTCAGTTCTTTTGTTATAAATTATTGAAAGCAGAAATGCCAAAAGACGTAAGAAAGAAGCTGGTTGTGCAGTTACGGGAGGCTTTGCTAATTTGTCAGGGGGAAAAGCTCTTGCTGGGATATAAGCTCCTTTCTTGTTCTTTGTGCAAGATGGGTTTTAGCAGCTCCCCAGCAGCAGCCCCACCTCTCCCCTGCTGGCAGTTCACAGGGTTGGCTTTAAAGCTGCTCTGGCCGCGGTTTGTACGAGTGTGGTGGTGCCTGTGTGGCTTGAGGAAGGGGGAGCTCCCCTTCCCCTGCGTGCGTGGCCACCGTGGTGGCTTTGTGCCCAGACAAAGACCCGGGGGTTACAAAGTGCTGCAGCATCAGCCCAGGGCACAGTGGCGGGCACAGCTGGTCTGCTGAGGAGCTGGGATGATGGTGAGCAGGGTTTTGGGGACAGCTGGTGCTGGCAAGGGGCTGTGCACAGGCAGGGTGGGGGATCAGGTTCTTTCGCACTCACTGCCTGCCAGGGACAAAAGCTACGTCAGACTGCAGCATCCACAAAGGAGAAGCGTGTGGAGAACAGGCAAGCAAAGGGGGAAGCTGAGGGGAAGGTGCGTACAGCCAGAGAGCAAACACATGGTAAAACACTTGTCTATTTGCATGAAGGCAAAAAGGATTTCCTGCGTTCATTTTGAAACTGAATGGATGTTTTGGTTCTTGCTGGCTGTGCAGGAAAGATGAGCCTTTTCTCACTGAGGCTGGGCTGTGTGATGATGCAGGCTCTGCAGGGTTTGAAAGATGCTCATGAAGGCAGCCCTGCCTGGGCTTGCAGCTCCTGGCTCTGTGGCACTCTCCAAACCTGGCCCTGCTGGGGCCACACCACCAAATCAGAACTGCTCTGGGAGCAGCCGGGCCTGGACTTTGCCTGCAGCCTCTCCCTCCCCCCAGGCACAGGGACAGGAGGCTGTTTGCTATCCAGACTCCTCGGAGGAGCAACCTGGCCTTAGATCTTGGCCTTCGCCTTTTCAGCATTTGCCAGCTCTTGGCACTTCTTGCATTCATAGCCCATATTCTGGCTGGAGCGAGAAGGTGCCTCAGGGCTTGAGGCACAAGGCCACCTCCGGCCATGACCTGCTGTCGCTGGATAGCCCCAGTCCCTCCTGCCAAGACGGCAGTCGTCTTGCTAAAGAACACAAAGCAAGTGTTCCCTCCGGATTGCTGGGGATTTTCTCTGCAAAATCTCCAATAAGCCCTGAGCAAAACCCAGAGGCTGGCAGGCCAGGAGGAGGTGGAGGTGAGAGCTGCTATAGTACAGCTGCTACCCTTTGGTGCTCTGTAACAGGTTCCTGTTCACCATGGCCCCAAGATCTCTGCAGAAAGGTTTTGGCAAGCCTCATCTGCTGTCAGGATACTTTTTCTTTTACCTCCTCCCCTTCTCCTCATTCTTTTCAGCACCTGTAGGATCCTCCTGGTCCTCTAGCCCCTCTCTATCCTGGTGGCCAGCATGCAAGTGCCCCCCAGACTGCCACTATCCTTCCTGCTGGGATCAGATAGGCTGCCTGCACTGCCCTTTGGCTTTTTCCCACCAAAGGTGTCTCTTCCACTTGCACACCAGCCCACCTGCAGTTTGTGCTGCTCCCCAGGCTTGTTTCAGCCAAGCAAGAACCTGGGAGTATGGCCAGCTTCTTGTCCACCCATGCTGTTTCTTTAGTGACCAGATCTCCCCAGGAAGTGCTGTGGCCAAAGACAGTGTAGACATGAGCTGGGCAGTGGCCAAACGTCTCTCACAGGTGTGCGAATAAGGTGCTGGGTTTAGCCCAAGGCTTTCTTTATTCAAGTTCTGCCTCAGCAGTGGGAGCATCCCTGGACACACACACAGACCACAGCTGCCTCCCTTGCTGTGGAGCACCTGGCTCTGGTCGGGGTTCAGTGGCTTTGGAGTCATCTGGTTTCATGGGGACCAGCCTGCTGCCCCTCACAGCTGGCACCCAGGTGCGTGTGTGCACAGGAGGGGCAGCGGGAACCATACCTGTCTGTGGGGACAGCAGGAGCTGCGCGACGCCCGTCCGTGTGTGTTGTGAGAGGGTGTGTGAGCCGTGTCCCCGTCCCCGCTGCCCCCCTCATTCCGAGTCCCCTCTCTCGCTGCCCCCCCCCCGCTCCCCGTCTCCCTCATGCCCCTCACGCTCGGTCCCGCTCGCGCCCCCGTCGCGCGGCACGGCGGGAACGGCCGCCCCCTGGCGGGCCACGCGCTTCCCGGCGGGCGGGCAGCCAATGGGCGCGCGGGCTGGGCGGCGGCCGGGGTATAAAAGGCTCCGCCCCGCGCGGCGCGCGCTCCAGACTCACCTGGACGCTCGAGGAGTGGGGTCGGTATCGCTACCGGCACCAACCGCACCTCTCACCCACCGCACATCGCACCGTGCAGCGCCGCAGGTACGGGCTGGGCCGCGGAGGGGGACCCCGCGCAGCGCTGCTGCGAGGAGGGACTCGCCCAGGCGCCTCGGGGCGGGGGCTGCGGGCGCGGCGGGTCCCGGGGGGACATGGCTGCCTGCTGCGAGGGGGGCTCCCCCGGCGTGTGCGGGCACCGGGGGCCGCCCCGCACGGCTGCCCGGGCCCGGGGAGCGGCACGGTGCCCGGGGCGGCGGCGCGCCCCGCCCTGCGCTATTGTCCGCGGCGGGGGCCGGGGGGGGGCCGGGGCCGCCTTTGTCTTCCCGTCCCCATCCCTCGGCTGACTGCGGCGGGGGTCTCGCAGGCAAAATGTGCGACAAACCAGACCTCTCGGAGGTGGAGAAATTCGACAAGAAGAAGCTGAAGAAAACCAACACGGAGGAGAAGAACACGCTGCCCTCCAAGGAGAGTGAGTGCGGGGCCGGGGGCTGGCGGAGCGGGAGGCACGGGCGGCGGGGCAGTGCCCTCGGGGACCGGTCTCACCGCCGAGGCATCAGGGGAAGAGGGGCGGTTTGGATCGGCAGCGCTCTGGCCCGGGGAAAGCCACGGGCAGAGGTGTGTCCAGCCCGGGGCAGCGGGCATGGGCACTCGGAGAGGGCTGTTGAACTAAACTGATTCCTCAGGGCATCACTTTCCTGCGGACAGACACAAACAGGTGCCCGACTTGCTGCCACGCATAGGTGTGGCTTGTCATCTTCTAACTTGACTGTTAAACCACACCACTTGTGACTAAACCACAAAATTGGCCAGCAGGGCCTGAGTGGGTCCTCTGAAACCTTCCCCAGTGTGTGCTTCCACAAAAAAGAAGCACTAGAGACTAATGGGCCTCTATTCTCTTGCAGCTATTGAGCAGGAGAAGGAATGTGTGAAGTCTTCCTAGAGAGAGATTGCCTGGCAGGAGGAGCAACTACTCAATTATTTTGCTTTGAAATGAATCATGTGGGTTTTTTTAAATTTACATCACATACATGTATAGAAAACAGCTGTATCACCTAACACACTGTCCCACTTTGCTGGCAGCTTTGGCAGGTGGGGGGACAAAGTGTAGTCCTCTCAGTCCATCAGTAGCCTGACCTGATGCCATCTCTGCTGCTCAGCTGCCTCTTGTGACAGCACTGATCTTGCTCTGATGCAGTGGGAAGATGAGCAAGGGCCATGGAGGCTTCTGGGCATGGACCCCTTCTGCCTGGGGGAGTGGGGAACCTTTCTGGCCTCACCTCTGGCCTGGTCTGTCTTGCATATTTCTTCACTGACAGTGTTCTGTAGCCTCACTCACAGTTTTTTGTCTTCCTTGGGGGAAAAATAAGAAGTTTATTATAAAATAAAAAATTGTAATGATCTACCTATGGCTCGTGGCTTCTTCCCTGACAAAGGTTCTGGCTGTAGCTTGGCTTGCCCTGGAGGGTGGGAAGGTCTCTGCCTGGTGCTGCAGCAGTGCTGGTAGTTCAGTGTTGCTCAGAGGGCGATGTGGGATGGTTCCCTGCAGGGTGAATCCAGCTTGGTGTTTGCTTGGGGATTGGTTCCTGGGGGAGCTGGGAGGGAGCATTGCTGGCATGATTGTGGCCACTGTGCTCCACCACCATTGTGGTTTCTTTGTGCGTTTAAAAGCAGATGCTAACCTGGGTCTTGCTGCCCATGTGAGGGCTGAGCCTCCTGCCTTGGAAAATTTGGTGTCGCCTGCCTAAAACCTTGTGGAGCTGGGCTGATGCCTTGCCAGCATGGCTGGAGGTGCTGGCAGTGGACATTGCTGGCCTGGGTCCTGCTGGTGTGGTGGCCAGGCCAGCTCTGCCCACCCAGTTCTTGGAGCACAGTTCTCCCATCACTGAGTGGCACTGCCCTTCTGTTCCCCTTGAGCCAACCTCCACCCTTGACTGAAGGTGGTTTTTGCAGCCCTGTAAGGATGGGTTTGAATGCAGTGAATCCCTTGGTACTCTCTGGGCTGATCCCAGCCCTGCCTTGCAGGGGTGGAGATCCCTGGGTCCTGCAGCTGGCTGCCAGCACAGTGTGGGTAAGCTCTGAAAGTGCCTCCAGGTTTATGCTGAGGCTGCCTGGATACGGCCAGGACTTCCTCACCTCCTCCTGGCCTGCAGGGTCAGTGAACACACCAGGCCACTTACGGAGGAGGTGGAGGCAGACCAGCCAAAACTTGCCAGCTAACAGTTTTGGTCAGTGCTCCTAATGAGGCTGGTCAGCTGGGGACAAACACGGGGCAGTTGCGCCTGCCTGGACATGGTGCCTATCTGCCTGGTGCCTCCACCCACACTGCCTGCCAAGGACTGCAAATAACACTGCCTGTGTGGTTGCCACTGCCTCCACCCCTTAAAAAGCAGAATTGAAAGAGCTGCAGGTAAGAGTTTGGTGTTTGTGCGCTGTCAGGGCAGCATGTAGGGTTTTCCATGGGGTGAGGGCAGTGGGGAGCAATGCAGAGGCCCCGCTGGGGCTGCTGCTACGTTGGGCTGAGCACTGGGAAACCCAGCACATACCAGGGTGGCTGTACCCCTTCAGCACCCTGATGTCCCCAGGACAGAACCCTATCCTACCCCTGGGAATCGTCTCACAGTGCCATCAGCCAGGGTGGTTTGTCAGGATGACAATGTGTCCTTGCACAGAGGTGGTTTTTCTCATGGCACAGGGGCAGGCAGGTAAGGCCAACCTGAACCCTTTCTTCATCCCTGAGAGCCAGAGGCTGAGTTGAACAAAGTGAAGATTTTGTGATGGAAACACAAAGTAGCAGTGCTCATCTCCCCTCCTCAGTGCTGCTTTTGGGGTTAGGGAGGTCTCAGTGGCTGCCCACAGCACCTTGTCTGCTCCTGACACCGCCCTGTGCCTCTCCCTGCTGCATGCTGCAGCAGGTCCCTCTGTGGGCATGGAAAAGCACCAGGGTGAAACACCAGGGTACTTATCTCTCCCTGAGTCACATGGACATCTGCAAGGCCACAGCAGGAGTGTCCCCTCCCTGGCACCGCTGTGCTTACAATAACTTTCCCCTCACTCTGTGCTGTGCACAAGGGCAGCAGAGCCTGCCAGGGGTGCTGGACACCCCAATCCTACAGAGCCAGCTGGTTTGTCAGCCAGGGCCAGGGCTGTGGGTTACTCCACGTGGCAGGATGGCTGGTGCCAGAAGCTGGTGGCACTCCAGCATTGACCCTGAGTCTGTGGAAGCAGCCTGTGGAACCCCCATCCTGGGGAGCTGTAGAGGTGTTGATGCATCTGGGTTTGGGTTGCTTTTTCACTGTAGCCAAGCCAGGCACGTAGCAATACAGACTTAGACAAGGGGCTAAGTGCTGGCACAGCCAGGTCTGTGCTCCAAGGAAGCCACCCCAGGGGCTGGCAGTCCCAGCCCAGACACAGGGACATCAGCTGCAGCTAGCAGCAGCTCCCCAGCACACACCTCCATGTGTTTTATGGCTAATGTCCTGTGTCCACCTAAAATGAGGGCAGTCCAGGCACTCCTTCCAGCCACATCCCTGACAGAATGGTGCACAGAAAGTACCAGAACACATTGCCTAAATGCCCTATCTACTCACCTAAACGCCCTATCCTCAAGACTGAGGGTAAAGAGGTATTTTGCTAACCAGTGTCCAAAATGACCCTGTTGCCAGCAGAGTTTGAGCCAGTTAGGGGAGAACCATTACAGAAAATCCCTTCATATCAGCACTTTCCCTCCCTATCCCAGACCTTAACCTTTTCACCCTGGCACGTGTGGGCCCACAGCTGCCAGGCATGTGGGAGGCCAGGACACCTGCCAGACTGATGTCCCCTAGAAATGTGGTGGCTTGAGCAGCATGAGCTGCCCCAGCGGGCCCCCATGCACAGAGGATGCCATCCCAGGAGCTGGGCCTTCCTGGCAGGGCTCTGTGACCCTTCCCTCACTGGGCACCAGGTGAGTTACTCATGTCAGCCCCTCTTGGCAATGTCAGGAGAATATAATCCATGCCAAGGCCCATCCTGCTGTTTCTGGGCGGTTTCCTCCCATGCTCAATGAGATGGTGAGCTGTGGCCTCGCTGCAGAGGAGGGAGGAGAAGGCTGAGTCACCATCAGGAGGAATTTGGGTAAATACCTGGTGACCAGCAGCAAAAGGTGAATTCAGATCAGGGCTTGTGGCTGGGATGGGTGTCTGCCCCTGCTACTGCTCCATCCCCTCTGACTCAGGAGAGGATTTGGCCCAACACACACATGTGGAGGATCATAACCCCATCTCTGGCAGGAGGTGCCTGAGTCAGCCTGTACATAACCCTGTACTGGGCTCCCCTGTGCCCCACGGCTCCCTGCCAGTCTGTGGCAACTTCCTCATGTCCCACAGCACCACACTGGTTTGTAGCACAACTCACCCGGGGCTAGGGAGGCTTTTGCACTCTGGCAGCCAGGCTTTTCCCTCTTCCACTCACCATCTGGCAGCTCCCAGAACTGCAGCAGAAAATGGTGAGAGCCAAGAGGTGTCAGTGATCAGGGCCTAAGGCAGCTCCTGGATGGAAGGAAATTGCTAGCCTCAACCTGAACTGTGGATGATCCAAACAAACCTTTAGCAGGTGTGTGTTTGGCACCAGAGCAAACAGGATAAGGTGAAGCCAGGCTGCACAGACAGGTGAATGATGCAACTCCCCCATGGGTGGGTCATGCCCACTCCCACCTACCTATTCCCTGCATCCCTGGGGAAAACATGCCACTTCCTCTGTGCCACTTGGGTTGGCCTTTTCCTGCCAGGTCTCTGCTGTCTGCACAGACACATTGCAAAGCACAGAGCTCAAACCACCCCATGGTGGCTGAGGTTGAGAGGGGAAGCCAAGGGCAGCAAGCATGAGCTGCCAGGGAAAACCTCTGCTGGGAGTGCTTGGGGAGGATCTATCTGTACATGGGGATAGTTAAAGAGGAAAGATGTGGCTGTAAAAGGGGAAGGAAGAAGAGAAGGAGCAATAGTGGAGAAATGAAAGTGCTGTGTGGGCTAGTGACCACAGTCCTTTGGCAAAGGAATTGATAGTAGGCCACCATGGTGTGCGAGAGTTGTGTGTGATGGGGCCACTTAGTGACATGGGAAGGGTGGATGGACAAGCTGGTGGACAAGTGGTGGGAAAGAGAAGTGTGCTAAAGAACCCCCCCCCGACCATGGGGAGGGAAAGCCACTGTCCCTTTGCACCCACAAAAGCATCCACAGGGTGAAACAGAAACCCTTGGACACCTGTGCTAGGAAACTGGCCTGTGGGTTTCACACACTCAGCACAACCCAACACCTTCCCCAGCAGTGCAAAAGTTATTGTTGCTCTTGAAATTATGCCCTGGAGGTCAGGTTTACCGGCAGGAGCTTACTCATCCTCTGCCAAGGAGGGCTCAGCACGAGCAGCGATGAACCGGGAGCACGCAGAGCTTCCTGCTCAGGACGGGGCTCCTGCCAGCACCTGGCTCTAAACAGAGCCGGGAAGTCAGGCACGGAGCGGCCCCGGAGCCCCGCGCTGCCCGCACTTGCTCGGCGCAGGTGGGAGCAGCCTGGCTGCGTGCCCGGGCCGGGCACACGGGTGCTGCTGGCGCCGGGGATGCCGAGCCCTTCGGGGGGCTCCAGCCCGCTCCTGACAGCGGAGCTCAGCGCTCTCCCCCCGCTGAATTCTGCAGATTCCCGCGGGGCTGAGGGGCCGTGCCCGGAGCTGCGGCAGCATGTGCTCCTGCGGGAACGCGGCTCCGGTGTCTGCGGCAGCGCCCGCACTTGCACCCCAGCCGGGGCAGCTGACGGAGCAGAGGAGCGCTTTATTTTAGGAAGCAGCTGCCTCACACAGGAGACATTGTTTATCATCTTTCTTGCCTCTGGTGTTTTATTACAAAGGATTATGGCATGAAAAGCCATTTTGTTCCCCTCTTCCCAATGCATATCCCCCTCTCCATGATTTATTCCTCTCCACAGGCAACAGCTGGGGTATGACATCCCAGGAAATGGAGGGGAAAATAAGGTGGGGGCTCAAACCCATGGCAGTGATGGCAGCAGGGATGCACCCAATGCCCAAGTCATGGCACAGCTGACAGAAGTTTACCAGGGGTACCTGACACTGCTCATGCAACTTCATAATGTGAGGGGTGGAAAAACAAAATCAAAACCTTTCCATGGTGGGTAAGGAAATGTCACCTCACTCTGTCTGGACAGGGCAGAGATCAGTGTCCTCTTCTTGGACACTGCTGTCCCCAAGCCTGTGTGCCCCACTGCCAGTGCTGGTGGCACCCTGTGATACCACAGCCCCAAACCTGCCTGGATGAACCTGTATGGGAATCTCCTGCTGCCCACGGGGAACCTGGGGCAAGGTTGGGCACAGCATGATGCAGGGTACCAGCTTGGCACAGTGGGTGAGGTGCAGGGTCAACTTGGGAATTCAATCTTTTGCCACTTTCCCCCCAAATCACCTTCAAGCAGGGCAGAGGCACCTCCAGAGCTGCAACAGGAGCAGCTTCTCTCCATCCCCCTGTCCAGGTCCTGTCCCCTTCTTCTGCCCTGCTGCCATGTGCCTTTTCTGTGGGTCCCAGAGCAGAGTCTGTGGCAGCACCGGCTGAACTTCCCTCTGCCTGGCTCTGAGCCAGTGCCTGACAGACTCCTCTGTAGTTTTCCAGGAACCAGCTCCGGAGCCATGGGCAGCAGAAAAGCGTGTTGCAACAGATGCCTTGTGCTGTCTCCTGAAGGACCATCCTGTCTGTGCACTTACATCAGGGTAAAACTATGTCTGGTGCTGCCTCCTATGGTGCTACCTGCTCTGCCACCTTGTCATTTAACGTGTCCCTTAGAACCAGCCAAGGCGTTCTGGGGAAGAGCAGGGGACGGGCGGGGAGGTGAGGGCAGTGGTGTGTGGCTCAGCCACTGCCAGGCCTGTGGTTGCACTGAAGCTGGGACAAGCCCCTGCCTGCAGTGTTGTGTTTGTGAGGCAGCTCTGCAGCCCAGGCATGTCCCCCTCCCTGCCGCCTCAGACCAGCTCACAAAAACAACACAGGTCACTTCCTTAGGGCAGGTTGAGCTGTGTGGGGTAGAGGGGGATGAATGATGCGGTCTTCCCCATCTTGCTCCACCTATGGAGCTCTTTCCTGGGGAGGTAAATGGATGATGGGGTACCTGGCAACCTGCTCAGAGCTGTAGGCTCAGGGCAAAAGGGAGTGGCCAAGGCTAGGGGTGGCAGGACTGCTCAGGAGGTTCCTGTGTTGGGAAGTGTTTCAGAGCAGACGCCACGGGCTGGAGCTGCTGCCGGGCACGCGCCTTGGAGAAGCAGCTGCAGAGCCGTGCACCGGGGCTGGAACAAAGGCAGAGGCCCAAGCCCCAGCTGCAGCACGGGACGTGTGATGAATTAATGGGGGCATGAGCTGGCAGCATTGTGTGACCACAGGCCAGCAGGGGGTCCAAGCTGGATCAGGGCTCCTCACCTTGGCACCAGCTTCCTGTTGTTTGCCCTAACTCCCAGATCTGGCAGTGAGAGCCAAGCAGCCGCACACGTGCTGCAGCCTCTCTGCAGGGATGCAGCTGAGCCAGGGGAGTAAAACCTCTCATGCTGAAGCAGCCCTGCGCCCTGTAGAGTCCCTGCCCCAGTGCAGCCCCCGCAGCCCTGGCATTGCTCACCCAGCACATGGCTCCTGGGCCATGTCCCCATCTCCAGACAAATCCCACTGGTGCCCAGGAATCACAGGCAAGGTCCCATCCTGCCCATGGGGCCAGGGCAGTGCTGCTCTCAGAGGGTTCCCACCAGCACAAGGTCATGCCCAGATAAGCCCGTTCCTTAACTTGTGCTAAGTGTGCTTTAGTCATAGTAGTTACTAAGTAGGCAGCTCCTGTTGGGTCGCAGTGTTTGTTGGCTGCATGTCTTATCTCTTTACTTTGCTGGGCTTTGGGAACACGTTAGTACAAATCATGGCTCTGTGCTTTGCCCTGGCACTGACGGCCTTGCTCTGCTGGGGGAGCTGCCTTACGGAGAGGATCAGGGAATACATCTCCCTCTCCTTACCCAGGATTGATGTGGGAGGCTTTATGGTGCAGGCTCATGAGGTCCCTGCTCACCCTTACATGGGCTGTTTGAAACTACTAACAACTGGGGGTTTGTGGCAGCAATTTACAGTCTCTGCAGGCAGCTCCTCTCAAGTGTGAGGGCAAGATATCTAATCAGGGAAGATCTTGTGAACTAAGGAAAGTGGATCAGCAAAGATGAAGACATCCAGCACCTGAGAGAATTAAGTTGTGCTGGAGGTTACCTACAGTGATCTAGACAATGATGATGTCTCCAAAGATGCAGAGGGTGTTCTGTGCACACAGGCTGTGTGGAAGAATGTGATTCAGAGTGCCCCAGTGTCATTCTGGCAGTTTGGCAGCAATGTATTGTCCAGATATGAAAACACCAGCTGTGAAGAAAACATTTTCTTGGCTCCAGAACTTTGATGAAATATCTGTCCCTCCTCATCCCTATAAGCCATTGTCATGGCTGTCAGGAGCACCCCAAGAAGTCAATCTCCTCCTGTCCTGGTCAGAGGGAGAGTGAGCCCCAGATGCATGTGGTGTACTCTGTTTCTTCTCGCCTGAGCAGGGGAGGACAACAAGCAGTAGGATGGTGAACCCAGCTTTAAGAAGAAAGCCCACGTATGAGATGTGAGAGGGAAGAGAGCTGTTAAGAGGAGGAAATCCCAAGAAGGCTGTCAATATAATTGCTATAGACACAAGAAGACAACCACTTTCAGAGCAACCACTGTAAGAGTTTAAGCCCTACTTTCCAGAAAGCAGCTGGACATCACCTGCTGATGGGAAGTAGAGAATAAATCCTTTGCTTTCCACAGCTTCTGCATGCAGCTTTTGCTTTTGCTTTATTAATCTTCCCTTACCTTGAAACACAAGTTCTTTTCCAACTGACCTTCTCCCTGCTCTATCCTGCTGAGGAAAGGACTGCTAGAGCAGCTTGGTGGGTAACTGGTGTCCACCACGGATGCCAAAAAGTCAGCAAGACAACCAGACTGCACAGCCACTGGGAGCCAAACCAGACCAGGCACATCCCTGCTCAGGTGAGCAAGTGACTCCAACAGCTGCCAGCACCCACGGATTACCCTGGAGGTACACAGGGGCCCCTAGAGCATGAACACGGTCAGCTGGGGTCACTGGCCATGTGGCGTCTTTGGCTGAGCTGCAGGGACGTGCTGCCCTCCCTAAACCCTGCAGGCTGCATCCCCTGAGGATTAGGTGGCTGCCAGGCTGACAGGGGTGGTGCAGGAAGGCAGAGCATGGCACAGTGCTGCAGCAGAGCACCATGCTTCAGTTGCGTTGGAAGGATCTGTTGTAGTGGCTCTTTCTTGTTCAGGATCAGGGCTCACCCCTTACATGCTAAATCAGATCCCTAATCAATAAATACTGGCAAATAACAGGACTGAGTGTCTGCCAGGCAAAGGGAACTTGTCAGGGGCAAGTGTGCCATGCTCAGAAGCTCACTCCAGCAATGCATGGTCCTGACAGAGCTGGCATGGGGATCTGGACTGGTTTGGAGGGATCTCCCAATGCGTGGGGCAGGCTGTGTCTCTCACTGGTACCAGCAGCATCCTGCGCTTCTGCCCTGGGGC
Organism: Poecile atricapillus; assembly: GCF_030490865.1. NCBI lineage: Eukaryota > Metazoa > Chordata > Aves > Passeriformes > Paridae > Poecile > Poecile atricapillus. Next base: position 4,163,641 of record NC_081260.1, read on the forward strand.
TGCTGTGTACAGTGCTGCCCCAAATACACACCCCTGGAGCTCCCACATTTTCCCTGGGCTGCCCTGGTCCCCTACTGCCAACAGCCTCAACCTTGGGCCCTTGTGCTGCCTAGCTGCTCCTCACCCTGCTAGGCTCCCCTTGTTCCCCATCTCTTCTGACAGATCACTGAGGCCAGTATTAATATAATCCCCGGCTTAATTTAAATCCTCCTCCCTTCTCATGCTTTCCCAGGGGCAGAAGGGAATTGATGCACTTTTGTGGCATCCATTCAGCCCTGGAGCTGATGCAGGATCCAGATGGCTGAAAGATCCAGATGTCCGTACCAGGGGTTTCTGCTCTTCCCTCCCCGGAGAAGGTGTCAAAGGCATGTTGCAGCCCCAGTGAGATGTGTTCCCAAGTTTCAAAGGTGTACCTCAGTGATCACCAGGCACTATTAGGAAGAAGAGTTGATGCTGCCAGCCACAGGAGATCACACAAGTGGCTGCTGCTCCCTAAAACTCCTCTGCAGCCACCTGGGGGTCTGGTTCCCCCCTCCCGCTGCTCTGTCTGGGCAAGGCTGGTGTGACCTTGCCACAATTTTCCTCTTCAACTCTCTGTACTGTTTATATTAGCTGTTCTTCCCCATAAACCTCCTTAAAGATATTCTCACTCCTAGTCCCACTGCCAGGTGTGAGGGTGGGGGAAGTCTTGCTCTTTCAGGCAGCTGTCACTGAAGTGACAAAGTGGGGACGGGGGGGACTGTGAGAGGAGTGACAGGGGCAGGCAGTGAGGGGCCACAGGGGGGACTGTGAGGGGAGTGACAGGGAGGGGCAGTGAGGGGCTGCGATGCGACATGAGGAGACAGGAGATCGGGGAGTGACAGGGACTGGCATTAAGGGGACATGCGGGGACTGTGAGGAGTGACACAGGGGACTGCGAGTGGGCACAGGCGGGACTGTGCACTGAGGAGAGCCAGGGGCGAGCAGTGCGGGGCTGCGGGCACAGGGGGACACTGAGGGGACAGGGTACAGAGGAGTGATAGGGCGGGCAGCGAAGGGGCACAGGTGGGGCTGTAAGGGGGGACCGTGAGGGGGCTGAGGAGGCACGGGGGGAACACGCAGGAGCGTGCGGGGGCTGAGGAGGCACGGGGGGGACATGCCGGGGAGCATGAGGGGAGTGACGGCGGGACCGTGAGGGGCTGCGGGGCGGGCCCTACCGGCCGGCGGGAGGCGCGTGCGCGGCGCAGGCGCGGGGCTGAGCGGCACCTGCGCCCCGCGGGCCGGGCGGCGGCGGCGGCGGCCGGAGGGCGGTGAGGGTGAGGTAAGGGCGGGCCCGGCGCCGCCGCCCCTGGTCGGGGCAGCCGCGGTGGGGGGAGCTGGAGAGCCGCCCCTTCACCCCGGCCCGAGCCGAGGGGGTCCCTTGCGGGTGCCGCTCCTCAGCTGCTGGCATCTCCCTGGCCGCTCCCGTGGGGCGGGATGGGACCCGCCGGAGGGTATCGCCTCCGCCGAGCCGGGGTCTGGGGAGCAGGGGGGAGTCGGACCCGGCATGCCCACGCCGCTGTTGGTACCTGCACACAGGTGCTGGCGCCCTGCGGGAGCGGGGCGGCCCTGCTTCAGTGGGGTTCAGCCTCTGGAACAGCTCGCAACGGGGTCAAGGTGTCAAGGCTGTGTCACGGCTGCCGGCAGCGTGCTGACCTGCAGGCTCTGGAGCAGCCCGACATAACCTATTAGTCATTTTAAAAAAGAGCCACTTGCTAACAGAGCATTTCTAAACAGAAACTCTGCTCGGGGCTGATGGCCTGTGCCAGGAGGAGCTTTGGTGACAGTGACTGGCTTAAACATACCTCAGGAAGGTTTGGGAAAGGAACAAGGGTTTTGAACAGCTCACCTGCTCATGGGGCAGGATTTCTGCTAAGCCATGGGCCATGGGGACCTGTGCTGCAGTTAGTTCCTGTTTGTCTCTTCTGACATTTGCATTTAGGTCTGCTTTAGAACTAGTGGGTCACACAGTGCTCCTCAGATAGCCCATCAGGTTAGCTTTGCTGTGCTTGGTTGGAGATGTTTCTGTGCAGGGAAGTGAAATTTGTGAGCCTTTTGTGCAGAAAGTGCAGAAACTCACTTAAAGCAGAAGTTTCTGCTTTTGGTTTTGTGATAAGCACCGTTTGAAAGGGCTGCAGAAAGAGCAGAATCGAGGTTGATCAGGGCCCCCCGAGGTTAAGACAGAAAGCAGGGTTTGGCCTGGAAGGAGTGCTGATCTGAGCAGTGCCACACACTCCTGCTTCAATGGGTTGGAGATGTCATCACTAAGCAGAACTACTCATCTACACCCTTCCCGGGAATGTTGGTAGCAGGTGTAAGCAAGCTCTGTGTCTGCTGTTACCAGCTGGCTCACTTTCCCAGTTAGTAGATTCAGGTATGTGTTCAATCCTCAAATCAGATTCCAGGGTGTGTGAGTAGGTAGGACAAACAGATCACAGTTAGTGTCTTCCCCTGGATTGAGGGGAGACACAGGGTGCACAGCCAGGCTCACACAGGGTGTACAGCACAGGTGATATGTGAACATGTCAGAGCTCCATCAGTTTGTTCTGTTCTTACCTGGGGTTCAGCATGCACACTGTACTCGCTCTGCCCTAGTCAGAAATGGGCTGTGGGGAAGGGAAACTCCTCAGTGTTTTGTTCTTGCTGTTTTACTCCAGCCATCAGTACTGCACATGCAGGTTCCTAGAGCTCTGCTGGTGTTCTTCCATCCTTGATCAGCATCACAAACTGAAAGACAATGAGGGCAGCTCTGGTAACCTTGATGACTGATGTTTGTTTTTTAGTAACTGTTACACTGGAGGAAGGTGTTCCCTGGACAGTCCTGGAGACAGAGCAGGTACAGTATAACAGCCAAACAAACCTCTTATTCCATGTCAGGCCTTTACCTTAGCAGAGTGTCCGTGGGAGGAGGAGGATGCCTTGGCACTTGGCCTTGAGGGTGCTGACTAAGGAACCTGTGGTGTCTGGGTTGTTGTAATGTGGACTTGCAGCTGAGCCTGAGCAAACTAGGCTGTGACAGGCGTTGCCAGCAAAGAGCAGCTGGTCCCTGTGCCTGGGAAACCCCTTCTGAGCAGCAGAGATCACGCGCAGCTCCGCTGGCAAGGTGAGTCAGCATCCTCAGGGTGATTAAGAACTGGCTTGACAAATTACTTGTGTTGATATTAGACCTGCATGTCTATTACATCCTTCCAGTAGAGCAAGTCAGAGAGGAGAAATTTTTTAGCTGGTGATGGCACACTGGAAAGAAAGGCCTGGTGATGGCCACCCCTGGTGATTTTGCTGTTTCTGTGATAGCCTCACAGGATGCAGGCCCAGAGATGTTTTAAGTAGTGCTGATGTATTTGGAAAAACTGGACAAGCTTTCTGATACAGAGTTTTCGCCAAAAGTGGTGTAATTGATACGGAACTCTGAACAGTTGTTTTTACCTTTCACTTAAAGGGTTCATGTGCTGCATCCATTTTGGACCTGATGGAGGACTTCAGTGCCTGAAAGTTTGTCCAGTTCCCAGCTCTAAACTTTCTAATAAGAGAGATGAGGATAATAAGATATCTCTAAAAAGAGACATTTCCTCCTACATACAAAACTTGAGAAATGGGGATGGAAATACCATATTCTGTTCTCTGTGTGTCTTTCTGGAGAACCCACAAGTCAAATGTCTGTTCTGTACTATTTCTGAACCCTGCAGATTGCCTTGGTACCCTGCCCCTCCGTCCTGCTGCAATGAGTGGGAAATCCTTGCTCCTAAAGGTCATTCTCCTTGGAGATGGTGGAGTTGGGAAGAGCTCCCTCATGAATCGGTACGTCACCAACAAGTTTGACTCGCAGGCGTTCCACACGATTGGGGTGGAGTTCTTAAACCGGGACCTGGAGGTGGACGGGCGGTTTGTGACCCTCCAGATTTGGGACACTGCAGGACAGGAGAGGTTCAAGAGCCTGCGGACGCCGTTTTACCGGGGAGCAGACTGCTGCCTGCTGACCTTCAGCGTGGATGACCGGCAGAGCTTTGAGAACCTCAGTAACTGGCAGAAGGAGTTTATCTATTATGCTGATGTGAAGAACCCTGAACGCTTCCCATTTGTAGTCCTGGGCAACAAGATAGACAAACTGGAGAGACAGGTGAGCACAGAGGAGGCCCGGGCCTGGTGCATGGAAAATGGTAACTATCCGTACCTGGAGACTAGTGCCAAGGATGACACCAATGTAACAGTGGCCTTTGAGGAAGCTGTGCGCCAGGTGCTGGCAGTGGAGGAGCAGATGGAGCACTGCATGCTGGGCCACACCATTGACCTGAACTCCAGCTCCAAATCAGGCTCTTCCTGTTGTTGAGAGTGGCTGCTGCTTTGGGAGCGGCACTCGAGCCAGCAGCTGGATCAGAACACACCTGGGCAGCCCTGGGGCACTCTGAGGAGAGTGGCCACAAGGACAAGAGGTGCTTTGCTCACTGGGGAGCTGCAGCCTCACCATCTGAATCCTGCCTGGAGTTTTCAGGCACAGAGCATGTATCTGCAGGAGGGAGCTGTTTACAGAGCATGTGAGCATAGTCTTGCTTCCATCTCTGCCTGTTTTAGCAGGTTTAAAGGGCTGAGTTAAAGTCCTTTAAATTCCCTAAAGACAATAGGGATTTTTTCTGTACCAAGAACTGCCTGCAGAGCAAAGCCGAGAGCATCCTAGACACTGAAGTATTTTAGTCCTGAACTAAAAAAAATTAGACCCACTTATGACCATACTGCCAAAGGAAATCCCACTCAGCATACTGAACAAAAACTGTCGTAAAGACTGGCCCTTGTGACTGTGAGAAAACCAAATACTGGAGTGGCTGGGATGTGTGTCTGTTGTTTGGGATAAATGCTTTGTGTCCCAAGGCTGAATTGTGATGAGAATTGTTAGAGTTCTGACCTGAAGCAACATATGAAGGAGAGATGGGCCTGTGACAGCATTGTTTCTTCATAGTTGCCTATTTCTGGTCTGGTTTTCCTCACCTCTAACTTTGTCTTGTGTGAGTGTTATTTTTTGGAGAGACTGTCTGCTTGTTGTTTAATACATGTTTCCTTGTCTCTTGTGGAAGCTCAGCCTTGAAGCCCTGGGTGAAAAACACCAATGTGGACGCTTGCTGGGTCATGTCAAAGGGTTACTCAGGAGATGTGGAGTGTGACACTTCAGCTGGTTTCTGTCACAATTAATCACTGAGTTCAGGTGATGTGCTCTAGCAGACCAGATGGCAGGGTGGGCTGTCTCCTAGGTGTGCAGGTGGTTGGAGGACTCATGGATGGTCAGCTGTTAAACCTTTTCGCTATCTGGCACCAGTGACCACTGTGCCTCCCTAGCTGGCAGAGCCATGCCTTCAGTGGATGTTCCCATCTGAATGCTGCAGCATGGAGCCATTCACCTGTGGTGTCAGGCACAGTGCTGCTGAGCACAGTTAGCCCATGCCATCGGCCTGGCCCTTGATCCCTCGTGGGAAATCCAGGATGTTTTAGCTGTAATTCCTATGACAGACTGGTCAAGTGTCTGCTTGGTTAACTGACTGCTGTGTTCAGTCCAGTAGGGAGAAAGCTGCACCACTTTCTCTGTCCAAGGTGGCTGAAAAATGGACATGGAGGTCCCAAGGAACATTCTAAAAGGGATGCCAGGCTTTGCTCCCACCTTCTGCCCTCTGCGAGGTGTTAGTCCAGGCTGGCTGAGTAGCAGAGATGAGCTTGCTGACTGCCATTCAAACCTCCCGTGCAAGCCTTTGGCCAAAGCTGTGACTGCCCACAGGCACGCAGGAGCCTGCCCTGAGCACGTATCTGCTGGCTGCCAGCTGTGATTCCCACTGTGATCAGCTGCTGGATAGTAAATTTTGTAGCTCAAATCAAACAACCCTCCCTTAAGCTGTGCTTTAGAGCACAGCAGTCTCTGCCCTGTGCTGCTGGCTTGTCCCCATCAGAGCACAGTCTCTGAGCATGCAGAGCATGAGCATTCCCCCATTTCCCCTGGGGTAACCCAGGGAGATCTTACCCTTCTCTGCAGGGCAACCATGGGTGGAAGGGACTGGAGTATTAATGCTTTAGTTAGGAGGATCTAATTTCTGAACAGGCCTGAACAGTTGTATTCATGGGGTGTGAATGCAATCTAGACAGCTCTTACAGTCTCTGGAAAAACAGGTCCCTTAAGGAGAAGGTTCTGCCTCTGTAGGTGAAAGAGATTTTTACAGGATATTATTGTTACTGTTTATTTAACTATGTCTGACCTCCTGAGGCCTCTAGATTTTTCTTCATTAGTGCTGCTTGATATTTCCTTCAAGGTCCCAGGCTCTGTGACCTGTGGTTCCAGTTTCCATCCCTGAACAGCCTCATTCCCTGGAGCTGGTTTGCACAGGGACTCAGGGTCAGAAGGGACTCAAGCCCCTGTGTGCTGGCTGGCCCTGCCAGGGGGTGCTGCTGAGGGAGCTCCCTGCAGGTGAACCTGCCACTTCCCCATGGATCTTCTGGGATCTGTGTGAGGAGTGGCACCTCCTGTGGAAGAGGGCACAGATTCAGCATGCCACGGTGCAGGAGGCACATGTGCAACTGTTTGCAGCACTCTGTGCGTGTCAATGCTGGTAGCTAAAGCTCAAGAGCCTCGTTGTGCACGTGTTACACAGCACCTTTTATTTCTAACAGACATTGGATCATTGACTTTTTTATATTAAAACACTCCTATTATATTAGGCTTGTGTGGATTTTTCCTTTAAAAGATAGAGTATAGTATATTTCAATTGTTTAACTTATTTTAAATGAAACGCACAATTCCCAAAGGAGGCAGGTTTTTGAATTCTGTTGCAAGTTCAGTGCCAACAGCCATCCCTTCCCCCGTGTCCACTCGTGCTGCTGCGGTTGTCGCTATTGCTACAGAACTGGAATTGTAAAAACAAAATTCTACCTTCATTTAAGCAAATAAAACATGGATGTATTCAAGTTAGTTTGGGAAGTGGCTGCCTTCTTGGTTTATCAATGTTCAAGTCAGCTTTTGTTCTGAGGACGGGTTAGTTACAGCATCTGGCAGAGAGAAGTCACTAAGGGATCAGAGGAATATTCCTTCATGTACCTACCTGGACCAGGAGCTGAGGGATCAGAACTCAACAGCTGAATCCAGTGACCAGTTTTGTCTTTTCAAGAGAATCAGAAAACAGTTTCAGAACAGAAATATTCCACATGGCTTCCTTCTGTCACTACATTTTAAAATCTCAGCCTGGGCTCTCAGCAGCAAGTCCGGTACTTTCATGTGAATTCTTCCGGTGATCTTGGAACTGGTTCCTCGGGCTCCAGGGGGTTTTAACCAGGCATGATTTCCATAGGATGCTGAGAAGGAAATCAGCATATGGGGTCTGTTCTCTTTCGCTGTCCTGCCAGGATGGCTGCTTATTTTGGGAGACTTTCTCTGTGTTTGCAGAGCCTGTGCCTGCTGTTTCTTTTGGCAGAACCTTTTAGTTTATTTTCCTCCCAGGTCTGCTTGATTCCAGGAGGCAGTGTAGGGTTCAAAGTCCTTGGAAACGGTGCATTTTGGGGGTGGAGTATCTGGGGTCCTCCAGCATCTTACTTCAGCCATTTCAAAAGGCAGCTGAAAACAGAGTCAACACTGGTGGGAGATGGCTCTGGCCTGGAAGCACTGTGGGGTTTGGGTGAGGCTGCCTCACTTCAGGAAGGGTCTGTCAGAGGGCTCAGTGGATTTTGTCATGGGCTGGGGAGAGGATGGATCCCTGGAGGGCAAAGCAGTGTTTCCAAAGGAAAGCAATGAGCTGCTTCTGTGTTGAACAGATGCTGTAGCATATCCCAGTGTGTTTGGAGAGGAGGAGGGGTGAGGAGTGTCCTGATCCCATTCATCTTTCTCTCCCACGGCCCTCTTGAGGATTCTGCTGCTCTGGGCCAGGTAGTGCCTCTGAAAAGCCATGCAACTGCTTGGTGGTGGGCTGAGGAAACTGGATTCTCCTCAAGAGCCACTCTCTGAGGAATGCTGGTGGCTGAAGATACCCTGGGGCTGCTCTCTGGGCAACCAGGGGTGTTCCCTGAGTGCAGCTGTTCCTCAGCTCTGGGGCTGCTCCTCAAGGCAATAAACTCTGAGGAGATTCATGTGATCACTGGATGCAGCATATTCTTGTGTGAATTTGAGGTTGAGCAGAAGGAATAAAGAGTTAAAAATGGCTCTTTAGGAGCCTCTGAACTCTACTCCAAGCTCCAGTTCCAAACAGGCGCTTGAGGACAGCTCTGACACTGGGGCACTGGAGTGTTCTCCTCTGGACTCGGGATCACTCCGCACGCCCAGATGGGAAGTGATGGCAGCTCTGTCAGTGGTTCTCTGAAGGCCACAGGTGAGTCAGAGTCCTTGACAGGGAGATTGGGCTAATCTGTGAAATGGTGGATTACCTGCTGAGGTGGTTTCTCATGCAAACACAATCAGAGATGGACAGAGATATCCCCTGATCCCAGTGCTTGCATGGCTGGAGCAGCAGCTCTTTCCTCATGACTTCCTGGGGTCCTTTGGCAGCTGATGCACATGGCCACGTGCAGGTACAGGACTCCTGGAACAGGTTGCTTGGAGAAGCTGCCCCGTCCCTGGAAGTGTTTGAGTCCAGGCAGAATGGAGCTCTGAGCAGCCTGGTCTCATGGAAGTTGTCCCTGCCCATGGCAGACAGTCAGAACTGGATGATTGTTAAGGTCTCTTTGAACCCAGGTGTCGCTGTTGGACACGATGTAGAAGTGTGGATTCATTCACAGCGCGCACCAGAACGAGTTGCTAAGAAAGGCCTTAATTCCCTGAACTTCAGCTTTTATAGGGTCTTACACTACAGGTTTAACATGATTGGTAAAGAGAACACCACCTTTTATCCCATTGGTGGGATGAGAGAAAAACACACTATCCACAGCTGTACAGAACTGTTTTGAGAAAGTGAAATTGTTTACAGAGATAGACCTTGAGCAAGAGATGCTCTCAAGAGACTTTCCCATGGGAACAGATCAGCCACTGACAGCCTGTAATTCTCTCAGGCTCAGAGAAATCAGGTCCACACCCAGGCTGCTCAGTGATTCTGTGACTTTCCACTTACTATTCCCTTCTCAGGGAATAGTATTCAGACATCTCCCTGGCAGAGCTGGTCTGTGCAGAGATGGAGAGAAAGCAGCTGGGTGCTTGATCAGATGCAGGTGAGGACTTTAGCCAGGGTGAGCGGGTGTCAGTACTATGCCACGACCCAGAGCTACTTGCCAGGCATGGCTTATCCAAAACACAGCTCTGTACTTGCCACTGTGAAGAAAACTGTCCTAGCTGAATCCAGCACATCATCCTACACAGCCTTCCCAGGGCTGAGTCCGGATCCGTGCTAAGGAAGTGAGCCTTTGGTGGTGTTTTCGGTGTGTCCTGGTGGGCTCTCCGTGTTCCGGAGGCTCAGGGGAGGGATCCGCAGGAAGCACCATCAGCCGGGGCCGGGCAGAGCAGGGACGGGGATCGGGCTGCGAGGGGACCCGGGGTTCGCTGCCGCTTGTCTCGCCGCCCGAGGAGCCGCTGCAGCTCCCGACGGCCGCGGGGAGGAGCCGCAGGACCGAGGATGCGGAGCAGCATCAGCCCGGCGGCCCTTCGCCCTTGGGGGCTGCCTGAGTGCAGGGTTGGGGACCCGTGGTCGTCACCAACGCCCCCTGGGTGCCACCATCCTCTCCCCTCCCTTTTCCTCTCCCCAAGGCACACAGGGCCGTCTCCTGGGCGGCAGGACACAGGATGGAGGGTGGGAGTCGCCTCGCCCTTTTGCTAGCAAGCCAGCCCATGTGATTTGCTCCAGGGTCCCTTTCCCTGATCCAGCCCTTGTGGGAGCAAAGTATAGTCACACTTCAGCCTCTAGATAAGGGAAAACAGGTGATTGCACTGGGTCCCCTGCTCGGAGCTCTCCTGATGGGCCGGTTTACAGAGCTGTGGTTTGGTATGGGGCAGAGCTTATTCCCTGTCTTTTCTCAGCCAGTTCCTGGAGGCGCTGGGTGCCCGGGAAAGCTGTGAGGGCAGGTCCCGTGTCCCCAGGTGGGGTGACAGCGGGGCATGGCCAAGGGCACACCTGATGAGGCTACGTGTGTCCTTTGTCCCTCGGACTTGCCCGGCACGCTGGCCTTGCTGCTGCTCTCACACACCACCTCGCACTTGCTGTCCCCAGCCCTCACCCCGGCCGGGGGGGCACCAGTCTCTGCCAGGGGAAAGAGATGGTGTTTTGTTCCCCAGCTCGCTCCTGCCTAGTGGCTGATCGTGCACACACAGGACCCTTTCAGCATGGGGAGAGGAGGGTGATGGCATCTGGGAACGCAGGGAACAAAGGGCCCCGTTGATGCTGGCTGCAGCCCCATGGGTTTCTGTCAGCCAGGGCGAGGCCGGGCTCTGCCACTGAGCTGGGGCAGCAGCAGTGCATGAGCTAAACCTCCCCTGGCCAGGCTGCACGGGCAACTTTGCTGCCTGTTCAGAGGGGGCTGAAGCCAGGGAAGAGAGAGGGAAGTGGGATTTGGGCTAGAGTCCCATTTAGGAAGAGTAGTGGAAGTCCCACCCTGCCACTCCTGGACGTGTGGCTGTGCCTGAAATCTGCATTTTCTGGACAGACCTGTGGGGCTGGGAGCATCCCTCTGTGGCCTCACTCCCTGGAAGCCCCTGAGCACAGCTCCTGGGGAGATTTCTGAGAAAAACAACATTTGAATCAATATTTTTTGAGCAGCTGCTGTGGAAGGATGCACCTAAAGGTTTTCTGGGGCAGAAAGGCAGCAGCCAATGCCCTCCCACTCACTAGCACCATGCACACCATAAACAGTCCTGCAGCAAATGCTACCATGGAGCCACAGACAGGACATGCAGGGCTCTGTGGCAGCCCAGTGTTCCTGTGTGCCTAAACAAGACCATCCTGTTCCACACAGCGCTCTTTGCAAGCAAGAGATTCGCCCACCCTGCATGGCTCTGGACATGTTCAACCCACACATGCTGCCTTAGTGCCAGCCAGCTTGGCTTGAGCTGTCCTGTTAGTTTTGTTGTGGTTTTGTTGTGCTACATGAGGAGACATAGCAGAGGCTGCCAGCAAGTGGGCTGAGTGTTAAAGGGCAGCAGCACCACCAAACATAAACAAGCAGCTGCTACAAGACCCCAGCTTTCCTCAGGGTGGCTGGAGGAGAAATAAGAGATTTTAAGGACCCTCCCCAGCTGGGAACAATGATTTTGAAGTCAGAGTTATGAACCTCGTGGCTGGAGTGGGCAGAGCCCAGCAGGGGTTGCTGGCCCACACATGGATCAGCAAGTGCTGCTCCTCTGAGACCTCCTCCTCTGCAGCCTCCCTTTCCCTGGAGAGCCTCCCCTTTTTTTCTTTCTTGTTGGGGGTGGGAGGTGGGAAAGCCAGCACAACAAATGGACAGGCAGACATACATCTTGTTCAGAATGTTCTTAATTTTAATGTATTTTCTTTAATTTTTATAAAATACATCTTGTAAGATAAGTCTCTAAAAACTTGCTCCTTTTTATTGCTGGTTAACAAGTTGAAATTCTAGATCAGAAATGAAGGAAACACTTTCAGTTGATTAACTCTTTTTGTGTGTGTGTCTTTGTGTGTGTGTGTGCGTGTGGGGGCTCTGGGGACAAGGGTGGGAAGGAGGACCTGGTTATTTTTTGTTAAATGGATATGAAAAAAACCCCAGCAAACCCCCAAGAGAGATAGCATTGATGTGAATTTCCAGATCTTGACTGGTTTCTCCTCACCCTGCCACCCCTCCTGGCATCTCCCCCCTCCCCATCCCGTGTGCGTTGGTAGCCTGGCCAACCTATTTCAGCATTCCTGGTGGCAAGGATCCTTCAAATGCACTGCTCAGCAGATCTGCCTCCTTATCCTTGCCCCTGCTGAAACCAGCACTTACAAATATATATAACAATAATACAGACGTCAAAAAGGAAAAAAAAAAAAAAAAGAAATCCATGCAAGATGGAGCTACAGTCTGCCACTGAAAGTAGTTTCTCCAATAAATAAACACAAAGATTAGCATTAAGAGAGAGGCAGGGAGAGCAAAACAAATCATTAGGTGTCAGGGGGGGACTGGAAACAGCACTTCTGCAGGTCTGGCTGGACCCGTGCTACCCAGCCAGAGGGCTTTCCTCCAGCTGGAGAACAGTCATGGAGGAGAGGTCTCCACCCAAGCCCTTGCCCCCCTACCCCTCTCCATGGGAAAAGACTGGCACCAGAAAGGATCTGGATTGCAGAGATGGGCTGTGTTTGCACCTGAGACTCCCAAACTGCCACCTTTCCTTCCCTCCTCAATTCCTTCATGGGTTTCACCTGGAAGCAAGATGCTGCCAGTGCCTCCCACCCTGGCAGGCACAAGACAGCTGTCCTGACTTGCAGGGAAAAAAGTGAGGGGACGAGAGGGACAGAAGGAGCAGCAGTTACATTTGACAAGGAGGAGAAGCGAGCTGAGCTCTCCGGTGCAGCGGAGGTTAGAGAAGCAGATGTCACCCCAGAGAAGAGCACCATTGTGAAGGGCACTGGCAGGGCAGGCAAGGCACGCGGTCCCGAGGGTTATCCCCTGCCTATGGAGGGATGGCTCTGGCTTTACGCTCCCAGGGCTTGGTGCACAGGTGTCCCCTCCTCAGTCAAACCTATTCGCTGCCTCTCTGCTGCCTGGAGGGTAAAGCCAAGAGTCCCCCTTGTCTACAGAGACACCAAACTCCTTTAGGCTTTAATAGGGGCAGCTGGGTTAGGGCTTTATCAGCATTGGGATCAGCACTCTCTTCTCCACACTGGGAAGATCCTTGCCCTGAACTCCCTTTGCCGTGGCTGCAGCAGGTGATTTAGGTTAAATTCATCTTTCTCTGCTAAAGGGAAAAAAAATCCTTCTCTTAGTCTCCATCCATAGGTGGTGACAGCAGACAGCTCCAGGAGAGTCTCTAGCAATGGTACCAGGACTGGGCCAACTTCCTTTTCTCTCTAGGTAGCCTCCTGCTACTCATGGAGTAACCTACATGGATTTCTTCTTCCCAGGAGCTTGAAGGCCTTTGCTCATCCCTAGGCAACACTGGGACACTGGATTAAGTCCTTCCTCTTCTCTTGCTGGTTTTGATGGGCTTGGCTCTAGAGCGAACCGGTTACGGATGAGCAACGAGAGAAAAGTGCATGAAGAGGCGTCCATTGGTGGGAAGCTCTCCTTCCTGGTCACGCTCAGCACAATGGATGCGAGGGAGGAAGAGGAGGGGAGTCATCAGCGAAGGCAGAGTTAACGCAGGAGACCTGGTGTCAGGTGGCTGCAGTGTTAAAGCCTCGGGGTTAGAGAAAAGAAGGGCGTTTGGTCTGGCTGGGCTCCGCCGCGTGGGCTAGAACTTGGTGCCTCGGCCCATCAGCCTGAGGACTGCGAAGTTGTAGGTGGCAGCGATGATGAAGGTGAGCTGTGGGTAGGAAGAAAGTGAGCAAGGGGGCAGCCCCCAGCCCCACACCCCAGCAGAGCAGTGCCCTGCAGAGCCCCACAGCCCCGCTGCACTGTTGGGACACGGCAGCATCGTGTCGCTGGTGTAAAGCAAGAGGAGAGCTGGGGAAAGGCAGAGGATTCAGTGCAACTGCAGCAGGAGAAAAGGTGGTCTCCTAAAGCCTCTCCAGATCCCCTCCTGCAGCCACCTCTACCTTATGGCCTGGATTCACCATCTGCACTTACGTGCCAGAAAATGACACGAGCACAGGCTCTGTCCCATCCATGCCCACCACCTTCGCTGTCCTTTTCCCCCACATCTTTGCCAGGCGGAGAAGAACGGCTGGGCAGGGGGAGCACTGACTCACCAGTGAGACCAGCGTGGCAGCTGCCCCCACGAAGGCTGCGATGAAGAGGTGGAAAGTCATCTGGAACTGCAAGGGAAGAGGAGGGTGAACTCACGGGGTCCCATGTGCTGCCTGGGGGGGCCGGAGCCAAGGCGTGCCACTGAGGGGAGCACACGTGAGGTGGCAGGAGTTACCTCGCTGGTCTTGCAGATGGAGAGCAGGTTGGAGCCACACACCTTGCCAGGGAAAGCATTCCAGGGCAGGACACCTGTGGAGATGTGGGAGCCAGGTGAGTGGGGCATGGCTGACAGCTGACTTCCTTGCTCAGCTTCCTGCAGCCACCTGTCACACAACCCCCAGCATTTCAGGGCTCTTCAATACTTGCCCTGCTTTATCCCACCCAACACGCCTGGGCCCTGCCCTCCATCCCCTCTCCTCTGCCGTGAGCCCTGGCTCCTGGGTGGTGAACCCAGGCACTCACCGTACATCCTGGCATCCGCACACAGGGTGCCAATGCTGGCTGAGGTCTTGGTGGGGTTGGCAATGGACTGGCAGGTGGTCCAAGTGTTAAAATAGATGTAGACAGGCACCGCAGAGCAGGCGAACACCAGGAGCCAGATGATGGTCAGGACGTAGGTAATGCCCACAAACTGCAAGGGGCAGGACAAACCCGGGCAGAGCCGTGGTTACCAAGTGGCCAAGGACACGGACAGGGGAGCGCGAGGTTCCCCAGGCAGGGGAGGGCGTGGGGCAGGTGAGGGACTGCGATGCTGCCTGCACCCAGCTCTGCACCACCTGCCAGACCCAGCGTGTCCCCAGGCAGGCAGCACAGGACAGCAGCCCAAGTTGGGGGCTCCTGCAGCTCACAGGACCAGTGCCAGTCCCAGATTCACACCCGGCTGTGTGTGCATGGGGGTGACCAGCAGCAGCAGGATGGCTGCCACGTTTGGGGGGGGTAACCGTGGCCACGGCCAAGCAGGGTTTGGTCTCTGGGGGAGGGCAGCTGCAAAAGCTGCCTTGGTGGGTCAGTGTGGCTCTCCTGCCCTCCCTCAATGGTGCCACCCCAACCAGCCCCCGAGGGAACCACAGCCGTGCCCCTTTGCTCCCCCAGGCCACAGGACCCCTTTGCCAGTTCTTTGTTGTGGTTCCCAAGCATAGCTGAGTGGACGAACCAAGGGGCAAAGGATGACCCCAGGGGTACCGGGTCACAGAGCTTTGAGCTGCCAGCACTGCAGGGATGCTCCGACTCTCCCTGCCTATGTTTAAACACAAAGCAGTTTTATTAAACATAGTTATTTGGGCTGCTTTGGTCCCCAGGAAACACAGCAGGCCTGGGGGAGGACAGCAGGGCTGTGCTTCCCTTTGGGATATCCCAAAACCCAGACGGCCGCAGTCTCCTGCCCTTTGGCCACACCGAGCGTGGTGAACCCGCTGGGGCGCGCGAAGGGGTGCCAAACCCCGGTTAAGATCACCTTGTCAGGATGTCCTAGCCACTTTCCCAAACAATGACACACCCGCTGCCACGAGTGAGCTCGCTGGGGGCCTCGCGCTCCCCTCCCTTTCGGGCCCCCAGTTACCGTTGCGCTGAGGCCCTTGCCGCAGATGGTGGTCCTGTAGTCCCCAAAGATTTGCCGGACGGCACCGGTGGTGTAGAAGCCTTCGGCCAACAGCAGGGCTCCATAGAGGAAGAAGAAGGCAGCTGTGCCATAGATGAAGTACTGAAAACCGTGGATGCTGTGGGGAAGAGGAGTGGGCAGGGGTGCTCAGGTGCTGGAGAGCCCAGCCCTGTGTGTGGCAGCCTGGCCACTGCCACCTCCCCTCCCCACACTGGGGACCAAAACAGAGGGTGAAGCCACAAGAAGAGGAAGCCGGGGCACAGCTGTGGTAAGCAAGGCTGCCACCGACTCCCCCACATCCTCCATACCTACCCAGTGCAGAGGTCCAGATCTAGCCAGGACACCTAGCAAGGGTCAGATAAAAACTGGTGTGAAATGAAAACAAGTGGCCATTTGGACCCTGCCACAGAACCAAGGGCAAAGGCAGCTTGGGGTCTCCCTGGTGCCCAGGTGAGAGCCTGGCCCTGGCCAGCCCAGCCAGACACCTCAGCCTAGCACAGAGCAGGATGAAGCTGTGAGGGGTCCTGGCATGAGGGGGGTGCTCTGAAGCAGGGTACTTACACATCGATGAGAAACTCATAGTCCTGGTAGTTTTTGGAGAAGTAGGTCTCGATGAGCTGCTCGGTGCCTGTGAGGGCTTCATGCCCACAGCCGCAAAACAAAGCTACTCCAAAGAAGCACAGGCCAGTGGCAACCAAGGAAGCAAAGGGTGCCCCAATGAGACATCTGGCACAGCACTCGAGTAAACCTATGGAGAAAAGAGGTGAGGTGGGACGGGACTGCCAGGACAAGGATTGCCTGGAGCCTACAGCTCAGGAGCATGAGCACAGAGGGAGAAAGGTGCCTGGCAGGAGGAGGGAAACAGGAAAACCTCAGAAATGACCCACTGCAGTGCTGCAAAGCCAAACCCAGCAGCTCCCCTGAGAGCTCTCTAAGCAGCTCAGGAGCCCACCCAAGGGTGCCCAGGGATGGTGGCAGCGTGGGACACAGTGGCTGTGAGGAGCTGAGGCGAGCCAGCCACGCTGACCTGTGACAAACAGATGGAAATAGAGCGTGATGTAGCGTAATGCCAGTGGGACCTGGCAAACAAGCTGCTAATGGGCTCCCCACTGCCACCACAGCCCGGCTGCCGGCAGCAGCCATGCCAGCTGCCTGCAGTTTTATTTTCCCATCGAAGATGGAGGGGAACCCAGCACCTCCATAGAGACAAACTCCAGGGAAGATCCAGCAAGGTGGCCCTGCTTGGGGCAGCACAGTAGGAGCCAGCACACACCCTGAGCACTCTGGACTTCCAGGTGGCACCCTGGGCACTCATCCTTTGCCTGGCACCCCGCAGTCAGCTCGGGCTGCAGCCGCCCCTTTATGTAGGCAGATGTGCTTGTAGGAAGGAGCCGTGTTAGTTCCACAAATGACAGCACTTGTGTAATAGGTTTAGTCCTCCAGGACTCGTGTATGGGCAGGGAAAGCAAGGACACACAGCAGTGTGCTGTTTGAAGTGCCTAAATGCTGGATTTTTTCAGCAGCGGGGCCATGGACACCTGCTCCTTCTGCACGTCGGGGCTCTAACGTGCAGGAGTGTTGGCTCAGTTTCCCAGTGGGCTGGGTTTGGAGGTGCCCAGGCAGCTGCTCTCCTGCCTGCTTTGGGGACAGACAGCCAGGTGGGTTTGCACCCTCCAGCATTTGGCTCCAGCTAAGCTGGGACAAGCTGCAGCCCTGGCTGTGTGACACCTGTGCACAGGGAAGCTGCTCCCCTCCCCGAGACGTGGACCCTGGCACCCCATTGCCCAGGGCACAGCGTCTGCCTGGGCACATCCCATCTGGGCATAGAATTTCTGCCTTGAGTGCCAACAAGGCACCCACACCAAACCCACGCTCCCTCCACAGACCCCACAGTGCTTATCTCCTCCCCAGGAGCGCAAGGAAGCCGTGGGGTCCTGGCCAGTTCTCCCCTCCCCACTGGGAGCACGGTTGCGCAGTGGCACCGAGGACAATGGGAGATTGTCCTGGCACTGCCACCCCAGTGGCTGCCCCATGCCAAGAGCAAACAGGGAACAAAGGCAGCGCTATAGGGGAGCGCTGGGACCCCTCCCTCTTGTTTGCCTTGGACGCAGCAGATCCAGGAGGGGCCTCGTTCATCCTGGCCAGCGCTGCTCCCAACCTCGCTGGGACACACCCAGCAGGGTGCTGGGCCAAACTTGCCTTTTCTGGTTTTATTTCTGGCCACCTGGGAGATGGCACGGAGGTGCCCACGCTGGGCCAGTGAACATCTCCATTCCCAGGGGATTGCGAGTCCCGGGATGCAGCAGGGCCTGACAGGCTCCATGCCACAGCCCCCCTGCTTTGGGAAGCTGCAGTGGGGAAGCCTGAGGAGGGGAAAGGAGGGGAGAAAGAGCCCTTGTGCCACACAATCCTGAGCCTTGTACCCAGGCTCCGCTCCTGCCAGCGCCAATGTGCTGCAGACAGGAGGAGGAGGCAGGGGGGCAGCAGCACGAGGCACCCCCGGGAACAGAGCACCCCCAGGAACAGAGTAGCCCCGACACTCCAGGGGTACACTGGTGAGTATCAGCTCTGCTGTATCAGTAGGGAAACTGAGGCACAAGGTGTGCCTCCGTTTTCCCAAGGCTGCTGGCACACAAGTGGCACCAGCTGTGACAGGCTTAGTGCCCTGCCTGGACCTCGCAGCTCCTGGCAGCCCCAGGCAGGAGCTCTCATCTCTCCAGTCCACGTGGTGAGAGCTCGGGTGGGACAGGCTGTGGGGATGGCATCTGCCCCCACAGACAGCACACGAGCTCACGGGGACAGAAAACTGCCCTGGGAAAGAAAACGCCATCCTTGCCGTGCCAGAGCATCCTCCCTGGGCAGCTCCCATGGCCGGCATGGCCACACCGGGGTCACCAGGACCTCACCGGCGCCCGGGGAGTTTCAGTGGGCTCTGCTCTGGGATGAGGTCCCCAGAGACACCAGCAGCAGCCCTCCAGGTGGCCCCCACCCTCACCTCATACTCACCCATGCTGCTGGACTTGGTCCGCTCCCCCGAGCGCCCGCTCTGCTGCCTCGCTGCTGTGTGCGGAGCCCTCCCCTGCCAGGCGGTCCCACGCCCTGGATTTCCCCCTCTGGGTGCCTGTCCGGCCCTCCAGCAAAGAAAAGGGCTCTCTGAGTGACAGCCACCCCCCTTAAAGGGACCGGGCCCGCCCTCCCGGCCCCCCCGGCACCCCTTGGCTGCCAGCTCCTGCTGCCCGGCTGCCGGGGCAGGGCTGCCCCATGGCCCCGCTCAGCGCGCTCGGGGCAAAAGGCTCCTGCACAAGGAAGAGAGCAGTCTGGGGCAGGGGAGGGGGCTGTCTCCCCTCACTGGTGGCTCTGGGGACATCCCCCAGGCCCACCAGGCTGTGTTTGTCCAAGCTGCCCACTGAGGCAGTGTGTGAGTCTGGCCCTGTGGGACAGCAGTGGTGTCCCGCTGTCACCTCCCTGATTCCCAACATCTGGCAGCAGGGAAGAGGGGGTTCCCCATTCCATGGACCTGCTTTCAGCTTTGGGGCTCCAAACTGGAAGCTTTCCCCTTTTTGATGGGAATCTTGCAGCTACTTTCCCCAGCCCCGTGGCCCCCGTGGGGCAATGGCATTGGTGGGGACACTCGTGGGGACACTCGTGGGGACACTCGTGGGGACACTCGTGGGTCCCCGTGGGCTCAGGGCTGCCGCAGGTGCAGCCTGGTCCCTTGGGTGCCGCAGTTCCCGTGGGTGCCCCTGGTTCCCTGCAGCTCTGGAGGCAGCACAGGGCCGAGGGAGCCTGCAGAGGGCAACCGGCCCCTTCCCGGCAGGCACAGGGTGGACAAAGCCCTGCTGTGTCCCTCAATGCCCCACTTTGTGCCAGGCAGCGAGGTGGCAGGGCCTGGCTGTCCCTGGGCTTGGGGACACTGGTGGGCTGGCGAGTCTCTGGGCGGTGGCAGGCTAGGACCAGGGTGGGCCACGCTGCGGGGACCCTGCTGCTTCCAAACCAACCCAAAAAGCCACGCCTCGGCTTGCCCACAGGTGGGCTGG
Source organism: Poecile atricapillus (assembly GCF_030490865.1). Classification (NCBI taxonomy): domain Eukaryota; kingdom Metazoa; phylum Chordata; class Aves; order Passeriformes; family Paridae; genus Poecile; species Poecile atricapillus. The sequence continues at coordinate 4,183,072 of NC_081260.1, forward strand.
GGGGAAACACCACTCGGGCATCTGTGCAAATGCTGCCAGGGCTGTGTGGTGGCCAGCTGCACCCCACATCAGTGGGGCACAGCTGCTGGCCCCACAGAGCCACTCCCTGCCTCAGTTTCCCACTGCAAGGCAGGATGGCAGAGGGGCTGCCTGGTGTCCTCAGCCAGGTGTGGGACGGGAGGGGACAACAGAGCAGGGGGAGCCTCTGCCACCACTGTGGCAACACCCCAGGTGGCATCCAGGTGGCCTGAGAGTGATGTCACCTGGCCATGATCGCCTTGAAATGGCCATGGGAAGGTGACACCCCTGTGGAAATAACCACAACCCCTCCAGCCACTGGAAACCAGCAGAGCCCTGCCTGCATCCCAGGGAAGCCTGGAGGGACCCCCAGCCACCAGGAGGAAAAAGTATTACATAAAAAGTCCCCCATAAATAAAACATATAAAATGCAACATAACAGGAGAAGAATAAAATATGACATGGGACAAAAACAAACCAGCCCCTCTTTTTATTTCCACAGAAGCTCCAGGCTTGCTGACTCTGCCATTTCTGAACACTCTGGAGGGGAGTGGGAGTTTTACCTCATTGGGCACAAGGTGAGCAGCTAAGAGAGACTATGATTTCTACACAAAGTGGCTTAAAATTCTTGGCTATTGGGAACCTTTTGTCAGCAGGTGGATGACAAAAAGTGGGATGGAAACCCCTTGGCCCTGTGTGGCAGTGGGGACCAGCTCACCACCTCCTGCCAGTGCTCCATGGATGCTCCAGAGAGGGGCTGCAAGACAGGGAAAAGGGAGAAATCATCCCCCCTTGGATTTCTAAGGCTTGAAGGAGAGGAAAATATGCAGGAAAGTGTTTTTTGGAGTTGCCTCTCCTGTGGCAGCATGGAGGGTGCCCTGCCCCGAGGCGCTGGGTGAGCAGCTCACAGCCCACCCCAAACACTGCTCTGTGCCTGCACTCCAGGGGCCAGAGCCCTGGGGCCACCTGTGGCCATGGGGATGTTGGAAAGCCTTTACTGCATCCCTCTTTGCATTTCACTTGGAGAGTTCGTGAGAGCCTCTGCTGCAAAACCAGCCTCACACTTTTGCATGCTCAGAGCAATCCTGCAGCTCAGCCCCTGGCTGGATGAGGCCCCAGGGGAGCTGCAGGGCTCCTGCCAGCCCACATCAAAGTTCTCTTGTTGGCTCATCCCTGCCAGAGAGAATGCTGCTGCTTCTCAGGTGAGGGAGGACGCATCCCTGCTTGCCAGCCAGGAGGGGAACACGCCAGGCTGGTAAAAATAAACATGCTTATAAATCAATATGGATCACCTTGCAATTTGTTCTGACCCTTGGGCAGTCACCAATTTCATCCAAAACCGCCCCCATGCCCTGGGGAAATGAAGAACTCAGCTATGAGCCCTCATTAACAGAGCCTGGGACTGCCACACTTTGCCCCTTGTGAGGTGTGCTGGGGAATGATGAGGACAAGGCTTGGAGCGGGTTTTCCTTCCCCAGCCACCCACAATCTGCACTGAGATGCTGCAAAGGGCTGCACCAAAATGAAGTAGTTGGATGGGCACAGGTACATCTCTAAATGCGCTCCTCCCCATGTGGAAAGGACTCTGGAATTTTTGCGGGTTTTTCTCTTCACAGCTGCAGCTCAGACTCAAGATTTCCCCTGGGCCACAGGGAAAGCAAGCTTGGGGCTGGGGGGGGACAAGCAAGGGACATCAATGGCAAAGGGACAGCCACACAGGCACCGCTGGTTGATGCCACTCCATACTTTAGGGCAAAGAAATGAGATGGAAATGCAAACAGGAGCATGTGGGGCAGAGGACCAAAGCATCATCCCTGTCCCTTTCCCTGTCCCCGTCCCTGTCCCTGTCCCTGTCCCTTTCCCTGTCCCTGTCCCTGTCCCTGTGTGCAGTCACCTCATCCACAACCACCACAGACTGTCACACTTGTCCCATCACCCTGATGGCACAGGACAGACTCCTGCTTGTCCTACCCCCTCCCAGCACACCCTGGGCATGCAGGCAGCCCTCCCTGGCGTGAGGCAGGCGGCAGCAGGGAGGCCAGCTGGGAGAAGGGGGTTTCCTGCAGTTTCAGGGAGGATTTGTATTCCCTGCTAATTGATTTCTTCGCTTACAGCCCCACAGGGGCTGCACTCCCCGCACTCCTCATTTTCTGCACTCCCCTGGGCACGGGGCTGGGTTTGCAAAGACGCACAGTGGCCAAAATCAGGGTGTGCTGACCCTGCAAAACACAGCCAGCCCCCCCCCCCCCCGCCAGTGCTCCCCAAAATGCAGGCACAGCCCTGGGTGCACCCGAGAGGCACCAGCAGCAGCACGTGCGGTGCCCTTATCCATTATACATCTGTCAGCAGGAGAAATCCCAGCCTATCTTGTCACAGCTGAGAACCTTGCTGCTATTTTTAGCCACTCGCTTCCCCGGTCAGGCTGAATTTCTTGTCATCTGCTGCTGATTTTAAGTCTCCTCTTCACCCACCTCCCACCCCCAGCAGGGTGAAACCACCGCGGCCAGGGAACCCGAGCTGCAGGGATTTTCCTGCCGTGCAAAATCTCCTGTTTTCCCAGGTGGCCCCGGCTGAACCGAGAGGAGACAGTGACCGTGGGAAGGCTGTGGTGGCTCCAGCAGCATCTGTCCAGCTGTCCCCTCCCGGGATGCCAAGGACTCCCTCCGGAGCCAGCCCCGCTGCCGCTGCCCGGGCCTGGCTGTCCTCGCTGTCCTATTTGTATTCCCGGGCTGCTACAAGGCTGCAAAATGTGCTAATAAAAATTAAATTAAAAAAAAAAGAAGAAGCTGGTAGAGGCTATCAGAGGACAGGGGAGGAGTGCTGAAGGACAGACAGACAGGCCAGTGTTGTAGAGGAAGGGCTGCTCAGGAGAGGAAAGGCTGAAACCCTGGTGAGGCTCAGCAGGGGCTGGGCAGAGGTGCCAGCTGTGGGACCCTGCACCCTGAGCACCCCAGGGATGCTCTGGAGCTCTCAGAACCCTCCCCAGCAAGCAGGGATGCAGGCAGCTCAACAAAGCCCTGCTGGATAACCCGGGGACAGAGCCTGCCTACCTGGCACCAGCACTCATCTCCTGCCCGCCCAGACTTTATCTGGGAGCGCAGGGGCAGCCAGGAGGTGCTGGCCAGCAGGGATAGCACCGAGATGAGCTCACCTCCCACGCAGTCACCCTGCAGAGAAGCTGAGCAGATGTCTGCCCTTCTGTTTTGGTGTCTCTGGCTGATGTTTCCCTCTGCAGGAGCCTGACTTTTTAAACCTACCAGGTTTTTAAGTTTGGAAGATCTTGTCCAGTCTGTGCACTGTGCCTGGGCTCAGTGCTGGGGGGCAGAAGGCACCACCAGCTCCCCAGCCGTGCTCGGGGCAGGGTGCCTGCCATCCTGGAGGTGACACACGCTGTCCCCACACCTTTCACTGGCTGTGTCACCCAGGTGAGTGCAGGTGTTCAGGCTGTGTTTGTGCCTGGGGGGATCAGGGGCTCAGGCAGCTGCTGGCAGCAGAGCCCAGGGTACACCCAAGAGGCGCCAGCAATGGCACATGCAGTGCCCTCACCCAGGGCCCAGCTGATGGGAGGACAGCCCAGGCACTGGAAGGCTTCCTGGCTGCTCACTGCTCCTTTTATCCACCAAACAGCCCTGTTATTTACTGCAGAAATTTGGGATAATACAGTGGTACAAACAACTTCTTTATTGTGGTTTCTAATTTCAAAAGAAATTCCCACAAATCTTCTCACTCAGTACAATGAGTCCCTCAGATTAATTACAGGTTTGTGGAGAAGGTGATTTCTTTTCCCCTGGCTCCTTTTCCAGCAGATTTGCCTTTCATATCCACTGCCTTTCTCCTTGATTTTCTCCTTACTGGAGGGTAAACAGATGCCTCACTCTGATGTTTTCCAGGCTGTTCATTACTCTCTTACTCTGCCATTCATGGGGTCATATTCTTGAACTGTTCTCATTTACTTTTCAGAAAATCCTGGAAGGGAAAGACAAATGTCATCCTGCCTCCTTGGAGGGGCTGGTATATGAGAACAGCAAATACAGCCCAGGATTGCTCTGGCTCTGTGAAGCTGCAGTGTAGAGAGAGGGTGGCTCAGTTCTCAGTTCTGGGGTGTCCCCATTTATTTCTTGCTGCCCAAGGGACCAGGGTTTGAAAAGGCTCAAATGAATTCATGTGCTTCCAAGCAGCCCAGGAGGTGTTACCTCGTCCCACACCTTCCCTGAGCCCACAGGAGGCCCAGAGATGCAGAGGGGGGTCCTGGGTCAGTCAGAACAGCCCCTGAGCAGTGGAATTTGTGCCTGCAGTGTTCAGTCTTGGATTCCTGCACAGGGGGAGCCTGTCCCTATACTTCCCTCTAGAGCCCAGGAAGATGTGTCTCATGCCTGTCCCCATGCCAGCCCCAGTCCCACACATGCCAGGGTGATGCCCCTCCCAGGGACCAGGGCACAGGGGCTGAGCCAGCCCCTCTGAGCCCTCTCCTCAGGCTGGAGGGATGCCCAGCAGGTGCCAGCTGCAGTGGGGGGCTCTCCTGAAGGATGAGCAAGTGGGAACTGGGAGGTGATGGCTGGGCTGGACAGCAAAAGGACAGCAGTGACAGCCCCCAGGGTGGCATTATTGTCACAGCTCCTTGTGCCTGAGCCACAGAGACCGTGCTGTGGTGTTTCCTGGGGAGCAAAGCCAACAGCAGGACCAGGAGGTGGGTGTGAGAGGTGCAGACATTCCCCACCTGGAACCCACTGCCTCTCCCCAGGGCTGCAGGCACAGGCAGCTCTCAGAAACTGGACTGGAGACAGCAGCCAAAAACCCTCCTGTGCCCCCCTCCAGCTGGGAACACCCCATGGACACCATGCAGGTGCTGGGGTGTCTCTGGAGACCATGGACTCGTTTGTGGCTCCAGGTATTACTTTTCCTGAAGTGATGTCCCGATGTGGTCCTCCCATGCCAGCAGCTGCACTGGGAATCAGCCTCAGCCCCTGGGGATGGCGAGGTGGTGACGTGGGGACAGAGGAGATGCTTTGCCAAGATGCCACTTGCAGCAGGGACCCCAGAACAGACAGCACAAAGCCCACAGCAGTGGGAAGCAGAGGATGGGGTGGGGATGAGCCTGGGATCACAGGAGGCTCCTCAAGGCACCATCCTCTGCAGCCACACGACCAACACCAGCCCAGTGGCACTCAGCATGCTGTTCCCTCCCAGCCATGGCTTCTCTGGCACAGTGACATCTCCCAGCTCTGTGGGATGCAGGTGCCACCATGGCAGCTCCACACACTGACTGCCACTGTCAATATTCCCCCTGGAACCAGCTGCCTGGCCAGCTGCTGTTTTATCTGGGCAGCAGTGGGGGGATTTACATCTGAATAAATCCTCCCTCTCCACCACAGAGGCCATGCTGAGGGGCAGAGGAGCAGCAGGGCCACAGGGCAGGGGGCACAAGGCACAGGTCCTGGTTTCTTATTCTTTATTCCCTGCTCTTGCCACCTGATGTGAAATGTTCCATTTTCATTCCATTTTCCAAACTTGTTCCTTCTGGAGGTCTCTAGTTGAAGAAAAAATAAATAAAACCAGTCCCATCCAGTAAGATGGGGGCAGGCAGCCTTCAGGGAATGGCACACAGCCCGACCCCATGGTCTGCTCCTGCTGATCTCCTGCTTTCCTGCTTGGAGACTGCTGGGGCTGAGGGCAGGAGAGCTCTGGAAGCCAGAACAGTGAACAGAGCTCATCAAACCCCAGTGCTCCTGCTGCAGGGAGAGATGTGCATCACCATGGCAACCGTGGTCAAGGATGCACAGAGCTGGGTACCCCAAATGGGGAGGAGACTGGGGGACCACACTGACCCTGTTCCCACTCCCCCACTGCCACCCCTTAGCCCAGCACTTGCTGAGGCATTGATTTGGCACAGCAGCTCGTCCCCTCCCGTGCTCAGGCAGGGCAAAGAGCTGCAGAGGGTGAGGGGAAGGCAGAGGTTAGGGCTCAGGGGTCTTGCAGTGTCAAAGTCCAGTAGATTTTTTCCAGAGACATTGGGAATGCTGGAGGCAGCCAGAGCAGGGGTCAGGCCAGCACCCTGGGGAAGCGAGGCATCCTCTGAGGGTTTTGGAATCTGTGCCAGGCTTTGCTGCTCTCCCCAAGAGTCTTGCTTGACACTTATCTAAATTAAATCTCCCTGTTCATCCTGCTGGCTTGCCAAGGTCACAGGATCAGGCAGTGCCACTGCTCCAGCCTTCCCTCTGTCTGCAGTTCCCTCCTCGCTTGCTCTATCTGCAAATACACCCCACATGTGTAGCAAACAGCCGAGGCAGAGCAGTGCCAGGGCCAGGAGACACAAGGTCTGCAGCCCATGGGCAGACAAAGGGAGGTTTGGACCATCCAGTCCATGTCTTCAGGCCAGGGTGGCAGTCACTTGGTTGGATGTGATGGGTGGGATGTACACAAAACAGTTCCTTAAGAACCTGCCATAAAATATCAGAAATATGTTAGGCAGATGAGGATAAGCACCTGTTGATGAGGGGGTGGTTTTGAAGAACAAGCACTGGACTCTTTTCTTTGATGGCTTTCAGAACAACAGCTGAAAGGCCTCCCAGCCTGCAGGGAAGGTGCTCAGGGTTCCAGGATGCTCTGAGTGATCTGCTTGGAATGGCAGAGAGGAGCAGGACTAAGCTGCTCCCCATGGCCAGGAGGGCACTGAAGTGGGATGGGGCTGACCCAGCTGGATCCTGCCATGCTGGGATTGCATCTAAACCTCAGAGATGCTCATCAACTCTGCCCCCCTCCAGCCAGTCACTCTGGTGTCCCAAACCCAGCTCCCAGCAGCTCAGGGGGACACAGGCTCACACGGGGACAGGTAAGTGCCCTTTCAGCAGTGATGACCCCCCACAGCTGTGTGCAGGGTCTGGAGGCACATTTCCTTAGCATGTGCAGCAGCCTCACAACCACAGTGATGGGCTGAGTCCTCAGGCCTCCCTGCACCTCGTTAGGAAAAGGAGCCCATCCCACCCCCTGAGGAGCTCCCAGCTGAGCCTAAGTGACCCTCTGGGATCAGCAAAGAACACAGTGCTGGGCTGAAACACGGCTCAGAGTGCTCACTGAGGATGCTCTGTCCCCACACAGTATTTTGGGGACTGATGGATGAGCAGCTGCATCTGGCACAGCCCTGGAGAGAGGTGCCAGGTCATCTGGAGCGAGAGGAGAGGTGACCTCTGCGCCTGGCTGCTCATGGAGCAGGAGGGGCAGCCCCATGGCTGCTGGCAGGGCCACCCCAGCCGGATGGTCCAGCTGCCCTTGGCCAGTCCCGCAGCACAGAGCATCCCTGCACAGCCACTGCGCACAGAGCCCACCCCCAGCACCAGCATCAGGGGTATTTTTAGCCTGGAAAAGTGCCACAAAATCATAGAGCAACATTTGCTGGAGTTGGGACCAACGTCTCAGTTCACCTTGCAATCCCCTCTGGGTCACCCTGCCCTGCTTGGTGAGGCACTGGGTCCTGCTGGCACTGCCGCATAAACACCAAGCCCCCACTGGGGTCCCCAGTGCCACCTGTCCCCTCCTCCTACACCATGGTGCCACCCTCCTTTAGGAGCAGCTCCAAATATCCCCCATGACCTTCCAGGCCACAGAAAGGGACATCCTGCCCTGTCCCTCTGGTGGCTACACCTGGATCCAGTGCCTGTTTGCCCTGCTAAGGAATGGGGGCACGTTTGGGATCTCTGCCCATGCTCTGGTCCAGTCCCCGCACCAAAGCACCACCACAGTTACTGATGCCTTCCCCATTTATTGCAATGAGATGATTTTTGCTCCTTCTGGGAAAGAAAAGCACCCACAGCCTATTATACAGCTTCTCCAGGGAAAGGCAGGGACCAGCACAACACTGGAAAAGCAGTGACATTACATGACAACAGCGTCCAAACCAGGCTCATGCTGGGCAGCCGTGGAGAGCCGCAGGCTGGCAGCAGAGCACAGCCACCCACCAGAATGTGTTTGCTCCAGCATTATTTTCACACCCCAATAATTGCCTCAAAATGTTTGCTTTGGGGGAGTCTGCCTCTGTGTCCCCCCAGGGTGGAGGGGATGTTCTCTCCCCCAGTGCAGGCACGTGGGCTTTTCCTGTTTGTTTTGCTGCTTTCCTTAGAAACAGCAATGAGATTGTGCCTGCTCTCCCTTATTTTCACTGGTCAGAGAATTAAAAAAGGGAAAGGGAGCTGACATGGCCCTAAACTGAAGGCAACAGAGAACTTGAATCTTTCACAAGGAGTGCTGTGCTCCCCAGGGCTCATTAAGCATTTAAGCAGTTGGTCCAGACAAGTGCACAGCAGCCCTTGCACGCTGGCTGGCTGGCAGAGCCCTCTGCAGCAGCTCTGTTTCACACCTTGATTTCTGCAAAAGAAAATCCCAGTCCTGGGCCACAAGAGACAGGAGGATGCCCAGAGCTGGCTGGGCTGGCTGGGAGTCCTGGGAGAGGGGAAGGAAGTCAGGAGAGAATTAGGAGACAGGATGGAGGTGCCTGTGATGTGGTGCTTTGTAATTACAACAAGCACAGTCTCCCAGAGCGTCAGACTCTGTGCCTGATGAATTGCAGAGTTGTTATCCTGCCCTGGCCCACGTGCCAGCCCTTCACCGGGTCTGGGGCTGAAAGATGCAGAGCAAGCAATGCCCCCAAAGCAGGAGCTGCCTCTGAGCTGCTACCAAGCCCTCCCCAGAGCAACTGACCCTCCAAGCCTGCTGGAGGGGTGCTGAAGCAGGTTGCTCAAAGCCCCCCACAAACCTGTGCCCACCTGAATCTTCTGTCCCTCCTGGTGCTTCAGGTCTTCCTGGCTCCAGGGCAAAGGCAAATCTGTGCTCCCTCCAAAGGAGAGACCAAGGATGACTGGGAAGCAGCAGGATGACTTTGTGGTCCTACAATAAAGAGCAAAGTGTATTCCTTTGCCTCCTGTCCTTCTGCTCCCTCACCCCTCAACACAAATAGCACAAAGCTGGTCTTTATCCTGAAACTGAGCTTAAGCACCTGAACCTTTTCTCTGGAAAAAAAGCCCAAACCTGTTTTCAAGGGGTTGAATGACTCAGCCTCACCTTGTAATGGTGTTGTCTGCAAATACACTTCAGGGTTTCATTTATCAGACACGATTAAATCTATAGATGTGGCACTGCGGGGCTGAGCAGCAGAGAGGGGCTGGGGTACAGGCAGTGTGGATTGGCACAGCCCTTCTCCAGGCTCTGGAGCCAGGCAGGTTTGAGGCAGGTAAGTGTCTGGCCTCAAAGAAGCAGTTTGATGTCAACTCAGAGATAGTGGAGGGAAAGGGAAAGAAGATATCTCACTTTTCTCCCCATCTGAGCAAACCCAGTCTCTGTTGCCTGCACGTCTCCTGTTAGCAGAGCCTGGCACGGTGACAGGGACAGCTTTGGGGCAGGGACACAGGGGTCCCCCTGGGGGCTGCACCAGGCTGGCAGCCACGGGATCAGAGTGTGGTCTTTGTCCCCTGCCCAGTCTTGCTGCCTCTGGGGAGAGCAGCCACAGGGCAACCTGGTGGTGGATGCCTGTCTCCAGGAGCCCAATGCTGACAGCTGCCTGCTGGCTGGAATCTCGACTGTTTACAGAAAAAACACCTCAGGCTTTCATTTGAGGGACATGGGGGATAATAAGCCTGTTCTTGTCACTCCCAAAAATCCCCTGGTGGGGATGAGGCGCCATCCTGGGGTCCCCTGGGCACCGCTGGGGCTCTGGTTTTGCAGCTGCTGCTCCATCCCCCCGACCCAGCCAGCAAGAAATCAGTGCTGCCTTCGCCCTCCTGATGGGATGCTCGCTGCCTTCATTTTCTCAGAGCTTACTTTCAGCCCTGCTTCACTCCTCGCAGTGCTGGCTGCCTGCAGAGCTGCAAGGCGGGCAGGAGGCCTGTGCCTGCAGCATCCCCCACAGTGCTGCCCATCGGGGAGCCACACTGGCTTCACCGGCCCCTCCAAGAGCCTCATCAGCTCGGTCCCAGCGCCCTGCTGACCACAGCACTCATGGCTTGTAGCTGGTTATCTTGAGCTCCCACGCTCGTGGCCACCTGACACGCTGGCCCCACAGCCAGTCTGACCATCCTCAGGCCCCTCAGCTGATGCAGGGACACCGTGCCAGTGCCTCAGTTTCCCCAGAGAGCAGAGAGGATGCACTGGCTCCCCTCCTCCCAGAAGTGTCAGGTCTGTTTAGCTCGGACAGTGTCAGGAAGAGGAGCTGTCACACAGCGTGCGTTTGCTCTGCTCCCTGGGGCTCCGCGTTGTGCCTTGCGCCTCCCAGCACCGTGGCACCGTAAACATTAATGGCAACGGTAATCAGAGGAGACTTGGCCCAGCTCCTGGTGCTGGGAGAGCCGATGAGTGGGGATGAGGACTCCCGCACGCTGCCTCAAGCCAAGTGCCCGCTGGCTACCGCCTGCAGCCCCCTCTGCCCTGCTGGCCCAGGCACCCCGGGCTCAGCCTCACACAGCCAGCCCTCGCTCACACTGCAGCAGATCCAGTGGGGACCTCTCAAAGTCCTGCACTCGCCCTGGGGAGAGCAGGCACAGGGGGCACCGTGCTCTCCTTCTCCTCTGAGATCCTCCTCTGTGGACCCCTGCGGCAATGGCTTTGTACAGCAGCTCCCAGCCATTACCAGACTGCAATTAATACAAATAAATGAGATGAGCCAGCCACACTAGAGTGAACAGAAACCTGACTGACATATCTGCCAGGAATCATTTATTCTTCACTTTTATCTTTTTTAAATAGTATTTACTTCCTTGCAAATTAATCATAGATTGCCTTGGACCAGAGGCGACTCTGCGGCTTGGCCGGGTGGCCTCAGGGGACAGGGCAAAGGCGGCCGAGCAGCCCGAGTCCCAGCCCTGCTTCTGGTTAACAGGCAGCTCCCCTCCTCTGCCTTGGTTTCCCTCTCCCCGGCAGCCGCTGCAGCTCCCGCATCGCGCAGACACGACTGTCCATCTTGTGTTCTCCGGGGAGCTCACCCAGGACAGTCTCGTCCATCCGCGGAGCCTCTGGGAAACGCAAGCGCAGGAGTCCCCCCCCCACCAGCAGGAGGGAGCTGAGCTGCGGCCCCAAGGCCATCCAGAAGGATTTAGGAGCCCTGTTTTCCCCAGCCGCTCCCCCCCATCCGACGGGCAGTTCCTCTGGGACATCCCTCAGCCCCCGCACAGCCCTCAGCCCCGCACGTCCTCTGATCCCGGTACTGTTCCCGTCCTCCGAGCATCCCTTGCGCAGCCATCAGCGCTGCCACATTCCTCAGCCCCGGCGCATCCCGAGACCCCGCCGGCCCCGACCCCGCTGCGCCCCGGGACCCTCCCAAACCCCGCGGGGGTCGCTCCCTCCCCGCTCCGAGGAGCCCCCACGGGGGACGCGGGCTCCGGGACAGCCCGGGCTGGGCGGCAGAGGGCCCCGAGGGGACGGGGAGGAGGCGGGCACGGGAGCCCCCCACCGCCGTGCCCGCCTCCTGCCCGCCGCGGCGGGCGAAGCTCCGCCCGGTTCCCGGGGCCCGCAGCCGGCCGGCGCCCACCCCGCGGCGGGCGCCCGGACTATGAGGAGCGGGACCGGGCGGGGGGCGGCGGCAGCGGCGGCGGCCCCGGTGCGGCGAGAGCGGGAGCGGGGACGCCGCCGCCGCCGGCCGGGTCATGCCCGTGCGCCCGGGGCGGCGGGGCTGCGGGCTGCGGCGGGATGGGCGCGCTCCGGGCCGGTGCCCTCGCCTTCCTCCTCCTCCTCCTCCTCGGCTGCCTCCTGCCCCGGCGCGGCCCGCTCAGGTGAGCGCACGGCGCGGGTGCTCGGTGCTGCGCGGGGCTGCGGGACCGCTGCTCTCCGAGCCGCTCCCCCGGCACCCGGACCCCATCCCCTGGGAGCCGCGATTCCCCTCCGGCCCCGGGGTATCACACCCCTCGGAGACAGAGCTCTCCTGAGGGACCTGGGCATCCCCTTTCAGACCCGAACGAGCCCCGGAACCCTCATCCCGACCCCCGATCCGGACTTGTCTCCGGGGCCTGATGCCCCAGACAGAACGCTCCCAGCTCCTATCTGGATCTCCCGCAAATCTGGCCTCGCTCTCCATTCCCCAGGACCCTGACCCAGCGCTCCGAGGGACCCAGCAGACCTTTCCCCTCCAGTCCCCCACTGCGCACAGCCAGACCCTGCCTGTCCCCAGCAGCCCCTGAGGGTTCCCCTGGCCCCGGGCCAGCGGGGGAGTATTGCCACCACGGGAGAAAGGGAGAGCTGGGCCAGGTGATTTCCCAGACAGCTCCTTCTCTGGTGCTGCAAAGCCCCTGAGACGTCCAAATCCTTTTGGCTCATGGTGTTTGGGGGGAGGAGAGCTCAGGACAGTCCCTGACCCAGACCCTAGGTCACTCGGGACTGTGGGGGGGTGCCCCAGGTCCCACGGGTACAGGAACAACCCTTGTCCCACTTGGGTGGAAAATCTAAAGTCCCCCAGGTCCTTTTTCCATCTGTGCCCACCTCGGATGTTATATGGGACAAGGTGGGATGCAAGGGAGAGTGGGTCAGGAAGGGAGGGGTTGAGGGCTGCAGGACTCCTGGGCTAAGCCTGATCCCGGTCCCCTTCCCACCACTCGGTATGGCTGGAGCAGCATGGGGGGAATTCGCAACATTTATGGCAAGGAGGGGTAAAATAGAATTGCTTCACGTGCAGAATCTGCTTGTCTCAGGGCAGCGTTTTTAGGCAGACATCAGCATTTTCCAGCCCTGCCATCCACTCGCTCCACAGAGGTGCTGAGTTCCAGGGCCCTGCGGTGGCCAGCCCAGGGTGGGGCAGAGGCCCCAGGGCAGGCAGTGCCTCCAGTAGGGAGCTGCAGGCAGGGGCTGTGCCCAAGAGCTTCGTCCCAGCACGGCCCTGCCAGGGATGCCGTGGGAAGTGGCTGCACTCTGGGCATTTTGGGATCCCCCACGCAGGTTTGAGCTGCAGATCCGCTGTGGCTCAGGCAGTTATCTGAGCCTCTTCAAGGAGCTACCTGCCAAGGGAACCCAGGAGCCTCCCTCCCACGTGCTCCAGGGGAGAACCCTCACTGTCCTCTCCTGCTGAGGAGGACATGGTTCATAGCTGTGTGGTAGGCAGAAACCTCACTTAACTCCTTGTTAGCCTGGCCTCTTGCAGCCCTCCTCCCAAAGGCACCACACCATGCTCGTGCAGCTCCTGGCAGGGAATTTCTCCCAGACTTTTGCTCTTGATTAGGATGAATCTCAGGTATTCTCTGCTGCCCTTCTCCAATTAAAGGAAAACCTGCCCCACTGGAATATTTTGGTTGTGACCATTTCTAGCTCGTAAGGGTGCACATAAGCCCCTCTAGGATGAATTTCACCCCTTTGAAAAGAGGTAGGAGGAAGGACCACAGGGCTCCCAGCATCATCCTCTTCTTGTAGTGATGTAGTAGCACCAAGGAGGAGTGGGATCCACCTGGGCATAGATCTGGTGGAGTTATAAGGCAGCATGCAGCAGCACCAGCAGCATGCTCAAAGCTCCTTTTGTGTCCAGAGATCTCTGGCTAATTCCTCTCCATCACAGCCACATGCCTGGCAATGTGGTGAGTGAACATCTCTCGCATTGTTCCTTGAAATTATCATTATAGACTGACAGGAAGAGAGAAGCTGGCAGGCTAAGATGCATTCACAAAAATATCCCCTCCAGAGTCAGTTTAAATAAATCTCCATCATCATTCAGAGCACTGTGTGGGAGAGCTCATCACCATGGCTAGTATGGAGGTGGGCTTTGCTGCTCCTCTCCTGCCACATCTCCTTGGCCCCTGGCAAGGTGTCAGAACCCAGCTGTGTGTCAGAACACCTCCTCACTCAGGCAGGGTCATTGTGTCCCCCAAGCCATGAGTCCGTGACAGGCAGTGTGTGACTGTTTGCTCAGCAACTCAAGCCAGAGCTGTAGGTGGAACCTGAGGAGCCTCCCTGCTTTCCCCCTCCAACACTGGTTGTGCCCTGTCTTCACCACAGCCCTGGAGCCAAGAGGCACTGGCCCCCAATCCCATGCCAAGGGACGTGGTGGAGCAGGGACAGGCAAAATGTGGGCATGTGCCACTCAGGTGAGGGGGAAAGCCACCAGGATCACAGCAGAAGGAAGGGATCCCCCCAACATGCTGACTGGGAACTGGAGTGTCTGCAGCAAGGGCACAGCCGCCTGCCCTGGCAGCCAAGTGTCCCCACAGGGTGCCAAAATGGGCCTGCAGACTCCTGGTGCCAGCAGGCAGCAGCTGACCTGCCTCCTCTGCCCCACAGGCTGGTCTCAGGGCGGGAGGAGATTAAAGCTGGTTCCCGAAGCTCACCCCAGCCCATGTCACCCTCTGATTTCCTGGACAAGCTTATGGGACGAACCTCAGGGTACGACGCCCGCATTCGACCCAACTTCAAAGGTAAGAGCGAAGGTGTGAGGGTTCCAAACCTGGCAGATCCCTGCTTCTGGCTGCCCAAACCCGGGGGCTTTGGGGCAGAACCCTGACTCACATCCCCGTGTCCCAACACCCTCCCCGGTGTCCCGGCCACTCCTGCCAGCACTGTGTGCTCACTGTGCCTGACAGCACGGGCGGCTGCAGTGCCTGCAGGGTGTGCTGGGGCTTACCCACACCCCGGGGACAGGCAGGGGAGGGTGTGCGCTGTGTGCGTCCAGCCAGGCGGTGCCTGCCGGAGCCGGTGTCCCCGCGTGTGCCCGCGGAGCGCACGTGTCTCGGCAGCCGGCGGCAAGAGGAGGCTTCACGCTGTTTTCCAGGTCCACCTGTCAACGTGACGTGCAACATCTTCATCAACAGCTTTGGCTCCGTCACCGAGACCACCATGGTGAGGGTTTTGCTGGCGTGGTGGGCTCTCCTCTCCCTCTCCTCTCCCTCTCCTCTCCCTCTCCTCTCCCTCTCCTCTCCCTCTCCTCTCCCTCTCCTCTCCCTCTCCTCTCCCTCTCCTCTCCCTCTCCTCTCCCTCTCCTCTCCCTCTCCTCTCCCTCTCCTCTCCCTCTCCTCTCCCTCTCCTCTCCCTCTCCTCTCCCTCTCCTCTCCCTCTCCTCTCCCTCTCCTCTCCCTCTCCTCTCCCTCTCCTCTCCCTCTCCTCTCCCTCTCCTCTCCCTCTCCTCTCCCTCTCCTCTCCCTCTCCTCTCCTCTCCTCTCCTCTCCTCTCCTCTCCTCTCCTCTCCTCTCCTCTCCTCTCCTCTCCTCTCCTCTCCTCTCCTCTCCTCTCCTCTCCTCTCCTCTCCTCTCCTCTCCCAGTGCCTCGGGGCTGGCAGCAGCTGTGCCGGGGAGCGTGTGGGTCCCAGTGCCCATGGCTGTGCTTACAGAGGTTCCTGTGACCCCTTCTCTGGAGCCATCCTGGCACCACGGTGGGGACATGGCTGTGGCTTTTCTGGGGTCAGCTAACACAAGCTTAGCTGTGTGGGTCACATTCCCTGTGCCTGAGCTGGAAGAAAGACCCCCCGCAAAAGGATTACAGTGGGGCAGCTGGATGTAGCCTCCCACCATCCTGAACCTCCTTGGGTGCTTGAGGAACACCTCAGAGGAAGTCCCAGGGCTAAAATGTCCTATTTGTGCTTCTGCAAAAGCCTTAATACTATCAAGAGGCCCACAGAGCATTGTGCAGAGTGCTGCAGGCAGCAGTTATTGGTCTTCCTCCTCCTTCTCCTCTCAGCTGCTGTGGCCTTGGTTTTTAATTTCCCCTGGCTGCCAAGAGCATGGGAAGGCTCCTGAGCTGCCCCTGCTCCACGCTTTATTAGTGTCAGGCACGCAGCAACAGCAGGGCTGAGCCTCAGGGGAGGCAGCCCCTTCCACCTCCTCCTCCATCCCTCCTCCTCCTCCTCCTCCCCAGGCACCACGATGTGTTCATAGCTGACGTGGTGCCCTCTGTCCCAGGACTACCGGGTGAACGTGTTCCTGCGGCAGCAGTGGAATGACCCCCGCCTGGCTTACCGGGAGTACCCCGACGACTCCCTCGACCTCGACCCCTCCATGCTCGACTCCATCTGGAAGCCAGACTTGTTCTTTGCCAACGAGAAAGGGGCCAATTTCCATGAGGTCACCACGGACAACAAGCTCTTGCGCATCTTCAAGAATGGCAATGTGCTCTACAGCATTAGGTAGAACCTTTCCCTCTGGTGCAGTGCCTGAGTGGGGAGGCAAAGCTCTCCTCTTGCCTTCCATTTGGCAACTGTTCCCCACTGTCTGCCCCAGCTCCAACAACTCCCTCCTTTCCTCTGCCTCCTCCAGGCTGACACTGATCCTGTCCTGCCCCATGGACCTCAAGAACTTCCCCATGGACATCCAGACATGCACCATGCAGCTGGAGAGTTGTGAGTATCTCAGGGGGTTCAAGCTGTGCTTCATTTCCCTCTTCCCATCCCATCCCCTCCCATTCCATGCCATCCCAAAAGCTGGCAGCTCGCTTTTTCTGAGGGACAGAAGCAGGACAAAGTTCAGGGTGGGGTTGAACAGGGTACATATCCCCATCCCATGGCTCCCTACATCCCCTCCAGTTGGCTACACTATGAACGACCTCATCTTCGAGTGGCTGGAGGAGCAGGAGGCCGTGCAGGTGGCAGAGGGCTTGACACTCCCACAGTTCATCCTCAGGGATGAGAAGGACCTGGGCTATTGCACCAAGTACTACAACACAGGTGAGCACCCCAGGGACCTGCTGCCATCCCCTCACCATGACCCAGGGGTCCCTCTTGCCCACTGGGGCCATCTTTCCCTACAGGCAAGTTCACCTGCATTGAGGTGAAGTTCCACCTGGAGAGGCAGATGGGTTACTACCTGATCCAGATGTACATCCCCAGCCTGCTCATTGTCATCCTCTCCTGGGTCTCCTTCTGGATCAACATGGATGCGGCACCAGCCCGGGTGGGCCTGGGCATCACCACGGTGCTCACCATGACCACGCAGAGCGCCGGCTCCCGGGCCTCCCTGCCCAAGGTCAGTGCTGGGCTCCCCCGCTGCAGCCCCCCACCGTGCCCCAGGGGCAGGGGCAGCCTTTCCCTGGGAATGGCCTGGTTTTGGAGTCTCATCAGCTGGGGCATCACACGTGCCCAGGGGAAATGCTGCCCTGGCCCGTGTGCCCAGGCTGAGAGGGCTCCCACGCTTCTTGGCAGGGGGACGAAGCTGGCAGTGGGGGGGATGAACAAAGTGGGGGGCAGTGGGTCCCTGAGCCCCCTCTCACCCTGGCAGGTGTCCTATGTGAAGGCCATTGACATCTGGATGGCCGTGTGCCTGCTCTTCGTCTTCGCCGCCTTGCTGGAGTACGCAGCCGTCAACTTTGTCTCCCGCCAGCACAAGGAGTTCATGCGCCTGCGCCGCCGCCAGCGACGGCAGAGGATGGTGAGTCCCCCCCCTCTCATGACATCTGCTCATCCTCAGCCCCTGAGGGGACACCCCAGGGCTGCAGGGACACTTTCTCAGCAGCCCCCAGGGCAGGGCTGCGTTCCCTTGCCCCAGATGGCTCCTCCAGCACCCCAGGGACCCACAGGCACTGCAGCACAGTGCACAGCACCCATGGGTGCTTCAGACCCTGCTTAGGGTGCTGTCCTTCTGCTGCTGGGACATCCTCAGGCTCTGCTTCCTCTAAAAATGCAGAAAAATAAACAGTGAAGATGGGGGGAAAAACAGCCTTTCCCCTTAGCTGCAGCTCCAAACCTGGGCTCCTTGCTGTGCCATAGTGGTGACAGGGACTCACTGCTGTGTCAGGGACCTGGTGGCACCCAGGGACAGGTCTGGGCTGCAGAAGGGAGCGCAGCAGCATCTGGAGAGACAGATGTCTCAGAGACATGAGACTCAGAGACTCAGAGACATGAGTGAGGATCCCTCACTCATGGCAATAGTCCTCCCCTCAGTCAGCCCATCAACAGAGGCATCAGGCCTGCAAGAAGCTTGGGGTAGGCATGTGGCTGCCCCACACTCATTTTCTTGCCATAAACACTCTGTGAGGCACCAGATCTCCACAGAAGACATGAGTACACACACACACACACACACCACACAGGCTCACAGAGTCCCATGCAATCAAATCCCTTCAGCATATGCTGAAGACAGATCCCAGTGCCAGGGCACACTGCGGGGGCTTTTTCCCCCGCACAGAGCCCCCGTCTCCCCACCATCCCCATCGTGGCACCCAGAGCCGCTGCCCCGGGAGCGGGGTAGAGCCCTCGGTCACCCGCTGTCCTGTTTCTGTTTGGTGCACACTGCTGGATGCCAAAAGGGCCTGAGCAGCGGCACGGCCAGCCTGGAGTCCCTGCGGCAGCTGAGCAGCCGGCACAGCAGCGAGCACACCTACGCGACGCTCTCGCAGCTCTCCAGCTCCCGGGTAAAGCACGACCCTCCGGCAGCCCCCCGTGCTTCCCCAGCCAGCCTCACCCTCCCCTCCCCAAAAGGAGCCCCCAGGAGCCAGCCCTGGGGGTCAGCAAGGGCCTGTGGAAGAAGCAGGCCAGTGATTTGCACAGAGTATGTGCCCGTAGGATACAGCTGCCAGTTCCTGGGCTCAAAAGTTTTGAGAGAGGGATGGGAACGGAGCAGATTTCCCCGTAGACACCCCCACTCCATGCCTTGGGTTCCCCTTCTGTAAAGCAGCACTGGCAAAGTCCCTTTTGCTGAGGCTGGCTGATGGCTGCTCCTGGGCTGCTGCCCAGCTCCCCAGCCATGCCCACACCTCTGGCAGAGTGAGGGCTCTGCCTCCCTGTGGGCAGGTTCCAGGCACTCCCGGCTGCCTGCAGCCACTCCAGCACAGGCAGTTGCTCAGGGCACACGGGCACTTTGCAGCTTGAGGCATAGGGAGAAGAAGTGTGGGGCAGGGCAGGCTCCCAGGATATGGGGAGATGCAGGGGGTCAACCACATCTCCAAAGAGGAGATCAGGCCTGGTCACCCTCACCTCTACACCATCATCAGCCCTTGGATGCCAGGAGAGGCATCTTTGCACCCTGCCTTTCACAGATGACTCCTGGAGATCAACACCCACCCAGCCAGGGCAGCGAGAGGGAGGCTCTGTCCAACCCAAGGACCATCTGCTGGCATAGAACAGACCAAAGTGCAGCTGCCCTGAGGTGGAGGCTGCAGAGCCACCCCAGGGTGCTGCTGACACAGCACTGGATACAGCCAGGAACGCCCCAGGGTGCTGCTCAGTCAGAGGTGGGAGCAGAGCCCTGCTACATGCAGCTCCTGTGCCTGAGAAAGCAAAGCCCGGGTTTCATAGCCTGAGGGTAAAGTCCTCCCACAGACCACCCAAAACCAGGCTCAGGAACAGGCTAGGCCTGCTGGCTCCCCAGGCTGGGGGAGCAGCTGCTGGTCCCCAGGGCACACAGAGCACCCCAGCTCCCCCTGCCCAGAGTGGCTGCAGGCACTCAGCGTGAAGCAGGGAAATAAAACTGTACTGCAAACGACAACTAACCTCAGCAATCTGAGCTACTGCTGCTCTTCCCACTGTAAAATCTTGCTTAGCCTGTGGATTGCTGAGTTAAATAAAGATGCCAGAGTAAAAACTCTCTGCATGAGAGCCCCCGTGCCAGCCGAGCGCCTGCAGGGGCTGAGCTCAGCAAGCAGCCTCTGTGTCCTGGAGGGCAGTGCTGGCCAGAGATGGTGTTCAGGATCCCAAACAGCACCCAGACACAAAGTGAGGCACTGACCTGCATCAGGCCTTGGAAGAAGGGACACACCACAGCCAGATACAGCACCAGCAAAGGTAGAGGGGAGCTGAGCTGAGCCACAGAGACCAAATGAGTCCAGGGGCTCAGCAAAAAGCCAGATGTGCAGCCTGTGCTTGCACATGCCCATCCCTCGTCAAATCTTTGCGCACATAACCCTCTCCAAGGCTAAAAGAGCAGGACAAGGCAAGTGGCAAACCGTGCACAGCTGTTGATGGGGAGGAGTGCAGGCACTGCTGGCCAGCCCCTGAGGCACCCAATCCGTGCCCTGAACAATGGCAGTGGGCTGCGGCCAGAGACTCTCACGGCAGTTTTGCAGCCTTGATCATGAACATGCAATTCCATGGGCACATTGCCCTCTCTGCAGCCCTCTGCCAGCAAGGGGAGAGAGAGGGTGAGCAAGGGCAGAGAGACCAGCAAGGAATCCAGCTCTCTCAACCTCCCTCCTCTGCTGCACCAGGCAGTCTCTGTCAAGCAGATGTGAGGAGAAATGAGAGCGTGGGTTCTTGGAGAGACTGGGGTGCCCTGCAAGCCTTGGTATAGCCAGGTTCCTGCATCCCTGCCCTGCTCTGCCCCAGCAACCTGCCCATCCCCTCCTATTCACCATCACAGTCACACTTCCACCCCACAGCAAACACAGCAGTCACAGCAGTGCCTGCACACCTCAGCTCCCTGCACTAAATACACCCTGCACCCCCTATGTGCCCCCTTCCACCAGTTCACCTCCCATCCCTCTGGCTGCCAGAGTCAGGCTTCCCAAGCCCCAGAGCTGGAGCTGGGAGGAAGCTGGGGGCATGTGCAGGGCTGCCAGGGTCGGGTTGCCTTTGGATGCACCCTGAAACACATGCTGGATGAGAAGGCAGGGGCTCAGTGCTCACCCCGTACCCTGTGCACAGCACTGCTGGCCCCGTGCTCCTGCCTGCGTGGCTGGGGCTGTCTGACAGAGCGCCCAGCCTCGCACAGGCCCTCGTCACCCAGCACCACAGGGTGTGCAGGATGTGCAGCCTCAGCCCTGCAGCACCAGCACCCACAGGCGCCCTGGCTGACGGCCTTTCCCTTCGCCAGGAGGAAGAGCTGAGCCGTGAGAGCCGCTTCTACCTGCGAGGCTACGGGCTGGGCCCCTGCCTGCAGCCCAAGGAGGGGGCTGGGGAGGGCCCTGGTGTGTACAGCCCCCCGTCAGCCAGCACCGTGCTGCGCGAAGGGGAGAGCCTCCGCAGGCGCTACATCGACCGGGCCAAGCGGATCGACACCATCTCCCGAGCCGTCTTCCCCTTCACCTTCCTGGTCTTCAATATCTTCTACTGGGTCGTTTACAAAGTGCTGCGCTCAGAGGACATCCACTCGGTGCCCTGAGGCTGGAAAAGTACGACTGCCTCTTGGTGTGATCCCCACAGTGTGCCCAGGTGCCACAAGCTCAGCCAGAACTACATTTCCCTCTATCCTGGAGCGGTGGCACAACTGGGCTGAGCCTCAGAGCCTGGACATGTGGCAGCCCCCGTGCCCCACTGGATTCTGTAGCACAAAGTGGGGGATCAACAATCACAGGTCCCCATGGTCAGCTGGAGAGAGAGACCCCTCCTGCTTCCTGCATGGTGTCACCCCCAGGTACCCCAGGATGCTGTGCTGTCAGGGCACAGGGAAACAGCTACACCCCAGGAGTGCTGCGCTGCTGGGGGAAGCCCAGGAGAGCCCCGGGTACTTTGACACAGCCAGTGGCCAGAAAACATCACCTTCCAGAAAAATACCCTCCCCCTCTCCACACCTACCACTTTAGGCTGCTGCTTCTCCAGCCTGTGTCACTGAGCTGTGGGCCCCCAGCAGCCGGGAAAGAGCAGGCAGCACTCCTGCCTGCACCTGGACTCTTTGGGGTGCTGGCTGTGGCCCCATAGCCCCCTGCCCAGCAATGGACAGGGCCCCTCCAGCCCCACCCAGCTCCAACACACAGCAAAGCAGCAGGTCGGGGATGCTGCCCTCCCTGCAGAGCTCAGAACTGCCCGTGATGCCCAGGGCTGCAGGCAGGACTGACAGGGACAGTGGGCAGGAGGCTCTGCTGGCTCCAAGGAAACGCCAGCCCTGAGGCAGGCAGCAGGCAAACTAAATCCTACTGAAGGGCCACAGATGGCCACCGCAGTTGCAGATGGGAGTCACTTGGCACTGGGGAGATGGCACTACATTATCAGCAAGGTAGGGCTCACAGCCCATATTCCAAGGGAGAATTTTTGGGATGAAAGCAGTGGGGAAAGCTTGGCCAATCCTTTTGGAGGAGCAGAGTGAGTGGTGGTATCCCCAGACTGCTGCATTCCCGCAGCACCAAGGTGACAGAAGAGAGATGGAGATGAAAATCGCCCCATTCCCCGGCCCAGCAACCAGCATCCCCTGGGCAGGTTCATCCCTAATACTCTTCCACTGCAGAGGAGAGCAACTGGGACCCCAAAAGGACCAGATCAGCAAGGCTTCCAGCCCTCCAGACCTGGATACCCTCCATGCTTTGCAGGAAATAAAAGCAGCAGGTGATGTTTAAGTCCTCCAGAGAGGAGTGTGGTGATGCTCTCCTTTCCCTCTGCCCACGGTCAGCCTGGAGAAGGTTGCAGCCCAGCCGGCCCCATGGCCATGGGTGCAGGAGAGGGCCCAGAGTCTTCCAGTCAGGGCAGGATGGAAACAGGATTCACCCCTTTCCTTGGAGGCTGTGGTGCCCCCATGGCACAGTGAGTGCTCCGGTGACCCACCTGCCATGGCAGAATGGACCCTGCAGGGCAGGAGGGGGACACGGGCAGGAGGCCAGCACTGTCTCCTGAAACCAGACCCAGGCAGAAACCCCTGCTTTGATCCCTGGCCTGGCTCCTCAGGCACCACTCATCACCCTCTTCCTCGCAGGACTGACTGGCAGCATCGTCCAGCCCTTCTGAGCCCCCTGAGCCCCACGGAGTGCTCAGCCACATGCACCCATCTCACAGATGGGGCAAACAGAGAACTGGCCCCAGGCCACCCCATGAGGGGACTGAAGGACCCACAAGGACAGGCTGAGCCAGCTCCATCCCATTGCCAGCCCTGTGCATGCCTCCCCTCCCGTGGGGTTCCCCATGAGGCCCAACGTGTGTCCAGGCCAGACTTGCTTTTGGGGAGGCCCCATTTGCAGGCACCCTTGGCTCCCCAGCACCCAAGGCAGTGCCAAACAGGGAGGTACCAGTGTCTGAGCAGCACCCACAGGCACTGGGCAGCCACGCCAACCTCCAGCAGTGGTGGGTTTTTAAACAGCATCAATCTTCCTAAGCAAATAAAGCTTTCTGGGATTTTCGGTGGTGTGTGCCGGGGATTTGTCTCTGCCAAGAACACTGCAGCCAGCTCCCACTCACACTGTGGGGAGGGGACAAGGGCACAATTGCCCTGTGGGGACAGGAGCCCTGACCCACCATTAACCCATATAAATATCATTACCTCTCCATGGGTGATTTTTCTGACATAATGATGACTGTCACATTTAATCCCACGTGGGAGATGCCAGGAGGGCTGTGCAGGAGCCCCCTGCAAGCCCTCAGCCCCAAACCTCATCACCTTCTCTCCCCACCCAGCTCTGTGGGGTGCTCCCCACAGTCACCCCAGCCTCTTTCCACCCATCCAGGCTTGGCCAGGGGACAGGACCCAGGATGAGGCAGAGGTGGGGCCGGGGGGGGTTTCAGCTCTGCGGTGGAGCTCAGACACCCGAGCATGTGCAGCATCCCAAGGGCAAACCTCCCTGCATGGCCCCTCGGCCCCATCACTCTGGCTTGCTGGGCAGGCGCCAACCTTACAGAGCTGCCAGCTGTCCTGGGGGGCTTACGCCAGCCCTGCAGTGCCACCCGGGGCCGGGGCTTTTGTCCCCAGCTGGTGCAGGGGCGGGCAGAGCCTGCAGCTGAGGGCCCGAGCAAACATCAATCTCCCTCTGTGCTCCCGGCCAAGTTTCACAGACCAGCTCTGTTGGTACCTCGCAGCCCCATCGCCCGCCCGGCCCCACCGAGGGCCTGCTGAGGCAGGGACGAGAGAAAGCAAGCTGCACCCACGCTGGATTGGTGCTGGGGTTGTTCTTTAGATGGGACAAACGAAGCTTCCCCAGGGTCTTTCTGCTGTCCCCACCCCAAACCCAGAGAGGACGCAGCCAAGGGGAGAGCCGTGAGGTATTTCACACCAGTACCGATCCCTTCACTCCCTGCTCTGGAGTCAGGACATCACGTCTGGGCACTCAGTGTCTGTCTGGAAACAAACATTGCAGTCATCCCTGAGCCATTCAGCTCCAGGGACCAGCACATCCCAGAAAAAAATGAAAAATGTAAAAACCCAACATATCTCTCCAAAGCCCCCGGGTCTCAGGCACCGCTCATAGCAAGGTGGGGGAGCTCATTTTCGCATCGCACTTGAAAAGGCGTAAGGGCAGCACTGCCCCTTGGCTCTGCAAGTACTTGTGGTGTCTGTGAGAGCACTTTCAGAGTCAGGAGAAGCACTCAGACCCTGCCCTTGGTCCTCCCAGCAGCCCAGTTTGAACTGGGAGTCGCTGGGACACCCTCACAGCTGCAGGGCTGCCACTGCCCTCCAGCACAAAGCTCCAGTGGGTCCCTCACATCTTGGGGGTAGGGGTGCTGATCCCCATGTCTTCTCACAGCATGGCCAGGGACCAGTCCAGGTGGCCCAGCCCCCCAGCAAAGCCCACAGTCTTTGGACAGAATCAGTTTTCCATTCCTTGTTCAAGGCTGTGCATTGGCGGGTGCATCCCAGTCACCACAGACAGCAGCTGTGGGCACAGGACCAACAGCCATGGCCAAGCTAATTGCTGGTTTTAAAGGAAGTTAATGAAATTAACACCAGGTTAATGGAACTCACAGACAGCAAAATGAGCATCATCAGCACTGGCAGCTTCCCAGCTCCTGCTTGCAGCATGCCCAGGGCCAGGAGCATACACAGGTTGGGGGCAGCAGGGCCCCTTGCCAGCCCCAAGGGTCCCTTGGGGGGCCCGTGTGGGGCCAAGGAAATGTGCCCTTGGCTGGGCACTGCAGTGACATGCCAGCCAGGCCCCTGTCCCACCAACCACAGAGTGCCTGACCCTGCTGGCACTGAGCTCTGCTGCTGTCCCTGGCAGCATCAGGGTGTCAAACCTTCCCTTCTTCCCCCTCTCCCTCACCAGGGCCTCTGCCCACATCCACAGCCTGGAGCTCCTGCGGGGCAACTCCAACTGCCAGAGGTTCAGCAAAGCATCCTGTGCAGACAAAGTGATGCCTGCAGGACAGCCTGTCCCACACTGACCCCAACTCCAAGGCCAGGGCAGCACAATGTCACAGGAACAGGTGACAGCTCTGAGAAACCTTTGCACATTGCCTGAGCACAGAATTATTTTAAAGAAAATATCAAGCTCCAAAAGTCAGCCAGACAGTTCTGAGCAGGCCAGGGCTGCCTGTTTACAAGCGGGAAAATGGACACAAGTGGGAAAATGCCCCTTTACAAGTGGGAAAAAGCACCAGGAGCAGGACTGGCAGTGTGCCCTGCTGGGATCAGCCACGCCACGGGCACAGGGCCCTCACAGGACCACACCCCCCATGGGGACCCGAGCTTTTTGGCACAGGGAAGGTCCAGGTGCAGAATCCTCTAGCAGAGTGGCTGTGCCAGCACCCCAGCCCTCAGCACAGCCCTGCAAGAGCTGTCCCCCCGACAGAGGCGTCCCAGGGCATCCCCTAACACTCAAGCTGTGGCATCACACCACAGCCTGTCACCTCCACCTGCTCAGAGAGGCTGCACTAGAGCCCTGCCAAACCCCACACCACCATGGCCACATCCACCCCACAGCATGGCTTGGGGACCAGCCTGCACCGCTCTGGGGACACCAGCCAGTACATGCAGCCCACACAGCACCCCATGGCTCCCCATCCCAAGGGGTGTGTGAGAGCCAGGTACTCATGGGGACAGGCAAGACACCTGGGAAGCAACAGTGAGGGTGCTGGAACAGAGACCAGCAGGGATCAGCCCTGCAGCACTCCCAAACTCTGGGAATAGGGGATAACTGCCCAGCTCTGGAGTATCGTTTTGCACAAGAGAAAACAAAGCCATGAGGTTTTCCAGCCTCCGGGTGTCTTGTTTTGTCCAACTTTGAGAAATCTCTGCGCTTCAGCTCCCCAAGGGACAGGGGGAGGACCCCAGCACTGAAACAAGGAGTGATTATCAGCCCACGGGCTCTGAAGAGCTTTTGTTCCCTGGATGTGCCAGAGCAGGGATCGGAGGACACCTAGCGAGATGCCTCGATGGCATCCAGAGCTCTGTGCCCTGCTGTGGTTCCATCCTGTCCCCCTCCTCCTGCTCTGGTGGCACCCACAAGAGCTCCAGTGGGGCTGTAGGGCTGGTCCAGCCCTGGGAGAGAGGCACAAGGGAGAACTGTCTCCTCACATCCTATTTCCCACTGCTGCCTTGGCAGTGGGAGCCTCCAAGTCTCCTTGACAGGCCACACATGCTATCAATGCTGCTCACAGCCACGTTGCTCCTGCAAAAACAGGGAATCAATCCAGGGCTCACCTTAGAGATGCTGGCTGGCACACAGGTGCCCTTTACAGCTCTCCAGGTCCTGCTGACACCAGCACTGCCCATTTCCAGAGGTGCTCAGCTCAACTACCAGTCAGATGTAACTGGTGCAAATGGGGCCATGCCCAGTGACCATGGCTTATTCTTGTGGCTGAACTTGGTGAGGAGAGACCAAAATCTTTGAGTGCAAAGATCTGGATGTGAACAAGCATCCCAAGCAGAGACAGGCTGGATCCAACACCACAAGAGCTCACACATGCAGGCAGAGAGGCAGCAAACAGCCTGGCCATAATCAACACTCTGGATCAGGCTGGATCTGACAGAAGAGCACAGGGAGGGTGCTCAGGAAGAAGGCTCATTCAGGAGCTTATCAGAGTTTTTGAGGCAGAGGGCCCAGGGGCTAAAACCAAGTCCTGAGCCCAAGGGGTACAATGCCCTCTTCTCCAGGACCCTGTGCTGACACACAGAACCCACACAGACCCACACCCTGCCCTCAGCAGCCCCCAGCCCCTCAAGCAGCCCCAGAACTGCTGAGCACACAGAATCATTAAGGCCAGAAAAGATCCCTGAGCTGGAGTCTAACCTACAACCAATCACCACCTTGCCAAACAGACCATGGCACTGATTATCACGTCCAGTCTTTGAACACCTCCAGGGACCGTGACCCCACTTTGCTGGGCAGCTCATTCTAATGTCTAATCACCCTTTCTGTGAAGAAATTACTCCTGATATGCAACCTAAACCTCCCCTGGCAAAGCTTGAGATGATGTCCTCTGATCCTGTGCCCTGTTCCCTGGGAGCAGAGCCTGAGCCCCGCCTGGCTACACCCTCCTGGCAGGGAGTTGTGCAGAGTGATAAGGACACGCCTGAGCCTCCTTTTCTCCAGGCTGAGCCCCCACACCTCCCTCAGCCTCTCCTCATTGTGCTCCAGACCTTCCCCAGCTTTATTGCTTCAGCAGCTCAATGTCCTTCCCGAACCGAGGGCCCCACAGCTGGACACAGGGCTCGAGGTGCGGCCCCAGCGCAGGGGGACAAACACTGCCGCGGTCCTGCTGGCCACACTATTGCTGCACCGGCCAGGTGCCGCTGGTCTCTTGGCCAGCTGGGCACGCTGCCGGCGGCCACAGGGACGGAGCCGCCCCGGGCGCGGCTCCCCCGGCACCTCCCGGCAGCGCCGGCCAGACCCGACCAGGCCGCCATGGGCCCCTCCATCTCAGTCACGTGATGCCGCCCCACGTGACCCGCGGGAGGAGGCGGGGCTACTCGCGCCTCGCTGCCCGGGATTGGCGGCGATGCCGGGCGGTGCCGCGCGGTGATTGGTTTCTCGGCCAGCCCCGCCCGCCGATTCCCCGAGGATTGGGCATCCGGGCTGTCAGTCACGCGGCAGTCCCGCGGCGCGGCGGGGCGATGGCGGCAGCGCGGTGGATGCTCCGCTGGGTTGCGGTGGCGGCGGCCGCGGTGGCGGCGGCGCTGGCGCTGGACAACGGCCTGGCGCGGACACCGCCCATGGGCTGGCTGCACTGGGAGCGCTTCCTCTGCGGCACCGACTGCGCCGCCGAGCCGCGCCGCTGCGTCAGGTACCGCCGCGGGGCGCGGGTACCCGGGGAGCCCGGGGCAGCCCAGGTAGCGGGCAGCCGGCCCGGTGTTCTGGCACCCGCTGTGCCTTCCCCGCGCTCCCCCGTGTGCTCCCTGCCCGCCCAGCCCCGTGGCTGTGCCCGTGGTAGACATCAGGCGTTCTCCGCTCTCTTTGCCGGTCGTGCGCGCTGCCCGTGCCCAGCGAGCAGCTGTTCGTGGAGATGGCGGACAGGATGGCAGCCGAGGGCTGGAGGGACGCCGGCTACGAGTTCATCTGCATCGACGACTGCTGGATGGCCCCGACGCGGGACAAGCAGGGCAGGCTGCAGGCGGACCCCAGGCGGTTCCCCGGTGGGATCCGCAAGCTGGCCGACTACGTGAGTGCCACCACGGCACGGTGGAGACCCAGCCTGGGAGCAGGGGAGGGCGGGACGGCTGGGTGGGTACGGCTGCAGCACTGCTGAGATAAGGCCCTGCCCCACCGTGGGGTTCTGCTTCCCTTGCTGCCCCAAATCCTCTTCCTCCTGCCTTGTTGCTGCACCATCCCAGGGTCTGTTTTTGTCTGCACGCACAGGTCCACTCCAAGGGTCTGAAGCTGGGAATCTACAGCGATGTTGGGAACAAGACGTGTGCTGGCTTCCCTGGCAGCTACAACCACTATGAGCTGGATGCCCAGACATTTGCTTCCTGGGGTGTGGACCTGCTCAAATTTGATGGCTGCAACTCTGACTCACTGGAGCTGCTGGCAGAAGGTAGGCATAGGCTCAAGGCAGCTATTCCCATGGGTGGGAATATTCTGCAGGCAGCAGCAATTTTACAGCCCAGCATCAGGCACCAGGGACTCGCTTTTCCCTGAATATACTCATTTAAGAGACTTGCTTACAAAAGCAAATCTGAGGTTCTGTTCTTAAACCCAAGGTGCTGAGTGTTGCTGTGTTAAGTGTTTTTACTTGCCCAGTCTCCTGGTGCTATCCTTCACGGACAGCTTGGAAAAGGAGCTTTCTCAGCTCAGAGTGTGGATCATGCAGAGCACAGACACATCAGCTGTGTGCTCTGGGGGTGGCTGTACAGGCTGCTCCCTCAGCTATTAACTCAGCACAGGCTTTGCCCTTCTGCAGTGCCTGCACTGGAGAGCCCAGAGCGTTTCACACACTTAACCCTTAATCCCTTTGGTGGGGCCTTGTCAATGTGAATCAGCCTGAAGCTAGAACAGCTTGTGTCAGCCATGAAAAAAACAGTTAGGAAGGCTTTTAAGAGATAAAAATGAAGGGAATTATGGCATAAAATTCCTACTGAGGTTTTCCTTTTAAAGTACACCAGTGTAAATACTACTTCAGAAGTTATTTGCACAAAGGCTGGCAAGCCAGCAGCTGAAAGCTCAGCAGCTCCCTGTGCTGAGGGGACTTGCTACAAACGCTTTTGAAGCACACGCAAATCCCAGAACCACAGGAGTAGATTTCTGGGTAGAACACTTTAACTTGGGGAGCTTTTTTCTCTTGACTGGGCTCTCTGGCTGCTGGCACAATCAGCACCACCATGCTTGGCAGCAGGAATCCTGCACAAAGTCCTGTCTCTGCCTGGCAGGGAGAACCTGCCCAAGTGACAATCCCATCAGAGCAGATGGTGGGGCATATGCCAACTGCCACAGACAGGAGCACAGCTCAGCACCCTGAGTGACAGCTGAGCTGAGAGCTCCTGTTGGATCATATGTGTAACCCAGATACAGTCCAGTTGTACTAAAGCAGTTCCAGAGGAAAGAGCAGACTTCATTTCCTCTCTGCCAATTGGAAGGGACTTAACAGGGCTGTTTGGGGACAAGGACAGGAAAAACTAGAGCTTTTGCATTCCTGCCCAGTCCATATGGCGCAAGTGCCTCATGAGAATGTACTCCTACATTACCCAGCAAAGCTGCACTGCTTGATAGATACTGACTTGTGTTTCCTGGGTATCTAGAGGAAAAATGCTATACAGGAAAGCTTTTAACCTCTTCCTCCGGCTGTATGTGCAAAGGGATCAGCAGTCTTGGAGCAGCAGCCTGCCAAAGCAAAGCTCCCGTCCTTGGGAGGCAGGTGGCCAACAGCAGACTTTAATGTCCTCCCTGTGGTATCTCAACCACAAAAATGCGTTCAATCTTAATTTTGCAAGAGTTGAACTGAAACCTGAACCTGTGACATTGGATTAGTTCAGCTGTGTGACCAAGAAGATTGTGCAACCTCTGTCTGTGCTCTTCCTTTAGGATACAGGCGCATGTCTCTGGCCCTGAACAAGACTGGAAGGAGCATTGTGTACTCCTGCGAGTGGCCTTTCTACTTGAGGCCTGTGCAGCAGGTAAGAAGTGCCTCCCAAGGTTTATCCTGGGGCTCAAGTGGGAAAAAGAGAAAAACATTTGAGATTGCAAAACAGCATCCTGAGAAACTTGCTGCTCTCCATTCTGACAGGGAACAAGGCTGTAAAATGGAGGAAAAAACTTTTTCTTCCAGAGCCCTGAAGCATTCCTGAACCATTGCTCTGCTGAAACAGATTCAGTAGGATCCTGCAGCACGAAGGCTCAGCCCAGATGGACTGTGCCAAAAAAACCACAGCATCCATCTGCTTCCTCTCTCCGAGGAGCTAAGCAGCAAAACATTGGCAGTGCAGACACACAGCCTAGCAGATAGCTCAGTGTAACTCCTCCTGGACACAGAATGCTGCAGGCTTAGCCTTACAGACAGCTCTGGGGACCCTGAGAGGTTTTGTGACATCCTCCACATTGTTCAGTGACAGATTTCTGCCAGCCAGGGTCTGTGGCTGACACCTTGCCCTCCACCCACAGCTGGCTTCTGTGCCACTGTGACAGGATGGTGCCATTCCCTCCTACTGGAATTAAATGCATTACTCACCAAAGGGTGTAAACCCAAGAAATAGCAATAATTACTGGGATATTAGTTTAATCCCACTGGCTTTGTCACACCTTCAGTAAAATTTTGTAACAGAACGGGTGGTCACAACAGTTCTCCCTAGGGGAGCAGTAGTGTTGTCTGGACCATGTCTCAAGAGTGGAGTTACTGGGCACAAAGCATTCAAGGGAATCAACATGCACTAGATCATCCAGATGGGGATGGAAGCTGTTATCCTGGTTCTCCCCCAAGCTACCTTTGGTCCAGTCTAGCCTTGCTGACACTCTTGTACAGCCAGGTGCTCTGTACAGGTGCTCTAACCACACTCATTGTTCTGGCAGCCCAATTACACAGAGATCAAGCAGTACTGCAACCACTGGAGGAACTTCTATGATGTCTATGACTCCTGGAGCAGCATCAAGAGTATTTTAGACTGGACAGCACTTCACCAGGACACCATTGTGAAGATAGCTGGGCCAGGGGGCTGGAATGATCCTGACATGGCAAGTACAGCAACACCCACCCCACTTGAAGCATCAGCAAAAAAACTTTCCCTCAGCTGTGGGCCAAGAATGGGAAGGGAGAGAAGCAGGGGAGAAACCTTGAGAGGCAGAACTCTGATGGGGCCCTAGGATCAGAATCATAATGAGAAGGTCCAGGGTAGAAAGGGAAAGAGAACTGCAGCTATGGATAGTACCAAGGAAGCACCATCTTTGTGTCATGCAGCCTCCACAAGCAGTACCAGCTCAGAACACAGGTGTGGGGGACATTCTCCCAAGTGCTGATGTCCCACCGGAGTGAAAACCCCTAGATGCATTGCAAGGATCTGAATCCAAAAGCATTCTTCAACACTGCCTAGCCACTTAAAGAGCTTTCTTCACTTCCACCAGGGACTCATCCTAAATTGCCACGCAGTCATGCCTTGCTTTTTCCAACCAGCTGGTCCTGCCCCTGGCACTCAGCCTATCTAGCCAGGCTCCAGAGAGGTCCCACCCTGTGATTTCCTGGTTCTGCTGGCCCAGTTTCTCCTCAGCAGGCAGCGTTACCAGGCACTTTTTGTTTGCTTGTCATAGTTGGTGATTGGAAACTTTGGGCTGAGCTGGGACCAGTCGGTGACTCAGATGGCCATGTGGGCCATTATGGCCGCTCCCCTGTTCATGTCCAACGACCTGCGGCACATCAGTCCTGAGGCCAAGTGTCTGCTCCAGAACAAAGATGTGATCGCCATCAACCAGGATCCACTGGGCAAGCAGGGATACCAGCTTGTCAAGGTACAGCAGGAGAGGGGGCTGGGGTTGCAGAGTGGGGCACAGATGGGATGGAGAGGTGCTCGGGGTTTGGGAACAGGAGCCCAGTGAGCCCCTTTGTTCCTGAAGCCTGCTGGAACAGACAGGCATGAAGACCACCGCTTCAGCCTCCCACAGCCTGAGCCCTGGGTTTGTTTTCTCCTTGGCAGGACAAGAACTTTCAGCTGTGGGAGCGGCCCCTGTCTGGCCGAGCCTACGCTGTGGCAGTGCTGAACCATCAGGAGATTGGAGGACCCCAGAACTTCACCTTCTCCCTCACCCTCCTTGGCAATGGGCTGGCCTGCAACCCGGCCTGCTCCATCCGACAGGTGCTGCCAGCCAGCAGGGACTGGGGCGTTTACAGCTGGATCTCCTCCCTGAGCGTGGAGGTGAACCCCACAGGCACTGTGCTGCTCAAAGTCCTGCCACTATAGGCAGCACAAAGACAATCTTTTCCTAAGCCTCAGGCTCTGGCTGAACTTGTGGCAGGAAACTCATCTCCTTCTTCCAAGCAGGTGCCTTTTTTCTCAGGCATTCATTATCTGAACCTTCAGCCTAATGTGACAGCCATCACTCCATCATCAAGAGGTAACAGAGAAAGGGTGAACAGCAGAGCAGTGCCCCTTTCCCTGGCATCTCACCCAACTCTTCCTCCAAGGGGATGGAAGGGCTCCAGCAGCGCAGCAACTCCTGTCTACACCCACTGCCACTACCAAGCAAGGAAAGGCAAGGGATGCACAGGCAGCATCTTACAGCTGTCCTTGAGCATTTCAGGGACAACAGGGAAACACACCCTGGCCACCTTGCTCTTTTTTCAGACTAGGGCACACAGTCCAAGAAAAGCTGC
This sequence comes from Poecile atricapillus, assembly GCF_030490865.1. Lineage (NCBI taxonomy): Eukaryota > Metazoa > Chordata > Aves > Passeriformes > Paridae > Poecile > Poecile atricapillus. Next base: position 4,215,827 of record NC_081260.1, read on the forward strand.
TCCCACCCTCGCTGAGGAAACCCAACACTTCACTCAGAGCATGGACATGCACTTCCATTTTCTGACAACTCAGGGACTGACATGAACCGTTGCACTCCTCAGCAACTTTCTTGACAGCTGCTATCATGCCTTAGGACTCAAGTTTTTGAGGGTTTCCCCTCATTCCAAGAATCTCTCACCAGTGGCTGTCACTTCAGTTTAGATGTCAACTCCCTCTCCACTCTTCATATGGCCACTGCAGTCCCCTTTCTCCAGGAATCCTCCCTCCCAGAAATCCCTGTGTGCTCGCTTCCCACTGCTGGCAGGAGCCTTTAGGTTGAATAACATGGGCTTTCCGAGACAGGAGATGGATAATCACTTAAGCAACCATCATGTGCAAGTATATTCTCTTCTGACTGCAATACAATCAGGATTTCTTGATTTGTTCTGTGATTAAGCACTTTGATTAAAATCCCTTTAAAAGGCTATGCTTTTTCTTACTTGCAGTGTATGAGAGTAAAGCATGGTATCTGGAATTGAAACATGGTTTAGAAACCAGGCCAGTTTGTTCCAGTTGTGTAAGTTTTTGTGAAATTTCTGATGATTACTAGAAACAGCACTCAGTGAAGCTGACATAATACAGCCATACAGTCCACACCACAGGCCAAAGCCACCACTGCCTATACTAATCTGAAAAGGCCATCACATCAGCCAGTATTTAATAAGCAAAACCAGATTCCCTTACATTCAGTAACTGAGTGCTCTCAATCACTATGAAGATGTGAAGAAGCATCTCTCCATCCTCCAGTTCCATTTCCACTATAAGGAAGTTTTCCTTAAGGATAAACTCTGCATTGCATTACCAGCACCTGCTAACAGCAGACTTCCTACTCACAGAAAAGTTCCTCTCTAAGGGGAAGCTGTCCCCACAGTCTACCACACTCTGTCTGGTTGTTGCCCATTTGAAACTTCACTGCTGTGCTTGGCCTTCTTCCTTCAAGGAAAATGCTAAGAGAAGCCAACAGCACAGGGGAAGGCAGCTGAGGCCTGTTGCACCATGTGCCAGGAGCAACCACAGGCATGGAGCTGTCCCTCACCTCTCAGCTGCCACAGCTGAGAGGCACCTGCCTAATGATCTAATTAGGCACCTGCCTAATGGTGCAGGTACCAAACCCACTGGCTGCTCCAAGGCCTTTGCTCCTCAAGGCAGTACAGCTGTTCGTAAAAAGGGGCCTACAGCCAAGTGCAGGGACTGTTCAGGTGAGTTCATAAACGAGCCTGCACCATGTTCAGGCAGAGAGGTGACTGGAACCCATTACAAAACACCTCTTGGAAACACAGTAAAGAGATCCCAGCCACTGGCAGGGATTTTTCAAAAGCCAGGTTAAAAACTGTTCTGTTAAATGGTTCTGCAAGCAACACCTCCCTGCTGAGTTGATGTACTCACAGTTCCCACCCCAAGAGAAAACACATTAAAAAAGCAAGGGATCAATCTAATTACTTTAATACGGTCCGTAACGACGAGTAGGATGACGCTCAGAACTGGATCACCTGGCCCTGTAAGAAGCAAGAGACAAGAGTGAGTTTATTCACCACTGGGTATTGCCCCCCTTTCTCAACCACTCATAGAACACAAACTCACCTTTCTCTTCTTGTCTCCTCCCAGCTCAAAGTGCTTGCACCTCTTAATTGCCAGCATCCTCTTGGATCTGCAGTTGGGCTCCACACACTCCAGCCTCAGCACAATCTTCTTGGTGGTCTTGGCCTGGGAGGAGGAGCAAGGTGTTTCAATGAACCACACATCCCCAAGTAGACAAATTGCTGCTCTCAGGGAGAGCTTGTTCCCTGCACTCCTGAACACTTGGTCTGTTCCCAAAGTGTAGAGACTACAAACACAGTGAGGCTCCACTGAAAACAAGAAGACACTTTAAAGATCAGTACAGGAGTAAAGTGGATCTGTATCTCCACAAAAAGGGCGCTGGCTAAAGCATTCAGTGGGGCAGGGTTGGTTCCTGCAGGGATCAGCCATGCTGGAGAAGTCTGTTCCACTGAACAGAGCAAGAAACTTGCATGTTTACAGTGTGGGAGCACAGACTAGCAGTGCTCAGGAGAAATACAGAAGAAAATTGGGCAAAAGAAACATCTGGAAGCAACACAACCAGCAAACTTTCTCTGGAAGGAACAGTGACACAACAGGCTCAATGCAGCCCTGCAGCTACTCAGAAGTTGGATGAAACCTGGAAGACTGCAGAGGGAAGAATCCAAAACTGGGATGCTGCTGTAGCAGCTGGTCAGGGCTGTAACCACCAGCTGAAAGCCTCAGGTAGTCATCCATACAATGCTGACTGGGAAAAACAGAAATGGGAATTGCAATGTACAGATATAGAGTGCCAGCAATGCAGCTGCTTGGTGCACCCTGCTTGCAGAAGCATTTTCTTTCCCCACTTCCTGGCACAAAGTCAACTTGAAAACCTTCTGCCTTATTTTTTACTTCTTGCTGGAAGGTTTCCTGTACACCTCCAGCAGGACACCAGGGCTTCCCAACAACTAGCCAAGCAGCTCTATGAGCATAACTAAACAATTCACACAAAGTAACAAATCCACCCACTGGGTTGTGCTTCCCCACTGTAAATAACACACCAAACAAGCAGACAGCTCCTTTCCCTTTGCCAAGCCCTTCCCCTTGGGCAAGCAGTGAAAAAAACATTCCTTTCACTGCAAATGTCCCTCCCAGAAAGACCCCACTCCCCTGCAGCATCAAAGCTGAGAACCTGCTCTACAAACCCAGGTCACCCTACAAACGAGGAGCATCTCCATGACAAAGGACAAGGAGATGGGCCATGTATTTGATGGGAGCTTACAAGGGAGCTGGAGAAGGACTTTTTATAAGAGCACAGAGTGAAAGGGCAGTGGGAAATGGCTTCACACTGACAGAGATTTAGGTTAGAGAGTAGGAAAACGTTCTTTCCTGTGAGGGTGGGGAAACCCTGGCACAGGCTGCCCAGAGAAGCTGTGGCTGCCCCTGGATCCCTGGAAGTCTCCAAGGCCAGACTGGATGGGCCTCAGAACAACCTGGGATAGCGGAAGGTGGCCCTGCGCCTCTGGCAAGGTGGGAACAAGATAACCTTTTAAGGTCCCTTCCAACCCATTCTGTGATGAGGGGGCGCCTGCACAGCCAGCACAGAGCTGCCCTAACACAGCCAGAGCAGAGCACTGAGGAATCCTCCCTCAGCTGGCCATGTGGGTGGCCAAGGAAGTTTCCTGTTCCTGAGGAGCAACACTCACTCACCTTTTTACGGAAGATGGGCTTTGTCTGGCCCCCATATCCACTCTGCTTCCGGTCATAGCGCCTCTTTCCTGCAGGAAAAAATGGCTCAGGTCAGGCAACAACCAAGGAGATGCTACAAGCACAACTGGCAATTCCTAAATCCCAGCAGAACCAGGGCCTCCCTCCTCCAGCAGCCTCATGCTTGGCCCATGGCCATGGCTCTTGTACTGTCCCCAAAAGTGGAACATTTCCCTCACTGTGCACCCAGCAAACACACAAGGTCAAGGACTTGATTTATTCAGAGTTCTGTGCAGAGAAGGGTGCTGCATGGTAAATCCTCAAAGCCAGGACACGAAGGGCCAAAAACATTTATACAGTCCCGTTCAGGTGATATTTGCATAATTAATCCACATCACTACTGGGAGAGTTACCATTAGATTCACTTTCCTTCACCTCGACTAAACACCCAGCACATTTTAAACTCACAGCCCATGCTCAGCAGGCAGGGCAGCCTGGGCTCCAGAGTTGTGCTTTCACAGCCAGCTCGGTTCACCCAGAGCACATTCTCCAATTAGTTAAACATTTCTATACGATAACCATCCCAAACTACGTTGGGTTGACAAGTCCTTAGGCTTCCTCCCTTTGTCTTACTTTTTTAGTTCCCTTTATTGGACACAACATCCTTTAGGTCAAGCTGTCCTCCCCAGCCATACAAATGCTCCCAATCCACACCACCCGTGCAGGGCACACGACACCCGCAGCGCACGCAGCTCCCCGGAGCGAGCCCGTCCTCACCCTGCGCGTAGAGCGAGTCCTTCCCCTTCTTGTACTGCGTGACCTTGTGCGGCTGGTGCTTCCCGCACTTCTTGCAGTAGGTCCGGCGGGTTTTCGGCACGTTCACCTGGAAGAGAAGGAGAGAAGTCGGTCAGGGCCGCTGCGCATACGCCACATCCCGCTCCGAAGGCCCCGCTCCCGCCCTTCCCCTTCCCTCGGGCCCCGCGCTGTAATCCGGGGTGGGGAAGCCCCCGCACCGGCCTGGCCGCCCAGCACGCACCCATCGCAGCGCAGGGAGCCCGGCCCGCCGCAGTCCCGGGGCGGATGCAGGCGGATGGAGCCCGGCCCAGCTCCCGCACTCACCATCTCGGCGGTGGCGGCGGCCCGGAGAGAAGGCGCTGGGCGGAAGCGGAAGTGGATGTGAGCTGGAGACCATAGAGAGGAGCGCGCAGGGCAGCTCGGGGCACGGCGCCCCCTGGCGGTGGGAGGAGAGCAGGGCGGCAGCCATGGCCGCAGGGGGCTGGCTGTGGGCCTGGGTGTGACCGGGCCGGGGGCTGTGGGAGCTGCCGGCTGCAGGTGACGTCCAGGTGTTTCAAAGACAAATTATCTGTCAACAGAGTTGTCTTGGTAAGGTTTAGGGCTTGACAAGTTTCAGCGATCTCCGACCTGGCTGGGAGTTAACAAGGCTTGGGAAGAAGGATTTACCACTGATAGTGTGCACAGAGAATTCAGAATTTAGGAGCACAAGAACAATTGGCAGAACTCTCAAGACAAGGATGTAACTAGCAAAGCTAATTCAACAAGTGTCCTGAATCAGCTCTGAGTGGATAAGAGAGGTTCCAGCATGGGGAGATCACAACACCAACTCACGGACCAGCGACCCTAACGAAGAGAAAGACTGAACATGTGGCCTAATTAACATAAGAAGCGAGGGAGTCATTTAACACTACAAGTTAGAATGCTAATGAATGATGTCATGTGCAAAAAATGTATAAACAGTGAAAAGTTTTGATAGTCACTCTGCTGGCTTTGTGAATTTGCCACCAAGACCTCTTTCTGCACAGAACTGTGAATAAACCAAATACCTTGGTTCTGTTTGGGGATCAGCCTCACGTACATGGGGTGAAAGAACCCATTTTGGGACAACGTAAGGATGGTCAGCCAGCTCAGCCAACACCTGGCACTGCCCACAGCCCAGGCAGGCTCCGGCCATGGCCGGTGGCCTGGTGACCCCACGGCAACAACCCAGCTCTCTGCAGGAGGAAACACAAATGCTGCCTCTGAGTCAGAAAACTAAAAAAGGGGAACCGAAAGGGTGGGGTTGGCCGGCCCCGTCCTTCCTCCCTGTGCACCCTGCCGTCTCTCCTCGTCCCTGCTGCCACAGCCACCCCAACCCGCCGGGGTGGGCACGGCAGGACCCCGGCTGGCCGGAGCGGCGGCGGGAGGGCTCGGTGAGTATGGAGCCCCTGGAGCCATGGCATGGGGCAGCACTGGGCTCTGGGCTCCTGGGCACCACTGGGGCCTGGCTGATGTGGCTGTGGGACAGTGGGGGTGGTGTGTGCCTCCATGTGGCCTGTGCTGGTGGCCTCACGCCTCTGCTGAGCTCCTCGGGGGCAGGAGAGCCATGCTGGGCACAGGACACATGGGGCAGGTGAGCCAAGCTGGGAGGGCTCTGCCTTGTCCCACAGCCTAACCAGTTCCAAGCAGGTGGCATCTGACCCCGGTCACCTGGCCATGGGGCTGTGGGGCAGAGTGGGGGTGCCAGGGGCTGCAGGCTGTGCTGGAGCAGGGAATCACAGTGGTGTGTGGATGCCAGGGACCCCAGGGGAGGCCAAGAGCAGGGGCTGGCGTTCTGCTAGTGTCTTTGGCCATTCCTCACCTGTGCTTTTTGTGGGCGCTGCTGGGGTGCAGCTCTGGGTTTGCTTACGAGTCTCCCATGCAGGAGGTTTCCCCCTCTGTCCCTCCCACCCATCATTTTCGGCACTCTCAGGGCTCAGCCTGAAGCATGGGGGCTGTGACGTTTGTCACTCACACTTTGTCACCCTTCCTATGCTGGGACACAGTGTCCAGTGGCATGAGGCCAGCAGTGTGTGCTGGGCCTGCTGGTCTCAGAGCACACTGAGCCGAGGTGTGAGCACGGCAGGAAGTCAGACCAGCTATGGGACACAGGACATGCTTCCACCCACCCATCTGCTGTCAGCACAGCAATGGTGGCTGTGGGGGTGAGTCCTGTGGGGCACCCACCACGCTGAGGACAGGCAGGTCTGGTGGCAGTGCTGGGGACAGGGAGGCTGAGCCGTGCTGGGGCACAACAGCCCTCTGAGACACTCATTGTCCTTTCCCCTCTGGCAGTTCCATCCAGAGGACACAGTGAGGATGTGTCCCACCTGCCTGGCACTGCTGGCCATGACCCCGCTGCTGTGACTCCAGGGAAAGCTCCAGGGACCCAGCACTGCAGTTGGGATGGGCTGGAGCCCAGGGCCCCTCTGCTCAGCCCCTGTGTCTGTGCCAGGGAGGGCAACAGGAGCCCTCCTGCTCTTGGGAAGCAGGATCAGCAGCCACACTTTCTAAGTAGGGAAAATGAGGCACAGGGCCTCATTTGGAGGGCTCTCATCCTGGAGAGCATCAGGGTGGTTATGGGATCACCTGGGGCTCATCCACCACCCTGCCAGCAGTCTGGGGGTCAGGGGCTACACCAGCCACCTGCAGGGACCCCAGATCCCTCTTGCTGAGGCCTTAATCAGCACACTCAGGCTGCTGTTTTTTCCAGAAGACTAATGACTAATTTTTTAAGTTGGGGGCTTTTTTTTTGACCACCCAAACAAGCTGGAAAAGTCTGAGCCATAAGAGCCACAAGGAGGGAAGAGGGAAGCCTGGGAGAGGGAATTCTGCTTGTCCCCAGCCTCTCTGGGGGCAGTGGGGCAGGGTCAGTACTGCAGCAGCAGGGGCTGTGCTGGGAGGGTGTAGGTACTGTCAGCAGGTGGGAGAACATCTCTGCTCCTCATCCCCATGCTGGGGCATGCCCTGGAGAGAGGCACAGTGTATGGGACTGGCTCCTGGCATCTTTGTTCCCCACTGACCCCTGTTGTGAGCGAGCCAATGCCCACCTCCTGTGTGGGGAGAGTGGATGGAATACTCAGCTGGGGAATGGGGGGCTGAACCCCTAACTCTGGCCCACCTCTGAGCCTCTCCCTGAGGAGATGAGCTGTGGGGAGCAGGGGAGAAAAACAACTTCTCCCAGGTTGCTTTCCAAAGCTGTGCTTATAGGAGGAAAAAAAGGGAACAAGGTGTGGGTGAAGGGGAAGCAGGGACCGTAGGTGGTCAGGCAGGAGACATGGAGCCAGGGGATCACAGCTCAGCGGTGGTTCCACACAGCTCACTCATCAGCTCCCCAGGCTGCAGTCAGGTGCTGGTCACAGCCCACAGCTCCAGCCACGTGGCTCTGGGGGCCCACCTGAGGGTCACAGTTCCTGACTATACCGTGAGATGCACAGGCTGCTCCAAGAGATGGGCCAAGGCAATTTCCAACCCCTAAAGGCCAGGCAGCAGTGGGATGCAGAGCTCTCATGAGCCCTTTCCTGCCCTGCCCTGCCCTGCCCTGGAGAGGCTCAGGGGAGCTTTGCTGATGGCTGGGGGAGGATTTAACCTCTCTGCCTGCTGGCTGGGTCAGCCCTTCAAGCCTGGCCACTGACAAGTGCTGCTCACAGGGGAGGAAGTGTGGTTGAGCTCCATCCCTGCACTCCTGTGGGCTCCATGGACACACAGGGGAAGGATGACTCTGGAGCTACTCTGTGCTCTCGGCAGCACTGCACTGTGACTTTTCAGGGTCAGGACCTACCCATGGCTTTTTAGGGATTGGTCTCCCGTGGCCACCCCTTGCACGCTGCCAAATCAGCACATCCCCAGCACAAAGTGGCTGTGGTGGGGCAGGAGGAAACAGCCCACACAAGCTCACATGCACAGAGCTGGAGGGGAGGAGCGCCTGTGGGGTGTCACAGCTGGTTCCGTTCTCCTCTCTGGGGCTCCAGGCTTCCCCCTTTTCCCTCTTTCTCCAGCTCTCTCTGTCCATCTTGCATATCCTGGGGGCCTCTTCAGCAGGAGTAGGAGCCATCCGGGTGGTGGCTTTGTCTGCAGGCTGATGAGAGGGGCCAGGAGAGGTCACATCACAAACCACCCACACTGACCTGCCCTCGCACCTCTGCGGCTGGTTCCCCCTGCTGTGGGGGTCCCAACACCCCCTGTCTGCCCTTGGGGCAAGGGGTAGAGTGCACCTGAGCGAGGTTCAGCAGGCTTTGGGCTGAGCAAGCGCCGTCTCAGCATTGTCTTGTCCACAGCAACCAGGTGAGCGCAGCACGGGGGAGACCGGGGGTTGACATGGCCAGTGTCATCCTGGAGAGCATCTTCTTGAAGCGCTCACAGCAGAAAAAGAAAACATCTCCCCTCAACTTCAAGAAGCGCCTGTTCCTGCTGACGGAGAGCAAGCTGTCCTACTACGAGTATGACTTTGAGCGGGGGGTGAGTCTGCAGCCACAGGGGCTGCACCATGCCAATGTCCAGGGGTCACTCACTGTCCCTTGCCAGCACATAGCCCAAGGGTGGTTGGACAGGGAGAGGGGTCAGTTTGAGTCTCTCTGGGTCTCCACATGGTGACTGTTTGAACCAAGAGTGTCTCTTGCAGCGCCGGGGCAGTAAGAAGGGCTCCGTGGACATTGAGAAGATCACCTGTGTGGAGACAGTGGCACCTGAAAACAACCCTCCCCCTGAGCGACAGGTCCCGGTGAGGAGGGTCCCAGGGTCCCTGCAGCTGTCCCCTCGCTGGGGGAGTAGGGAGAGTCCCTGGGGTGGTGGCAGTGGGGGACAGCCCTGCTGGGGGTGGGGGGCTCTGTCCTTACCATACCAGGGGTCCAGCTTGATGCAGATCAGGAGGATGCCAATAGCTGTGGGCTTGCTCCAGAGGAGATACCAGCAGCTGAGCAACAGGATGCCAGCATCCATCTCTGCCTCTCTCTTCCAGAGGAAAGGGGAGGATTACAACAACATGGAGCAGATCTCAATCATCGAACGGTTCCCCTACCCCTTCCAGGTGAGTTTTCACTGCACCCTCTGCTGATCCACTCTGCCTGGCAGCAGGTCCTGAGGGGTGGACCCCACAGGGGCCTGGGATCAAACACGGCATCACTGCCCCAGTGCCAGGTGTCACTCAACTGCTTGGAGACACTCTGCTGCTGTCCACAGTGCATGGGGCAGCCAGGTGAGCCTCTTTGAGCCCCGAGCTCTGTTTAAGATGGAAACCTGCTTCAGAGCTCTATCCTGCCCCTTTCAGTCCCCTGGCTGATGCTGGAGGGATGCTGGCTGCACACTCAGCCCCCAGCCCAGCTGCCTGCCCTGCTGGCACCCAGTGCACCCCCGGCACACCGAAAATCAGAGAAGGAAGTGGAAAGTCTCGGGGGAGGGGGCTTATTTTTAACCTCTTTGTCACGGTCCCTCGAGCACCATGCGGGGCCAGCAGACACCAGCAGGGCTCAGGGTGGCCACAAGGCTCGGTTCCCCCCTGGCAGCCAGCCCTGCCTACGGTACTGAGGTTCGTGGTCCTGCAGGTGGTCTACGACGAAGGGCCCCTCTACATCTTCTCGCCCACGGAGGAGTTGCGCAAGCGCTGGATCCATCAGCTGAAGAGTGGTGAGTGCAGGGGCTCTGCAGCTCCTTTGGGAAGCTGTGCCTGACCCACAGAGCCAGGCTCCCAGCAGCTTGCTGGCTCATGGTTACCTATCCCATGCCTGAGGAAGAGCAAGCTGCTCCTGCCCGGGGCAGGTGGGCACTATAACCCTCTGCAGCACCACAGCTACCTTGGCTGAGGCTCCTTGCTGTCTCACAAACCTGCTCCAAAGTGGCTCAAGCAGGCTCAGAAATCATTGAGGGCAAGAGGAAATAGCAATTGTGGCCATACAGCTCTGCTGCCTTGGCACGTGAGGGCTGAGTGCCCAGTGCTTTAGGAAACATGTACTACAAGCCTGCTGGGAACCAGGGAGCATCTTTTCCAAACCACCCCAAGTTGATGCTCGGTGATGCTGGGCTAATACTCAGCTGGGTGGGTGCTCCCTCCTGGAGCTGGGAATGTGTTGCACCAGCACTGTGCCAAGGGGCTCCAACCACCCAAAATCTGCTGGAGCTGCCTGTACCTGCCTCCTGGCGCATGTGTGTGTGTCTTTCCGTGGCTTTGTGTTGGCAGGGTGGGATAAGCTGCTTGAGTTGACACGGGGAAGTCGGCTCGAGCGAGGCGGAAGAGGGGCAGGCCGATAACGGGGAAGTCGCTTATCTCACAAGAGCCCCAGCAGAGCAGCCCGTCCTCCCCCCACTTCCCTGCTGAGGGAGCAGGGCTGCTCTGGCAGCTCAAGCCAGTGTAGAATCCACAAGGAAGAGAGACAAAATGCTGCCTTTTTGCTGACGAGATGTCCGCCTCTTAGTCCAGCAGAGAACAGGCTCTCTGCACCCCATGCAGCTGCTGTGGGCCAGCCCCAGGCTGTTGGCAGTGTTTAGGCACATCCAGTTGTCCCTCTAGCTTGGGGACAAGCATGAGGAAACTGCCTGGCAGGGGACTATTCTCCCTGCAGAGGAAGTCTCTGAGCAGGCACAGTGTGGTGGCAGTGCCCTCCTCTCCCCATGGAAAAGCCAGGCACAGCACTGGCCTCCCACCCCACTTCTGGAAAAAAAAGGGCTCAAAAGAGCTGTCAACCATAGGTCAGGGCAGCCTGGGGGTTATTGGATATTTTGGCTGGCAGGAGGTCCTTCTGTTGCTGGCTCCAAGTGTGCTCATGCCCCTTTGCAGAGCTGTTCAAGAGCTTAAATCAGATCTGAGAGCCAAGCCTGGCACAGGGATTGCATAGCCACAGCACTGAAACAAGAGTGGTAAGCTGAGGGAAACCTGAACATCAGGGCACAAGGAACAGCAGCACAGCTGAGAGGAAATTATTTAATGCAGCTGACCACTTGCATTCAGGGAGCAGAGCACTCTTGCAGCAGGCTGGCTCACACACATCTTCCTCCTCTGCCACAGTGATTCGGTACAACAGCGACCTGGTCCAGAAGTACCACCCCTGCTTCTGGATCGATGGCCAGTACCTGTGCTGCTCCCAGACAGCCAAGAACGCCATGGGCTGCCAGATTCTGGAGAGCAGGAATGGCAGTAAGACACCAGGCACCCTCATCCCCCTGCCCTGGGGGGCACCCACAGGCAGGGACCGGGATCTTTTCTCACCCTAGCCTCTCCTCTGTTCTGAAGGTTTAAAAGTTGGGCGGTCACATCGCAAGACAAAGAAGCCCCTTCCCCCAACTCCTGAGGAGGACCAGGTAAAGACCAGCATTAGGGTTTGCTCCAAGGTGCTGGAGAAAAGGTCTACCTGGAGAAAGCCAATATGTTCAATGACTGCTCAGAGGTGTACAGGCCAGGACTCTCCTCTGGGGAGGGATGTCAAGATGGTGACTGTCATGGGGTGACCTAAGGGAAAAGGAGCTTGAAGCAGGGGATGGAGCCCAAAGGCCTATAGCAAAGTCAAATGATCTCAACCCTAAGGTTTCCCAGGACAGCTGAGAGAGACCTTTTGGCTTAACCTGGGACTCATTCAGTCTACATCAGTTGATTTAGGACTCACTGGTTAAGCCAAAAGGTAAAGAGAAAACACTTATCTTTTGTGGAGATGGGGGAAAATGTTTTCATAAAAAGTCCAGGGAGACAAAATTGGTGTTCTGGTAGAGATACATGTGGGAGCTGAGACGAACACTGTGCTGACCTTGCCTGAGACCTCTACCCTGCCAGGCTTGGGAAGGGTCTCACGTGGTGTGTGTGCAAGCCTGACCATGTCCCACGCTCTCCCTCTCCCTGTGGGAAGATGGTGATGAAGCCTGTGCCTCCCAAGCCAGCCCCCAGCACAGCAGGGGAGATGAAGAAGGTGGTGGCCCTCTACAACTACGAGCCAATGAACGCACAGGACCTGCAGCTGCAGAAGGGCGAGGAGTACTTCATCCTGGAGGAGAGCCACCTGCCCTGGTGGAAAGCCCTTGACAAGAATGGGTGAGAGCTCCCACTGCCCATGGCCATGGCTCTGCAGCGCTGCCCTGCCCTGGTGCTCAGGCACTGGTGGGCAAACACACCCCTCTGGCACCCCAAGGGTGAGGACAAGCTGCCTGCCCACCTGTGGGCTGCCCTGAGGAGGAGGGGGAGGAGGCTGAAGCCAGCTGGGGTGTCAGCCCTCCCCAGAAGGGTTTGCACCAGGTTTTGAACCCACTTCTACTCAGCCTCCTGAGACGGGAATATCCTTTCCCCTTGGCCTCCTCCATCGGAGCATGACCAGCCCCTTTTCTCCTGCAGGAGGGAAGGATACATCCCCAGCAACTACGTCACTGAAACCAGAAATTCCCTGGAGATCTTTGAGTAAGAGAGGGCACAGGGACCTGGCGAGTTGCACTTGGTTGGAGACATTTTCCATCTGGTTGTTACCCTGCACAGCCCATGAGCCCAGCCTGGCTGGGTCATTCTCCCTCTTCCACCTTCTCTGACAGCCCCCAGCCCCTAGCAGCCATCCCTGCCCTGCTCTCTGCACCGTCTGGCTGGGCCAGGGTCAGACTGGGCTGTGGAGATCTCCCTGATGGCTGTGTCCCTGTTCCAGGTGGTACTCAAAGAATATCACTCGGAGCCAGGCAGAGCAACTGCTGAAACAGGAGGTAAGCATTGCCTCCTGAGGCTGGGTCTGGTCTACACACCAGCCCTCCATGGGCTGTTCTCACATTATGTCCAGCATGGCACCAACCCTGGTTTTTCTGGGAGAGGAGTGTTTCTCCAACAGCCCCAGGAACCTTCCCGATCCCAATGTCACCTCCTTCAGGCAGCCACTTCAAGAGGTTGCCTCCCATGCAGGGATTGGAAGTAGGACACACTGCATCCTCTCCAGCCATGCTATGATCTTCATTCACTTTAAGTTTTGCCTGTTACAGTCACACACAGTCCCCACAACCACAAAGTGACCTTTCCCTTTCTGTTTTAGGGTAAGGAAGGGGGCTTCATTGTCCGAGATTCCACCAGCAAGACAGGGAAATACACTGTCTCTGTCTATGCCAAGTCCTCTGCGTAAGTGGCTCTAAGAACAGCTTCTTCCTCCCTCAGACAGGTACCCCTCACCCTTTGCCTCTCCTCCCCATGGCACTGACCTCAAGTTCTCCCTCTCCAGAGACCCCCAAGGCACGATCCGCCACTATGTCGTCTGCTGCACCCCCCAGAATCAGTATTACCTGGCAGAAAAACACCTGTTCAACAGCATCCCAGAGCTTATCACCTACCACCAGCACAACTCTGCAGGTCAGTGTTCTGGAGACAGCGTGAAGCCAGCAGTGTTTTCACTGGCACTGCAGTATCCCCACCTTCCTGTGCCGAAGGCAGGAGCTGTGTTCCCTGCTGGAATGTGCAGGTAAGCCTAGAGTGGCAATCTGCTGCTGTGTTTCAGGGCTCATATCCAGACTGAAGTACCCTGTGTCTCAGCACAAGAAGAGTGCTCCTTCCACAGCTGGCCTTGGCTATGGTAAGCCAGTCTGGGCCACCTCACAGTTGCCTGGTTGCAGGTTTGTTCCTGCTGGCAGCAGCTTTCCCAGGCTGGGATCCTGGCTGTCCCATGGCTCATAGCCTTCCCAGGAACCACTTCCCAACTGCCCTCTGGTGACAGTATTGACCAAAGACTCCACAAGGTACCTTGCTCCCATTCCCTAGAGCAGCAGGTCTCTGATTTTGTGGATGAATTTTCAGGCAGCAAATGCTTGTGAGTTTCCTTGGGCTTGCTACACCAGATGACTGGGAGCACCATGCAGGGAGGTAACCTGCACCCACATGACACTCCCACTCTCTGTCCTAGGGTCGTGGGAGATCGACCCCAAGGATCTGACCTTCCTGAAGGAACTCGGGACGGGGCAGTTTGGCGTGGTGAAGTATGGGAAATGGAGAGGCCAGTACAATGTTGCCATCAAGATGATCAGGGAGGGCTCCATGTCAGAGGACGAGTTTATTGATGAGGCCAAAGTCATGATGTAAGTGGTGAGCACTGTGCAGGTCAGTGCTAGATGCTCCTTGCCAGAATGGCTGCGCTCCTGGGAGGTGTGGAGGGGCAGTCTTGGGCAATCCCATATTCTGCAAAATGCATCCAAAATCCCACTAATTTTGTTGCTGATTCCTTGGTGAGGTTTTCCACTGTCAGCTGGGCCAGAAGCACCTTATCTTCCCAAACTCTCCTTATTCACAGGTACTTCCTTTGCTGCCTGGCTTTCTAGATGCTCAGAATTGCCTTTATCCCCAACACAGGAACCTGTCTCATGAGAAGCTGGTGCAGCTCTATGGGGTCTGCACTAAGCAGCGTCCCATCTTCATCATCACTGAGTACATGGCCAATGGCTGCCTCCTGAACTTCCTGAGGGAAACACGGCAGCGGTTCCAGCCTGCTGAGCTGCTGGAGATGTGCAAGGATGTCTGTGAAGCTATGGAGTACCTGGAATCCAAGCAGTTCCTGCACAGAGACCTGGTAGGGCTGTGGCTGCTTTCTTTAGGCAAAATCCCACTGGGGAAGTCGCCCCTACACAGATAAATAGGATGCTTGGAGGCCTCGGTTGCTCTCTGCTGAGGACTTTCTAGCTTGCCCCAGTCCAGGTGTACTTGCAGGACAAAGTGAGGTCAAGTGTTCAGTGGGTGGGGATGAGATGAAGTTCACCTGCTACAGGGGGATGGGAGAGGCAAGAGCAGGTAGAAGTAACTGCCTCCACCTCTCTATTCACAGGCTGCTCGAAACTGTTTGGTGAATGACCAAGGAATTGTGAAAGTGTCAGATTTTGGTCTTTCCAGGTCTGGTAGATGTGTCTGTGTCACTTTGCTGTGTCTGTCTCAGTACTCCATCTCCTCCTTCCATCAATTCTATACCTTAGTCTTTGCCTCTACCACCCTCCAGCTCTGCTTTCCCATTGTCTTCCCGTTTCCTCTGCCTGGCTCAAACTTCTGCCTCTCCACTTTCCACCATCCCTTTCTTACCTCCCCTGCTCCCTTTCCCCCCTCTCTTTGCATCTTGTTTCCCTTACCTCCAGTCTCCTGGCTGCAGCTTTCTCTCCACATCCCCCTTTTGCTGTGCTTCCATGTCAGCCAATCTCTTCTGCAATCCTGACTAACACACTTTACTGCTGAAACCCATGCAGAGCTGCAGCCTCTGATCATTCTGAGCTGCCCATTCCTTTTGGGTCTGGTCAGTTGTGTGGAGGAGCAAAATGTGAAGTCCAAGTGAGGCACCCTGACCCATTTTCCTGCTGCAGGTACGTGCTAGATGATGAGTACACAAGCTCCATGGGGTCCAAGTTTCCAGTGCGGTGGTCTCCTCCTGAAGTGCTGCTGTACAGCAAGTTCAGCAGCAAGTCTGACGTCTGGTCCTTTGGTAAGAGCACAGCATTAATGATTTGGAGGTTGGGAACTGCTCTGCCAACCAGGTGCAGGCACAGGTGCTCCCATGCCATGAGCTCTCCCTGCTGTTCCCCCCAACAGGCGTCCTGATGTGGGAAGTTTACTCCCTGGGAAAGATGCCTTACGAGAGGTTTAATAACAGTGAGACAACCGAGCATGTCATCCAAGGCCTGCGCCTGTACCGGCCGCAGGCGGCCTCGGAGCGGGTCTATGCCATCATGTACAGCTGCTGGCACGAGGTGAGTGGCTTTCACCCCCGGTGACACCTCTGGCCACCCTGGTGTAGCTGGGGCAGACACGGGCTCCAGCCAGGCTCCCCTCTTACCCCGCAGAAGCCTGAGGAGCGCCCCACCTTCAGCGCGCTGCTGGGCAGCATCCTGGACATCGCCGACGAGGAGTGCTGACCATGGTTCCTGCCCGCTGACCCCTGCCCAGCGCTGCCACTGCCCAGCAGGACAGACCCGCACACGGCTGGTACCGTGGCACGGTTGTCACAGACACGGCACGGGCGTGCAGAAGCCTGGGGGACCCCCACGGCCATGCCCACAGCTCTATCACAAGCTCAGAGCTTCATTACATCTCTGGAACTCCATCACCGCCCTGGAGCTCCATCACATCCCCGGAACTCCATCACACCCCAGACCTCCATCACATCCCCGGAGCCCCATCACAGCCCGGAGTCCCATCACATACTCAGAGCCCCATCACAGCCCGTGGCCCCATCGCTCCGGTGCGTTCCCGGACAATAAACCATTCCACGGCCTCCCGGCTGCGGCCGCTCCGCCCCGCCGGCAGGGGGCGCGGGCGGGCGGGCGCGCAGGCGCGGCGCGGGCGGAAGGGGCGGGCGCGGCACCGGCGGCACGTGAAGGTCGCGGCGCGGCGGCACCGGGAGGGACCGGGGGGACACCGGCAGCGCCATGGACGCGCCGTCCGCCGCCGGGCTGGGCGGGGCCGACCCCCAGCTCCAGCGCTTCATCGAGGTGGAGACGCAGAAGCAGCGCTTCCAGCAGCTGGTGCACCAGATGACCGAGCTCTGCTGGGTACGGGCGGCGGGCAGGGCCGCCGGCTCCGGTGACCCGGTCGCGATGGTGGGGCGAGGCGGGCTGGGAGGCCGCGCAGACCTTTGTCCCCGGGGGGAGGAGGCCGATGGGGACAAAATGGAGCCGCCGTGGGAGCAGCCCCAGCTCCGGTGAGCACAGGGCGGGAGGGGACGGCTCTCCGGGCACGGCGGGGCGGGAGAGCCACGCGTGGGGACGGGTCAGATGCGCCCGGGGGTCCCGAGAGGATCGGGATCCCCAGGTGGGGGGAGCGTGTCCGAGGGCTGGAGGTGCCCAGGGGCAGGGCCCGGTGCGGGTGGGAGGGTCGGGCTGCGGTGCTCCCGGGACCAACGGGACCCCGCTGTGTGCAGGAGAAGTGCATGGACAAGCCGGGCCCCAAGCTGGACAGCCGGGCTGAGACGTGCTTCGTGAACTGCGTGGAGCGCTTCATCGACACGAGCCAGTTCATCCTGAACCGGCTGGAGCAGACGCAGAAGTCCAAGTCGGCCTTCTCGGAGAGCCTGTCCGACTGATCCGGACCCAGCCCCCGCCAGGCCAGGCCCTCGCCCATGCCCACTCCTGGTCACTCCGCTGCCCGAAGGAGGCAGGATCAGCTCGGGGGGCGGGTTAGGATTTAATTAAATGCCAGTCTCGGGGAAGTTGCAGCCAGATGAGAGCCCACAACAGACACAAGGACGCTCCACGTCGGGGTGATGTGCTGCTCCCGGCCCCGCGGGCCAGCGGCCGCCTTTGTGCCGGGACCCCGGTGCCATGCAGGGAGCATTTGGAATGTGCCCCCTGGGCTGAGCAGAGGGGTGCTGATGCTCGTTTCACGGATGCTCCCAGCGCTGATGGGAAGGTGAGGCCAGCCCACGGTCGCTGCCTTAAACAGTGCTGCACAAACCAGCCCTCCTGGGCACATCCTCACCTGCCCCCGGGCACCATCGCTGCGCTGCGCAGGCTGGGACAGGCACCCTGAGCAAGAAGAGCATGTTGGGAACAGTGATCATCCCAGGCAGTGCCACTGCTGGAAAATACTTCCAGGCTTCCATAGGTAAATCATTCATATGGCCAAGTGACCAATTTTCACACTGCAGCACAACTCTGTCGATGCTGACTTGCTCCATTAACTGCTTTCCCTGGGTAAATGTAATAAATAATAACTGGGTCAATTTTTAATATGAGATTCTCCTTTTTTTCAGATATATCACTGCTGAGAATGGAAAATCTGGCCTTCTTGCCACTCCCCCTTCTTCCCAGTGACACTATTTATGGCAAAATTAGTAGGAAGGGGGCATAACTGTCTTTTGGCTAGCAGGCCTTTTCTGAATTCTGATTAGTTGCTCAATTAATTTGATCTCATGAATCAGATTTGTTTCTGGGAGAGGCTGTGGCCTTTCCTCTTCTTCCCCAAAAGGTTGACAGTTCCTGCTGTCCTGGAGAGTCGTTTCTTTAGAGAGACTAAATGTGGGGAATAGCTAACCAGCTGCTTTATAACCTTGTGCTCCTTCACCTGTGGAGGTCACTGGTGGGAGGCCTGTGGGTGTGTCTTCTGCCCCCAGGACACAAAGGAGCTTCAAACTGGAAAAACAACCAACTACTGATCAGCTCTCTGGGAAGGCAGCAGCATTTCAGCAGTGCTCAATGCTGCAGGGCTCTGGGAAGCCTGGAATGACACTGACAGTGGAGCTCTACACAGGAGCCTGGTAAAGCAGTTCTGCACACTGACCCACTGCAGGGGCTGCTGGACACAGTGTGTGAGCTCCTAACTTGGGTGGCTTGGAGCCAGCAGCCTTCCTGGGAAAAAGCTCAGGATGTTCAGCAGCTATGCAGATGTAAACCTGTGTCAGTGAAGACACAGCTGTCTAGTTATCAGTCAGAAACTTACCTCAATAGCTAAGGACTAGGTTCCCAGAGTAGGTGATTCCCTCTCCTCTCCTAACTGGAGTTTCTCTGGAGCACTGATAGAATTCTTCCTACCCGTGTGATCCTCCATGCCTTCCAGTGTTCACCCAGCTCTTGGTATAAATGTATCACTTAGCACTTGGTAACTGAACAGATCAGTTTTTAATAGAATACAGGAAGCTTCATCAACCTGCACAGCAGACGTTGCATGAAGAGGTTGGTCCCTCTGTAAGAGCCACAGCAGCACGTGGCAGCACCACTGAAGTTTCCCAGTTTGGGCTGTATTCTGTTTTTGGATGTGAATCTGTAAATAAATTCTAGCAGAGTGAGCAAAACCAAGTACTTGACAGAGTAATTTTTGCATTAATACTCTCTATATGTCACCTTTAAAGCCAGACATCCATCTTCTCTCCACGTAACCTTAGCACCATGTTAAATCATTTTCTAACTGTTAATTCTGGTTTTAAAAAAGTGTGATACTCCCCAGATGTGTGACCTGCCATGGAGTCAGGGTTAGCACTGTTAGTGCTGCAGGCCTCTATTTGCACAGCCGAGGTCTGAGTCCTGATGAGGGCAGATCAGTTCTTCACATAAAAGAACAGTGGAGAAGCACAGGATGCCAGGAGCTGGGCAGTTCCCAAGGCTCCTGTCTGCAGCCACAGAAGGCTGCTGGCCCTGTCAGCCTCCTGTCAGTGGGGTGGTACCTGGGGCAGGCAGAAGGTAGCTCACAGCTCCGGCAGCAGCATGTTCAGCCTTGGCAGTGGGAGCAGTTCAGATGCTTCCTCACCTGCTTTCACTTCTCCTCCTCCTCCTCCTCCTCTGCACTCTGAGAGCCCTTGTCCTGCGAGGGCAGCAGAGGCTGGTGCTGACAGGACTGATGTCTGTCTGCACTGCTCCAGGATGGGTGTGGGTCTGCCCTGCCTGGCTGCAGGAACAGGGGCAGGAGGTTGGGGGTGAAGGGCATGTCCCTGAAGGCGTGCAGGAGGAAGATGCCGGACACGATGGTGAGGAAGCCGCTGATGGAGCCGATGATGTTGTCCAGCACCATGTGCTGCCACTCCTTGAAGAGGATGGCTGAGCACATCATGACTGCTGTGGTGAACAGCACATAGTAAATGGGTGTGACCACTGAGGTGCTGAAAATGTCCAGGGCTTTGTTCAGATAGTTGATCTGGATGCTGATGCAGATCACCAGGCACACCAGGAGCACCCAGCCCAGGGGTTCCTTCAGGACTGGCTTCCCAGAGAACAATTCCTTCAGGGCGATCCCCAGGCCTTTGACGCAGGATACGGACAGTGAGCCAATGGCAGAGCAGACCAGAACATAAACCAGGACATTGCTCTGTCCATAACGGGGCCCAGCCACAAAGATGAGCAGAAGGGAGCTCACCAGGACACACAGAGCAAATACAATGAATCCTTGGGGAAAAAAAAAATTCAAGAACTCCCATCAGAACACAGCAGCACCAGTGACATATGATGAAGAGCAAGTAGAGATGGAGGACAGGCAGGTAACTGCCCCATCAGCCTTTCTGGCCTCCATCTGAAGGGAACAGAGCTGGAAAGCCTGAGCAAAGCTGCAGAGACAACAACAGCTCATGACAGGGTCATCACAAGGCAGGCTGTTGGAGATACAGTCTGCTGGGAGGGGCAGGGGCACAGCCAGGCTCCAGAGCACTAACAGAGCTGGGGGGGCTTTTGACCAGTCCAGCAGGAGGCCCAGGAAGATGACAGAAGGCTTGGGAAGCCATGGCTGGACTCTGCAGACTGGTGGGATGAAAAAGGGCCGCATCACAGGAGTGCCCTGCCAGTGCTCCCCCCAAAGAGAAACAACATCTACCTGTTACTCTGCTTTTCTCTTTTTATGCTTCCTTCCTCCATCTCCTTTGGCTTATTCTGCCATTTGTGCTATCTCCTACATCATATCCTTGTGACTTGATTCATCTTCTAACATAAATACCTGCTCTTGGGCATAACTCCATGAATTCTTTTGCCTTCAATTCTTCTGCCTGAATTTCTTCTTCCATCTTCTCTCAGCCACACCACTATCACCCTTATGTACAGGAATTCCCTCTACAATTCCTGGTACTGCCACAGGCCAATCCCTTCTGCTGACAGCTGCACCTCATTTCCTCACTTTTTGCATTATACCTCACAGACAGTAAAAAAAACAGCCCACTTGGTAACTATTAATGATTCCAGTGGTGTGTGCAGAACAGAAACAGCTCAATTACCATTTAGTTCAGTCCTTTCCAATCTATCCAAGTTGTATCCTACCTTCTACTGTCATTAGCCTGAAGTAAACAGGAATCCTTTTATTTTAGTACCTGGATCTTTCAGCTTCTCTGCCATTGACTCCAGGCTGGAAACCTCTTCTTCCTGTGGAGCATGTATCACCATCACAGTGGAGCCCAGGATACTCAGGATACAGCCAATCTTCCCGTGAACATTCAGCTGCTCATTCAGGAAGATGGAAGACAGAACTGCACTAAAAAGGCAACAAACAAAACCAAAACAAAAAAAAAACAACAAACAAACAAAAAAAAGTCAAAACTGCAATTAAAAATCAAATTTTAAATCAAAACAAATTTAAAATCAAATCATCAATTAGGACAAGAAATGGATACCTAAGGGAAGAAAGGAAAGCAACTGCTTTCATCACTAAGGGCTGGCAGGTGATGTGAGGCTGTTTCTCAAGCTGCTTACCTGACAAGGACACTCAGAGCACCCAGTGGAGTTACCAGTGTTGCAGGGGCAAAGGCATAGGCAGCAAAATTTGCAGCTTCTCCAACTCCCACTGCAAGAGAAACTCCTGTGAGCATCAAAGTGGGAGCAATTCACCATAATACAAGTTTGAGTGTAGTCAGAAAAGCCTCAGTTTCCTCCTGAGCGTCCTGTTTCTCTGAGGTATATTGAGCAACCAGGGAAGAACGGCACCAGCAAGAACCAGCAGAAGCCCCACAGCTTCTCTTGGGAAGAGAAGGCTCAGTGTTCTGCACAGTGATCCTTAGTCACACGTGCCTCTACAGTGAGCAGCAACCACAGGAAAGTATTTTCGTAATTTCCACAAAGCTGAAAGACATCTGTTCCTTAGCCTGGAACAGCTTTTACAGCTTTTTAAAGGGTAAATCAGTTATAGTTGGTTCTTAACACTGAAAATGTAAAGTAAAGCTGCTGAAATTGCTGTACACGGTACTGGATGTGCCATTATCACTACATCCTCAGGGCAGGCCACGTCAGAAGCACTTAACCCAACCCAGCTAAACCAGCTCTTCAGCTCCTGCTTAGCAAAGGAGGTAATGGTAATTACCTCCTAAACCTGGTAATGCACAAGACTTAATTTAGTTATAATCAAATCAACATCATCATCAGAAACTTGGATAAAACTCAAGCAGTCAAACAAAAATAGTAATAACAAAACATGAAAGCGACTGGAAACAACCACACTCTTAAGAGGAAAGGCTCTGGAGTGACCTAATTGTGGCCTTCCAGTATGCGAAGGGAGCCTACAAAAAAGAGGGAGAGACTTTTGACAAGGGCATATAGTGACAGGAGAAGGGGGAATGGGTTGAAACTGAAAGAGAGTAGGTTTAGATAAGACACCAGGAAGAAATTCTTCCCTGTGAGTGTGGAGCACTGTAACGGGCTGTCCAAGCCCCGGAAGTGTTCAAGGCCAGGCTGGACGGGGCTTGGAGCAACCTGGTCTAGAGTAAGGTGTTCCTATGGGAGGGGGTTGGAACGAGATGATCTTTAAGGTCCCCAGCAACGCAAACCAGTCCGTGATGCCATGATAAGCGTGCCTTACCAGAGTGTGAGCGCGGTACTTACTGCACAGCAGCCCTGCCCACCAAAGCCACTCTCGCAGGTACGCGTGCCCTCCTTGCCCTGAGTGCGGAGGAAACAAAGGAGAGACCTCAGATGAAATCAGACACAATTCTGGTCACGATTCCCGGGGGAGCCAGCGGGAGCAGCCCCCGGGAGCGGCCGTACCTGCCCTGGCGCGGCCGCACAGCCGGAGCAGCCCCTTCTTCTTCAGGACGAAGCTGCCACCGATGAAGGCGCTGGAGGCCAGGGCCAGCCCCAGCCCCGCGCCGAACCCGGCCCCCATGGGCACCGGCACCTCGCCGGCGGAGCGGGGACGGAGCGGGAAAGGAGCGGGGCTGGAACGGGGACGGAGCGGGAAAGGAGCGGGGCTGGAACGGGGACGGAGCGGGAAAGGAGCGGGGCTGGAACGGGGACGGAGCGGGAAAGGAGCGGGGCTGGAATGGGAAAGGAGCGGGGCTGGAACGGGAAAGGAGCGGGAAAGGAGCGGGGCTGGATCGGGGACGGAGCGGAAGGGGCGGTGCGCCAGGCTCGGCTTCCGCGGGGCGGGCGGGCCCGAGAGCGGAGCGGGAGCGGGCCCGGGAGCGGGGCCGGGGCTGAGGGAGGCTGTGGCACTGGCAGCCGTCCCGGGCCGGGGTCTCCGTGCAGGAGCCTTCCCGAGGGTGAGGTGACCGCGTGTTTCTGTCAGGGCTGCAGCAGGCGGCATGAGCAAGGGCAAGGACGATGCTCCGCACGAGCTCGAGAGCCAGTTCGTGCTGCGGCTGCCGCCGGTAAGAGCTCGGCCCGTCCCCTCGCGGCCCCGTCCGGTGGCACCGAGCTCAGCCCGGCTTGCCGGCCAGCAGCGGCTGCGGGAGGCCTTAACAAGGCAGTGGGGAAGCTGCGGGTCCGGGATGGGATGTGGAAGCAGGCTGGGTGCTCTGGGGCCTGGGTAGCCTGTGTACAACATTTTGAACGGATTTTCCACGGCCTTCCCTAGAGAGGTGCTCCTGCCACTCAGAGTAGGAGGCTCAGAGACAACGTAGAGGGTTTGAGAGGACCTTTCTGCGAGGCTACAGCTTTAACAAGTACTGGCTGTTTATAAGTGCCCTTGTTGCTGTTTGTTAGGTGCTTAAAGCTGAGACTCTCTTCTTCTGGTGCCCAGAAAACTGGGATGACAGGATGATAAACTAAAGCACAAGTTCCACCTCACCCTGAGGAAGAACTTTCCATTGAGAGTGGCAGAGCACTGAAACAGCTGGCCAGGGAGATCGTGGAATGTCCCTCTCTGGAGACATCCCAAACCCAGCCAGATGTGTACGTGTATCACCTGCTTCAGGTGACTCTGACTTGGCAGGGGGCTTGGGCTGGATGATCTCTTCTTCCAACCCCCTTTATTCTGGGATTCTGTGAGACTGTTCTGCTGAGACCACAAGGGCTTGGTGAGGGGAGCTCTAACTGCCCACGGTGCTGTGGGGCTCTGGCAGGTGTCTCTGTCAGGGACCTCGCACCTCTGTCACAGCTGTGTCATGCCAGGGGTATGGAGATCACTGGGAATAGCAGAGCCATGGGGTTAACGTGGTGTTGAGAGGAGGGTGCAGCTCACCGTGGGTCTTGCAGTTGTTGTCTAGCATGTGGATGGCAGGTATTTAAAGCTGGGAAGGTTGGGCAGAAGCCTTTGGTAATTCTTGGAGGAAGCATATCCAGTCCTGAAGAATTCCCTCCTCAGGAATATGCCTCAACTGTGCGGCGAGCAGTCCAGTCTGGGAATGTCAACCTGAAGGACAGGCTCACCATTGAGCTGCATGGTGAGTGAGCAGGACCAGAGCATCTGGTCCAGGCACCTCTGCCTGTCCACAGGTGAAGCTGTGCCATTTGCATGTGTTGTCCTGTGGAGTTCCTGCTGCCCAGGGCTGTACTGCCCAGGGTGGCTGTTGAGCCCCAGCACTGACCTGTCCCCTGGGTGACCCCAGCGGACGGGCGCCATGGGATTGTCCGTGTGGACCGGGTGCCACTGGCAGCCAAGCTGGTGGATCTGCCCTGCATCATCGAGAGCTTAAAAACCATTGACAAGAAAACCTTCTACAAGACAGCGGATATTTGCCAGGTATGAGCTGTCCTTGCCTGCACCAACAGCTTGATTCATTGCTCCCCTCTCCAGGAAAACCCTTGTACACTTTGGCAACTGGACACCCCTTACAACATCGCCAGTTCCTGTATCTCACAGTATTAGCAGTTTAAAATTCCCCATTCCACTTGGTGTTTAGAAACCTCATTCCTCAAGTGTGAAATGTGATTGTCCTTGTGACAGCTTAACTGCTGCTGTATCCAACTGAGCCGGGGGTGCAACTGTATTTCCCACACTCTGTGCCCCTGAATCCCTTTGGCTCACAACATGCAGCAGGCAGTCACTGTTCCTTCACATCCTTGTATCCATGTGGGGATTCCAGATGCTTGTTTGCACTGTGGATGGTGATCTCTACCCGCCTTTGGAAGAGCAAACTGTGACCACTGACCCCAAGGCAAACAAGAAGAAGGACAAGGACAGGGAGAAGAAATTCATATGGAACCATGGCAGTGAGTAGAGGCTGTGCCAAGCCCCTCTACCCCAGTACCCCACATCTGAGCAGGGTGCTCACAGCTGCCAGGTACTAGTGGTGCTG
Organism: Poecile atricapillus; assembly: GCF_030490865.1. Classification (NCBI taxonomy): domain Eukaryota; kingdom Metazoa; phylum Chordata; class Aves; order Passeriformes; family Paridae; genus Poecile; species Poecile atricapillus. The sequence continues at coordinate 4,240,727 of NC_081260.1, forward strand.
CTGCTCCTTTCCACGGCTCTCTCTGTTACAGAAGGGATCTTCTCCCTTCTGACACGTGCTTGTCTCACTGGGCCATCTGTCTGACACATGAAATCTGTTTCCTCTATCACAGTCACTCTTCCCCTGAAAAATGTACGGAAGCGGCGATTCCGGAAGACAGCTAAGAAGAAGGTGAGTTGCTTCTCACCCAGAGGCAGATGAAATACCCAAGGGCTAGGAGGGGGGAGACATTAGAGCTGTAATGGTGATTTGTCCAGGAGTTATGTGTTTTTGTAACATTTGTTCACTTTTCCTTGCCTGAGATGAGGATGACAGTAGGATAGTAGATTTAAACACTTTGGGTGCTTCCTCTGTATTTTATACTCCTGAGGGGAAAATCCTCTGTGCAGAGTACTGCTGGACCTCATTCCTGTGGCTGCCTTGACACACCACATCTTCCAGCTCATAGAGAAGAAACGAAGAAAGACTCACATGGAAATGAGGCTTCACTCATTCCTGCTTTCCCAGCTTAAATCTTCTCTTTATGCATGGCCCATTCCCTTCCCCAAATAGTACCACTGTCATTTCAGCTGGGGGAGTGACAACAGATGGAGCTCAGAGACTGTCTCTGTGCATATGCACAAGCCAGGCAAGGTGCTGGGGAGATGCAGCACCCTGAGGCTGGGAAGACTTGTTCTTCTCTCCTTTGCAGTTTCTGAGAACAGGGTTGAGTGTGATTTTGCATGACATTTGGGAAACAAATTACTTGAGACATTCTTGTAGCCCACAGGAGAGATTTGATATCACTGCAGTAAAAATCCTGACTAATTTAAAAGTGAAAAAATGAAGCTTTCTTTTGAGTAGGATGGAAGGAGTTGAGTTGAGTTGAATTGAGTTGAGTTGAGCTGACCGTCAACACCTCAAGGACTTTTTGCATAAACACAGGAAGTCTTAAAAAATACGTAGTATAAGCAGAAAAGTTAGAGCACTCAACCTACCAAGGTACAAAAAAGATGGATTGTTTTGGGGAGGGGGGCACATAAATTACTTCACAGTTAAATATGAGCAAATTCTGAGCAGAAAGCAGAAGATAAGAAAGCTTTGAAACAGTACTCTATCCAGAGGCAGAGGCTTGTAGTTGGCCAGCAACAGAAGCATGCACCAGGCATTTAACATTGTCTCTGTTCTCTTTCCTCTCTCTGGCCCAGTATATCGAGTCTCCTGATGTGGAAAAAGAAGTGAAGCGTCTCCTGAGCACTGATGCTGAGGCTGTCAGTGTCCGTATCCTTTTAGTGGGAAAAAAAGCTCAAGAGTAGGACAGGACAGGACCTGTGTGGGACCTGGGGGTTCTGGAAAGAACAAGTTGAGCTTTGTGTGGATGTGGAACACTGGGAGATAAACACACAAGAGGCACTGAAGTTTTGGAGCTTCATCTTTGCCTTGTTCAAAGCTTATTGTTTCCTCAAGGTGACCTTCTTGTGGACTGTGCAGTTGTACTGAGAAGGAACTGAAATAGTAGAGGAGAAGTCATCAGAGAAGAGGTCTGGGATATTTCATCCTGGGTATCCATAGGTACAAGGCCAGACTAGTTGGAGTGGCAGTCATCTGCCATTTTTAGCCTCTTTCATTGTATATTCTTCCATAGATTCAACTGCATCTTCCAAGTTCCTCTTTTTCCCTTGACTCACCTGTTCCTGCTGTCAGGCTGGGAAGTCATTGCTGAAGATGAAACAAAAGAAGTGGACAACCATGGTTCACTCACTAGCCTGGACATCTCCTCCCCGGGGATGTCAGGGCATAAGCAAGGCCATGGCTCCTCAGGTACAGTGGGGAAGGCTGTTTTATTTCTAGATGTGGTTCCTGGCAGGCAAAGGGCATTAGCAGGTCATGAGCTGTGTTTTAACTCTTTTACCCCCACCTAGAACATGATGAACTGCGGGAGATATTTAATGATATCAGCAGCAGCAGTGAGGATGAAGATGAGAGGGATCATCATGATGATGAGGACCTGAACATCATGGACACCGAGGAAGACTTGGAGAGACAACTGCAGGACAAGCTGAATGAGTCTGATGGGCAGCAGCAGGAGAATGAGGGGTCCAACCAGATCGGTGAGTGGCCAGCAGAGCATGGCAGAATTGTTGGGATGCCCGGCAGGCTGTGCTTCCGAGCTCTGCTGCTGCTCTGGGTCTGAGCTCACTCTCCCTTCCAGCCATGGGCATCCAGAAGCAGATTGACAACCTGAAAAGTAAACTCCAGGAAACTCAAGACAGGAGGAAGCGCCAGGAAGATCTCATCATGAAAGTGGAGAACCTTGCCCTCAAGGTGAGAGCTATCCTGGGGCCTCTTCAAACCTGCTTAACCATCAGATCCAGCGGGCTGATTTGGAGATGCCAGGAGCCTTTGCCTGCTGGGTTAAAAATTGCTGTGGTTTGGCCATACACACTCCAGCATTTCCCTGTGAAGGCAAAATAATCTGTGACACTGGAGGAAATAAGGGGCTGCTTGTCCCTGCACGATTTGACACGTTGTAGCAGCACCCGTTCTGTTGAGAACACACTGTTCACTGTGGTCTCTGTGTTTGTATCTGCAGACCCGTCTCCAGGCGGTGCTGGATGAGTTCAAGCAGCAGGAAGAGCGGGAGAAGCAGCAGGTGAGGAGTGGAGTGGGAGGTACTGGTGCACAACACGGTTCTAGGCTTGGCCTGACAGAGTTCCTGGAGTCTTCTACCACAGCAGCTGCTGTGAGCTCCAGTGTTACAGGTCAGGTGGAGTTGTACTTCATCTGTAGTTGCATGGAGCTTCCCAAGGCAGAAGGAGATACAAGGAGTAGGGTTGGCTGCAGCATTCTTTCTGGAGGAGCCAAAACATGTCCAGTCAGCAGCCCAGAGCTGCCAGGATTGCTGCCTGGGGTAAAACACCATACACAAACCTGTCCAAGGAAGGCAATAGCTGCAGGGTTGTGGCAGATTTCCTGCCTGGGTAGCTCTGTTCCAGCCAGGTACCGAGGCAGGAGGTTCTCACTCTCAGATCCCTGTGGGCAGTGCCAGTTCTGTCCCAGAGGAGCCCAAGCACAGCTCCAGGCAACACACAGGGAGAGCAGCCACTGGTGTGGGTGGAAGATGTGCAAGAACACAAAAAGGCCAGGGCTGCCTGGGGTCCCAGATGTGCCTTCTGTAATGTCTCCCTCCCTCTTCCCAGATGGCATCCCTGCAGGAGCAGCTGGAGTCCCTCATGGAGAAGTGAGGAGTGGGCCTGGGTCTTCATGAGTAGAGCTGGAAGTGGTGGTCAGCCGCCATGCTGAAGTATTTGATTTTTTGGTGCTTTAGTTGCACACTTCTGCTGCCACATGTGCTGCTGGGCAGTGGTAGAGGGTCCATGTCCAAAGCTGATTTCACAGCTGGGTTTGGCTGGTGGAGCTGAAGAATTGGACTATGCCTGTGAGAGCAGCCAAAACAACAGATTTACTGTAAATAGCCAGCACTGGCCTCCCTGGGACAGCATGGTGCTGGTTTCTGCATCTTACTGACTCTTGAGCTTGATGGGCTGTGGCCTGGTGTTTGAGGAATGCTTATATCTGCAAACCAAACTCAATAAAGTTTCCTTTTCAACTCTGGTCTGTTCCTTTGTGGTCTTCCAACCACACAGCCGCTGGCAGGGAGCCATGCCTGGGCATCTTTGGTGGGGCACTGCTGGGCTCCTTCCCCAAAGTTCTCTTCATGGAGCTGGGTCAAAAATGCTGTCACTCGGTGGGAGGAACAAGGTTCTCCTGATCAGGGAGTTCCTATAATTCCCCATAGACTATGCAGGCAAATCCCAGATTAACCTGACACGGTGGGAAGAGGATTAGAAGGGTGGTTACAGAAAGCAACAGAGGACACAGGGGCTTCAGTGAGTGTGTGCTAGGAGGGGACACTCCTCTCACAATCCAAGGGCAGGGGAAGAGGGCTCTGCCCCAGCACAGAAAGGAAAAGGTCAGCAGGAGCCCTGGAAGACAATGTGTATGTCCAGATAGTCAAGAGACACCTAAGGAAGACATGGAGCTGTAGAAGGGCCGGAGTGTTGTGGGTACGTGTGATCTGTGAGCAGCCATGGAGGAAACCTACCTGCTGAATGTGGAAGGGGTCAAAAAGAAGATTCTGCACGGAGGCCGAGGGGAGCTGCCGAAGTTGCAGGATGGGAGCAAGGTAAATTGTCTGGGTTGTTCCTGCAGAGCCCTGGGAGTGGGAGCGGGTCTGACATCCCTGTAATGGTTCACAAGCCCAGCTCCAGGTCTGGGGAAGAGTGAGTGCCCTCACAACAGGGGTGCAGAGGGGCTGGTTTGGGCACAGGCAGACACATTTGTCACAGGGACAGCTGGCAGTGCCTCACCTTGCGCTGTGCCTGTGACACCTCCTCCCCCTGGCACCTTTGGAGCTCAGCAGCCCCAGCAGGTTGCTGAAATCTGCCTTTCCTGCCATGTGCAAAGCAGGAATGAGATGTGCCAATGGGCTGTTCCTGGGACATTTCCCAGCCTCTGATCACTGTGGGTTCCACCAGTCCTGGTGCACACTGAGAGCACTCTGTGCACTGGGTTAGAAAGGGGGACCCACAGGGAGAAGCGAGCTGTAGCATGGATGGATGTTAAGACATTTGACCATCTGCTTGCTGTCTCAAGTGGGCAAGAGGCACAGTCTCCTGCTGTGGAGGGAGAGCTGTCAGTCAGCTCAGCACAGTGCTGGGAGCAGGCTTGACCCCACAGCTGAGGTCATCGTGGCTGCCGTGGAGATCTCACCACTGGGCTCTCTCTGGGGCAGTTCACCTTCCACTTCCAGACGCTGAAGGATGACTTTGAGCGGACGGTGATCGATGACAGCCGGGAAGCTGGCATGCCCATGGAGATCATCATGGGCAAGATGTTCAAGCTGGAGATCTGGGAGACGCTGCTCAGCTCCATGAGGATTGGGGAGGTGGCAGAGTTCTGGTGCGACACCATTGTGAGTGAGGGGCCCATAGTTGCCCACTTCCCTCCTTCCTGCAGAGCCAGGACACAGGACCCATGTCATCTGCATCCCAGAGATGCTCTGGCCTTGTCTGGTGCAAACGCAGGGTGTGACTTGGCCTTAGCACCAGGGATCTGCTCCAGACAAGGGGGTGCAGATGGCCCCTCAGGGCTGAGCAGGGCACTCCCCTCTTTGCAGCACACAGGCATGTACGCCCTGGTCTCCAGGGGCATGCGGAGGATCGCGGAGGGACGGGACCCCCTGGAAGGGCAGAAGCACCGCTGTGGCATGGGCAACATGTTTGACTACCACAGCACGGGCTACGAGGACCTGGACGAGCTGCAGCGGACACCACAGCCTCTCATCTTCATCATGGAGCTGTTCCGGGTAAGGGGGATGGTGGGGATGGCTGACAGAGCGGGAACAGCTGGGACAGGCCACTCAGTTCCTCCTGCTTGGGCAGGTGGAGGACCCCTCAGCGTACAAACGTGACACCTGGGCCATGAGCAAGGAGGAGAAGCTGGCAGCAGTGCCTGTACTGCACAGCGAGGGCAACCGCCTCGTCCTGCGCAGGGAGTTCGCACAGGCGGCGGCCAAGTACCAGGAGGCTGTCATCTGCCTCAGGAATCTCCAGGCCAAGGTGAGCAGGACCAACACTCCCCCCATCCCTGCCTGGGTCACACCTCAAAACACTTTCCCCTGTGTGCCTTGGGTGCCTGGGAGGGGATGGACACAGCCATGAGCCAGGGTTGCTCGTGGGGCAGGAGAAGCCGTGGGAGGATGGCTGGCTGAAGCTGGAGAGCCTGGTCACACCGCTGGTGCTCAACTACTGCCAGTGCCAGCTGGAGCTCGGCGAGTACTACGAGGTGCTGGAGCACACCACGGAGCTTCTCCAGAAGCACAATGGTACCTGTGCCCTGCATCCCCCCTCCTGCTGTGCCCACGGCTCCCAGGGACTCCATCCTCTGAATCCCCCATCCGTGACAATGCTCATCCTGTGTCCCCCTGCCTGTGATAGCACCCGTGTCATCTGGATCCCTGTGTCCCAGTTTGCCCTGGCCATGACAGTGCTCATGTCACTGGTTTCCCCTGCCCACAATGTCCCCCCACCCACCACACCATCCTTCCCCTTCCACGATGATCTCTGCACTCCCTGTGCCCTGCTGCCCGCAATGGCAGCGCACAGCCTGGGTCTCCCTGCCCTCCCTACAGGTGTGTCCACCCCACACCCCACACCCCACACCCCACACCCCACCACTTCACGTCCCCTGGTCCCCAGGGTCTCCAGCCCCTGTGGCTGGTGGCCCTGAGCTGCAGGACCCCCAGTGAGGGCTCTGTCTCCTGGCAGACAATGCCAAGGCCTATTTCAAGCGGGCAAAGGCCCACGCTGCTGTCTGGAACGAGAGGGAGGCACGGGAGGACTTCCAGCGCGTGGCTCACCTTGACCCCTCCATGGCGGCCGCGGTGAAGAAGGAGCTGAAGCAGCTGGGCGAGAGGATGAGGAAGAAGCACGTGGAGGATCGGAAGCGCTACCAGGGCCTCTTCCAGTCATCCCAGGGTCTGAAGGCCCATGAGGGGCGGGAGAGCAGGGAGGTGGGTGATGGGGCTCCTCAGGGTGAGGCTGGGGTCCGGGAGACCCCTGGGCAGGGGGAGCAGGGGGCTGAGGCTGAAGTAACAGAACAACCCAGGGCTCCTCAGGCAGAACAAGGGACCCCCAGGGCTGGGGATGAAGGGGCAGCACCAGGAGGAGATGAAGCACGGGGAGAGCCTGTGGGAGAAGAGGTGGAAAGGAGGGACTGGACAGCAGTGGGGGAAGAAGCAAACCTGGGCACCTGTGGGGTAAAGCCAGAGAGCCTGGGAACAGAGGAGGAAGATGAGAAAGAGGAGGAGAGGAAAGAGAAGAAAGAGGAAGAAAAAAAGGAAGAAAAGGAAGAAAAAGAAGAAAAAGAAGAGAAAGAAGAGGAAAAGGTGGAGAGGGGGGCAGAGGAAGAAGATGGAAAATTGGAGAAGGATGAGGAGGTAGACAAGGAAGAGAAGGAAGACAAAGGGGAGAGGGAGGAGAGGGTGGAGAGGGGAGTAGAGGAAGAAAGTGAGAAATTAAAAGATGAAGAAGTAGAGAAGGAAGAAGAAAAGGAGGGAAAAGAGGAGAGGGAGGAGGAGGCAGTAGTAAAAGGGAAAGTGGAGAAGGACAAAGAGAAAGAGTGTGTACCAGCAAAAATAGAAAAGCCTGAAGCAGGGCACTGGGGGACAACAGGGGAGACCAAGGCAGCAGGGGTAGTGCAGGGGTTGGAGCAGGGAGCCAGTGGAGCAGAGGGAGCTGGCACAGGGAGTGAGGCCCAGGCTCAGCCAAAGACAGCCCCACATCTGGGGCCTCCCAGCAAAGGGCTGGAGAATGAAACATCTGGGGAGGCTCTGGAAGAGGTGAGCTGCAGGGAGCAGGGAGCAGGCAGTGGACAAGAAAATGCTGGGGAAGCCAACATCCCCACAGAAAGTTTTACCCCTGGGGAAGGTGAGGAGCTGGGTGAAGGAGCAAAAACATCCCCGTTCCCCCTAGCAGCCAGAGCAGGGGATGCTGCACCCCTGGAGCAGCGCAGCAAAGAGCAGGGCTGTGAGCAGCCCTGAGCAGGACACTTAGCCCTGCTTGGGGGAGCAGCTGCCAGGCCACTGACAGAGGCACAGCACAGGCAGCAGGGCTCCTGTACCCTGGGAGGGAGCCCCGGGGCTGGGGACTGTCCTGGCAGTGACAGGGGAACAATGCTGTCCTCACCCTGACACCACTGTGCAGCCCTGCCCTGGCTCCAGCGCCTTTCAGCTGGGCGCCGACGAGCTTTCCTGGCTGAGAAATAAAAGCTCTTCCCTGGCACGGCAGGCTGGATCTGTTCCTGAACGTGCCCAGCTTCCCTGATCACACTGCACACCTCCTGCCTCACCCTGCAGCCCGTGGCATGGGGCACTTTGTGCTGCTCTTGACAGGAGTGGTGAAGGAGGCTGCATTTCATCCCCCTTAAGCTCCTGAATCTCTCTGGCATGAGTGTCCCCAGACTTCCCTGCAGTGGCATCGTGTCAGGGTTTTCCCAGCAGTGTCAGCCCTTCCAGGCAGGGGTGAGAGCAGGTCCAGCCCAAAAATTGTCTGTCCTGGGCAGGCTTCACCATCAGCCAAGTCTGGGCAGTGGTGAGAGTCCCAGAGCCCCTGGCCTTACCCTGAACTATTGTTCATCTGAATTATTGTGCCACAAAGGCACAGCAAACACAGGCAGCACCTGGGGCTGAGGCACCCAGATACCTCTGGACACTGAAAACTTCATGGAGCTCCAGAGAGAAGGGAGGGAAAGGACTGCCTTGCCTGCCCAGCATCCCACTGCTCTCTACCTCCTGCCTGGGGCTGAAGGGTTTCCTACAGCCAAAATTCCTGGGTGACAAAGAGGGACTGTCCCCACACAGCCCCTGTCCCACCCCTCAGGCAGCCACATGGCCTGAACAGACCTTGTGGGAAGAGGATGAAGAGGGTGGCTGGGGGACACAACCTGTGTCTGGGGATCCTGGGGCTCTGCTCACAGCTGCTGTTCTGCCTCAAGTGGCGTGGACAGCCAGGGTGACACAGTGACTGTGTCCCAGCAGCCCTGCAGGAGCAGTGCCAGGATGGCACAGCAACAGGAGCTGACTCAGCCGAGACACACAGATAGAGGAGGCCAGAGCACTTTTCCAGCTCTCAGTATAAATACAAATTTATTCTCTTTCCAGAGCAGAGATGCCACAAAGCAGTGAGGACAGCAGCACCACAGTACATGGTTACCAGAGCATTAGCCAGCCTGCTCCCCTCCCTGACACAGCCCTGGCTCCCAAACACAGCCCAAGCACCCAACCTGGCCACCTCTGCTCCCCACACCTGCCACTGGGGCCAGCAGCTCTCTCCTCATCCTGCCCTTTTTCTCCCTCCAGTGCCCCCCAAGGCTGGATACTCCTGACCACACCCTCAGGCCAAGCCTCACTCTGCTGCTCCCCAGGCTCCATCCCATGTCCCTGGGATAACAGAGGGGTCCAGCTGGGTCTCACAGGCTGGCCTGTGGTCCCTCTCACCCACAGCCTGACACAGCATGCCCAAAGTCACCCTAATGCCACCACACTGCCCTCCTGCCACTCACCTGGCCAGGGCAGGGGACAGCAAGGACAGCCACCCACACTGCTGCCAGCAGACACTGGAGCACTACATGCTGAATAGTCCTGGCTGTAAGGCTCACACCACCTTGTTCTTGGTGTGGGAACTGCTCCTCACCTCTGCCAACACCCCAGAGCCAAGCCCACAGCCCTGGGCTGACACCCTGCCCTGGTCACAACCTCCCCAGAGAGTTCACTGTGATGTCCCATCCCAGCCAGCAACAACAGCCCTGGCTCTGTCCTTGCAAGCCCTGTTTAAATCGGATGTTTCACCTCAGTGCGCAGCCCTACCCTGTCCCGAGGGCTCAAGTCTCTCATCTCTCCACACCCTGTGTCTCCAGAGCACCAGGGCCATCTCAGCCCCAGCTCTGGGTTACCCTGCAGCACCTGACTCTGCCTCTTTCTCGACATAACAGCACCAGACAGCCAGCCCGAGGGACCCGTGGGGACCTGGAGCCACCAGCCCCAAGCTGCCCTGCCAGCTGGCAGAACAGCCTCCCTGCACTGCCCCAGGGGACCCCTCCCAACCAGGGCCTCCAGCCCCCCACTCAACTCAAGGGTGGGGACAGCAGCAGGGCAGCTGCTCCCTGGGGGCAGCAAGGAGGGGGGTCCTGCCTGTCCTGCTGCCCACCCACACTGCCACGCACTTGCATCAGACCAAGGTGGCCCCAGGGCTGGAGTGTGGCTGGAGAAACCCCTGAGGCTCCCCAGGGATGGAGCTGGGTCTGTGCAGGACAGGCTCTCAGTGCCATGGCAAAGGCACAGATCCCCAGGAAACCAGGCAGGATGAAGTACCTGCTGTGGGTCCAGCCCTCACTGAGCTCCCTCACAGCAACCCTGCAACGCAACACCAGCAACAGGGAAGGTGCTGGCTCACATGGGAGCAGGAGTTGGGCTGGTCTGAAAGTGAAGGGCAGCTACACTTAAGGTATTAGAGTTTAATAGAGTGAGTCCATGAGAGTGTTTAAGTACAGTATATATATATAATATATAGAAATATATGCAAATTAAACAATAAGGCTCTGTTATAAAGACCCTCTCAATATAAGGCTACTAGCTGGGCTGAAGCTCTAACATGGACTCAATCCCTACTCCATAAACCTCACAGACTCTCTCCTGGTGGTATGTGCCTGGCTGGCTGCAGAGCCTTGGGTGGCAGAGTTCAAACCACAAGGCTGGCAGCTGGTTACTGCTATAAAGAGTTATTTTAAAAGTTGTGTGGCTCCAGGAGTGTTTTGATGCCCATAGACCTGGAGGCTCCTGGGCACAAATGAAGAGTGGGATGCTGAGCTCTGCATCCCCCGAGGGCTATAGGCAAAGGCAGCAGCCCATGGGTGCCAGGGGAGACAGGCAGTTTTCATGGCTTCAGCTCTTTCTTCTGAACCATCCCACCCAGGCTCAGCCACTGTGTGACCAAACCAGCCTGCTGGGGAGCCCACAGTCCCACTCCTGCATGACCTATGTTCCCCTGAGATCTTCTGGAGCTGGCAAGCATCCTGCACCACCAGCTCGGAGGGAGTCTGTGTGAGGGCTGCTGCAGCACAGGGAGCATGGCAGGGAGAGAGGGGGAGGAAAGCAGCCAGGTAGCTGGTTAGGAAAAGCCTCTGGCTCACAGGAGGTGTTAGATAAGGGAGGTCATACCTGAAAGAGAAATAGACAGGTCAGGAAAGCAGGACCCAGAGCCACCTGGTTAGAAAGGGGCTGCTGCACAGCCAGAAGGATCCTGCTCAGGGATGGCAGAAAGTGGGCAAGAGTCTGCATGGGCAGACCGCCACCTCATGTTAGTGCTGGCACCAAGCAATGTCTCCCTCTGGCAGCCTGGGCAAGAGACCGAGTGCTGCTCCTGCACTGGAGCACAGAGGGAAAGAGCAGAATGACCAACACCAAAACCTTGCTGAGTGGAGTGCCACCCACACACACATCCCCCAGTCTCCATCCCTGCTGGGAAGAGCCATCCATGAGCAGCCAGGAGAGCTTGCACCATTGCTTCCATCTCACCAGGCTACTGGGGCCTCAGCCTCTCCTGCAGAGGGGTCTGGACAGGGATGAAGCCAGGAGGTGGCTCAAAGCTCTTGCTGCAGGTGGTGCTGACAAGTCTGTCCATCCTCATGGGTGGGAGCCCTGTGGAGTGCAGGGTCCTGAGCAGGGCAGGAGGCTGCCTTGCAGCTCATCACAGGGATCTGTTTGGTCTGTGCTCTTGGCAGCTCTGATCTCCTCTCCTTGCAGGTGTGAAGCCTCCTCCTCCTCCTCCGTTCCCAGGCCACGCTCCTGTCCCAGCAGCACTGCAGCAGCAAAGCTCTTGGCTGAAGCACTGTGGGTCATCAGCTGTCGCAGGGAAGCTGGGACCAGGGCAGGGCTCTGTGGGGAAAACCTCACCTGAGGGAGCAGTAAGAAGCGGGAGAGGAGGATTTCACTCAAGTACCTCGAGAGTTGGGGAAGGCGCTCCGCAGCTTCTCCATTATGTCTTCCAGGCACATGCTGACTTCCTGGGTTTTGGCTTCCACCTCATCTGCAGCAGGAAGGAGGGCAGGCGGGTATGAAAAGGCTCTCTGGACATCCACCTGACTGCCTGCATCTCTTCAGGACAGCAGGGAGCAGGCAGCTTCCTGCAGCATGGAAAGAAGGGAGCGGGGCCAGGGGCTCAGCCCAAGCCCAAACCTCACCTGCAGTTTCAGTGTCAGGGGTGTTGTGCTCTCTCTCCTTTGCCTGGCTGCCTTCTGACTGATGTGGAGATGAAGCCAAGGACGAGGCTGCTGAACCATTGCCTTCTGACTCTGCTGGAGGCTGAAGTGAGAAGAGTTGTTGTGAGAAGGTTGTCGTGATCCTCTGTTCTTGGCTTTTCCTGCTCTGCCCATGCCCTTAGTGCCATTGTCACAGCTCTGCTGTGGTAAAACCCATCCCATCCTTGCTCTGAGCCAACCTGCAGCAGCAGCTCCCTCAGCCTGTGCAGCTGTGACTCCAGCTGCTTGTTGTGGTCCTCCAGGATCTGCATCCGTGTCTCCAGGCGGCTCTTGTGCTGCCGAAGGATTCGTGCTTCTGCCAGGAGCTCGTCGTTACGCGGGTCTTGCACTGATTCAGGAGAGCCTGTAGCCAAGGTTGGAGACTCCACTGCCTCATCATGCTGCCATTTCAAACGTCTCAGCTCTCCCTGGAGGATCCTGCAGGACAGCCCAGGTCAGCATCCCCTCAATCCTTCCTAGAGACTGACCCAGGAGCTGCACAGTGGGGCTGGCCCATGACTCAGACAAAGCTTTGCTGTTTGTGAAGCTTAGGGGCCAGGATGCTGCACTGCAGAGTGGCCTGGCTGTGGTTCTGCCCCACACAGGGGGTGCACAGGTATGCAACCACTTCCCAAGAGGCTGAAAACAAGGGCAGGGAAAGCATCACCTCCTCCTGAGCTGGTGTGCCCTGCCTAGAGCCTCACCCTGTGTGGTCCAGAGCAGCAATACCACTGTGCATGAGGGGCTCAGGGACAAGAAAGACAGAGCGGCCTGGGCTCACCTCAACCTGTTTGGGGTTCAGGAGGGAACAGGTTCTGTGGATGTAGGAAGGAATATTTTGGGGAACAGTCATCTCCTTTCCTTGGAGAGCTCACCCTCACTGAGTTTTAGTGCTCAGCTTGCTTAGACACCCTCCAAACTGCCCTCTCAGCATCTGCAACCCCCACCTCCAGACCCAGCAGCATCCCCTGGCACCACTCTGAGCTCTACAAGGCTTCTCCAGTCCCTTCCCCCCCTCTGAGGTACAACCCCCAGTTTCAGAATTGTCCATGTTTCTACCTGTTTTCATCCTCTAAGTGGGCCAGGACTCTTTCCAGCTCTCCCTTGTCATCCATGTTGAGGTTTCCTGGAACCTGCTGGCTGCCCCCAGGCTCTCTGTCAGTGATGGGGCTGGAATGGCGCAGCAGGTACTGGTCCTCATCCCTGTTCCAGCAGGTGGAGAAACACCTTAATTAGGAAAATCATGGGATTTGTGTGCCCTTGGGGAAGGACAGCATGGAGGGAGGCAGTTTCATAGCAGAGCTCCTGGCAGCTCCAGGCCTAGAGCTCAGAAGGGGCTCAGTGCCCAAGAGCCTCTCACTCAATGGGAAGGAAAGCATTTCTGTACCCTGGCTGGGCATGGATAGAGCCCCAGGAGCCCTGACTCATCAGGAGGTGAGGTGAAGGGAAAGGAGAACTCACAGGCTGTCATCAGGGGATAGGCTATCACTGAAGAAGGAACAATTCTGGCTTTCCATCTCTGCAAGCCTGGGGGGAAGAGATAAAGGTTGAGATACGGTCAGAAGCACCCTAAATGTCTGCTCAGTGCATCCCACTTGCAGCAGCCCCTGCAAGAGTCCTCTCTGGCAGTGTCTCCCACCTGGCCTGCACCAGTCTGTCCCTCTGTACAAGCTCTAGAGAGTTTTGCCTTTTTAAAAACCAAAATACACTGCTGCTCTGGCTGTAAGTCTCTAGAATAAAGAGCTGCTGCTGTGCAATCAGCTCATCCTCCTCTCTGACAAGCAAAGGAAAGCGGTGTAAGAATTCCAGCTCCTGCCTAGGACCTGAGCTACAAGCACAGGCTCCCTGTACCCCTTGGGTCCCCACAGCAAGGACAGAGGCACTACAAACCACAAGGCAGCAGTAGTGGGAAGCTGGCAAACAGCTCTGGTGAGGACACAGAGCAGAACAAGACACAGAGGGATGTGCCTGCTGAGGATCCGTCCAGCAGCTCACACTGGGAAGAGCAGGACAGCACATGGAGGCTGCTGCATCTCCAAGACATCTGCTGTCAAATGCATGGTCCTTGCTGCCAATTTACACAGCATCAGCCATATTCCAGGCAGGTTTGCTTGCCTCTGCAGCATGCTGGGGCAGGTGGGGAGGTCTGTGACCATATATCTGCCCCAAAGCCCACCCCACACCCATCAGGGTCATGCTCTGTGCCCAGGCAGGGCAGCAGAGCCCAGTGGTGGTACCTGCTGGCAAAGTGCTCAATCCGGGAGTGTGTGTCGGCGTGTGGTAACATCGGGGAGGAGGCTGGGCTGCAAGAGATGCACCCTGGTCAGCAGGGCTTGGGAGAGGCTGTTCTCACCTGGCTGAGAAGAGCCAGGGATGGGTTGGACAGAGACTGAAATCTCCATTCCTTCAAGAATAAGGTGTCATATCACCCCCAGAGCCCTCCCCCAGGAGCCCTGTACAAGCTGAGATGCTCTTTCCATCCACAGAACCTACATCTCATTCTGGGCCAAAAGACAACCCAGGGCACAGCCAACTCACGTCTCAGAGAAGTCAGCCTCGAGCACAGACTGGACGGGCAGGTAACCCCTCTGTGGGTGCTTGCTGAAGTACTGCTTGGAGCGAAACTTGTTCTTCAGTGTCGTGGCAAAGTCCCTCATGTTCTCACTGGATGTGGTCTGCAGAGACACAAATATGACAAAGGTGCCTGTTTAATGAAAAGTGGGGGACCACAGCTCAGCACCCACAATAAGATATCCCCTCACAGGCAGGCTGGGCATGAGCTCCACGGGGAAGAGGGAGGTAAAACTGAGGAAACAAGGAGGGCACACAGCAGCTCTGAAAGCTTGTCATGGGGCCTGGCACAGGCCAAGCTGAGCACTGAGCATCCTGCTCACCACAAGAGCCCCAGAATAGCAGGGACACAGGCAGCCTCCAGCATGCAGAGGGTACAAAACTACACAAGGAATCCACTTGTGGGGCTGCACAAGCCTAAGCATCACAAGGCTGCTGCCATCAGTGGGCCCTGCTCTGAGCCAGGGCCCTCCCAGCCCAGCCCAGCTCCATACCGGGGTGTAGTACTCCATGATGGGGTAGTGCAGCTTGTTGCCCTTGCTGGCTCGCCCAGTGAGGAAGCAGGTCTGGCAGATATCCACATTGAACTGCTTCAGGCTCCGATACCTGGAGAGGTCAAGAGGCCATAGGGAAGCACTGGAGGTCAGTAAAACGTGTTTAAAGCCCAAGAAGAGGTCAGTGGGAAGGGACAGAGGTGACCTGTGTTGCTTTAACACCCCAGTGAACCCACAGTGCTGATGGCTGAAGTCCCCAGAAGAGCACTCTGCTCCTTCCCCTTAGCTGTCACCTGCCCTGCCCAGCCTGAAACACTGCTGGCTGCAGAGCTCCAGGCTCCCCCAAGAGCACAGAGCAAACTTGGCTCTCTCCTGCAGGACACACTTCCCCTGGGGCCAGGGTGCCGTGCCACAACCCTTACCTGAATCCCTTGATGGGGCACTGCCGGCAGACGGAGCACTTGGTCTGGTGCTTCACCTGCTCGGCCATGGTCACCCGGTGCAGCACCGCCAGCCACACCATGGACTGTGGCTCCAGGTTGGCCCACTCCAGGAACTGGGATGCCTCAATGGCAGACTTCCCATTGCTCTGGAGAGGGGAGAGGAAGGGGCTGCTCAGAGCTGGCTCCCAGCTGTGGTGGGGTGCAGGTCCCCTGCCACCTTGGGAGCCTGTCCCCAGCACAGCTGCTGCAGACGGGGCGAGGGCCGCGGCCCCGCACTCACGAAGCGGAAGCAGCTGCGGATGCTGGGCTCCACGTTGCTGCCCCCGAACGCTGCCACCTCCCCCAGCTGACGAGGGACCTGGATGGCCTCGTGGAGCAGGACGCCGAGGTGCCGCTGGTCACACAGTCCCCCGGCGTTCGCCACTTGGCTGAAGAGATCTGCGGGCACGGCAGACACAGCTGACACCCAGCACCAGGCACCGGGAGCAGAGCGTGGGCCACACCAGGGACCCCACTGGCCACCTCTGGCAGAGAGCTCCAGTAAGAGGAAAAACCTGAGCTATGATTAAATAACTTTCACCAATATCCCTTCAGCTCCTAATAACCAGTTTAGCGTCTTCTTCGGACAGGGGTTACATACAGCATTTATTAAACAGCCCCAGCTAGCTTGTCCTCTGTGAATCAGCCCAATCCCTTTATTTAACCCCTTGGTACTCCCTATGCTACACAACATTCCATGGTTAAAATGCAATGAGGAAAACAACTTGCCTGAAACCTGCTTCCCCCCCAGCCATGCACCCCTTGGTATGTTCCTTCTGGAAAGCATTGGATAACTTTCCTGCATGCCTTCTCTGCACCGTTCCTTACAGTGCCATGCAAGCAAGATCACTGCAGCACCTGTCAGTCTACAAAAACGCCTCCTAATCTCGGTGGCGTAGGCCTAGGGAGGGAGGGAGAGGTGATGATGCAAGCAGCTTAGTCACTGCAGAAAAGCTTTTTCTTTGCTCTCCCTGGGCAAAGATGGTCTAAGCCAAGAAACAAAACCACTCCTGTTTTCCCGAGGTGAATTCCCACCAGGTTCTAGGTTCAAGGGACTCACACTGGAACTTCTCCTTGACCTCTGTCCCGCACAGACACGCGATGCCCGTCTTGAAGGAGAGAGCTCTCATCTTCCCACTGCGGCCACTGCAGGACAAGACATTGCACAGGTTGGCAAACGTTCCAGAGTGGTTTTTCTTGGCAGGGGGGTCATCAAGGCAAGCACATGCCAGGCAGCCTCCCCTCAGCTGGAAGAGCAGCACGGAGGTTTCCTCCCAAGCACGGCAGCCCCAGGGCTCAGGGGACACTGAGGGAAGGTACCTGTCAAAGACGTTCAGCAGCCAGTTGAGGCTCATGTCCACGCAGAGCGGCACGTTCACCAGGATGCCCCGCTCCTCCTCCAGCCGCTCGTAGAGGGCGGTCAGGCAGTGGATGACCTCCACCACGTCCATCGCCCGGTCACCGGGCTGCAGGTCGTGCTCATTAAAGATTTCCAAAGCTGTGGCCAGGGTGACCATGTCCACTGCACAGAAAGCACAGGCAGAGGGATCAGAGGGAAAGAGGGGAGATGAGAGAGGTGAGAACCAAGAGGAGAGAGATGCAGTCCTGCTCTAACCTGGGGCAGTATTAGTCCCACCATGCTGGGAAAGATGCTGGTAGGATGGGTATAGCTCCTAGAATTTCTCTCCTGCCTGTAAACCTCTCCCAGAATACCACATCTCCACCTTGAGCCACCATTTTCCATGACCTGCCTTCCTCATTGCTGTGTCCAGCCATGGCCATGAAAATGCTAGCCATGGGAGGCTCTGTGCAGAGCCCAGTGCCGGCCTCCTTGCACGTGCCAGGCCCCTGTGGGGCTGGTGAGGGGGCACAGACCCACACAGACTCTACAAGCAACTGCCCAGAGATGGATCAGTCCCATTTCCAGCTCTGCATGGGTGAGAGAGTTAAGACACAAACCCAAAACAGGGCTAGGACAGCGTGAGCTGCCCTGGCTGCTCTGCTGTCAGATTTCTACAGCTGCAGGTTGTACGTGCTATTGTGTCAGCAACCAGCAATATTTCTTTCCTGAAAGTCTTTCCATCTTTGAGACCATTTAAATTCACTGTACCTAGGGGATTGTGTGCCTTTTCTACACTGTAACTTCACTCTGAAAAAATCCTCCCTTCTCCTGTCAAAGCTGCTACACTTGCACCGGGAAGCCCCAGTTCCTGTGCCAGGGAGTATCGCTCCTGCCCACCCTCGTGTCCACACTGCCCACGACTGCATATGGCTCTGATCTATCCCTCACTGCCTCTTTCCTACACAGCCACTCCACCAAACTTCTCATTATGGGAAAGCTGCCTTGGCAACCTCCTTGCCCTTTCCTCAAGTATATCTTGAGTAAAGAGCACTTATTCAAGTCATTTCTGGGGTGGAAAGAAAGCGACACTGCAGCATGTGAGATGCTAGAGATGCACAACCAAAGATGCAAAAGCAGCACACATGATGGCTCTCCTCTTTGCCTTTGTTTCCCCTCCACACCTTGCCTGCTGCTGCATGGACACCTTAACAGGGTGGCAAAAGCCAACTACTGCTTTCTTCCATTTGCATTACATCACCCCTGAATGTGCCTGGGTACAGGACAGCCTGATCACCACAGTGTTATGGAAATGCTCCACAGCCAGGGTTTGACTTCCTTGAGAACCCATCCTCCTCTTACCCTGACTCATTGCCTTCTTCCAGCCCTTTCCCAGGATGTCAAGGAGCACAGGTCTGCCTGGGACCCCACTGCTGCCTGGCTGTACCTCCTCCCCTCCATGAACAATTACTTCAGGAGGAGGATTTCCCTCAGCCTGCTGCTGCTTAATTTTGACAGACCCTTAGGTGAGGGGCTTTGTCAAAAGCTCTGAGCAGCCAAGGATGCTGCATCTATCAGATTCCCATCTGCCTGCTTGCCAGTTCCACCAGAAACTCCTCAGCAGTTTCCAGGGAGCAGCTACCTCTTTGAGAGATGCTAGAACTCCTGTTGTATCAAATTCACCCAGCTATTAATCCTCCAGTTTTCACCAAGAGTGCAGAAGTCAGGTTTATTGGCTCCCTCCCTCCCCTTTAAGCAGTGAATCCCTCTCTGTCCCTGACAGTGAGGCTGGTTTCATCTCTCAGTTACATCCACACCTTCTCCGTGTTCCCTTGGAGCTGCTTCGTGACCCCCTGCCTGATCCCACAGCTTTGTAACCCCGAGCTGGACCACTTTGTTCTCATATCCCTTTGGCCAACACCTGCCCTTTTGAGTCATTTCCATCCCAAGCCTGTAAAGAAAGGCGCTGACACAGACTGGTGGATTTGCTCAGCTTCTCAGGCTGATCTTCCTGGTTTCTCGCCTCAGCTACCTGTCCCCTGGTGCCTCCTGCCTTTGATGTGTTGATAAAAGCTTGTGTTAGTTTAATGCCCTCACTGAGGGAGGCCCAGCAGGAGGGAAACCCTTCCCACACTCACATCGAAGGGCTTTTTGCACCCGCCGCAGTTTCATGGCCGTCCGATATGCCGAGAACTTGATGTTGTTCAAATCCGCTGCAGAGACACAGGAAAACAAGAATAAAACCACAATATCTTTATCTCCAGGGCAGGAAGCAGCAGTTGCAGTTCTCAGACCCCAGCCTCACCAGCAGGAGCAGAGCACATGCAGGAGAGCATGGAGCAGAGCCTGGCAGGGGTCACACCCCCCTGCTTTGGGGGACCCTGGGGCACAGAAGGGAGCAGGTGGCCTGGGGGAATCTCACATGCACCCCATGCAGCAAAAAGGCAAGGACTACTCGAATGGTTCTGTGACAGCCTCCTTACCCAGCGTCTGGTACAACTCTGTCATCTTTGGGTGGTCCCAGCACGTTGTCTGGGCCTGGTGGCTGGAAGCAAAATAGATGGAGACCAAGAGTCAATCTGATAACCAAAAGCTGCCATGAGAGATGAAAAAAAGAACCTGGCCAGAGCTGGGAGCAAGTGTTTCAGTGTCTGCAGACACTGCTGCATCCCACTGAGCACAGTCCCCAGCCACAGCAGCATGAAGGATGCCCACAGCAGGATATCCCCACTTGCTGCCAGCCCCCTCTCCTTCCAACTGGGGTTTCCCCTCATCTTGGGCATCCCAGCAGGCAGGGAAATCCTGGATCTGCCAGGATGAGGAAAACCTGCTTCACTGGAGGTGAGTTCTCACTCCAGTCCGTTCACTGCCCCACTCCCCTAATTGGTGCCCAATTCCTGATCCTGCCAGGCCAGAGAAGACCTCGGGCAGTGTTTGGGAACACACTCACTTGATGTAGTATGGCACTTTGTTGGGGGAAATGGCTCGCTCCCAGGGGACCTGGACAGAGGCTGCAAGGAGAGAAGCACGTGTCAGATCAACACCAAAGGCTCCTCTAAGCTGATGCTGTTTCTGATGCCAGCCCTGCAGGACTGTGCCAACAGGGGGGTGCCTCTGAAAAGACTTCCCAAATCACCAGCTGGAGGTGTTGGTGCAGGCAAGGGATGCTGCCTATAAAAAAGGCTCAAGACTGCTGGTCTTGTTAGAGACATCTTGCTTCTCAAGCCAGGGGCTTTGTATCTGGCTGAGCTGAGAACTCAGGAAGAGACATTCCCTGATGCTTTTGATGATGCACAAGGCAACCTTGTGGTCATCAGTGGGCAGGGCTCATAGCAGGGCACATAGACACAGCCTGTTATGACCAGGCTCAGACACCCAAACATCTGTTGTTCCTGTTATTCCTGCTCTGTGTGCCAGCTGCAGTATCTTGCGAAGATGAGGATTCAACCCATACCAGCTGCCTGCCACCCTGTTTTATAGAGGATGGAAGCCATGGCATGACCCTCAGTTATTTTCCTTTTTCACAGGTAGAGTATCAATTCCAGCAAATGGAAAAGTCATTCTTCCTTTCAGATAGGAGAACACAGTCTGCAGAGAAGCACAGGCCAGCAAATCCCACTGACATCCAGAGACTCTGCAGGGCTCAGCATTCCAAGGACAGACCCCAGGCTCCAGAGCACAACCTGCTGCTCACCCTTTGCAGTCTGAGAGCTGTCAGCCAACAGCTCTGGTCTGTAAAAACAGCATCCCTCTGCCTCACCCCATGAATGAAAACCTCCTGAAAAGGCACATTTTTAGCCTCCAAATAACTAACACGGGATATGAGGGACTGCCTCTTCCTGCCATCTGTTGTCTTGCTCTGAGGCTGACACAGTCCCAGTGTCCCGTGGGAGCTGCTGCTGCTGCGAGTGTCACAGCTCTGTGCTCTGAAGGGAAACCACATTCCCATCCCACCCTTGGTCCCACAAGGTGAGCAGCACAATGCCAACTTTTGGAGCCTCCTGCTTTGGCTCCTGTGCACCAGCCTGGATTCTTTTCCAGCCTCGTGCATGGCTCTGGGCTCAGCAAAAGGACTTTGCACCCTGTTTTCCTGTACCACAACCCAGGCTGCTCTGCTGAGGCAACCTTGTGGCAGAAGCCAGGGGGATCCACTCACGTACAGGAGAGGAAGTGCTGGGACCCTGGTCCAAAGTCACGGTGGGCATCTTGGAGCTGCTTCAGCCGTTCATTTATGGAGGCCTGGAGAATTGAAAAACAATTCACTGGCAGTCCAACAGGCATTTTGGATTGATGACCCATTCAGGAAGGCTTGTGGGTGGCCTCAGACATGCCCCAGCACACAGATGCTTCTTCCTTCCTCTCCTGTCTTGGTGTTTGTGTCTTCCTCCAGCCTGCTAAACCCTCTACACCTTCTCCCCCAAGCTGAGGCAGCACAGCCATATCTGCAGCTCACCTGTATCTGTACTCTCACAGACATCAAAGATCACAGCTGGTACTGACCCCCTCCACCAACACATCCTGATTCTCCCTTAACTCCTTCCACTGCCTTTTCCTGACCAAGATCTCTGCAGATTTACCAGACTCTTTCCTCACACTGAACTGACACTTTTCTCTCCCAGGAACACCAGCTATAACATCCTGCCGTGCCAAACCTTACTTTATCATCCTTGAAGCTCAGCAGTAACAGCCCTTCCCAGCCTCCTGCCCATGGTTTATTTGTATTGCTTGCTCCTGACCCCTTCCCACCTGCAGCTGTTTCCAGCGGGTGTTGATCTGCTCCAGGGTGCGGGAATTCTCCATGCACAGGTGGACATCTGAGATGGCAAGCTGGTGTGCAAGATCATTGACCACTTTCACCCCATCCTTCATGGGGGAGAGCTCCTCCTTGAACAGCTGGAGTCCAGTGCCCAGGCACAGGGCAGGGGAAGGAGGAGAAGAAGCAGGTGAGTAGCTGGGACTTGAATTTTTTCCTTTGCTACAAGCTAGGGTGGGCTAGTGGCTGCCAAGCCACTGCTGACTAACCCTCCCACAGGGTGTCTTAGCAGGGGGAAAAACACCCAACCAAACTAACCAGGCTGCAGATTACTCCTGCTAAATGAAAAGGGGACAGTGACTCAGCCATGCTGAGCCATTGTACCTATGTGAGGTCTGTGCCATGATGAGGCGCTCAGCATGGCCAGTTGCTCAGGACACTGCTGGCCAACACTCCCCTCACAAAGCAGGGGGGCTGTGGGAAGGAGGCCTTGGCCCTGAGATCACAGGTAATGAGGCTGCCTTGCACTGAGCAGCCCATGGGAGCAGCTCTGTCCTCCTGAGAAGCAGCTTGTCATCACCTCCACGGCCAAGGCTGGCACCTTCTCAGAGCCAGAAGTACCTTGGTTGACTGGATGTGCTCTGGCAAGGAGTCAATGAAGAGGTCCCCGATGGGTTCCCAGGTCTCCCGCACACTTTCAGCCTGGTCCAGGGTCGTGCTGAGCTCTTCCATAGCCCCTTTAATCTCCAGGAGCTGCTCCAGGGTCCGTTCAATGTGGCGGTGCTGGTCCACACACCGGGCCGTGAGCTTCTCCCACAGCTCACTGGCCACGTTGGCCTGCTTCCAGACAAAGCGGCTGATGTTCTGGATCCGGTGCCGGGGAGACACATCTGTGAAGGCAAAGCAGGATGGGAACAGGGAGCAAAACTGAGAGCCCAGCCCACAGGAGAGTGGGGCAAGGGGTGGAGGGAGGACAGGGAAATGAGAAATAAAAAAAATCTAAGGAAAAACTGGAAAAAGGGAAGGAAAACAGGTAATAATAGTATCCATCTCTGCACCAGCTCCTCTAGGTATCCAGCCTCTCTATCCTCAGAGGCAGAAGCTGTGCTGCTTTTTAAAAACCTACCCTGGAGCACATCTGGTGCTGCCTCATGAGGTGCCCTCATCATGGACTGCACCAGGAGCCTCTGTCTTTTCCAGGGACAGTGACACTGCTCTGTGCCAGCCTGACCTTTGGCCAAAGGCCTGGGCACAGTCTGGGCTCGGTGGTGTGAGGCAGAGCACTGATATACTGCTTTGTGCCACAGCAGCCACCTCCACTCCACCCTCTCCAGGCCAGCCCAGGAGGAGCTGAGAAACCAGAGAACAAAAAAAGGAGGAGCTCCACAGACCTTTGCTTTCCAAAGTTGGTTCTTCTAATTCCTCAAATGGGTGCTGGGAAAGGAAAGCCTGTGCTGACTCCAGGACAGAGTAAATGTATGGTCCCCGAGACTTCACTTCTTCCATGAAAGCCTGGAGAGTAGAGCACAGAGATGAGACAGCAGGCTGAGCCAAAAAGCTGTGCCCTGGCTGCCCCCTTGCCAAATGCTGCAGTGATTTATTCACCCCATGGCCCAAACCTCACTGGAGGCACAGAGAGAAGTCAGTGTTAAGAGAAATATTTTTGCAGTTCAGGGAAGGAATGACCACCTGCCAGAAGGTGGCTCCTGCAGAGGTTTGGCCTGAAGCTTTGCTGGAGTGGGGAGACAGAACAGCAAGCCCAGAGTGGCGTGTTGAGCCAGGGCTGCACAAGAGGAGCTGTTTTATTTATGGTGCTTTCAGATGCACTGCTTGGAGATGCTCTTCGCTCGTCCAGTGAAAGCATGGCCACACTAACAACCCTTCCAGCAGCTGCTCAGCAACAGGTCCAGCTGCTGCAGGAGCAAGGAGAAGAACAGCAGGATGCCTCAAAGCAGCACATCTGCCAGGGAAGACTTCAGAGGCATGCTAGTCTTGTATGTCCTCTCCTCCCCTTCAACCACAGCTCCCACACCAGTGCTGTCTGCTGGATGGGCTGTGTGTGCTCCTGGGAAGCCCCAGCAAGGATGAGGGACAGCAGCAGTAAACATTTTAATTTTGTTTTCAAGGTAAAAACAGCTAAAGCCCAACAGCCACTGGCAGTGAGAAGAAAATGCTGTGAACATGGGAGCAGGAAACTCCGATCTGCCCAGGTGTACCCCAGGTTCAGATATGATGATAACGTGTTCCTGCAGGCATCACTCATGTCCCAGCCACAGGACTGCCCCTAGATCAACCAGCCTTCTCAGGCTCCAGGAAACCAAAAGCAGAGGCCAGTGAGAGGTAGGGCACAGGGAAGCCACTACAAATGACAGGGTTCACTACCAGCTGCAGGTGACTCGAGGCTGCAATGTGAGTTTATTTTCTAAAACCAGATGGGCTCTGCCTTTTCTCAGGAAGCAGAGATGGAGACACTCAAGGACTGGTGCACCCACAGGCTGTGGCATGGCAGTGACACGAGGCAGGGGTCCCGAGCAGGGCTGCCCAGCACAGCCCATCACAGTAGAACAGGGGAGGCACAAGGAACGCACCGCATGTGTCTCCTTCTCCTGCTGCACCAGGAGAACATCGCCCCGCAGGGGCAGCTGTGCCGACAGCTCCTCATCCTTCTGCCCCAGCCAGTCGATGATCTCCTGGAGAGGCACCTGCAGCTTCCCACTGTGGTCAGAGAAGGCCTCCAGCCGAGCCCTGGCAGGACAGCAAGGACAGTGAGATGACAGACGGACAGACAGGAGAGGAGCAGGTTCCCTAAGGAGGGGAAGCACAGCACCATGGTTGGGTGCTGACCCCCAGGACCTCCTCAGGGACTGGTAGCACACCTTAGCACGGGCTGTGCATGACCCCCAGCCAGCAGAGAGGCTGCACTGCCAGCTGGGGTGAGGCATGGAGGCACCGGGGACAAGAAACTGGAGCTATTCCTCACCCTGGAGCCCAGAGTAGAGGACACTCATTCTGTGTTTGCCTGTGGGTCAGAACTGCTCTGGCTAGCAAGGGGGGCTTGGAATGGCATTTACATGTCTGGGCAGCTTCCAGGAGCCTTGGATTAAGGCAGGAGACAATTAACACGCCCCAGTTAAGCTCTCTGTCATGCTGGCTGTGGAGCTGCAAACTCTGACAGTCTGGAAGGCATGTTCCCCTCAAGCAGTGGAGAGGGCTCCCAGTGAAGGGAAAGGCACAGGGGAGGTGGAGGCAAAGCCTTGGGGCAAAAAGAGACAACTGCAGAGGAGGCAAAGGATAGAGAGAGCAGCAGAAAGCAAGCAGGAGGGAGGAGAGGATGGGATGGGTAGAAATAGAGGAGATGCTTTCCAGCAAAAGGAGATTCAAAAGTCTGTGGACCAGAGGGGGAGCTGAGCCAAGGTCACTGTGAATTCATGTGGTTCATCAAGCAAAAAAGTTCAAAAACCTCCTGACAATCACAAGCAGCAGGCAGGGCTGGAAGGCCAGGCTAGCCTGGAGCTTGCTCCAGGCAGGACTCTTACCGAAGGCTGTGGGATTTTTTTTTTATCTCGTTCCAGCAAAGATTCATCTCCAGAGGGGCCTGGGGCCCGGCAGCACTGCTTGGAGCCCGGGGGGTTACACACGAAGGTCCTGCACCATCCTGCGAGGCTTCAACCTGGGCAGAAACAGAACCACGCTGCATCCAGAGATTGCTGCCTGGTGCTATGGGAACTCACCTGGGGACACCCACCCCACTCTGCCCTAACCCCGACTGGCTTTTCAGCTCTCAAGGGAGCTGCCCTCTCCTTAAGTGGTCTGCTAGCAGCTCCCAGGAAACTCCTGGCTGTCTCTGGAAGAAGGATGCAGTGCCAGCTCCAGGAGCAGTAAGGGCAAAGGTTGAAGGGAGGGTTTACTGCATGTCTCCTGTTCTCCTCGGTTATCCAGCAATGAGCTTATCTCACTGAGAACTGCTAAGCCAGAGCTGGTCCTTATGTGTCACAGTGCCTGCAGGGCTAATGATGATTTTTCCCATGTTATACAGAGCTGCTGTGCTTCGAGAGGAGGCTGATCCTGCTGTTCCTAGGGACCAAGGGGATCTGCCAACATCCTTTTTGCCATCCCCAATACTGGGACTTGCCACCTGCTCCTCTACAAAGGCTCCAGGATATTCCCTGCCTGCGTGGCAAATCTGAGAAGCCACTTCTCCTCCACAGATGCTGCTTCTCCTCCGCAGCTCTCCAGAATGAGCAGCCGTGGGAAGGGTGCTGCAAAAGGCCATGGAGAGAAGACAGCAAATCCTAAGCCAGCCACACAAGGGGAGCACGTCCAGCTGGAAAAACTGGGTTCTGATCCCTGGACAACAAATCCTTGTTGGAATCCTCTCCTAAGCCTTTAGCACTGCATCATACCCCTGCTCACAAAGCACTCTGCTTCACGTCCTGGTGACAGCAACATGCAGGATCAGAAGCCCCTCACACAGGACTCAGTGAGTGAGAGGGGATTTTCTCTCCAAAAAACACAGTTTGTTGAGCAAAACACGTGGACACTTTCCCATAAGTGAGACGTCAATGAGCTGTGTTGGAGAAATGGCAACATTTCGATCGAATGCTGCTTTGATATTAGAGCTCGCTTGAGGTAATTATCCCCAGGTGCTTAATCAACCATAATTAAATGTGTTAGTACTTTCTAAACAGCATACAACAGGCCAGATAAGGGCAGCTGCCTTGGGGGAAAAGCAGCAGCTCTTCCAAGAGGAATGAATAGATTCTTGTCACTTGTGCTGTCCAAGGGCTCATGGAGGTGTCTGGAGAAGCGATTCAGCCAAGCCAAGGAAAACAACAGGCAGGAGAAAACAACCAGACAAGGAATTTGGCTGCACAGCTAAAAATACCCCCTCCACACCAGTTCTCAGAGAAAAATCAAATGATCGCCAAGACTGGTGCTAAGTTTGATTCATCTAAAAACATCTAACAGGCTGTTCTCTGCCTTCCCATCCTGCCACTCCAGAAACACGAAGAAAACAGAGAAAACCATCACCCACAGAGTTCACAGGCTTCTTGGGGGCACGAATAATGATCCACTCAAGCTAGAGCTGCTGCTTGCACATAGGAAAATCAATACTCTGCATGTGCAGGTGCTCCTGGCACTGAAGTAGGTCAGTCCCACGGCACTGCCAGGGAATGCTCCAGCCCTCCCCTCTACCCCAGGGGATACCAAAGGAAGGGATCAGCTCTACCTGGGTGCAACTGCAGCACAGCGCTGCAGACAGCACAGTCCTCCCAGCCTTATTTAATAAGTTAAAAGCCCACCACGCCTGTAACTCCCAAGCCCCGTAGATAATCATGTAGCAATGACCAAGCAGAGAGCAGGTGCTGAACATCTGCGTCCCTAGACAAAACCCCTGCGAGCGAGCAGAGGGAGAAATAAGTGCTTTCCCTCTGAGCATCCCTTCCCCAGAGCCCCAGCAGCGGCAGCCTGGACCCCCACTCCCCCTCCAGCCTGGAACAGGTTTATTTTCGGGCACGGAACACTCACGCAGGCTGTGGCCAGTGCATCTCTCTGTGCTCAGCCCCGGAGCTCCGCCGGAGGAGCAGCATCGCTCCTGCCCCGCCGGCTGCCAGCGGCAGCAGCCAGCAGGGCAATGGGCAGGCACCGGGTGCCCGGCAGAGCTGGCCACTGACCCCCCAGGAATGTGGAGGGGGGCGGCAGTGCCTCACAGGCAGCCTCAATCCCAGCTTTGTCCAGCGGCATTCCAGCGGCCTCCAACCTGCCTTAACCCCGTGGCTGCCCTCGAAGCACAAGGCGGGCAGAGATGTGCCCGCTGCGGGGCAACCCCAGGTGGGACACCAGGTGTGTGCAGGGTCATCGCCCTGGGCACTGGGGAAGATCCATCCCTGCAAGGGCAGGGCAAAGGAGATGCGCTGGGATGAGCAGCAGAGAGCTTGGCTCAGATGCTGGAGCACATCCAGAGCAGACACGGGTGTTTGCCAGGGAAGGGATTTATCCAGGAAATCATCCCATCAAGCCTCAGTGACCCAGAAGGTAAATAGGTTCTTGAGTTCTAATCCCAAAAAAGTCAAAGGTGCCCTTATTGTCCCCCACGTGCCCCAGCACAGTGTTGGGTACCAGCAGATGTTCGTGCCAGCCTGGACCAAGTGCAAATAGTTGCTTTTTGCCAAAAAGCTCTGGGCTGGCTTCTTGTGTCCCCCACAGTCCTGACGCCCAGAATTTTTATCATGCTCTCTTCCACCTACAGGGAGGGAAAGAAAAGCTCCCAGTATCTCTCCCTCTCTTCCCCTCCTTCCCTGCCTGCACATCTGACGGGTGCTGTCCCTCCCTGTGGGACCAGCACAGCCAGCTCCTGTCCTCAGCATGTATCGGGCCCAAGAGATGGGAGAGCAGCTCCCACACTGGAGGAGGGGGCTTCAGTGAGGCCAGGACACGGCTGAGGTTGTCTGCAGCCTGCCAGGAGCTTTCAGGACTAGCAAGGACAAGAGAGGGAGGCTGTTTCCTAGATGGCAACAGCAGCCCCTTCAAACAAGGGGAGCTGCCATTAACTCTGCTCCCCTTCCCAGTCCCCTCCTCTCTCCCAGTAAATCCCACAGGGCTCTGATCCCCTCACAGAGGCTTGGACTGCTCAGGCAGGTCAGGAAGGCTTTTCCCTGCTCATCTTGTTCTTTCCCTCTCCCTCCTCACTTCATTTGCCAGGCTGTTTATCAACCACCCGTGCACTGGCCCAGCAGCAGCATTGTAACAGCCACCCTGGGGCCAAGAAACCCTGACTCAGCCACCAAGAGCCTGTCCCCCTGCCTCATCCTTGCATGCTGGAGCCTCTCCAGAGACAGCTCTGCCTTCCTGCTGCAGATCCCAGCTCCCTGAGGCAGAATGGGTCCAGGCTGATGGTCAGCTCAGCCCTTGCTTTTCAAGCTTGAAGCATGACAGAAAAGGAAAAGGCAGAGCTGGGACCTCATTTGTCCTGGGAAAAACACTGCCAGTGCCCAGGGGAACCTTTGGCACTGCCCATCAGTGTCCAGTCAGGTGAGAGGTAGCCTGGGACCAGAACTGGCAAAGAGGGATCCATGGCCTGGCAGAGCCCAGGCAGCATTTCCCCACACCAGAGGTGCCAAACCACCTCAAGGCAGCTCCGTGCAGAGCGCAGACAGCTTTGCAGACAGTTGCCAGCACACCTTTCTGCTCTTCACTCTGCTCTGCCGTTTACCCAGGGGTCCCCAGAGACCTTCCCTCCCCTCTGGTGAGGAGCCTGGCCTGGGGCTCAGAGACCCTGGGGGAAGGAGGAGGGAGACCAAGATCTGTCCTTCAATATAACTAGATTAGTAAGAGGTCAGATTCCTCCTCTCCCTTTCAGCATCCACCAGGAGCTTATTTCCAAGCTCTTCTCTGCAACCAGGAAGATAGAAAACCTACATTTTCACCTGACATTCTTCCAAGTTTCCAGGAGAAAAATAAAAAGCCCAACCAAATACATAAGAGCTGTTAACAGTAGCCTCTCGTTCCTCATAATGAAAGAGCCTTGAAATCCAGCTCTGCAGGTTGTCTCTCTTCCCCTACTTTGGGAAACACTTTGCAGCCAGAGCACTGGAGGAGAGCACACGCTCTCCTGAAGTGCAGCCAACGGGGGGCTGGAGCTGACAGCCTTCCCTGCCACCAGGAACAGAGGGCCTGCTTTGCCCCACAGAAATCTGCAACCTCTGCAAAAAGCTGCCAGAGAAAGACCCCCAGAGCCAGCTCTTACCTGAGACAGCGGGCGGGCAGTGCTGCTGTGCTGCGCCTGGTCCGGGATGTGCCACTCAGGACATCGCGGGAGGACATAGAGCCATTCCTGCATCACCAGGGGCTGCATCAGAACTGATGGTCATGGGGATGGAGCACCTGAAAAGCAGTGTTAGAGTCCCTGGGTCAGCTTGCACCTCCTCATAGAGCTGACCCATCCACCTGGAGCGCTGCCCCCACGGCAGCTGGAGACTAAAAGGAAGCATTTTTTAATTTAATATACTTCTCCTAGTGTTGCAGTCTTGTTTCATCTAAACATCCAACTATTTTTTTCCACCTGGCTATGCAATTTGCTGTATTGATACACTGCTAGTAAGTCCCAGAGGTTATATTGCACTTTTAGAAAGGGTTGGGTTTCTTGAACTGTACCAGATGCCCACGGGTTTAAAGGAAGGGAGAGAGAATCTCACTGTCATGACCACTGTTGTATCTGTGAGATAACATTCACTTTCTTCCTAGCAGGCGGTACAGTACAGTTTTTAATCCAGAACAACTTATGTTTAGACAGAACAGACATATCTCCATAAGAGACAACATCTTCAAGCATATTTTTTCCTTTTATATTCAGAAGGCAAATTGCCTAGAGCCCCAGCTTCATGTATCTCATACTGTGAGCTAGCTTTTTATGAGTTTTTGCTCATTTTGAGCTATAAAATCCCCTTCATTATCCCTATTTTTGAGCTACATGACCTGTAAAAACCAGTTAGCAGTGGCCCCTTGACTATTCTATCAGACTGTTCTATTCAGATCAGAAATGCAACCTCTGGTCACAATGCTGCTGGCTTTTGTTGTTTGGACTCTAAATTAGCTAAAATAGGGATTTATTTCATTGCCAGCACCATCTCAGCTTTATAGAAAGCCATGAGAAATAAAGCTTGGTGAGTGTCTTCCTGCTTTTAGAAGGTAAAAATCACCTGCTCCAGCAGACAGAGCTCACGTCTGTGTGGAGATGAGGCTGCTTTCAGGGGAATGAGTGATGCTGATGGAAGAAGGTTGTTGGCTCCTTCACACCCAGCTCAGCTGGACAGCTGGGAATGTTCCTGCTTGGCCCTGGCAGGGCAGGAGCAGGCAGCACATCCTGCACTGACAGCAGCCACACTGGGCAGAGGGGTGAGGAGAAATCCCCCTGGTCCTGTGTGCACTGCCCATCTCTGACACATCCCTCACGCCCCTGCCTGAGCTTTCACTGCCTCTCTCCCTTCAATTACACACATTAAGAGATTATTCTGACTTTTTTTTTTTTTAAATCTCTTAGTGATTTTTACAGCCATAATTCTCTCCTTTTCCAGCAGAACAGCCTGTGCTGAGCTCTCCAGCAGGCTGACAATCCAAGGTCTCGTCCTCTCCCTCTCCTGCCCATTAGCACCAATGAACACTGCAGCAGGCTCGGTATCCCTGCTCCTCTCCCCATGCAGGCAGGGGATTATGAGGGGATTATGAGACCCACATTAATAATTATGAATTCCAGGGTCTTCAAAGCCCCCTAGCCTCTTGGGGCGAATTCACCACACCCAACTCCTGGAGTAGAGAAGATTTCTGACAGAAAGTAACACCACCTCCTTTTCCCTTCAGTGCTTGTGCAATTTGGACTCTGTTCCTCTAAATGACCTCTGAATCTCAGTCTAGCTGAGATATAATTCTCAGGGTGTGGAAAGTTATTTTTCCTCAAAGCCTCTAACTGAGGGATGCCACTCTAACTGAGGGAGCTCTTCCCCAGGACTGGGGAATCAATGGCTTTTGCAGGTGAGGCTCTGTGATGTCTCACTGTAGCTGCCGTCCTGAGGCCTGGGTTTTCCTGTGTCACAGTGCAGTGAAACTGCAGTGATGTGTGCTGGCCAGACGAGTTCAGCCAGCCCTCCAACACCACACACACAGGGGCTCTCTGCTCTTAGTCCTCCCAGCACAGCCTGGCCCCTCGTTCCTGCCACCAGCACTGCAGGACAGGAGCAGCACTGGGATGGTCACAAGCTCTGCTCTGACTGCATTTTGCTGAGTGACAGATCTGCATGCACGGGGCAGGTGCAGTTCTGAGACAGGGCTGGGGAACTCTTGTCCTGCAGGTATCCATGCATTGGATGTGGAGGGTTTCCCTGCCAGCATCATGGAAATAAGGACAGCCATTGCTGCACCTCCTGAGTGCTGGGCTCCTTGAACTCCTCCAGGGATGACAAAGCCCATCAGGACACAGATGGCACGGGGAACTAAAGCCTGTCCAAGGCAGCAGTCACAGAACAAGCTGAGTGCCAAGCAAAGGGTACCACCCAGTCACATCCTGTGCAATACCTTGCTGCCACAAACACTAGAGCAGGTTGGAGGGCAGTGGCTCAGCTGCCCTTTGACACTCTGCAACAGCAAAGACAAAGCCCAGAGGTAGGCAACCCAGATAATGTGGAACTGGCTGAGCTGCACAGCAGCCAGCACAAAGGAGGACATTCAGGGGGAGAGAGAGACAACCAGACGGAGAGGCACGTCTGCAGGCAAGCCAACAGCTCCCTATAACCCCTTGCCAAATTCCCTGCTATTACTGGAACCAGGCAAGGAGAAATGCTCTTGATCTGCTCTGCTTCTCTGCCGAGGCACACAAAACAGCTCCAGTTCTGGCACTCCTACTTTAGTGCTTCTGTACAGCTCTGTGTCTGGGCACTGCAGCATGTGGAGTAGAGATTTTGTGGATGCTTCCTGGCTAAATTCCTATTGCCTGATTCCTGTGACTGTCAAGAGCCAAACCTGTGATCCACTTTGCCTCTCCCACACTGCCATTCACTTTCTGCACTCTGCTTAAGGTTGGTGCTGGAGACCCAGAACACAACAGCCAAGGCTCAGCATCATACAAACCAGATTTAAGTGCAGACAACAAAAACTATCATCCCCACAGCCTACTCCAAACCTCTGCTTGGAGAGATCCTCCTTTGAAAGGCAAAGAGAACAACATGGTCAGGCTGTTCAAATGGATATGAAGTGATCTTAGTCCCCTGGGCACATTTCTGTGCAAGCAGAACAAAAATCGAGGCTCAGGTGAGCAGAAGCAGCGGAGAATTCCCACAGGTGGACACTACAAGAAGCAGCTGTAGAGTCACCATGGACTGGGTCACTGCACTCACAGTGGAGACAGCAAGAAGGGAAATCTCTGATTGAGACTGGTGCCTCTCACCTGGTCTTTGCTGGTGGTCAGATCAGTCCTCAGAAGGCACAGGTACAACCGAGTTACTGCTTTGCATCCTCCCACATGAACAACACCCAACACTTGCCTCTGCTCTCAGTACACCTTAAGAAAGGAAGCAGTACACGTTCCACAGTGCTGTGTTACAGCCTCCAAACACTTCAGTACCCAAGCCACTACCACAGTTGAGACCTTGATGATCCTCTCGTTGAAAAATGAGAATGCCAAAAATCTTGATGTTACATTTCAACAGTTGAATGCTTGGGCATTAAAGTGTATTAAAACAAATATTTGCCTTTTCTCTCTTCCTACATGAGCTGTAGCTGTTACAAATTCAGTGCTGGAGAGCCTGTCCCACTCACTGCTTCCCAGGCAGTCTGACAAAGGCAGCTGGGATAGCCTTTGCTCAACCAGCTCTGCTTCAGCTCTGTCACAGAACTCACTGCTCCACTCAGGGATCTCTGTGCTCTCTCTGCTTTACAGACCTGCTGCAGCAGCATCCCTGGCTGGCTGGAGCCTGTGTCCCAGCTCCTGCAGCACCTCTTCTCCATCCCAGCCAAAGGCAAGGTGACAGCTTACCACCAGTGCACATGGTGCTCAGTGTTCTCCAATTTTGCTGCATTTGTTTAAAATCCTCCTGATACAAACCCATATCCAAACTCTCCCAAATGTCAAGGGAATTCACACTGCAGCTGACCCTCCACAGCTAAAGGCAACCCCCAGGATTAGAAACCTGTCACAGGAAGTAGAATGTAGTGTCAGATGTTGAATTTCCAGCTCTCTACCACACATAACAACAGCAAACACAGCATATAGATCAAGAGGTCTCTCAATCACATGGTTTATGCTTTGAATTGCTAATTTCCTCCTAAACATACTTTTCTGAAACTTTCCACTTCAGATCTTGGCCTATAAGGAAAAAAATATGGGAACATCTTGAAGCAAGGCAGCTCAGCTCAGTCTTTATCCCATGAGGAGAGTGGAAATACAAACATGTTCCCTGCTGCTGGAAATGTTAATGACTTTGTTGTTGTTTAACTTACTGTACAGAGAAGTAATAACATTTTAGCTCAGCATGTTCAGTGTCCTTTAAGGGGAAAGGTGGGAGGCTTGTGGATATTTTGGAGTTCAGCTTCCATATAGATGTTAACAAAGGCAGCATTCCCAGGCTGACAGACAGCAAGACTCCCTCAACAGCTTAAAAACACATCCTGTTTCAGCAAAAATTGTTTTCTGCACTTGTAAGTAAATAATTTAAGCCTGAGATCATGGGCCAGATGACCTACTTCCCAAGACCCCACTGGTCAAGGTTTGGTGAGAGAGAAGCAACCTTTGTCCCACTGGGATCAACACAAAAACAACACAGTTCCCTCTCAGAGCACAGGCCCTGAATCTCCATCCTTTTACAAAGCCAGAATAGATACCCAAAAACACTCCCACAAAAAAATCATCCCAACATCCTCCTGGTTGTTATGTGCTCCTGTGTACCCTGAAAGGGGACTATCAGCAATCTTCCACATGTGGGAGCATTTCCAACCCCATCATCTGAGGGCTAAAAATCCCAGAAACCAAAGCTGCCACTGGGCTTCACACTGCACTTCCACCAAAGAACCAGGTCCCCTTTATTAAATAAAATGAAGAGTGCTTCAATTAAGCACCTGCCCATAAGAATTACCATAAAACCTTTGCTGTATCTGGTAGTAAGCAAGCAGCACAGAAGATGTGTTATTCACTGAGGGTGAGTGAAATGCGGACTCTCACTTCTAATGAGCTCCTTTCTTAAATGGACACTTGGACTTTGAGCTCATAACCAAAATGTTATTTTAATTCAATGGATAAACAGGTGCCACATGTCTTAATAAGGAAGCAGCATCCTTTGCCCTGGCTCGCTCACTCCCCATTTTCCCAACAGAATCCACACATTCACAAAATCTCAAATTGAAAAATTTCACCAGTTGGCTTTGCACTAGGAAACTGTGATGATGATGTCCCCACCTCACCAGGTGAGTGTGGGTGTATGCCCACAACATGGTCATGCAGAACTGACTAGCCCTCTCTCCGCTCAAAAATAACTTAATGGATTTTTTTAAGGAAGATTGAAAAACCTTAATTTCTTGTGCATGTGGTTTCAGACTCCCAGCTGGGTTCTAAGTTGTTCTCTCTGAAGCTCACTTTTCCTAGGAACTCTCTCCATCTCTTAGCAGATTAAAGTACTGAAATAATGACTCAAGCAGGCAGAGGAGCCAGCTGTGCACACAGAGCCCACAGCCCTGCAGTGCTGGACACAGAGAAGCTGCTGCCTGATAGACCTGACAGACAGAAGGAGCAGGAGAAGGGCAAGCAGCAACCTCCCAAAAGGGACAGCAGAACAGGGGGGAATCACTTATTAATGATTGAAACAAGGTTGCACCAAGCATAAAAACTGAACACATTCCTTCAGAAACATGGCCCCTGAAACCTGCCAATTTAAACCAGTAAAAACCTCAAGCCTTGTCTTTGCCTTTCTCCTCTAAGCACCTGAACTTTCCCTTCCCTGCTGCTGGAAGCAGCAAACAAGTTTTGCTGCATTGTGAAAAGCACATCACCCATTTGCCACGCTGTGTAAGTGATCAGCAACAGTGGGAAGAGCACACCCACACTCAGTTATGATGGCCAAGGTAATGCTGCTGACTCCTGGCTTCCTTGGCACTTTGCTTCTCATTCTCACTGTAAAGCTGGCACCTGCTTCTCCAAACGCAACATTCTGCCTTGCCCCCAAGGTCGTCTTTATTATAAATTCCCTGCCAAAGCACAAGGTTCTCTGGCCTTCTGAGGCCATGAATTAGATGACCAGGCTGTGTGCCCCATGGAGTTACATTTCCTTTCCCTACTTGAGATATATCAGAGTGACCTTATTCCTATGCAAAGGGAAACAGCAAAGGAAAATGGGAGCTATTTTGGCTGAATTCTGAAAATATCAATTTCATCTTTATACACCTATGAAAATGAGACTTCTTTGAGGACTGAATTCTTTCTGGTCAGTATGTCTTATTTCATGAGACTCATAATTCCCCTTTTATGCTTTTATCATAGACATCCAGGCTTAAGTGAAAGCCTTGAATATATTTCTCAAAACATGATTATATTCAGAAATTCACCGTGTCTCCAGAACTCAGGACTTTTGTTTGAGCCCATTCATTTAATCCCTTTCCTGTCTCACTTTGTTTAGTTTTGCAAAGAGCCACTCCAACCTGAGCAGCCCCATTCACAGTTACAGTGCTGGCCAGTTTTAGAGAGCAGCATTGACCTGTCTCAGGTGTTAATCCAGAAACATGGTCTTCATCTCATCTCAGCTCCTTCAGCTGCCAGAGAGGACCTGAACACAGCATCCCATCACAGCGCCCACTCCAACGCTTCCCCTCCCAGCTCTCCAGGCACCCACGCTCCTGGACACCTCTGCAAAATGAGACTCTCCAGTTCCTTTCCAGAGTGCCACCACATCCTTGCTGTCTCCAGAACGCTGCCTGGACAACTCCCCCAGCAGCAGAGAAAGCAGCTTTCAGCACGGGGAGCTGGCAGGGGAGGGTGTGAGATGGCACCAGAGCCACGGCAGGCACACAAGCCACACACGGGTGCCAGGAGAATGGAAACCCTCCCAGCACAGCTGAACCTTTTGGCTGGGACCTCACACAGCTTCCTCAACAAGGGCACTGTGGTCAGGCAGGAAAGGCCATTAATGAGAACAATCAAGTGAGAACTCTCACAGGTCCAAGACAGAGGTGAGCAGCAGCAGGAGAGGTTTGAGGGACCTTGGATTAGGGAACAACAAGGAAAACAAACTGACAAAAAAATTACTGGACTTTTTTTTTTTCAACACTAAAACACAAAATACAAACAAACATTGGTTTCTCACAGAGAAACCATGGCATTCAAGGGTGTGAGATTAATTGCTCCACACCCCTGTCACTGCACCTGGGCAATGTCAGCATCAAAAGCCCATAAATACAATGCTGGCACTTCCACCAGTGGACCTCCACAGCTGTGATGCTGTGCTGGAGGGAAGGCTGAAGGATACAGGCTGGACTGGGGACCTGTAATAATCTGTGGCACTTAATCTAGAGAAACCACAGCCCAGGCTGTCCTGTCTGATAGGGAGAGGGAGGCAGAGTGCTGAGCCCTGGGGAGCAGGAAAGGTCCTGTGCTTCCTGCAGGCAATCCTGCAGTCGGTCAGGGCTGCCTGCATCCAAGGGAAGGTCAGTGGTGGCAATAGAAGCCCTTGAGAGGGGAGGAGGAAAGATGAGTGAAAGGAGCTGGGGAGCAGCTGGGGGAGGGGAGGGCGGACACATAAAGGAGCAAGGCTGGACCGTGTAAGGTAGTGAATGGAAAGGGCAGACCTAGGACTGAGGGCTGATCCTTGCTTACTACGTGAGGAATCTTTGGGTCCCTGCCTTGCCCTGCTGC
This sequence comes from Poecile atricapillus, assembly GCF_030490865.1. Taxonomy (NCBI): domain Eukaryota; kingdom Metazoa; phylum Chordata; class Aves; order Passeriformes; family Paridae; genus Poecile; species Poecile atricapillus. The sequence goes on from NC_081260.1 coordinate 4,277,586, forward strand.
CTGATCCTCCCAGGAAGATGCTAGAAGGCCACCATGCACCCTGCCCGGAGCAGCCCTTCAGCCCAGGCAGAAACACTGCCAGGGTAAATAAGCCTTCAATGTGAAAAGCATCGAAGCCGGTGAAACCGGGATGCTGGAGACTGTTGTTTGCCTCGGGAATCCGCATCCCTAGCCGGTGCCTAGTCTCTCCCTGGTGGAAATGGTTTTGGCCACCTCTCTTGCTCTCACCCTGACACCCTTCTTTTCTTCTCTGCAAGTTTCCTCACCCGCACATGCATGGGCAGCGCTGCTGCGAAGGGACACCCCCAAAGAGCGCATTTCCGAGCTTAAACCATCTGTCCAAATTCTCCCCTTTTCCAGCCCAGCCAGGATCTGAGTGGGAAACGAATTTTGTCATGGCCTACCTTCCGAGTCCGCCAGGTCTGAGGCGCGGGGGCAGCGGGCAGCGGGGAGAGGGGCTGTGCGTGTGAATCAGCAGAGGAGTCCCTGTGACAGGGATGCATGCTGAGCCTCAGCACCGCTGCCTCTCCTCCTCCACCGCCCCGGCTGCTGTGTTGCTATGCGATCACATCACCACGAGCAGCATCTCGCCGAGCCTCCAAAGAGATCCCCTTGACTCGGCAAAACACAGCGGGGAACAAGGACGAGCCCACCAAGCGCCCGGCCCTTCGGAGAGCTCGGCCGGCGATCGATCCGGAGGAGGGGAGGGAGAAGAGTGGAGATGCAAAGACAGGCACGCACGGGAGGAGGAGACAAAATACACATGGAGAGGGGGAAAGGGAGGAGGGGAGATGTACAAACACACAGAAAGCGCCGTGGTCTGACCTCTGGAGACCTGACACGGGCTGCCGGGCTCAGCCACGCTTCTCTCTGCTCGCCGACATCTCCCACAGCCTCTCGGGGCTGGCGTCTCTCATTTTAGGTTGGATATGGCCACGCGTGTGCTGGAAAATGCCAGACACGTTCGCCTCCTTCCTTAACCACAATTTGGGTATCTGACAATATACTTTATAATTTAAGAATAGCCCGTTTCAAAATTAAAGGAGCAAAAATAGGATTATCACTTCATTTCGGATGTGCTTCCCATTCTTCTTAGAAAAGAAAAATAAGTAAAGGAAGGAGACAATTCTCCAGGCTGGGGAGATCTTTTAAATGTCAGGGTATCTTGTCTCAGCTCACGAGAAATAGGAGGATTTGAGCTGCTGGCTCGGATGAGGACATAGACACAGAGTTGGGATTTTGATCCACAGATAACAGTTTACAGTTCTTCAGATCATTCCACCTAAGGATTTCAAACTGCTCAAGTCACCAAGTGATGTTATTTTCATATAACACAAAAAGAAAGAGAATTAAATTACTTGGTGAGAAAGAGGATTCAAATGTAATCCCAGCTCTGTGTTTTAAGCACAAGACTGTCTCAGCCTTTCCATGGGAAAATTAAAACTTGGGAAATACAATCTTCCTGGTCCTTGTCAGAGTGGTCTTTCATGAGTCTTAGCCCTTTTTGTTCCCCAGAGCTGACAGACTAAATATGTTATTTTTCTGCTGACACAGTCATGTTACCCAGAAATATCAGTGGTGTTTGTAAACATTTTCCATTTCTATACATTTATTCCCCATCTCAGGTGCATCCCAAAATCCAGGTTCACTTGGCTCACTCAGACCCATCAAATGTAACAGCTTCACAACTCCACAACATTCCTGAAAAATCACTTCTGGCCAAGCCAGCGATGGAAATAACAAGTGGTAAACTCTCTGCAGCATCACAAGGCTTCCTGTGGGTTTAAGGACGATGGTGCTGCACAGAGGGACAATGCCCAACCCACCCCTGGGTCGTGAAGCCCATGACCTCCTTCCAGCCAGTTTGGGCACCTTACAGAGCAAAATTTTGATCCCACACCATGGGGATGTGAACGGATCAAAAGCTTTTCTAAGTCACCAATTTAAACATGGAGGTTTAAAACTCAAAATCTGGTTGATCTTGTGTAAAACATGTTTGAGAGAGTCCTCAAGAAACCAGTGAGCTCCTTGTGATGGTACCAGCTAGAACCTGCATCCGGTGGCTGACCAACCCCAAGTTCTCCCTTCATCCTAGACGGGTACACCAGGAGTCAGGAGCAGAGCACTGAGACACAAAACTCATGTAACTACACTGGAAGGAGATTTTAAAATAGAAACCTCCTTATAGTTGGTTCCAAAAGGAGCAACACTGAATACTTTGACTACCAACCCAAGAATTACTTATTCACTCCACACCTTCTACTCTTAAAAGCTTCTTCAATAGCTTCTGCTTCCATAACAGCTGTACTGATGCAACAAAATCCCTCCTGGAAAGCTGTATTTAGACCAAAGAAAACAGATATGGATCAGAAGACAAAAATGAGCAGAGACTCTGCTGGGCTATTTTTGTGCACACACAAATAATAAATCTTGGGTTAAATAAGGAGAGCGAGGGGGAAAATAACAGCAGAGTCTGGAAGGGCTGTCCAGGCAGCTCCAAAGACACCATTTTCCAGAGAGACACAACCAAATCCGATAGCAGCATGTGTCTGTCACCACCAGCATCTGTAAGGGACATGACAACATGGATAAACATATCAAGTTACACATGCACTCAGCACAGAAGTATGAACAGACAGCATGAACCACAAAAACAAGGTGCTTTGCAGTACAAGCATCCTAAATTATTGATTGTTTAAATGCAGCAGAAGAAAAAAAATCTCTTGTGTCAGTTTAGTTTAAATTATGAGGTGCACCAGAATGTCTGCTGGGAGAGTTGCTTCCAGGGCTGGGAACATCTTCCCAAGTCCTCCAATACTTTCTGTTTTAAGGATATAATTAGGGCAAAAAAAGGAGGAATCCAGAACTCAAAGGGAACGAGGGAGACCAACTCAGATGTGTCATAATCGCAGTTTTCACACAAGCACTACAACTTTTTTAAGTGTATGGGAAGGTTTCTGAGATGAGAGGCTAAATTTGGTGTGCTATGAGTTCTGAAGAGAATTTAAGCCAAAAAAATCTCCCAAGGAACTCCAAGAGCTAAGCTTCCAGAAGATACGGTGGTACTCACTTTATGTATTCCCCTAATGAAACATTTCAGACTTTTTATGTGTTATGAAACGGCAAATAGGTATCTTGTTAGGAAAACTAACAATGTCCACCTTCCCAACAGGGACATCTCAATATGCATAGTGCTAAATACAGTGTACAATCATACAAGAGGTAAAAATTGGGACAGGTTTTATAAGGCTTGAACATAAAATTGACATATATATATATAGAGGGAGAGACACACACTGACAGTATTTTTAGTTTGAAAGTTTTAAAAGCTAAGAAATAAGGGCTGTGTTTACTTTCAGCCTAAATTCTGTATTATTTTCTCCATATACAAGGCCATTATTATTAATCACTTGTAAGCTGGAATATCCATAACACTAATTATTCTTGCATTACCAACCAAATAAAAACATTACATAAAATTCTGGCAGTCACATTTTCAACATAAAACTTCAGGGCTCAATATAATTAAAGGCTATTATTTTTACATTTTTCTTCCCATAAGTTCCCACCAATTAACTTTATCTTCTAAAATAGTCCTTGTCACAGGGAATTGGTTCCCAAAACGTGCAGCCTCTCTTCCCTTCTTTGAAATATCACATCTCCTGAAAGAGCAGGTTCATCCCTCTGGTACAGAAGAGGAAGTATTGTAAGCATCCTTTGGAAACTTTGGTACATTCTTTCCCTTTCAGAGTAATGCTCATATTTATCCACTTATCCCAGTTAAAGTGTTTTAGAGAACAATGCTTTACCCAGCAACAGAATGTAGACTTATCCTTGTTAACAGGAGGATATAGCAGACACCAAGAGCAGCACTTTCCCTAGAGCCATACACCCACAGTCCCTGTGGATCCATCTGCCAAAGAGGAGCTCAGAGAAAGGCTTGTGAGCCAGGACAAGGTCCCTTATGGCTTGAAGAAATTCAATTTCTCCCCAAGAGCCTGCAAATCCCAGTCTTCCTGAGACACGGTGCTCCCTCACCTGGGTCTCATCCTAATTAAAGCATCAGAGAGGACTGGGTTCTCTCACAGCTGCCCACATCCAAACAGCTGTACCTGTTTTGATCCAGGATCACGGATCTCAGTGGTTGTGCTGCTCCTGCCTGGGGAGGGAAAGCCAGAGGAGCAGGTCATGCACAAAGGGACAGACCTGCCCATCAATTCCAGTGTATTAGATGGGCCAGCAGGCTTGGGAGCAGAGCACAAAGAGCTCCTCTTCAACAAGAATGAACAAAACTAGAATTAGGACCCTAAGAAAATTATTTAGTTGACTGGATATGGTACCATCCTGGGGGGCTTTTTTGTTTGTTTTGTTTAAATAACTGATATCAAATAAATAACTGTACCTCTTTTGCTAGCATCAATCAGCAGAAAAACCTTCCCAGAGCAGATTCTACCCTGCTGAAAACATTTAGAAAAGCAGCAGGGTACTTTCTAAACACATGGTACCTGGGGTGAGAGAGAAGAATGGGCAGAGAACTGATACAAGCAGACAGCTGCCATGCACTCAGAAATAGAATTAATCCCTCTCTTCATTTTTTCCCACACAGGCCTTGAAACAATTTCCTCAAAATGAAAAATAGAGTCTATAGGGGAGGAAGGAAATCTTTCAGAGCAGCAAGTGCCAAAAGAAAGAGGGGTGGGTAACAAAAGAGTGTAAAGTTGGGGAAAGAGATGGAGAAAAAAAGAGAAAGGAGAAAATGGTAAAAAGGAAAGCAAAAGCATACAGGAGAGGAGGGCAAGGCACACAAGGCAGATCTCAGGGGCTGTTTTGTTCCTCAAAAGCTGCCAACACGTTTATAATGTGCTCTCCATCCCCCTCCTTATTTACTGGGCGGTGCACTCAAAGGAGCAGGAAAGCAATCACACAGGAGCTGCTGAGGATTCACTTGGACACAGAACAGAGGTGCCCTAAGAGAAAGGAAACTGCTTAGTGATCCGTGCACAACAAACCATGATGGGGATGTTACAGGCCCAGAGACCCGAGAGAGAGGGCTGGGAGGAAACCTGCAGACAGCAGCCTCTTCCTGCAGAGATGGCACTCACAGGCAGCACAGACACTGGAGCAGTGCAAGTCAGACTGCATGGGGATACAGCTGCACGTAAAAATGTATGTTCACAGCAGAAGCTTATCCCTGAATTCTTCAAAGGAAGAGCCCAAAGGATTTGGGCAGAGTGTAAAATCTGTTGCAATTTGCAGCCTAAACCCAGTGCCTGAAGCTCAGCCACGTTACAGTGACTTAAATATCCCATGACTGAGCCAGTGCTGGAACAGCCCATCCTGTGTCACGTTTCTGGCAGGTACCACAGCTTGCCTGATGCATGTTCACTCATTAAACTGCAGAATGGGATCACGCCTCAGCCTACAGATTTCTAAACACTGTCAAGGTTAAAGTGGTATTTAGAGCCTGTGTAGGTACCTGCATCTTTCTCTTTTTTTTCTTTTTGAAAATCAACTGTTTTGATTTCTACATTTGTGCAAGGGCAAGCCTGGAGATTAAAGCCTTTAAAAAAAAAAATCTTACCCTCTGTTATGCAGACTTTTTACTCCTACAAGACAGGAAGCTGAGAGGCAGAGAGGCATCCTCACAAAGGTGCACACCTTGCAGGATGTTATTTATGTACTTCAACACCTCCCTTGCCAACTATAATTACTTGGACAGGTCTAACAGATACATACAGTTCTCTCAGGAATCCTGTGCCCAAAACCACATCACCAAATGCTAAGGACATAAAAGGAATTATTGGTAAAAAGCAAGGTTTGGTGGCATCCAGCCTTCATCAGACCACAATTGTTGCTTCCATTTTAAAAAGCAGAGCCGTAATGAGGGAAACCCATTGATACAACATAAATCATCTTTCCTGGAAGAAAATACTTGAAGACTTTGTTCTTTCAAGATATTCATCATCCAGAGCAAGCTTTTTACCAATCTCTGTTGTTTTTCATCCATGATGCATCCTCTGACTAAAAAGCACATAAAGAGCTCCCTCACACACTCTCTCAGGAGCCATGGAGCTACAAATCAGCCCAGTGTGTATTATTAATGACAAGTTATCAGAAGATCTAGGACAACAGCCAGCCAGGAGTTTCACTGTGCTGAGATTCTGTGGAGAAAATGAACCCTTTGCCAGGTCAGATCCTACAGTTTCCCTTGTTCCTGTCTCCAGTGTGCACAGATTTGTGATAAGCCATTTTGTCACAGCAGCCAGGTGATTACCCTGCCCTAGAGGCCTTACAACTGAGCCTTGCCTAAAAGACAAAGGTAACCAAGTGAGGAGACACTGGATAGAGGCACAAAAATCTCAAACACTGTATAAAAAAAGGCAAAGTGAATTTTATTTTGCTAGCAGTTAAACATTATTAGAAGAGTTCAGGAGGACCCATATTGGCAGTTGTTAGAGCTGCAGTACAAGGCTCACAGATTCAATTTCCTGAGTGGTTACAGCTGTACCACCTTCTAAATCCTTGGGTCCTGATTTATTCATGGCATTAGGAATGCAAAATGCAAGCAGAGGGAAGTAGGCCAACAAAAGAATAGAAAGCAGGGATACAGAGGAACCAGTTTCTTCATTCCAGCTAAAAACAGGTTGAAATTATTAACTCTTTCAGAGCAGACTCTCTCTGAAAGGCTCTGATGCATAAAGATGCACAAATGAGTCTCCCACCACAAACCAGAAATTATGAACAGAAACACAAAGCAAACATGGCTTCAGAAGAATTTGGATTAACTCTAGCCCAAGGCATTTGGATTTTCAGATGCATAATGTTCACTGTGTCTGACAGGGAGGGGTTAATGGCTTTGGTTGTGTGAACTGGGGACCAGATGTTCAGCTGGTGCAACTCAACACAGATCCATTAGAAATTAGTGGAGCAGTGGCTGCTTACCCCAGACAGGATTCTGGCCCAGTACTTTGAAATCCTGTTTAATACCCACTTAGAGATTTCTCCAAAGGGAGAGGCCTCACTTTTTCAAATCAACTAAAAAGCTACTAGAAACACCACAGGATGCAGTTAAAATGAAATGGCCACTGCCATGGCCTGTATGATACTACAAAACCCCTAAATCAAAAGCCTGTAGAAGCCTTGTGAGAAATAACACCCCAGCACAGTTGTTTCTGCTATGATTTCATAGTGTCCACCTACCTTACAATGGGCTGAAACAGTCATGAGAGGTAAATCACTCATTTGTCACTTACCACAAAATGGATGGGTCTTCATTACGTCCATTTTAGTCCTCAGACAGAGCAGCTGTGCTCAGCCAGATCTTTGAGCACACGCTTTTCACAGAAAATGGTCTGCAAAATTTGCTGTGATGATTCAAATGCAAAGAGCAAGTGGGGGAAAAAGGATAAGTGAAAAGGTACAGTAGCACATTCCTCCCTAAAATGGCCATTCTTCCACTCAAGTGCAATGCTACTCAGATAGTTAGAGGGGAAAAAAGAGGAAAAAAATGTCCAAATGTCAAAAAAGACAAGAGTTACCACAGCACAAAGTGGCTAGAAATAATGTCTAGAGGCCAATAATCCAATAATACCAGGCACATTTTTGCTGCATGGGATGGATTTTAGACAGGCATCTTGTCCAACAACCAAAAAACAAAACAACAAAAAATCCCACAAAAACAAACAAAAAAATTAATAAAAAAACACACAAAAAAAGTAACCTCACCACCCCAACACATTAAAATCATGTTATCTGTCCTGTTGCTGTAGTTCTGTACCTCTAAGTGCCCAGCCTGTGTACTTGAATGTCAAAACTCTGCACAGTCTGCCTAAATACTTTCACAATCCAGGGTATAATAAAGTCTTGTGATGCTGCACGTCTTCCATAATATGATTCTGTGCTTTCTCAACCAAACACCAACCCCAAGGGAAAACTGATGTCAGGGACCAGTAACTGTAAAACATTCACTATATCCCAAAGGATTCTGCTATAAGCTCCTTTAAATATATTTACATAATCACACACACTCTTAAGAACCCAGGCATGTTTCACGAGTGAAGTGAAGCCTCTGGCAGCACCTCCAGTCTGACAGGAATGCACCTTCCACAAACTCCAAACAGCACCTAGCCAACAGGAAGCCTTTTCTCCCTGGCTATTGCTTCTTTTAGATGTTCTGCCCCTGCTCCTTTCCCCACTGAACGAGGCTGCCATGCACACATCTGTCAGTGGCCCCAGGGAATCACTCCAGCCTTGTTGTACAGAGCCCCAGTGTGGAAGTACAAGTCTGGTCAGCATCTGAGGACACCTGCATGGTGTAAGGACAAAAGCTAAGGGTTAAGGTATCCTTAGGGACTGCAGTACACAGCCTCTCCAGCATAAGTGGACATAACATTTCCAACTTCTTTTTGAAGGTAGTTTCACAGAAAAATTATAGAACTCGTTATATGTTAGGGCCATGTCTTGAAACATATCCAGTTGGAGGATTTTTTAATATATGGAGTTTCTCCTGTTGAAAAAATGTAATTAGGGTTTTGAAGATCTGTTTCTCTTGACAAAAATTAGCAAGCAGCACTTATACTACTTGGGATAACACAGATGAATGAGAAGGGCAATACTTTAGGCATATTAACCAGATGTACTTGAGCTGAGAACAGTGGTACTCAACCAGTCTGATTCTGAAGGGATGAAGAAAGCAAACATCTTGAGTGGCTCCAGAGTTGCTCTCAGGACTGATTCCTTTCCTGAATCAAAGTACAGATTCACAATGTAAAATTCAGTATAATCTAACCCAAATCTCAAGTGCTTACAACCTTGTTTTACAGCAGAAAAATAAAGTTCATTTAGATTTTGGAAACATCAGTTCAGCTTCTCTCAGCTTTTACTCAGACTTGAAATGAAATGACAGAAGATACATTTTGTAAAAGATTTTTTTCAAAATGACACATTAGAAATATTTTACAGAAATAAATTATACATATATATGCAAATAATATACAACACCTACAGAGCTACAAACACAAAAAGGAAAGTTACATTTGCATTTGTCAATATAGAAAATGGTGAGCTGGTGGCAACACTGTACAAGTGCTCAAATCAATAAACCGTCAAGTGAACATCAAACTTTCCAGCTGCACTAGAAGATCATTATAACCAAAGTTTGCATGCAAACTGTACTGTAGGCCTCAAAATGAAAATTAATTTCAGGAATGTCAGCTTGGTCAGCCTGTTAAAAGTCATATGGGGTACAACAGGGGATTGGGAAACTCACATTGCTCCAATCCAACACAGCACCCCTGAAAGGCTGATTACCTGCTGCTAAGGAAAGCAGGTCAGGGGTCAACATTACTTATAAATGAGGCACTACTGCTCACTGCGGTTTTGAGATGGAAAATGTTTGTTTCTCAATCAAAACAGATACTCCAACAGAGAAACACTAGGGTGAAAAAGGTGGATGTTACATAACTTAGCTCACCAGCTTCAGACCAGGAAGTTTAACTGGGACAAGAGGGGGTTCGGTGTTAGTGAACCAAGCCAGCCTCAACATCTGTGTCTTCACTTTCATAAGAGAGATGTCAGTACAAAAGTGCAGGTAAGAGTAATTGCTCTGTTTCTCTCCTCTGAGGAAGGAACAATTAGTGACAGAGTCCTTTACAGTCTGCTCCAGATGACAGAGTTCCAGTGAGTCCCAGGGTCACGCTTCCACATTCCCTGCTTTGCTGCGAGAGGCCTGGGAAACACGACTGATGCTGCTCTCAATAAAGACCTTCAGCCCCTTCAAACCTTGGGAATAGAGATATTCCAGATACCAGTCCCACTTCTTCCCCTGTAAACCAGAAAGAAGAGTCAGATGTGCAGAACAAAGCTTTACCAAAGCTTTTTCTTAAGCCAATTTGAAAAGGTCTGCAAACTCTGCCTTCCTGTGGGACAACATCCACATGTTGTGTGACATATGTAAATGACCACACGTCTACAGGGTCACCTGCTGTCCCCAAAGGCCCACAATTACACAATACACACTCTTAGACTCTTAGACTGAATCATGATCTTTCTTTAATACTGAAAGATTTTTATACATCCCAGTCCTAAAAAGAACAGTCTATTGGATCAAAAGGGAATATGTCAGGAACTAAATGAACATGGATATTAAAGCCTTCCTTCCATCACGAGGGGTGATTCCTCCAGATCAGGTTTGAAGTACACTGTGACACAGGAAAGGAAACCAAGTGCCACTGTATTTGCTCAGTGGAGAATTCCTGTTCAAAGCTGTAACAAAGCTACACATCTATCTCAGAAATATAATACAAAGCAGAATTTGTATTATCAATGAACTTTAAGTGCATCAAGAATGTAACTTTTTCTGGAGCTGCAGAGAACAACAGCCCTGTCCTGACACTGCACTGACTCATGTAGGAAATTCATAAAATCTCAAATCACTAGCCACAGATACATAACTTCTCAAGTGCTGATGTCCTCTTGTTTGGCCCTGTTAAGAAACTGAATCAAAGCAAATTCCTATGGGAATTTTTCCCCATACAGATTTTTTCTAGAGCATTTGTGAGTTTGGTGAATATTATAACCTCATTCTCTTCAACACAGCTGCTGAAAATTGCCTGCTTTATTTACTAAAACAAGAAATCTTACCTTAATTAATTTGAAGTTTAAGGTGGTATCATCAGGACAAACCTTAAGGAAAGGGAATAAAACAATATCAAGTCAGATAAAAAGTATGTCCAGGGTTGCTGGGTCTCTGCTAAGTCCTCTCCTAAAGCAGGAATTGTAGGCATGCAAAGAAATTTAGGGATTTTTAATCCTGCTTCAGAGGAGGCTTCCAGCCTCATACTCTGTGCATAAGTGGCAAAGTAACATCTGGACCCTCTTGCCCAGTGCTGCAGCATTACAGGATAGCAATAGGAATATGCACAGGTATCTTTACCATTGTATCTCTACAGTGTGAAAGTTTTATTTTCAAAACAATAGAAATACACAACAATGAGAAAGAGCAAGAAGAGAGAACTGAGAGCAGTGCTTGTGTTCCCCCAGTGCTGCAGAGCAGTGCCCTCTGGTGCTCAGCACTGCTGAGGTAAACGTGTCCCTGCAGCTCAACATCATTTCCTCCTGCTGTAAAACACATTTGTCACACCTGCTAAGCAAAATTTCTCCTAGTTCTACAGTAGCAAGAGAATGCAAGAATTCCTCACCAGAAGGTTTTGGGTGTTTTTTAAGTGATTTTGAGGTTGGGTGTTTTTTGGTTGTGTTATGGTTGTTGGTTTGTAGTTTGGGATTTTTTTTAAATGTGCAAAACCTACAAAGAAGAATTAGGAACCTGTGTTAGGGAGAGTTTGGGTTGGATAGTAGGAAAAGGTTCTTCCCACTGAAGGTGACTGGGCAGTGGGATAGGCTCCCCAGGGAAGCAGTGACAGCACCAAGCCAGACAGAATGCAAAAAGTGTCTGGAAAACACTCCCAGGCACAGGGTGGAATTCTTGGGATTTCTCCTCTGCAGAGGCAGGAATTGGACCTCATTATTTTTGTGGGTTCCTTCCACTGCAGAATATTCCATGATTCTAGGAAGCCCAGAACAAAAATTATGTTGACAAAAGATATAAGAAATATACAACTCCTTTCCTTGGTCTAACCAAACCAAAATAGATTCCTTGAGCAAAGACAAAATCTGAGTTTAATCAGCAGTAAGACACAAATTAGCTTGATTCAAGACACTGAGCACATAAAGGCAAATTTGTCAAGTGTTCCTAAGCAGAATACATTGCTTCAATTTCTCAGGTGCCCCTTGCTTCATTTCAGGAGTCACACGTCTTGCCTCGAGCCTGCCAGTTTCTCACAACAAACTGGCATTTTTGTCCTTGGACAGCCTACCAAACCTGGTTTCTTGGAGATGCACACACATCTTGGAGCAATAACAGCTCTGGCAAACTGCTCCCTCCCTCAGCAGCTGCACTGAAAATATGATAAGACCCACAGTTCAAGAGAACTCCTGGCAGAACTCACACCAGCCAAGACAACACAGCTCCATGTTATCTTGCTTCTGTTCTTGAAGCAGCTACTTGGATTTCTATTTTAATAAGCAAAAAAACTACCACAAGAGGCAGAAAGCACTGCTAACAAATTCTGCCATGAATAGCTGTATATAATTTAACCATGTATTTCTTGACTTTCTAGAGTTTAAATATTTAGATCACTCTGCCTATTTTGTGGGGCAGAAAGCACCTTTGGTAAGCTTTTACAGAAGTGTCATTTATTTCATTAATTAGCAATTTTAGTTCTAGCTCAAAATTGTCATAAGTACAAATTCACATCTAAAACTGCTACATTCATACATTCAACTGCTTTCATCCCACACAAAGTAAGACTCTTCAAATTGTGCCATTAATCTGACAAACACAGAATGCTACAGCAGCTTTTGAAAGCTGCCTCTACCAGTCAGCCAGGACACAGAGACACTTCTCTAGAGAAGCAGTCAAGACAGAACATCTGGTGCCATAAAAGACCCAAATCTTGGCCTACACCATTACCTGCTGCAAGAATTGAACAGAGTAGCCCATCAAGGCTGGATGGTAGACAATGTTAAAGCTGTTTTTTATTTCCTTCACTGCAGTTTTACTCAGCAGCTTATCATCCATACGAAGTCCTTGAGAATGCATATCCTTCTGGAATGCACTGGATGTCCACAGACAGCCCACCATAGCTATTATGTACTTGTTGTACTCTTGGTATGTCTGGTTACTGAACTTGAACTGCGGTATTTTCTGAGGGGGAAAAAGAAAAATCAATAAATAACATCCTCAAAGCAGCTGTGTGCTCCCTCCAGTCTTTAAAAGATAGCCATTAGTACACCTCCCCTCCACTCAACCCAATTCCTTGCTGAAGTCTGTTCTAGGACATAGCAGATGGGTCCACAATACCTTTTTATTCAGCTCATTTTCTTTTGCAGCCACCAAGTTGGTTCGATACCTGAAAAAAAAAACCAACAAAGAAAGAGAAAGTTAGGGGCCTATAAATTTTTACTATGTGCCTGTGTTGAAAAACATTGGAGGAATTTATCAAGAAAACTTATTTCCACCATGAGAAAGATCATCAAACTTTATTAGTGAAAGAGAGACATGAAAAAGAATTCAAAGGGACTTTATCATTTGGCAGAGTAGGGACATATCTAATAATATTAGTCTCTTAAATGATTCACACATGACCAGTTTTGCCTGGGACAGTCACCTTCATAGATGCAACACACAAGAATGGACATTCAGCCTTAAAATCAGCAGAGAAATGCAGTGTGTTTTTAAGGGAGACTTTCATTCACTAAGCAAAGAAACAGAAGCCACTGGAAGTAATGCAACTTGACAGTTGTTCTATATAATAAGCACTAGCTCTTCTTATTTCCTAGAGACCTTCCTGTCATGTTAATTACCCTGAAGATTCCTTAGAGGAAAAGCCACATGGAGAGCCCTGCACCAGCTGTCAGCTATTGACCACTCTTCTCCTCAGATGCAGCCACTGGAACTAACAAGGCTAAGAAGTGTAGCCTTGGTGGTGGATCCTGCAGAGCAATAAACAGTGCTGTTTTTGGCCTTGCCACCAGCACAAGGCAGTCCCCAGTTCCTGGAGTTTGGAGGTGGAAGAAGTGCTTCCTGCTCAGCACATGACAGAATTTGTAAGGAAAAGCTCAAGTGTAGTAGCCAAAGTACAGGACTGAGAAGTTGTGTAGTTACTACTGTTAAGTCCAGCTAGTTGACTTTAGTTCTCTGAAAACAATATGGGAACTTCTTCCTTCACATATCAAAGATATGCAAATAATACCAGGAAAGAGGTCAGAATCCTGCTGTTTTGGATAACAGACTGAAAAAAAATGAGGAGGAGCTACAGCTATAAAATCATTTATCATGAAAGCTGGACACAAGAGGAATTTTTACCTCTGCCTTGCACAGAAAGAAGTAGATCCCAGGTTTTTACAACAAAGTCCTTTCATTTCCAAAAGACTGAAAGAGAAGACAAGGAGTCCCTACAGCCCACACCTGTTGTAGTACCTGTACATAATGTAGCAGAGCTGATTCAAGTTGACAGAATCCATGCTGAGCAGTGCTGGGTAGAAAACCCCAGCAGGAGGCATTATCAGCAAAGGCAGGTTGTACTTCAGGTACATGTCACACACCTGTAGAAAGGAAGCACATCCAGGCTGATTATTACTGCCAAAGTAATGATTATTACAAAATTCCAAGGATGTAAGAGCAACAGAGAGCATGACACTGAATTCCAGCCAGATCCATCAGCTTCATCCAAAAGGGAAGGCCAGGGTGTCTTATGCAAGTGCTATTACCCACAAATTTTGTGCATTTTTAATGGACAATTCAGTTACAAACAGATCCCAGGACTATCACTGTTTTTTCAGCTATTCCCAACCTAAATTGTAGGAGCTGTTGCTGTTGTTACAGCATGGCTGGAGTTCACAGTAAGCACAACTACAGAGAGGACATGAGGAAGCTGGAGAATAGACTTAAGGCTATTTGATGCTGTTTGATTGCCTACAGCACAAACTAGAAAAAAAAACCCACATTTTTAAGGAAACATTTAAGGGAAAAAAAAAAAAGATATGTAGTTTGAAATTGAACTGATCGCTGTTCTTTTCTTTAAGTCAACATTAAAAAAGCAGGTTATGCCCTACTGTTACTTCTCCCTCCTCAGTTCACCTCTGAATTAAGAGCAACCACTTTCTAGCAGCATATTTAGTTCTGCCTGTAGATGCAAGAATAGCAGCTTTCACCTGTACATCTACCAAGTATTTAGAATATTCTTGCATTTAATCAAAAAGTTCTGTAAACTAGAACAAGGAAGATGTTTTATGCTTTAGCTTAAAAATACAAACAGCCTTAGGAGTACTTGAAACAAAAGACAAAATGACTGGGATACACACAGTCTCATAGAAATCCAGAATGAAGTACATCAAGAATGTGGAATTGTTTTCCAAACGCAGTGCAACAGTAGAGATCCATCCCACAAAGTGGACCAGTTCAGCCACCACATTCACTAGTCCAGAGAGGGTGGTGTTCCTGCAGCAATGACATGGCACAACATTACAGATATGTCTTTGCAAACAGGAACATGGAAAATGGTAAAACAAAATTAAAGTTTATGCTTTAGCCCTATCAAATACTCAACAACGGACACTTGTTCTTCAATACAGCCAGTAACACATTGTTATCAGCACCATTATAAACACCCAGATATCAGTGTTACCAGATTTTGAATTCTGGACACTTCAATTTCCAGTGTCAGCAGAAATGCTTCTAAAGAAAGACAAAGAACAGTCCTGAAAAGGTAGCTTACAATATAGCAGAATCAAAACAGCACTATTAACTTTCTGGTTGGTCTTTATGCTGGGTGTTAGGGCTAGAATACACATCTAAATACACCGGTGAGAAATGCACAGAACATGGTTTGCATTCTTTAAAGTCAAACTTACAAAGAAGAAAACTCCAAATCCACTTGAATCACATTGCAATTTAACCAGTTCTGCAACAGCTCTTTCAGGCTCTCAAGAACACTGCACTGCAATAGGCAAAAAGAAATCAGGTTGATGACAATTTATGCAAGCACATAATCCCGAACAAAGAATGCCCTGAGAATTGGCATATCCAAGGAAAGGTACCAGGAGTGTCTCAGGAGCAGTGACATAGTTGCACGACCCCTAGAACTGAATGTATGTGTTGTATATAGCATTTCTGGAGAATGTGAATTTCAAGTAGTGAAAAAACACCAAAAAAAACAGTTTTAACAAGCAGTTAAACTTGTTAATTGAACTATTGTGCTGTGTGCTATCAGTTCTTTTTATCTCCAGTGCCCCAGCTTAATTCCAGTCAAAAAAAGGAAGATATCTTAAAGGCATCAATTTCCTAAAGAAGTTAAACTGTAAGTCTGTTGGGCAGAGTTGGGCACAGACTTCTCAAAAGGATGTTTCCTATACAATCCCTCAGACTGCTATACCTAACACAAGTACAGATAGGAGCATAAACTAGAAGTAAACAGCCATTATATTCATTTAAATTACCTTAAAGTAAATAGAGGATGTGAAAAAGAGCTGTGCCAGGGGATCATAGAGGTATGACTTAATGTCTGAAAAAAATGAGAAAGCAATAGGATATCAGTGCACAAATTCTATGCCCTGAGATAGCCCCACAGTCCAAGTCACCCAAAGGATCTGCAGCACATACCAGAGGAACTGCTGAGGGGGATCCAACTCACAAGTTTGAGGATTTCTGAGCGGCAGCAGACACCATCCCAGAGAGGAAGGGTCTTATAAAGGAACTCTTCACAGGCAGAAAATCCCTCCTGCAATGCAGAAGAGAAGCATTCAAAAATTCATCTGACTGCACCTTGCCACACTCGCATCACTCTGGAGAAGGGAAGAGGCCTAGACCTACTTCCAGCCATACTTACCAGGACATTCAAATTATTTTTCTTAGATTATTTTTCCTGCAGAAAACAAGGCCATTTCCAGAATACTGACTTGCCAAACATAAAGATATTTTTATCACTTGAGTCACTGTCTCAGAAATACTACAGGAAACAGGTAAGTGCCAGAAGTTCTTTAAGGGAAGACTTTGTGAAACCCTTGGCTTCCTTCCACAAAACATGCACTTACCTGCAACAAACATTCTGCCTTGTAGATAGTTTCCAGGAAGCTCCTGAATTCTTCTTCATGTGGTTTATCAACCACACACCAGGTGCATTCTGAACAGGAGAGAATACTGTACTTGAATATGAGCACAGCAAGAACAAGCACAATGACAAACCAAATTCAGTTCTCCTCCAGTAGCTGTTTTAACACTCTATGGTTATCTCTGTAAATCTGAATAGCAAAGTACCATCAGTGAAAAGTGAAAAGCCTCAGACACCCTTTAGCTCCCTACCTCACAAGATAATACTGAAGTTCCTACCTTCCTGGAGCATCTGGCCCATCCAGTAGTAGAGCCTCAGGTAAATAGATTCATCTTTCACACAATTCATGTAGTGAAGCAATAAGGGGTTTGTTAGCACTGAACCCATCTGGGAAGGAAACTGCAATAAAAAAAAGAAAAGAATAATTATTCAGGATTTAAATCAATAAACTGCCAGAGAATCTCATGTCCAATCTTTTTACCAGCAACAAGACCATTCCTAGGACTCATCTACCATCCTCAGTTAGGACTAGATGCTCTCTTAGAATTAGATAGCCCACACACTACTCACATATAAACAGGGCATAGAGGAACATCCTTTGATCTCCCAAAACATTCACCAAGACCTTTCTGAAACTCACCTCTAGATGGTGGATATTTTGTAGGAGTTGAGGGAAGGTCTGCAGCTGCTCCACTGGAAAAGACCTGCTTGAACTGTACAAATAAACACTGTTCTCTTCTCCTTCCTCTTCTAAATTATTTGTGTTTGTACTGGTTGCAGGTATAACCAACTGGGCATTCCATTTCTGTAGAAAGGAAAAACAAATTACTCAGATTCCAATGCAATTGGCTGCACTCATGAACAGCTCCCAGAAAGACCAATTTTACAAAAAAGGTATCCAGGTTTTCATTATAATTGACTGTTGCATTTCTCTATAATTACTCCCCCCTTTCCTGTGCCAAAATAAAGCCAGACTCACATTATTTGCCAATATTCATAATGAAAACCATGACTAGGCACCTTCTAGGTGTGCCTTAGGCCCATAACATACCCTTTTTCGTGACTGAGGTTGGGATGTGCCTAAAAACACTGCCTGGGACAGGGGAGAGGTTCCCTGGTTTCTTTGCCTTACTGCAGTGATTGCTGCTTTCCACGGGCCCTCTGAATTCTTGAAGTAACTCTGGAAACAGAAATCAGACATCCATGCAAGAAGCCAAGCTAAGACAAAGCAACAGAAAGATCAGTTTCTGTTCTGATAAACATCACCACAGTCATGTAGAGACACTTGACAGATTTTCACAGCATAGAACTCTCATCATTCCTCAGTTTCATCACCTTTGGTCAACAATTCAACAGTTGGGCTTTTATTTCCTTTGGAACAATGTCCCCCTTTTCAGAAGGGATCTCCAACACTTCTACTTTATAATCTTAATTCAAACCAATCATCAATTCATAGATTAAATCTCAAGTATATGTTAAAATTAAACATGACCAAAGTATGCTCATGCAGTTAATAAAAGAATTTCCTGAATTCAGCATCAGTGACACTCACATAACATAACAATGCTATGAGTAACCAAATAAATTAACGTAGATATTACCACAGAAAGCTGGAAAAGCTAACACCTTTTCTGCACAAAAAATAAATAAATTTTACATTTCAATGTCGATCAGTCTTTAAACTCTAATCAAGTGCCAACCATCACAAAAGTATTGAGATTGTCTCAGACCTAGTTAATCAAGCTTTTAGTACACAACATAGTGTGCTCATAAAGACAGTTGAAGAAATATTTGGGATCTAGTTCCTAGTAATTCACTGCACTTCTGTGCATGCTAAAAAATGTAAATTCTCCAACAGATGACTGTGCAGCACAATGTAGAGTATAAATTTAGAGAATATAAATACACAAGCAGATTGAAATAAAACAAATTTTATTTTATAGAAACTCAACTTGCCTGCAAATAAATGTCTGTTCTAAAAAACCAACAAAAATCTCAAACTTTTAAGTCTAGCCCACTGAAAGAAAATTTTGTTGCAGCAGCAACAAAGAGCACCAGCTGCTCTTTTATCTTATATATCTGACTCTAGTACATGTTTCTACCTGGTCAAAGGGCTGAGCATACACACCTCTCTTAGGCCTCTCTGGAAGGGGAGTCATTTTTTACTGTTCCTTGCATCTCTGACAAATCAGTTTCCTACATTTTTTAACTGCTTTCTTCTCACTCCAAGTGCAGAGCTCCACTGTCATTTGTACTTGAGAATGGCAGCAATTAGAACAATACCTTGACAAATTAGACAGTTTGTTTCCTGCAGAACTTAATACTGTGTGAAACAAGTCAAACCCAGCAGGAACACCAAAAGAAGGATTAAAGTAATCCTCATAAAACAAAGGTAGATGTCATTCCTTACCAAATCATCTCATTATACTGAAGAGGAAATAAACATAAGGCAAGGAATCCTCATCTAAACCTGATTTCACTCAGTGAAAATAGGAAATAGAATTAATCTTCACTAGTAAATCTGCTACAGTTTAAATAGAAAGCTCCATACAAATACTGTAGTAAATCCTGGTTCTGAACTGACTAAATCTAAATCCTTACCTTCATTTTCCCAGAAAGGGTTATGGTCACCTGGTCTGGGCAGAAAAGTTTGTAAAGTGATAGCAGAGCTTGTAGATGAGACTGCATTCCCTGTCAAAATAACAGAACAAGGGGGAAAACATGTGGGGTATGTTTTTAATATAGAAATTGAATGCCGTATTTTAAAAGCAAAAAACCCCAGTGATCAGTAAAAGCTAAAATTCTAGAGCTACACATCACCAAGTAAACACAGATAAACAGTGAAAGTGACAGAAACAACAAAAACTGGAACAATAAATAACTATAGGAAGAAGTCTGAAGACCTTTGTGTAATCATAACTGATAAAAGGGAACGTAACAAATCAAAGTGATAATAAATAGTCTTCTGCTGTGTAAAAAACATGTTATTATAGCAATGTTTTTTTCTTTAAAAAAAGGGAGCATGGTCCTCTACAATCTCACATTTTTCAGTCATTTTTGGTACCACTTGAACAAGGAAGATTAATAGAAAATTAAAGACTAATAGATAAATGAAGCTGCCCCTTGCTTCAGAGATTTCACGATACCTGGTCACCAAACACTGAGCTTTGCATATATCACTGCATGTGCTAGCAAAACACACATGAAAATTAGGGATGCATGTCCAAGAGAGAAACTTTGACGCTACAAAGACTAAAACCTACAATTCCAAGTCCATCCACTCTTCTCCACTCTGTAAGGACACTAGTCTTACAACGTTAGATTTTTAACCACATTATTAACCACAGTTCAAACTCTACAACATCTGAAATAAACTCACCATTTTTGCTTGGAGGTCAAGCAGACTCCTAATCCGAAAAGGCTTGACTGGAAAAACAATTAAGAATATAAAGGATTTTAAAAATACCGTATCAGACATTTAAGCAAAAGTTATATAAGTAACATTTTTATTATAAAGTCATGAAAAAGCAAGAAGAACCAGTAATCCTTATTTCTAGGGTAATATAGACGTTTCCTATTCAGCAAGTGTTACACAAAGTTTTGCCTGAACTACCACTCATTCTTCCTTGCATTAAAAGCACAATATTGGCTAATCATTGTATCAGCTGTATTGGAAAAAAAAGGCAGTACCAGCAAACAGGATCAGAAATAAAATGGTATTTCAGCTCACACAGATAAGACTCACCATTTTCTTTCCTGGTCAGCAGGTAAAGCAGGTGGCAGACGTAGGGGCACTGCAAAGCAAAGGCAGCCATGAGCTCTCCTGCTGCTGCAGACACACAGCCAGGACACACAAAAAGCAGCACAAGAGAAAGCTCCATGTATCAACTTCATTTAAAACTTCATCACTGCACTATGAGCAGTCCTGATAGTAACCAAGCTATTTAATTAACTTGGATAATTTCTTTTGCAACATTATCTAGAAATTATAAGAGTCAGCAGTGAAAGTGCTTTTGAAAATTACATTTTCTACAGGAAAGGCACCTTTGAACCAGTATACTTTTTTAGAGCTTTTAACTGCAGCTGAGGCTGTAAAGGGTCTTAAATTAGTTTCAAGCCAACTCTGGTGCACTTTCCAGCTGACCCATCATGCCTGAAAAAGCTATTTTAGCTATTTTAAACATTAAGAACTTAAATCCAGTTTTATGGAAAGATTATAACTAAAGTTAATATAAAACCATTAAAAACATTACAAGAAATATAACTCAGAACTTTGGGATTTTGTTTTAACTATAAAATATTTTAAACTGAAAGAATATTAACAATCTCATACATAACATGCCTGCCAAGATCATTTTAGTATGCACTGAATTCAAACACTTCAAAATTCCTAGATTTTACAGTTGCCATATGGCAGAAATTGCCTGAATGCATGCTCTCTTTTAAGCTATATTTCAAATTAATTAAGTAGAACAGTAATTAGTTATTAGTTTCTTACCTTAAATAAACACTGCTCTAAAATGTTTTTTTTTTCTTTTTGCCCAAGGTACAAGTCAGTTTCTGCTCAGGAGCAGGAGACTTTACCTGTTGATGTCTGACAATCCCAGAGACCACTGTTACTCTTGGGAATTTAGACAGAATAAATGGTCACACTCTCTGTGATACAGCATAGCAGTTCTTGGATACATGTTTAAGCAAACAGACCACAGCAATCTTACAGTACTTGGCTGTTCATGGATCTGAATTACCCAGCAATCTTATAATACAAAGAGAAAATAAAAAAGGAAATCCAGCCATCAGAAAATGGTCTCTAACCACCACCTACTCCAGACTAATTCTAGCATTAATATGCATACTACTAATGAACATTTAAGTTTATTTTGTCAGCTCCATATGTTCTTCAGCTCTCCTTACCATCTTCTCATCTTGCAGGAAGGAGAAGAAGAAACCATAGAGGGCATGAAGTTGTTCTTTGTGATCAATGAAGTCAAACACTGTGATCAGCCACTTTAAAAAAAGCAGCTGCAGACAGGAAAAAAAAAAACAAAAAAACACATTACATTAGGTGATGGGCAAAAGCAAGGCAGAGGAAACAGAAGTCAGCTCAAGACACAATCAGTAAGGATACACACCATTCTCAAGGATAACCAGAGAGCTACAAACAGGTCTGGGGTAATTCAGATGCAGAAAGGGATTGACCAGGTAAACAACTAGCCCCATCATTGTTGTTGTCAACTGGGTTTTGGTTTCCATAACCATGGGACCCTATTTGTGTTATCAGTGGTGACTGAGAGAGAGGGAATCCGATAAATGGGACACATGTGGGCTCAGCCTGGAGAAAAGAAGGCTCAGGGGGGACCTTCTCACTCTTTATAACTCCCTGAAAGAAAGCCGAAATGAGGCAAGGGCCAGCCTCTTCTCCTAAGTACAAAAGTGACAGGACAAGAAACAAGCAATAAGTTCTGCCAGGGAGGTTGAGATTGGTTAACAGGAGAAATTTCATCACTGTCAAGCACTGGAACAGACTGCCCAGGGTAGAGGCTGAATCAGCACTCCTGGAGGGATTTAGAAGATGTGCAGCTGTAGATCCTGGGGACATGGTTGGCTTAGCAGCATTAGGTTAATGGTTGGATCCTGTGGTCTTCATCTTCTCCAACCTAAATGGTTATATCACATAAATCTTTGAGCAGACCATGTGAACGTAAAAAGACTCTTTTCCTAATGTTAAGTCATGTTGCCACAACCAAGGTGCACATAACCTAAGGGACATCTCATGCAGCAGAAGTATTTCACAATGTTTGTGGAGACACCGTTCTTGAGGAGTTGAAAGATAAAAGGCAAGCAGGAACCAAATCTCCACTGACACTTTTAATGTGTTTCTTGGTTCCCATTGCCATTCCAGCAATGGGCATCTCTGCCAGTCTTATTAAATGACAGTACCTTGTCATTTAAAATGTACCCTGTACATTAAAACCTCAGGATTTTTGACTCCTCAAAATAACATTTTCTTATGGTTCCAGTGCAGAAGCAACAACTACTGTAAACACTTACTAAGTTACCTGAATGTTGCCTGAGCATTTGCTGACACAGAGCCAAGACACAGCTGTAACCACAGAACTTTCTGGTATCACTGAGGCAGGAATCAGGCTCTTCAATAAACGAGTATTCACTGTATCAGCTGGAAAAAAAACAATTTCAAATGAGATAGTGCTCACGTACCAGGTTCTTCAATATTGTTTTGCAGCTTAATTTGCAGCAAAATTACCTCTGGACAAAATGATTCAGAGCTTTCTTGCTCAAATAACAGTGTATAAGGACTTATAAGAATTTATTAAGGACTTGCCTATACCCCAAAATGATGACAAATAATTCAATGCAGCTTAACAAAAGAAAATGGAGACAATACCAAAGCATGTCAGAAAAAATAATTTTATGTTACAGTACTGTAAACACATTACAACAGGTTTGATTTGAGGGGATAGGCACATTCACAGAAGATACACCAGCAGTATGGAAATACTGTACCAAATTTGCCACTGAGCGCCACGTTCAGCAATATCTCAAACCCTTCAGGGGGCAG
This sequence comes from Poecile atricapillus, assembly GCF_030490865.1. Lineage (NCBI taxonomy): Eukaryota > Metazoa > Chordata > Aves > Passeriformes > Paridae > Poecile > Poecile atricapillus. The sequence continues at coordinate 4,300,833 of NC_081260.1, forward strand.
CCCTTGTTCCAGGGCAGTGCTTTCCAATGTATTCAAGTGTTTCTGCAGAACACTGTTCTTCTTCAGTGCAACACAGCCTTGAACTAGGAAAAACAATAGTACAAGCACAGGATGAAACTTCTGAACAGAAATTAACTTAAAGCTTCTCTGAACTGTCCCTGCACATCTTCTTGACATTTTAAAATTAAGTAACAAAGCAGAAAAACTTTTAAGACATTAAAGAAACATTACACAGCTCAGGAGTTAAAGAGGGAAAACAGAGTAAAATCATTCTAAAATTATTAATATTTTAATAAGAAATATATAGAGAGACTTTTTACAAGAGCATGTAGTGACAGGACAAGGGAAATGGCTTCAAACTGAAGGAGGTTTAGACAGGATACTGGGATAAAATTGTTTACTGTGAGGGTGAGGAGGCTCTGGCACAGGCTGCCCAGAGAAGCAGTGGCTGCCACATCCCTGGAAGTGTTCAAGGCCAGGCTGGATGGGGCCCTGAGCAACTTGATCTACTGGAGGGTGTCCCTGCCCATGGCAGGGGTGTTCGGTGCCTCCAATCCAAACTATCTATGCTATTTCCTTTTCTTTACATAGTAGTAACACAGAACTTCTATGACACTAAACAAATAATACATAGCTCAAGCATTAAAGAGGGGAAAAAGATATTAATTAGTTTGGGTTTTTTTAATTAAGAATGTAGTTATTATCTTCTCAATCCTAGATAGCCACCCTAAAAATGCTCTTACCTTTCTCCAAGTAGCTCAAAGCTTGCTCTAGAGATCCTTCCTGGCTATCGTATTTCTGATCATTAACAGATTGCTGATTCTGCAAACCTTTTTCAGAGTCAGTTCTCCCTCGTTTTCGCCATGCAGAGAGATCAGTTTGGCTTTTATGATGACCTTGCAGAGACTGCCTTGGGGCCTTGGAACTCTGCCTTCGCTGCATCTTTTCAGACTCCCAGCTGAGAATGGAGAATTTTACTCATTTGTCATGTGAGAGCCAATCCTTCATTAGGGAAGAAAAGAGATCAGCCGACGAATGTCAGAGAACTGGTTCCCTGCAAGGAAAAGAAACATTTGTTTCTTAACAAGCAGATTTTAAATTCAGAAGAAATAATTTAGAGATGACTGCTCCCCAAAAGATCAGAGAAAATCCTCAAAGATGCACAGACAACAGTGTATCAAAACTCTCATCTCACATTAAAAAAGAAAAAAAATCCCAAGTAAAAGTTAACACAAGCTCCTTTCAAGTTAAACATTATCTGATACAATCTCATATAGCATTTTGATTAAAAAATCAACATAACCAGAAAGTTAACAAAACACAACCAAGTTTTCTTCTGAGTTAATTCTGTACACTGTTATTTTCCTTACTTGTATTGTGTATAGCAATACAAACAGTCAACAAGTCATGATTCTCTGCAAGGTTACATACAGATGGTAGAGGATCATAGCAACACTTTTCTTCCTATTTCACAAAAATTAGATTCTTCTGCAGCCCTCCTACTAACCAGTTTGGATTAGAAAAATTAAGAAATTTTGATAATCTTCCAAATGAGGCACAAGAGCTACCAACAGTGCCAAACTGCACAGCAGTGGGTGAAATACAGGCACAAAAAGTGGCATTTTCTCTTCAACATGCTGGAAAGATCAACGTTTTACCCACAAAATCAGAAAATTTGCTACAATTTGCTGAACATGGTAGAGTGTGCACCCCTATCCCTGGATTGCTGGGACCTATTTCCTGACACAATAAAACAGAATGACTTTCAATTCATATCCCTCTCCATCTCTCACTTCCTTATGAGGTTAGAACCATCACTATTTCCCTATAGGTTTGTTTGTCACTTTCCCGTGCAGCAAAGTTCAGTGACCACAGTCTGGAGTACAGCAACAGCTTTCTCTCAGCTCCCTCAACACCTTCTCTACATGTGTTTTGATTTCTTTTGTCCTGTATGAGTTCTACCAGAAAGGTTTGGTGAAGAAGAGAGCAGCTGGAAGGGCAGTTCTGGCTGACAGCGAGCCCAGCCCTGCGCAGCCCCTCAGAAAAGAGGAATGTGGCACCAGCGCTCCTCACCCTCCTCCCCAGCACCCCCTTCCCCAGCAGCCGCCGGTGCCCCAGGGCCACCCGGAGCATCCCCAGGGGACAGAGGAGACGAGGCCTTCCCGGTCCAGCCCAGCCGGGCGGCCCCGGGGCCCTCAGAGCGGCGGCGGGGCCCCCTGGCCTTGAGTGGGGAGCCGGGCGGGGGAAGAGGGGAGCCACTGACCACCCCCTCCCACGACCACTGACCCGGCCACTGACCATTCCGGGGCAACCCTCCCGCTGCCCTGGGCACCGACCCCTACTGCCACGACCACTGACCCTGCCGCTGCTCAGGCCACTCACCATTCCAGGGCCAAGCCTCCTGCTGCCCTGAGCACTGATCACCCCTCCACACGGCCCCTGAGCACTGATCACCCCTCCACACGGCCCCTGACCACACAGCAGCCGCCTCCCGCCAGCTCCAACCGTCCCTACGTTCAAACCCCGCCGCCACCGCCCCGCGCATGCGCAATGACTGCAGCCGCCCCTCAGCGCCGCCCCTGCCGGCGCGTTCCCTCCCAGCCGCGCATGCGCAGCACAGCCACAGCGCGCTGTGGGCGGCAATGACGGCGATGCTTCCGCCCTTCCTGCGCCGGGTGCCTCTGCGCATGCGCGGCTCGTGCGGGGCGGGAATTCCCCGTGAGGGGAAGTACTCCCTCCCCTCAGGTGTCTCCTCAGCTAGCGGCCAGGGAACGTCAGCCTGAGATTACGTTTGAAAGAAGAGAGTGGGAGGGAAAAAGGCGCATATAAAGCGGGACAGTAACCCTAAGGCTGCCCGGAATGAAATGAGGTGTGTGGAGATAAGAGGGGAAAAAACAGAAAGAAAGAATTAAAGGAAGAAAAAAAAAAAATAAATTAGCATCGAGGTCTTACAGAAGGAGTGGATCTGTTCTTGTCACTTCCAGCGAGCACAGATGGCTGGAAGCATCCAAAAATAGCTGTTTAATGCTGGGGGCAGTGAAAGAGGTCAGCCCGCTAAGATAAATACAGAATTCTTGTTACTGGGCTCCAAGATGAGTTGTCTCGCTCTGTAACAAAGAACATGCAGCCACTGCTGCGGGTCAGTTGTTCATATCCCTGCAAATGTGAAAAAAGGGAATTTTTTAGTACTCACTGAATAGTCTGAAGCTTTTACAGAGACAGCCTTTGCTCCTTGGGATGCTTTATTTTATTAATATCATCTCTACAAGGTTCAGTGAGGAATGTTACAAAAAATAAACACGACAATTGTTCCCAAAGGTTTCCTGGGTTGGATGCCCAGGTGAAAGGGCTGCAGCAGTTCAGTTGTGTAGGAATGCACAGCATGGTGTGGGTTTGAGTTAGTGGTATTTTTATTTAGTTCTGAATTAAAACACAATAACCCCAGTCAGGGGCATGGTAGTTAAAGCATCTTTTGGGAAGTAAAGGGAATTCTGTATATATATTTTGGGTGACCTTGAGATAGTCTCTGAAGATGAGATTGTCTAACAGAGGCGGCCTTCTGGTTCTTTTGCTCAGGGTGCACATCTGATAAGGATCTAGTCCATCTGGAGCTCTGGGAGAAGGCTTTTTCAGCGCATATATATATATGTATATGTACATATATATATATGTGTGTATATATGTGTGTTTATATTTATATAGGGCTGCATCTGTTTTAGCAAACTTCAGGAGAAAACTGCATATGAATATCCATCATCAATTTTTATAGAGATACAATGCTGACAGTTTATTTGAGTTACCTTTTCTCACTGCTGCACTGAACTGTAGCAGAAATTTGAGACTGTTTCAGTGAAATACCTAAATGTCTCTTTTAAATATCTGTGGTTATTAATATATAACCAAGTAGAGTTTATCTGACTTCCACTCTGCATCACCTTGTCTCTCAAATTGCCTGACATGATTCAGCCCATTTTAGGTGGAGTGTTTGACCAGAGGGAAATGTTTTCAGACATGTCTTTCAAATAAGAAATTTGTTTCTGTAAAGACATTTTTCTCCAAATTTCAAAATGTTTATTTTTTTGACTAATTAAAAAAAAAATAAATAAAAAAAATGTAAAACTGAAAACAGACAAACATTAAGAAAACCAGACAAATTTCAGAGGTCACACATGCTCCTTATGACAATCTAAGATTTCAGATACAACACAGGGATTCAGGCTCTGGTAACAGGACTTATCCCAGCTCACTGAGGCTGTAGGTGGGATGAGCAGTGAGGTACCTGCAATTGTTCAGACCCTCATCTACCAGAAATAAACAACAATCCTATAAAGTCACAGTAGCTGTGGGGAGGGAAAAAGAGGAACTTGCAGGGAACTGGGGAGCACAATGCTACTTGCCAACATCAGAGAGATATTTTGGAGTTCTTTGGGCTGTTCTGCTCCCCATCCCCTCTCCAGGCACCCTTACTGTCTGCCAAGAAGGGTAAAGAGATGCCACTGCCTCATGTGAGGCAGGCAAAAAACAACTGTTATCAGGCCATTGTCCTAGTTTTGGAGCCTCTGCATGGAAATCAAGGAAGATGTAAACAGAGCATCCCATGTTCTCTCTGGATAACCATTCCATAAAGGACTGGGCACAGAGGCAGCAAAGCCCAAGGAATCCCTCTCTCCAACACAACAAACAGCATGTTTTTGGTAACAGGGTCCCTTTTACCTCTTGACCATGGAAAGGAAAATGCAGATATGTGTGTGTGAGGCTGCTCAGGGACACTGGTCATGTCCTGCCCAGCCACTGTTCTGGGCAGAGCAGTGCAGCCAGGCCAGCTCTGCTGCCGTGGGGCTCAGGGCTGCTGCTCAGGACTGATGTCCCCACTGCAGCAGTGCCAGGGTGGCCTGACTGCCCACCCAGGTCTCTGACCAGGGTCTCAGGCCGGTTTTGCAGCTCCTGCTGAGGCCAGCACTGCTCCAGCCGTGTTGCTGACTGCCTCCAAGCTGTCCCTGTGGAAGCTAGCTTGTGTTTTTCTACATTACAGGGCAGCAGCAAAAGCAAGACTACAGTGTAGACATACCTTGTATCTCTCAGACCCCAAGTGCAACTTTATTTAGACAGACCAAAAAAAAAAAAAAAATGCAAGTAGGTAAATAAAAACCAAAATTTCTGGGTGATTTTGGAGAGAGCTGCCTCGAGGGTCCGTGTTTCCTCACATGCACTCAACTAGGATACCTTCATTTTGCCTTTCTCAGGAGCTGCTTCATGGATGAGTGGCTGCTCATCCCCGTTCACCGACAGCATCCTCTTCTCTGGCGGCAGCTCCTCGGGCTGGCGAGCGATCAGCAGGCGGCAGGTGAGCAGGATCCCAAAGACCAAGGCGTGGGCATAACGCTTGAGGGGGTCCCCCACGAGCTGGTGGAAAAAGAGCACAGCCAGCACGAGGAGGAGGAGCAGGAAGTTGGCCACGTCCTTGGGGCGACCAGGCACCAGTGTCATGACAATGCCGCACGCCACTTCCAGGGCGCCGATGCTCTTGCGGAGGAGGATGGAGCTGACTCCCATCTTCTTGAGCATGGGCAGGGCCCGCACGTAGCTTTTGTATGCTCGTTTCTGGAATCAAGCAGCCAAGGACATCATGTGAGAAAGTGAAGGCAAAGGTGATTTCCATTGAAACAGATTGATGTGCAACATGACCTAAAAATTATTTCAGTTGTCACAGACCCCTCTGGCACAATACCCAATCTGTAAGGCTTCGGTTTGGGGGTGTATTAAATCATCGATCTGCAATTCCCCCTTTCTAAGCTGTTGTCTCCTCACTGGAAAACAGTTCAGCAACCTCTCATCCATCTTTGGAACTACAGCCAGGCCAGGTGTACCTTACCCTGGAATCTGAGGTTCAGATTGCTGGATTTAGCAGTGGAGAACCATGTTGTTAAAACAAACAAACCTCTTTCTAAGAGTACCTTGTGCTTTAAAATTGACTAATTCACCCAATCCCTACAAAGCCAAAGCACAGGAAGTAAATACAAGTCTCTTTCTACTCCAAAGCAACTTACAACATCCCAAAGCAACTTAAAATATTCCAAAGCAGCTTACAGTAGTTATAGACAGTGCAGGCTTAGGGTGGGACTAAACATCAAAGCTGAGATTCACCAGTCCTATCCTGTGCTTACATACCTTTATGATCCTTTCTTTCCTTGGGTGAAAGCAAGCTGACATTTGACATTATTTGCTCCCTGGTTTATGCTGGATTTAGAAGCAGTGTAAGTTGCAAGACAGCCTGCTTACACAGCTGCCTCATTCTTTTGGGGAAAGAAACAACCTTTGTCCTTACACATGCCCAGGTTCTTGCATTTGAACATTAGGTGTTGGTGGCCCCACTGTTTTGTTTGGGGTTTTTTCTCCTTTTGTTTTGCAATCAAGTATTTCCTTTTATAGATATATATTTTAATAAAGCTTCTATATTCAGCATGACACCGAAATTATTTCCACTTATACTTGAGTATAATAACCCTGAAGACATTCTTGACATTGTGTTCTCTGTTGTCTAATCAGCATGAGGGAAATGGAAGCCAAATCTCAGGTACAAGATTGTTCAGCTCTCACAGGCACTGATCAGACTGTGGATTTACTTCCATACAATTTTGGAAATCTACATTACAGGCATACAGAACTTTCCAACGTCTCCATAGAGCTTGATGCTTCCTTCTGAGAGGCTCTGATGCTTCACAGGTGGTTAAAAAATATCCAGCATTGTCATTTTTGCTACAAAATAATTGAAGATCTCATGACACATTTACTCCAAGTGTTTGCATTGTAAGGATGTATTTTAAACCATCAATGACTAAAACCTCAGAGTAGAGTATTTTTAAACAGTAGTGAAAAACACATTTTTAAGAAATGTACTATAAGTCCTAGAGTCCTCTGGTATTTTAGGTATTTTAATAGGCAAGCTAATGTGTTTATTGCTGAATGAAAAACTACAAGTTTGGTGTTTTAGGTAGATAAAAGAGGTTCTTTGTTTTCTGGGGGCAAAAAGCCATCCTTATGGATTAGCAAGGTCAGATTTTTCCTGTCTGCATGACCTGGCAGACCACCACAGTATGTAGCACAGGAAAGGCAGGAGAGCCTAATGAGCCATGAATATGTAACAATGTGGACTATGAAAAATAATGACACTGTGTAACAGCTGCTTTATAAAACTGGAGATCATTCCTACCTGTAGGCCTGACTCGTGATAAAGCAGAAGGGGACACAGATGCAAAATATTTTACAGAGCAAGCATTTCGCAATGCTCCTAAAGCCTATGCTTTTTTCTTTTTCTTTTCCTTTTTTTTTTTTTTTTTTTTTTTTTTTTTTTTTTTTCTATAGCAGAAGCTTAAGAGCTTTGTTTTCTAGGGGTTTTACCTCATGTGTCTCTTGCCCATGAGTTACTTCTTGGGGATTTTCCTCTGTGAGATCCCTGTGCTGGGCTGCAGACTAGGCACTGCCATTCAGATGTTATTTGAGAGCTAAGGAAAAGCAGCTGGGCAGGTGGAGCAAAGGGAGAGAGAACAGAATGTGCTGGAAACTTCTAGCACTGTATTTTTAGGGGCACAAAAATTATACTAATCTTTTCAACCACCACAATAAATAACTGGGGAAGTGGGGGGGGGGGGGGGGGGGCAGGAGAATAAATAAACACAAATGAGGAAGCAAAATGTGGCAGCCAGTCTCCCACCTGCCTGCAGCTCACAGCTGGCAAAGCTCTGCAGCAGGGCTGGCCCTGAGCAGAGAGGAGCATAAACCAGTTCACCAGGTGAGAAATGCACACAATAACTTCTCCATCCTCTCCTCACCCCTTTCCTCTTAGGCAAGAGGGGGAGAGGCTCATTCCTCAGGCCAAAGAGAATAAGAAGACTAATAATAATACCTTCCTCTGCAAGCTAAGAATTTCAAAGCATTTCACAATCATTAATTAATCCCTGCATAAGTCTGGTGAGGTAGGGACAGTCAGTATCATTATCCTTGCTTTAAAGCATCGAGTTTTGAGAATGAACATCTGCCAGAGCAGGCATCTGCTTTTCCTACCCCCATCCAGTGGATAAATTTCCCCTGAGGGATCAGCTGTCCCTGCCTGCTGCATGTCTGGCACTTGTGCAGGCCTTGCTTTTAGAGACCCTTGAGACCCCAGCTTCTTTAGGCTGTGTGTGCTGTGCCACCCCATCCTCCTTGCTTCCCCTCCCCATCCTTATCCACCAGAGGTTTCTCCGTGGATAGGCTCAGCTGGAGCCCAGGCGAGGGCTGCCAGGATATCCTGGGCACTGCGTATTATTGGCTTCTCTCCATGTCTGTCACGTAAGGAGTCAGATCAGCTTCTTCTCTCTCCTGCCCCTCGCTCGGGGTTCCAGGGAAGTCACCCCCAGCGTGCCCCACTGCTCCTGCGGCAAGAGCCCTAAAGCAGCTCCCTCCGTGCTGCCCGACTCACCATCTCATTGTAGGCATCCCTGCTGAGCCGGGGGGTCAGTTTGATGGTCCCCATAAAGACGAAGAAGAGCCCCAGGGCCACCGAGAGGGCGACGATGGTGATGGTCCTGGGAGATGCCATAGAGCCGCAGGGATCCGGTCCTAGCGAGGCCTTGTGGCTCTGGCTGCCAGCCCGGGTGGGAGGGAGTCCGTCACCATTGAAGGCTGTAGGAATAAAGCTGCAGAGGCAGGAGGATGACAGCGGGAGGGGATTCAGCCTCCTCCACTCAGCAACCCCTGGGTCCTAAAGCCCTGCAGCCAGAACCACTCAGCTCCAGCTCTGGAGCGCCGAGAGGAACTCATCCTCTTGTTACCTTACGTGTTCCATAAATCGCCCACAGAAAGCCGAAATGGAGTCAATTCTAGGGACGTGGGATGGCAGCCAAAGACAGAGCACACTTACTCATTAGTGAGGAAACAAGGACATGTTAGCAGAGGGCACAGGAGTAACGTGCTGTGGAGGGAAAGTGGGCAGGGGTCTCTCGTACACGGACAGCTTTCAGTTTCAGATATTCAGATACTCATACATAGCAGACAACATATTGTGTTTATTTGCACCAGGAAAGAAAAAGAAATGTTTTGTCCCTGTGGCTCTTCTGGAACCTGATGCTCAAAAGGGAAGGTGAGGCCACTTGTGTCACCCACCCCTATTGCAGGTAAAACCGATCCTGCGTGTTCAGCTATCCAGAGGCTAAGGGAAAGGTTTTATGATCCTCTGGTACTTTCTGATTTAAAGTCATTGTCTCCCCTGCAATTAATGCAACAAATTTCCTTTTGACCAAAACCTAGCAGAAATTTATTCAGATCTTGCAGCGAGAAACCAAGGTATAATTACTGCTGGAATATTGCATCCTTTGGTATAAAATGAAAACAAGAGGCTGCAACTGTGTGTAAAAACCTACACGCATGAGATAGTGCAAGAGTGATACTTCCTATGCTTGTCAGGAACCTTATCATCACTCCCTTTATGGTTGTAGTCATTCTCAAGTCCTAAACACGTGTGTTTTGAGCTCCCATAGCTTGAGAACTGGTTGTTGTTATTATTCAAAGCTGAGGACTGGAGTTAAAAGTCTGAAAAATACAGGCAACTCTCACACTTTCCTTGAGAATTTATCAGCCTTGATTCAAAACATTCTGGGACTCACACAACACAAGGGAACTCTGCTCACTCAGACTTCCCTCCCCATTACAGCAGCTCTCTCTCTGGAAGAGCTGGAGAAATATAACAACACTGTGATCAGGACAGGACACATACAAAACACAGGAAAAAAATTTAATTAGCTATTGCAGAACATCCTGAAGAGGAAAATATTGCAGCTGATTTTTTCACAGGGCACTTCATATTTAGGCATCAGCCTAAACTGAAGAAGGGGGGGGGGGGGGCAGATGTGGAAAGAGAGACACTGAAATCTGTTCTTTTTATTTTGTTTTATAGAAAAATTTCATTGCCAAAGCTGGTGCCTCCTCCAGGCAGGGACACCAACAAAGGAATCCCTGGGCTTTCATACTCTTCCATCCTTAATCTCCCACCCCTTGCACAACAGTTCTGACCAGTGGAAAATTAGTCTGATGTCTTCTCACTTCATTGGTTTGTGCACAGTCTGTGGGGGAGAAGACACCCACACCCAGCCAGCTCTGGAAGGCCCATGACCTTTGTTAGGCACAAGATCAGCACCCACTCACGGCTCCTTACCTGGGGCTCCAGCAATTTCCCACTATCCAGAGCACAATTTGCAGCTCAAACACCGAGCTACATATTCCTCAACACAGGGAGAGAGTCTTTCCCAGGCTGCTTAACCAGCAGCCCAAGTTGCAGGGAAAGGAAGGGTGATGAAACGCTACAGAGAACCTTTTCACCCCAGAAATCCAAGTAGTTCTTGGCAGAACAGTGTTGCTAGGCAACTCAAAGTAAGAGAAAAAACAAAAATATTTCTTTTTATACAACTTCACAGAAAATAAGTTAAAATCCTAACTACATTGGGTCTCCAGGACAGGAGGAAGTTGCTTCCCAAGCTCTCAGAGCTCATTTCTGCCTCCTTGTCAGCGGGTAAAGAGCAGCACCAGCTCACAATGAACAGTGTGAGGAAACATATCAAAAGGAATAGCCAACACAGGGGCAAATGGCTCCCCTGCCAGCTTCTTCCGTGGGTCAGGTGGGCAGCACAGCCTGTGGAAAGAAAATAGCATCTTTTAGACCTGTAGCAGAAGCCTTCCCACCACTGGTATCACAATCCAAGGGGGATCCACAAAGGAGGTATCATGTGTTTGACTAACATTCCTCAGAGTCTGAAGCTGACACTGCCTGAGGTGTAGAACCATCAATACTGAATCCCAAACCAGCTCTGAAAACCTCAGGGACAAGCTGAACAGTCAGTGGCAAGTTTAAAGCTCCTTTCCTCAGAAGCCATCCCAGCTGAAAGACACTCTGTTTTCAGTTTTGGACTGCCTTTACGGATGCCTGCAGACAGATTTATCACCTGGGTCTACCCCAGCTAAAGGCTGACCACATAAAGCTACATGATTAACCCCTGAGCAGGTGACAAATCCCCTTGGCTCCACTTTCTTGGCGAGGGGCCAACCTTCCTGCAGTGAACCCGATGGACTCTGTATCTCACATCCAGATGTGCTTTTTTTCTCAGAAGGACGCATGATATCGTTGTGCCATGTTTGAATTATTTTCTATTCCTCACTGATGCCTTGTCTGAACTTAACAGGGTCTGCCACTGAGATCAACAGAAGGAGGAGAGTGCTCACTCAAGGAAGTTCCTCATGGCTTCACCCTCTGGCTTGCAGGAGATGTAGAGCAGCCTGCGGATGGACCTGCAGTTCCGGATGGCTCGTACAACCCTGTAATCTGAAAAAACAGACAGCCTGCTTTCCCACCACCACCCTGAGCTCTCCAGAGGTAATGACTGCACAGCATCACAGAATTGTCAAAAATACAGATGCATATTTTGCCGTGTTCTGTCTTGGAGTCTCTCAGAAGACCACGGGTGTGACCCACACCACTGACAGCTTAGACAATTTGGCAGACAGGGCAGAGCAATGGGAGAAGTCCCTCTGCTTCCCAGGGGAATAGAGGATGAGAGAAAAAATGTTACTCAATTAAGCAAAGGCATATAAAACCTTCCACACACACTTGTGAGAGTGCATCTGGGTACCAGGACCAGTGAGGTCCCAGTACACACTCCAGGGAAGACAACTAAGACAATTTGAGGGCTGGGGAAGAGAATGTAAGCAAGGATCCATTTGCTATCTTCAGGGATGTCATGGGGGATTACAGATAACTGAGAACCTTCTCAGAGGGGCACGAGAAGAGGATGAGAAGCAATAGATGTATGGCAGCAAGGGAAAATTATGATTAAAAATATTAGGGAAAACATTTTCAGGAGAGGAGATACACCCCCGGACACATTCAAACCTCAGTTAGGCTTTATATCCCTATGCAAATTTATAAAACTCTGGAGTTTGCCTTGCTATAGTTGGGAGATTGCAGCACTGACCTCCAGAGGTCCCTTCTCTCTTAAATAATTGTGTGAGCCTTTGTGAAATTGTGTGAAAGATGGAAAAAAGATTAGAGCTAAAGAGAAAGCATGATGAAGGTGCTGAAAACAGCAGACTTTATGGGATTTTAGCTGCTGTCAGTGACAAGAAATGAGAGACTAAGCAAAGAAAGGGTTTGGAGCCAGTATAACAGGTCTCACAGAACTTGTTCAGAACTCTGTTTACAAGATGAAAATAAATAGCATTTTCTCTCACGTAGGCCAGCCCGAGAAGGGTTCACCACAGCAACAAGCGGTTGGGCATCCTCCCACGATGCCAGGAGCTGTGGTAACACAGCCTCTGCCTTTCCACTGTGAAACTCACAGTTTGAGATCCCTGTGAAACAAAAAAGCAACCACATGAACTGAGTCTCACCAAGAGTTAGGTGTAACATGAACCACCCTCTGCTGTGTGAAGGTAACTGGTGAGGGTCCCTCTGCTCACTTCTACTCCAATTTTTCAGCATTTAGTTTGAAACTTTTTGCCACAGTGAGTTTGAACTCACCATTGAATGCTGCATTCCACTCAGCATCCTCTATTGCCTTCTCCACTACCTCAACACCAATAACCTTGGACACCTGGTGAGCCAGAGAGAGACCAATTGTGCCTGGAAACACAGGAAACAAAAATACTCCATACAGTCATGCTGAAGAAACAGGCCTTTACATAATGAGGATCAGCTCTGGAATGCAAAGCTCTGGGAGCCCAGGAACCCACCTGTTCCACAGCAGATGTCAAGGAGAACAGTGTCCCCTGTAGCCTGGCAGAGCTCCCCGACTGTCTGGTACAGAACTTCTGCTGCAGCTGTGTTGACTTGGAAAAAGGCGTCTGGAGAGATGCGAAACTTCAGGCCGAGCAGTTCTTCGAAGATGTGCGGTGCTCCGTGGAGGAGCTGGTAGGGGGACTGCTCGTGGGAGCAGCGTGTCATGGTGCTGGCAGATCACACAAAAAACAACTGTTAGAAGGCAGCAGAGAGGAGCTGGTTTCCATTCCCAGGGTGCTCATGGGCAGCAAAAGATGGTTCTTCCCCCCAGCAACTTATATTTCATATGAGCCTTTCAACAAGATTAAAGCATTTTGATTCTTTGAAAGAGATCTGTGACTTGCACAGCCTAAATTCCATTAAAAGGATCAAAATGACTTAGCAGAAGGCAGCATTCCTTGGGCCTATTCCCCAGTTTTGCTGCAAATGTGATTTACTGTCTTGGGATAGAAACTGGAAGTTTCTTCTGTAAGTTTCACAGACTCATAATTCCCATGAGGTAGAGCCATAGTGTGTTCAAATAAGTCTGGAAAAATAAAAGATGGGGTCATCTTAAAGACACATCTCCAAGAGGGATCCAAACATCTGTCATTCTCTTCCAGCACTCCCTGAACTGGTGGGATTTGAATTTGGTCAGAAAGGGGGTAGAAGAAGGAGGTGGCTGTGTTTCCTTGTCAAGGCATTTACCTCTCTTGGAAATAAAGTGAAGTCAAGGCACAGACTGCTCCAGGCCCACATGTGAAGAACTCCTTCAGCAATGCTTTCTGAGTAGCCAGTGCCTCCTGTCAAGAGTAAAAAAGGAAAAGCTGCCTCTTCAGGTAACCTGATTAGAGCTCTCTCCCCAGCAACACACCCAGCAGGCTCAGCTCAGCCAGATATCTGCTGTGCCTCTTGCCCTGTCCTCCATGTGCTCACCTGGCCCAGCTGCTGGGGGTGGAAGGTGATGATAGCCATGGTGTGGCCACAGCTGGTGGTACGAACCACGAGCTCTCGCCAGTGTCCGCCTTCATGGAAGAGGATGCAGGAGTCCAGGGGGGAGCGAGAGATGAACTCCTCATAGCACTGAGGGGAGGGGAAATGGCACCTTTAGTACCATGAAGACAAGTGCCCTGCTCTTAACCCCCCAGACAGGCAGCCCTTCCACCACTGTGGTCTGCTTCTTCTGTTTGATTTCCATACATTGGGTGAAAGTTCCTTCCAGGCTCTTGAAAGATAATGCATTTTAATAATTCCAATTTGCAATTCTTACGTATTTTAATAGATTGGCAGGAATTCATTGTCACTTGATTAACTTCATTACTTGGGACACTTTATGGGCTGCAATATTAACATGTGAGTTTTTATAGAAGTATTTATCCACCAACTAGAATGAAAATTTTCAGAACATGAAAATGGACTTGAAAACACAGTATAATAAAAATTACAGTGTTTTCCCAAGTAAGAGTTATTGCAGTCTCTCTATTCCACAGTGAAGGGACAGACATGACTAATTTATTTACCTGGGCTACTTGTTTGTGTTTTGAAGGTATGTTCTCCACATGATTTGCTTTCACACAGACAATATTCCTTCCTGTAGAGAGATGGCCGGGTATTTAATTGCTCTGGTTCAGGGCACGTAAAGCACCGTAGCATCTGACATGGTAAACTGTGGACAGTCCTTTCACAGCTCATGCCAGTAGTTTTCTACGAGTTTCTTGTCCTGCACTGACCTCTGCCAGTTCCTACATACAACCCAACAGTTTTGGGGTTCCCATTTGGTCCTCGGTTCACAGAGAAAGTCGATTTGTTTCGATAGCCATTAATGATGGGCTGAGGGAGAAAAGAAGGAAAAGCAAAGCCTTGGATTAAAAGAAAAAACAAGGGAGGAAAGCAAAACCCCAGCCTGGTTATTCTGTTGCCAACATGGGAAGATGTATTTGAATGGGCAAAACACAGAAACAAAGCTTGTGCACAAGAGCCCCAGTACTGCCCCTTGGGGACAAAAGTGGCTCTCTGTGACAGAATGGTGAGAGGTTTAACAGGGAGGCCTTTTAGGCACAAAAAAAGGGCTCCTAAGCACTGGGCTTATTTCACTCTTGGGCAGTCACAAGCTGCAAAGCACAAGTTAGCAAGGACTGACTCAAACACACTCTCTGCAGGCAGATGATGCCCCCCATGAGACTCTTGAGCTGTTGAGTGAGAGACTGTTCGTGGCTCAGAGGGAAGAGCATTCCCATGGCACACTCACCGAAGGGACTACAGGCTGCAGAGGACAGCAGAGCCCACCAGGTTTCTGTGCATCTATGCCCAGCTCCTCAAGACGAGATGCCAATGTCTGCAAAATCTTCCTCTGGCTTTCATACTTGACCTGCAGAGGAGTTCTGAGGCAGAAACACTCTCATGGGACCACACAATGGTGGGCAGCTCTTCATCACCCACCTCTGGGGAGTCCAACAGGAGGAAAAACTGCAAGTGAAAATATATCCCCAGAGGAACTCTGTCCTTTTCATAACCACAGCTGCTTGGGGAAACAGGAAGAAAGAAAAATCATGTCTGTGGTCCCCAAATACTGGCCTACAACATTTTGTCTAACATGAAGCCCCAGTGAAGCAGAGCAGTCTCACAGAGGCCAGGATCACTGTGCAAATGCCCATCCTCTGTACTACAAGGAACCTCCCAGTTCTATCCTTCACAGCAACAGGATTAAAGCAGCAGTAAATGGGGTCTGAACAGTTTGCAGCATTATGATGCTAAGGGCTACTGTTCAAGGGGATAGGAGGGACAGTTGGGGCAACACAACAGAGAAAAGTCTGTGTAAACTCATCTTACCTGCAGCTGCTCTTGGTAGGGAAGTCTCCACAGTGGTGTCACTGCATTTGCTAACCTGGAAAGCAGAACAGCAAGGCAGTGCACACAGCTACTCGACTCCTGACTCCTATGGCATAACATCCCTGTCAGCTGCTTCATGGGCAGGACTGTTCTGGTGTGGGCTCTGCACCAGGGCTGGCTGTGAACACCCAGACTCCCAGGGAACCACAGTGAAGTGCAGTTTGTGTGTAGCAGGAGGGAATTGCAAGCTGCCCATTCTCACTGACCCAGCCACCCACACAGAAGTAGTTTAGAGATAAACCTCAGAACTTGCGACTACTCATATGCAAAGCAAAACAAGCAAGAACAAAACACATAAAAGCTGGTTTAAAAAAAAAAAATATATATATATATGTGGATATACATATACCCTAAAAAGAGCCCTCAAAAAAGAGGTGAGGCTGACATGATTCAAGCACTCATAACTGACTCTGCAACCATGAGGAACAGCACCCCACAGCTGGATAAGTTGCAGCTATTGCCTACCTAGGGTTTTTGGAGCTACTTCCAAAGCACCCAGTGCCAACTACTCTGAGGTCCAGGACTGCAAATAGACTATCACTTTTTGCTTAGCAATTATTATCTGCCCCTTTCCTCTCAGAACTTTGTATTTGTTTTCTCCACTATACCCTCCCCAGGCCAGACTCCAGACAAACGAGCCCTGGATCTTCTGTTCCTGCGGGGTGGAAGTAAACCCCCAACACACCACGTCCACAGCTTTAGGTGCTTGCTGCTTTGAAAGAATGCTCGGTCATTTTGGAGAAGCCATACCTCTCCTCCCAGGAAGGCTCTGGCAGGCTGCAGCTCACCCTGGCCTTTTTCTTCCCTTGGCACGTCGCTGCTGTGGTTGTCAGCAGGCCGCGGTGCGGAGCGGGCAGGCTGAGCGGGGAGAGCGGCGGAGGGCGGAGGTGGCAGCGCGGTGGCCTCAGCACGCAGGACAGAGCCATGGCGGGGGCGAGGGGCTGCGCCCACCGCGGGCAGCCGAGCAGCGGCACAGGCTGGAGAGCCGGCCCCGCTCCGGGCAGTGACAGGGACCCGCTCCAGCAGCAGCACCGGCGGCCGGCGGGGAGCGGAAGGGGCGCGGTGAGAGCCCGGGGACCTCCCCGTGCCCGGCCCCGCGCTGCCCGCGGATTGCCGGCGGCGCTGGGGACGGCTGAGCTTTCACCCTGAGCCGGTCGGACACGGCTAGCAAAGTGTCACGGCAACTGAGTGGCCGCGCTGAGCTGGTCTGGGACAGACTGGAAGCTCAGTGCCACCTACTGTTGCCCGATCCGAAGAAAACACAAACAACCGAAGTCGTTTATGCGGTGCTTTATTGAGGGCCCGGGAGCCTGTGGACTAGCGTCCAAAGACAGAGCCCAATTTCACAGAAAAATCACAGGGTTTTTATATGTTTTCTACATGATTTCTTCATCATCACAATTTATTACTTTCCTTCCACTACCAGGTACGATTATCTCTCTGACATTTAAATCTTGCCAACAGGTGCATTCCTGGATTATCTCCTAGTTACACTACTTACATTGCAAATTCCGCTATACAGTTCATCTGCAGGTTACATGCGGCCTACCAAGCCTTAGCATAACTACTACTAATGTCAACTAATGCTAACTATTACCATTTGCTACTACCTTAATAATACAGTTTATTGAATCAAATGGCAACACTACCACCGAGCCGGTCCGATGGGACACTCAGGACAGCGGAGAGAGCAGGAGGGAAGGCTGGCTGCCGTGTCACCTGGCAGGGTGGGTGCAGTTGGGTACATGTGGACAGGAGGGCAAGAAAAGCTTCTCCCAGCCAGCCCAGGCCGTGCCTCCAGCAGATGCTGAAGGAAAAGCGGGGATCACGCAAGCACACGTGGCCACATGCTCACTTAACTCTCTCGGGCACCAAATAGTCTCTGCGCTGGGGGTTCCCCGAGCCAGGCATCGTTTATCTACCTAGGGACCCCAAGAGTTCTCTTGTCCACTAGTTTACCTCCGCAACTCCCTGAAAGGTGGTTGCAGTCAGGTGGGATTTGGTCTCTTTATCCAGGCAGAAACTGACAGAATGAGAGGACACAGTCTTAAGCTGTGCCAAGGGAAATATAGGTTGGATATCAGGAAAAAGTTTTTTTATGGAAAGAGTGATAAAGTACCGGAATGGTCTGCCCGGGGAGGTGGAGGAGTCACCATCCCTGGATGTGTTTAAAAAAATATTGGATGGGGCACTCGATGCCATGGTTTACTTGAGGTGTTAGGACATGGGTTGGACTCGATAATCTTGAATGTCTCTTCCAACCTAATGATTCTGTGATTCTGTGATACCTGCCACCCTTCCATGTCACCTAAAATTCCTACAGCCACACATCCTTTGGCCAGGAGGCTTACCCACCCACCTTCTACCATTTGGGTGAATTGTTCTTGTGTGAACCTGTCTGCTGCTGTTTCCCCCAAGAGCTCCAAGCTTGGCAGTCTCCCTTGCCCGGTCTCGGTCCCGGTCGCAGTCCCGGTCCTCGTTCCGTCCCGTCTGGTCCCGGTGAGGCCGGAGCAGGGGCAGGAGCGGAGGTCCTCCAAGCCGCAAGGGGGCGCAACACTGTTCAGGCCCGCTGCGTGCCTGGGGCGGTGCTCGCGGCGTTTAACCGCGCCCCGTGGGCGGGGCCTGTGCTGCGTGGCCACGCCCATCGTGGGTGGTGACAGCTGGGACGCGCCGTCTGCAGTAGCCGCGCCTTCGCCACGCCCCCCTGTCCACGAGACGCCGGCACGGGCGCTGATTGGCCGGCGGCGCGCGGCGGAGTGCGGCCCGGCGCGGCGCGTCAGTTCCGCGCTGGGCCCGCGATGCTGTCGGCGGGCGGCGGCTCCGGCCCCGGCGGGGCGGGCGGCTCCGGGCCGGGGCTCGGCGGCGACGGCGATTTTCTCTCGCGGTACCGGCTGGTGTCGGCCAAGCTGCGGCGGCGGTTCCTGCGGAAACCGAACGTGGCGGAGGCGGCGGAGCAGTTCGCGGCGCTGGCGCGGGAGCTGCGCGCCCAGGAGAGCCTGCCCTACGCCGCCTGGTGCCAGCTGGCCGTGGCGCGCTGCGCCCAGAGCCTGTTCCACGGCCCCGCCGAGGCGGCCGCGCTGGCCGAGGCCGCGCGGCTCTTCCTGCGCCAGGAGCGGGACCTGCGGCAGCGCCTGGGGTTGCGCGGCGGCTTCGGCGAGCACGTGGCGGCGGCGCAGAGCTGCGGGGCCTTCGCCGCCCGCCTGCACCTGGAGCGGGGGCAGCCCGCGCTGGCGGCCGGGCCGTGCCTGGAGCTGGCGGCGGCGCTCCGCGACACGGGACAGCCCGCCCGCGCCGCCGCGCCCCTGCAGCGGGCGGCGGAGCTGCTGACGGCGGCGCGGCTGCCGCTGCAGGCTCTGCGCTGCCTGGCTGAGCGCGCCTCCTGCCTGCTGCTGGCCCGCGACTACGCCGGAGCGCTGGCCACGCTGACGCGGGCGCAGGCTCTGGCCGGGGCCGGGCTGGGCGGTGCGGTCGGGGCCGGGGCCGCGCCCGGCGGTGCCTTCCTGGACGTGCTGGCGCGCTGCGAGGTGTCGCGGGTGCTGCTGCTGCTCCTGCTGCAGCCGCCGCCCGCCAAGCTGCTGCCCGAGCACGCCCGCACGCTGGAGCAATACTGCTGGGAGGCGCCCGACGGCGGACCGGGCACCGGCAGCGGCACCGGGACGGGCGGGGGGCTGCCGCCGGCCGCCAGCTACCTGCCGGCCGAGCTGTTCCTGCTGCTGCAGTCGGCAGTGCTGGCGTGCCAGGAGAAGGACGCGGAGGCGCTGAAGGCGCTGCAGGCCGAGCTGTGGCCGCTGCTGAGCGCCGAGCAGAACCATCTGCTCCACCTCGTGCTGCAGGAGATGCTGAGCCCCGCCGGACAGGGGCTCTGAGCGCCACCGCCCGCGGGGACAGGTCGGACCGGTCGCTTCAGCCGGTTCCAGCACAGACTCTATTCCGTTATTTATTTTTAATACGAGTTCTGTAACTCAGTGAAGTAATGGTTGATGAGAGAATGCGTTCATCTACACGTTTGCCTTGTGTCATAGTAAACTGCTCACTGTATGAACTGAAAGTTGTGTTTGGCAAAAGTGTAGCCCTAAAGCAGGCTATTTTAGGGCAGAAGGAAGCTGTTCATTAAAAGACTGGCTGCGATTTGCATGTGTTGGAGAATTTGAGTATCTAGGAATCAAATGTTGTTAGAGTTGCTTTTTAAAAAACAAACAAGACCCATATAAAAACAATATTTTCATTTTTCCTCCTCTTGAAAACAACTGACACTGCAGCCAACACAAGGCCCTGAGTTTTGTGGTGGGTGAAGGGAGTTGGTCGCTGGCCTGCAAGTGGTTCCTGGGGTGATGGTGGCCTGACTCCAGTCTCTGTAGCAGCTGTTAACCCAGAGAACTGAGCCTGCACGGTGGCAAATCCACTTCAGCTGAGGGAATTTGGGAACAGAATTAACGGTGGAGGTGGTGAAGTTACAGGAGTTATTGCAATGTGGACTGTTTGCTTAATTCTATGTGCCTGCTCTCGGGCACTTCTGTCTCTTGCTTTCTGCTTCGTGGGACCCTCAGGTGAAGGCAGCTGGTCTTTAGAGGAGAAAAGGTTTCTTCTGTCTTTGGTGCACTCAGCTGTTGGGTACAGGCCTTGCTCAACTCCAGCAGTGCTAATACACAACCTCAAGCAGGGCAGGCTTTATCCTGGAAGCTGGAGATGCCTCGGGGGTGTGCATGTTGGGTGGATAAAGAGCAATTCTAGGCTACCCAGCTACTGGGCAGTGAAACAAGCGCTGTCAGCCAGCACTTCCAGAGACCCTACAGAGGCTGAGGCTTTCAGAAAGACAGCGATCCCGTTTGTACACCTGGGAGAGGAGCCAGAGGTAAAAGGCAATTCTGATTCAACACTGGTATAACATCTGATTTTAACATTTGGGTCTGGAGACTGCAGTTTTTTCAAACGCTTTTCCAGTGTTTTTCACCTCCCACACTTAAATAATGAAGAACTTGCCGTTTTCCCCTCTGAAACGCAAACAGAGAAGCCGCTAATTTTAAGAGGCCTTAATTACCGCAAGCCTCTTTTTGACAAGGTAAAATTGTAGTTGAGAAAGGCTCGGATCCGAGCTGGATTATTTTACGACTTAAGTCAGGCCGCGGATGCGCCAGGCCGGGAGGCAAAACTAAAAACCCGAGATTACTTACGGCCGCGTCCTTTTTAAACTCCAGCGGCTGGAGCAGTGCGGGTGTAGCTGTGCGGTAGCGGCGGGGCGGTGCCGGGGGCGGCTCTGGCGGCGGAAGGGGCGCGGACGGACGGACGGACGGGCGGTGCCGGTGACGCGGCGCGCGGGGCCCGGCGGGACGGGGCGGGCGGAGCGGCGGGGACAGCACGCGGCGCGGCCATGGCGGACGGGGACGGTGCGCAGCGGTGGGGACCGGCGGGGAGGGGCACGGGGAGGGCTCGGGGGAAGGTCTGCGGGCGGCTTTTCCCCCCTGGGCCTTTGCCCCTCTCCCCTCCCGGCTCTGCCGCGCTGCCGGCGCTCACTCCCGCCGTGTCGCTCCCGCAGGTTCCAGCACGAAGAAGCGGCGGAAGAAGGAGAAGCGGGCGCTTGCCGATGATGATGTAGCGGTGAGAGCGGGGCTGGGGGGGTTATCGGGCCGTGCTCGGGGTGCCGGGGGCTCCCCCAGCCCCATCCGTGGCACCGAGGGCAGGGCTGGGACGGGCTCGCCCCGCGTGGCGGCAGCGGAGCCTCCCGGGCCACGTGCGGCGGCGGGAGCGCGGCCCGCAGCCTTCCCCCTCTCTGATCCCGCTTAAATTCACCCCCCAGGACATTCAGCACACCGAGGACTTTCTCATCAGGCCCGAATCCCGGGTGGCCCAGCTGGACACGTCGCAGTGGCCCTTGCTGCTGAAGGTGGGGCGCGTTCTGCTCACCCTCGTGGCCCGTCCGTGTTGGCGCTCCTTTTGTCCTCTGCCCCCGGAGCTGTAACCCCGCACGTGGTGCTCTGCCTGCAGAAACCGTGTTACACGCTCTCTCCAGCAGTATCAATTCAGTTTTCTGAGTTTTCCGTGCCTTGGGAAAATCCCGCCATCTTGGTTGAGTTTTTAATTTGGGTCTGACCATGGCCTGTGGTGCATGTAGACTTCCAGGTTGTTTCTGCTGAGTTTCTGGGGAATGTTCAGTTTATCCTGCATTATCAATGCATATATTGTGCTGCCTTCCCATCTCCTTCAGTCCAGGATTTCTATTTTTCTCAATTTTTGTAAAATATTGTGGTTTCATTGTTGTGGGTCATTTTCATTTTGGAAGTGGCTCTATAACTTAAATGTACAAATCAGACCTGATGTATCTGGAGAGATGTACTGCAGCACAGCAACACTGAAATTAAGGGAGCTTTAAAAGACTTGTAACTTCTGCTTGGATTTTATAGAACTTTGACAAGTTAAATGTGAGGACAGCACACTACACACCTCTTCCTTCCGGTTCTAATCCCCTGAAGAGAGAGATTTCTGACTATGTTAGGTGAGTTCAGTACAGGCCAGAGTGGTTTATATTCTTTTTTGACAGTTAATACCTTCAAAATACTTTCTGGCTGGATTCCCCTTGTACCTTTGTTCTTCACTCAGTGCCTTGCCATAATCACTGAGCATTTAAATAGGACCCACTGATCTATTCCAAATAAAATAAAGTTTTATTTGTTCTGGGGTTGTAGCAGGTCTGTGGATGGATGTGCAAACCACCTAAGGAATTCTCTGGGCTCTTCAAAAAAGTCTCTTCAAAGCCTGCTGGGCTTTAAAACTGCTTGGAGTTTGTAGAATTTGGGTTTTTTTTTAAATGCAGAGTAGTGATAAGGCAAGGGAGAATTCCTTGACCATGGATTGTATCATCTGCTGTGCATGGAGCAGGTCGGTGTGGGCTCACTGAGGGCTGCTGGGAGGCTCATTGCTTATCTGGCTGTATAGAAATAAATCTCTTTGCAGCCAGGACAATATTTCAAAGTTACTGCACTGTTGTCAAGTCTGGCCTGATGCTTAGCTCCCATTCTCTGCTATTTTGCACTGTAGGTCTGGCTTTATTAACCTCGACAAACCCTCCAATCCATCCTCTCACGAGGTGGTTGCGTGGATCCGGCGCATCCTGCGCGTGGAGAAGACGGGGCACAGTGGCACCCTGGATCCCAAGGTGACTGGGTGCCTCATTGTGTGCATCGAGAGGGCGACACGGCTGGTCAAATCTCAACAGAGCGCAGGTTTGTTTGATGCTCAGGGCCATCTGCAGTGACCAGGGATGTGTGAAGTGATTTTGGAGACAATATGAAGATTTCTAGAACTTGAAAAGGCCAATCTTAGTTTTCAGTGCCTTGAACTTAAGGGTTGCACGTTATTCCAACCCACTGAGGACACATCTGTATTGCCTCAGGTGTTTTTTCCATTGCTTTTCTGGTGCTTGAGCTGTTACAAGTCAGTGAAAACACCTTTGACATGGTTTTATTTACTAGTTGAACTTATAGCCTCAGCCTCTACAACTCCAGAGAAGAAATAAATGTAGCTTAGATTTATTTCCCTGGAAGAATAGCCAGCTCTGTAATAAAACATGCCCATTTCCTAGAAGGGGTGGTAGGATTTCAAGAGTTCTGGGGACATGTGGCTGTGAAGCAGAGTGGACCTTGAGGTCAACATCAAATTCAAGTGGCCGCTCCTGACTGCTCTTGTCATTCTTTCAGGCAAAGAGTATGTGGGAATTGTTCAGCTGCACAATGCCATTGAAAGTGAGGCTCAGCTGGCCAGGGTAAGTCTCATGTGCTCTTAGCCATGCTGGCATCTGGCATGCAGAGTGCTGGGCACTGGTGGGAGAGGAGAGGCCAGGAATGGAGCTCAGGTGTGCTGTGTGTGAGGTGATGACACAGTTTATCCATTCTCTGAGTGCAGTGGAGCTGCCCTCCTGCAGCACCCCAGCTCCTGTTCTAGGGTCTGGGTGCTGTGTAGCCTCCAGACATCCTGCAGTGTCCCAGTGTCCTACTGGGAGCTGCTGTGGTGTGTGGCTGGCTGCCTGCAGGAGGGGAGCAGTGCTGGCAGGGTCGGAGCCCCCCTTTGGGGGCTCCAGCCTCACTAGGACGAGGCATGGTGTCTGATCACATGCTGCCATCTAATGGAAAAATCCTGGCAGTGCTCACTGGCATCTTGATCACATCACTGGCTTGGATTTGTTTTATTAAATATGGCATCACCAAATCAGGATAAACCTTGTTTCTCACTCTTGGAAGTGGACACAGTTGCTGCAGACTCCAAGGTGCTCCTGCATTAGGGCACAGGTGTGAACTCTTGCTTCTCCTTCTTCCCTTAGGCCATAGAAACCCTGACAGGTGCCCTGTTCCAGCGGCCACCCCTCATTGCTGCTGTCAAACGACAACTGAGAGTCAGAACCATTTATGAGAGCAAGCTGGTGGAGTATGATCCTGAGAGAAGATTAGGTAAAACAGGCCTTTTCTGCCTTCTTCCTGTAAAACTGATAAAATTTTCTGTGAAATGTGCTGCTTTTGGCAAATGTCTTAAGACCTAAATCCTCCCATTGTCCAGCAGTAACTGCTTCATGCATTACTTTGGTGTGCTGGGAAGCAAATCTCATCCCTTTTTGTACTGCTGCACCCTTCAGTGGTAAAGAGCCAAATGATGAAATTAGATGGCATTAGCTCCCAGGGCAAAGATGACCTTCATCTATCACCCCATACTGATGGCTCTGGGAAGGGCTGAACATACAGCTTTTCTTGAAGGATGTGGTTTATTTTCTGCTTAAAAACTCTGTATCCTGCCCTGCCTTTTAGGTATCTTCTGGGTGAGCTGTGAAGCAGGCACATACATCCGAACCCTCTGTGTTCACCTGGGGTTGCTGCTGGGCGTGGGGGGCCAGATGCAGGAGCTCCGCAGAGTCCGCTCAGGCATCCTGGGAGAGATGGTACAGTGGCACCTCAAACTATAACCAGCTCATTTGAAACTGTCAGAATTGCAAGAGTTCCTTGGGACTGTGTGAGTTTTACAGTGTTAGGAGGAGGTTTAGGCTCAGGGAGTTTTGTGAATAGCCCCCAAGCAGTGAGAGCTCTTGCTGTAGGTGGTCTGTAACCAAAGTGTTGAGTTCAGTTCAGGATGTTGCTCCTGTTCTGGTAATTAAACTTTGGGATAGTGAATGACTGGGAAGTGCACTGTGGTGGCTGAAAGTTTGTTTTATGTCACCTGTGTTTCTCAGCCTACAGACCCCAGTGTCCCACAAGTTCAGGAGTGTGAAATGACTGCTTGGAGTCAGCACAGCTCATTGGAATGAGCCTGGAGCAAACAGTCTTGAGTGATCTTGAACTCTTGTATAGTCTTTGCACTCTGGTGATAGACAGGTCCTGCTGCTGGTCTAAACTCCAGAACTAATTTCTTTTTTTGCAAAACAGCAGTATGAGAGTGCAAGTGCTTCCCCACCCATTTGCACTCTTAGCACAGCTGTAATCACAGGCTCATTTCTGAATTCCAGGTGTTGGGTACTCACAGCTGCCTCAGAATTTATTCAGTGTCACAGATTAAAGAGCTGGTTAATTTACACTTCTGCTCACTAACCTTTGTCTAGGAGCCCCAGGAATTTAATTTAGGTCATATTTAAAGGTTTCGTGTGGGCAGATCTTAGACCCAGATGCTGTCTGAGATTAGGAAGGTCGAAGTCTGGTAGCTCGAGCCAGGCTGACCTCAAGCTACTGATGGAAAGTATTCTTTCCTCTTTTAAGTTGTGTTTTCATGCTTGTGATTGGCATCTGGTTTTATTCCCTTTTTCAAACACTATTTGCTGTTGGACTTTAGCTGTTCCCTTGTGCATGTTTCAAGCTGGTGGCTGGTGGGAGAGTTTAGAAGGGTTTTGTCTTTGCAGGACAACATGGTGACCATGCACGACGTGCTGGATGCCCAGTGGCAGTACGACAACAACAAGGATGAGAGCTACCTGCGAAGGGTCATCCTGCCCCTGGAGAAGCTGCTGACTTCCCACAAGAGGCTCGTCATGAAAGACAGTGCAGTGAGTTCCTGAGGCAGTGCCAGGGGACAGACAGAGACTGCAAAGTGTCCTCCTGACTTGTGCAGCTGATAGAACACACAGGGGATCAGGAGCTGTGTGATGTCCTGTGCTGTCCTGATGGTGACTGGTGTGGAACCTCATATGGGCTGCTGCCAGAGCAGCACTAGGAGGATGCCTGAGCAATGAATTAAATGGCAGAGGATCTGCTCTCCTCACTTGAGGAGGATGCTGATGGTTCTGAGAAATCTGCCTCACACACTTCTTGCTGTGATAGGTGCTTTGCTTTCTCCTGCCAAAGCTCCCAAGTTTTGTGTAGTGGACAAAAATGTGTAGTTACCTTGGGATGATATTGCTGGGATGGTGGTAGCAGTGGGAAGCTAAAAATTAGAGATGTTTTGTACTTCAGTTCTTGTAATAGCTTCTAAGCCCTCCCATTCCCTGCGTTTTCAGGTTAATGCCATTTGCTATGGAGCCAAGATCATGCTGCCTGGTGTTCTGCGGTATGAGGATGGGATTGAGGTTAATCAGGAAATTGTTGTCATCACCACAAAAGGAGAAGCCATCTGCCTAGGTATGAAATGCCTCCTTCTCTTTGTGTCCAGCTAATTGCAGAAATAACAGACTGTGTGACAGTAAAGGCACCACAAATTAGTTCCTGTGTGCAGAAGGTGTTATTAGTGCTTCCTGATAGGGAATGTGGGCCCAAAGCAGCTGGTTTTGGGCAGGATGTTAAGAAACAATGGCTGCATCAGTCCTGGGCAAGGTGTGAGGGGCTCAGCAGCTGTGTGATGCTCAGGTGTGCTGTGTGTGAGGTGATGACACAGTTTATCCATTCTCTGAGTGCAGTGGAGCTGCCCTCCTGCAGCACCCCAGCTCCTGTTCTAGGGTCTGGGTGCTGTGTAGCCTCCAGACATCCTGCAGTGTCCCAGTGTCCTACTGGGAGCTGCTGTGGTGTGTGGCTGGCTGCCTGCAGGAGGGGAGCAGTGCTGGCAGGGTTGGAGCCCCTCTTTGGGGGCTCCAGCCTCACTAGGACGAGGCATGGTGTCTGATCACATGCTGCCACCAGGCACATCACACCTCCTGGTAGATCACTGCAAAGGGACTCCAGCAACTGCCAGCTTGACTTGAAAGGGTGCCCAGTTCTAACCAGGGTCTTCAGAGGAGCTGTGTGACAGTCAGTGAGTCCTTGGGGTGACACTGGTGGGAGATGTTGGTCATCTTTGTGCTGACAGAAGCAGAACAGGTTGACACAGTTCTGCTCTTCAGGAGTTACTGACCTCCATGTCTCCTTCTGCAGCCATTGCCTTGATGACCACAGCAGTCATTTCTACATGTGACCATGGCTTCGTGGCAAAGATCAAGAGAGTGATCATGGAGAGAGACACATATCCCCGGAAATGGGGGCTGGGTCCCAAGGTGAGTGCTCCTGTGGGAGTGGGGTCAGTCTCAGGGCAGTGGTGGGAGCCCAGCTGTTGAGATGTGGAACTTTGAGACCCTTGGGCAGAGCTGTGCCTGTGTTATCTTCAGGGTCCTGCTGTAATTCTGCTGTGGTCTCCTGGAGCTATGATGGTGGCAATTCCCAGTGTCAGGGCTGTGGCAGCCTGCTCCTGGTAGAAGCGAGGCTTTCCCCCCAAAAAGAGCCCGGGGGCCACTGCTGGTGTTGAGGCATGGGCTCCTCAGATCTGTACAGTGCCAGCCCTCCTCTGGTGAAGAGCCAAATGATGTGAAGTGGATGGCATTAGCACTCTGTGCAAAGATGACCTTCATCCATCACCCCATGCTGATGGCTCTGGAGGGGCTGGCCAGGTGCTTCTTTTCCTTCTGGTGCAACACTGCTGAAATTCACACTGTGAGACAGGAAACTGTGCCTGAAGGACAGGAGCAGTGGGAACACCCAATGTTGGGTTCCTCTCCCACCTCAGGCATGTGGTCGTAGCTTAACTGCAGCCAGGCTGGCCTGATGCAGGTTGGACTCAAAACTGTCAAGCTGCTGTGGCTCATCCCATTCCTGTAGTTCAGGCGAAAGCTTTGGGGCAGCCTGCACATCTCACAGCAAAGGGGAGTAATACAGGACACTTGAAGCATTTTGGAGTCCTTGGCAAAACCTCACAAACAAGTGCTTCAGCTCAAATGCTGCAGGTCATTAAGCTGGGAAAAACCCAAAGATCCAGACTCCATGGTGTGCAGTTGTATTACTGTTGCTGTGACTGCCCCTTCAGATTAGCCATTATTTACTGATAAAGATGCTTCTTGTCTGAGATTTAGGCTTCTGTGCAGGGGATGTTTTTCTTATTTAAGGTCCTTGAGCAGTGGTAAATAGGTAATGCTGTAGTTGTTGGCTTGGCTTGTTGCTAGATTCCCTTCTCTTAGCTTGAGGGAGGATTTTTCCTACCTGGAGCTGCAGTTTGACTTGTTGCACTTTGCTTTCAGGCCACTCAGAAGAAGATGATGATCCAGAAGGGTCTGCTGGACAAGCATGGGAAGCCCAATGAGAGCACACCAGAGTTATGGAAGAAGGAATATGTGGATTACAGGTGGGTACTGGGTGTGTGGCTCCCACAGGGTTGTTCAGAGGGCAGCACTATGCAGCAAGGGCTGGGCTGGATGCTGCTATTTGTGCATGGATCATGTTAGGCTTGGCCCAAGGCTGGCTGGACCTGTCAGATGCAGTTGCATTTCTTGGAGTGTGTTGCTCTAGGGCAGCATTGGAAGGAAAGGCTCTGAGCAGACAGTTATCCCTTTTTAGCCTGTTGTGGTTTTAGAGGGAGTCAGTCTGCTAAATTAAATGGGGGAGGCTGTGCTGTTGCCCAGCCCAGCTAGTTCTGGTGCTGGCTGCAGGTCTCCCCCACAACAACTTCTCCACCCAGCTCCTGGGGTGGGTTACAGAGCCCTTGTGAGAGGACAGGGATTTCTACCAGTCCAGAGCAGCATGAGGCAACAACTGTCCTGTGCAACCTTGGGATCTCTTCTTTCAGGGATACTTCCAGGAAAGAAGCTGCTTCAGAGGTGGACAGGGCTACAAAAGTGAGTATTGCCAGTGCTCTCTGGCTCTTACTTTATGGCCCTATTATTCCTATTATCTGCACATACCTTGCACCTGCATTTTGGTCCAATGACGATTTTTAGTCCAGGGTCTTCCATGCCCTTTGTTAGGCACAAGGTCAGCGCCCATTCACAGGTCCTTACCTGGGGCTCCAGTAATTTCCCACCACCCAGGGCACAATTTGCAGCTCAAACACCAAGCTACTGTCCCTGGGCATATTCCTCAACACAATTAAAGAAAGTATATTGTATGGAGCCACAAAAGAGATTTGTTGTGCCAGAGAACCTTTTTGGAGACTACAGAGAGCTGCAGAAATGTCCATGCAAGAGTTGCACCTAAAATTCCCTAACTCGGGGCTTTTGCATGCCCTTGGAAAGGTGCAGCAGTGTTTTAAACTAATATTTAGGATACAGGAAACACTGAAAAACACAGGGGGCAATTCTGGCAAAAGCAAATCCTAGGCAGTGTATGCTGGAGAGTCTGCAAGTCACCCTTCTGTTAAATGAAGTTGTATTGAAACAGGCAATCAGTTTTCTCCTCATCTGAGCTTTGTTGGAAGGTGTTGGTATGTCTGACAATGTGTTCCCCTAACAGAGAAAGCGAGACTCAGAGAGTGAAAACGAGGAAGATGTGACCCCACCATCCCCTGCCACCCCACCACCAGAGGAGCTGAGCAAAAAGGCAAAGAAAAAGAAGAAGAAAGAGAAGAGGGCCAGAGAGGCAGCTGAGAGCGGGGAAGAACAAACAGAGAGGGTATGGAATTGTGTACTGCCCTGGTATGGTCCAAACATAGTAGTGGTTGCTGTCTGTCCTTAAGTACCAGGACTAATGCATCAGCAGCCTGCAGTGTGTGTCCACAGAGTGCCAGGCCTTCCACAGCAGAGGAGGATGTATTCGAGATGCATTTTAAACTGAACTGGTGGTGGGAGAATAGGGCAGGTGGCCCAGGACAGTTGGTGGGTTCCTGCCAGGCCACCTCTGCTCTGGTGCCCTGTTGTGGTCCCCGAGGGAGGATGGTGCTGGAGTTTGCTGTGGGGAGCCTGCACTGCTTCTGGGATGGAGCTGTTCTTCCTGAAATGGGCAGTGGGGGGTTCCTTTTTGATGGCTTGCTGACCTGTCCAACCTCTCTACAGACCAGTGAGACCAGCAGCAGCAAGAAGAAGAAGAAGAAGCAAAAGGAGGTAGAAGAAAGCTCGGATTAAGCAACTGCATCTGTCCAAAGCAGGCAACCTCATCAGTAAGGAGGAAGGAGTTTTAGGCCTTGAGAAGAGGAGGACTGGCTTTGTGGCAGAAGAGCCAGCAAGTTCCAATTTCTTTTTATATGAGTGAGTGGGTGTTTGCCTTGCTCAGGTGCCCCTCTTCATCCTGTTTTAAGGGTTGCCAGAGGAGCAGGGTGCCTCACTGTTCCTGCACTGGATTGATCTCTAAAGCTGAGCACCATGATGCCAACAGATGTGGTATCTTCAGGGAAACTGTAGCTTCTGGCTTTTCCTTGGTTTCTGTTTTCACCTAGAGAGGGTGGAATAATCTTTCTCTCCCCACTAATGTACTGGCTCTTTCCTTTTCTCCCAAGGCTGAAGCTGTTACCTGACAGTTAAAGAATGTGTTGCTGCCTGGAGGAGTGGCTTTGTCACAGCCCATGTGAATGTGTTTGCATGGGGACAGTCAGATCAGTTATTTCTGAAGGACTATGTTTTGTTTTAACCTGGCCACATGCTTGGCTTGACCTTCAGTTCAATGAGAACACCCAGATTATTTTTCACTCCTTTTCTTCACCTTTATCATGAAAGGATTAGAAAATTTAATTCCTCCTGTTTATAGCACAAGGACATGCTTGTTCTGTGTGTGCTGATTCCCAAACCCCCTCGCCTCAGTGACCTGGGCAGTGTTTCCTTTTTGCTGCCTCTTTGCTCTTCTCTATCTATTTCTTGGACTGCAACGCTTTTGGTTGCCTTGCCTGGTTCTGGTGTGTGATCTGAAGGCTGGAGGTGGGGATGTGGCTGGAGGGCAGAAGGTGACCAGGTGACTGACCAACATGTTCTTCATGCTGCTGGGACTGGAGTCCTGAGGAGAAGCTTGGTCAGAGGCAGCTCTGCCATGGGGCATTGGCTGTGGGTTTGAATGGTTTCAGATAAATTTGTTGCTAGCCTATCTGGAATGACTTGCTGGGGGCAGGAGGTCTCTGCTCTGTTACAGGGTTAGTGCTGAGCTAGCATTTAGCTCATTCTAATGGGGAAGGACCCAAAGCTCTTTTGTTCTGAGTTTCATCCCTGCAGAGATTCTGTTAACTGTTGGTTTTAAGCTCGTGCATTGCTTTAGTCTTAGCGGTCTATCCTCCCCTCCAGTGCTGGAGATGCAGGCTGTGGGGACTGCAGCTGGTGGGTGTTACAACCTGATCAGAAAAAAAAAAAAAGGTCCATTTTTATTTACTCTTTTTTTACAAAAAAGAAATAAAACTTCTGGTTTTGAACAAGTGACTTTCTTGCTCCTCTGGCTCCTCCCAAAAGGTCAGTGGTATTCATGGGGTGGGGGGGTAGCTTTTACCACGTGCCCAGCCTCTGCTCCTCTCTTGAAGAAGCTGCTGGGGCAGAGAAATGTTCATGTTGATGAGGACCATCACTAGAAGGGCCTTTGTCATTGCTTTGTCAGCGCCCAGCCTGTGAGGCAAAACACCAGCCATGGCAATGTTTCAGCACACATTTATTGCTGCTCATTGTTTCCCTGCAGTGGATCAGAACAAAGGTCCCTATTGCACATAGATTTTTATTTTTGGCATCCTTAAAAAAAAAAATTGCACAAGACTTTTTAACCAACTTCCCCTTGCCCCTATAGCTGACTGAACACGCAAATGAGATTTTTCACCTACGTGGTGGATGTGGTGATACTTCCCAGACATGGTGGCATGGGGCTTGTGAGTCAGTACAAACCCAGGGCTGAGCATGGCTTTCATGTTTGCATACAGTGAGAGACACCCTAGACTGGAAAACATGCCTGGACAATCTTTGTAGACGCTTTTCTACTGCATGCAACAGATAGTTGTGGCTGGATGTAATTACCCACTGAAGGGTCCCTCTGGGGTTTGGTCTGTGGGACTGGCTCAGCTGCTGCCCAGATCTCTGGCCAGGCAGTAACAATCCAAGCTGCACGGTGAGAATTCCAATACAGTGAGTTTTTACACCTTTTATGGCTGCACAGGGTGAATGAGAAAACTTCAACCTGGGAACATGGGGTGAGGCCTGCCTGGGGGTGCTCCGTGCCACATTCATCATCCTCCCCATTTGTGAGAGGAAACCCTTGGATTGAGAAGGGAAGGGTTTGCTTTGTGTGCATTCCTGCCATGCCAGGAGACATCTGCCTGGAAAAGCCCCCGTTCTGCCACTTGGGACTGCTGCAGGGAAAGTCAGCTGGGTGCTACAGCAGTACTGTGCTTTCCCTTGCCCAGGGAGGGCAGGTAACTGTGCTCTGAGCTAACCTGGGCTCTGCTGTAGCCCCTGCTCTGCCCTGCAGTGTCACGGGAGGTGCCTGGCCCCCAGGCAGCCTTTGTCCTGTGTTTGTTCCCCCAGGAGGGGAGCTGTGGGCACCCTGTGAGTGTGTGTGAACCGAGACCATGTCCGTGGAGCAGCAGAGGAGGGGAGCTGTGCTGGGCTGTGGGGCAGGGGAAGCTGAGGAGGTGTTTCCCAGTGGCTGCAGGATGGTTGATGGGAAGCAGATGGGCTCGGGTGCCCCTTCAGTAGACCCAGGAGACAGGCACCCACTGTGGAGAGCTGCAGGCCTGCTCAAAGGCTTCCTGCAGCAGCTGGAGGCTCTCTTCCACATCGTTGTTGACCAGGGACAGGTCGAAGTAGTGTGCGTACCGGCTCCGGATGCTCTCCGAGTCTTTGCGGAGCTGCTGCAGAGCCTCTGACTGCAAGGGACAGGACAGTGCTCAGGAGAGGAGCTTCACAGCACACCCCAAAGGGAAACACCCTCCCAACACCAAAACAACTCCAGTGGTTGTGAAGAATCAGAGCACAGAGAGTTCTTAGAGCTTGTCTGGTGGGTCAGGAGCTGTTGTGTCATCTCTGGGCTTCTGTCCGGGGCTTATGCTGGACTTCATGTGGTGCTGGGAGCATCAGGTTACCTGCCAGCGTGAGGCCAGACCTGCTGGCTCTCATATCCACCTTTAAAATGCTCTGTGGCAGCTCCCAGGGAGAAGGTTCACAAGCAGCAGGCTGCTCAGTGCTCTGGTGGGCATTCACCAGCTCCAGGCCTCAGAGGTTGGAGGTGGCATCCCTGCAGGATGCTCCCTTCCTCACTGGCTTTTGACCAGAACAGCACCAGTTGGCAGAGCTTTACCAGCCTCTCCACTGGTTTTAGCTGGGTTTTAGTGCTGTACCTCGATAGTAAAAGCAAAGCTGCCACTTCCCTCCTGCCAGTGTGGCTGGGCTGCCCAGCTTGTGGGGGCATCCCAGGGGTGCAGCTCTGCCTCTATCAATGAGGTCCAGACTGTTTCCACATACTTCCTAATGGAGCTTGAAAGAGAGGCAGCTTCTGTGCCTAGGGAGGAGGGACAGCTAGGGGTGCAGTGCTTGGCTGAGCTCTGCTCTGAGCAGATATTAATAGACCTAAACGGTCTATTATTATATCTATATCTAATTATATCTATTATATAATTATATCTATTATCAATAGATGAAATAGACCTAAGAATACATTAACAAACCCAAATCAGACCAGTCTTCGCTTTTTTGTTAGACCACCTGGGTATATATCACAACACTGATATATAGTGGTCAGCAGTAAGAACATATCACAGGTGGCACAGTAATATTAGTAACACCACACCGTCCCTCAGGGCACAGCAGGCTTCTGTCTTTAAGGTGTTCAGTTCAACAGTGACAAAATTTAAATATAATTATTACTGCAGGGGCAAAATAAAAAAAGATACTGCTTAGCTACCTTCATCTTGAAAGAGTTACTGGAAATATTCATCTCTTCTTAAAAAATTAATTTTTCCTACATTGTGGATGAAGCCAGCAGCTGTCAGGGGTGGGGAGGGAGGGCATGCAGCAGTTTCTGTTCCTGTGAGCTCTGCGGGGTCACATTAACTCTGCTGCATCCCTCCCCTCAGAGCTGCAGGGTTATATTTAGTGCCTGGCAGCAGGGCTGGCCCTGCCCACTGCAGCAGGATGTGATTCCTCTCTGGAAGGAGGCAGCGGTGGGTGACAGTGGCCCTTTCTGTTCTGAGTTCTGTCCCCTTCCCCCCACCCCATCCTGCTGCATCAGGCAGTTAATGTGTCTCTAAATACCTGCACAGCACTTGCTCTGAAGGTGTAATAAATACCCTCTCTGCAAACTATCTGCAGCTTAAGCTTTACAAACACAAAGTTAATAGGTTGGAAGAGATGGCCCTGTTGCCATTGAATCCAGGAGGAGCACAGCTCTGGGTTTCCTTGTTGGCTTCTGTCTTCCCATCTCCGGGCCAGGCTGGGGTGTGGGGCAGGGTAGGCAGCATCCCTGCATCCAGGGGGCTTCCTGGGAAGAGGTAGCCCATGGCTGCCAGCCTGATGTTTGGCACTGAATGAGTTAACTGCGCTATCAGTGCTGCTTTAATCCTCACGTTAAAGGGATCAGCATCCTAATGAGGCAGAGAATGAAAGGAGCAGTTGTTTGTGTGTCTATTTGCATAGCTGATGTTGGGATAAATGCTCCTGCCCCGACTGCTAGGCTGTGCTCCCCACTGTGATTATGCTGCTGGGATGAGGGCTGCCAGAGTCTACAGCTGCAGGAATTGGCAGTTCTGTTTCTCAGCTCTGGGCTGGGTTCTGGACCACCAAAAGCCAAGCAGACAGGAATATGCTGGTGGGGGGCCCTGGGTTGCTGCAGCAGGTGTTGCCATGGACCGAGAAGCCCAGCCAGAGGGGGACAGGAGGGGACAACTCTGCCACTCACCTCCTCTGCCTTGTCTGTCGGGGCAATGAAGACTATGAACGGGGAGAGCTCGGCCGTGCGGACAATCTTGAGGGTCTGTGGAGAGAGGGGTGCAGTTAACAGAGTGTGGCTCTTCCCCAGGCTGGGAGCAAGCACAGCATCCTGCCTGTGACACATGGGGGCTGTAAGAGACACCTCTGGGGACATGAGCTCACTGGGTGGATTCCTGGGACAGGGTCCCTGCACCCATTCCCACAACAGCTGGGCTGTGGCCTTGCTGTCACAGCCAGGTGTGTGCTGCGACAGGGAACACCCTCACTGTACCCGTGTCTTGGGAAGGGAAATGCCAGCCCAGGGCTTGCTGGCTTTTTCCTTTGGGCAGAGAAGGCAGGGCCAGTCACAGCCAGCAGCCAGGTAATGCAATCTGTGGCAACTCCTGACCCCCAACCCCTTCCCCTGGTCCCTACCTGGGGCTCGATGTCCAAAATAGCGACTTTGTCCTGCTGGTGGATCTTGTGCACTGTTTCAAACTTGGTGCCAAACATGTTTCCCTGGTAGCTTCCAAACTCCAAGAACTCATTGGCTGAGATGTCCCGGGTCATCTCCTCGGTGGAGACAAAGTAATAGTCCTTCCCATCCACCTCATTCTTCTTCTGGGGGCGTGTGGTGTCTGGGGAGGGAGAGAGAGGGTGAGTGCTCCCTCCCAGAGGAGAGGGGAACAATGGAGCAGGCATCAAGACTAAGCTGTACTAATCCCCTGCTAACTGCTTCGGGCAAGCAGGGACCTCAGCCAGCTGGGGACAGGCACTGGATGAAAAGGGTGAGGTGTCTGTGTGTGGGTGCCTCTGTGGCTGAAGGTGGGTCCATGTGGGACTGCAAGCAGCGAGACCTTGCATGTGGGGACTTGTGACTTCAAGGGCATGGAGGAACATCTCCCCACCACCCACCTGCTGTCAGAAGGTGCTGGATCAAAGAGGTGAGAGGAAATGCAGCCTGTGCTTGGTACTTACATGGGGGTGGGTACATGAACTTCTCTGGGTTGTTGCTGAGCAGAGCATTCTTGATGTGGCTGCGGCCCACACCACTGGCCCCTGGAGAGAGAGAGAGATGGACATTAGAGCTGGGCTCAGAGCAGCCTGGTAGGAGATGCTGGGGACGTGTTTTCTGGGCTGGTCTGTGGTGTCTTCTAGCCCTGGAAGAGGCTCTTCGTGCCCTGGGGATGCTCATCTCCAGCCCCAGCCAGAGACAGCACTGCTGCCTGCAGAGCAACCAGCCTGGCTGGACTGGGTGGGCTGCCCATGCCTGTGGAGTCCACCACCAAGTGCTCAGTCCCCACAGCGTGGGAGCTCTTGCTTTGGTGCAACTGCAGAGCTGCTTTTAATAGACATGAAGATACTCAGGAGTTGCAAATGCCTGAATTAACTCTTCCCCAGCATTGCAGCACAGATGCCTGACCATGCACAATGCTGCAGGGAGGGGGTCAGCCTAT
The DNA here is from genome assembly GCF_030490865.1 of Poecile atricapillus. Taxonomy (NCBI): domain Eukaryota; kingdom Metazoa; phylum Chordata; class Aves; order Passeriformes; family Paridae; genus Poecile; species Poecile atricapillus. The sequence continues at coordinate 4,336,957 of NC_081260.1, forward strand.
GGGATGACTGCTGCAGGCTGAAGAAATGCTCCCCAGACCTTACTGGTTCTTGAAGGGGTGTGCTGTCCTGGCCCCTGTGCAGTCCTGGTTGCCCCTGGCTCCCAGCACATGGCCCCTGTGCTGCAGAGGATGCCTGGGACAGGACCTACCAATGAGCACCAGAGTCTTCCTCTTGAAGGCAGGCAGCCTCACCACCTCCTCGTAGGAAACGACATCCAGCTGGTCAAAAACTGGGGTGGAGGAGAAACGAGACATGGAGGGGTCAGAAATGGCTTGGCCACACCAGCATGACCGTGTGTGTGTGTCAGACCAAAGCCAGGTCAAATGGACAGGAGTGGTCAGGACTGGGCTGGGGGCTCATCCATGTTTGGGTGCTTGGGAAAAAGAGCAGCACCAATAGCAAGCAGCATGTGAGGGGCAGAGTGGGTGCTGGGGAGCTGCCAAAGAAGCCAGGGCTGCTTTTGCTCAGTAATTCTGCTCAGGACAGTAGGACCTGGGAGCTGGGTTGGAGGCAGCAGGATGCTGCAGGGAGCTTGTTGCTGGGGGAATATAAGATATCTTTATATAAGAGTGACTTAAAGCCTTGTTTGTTGCTGGTTGAAGTTGCAGGCCGGGCCAGGACCCAGCAGTCCCTGGGCACCCACCTTTGCCAGCTCTTTGCTTGGTTTAGCATGGGGTGCTTGCATGGGTGGCTGAGGGGCAGTTCCCTGCCCCACCAGGCCAGGCCTTGGCAGCTGTGGGAACAGTTCAGCTGCTGAACACTCAGCTGACAGCTCAGCACTGCCACTGCCTCCCCTGTATCCAGCAGACTGTGGGATTTGAGGCTGGGGAGCCTGAGCTCACAGGGCCAGGACTGCAAGGGATTGGCACCAGGGGAGAGCACAGGAGCTCAGTGCTGAGCCAGCCCTGGCCTTGTGCTCTACATGGGGACATAGCTGTGGCCACATGAGGAACATGAAGACTGCAGAAGATACTCAAAATAAAAAAGCTGACAGCTGTGGGGTATCCTGAGATTCCACTGCTGACACAGCTGGGCTGTTTGGCTGGAGGACAGACCCGGCCCTGCCTAGAGGGAGGGGGATGGCCAGGGCTGGGGATTGAGCCCTGCTCACACTTACTTGAGCTGTGCTTGGCCAGGTATTTATCTTTGCACTTCTTCTTCTTCCCAAAGGGGCTGCAGCTGGGGGATTCACTCTGGCTGGGCTGGGTGACGCTTGCCACACGCCTGCCAAGAGAGGAGCACACCACCATGGCCCAGCTGTCACCCCACGCCCTGGGACAGCAGCAGGTTTGTCCCCCAGACTTGCAAGAGAAACAGGCTGGCTGCTGGGACAGGCAAAGGCTCACCCTGCAGCACATGAAGGGGACGTTTTCCTCCTTGTCCCAGCAGTGACAGTGGTGTCACCCAACACAAACTCCTGGCAGCTCATGGTCACTGCTCCCACCTCCACTCCCAGATCCAGCCCTTCTGGGCAAATCCAGGGACCTACCACTCCTGCAGCTCTGGAGAAGGGATGAGTCCTGCTGACTCAGTGCAGGAGCCCTCCACCCGGCCCTGCCACCAGTTGCTGTCATCCTTGTTTATGATCTGAATCACATCACCAATCTGAAACTTCAGTCCTGCTTCCTTGCAGGGGATCAGGTTGTCTTTCTTGGGGTCATAGTCAAACTGTGCCCTCATGAACATCTGCAAAAGACAGAGGAGACCAGAATCAGCATGGCCATGCAGAGTGGCTGAGTTTGGACCCCACACTGCATTCCCAAGCAGTGACTGCAGAGATGGCTCCAGGCCCCAAAAGGCTGTGTGGGGAGAAAGGAGATGCACAAAGCTCAGGGGGAAAGTCTTGGGCATGGAATTGTAGTGAGATGTGGTGGTGAATGGATGAGGGCATCTTGGCCTTACTGGGAGCTGCTGACAGGACTGCTGCCTCTAGGCACACACCCACCCACAGGCACTGTTCAAACCCTGCCATGGAGCCTCCCTGCAGTGCCCTGGGTGCTGCACAGTGCTGGTGAGTTTGGCCAGCCACAGAGGAGTCCCACCAACGTGGTACACAACTGGGGTCTGCAGAGGAGTGAGCACAGAGGTGACGTTGCACTAGAGATCCCAGGGACAGCCATGGCTCAATCTCAGTGCTCTGTGCTGCCTTTCCCCACAGCTGGGCAATCCCTGCATGGCACAAGGCCTTTGGGGAGCCAAGGCTGCAGTGCTGTATCCATCCCTGCTTCGGGGTTTCCTGGTCCCTTTGGTATCAGCTACTGTCACAAAATTACAATTTGTCACAGCTGCAACTGGAAACAAGCTGCTGCTATTGCTCCCCAAGCCACTGTGTACCCTCCTGAGGCTGGGGAAGCCCTGGGGACCAAGAAGGTGTGAGAAAGTTTGCTTTCCCTGTCCCTTCTGCTTGCTCAGCTCCTTGGGAGATAGTCTACAGCACCCACTCCCAGCAGGACCCTGTCAGGACCAGAGTGGAGGCAAAGCCAGGCAGAGTGTGAAGGATTAGGAGTGAAAAGCAGAGTTTAGGGAACATTGAGCATGACCCTGGCAAGTTACCCTAGAAACATAGCATGTAGCAAGGGGGAAAAGAGTTTCACATGGGGTGATGCCTGTCCTGTCATCAGATATGATAGGCAGAAATAGATAGGATGGAAACTCATCCTCCCTCAGCAGGGTAGACCATGCAGTCCTTGTTCCACATTAAAACCATTTCCCTCAGCTGTGCTGCTGGAGGCACAGAGCCATCAGGACACAAACATGGTTCCCTTTCACTGCCAGAAAAGACCATATGGATCAAGCTGTGACATGAGAGCACTCACAATAAAATGGAATTAGGAAGAACAATAAGAGAGGAATCTCCTTTCAGGATGGGGACTGCTGCTTGCTTTGAAAGCACTCTCCGGCACCAGGAAGCTGATCATCCACACAAACACGAGGGATACACAGCAAGCACTGCCCAGAGCTCTCTGCTCCTGCAGCACTGGTGTCCCCAGCCAGGACACTTTGGAAAGACCCCCCTACAGCAGTTAGGAGCTGGCATCAGACAGCTCCACACATCAACCACAGCTGCTCAGGGCTCTTTGCCTGCCTGCTGCCAGCCCCTCTCTGGGGCCACTCAGCTGCTAAGCAGGCTTCAGCATGAGAAGTCTTGGTCTTTTAAAGTCAAAGGGCTGCAGGGAATATGCTGGAGGGGATCTCAAGAGCCCCTCTGTGCTTCCTCTCATCAAGCCACTCCCAAGCAGACCTGCAAGAGACACTTGGCCTTGTGAGCCAGGGCAGGGGAAAATCATGATGCCAGATCTCCACCATCCTGCCTGCCCTGCAAGGCACTGAAACAAAGGTGATGGTGGGGATCCAGGAGTGGAAACAGTCCATTCTTGGTGGTGGTACTGCCACAAACAGACACGAGCAGCTGTGGCTCTGGGGAGCAGACAGCACCACTGCTCTGGGCACTGCAGGAGGGAGTACAACTGTGCTGGGAAGGAGTTTGTCCCAGTGTCTTTCCCAGCCTCATCAACCAGCAACTGCATTCTTTTCCTCTGGGGTAGATTTTCCCCTGGCATGGAGTTGGTCAGCTGGAGCTGGCTGGGTCAGACAGGGAGGGCAGATTGACAGCAAGGAAGGACAGGCATGGGCCTGTGTTTAATAAACACATGTGCAAAGCTGGTTGAGCAGGACTGGGGACAGCATGGACTGAGGAAGAAACAGCCACCAACACTTGCCACCAAGTTCAGAACGTCTTCTTCTCTTGGTAAAGAATGACATGTGCTCCCTCAGCCCAACCCAGCACCATCCAGCCCCCACCCTCTGCCTCTGAACTCCTTCCCCTGCCTGTCCACGACAGGCTGTCCATGACATCCCCCATGCACTGGGGCTGGCTCCTGCACCAAGACATGACAGCAGCCCAGCTAGCAGGCCCTGAAGTCTCAGCAGAGAACACAGCCCTCCCCACTATTCTACTTCAGCCACAGCAGGACTTCCAAGGCAAAGCCACACAGGTGTCACCCCCTGGTGACACAGCATGGCCCCCCCATCCTGGCAGTGACAGCAGGTGCAAAGAACTGCCTTCCTCCCCCCCACTGCTTCCTTCCTCCCACGCTGTGTGCAGCAGCATCCGGACCGACGTCACCTTTCCCAGGGCTGGTGCACGCAGCCTCGGTGACAGCAGGGACCACAGAGCCAGAGCTGCTCCACCACGAACAGCCTTGGCTCTGAAGAAGACCCTCAGGTGCTCCCTGGTGTGCACCTTCCACTGCTTTCCCATCCCCAACCAGCACTGCTGGCTCAGACATCCCAGCCCCGTGTTCCTATGCACACTTTGGTAAATACACCACACAGGCCCAACATGGTTGTTTGCAGTGATGTAAGCATAGGACAGGTCCCTCCAGCAGCTCAGACAAGGCACCCCCTTGCCCTGGCTGAGCACAGCTCCCTCCCCAGCGCTGGTCCTGCATGGTTTGCTCTGGTCCCACCCTGCCCCACAGCCATGTCCCAGCACTGCCCGCAGGTCCAGAGGCTGCACTTACCTGGAGAGCAGGGAGGCGGCTTTGCTGGTTGGGAATGACTTTTAATGACACCATCCCCTTGGTTTCTTTCTAGTGAACAAAGGGGAGAAAGAAGAGTTGGAGGAGGTGGTGTCTGGAGGCAGGTCAACAGCAGCAACTTGTGCAGGGAGGTGCTGAGTGCCAGGACCTGCAAAGGCAGTGCTCCTGCGTACCCCATCATGCTGGGGGACACCACAGCCTGGTCAGAATTAGCTGTGCTTGGCTTTGCCATGCTTGTCCCATTCCCATGGGGAACACCAGCACTCCCACAAGGGTCTGGCTGTGGGCACTGCTAAGCACCACCAGAATGAACATGGAGACCTGCATCATCTCCACCCTGGCTGCTCCAGTGAGGAACCTGGGAGGAGAGGCCGATTCTTCCACGTGCCCTCCATGTTGGCCCCTTGCTCTGGCCCTCCTGGTGATATTAGAGGCCCAGCACTCTCTTGCCTGCCACAGGCCAGTGCACTGTTGCCTCACATGCATCACAACACCCCCATGGTCCTGTGGGACAACCACATGTGCAGGCTTGGAGGGGCCTCCTGGGCCAACCACTCTTTTCAGGAGGCAAAAACAAAGAGAAGCTCCTCCTTGATCCTGCTGTCTGGAACAGGGATATCCTGTGGACCTTTGGCAAGGCCAAGCCTCCTGCTTAGGCTGCTGGTGGGGGTCCTCAGCAGCACCACCACCTCCCTCCAACAAGGTGTCATATGCTAGGCATAGATCAGGATCATCAATGTATAAACCCAAGGCAGGTCTGAGGCCCTGTCCAAAGCTGTCTCTGGCAAGGGCCTGACAGGATCACCATGAATTAGCAGCAGGCAAACGGCACCAACATGACATGCATGTGTGGCTCAGGTCTGCAAGAGCAGCCAGCCCTGGGTGGGAGCTGCACACCAGCCTTGGCAAACAGAGGTGGTTTCCAAGCTCCACATAGGATCAGCACGTGTCAGGGACACAGTCAACAGCCTTCAGTGCTGCTCCAGGAGGCCAGAAACAAGCAGCAAGCACAGACCCCACCGGGGCTGCATGCAGGATGGTTTCTGCCACATCACAGTGCTGTATGTAGGCAGCTGTGTGCTGGCTCTGGTGTGGGGGTGGGGGTGAATGCTCACAGCATGCAGGCCAAAAGGGTCCTTCCCAGAAAACAGCCCTGACACACACAGATACCTACCAGCATCTTCTGCAGCTGGTCAACTGAGTGGTTGCTCGCACTCTGCCCATTGATTTCTATGATTTCATCACCCACGTGAAGGGAGCCTGCCAGCAATGTGAGAAACATGAAAACGCAGAAAAGGAACAAGAGCTGCTCACCAAACCAAATTTACACAGCTCCATCAGCCTCCAGAGCCAGGGCACTGCAGTGTTTGCCTGGCAGTGCTTCTGGAACCACACATGCCATCTAAGCACATGGGAGGAAAGCACAAGGGGAATGAATTCTTCCCCCTCCACCCAATACACATACTGAGCCAGTCTGAAGGTCATCAGGCTGCTTTCCACTGCATGGAAAGCGCTTTGGACTGGTCAAAGCACCTGCATCAGCATTTCAAACACAACCCCAAGTACCTCACCTGAAGCCAATCACAACCTCCTTACAGAGCCCTTAACACAAGCATTCCTCACTCTCTGTTTTCAGTTTATATACCCAGGCAGATTACAGCCTCAGATATACTACTAAAAATCAGGCTCCAGTAGTGTTATTGGAATGGCTCCTGTCTTATTTTGGCAGTGGTAAGCACAGACTTCCCACTTGGATCCAAGGCTGGAAAAGCAGCCTCTTCTAAGCAGAGAACATCTCGTATCCACGCCTCCTTGGCAAGACCCAAAACCAGAAAATAGCACCTATTTATTTCTTTTGGCACCTTCTTTTGGTCTGCAGAGCCAATCTACAGGATGCCTGTCCCACCTGTGCACTTTAGGAATGGGAAGAGCTTTCCCCATGGTCTCCGGGGCATGATCCATCTCTTCTTACAGTGACCCCATCATGAGACAGAGACAGATGATCTCCAGTTCCTTTTTGGGAGAGCCCTTCCCCCAACCCTTTATTTATCACTAAAGCCTCCACTGTTTTAACTTGACAACCATGCAGAGAAACCAGTGAGTCCCAAGTTCCTGACACATCCCTAGGGGAGGAACAGGCACAGATGTCCATGACACAGGGGAAAGTGCTGAGGACCTGCATTACTGCTGCATGGGAAGAAACCACCTGCAGACGTGCACCCTACACACTGCTTCTACAAAGGCCTTGTTACCTTGTCTGTGAATCATGCCCCCATGGAAGATCCTGGCCACCATGCAGCTCTGCTTGTCATTTTGCTTCAGCGTGATTCCCTGGAAGACAGGAAAATCCATGACTCCTCAGCGCAGGGGAGAGCTCTCCTGCCCTCACAAAATCCTCTCCAAGCCCACATCCACAGTGGGCTGTGCAGTGGCTGGGAGGAAGACCCTGCTAGGCCAACTTAGGCTGCTTCAGTTCCTCTTGGCACAAGCATCACCACCCTTTGTGGGGCTCACTTCGGGTCCCTGGGCAGAAGGCAGAGTCCAGCACCTTTTTCCCATAGCCAAGATCTCCAGTGACCTGTTCCCCTCAGGGCCAGCCTGCTGGCACAGCTCAACCTGCCCCTCCACCCCCCAGGTGCCATCCAGCTCTGGGGCCTTGCCAGGTCTCACCATGGGCTCCTCGGTGACCTTCTCGAACTGGACAAGGCGGATCTTGCGCACCTCGCGGCTGTTGCTGTGCGAGGGGCTGCCCAGGGTCGCTGAGCCGTTGGTGTAAATGTCCTCAGTCAAGGTGTTTGGGGACTGAGTCATGGCCTGTCGGGGCAAAACAGAGACCACGGTTTAGGGGCTCCACCTGGGAATGTTGGATCCCTGCTCTAGGGCTGAGCTACTCAAACATATTAAGGTGCCTGCGGCACAGGTGGAGCACAGGGGAGGAGAAGACACTAAGGGCAAGAAAAGGAAATGAGCACAAGAATTTGAGCCTTGGAGATGTGGATGTGGGTTTAATCTGCAGTTTTCCAGCCTGGAAAACACATGGGGTAAGAAAACTTGGGAAAAGCTACAGGAAGCAGAAGCCAAAAGAGTCCATAGCTGATCTTCTGAAGCAAAGAGTCACAAACACTCCTTGTGTGTCGCAGCAGCACTTGGCTCACAGATGGCTTGTTGCAGAGCTTGAAGCCCAGGCCATCTTCAACAAGTAAACAGAACAGTTTGGGACACACCTCTGAAAACTGGAGCCAGGCTTTGTTCGAGCTCAGTTTGCAAGTTGAACCTTTCCTGACCTACATCTCTGGGCAGCTGACATGGTGCAGAGCCATGTACACAACATCCAGGCACTGAAGGCAGTGTGCTCCCAAGACAGTCAGAAACATCCCACTCCCCTTCCCAGCTCACAGCTCCTTTCATGCTGGTTTGCACTGGGCAGTCAAGCACAGGCTTTCAGTGCTGAGGAAACCTCTGTTCTTGGTTTCCAGCATGTGCTGGAACCAGGGCTGATAGAGAGTGCTTGGGGTCCCATACAAAAACCTCCAAATCCATCTGGCCTGGTGAGCTTCTTCTCCCTCACAGCCCAAGAAGCCTGCCACAGTCCTGTTAAATCCCTCAGACATGCTGGACAATGTCTCCACACAGCTCACAAATGAACCTGTTTATCCCCAAGTGCAGTGGACTTTCCTCAAGCTCTCCCAAATCAGTGCTGGCCCAGCAAAACCCAGACCAGCTTCAACCTGCAGCCCCTGCTTGCCCTCCTGGCACAAATTCCCACACCAGCCCTTGATGCAAAACAAACCCTCCTGACTGTCCCACTCCACACCAGACTCCTGGCTTTGCTGCCCAGTTTGCAGCCCTCACCCTCCCTCCCAGCAGTGCCTGAGCTGAGGCACAGCCAGCAAAGCTGCAGGGATGTCCAGCAAGGTCCTCACCGGCGTCAGTCCTGCATCAGCAACGTGACCATGCCCAGACAGGCAGAGCCAACAACTCTCCCCACCACAGCCCCACTTGTCAACTCAGCACCAGGGCCAGAAGCTCCATGCAAGGAGCTGGGAAATATCAGCCTGACCCCCCCGCTACCCCAGCTCGCCCTCAGCCACCCCAGCCCCCTGGCCTGGAGCACAGGAGAAGCTGCAGCCCCACACTGCCAAGTGGGGAGGCAGATCTGGTCAGGCCAGGGGAAGGCTCATGAAGAGCATCTGCTACTGGGCTACAGCCATGTCACTAAACCACAATAATATGAGCTTTGGTAGGGATGTGCTGGAATCTGCTGGCTGAAACAGTGATCCAGCTCTGTGCAATGGCAGAAAGCAGGGAGGGAGCCAAAGAATGGGGCAGTAGAGTCAGGCATGGTCACTGTCACAGCCCCCAGAAAGGGCACTGGTGGGGATGGGCCAGGGAGGGAAGGGCTCAGGGAGCTGTGTGCCCATGATGCAGTGATTTATTTTTAAGCCGACTACTTCCAAAAGTGCCAACCAACCTCCTCTTCAAAAGAGGACCACGTGGGCTCCAGCTGCCAATGGCTTAAACGTGGAGAAGAAGGCTGAATCCCAGCCCAGAACAGCACCCAGGTCATGGACTTGCAGGATGGAAGCAAGAACAACTTGCATCCATCCCCCCCAGCCTGGCTTGCCAGCACCCAGCAAATGCTCCCACACCATGTGCAGTGCAGAGGAACAGATCCAGTGTGCATGCCTAGAGCTGTCCCACAGCTCCCTGTCAGCTGTCCCCCTCTGCCAAACCAGCAGGTGCAAGGAGGAATAGGAGGACAAGGATCTTCTCCAGCTGGACCTGAGGCCAAAGTGCCTGTGAGGTGGTTGGAGTCAGCACAGATCATACTTATCTTGGTCATGTCTTGGAGAAGTGTTAGACCATGCAATTCCTGGCTTCAAACATCTAGGCTCAGCAGAGCCCAATGACCCAGGACACTGCACAATCTGCTCCAGGGACTGGGAGTTCCCATCCTCACCATCCCCATCAGCTGAGCCTCCTGGCCCCGACCTTTGCTTTTTGCTGAGAGCTGGAAAAAACACCCAGCCCTCGATGCTGACGCAGCACCAGTGTCTCCCTGGTGACTCCTGGAGAACAAGGTCTGTCACCAGAGACTGGCTGCTGTGCCTGGGGATGGCCACCAGTCACTCGATGGCAACTCTGAATGCAGAAGGGTCCTCCAACACCAGAGCCATGCTGGGATGGTTTGGGCTTTTTTGCTGATGGCACTGGGCAGCCAGTGGATGGTGATGGGAAAATGCCCGGGTCACAAAGACAACCAGGATCCTCGGGGTGGCAGATTCAGCCCTGATGCTGCCACCCAGAAACAGGAGACGTGCGTGGCTCTCATGTCCCATAGACATGAGCTGGCTGGCTGGATTGCCTTGCACTCTCCTGGCAGCTGCCATGCTCTTGGCTGGCTTGGCCCAGCATGGTCTGTGACCTCAAGAGCCTTTTGAACCACACTGCTGACTGGCCAGACTCTGCTCCTTATGCACTGCTCCACAGGAAACTTCTGTGAGTGCTGCTGAGAGCCAGCATGGCCACCAGCCACTGCCAGCTCTGCCCAGCCCTGGGCTCTGTCACTGTCAAGGCCTGTGCTGGGGCAGATGTGGGGCAAGGAGGCTGTGGGGCTGAGCTGTGCAATAGGGGTGCTGGACAGCCCAGCACCCAGCAGCCCTGTGTGCCTTGCAGCCAGCTGACAAGGGTACAAATCCTCCTGCACAAATCCTGCTCCAGTGGCAATGCACACAAGAGCCAGCAGCTCCATGGGTCAGACAGAGGTGCCCCACAACCCCCTGTTTGCACTTTCCTCAAGAGCCCAGATTTCTGCTCCTGGGGCAGAGGGAAGTGTAGCAGTTCCTTGGGCAGTGTTTACCAACAGGGAATGTGGTGAGGATCCCAGGACTTGGCATCCTGGCCCCCAGTGGTCAGCACTGTCTGCCAGGGCTGCTGCTGCTGCTGTGCTGGCTCCACCAGGCTGCATGCCATGGGCAAATCAAACATTAACTGGGCAGCTTGTTTGCAGGAGGCTGAAGCAGCACTTGAGGAAAGCAGCACTGCAGTGCAAAAGGGCAGGTTCTGAGATTTGGTTCCTGGGCTTTCCTCACTGCTCTAACCGAGAGACTTTGTATCAGGTAGCCTTGGAAAAACAGGGCTGCCTGGTGAGTACCTAGTGAAAAGTACTGCTGGTTTTGCCAAGCAGGCCCCCAAAGTACAGCAGCTTGGATGCAAGAAGGAACCCTGGAGCCAGGTTTCTCTGGGATTGCCCTCTTGGCTGGCAGGAAGACACACTCTTCCTGCACTGTGAGGAACAAAATCCCAGCTCCCTCCATGAATCATCGCCCCTCACATTATAATAGTCATGGAGGCATGCAGGGAGATTGGGGCACTTCTTGGTGCAGAGGTGTCCTGATCCAGCAGTATTTTTTTCCTCCCACCCTCCAGTGCTTCCAGCCTTGCCTCCCTCCCCATCCAGGATCCGTCCAGCTCAGTCTTGTACAGCTTAAAAAATACAGCACTGTGTATAAAAAGCAAAGTAGCAAAAAATTGAGCTTGGGAGCTGCTTTAGGGCTACTCCAGCAGGCTGGGGACAGCAGCTACATGGACATTTAATTCATTCTGCCAGGTACTGACATCTCAAGTCTGCTTGCACAGCCACAGGAACAATCTCACCTCAAACCCTTTCCACCAATATGACTGAAGTTTAAAAACAAGAATCAAAGCAACAGACATTTAAACCAAAAAGGATTATATTGTTGACACAGGGAAAAGGCCCTGCAACACCAACAGGTCTCTGTGGGAAGGGGAAAAGAGAAATAGGAGGGATAGAAAATGGTCGTGGCAGCCAGAAGGTGCTGCCAGCTCTGTGTGCCCTCACACTGACTCCAGATCACAGAGTGCTGCAATGGAGATGGGCCAGATTTTCAAGGGAGCGCAGTCAGCTTTGCTGAGGCACCACCTTCCCACCAGAAAAGGCTGATGCAGCCCTCCAGATGTGTTTGTGAAGCTGGTAACCTCCAAGGGACAGCCAGAGAAACCACAACACTGACAGAAGGAGGAGCTGCCCTGCCACTCCATCCCAGCTTCCAGAACAAGCCCTGCAAAACAGCTTTTTCCCAGTCGCTGTTACACATAGCAACACAGCAAAATACATTTGAGATTAAAAAGTTAGAACCAGCCCTCCCCACTTCATTAGTCAAAGCCAGAAGTTTTAGCTCAGCTTTCAACCAGGTTTTACCTGTGGTTGATTCAGGATTTTGTCCCTGGGAACTGTGGCCTCAGTCTGCTTTGGAGCTGCTGCCAGCTAGATCCTGAGAACAGCTGCCCAGAGGCAAGTGCAGTGTTCCCTCTGCTCCCTCTGCACCCTCAAGATCACCTCTCCCCAGAAGCACCCTCCTTTTGTCCACCAAACTCCCAAAGGTCACGTTCACTGCCCATTTTACAGCTGGGGAACTGAGTCACAGATGATAAAGGGACAAGCCCAAGGTCATCCTGCCAACCAGGTGCACAGCTGGGAATAAAGCCCACACCTTTCTTGTAAATCTGTACTTGTCAGTCAGGAGATACGGCAAAGATATGCAGGCACATGGTGAGGCTCAAGAGGAGAAGCCTGGGATTGTTTTCTAGCAATAACATGGCTTCCACTTGCCATGATTTGCATGCCCTGTCACCACGTGAGGAACACAGGACAGCATTTCCCAGCACGTGGCTCTGCCACAGAAAATGGAGAAGAGAAACCTCCCAGTCACCCTGTTTGATTCCAGACCAGGAGCAGTCAGGCAGACTCAGCACCCTTCCCAAGAAGGGACATTGCTGCTGGGTGATGTCTCATGGAGGGGCCACAGCCACCGCGGGCCAGCACCATCTCTGCATGCCCATGACACAGAGACAGGTATCTCTGACTCACAAGCTCAGGACACTGCTGGAAGCCAGCCCTTCAGAACTCCTTTTAAAAGGCCTCATGCAGATCTCAGTTCACCATCTCTCCCTTTATCCCTGCTAAAATAATACACCAAAACACCAGGAAGCTGTAGGGCAGCTCCTGCACTTTCCATGCTCTGCTGCTATTGGCAATTTATCCTTGCTCTGCAGCCAGGCAGGCCCTCTGCCTGGATCTGGCAGGCAGAGGGATGGGAGAGCTCCTCTCAGCAGTTGCCTGGTCCAGATGCTTTGCTTTAATTATTTTTTTCCTACTGTTTTTTTCAAAGCACCCTGCCAGGGTTGAACCATGAAAAGCAGATGAGCCACTGGTGTGAGACAGATCTGACAAGCCTCTTTTGCACGTTTAAGTGTCCAATACAATGGGCAAAGGACGGCACTTCAGGGAAATTTCCTCCCTGCTCCCTCTCAAAGGCTTCCCACAGCTGCAAGGGAACCTTAGCCCAGGCACATTATGCCATGGCTTCACCAAGGATGTCTTTCAAAGCTGGACATCTCTGCCGGGAGAAAAGCACCAGCTGTTTAGCGCTGGCAACTGCCGACCTTCTCCTGGTTGCACCCAAGCTACCCCAGACAACACTGAGTGAAGAAGGAGCCCCCCAGCAGAACCGAGCGGGCTCCTGCAGCCTGCTCCCCTTGTGTTGGAGGTGGGGTGTTTGCGGCCATCGGCTCACTCCCTGTCCCTGGCAGGCCTGAGAAGGGCTGCCCGCATCCTCCTTCCCTGGGGAAGAGACCCCCACCCTCCTCCAGCCCACGCTGTGGACCCGGAGGTCGCTCAGCAGCTGAATCAGCTCATGTGACAGGCAGTTCCAGTTCAGACCAGCTACAACTTTGCAGCAAAACAAGCACATCCGTGCGTGGCAGGATGCTGGAGCCTTCCTCCCCTGCACCCAGCTCCTTCTGCTCTGCCGGCTACGCTGGCTGACCATTCCCCGGAGGCAGCCCAGGTCCCCAGCGAGCATCCCTGCTCCCCGGGCGCCGGGGACCAGCGCATGGCACGCAGCTGGATGCGCAGCCTGGTCCCCGCCTTCGGGACCTTTGGGACCGTGCTTCGCCCCGCATGTGCGGGTGGGACGGGATGGAGCGGGACCCCCGGGGGAGCCGTGCCGGGCCTGAGCCGGGCGCAGGGCGCTGGGCTAAGGGCCCGCAGGAGAGCGGGGCACGCCGGGGCTCCCTGCCGGGGCTCGGCGGGGATGGAGCCGGGAGCGGGATGGGGGCCGGGAGCGGGGCGCAGGGTCTGGGGGCGTACCGGGCCGCTCACCTCGGGCTTGGGCCGGTTCTGCAGGAGGTGCTCCAGGTAGAGGTCGGAGAGCGCCGTCCTCATGCTGCTGCTGCCGCCGCCGGCGCTGCGCCCCGACTTGAGAGTCATCCCGGGGGCAGCTGCGGCCGGCCCCGCTGGCCCCGGCAGCGCTGAGCGGCCCGGCCCGGCCCGGCTGCGGCAGCGCCGCGGGCTCCCGCTCGCTCCGCCCGTGTGCGGCGGGGCCGGCGGCGGCCGGGCGGGGCCAGGCGGCTGGGGCGGGCCGGGGACGGGCCGGGGACGGGCCGGGGGCTCGGCACGGCCGCCCGGCGGCAGCGAGGCAGAGGAGCCGGGGCGGAGGAGGCGGCGCTGTCAGGGCCGCGCACGGCCTGCCCGCCGCCCCTCAGCCTCGCCTCGCCGCCGCGCCGGGGCTTTTCCCCCGTGGGAGGGTCCCCATCGCGTCAGGGCTGTGCCAGCCCTCGGCCGAGCCTGCCCCTGGTTGTGCCCAAGCACTCAGGTCACAGAGTGCACCCAAGCTGCCCCAAACGGACCCGCAAGCGCCATCGAGGCCAGCTCCAGGGCCTGTGCAGGACATCCCCAAGAGCCACAGCCTGTGCCCGGAGCACTGTCCAACCTCTCCGTGAGCTCTGTAGGGCTGGGGCTGTGGCCGCTGTCCTGGAGAGCCTGTCCCAGTGTCCGAGCACCCTCTGGGTGAACGACCTGTTCCTAACATGCAGCCTAAACATCCCCTGACACAGCTTCAGCCGTTCCCTCGGGTTCTGACAGGGTCACCACAGAGAAGGGATCAGTGTCTGCCCCTCCTCATGAGCAAGTTGTAACTGCAACGAGGTCTGTGCTCGGTCTCTTCTCCAGGCTGGACAGACCAAGTGACCTCAGCTGCTCCTCACAAGGCTTCCTCTCAAGGCCCTTCACCATCCTCGCTCATTTGGAAACTCTGTGCAGAGGCCCAGCAAGGGCATGGGGAGCACATCTCCAAAGTGGCACTGGCGTGTGGGTGGCTCTCACAAACCAATGGTCATTCCTGGGCTCTGCCACTGTGCAGAGCTCCAGTGTACCCCCAAGGCAAGGAGATCCCTCACATATGCAGGGATTTGCTGAACTCTAGCAAGGACAGCCCTCTTCTTGAGCTGTTCTGGGTCTCCCACCTCCTTCAACTTGCATGGGTGGGATGGCAAATCCCTGCATTTGTGAGCCACGCGTGGTGCAAAGGGCTTCTGTCAAACCATTTCTGCCCTTACTGCAGGTCTTACTGATGAGAGGGTCCAAGTGAAGTCTGAGCTTTATTTGAGGATGGAAGTTAATTCTGCTGAATTGTTCTTTAAGAAATCATTGAAAGGGTTTTTCACACCATCCCTGGGATCCTGGAGGTTTAGAAGTTGCCATGTGCCAGACTCCCACACTGCTGCTAGATGAGTTCTCCAGGCTGAGCTGGTCTAAAGTTACCCTAAGAGATACAAGGAGAAGAAGGGTGCAAACTCCTAGAGAAAGGAAACAGGAAAACAGAGAGGGGGGTGGGAGGGGAAGGGGAGAAGAAAGAAGGAAAATCCATCCCATGTTCTGACAGCAAGTTTCTCATGCCTTGTGGGAACAAAACTGTTCCTGACTGGGCTATAAGAAAACCTAGAATGCTGTGAGATGCAGGGAAAAGGAGGTGTGGGAGATGCAGGCACTGGATGTGATTTACTCCAGCAAGCTGCTCTAGTGCTACCAGGAACAAAGAATCCCAAAGCACACAGGACTGGGAGTGCTCTTCCCAGCGGCCCCATTCCTGTGGCAGCTGTTGAGCACTTTTGTGGGATCGCCTGCCTGGAGTCCTGCATTGTCTGGACATAGCTCCACTTCTTGCCCTATCCTCAGCCTCACGCTGCCCATCTAGGGCCTTAGGCTCTGTTGAAGGAATTACCTCACCTGCCAGGATTTATGCCACCATCAAGAGGGCTTGGACCTGCTTGAAGAAGACAAGTTGCCAGTTCACTGAGTAAATGGGTTGTTTATTTATCTTGTATGTAGAGAAGCTTGAGAAAAGTATCTCCAAAGAGGAGCCAAAATCAAAAAAATCCTTGGGCAATTATAGTCTTACAATGTAAGTTCCCCACCCCTCAGATGACAGTTCTGACCACTAGTAATATTAGGATCTGGGGTGTTCCTGTTCTTTACTGGGTTCCCTCACTGTCTCTAGGTGGGCTGTTCCTTCTCTTATCTCTAAGACTGCTGTGTCAGCTGACTTAATGATGGTAGCAGCCTTCCCTGCTTCCTTATCTTCCAGCTCAAACCAGCTCTGGGGCCCCCTTTTACTTAACTTGGTAAAAGTTCAGCCTATCTGGGTGGAAATTCACAACTTGTGGTCTAAGGCTTCAGCAAATTTAGCTCCTAATGCTAAGCAAGCTCCATGTGCCAAGCATGTGATAGGGTTGAAGTGTTAGTAGGAGATCAGGTGAGTCGATACCAGAAGCAGAAGAAAGACAGCTAAGAGGGCCATGTTTTGCAGCTGCACCTGGTGGAACCTGTGGCCCAGACTGTCTGCAGAGTTCCCTGGACAGCCTGATTAGGATGAGAAAATAATGGACTAGAAAAGTCAAAGGGTGCCTGGCTGCCTTCAGCCCCAGCAGATGTGCCCACCAGGCTGGAGAATACTGATCGGAGCCTCATCTTCTCCATCCCTGCCCAGCTGACCAAGAAGGCTCTGCAGAGCACTTTGTAGCATCCTCACCCAGCAGCTGAAGCAGCCTGCAAGGAGGCAGGGGGAGATGGACACACACTGGGATTGGTGTGGCATGGCTTTGAGATGTGCTGGAGGCAGGGCCCCTTTGTGCAGGGCTTCTCTTTGCCCTCACGGGCTAGTAACAGGCTGGTAGAAATGTGGAGTAGGAGGCAAGAGATACAGAGAGAAGAGACAAGCCCTGAAGTTAATCATGGAATGTGTAGTAGGAGGGAGAAATGTGACAAGAGACACCTGACAGACAGAAAAATTATGTTTAAGTCTGTTCATTCCTTCTTGGTTGCATATGGGAAAACTGAGGTGGAGGAGGTGGTGAGCAGCTTGGCCATAGCTCCATGGCTGAGCTTGGATTTAAGCTGCGGTTGCCCCAATCTGCTTTGCTCCCCGTTGGCCATGGTCCCTGCTCAGGTGCTCTCTTCAGCCTGATACTGCCTGTTTCTGTTATGTGCTGGCATCTTTTTCAGAGAATGGTGCCCACCTGCACAGCTGCAAGAGCTGCAAACACTCCCCACACCGGACTCAGGGGGACCACACCAAGAGCTCTCCATCCAGCATGAAGGAAGGGCCATTCAGAAACCTCCCTGGCCCATGGCTTATTTGGCCAAGCATTGAGACTTCACACACTTTGGCTTTCAAATTAATCTCTGCTTGAGCTGTAATAGAAAGAGACAGCCAGGATGTATTTCGTCTTCCTGGAGACACCAGAAAACTGTGTGAGCACCAGATCACGCAGCCCAGGCAACCCTGGCACCTGAGCTGTGAAAGACAAAGGATCCCTGGGGTCCAGGAGGATTCAGCCAGGCAGCCCATGCTGCAGCAGGGCTCTTTGCAGGGCTGTGACTGGGCAGGGCATCTTCTGGCTTAAAGGCAGAGGGTTTCATGCTGGTCAAGCCCTTCCCCTGCACAGAAATGTCTATTGCTGGGGGAGGATGTGATGCATTTCAGATCTGCGTCGTGCTGTGAGGAAACAGCGTCTGGTCTCTGTTCCTCACAAGATAAATGTCAAGACATGCTTCCAGTAATGGATGCCAGAACTTGGCAGGCTCAGACACATCTGCCTGCCTGCCTGCCCACTACTGCTCTTGCTCAGCACAGTCCCTTCCCTGCTGCCTGGCAGGCTGGAGAACATCCTGGAACTGCTCGGGGCTGGTGGGTGAAGGCTGCTGGGATGCCTGCAGAGATTTCAGCTGTGCTTCCTCTTTGAAAATAACCCAGAGTGGGCTCTGGTGCGCAGAGCTTTTCCTCTTATCTAACTCTGTGTCACCAGACAAATGTGCCACAACATGGCAGAGTCTTTCTGGAGGGAAGATGAGTCTGAGCATCCACTGGTAGAGGCCCTGAAGGGTATTTATGCTTCAGCTGGGCTGAAGCACAGGAGAGATGGAGTTGCCTTGGAGCTGAGGAAGGATGCCTTGAGAAGGGCCTGGGGTGGTGGGTTTTGTCCTCCCAGGCTGAGGGCTACTCTGCCTCAGGCAGGGGTGCTCCCTTTGAGAAGCTCCTGGCTCCTATCCCTCTCTTCAGGCCACTGCTTGCCAGGCAGCCTCTCCTCACCTTTGTGCCTGGTTATTGTCAGAATGCAATCAAGCCAAAGGGTGATTGCATCTCCTGCTTGAGCTGTAATGTAATCACTGCCAGGGCCACACCAAAGGCTCCCTGTATAGCAGCATGGAACATGTGGCAGATGCATGAGGCTTTTTCAAGCTGTTATTTGAAACATCAGCTTCTGATCTGCCCTGGGTGTGGGTTCCCAGACAGGTCACACCACTGGGGTGGTCTGCAGCACATCTCCCTGCTTCCTTTAGACACAGGTCGTGGAGGGGAGCATCTCTGTGCACCACACAGCCCTGTGCAGCTGATGGCAGAGCAGCCATCCCTCACACAACCACCCTGCTGATGGCACAGCCATGGTGCCCCACCACAGCTGTCCCCTGTGCTGCTGGCAGAGCTGTTCTTGGACCTGCTACAGGCCACATCTCATACAGGTGCGAGCAGAGACTGACTGATTCTGATGCCCTGGAAGTTCACAAGGCAATTGCTGGATGTTGCTGGGCTGCTGCAGCCATCCTGCCCATCCCACTGTGACAGCACCCAGCTGACTCCTGCCATTCTCCAAAGCCCCCTCATAACCCTGCTTTCCCTGCCACACCAGCTGACTCCTGCCATTCTCCAATGCCCCCTCATTACCCTGCTCTCCCTCCCACACCAGCTGCCAGAGGCTTTGTGGGGCCAGCCAGTTTCCCCATCACACATGAAGGACTCACTGCCCTGGCACAAGCTCTCACAAGCTGCTTGTAGGAGAAGTGCTGCCCAACAAGGAAGACCCCACACCTTTCCCACAGGGGTGCTCTCCACCCTTGTGAGGTGGCTGTTGTTCTGGAAGGTCTTCACCCCATGAGAGGAATGAGGCAGGAGCCAATGTCACCCTGCTCATCATCGTTCCTGGGAGGGGAAACATCTGCCACTGTGTTGGGTGGGTGCCAGGGAGGTGAAAGCCACAGGTATCAGGATGATGGCTCTGGCCCACTGAACACCTTGCTGGGGATTATGTCAAGGTGGCAGCTCATCCATGGGTCAATGTCCCACCAGGGTCCCTGGGAGCCACAGGCACCCAAAGAACTCCTCCTGTGGAGAATAAGGAGGGCTTGCTCAAGGCAGCAACAGAAAGTGGGGTGATGGGACCCAGCCACAGCAGCAGGAGCACTGTGGAAAAGAGACAAAGGGAAGTGCAGAGCCAAAGCCCAGTGCTGAGTCAGGTTGAGCAAGAGCTGTCTCCCTCCAGTCTCCGATCCCGACTGATTGTGAAACAGACACTGGGGCCTGGAGCACGGCCTCCACCCCCCATCCTTATCTTTCCTCTTCCTCCTCCAGGACTGTGCCCAGGGCAGCAGGAGCTTGCACAAAACAAGGCTGAGAAGCTCTGGGGCTAATTATTTAGTAGCTTCTGGTAGTGTTGACTGGGCCCCTGGGGACTCCTTGGCTAAAGGAGAGGAGGAAGTGCAGAGAGATACTGGAAAATTACTGTTTAATTCTTCATCATTACATCTGAATATATGGCATCTGGTAGACACGGGAAAAGGCAGATAACAACCCAGTCACTGCGAAGCTCTGCAGCCCTTCTCTTCCCCAGCAGCAGGGGCAGCCAGGTCCCTGGAGGGATGGCTCCAGCCTTGGGGAGGGCTCAGTGTCTGGTGGGATGCGTGTCCTTGGGCTGGCACTGCCTCTTCCTGGCCCTGCAGCCATCAGTACTCTTGCTGAGTGTCGCAGCCAAGGAACTCTACTCGCAGGGCAATGTGGTTGTGCCACTGGCGGGGGTATATCCTCACATAGCGGGCAAACAGAGGGGACTCCAGGGTATTCGTCACTGTGCTCTGATGGTCTTGGTTTGCCTTGAAAATCTGGAGAGGAGAGAGAAATCAGGGATGCACTTTCCTCTGCTGGCATAGTGAGGACAGGGTCAACCCACACAAACACACCTTGGAATGCTTTAAGGAAGGAGGAAGCACAGCCTGGCTCACTGCTCTTGGAAAGAAATCCTGTGAGCATGTTTGCTGCCAAGGGCTGTGCTTGCTGCCCTGAGGGTGGTCATGGGCTCTGGACACAGAGCAGCTCTGCCTACCTTCTCCTTGCCATTCTGCAGGACCGGGCTCCAGTGCACGCCATCCTGGCTGATGGAGACAGCAAACTCCTTCACAAACATCTGGGTGAAGAGAGCTTTGGCACCTTGGGTTATGATTGCAGTCACCTTCTTGGTTACTTCAAAGTCCACCTGCAGCCACTCTCTGGGGCTGTTGCTCTGGGGAAGGACAGACTGCCTTCAACCCTCCAGCAGCAATGAGAAATACACACTCATTGCAGCTGAAGCCAAGCTGGCCCTGCACTTCCCTGTGCTTCACCTGCCCTACCAGGCATCTGGCTGGAGCTGCTGGGTGCTAGATCAATGTGGCAGTGAGTGTGCAGCTTGCGTGGTGCATGTGGCTGCACACACTTCCCACAAAGCCCTGACTGGGAGACCCCGCTGGGGTCCCAGCTGCCTGCCTGGTATCTCGTGCACAGGCTACCTTTGGCCTCCAGGCATTGGTCCTGCCCTGAAGGTTCAGGCGGGCCAGGGCAGGTGTCCATCTGGAGAAGAAGTTGGCGCTGTGGGAGGATGCAGAGATGTGCTCATCAGGAATCCCTCTGTTCTCCATTCCTAAGGGCATGGAGCAGCCTGGAAGAGAAGAGCAATATTTGTCATGGGGTAGAACAGTAACCTCATGGAGATGCCTTCTGCCTGCTCACTGCTCCAGCTGCCCTTTTCCCTGGCTACAGGTTCTTCTGTGCCTTACTGCAGTGCCATGGTCCCTGCACTGCCTGGGGCCCCTGTGTGCAGCATGGCTCTGGCCAAAGTATTCCTACTTTCTTTTCTCCCTGGAGATTTTATCTAAGAGGAATGTGAAGAATTTATGGTGTAAGGAGACATAAGGAGAACCTGTATCCAGGGGAAGGACAAGAATATCTGGCAGGGAGACACCCTGCATATGTGTGATCAGGTGTGTCTGTGCACAGCTGCTTCAGAGCCAAATGGCAGGTTTGGGGCATGGGCTGACAGCACAGCCCCTGCTGCTTTTAGCTGCTGCAGAGCAGGTGTGCAAAGCCAAAGAAAGGATCCCAGGGCACCATTTCCTCACGTTGCACTGTTGATCAGAGCCATCTCACCTTCAACTGGCAAAACCAGAGTAAAAGCCAACAGCATCTGTCTCTGCTTGTTTTCTGCTCCCCCAGACTGAGGCAGCAGCTCCCCATCTATCAGCTTAGCTGCTGCTGGAAGTTTCCTGTGCTTCAGTAAAAAGGCTGCTGAGCTCTGGCCCCAGGCTCTGCCTCTGGTATTTTTATCTCCAAGACCACAATGAGACTTTCCAGCTTTGTTCCCTCAACACCTCAGTGCCATCTCCAGCTCCCTCCTTCCCCCTCCATAAGTGCCTGGGAGTCCTGGCACACATGGGGCTGATGCTCAGGACCCCAGCAGAGCAGAGCCCAGTTTTGGTGGTTGGTGTCTGTGGGTGGGACGCACTGTTGAGGTCGCAGCCCAGGAGCTCCATGCGCAGCGTGGCCCGGATGTTGTAGTGGGTGGGGTGGATGCGGATGTACCGGGCTACGATTGGGGGCTTGAACTGGTTTTCTTTCACTCCAGTTGCATCCACGTTTCCAAAGAACAGCTGCAGGGAAAGGGAGGAAAAGGATTGTTGTACCAATGGAAAGAAATATACAGGACAAGGATTACTGGGGTGAAAAATGTTCATGTCAGGCACTTCTGTATCTTTTCACCATCTTTACAAAAATGACAACTCAGGGAAATTATTTGAGATGAGGTTCAGGTCAAAGAAGTGTGAGTGGGCCACTGAGAAAGAAAAGGAGAAGAAACTTCTGTGCAAATTAACTTGATTTCACGTTTTCACCAAACAAGGGTGAGAAAAATGAGGGAAAAAAGTCAGTCCTCAAACATTTGAACCTGGGAAAAGTTGTAGCCGCAGATGGTACACACAATGGACGCTTTCCTGGCTACTCTTTTCCCAATGGATTGATCAGCTTATGCATATTTAGGTTATGGGTTTTTTCTAGTGACTATAGATTTTCCAAATCATTTGCATCTGCACAATATTTTTAGAAAGGCAAATTTGCCTTTGAGGTCAAAAAAGATATTCAGGTAGAATCTTATGCCTAACTCTAAGTAAAATGCAACATGACATTAAGAGGTGGATCTCACGGTCATGTGGGATGGTGGGAAGAGGTAGCTTAGACAATTTAAAATAAGACAGATGGACACAGACAATGAGTCCCTTTCTGATCTGTGATTCAGTCACCTGTCACTGAATGGTCTCTGTTTCTGCCCTGATCTCAGGGGCTCAGGAGGTTTCTGCCTTGTGTACAGAGCTTCCCAGCCCTCATCACCCCAGGACACCCCATTCAGGGAAAGCAGTCTGCTCAAGACCTTTCACCTTACCATCTGTGTGCTCGTGGCATTCCCCTTGTACGTCTTCCACCTTCTCCCATCAAGGCTGTAGAACACAACAAACTGGGAGATGTAGAAGCTGGAGAACTTTTGTCGGGCCCCTTGGGTTTTTATGCCGTGAATAATGGTGGGATGCAAAAGATCCACCTGAGAATGAAAGTCAGGGATTCACATCTGATGGAAAACCCAAGCCATGTTCAGGCAATGCCCCGCAAACCCACAAACTTGCTTCTCCTGACATAACTGAGCACTGGTTATGAAAGTTATTAAAACAGTTGTTCATAAGTGCAAGTCACTTGGTGCAAGTCAGCCAACAGCAGGGATTGAGCAGGGGAGAGCTCCTTTGCTGAGGTGAGCTGTTCTGCCTTGGTCATTGGGGGATTTTTGCACAATCCAGTGCTGCAGCTGGACCATCAAGTGATTTTTCTGCTGCACTGAGGATGGATATGGGGGTCAGGACAGCAGCAGGACCAGAGCAGCTGCCATTAGGATCTTAGTGCTCCCCTGTCAGAGGGAAGAGGAAACAGAAGGATATAGCTGGGCAGGCACTGCCCATCCCTGAACTCTTCTGCATGAGCATGACCTTGCAATGCCCCCAGTGGTGCCTCCAGACACAAGGCCCCTCTTACCTGGATCCAGGCATTGCTGCGGTCGGTACTCCAGGCATTGATGGAGCCGGTGTTATCCAGCCTGGCCAGGTAAGGAGCCCACTGCCCTACAAGGAGAGAGCACAGACACAAGGATGCTGCTGGCCCTTGGTGCTGCCTAAGGTGGTGAGAGGTCCATCCACAGGACTGGGCCTGAGGATCACCCTGAGGTTTAGCAGCCACACACAGTGGGGCAGAGCCCTGGCACAATGGGCCAGCCGTGTGAGAAGGCTCCAGATCCTGACTGGGATGCTGACATTAGCACAGATGGAGGATCCCTGTCCCAGGGACTCAGCACAGCAGAACTTGGGGCAGGCAAACATGTGAGTTATGCTGGCTGAAGCTGCCCTGACCCCACCTGCCCTCCAGCTACTCACCATACTGCCCCGAGGCTGTGATCTGAGAGTCTGCAATGCCATGTGAGGCCATACCCAGGGCATTCTGGCAGTCTGCAGGGAACAGGGGAGGGCAGAAACCAGGGAGACTTGGTTAGATAACAAAAGTCTAAGTAGGGTAGCAGCCTTCAGGCTCAGGGAGGTTTTCAAGCCTCCAGGAGCTCCCAGGCTTGTTTCTCTCACACCAAGGGATAGGTTGCAGAGGCTTCCACATCCATCCCTGAATTTTAGGATAGCCAGAGGTTCTTGCTCACACCCCCCATGTCAGGAACAGAGAGTTTCCAGCATCAGACACAGCAGCCTTCTGCCAAACTCATTTCCCTGAGTCTATGACCTTTCATTCCTATGTCTTAATGTCCCAGCAGTGCTGACAAGTGTCTCTTCCTCATACCCACATCTTGCTCCTATGCCTTTTTGTTGCTAGGCAGCATCTTTTGAAAACAAATATCACATTGCTAAAGGAAAGTCTACCTGACACCCCTGTCTTTCTCTGTCTCTCTTCTGGTCTGCTGAGCACAGGGATGTTTGTCTCTTATAATAACCATTATTATTAGCAACTTGTCACACCTTGGCAGCTCCACTGTGTGTCAAATGCTCCTGGAGAAAATGCAAATTTGAAATCTTAAGCGGATTTTTAACTTACGGTAAAGTTTTCTGGCTGACATTTAATAATCTTTTAGAAACAGGAGAGAGACTGTCACAGTGTGATAAAATACCACTCTCCCACACCACTTCCCAGTCCTTACTTATGGTGAGTTAGAAACTCATGTTGTTCTGGGGTGGAATAGAGATGTACTGTGGATTTTGCAGTTTCTCTTGGAGTTATTTCTATTAGATCAACCTGCAGTGAGCATCACTCACTATCTCCTGTCACTGCTCTGTGCCTCAGTTTACCTCCTGATATATGGCCAGGCAACTGGGCACTGACAGCACGGGCAGGGACCAGCCCATGCATGCACTTGACTGGGTAAGTGCATTTTATGGAAGGTCTAGGGACCCTCAGATTTGGAAAACAAGAGCTCTTGGAGTAAATATTTGCAGGCTGATGAAGCTGGTCTCCCATCCTTCACCCCAGCTGTGTCCCTGATTCTGTGCTCTCTGCTGACTTTCTTCCAGAGTGAAAACCTGGTAGATCCCATGTGGGTCACCCCAAGAGAAATGCTGAGAGATCTGTAGGGAAGGAAGCTCAAATACACACTGGTCATGGCTGTGGCCCAGGTGGGTCAGGCACAAAGAGATCACTCACTCAGGTCGTACACGAGGAACAGGGCACTCATTCCGGCTTGTTGGTGCTCTCCCACTTTGCACTCCACCCTCCAGATCCCAGCATGTGAGGGCCACATCTCCACTGTCCCAAAGACACCTGGCCAGGAATGGAGAGCAGAGCAGAGGGGAGTTACTGCCTGTAATGGGATGCCACTGTGTCAAGTGCTGTGCAACCACAGGGACAGAATAGTCCAGATCCACTTCCCCTCCTTGGTGTTCCCCCACAGAAACTTCCTAACGGCACAAACATGAAGCCCTGGCAGAGGGGGGTGCACAGTGCCTGTGCTGCATCTCACCAGGATAAAGGTTGTAGACTCCCATGCGATACTCCTGGCTAGTCCTGACATTGAACAGCTGCCCATGGAAGTGAACAGAGTGGATGTCCTCAGTGCTGCCCATGTTCAGGAGGTGCCATCGGACCCGTTGCTGCTGGGCCATCACCAGCCCAGGCAGGGTGTCACTCACGTAGCCGTTGATGGCTGGGAAAGGCAGCAGTCAGGAGGGACTCAAGGCTCTGAGATATTTCCACCCCAATATAGGCTATGGGATGGAAAGCACAAGGGCAAGGATCCTCACCGTGGAAGGAGTGGTTTCTCTTAAAGTCAGGGCTGTCCTGCTGGATCCGGCAGGGAGGGCGGCAGTTTCTGTCCACGTTCTCTGGGAAGTACCAGCTTTTGGTCTCATCAAAGATGGTGAAGAGCAGGGAGAACTCCTGCACAGCCAGCTGCCTCCTGGAAACGTAGCTCAGCACCCCACGGTTGCAGATGATCAGTGGCCCAATGAGGCCTGAGTGCAGGTCCTTCTCCTGCCAGGGAGCCAGAAAATCAGGGTTTGCCTCCGAGCAGGAGACGACGCTGATGCAAGAGGCACAGCAGGGTGGAAAGCGGGGAACCCATCTGCATCCCTGGCCTGGCTCCCACTCTGGGGCACGTGTAGGGAGGGAAGAACATGTTGGGTTCACTGGGGCACCCCCACTCTGCCCTGAGCTAAGAAAGGCTGCTCAGCAAGTGTTTGCATGTGCTTTCAAGAGACGTGGTGTCTGTCTGTCCAACTGTCCATCAGTCCCTACTGCATTGGACCCAGGGGCCAAATTCAGACAGATTTGGCAGAGGGGTAAGGAACTGCAGAATGCTGGGGTTTTTTTGGGAAGGGAAGGGAAGGGAAGGGAAGGGAAGGGAAGGGAAGGGAAGGGAAGGGAAGGGAAGGGAAGGGAAGGGAAGGGAAGGGAAGGGAAGGGAAGGGAAGGGAAGGGAAGGGAAGGGAAGGGAAGGGAAGGGAAGGGAAGGGAAGGGAAGGGAAGGGAAGGGAAGGGAAGGGAAGGGAAGGGAAGGGAAGGGAAGGGAAGGGAAGGGAAGGGAAGGGAAGGGAAGGGAAGGGAAGGGAAGGGAAGGGAAGGGAAGGGAAGGGAAGGGAAGGGAAGGGAAGGGAAGGGAAGGGAAGGGAAGGGAAGGGAAGGGAAGGGAAGGGAAGGGAAGGGAAGGGAAGGGAAGGGAAGGGAAGGGAAGGGAAGGGAAGGGAAGGGAAGGGAAGGGAAGATGAGCACCAGCATGTATTCATCGTTGTATTACACAGCCCCAGGCAGCTTTCAGCACAGCCCCCCAGGAAATTCCTTGGCCTCACAGTCAGGACTCAGCATACTGCCAACCTCCCCTTCCTGGGATGCCCCATGGAGACTCCCACCTACCAGGTCCACATCGGAGAAGTAAGCCCAGGCCTTGCAGTCGAACTCCTGCGTGGTGGGTGCCATCTGGGGCAGGACTTTCCAGGAGTATTTCTGGTGGCCACCAGGCTGCACCACCCCACCCTGCTGTGTTGTGCCCTCATAGGCTGTCAGTGTGGAGTGGAAGGAGAAGGGCCGTGAGGCCAGGTTCTTGAATGTCACCTGCACCAGAGGGAAGGCAAAGCAGCAGAATATGTGAGGGGGCAGTGCTGACAATGCTCTGGTGGTGGGTCCAGCCAGCTGGTGGGAAGGATGTCCCTGGTTCCCAGACCTCCAGCTGGTTTCCATGCAGTGGCCAACCCCTGCTGAACCACAAGCTGCAGCTGTGTGGTGCAATCTCTAGTGGAAAGCACATCCTGGGTTCATGTCTGCTGGATGAGGCCCTTTTCCTGCTCAATGGAAGCAAGGTCAGCTACACTACTGCCTCTGAAGCCCAGAGGGGCTGAATCCATCCTGGTGAAGATTTCAATGAAGAATTCAATGAAAAAGCAACTTCTCCAGGGACACAAGTCCTGAGCCTTTCACCTTCTTCTCAGGTAGGTGCTGAAGGACCTTTGGTAGTGTGGGAAGCCCAAGCCTGCCCTCATACAGAGCACCTAAAAGAGCTGTACTGAGCCCTGCTTAGCTCACTACCATTTTTGCAATCTCTTCACCCAAAAGGCTCCTCATGGAGCCCAGAAGCTGATCAGGCCATGCTGTTGCAGGGGTTGGGTCTGTCTCAGGTCCAGGGCTTCGCATATGAACACTCTGAGCTTCCTGCTGGCCCATTCCTCCAGCCACTGAGGTCCCTCTGAATGGTGGCTCTGCCTCCCAGTCTGGTGCCATTCACACGCCAACAGGGCAGCTCCTGTCCCCAATCCCTGAAGGTTAACCCATGGGCACTGCAGAGCCTGCAGGCCCACCTCAGCACTCCCTCTGGCTGAACCCCAACAATAATGGGGGAATTTATGGTTTTATAGGAAATGGGAACTTTCTACTCACCATGATGACATCTTGAACTTCTGCCCTGATGTAGGGCCCGAGGATGCCCAGGTGTTCATCCAGCTCTCTGCGCTGCACCAGCTGCGTGAAAGAATCATCCAAGTACTCTCGGAAAACCACCTTGCGGTACTGCCAGGAATGCTTCCTCCTGCTTCTTCGGGGGTCCCTGCAGGGGGATGCCAGTTAGGTAGGTCAGGTGACACTTCCCATAGTGAGGACAGCCATGGCAGGGTTGTTACAGGTCAGGGGGATACAGAGCCAGAGCATCCCTTACCCACTTGCAAGGAAGCTCAAAGTTTCTGGAGGTTTAACACCCCTCCCCACCCTCCCAAGGCAGAGGGGAGTTGCTGGGACCATCCTTCCCCTGGGCTGCTTGGCTGGGTTGTACTGGTATAGAACTGTGATCCTGCCTGCCAGGATATGCCATCTCATGCATCATGCCATGCCATGCAGTGCAGGAGGAATGCATGCAGGAAAATCACACTTACATTGCTTTTAGGAAGTGCTGGGGTCTCTGGTCCCCATATTCCCACATCACCTCCACTGCTGCAATGAAGTATTGCCGTATCTCCCCCTGGAAGGAGCGCGGGTCATGCTCCTCTTCCCCATATATGTCAAAATCCTCCATGGTCTGCTCTGTGTCGCTGTACTCATCATAGTCTGTCTTGGCAGTTTTTGAGGGGCTGGAACGTGTCCCATTGTTCAGGGCCAGTTCCTCCCCGTGTCCTGGGATGTGGCTCCTCTCCCCAGCTGTGTTGTTGCTTTCCCCATCCTCCTTGGGCTCTCCCAGGCCCTGGCCCTCTGTCTTCCCTATTTCTCTGAGGACATCTTCCCTGCTGAACACCTGACATCCATGAAGAGTGTCTTGCACATACTGTGCTGGCTTTTTGGTGCTGTTGTTGTTGTGACCAGGACTACTTGGAGACAGTGAACAGTTCTCTCTGATGGCTGATTTCAGAGACATTCCTTCTGGGCTTTGCCCAGACATTCTCCCAGGCACATGGTCCTCTGTGGCATTGGCCTTGAGATGCTGAGGCTCAGGACTGAACAGACCCAGCTGCTCCACAGAGTTCGTCTCCTCCTCCATCTGGCTTCTCCCCTGAGCTTGCTCGCTCCCAGAAGCCCCCAACACCGCAGCTCTGCCTGGCTGCAGCTCAGCCAAAGCTGGGCTGTGCAAGTCCCCTGTGTTCACCACAGCCCCTGGGGAGACTGGGTCCCAGTTTGAGGCCAGGTGTGCAGCCTCAGCAGTGACCTGCCTTTCTGAGCCACTCACTGCCACTGCTGGTCGTGTCCCCAGTGCTCCCCATGAGGGGAGGGAACGTCTGCTGCGCTGAGCCCCCTCACTGCTGCCCTGTACTGCCCTGTCAGTGCTCAGCCTCCCCTCAGGATACATCTCATCCCTGCCTGGGTGTAGCCTCCTCTCAGCCACCTTGGATTTTTCTTCCAGGCTCTGCTGGGCCACCATCACCTCAGGCAAGGTGTCACTTGATACCAAAGACCTCTTTTTGAAGCGAGTGATGCAAAAAGGGGAATGAGGTCCACACGCCTTTGGAGCTTCCTTATTCACTGCTGTCTCAGGAGCCTGGCTGGCCAGATCCTGCTCTGCTGTCTTACCATCAGAGAGGAGCTTCTTGCTGCTGGTGTTGGGAAGACCCAAAGCTCTGCTCTCCAGTGACCTGCCTTGTTTAGGTCTCCAGTCAGAGCCACTCGTGCTTCTGGCTGTAACTCTGTGTCTCAGAAACTGCTCAGAGCTTTTTAGGAAACCATTTGGGAATGGCCTGGTGTCATTGGTCACAACATTTGATTCAGAAAATACGATACTGTCCAACTCTGCTAATTCCTTAGCATCCTGAAACACTTCTTTCAAAATTACTTCATCCCTCTCTTCTGTCATTACATAGCTGGATGGCTCAAGGTCATTGGTGTCTGCAAAGGTGGTGTCTAGAAGGCTGGTGCCTTTGGCAAGTCTACTGGCTTGTTCTATGCCACTTTTTGCAGGCAAGGAGTTACTGTCAGCTGTGAAGATTTCTCCTGGCACAGGTTTATCTGACAAAGAAACATTTTGCTCTTCAAAACTTTCGTAAAAGCCTTGTGAAACCACTTTGTGAAGCCTTTTCTCCAGCCTAGCATCTAGGTCATTTGATGAATAATTGCTTTCTATGGCATGACTCTGAACCACAGCATGAGAAGTCCTATTATCTTCTGTCTCATCTGGATATGCAGAAGGATTGTTCAATGTGGAGGAAGAGTTGTGATCAGTACTTAAAGATGGTGCTGTAATGATTGTCTCCTCTGAGTCATACAGTTTAAAGGATATTTTATCAGCCCCTTTTAGCAACTCATTACTCTGTGAAGACATATCTTGAAGTGCCAGGTTGTGCTCCAGATCATTCTGGTGAATTGAGCTCCTGCTCTCCTGAAGAGGGGCTTTGCCAGCAGCATAAGCAATGGAGTCCCACAAGCTTGTTGCATGGGTAGTTGTCATTTGAGGCTCTGCTTCCAGGTTCTCTATCCTACCACCAGACTGGACTGTCGTTCCTTTTACTGGCTCCTGCACCTCTGGGATTTTTGTCACTTTTGTTCCTGCCAGAGCATCTCCTGGAGCTGCTGTGGCTTGGTGCAGCCGTTGCTCATCTTCTGAGCTCACAGTACCACGGACCTTTCCACTGACACTCCCCAAGTGTTCTCCAGGTGGGATTGCTCCAAACCCTTCATCCTGGCTGATGATTTTTGACAATTCTTCATCTTCCAGGAAGGACTCATAGGACACTGGTTCATAGCTTTCCTCTGGCAGGGAAGACATGGAAATATCATGTGGATTTTGCATTGCTCCTAAAAATGTTGATGTTCCATTAGAAGAGGGATCAGAAATCCTGTCGTTGCTCAGGACATGGTCTGTCAGGCACAATCTTATCTTCTCTGTCTCATTTCTTGAAGAGGAGATGTTGTTCAGTTGCTCATTCACACATGACTTCTTTCTTTTAGAGAAGCCCCTGGGCTGGAATTCAAAGGCAACCTCCTCCCCATCGTGATACACATAATCTTCCTCATCAGTGTCTTGCTCATACTGGCACTGCAAGACCGTGAACTTGGCATGCATCCCTCGGTCTCTGAAATCAGGATTTAGGCACCCCAGTGTCCAGACACCTGTCTCAAGAGAGGGCAAAAGGACACCATCAGCCCAGTTCAGTGGGAAACTGGAACAGATGCCATTCCCATGCTGTTCCCTTGCTAGTCCAACCTATATTTTCAGGCAGCCTCTGGCTCATAGTAATGATTCCATGCTTTTGTAGTCCCTAGAGTGTCTTACAGCTGGACCCACAGTGTTGCTGGCAACATGCAGGGCGAGCACCATCAGCAGGGCTGGTGTTTCCTGGCAAAGCATAGTGAGCTACACACAGCTGTGAGGGCCCAAGTACAGCTGAGCAGTTAATGCAGTGAGAACCCACGGAGCCTCCAGCAGCAGCAGCAGTCACCATAACCCACCCCCAAAGACATCCTGCTGCTGTCAAACACACCTCTCTCCCAAAGACAGCCACCACATCTCTCCCACTGAAGGGGAAGGAAAGGAAAGGCTGCCTCTCACTCGCATCCCCAGCCAGTGTGTTTGCTCCCAGCAGAGAGGGTGAGATATGTGATTTCTGGGCTCTGCTGCTGGAGAGAGCTGCCACCTGCTGCCGGCTGAGCTGCTGCTCTGCTTCTGAGCAGCAGGCAGGAATCTGAGCTCAAATGGATGTGAGGCTTGGCTGGGTTATACAGAGCTCCCTGCGGTGTCTAGAAACCCTGACAGCTTGGCTCGGGGTGCAGTGCCCATTACCATCACATCAGTGTTGCAACCACATGGTAAATCCTGTGTCTCCTCTGTGAGTGAGGAAATGGTTTGACAGCACCTCTTTTGCCAGCACTAAGGAAAAAGTGCTGAGTGGGGGGAAATATAACTGAACTCTAAAGCAAATATTTTCTAGGACTTTTCTATGGCTGCCGTTTCTGTCCTTGCAAAAGTCTGGAGATAAATGGCATGACCAGCAGCTGAACCCACAGCTGGGACAGCACTGCCACTCCCCTGGACCTCCGAGCTTGGAGCCAAGTTTGCAAATGTCCACCAGGCTCATGTTACTGCAGCCAGCTTACTGGTTTGGCAGCGTGCATGACCTTAACACACCCTACTAATTAAGTAAAATACCACAATTCAATTTATTTGATTTGAAAGATTTAATCACTGCCTCTCACTTTGCTGTTCCAGCAGGCTGTGCATCCCTTTGCTCTCAGAGCTGTCCAAAGGAATTGGGCACCAGAGAACCGGCTGGAGGTGCTCGCTGATCTCTGCTGGGATGCCAAGCCCTTGGTTTACAGAATAGCCCATGCTACTAACCTGGCTTTTCCAAACTCATGATGACTGTTTCTCCAGAAAATGGGAAAAGAGTAAGCACATCCTCAAAGACCATGTTGTGCTTGAAGGTATTTCCAGAGAAGAAGATGGAGAGGAAATCTGTTTGGGCCCCAACACTCAGGACATACCAGTACACAACGTCGTTCAGGCAGAGTTTTGTTTGGAGATTGTCAAATACAAAGCCATTAATAGCTGGAAGAGGACAGGGGTGAAACATTTCAAGACCATATTCTCCCCATGACTGCTGAACTGCTGTGACTCCTTGCTCCTTCCCTGGGGCAGGGATGAGCCTGTGTCTGCAGGGGCTTTCCAGGGAGCCCCTGGCTGGGTACTCACTGTGCATCACATTGGAGGCATAAAACTGGGAGTCCTGGGTATCCACATGGGTTGCATCAGAGCAGAACCTCTTGATGTTCTCCTCCAGGTACCAGCTGTAGTTCTCATCAAAGACAGCAAACAGCACCAACTTCATGTTGTCTGACATTATCTAGAAAAGAGAAGGAAGAAATTATTCCTGGTCTGATCAGAGCACCCCTGGTGCCCAGGGTAGCTGTCAGCTCTCAGTCTGGTTGCATGGAGAAGTTTACTATTTTACAGGAGTTAGGGTGCAGGTTTGGAGAAAAGAGAGCATGCAAGGGAGGATGGGGAAGGCAGAGGCATTAGGACTGCTGATAGGATTGAAGAAAACAAAACAGACAAATTTGTTTTTACCTAAACATTTCACCTACCACAGTTATTCCAGCCTTTCAGCCTAGAAGTTGAGGCAACAAAGGGAAGACCCCCCACCTGATTTCCCCTCTGATCCATGGACTTCTTGGAGCAGATGAGAAGCGGCCCAATCAGGCCTGAGGCCGTGTCTCGGACGGCATCGATGGAGCTGTAGTAGAAACGGGTGAGGCAGCGAGGATCTGCCTCTGTTGGGCCATCCTCAGCAGTGAGACTCCAGCTGTAGGTGAATGACTGCCCAGGGGGAATAGGAATATCCTTCACATCTTTCTCTGGCAACACACAACCCAAGAGCAGACCAGTTATATCTGGGCTGCTCCTGCAAGGAGTGATCCCACTTGAGCTCAGAAAGGTTTCCTGACCACACAAGCTGCAGAGGGAACCACCCATGCGCATCCCAGGATCCTGGTGGGATGTGGGATGGCCTTGCACAAGTCATGGTCCTGGGAGCACAATAACAAGGGGTGAAAACACTTCTGGGAATGAAATGTGGGGGGAAAAAAACAACCCCAGAGCAAAAACTACAAAGCTGCGAGAGGGAGAGTCTAAGTCACAGTGAACCCCTACATGAATGCAGGTCAGAAGGAGCCCAGGGAATGAGGGCTGTAAATAAACTGCAAACACAGGCAGGATCACCAGGATGGTTCCTGCCTCCTCAGAAAGTGGAAGCCTCCAGGATGGAGCAATTAACATGGTCCCAGCTCTCTGGTTGAGAATGCCCCTTCCCCCACTCATCACTGAAGCCCGCCTTAAAGAAAGGGTTACATGGCACCAATGGAAACATGAACCTGGAATCATCACAAAGTCTGGGATTATAGAGTGTAGGTGCTTGGATGAATGGACAGTATTACCAAAGGCTTCAGGAAACTCTCCTGGCCCAGGTGATATCCCAGGTTCCCATGGCCTGCCTTACCTGAGGGTCTCACACCATAGTAGGGCCTGACGCTGGTGAGGCCGTGAGGGTAGATGTTGTAGGGTCGGCTGGCCAGATTCCTGAATACAATCTGAAATGAGGACAGGCAGCAGGAATGTTTGGTGGTTTCTGATCCCTGTAAGCCCTCAAAGCTGTTCTCAGTGTCCTTGCAGAGAGGGAAACACCAGACAGCAGTGCCCTGGGGTTGGCTACCTGTCAATGATCAACAGGAGGTACCCGGACATGTCTGAATATAAGAAACCACAATTTCTCTGGGGTGAAACTGTATACTGTCTGCTGTTCTGGGAGGTGTCTGTTTTAGGGAGGGCATGAAAAGATCAGATTTATCAAAGAGAAAGTTGCTGTCTTTAGTCTTACTTTACTTATGAGTCAGAAGAGGTCCATCAATCCAGGCCTCAGAGGACCAGGACATTAAGTATGCACAGCAGTCAAGAGCTTTAAAGGGCTCCCCACTTCACTGCATGAAGCCTTTCCTTTATTTCTCTAAACAGCTCTGTCACATGCCCACAACTGCACAGGGAACCCCAGAGAGGGAGCAGAAATGTGAAGCTGCTGGAAACCATCCCATTCCTCCCAGCTGCAAACAAGTCAAGTGGTCAGGAGGTCAGGAGAGGCACTTCGGGAGACAAAAGCGACAGTCCCCAATGCTGTGAAGTAACAGCAAACAGATGGAGAAGAGTAGAGGATGAGAGGACACTCCTGCCTCAGAAGAAGGTGCCGGATGTCATGTATTAACTTACACAGTTCCTTAGGCACCTGCAACAAACTCAAATCAGAGGGACTGGGCCATATTCAGTGCATTCACTGAGAATATTTACCTTAAGCTGCCAGTAGCATCTGCCTTTCCAGTGAACTTTTAACATTGTCAAACATGAGAGAGCACCTGAATGACTTAAGTTAGACATTAGCCACAAGCCAAGAGCTATTAGTAGAAACAGCATCAAGTTCTGATGTTTCCACAGTGGAAAGCTGCATTTCTCTTACCTTAAACTGATCTCCCACCTCCCCCTTGATGACAGGGCCCAGAATTCCCTTGTCCTGTTGGTTGGAAACCTTGCGCTTCTTGAAGGTTCTGTCCTCATACTCCACAAACACAACTTTCTTATACTTTGAACCGATCCGCTGTGGGCCAGGCTCCAGGTACAGGCTTGTCATGTTTCTGCAGGCAAAGGCAGAGAAAGAGCAAGTGGCCACATGCAGGACGCTGTCAGAAACAGAGCAAGACCTTCCATCATACAAGGACCTGGCAGATGGCTGAGAAGTTCACCAGGAGTTGTTGTCTGCTCAGAAGGACTGATGCCAGAGGCCTTGGTGGCAGAGAGACAAATGCCCCAGAGACAAATGTCTCTGAAGGGCATTTGGTAAAATGGAGCAAAGTCAGGTCCTGCTTTCCCATGGCCTCCCCAAGACAATTCTTGTCCTGCATCCATACTATTAGCATTAATAAAGAAGAACAAGACTGTCCAGGTTGGGCAGAATGAAAAGCAATTTTTGGGGAAAAAGGGAAGAGCTGTCAGGGCTGCCTGGAGCAGCCTCATGAGCACACATGCCCACTCTCACCTGTCCAGAGACACTGGTTTCACAGGGGCATAGTCCCAGTCCATTTCCTCAGCTGCAATGTAGTAAGTCCAGGTCATGGGCTTGTCTTTGGCAAAAGAGCGTACTTGGATAATATGGTAAATTTCCTCATCTTCCTCAGGGTAATCCAGGTCCTCTGGCTCATTTAACAGCTTCCCTGTCTTCAGCAGACGTTCCTCAGGACACTCCTCCACCTTTGCATAGGCCTCCATGCCAGCTGGGTTCAGACAAGCCAGCAGAAAGGGTCACACTGATGTGTCAGTACAGGCAGGCACTTGCCCAGGGCCTGCCTGGGAGAAATCTTCTCCATACTGTTCCCATCAAATGGGCCAACATGGATCAACCCATGCCATCTGGTATGGGCCAGACTGCAGGTGGATGTAACACCAGGGAGCAGGAGGGTAGCAGGAGGGGCCTTGGAGCTGCAGCACCACACAGAACCCTGAGCCTAGGCCATCTCCTGAACTGCTTTTCCCCCAGGTTCTTGGAAAATAAGGTTACCTTGCTGATGGGACGGTATCTGGCAGAACATCCGAAACCAGCCAGCTGTTCCTGGCATGGTCTGGGCTGTGAGATATGTGGCAGGGGAAATTTCTAGGCTGCTGAGACGGTGGCTTCTCACCAGGAATGTGTGGCCTTCAAAGAAGATGGAGTGGACTTCTGGCCCAGAGCCCAACCCAATCACATGCCAGTGAACCTGCTTCTTGAGGCACAGTGTGAGACCTGCCAGGAAACAAGGAAAGCACCCAGGTAACCAGCTGTAACCAGCCCTTGTCCCCACTCTTGGTGCCATAGATTCAGAGTT
This sequence comes from Poecile atricapillus, assembly GCF_030490865.1. Lineage (NCBI taxonomy): Eukaryota > Metazoa > Chordata > Aves > Passeriformes > Paridae > Poecile > Poecile atricapillus. Next base: position 4,372,830 of record NC_081260.1, read on the forward strand.
TGACGCTGAGTCTGACACTCTGTCTATGCTGATAGAGTCCCCTACTCCTGTGCTGGCTTCAAGCTGGAGAAATCACACATGAATGTGGACTGTCTGAGCAAAACAGAGACACAGGTCACACCATCTCCCTGAGATAAGACTAGATTTACAGACTGGGGGACTCTGGGAGGGTTGCTGTTAGGAGTTCACAATGGAGTGCAGTGGCAAAAGAGAGAGATGTGCTCCTTGACTCTATAAACAGGGAAATTGGGCACTGGAAAAGAAGAATCTTTTGTCTGATCACAACACTGGCAAGGCGGATACTAAAACATTGCATCTGGAGCAGGGCTCCAGCACGTAGCAGTAGCTGAAATACCACAAAGGGCAGAGAGGGGTCACCAGGATTATTTGAGTGCTGGAGAAAATTCCTTCCTCAGAGACACTCAAAGAGCTCAGTGTGCTTAGGAAATTAGAAAGAACTTGACTGCATTGTAAAATTACTTTCCTGGGGAGAAACTGATGTGTGCTGAAGGCCTCTGTAATCTAGCAGGGAAGTTCCAAGTTCCTGGAAGTTCAAGCCAAACAAAGTCAAATACAGGGTCAAGCGCTTGCTTTTGGCAGAGTGCAGAGGTGACTGGAACAGATCCCAAGGGCCTGGGAGGAAATTGGGTGGAGGTCCCATCCTGAGGCCCTCAGCTCTCCATTTCCAGCTCTCTATCAGACACCTCTCAGACCAGGTCCTCCATGCAGGGAGGGGGATGCTGAGTGCAGATGGATAATTTCTCCAGGGAAAACCCACTTTGTAGACACAGAGGTTGACCGTGAGGTTTCCTTAGCTCTTAAGTTTTATGAACTTATCAGGACAGGGAATTTAGGGGAGTTTTGCTTTTGCCTTTTACTGGAAAATGGCCAGACCCAAGTGGGAGTTCTTAGGATGTGGTTCACCAAAGCTGCTGGTGGTAATGACTCTCCTGATAGTGTTTCCCTATCCAAGTTTGCCTTGGAGATTCCTTACTCTCAGACAGCTCTGGATCTTTTCCCAGGAGAACCCAGAAATTACCAACTTTTGTGTTCACTGGGGTCAAACCCAGCCTTTTCTTTTGTTCTTCTGAAGAAGAGGAGTCTGAGAGAAGACCTAGCTGCACCAGGGAAGTTTATGTCAGATATTGGGATAAATTTCTTCACTGAAAGGGTTGTCAAACACTGGAACAGGCTGCCCAGGTATTTAAAAGACTTGTATATTTGACACTCAGGGACATGGTTTTAGTGGTAGACTTGGCAGTGTTAAATTTACCATTGGACTTGATGATCTTAAGGGTCTTTTCCAGCTTAAAAGATTCCATGATTCTATTCCCAAAATCCTATGAAGGTGCTTTAGTGAGAGCTAAATGCTACCTCCAGCCTTGTTCACAGGGCTATAAAACTGCTACCAGCATTATTCTTTTAGACCTCCAAGGAAGTCAGCTGCACTTGGCAACACAGACAGCTGGAAACAGATCCTGCCCTGCTGTAAATGGGAAAGGCAGATCAAGGAGCTGAAATATAAGACTCCCTCTGAGGTGAATACAGCCTAACACTTCCATCACCTGGAAACTCCTCTTGATCTCTTTCCTCACATCCTTTCCCAAGCTACCTCAAGTTTATAGACCTGGCTCCACTCCTACTCCTAGAAGTCCCCATGCCCCTCACCGCTGTCCCTGTCCCACCAGGACTCACCAGGCAGTGAGCCATTGATGTAGCCATTGATGGTGTGCAGCTCTGTCCTGTTGTGAGCCTGGGGCTGAGCAGCTGCTGAGGAACCCTGCTCAGAGTACCAGCTTTTCCCTGTGGAGAGAGGAGGGTGCAGTCAGCTTTCACTTGAGAACATGTCAAAGAAAAAGTAAACCTTCTCAGGGAGGCCAGATTTGTGGTGCCTGTGGAAATCCACAGCACACCTGGCCATGGCTCTGCATGGGTGTGGGGGTGACCACTACACAGGACAGGGAATGACTCTCCTCTTAACCTGTATGATGGGAACAAGGCCAGGGCATGGGACGGCAGAGCTGGGTGGGCTGCAAGCTCCCTGCACCTGGTGAAGGGAAGGAGGGGCAGTACTGCACCAGGAGCACACTGGCTGGGGGGACTGCACAAGCTTAAACCCTTGGGAGGGATGTGGGTGCTGAGAAGCTGTGCTCACACCATGACCAAAGCAAATGTTCCAGACCTGGCTGAATGCCGGGCCTGACACCAGTCAGTCAATAATTACCTTCATCAAACACTGCAAAGAGCAGAACAAACTCTTTCTGCCGGCCTTCATTCCCATCACTTGCCAGGGTCCCTGCAAGATGCAATGAGATGGATTTATTTAAAGATCAGCAAGCACCACCCAGAGAATTCCTTGTGCTCTTCAAGAACTGGTAAACCAAGGCCAGGCTGTGCTTTGCTTTTGTCATGTCTCACAATTGCAACAGCCCTGCTTCCAGTCTTGCTGCCCCCAAAAGTCCATGGTTGAGAGGCAGCTGCCCTCAGAAGGCATCAAAAGGTCAGTTTTGTACTGCCTCCTCTTAGACCTTTGCTCACTGGAGAAGCTGCTCCTGGTGAGTCACTGGAACCTGCAGACAGTGCCCAGTCATTTCCAGTGACTATAGAGGGGTCTGGACAACTACTTCCAGGATATGTCTCAGCCAAGGATGACCAATCTTACTCCAGTCACATCTTCTTGTACCTTGTGCTGTCAGGATGTCAAGACTGAACCCCAGGAGCACTTTCATTGAGCACAGCTCACTAACTCCACTGCCATTCTCAGCCTCAGGAAAGCATCTGTGATTATTCTGCTTTTCAATTAATGGTTGCATGTGGCCTGTCCCCACCCTGTGCTGTGCTTACCAGGTCGGCACACGAGCAGGGCTCCAATCAAACCAGAGTTGATGTCCTTCACGCTGTTGGTGTTGGAGGAGTAGGAGTGGGTCAGGCACGTTGAGTCGTCCTCCGTTGGGCCCTGGTTTTCCTGGATTTCCCAGACATATGTGTGTGTCTTCCCAGGGTCCACCCTGTCCCCCTCCTTCTCTGTCTGGCTGGTCTCATCCTCATACCCTGCTCCTAAAACCAAAGAAATGGCCAGATGTCAGTGAAGGTTCATCCCCAGCGCACCGTGGCTACAGCAATGCCCTTTCCTCCAATCCAGAACACAGCCCCTCTCCACCCCAGGGGAGTGAGTCCTATGGGCAGTGACAGAGCTGTGCCACACTCACATGTTGGGCTGTGCACCCACCACCTGCCCTGAGGCTGGACAGCACAGTCTTCCTTGCCCTAAGCATCCAACCTAAGGTTTAACCCCTGTAATACCTCTATAACTGATACAGGTTTGCTCTGCACTGTTTGCTCAGCTCATTTCTGGGCTGGGCATGGCATCTGTCCTCACAGAGGGACATGAATAGCAGGGTGAGTGTGGGATGCACATCTGGCAGGCAGGTGCCAGAGCAGGAGGTGCTACACAAGGAATTGCGGCACCTGAGGCTGCCTAGCTCACCTTCTGACGCCTTCCAGTAGGACACCCCAACAGCATGGAGGTTGTACGGGCGGGAGGCCAGGTTTTTAAACGTGATGACCACTGTGTCATAGACTTCTGCTCGAATGGTGGGGCCTAGAAGACCTGAAGGGGATAAGACAATAAGGTCAGCTGGGGTCAGGCAGCTCACACCCTGCCAGAAACCCCAAAGGGTCCTGACTTTCCACAAGTCCCACACAAGTGGTTGTCCCTCATGCAGCACGGCAGCATCAACTGCATCAGCTCCAGCAAGGCTCTCTGCACCCCCAGGAGCTCTGCCAAACTGGGATCCACCCGGGTGCTTTCCTGCTCCTGGCTGAAGAGAAGCCAGCACCCAACCCAGGATGAGTTTGGTGGCTGTCAGGTATTGCTGGAGCTCCCCACACTGCAGGTGCTTCTTACCCATCCACGCTGGCTTGAGCTTGGGCTGTGTGAATGAGCCATCAGGGTACTCCACAAAAACAGCTTTCCTGTAGCGGGGAGGGACACCAGCTGGGGGCGGACGTGGGCCTGCATGCCCCAAAATGCTGCAGGAGGAAGGAAAAGCCAAGGCTGATTGCACAGACCCATCCATGCATGGGCAGCAGCCATCTTCCTTCCCTTCCCACCAGCTTGCTTGCTGGAGCCCCAGGGATTGCTCACCCTGCTGTGTCCTTTGGATTTCCTGACAGCTCCCAGGTATGATTGGAAATGTTTTGCTCATCATACTGATGACAACAGGGCAGTGATTAGTGTTGTGGTGTTAGTCATGATGGAAGAAGACACGAGGCCATACCCAGATGCAGCTGGGCCAGGGCACAGCAGCAGGTATTGGTGCCAGTCTCCTGCCTCATGCCTTGTCCAGCTTCATGTTTCCTTGGCAGCAGGGACACAGAGCATTGGCAGTGCCATGGTGACCTGTGCCCTGAAACCATCCCCACTCCAACTCCAGCACCTTCAGGTGTGGCAAACAGATCACATCATGTGTAACTCACATCCTCCCCAGCTCCCCGCCCAGGGGCTGCCAGCAGGTGTGGCAGTTTGCTTTGTGTCTCAGCACTGTCTACACATTTGGTTCTTTTCTGCCCAAAATGGTATTTACACTTCACAGCAGGAGGATAAAGGAGCCTTGAATGTATTTCAAACCCCACTTATCTCTGCTGGCCACTTTCTATCTGTAAGAAGCTTAACAAATTCTTTTTCTGGAAGGAATGCTGCACGTTTATCTGGATAACAAAGGCATTAATTTCTTCAAGGATTTTAGAGGCTGACTTATCAGCCCAAGGACTAAGACCATTTCCAGTAACCAGACAGACCTTTCCAGCCTTGTTTTGTTTGAAGCAAAAGCCAGGTGGTATTTCTTCCCACTTAAGAAGCAGGGAAGGTTGCTGTCCTGCTCTGACTAACCCTTATTCGTTTCCCTTTGTGACTCTTCCCCGAACGGAAGAGGAAGGAGACGATGTGACTCAAATTTAGGAAAAGCAATGCACGCTCACCCCTACAACACTGTCTGGAAGCCACTTGCAGCTGGGGGATGCTGTGGGAAGAGCGGGCCCCACTCTCCTCAGGGGCAGAGCAGGATGGGAGCCCATGAAAACCCCACGGCCACCCAGCTCCTGTAACACCACATCCAGGCTGGCAGGAACCCCCAGCAGCCACAGCCCAGTGCCACTGCACTCAGCTGACTTTGCCCATGAACCTGGCTTGATGGCAGTGGAGTCCAGCCCCAACTTTGCTCTTCAGTGTGTTCCCACACTGGAAGGTAGCTGTGCTGCAGGGTAGCTGTCCACTCTCAGGAAGATGTGCCTTAATGTCTAGCTCACAGAAAGCCCAAATTTGAGAATGCAGCCCTGAGATACGATGGTCTGGTCCTGCTCAGTAAAAAAGGCAGAAATCCTCTGGAGCCAGGGGGATTTTGCTGGCATGCAGAGGCATGGCTAGGAAGGGACCTAGTGACAACAGGGCTTACTGCTGGGTCCCAGTGCTGGCAGAGCAGAGCCCAGAGGAGACAAGCAGGCGAAGTTCAGCCTAGAGATGTCTGATCAAAGTTCTTCTGGCCAGTCCTCTGTATTTGGGGTCCCCGTGAACTTCCTTTCCCAATGGCAGCAGAATCTGAGGCAGGCCGATAAGTTTCTGGCACCTTGGATTAGCATTGTTAGCCACACTATCTGTTCATCTCTTGGAGCTGGGAAACATCCTGCGCTGCCAAAACACTCAGACATGGGCTGCTGCTACGTGTCCACCAGCTCCATGTCCAAGCTGAGATCCCTGGGGCCATTGCAGGAAATGCTGGTCCTGGCTCCAACCCTGCTGGTGGGGTTGTGTTTGGGAGGAAGAGAAACTGAAATCATGGGGAAGGTGTGAGCAGCTCTGGCCTGGTGTGTTACAGCCCATTAATTTGACAGAGCTTTCTACAAACATGCCAGAGAAACCCCTGGATACATACGAGGGGTTTGGAGGTCCTGCCTGGAGATGTACCTTTGGAAGCTGCCATGAGATGCTGGTGCACTGAGGGAGAACGTGGGGAGCAGAAGACACCACACACACAGCTCAGAGACAGCCTAGCTCCAGGGGCAGCTCTGCCTGCCATGCTTTCCTGGCTCACTCTTGCATGCCCCTTATATCCAGCCTGGCTGTTTTCCAGTGCCCTCCTCTGTTGCAGGGAACTGGGCTGAGGTTGCAGGGCCATGGAAAAGGCACCATCATTCAGCTAGGAACAGCCATGACAAGCAAGCCCTGGTTCCCATCACAGCTTCCCCAGGAGCTGCACAGCTGCCCAGGAGTTCTCTGCCTCTCCAGGCTGGAGCACACCACCAAGTCCCTCTGAGACAGCCAATGTTATCTTCCCCCATTTTTAGAGAGGGACAAGTGGCCTCACACTGCCTGCCAATGTCCCACTAATCCCCAGGCAAGGTCAGGTCCCTGAGTCACTCCAGGGTCAGAAATAGTGCCCGAGTGCATCATAAAGCCAGTGCTGAAATGGAAAGCCACAAGCCTGAAATAACAGTGTGAGTAAAGTCATCATCTCTATCACAGCCTAATGGACCTGTGGGCAACATCAGTGAAAGCAGGGCAAGGGGGATTAGTAAAATAGGGGGTGCTGGATGCAATTTTCCTACTGAAGTAATCAAAAGGGGGAAAACCAACATTACTGGGATACAGTGACTACAGCAGCTAGTCAGGCTGACCTGGGTCATCCCTAGAGCCTGGCTTCCAGTGCCTGACCACAGCTCCTCACTGCTCAGGCCACTGTGGGTCTGAGATGGGGCCATGGGCAGATACTGCCTCAGCAGAGAGTCTGGGAAAGGGGATATGGAAACAGGGCAGAGGGAATGGGCACATCTTGATCCACAAGGGGTACAGCCATCCAGATCCATTGTCCACACTCAGAACACTCACAACCATGCATGTCCAAGCCAGATGTGTCTTAAGACACCACCATCCTGATGCTTGAGAAACACAACTCCTATTTTTCCTTCTTACTTCAAAGTACACATGCAAAACCATCATGCCTTCTTCCTTCTTGCCACTGTGTATGAATACCATTATTTTCCCAAACACTACAAATTATTTTCATTTCCTTAAAGAAAAATTTCAGCCCTAGCAATGTAATGTACATAAAGATATAAATAACTAAAGCTGGATTTTACTAGGGGCAGACATAGTGGAAAGTTTTTGCTGCTAAGTTATGACAGGGTGGGCACAGCCAACCTTCCTCTGCAGTGCCCAGGGAGTCACAAGTGCCTGTCTCACCTCAAAGCCCCTCCCAAGCTCCCAGGATGCAGAGCAGAAAAGAAAGCACAGGTAGAAAATCAGCTCATGGCTCCTAGCACAGACTTTAAAGGGTTATAGGCAAATGTCATTAAGATAAAATAGTGCAGGACAGTGATGAGGAGCAGGTATGCATCTTTCTCTCTCAATTCCACCTGTCCCTCACCAGGGGTTGCATTTAGTGACTCCCCATCACACCATCCCTTCCCAGCTGTACCAGCAGCTCAGTGCACCCACCTGGCCAGGTTACCCCCATGTACCTGCCTGCCTGGAGCCAAGCTCACAGTGCCACATGTCAGGGTGGGAGAACACCCAGGACAGGGTTCTAGAATTACAAAAGGAAGAGCTTTACCCTGCAGGCACTTGCAGCACGGACAGCAGGTCGCTGTGTGTGTAGTCCCAGGCGGTTTCCACTGCAGCAATGTAGTATCTTCTCACTTTGCTGATGCCCTCCTCAACCAGGCAGAGGAGCAGGAGGCTGCACAGGGCTCCCACCAGCACCATGCCTCCTGGCTGGGAACTGCTCTGACTTCAGGAGGAAAAGTGAAAAGGAAGGAATGAGAAAGAAAAGAGGAGAGAAAAGTCTTTATCTTCTCATCCAGCTGTTGTAATCCACCGGAGACAATGATTTAAAGCCAGCACTCACTTGGAGCGCTGAAAAGTTTCTCAAAGATGTCAGGAGGGGAATCACTTGAGCAGGTTTGTGCAAAGACCAGCATGTGAATGATGGACTTTCCTGTTCTTCCTCTGGCAGTGGCAGGAGGAGAGGAAAAAACAAAAGGAAAGGGAGGGCAAGCACAGTGGTAAGTTCCGCTGCAGGACTCAGCTGGCTCGGTGTCCTGGCTCCTGTCTGGGAGCAAGATGAGGAAAGGGAGGGTTGCAGAGACAGCAGAATTTAGGTGTGGTCTTTGCCTGATCTCACCTTCGCTGTCACCTCTGAAGAGGAGAGAGGGTTGCCAGGGATGCAAATGTACACACGTGATTTATTCCTGTCTCTGGGATGCCTGCACCCCAAACAGTGATGATTTGGCCACACAACCTTGCCTCAAGTCACATGGAAGGGAGTGGGTTGGGATGATCCTTAGAGTCCCCTTCCCACCAGCTGCTCCTCTTCTCCCAGGGTCCTGCAGCAGAGCTCAGAGAAGATGCACCGAAATATTTTTTCAAATTTCTTTCATTTTACTCACAAATTTTCAATCTCTTTTTAAAAGCCCATGAAATACCCCTCCCCTCATCAATGCACACACGTGTGCTCAGGCACACACGCTGCCATGTGGTTGTCCCTTGGCTCACGAAGGCAGGAAGATGAGGAGGAACGCCCTGCACGGTCCCAGCATCCCCTGGATGAGGGAGGTGGGGAAATGTCCCATAAATCATGTCACAGGGCAGCAGGAGTGCAACAGGGGCAGTGACCCCTTTGGTGACAGTCCCAGTGTGTGGAGAGCATCCATGTGACAGGTCTTGGCAATTGGGAAACAGGGACACAGTGGAGAGAGTGGAGGGATGGGCTTTTGGGGGTCTCTTACATGGATCCTCAGCACAGGGTAGAAACAGATTCTGTTTCACACCACCCACTTTGCTCCTGGGGAGGCAAAGAGTGAGTGAGAAACATTTTCTCCAGCTTGTACACCCACAGTTGGCTCCATGACTAGCCTGGGGCTCCTTTTCTTTGTGAGCAACAACTCACCTCACTTTTTCCAGCAAGTATGTTGCGGCAAAGCAAATGGTGTGTCACATTTGGGGATGCCCCAGGGTGCTTTGCATCCTGCCCTACTGCAGTGAAGCAGAAGAGTACTCAATAATGGAGAAAAGAGAGTTTTTTGGGAGAGATACAGGAGATCTGGGCTGTGCTTCAGGCACCAGTGTCCCCTGCTGTGGATGTGACTTTATTTTAGTCATCCCATCTGGGAATCTCCTGGTGCTGTGCGGCCCACCTGGAAAGGCTTCCAGAAAAAAGCAGATGGGGAAAACATGGCCAGGCAGACAACATGACCACAAAGAGGGCAGCTGAGGGGTGGGAGCATGGGATAGGCATGTGGGAGGGTTGGGATAGGCTTCCAGGAGGGGTGTTCCAACTCTGAGTGCCAGAGTTCTGCATGGGGCAACACAGAAGCTTCTTGACTCTAACCCTGGTAGGGATGCTCTGGGTACCATGGGATGACAACTGGAGATCACAGAGGACAGTCAGGAAAAGCATCCCTTGGGGGCTGCAGTGGCAGGAGCCTGGACACAGCCAGAAATTAATGGATGTGACACTGGCAAGTGCTGAATTAACCATTTCCTGCTACTGGGAGGCAGCTCCAGGTTCCTGGCCCACAGCAATAAGAGCAAACCTGAGAGACAAGGTCTAACCCAGGGGGCCAGAAAGAAAATATTATCAAGATACTCAAGGCTGTGGGAAAGGGAATCCACGTGTGAAAATTGGAAGTAACTTGGGGAGGGGGCTCAGATCCTGGCCTTAGCTGCACACAGTGGCAGCTTTGTGCATGCACACAAGAGCCAGTGTGGAGCAAATCAGGCCAAGGACAACTGGACATCCAGAGGCCCATCCCAACTGGACATCCTCCTTGGCCCAGCATGCCAAGCTGGACCTCACATGCCCCAGCAAGAGCAAGTGTGATCCCAGCCAGTGAGTGCCATTAACAGCTATGGAGCTTCCAAGGGCTCTGCAAATCCATGTGGGAGCCTCTGCAAACTGTCAGCATCACCCATGGCTGGGCCAGGCAGCAGCTGTGCTTTTGAGAAAGCTGCAGAGAGGTATTGGCATTCCTGCTGGAGCTCATCTGCCCATGCCCAAAGGCACTGTCCTCCTGTGCAAATGTGATGGAAAAGCCATGACAGCCTCCTGCCATGCAGACTCACAGAGAAACATATTCTGCCAGAGCTAAGGACCCACACACACACAGAAAGCGCTGGTTGTTTCCCTGAAATGTGCAGTTCTCAACTGGAGCGGATAAAAATTACTCAAAATTATTTTAACTATGTCTCATTTATTTTGGAACTTTTTTGTGTGTGTGAGAGAGTGAACAAGCTTCTCAGGAATGCTGAGTATCTCAGAAGCAGCAGCCACACACAGGGCACCCACCCTTCCTGGCACCAGGAAAACGGTTGTGCCACGTGGCACAGATGTGTTTAGAGCACCAGGCATGACCCCTTATATCAGCACTTCCAAATTACTGCACCCCAGCAGTGATGGGCAAAGAGGGGCTCATTATATCCAAGAACAGTGCAGTTCTTGGGTGGCCAAACTCAGACACAGGGACCACCAGGGAACAGCAGGGCTGATGCCATCAGCACCCCTAAGTATCCAGGAAATCCATCCCTGATGGATCTACCTTAGCATCACAGTAGAAATACTGACATGGAGGAGGTCCCAAAACGAAGCCTGCTTTCCTCTGCTGCGATTCCCTGCAGTAAGTGGGTCAGTGGAGCATTTCTGCTTTCTCTCTTGTTCCTCACATCAGAGGTGTCTCTGAATGAGTCAGGCAGCAGAAGCACTCGCTGGAAGCTCCCATGGGCTGGTGAGTTCTGCCTGGCCGTGGAGGCTGGAAGGTTGTGGTGGTGCCAGGAGGGAGAGAAAGCCTTTGAGATGGGAAGTGGTGTTTCATGCCTGTGCCTCCAAGGTGAACACGAGAGAGGCACCTGGCAGGGAGCTGAAGTGGCTGTGGGCTGCTGAGGTGCTACTGCTGGGTTCTGTCCTTGCATCCACCATCCCTGTGCCACCCACTGCACCAGGCTGTGCCTGACCCCACGCACAGGTGCCCCCAACCATGAAGCATCTCCACCTTGTCACCTCTTCTTGAGAGGAGAAATCTTTCTCTCCTGCTGGAGGAAGCTGAGAGCCTGCACCAGATGAAAGTGCACATGTGCTAGGAAAGATGAAGCCCCTGGGATTGTGTGTGCAGGAGAACCCACAGCTGGAGGTACCAAAGAACACCTGGCCTGGCCTAGGGCATGAGGGCATCCCTCTGCTCAGGGCAGGGGAGACAAAAACATGTGCTGCCCAGGGATGGAAGCCTGACATGTACCAGATATGCAGGACACCCCAGTTCCACCTGGCACCGGTGTTCAGACTGGATTTCTAGGAGCCAACTTGCCTCCAGCCATCCGTTCCCCAGCCCTGGGCACTTCCTTCCGTGCCCAGGGAAGTGCTGTCCTATCACTTTGGTCTCAATGTGCACACACTGCTCCAGCCCGTTCCCCCTTATCAGGACAGCGCAGGAAACACCTGGGATATTGCTGCAGTTCCCAGCAAGTCCTGACCTGCGTGCAAAGATGTCCTGACCAGTGCAGATGGGTGCTGCTCTTAGTTCCTAGAAGAGTGCTTAGTTCCTAGAAGAGCATTTGTTCCTCTACCCATCCAATGTCGCCTGTGCTCCTGGTCCCAATCACGCACTGCTTTCCATTAACCCCAAATAAGGGTGAAGTCTCCTCTGCCACAATCTCTCCATGAGTTTTTTTCACTTTGTTTGTTTTAGGTTTTTTTGTTGTTTGTTTTTGTTTTTCTTTTTGTGTTTCAGGATTTCCATCTTTGCTACACCCTCAGCAGGTGCATCCCCAGCTGGGAAGTAGGTGGCATTTGTTCTACAGGAGCACAAGTGAGTAATGGGTGAGTAAACCCAGAAATCAGGTGTCAATATTTCAGGGGAAACAGTAAAATGTGTTCCTACCAGGCAGCATGCCCAAGCTGCCCAAATTGCAAATTCCAGCAGGACTCTCGTGCTGCTTCCAACACATCTGAGCTCGCGTGCCAGGGTGCTCAGCTGCCCAGAATGCTGCTGGGTTTGGGGTCCTTTTAGCAATGGCAAAAAGCGGTTTATGCTCAGTGACAGCTCGCAGACAATCAAGAGCTCCCACGTCAGAGGAAGCAAACCACGACGGCCTTTAGGAACCCCTTTGTCCCTCCCTGGAGGCCGCTGGTGCAGTGCTGCTACTGCACACCCGCCAGGACAGCGGGGCCGAGGGGCCCCGAGGAGCCGCCCCGGGGCGGGCGATGCTGGGGCAGCACAGGAGCCCCTCCTGAGGGGAGCACGGAGGGCAGCACTGCGGCACAGGAGCCCTTCCTGAGGGGAGCACCGAGGGCAGCACTGCGGCACAGGAGCCCTTCCTGAGGGGAGCACCGAGGGCAGCACTGCGGCACAGGAGCCCTTCCTGAGGGGAGCACCGAGGGCAGCACTGCGGCACAGGAGCCCTTCCTGAGGGGAGCACGGAGGGCAGCACTGCGGCACAGCCGAGGCCCGGGGAGCACGGCCGCGGCCGCGCTGCACCCACGCTCGCTCCCGCTCCTCCCCTTGCACCCCTCTCCCCTCAGACCCTTCTTTCTTCCTTCCCGACCCTCTCCCCGTGCCTGCCCATCTCTCCGCCCCTGTCCCCGCCCGTCTCTCCTGCAGTCCCCCTCTCTTGCAGTCCCTCTCTCTTGCAGTCCGTCCCTCTCTCCTGCAGTCCGTCCCTCTCTCCTGCAGCCCCTCTCTCCTGCAGTCCCTCTCTCCTGCAGTCCGTCCCTCTCTCCGTCCCTCTCCCCTCGCTCCCGGTGACGCGCGCCGTGCCCGCGCCTGCGCGGAGCGCAGCGGCGTCATGGCGGTGCCGGGCGGAGGTGGGCCGGGCCGGGCCGGGCCGGGCTGGGCTGGCCAGGGATGGCTCGGGGCGCGGGTCTCCCCACCCCTCTCCCCCTGGCAGCGTGTGCCCGGTTCCCCCAGCTCGGCCTCCCCGCTGCAGAGCGCGGCGGCGGCTGCCGGGGTCTGGCCCCGCTTGAGGGCCCGAGGGGGAAGGCTCCGGGCACGGGCCCCCAGACCCGGCCGCTCTGCGAGGGGCGTCCCCGAGGGGATGAGGGGTCCCGGGCACGGGGTCCCGGAGGCCCTGGGAGGGGGCTGAGGGACCTGGGAATTGCCGGAGACCTGGGGAAGTGCCGCTCCCCGTGAGCTGTGTGTCTGGGCAGGGCTCCTGTGCCCCTGGGGAGGCACCGGGCGGCTGCAGGGGGCTGTGGTACGGTGGTCCCAGCACTGAGCCTCTCCAGGTGCCTGCAGGTGCGAAGGACGACACATTCAACGTGCTGGACCTGGCGGAGTACACCAAGAACCGGCCCTGGTGGCGCAAGATCTTCGCGCCCAACTCGGGGTCGAGCGCTGAGAAGTACAATGTGGCCACGCAGCTGGTGATCGGAGGGGTCACGGGATGGTAAGATGTGCCGGGGTTGCCCTCGCTGCTCACGGCAGGCGCTGGCTGGGTCTTCGGGGTCACGCTGCCAGGTGCTGGGTAGTCATGTGGCAGTCATTCAGAGAAGGCGGGTGCTCAGCCTGCTGTCCCCTGGCATTATCTGCTGAGCTCTGGGAGGTCTTAAATGTCTATAAGTTGAAGAGCTGAGACTGTCTCGAAGGGAAGAAAATTGCACCAGACTGCAATTATTTTTAACTTCTGGCAAGAAGTGGTGCTGTTGAATTAGGACAGGCAAATATGCACCCCTTGAAACAAAGATGTCTTATCCACTGGAGGTGGATGTGCTTCAGGCATCTGCATTAAAAACCTCCTGGGTTTGGAAGTTCCCAGGGTTTCCTGTCACTTGTAGCTGGGACTGAGTGTGGCTCTATTCGCAGCTTTGTTCCCGCAGCATCATTTGAGTTGAAAATTTTGTGCAGTCAGTGCTTTGCCTCTTACCATTCCCCGTGTCTTCACCTGGCAACAGGGTAATTATTTAACACTGTATGACAGAGCTTTGTCTTCTCAGAGAAGAATCACCTGGCCATCTCTGTCTCATATCTTCACTAAGTGTATTCAGAAATGGGTAAAGGCAGGTTGCTGTGTCGTTTGCAATGCTCATAAGGAAACTGTGTTCCAAGGAAAGTGTGGTTTGGGTGGCACCAGCCTGTGGCTGCATGACTGAGCAGTGGGGTGGTGCTGGCTGCAGTTCTGGTGGCTGCAGGAGTGTTTTTCATGTCGAAAGCAGGTAACCCATTTTGGAGACCAGTATAGCCTTAGATCACTGCTGTGTGCTTATTCCATCATTTTTCTCTTCTGAGAAATGAAAAGATAAAGTAAGTAGTTGTTTACTTCTTGCTTTACAAATAAGTAAGAAAGAGGCTTGTGATTTGCTCCCCATGCTCTATCACGGAGCAGCACATGTGCTCCCTAAATTCCCCTCTGAGAGGATACCGGTTAAAAAAAACATTAAAATATAAAATCACTTGTTGACTTTGGTGAAATCACAGGTCTGTGATTACTCTTTTGGGAGAAGGATGAGGTTAAGAATCAAACTGAAGAAGGCTGGAATGTGACAGCACAAAGTGAAAAGCTATAAAGCATCAATTTTGGCTGGGTGCAAATCCTTCTCTCTGGTTGCACATGAGTTTCTTCTGCTGTTTGTCAGGCTGTCTCCAGTCTTGGGTAACTCCTGCCAAAGGCAGCCTTGCCTGTGGGAAGCATTATGAGTAGTGTGTGTGGTTTCATTCTCCTGACTGAATCCTGGTTGATTCGTAGGTGTACTGGATTCATCTTCCAGAAAGTTGGAAAGCTGGCAGCGACAGCAGTGGGAGGAGGCTTTTTCCTACTTCAGGTGTGTATGAACAGCAGCCCAGGCTTTCTGAGAACTGTGCTGCTGGGGACAAAGGTCTCTTTAGGAACCACTGCCTGTTGGGAACTGTGGGGTCAGTCCCCCCCTCTGCCAGGGGCTTTGTGTGGCTGTGAATGTCAAAGGTGTGTGTTCTCCAGAGCACATGGATGCAGCAGCAAAGCAGGGTCATAAACTCCAGGAATGCCAGTGCACATCCACTGAGGGTCTGCTACCAAAGGCCAGGTCGAAGGCACAGGAGAGCTGTTGCTGCAGGGGCAGCTGAGTGGAGCATGAGACAGCCTTCAGCTGCAGTGAGCCGTGCTGCTCTGCAGGACAGGCTACCATGCTGAGTGCTTTGCCTGTGGACATACTGTCCCTGGAGGAACAGCCCTGGATGTCAAGAAGGATTTATCCAAATCTTTGATGCCTCATGCCAGCCTGGCTTCCTGAGGAGTCCAGTCAGTACAGATGGGGCAAGCTGCACTGGGGAGGAGGAGAGAAAGGAGATCTCTTCTCTGTCCCCTACCACTTCTTCTGGTTTCCAAGAGCCCCTGGCACTGAAGGAAGCTCCTGGGATGTTCCTGGTGAATCCTGGAGCAGGTAGAGCAGCTGTCAGGCCTTGTTCAGCTCTCACCTGTTTGCTCCTCTGGCAGACAAGTCTTGTGTGTGACTCATTCTCCCTCACTCTCCTGCTTCTGCTTGTTCTGCTTAAAGTCAAAAGCTTGCTCTGGGCAGAGGGAGTTCCACAGCTGAATCACCCTGAGCAGATAAAATAGTTTGAGAGGAATGGGCTATTAATAGCTGTGTCCACCCACAGCAGCAGGAGAACTGCAGGGAGTCCTAACAATATCCATGGCAGTTGTGAGGGGGAAGTAATGCCAGCTTTACACTGGGGAAGAGAGGCTGAAGCAGGTGCAGTGTGTGCCCGGCTGTTGGGGGATTACTGTGGGAGACAGATGTTGCAGAACACTTGACACAGCTCCAGGGGTGGTGTTCTGTCCAATTTTTAAGCCACTGTGCCCACTGGACAGGACTGGAGTGGGAGGTGGCTGTGGTCAGGGAAGGTGGGTCTGTTTAGCCATGGTCATGCAGGACTTCAGGAACTTTTTTCTAATCCTCAAAACTCTAGATTGCAAACCACACGGGATACATCAAGGTGGACTGGAATCTAGTACAACGGGACATGAACAAAGCCAAGCAGCAGCTGAAATTTCACAGCAGTGGTAATAAAATGCCTCCAGAAGTGAAAAGCAGAGTGGATGAGGTGAGACAGCTCTCCCAGGGCATATGCAGGAGGGACAGCAGAAAACAGGATTTACTCCTGAGCTGTTATGGATGTTCAGTTGTGCAAATACAAGGAGGGAATTCTTGCATGACAGCAAAATGGGAGAGATGGCAAAAGCTATGGGTGTTGTCTACCTAAAGTTTAGGAAAATGTCATTTCCCATAGCATTCTCCTGGAGGACCTGACTGCTCATGGCTGAGCAGGTGGAAGATCTGTCTGTGTGCTGTTGCATTTAGAGAGGGGAGGTCATTAGGTAGGAAGCTTTCCCAAATCTGAGCAGTGGCATCTCTGTGAGCATCACTTGCCTCAAAGAACAGCCTGAGGGATTTCTTAGCAGGAAGGTCAGTGGGTGGCCTGATGTTGTTGAACACTGTTGTCTCTTCTCATCCCTGCTTAGGTGATCATATTTCTGAAGAAGAATGTTATCCTGACTGGAGGATTTGCTGGAGGATTCCTGCTTGGAATGGCATCCTAGAAGCTGCACTCTCCTCTTATGCCCAACCACCCCTCTCCTCCTCTACTGCTGTTATCTCTCACTTAGAAGTCAAAGGATGTTGCCAACAGACTCAGTCCCATCTGCTCACAGGTTCCAGCCCTTCTTACAACGCTGCTTCTGATTTCCACATTTTTCTTCTGTCTGGGCTCTTAGTGTGCCGGGGTTGGTCTGGAAGCTTATAACTCCCACTGTATCATGATTTCCCACCAAATACGCCCAGTCTCAAATTTCCTGATGAGTTTCAACTTCATAAAAATGTAGTGGCAGAGAAACCTCTTAAATGTGCTTCTTCCAGGTGCTCAGGACTGTTCTGTGTACCTTTGTCTGCCAGTATATGTGTCAAACAGCTGTAAGCTCTTCACCACAACTTAGCTTTCAGTATTCCTGCCCTGGTACCTGGAAAACCTCTGCTTCTCTCCTTCCACAGAGGTGGTCTGTGCAATCCAAAATGTGGTTGACTGTCCTGGAGTGGATGCAGAAGTGTCAAAGGACAGCCTGAGCTGTGTCCAGGACAGGGGAATATGGATTTTCCTGCCCTCCTCCTGTTGTTGCACTGCACATAGATGGCCATTTGGCTTTGTCTCTGCTGGTATCCTTCCCCCTACTGGAATTGCAGCACTGGCACTGCTGATGGAAACTGAGCACTGAGGCTGACTCTCCAGGCCCTTTCCTCATCATGTGTTCTGAAAGTCATCAAGTTCTGTGCTGTAGAGCCACCTGACTGCTCAGCATTTGAGGCTCTCTCCTGCTTCCAGCAGGCCCAGCCTGGCTGTGTCAGACGGGGGCATTTCAGCTGTGCCACTTACTGTAAATCACCCTGGGCCTCTGACTGGGGTTTCCATGTCTACCACGACCTTCTCTGGTTGCTTTGATGTTGGTGATGCTTGTTGAGCTGTAACTATGTAGGACAGGATTGTAGACAGGAACTGCATCCCTTCTTAGGGTACATTGTACTGGTCCAGGTCCCTGTTGCCAGCTCTACTGGAGAAAGGGGGCTGAGGTGAAATCTGGAGTGCAGTCCTTTACCTGCCTCTGAAGAGCACAAATTCCTTCTCCCTGGGTTCTGCAAGCAACTGAAACGACAAAAGTTTTGTGAAAACCAGACTGTGCTCTTGTGAGAGCGGTTCATTTGCATATTTCCACCTTAGTTTTGTTCTTTCTTTCTTTGTGTTTGCCATTTTCACAAGAAAAGCTGTTTGCTTAGTTCTATTAGCTGCAACCCTTCTCCTGCAGGAGATGAGGCAGCTCAGGTGCAGAGCTCAGCTGTTTTGGGCAGTCTGACTCAGCACAGTTGTGTGTAGTACAAAAATCCCCCAGAGGTATTCTGTGAGCATAGAGACTTGCCTGACAACGTGGTGATGTCCTCCAGCAGGTATAGGGAAAAGTTCTTGCCCACAGTGTGGGGTTTTACAGGAAAGTCTGCTCATCCTTCAGTGGGAAATGTGGTAGGGAATAATGACACTCATGGGTGGGTGATTTGCAGCACCTGGCTCAGTAGCTACACCCCGTTTCCAGTACTGTGCAATGGCTCTGAGATCTGCTGCTCTCAGTATGGCTGGAAAGGGGATCTTCCCCTGGGAGCTGCTGGCAGAGCTGAAATGGTGTGTTCTTCCTTCCAGAGGGTTTGGAATGGGCATTCGCACTTGGTAATTTTGTTTCAGCTCCGTTGGTTGAAGCATCCATGTAGCACCATGTTGAGTAAGCTGCTTTTCTTACCTTCAGGATCTGGGAAGAGGCTGCAGGTAATTCTGCAGAGACAGAAGTTGCTGTCTTTGCTCCTGTCCTGCCATACATGGCCAAGGAGAATGAAGGAGCAGCTGGTCTCACTGTAAAATCCTTTTAACAATGGCCTTCCTAAAGGCCATGTTTGACTGCAGGAGTGATGGCATGCAGCAAATAGGTCTTCAATAAATTGGTATTTAGCAGTGGAGTGACAGATAGTAGGGGTTTTTGGGATTTGGTTTGCTTTTCTGTAGGATCTGCAGACGTGAACATGCATAAATTGATACATTGGTCCTGCAGGGTATCTCTTGTTCCTGTTAGGACAACAGCATTGCTGCTCTTTGGCTGCAGAACACAACTTCTGAGATGCACTGATCTCCACAAAGCTGTCTCCAACAACAAAGCTCAAAGGAAATAATTAACAGACCTTAGGGTTGTTTTTTGGGCTCAAATAATTCACTACTTCTGCCTTACCCTAGGTGGGGTGAGTTCTGCTCAAGTCCCAGTTTGTTGCTACAGAGAGAAATGGCCCAGAGAGGGAGCTAAAATGCTTGTATTGCTGCTGAAAGGGGAAACAATTAACAGATTTATGCTGAGTTTGATGTGAATGTAGGCAGGGTATGGACAAGGACATCAGGATGTGGCAAATCTTTCTGCTGTGCTGGTGTTGGCTCGTGGCTGCACTGTTTGATGCTGTGGGTTCACACTGGAAGGTTTGATGCTGAATCAGTCTCTGTGGGGATGCATTTTCATTGCTGCAGGTGCCAAGATGAGGTGTCCCTTTCCTTCCCCACTCCTGCTTCTTTTAGTCGTGTTTCAACAACTTCTGACATCTGTTACACTATGAGAAGATTTCAAACACATTAAGCTTTTAAAGTGGTTTTATATATTATATGTAAATGCTTGTTGAAGTGATATTTTATTAAACAGTTTTGCTCTAAATGCTTCTCTGTGTGAGGTTTGTTGGCTTCCTGGGAACCAGCATGTTCCTGTCTCACTGACTGAGGGGAGCACCTGCAGTCAGACCAGCAGCAGGAGTGTAGCAGGTAGCACATGGGGACATGGGTTAGTGGTCAGCTTGGCAGTGCTGGGGGAATGGTTTGACTAGATCTTAAAGGTCTTTTCCAACATAAACCATTCTGTGAGGGCACAAGCCTCCCCTCATCCATGCAGGTAACCTGGGCTACCTTAATAAATCTGTCTCCCTGATCATCCTGGCACTGATCACCCATATTCCCAAGAAGTGGGAATCTTAGGGCAGGAGGTGGGTCTGTAGCCAGCCAGCTCAGCCTCTGCTGAGCAAATTTGTTCCACCCAACTTCAAATGGGCATGGAGACAAGGCTATTTATTTTTCATATACATATATATATATACTTTATCATGTATTAGTGACTTTCTTTCCACTGTTCCTGCTCAGATAGGGCAAAAGAGAAAACTGAGCTACATGTCAGTGTTTGAGGTGGTTCACAACATTGTCATCACTTTTCCCTACTTTTCAGGGACACTAAACCCCCTGTTTTGTCTTAAGGGTTTTTTCTGGGAGGGCAATAGGAGGGGAAAACAAGCCTTGGATTATTCTGACCTTCAGCCCCAGTTATAAAAATATCAAGCAGCTTCTATTTAAACATGATCACACGTGGTTCTGGGCTGTGAATGGCAGCCAAGCCACCTGGCTTGCAGCTCAACAAACAACCAGAGATCACAATTTGTTCCAGTCGTTTATTTTGTACCATGGTATTTCAGAGCAGTGAATACAGATGGTTTGCTCTTCTAGGCTTCAATACACACAACTATTTTGCCTAGACCTCAGTGGTTTATAGAAGCTCTATTTCATAAGTAAGTTGTACTTGATCACAGCACAAAAGTCCTTTACGGCTAGATCTAATACAGAGTTAGGGCTAGTGGGTTGGGAGCCTGATATTTGGGTGCCTGGACTCCTGCTACAGGGGACAGCGAGACAGGCAGCTCTGAAGGGTGGTGCAGGAACCTGTCTATGAGCTCTTCCTACAGGTCACAGGAAATTCTGCTGCATGGCCGAGAGCTTCTGGAAAGCCATCTCTCCTGGGGTCCAGACACAGCCAGCTTGGGAGTGAGTCTGGAATGCTGTGTGGAAAATAACTGCCTACAACTGCTTGTTCAGTAAGCAGCACCTAAGTCAGTTCTTGGATCTAGCCCAGGGCTCTGTGATAGGCCTTTGGGTATCAGCAGTTTTAACTAAACTTGGATTCAAAGCATATTGCTTAAAGGTGTTCAATTAGACATAAATTTATAAATTTTGTATCAACAGTCAAATCTTTCAAATGAATATTGCTTTTTTAAAAAAATATCCTATCCCTGTAGCAATCCCTGAAATAATCCTGTAACATCTTTATCATGCAAATAGCAGCGTGTAGTCAATTAAAATATAAAATAAACAACTCTGTCCAGTGGAAAAGTGAGGCACTTAGGCAAAGTGACTTGTAGTCACTCATGATCTATGCAAGACTTAGGAACAATCATCAGACCTGATTCCCATTCTTGAGCTTGAACCACTGGACAGGCAAATGTTGTCTGGAACTACTGCATGGTGGCAGCAATACCTTTGTTTTACCAAGATGGGCTTCATGTTTAAACTCACTCTTCTGAGCTCATTTCCTGTACCTCTCACTCCAGAAGCCAGAATAACTGTTCCAATTCTCCATTTTTAGAGCAAGGATGGATTAGAGTAAGGTAAGCATCCTAAAAACATCAAGTTGACATTTCACAGGTGTGATGCAGAGGCAACATAGATTATGTTTTCATACAGAAAATAAAGTTTGTTAACCAGGCCATATGTTGGTACTGTGTAATGCTTTTTGGTGTGCTGAACGGTGTGTTCCAGGAGCAATCTGGCTTTTCTGAAAGTCTAAAGAAGGCTTGAAAAAACACACATGAGCTCTTCAAGTGAGTCCATGCTCCAGCACCTGCTGGAGCTGCATTGTGTTACTGAGGTGGTGGGGAAATTCCTTCTGAAGTCAACTTAACCTTTTCTCTCTCCCTTTCTTCTCTCTCAAACCCTGAACAACAGATGGATCTGCCCTTGGGGTACCGAGCGCAGCATTTCCGCATCTCCTGAAGTGCAGCTTCACACTTGGACTCCAGGTAGTTGTTCGCTGGAAAATAAGGAGACACCAGGTCTGCAGAGAAGAAAAGGCTTTGTTCCCTGAGGGTGCACACCTAGCCCAGCCCTTCAGCTGCTTACAAGCATTCCATCATTTTCTTGCTCACAAAAAGCTCTCTTTAGTTCCAGCTATCTAAAGCTGTGGCCAAAGGCTCTTGGAGAGGAGCCATGCAGGAAGAGACTGAGTCTGGTCTGAGTTAAGAACCACCTGCCTGTTTGCCCAAAACACAGGGCATGCAGGGCCACCTGCTCTGCCCTGGATGAGCGCTGCAACCACTACACAGCTGCACTCACGCTCACAGTGATTTTTAAAAGATTAAAGCAACAGCAGCGTAATGTGTGACACACAGCACTCATGGAGAGCCCAAAAAGCAGCAGTGAACACCTGGTTAATGAGCAAACCACACTGCTGTGATCACTGGGCTATGAATTCCCTGACTGGGTTGGTAAGTGAGCTGCAATACAAACACAGAGATCACCCCTGAGAAAAAGGTTGTGGCTATTTCTGCAAGCTGGCAGCCCAGGAGGCGCAGCAGGCCCTTGGAGAGGAGAGCTGATCTCTCTCTGCCATAACCTGCTGCTGCTGAGTGCTCCAAGGCTCTCCTAACTGTCCCTCTGCCTGTGCAGCTTTTGTTTCTAAAACTGTAGCTATGTACAGGCACACTGTTATCTGTCAAGGATGCATTCCTGAAAGTCACAGAGATAGGAAAACACAAAAGAGATTTACAGCAGGCATTCAGTCTCACAGAGGAAGCAGCAAGATCTTTCGGAACAATGACTTTTGAGAAGTCAGCATCTCCCAAAGGTTCAGCTCCCACCCTCTGTCTCACACACTGGGTACAGTGGCTGTGCATTCTTCAGTTAAAGCTCTGTACTTTAATTTTTACAGGGGAAAACTGCTTTGCTCTCTGTCCATTCAGCTGCTTCATCTGTGCACATCAGACAACTCCACAGCACAATACAGGAACAGCAGCACTCCAAAATGACAGCTTGAGAAGCAGTGACAGTGAAGTGTACATGCAGCAAAGAGCTTCTCTGCCAACACTTAACCATTCACAAACCTACACAGGCAAAACACTTGGAATAACTTCCACAAATGTTATAAAAAGAACACTGTCACAGATGGGAGCAAAACAGGGTCAACCATCCACTTTTAGGTACAGGGAGAGAAGGTAGTCCTTTGTGGCAGAATGCTCCATACCATGAGGACAGTAATCTCTAGACAAATGCTGGGGACATGGAGACCATCTCATACCTCAAGGACAGATCACCTAACCTGTTCCTGACAGACTTGTGTCTCATCTGCTCTTGAAACACCCCTGGAGCAGCTCTGCAGTCTTCTCACACAATCCACCTACTCTCTCACTAACCATGCTGTAAAAGAGCTTATTATAATGTCTAGCTCTTCCTGCCCACAGCTGAGTCTCAAAAATACAGCTGGGATCTCACTGCCACCATGGAGAACACTCCAAGCACATTACTGTTACTAATGCTCTGTTTTATACTAATGATGTCTCATTATTTACAATTAAGCACAAAGAAATTCTATTAAAATCCAGTGTTACAATTTTGTTCCTTTTGCAACCAGGTGATGCTAATGTGCTTCGTTCCTTCTCAAGATGAAAGGACAACAAGGTTAAGTTAAAAGAATTAAGTTCCACCAAAAATCAAGACACCAAAGACAAAATGATACTTGGTACCTTGCAAGCATTTCTGTATTTCACAGGCTTGTTTCTGGCAGGGATCCTTCCGGGACATGTTCAGGAGCTAAAATGACAGGAAAATGTTACTGCAGATCAAGGATCTTTCCAGGGGTTGGGGAAAGACAATGTCCTACAGCCACATCTTTCAGGAGCTCCCAATTTCCCCCACTGTCATCATTCAGAAAAACATCTACTGCTGCTTGCAGGTGCCTGCCAACATACACAAGAACTCTCTGTGTCTGGCTAAAAGATGATGATGGGAACAATGAATATGGGAAGTTTTCTGTCACAAAGTTTAAAAGCCTTTTTCTTTTGTCTAGTTAAAATGTGTCCTTTTCCACTTGGATGTACAAAGATTCCAGAAAAGACTCAACACAGCTGGTTAAATTTTAAGTTTTCCATCTCTAGACCTTATCCTGAGCCACGTATTTATGTGAAATCCATCTCTGTGAGCTTTACACAACCAAGGATTTGGTGGCAAGTCATGGAACTGCAGCTGGAGAAGGCATTTAAAAAAAAAAAATCAACAAAAAAGCTCAGTTGTGTACATGCCATAAAGCCAACAAGAAGGGCTTCTTTCATTTTGTTTCAGGAGAAAGTCTCTCGGAAATCCTCTCCCTGTGTCAAAAAAACCCCTCAACCAGCTTGGAGAACAGCTCCATCTTGTTCAAATCCACCGGAAAAGCATTTCAGACACTCAAGTTACTTGATTTTTCTGCAGCTGTGGCACTGTAACAGTGTCAATATAAGATCAAAAGCCAAGCAAAAGCTGGTGGTACCAGTAGTTGAATGGGAGACCTCTAAGGAAAGCACAAGTGTCAATGAAAGTGGTGGTGAGACTGACCCCTCTAAGCCACGGTTCAGCCTCTCCTCAGAGCTGGGAGCTGCTGCCTTTCCAATTTCTGAGAAGTCACCAGCCCACAGCAGTTTCCAGTATCACTAGGGCATTATTTGCAGCATCCTGGCCAAATTCCACTTGGGGCAATTACATTCTGCCTACCTAGAACTCCCCCTGATGTTTCACTTGGTCACAATACTCCTCTTCACTGCCTGTCCTAAACTCTTGTGTGATGTTGCTGCGTGTTGTTTAACTGCTTCCACCTCAAAGGTGGCTGCATTTCAGTGGAGAGAGAACCTTTTATTGTACAAAACAGACAATGGCATCTTCCTAGAGCCACTGCTCCTGAAAAACAAAAATTCACATTAAAGAAAGACTGGGAGCAAACAGTGCACGGTACAAAGCAGGGGTAATGTCTGCACATACCAGATTAATCCCCAGGCACGAGTTTAAGCAGCAGTTCTTCAACACCACCAAGCTGTAAGTGACAAGGAAAAGTTCAATACGTCTACAGTTACTGTGGTTGAGCTAATGGACTTCAACAAAATAACAGTCCTTTGCCGTCCCTCAAGGATCTCAAATGACTTCACAAACAGGCATGACTATGGCCTATTGTTGCCACCATCCTTACCATGAGATGGTGCTCTATCTCCCAAACGCGAGAGTTACTATCCCTGTACTGCTCACCCTGGGACAGCTGCCACATGTGAGGCAGCCGGGATGGGGGGAGCTGGCTGGGTCGCAGCGCCTCACCCAGGGGAACCTGAACTCTTTGGATCCGAGCCCTCAGCATACCTTCCTCCTGGGGGAAAGTAACAAACAGAGCAGGCAGTTACTGGCAGAGGCACCTGAAACAGCAACGCTACAACCAGGGGGAAGCTCAAAGCACACACTTGCCTCTTCCGCAGCCACGAGCCAGGTTTTGCGGTGCTCATCGCAGTAAACCCCAACGCGCCGCACCCAGAGCCGCACGGGAGGAGCGCCAGCCTCCCCTCCCTGTGCCATCCCTCGGGCGCCTCCGCAGCTCAGGTGGACGGCATCTGCCCGCGGGCTGCACGCGTGCTGTCTTTAGCTCTGAGCACATTCACGGAGAGAGCTCCCGGACCTGGCAGACAGGTGGTGTCTGACTGGTTGGATGAGATGCTACGTGCGGAAATGTCCCTAAAAGTCAGCTCGGGAGGCTGAGGGGGTGCCTAAGCCAGCGGAAACGTCAGGCCGAGTCGTACACTGGGACACGCGTGCTGGGTGGCATTGGTAAGGCATTCTGGGGCAAAAGGTGCTATTGGTACAAAGTTAAACCCTGTGAGTATTGGCTTTGCTCATTCCACTAACAGTCCTATTAACAGTCTTTGTGTAAAACGGGAGGGATAAAATGAAGTGGTCTAAATCCCAAAAGCAAAACTGGTGACCAGCAGTGAGGTGAGCTTAACAGGAACGAAGATCACTCTGGAGACAAAGCACGGAACTCGGTGTGCAGGACTCTCATCTTTGGAGCTCGCAGAGCTGTCAGGGTGCAGGGTCCTTTGTCTCATCTCTCAGGACTGACAGCACTGTCCATTCACACCCAAACTCCTCGGGAGCAGCACTCAGGACTGCGTCGCTTGGCTTTTGGCTGATCACAGAGAGCCACCAACACGGGCAGAGGAGCTTGGGCCATTGAGGTGGTTCCTGCTACTGTAACTTTTGTTTAACAGCACGTTTATCTGTGTGCCAGTTAGATCAAGCTGAGCCATTAGCAAATGGAGGTCAGGGGAAATTATTCTCTTTGAACCCTAGAAGAGGTAATCAAAATGGTACAGACAGTCTTCATCCTTTATCTAGGTGTAAAGTAGAACAAAGTTAAGCTGTAACACATACAACATCCTCCTGCTATGAAGCAGATGCAATATTCCTTATCCCAGTGAAACACAGTGGTCTTCTGAAAACTTGTAAGGTTATAAGGCATATTTCAAACAGGAGCAAGAAAATCTGGGTACAAAATAAAAGATGAAAAGTCAGGGAGAGAAAAAAATAAATTGTTATACACTGGGGTGCATATATAACAGAAAACACTCTTCCATTATGCCTTCCATACCTTACATCAGTGTTTCTCTACCTTTTTGAGCCAAAGGAGCACTCAGCTTTTTTGAGAACAAAACACCAAGCACGGATCAGCCTGAACCACACCATCACAAAGAAAACTTGGAGTATTCTTTTTATTACTTCTTTTTCTCACCCATTCTGTTTGTTTCCTTGCTTGATGTGTGGGGATGTGTATGTGCCCTACACAAAGCACCACTGTTCTGACAGCCATCCTGTGATGGGGGACAGGCATTCCAAGGAATGCCCCACCAGCTGGATCACTGGCATTTAGAGGAATGTGACAGCAGTCTGACAAGCCTCACAAGGCCTCCAGGAATTAGGGTTAAAGGGACATTTCTGTAATTCTTTTCCTTTCTGCTTTAGCCTAAGCCACTTTACAAATTTAAACCCCTGTGTGGAGCTCTGCCCAACAGTGAAATGCAGCAATTGCTACTGATCATTTTCAGTAATCACCCAAGGTGGAATTCAGCCAGGATACTCTCCTACTCTGCAGTAAACTGCAGAAAGTTCCATCATGATCAGAAATGCCCAAGAACTTGCTTTTATTCCATTCAAAGCTGGAATTTCTACGGGTCATTATCCCCAGAACCAGAAGGCTCAAGACTGGGTCCAGTAATAGAAAAATACGTCTCAGTAAGTGAGCTGTGTTTCCTACTGTGAGTAAACTCTCCTGGAAGGTCTCCTATCCAAACAGTGACCTGGTTCAGCCTGGCTGAACTACAGGTAGGAAGACTAAAGCACAACATGCACATTTGTGTTCATGGTGAGTGGAGATGGCAGCGATGACAGATCAGGACAACAGAACAAGGTCTTGTGCAGAGGACACTGTGCAGAATGGGCAGAGGTTAATGTGTGTTTTCACCCTTTGCCCCACTGATTTGCCCCAAGCTTCCCCAAAACTGCAAAGCTGAAAGGCTCAGTCTGGCCTGTGGAGGTGCCCTGGTAGTGCCACATGGAAAATCCTGAGGTCAGGCAAAACCGTCGATTGGGTTTGAGGTGGGACAGGAATGGGGTTTGAGGTGGGACAGGAATGGGGTTTGAGGTGGGACAGGAATGGGGTTTGAGGTGGGACAGGAATGGGGTTTGAGGTGGGACAGGAATGG
This sequence comes from Poecile atricapillus, assembly GCF_030490865.1. Classification (NCBI taxonomy): domain Eukaryota; kingdom Metazoa; phylum Chordata; class Aves; order Passeriformes; family Paridae; genus Poecile; species Poecile atricapillus. The sequence continues at coordinate 4,399,997 of NC_081260.1, forward strand.
GGTTTGAGGTGGGTCTGTCTGCAGCATCCAAACACACCAAAGAAACTGGAGATTCCACAAGCACACGCTCAGACAGTGCACCTGAAAACATACACAGTGTCTATTTCTGCAGGTTTGATCAGAGAGCTAAACCAAAGCCTGAAGGAAGACATGGGTGGAAGAAGAGAACTTACGTCTATTTTAAACAAGTTTTAAACCTGAGTTCTTACACTGCTTGCTTCATAACCTATCAAAAAACCCACAACAAACAACAAAAACCCCAGCAGCTTAAATTTGCAGGATTGCAGCATGATCCTTTGAGACTTTAACATTCCCATCAACACAGCTGTAGAAGGCTGAGCTGTTCAAAGTACTGTTTTGGGGAGATTCAAATCCCAATCCCCACAGACAGGAATAATACTGGCAGATATTCTGTCCATTTCAGCATCAATCTTAGAAGTTTAACGCTGTTCTGGGATCTGGATGGATTTCTAAGCCATAATATATGGATAAATGTCAAAATGGCCAGGAGGAGGAATGCAGCTTGTAATGACGACAATTTATTTGGTTTTAAGTTGGGTACATTAAAATATTTTATGGAAACAGTGACAGAAATTGCTCCAGATGCTGCTTGGACCACCCCAGAGCTGGAGGTCAGTGTGCTGAACAAACTCTACCCCTTTATCACCTTCTGTTCTAAAAAGCAACTGGGAGTTCAGCTGCCATTTAGGCACCAAGGAAAAGCACTGCTGAGGCTCAGCCGTGCTGTGCTGACACAGTTACAGCCCCCCAGAGCAAGGCTGGCCAGCCTGGCCTTCTACCGGGGCATGAGAGCTGCCTGCACACCTCAGGGCTACGAGAGTGCAGAGCCTTCCTGAAAAGCCCAGCCCGGCTCTGGAACAACTCAGGGATCTGATGATTTGGTGACTTAAGGGCATATGGAGACACTCTAAAGCTTCTTCTTGGGGGTTTGGTCTCTACTCTGCCTGGAGCAAGCCCCTCTGACTCCACGCTCCGCTCTGCCCGACCTACTGAGGGGTAGCAGATGCTCACCGACCAGCCGGGCTGTCCAGCAGCGTGGGGAGGGCAGGCCGAGCTTTGGTGGGATCTAAAAAAACAGGAAGACAAAAAGATGGATATAATGCGGGGGGAGTCACGCAGAGGGGCGGGGAGGGCGAGGGAAGGGATGCAAGAGCCGGGCCGAGGAGCGGGAGCGCGGGGCAGCGCGGGCAAGCCGGGCAGGAAGGGCCGGAGGGGAGGGGGTGTGGTGCGGGCGTGGGACCGGACCGGCCACGGCGGAGCGGGCGGGAGGAGGGCGCAGCACATCGCCACAGCCACCGCCGTCCCCCCCGGGCCGGGGCCGGGCGGGCGGCCCTGGGCGAGAGGCGGCCGCGGGCGGGCGGGCCCCGCGGGCCGGGCCCGCCATGACCTACCTGCACCCGCGCCGTGACCGCCGCGCCGCGTGCGCCGCGCAAAGCCGTCCCCCGCCCCCCGGACCCGCCGCCTCCCCGCGCCTGCCCGCAGGCCCTGGAGGCCGGGCTCCGGGCCGAGCCGAGTCCAGTTAAACCGGATCGGGCCGGGCCGTCCCGTTCAGGCCCGGCCCTGTCACCCCCCGCGGGTCCGCCCCGGGCATCGGCCGCCGCGCGGAACCCGGGCGGAACCCCGGCGCTGCCGCTCCCGTGGGCGGCACGGCCCTTCCGCCGCGCCGCACCGTTCGCCTCGGCGGAGGCTGCGCCGATTGGCTGGGAGGGCCCGCGAGCGCCGCTGCTATTGGTTCATCCGCCGAGGGGGCGGGGCGAGGGGCAGGCGGGCCGGGGAAGGCAAGATGGCGGTGCAGGCGGTGCACCTGGAGGCGGACGCGTTCCTGGTGTGCCTGAACCACGCGCTGAGCACCGAGAAGGAGGAGGTCATGGGGCTCTGCATCGGAGAGGTACCGCCCGCGGAGGGGCGGCTCCGGGGAGGGGCGGGTGGCGGCGCTGTCTGTGCGGGTTGTGGCCTGCGCGGCGCCCTGGGACGGCGGGGCGCGGGCTGTGACCGCCGGCATCGCTGCGGAGCGGCCCCGGCAGCCGCCAGCGCGTAGGTCAGCTCCTGCGAGAGTCGAAGCTCAGAGTCAGGAAAGCTTCCCATCCGCATCCCCCGGCATGCTCCGGTGCGCACCTGTGCCTTGTGATGCTCACAGCAGCCGGCCGTGCCCTGCGGGTTGTTGTTTCTCTAGCTGAGGAATGACCGATTTCCCCTCTGTGTCCTTAGGTTGACACCAGCCGAATCGTCCACATCCATTCTGTGATAATCCTGCGCCGCTCTGACAAGAGGAAAGACCGTGTGGAGATCTCCCCAGAGCAGCTTTCAGCTGCTTCCACTGAAGCAGAGATATCCTTCAGCAGAGACAGCAGCAGGCTCGCCAGTGAAGTGCTTTACCTCAGAGCTCTTCTCTTGGGCTGTGATTTGGGCCTGTAGTTGGCTTGAAGCCATCAGCTGCCCCCTCCTGCAACTGCTCAGCTGGGAGGGCTGTTCTGGCAGTTCCCTTTCCCCAGAGTCATTATTAGTTCCAGTGTTTCCAGTGGAGTTGTGTTATCAGTTTTTAATAATTGTTTTGCATTTGGTCACAGGTAGAACTGCGGTGTGTTTGTGGAGGGGGGTGGCAGTTCAGCAGGGAGGCTGAGTGGAAGGTGAAAGGTCAGCAAGGCTCCGGGTGCTGCACTGGGGAGCCTCTTCTCTACACACACTCGTGGATGCTGGTTTGGACAGCTGCTGAAATGTTGTTTGTTGCCTCATGCAAACAAAATCCAATTTTCTTCTGCAGCAGTGGCTCCTGATGTTGCTGGGGAAGAGGCTTCCATCAGCTCCCTGCACTGTTTCTTATCAGTCCTCCAGAGAGACTTGGAGTTCTGTTGACTCATAGGAAACCATTTTAAAACTGCTGTTTTCCCTTGCACACACAGCCCTTCCCTTTGTCTGTTGGTTCCAAAAGCTCCTTGACTCCCACACAGGTTGGCTGAGATGACAGGACGTCCCATGAGGGTGGTGGGCTGGTACCACTCCCACCCCCACATCACTGTGTGGCCGTCACATGTCGGTAAGAGCAGCCCTGGGCTGGGCTCTGGGGGAAACTCCCAGCTGCTGATCCCAGAACTCACTCACTGCAGCTCCAGAGCTGCACATTCCAGCGGTTCTGAGTCTGAAACATTCCCTGATAGGACCAGATTGTCTGGGTGCCTGCCAGTGTAGCCCCATTCCTGTGTGTGCTCTCCAAGGACTCACACGTGACCCAGGAGTCACAGATCAGCTCCTGCTCTTACTGCTGGTTCTTCCAGATCAGAAAAACAGACCTTGGGTGTGGGGAATAGCAAAAAAAACTGTGGGGATCCTAGGCCTGCCATGATGATTTCTGACATCTGTGAGTTGAAAACTTTCATAAAAGGAGTACATGAGTACCTTTTATGTGTTGGTAAAACACATGGTGACCTGTGGAGCCAGGCTGTCTATGAGATGATTTCTTGGTTTTGTGAGCTCATCTTCTATTTTTAAGATTTGCTATTTAATTACATTTTAAATTGGATCAAATTTTTTGTTTAAACTTAAGTCACCCAGAGTGAGGATGTGAACATAAAGTTTGTGACATTTGTTACCAAATTCCAGATCACCCTTCAGAAGGTGGCAAATCATTTCCCAGTCCTGCAGGTGAGCAGGGCAGCTCTCACTCTCATTCTGTCCCTGCAGATGTCCGCACACAGGCCATGTATCAGATGATGGACCAAGGATTTGTAGGGCTGATCTTTTCCTGCTTCATTGAGGACAAGAACACCAAGGTAGGTAACTTAAAAATGGCAACAAACCCTCCAGGGGCTCATGAGAAACACCAGGGCAGAGCTGAAGTCCTTGAGTGCAGCCTGCAGAGAGGTCAGAGCTGCAGTGGGAACACATGGGAAGCACAGCAGGAATGATTTCGATTGTGATCCCAAGGGCAGGAGAACAAGTGGTGTTTGCTCTGTGCTGCCCCACAGCGTGGCTGCCCAGCAGGGCTGCAGCAGCTGCAGAGTGTGCTCTGAAATGGGCCAGGGCTTTTCCCTCAGGTGTCCAGCCCAGCACACACAGCTCTGCCCCTCTTCCAGCCTCTCCAGGAGGTGTGGCTGTCATGTGAAATAAGCTGACAGTCAGGTCTAGGCTGTCCAGGCAGCTGCTGCTTAAGAGTTTTTTCATCATTAAAGGGTTTATCAATGTATGCTTTAAGCACCTCCAGCAAGCAAATCACAGCAAAACATCTGGAATTCTATTGAAAGCTTCCTAAAGAAATGTGTGGGTTTAGATGTTTTTTGCCTTTGGAATCTGACTTTCTGCTGTCTCTTTTAGACAGGCAGAATTCTCTATACCTGTTTCCAGTCTATTCAGGCCCAGAAGAGCTCAGAGTGAGTACAGCAGAAGAATATTATGTCTGATTGTATTTTGTCTTATCTCCTTTCTCTGGGTTCTCTCTAATAAAGCAGCTTCTCGGCCTGTTGTGAGGAGCAGATGTACAGATGTCTGCACAGGGTCTCCTGCTCATGCAGGCTGCTGGAAGAGAATCTAAAGATTAGGAGTGATTCATTTAGCCTAGATAATTTATTCTCTTAAGATTTGCTGAGGTCAGAGTGGGGATTTGTGCTGCAGTTCATTGTGTAGCAGCACCACCTTTTTGCTTCCAGCTCTAGAGGTCAAGCCATCAGGTTTGCACCTTACAATTAAAATTCAGGACAAGAATGTGGATATGAAATGCTTCCCTTTGCCTGTCAGCTCAGGCATGTGTTCCCAAAAGTGGATGTGCAGCACTGTAGGCCTTGGGCAGGCTGTTGTAAGGTTGTAGAAGTAATTTTTTTTGTTTGCTGCTTTTAATTATATCTCATACCCTTCTAGATATGAAAGGATTGAAATTCCCATTCATGTTGTGCCCCATGAAACCATTGGGAAAGTGTGTCTGGAATCAGCTGTGGAGCTGCCCAAGATCCTTTGCCAAGAAGAGCAGGATGCCTACAGGAGAATTCACAGGTAACAGCCCTGAGGGCTCTGCCCCTCTCCAAGGCTGTCTTTGCTGCTATGTTCTACTGTTGCTGTATTTAGACTACTAAAGCCTTAGCAAAGCTGTAGGAATTGAGAAGGATTAGCAGCTCCTCTGCCTCTGTAGAACTTACTGAAGTTTGTAGAACTGAACCTGGGGTTAGGAACAGAATTCTGGGGTTTTGCGATCATGGGTTGTTATTCTTCACATAAACATTATGAATGTTCAGGGCTTCAGCAGGTGAAGAGGTTTAGGCATACCTGTGGTCTGGTCAGTGGTTCATGGGCAGGTGATTTTACAGCCTGAGTTTAATACACAATTCCTGGCTGTCTTGTCTCTAACCTGCTTTCTTCTTCCCTTAGCCTCACCCATCTCGACTCTGTAACCAAAATCCATAATGGCTCAGGTAAGGATTCCTTTCTTGCACTTGACAGTCCAGGGTGGTGCTCCCAGAATCAAAACGGTGGTATCCTGTTACACAGGAACAGAATTATAACTAGGAACTTAAAATAAAAACTACAAAGGCTGTAAAACGCCCTAATCCTGGGGTTCATGAATGTTTTATCCTTCAGGCTTTGTAGAATTGGTTGAAATTGCCAAAGACTTTGGGGTTTTGGGGCTTGGTTTGTTTAGTTGTGTTTTTTTTTCTGTTGGAACAGGAAAGGGGATTTGTGATTTGTTGAGTATTGTAGTGCCTGGCTGACCTGTACGCACACTTCCACTTCCTGGCACTTTGTAGGTGTTACATGGGTGTGACATCTTTCCTTTTGCCACTGTGAACCTCATCCCACTTCTATTCCAAGTTCTTTACCCCACTGTCCATTCTCACACATTCAGCAAGTGAGATATTCTGTGATGCTTTTAAATTTAGAAATAAATTAGCATCAGTGATTAGCTGTATGCAGATTTTCATGGCAGGTCTGTCATGCCTGCCTGGGTCACACTGAAATGGTGTTTCCCTGTTACAAGCTGCTGGTTCTGACCTTCTGTGCAGATCTGTGGTTGCCATGGCCAGGATGCTGGAGGTCTCCTTGAGTATCTGTTGGCTTTGGGGGTGTTGTAGCACACTGAGTCTTTTGTGTGTTGCCCTGGCATGATGTGTTGTTGCTCTTTGCAGTGTTCACAAAGAACCTCTGCAGCCAAATGTCTGCCATCAGTGGGCCCCTGCTGCAGTGGCTCGAGGACAGACTGGAGCAGAACAAACAGCGTGTGCAGGAGCTGCAGCAGGAGAAAGAACAGCTGCTGGAGGAACTTGCTGCTTTAGAGTGAGGAGGAAATGCAGACCCTTCAGGAAAGTGACATGAAATAATCTTTAAGAACTACTCCAGGCTGAAGGGTGGCCCTACATTGCCTCAGTGAAGGTACTGGCTGTACCTTGCAGCAAAGAGCACAGCTCCAGGATCAGGACTTTAACTGCCCCGGCTTGGTGCAAAGGAGTGCTGTGTCTGCCATTGCTGCACTTCTGGCTCAGTGGTGGGGCTGGGCAGCACCTCAAGACTCCTATTTTGGAGAGCACACACCTAGGGAACCTCTTGTTTCTTCCTCTGCATTTTGACAGCAGTCCTACTGCTTTACATGTATTCCAGGAGCCTGGAACAGGAGGGTTAGAGGGGAAAAGTGTGTCCCTGCTGTCATATCTGATGCTGCCATCTTCTGCTTTCTCTTAGTAGCTTCAGTTGACCATGATGTTATATCTAGTAATGTTCAGGATCACTGCTCATTCACCCAGGCAGGTAGAAGGTGGGAGGGAAGCTTGGGAACAGACCTGGAAGATCTTCGACATCTGTGTTCAGCATATGTCAAACCAAATAAAGACCTCCAAAGCTAGAGCTGCTGGGAGTAGAAATGAAATGAATGCTACAAGTGCCAGTACCTGCACTTTTTGGTCGGTGTGTATTCTCTTACTCCATGTAATGCTGGTGTGTGCCCAGCATTTTTCTCTAGAAAATGAACTGTTTCTGCTGGCTCAGTGAGAGGACTGGTTCCTTCCCAGAGGGAAGAAGGTTAAGATGCTGGGCAGAGAACACGTAGATATAAGAGTCTGACATTCTTCCATGCTGAACCTAACTGCAGAAATTTCTCAAGAGTGGAACAAAATAGCTGTTTTGAATTAACCCTTTTAAATGTTCTTGCTGTTGCGTTTCACAGTATCCTCCATCGTATACATCCTCATCTGTGTTCTGTCTTGTGAATGTGTCTCATGTGAGCAAAGGATGGGACAATTACAGTGACAGAGCTGAGGAAGAGGCACTCTTCCAGTGACAGCCAGTATTGATTAGCAGCTGTGGAAGCCCCATAACCCCATTGCTTTTTCAGACTTGACTTTTCAATCTTTCTACACTTCTACTGGCAAATCCCCTAAGAGGAGAACTTGCTTGAAGTAGATTGCTCACTACTGTTTTCTTTTTTCTCAGAAGTGCTGTGAATAGTAATGAATCAGTTTTTGAACAGTCAGTGGTTTTGTGCTGTTGTTTTTGCTATTGGTTTCTAGTGCCAATGCTCCTTATCTTCATTGTTGCTGGGGAACAGAGGGTGGTGCCTCAGTGCCCCCAGGCTTGATGAGGACTCCTGGGAGATGATCCAGCAGCCCTGGGCCTCCTGGAATGGGGATCCTTGGAGTAATCCCAGTGACCAAAGGATATTAATGACTGTGTTGATCCATGTCCAGGAAGCTGGGCTGGTACCAGGGTTCTGTATTCCTACACAGCCGTGATTAAATTGAAAAAATGCAGCCTGGTTCATTGCAGGAGTTCATATCAAACTGGCATTTATTGATTATCAAAATTTTTAAGAACCTGAGCAATTTGCTTATAGAAGACACAAATACTACAAAACACATTCAGTTGCATTTTACGTGAAAGACTTAAGTCATTACAAGACCTCATCATTCTATGGGGAAAGTGTTTGAATCCGCTTTCCCCAGCCTGATCTGCATCTATTTTAATTTCTGTGAAATGTCAGTGACAGAGGTTCATGACCACATTCAAATGCATCAAAGAGCTTTACTGTTACTGAGGTCTAAAGAGCTTTGGAGAAACTCACAGATTCTGTTAATAGATTTAAAGCACCGTCTACCACTTAATTTTGACAGAAACAGCCAAGGCTATCTCAGGAAACTCTACCTTGGAGAAATCTGAACCCATATTGAAGCCCAGCTCAGGTATGCCCCTTTTCCTGCCTTGGAAAAGTCATTCAGAGTCAGAGGACTTGGGCTGGACTGGACTTTTCTTGCCTCTGGCAATCCCAGCCAGATGCACACACAGCAGTTCTTCAGCACACACACAGAGTCTCCAGCGTATCAGCTGCCCAGATGAAACAGTAAATCCCTTACTGGAGTCACTGAAGACATGCTATGTGTAAGTGCTGCTCAGAACTTTTACTACTCTCTATACAAAATTTAAGTGGCACCACAAAAGGAGGTGTATTGAGATGTTAAAAGGAATCCTCCAGCTTGGTTTTCAAAGCAAAATCAGCACTGAGTTTCCTCATCACCTCTGCATGACTCAGCCCGTGCTGCTCTCTCTTAGCAAGTCCATAGTTGTCCTTCACATACTTAGCAAAGGGTGTGAGCTGTGTCCTGGCAGGGGTGCCCCCCTTGCCCGGGGGCTGCCTGAGGGTCAGCTGCCCCCCGCAGAAGGCGCACACGAACCGCGCCGTGTCCAGGGACCGCGAGTGCCGCCCGATCCTGAAAGGCAAAAATGAGGACTTTGATTCCACAGGACTCATGGGAAAGGGCCCCTTTCTCTGCTGCTCAGGTCAGATTTCTAAGGCAGTATTTTATAACAGGGAACAGTACATCACAAAGTGGTACAATCAAATCTTTGTTACACTTTTGTACCCTGGAACTTCTACTGCTTCTTCAGGCTTGGTTCCTTTCTCTGCCTCTTCTACTCTCTGCCTATGAGTATGAAGTGCTACAACATTTCCAAATACCTCCACAATCCACGTATCAACTATCAACTGCCTCGTGGAGTTTCTCCTCAAAGACATCACTAAAAAAAAATCTTCCCAATGTTCTGTTACATCTAGGCAACTACTGCATTGCATAATCCTAATAAATACTTCAGGGTATGTGAGGTGTTTCCTTCCCAGTACTTCTGGCAGTCACACCAGATCCTGACGTAAAAAAAAGCCATAAATGGTGTCATTACTATAGGTTGTGTCCTAGTGTCAATCCTTCCCATCACAGTGCTGCTCATATCTGTGAAGCTGCTGTTATAATTTAAAGTCATCAGGACTTTAAACTGGAAGCTTCCTCTGGTAGTTTTATCTAGTATCTAATCACTGCCAAATATTCTGTGCCCAGTTCTTATGGGGATTTGTTGCTTCAAAGCTTAGGTACGTATCTCTTACTGCTTCCTAAAGACTTTCTCTCATCACCAATGGTCCTCAGATGACATTTCTGCCTGTCCTGACCTCTGAACTAGAATTTAAACTACCTGGAAACAAATGTGGAATCACATACTGAGGTTCTCTGATATCAGAATGTCCAAATTGCTTTACAATTTCAGAGAACCCTGATTTCTAGACACAGCAGACTGACAAGTTATAAAGTTAATACACAGCAAGATGAAAACACTACTCACGTAGCTTTGCACCGAACACACTCATAGGTGAATTTGTAATTAATCTCATAGCTGTGGCATCGTGTCACCACTGGCAGTTCTGGATGAATTACAGCTGATTTATTGGCATAGAACCTCCAGAACCGCCCGTGTCCGTCCCGAACGCCGCTGATGAGCCAGGTGGCTGCGTGGCAAACCTCGTGGATCAGCGTGTCCCGAAGGCGATCTTGAGGTAAAGCAAATAAAGATCACTCAGGTGTGGGAAAAACAAACTCACCTTTGGTCACTGCTTTAGGCCTCTGACACTCATTCTGTATTAAGATGCAAGTATTATTTTGAAGGTTAGAACTACCAATGTCTTGATGAGATAAAATGCTCCAAAACAAGGTCTCATTTAGTGCATTTCCAGTTTTGTGATCAGCCCCAATTCTGCATTCTAGTTACTCCCAAACACACCTAATATATTTGGGTCTTGTTTGGTTGGTAAAGCTGCTCCATCCCTGGAAGTATTTAAGGCCACGTTGGGCAGAACTTGCAGAAATCTGTTCTAATGGAAGGTGTCCCTGCCCATGACAGGGAGTTGGTACAAGATGGTTTTTAAGATCCCTTTCAATCCAAACCATTTTATGATTCATCTTCCCATACTGACAGGGGATGAGGGAGAAATAAATAACAGTCAAGTACCACATAATAGAACTTAATTTGGCACTGACCTGTCTTTATTCCAGCTTTAAATACTATCAACAAGGTGTGTTGCTGTGATGGATGAAGTCAGATTTTAGACTGCCATTGTAACAAAGAATTAGAGTAACACCATGCCTGTAGGTCTTCAAATCATTAAGAAATATAAACAATACTGCAGTTAGTGTGACTATATCTATGTTCTCACATTATGTACATTTGCCTAGCCTCTTAGAAGAGCTGTGGAATAAATCCATACAGGTATTTATTTATTTATACAAGATAATATAAAATTAGATAATATTATTTAACTACATTTCAAAGCAGGCTCCAGTTCCAGATCTCTTAAGCATCACATTTATGTTTTCATCTCTAAAACTTGCTTCCTCAAAGAAGAATCAACACACCCTTTCTTTGACCTACCTGCAGAGTCACAGACTTTCTCAGAGAGTTCAATGCGAGCGTAACGCTTCCCTTCAGGGCCTTCCCTCTGCCCCGTTACACAATACCCTGCTGTTTTTCTCATTTTCTTATTCCAGATTATTACCATATCTTCTGGTAACTGAAAGACAAAACAGTGCATGTAATCTGCCCTCTCCTACCTCTTAACAGATCTTAGCAGATACCAACTCCCCTCCATGCCTTCTTACTCCCACCATCAGTTTTCCTGTAACCAACAATGGGGGTTTCACAACGCAGGGTGAGACACAAGTCCTTAGTTCCTCTATTCTACCTCCAAATACCTCCAGGTACAGGGCTGAAGCACTGGGCAGTAAAATATTCTGCTTCAGCAACAGTGAGTCTGTTCAGCTCAGTTTTATGTGAAATCATGACCTGAGGCAGTCAGCTCAACACTATTTTCTCATCTACATACAAACCACTTTCCTTCCTGGGGGAAATCCCACTGGAATTATTGAGGGCAGCACCCTTCCTTTCAAGGATATTTCTCACCAGAGGAGGGTCCCCAATATCCCAGATGATGATCCCAGGTGAAGACAGCACTGAAATTGAACCTTAAATTTGAAACACAACTTGTAGCCTAATGTTCACCCTAAACTGTTATTTCAAGGATCACCTTTTTAATCTGTTCCAGAAAGGCAGACATGAACATCTCATAGGAAGGAACGAAGATTATGTGCAGCATTTCCATTACAGCTGTGAAAGCAAAGCCAAGCTGAAAACTGCTGCACCACAGTAGTGACAAACCCCTTTTGAAGAAATTGCTTGGACTAATTCAAACATAGCCCATTGCTACAAAGCTTAACTTCTGCAATCGGAAGAGGATGAAAAGCAATCACATCAAAAAGTGAGGAGCCACATATAAACCAGTATTTTGGAATGGTAGTTCTTGTTTTGAAACCAACCTTTTGCTCAAAGATGGTACTATTAAACAGCCTGTAGAGCTTCTGGGCCAGCTCCTCTTTATTTTTCTTGAAATACTTCACATAGTGGGAAGCTGGATTTGAAAGATCTTGCAAAAAACAACCAGGCACTGAGCATACCCTGAGTCTGCAAGAAAAGCCATTAAGCAGTTTGCTGAAATACAGAGATATGGAAAAATACAGGGAAAAAATGGCCACTTGAAAGCCAATAAAGATCTCAGGGATGCTTCAAGTGGCATAAACCTCTCCTGATTCTTTGCACCAGTTTGCCCTCATGAGGCCCATGACTGTCCTCTTACCCCTCTGAGGGCATGAAGGGGCAGAGCTGTTGCAGAAGTCCCACAGTTACTTCATTAATTCACAAAATTAGATTATGAGGACTCCTAAGTAGAAAAAGAGACTCAGACTTTGTGACACAATGAGCCACAACTATACCAAAATTTAATCAATATATCAACAGCCCTAATATGATCATCACAATAAAGGTGTATTTTCAGAAACAAAGATGGTCCAGGAATGCCCAGGAATTATTTCAGGGGAAGCAGATACTCCACCAGGATTACTAACTCCAGTGCTACAGCAATCTGACAAAGGTAAATGATACCTTTAAAGGTGTCATTTAAAGGTTTAGTATTGTATACACCATTATAAAATGATTAAAGGAAACAGCACATGGCTAGAAGGCATAATAAGGGCAGCTATTAGAAATGAAAAATGCATTATTTTGAAAAGCCTAAACTGTATCCACATATAAAAAAAGAAAAATTATTTCTCCAAGTTATAAGGATATAGATTTTAAAAAAAGCAATACACTCTTGTTTAAAAGGCATGAATTACTAATAGAATCAGTTTTGGTATCTTTTCAGAAGTAAGCAGCTGGATATATAAAATCTGTAGAGCCAGTCTTGTACATGCTGTACAAGACAAGGATTAGCAAGAAAGAAAACATTTACAAAGAAGATTTGACATTTGTCAGATTTATTTGTCATCAATTCCCCTAGGCAGAGATCAGTTTATATTCTCCCTGTCATACTGGAGACTGAAAATTCTGGTTTTCAGCTACTCAACCATTAACAAATGCTGAATGAGTAGAAGTTTCTAGGCAGCAGAGGAATCACATCATCCTATGCAAAATGCTTAGCATCTCTTTGTCCATCTGTAATTGTTGTAGAACACAGGAACACTGGAGAAACACTCACCTTTTCTCTGTCTTTGCTGACTGTGAGCAACTGACCAATTCTTTCCCAGGAATTCTTGCAGGAGTCGTTACCATGGAAGGTGTCCCTTGAAGTGAAACAGATTTTGGCTTTGGCTTGACTCCCTCCCCTTTCACGGGCTGTGAATCTTTGCAAGGTGGCTTGATGTTTTCTAGTTCAACAGGAAGAGTCACAGGATTACACAGCATACAATAAAAAAAGACATCACAGAATCATTAGAAACCACCAGAAGAATCCATCAGATGTGCTTTCAAAGTAATTTTAAAAACAAAAATACCTACAATAAAATCAATAAAATCAATAAAACCAATAAAAACAAGCAATAGTAAAAAACTTACATCTTGATAGCACAAGATGACTTTTCTGAATGCTCAGAATAATTTTTGATGGCACCAAAATCCTTTGCAAGATGCTGGACTGCACCTCAGAGGTTGATGCCACACAAATGGAAAGAACCAGGCAATTACCACTGCAAGTTAGCTCAGGCCTGCTCACCTGTTGTGCTTGGCTGAAAGACAGTTTTACTTGTGCTTAAGACTGGTTTTCGAGGTAGACTTCGCTTCGTTATCCGTTCCATTAAAGATCCAAAACTATCATCTGAGCTATCTGACTCCACCCCTGTATTGTGTCCTAGTGCCACAGCTGGCAATTTATTTTCTGTATTTTCACAGCTTCTTTCTTTCCTTCTAACAAGTAAATCTGGACTGCCTTTGAAAACCGACTCTTTCTGGTTTTGTGGAGGTGAAAGATTCATGCACTGCTGACTCTCTTTTAAGTCTTTCACTCTCTCTTTTTGGTGGTTATGCCATGGACTTTCTACAAAGACAGAATCTTCAGTGTCACTTGATGTGTCTGGATACTGCAATTCTTGGCAGCAAGTGTTTCTCTTTCCAGGAGTTGTCAGCTTTTTCGGGGTCTGAAGCTCTTTCCGTGCTGCAATTCGAAAGAAAGAGCTTTAAGTTTTGGGAGTTGCATTTAGGAGACCTGCCTTTGTTTCAACACAGAAGAAATCCCTTGAAAGATAGGAAAACACAAAGAACAGTAATCATTTTATTTTATTATGGATGACTGCTTACCACTCTTGGTTGTGCTCTTTTTCACTTTCAAATCCAAGAAGAAATCATCCGAGTCATCAATGAAGTCTTTCAAACTGAAAAAAAATAAAGCAAATTGTGTGGAATAAAGGTGGGAGTAAGCAGAAAAATAGAGCAGTAAGTTTGTCTTACTGAAACAGCAATCCAAAAAAAGCCACCCAATATAACATTATCAGCTGATCATAGCAAATGTCACCAACTGCATCCATGAAATCCGTCAATAGGAATTGCATGAGCACAGGCATCTCCAAATATCCCATTTTACACTTGCTCTGAACATGACTGAAGATGTAACAGTTCTGTCTGCCCTTTCTCCTAGACTGGCCTATGAATCAATGCACCTTTAGATTGTTTTCCTGTATTCTGATTAGTAAATATGATACAGAAAACTAAAATACGAACACAGAAAATTCATTAATGACAGCACCCACCTTGTATCTGCCTTTTTAGAAACAGATTTGGGAGTTTTCAGTCTAGCTAAAACTGAAACAAAAGAAGATTAATTAAGAATGAGGTTCCATGTCTCTTGTTAAGCATTTTTTAAAGTTTGCAACTAGTAAAAACTTAGTCTAAAGTATTTTCAAAAAACAAACAAAATTATATTCACATATAATTTCAACTCTCAATTCCTCAAAGCTGGCAGCAGCTTTTTAGAGACTAAGAAGTAAGCAAGTGACAGGGAAGAGACAAGACTGAGGCAATAATAAAAATATAATTCAAGGCAAAAAAGAATCAAACTTGAGGCAATTCAAGAACACTCCCTGTGGCACAGACACCACGACTGCACTGCAAGGAGATAATTACTTTGCAGCACAAGCAATGAAAGTAACGTGTAAAAATGCTTCACTATAATTAGACAGAAACGCGTCCTTTTCGTATTCCTTCGTAACAAAAACTAACATGCCATTACTTACACATTTCAAATTCGTCATCACTGCTGGAAGAGAAGTACAGGGTACTGCTGCAAAAATTAAATGCAGAATTTTAGGTCACAGCAGGATCTGCATCTCCACTGGTCTGAAACACCCGTGAATGCTGAGAACCAAATATACAATGGGAAAAACACTGAAAGTCCCAAATAGGCTGAACTATTTTAACTCTTTATAGAAAGCTCGTTTCTTGTCTTACACATGGTCTGTGATCTGTCAGAGAAGTGTGTTATAATAAGCCTGAAACCTCAACCCATGCACTGATGAGTAAGAGCTGCTTTTGCATAAAGTGCACTTTAATAGAGCTGCCATGAATATTTAGCACAACGCAGCAGCTGTCATAAAGCTATTCCAAGAGGCAGAGTGGAGGCATTTACCACCCGGGCTGCTATGCCCATGCAAATGTAGAGGCAGCCCACAATACCCTTACCAAACTGGTTATTTTATTTCATGAGAACATGAATCAAACATTAACAACTTCAGAAATACGTTATGCAGCTGCTTAAAAAAACAGGAAGATGGCTTTTTTTTTTTAAATGGGCATCATTTAAACCTTAAAAGAACTGCAATTCTGAAACACGTGTTTTGGTAATAGCTACCAATCACCATAAAACAAACGAGGCCGTGATCTAGAATTATATAAAGCAATGTATATAATGCGTACTTCATGTAACATAGTATGTCGCATTTATATATACACGCACACATTACATGTATATGTAAGTACATATTAGTGTATATATGTACATATGTGTGTGTATATGTACATGTAGATCTAAATTAAATATTAAATAGCTATACATTTGAAAACTCTCTGTATTAATAGTTTAGTACGTCAGGACACACGGGCTGGGCCGCTGTTTCCCCCGGCACCCCCTCACCTGCCACCCCGCCAGTCCTGGCTCCCCGCGGCGCCGCTCCCGGGGCTCCTCCCGCCCGAGGCGGGTGCTCCGCTCGCTGCCCGCCGTGGCCCGGCCCCGCTCCCCTCCCGGTCCCGCCGTTGCCGGTGGCGGAGCCCCGGGGCCGGGTCGGGGTCGGGGCTGGGCCCGAGCGCGGGGCCCGCTCCTGCCGCCGCTCCCGCCATGGCGCTCAAACGGCCCGCGCGCTTCCGGCGCACCGCGCATGCGCACACGGCACGCAATCCCAACCCGGCCCCTTCCCACACCGCGGAAATTCCGCTTATTCCAACCTAAAATACCCAAAATACCCATTTCTGCCCTAATAGCCACTCAAAACGTTATACAGAGGAAGAGTAAAGCCCAGCACGGTTCTCTTTCTGACAGCAGCACAAAACGTGAAACACCGGTCAAATCAGTCAAACTGGCAAACCAAAGCTTTATTTTTTTTTTTTTTAAAGTCTTTGCTACAGTACCTAGGACTGCACCCCTATACATAATTAACAATTCATTCCTGAAAGATCTGTATTTGGCACCAGTTTGTGTTTACCTCAAACACTCGTGGGGAGGATTAATTTCAAATCAAATTTGGTTTTTTAACAGAATAGGAGCTGCCATCATGAAGCCAATTAGCTGAGTTATTGGAGAAGCTTAAAAAACGAAACAAAACAAAACAAAAAACAAAAGTCCTTATCTTAACCAACACATTACAGAGAGCTCCAAAACAGAGGTCAAACATTAAAAGGCTGATATAGGCTCAAGTGGTTTATAAAACCTATAAAAAAAGACTACACCAGCACATACGCCCTTTCAGTCCACGCAGTTTAGAAATTAACACAGGGAGCAACTCGCTAGCTGGAAATCTTGTCATGGGAGAACCACACATATACCAACAGGAGTACCCAAAATCAAATGTTAAAACGCTCCAATTCCCAATCCACATAAAAGGAGAGAGGTTCGTAGGAAGATTAAATCAATCCATGATATCATAAACTGGTTGGGCAGTTCAAACTTCCCCAAGCAACCACTTTGTCACTCATACACAGAGGGTCACATGTACACGGCTCAATCCCATTCAAATTCCTCATGGAATAAAAGGATCCCAGGCTCTTTTGAGTCTTTCCCTATCATGCAAGAAATACGTCTGGCTGTGCTTTAATCACCATCATGTATTACTTCAGCCACAGAGTACCAGGCAGATTAAGTAGAAATGCACAGTTTTTAGCTCATCATCTCTGCACATCTGTTGGAGAGGCTCAGTTCCTGGAGAGTTCCTGGTGGGCACACCCAGTCTCTCTTCATGCAGACTCGCTGGCCTCCACTGGTTTGATCATGTGGTCCGGTTTGTTGCCCGCAGCGTAGTGATCCCACATCTGGAGGTACAGCCGCTCCAGGTCCATCGTGTACTGCTTCGTGTTGAACAAAGGGCTGGATATTCTCTGCTTCCAGACTTTGCCACGGATTTTTTTCAGGCTACAAAAGAGTTGAAGCAGTCATGAGGATGCTCCAAACACTACATAATACTGTTTACCTTAGAAACCTGCTATTTTCAGCTAACCCAGAACTGCCTGTACAACTGTTTCAAAATCACCTGCTCCCCCACCTCCACCAAATTCCTGTTCTATCTCCCCTCATTTCTGATACAGACCAGCAAGACCACTTGAAATCAGAAGAGCTGCAACATTAATTTGCTGCATTATCTTTACAGCATGATTTTAATCTGAAGTGACAAACTGCTTAATATTCAATTTAAAAAGAACAAAATGTGAACTGCATTGCACTTTTGCACATAAGCAATTTCTTCAGAATTGTTACTCAGCTGGGAGCTGCTCTTAAGTTATCATAAAAGCAGAAGCTGAATTAACTGCAACACGAGACACCTCTAGAAGAGGATTGCCCAGCTATTTTACATATAAAGTATCTGCAAGATTAAAAGTACTGATGTCTCAGCACTGTGCCCAAATACAGTACTCTACATTCTTGATATTCCCACATTACAGAGTTCAAATTTGCTTACTATTCCAGGTCAGTTCCCAGTTTCACAGCAATATCCTCATACTCCTGTCTGCTTTTTGCAATGAGCTCAAGACAACCCAGGCAAGTGAGCTGAGAGGCAGCAACTCGTGAGGCAAGAGTCTCACCTGAAGAAAGCAAAAGGCAAATCAAAACCAACAAAAACAACCAGGAATGAGTTTATCAAGTAATTTATCACACACTAGGAGTTACTTTCCTTCTGCCTCTGCAAAAGGCAAAGTTTGATGTGTCTGCTGTTACTAAAAAATTCCTAATATTCCAACCCATGTATTCAATGTAAGTTCCCCACTGCATTACCTGGCATAGTGACCATTGGAGTCCCAGCCCAGAGCACATCCATGCCAGTTGTGTGCCCATTGCAAAGGGGAGTGTCCAGACAAACATCAGCCAACTGCCCTCTCCTCACATGCTCTTCTTTGGGGGCAACAGGTGAAAAGATGATTCGGTTTTGGGCAAGGCCCAAGTTTTGTGCGTACTGCTGGATATTGGGCTCTCCTACAGCTGGGAAACGCAGCAGCCACAGCACACTGTTAGGGACTCTTTTTAGGATCTGTAACAAAAATAAGAAGTAAATACAGAAAGTTTGGAGAGGAACGTTTACTTTTCTGAACAAAAAATTGCCACTAAAATGAATACTAGTAATATTAAATAATACTAAATAATACTAAAATGAAGTGGAAGGCATCATCATTCAGTACTTTAAGGTACAGAGCAGAAATTAAACAGACCATCATTATGAATGAGATCATTGGGATTGCATTTCTGATCCCACTGAAAGAGCCAGCGACTCTGCGCAACAGTTTACAGAGCCTTAAGAGATTAAGTCTTGAACCTCATGATCTCATTTATTTATAGGTCTGTATTATGGAATATAAAAAAAATTACCCCCAAGTAGTTCCCAGCAATACACTGTAAGCTGGAACCTGATACAGATGCTCTTCACTCAGATTTATCAATGTACCAACTGCCAAGGCCAGTTATAACTCAATTCCAGACACTAAGGAAATCCAAAATTATTTCACAATGGGGAGCCAGCATACTTAAGCTGTCCCAAACATAAATTTTCACTCACTAGATACACAGATATCATTTGAAATACATTTAAAACATTCTATATTCTACTAACACTAAACAACTAACACTGCAACATGAGCACTGTAAGGATTCAAGTGGCTCAAGGTCAATGTTTTCCACAGAGAAGTTAAAATTCAACCTGCATGAAGTTTCTGCTAACCTGAACAGCTTTGCCAGAAGTCTGACCTTAGATTTCCTACTGGATACAAATACTCACATTAGCCCACATCTGCAAGGTGGAAGGATCAATCTTATAGAGCTGATTGAAGTTACAGTACACAACAGCATCCTCTGGTAAGCCGTACTGAGAACGGGTAGTTACAATTATAGTCCGTGGAACTTCTTCACCAGTTGCTGCTTTGTTGTTTATCTGAAAGGAAAAAAAAGAACTATTGAAACACTGAAATTGCATGAAACAAGACTATGCCCTGTGGAATTGTCCTGAAACACATTTGTTAGCATAAAAAATTACTGTAAGCATATCTTTGGTTTTATGATACAAAACAAAATTGTCTACTTACCCACCGCAAGAATTTAACTGGTATGTGTACACGCTTGTGGATGCCACAATGTTGCAACCACCAAGGCAAAATACACTGGGCATTTTCATGCCCTTCCTATATCTCCCCGAAATTCCAAGTAACTGGAATAATTGGAAAGAAGAATCATATAAAGAGGCATTACACATGGAATCCTATCCTCTTTAAGGTCATGTAATTTCCTTGAGACCAAAAATAAAATTAAAACTGAAAGACAGAATAAAAAGGTATTTAGAAAGCAAAGGTGGGGTTTGGTTTGTTTAGATTTTTGTGGTTTATTTTTGAGTGGGTTTTTTGTGTGTTTTTCTCTTTTAAGATAGAACACAGTAAGCACAGAACAGATAATCAATAGATGCAGACTTGTATGCAACTGATAAGACTATAAGGAACCACCTGACAAGGAAAATAATGAAAATGCTGAAAACTGGAAGAATTAATGACAAACTTTTAAAAATAATGGATCTTACAGCCTTCACAAAGAATAGGAATATGCTAATAAAAAGCAGCAGAGGATGAAGTTGGAATAATCAAGTTACCATGCAAGAGTCTTGAGGATTAGTAAAATGGAAGCAGAATTTTTAGTTTTTTTAATAATGGCATGCAATGATGGGATCAAAACTACATAGAGAGAGCAACACAGCTACTTAGAGCCTTCTTCCTTATATACATGTATTTTTATATACATATGTATTGAAAATTTAGACAGTGGCATTGCAGCCAGCCACTGATGACACATTTGATTTGAATGACAATGACTCACTGACTGTTAGAAGATGCACAACAGCTCAGCAGAAGTTGGTAAACATGCTATTTATTCAGGTCACTGAGACCTCAAAGAACACAATACTCAGTTCTTGTTGACCTATGGCCAAAAGGAGCTGAACTCAGCACAAAGAAATGCTATATTAGTGCCACTGAAAGACAGAAATCCTATTTTAGAAGTGCACAGACAGAGCTTAGAGTGTTTCATCTCAGTGGTGGAGTGTTAAGACAAGAATTTTTTATGATAACTTCAGAAAAAATTGCTAATAGCCTTACTGATCAAACTATTACCAACTCAAAGAATTAAGTGTCAGTTGTGAAGAAAGAAGTTGAAAATAAACCCAGGTATGAGATTATGAACAGAGCAGTGGTAATAAAAGGTATCAAAATGATGTAAAAGAGGTTCCCAAGGGACTGTAAACTGAATAAAATTCACAAGGTAATGAGTCATGCCAATGCCAGAATATGGCATTTCTAAAAGGGAAAAAGTGTCCTGCAGTGGAAGAAGAGTTAAACACCACCAGTAATTGTCACTAAAATCCCATGAACTGTTAAGCCCTGAGACGTGGTCATATAGTGCACAATTTGGAAAGATGTAAGGAGATGAATAAATGCTGAAATACAGTGGAATAACTTTGTCTCTATTCTGTTACTCAGCAGGTTTTTTTTCTAACCAAAAAACACAACTGACATTGAATAACAGGTCACAAATCTAGGTAGATTTGAGGCAGTAAGAAAATCTTGTCTTCAAATTCAGAACAAGCAAATGTCTTCTTTATGCAACAAGAATGAATTTCTTTGGACTTTAGATACCTCTAGATACAATTCCTCTACCTTTGGGGGAAATATCATCTTCCAGTACATCTGTGGCTTATAATGAGCTTCCTTCAGTATGACAACTAAACGAACCAATATAACAGAAAACACATTTGCTTTGAGGTTTTTCTTTGTTGTTATGTTAAAACATATATATATACAACATAAACATCAAGGGAACAGTATCCTGAAGTGCCTCACCTGAGTAGTTGCTAATCCATTACTGATGTTGAAGCCGTTGATAGTAATCTGAATTTGCCCACGATTTATCATCTCAATCACAGCCTCTGCAATGGTGTTCATAGGGATCACCGGCATGCTGAGGGCGGCATTGCCATCGGCATTGTCACAACTGTCAGGACACTTCATCTGCAATAAATCACACAGGGTTCAGAGGGAGTACTACCTTCAGTCCCCAGGACTGTACACAGACAAGAGTAGCTCTCACCTTAACAATCTTGACATCAGGAAGGCTGTCAAGGAATGCCTTCAAGTCAATGCCATTCAAAACAATCCTGTTATCATAAATATGACCATTGGACTTGAAATCAATGACTGCTTTTTTCTGTCAAAAAAAATGATGTCAAGAAGTTACAAGATCCCTTACCAATACTATACTAAGTGCCATTTCATAAAGACACCTATAGAAAACACCTATTTTTCCTGCCCTATCTTCCAACGTACCTTCAGATGGGGGAACATGTTGGCGTGGTCTCCGATAAAGAAAGTGTTTGGCATGTAAGCTAATTTCTCTGAATACTGCTCAGCCACCTCAACTGGTGAGGTTTCTTTATCTGTGATGATATAATCCATGAACAATGCCCCACTGGTTCCAGGATACCCTAGCCACATTGCCTAAAAGACAAGCAAGCAAGGCTTCATTTCCACGTGCATTGCAAAAATAAAGGCAGTTAAAAATCAATTAATTTTAAGTTACATTTGCGACATACAGGTTCAAGTTCCTTCTTCTGCTTTACCAACTGAAGACCCAACCCCTAACTCCAAACTTTCAATACTAAGACAGTGAACAGCTCAAAGGTATTCTAAAATTGATCTCTCAAAGCAAGTTTTCCCCATGATGCACAGCTTGAAGCCAGAACACCATCAATGATTACAGCTTCTCTCACCTGAGACAATTCCTGTAGTCTAGAATGACTCTCATTAAGGCTCCTCTCATTCTCTTTCCATAGGCATTTTAGAAAATGCTTAGTCAAAAAATCCCCCTAAAAAACTCTGACAATTGATTCTGGCTTACTAAAAGCCCTCTAACTTTGTTACCTGAATAGGTGCTGGTCTCAGGGCAAACAATTCATTGCGGGCTCCTTTGGTGTAGCCATTCATATTAATGAGAATGTGAATGCCATCCTGATGGATGCGGTCTGCTGCTTTTCCATTACATGGTATCTAAGAACAAAGAAATAAATACATAAATACATGTTCTTTTTGTTTTCAGTCTTCCAGTAATAAATGTGGTTAGTCACCAGTATAACAATGGATAGATAGCAAGAGCAAAATTTAATTTGAGACTTAAATCTTGTTATTCCTGGTTTTACAGACACGTAAATCCTCAACGCACCAGGAAATCTGAGTAGCAGTAAAACAAAAGCTGAAGGTTAGGAACTGAAGTTATACAAACCAGAACACCCTCCCCTACACCCACTCCTCTAAGGCTAATTAGTAATTAAAACTCACATTTAGTGCAAGTGGCACATTCACAAACTAAGGTACTACAGAAAATCAAA
The DNA here is from genome assembly GCF_030490865.1 of Poecile atricapillus. Taxonomy (NCBI): domain Eukaryota; kingdom Metazoa; phylum Chordata; class Aves; order Passeriformes; family Paridae; genus Poecile; species Poecile atricapillus. The sequence continues at coordinate 4,422,739 of NC_081260.1, forward strand.
ATGAAGATCAAGAATAAGCCAGTTAACTACTCCAGAGGGTTTTGCCTTGACTTCTGTGTATACTGAAATCCTGGTCAGTTTTCACACTGAACCTAGGGCAAGCTTAAATGTATTTGCAGTTGAGACATCCTGACTTCTCCACAACATTTAAATATGACTTGAGATCTAATGTGAGTTATTAAATATTGATAATATTATTTTTTAATAATCACAGGTCACAAGATAACCACCACATCCCAGGTAGGGCATAACACCAATATATCTACAAATTTCAAAACTGTCAAGACTAACATCAGCCTAACTCAAGAAATAATTGCAACTAAGAATCTCAAACTACAGATTCATCTCTTTCTTCATTTAGAAAAACTGAGGTTTCCTAAAAGGTCAATGCATAAAAAACACTCACCTGAGATAAGTCAATGAAATGATTTGCTTCAGCCATCACTTTTACACGGAAGTTTGTCCCATCATCAGGACTCAGGGCATAACAGAATACCTAGAATATGAGGCACCAAAAATTGAGTATCTGTGACATCCTGTCCATGAAGTAACTGTGCTATATTGCAATTTTAAATTACATCTAGTTTCACACAAACCATTTTTATTTACATGCATTTACCAGTTGAGAAAGAAGTAAAAGAAGAGGCACAGGGCCACTTTTTGACACATTTGAACCAAGCCTAGTTCTGGTGCCAGAGTATGGCACTGAATCCTGCACAAACATATATCCACTATTCTCATCAGTGCAAGGTGAAGTAACAGACAGATCTGCATAAGAATTAAATCTCTAAGAATGCCTTCAAGTCACCTCTGACTTTGTAATTAGTGAGAATCATAACGATGAATCAGGCTGAATAGAGCTAAGCCTCAGGGAAGCTTTTAACAGTGACTAGTTCTCCCAAGTAGGAAACCACAAGTGTATCTGAAAACATCATTTCGTATCGGTAAAGGAGGACAACTCAGGCTGAAGAACACTTCATAAAAAACAAACCCAAGAAGTAAAAATTTGCTCTTTCCTCGTTTAATTGCTTGCACAAAGAAAAAAAAGAAGTGCCACTTATAAGCATATTTAAAGCTTTAAGCATGCCATTTTTATTTTTACCTCAAATTTGTCTGGGTTATGCATGCCTGGAATTGACTGCATTAGGTGTGAGGTTGGGTGGTTTCCAAAATCAGAGCTCACATAGCCAATACGAAGTCGACCTTCACTGGCTTTCAAATCCTTGGGATGCTCATATGGTGGCTTGTGAAGAACATTAATCTGCCAAGAAAACACACAAGTGTTTACAAACTCGGGAACTAAAATCTAAACAAAGGGACAAAACCCCCCTAAGAGTTTTCAGAATTAACCTTATCCCACATTCAAGCAAGCAGTCACGGACATCTGTTGTTCCAAACCTGTGTTCTACATATTCCACTGGAGCCAAGTGCAGTGCCCACACACTGTGTCACAAGATGTGATGTCTCGGCTCTCAGACAAATACAGACATTGCTACTGCATTTCTGCTTTTCTAACAGTTTCAGTAGTCCACTCATGACTATTAAATACACTGATACCACACCACAGTCCTCAGGAGGTTCTCAAACCACAAGGCATTTGTGACCAAAACAGGACTGATGTAAGGCACCACAGCACTTGTTCTGCTCTTTGCTCGCCATCTTGCCCAGGCAGCAGATTGTAACTACTATCCCTGACAGCATTATCAGGCTACTCAGACAAGTCACTTTGACTGTGCTATCTTCCATTAGTTAACCAGACCCTCCCACCAGCTGACAGCACATTTTCAATTATAAATGGCAACCTGCACAAGTAGTCTGTCTCAAAACTCACAAACACTAACAGCTATGAACGTTACATCCCATCTCCTCACATGTCAATGACTCAGAAAGCTTACAAAGGCTAATACTGACAAATCTGAATATTAGATTTTGAGTAGGAACAGGCAAAGCCCTAAAGAACTTCAATCAACAATCAACAACTAGCCTGTATGGAACTTCCTACCTTGTCCAAACAGAGGTTTCCATGTCTCTCAGCAATTGCCTTCCTAAAACTGTGAGAAAGGGGATACAGCATGCTATGATGTGGGTGTACAGAAGGCAGTCTGTTTTTCTCCAGCTGATCAGCTACAATGCTAACCAGCTTCTTCATTCTTTCATCATAGTCTGTCCAGTCACAGACAATCTATAAAAAAGGAAAAACAAAGATTAGGACAACAGCTTCCTTTGGCCTGTGGAAGTTAGAACTTCTGTAATTACTGTTGACTACTTTTTCATCTTAGCTCCTGATTTAAGACTTAAGTCTAATTCTTTACATTGAAATTAGTAATCTCCTGCAGAGGAATCCTATGAATAACAAAGTCTCATCTTCCTCACCTGCAAACAGTGGGCCAAGTTGCAATAGGCATCTGGGAAATCAGGTTTCAGTTTCAGAGCAGTACGGTAAGAGGCAATGGCTTCTGGTATATTCCCTGAATCCTGTGAAGACAGAGAAATGAGTCAGCAGGTAAAAATATCCTCAGGGTAACTACTCACAGTGCCCCACCACACTCTTCTAGGAGTGAATCATTCCCATGTGCTACCTTGTGAATTGAGGCCAGGTTGCTGTGGGCATCAGCAAAAGCTGGGTTTATCTGAATGGCACGGGTGTAGCACTGCAGAGCTCCTTGAACATCCTGCATCTCCTTCAAAGTGTTTCCCATATTAGAATAAGCATCTGCAAATGTGGGGCTGATTCTGAAAAAGAAAAGAGAGTAAGTCACGAACAAGAAAAGTTCCTTCTCCAAGGAGAAAACATGCTCATACCCAGACTTTTCTATTTGAAGAGCAACTATGGAAATTACAACACACAACTAAGTCACCTTCTGTACAAATCTAGGCACTTTCCCGTTAGGAAAGGCTGGGAGTTTTGCAGGAGTATCCATTTACCTAATAGCCTCTTTGTAATGCATCAGAGCTTCCTGTAACTTTCCCTGCTGTTGCAGAACGCTTGCTAAGTTTGAATGCGCTGCAGCAAACTCTGGAAACACCTGGAAGAAAAAGAAGTTGACTTTGTCTCAAATATCTCAAGCAGACCATAGCAAAAATATCTGTGCATTTATTACTGTATTTTCTTATTTTTTTGAGAGAGAGAGAGGAAAAAACCTCATGTCCTATTAACACATTCCCAGTTTGAATCGCCCACCTCTCCCTCACAACTGTACCTCAAGAGCCTTCCGATAAAGACGAACAGCTTCCTCAATATTGCCCTGCTCCCGCTTGATGTTTGCCAAATTGTTGAGAGAATCTGCATGGGTGGGACAAAGTCGAAGGGCTGTGTTGTAGCATTCCTCTGCTTCTACCACCTTCAAAAAAAGGGGCACTGTTAATATAGTAACATTTACTGTAAAAGCACTGTTTATGAGAAGTCATCATACAATCACTTTTAAAGGGAGAAGTCATCATACAATCACTTTTAAAGATTCAAGATGGAGATTTCCTGAATTATTCTTTCTTTTAAGTGAGGTTAGCATCCATTTTAACAACTTGCCCAACAACTTAACTAACAGGTAACAGCTGGTGTCTCTTAAAAAAACCATTCACTGTAATTTTAAGAAAGAAATGCTCCTTACACTGCCTTTCTCCTTCAAGGCATTGGCCAAATTGCAGTAGGCGTCAGGGAAGTGGGGCTGGAGCTCAATGGCCCTCCTGTAGGTGTCTATGGCCAGGTCTATCAGGCCCTGCTCATAGTACACACAGGCAAGGTTGCCATGCACAACTGCATGATTTGGGCTCAAACTCAAGGCTCGCAGATAAGCTGCCACAGCTCTGTAACAAAATAAAAGGAAAAAAAAAGAGAAGGGAAACAATCATCCACAGAGCAGGAATTATTCACCTTGGTACAGTGTATAGTAAACAACACTAAGTCTTCCAGAAAACAAGCAAAGCTCTCAGATACTTTAACGCTCTTCATTACTAGAAAAAACACCTTTTTTTCCTCACTCTATTTTTAGCTAGTTCATTATTCAACTTTAACAAGATAAACAGTATCACATTACATCTTTATTCTCTCCACCAACCTACCATTATTTACTTAGACTTAAATAATCACTTTGCTTAAAAGTGAAATCTTTAATTATATGTTCCTATAGCACTATATAAATGGCTGATGTATTCAAATCCAATTTCTAGAAAAACCAAACAATATACATAAGTAAATGTTTAAAAGGTGATGTAAAATCTGAAATTATGGAAAAACATGCCTCTGTTTGGTCCACTAATTAATGGTTAAATCAGTATCACTGAATCATTTTGACTTTGTGCAGTGCAGATAATTAACCTGTTCCTGAAAGCTTTTATTAAATTTGGGGCCACAAGCCACAGCTATCAGAAATTAAAAACCCATCAACAGATGCAATATAGTACAACGCATATAAACAACACAGCCTGGATCTTTTCCCAGGAACAAAAGATTCATGTATCAGATTAGAGGTCTCAGAACAGGTTAGTCCAACAACACAGCAATACTACTGCAACCTGAGGCAATAACACGAGGCAGATATGTCACAAATATAGAATATTCAATTAGATGTTTAGCTGAATTCCACCATTCCAGTTTTCTCAGATAGAAGGGAAATTTTAGAAGAGACACACTTGCAAATTATATTCTGAACCACATAATGAAAACAGAGAATTCAAGCATTCAGGTCTTTCTCGTGCATCTTATTTTCACCCTCTTCAGCCTTAATTTCAAATCTATTTTCATCAGAAACTCTCATTTTTGACAGTGCATTAAGTACAAGAAAGCAACATGAAAGAATGCATTTCACTGGAATTTTTTATTTTTATTTAAACAGACCAGTAGCCTGGTCTGTCTGTACTTCAAAGCCATTTGCTTGCTAAGCTCACAGCTGAAGCCTTTGCTACCCCTGTCCATAGATGCTTCACAGAAGGAACCTAATCTGTATCTTGATACAGGACACAAGCCACAGAGATCAACAGTATTGATTTGCTTACCTGTCAAATATCCTTGCCTCCTTCAGAACATTTCCCAGATTGATATAAGCATCCAAAAAATTTGGGTCAAGTGTTACAGCCTGAAAATATTTTTGAAGTAAAAGTTTTGAGCATTAAACACAAACACATTTTCTATGAAACTGACTTGCTGTTTTTTAAAAAATTTATAAAGACAATCTGTAAGCTTGTAAGACTTTATCAATAACCCAGTAAGGAAGGAAAACATACAAACCAATAACAGAGCAAAGTTATTTATCTGTAGAAATGACAGCATATACTACCTTCAAATTTATTTGTTTTCTTACCTATTGAGTTGCAACTACTGCAGAATAAAGTGTTACGCATTTATTTCACATTAGGCTGATCATACTTAACACTTCTGTCTACTGATGCTATGTTGTCTTTAGCTTGTTTTTAGAGAAGAAACCCTAAAAACCCTTATATGTATCCTTTATCTACTGTAAAGTAAGACAGAATTTTAAAGCTTTACCAGTGAGGGAAAACACGCTGTTCACAACAACAAAGAAATAGCAAATACATCACGGAAAATTCAGTAGCCATTTAACTGAAACATCTTTGCTCCCTTCAAAAATAATAAAATGCAAAAAACCACTTAAACTGATGAAGTTAAAGAAGCTGCAGCACAAAGGTACACGAGTATTTGACAAGCCCCACTCTTACAGTCTCATAGGAACTATTAATTCCAAATGAAATACTTCATCTATCATGAACTAGACACAGATCCAAAAAAACAAAAACAAAAAAATCTGGAGAAGCTAGACTTTTTTTCTGTAGATTTAAAGCCATGAATTTCAGGAAGAAACTGTCGCTGCATCCTAAATTCAGCTTTACGGCACTCTGTAAACCTTAGAGATGAGGACAAAATTAATTACAATGCCAATTAGACACTAATTGGAAGGTATCAGACAACTACTTAATGACAGTAATCTAGAGAAGTCTGAACAGCAGTTAAAAATAACCCTGGAGAAGAGGAATTAATGTCTCACTTAAAACTATTCTTTTCAGTTACTCAAAGGACAGTAATACCTGAAACAAAAATCACAATGCAAAACGATTTTAAGCACCAAGTTGATCCTTTCTCTTACACATAAAACGTGCAAAAAACCATTATCATCAAATCAGATTTTTAAAGAAATTAGTCTGGGAAAGGGCTGAAGAACAGTTTAACTAATTTTCTCATATTTGACACGTGTGAAGTCCTAGGGGAGCTCTAAGTGTCTCTCTCTAGTAGCATATAGGCAGTTTGAAACATCAGCAAGTTTAAAAAAATAATTAACATGAGCTGTTAATGAACAGGATCATACAAAGTTCCCCACTATCAAAGTATTTATCACTTGCAAGCACACAACTGCATGTACATTCAAATCTGGCAGTGAAGCTGACTCCCTAAGGTAGTTACCTTTTCAAAGTGATGAATGGCAAGCCAAATTTCTCCTTGGGCATTGAAAACACAGCCAAGATTACTCCAAGCCACTGCAAAGTTTGGTTGAGTCTCAATTGCTTTTAAGTAACAGGCCTTGGAATAGTTAAAGAAGAGAGATACAAGGGAAGGGGAATATTTGTAAAAAGAAAAAAATGAGAAAAAATAATTGTTAGTATGCCTTCTCTAACCAGCCAAAAGTGACCCTGCAGTATAGGCTAGCTTGCGCCAAAACTAATGCGCTGCAAACTGTTGTTGATCCTGCGCCAGCGCAAACCAAAACCCAGGTGCAAGCCCACCATTTTTCAGTTATGCTGGTAACAGATTAACATTCCTTCAGACACCAGACCACCACAGAAATCATCTCAGAAACCATTCAAGTAGTGCACTAGAAACATCTGTCGCCCGTTAGTGCGTAAAAAAATCAAAAAAGTACTGCGTAAAAACAGCTTCATTCTGAAACAAAATTTTCAAATATTCTAAATCAGAAAGAAATTACTTAAAAAAAAAAAAAAAAAAAAGAGGGAAAAAAACCCTACTGAAAAAATAAAGCCATCCCTCAGTTTTAAGTGTGCTAGTCAAATGAGATGACACACCCCATCCTTATCTTGTTTCCTGGTTTCTTCAAATACAACCCAACCTCTCCTGCAGCTTCAAAACCTCAAATGACAGGATTGCATGAAGGTTTAGGTCCCTGTAATGCAAGCGCAAGAAATCGCTGCGCATCCTACCCAGCACGGCGCCACGCTATCGCTGCGAACTGCTTGGCTCTAGTGATTGCCCCAAGGTGCAGTGAACAGCCAACCAGAATCATTAATCTACCAGACAGGCCCACACAAAACTTGTATGTTAAATTTGATGTCTGGACTCTGTAAATGCGTTACAACCCAATTTTATCCAAAAGGCTGCAGCCTGGAGCTCGGGCAGTCGCCCGATCAGAGATTAATCATCGAGTCAACCGTTCACGGGGGCTTTAATCGCACGCAATGCGCGTTACCGCTGCGCAGCCTTTGCGCTACTGCAGGATCACAGCGCATCATCAGAAGAGCAGAACGCTGCAATCCAAACAAAGAAGAAAAAAGGAAAAAAATGAACAACCGGAAGAGTTAGAAGCTTTTACTATTAACTATCTCCAATTATTTCTTTAAAAAATATTTTAATTTACTTTTACTTTATTTCTTTGAAAGAATTTGTGGCTAATAGTATAAAATATTCTTACATTACTTGCTTGTAATTAAATATTTTAAGCTGTTTCTGAAGCCACAAGACAGAAGATTCAGGCATGGAGGCAAATGGTTTTGCTGTGGCAGTTACAAACCCGTTACCATATTTCTCATCATGTGACTTTTCGGTGCGTTCCTTGCTGGAAGAGGAGGAGGAGGTGTGTGTCTGCCCTAGATCCAGGCCTCGAGCTCCCTTCAGCGAGGCACCTTACGCATGGAATAGGAGGTTTCACCCACCTGAAACCTTCTAAATACAATATCAGTGGTGAAAAACCAAAAACAAGAGAGAAAATAAAACAAGATCATTAGTAAGAGTTCAACAAAGCAATTGCATTTTTTTGGATATGTCTTAACACATGGGAATGAGGATAATCTGTCTGTAACAAGGGAGACATGCAGAAGGGAGAGGGTTAATCGGGCAATTGCATACAGCAGGGACTTTTTTTTTTTGGAAGAAAGGCTCTGAAACATCTACAAAGAAATTAAATTTTAGTTCAAACTGTAAGGAATCTGCTGGCTTGATCTTTCAAATGGACTGATAACCAAAGAAACACATTGCAATTTACTCAAGATGTTTTTCCTCGTTTATTAAGTTCTCACAAAACGGAATAACACTTTCAAACTAGGTGTCTCCAGAGCTCTGAAACAAAGAAGTCAGCAACCTAAGGCAGGCGCAGTGTCTTGGCCTATACCAGTCACACTAAAGCTGCAGTGAAGTGCAATTCGTGTTAGCTGTCCGCTTGGTGGGCTGAGAACCAAGTGTCTCAAAGACTGTTCAACTCTGAATGCTGCTACACAATGTTTTCAACCTGGATCCGACCAAATCAATCAGGCTGCCCTAAGGTGGTACACGCATCCAAGTTGTTTTCAGAAACAAAGCAATATTGAATTTTGAACCTGCAGTCCCCGTTACCCCACAAAGATTCCCACCCTCCCTAAATGGTGCTGCAGCCAAACAGACAGCTACGCTGTTCATACACTCCACTTCTGAGCATGCGCGTGGGGCTTGGAGCGACAGCCGTGGAGCCCAGAGTGGATCTGATTTCTCCACACTCCTCACCCCTGCAGCGCGGACGCGTAAGGTGGCTTGTAACAAGACAATTTCTTTCTGCAATCCAAATTTTAACGTGCCAAGAATTTTAAACTCATCTTGGTGTTCGAATTCTCAGTTTAGGAAACGCACGACTGCTAGAAGCCACCTTTCCACTACAGCAAGTTTTCTTTTGATCAGTTCATTTACCAAACAAACCAGCTTTGTCCTTCCGATTTCTTTATTTTGGGGGAGGGGAGAGGGAAGACATGAAGAAAAGATATTGGGGAATGGGGGTGGGGGGGTGGTGTGTGTCGCATACTGCAGCTATTATTTACTAGCCTTTCTTCCACTATCAAGGGAAGGGAAAAGTTAAAAGAATAAAAATCTTTAAAAGCCAATATTACAAGGTAACATTTGGATAAGTTTCTTCTCCACTTACAAGCCACAAAGGACTTTAGAAGAGCAGCCTTTTCAATAGCACCTGCATCGTACAGGGATCTCGAGCTAACCACAGGCTCTCTGCTTGGCACCAGCAGGCAAGCCTCAGATCTGAAGGATTGTTACTTATTTCCAGATGAAAGCATGATGGAGCCCCTGCCCAATACTTCAGAATGGTATCAGATAGTCTAGTTCAGCAGCAAGGCTTGGTAACTTTCCATTTCTTGACTTAAATCAACTTTTTAACATGGACATGCCATATCTTGCCCTGCAACTACTCTGGGGTGTTTCAGTGCCTTCAGTTTTCAGAAGTTTCTCGGACTGTCTGTAGATCAACGCAGATTTGAAGACTTGGTGCAAAGTTCAAGTTTTCAAAACACTGACGTTTACATGTATTCTACCCAACACCTACCTTGGCTTCTTCCAAGCGACCCAGGGCTTTGAGCAGGTTCCCCAGGTCACTACGAACACAGTACAAGTCCTGAAAAATCAAAATCACACCATCAACTTCAGGACTTCAGATTCCCCACAGATCTTCAGAGAGAATTTGCAAAGAACAAACCCAGTCCTCTAAAGTTTAGCTTAGATTCGTAATAGATACATCACAAATGTAAATTATTTTTCTTGACCTAAGATTACAAACAGATAATCAGAGAAAATTTTGTCCTGTAGAAGTACAACTGTAAAGAATGAAAAAGAAGCAGTATTTCATACAATTCCTATTATGTAGAAATAAAAAACTGAAAACAAATGCCCCCCAGTAGCTTAAGTCCTTTTGCCACATATAAGAATTTAATTTTTTTTTTTCAAACCACAACTCCAAACCTGTACTCTTAAGAAATACCATTGCCATTATGGCTTTTTAATAAAGTGATTTTTCTGCCTGTATCCCTAAAGAAGTTTTTCTCCCTGTTTTGCCCACTAATCCATCCATTTCCAGCAGCTTTACCACATGTTCTTGTTCTTTCATTTGACATGAAAGCACAGTCTAGAACAGCATTATCCAGCAGTAAAGACCACAGAGAATGGAGACATTTTGTCAACACTAATGAAAGGATCTACCAACCTAAACAAAACCCAACTCCTGCAAAAACCCACCATCTCACATTATTCTAACCAGTGCATCCACTAGTCACACCACTTGGCACAGTAAGTTAGACAAGTTCACACTGGCTTAAGAACACAGAGAAATACGGTTCTGGACTCTTGTTGGACTGGGTTTGCTTTTGCTTTTCGTACAGAAAAAGGATTTATGCACATGGGACCAATGCTGCACTTGAAGTACTTTTTATCAAAATGTCTGACTAAAGAGCAAGCAAATACCTTTATCATGCTGAGCAATACTATACAAATTTAATGAGTATGATGCAAAATAAACAAGGGACAGCAGTCTGTTTACTAAAAATGTCAATTTGAAACAGTTACAGCCAAAAATCCAAACACCAGATCAATCTTATAGGAGTCACTTATATAGACGGCCAGTTTCAGCCTATAAAACCTGAGCTGATGCTCCTGTAAACCCACCCACAATGGAAATCTAACTCAGTCTACAGCAGAAAACTTACCAAGGCAACGCTCATCACCATGAAATTTCTGACTTCATGATAAAGTAACACCTGGTGATTTTCCAAGATCTCACATTCAAGTATAAGCATCAATTCTCTCACTGTACTACTACCTCAAAGCACCCAAAGCTAAATATGGGGCCATTCACTGAAGCTTCTGCCTTCAGAAAAGAAAAACCTAACCTTGCTTTTTCTTAATCTAAAGAGGTAAGCATGTTACATATACAGAAAAGCAAACAACCAGTAGCCCTTACTGCAATATACAACTTCTTGTGACAAAAGCCCCTCCAAAGATCCTTAAAAACAGTATTAACTGCATTATTAAGTTTATGGCCTACAGGTTGGAAGGGTTATCTATTGTTCATTCTTTGAAAGCTGCTACTTTTGTGTCCTAAGGCAGTAATAAAGAATGGACCTTTATAAAATAAAGCATTACTTACAGGATTGTACTGAAGGGCAGACACATATGCCTGTACTGCTCCTTCCATATCACCTGCAGCTACGAGTGCAGCAGCCAAATTAATATATCCATCAATGAAATCTGGTTTGAGGCGCAGTGCATGCCTGTAATGTTCTATTGCTTCCTGCAGCTGTCCACGCTCCTTGTACACATTGCCTAGATTTGAATAGGCTTCGGCCAACAGTGGATTCTGTTTGATTGCCAAAGTGCTGAAGTGAGCAGACCTGGAGAAAATAGGCAAGTTAGCAAATAAGACATCATAACCCAAAAACAAACAAAAAAACCCCAAACAAACCAACCCTTGACATTCAGTGTTTTTCTGTTTATCTAGTTACTCTAGTGAACATTAATGCTTAGGAAAACCAAACATACAGCCGACAAATCTGGACTTACAGAGCTGTCCTGTATCTTTATGCTCCCACTTTAAATTCTGATCGCCCTGGTTCCCATTTTAGGTTGTACTGAACAAAGACAACTCTCCTTTACAGTCAGAAGGGTTCAGGTTGTCTCACCAAACCTGAGCTCCATGCACTTAGAAAAAACACTACAGGAATCCCTCTTACAGCATCTGTATACATTAAGCAAAGTTCCACTTGATATTCTTTTCAAGAAGCAGGACATGACTTACATGTAAAATTCTCTTGTATCCTCACTCATTTCCCCGTATCTGAACTACTACAACTTCAAAATCTAAGTCAAAAGCTCTTACTTCCTTCACCAGCAAACATGAATTTACAGCTAGAACAAGTGAAGTTCAAAATGCTGGAGGCACAGAAAGAAAGATCAGGAACAGGCAAGCAGAAAGAACATAGAAACAACTACCAGATCAGAAAACTCCTTTAACTAAACACATTGCTGTGCAGGAAACAGTCTTACAACTTAAAGAAAAAACCCCAAAACCAGAAACCCTTAGACTGTAGGTGGAATGAACATTATACATGCAAATCCTGCCAGTACACACCAATGTGGCTGATATTCCAATTTTAATACATACAATATTAAAATAACACAACAGTAATGGCAAGGCCTCCTGCTTGTTGTAAAGCTGATGAGTCCAAATTCCCCAGCCAAATTCCAGAGGGAAGAAGCCTACCTGTCCAGTCGGCGACACTGGAAGTGAATGGACGACAGTAACAAAAGCACACCAGTGTTATCAGGCTCCTGTCTCCAGAGCTGCATGCAGTGTCTCTCTGCTGCTTCAAAGTCTCCTGCCTGATACTCACGATGAGCCAACTCCGCTAACCCTTGGAAGGAAAGCATACGTTTCGTTGGTTCTGGAGAATCACCAAAACATTTAAAGGGGGAAAACAAAAGTTAGATGATGGGAACAAAACAAAAACAAAACAAAACAATGAAAAAAAATGTACACAACTAATGGATAAAAATGTTTGAAATGATATGAAACACTACACAGGTGACAGTTGGGACTCTTAAGATTTTATCTGTACCATCCTTGATTCCATCAGGTAATAATAGCAAAAATGCAGACTGTCATGACTACAAATATTTGTAAGTCAATCATTTTCCATTACTCTGAGACTCCTGTCATGATATATTTTAGTTCCAAACAGTGGAAGTGCTGCTAACAGATCAATGACTCTCCTCACTCTTCCCCATGACTGAAAATTCTATGCTTTACTACAATAAAAAAAGTTCTAAGAATTTAATAGGGAAATGAAGGACAGGAGACAAAGACTTTAATAAAGGACTTGAACAAAATAAAGTTTTGCTGTGCAAGTAGTGAAAGCCCTTAAAAAACAAAAGGGGGCAAAAAAAGCTCAATGGGTAACATTCCTTGAATTGCGTGTACTCCTACATTTTCTCTGAGGAGTCAAAACCCCTTCACAGAAAAGGATGGGTCTTGAAACAACAATATCTGATGAGAGACAAACACACACTTCAATGATTATGCAACTGGCCTACAGGAGGAACCATTAAACAGACAGGGTACAGGAAAGGAGTTACTGCTCCTGAAGGCTTAGCTGGAACAGGTGTGACAAAATAGTTTTAGTATTTAATACCCAACTGCGAAGAATGAAATACTTAAACGAAACGCCACCTGTTTTAGACAAAACAACCAGAAGTGAGAAAAGTAAGTAAAATTTCTTACAAAGCAAGTGCAGCTTGGAAAAAACTCACAACCATTCATCCTAGAAAGAAGTGCTGGCCTTCAAATTCTGCCTTTATACCAACAACTCTTACTATTAAAAGGTTTGATTACCACAAGTATCTCTCATTTTTCCTCCTGTACTCTGCAGCCCCTTAATTCCATTCATTAAACACTTCCCACCTCATCCTACAGTTTTTAAAATCTGGAAACTAAATGAAACAGATAAACCTTTCCTAATACAAGAAAGCACCTCAATAGCTGAGCCTACATTTTTGTAGTGAGGCAGTACAAAAGTCCAGAGACCCTCATGGTTTTGTGAGAACTTTAAAGATGGACAAAATAATAAAGTGATTTGGTACAGATTTACTACCTACTGTTTATTTTATGAAATTGGGATTGATACAATTTATTTAAATTACTTTCAAATTTGGGGTTTTAGCACCAGTAGGTTTTAATATATAGTATCATATATTATATTTAATATAAGGCTGCAAGTCCTCTGATATAAGTACAGTAGTTTTTCCAGATAGTATATGGTCTCTTTCAGTGCTATAAATTGTTTCACAGTGAATTGGAACTACCACTGCCACTCATTTTCGGATAATTTACAAATTAGTAACCAAGTATCTTAATCCAGATCAGATTCCTGTTTTTCAAACCCTGACTAAGGGCAAAGTGGACTTCAGGATCTGGTTAAACCTACTGGCAAAGATAAAGCAGTACAACCTTTATTCAACATGAGAATGTTGAACTGTGGCTGGAAACCTCACCACTTATAAATGCTGCTGACAGTAATACTGGAGCACCAGCAGACTGTTCCTCACTTGGCCCCCCTGACTTTAACAAATTTTGCCCTTCTGGCAGTCAGCATATTTTCAAGTTCCGCTGATGGCACCGACAGAGAAACCAGATAGAGGAAAAGCATGTCTCATGAACTCAACTTCCTGTTCAAATACATTTCAATTGTTCTAGCAAATTTCAAAGTGAAAAAAAAAAAAAAAGGCACCCCAAAATAAAACAACCCAGGAGTTTACACTTCAAGACTTATGACTGCAGGGAAAGAAGCTTTCGATAATGATCTAAATGCTATATTTTGCCTACTTGAAGCAAGAACTCAAACTGAAGTTGCAACTTCCTGGGCAAGAAAGCAGGCAGTACAGATTTAACACCTGGGAATGAGAACTACTAACAAAAGCAACAAAAGAAGAAACGCTGACAATTTCTTTCATTTACCAGGTCTCTCTGTTTACAAAACAACCTGCCCTTTGTCTCCAGAGACAAGTCAAACTCAGTGTAAAATTGCCAGTCATCTACTTCCAAGCATTTATTTTATGAACGACTGTGAAGTTCACTGAAAAGCAGGAAGTGGACAGCCACATCGCAAAGTCCAGAATGAGTGAAACTTAATACAAAGTTGGCTGGAAGCTACGCAGTGCAAAATATCCGTAAGACAGCCCATGAATGGATGCTCACCGAATCCATTTGTAAAGAAAGTAATTGCAATGAGGAGTCACAGCCTGGAAAATCCCTTATCAGGTCTTGCATAAATTAATTCCTGTACCTACGCTATGTGCTGCATGCTTCGACTATGACCTTGGAAAAGTCTAGTACAGTATGGTGACAATGACCTTCCCTGAGGCTTCTACACAATACAAGCAAAACAAAAAGCTGCACAGAACCATCAGAAACGCGCCCAAGGCTATTTCCCCACCCCCAAAAATACCATCCTAAAGACTTGCAATACACTCATGCTCAGCCTTATGTTCAGACACAACCTAGTTCCAGACAGCAGCAGTGGTTACCTCCAGCTGGGAGGTGCTGGATAGCACAGAACTCTCTCCCAGCGTGCACGTGGCTCTTTTTAGCCCCAGGGATCCAGGCTACAAGAGGATGCTGCAGCCTCGCTGACCACACACACAGTTCTTGCTGAGAACGTAGGAAATACCGTACTGCAGCACTTCTCTGTATCGCTAATGTTTCTCTTTAGATCCCTATCTCCGCACGGCTATCCCGTCTCTTTCTCCAAAAAATCCTCCTTTTCCTTCTACTTTTCCCAGGCATCATTTCAGCTCTTCCTGCCCCTCTGGTTACAGAAACCCCCAAAATCTGGGGGATAAAGCTGTGTTTTTCCTTCATCCTTTCAGTAAGCATAACATTTCTTTCTCTCGATTTCTCCTGATTTCTCCTCTTCTCCATTCCTCAAGTTCCGGATCTGCGAACTAAATTTAGGGCAGGATCTTTCCTTGATACAACACGCTACCTTACGGTTCAGAAAAGCGCTTTAGTGTTCGGCTCTGCCACAGAATCAAAGAACGGTTTGGGCTGGAAGGGACCTTAAAGATCATTTCCTTCCAATTCCACCGCCATGGGCAGGGACACCTTCCATTCGACCAAGCTGCTGAATAAAAAAGTCCTGCCTAAGTGCAGCGAGCGATTCTGGGCAAACCAACACACATTTTGGGTCAGGCTTTTACCCTACTTCGTCCTCTAACGCAGTCACCTGATAGTCTGATAAATATAGCAGGAGCCCGCCGCACTCACACCTCCCCGCGCCTCCCCGGCAGCGGCCCGGGGGCTGCCCACGGGCAGCGCCCACCGGAGCGCACCCAGGACCGCGCTGGGGCCCGGGGCGCACAGACCCCCACAGAGGCGGGAGGGACACCCCCGCCTGCCGCGTCTGGAAACTTCCGCCGGGCGCGGGCCCGGCCAGCGGGGAGCGGCCCCGGGGGCGAGGGCACGGCCCGGTCCCCGCTGTCCCCGGCCAGCCCGCCCCCGGGGGCGCCGCAGCGCACGGTACCTGTGCTGTCCGCCACGTTCCCCACGGAGGTCGCCATCGGGGCAGGGGCCGGGGAGGCTGTGGCGGCAACGGCAGAAGGTGCGCTCGGGCCGGGCCGGGCCGAGCTGCCCGCGGTCGCGGCGCGCTGAGGCGGCGCTCCCGAAATGGCGGCGGCGGCGGTACCGAATGGCCGCGGCCGGAACTATCTCCGCGGAAAAGAGTCCGGGCGGCGCCGGGCAGCGCTTCCACGCGGAGGGCGGAGGGACCTGCTGGAAGCGGCGCGCTACTCTCCAAAGGTTATCCTTCCGCACAGCGCTGCGCCAAAGGCGCCGGAACTGCGCATGCGCCGCCGCTTCCCCGTACCCCCGCACGTGGCCCCGCGGAACCGGCGCTCACCGGGACAGCGGAGCTCAAACAGCGGAGCTCAAACAGCGGGGCTCAAACAGCGGGGCTCAAACAGCGGGGCTCAAACAGCGGGGCTCAAACAGCGGAGCTCAAACAGCGGGGCTCAAACAGCGGGGCTCACCGGGACATCAGAGCTCACAGGGACAACGGAGCTCAAACAGCGGGACAGCGGAGCTCAAACAACGGAGCTCACCGGGAAAGCAGAGCTCAAAAAGCGAGGCAGCGGAGCTCACCGTGTACCTGCACTGATTCACCGGGCTCCGGCCACACCGGTGCACAGAGAAACAGCAGCAAAGGCGTCCGTATCCCCATTCCCCCTGTGTTTCCATGAGCTCCGTCAGCCACACGCCGGGGCTCCATACGGAACCCTGGGGTCTGCACGGGCTTCCCCGGGACACTGAAAAGTATCAGTCTCCGGTGAATCCTGAGCCTTCCTAAAGGCTCAAATTACCAAAGTCTGGTTTCTGGAAGTAATTGCAACTTAGAGAAAAAGTAGGGCAGCTGATTCTGAAGTATTGGTAATAATTAGGCAGTTCCCAAAACCACTGGGGTCAGATGTCTGACACTGTATTTGTGGATCCAGAGAAAATACTCCCCTTTATGAAATGGAAATTGCCTTACAATTGTTCATCAACAGCAAGTATTTCATTCTGAGCAAACATTTTCCTGACAGACATGCACATATCCAACAGGACAGTATTGCTGAGGAATTACTTTACATCTCTGAAGAATGAAGAACAAACCATACAAATCTGTATGTGGATTCTGGAGCCAGTAGGGTTCAGCAGGACACACTTGTCCAAAAGCTTATTTTTCACCATTTACTCATTCATATAACATGTTTTATAATCAGTTAAAATATTATATCTAAAATAAAAAAAAAAAATCTTGTTAACACAGCCCACACTATACTGTTCCTTACACCAAACTGGATAAGAGAACAAGTGAAATTTAGGAGCCAAGAGTGGCCCAGGATGACCATCAGCTCAGGGAAGGGAGTTTATTCATCTGAGTCCAGGTCACTGTCTCCTGCGATGGAGTGAAAGTCCTCGCTGTCCTCCTCATCCTCAGATAGATGGACCTGACTTAACACACTTGGCCCAGAGCGCTGCTGTTCTTCCTCTTCCTCTTCTTCTGAGATCTCATAGCCTCCAATGCTGCTGAAACTCGTGTCTCTTGTGTTGGACTTTGGATCTGGTTCTTCGTAGCTGCCATAACTAGAAGAAAGAAGAAAATAATTTCAAATGAGCTGCTGATACCAGCAATTCTGTATTTAACTGCTGTAAGAGTTGGCTTGAAGTCCTGTGAACACTGGGAACCACTGTGCATTTCAACTGTCACTGGCCAGCTGTTTAAAACAGAACCTAAAGAAAAAACAGTTTTCCAGTGAAACAATTCCAGTATCTTCACTCTGGTATACTCCAGGCAGGAAAAATTGATAGCTCCAACAGCTTCTGTCAGCTTCACTGCAGACAGAAAGTGCAGTACTGTCTTCAGCCCATTTTCATCTTCTCTAGCACTTCCTGCTGACTCTTGTCAAGGTCCTGGGCTGGACTGACCATTGCCTGCCAGCCCAGCTACCTATCAGCTCTGATGCCTGTGATTTATTAGGCAAATATTGATAATGGCACTAAGGAACTGAATTCCACAAGCAGAAGGAGAACAAAGAATCTAATACTCTACAGAACGCTCAGAGAAGGGAGAGTAGGTTGCTGTTCTCTCAAATGCAAAAAAATAAAGCTTATATTGTTATACTTTTGATTTTCTAATAATCTAATGCCTCCCAGTATATAGGATATGGATATTCCTATATGGATATCCATATTCCTATACTTCTGGACTTCAACTAAGCAGTTGGATTTCAAGTCAGGACATGCTTTCTTAGAGGGGTAAAAAAAAAGTTAATTTGCTGACTCACTTCTTAACTTCAAAAGCTTCTTGTAGTTTGAGATAGCTTGTAAAAACCTTTATTTGTCCTGCTATCAAAAACCACTATGTACAAGAAATCATCTAACTTAAAAGAAAGAACTGGGTGGGTTTCTTTTTTAATTTAACTGCTATTTTTATTAGTGAAAATCTAACAGCAACCCCAAATTTCTGTCAGTAAGAGTAAATGGTAATTATGGTTGCAACAGTAAGAACAGTCACAAGACAACTTTAAGAAAAATGTGAGATATTATTCAGGTTCTTAGCATGAACACTTCAAAAATCTTTAAGAGAAGGGACTTCTAACAGGATTACCAGCTCTAATTACCTGATATTGCTGTCCTCCATAACATGAGATGTCTCCCCACCGTCTCCTTCATAGGACATCATACTTTCTTCATTGTCCATGCCCATCCGTGTGTTCTCTTGAAGAACATGAGGTTGTTTGGGTCTCACTGCATTGGGCTCCACTTCTGAGTCACTGCCACTCTCGCTCAGCTGGATAGCTGTGTAATGAACCAATGTTTGGTCACGAATTGCCAGGTTTGTTCTGTCACATACGCACTGTCTGTGTTTAAAGGCTGCAGTATTGACTGTGAGGAATGTTTACAAAATCGTGTCTCCACAAGGCAGCAGAAAAGGTATCTGGGAGGTGACACCACCTACTGAGGGCCCAATTCTGATGTTACTCCAAAGCAATCTCATTACCACCATTACTCAAAAAGGCCTTATGTCTTGTCTACTCTGAAAAATTCCCCCTTCTTCCCCTCTAATAATTTTCAGAAGTCATTGCTAAATACCACTATATGCTTCTCTGCATAAGTTTGTATTAAAACAGAAACAGTCTGAATAACCTCTGTACACCTCTTCCTGCTCATGATAACATTGCTTTAACATTAACATTTTACACTGATAACCCTATTTCATATCAAAATAAATGTACTTTTACTAAACTACCCATTCCTGGCTCTGCATACCAAATCATATTCACAGTGTTTTCAGCACCATCTGCAGTTTTACTTTATGAAACACAATCAACAAGATCTTGTCTTAACCCTGCTTTCATGTGTGTCTGTACTTACAGCATTCCTATTCCACTTTTGTTTTCAGTCCCATTTGTGTTCATCCAGTTTCCTCATCTTGCCCCTTTGGTCTCTGCTCTCTACTGCATGTTTTTGTGATGGAAACAGATCAGCTGGGTTTATGAACAATCAGAAAAGAACACTTACACGAGAAAGGATTATCTCCCTCTTCATCACTCCCATCATCATCATCCTCTCCATCAGACATAAGCAAGTCTTCATAGAGGACACTGGCCTGGGGCTGCTGGGCTGATCCTTCCTCTTCATCTGCAAGGTCACCATCTGCATCTTCAACTTCCTGGGTCACACAAACAGGAATGGTGAAGATCCAGCAGCATGCTGCTATTTCTATCATAGATTTCCCACTCTGCCCTCTCTGAAGCATTCCCTCATTTCACAGTGCAAGCTTTTCCAACCTGCATTTCAGACACAACAAACAACTCTGCAAGTCAGCATGCACACTGTGGCTAGGATTTCTGTAAACACACTCACTGGGGCTGGAGTCTTGGGCTTCCCATCATCATCCTCATCAAATCCTTCAATATCCACATCAGAATCTTCCTCGCCCAGCCTACCTCGCCCCTGGCGCATCTGGACGGGAACACAAACAGCAATGGCACTGGGGAGGCACTACTGGACATCACCCAGGGGGTGTGAGGGACACCTGGGCCACAGAGGTGGGTGTGGGAATACAGGAAGGGAAAGACAGAAAGGAAAATATATGTGTATCACTCTCAGAGCAAGGATCCTTTTTCTCTTTATTGCAAAATCAGAGAGCACAGTCTCCACACACTTCTACCTGATGTGCTCATCCCTGAATTGGGAAACTCCAGCCTTACAGCACCAGAGCTCCTTGTTTAACTACTTATTTCTGGAAAATAGCACTAGGTTGTAAAAAAGAAAAAGTGCTTATTTTCATAATGTATTTTAAAAGCATACAGCATTTCCCCCAAATATTTTCCTGTCCTTCTCTTCCTGCTCTTCCCACAGTCCCCATGAGTCCAACATAAAGAGGACATGCAGATTCTGTCCCAAAGACTATAAATTTCTACAGAAAGCTTGAAGACTTCCAAATCTAGAAGGAATTTACA
This sequence comes from Poecile atricapillus, assembly GCF_030490865.1. NCBI lineage: Eukaryota > Metazoa > Chordata > Aves > Passeriformes > Paridae > Poecile > Poecile atricapillus. The sequence goes on from NC_081260.1 coordinate 4,443,281, forward strand.
AAGCTACAGATGGCTACAACACTACACAGAACTATTCATAACCAATCTCTGTTTGCCTGCATTGTTCAGAATAGCTCTCACCAGCCTTTCTGGTACCACCTTCAGTCTCATGGCTCCTCACCTTCTTCATTCTCCTGGTAATTTATTTTCATGGTCCTATTACTGCATATCCTTCTGGTATTCCCTCTCCTTCAACATTTTTTCTGTTTGTTTAATACATAATAAAGACTAAGGAAAAATATTCTGTGGTTACTGTAAGAAGTTAATTTATAATGATTTAATCCTTTTAACCTGTCTGCTTTTCCTTTTCCAACTATAAGGTATCTGCAGTGACAACCATTGCTTCCAAGCTCTTAATTGTCACTGGATGCAACCATAATAACCTAATTATGATCTTCTGAATCTGCAGAATATCCTTCACCATTTCCCTATTCAGAATTAGCAAGGGATTGCACATTAACCCTCTTTAGCATGAGTCACCAGGTTTCTACTTCCAGAAGTAGTGAAGCAAACAAATACCCAGTCTTAGACAAATTCTTTTGCAGCTTTTGATTCTCTGTTCTTTGTTTTGCAGTCTCTCAATTCCCAGTGCTCTTTTTTTTTTTTTTTTTACTTTTGCCTCAGAGCAGTCAAAATTAAGAAAATATCAAAACTTTTGGAAGATGTTCTCTTCTCTTCTTGGAAAACCTGATCTTTGTCACCTGTTTCCTACGAAGTCATTGCGTCCTTTTAGTAATTTGCTCATATAAGACAACTCCCCAACCAGATGAGAAAATGGAGGTTTCTGACCTGAGTTCCTCGCTTCCCTGTGGTAGTGATGGGAGTGTCCATAGCAGACAAATTGCTTTCATCTTGATAGAATGAAGCACCATGGGACACACTGAGGGAAGTGCTGGAATCATACAAATCTGGTGGCTAAAGTATAGGTGGAAACAGGAGACAGAACATTCTCAGGCACTGAACTGAGACTGGAACAGTATCTTGAGAGGCAAGACTGGGATTTCAGGACCAAATGCATGTTTTTGGAACAGTGTTCATATTATTACACACTGTTTAATCAAAGTCAGCTAATTATTCTTAAAGAACAAATGAGGTAAATGCAATGGCTCAAAACCTCAGCTTTGAAGTTTGCCAAATAGCAGATTTTAAAATAGAAGTCAGTACTTCTATACAGTGCTATTCTACAGAGGTCAAAATCACAAATGGGGTCCAAAAGGATTCAATAAATTTATAGAGAATAGACCTCTCTTCAGCTTATGAATACAATGGTCCAGGTGCAACACAAGTTTAAGGTGCCTGAACAACCAATTCCCAGAAGCAGAGAGAATTTGCTGTAAAAATGATCACTTCTTGTTTTCATCCACCTACTTCTGTTCCCTGCCAGAGACAGAAGACTTGATCACATCAACCTTTGGTCTGACTCAGCGGGGCCCTTTTCATTTACTTCCTACATTGGGAACGGTGTTGCAGCCCCAAATGCTCCAATCATAACTGGGAAAAGTCTAGCACATATGAAACAGCAAAGCTTCAGCTTCCAATCAATCCTATGTAAATCACTGTCTCAACTCCTAAAGCTGACACAAGGAAGAAAAAGGGGATTTGGATAAGGTGTTCCAAAAGCTAACCTGCAGTTTGCATGCAGACTGACCTCTGAAGAGTTAATAAGGAACTACATTTTAGGATTTTGATAAAGTTCCCTAATAACACACAGTTCACAGATCATGACAATACTGAAAGTCTTAAGGACAACAGCAAGAATTCTTAAATTAGGCAAAACAGGCTTCCTAAGAATTTAAACAGATGTATAAAACACAGCTCTCAGCTGTATTTGCTTTTTATATCCTGGAGGCCAACCTCTGAAGACCCATATGGGGAGATAAATGTTGGCTGTCACAACTGCATTTAAAATAAAGGGAACTAAAGCCAAGCAATCTCCAGCAGACCTGCCATCTGTGGCAAGGCTGGGAGTGTGGGAAGTGGGACTGTACCTCCAGCCAAGAAGCAGAGGGAAAGGGTGGCCTTCAGGTGATCTGATCACCAGCTTGGAATAAAATCAGATCAGGTAATACTGCTCTTGGGAAGGAAACCATCAGATAAGAGAATTACATTTTTGTCCCTCACTTTCTGGTGTATTTGGATCACCACTGATTCAATTTAATTCTTGAAATATGTCAACAAATAGTTTCTAATAACTCATCTTCAAAGACTCTCTTGCAGCGCAATACTTCCTACTGTCAGGAAGGTCTTTTCCCATTATATTCAGTTTCAGTATTTCCAGTCTGTATTAATTTGATCATCATTTCTAGCAATCACATTCTACCTTCCTAAAATGCTGCATTTTGGGTACTTTTGTGGGGACAGATGGATGAGAATGTGTTAAATATTGCCCCAAACACATCTGTGTCCTGTTATCCTGGCTCAGCCATACAGTCTTTGTATACTTCTTGCCTAAATAAATTTTAAACAAATTTTTTCTTTAAAATAATCTTTATAAGACCTTAGATTGTTTCTGAACTTCAAGCCCTTCTTTTCTGCTCTGACTTTGCTAAAATTAAATGCAACTTTCAAGATGTAATTACATCAGACTTGCACAGAATTGAAAAATTATTGGTCTACAGCTGGGATGAACAACTGCAAAGAAAGCTTAGGTTTGTCTTCCTATACCACAAAATTTGCATTTTATCCTTCAATTATCAACACAGAAATCTTTCCCAGGGCCTATGAACTTTTCCAAATAAACAAAAGGCACATCTCAGACACTAGGATAACATCCCCTGCTTTCCTAGGCAAATTCCAAAGACAATTTTAGTTTTCATGAATTAACTTGTCATTCCTGGTGAAAGATATTAACTGATGTTTTCAAAAACAACCAAACAACCCAAAATAAGAAGAATTATTAAAAAAAAGTCTAAGTAGCTCATAAATCTTTGCCAAACTGTAAACACTGAAAAGAAGCCTGGCATGAACCTGCTCTGTAACACATAGAAAATACTTGACAAATACAATTTTCTGCTATAAAATAATGATAAAGGTTAAAAACCATTATTTTCCACTAGAACTGGAACAAAGAGATGCAAAGAATCCCAGAAGTAAGGGCACAGTTGGACTTTGCTGACCATATTAGGCAGTTTCTTTACCCACAGTACTGGGCCTTTCCAACAATACCACCACCAAACAGCTCTCTGGATTCCTCTCAGCCCTACATCAATGTTTTGTCTTCATGTTCTCCTTACCTGTCCACTGCTCGACTTCTGAGAGTTTCTAAATGTCACACTTGCACAGCCCTCAACCTTCCAACCAACACTCAGCTGTACCTGACTCTACACAGCTCATCTTTAGACCAGTTTTACAACTTGCTTGGGAAATGTCTCTCTTTTAGTATCTCACTCTCTGAAGCATCAGAACTGCTTCTTATACTTATTCTCAAAAAGTGCTAGCACACCATCCAGCAAGATACTCTAATAAAAGACAAACTGCAGACAGACGGAGAACACGAAAAAAAAGAGGAAAATTGGGATCAAACACTCAGGAGATTGAAACTAAAATAAAGTGAAAGCCTTGCTTGGTCACTTGCCTGTGGAGTGTAGGGACCAGGAGTCATAGGATCAAGACTTTCCAGATCTGCCTCCTCCAGTGCTGCTTCCTTAGCAGTAGAGATATCTCTCTCAAGTTGAGTCAGGTGCTCATCATACTAAGAGCAAAAAAGCTTGCTAAGGTTGCAGAACAGAAAATTCAAACTGTAAATATTCCAGTAAAGTTGCCCACATACCTCAGCTAAAGTCTGGTAACAGATGTTTACAATCTCCTGGGCTGTTTTTGTGTACTGGCTGTCTGACCCTGTAGAAGAAACAAAGCTCTTTATACATTCTGATGGTTTTTCAATTCCAGCTGCCAAGACAGCAAGACAGATTTTGGTTACACAGGCCCCTAAATCCCAACACCTTCTGATGTAAGGAGAAATACAAAGCAGGGCTCACATTTGGCTAAAATAGCACAACCAGTTTGTTCCACATTAACTGTGATTTGGAACACAAGTTGTACCCTGTCTGTCTCAAGGAAATTCCCAGAAACAAATCATTGGATCAGAGATGTGTACTGAGCTAAGAGAACATCCTCCCCAAATATAACTGCCCCATGATGGTAATAAAGCTTCATGTGACAGTGAAAACAGCACTGCTTAAGCATTTCTTTCCTCAGGAAAGGAAAACAATCATCAAGTCCATGATTCATAGCCTCAGGCTTCAACACACTTTGGCAGCACAGGTGCCCAGATAAATTAATTTAAATACAAAAGGCAGCTGAAGCCTAATTTCCACCACCTACCATTGTACTTAATGCTGTTGGCAAGGATGAGGTTAACATCATCCAGGAAAGTCTCCCTGTTCTGGTATTTGTGTTTGGAGATATTCTGGAAGAGAATTGTCACCAAGTAAGTGATCAAATCTAAACACCTCTCAAGAGACTGCTCAGTTCAAGCTACACACCTTGCGGATGGTCTCCAGATCCATTGGATTAGCAATCACCTTGTAATAATCAGGAACAAACTTCTTGTTAACTGGATGGTGAAATGGCCAAGACTGGAAAAAAATAAAACAGACAGGTTTAGAAAGCTTCTGTGTAAAATTTGTCATTATATTATAATTATTAATATTATTATTAAATGCTATTTGTCACATAGCTTCTGTGCTAAAAATGTCAAAAAACAAATCTCCAGAACTGATCAACACTCCAAATGTATTTAAGGTATTTATAACAAGACCTCTTGAATCCAATCATTTAGGTTCAGGAGTGACACAGAGAAAAGATCTACCAGCTGGATTTTTAACTAGGCCTGTTGATATCTATCTGACAGTAGGAACATAAAATACAAAATAATAATTTTACAGAAGACTTTTCTATTTTTTCTCCACAAGAAGATCAGCACATTTTGCACACACACACACAGTCACTCAAGCTACGTACATCTGGAACTGCCATCATCTTTTGAGTCACAATGTTATCCAAAATGAAGGAAAAGGCCACTTGATCATCATCATCCAGGAGAGGATTAATTGCTTTTTCTAATCGAGCCAGTTTATCTTCCTTCTGCAATAGAAGTAGGGAACATCAGTGACTGACCCTAGACTAATAACTGTACTGTCACGATACTCTGTCCCAGAGAGAATCCCATGCACCTTTTAATGAAAACGCTTGTAAATAACAGGGGGTAACAGTCAGGCTATAAACCTACAGACAAGAAAAAGTAACTAGAGTAAGAAATAAGCAATGGGGTTTTTAAAAAATACTCCCTTGGGAACTGTTTAAAATGGTAAAAATTCAAATACCTTCTGGGGCAGGAGGAAGAACTCCCTTAATCTTCTACTACTCTCCATAAAAACAGGTATTTCGTCCTCTATTCTTGAAGTCTTCAACCACCCCTCACCATCCCTCCCCCTCCATTCTGACCACAGCTCATTCACAAGACTTGCCTCTTTCAGCTTTTCATCACACAGGTCAAGCATGGACTGGGATATCTGAGTCAGTGAGTGCTTTGGCCCTGCAAACACACACAGCAAGTGCAGCTTGATTAAAAAGGCCCATGTCACAATATAATGTATCTTTACTCCTAAAGCATCACTGATTATATTTCTGGCACAGTTAGGAGTATATACTCAAGTATATTCTCAATACACACAATTATTCAAGTTCAGCATGCATTTTATAAGAGAAAAAGTTATTTGTAGCAGATAACGTTTCTGGCATACATTCTGGTGAAGTTTGGAAACCCTTTGGAAAGCAGCTGTGCCTGTGGCAGACTGGCCTCCAAACCCTCCACTTTTGCCAAATATTCACAGTGTAAGTAATGAAATTTCTGTTTCCTTCACTAAGTCCAGTCAGCAAAGCAGAACTGCTAAGGAAGGCAAGATGGACATTTAAGGAATATTCAAAAACCCACAGCTTTAAATAATTTCAGGATTCCTCAGACATGGAAACAAGCATTTGCAACAGAACTATGGAAAAAAAAGGATATTATTTGTTAGGATAAATCAGGGATTTAACTGTCAGAATAATAAAGGAAGCAGCAAAGACACAAACCTAGTGCTCTCAGTGTCACCCTCACTGCTGCACAGCCTAGACAGACTCGGTGCAGCTAGGAGGTTTTTCTGTCAAATTTGGATATTTTGGACAAAGACCTTTCTATCAGAAGTCAGAATAAAGCTGACCCAACAATGAATCAGCACTCTTCCCCAGCAGATACATGCTCTACCACAGAATCTATGTTTTTATTTTAAACTAGCTTTAATTTTTTTTAAACTAGTTTCCTGACCTTCCCAAATGGGAAAAAAGTTCATTGCAACTAAGAATCAAAATATGCAAAATCATGACAGCTAACTCCATTCAAAGCTGCATGATCCAAGGCACTGGCTTCAATGGGTGTCAACCATTCCTATTTGCACTGAAAGATTCATTCAATAAAGCACAATAATGTAATCTACTGAAAACAGTGTTTTGCTTAGCTGTGAAGGAGGTAGGCAGGACTTGAAACATGCAGAAGTCTGCAGAGATTGAGTCACCCCAAGACACAGACCCATAACTGAACTTCAATTACCACACCACAGTCATCATTTAGCTGTTGCTACATGCTGGAATTCACTTCTTTCTTATTTATTAATTACTTCATTAACATTAGTATAATCTTTTGGTTATATCTAGAAAAATATGCATTCACTATTGCCATCTGGCAGTGAATTTGTTCTGCTTTTATGCTGCTTTTGTTGACTCTAAAAGTTCCACAGCTCATCCATGCACAAAGGATTAGCAGAAACAGGATTTCCCTGTGTTTTTACCATTGTATGTGGCACTGTTCTTCACAATGAGCTCCAGGTGTTCCCTGAACTCCTCCCGGGATGGGTACTGCCTCTTACGGACGTTTTCACGCAGGGTCTGTAAATCCATGGGCCGGGTAATGATCTTGTAATAATCTTTGACAACTTTTGGATTTACAGGCGTGTGAAAGGGGTATGTCTGAGGAGGAAAAGAGAAACGTGCTTATTAGCACAGTACTAGCACAGCTAATCTCAGTTTAACCTCCATAATTAAATAGGCACTAATGTTATAACCTTTACACAAGAAGTTCCTAAGCTGCACCAGGCAAAACAGAGCAAACTCAACCCCATGATACAAACACTTTCTTCTACACAATATTCTCTAATACCATTGTAACAAGGAAAATCTCACAGAGAATTTTCAGGTGCTTATTTTTGATTGCAGCAAAAAAGTCAAGAAACTGAACTTTAAAATTCCCATTTCAACTCAAATCTTCCATTTAATTTTTTGATTTTACAAGTTTCTGGCAAAGTCTGGTCAGAAAAGTGTGAACTACAGATCTTCTCCAGTGCCATATATATATAAAAGCATTACACACTGCTACATTTCATGCATCTTGTGTTGGTATTGTTAAAAACAAAAAATCACATATGAGCTTTGAACACGTATCCATAAAAAACTAGCCAAATTCTGATGTCTACAACACATACCCTACTTCAACCATATTGCTTGAGATGCAGGATTTGGGTGTCATAGCTTAAACTTACATTGGGAAGATCCCTGATGTCATTGATGATGCCCTCCAAGATGGATGAGAGCGTCACCATGGGATCTGTTCTCCGCCGGTGGATGGATTTATGGGGACGCTGAAGAAATGAGAGGCAGAAAATGAACGCAGCTCCACAATGCAAAACATTTGCTCACAGCAATACTAGACAATTTAGCTTATTAATTTTCTGGTCAGGCATGAGGAGGCAGGAGGAGGTTGCACAGGAGCAGCTAAGGGCCTGGCCAGTTGGTACAAACAGAAGTGGAGGTGTTGCAATCAGCTCAGTAACGCTTCACTCACATTGAGATAATCACAGTGCACCGTTGTCCCTACGCGACGCTTCTTCTTCGGCGGAAGCTGCTGCTTAGGAAACTTCAGGACCAGGGATTTCCTGCGAACCTCATCAGCACTAGGTACAAACAGAAAAGCACAATACTTTCTCCAGCCCTCACATGAATCAAGACCATTTGTCCCCCAGTACTGGCTTTGGTTCCATCTGCCATAATACCAAATTCTCAATCGAAATACAGTAATAATATTAAGTAAAGTCCTGTCATTTCATCCCTGTGACTAATAGGAATTAATATTTGAATGAGTATTCTGCATTTAGCTCAATGTTGTTTCTTCTTCTTATCCCCAGCTGTTTCTCTGCTTTTTCCTGTACCTCTCAATCAATTGTTTTCCCAGGACAATTTTCGTTCCTTCAACTTTGATGAGTTCTTCATTGTCATTGTGAATGACTGTTTTTTCCAGCTCTTCCTCCTGCTCTTCTGTCATTGCAACAGGATTAGAAGGGGGGGCATTTGTTTGGTAGTAAAGAGGGCAGAACTTATTAGTCCTCATGTGCCCGATTGCACCACATGCTCCACATTTTAGCTGCAAAAATAGAAGGTGACAGATCAGAATTCATATATGGGCTCCTACTTTTGAGGCAAAGCATCATTAAAATCCCCCAGTGAGATCTTTAGTACATCACTAGAACAGAATAAACTTCTCCAGTAGCCAAAGCCTGTATGGATATGCTTACTTTCAAATCTGGTCGCTCTTTCATTTTCTTGGGCTTCTTTTCTGGAGGACCCTTGAGTTTCTCTTTTTCTTGGTTCCGCTTTAACCGCCGTAATTGTTCCTGGATCCTGCGCCGCTCCTTTCGCATCTCCTCGCGGTGCTGCTCATCAAATAGAGCAAACTTTCGTCTGGGTGGGGAGGAAAAAATACAGAAGTTTTCCAGCCTAGTTCATGATTTGCCAGGTACTTTTCTGGCAGCTCAATCACTGCATGAAGTTTGTGACACCCTCCAAAGGGACAGCCATTAAATCTCTCTTTCTCTCCACAGTTACTGTGCCGGGCTTCTACACTCAATTCTACATTTCTTCACGCTGTCAGTGGAATGAAATAAGCCCACAGGCAAAGTTAAAAGAGAGAAGAAGGAGATCACAAAGGCCTTACATGAACTCCTCATCCTTGGTGGTGCGTATGCGGCAGTAGGCGTCGATGACTGCGGGTTTCCGCACCGTCTCACACCTCACGTATTCCTTCCCATCCTCGTCCCTGAACGTGCGATAGATCTTGAGGCGGCGGCCGGTGGCAGAGGAATTCAGGCTGGTCACAGAGGCAGTGTCGTCATCCTTGTGAGAGTTTGCTGAGGCTGCCGAAGCTGTTGCCACAAGAAAATGCTTTATTTGCTTCTAATTTTTTTCCACACTGTAGAAATATCATCATTTAAACACAGCAGATAATTTTGGCTTAAACATTTCAAGGACACACATTCAGGAAAACCTAATAGAAGTCTTTCCCTTGCTTGTTCATGTTCTCTTATCATGACATGAAATTGAGCTGAAGCAAAGATAATTATACACATAGATTATAAAGCCAGAAGGAACAGCTACAGTCAACAAGGACCCATAGGTGCAACCTGCAATGCGATTGGATTCTGGCCCTGGAGATGGATTAGTTACAGTGCTTTATAGGTATGGTTATCTGGCAGAAACTGAGGGTCAAGAATTATCCAGTTTTCCAAGGAGCGTTCCAACCAGTGTGTCAAGTGACCACAGAATCTTCTCAGCATCATTTACAATTCTGGTTGAGAGATTTTGTAAAAGTAACACTGGATATCTTTTCATGAAAATCATCAAAATCTTCCACATATCCCTTATAAATTATTCCAGTAACTATTTTTTAGTGATTTATTCCCAATTTGAGAATAGATGGCAACAATAACATTGATTCAGATGCAGAGCTCAGCTTTGCTGACACACATTCAACAAGTGGTCATGGGCACCCTCACGAAGTTCATTCACAGGTCAAACATCTTTCCAGCCAGACAGGGACATGTCAAGTTCTCTGTTGGAATGCACTTAAAACAAGCACATTTCCAGGAGATCCAAACCTGGCACCTGCCCAATTTACCTCCAAACACGCTGCCACAGCACACAGTGTGAGACACTGCTGTCAGCCTGCAGACTGTGCCTGCTTCACACACAGAGCTGTGTGTACGCAGAAGATCCAACTACACAAGCATAATAAGGTTGCAGGAACTATGTGGGAAAACATCTTGAGAAAAAATACTGAAAAAACAGCACCCCCTGACCCAGCCCCACTCAAAATAATAAAAAAAAAAAAAGGAAACTTAAGCAGGAAGCAGCAGTAACTACCTAAAGAAATACCAGAGTAAGTTTATAGATCAAAATAAACAAAAGATATGAGGCAAAGAATACACTACACATGCACTTTCAGCCACTAAGTGCTCAAGAGAAGGAAGAACCCCAAGAGAGGGAAAAGCCCCAGATAAGCATGTTTATACATTCTTCCTGTAAGGAATCCACACTCTCGAGAGGCCAGATCAGCACACTTTGCAGCCTGACATAAAGTCCTGCATCCCTTCCCAGGCATAATTCTGGTGGTTGCAGTTACTTACACATCCCCTTTTTGTCTCTCCTGTCCTTTTTGCCCCTGTCTTTGTCATTGCCACTGTCTTCTCCAAGGAGCATCCTTTGCAATTCCTTCCGCTCCTGCTCTTCTCTTTCCCGAGAGAGCTGAGAACTAGTTTTCTTGTTCTGTAACATATTCTCAATATTCTTTCCCATCTCTTCAAAGTCACTGTCTTCAGCTGAACTGCTATCTGTGTCTGTTGACAGGATCTCAGTGGATTCCAGAACCCTGAAATAGGAAACATCCTGAAAGTCAGTGAATGTTGCCCTCCCAAATTAAAAAAAAAAAAAAAATCAGCCTGTTACCTTCCCAGAAACACAAAGGCAAAAATGGTGTAAAGGTTTGAGAATTAATGATGTAAATCACTGCTACAACAGGCATAATATATTCCCTTCTCATTCATCCTTTTAACCCCCACATCTTTTAGATAACTGTTTCAAGGCAATCTTCGCCAAATAGTTATCTTCTCCAATAGATCTCTACCTCATAACAATACTTTATTTCCTCACCACCCTCAAGTCTCAGGCCAGAAAAGGAATCATGCATGAATTCTTCTGGCATTTCTGAAGAATAAGACAGAGAATTGGTACCTGCTACCCAAGAGAGAGATGGCAAATTGCTCAGAACAAAACAAAACAAAAAAATTAAAGGAAATCAGGTGGTGAACTACTGATGTGTGAACTGCAGAACATCTCATGTCATGACTCTGCAACACGTTCTACCTTTCCACAAGGTCTGTGATAGCAAGACACTAAACCTGAGGATTTCTATTACCAGCCAAAGGCTTCTTTCCTAGTGCTGTATTTCATGGGCCCAACAAGTTGAATCAACATCTACACCACCACATATCAGCAACCCCAGGCATGCACAGTGCTGGACTTTTGAGGTGGGGACAGGGTGGGGTTTAAGGCTGCGAGTATCAGATAAGAACGTACTTATTTTGTAAGTCGAAGATGCGCTGGCACTCTTCTTTGTACCTCTCCTGATGTTCTGCCACAGAGAACCGAGAGCCACGGGCAAATTTGCTCATAGGCCCTTCCCCTGAGCGTGCCTGCTCTGTGGACATTGTACGGACCACATCGATCACCTCCCACCGGGACAGCTTCTTTATCTGGAAAAAGGAAGACAAGGACTGGTTTTAGAGACACAGCTGAGGTACCTGGCTATGGATCTCAATTCCTCTCCACGTGAGGTCAAAGTAGAAATTTATACATCCCTTCCACCATCAGCTGCTAAAGGCCTTAGGGAAGTGTGCAGCCTTCTCTGGGCTCACACTCACCTCCTCCTCAGGCACTCCAAATTTCCGCAGAAGCTGTTTGGCATTTTTGAGGGAAAGTCGGCGCAGATCCGCGTCTGTGCCAGTCACTGTCTTCTTCACTGGCTGAGGTTCTTTATCGTCCTGTTCAGAGGAAGATTCAGCCTATTAATGTCACAGGAGTCTTTCCTAGGCTCATCTGATATTTTCTCTTCCTTATGTTCCTTATTTAGTCCACTTCTCCCACATAACTTCCCAGCTACTGCTCCTTGGGAACTATACCTTCTGCTGGGTTGGTTTGTTTGGAATCTTGACATAAGAAAATCCTTCCCCACAACCAGTGGGATCTGCAACCCCAGTCACTTCTAGGAGGCACTTGCCCTTCATAGCCGCAATGAAGGCTCGTGTGGTGTTCCAGGGAGCCGTGCGCACCTGCCAGCGAGAAAATAAACAATCATAACCCTGTCACAGTCCAAGCTTTTATTCTGGAATTCTTCCAGTCATACTGAGAACTTTTCAACTGACACAATGAGGGTGAATGCCTCTTCTTGATCCTTCAGCTGCCCTGATGACACTTCAATGAATAACCAAAGTGCTAAGGAACTCACAAAAAGGCATTTAAGGTAAAAAAAGCCTAGTCCTGAAAGGACCTGCAAGAACAATCACCCAAAGTATGACCTGCCAGCAGAAGTTCCCAGGAAAGTTGTGTGGACATTTGAACCATTGAATCCTACTTTAAATATGTCCTTTAAATATAAAGACCTCATTTTTCTACTGCCATTGAAATTTATATACTGGTGTACACACTCATGCATCACTCTGATGATACCTCATCATCAATCTTCATTTGGAAATCCTCTTCATTCTCCTCTTCTGGAGCAAAGAAGGATTTCTCCCCGTAACCTGCATCCTGCAGAGAAATATTAGGTTAAAAATGAGAAGCTGAAGTCTTGAAAAGGTTACTGGAGACAGAACTAGAAGTGTCCCTGTGGAGACTTGCCATGCTGAACAAGCCAACTTCCACAGACAGTTGTCTACAAGATTCACAGTGACCAACAGTAGCACAGATGTCAAACTGCCCAGTAATTTTGAAAAACTCCATAACTAAACACTGCACTCAACTTCAAAAAAAAATAATCAGTGTCTCTTACAGCCACCTGCTGGTTACTTTCTGCTGTAGAGCTCCAGGTATAAACATAAGACCTTTCTTGTACCTTCCCTTTGGTATTTTGAGCACAGCTAATTCAATACTCAGATAAAAGGTGGTAAGAATACGGTGTTTCTCTCTTTAAAACTTAACTGCCTTTTATGCAGCAGCAAACTTAGCAAGTGACACAACAGTTAGGGACCTAACTTGCCTCCTTTATAACAGAATTAGCTGTAGGCAGAAGGTGTTACCTAGCCTCACCCCTCACAGGGTGTCAGTAATTTACCCTGGAGCCAACCAGGATTTACCTTGAGCCGCTGCTCGGCCGCAATCATGCTGTAGTAGGCACAGCACTGCTCTGGGGACACCATGGCTCTGATCTCCTCCTCTGTTGGCAACCTGAAATCCGGCTTTAAAACCCACCAGTTTGAGTCCATCCCTGAAAAATGCACAGGTCAAACACTGAGTGGTTTCCTACACCTGCTGGATGCCACCACAGTCCCAGCTTTCATTTGCATGTGTTTGCTTGCAAAACACAGCTCAGCCACACACAGAGGGAAGGGAATGCATTTGTGCTGGTGTCTTTAATGAGTAAATCACTGCCCAAAGGGTTATTACAAATGTCTGAACTGTAGTCACTTCTCATCATCAAGCACACTCACGCCAAAAGTAAGTGCACATTCTTAAAAATCTAAACAAAAAAAACCTCTGTCAGATTACATTTCAGTAATTGGACACAAAAATATTACAAAACATTACAAGTTTTCAGGAATGGTTTATCAGATGTTCCCTCCTGTTCTCTTTGGAGCTCCAAGAGCAGCAAAGGATGGCTGACCACCAAACAAAACCCCCCTTCGATACCTGTGCGTTTGAAATCTGCACAGAGCTTCAGCCGCTTGCGGATGCTGCTCTCGGAGTGGGAGGGAAAGGCTTTTTTAATGTCCTCCATGCGGATCCTCCGCGGACGGTCCCTGCTCTTCCAGAAGAGGCGATAGATAAAAACCTACAAAACAAGACCCATTTGTCCAAAGAAATAACAAACCAACTTGCACAGACGATGTTCCTGGTGACTGCTTCAGAATTCCTACTTGCTTCTCATAAATTTACTCGGTGAAGTTTTCCAAGCTGAGTGTCTGCTTCGGGTTCAGCTCTTTTTGAGAATGAGACGTGGAAGAAATATTTGTCTTGGAAGTTCATTTTATCACATTAGAAATGTTCATGTGTTGGCAAAGAAATTCTGTGAACAGCAGGGATTTTCCTGCTCTGCAAACACCCCTGGAGTTATAATTTTGAATTAAATTGACAGCAAATTACTAGAAATTTTCTCCACAATCTGAACTTGAGGATAATTACTGAATGGACTGTCCCAAAGCTAACCATTAGCTAAATTAGAACCTAATTTCTAGATGTTGTGTGTACCCACCACAACATCTAGAAAATTGAGAAAGACCTATGGAGCAACTCTAATTCTGTGCTGTTTGATAGCACAGTGGTAAGACTCCTTAACTGTCTCTTAGCAAAACCCATCAAAGTGTCATTTTACACAGCACAACCACTTCAAAACTCACTCTAACTTCTTCAGTTTCATACACTTATATATAATCTTGTAACCTTTTATTCTGGTAATAAAAAGCCTTTATCATTTACTTATCATATAGGATGCCATTAAAACAGACGAGACATTTTACAAGTCTTTGGTTAAATGCAAACCAAAATGGCCTGTCTGGTTAACATCCAACTCTTGCAGAGCTCTCACCTCACAAAAAAAAACAAACAAAAAAAGGGAGTCACAGCAGGACAATGAGATTCTCAAATCAAGTCCACCCAAGGCCCAAGCCTATGCCATGGGCTTGCTCCAAAGACTCCCCAGATTCCCAAATAATCTCCTATCACATACCTGCAGGAAGTCTCTGATATGTGTGTTAGCTCGCTTGGAGTTGGGACCAGGTACTTCATAGAGTGGGCACTCCTGCCCAACTACAAAAATATCCACTAATTCTCGAATGTAGTAGCCTTGTCGTGTCCGGATGATCAGGAAATCTGTCTCAGGCATCTTATGTAAATAGATGGGGGCCCGGAAAAGATTGTTTTCAAATGCCTGTTAGGAGAAACAAATCTAAGTTCAAAAGTCAAGTTTTGATCAAATCTTCTGTGACACAATCTACAAAAAAGGTGTTAAAAAAAAACCAAAAAACACCCCAAGGTTCATTGCAATGGTATACCATCATTTATATCACAGCATATGTAGGTGTGCAGGGAATAGTCACGGATGAAGAACAAAAAGTTAAAAAATACTAAAACAAATGCAGAGATTGAAGGGCTCTTTGGACTCCTGGAGGTATTTCAGGATCTTTAAGGAGGTCCTTTCAAAAAAAGACAGAAAGAACACATCTGCAAAAGAGCACAATAACCGTAGAAACCAGCCCAACACACAATTAGCATTGTTAGTTCTGTGATGAATCTCTAATATAAACCTTCACCTTACCTTCTTCCTGTGGTACAGAATGGAAGAATTATTGCTACAGCAAGAGCAGCTAGCATTAACTGAAATCCATTTATATTTACATTTATGGATTATTAGCCAGGTGGTCCTTGTAACATTCTTAATTCCTCTCCCCAGCTCAAATATATATATTTTAACAACAGAGAGAGACTCATAAAAGCAGAAGTCTGTACACTTGGCTAGTAACTGGCATCCAAAAACTAGGAATGCAATTCTCAGAAGGTACATATAAAATCCTGGACTGTGAGAAATCCATGTTTTCCATGCCCTCCAACACCTATTTATTGAGCTCCCCAGCATTCAAGCAGCTTTGATTTTTCCCTCAGTCCTCTCTAACACTATTTCTAATGCCATTACTAAGCAAAACAGCAAAAATTCTCTTCCTGCAACTCTTGTAACTCCTACAATAATTTTAAAAAGCATACAACCAAGATTTAAAAAAAAAAAAAAAAAAGAAAGCTAGGAACTGAATTACTAGCACTATTTAATTACTAATAGTAATTATTATTACTGGTAAGTAAAGAGACAAACTGGAACTGAAAAGGAAGCTGGGTTTTCTTTTTGGAAGCTGAGTATTATTTGTGATTGAATAAATAGGGCTTGTAAAAGGTACTCTGCCTATTACACCACATCCAACTTATCTGTCTTTTAAATGTAAAAACCTCATTTCTCACCTGCAGTAACTGGCCTGGATGCAGAGAACCCAGGAAGGGAGAAGTGTGACAGTAAACAGTCTCTCCGTATTTACAGTCTGGAGCTCCTGGATCTTTGCCAGGTTTCTGGAAGGTGCAATGGAGGTGCTGTTAGCTCTCAGTGAGAGGCAGAGGGAAATCACTGTCCAACAGCAGAATCTGTATACTCACCCTTTTGTAGTAATTTTTAATCTTTGTTGCCATGCCAACCTGCATCATCAAAGGGGCGTTCTCCTCACTGTACTCAGCAAGGATGAGATCTCCATCCTTGCCAGTGAGGTCCTGCGGCGTGCGCATGAAGAACATCTCCCCTCCACCAGAGGCCTGGCGCTCCTGCTCCCTCATCTGCACCAGGGACAAGGGAATGTCAGGGGAACAGCTCATCAAACAGCCCAGGAGCCACGGCACGCTCAGAGGCACACAGGAGTAACTGTACCTTGGCTTTCTTCTTGATGTGCTTCAGCAGAGGCTGCACAGCGTGGGGCCCGGGCTGGGACAAGGCACCAAAGGAATATTTCTTCAGGGGAGGCCGATGGAACTGTCGGAGCTTCATGGGACCCATGTGGGTGGGAAAGAATGGCTGGCGGAGCTCCACTGCTGGGATAGAGTGCTGATACAGAACAAAACCTGTGTTAAGTTGCACCACCTCAAAAGTAAGACCATCCTTCTATCCTATTAAACCTCAAACAAGAGAGCCCAGGGATATCTTTAGGTCTCCTAGCAGTAACACAAGTGCCTTGAAATTCACTTGCCATCATAAATGTTGCCTTTTGACAGAAAAGTGCTTACTTCCATATAAAGATCTTCCCTTTGTGTACAGAGATTACTTCAATTTTACATTTATTTCAAATGGTACCGAATGATGGGATCTTTTTACTAACTAGGAATTACATGTAAAGCCATTATCCCTATCACTGGGAGAGAAATTAATTTGGAATTACATACAGTTTTCCCATTATAGAAGATGCTGGAGTTATATGAGGCTTTAGAAGTCACTGAATTCCACAAAGGAAGAAAAAAAAACATCACCTCCTCACCAAAGGCTTGTGAGCAGCAATTCCAATTCACCAGTAGCTAAATTAATTATATAATATTCAGACTAAGACACACAGTAGCAGCAGAAGTACAAACTGCACCTCTTCCTCCCCTCCCACTATTGGTTTACAAAGAATACTACATAATAAGACACCAAACAAAAGCATGGCGAGTAGGATACAGCAAGATCAAGCAACTAAAGCTCAGTTTTATGGGGGCAATCAACAAAAATTAGTTCAAACTCCTAATTTTAATTGAACACTAAAAATATCTCTCATGAACACTTACCTGACCTGCTGTAATCTAAATTCTGTTTTTCTACGAATCCTAAGTTCTACCCTCAGTTACAAAACCTCCTACCAAGACACTCAAGCTCTCTCACTCACAGTGAAGACTACTGTGAATACCTGGATGATGTTGCCTCCAAAGGTTCCTCGAAGGCCCTGCTGTTTGGGGTAATAAAACTCATCATTGGAGAGGTTCCAGGGATCCTTCACCTCTGGCTGAGACATGTTCTAATTCAATTTTAAAAAGAGAGAGAGAGAGATGTCAGAAAACAAACAAACAAAAAAAAAATCCTCACTCCTTCCTCATCATTCCTAACCCTGGAGATAATGCTAAAGCTTATGCTGACCTGCTGTGGTTCTTCCTTGATGACACCTGTTTTTCCCAACAGGATCCGACTCTTCTTTAAAGAAGACTCTTTCTTGTTCTCCTTGGATGGAGAGTTCAAAGTCATCTCTTCCTTTTCATCAGGAATTTCTAAAAGCACAAGTTTACATCCCTACCTTCCCTCTTCAAATCAACATGCATGCAAGTCAAATTAAGACAGTCACTCCTAAAACACATCAAGAGTCAGATTAATCACATCAAATTTAACTTTTAAGGCATTAATTTTTGCTTTCCTGTCAGTGCATTTAACTTGGAAGTTGAATGTGTACAACACACCAATAAAGGTTGCAAGTACTGTCACCTCCTCCATTGCCTTTGACTTGCAAATTAACTTCAAAAGCCAGAACAAAAGAAGGCCATAAGTATTGTTCCAGTACATTTATTTCCATTACAGTGTGATTATAAACCCTTGCATTCATTTCCCCTTGTCTTTTCCCACTCAAGTCAAATTTCTGGGTGTCATAAACATACCTAGAATTATGTTTTCATCGTTTGGATCAAGTGTCAGGACAGGGGGATCCAAGTAGTTTTCCATTGCCTGATCATCCCAGATGATATTGTCTTCCCAACGGCCATAAACTAACTCTTCATTATCAATTGGGAAAATGGAATACCAGGGCTTGTCCTCATCCAGGGAAACTGCAATAATCATAAAGTAGAACCCTTAAGAATTTTATACACAGCCTTGGCAGAAAGCTACTTCAGATCTCACCCTCACATCTTACTCCCTTTACCTTGCCCCTCTTTCCTGAGGCAGGACCTCTAAAAGGCAAAAGAAAACTGATCTTGAAAGCAAAGAGGAAGTAGAACCCTAAGTTTGAGTTTTACCAACGCTCAGAGATTTTGCTCTATTGAAACACAGCCTCCAAAAAGTTTTAGAGCAAGGAAGTAGCCCCTCTAGCATAGAAATTTGTGTCACATGAACCTATTCATGGGCCATTACCTTGCTGTTCAGGGGCCTTTTCCTTGCACTTTGCTATGCCCAGGACTCCTGCTACATTTGGCTTCTGTGCTAGAGGAATTGGTGAATTGAGCAAAGAGCCACTGCGGTTCAAACCTAGAGAAAATGAAAACAAAAGGGAGGTCAGCTTGAGTGGGAGGGTCAGGGGACACTGCAGTGCCTTAAACCAGGACATGGGGGTTGCATGGAGAGTGAATTTCAGCTTGATGGACCTACTGCTCATATCCCAAAGAGTGGCATGTGTAATTAGAACTGGGAAAGCTTAAAAAAACACACTTGACACAGAGCTGACTGCTGGAGTCTGCAGGCTCTTCAAAGAATCTCCAATTCACCCACCCAGTGCCACAGTGTCTTGTATTCACAGCTGAACACTAAAGGACTGACACTGGTACCCAATAAAGATCTGACACTCCCATTAGTCTTTCCATGTAGAAGCAGGATAAGATATAACAAACAGAAGACAAACATTCATTATACGTGAACAATTTCAATTCAAAATGCATCCATGTCTAAAAGAAGTTT
Source organism: Poecile atricapillus (assembly GCF_030490865.1). Lineage (NCBI taxonomy): Eukaryota > Metazoa > Chordata > Aves > Passeriformes > Paridae > Poecile > Poecile atricapillus. Next base: position 4,462,572 of record NC_081260.1, read on the forward strand.
GAGGCTCATAAGAATTGTAACTTCCTATCTAGAAAAAACAATACCATTTTTAGTTGAGGATAAACCTCTAAAGACTTTTACATAATTCTTCCAATTGAAAACAAAAGTAAACAAAATTCCACTAGCCTATAAAAAGAGGAAATCCTAAGGGTAGCTTTGCTTGATATTAATGTAGATGGAGCCAGCACCTGGAATTCCACATAGAAAGAAGAAAGACAGAGCTTGGATTGGGGTTTTTTTAACAATAGTAACCTACTCTGTTTTTTGGATAGAAACTAAGTCTCAGAATTTTCAGTGGAGCTGTGATTTTGCCAAAAAACATTCCCTGACAGGGGGAATTATGTTCTACATTTGAGACATGCAACTGTACATGTACAATTTTACAAAGTGCTGCAGCTGAGCATGTAATGAGTCAGCTCAACTACATCAAGTGAAGTTGGTGTCAGACCCCTGATCACCTTGCTGGGCATTGTATGCAGTGGCATTTCTGGTCATGCTGGATGGCAGCCAGCCCGCCAAGCTCGCACGCTGCGTCTTAGTCCCTTTGTGCTTGACATCCTCCCCATTCCAGATGACATCATCCTCCCACTGGAGCTGTGTCACCATGAGGAAGTGCTCATCAGCTAGCAGATCATCCTTCTCCTTCGTTGACTCTGCATCCTGGAAGGGAGTAATCATTGTTGGAAGATCTGACTTGAAAGACATCCTTTCAAACTAACAGAGGAAAATTCAAAGTCTCATTTTCCACGGTGCACAACAATCCACCAGCCCATCACCAGATTCTCTTTGTGCAGCAATCCCCACATCCATCTGCACACTTTACCCCACACTTCTCACCCCCTCATCTGTGTGTCCTTTAGCCTCCTGCTCGCTCTTCTCCTTCAGCTTGAAGCCATAATCGAACCCACTGCCGTCCTCAGGGATGCCCAGCATGTCGTACCAGAGCTGGGCGGGGCCGTAGCGCCACTCGGCCACCTTGGGCTTCGTGTCTGTCACCTTGTCTATGTCACCAGTCGACTGGGAAAATTTCGACTCCACAGGTGCCATCATGGTAATCTGAAGCACAGCAAAGGAGGGAATGGTTACACTGTTGGTTTATCTAAGTGTCAGTAAGAGGTCTCTTCCTTTCCCAGCTTATTCTCATAGAAGAAAAGCATTTCTAATAAGTTCTTTTCCATACTTACTAGCTGACTCAAGAATGTTCTGCAATTAGACTTCCAAGAACACAGAGATCTCTTCTTGATACAAAGAGGGCAAGCTCTCCTATTGATCCTGTACCACGGACGCAGCCTTCTCAGTAAGAAGCAATCACCTGAAGTCACTGACTAGTATTTGGAGAAGAGCTGCTGCCCAGCTGGAATACAAGCCAACTCTGTTCTCCATTTTTCTTTTGAGGGAAAAGCTCCTTCCTCTAAAAGTCGCTGTCCAATCCACTACTACCCCCAGCACTAGCTGGTGACCCTCTCTAAGTCTCAGATATCCCACCTCATCATCTGAAAGGCACTGCTCAGGAGGGGGAGGAGCAGCAAACTCATACTCCCAAGGAGATTTTCCTTCCACTCCACTCTCAACCACAACTTCACCCTCCTGTATCTGCACTTCCTGTGCCAACTCCCGATGCTTCTTCTTGCGTTTCCTCCGGGCGCTTCGCCAGACCGATGGAACGTTCTTCCCAGGGCCAAAGAGACGCAGGAAACGCAGCACCTGGAAGAGGGAAAAACAAGAGCAGCAGGTTAAAAAGGACACTGTGAAATGCTTGCCCTCACCTGAAGAACAGTAATGCAAGAGAGCACTCTGAAATTCAGAAGCTTGGCATGTGGTACAACCCCATTTTTCAACGCAATCAACAATCTCTTGGTTATATTTGAAAAAAGTTTCTGATCTTTCTGTTTGATGGATCCCTCCTTTTCAAAAGGATATATTCTCAATTTCAGACACAGAGAAAGTCAGAAGAAAGAAAGACTGCATTTACATATTGGACATGTGGTTAAGACACCACCTGGAAATAATTGATTTTCATTCTGAACAATCCACAATCTTCAGAAAGACAGATGGAGGTTGAAGAAGAGTTGATAAAATTATCAGCAAAAGAGACAAGCTAAAAGAGAGTTATACAGAGATTTCTTAAGCAAACAGATAAATAATATGGTCCAGTAATAATACACTTATTTTTATTTCCATTATAATGTTTTTCCCCTATACTGCATACCTCCAAAACCTACACTAATGGTAAAGATACATTTCCTATCCTGTTCCTTTTATGGATATGATTGCTGGTTTTTAAGCATTTAAATTTATTTTCTTCTAAGAACTCTTTTAAAGAGGTAAAGCATTATTTCTAAATTAACAGACATATTTAGGAAACAGTAATTATAACCAAAGATTTGCAGACACACCCTATTAATGTTCCCTGTTAATCTGTTACAATGAATCCCCAGAGGAAATGTTTATTTGACCACTCTGTCCACTTTTGCTACATCCATGTAAACCCTCTTCCCAAAACTCCCACAGATGTTTTATGAAGCCTTTATCCAATTTCAGTGAACTGTCATGAAGAGCAAAGGTCTCAGAGACAATTAAGCTGCTGGCTAAATGGACACAAAAGTCTGCTTCTGTACATGCTATTTTAGGAGGTTTCATCCAAAAATACAATGCTATATTAACATGCAACCCATCCTCATGGCAAAACCTACAGGGATTTAGGTTTAGCTCTATTGCTCACTAATTAATCGTGGAAAGTGCTTAGCATTAATTGCTTGCACTGATTTCTGCACACACAGGGCACACCCAACACTGAGCCAGTCTCTGACATTACGTGTTGAGCATCAAAGAAATGAGCACACACACTGATACACAGGAAACACCAAGAAGGGAATTTCTGTGCTAGAGCCCCAGCTAGATTACCAATAGAGAGTGCTCAGCTAAATCATTAAAACACGGCATTTAATGATGCCAATTTTTCAGCTCTTTTCACAAACTTTCTGAGGCACACATAAAATCAAGTTATCCCTGTACACAACCATCTGTTTGGCAACTATAAGCACATCTTCACTGTCCTTCTCCTCCTACCTTTCCTCTCTTCCTGACAGTTTTAAAACTTCCAAACTAATTACTGAAATACATAAACCACATTTTCTATTTGGGAGCATTTAGGAAAAAATTATAATGAATTCACTTTGTGCAAAACCCAACCATTCTTTGAACCAGTTTGCTTTGAGGTGATTTCTAATTTATGCCCAGAGCAGTTTCAAGAAAGAATTAAGTAAAGATACAGATCACAAATTGTTACAGGAAAAACACACCGACTTTAGGAAAGGATGAGCAAATATTTACCAGAAAGCAGATAGATTAGCACTGGTTTTTAATCATCTGGCAAAAGTATCAAATCAACAGGCCTTTGCTATAGTCAGCAAAACATTCACACCCTGATTTATACGATGCTTTTTAAGAGATTCCTGCAAATGGCAGGAAAATTATTAGATAAAAAGCAATCTGGAAACAGCGACATACAGAAACTAAAGAAAATATCGAGTGAGCAAGAACATCTATGTGATTACTGAGCCTTACATACCCTTAAACACTGTACAATGCATATTTAGAGGGCTTACATGACACATGTCTCTTCCACATATCTCTTACAATACCTTGCCTGGTCGAAATTCTGGGAAGAGCTCTGTAACACTTGGCAACTGTTTGGTAGCATCTCGCTGCATGATTCCTGCAAGAGGAAGTGTGAGTTTGCCTTCCTTGGATTCTGCCTGCCTGGCTTCTTGAGGTTCCATCTCTGACTCAGAATCAGAGCTGCTGCTGAAATCCACCTTGTCGGAGGCAGCAGAGGAAGGAGCAATGATGGAGGGCAAAATGATACCGTCTCCATCTTCAGATACTACAATAGAACAAGCACCTCATAAACAAACAGGTCTCCTCCCTCTCCCCTAGCATAACCCCATAGTGCCACAATTACTGTTTCTACCAAGTTATACAAAAACTAAGCCTGTGCAGGCGTTCTAAGTACCATTCTGGTTTAACCTTTCATTTTATCCTAAGCGTTCCAGGAGAATTCCCCAGCCACGACTGAGAGGATGAGATAAAAAAAGCAGTTTCATTGTCAATACAAGTATTTCAACAGTCACTGGAAATACAATACTTTACCCTAGATTTCAGGCAATTCTGCAACATCACAAACACTCACCTTCAGATGCCGCCTGCCGACCAAGTTTTGGTGATGCGTGGTGCCGCAGAACTGCTACACAGCAGCGCTTGCTTCCTTCAGACATTCACATTGCCAGAGAGAAGAAGAAAGTCCTCACTCACCAGTGGCAGCTGCATCCTTTTCATCTTCTTTTTTTCCAGGTACTGGAGGTGGTGGTGGTGGTGGCATCAGCTTGGAATCAATGTCTTCACAGTCAGCATCGTAATCATCCTCGTCTTCATCTAACCAGGCAGGAGACAAGACCACGTGTTAAGCAGATAATAAAACAAAACCAGGCACCCTTTCCATTTATTGTCTCAAACCTGATGGCATAGACACCACTCTCATCTTGTAATCAGATGAAAACTCTTACCAGTTCAGCTTCCTGCACAAAGTCATTGCCAAGATGTAAATTTAAAAAACAGAGGGAAGGAAGGACAAAGAGAAACTGACAGAAAGATGACTGAAGCACTTAAAATCTGTGTGGGTATGTTTTCTGCTATGACCTCCTTTTATTCACAATTTGCCTATGTGTTTATGTATTCTGCAATCACATCCTTTCATGCACACTTTGTAGAACAAATAAAGAAACTGTGGGTTATAAAGTCCAAATCACCTTTATATCTCACTAACCACAGAAAGTCACCAGAAAGGTTAAGTGTAAGACACCTCTAAAGAATATGCCAAGATACAGCACTTACACCAGCAGCTACTGAAATGGAAAAGCTGCTTATTTTTGAAAGCATATTCTAGGCCAGACAGAGATACCTGGGACCAACAAAAGAACCAAGGGACCTTCTGCAGAAAGTCTTCTTAAAATAAAAACAAAAAATAAATTCAAGATTAAAACAGGAGAGAGATACCAAGATTGAAGTGATTCCAATGAGGAACTGATTCCTTAAAAGAGGAAGACAGCAAGCAGTGGTTTCATTCAGTGAAGACGGTTTCACAAAAGCTGACACTGGGTTCTTGAAGCAAGGAGTGAAAAAGCAAAATGCCCCAGAATACCTCCTACAGGCAGAGCTGCAATGCTGATCCCCTTTACCTGGCCTTCGAGCTGGCTGCAGGCTGCCCATCGCCTGCTTGTACCGACGGCTCTCATCTTCTGCCACTTCAGTGATATCTGAATAATCAACAGCATCCTCTGTGCTCTTAACCCAGCCTAGGAAGAAAACAAAACTTAATCCTAATTTATGCTACATCAGACTTCACTAACTACTTATGAATCCTTTGCTATGCTTCCTTTATTTTAAAGAACAAAACTATCTAATTAATATCACCCACCAGAGTACTTTTCCCCTCCTTCTAATCAAAATCTCTCATGGCTCTGAACCTCCTCTAAATGACTGGTAAACAACCAACTTTAGCACAAGGAACACCTATCACTTACTCACTGAAATTGTTCAACAAGTTCAGAAAGATATTATACTGTGTGCAAAGTCGGCTTCTTTAATACAAACACAGACTAAACTTATTTATGAAGGTGGAGAAACAAGTAAAAGAAAAAATACTTATAAAGAATTAAAGGGAACAAGTGCAAAATTGATCAGGAGCTACTGTGGGATTCTGTTTGGCAAGGTGGAGAAGGGAAGGCCTTTGACAGGGGGCCTCTGACCAGGGAACACCACGATATTCCCTGCAGACCCGGGTGCATTTTGCTCTCTCCAGCAAGAGCTGTGACCCCGCAGCCCCTCTGCTACCCAAGCACCGCTATCCCAGCTATGCCAAACCTTCCTCGTCCAGGTGCGCTCCCTCGCTCTCGGCGCTCTCCTCCTCGCTGGCGGTGATCTCGGTGATGAGGTTGCCCAGCCCCAGCACGCCCAGCCCGGCCAGGTGCTTCTTGGATTCCTGGGGAGACCAGAGCTGGGAGGCTCCGAGCGCCGGGCCGGGCCGAGCCCCTCAGGCTCCTGCTGGGTCCTGCCCCAGCGCCCGCCCGAGCATCCCCCGGGACACCCCAGCACATCCCGAGCACCTCGGTACATGCCGGTTCACCCCAGCAGAGCTCAGGATGTGCCGCTACAACCCGGCACATCCCGGCACATCCCGGGTCACCCTGCCTTCACCCCGCTACAGCCCAGGTGACCCCAGGCGCTCCGCTTCACACCCGTCCCTCCGCCCGCGGCGCCTTCCCGGAGCGACACGGCCCTACCTTGTCGAGGACGCTGTCCCCTTCCAGCTGCCCCGCCTCATTGATGTTGCCGAAGAGGAAGCCGGCCAGGGAGAAGGGCTCGGCGCGGCCGCCATCCGCCTCCTCCTCGCTCTCCGAGTCCGACATCGCTGCACGGACACCGAGAGCGGGCCGGAAGCGGCGGCGGGAGCGGCCCGGGGAGCGGCCCGGGGAGCGGCGCCCGCCCACAGCGCCCCCGCGCGGCCCCGCCCCGCGGCGCAGCAAAGGAAGCGCAGACGCTCCGCCCTTCCCAAAAATTCCTTTATTGCCTCGAGCAACCGGGTCTGGCTTTCCACAGGAAAGAGCTGCCTTCAGCACAGGTGCGGTACAAACGGCAGGGCGAGTTAATGCGACAGCCAGAGAGATGAGGAAAGGTTTATTACAATGTAATTATGCATAATTTATAAAAAAAAAAAAAAAAAGGAAAAAATACTTTAAAACTGTTAGATGTAATACAAATTATTTTATAGCATAAAATCAAGTTGCCAGTGTATGTATCAGTACCACACTTCAGAGTCTTGGGCTCCCACTGCTGATGAGTGGTCCTTTCTGCCCACCCTGGGGGTTGGGACCCCCCTGAGATCCATCCACTTCTCGGGGTCAGCCCAAGCAGCACCAAGGTTTCTACAGAGTGAGGTTTAGCACCCGGAGACAGAGCACAGGAAGGTTCTTCTAGTTTAAATTTCATAGAAACAGCTACAGCTGTAAACGGAAGAAATCACTTCCACATCTAAGAACACCTCATGGATATCCTTTGGACACACAATTCCTGAACTGTTCAGCTTCAGCTGTTTTAAAAAACAAACAAGTAGTTCAGAAATCATTCACAAAGCAAAGGTTAAAATCTGTGTCTTCACAGTGAGTCTTTTCTGTGAATTAAGACATACACATTGCATCTCTATTCAGTAACAAACCGAAGGACCTGGAAACACACACTGATTATTCTGACCTCCCAAAACAAGACAAAATCCAGCCATGGGATTATGTGAAGTCTGTATTTGTCAACTGCCGACAGAAGAAAAATAAAGCATGGGAGAAACAGAACTGATTGTAAACTGAAGCACTGGACTACTTACAATAAAAGGCACCAAGAATTCCAGGGGAGGAAAAAGGAAGGAGGATCACAAAAGGAGAATGCCCAGTGAATGGAAAAGCTCACTGGATTTGTCCTGAAGCTTGCCCTCATAAAAAGCAGAGGCTGGAGGAAAGCAGCTACTAGCCAGGACTTTTACTCCTGCCAGAGAGTGACAGAAATACAAAGCATTTAAATAACCAGGTTCTCCAAAGTGAGTAAAAAGTCTTTGATGGTTCAAAGTTCCCCCTGCTCATTTTCATCACTATCATGTTATTCTCCTCAGCACTGTTGTGCAATCCATTTACTAACTAATCTAAGTGGGGATAAGGTGTTCTGGCATAATGTAATCAACAGTGTAACCAAATCAAATAAATTGATTAAGCAGTTGAATTTTATCTCGCTATACTCTCTTCCAGTTCACTCCAGGATGGCTGCTTGAGCCTACAGAAATGGAGGAGTTGTGCAATAATACTTGCTCACAAGATTTCTTCTCCACAAAATGGTTGTAATTCAGTTAGGAATAACCACAAAAAGATGCAGGATTAAAAGATTTCAGTATGTAAAAAAGTAAAAACTTTTAAAAACAGTAGTAGCTTCAGTACAAAACTGCAAATACATGTAGAAAAAAAAAAAAAGTAGACTTTTAATTCCAGGCACCTCTTAAGACTAGTTCAAACATATCACAGACTTTTAAAAGTACATTTCTGAATAAAGCAAAGGTTATGGGCTTGCACCGGGGTCAGTTGATTTAGGTCTGACCAGCATAAAAACAAACCATGTGCACTGGCTTAAATAAATACATTTTAAACATGATAAAGACTATTTACTCAGTTACTGAAATTTACCTACAGAAAATAATCTTGAATTACAAGGCACGGAGTTAATTGCTGCCTGCAAGTCCAGCCCACACTAAAGGCCTACAGCTAAAGCAAAGGCAGAACGTGGTAAGTAGAGGTTATCTCAGTGAATTCTCTACACCCTCACAGCCTTCAGGGCAGGAACCACATCTGGAACAGCACTTCCTCTGCAAGTGCAAGAGACACAAAGACACTCCAGGCAATGGCACTTGGTGAAGAAAAACGTGCAGAGTCTGTAGGCTTCTGCAAATATCCTGCAGAACGGGTGTTTTCGTACTGCCTGTGCTCAGCGTTTGGAACTCTGTGTTGGTTCATTAACCACAGGTACCAGTATTTGGATTAATTGCAATTTATAATCTGTGGGTTGCAATTGGCTAAAGCAGCACTAAAATGAGCACGTCTCAGATTAAAAAAACTGCAGTTAGTGTCAGCATCGGTTACACCAGCTGAAGAAAGGCACATCCTCTTCAAATAGTGGAATTAGGGCACAAATACCAACATTTCTATCCAAAAAGTGGAATTAGGGAACAAATGCAAACGTTTCTATCCACCTGGTATTTTTGCCAGCATCACATAAAACAAGGTCAAATTAACACAAGATCCCTAAAAACCTTGTTGATATATTTTCTGTTATCTCGCTAAAATGAGGCACTTTTTTCTCTGACCAGGGTATACACCAGTGCAGTTTTGCATGTGTGGGAATCACAAGAAAAAGCAAGTTCTGAATGACCAATTGAGGCTGCAGCCAGACAAAGACAGCACTGTCAACTTCAGACAACAAAGCCCAGTCCAGCACCAGTGGTTTCACACAAAGTATCTTTGAAGCATGCTGCTTTCATACCACGGAGCTGGAAGGTTGAGTCTAAGGAAGGGCTCATGCGCTCACTCCTCAGCTGGTCCCGGAACCACACATAAAGAACAGTGCACATCCTGAAAATAAAAGCCAGCTGCCACTTACTAGAGCTGCTAAAGAAGGTTAAAAAGTATGTAAATAGAATTTCAGTTAAAAAGAGTGTATAATAGCTGAGCATCCAAGAGAGGAAAAAACCGCCCAGGTAATCCTATCCAGTGACTGGCTAACCATTACAGACTGAACTGAAAACAGGAAGAAGCGTGGGTTCCTGTAAACAGAACCTCCAAATTTTCTGTCAGTCTTCTCACAGAAAAACAAAGAAGGAATTTGCCATAAAAATCTCAGATGTTGGCCCCAAGAATGTTAGGAACTGAAGCAATTAATTCCTCAAGAGCAAACAGGCTGCTGTCAAGTCTCTGGGATTCATCAAAGGGATTACACTGAAAATCTCATTTTGAGAAGTGTCATCCCAAATACCTCAGTCAGCCTGAGAAGGTAACTGTTAAAACTTTATTCTCAGGGTGCTAAGTCTCTTTGGACAGTGAAGTAAAATCTCAGTTTAGAAGATTATGGAAGACTTGAATCTAAACTACTCTTCCACTTCTCCACCTCAAAACTATGAAAATCACTCATTTGAGTGAGTCATCATTATTTTAAGTTCCTTACATAAGGAGAAATCAGCTCCTGCTTCTATTAATAAATCATTGCAGGTATTATCTTGGTCTTGCTCATTGCATTAACCATGCCTAATGCTAACTCTTCATACAGTCAATCACAGTTCACTGTAAGGTGAATCTCGGTAATAGTTCAGGCATTTTTGCAAGTAAACAAATTGTTTTCAAGCTTTAAATTGACAAAACTGGACAGCCAGACTTCTGTTTGTAAAACAAATTCAATCAGTAAATAAAGGATGGGAAAAGCAGCAGCTACACTTAAAGCAAAATTATATCAGAATTTATGCTTTTCAGCAAATCTAGTAACTGATGGCTATCTAGTAAAGAAGTAGCTTCAAAGAGGTCTCCTCTTTTATTTTCCTCCACTAAAATAATCAAGTGATCCCTGGAGAAGCTGGAGACTGGAACTTCAGAAATAAAGTAGGTATTTGACCTCTCAATTGGAAAAAAAAAACCTGTTCTGTTTCAGTTTCCCTGAAGCAGTAAGACTGCAAGAATATTCATTGTATAAACCATTTCTGCTTAGAGCTGTTAGTGCAAGATGCAAATCTTCAATTTAACTCGTTAAAAAGCCCTCCAAGATTCTAGTCAACTTCCAACATCCATCAACCAAGGCAACTACAATAAGACACATTTTCTTGTGTTCTTCTTTGTCACAGGATACAGAACTGCACGGACAGCTTCAGCAAACACCTCCCGAACACCCTCCTGATTCAATGCTGAGCACTCCAAATATTTGACTGCTCCAATTTGTTTAGCCAGTGAAGTCCCCTGCTGCGGGGTAGTGGGAGCCAAGCTCTGCTCTTTCAACTTTTTAACCGTTTCCAGGTCACTTCTCAAGTCTCTCTTCGTGCCCACTAAAAGGATGGGGACATTTGGACAGTGGTGAGAAACTTCAGGGTGCCATTTGTGCCTCACATTTGCATAGGAAGAGGGGCTGCCAATGGAGAAACAGATGATGAAGACGTTAGTTTGGGGATAGGAAAGCGTGCGCAGGCGGTCGTACTCCTCCTGGCCCGCAGTGTCCCAGAGGTTCAGGCTGACTGTCCGGCCATCCACGGTCATCTGGGCACTGTAGTTGTCAAACACAGTAGGGATGTACTCTTCTGGGAAGGCATTGGTGGTGTAGCTGATGAGGAGACAAGTTTTTCCCACCGCACCATCTCCGACAACCACGCACTTTATAGTCTGCATTCTTCACCCAGAAACAAATTCCTGCACAAAACAAGAAGAGAGGAGTTAGGCCAAGCATGCTCAGTGGTGGTCACTGTAAAGATAAGCTTTAGCAAGTGTTTTTAATATAGCTGAGGATTTCTTATCACATTCAGTGTCTCAAGCCACTCTGAAGGGCTCGAGGCTAGAAAGACAATAGTGAAATGGAGATGCAATGAGTGGAGAGCTAAGTGACAATTGGCTGCATTCCAACCATGTAAGTACAAATTAGCCAAATTCCCACAATCTTGCCTTACTGCCAGACTGTTTCCCACAGGCAAAAGGACAAGTCCTTAGAGGCACCTGCAAGTGGAAAGGGATTGTGACACAGTAACAAGATACTCTGTCGTTTGTAGGTTCACATATCCACCTCTGTACACACACACACACACACACTCTCCAACACTCACACTTGCCTACCCAGTCTGCTACCTAAACAGTTTACCACAATGAAAGGTCCAAAAGTTATATAAAAAATCAAGATATTAATTTCTGGGCTGGACTGCTACTGCTTATAATAATAATTCACTACACTCAGATCAATCAGTCCTGAATAAACTACATTATTTACAGGACACCAGATAAAAGGTTCAGAAAGCAGCACATTCAAGAAAAGCTGTTATTTGAAATCTAACTAGCCATCGTAACCCAGATTAAAATCCATAAAGAATTTTTCTAAATAAGCCAAGAACAGATTACTCTCACTAATCACTGACAGAACAAGCAGGACTTAATAGGCTTGAGTTACTTTGTGTCCTCTAAATAATGAGCATGAGAAAAATACACACCCTAAAAGATCAGCACTAATACAGCTTTCCTGGGGAATTGTTACTCAGGAGATTCTTGTGACTTAGAGGTTTTCCGTATCCCTTTCCTGAGATGTGAAGACTAGGTTTGACAGTCAAACTGATACAGTCTAAAACACAATTAATTTTAAACTTTCATCACATGAACAGTAAGAAGTTTTAAAATAGCAGGGAACTAACTACAAGCAGTCATTTGTTGTACATTTCTTGTGTGCTGGAGCTTCCACTGCTAGCCTGGACAAGAAGGAACTTGCATCTGCCTTCTCACCCAAATGCCTTTGAGGTACTATCAGTAATCCTCAACCTGCAACCAGTAGAAAATACCCTGCTTCAAACAGAAGAGAATACGGGAAGAACTTTTGAGCAGGGCCTGTTATGATAGAACATTGGGTAAAGGCTTTAAACTAGGAAAAGATTGATTTAGATTAGATATAAGGTAGAAGTTATTTACAGTGAGGGTGGTGAAACACTGGCACAGGCTGCCCAGAGAAACTGTGGCTGCCCCATCCCTGGAAACATTGAAGGCCAGGCTGGATGGGGCCCTGAGCAGCCTGATTTCATTGAAGATGTCCCCACTCACTGCAAGGTGGTTGAACCAGATGACTTCCAAAGGTTCCTTCCAACCTTAACTATTTTGACTGCATATTCCAGAAAGATCTCAGCTCTAACACCATCAAAGTAGCAAAGGGAATATAGGACTTCAAGACCATCCAAGCAAATGAACAATTCATTTCCATTTAAGCCTCAGCTTTGTCCTTTTAGATGAAGTCTTTATCTGCATCCCCATTCTCACTGGGAGCACACGATTCTTCTGAACTAAGTGAAAACAGGCTACCTGAAGCTTTGACACAAAGCTGCATCAGGCAGCTGGAGTGACACTGACTGCTCACCACAACACACAGTGCTTAAGGAAGTATCAATGTGTGTACACAGACACTACAGAAACCCCCAGTGGCCACACAGGGTGGGAAGGAATCACCTTATGCTGTTTGTGCTGCCAAAGCCTGGCTGGAGCATACAGGGCAGGTTTTAAAGCCCATTCCTACACTTTATATCAAACCCTGAAGTACCAAAACATGCTGTGCCAGAAACCTTCGTGGTGACCACCACTGCTTCCAGAGCAAAGGTTTTTGTCCCAAATGAACCATCTGTGGAACAGACAATTCATTTTGACCAGCCAGTAATAAGTGACATCACAGAGATGGCAGAGCTAAATCAGCAACAAAAGTCTCATGAAGAACAAGATGATACACAAAGCCTTTTATATGCCCAACCCCTAGCTTCTAAAATAAACAAATTGCAAACACTTGTAAACAGATCTCTCTTTAAAACCCAAACAAGCTCCCCCAAGGACTTAAATCTCTTTGCACTTCTGTCCAGAGCTCTGCACAGAGCGACAGGATATCCCCAAAGTGCACCCCAGCCTGCACATGACATGGCTGAGGATCATCACACCCGCACTGTCAGGCAACACAGCTTCCCAAAGGGAAAAATTCCAAAGACAAGTGTATCCCAGACCATCAGCAGCTAACACAATCTGATTCAAAATGTCTAATGAAACTGTGTTACCCAAAGATTACTTTGTTGGTGTTTTATTTCAGAGGTCATTAGAGATTTCAATTTGGAAATCGGTAATAAAGTAACAAAAAAAGCCCAAAACATGAACGCTCTTTTCATGATAGTAATACCTTGAATTACCTCACCAAAACTCGGATTCTAGAAGAGCAACAATTGCAATGAGAAATAATTCCATGCAAACCTGCCAAAGCATTGGGCAAAGTATTAACTACACAAACACAGCTAAAGAGCTTGTAGGCTTTTAAGTAAGATTCTCTGAAGGGCCCCTTTAAAGGAGGTTGCCTAAGCTGGAAGGAATCGTGTGTGGCATATGCAATACAGAAAAACAAACACACACCAGGATAAACATTCTTTGTATTGAAACACAAAATTTAGATAAATTAATCATAAAACAAAGAGTAGAAAGAAGCTACTTGATTCCAGAAAACTATGTTGTGAGCAAGGGTAGTTTGGTTAAAGATTTATATATGGAAGACAAAGAGTCACAACCAAGCAAACTAATATTACCTCCATCAGGTCTTTTCTATTAAATCCATATACTTAATAATGTACTTAATACTCATAATGTATGAAGATCTCTAATTGCTGTTTAGTAAATAATTTGCCTACAATAAAACTCTCATAAGATAGTAAAAAGCTGGGGTTCAAATTTGCATGGAAAATTCCCATTTCTTAAACAGCCTTGAAATTGGCACTGCATGCTATCTAAATATAAATATACATTGAAAAAATAAAACCCATACTTCAAAAACAAAATTACCAACAAATATTACCAAGAGTAGGAAAATTAGTTTAGGGTTTGTTTGGGATTTTTTTTTTTTTGTGACCTTCAAAAGAATTTTTGGGGAAACTTTAGAAAGAAAAACTCCACATACAACAACTAACAAGAACTGAAAGAGAGAAAAATACAGATTAACACGTCAACACATTAAAAAAAAAACAATTTAGAAACAGAAATCTGGGCACAAGCTTCAAAGCCAAGTTGAAAGGTTATGCAGCAAGAAAAACAAGTGAATGGAAAATCCAAAGAAGTGAGAGGTAATGTGGGTTCCTTAGTCCTTGCATAGAAAGGGCTTTTATTACAGGTGAGGTTCAAGCAGTTATAGTAGAATTGAAATAATTTTCAAATTAAATATTTTTTTAAAATGAAAAAAAAAGAATAGAGAAAGAGAGAAGAGAGAAGAAAGAGAGAAGAAAGAGAGAAGAAAGAGAGAAGAAAGAGAGAAGAAAGAGAGAAGAAAGAGAGAAGAAAGAGAGAAGAAAGAGAGAAGAAAGAGAGAAGAAAGAGAGAAGAAAGAGAGAAGAAAGAGAGAAGAAAGAGAGAAGAAAGAGAGAAGAGAGAAGAAAGAGAGAAGAAAGAGAGAAGAAAGAGAGAAGAAAGAGAGAAGAAAGAGAGAAGAAAGAGAGAAGAAAGAGAGAAGAAAGAGAGAAGAAAGAGAGAAGAAAGAGAGAAGAAAGAGAGAAGAAAGAGAGAAGAGAGAAGAAAGAGAGAAGAAAGAGAGAAGAAAGAGAGAAGAAAGAGAGAAGAAAGAGAGAAGAAAGAGAGAAGAAAGAGAGAAGAAAGAGAGAAGAAAGAGAGAAGAAAGAGAGAAGAAAGAGAGAAGAAAGAGAGAAGAAAGAGAGAAGAAAGAGAGAAGAAAGAGAGAAGAAAGAGAGAAGAAAGAGAGAAGAAAGAGAGAAGAAAGAGAGAAGAAAGAGAGAAGAAAGAGAGAAGAAAGAGAGAAGAAAGAGAGAAGAAAGAGAGAAGAAAGAGAGAAGAAAGAGAGAAGAAAGAGAGAAGAAAGAGAGAAGAAAGAGAGAAGAAAGAGAGAAGAAAGAGAGAAGAAAGAGAGAAGAAAGAGAGAAGAAAGAGAGAAGAAAGAGAGAAGAAAGAGAGAAGAAAGAGAGAAGAAAGAGAGAAGAAAGAGAGAAGAAAGAGAGAAGAAAGAGAGAAGAAAGAGAGAAGAAAGAGAGAAGAAAGAGAGAAGAAAGAGAGAAGAAAGAGAGAAGAAAGAGAGAAGAAAGAGAGAAGAAAGAGAGAAGAAAGAGAGAAGAAAGAGAGAAGAAAGAGAGAAGAAAGAGAGAAGAAAGAGAGAAGAAAGAGAGAAGAAAGAGAGAAGAAAGAGAGAAGAAAGAGAGAAGAAAGAGAGAAGAAAGAGAGAAGAAAGAGAGAAGAAAGAGAGAAGAAAGAGAGAAGAAAGAGAGAAGAAAGAGAGAAGAAAGAGAGAAGAAAGAGAGAAGAAAGAGAGAAGAAAGAGAGAAGAAAGAGAGAAGAAAGAGAGAAGAAAGAGAGAAGAAAGAGAGAAGAAAGAGAGAAGAAAGAGAGAAGAAAGAGAGAAGAAAGAGAAGAAAGAGAAGAGGGAGAGAGGGAGAGAGGGAGAGAGGGAGAGAGGGAGAGAGGGAGAGAGGGAGAGAGGGAGAGAGGGAGAGAGGGAGAGAGGGAGAGAGGGAGAGAGGGAGAGAGGGAGAGAGGGAGAGAGGGAGAGAGGGAGAGAGAAAGAAAGAAAGAAAGAAAGAAAGAAAGAAAGAAAGAAAGAAAGAAAGAAAGAAAGAAAGAAAGAAAGAAAGAAAGAAAGAAAGAAAGAAAGAAAGAAAGAAAGAAAGAAAGAAAGAAAGAAAGAAAGAAAGAAAGAAAGAAAGAAAGAAAGAAAGAAAGAAAGAAAGAAAGAAAGAAAGAAAGAAAGAAAGAAAGAAAGAAAGAAAGAAAGAAAGAAAGAAAGAAAGAAAGAAAGAAAGAAAGAAAGAAAGAAAGAAAGAAAGAAAGAAAGAAAGAAAGAAAGAAAGAAAGAAAGAAAGAAAGAAAGAAAAGAAAGAAAAGAAAGAAAAGAAAGAAAGGAAAGAAAGGAAAGAAAAGAAAGAAAGAAGGGAGAAATAAAAACAACACCAAATCACCCCACACAGAAGTGTTGTGCAAAAACAGTTCTTTCTATCTTGTCCATCAATGACTTTGAATTTGAAAACTGGCATTCCCTGCTTGGGTTAGTTTTCTTTTCAGAAGATGCTGCTGAGTCTGACTTCACTGCCTGCACACCTGGCACTTCCTCTGGAATGTGCAAGATTTCAATCAACATGTCAAGACATCATCTGAAGAGCTGCTCCGGTTCTGACCTAATTAAGCATTTTCTGGTATCATTAACGTGGACAGTTTGCTCTCCAGATGAACATTTGCTGGGGAAATTCACTTCTTGGAACGCACACACAGAGTAACTTCACATTGCATCAAAATTTTTTTGTGGTAAAGAAACAACTTCTAGATCTTCCCTTCAATACTCCTCAAGGGAAGTTCCCTGTCTGCTGAGAGAAAGGAGAATACAGTGACAGAGAACAGAGACAAAACAGGAACCTGGATCCTTTTGTAGTTTTCTAGATTTATGCTTTTTATACTTCCTACACTTCTAAAACCTCTTTGCAGAACTACTTCTTAGCAGGACATGCCTACATACCTCTGCCTTTGCTCTTTTAACATCAGATGCCTCTTTGTTAGGTGGATTTTAGCATGGATATTGCTCTTTGATAAACTCACTCTCATTGAGTTTGTCAGCTCTTCCTCCCTTCTCTTTACAGCTTAGATAGGGCCCCATTTTGGCCAAAACTGAGCAGAAAACTCTCTAGGAGTTCAGCTGAAAGCAGCTGTACTGACCCGTGTCGTTCTGCTCAGCCATCACATTTCATCAAGCCCTCGCTGTTTTGGAGAACCAGATCCTGCTTTACCAGGGGCAGGCAGAAGTTAAGAAATCTGAACAATTTAATTGCTCATCTTTCAGTAACAAAAATCAGAAGCAATTCACCCTGTCTGCCTTGAAACATGAAGTCAGGCAGGAACTTTCAACAAAGAACTGGGTGGATAGGGCCATTCTAAATATATCACACCATCCTCACCCATGCAAAGGAGTTAATTCACATGTACAGCTTACCCACCAGGCCTAGCAGGGAAGAGAAAGGAGCTCTCAGCAATTTAATCAAGACTCTGTTACTATCCCACAACAGCTCAGCTTACTCGCCATTGTTTTAGGCAAGTGCCAAGGGGATGGAGAAGTGCCAGGCTTTCAGAATGCATGCCAAGAAAGAGCAGAAAAAGTTAAATAGGAGACCTCATCCCTCATATCCTTCAGCAATGAATGACCTACTTGGACTTCTCAGTGCCTCTCAAAGTTTTCACACCACTTTCTGTCCTGCCATTTACCTGCAAGAGAAACAAAACTGCAACAGTCTGAGTGGCTGAAAAGAGGGGAAAAAAAATCCACAAGGGAAGGCAGACTTCAGCAGCACAGCAGGAACTGTGCAGTCCACCACCCAGGCTCCACATGAACAACTGAACTGAGGAAGCTTCCTCTCTCCCGAGCTCTTTGCCTATAAATTCAGCTCCCAAGCACATAAGAGGAGTGCAATTCTTGCTGGTTGTTCCTTCAGTGCCAATGCTAGAAAGCCCTTCATGCCTTTTGACACAAGAAGTTGTTTCTAGGAAATAAAAGAAACCCCTCAAAACCTTTCAAATATTTCAAAAACCTCTACCTCTGTCAAATTAGGCTGAAATTGGTTTATTGATTTAAAGATTTATTTTCTTTTCAGGGATGAAACAGACATAAGCAATATTTCTTAGGAAACTACAGTGAAAATGAAGTCCTCTGCATGAGGTATTTGGGCAACTCAGCTACACAAACCTCTTACTACAGGCACTCATACTCCAAATTTTATAGCACAGCAATGATATTAGTGACCAAACATCAAACACTTTAAATTCTATGAATCCAAGATATTGGATGGATAATTAATGTTTCCAAAGGGCATTACCTCATGAGAGAGATGCACAGTTGATGAAATAACACTGTGACAAGGTGCAGCTGCACAGCCCACAGGAACTAAAACCCAAGACTTCAGCAGATATCCAGATCCCCAGTGATGAACACGACACACATCCTGCCATAATCAAAAGCTGCAGAGCATTAAACTGGGATTTTCCTCCTGCAACCACCGTGCAGAGGCACAGATGAATCAAGACAGGGACCCTTCACAGTTTATTTGAACACAAGTGATGGTGTAAGAACAGGGCTGCAAGGTGCTGTGCCCACCCACTAACTCACCTCCTGGGCAATACGAGCAACTTGCACAGGTCCTGGGGGGTCACAGTCAGTTCATAAAATGTTAATAACCATGTCCTTCCCACCTCCCATAGATTCTGACAAGGCCTTAGTTGCTACTGTTGGCTAAAACAAACAAACAAACAGTACCTCAGACATAAGGTTTTGTGCAGAGGTGTTTTAAACACGTTGCAGGATGAATGGTAAATCCAGTTTAAGCATTCTTGATTCCTATTTGAGGCAAAAGGAAAAATAAAAAACTGTTAGTAAGTCTTACTATCATCTTTTGTTACCTGGCATTTGTTGGCACTCTCAGTTGTAAAAAAGCCATTGTTGCACACGAAGGGCAAAGTCACACCAGGAAAATCTAAGCTGCTTTCTGTGAGAAAATAAAACCCCTCCACATTTTCATTGCATTGCATGTCTCTGACTCTTCCTCCTGCACCCCTAAATTTCACTGCCGGGGGCGGGGGAGATTTAATAAAAAATAAAAACATAAACAAGAACAAACAAAGAAAAATCCAAACAAAACCCAACCAAAAACAAAACCGAAACAAAATCAAATAAAAACCCCAAAATACAGAAACCAAAACAAACAAACAAACAAAACCAAACAAAAATGCACTTGCTCAATCAATACCAGTTTTTTCAAAGAGTTTTGGTATGACTAAGACAGGAGTTAATGCATGCACTCAGTGTGTATTTTATCATGGGTTGTGCACTACAATACAGGAACAATTGCCAAGTCTTATTTGCATCAAGTATTGCAATTCTAAAATGTGAGCAAAAGTTACCAGAGTCAAGGAGTCTCTCAGTTGTTCATCAGATTTACACATACAGGCATGTAAAGTAAAAAAGATACTCCCTGTAAAGGTACACATCCTTACATTGACACCAGATTGTGTGAAAATTCTTTGGACCCTGAAAGAATCACAGCCTCACCACATAAGCAAATCAAACCACATGTTCAGTTTCCTCCTACTAATTGCAAACCGCGTATTTTATTGTTTTTCCAAGATCACTGCAAAGTTCCTCCTATGAATAATATTTAAAAGCTTTTTAAAATGGAAATATTAACCTAAAATACATCTCATAATCTTAAATTCCATGTAGAAAAACCGCTGTGCTGGTGAACAGTGGCAAACTGGCTCCAAAGTATGCCTTCAAGTGATGTATTTTACATCTTACACGGAAGAGAACGTGAGCTTTTTAAAAATCAAAAAATGAGCTTGGGGCAAAGAGCTAATGTGCTGCCACAAGAAGTACTGCCCAGGATGTACATTGCAAGTGTAAGGTATGCCTAAAGAACATTTACATTAAAGCATTCAAAGCTTTTTTATAACTCAGAGTAATTATGGTGGGAGTCACAAGTGTTTATAAAGCATAAACAGATACTGATTACTCACTGGTTCCTGAAAAAAAAAACAACAAAAAGCAACCAAACAAGACCAGAGAACAACACAGGGGGTAAAAAAACCAGAAAGAGAGAAGTTCAGAACAAATAAAAAGCAGCATTGCTTTGGGTTTGAGGTTAAGCAGGAACTCAGTGCAGGTTGTTATAAAACCGAAATTTCACAGCACTGCAGAAGAGAACCACTGAGCTGATGAAGGGGAGCTCCGTGGCAGCTGCTAAACGAGACACTACCGGCACCCCTCACCTTGCACTTCTCCCCCTGAGACAGCACTTTGCCAGTTTCTGGAGAATAAATCCCATCCTCACGTGTCCCTCACTCTCAGCAGCGCAGCAAGAGACCTTTCCACAGGCTACCTCATCCTATGCCAACTTTTTATGACACTCGCTGGGAGCAGAGGTCGCCTCAAATTTGTCGCGGTGCTCCTGATCGGGGTTCGCGTTACAACAGCCCGGCCCAACCTTGGCTCGCTGCTGTAGGGGAGAAAGCGCGACCTGCCCCGTCCCTGGGCAGAGAAAGGCTCGTTCCAAAGCCTTCCCCAGCATCGCCGGGCCCCCGACCAGCACACTGACCTCCGCACGCACCGCCCAGTGCAGAAGCCGGGGCGCGCATCCCACTTCCCGAAACGCTGCGGACACGAAGGGGCCAGCACGCCACGCGGCTGAGGAGCCCCCGGTACCCCCGGGCTGCCCTGCTCTGCCCCGGAGCCGCCCGCGTCCCGGCGGGACAGGTGCCGCCACAGCCTGCCCCGGGCCGGGTCCCGCGGCGGCCGGGCCGGCAGAGGCCGCGGGCCGCGCCCCGCTGTCAGCGCGGGTGGCGGGGCCGGCCGCGGAGGATGTTCCGGCACGGCCGGGCGGGAACACACGCGGCCACGCGCGGGGCCCGCCGGGGGCCGCTCCCCCGCCGCCCTCCGGGCCCGCCGCTCCCCCGCCCGCCCCGCCGGGCTCTCCGGGCCCCGCCGCTCCCCCGCCCGCCCCGGCGCCGCCGCCCCGCGCTCACCTCCGGCGCGGCCCCGCGCCCGCCGCTCCCCGCGCGCCCTCGACCCGGCCGCGCCCCGCGCCCGCCGCGCGCACGCGCCCTCCGCGCCGCCGCTGCCCGAGGGGCCGCCAGGGGGCGCCGCCGCGGGCGCGGCCGGGGCGGGCGGAGCGCGGGGAGCGGCGGGAGCGGGGCGGGCCCCGGGCGGAACGGAACGGAACGGAACGGAACGGAACGGAGCGGAGCATCCCCTCGGGCCCGGCCCCGGGCTGCGGCCGCGCTGTACTGCTCCGATACAGCCCCGCCGTCCGCCCCACTATGATCCCGCTGATGCTAAATGCGTCATTTTGTAATTATGAATTGTCCGAATAGATCTTGAGCGAGGCGGGGGTTGGTCTGGATCTGGATGGTTTCTCAGTAGAGTCACTTCAATATCCGTGAGCAGAAATACGCACGCATGTCTGTGTGCACAGCCACAAGCATGTAACATGTATCTTTAGTAAGGACAATATATCCTTAATAAAGATAACACTAGCAAAAGGAAAGAAGGGCAAAACTGAGTGATTGCTTTTGCTTTCTCTACATAAGACTGTCTAATTAAAAGGCTCCGAGGCAGAAGATTGCTGGGTTTTTCACATGGGTAAATGCTCCAGGCCGTGGCGTGCGCCGCCCTCCGCCCCGTTCCCAGCGGAGTTCCCCCGCCCCCGCAGCCCCCGCCTGGCCCGGCACGCGTTCGGCAGCGCCCGCTGCTCCCCCGGCCGCTCTCATCCTCCTAAGGAGCTTTGCAGAGGAGGCCACGGCTCCGCTGGAACTGCCGGCGGCGGTGACATTCCCGTGTCCGCGGTCACCACATCTCCCAGGGACCTGCAGGGCGCGGCTTCCCCAGCGCCGGCCGAGAGAGAGGACAGGAGCATACACTCAGCTCAGCCCGGGGCTCAGCACCCTCAGAAGCGGCAGGGAAGGCTGTGTCCAGCCCCAGAAATGCCAGGGTCAGGGAGGGTGCAGGGCCCTGAACACTCAGTCCCCAGGAACACCGAAGGTGCGGGCACGGGGACTCCTCCTGTCGTCCTGCCCCAGCCAGGCACAGAGGAGGAAGTGACAGAAGGCAGGGTTTGGCCCGCTGATGTTTCTTAAGCACCCGTCACAGATTTCAAAGGACAACCTTTGCTCTGGGTGTTTATTAATTGTCCCTTCTGACCCGGGGAAAGACCTTGATGGAGCCTGCACACGAATCTGGACTAGGTCTGCTCTTCTGGAGCTGGTGCCAAGGTGCCCAGCAGCTCAGGAGCCAGCAGTGCTCAGCTGCTGAAGCATTTGACCATCAGTTACTCGGTGTTATCATCTCCGGTGTTCCCATCTCCAACTCTTCATCTTCTTCCTCGGACCAGCTCAAGCTGTCATCAGAGTCCTCATTCTGCACAGCCCCAGGCTCCTCTGTGTTTGCAGCTTCCTTCTCTTGCTCACCACAGGACTGCAACTTGCTTTGGGGGAGCTCCAGCCTGGCCCAGGAGCCAGGGCTGGCTTTGCAAAGCGTGATCTCCACCTTGGCTGGGACCATGCTCACAAAGCTCTTCCCTACGTCAATGGTCTAGAGAGAGGGAAAGGCACAGTGAGCCGGGCAGGGGAGGGCAGGCAGCACTGCCCAGCCTTCTTTCCCCTTACTGAAAAAGCCCTGCCAGAGGAGAAATGTCCTGCTGTGCCAGGAGAAGCTTGGGCTGCAGCTGAGCTGAGCTTCACCTTGTTATGTCTCAGTAGCACCACAGCGCTCGTGCAGAGCTCAGGGAGCTCAGCTTGCCTCAGCCACACACGCAGCTGCGGCACAGCCTCTCCCAGCAGCGAGCTGTGCTGAGACACAGCCATACCCACACCTGTCAGCCCTCTGCTGCCTGCAGGCACCGGCAGCACGCACCAGAAATACAGAGAAGAAATCCACATGCAAATTCCTGAGCCTCACTGCTGCTCCCCAGCCAGCAAGCAGCTGAAAAATCATCTCAGCCCGTGGCCTGCCTGCAACTCACAGCAGGATTGTGCAGGAGACAGGGACCTGCTGGGCCAAAGAACATTTGAAGCAGCCTGGGACCAAACCCAGAACACCAGAACACCTATAGGGCTGGCAGTGACCTCCAGCTCTGACCTTAGCCCTGGATCAATCAGTGCAGCCACCTCAGCCTCCTCACAACCCTAAGGCATTTCCCAGCAGAGATGGCCATAAATGCCTGTATCTGGGCAGCCCAGCCCAGGATGAAAACCTCAGGCTGCCTCACAGAAATGCAGCCCAGCCCCACGCAGACTGCTGGAACAGGGAAATCAAAGCAAACAGGATCTTACCCCCCAGAGCTCCAGTTCTGCCTGGAAAATCTTATCCCCTTCAAAGATGACATGAGCCTCAAGCTGAAAGATCAACAGAAAATTATCTGAGAGGGCAGCATAGCACTGCCAGAGCTCTTCCCCCAGACAGTGCAGCTGCCTTTCAGCACCATATTGCATCCCACATTCCAGCTCCAGTATAATGGTCTGGTGATCCCCCCAGCACCTGGCAACATTTCACCCCTTTCAGAGCATGACCTGTGACACAGGTCAGGGGGTTCAAGGCCAGCAAATCCACCCACTGAAGCCGAAAGCCAGAGCTGCTGGGCAGATGCAGCAGTGGAGCCACCGGGCTCTCAGCTTGGGGATAGCAGGTTTGCAGTGCCAGCCCTGCTTGTAGCAACAGGCCCAACAGGCCACCAAAGAGCACCACCAGGCACCCAGCTGGCTCCTGGGGCTGCAAACTCAGGTGGGCCATGAGGAGAGCGCACATCCCCACCGCACTCACCACGGTACGATTGGCCTTCACGCTGCTGAGGGCAGGCAGGGGGTTCTTGGCATAGACCGTCACCACCACCTGGCCGCTGGTTTGGTGCCAGTCCTGCCGGCACAGCACCGCCTTCTTGTCCTGCCAAGGAGAGGAGCCCATCACAGCCCAGCTGGGGCCCAGGCACTGCTCAGACAGAGGGGACACCAGAGCATGCTCCCTTGCACATCTCCTTTGAGATGCTTTGTTCAAGTTGGCACCAGCTAAGCAAGAGCAAACCCTGTCTTTTGCACATGAGGGGAAATGGCTCATGCAAAGATGAGCAGCCCCTGCCATGCTGTCTGTCCCATGCAACATGGGACATCTGTCCTGTGCTTGGGGTTGCTCCAGGACACTCTAAGATCAGAGACATCTCCTAGCTCCAGAGTCACTCTGCTATGCCCAAGCTCCTAAGTGCTGTGCACAGTCAGGAAACAGCTTGGAGGGCAATGCAGGGGCTGTTACTGGACATGGATCATGCCACCATGACTTGGGAGTCAGATGAGCCCCAATTGGCCATGTTTCACCTTTGCCCACCTTGTCAGCACCACAGGCACTGTGTCCCCAGCAGGCTCATTTCTGACCATCACAATGAGACAAACCCCCTGCAGCCCTCCACACTGCCAGCCAAAGAAATGCTCCAGGAGGAGTCGTGGCCCTAGACTTAGGTGACAATTAGCACAAAACATCTGCATCACAATGTCACAGTTCCCTCACTGCAGTTCCCTCCTTTACATTCAGGATATGTTTTCTGCTCCAGAGCAAAGAGACTGTGCTCAGAGAAGGTTGCTGGGAGCAGTGCTGACTCAGAGGAACACAGTGAACTTTCAGGGTTATCCTGGACTGCTTTGGTACAACTTTCCCAGCTCAAGCCTGTTTCCAGTCAAGAACTTTCCTGAGGTGTTGAGAACTGGGATCTTGTCCCCACTGTCCTGCCACAACACCATGTTGGTATGTGGATGAGATCCCTCCTGAGAAGCAGCTGCAGAAGGAAAGCTTCATTAAAGCCAAATTCAGTTATCTGCAATCATCTGTCAAAGCCTTTGGGGTTTTTTTGTAGGACTTTTCCTGTGCTCAGCCACCTGTCTCTATGTGGCAGCCTGTGCTGTGTCCAGGGCCAGGTCCTGCCTCATTCAGCTTTCTATTGCCCACTGGGTGTGAGAGCTGACACATCCTGTGAGTGCAGAGCAGCATCTTAAAGGGCAGATGTGTGAAGATTAGGCATTCAAACCCTATGCAGTCATCTGTCGGCAGTAATGAATTTTAAGACAATTAAATGCAGAGCAAGGGAAGGAGCACTCTCAAATGCCAATAATGCAAATCACTCACATGAGTTGCCTCTGCTGAGAGCTCCCTTACCTTCTTTTCCGTCCAGCAGTGACACCCACGGCTGCAGCCTGGCTGCTCCATGAAGGCGCTGAAGTCCGTGGTTTTGATTCCACAGCAGCTCCAGTACTTCATCCTGAGGAGAGCAGGGTGACCTTAGTGGGGCCATCAGCAGGAGAGGGGACCTCAGCAGGGTGGGGAGGGAGAGGGGCTCATTACCAAGAGCTTCCCCTGCCCACCTGTCCCCTTGCAGGGTGTCACCCCCAACTGCTGTGGCCACACAGCCTTGTCATGCAGCATTTTCAGCCCGTGGCAGGGTCAGTTTGCTCTCTCATAAAGGATTGTTTCTTACCCCTCATGGAAGACAGGAACACCAGGATGAAATGTACAAACCTCTGTGTTACTCTCTGGGCCCTGGTAGATCTGTGGAGAAAGAAGCAAAGTTCTATCTGTGTCTCTGGCACAGGATGATGTGGCACAGGTGTCCACTCATCAATGCCCCTCCATGTAGAGGGCACAGAACAATGCCCAACATCACCCTTTTGCCAGGCCCAGCATTTGTGAAGACTCACTCTGGGACCATGCTCAGCCAGCAGCCCAGCACTTGTCCCTGCTCCCTGCTGGCAGGGCAGCCACCCTGAACTTGCCAGGACCACAGTGTCACCCCTGCCACCCTGTCAGCAGTCCTTCCGTACCCTTCTCTAAAACAGCCTGCTCCCAGCCCAGGGCTTGGCAGCACAAGGACAGTGAGCAAGTTTAGACACCACAGAAACTCACTCTGAGGTGCAAGAGGTCATTTGTCACTCCTGTCCTTTCCCCTCCTTTCCAGAGCATGTCAGTCTTATGTCCTCATCTACCTCCTGCCTTTTGCTCCCTGCTCCCTTGCTGCTGCTTTCCAAGCAGGCTATCCCTGCCACAGCTCAATCCCTCCCACTCATCCTCCAGGCAGTGCTCCACAAGGCAAGAGAGAAATTGGCCTGTGCTGCATCAGTTCAATGCAGGTAGGAATTGATCCATATGCATTTTGCCTACATGTCCAACCCTGAACATGTGCTGTATTTCACTGCAAGCAATCAGCAGCAGTGAAACACAAATGTACCACCAATCTGGAAGCCTCTTGCAGGAAAGTGGTTGGGAGGTGACTGAGGTGGCTGCTCCCAGGGCAGGATGAGAATATGGAGCAGGTGGGCACTGCCACCTTCCACCTGCGTGGTACCTGCCCTGAACCTGGACCTGTGATGCTCCTGGCCACAAGGCACAGGCTGGGTAAAGATGGGACCCTGCCAGGTACTCACCGCCTTGCAGGCTGCATTCTTGCAGGTGGTGCCAGCTCTCACCTGGGCAGCCTCCTCACCTGCAAGAGCAACACAACTTCACCCAAGACACACAATGCCCATGCCTGCCCCCAAATTCCAGCTCTGCCCTCTGCCAGCTCCCCACCTGAGCACAGACCATCCCAATGTGCCTCCAAGACACAATTTTGCAGGTAGCTGAACATGCAGCATTCACTGACTGCACTGAGCCTGTCGTGCAGGTGATGAACTTGCCATGTGCAGCCCCGGTGCCATCCGTCAGCTTGTACCTGTACAACTGCTCTTGAGCGTCTTGTCCTCAGAGGTCATGTTCAGTTTCTCCAGTGCCTGCTCCAGAGACCTGGATACTTTAATTGGCAGCAGTTGTCTTGGCTCATCGGAGCTGGGAAACAGCAGCAGCAAAGGCCAAGTGGGTTTTTCTGTGATTTACGTGTAATTTCCTCTTCTGAGAGAAGAGCAGGGCAGGACAGACACAGAAGTGACACAGCAGGGCAAGACTGTTAGCTGAGCCTGTCTCACCTTGGTCTTTCCCGCAGCATCTTCTCAGCTGATTTTGGTCCTTGGAAAATGAGCTCCTTCAATGGTTTGGCCTTTGGTTCATCTGAGATCTTCCCTTGGCTGGAAGGCTCAGGGGGCTTCTCCTTGCTATGAAACCCCTTTGTGCATCCCTGAGCAGCAGAGACAAGCCTGATGACTGCTTTGTCCTCCTCAGCCTGGTGGCTGTTCCCAAACCCTGTGAGTTCCCATGATGTGGTGGCTCAGTGCTCTGCAGAGATGAGTTCTGACCTTGCACTTTGGGAGCAGCACCCTTGCTTGGAGGGGCCTTGGAAGTAGATAGCAAATCCCTGGCTGGCAGGGCAAAAGGAACCTCCCTGACACAGGACAGAGATGGGACAGGACAGGGCAGGGGCCAGAAGGGAAGGATGGAGGAACAGTGGGTGCATTCGGGCTGGCAGGTCGCTCACCTTTATGGAGAGGAACTCAGAGAAGTCCGTTGTGCGTTTCTTGCAGCAAGACCAGCCCTAGACACCAGGACATGACAGGCTGGTCAGGCGTGGGCAATTCTCCTGGGCACAAAGTCACTCCCCACAGCTGCAGCCCCAGCTCCTGCCCCACTCACCTTCAGGGCATCGTGGAAGATGGGGACACCTGGGTGATACAAGCAGGAATCTGAAAAGGGAAAACCAGGAAAAAGCTTTCAGGAGAAGCAATCCTGCCCACAAGCCACCTGCGGCAGCCAGCAGCTCCAGAGCCAGCTCCTGCCATATGGGCTGCCTGTGCTGGGCTTGGCAGCTCGGCAGCCTAGGCCACACTCTGGGAAAGCAGAACACAATTCCCATTCCCTCCGGTGCAAGGCACACAAATTCACTCACCCTCAGCGTTGTGCTCGGGATCAAACCTCTGCCCGCAGCCCTTGTTGTAGCACAGCAATGCCATAGCTCAGGCGTACTCGCAGTGTCCTTCACTCCTTCCAGGGAGATCGCATGAGTCTTATCCCTGCCCGGGGTCCCTCCTCTGCGTCCCCTCCGCCTGCAGCCCAGGCGCCGGGAGGTGGCTTTGCCTGTCTTTGGAGGCAGCTGTGGGAGGTGGCCGGTAACCGGAGACCGGGCTAAAGATGGACAGGGCAGCTGACGGGGCTTGGCGCCTGTGATATCTCCACAGGAATTTCTGTGCTGGCCCTGTGCCCAGCAGAGGGAATGGGCACGGCAGGGTGGCCCCGCGGCCGGGGCGTGCAGAGGTCCTGTCCCAGTGCCTGCCATCCCCCCAGCCAGCATCCATCACGGAGGCATCGGCATCACCCCAGCACGCACACACAGCAACCACGCTCGGAGAGCCCCAAAACTGGAGGGAAGAGAATTCAGAGTCACAGGGCAAAACTGGTGCTAATCTCCCCCAGCCCCAGAGGGTACAACCACCTGCTAAACAGAGGCACCAACAGATCAAGGCTGTGAGTGTGGCCAAGACATCTTTTGATGCTGTTTTTTGTGCAGCCCAGGAGTAACAAGTGGTCAAGGGAAGGTTCTTGGCCAGACATGAGAAGTAGGACACAGTGATTACATGGGTGATTATGATTAGATTTATGGCTAATACAGTTTTAAAATATTGCCAATGTAGTATCTAAACAACAATTACATCTATTACAAAATATGATATATTGAGGAATGGTCACTCTCATTGAGTCACAAGCTTCAGTGAGACCCACTCACTTTCCAAACTTCTCAGGGAAATCTCGGTGCGGTTCAGTGCACTTAGTCTCAGATTTGGTTACAGTCTTTGTCTAAAGAATTATAATAGTCACAGGTTTGGCTAGAAACATACAGATTTAGAGTCTTTGACCCCACAGAATTCACACTTATAAAGCCACAAGCCAACTTTGGAGCTGCTTTAGAATTTTATCTCTGTATTTGACCAGACCTTACAGTTTTTCTCTACTCCTCCAAAAGTGAGTATTCTGTGTGTTCCTTGCATTCTATCTGGACATACCCTGGAGGTGTCCCCAAGAGGGGCAGGAATAACCAACACCACTCAGAAAGCTGCCTGTGACCTTGGGAGAGCAGTTTGCATGGCTGGCCCAGACTCCAGCAGCATTTTATACCCTTTTGCAGGTCGATGTGCACCACAGTCAATCACAAACAGCTCAGCTTCCCCATCTCTGGAATACATTAATCATGCAAGCATTCAGTGAGCTCCTCCTGCAAAGCCTGCCTGATATTTTCCTCTTATCTTAGGACAAACCACATTGCCCAGCAGAGATTGTGGAAAGGGAGAGGGAAAGATGCACACAGAGATTCAGACCTGACTATCTTCCCTTGTCATCACATCAAGGATGAAAATTGTTCCCTGGAAGACCTTTGTAATCACAGAGAAATGCAAAATGTTACTTGGGTCCCCTGTATGCAGAAGGGGTTTGCTCAGACCCCCTGCTCCCCTTCTGGGTCCTAAGAGTCTTCCTCTACAAACAGGAAACCCTCCTGAGATCAAAGGTTTTACTTAGTTCCTCTCTAAGTGTCTAAATCAAATATTTTCTTTGTGCTGTTCCTGTTTGCAGGGACAGCTGTTTCCTGGGTGCTGCCCTGATCTCCAGGAGAACAGAGCATCTGGGGACCATTTCTGTTCAGGAACTGGGGTTGATATAACTCCTTGGCACTGTCAGACAGTACAAAGAACAAGTCCTGCAGGCAGAGGATGCCCAGGGAATCTGCTCAGGACGTGAGCCCACAGGGTCTGACACAGCTGATGCAACCCTAACCCCCATCCTACAATGTTTGTTTAACCTACTTAATCCCTCTACAAAGCCTGAAGAATTTTCTGTCAACCCAAGGAGATCTCCAGAGTTCAGAGTTAGGGTGAACTGTTGCCAGAATTCTGGAGCTTATCAGGGAGATTATTTCACACTGTCCTGCTCCTTCACCTCCAGCTCAGCTCTGCCACCCCCACCTTGAGATGCCCCAGCCAGCAGCAACATCAGGCTTTTCCTTGTCAGCTCCTTAGCAAGGAGCCAGCCCTGCTGCAGGGGAGGACATGTATCTCTGTCACACCTCTTTATGCCTGGGTCACCTGTGTACAAACCTGCATCCACCAAAAAGCTGGGGGAGAAACAGGAGGGCAGTGGGGAACTTGCCACATCTGCATGAACCATGTGGCTTCAAAGCACTGTGCTGCCTCAGGTCACAACTGACCCAACAGCCCCAAAGGTGGGTAAAAAAGTGCTGCTGGCATCCAGAGCCTCTGCTTAGGTGAGAAAGATCACTGGGAACCCAGGGAGCCGGGCAGAGGCCTGTGATGGGGGAATTCGTTGTTCTGGGGGCTGAGCAGAGCTATAGTGTTTCAGATCTCCCTGTTCTTTCCACGAGCTGTCAGCAAGGCTGCAGCTGTCACCGACCCTGTGCCAGTGAGAATATGGAGCTCAGGTTACCCTGCACACCTCAGAGGAAGCACCAACAGGATGATGTGGCTGACACACATTGCAGAGATAAACAGCAGGTACCCCGCAGGGACTGTGGCTGAGGCAACTCTGCACCTGAGACAGGAATCGAGCTCCCAGCTGCCAATTAAAAATAGACCCTGTTTGCTTTATGTACACTTAATTTCATATACAGCAGATCAAAAAATGAAGTAGAAAAACTGTAATAAATTATTCTCAAACCCAGCTTAATGTGTTTGCCCTTGAACAATCAGGGTCAGTGTAAAACTGCCCTGCAAGGTCCTGGGGAGAACATGCTGAACACCTCCAGGGAAACAAACCCAGCTCACCCCCGACCCTTCATTCAGGATGCCCTATGGAGCTGGGGTAAGAGCAAGACACTGCATTTCTAAAGCACAGAGTAATTCCTCTATACAAAAGGCTTGTTAAGCGAAGGGATATCCCTGAAAAACGTATTACTGCTATGTATGCAGCAGGCAGGATTAATGTTTTATTTATTTTGGCAATAAAATCTTTCTCAAAAGAACATGTGTTGAGCAATTCTGCCTGGCCACTCTTCAGATAGCACTGCTAAGGAATTATGTACCACCTGTCCAAGGGGTCTGCACTGCAAGAAAACTACCAGAAATGGGGGCATGGACAACCTCTCCATTCAAGACAACTGTTTTTCTGTAGCTTGGGTTATTACAGACACTTCTGTCTCATTGGACAATTAGAACCTCAAACTGGAACCAGCCACCCAGCTAATAAGGATTTCCTCCCTGTAGTTCAGGGTCTTGTTCCAGAGATAATTCCTTGGACCTGAGTTGCTCCTTTAGGAGTTGATTCACTCTGATGCTCACTCTGAAGGCACACACAATAGTCCTCATCAAAAAGTACACTTTAGTCTTCAGTTGGAACCAGTCCAAAAGGAAGAGTTCAATCACCCAAGTGATTCAAGGCACCCAAGTGACAACCAAGAGAAGAGAGAATGATGGCTCCTCCCAGCAAGGCCATAGAAAATCACATCTTCCTTCTTTCAGCCCCCAAAGGTAGCTCACTGAGAAGTAGTTTAGCATATGCCATCACTTGCAGCTTTCTATGATAAATTACAGCTGCTAGTGAGAGGCACCATGCCAGGAAAAAAAATGAAATGTTTGTCTACTGCTTTGATATGACAAAATTATCCACATACCAGCTGGATTTTTCAGATTTATCTTTGATTCTTGCAAATGCACTCACTACTGCTGAAGAGGAAGCTGCATAAAACAGAAGTAGTAACTTCTGAAGTCTACAAAACTCTAAAAGGGTTTAAAGCTAAGAGCAAAATGGTAAGAACCAAATTGCTCATCAGTCCTTGGTGTAATACAAACTGATACCCGAGAACTGCATTTTAAACCAGCTGATCAAACATGACAGGAAAAGGCAAGGGTTTCTCTGCAGGAGAGTCAAAATATTTCATCACTCTGCAATTACATAATAGCCAGCAGTCTGGAAAGGCATGCAGAGGGAGGCATTCCCTTCTGCACAGTGGCTGAACCTCAGCACGGGAGTGCTGTGAACAGCCCAGCCACAGGAGTGCACTTACATGAAACAAGCAGTGCAAGCACCAACACCAAACCCCAAAGTGCTCCAGCAGAGCAAGGAACTGCTCTGGAGTGAGGAAGCCTTGCTTGCTCCTGTGCCAGCTTTAAGTGCTCCTGCACTACAGCCAGTCTGCCCCTGACACACGCCTCTGGAAACCTTAGTAAAGGTTTGTTTTACAATATCCTTACTCAGCCACAGGTTTTCAGTCTCCTTTAAAGCAAATTACAAATACCTATGGTATTCATACCAGAATTTAGTTTTCTTTCATTGCTGCCACTGGACCTTTAATTTAGATATTTAAAATCTTGTTATGATGGGCTTTAAGCAGAGCTAAATTCCTTCTTCCCTATTATTTTACATACAGGGAAAGTGTGTAAAAATTTTACTGCCTTTTCTCCCAGGGAAAGGCAGTAACCAGACTCATCCTTATCTTATACTTGCTCAGGACTGAGGCAGCAGCAGAGTGATGCTGAACATCTTGAGCTCTGCTGTTTCACTAGGACAGCAATTTCTCCTTGGACTGCTCAGTAACACACAAGCCAGCTGAGCAACAGGCAGGTGAAAGAGGTAATAGACACACCTGGATGCAACTTTGTGGTTTCTTCTCATATTTCACACTTCAGAATTAAACAATGTACTTACCCAACAGCCATGGCACTAGTGAATGTCTGCCAGGCTCTTTCCAGACACAAGCTACAAGAACAGATCCACCGTCCACAGGGCAACAGAAAAGCTAATTAGCACGCTCACTTGAGATTTTGCAACAGTGAGCTGTCCTAGCAAATGAGCCAGATGAAAAACATCACCAAACTCTTCCCAATCAAGCTGATAACCACCTTTAGATACCATATCATCTCAGTAAACCAGCTGCTGATGCTTTCAAATGTGGAAAACAAATTAAGAAACAAAGAGCATTAGCTGCAGCCTCTCTTCCATACATCTTATCATCCCATTCCAGGTTAATTTAAAAGCCATCCAAATCAGGGCTAAACCAATCAAGGCTCCAGATTGATTATTTCATCTTCCCCTACTTAAAGACTACCTACAGGACCAAACACTAATTTAAGGTTCTTGCTTTGGTAACATTAGGCATCTCAAACTGTTTTCATCTTTCCTATGATTTCACAATTCTTCAAGGCACCTTCTTACGCTTTTAGGCTGTAACACTTTCCCCCTCCTCTTTCCCACCTAAATTTATTTCTAAGCTTTGACCCTCCACAGTCTCAACTCTAGAAACTCAGTGTGAGAACACAAGCCACAGAAGGCTCCTGTCCCTACAGATTCCCTCATGTACTACACCAGATAAAGCATTACTGTTGCCATCAGTGAGTCCCCTCCTTCCTATTACAGCACAGGAGTTCTGGGGATGTCCCAGCCAGAGGAAACTGCAGCACAGAGCAGAGACACCCTGTACTCTGAGAAAGGAATTGAGCTCCAGGTCCCAGCAACACATGGACAAGTCTTGCATCTCAACTCTCTGCAACCACAACAGACACATCCCAGGTATGGCAGCAGCTCCCCACCTGCATTCTAAGCTGCAGAAGTTGAAGGTCATGTTCCACCACAAATAAAACTCGTTCTGTGAGAAGGAAAACTGTTAAAAATTCTCAGGGGTTGAACACCCTCTTTACAGAGCTATGCAAGAACAACTTTCATGCCATAACCTGAAGCTTCATTAAATTCAATCCATGTGTAAACATTTGTACTAAAAAAACAGAAGAGACAAGACACCAGATAAAAAAGGCTTAAAATCCACTTTAATAATGCATTCCTGTAACATTCCTCAGACAAACTCAAACTTTTTAGTGGGACAATTACAGTTTGTGTTCAAACATCTTACACTAAATGAAAAATCTTGTAGTACTTCTACACAAAAGACAGGCAAGGTTAGGATTATACAAACATTTTTTTCAGTTAAATCTTCAGCATGAGATACAGTATTTTTATCCAATAGATTGTACTTTACTACCAGTAAAAATAAAGAGATACAACACGTTATCAAAAAAATCCATCCAAACAAGAACCTCCCAGCCATTCAGGCTGCACGACTGTCAACTACTTCAAAGAAACAAATGGTCCAGGTAAAAAGAGTAACTAACAAGTTAGGAGGGAAAAAAAAAAAAAAGAAAAAGAAACAAAATCTCCCCCAATTTATTACATGACAGATCATTTGGAGCTATATAAATTTACAAAATCATGGGAGCTGCAAAGTACCCAAATGCTGCCCTAGTTCTCCAGAGACTCCCCTGTGCTCTTAAGCAACGTACACTACACTAAAAAAATGCCAAGACATACTGAAATTTTATCTAATTTAGTTTCATGATATCAGCTGCAAACAGGAAACCTGGAATGGTCAAGGCATTAGGGTCCTTGCAAGATTTTACCATTACTGAACCATGGCAGCCTCCCAGAATCCACTTTTCACTTTGAAATTAGGAATGCACCACATGAAATTTTCTAAAACCTTTACCAGTCAGAATGCACTCCCCTTGTCCTCGAGTGGCTTTACCAAAACAGGCCCTAATTAACTATCTTTAGAATGTCCCCCTCCCCCCAAGTTGAACCCTGTGTGGCCAAGATTTCTTTCTTTGGGGCGTGTACAGGGGATAGCTTAATCCTGCTAGTATCTGCGACGCTTGTTAGGGCCAAAATCGCCCCCTGGATTTCCTCTGTTGAAGGCAGGTGGGTTCCCTCCCATCGCTCCAAGGCCTTCCATGGCTCCACCCTGGCCGAAGCGGTCTGGAGGTGGTGGTGGAGTCTTGGAACAAGGACAAGTGCAGAAGACACAGAAAACAAGGAAGAACAAAGGGCAGTTAAAAGCCATTTGAGTTGAATTCTACCAGGATTCCACAATTGCAGCTGACCTCGCTGCAAACCTTCACCCCCACCAAAAACATCCCCACAGTCCCAAAGCTGGGCTGACAGGACCACTGCAGAACAAAGTCCCTTCCCCACACAACCTGCACTCAGGCATACTGGGACTGTGTGCACCACTTCACAGACCAGGGCTGTGGAGCAGGTGAGCCATCTGAACTCACCTTCCCTTTCACTCCTGGCTTCATCTTTTACCTTAATTTTCGTGTGTAGTGCATATTCCCTTAACGTCAGCTGCTTTGCTGTCCCTACCGCTTAGGTACAAAAGCTTTAAGATAAATAAAAATGCTCTTTAAGATTAAAAAAAAAAAAATCTGTGTCATAGCAGTCATGACACAGCAGGAACCATGTTTGCAAGAAAACTGTCTATTAGACCAGTTCATAAAAAAACACTGAAGGAAGATAAACTTTCTGTACTTTACTATGACTGCTGCTGTTTCTGCTGGTGACTGGAAGTGCTGATACTGTGGGAAGACCAATCCTCTGTGTGACAGAGAGGAATGAAAAATGCCACAAAAGACAGTCTATTGCAAAAGCCTTCAGTAGAGCTTAAAACTAAATCAAATGCAAAAATTTTAAAAAGTCAAATAAATAAGCAAGAACTCCACTGATTCTTTGCTCTTGACCCCCTAAGCAAATTAGCTGAACTCATTCTGGCCTGACGAGATAACTTTTCAGTACTGGTGATGAACAGAACACTCCTGCAACCTTGGCTTTATGCTTGCAAGAATCTACTCTCAAAAAACTCTCAATTTAACAAAGTGCTTCCCATTAGGTCATTTAAAAACAACCATATATTATTGCTAAGATCTTTCTAACAAGCATTTTAGCACTAGCTCTCTTGGAAGTAAATGAAGCAGTTATTAGACTTGGCTCAACCCCCCGAAAATTATCAGCTACTACCAAGGCAAGATTAACTTCTAAAGATTTCGTCAGGAGTGAAGCAATAGGTCTGGGTAGACAAAGAAGCTTCAACTTCAGCTAGTGCTTAATACTGGAAACAGTATAATCTGCATTTTAAAGGTGTGCACAAAAAAGCAGATGGAGATACACTACCATTCCCATGGCTCCATCAGGGATCATAGCTCCAGGACCAGCAGCAGGAGGTGCAGGAGCTGGGACATTGGTACCACCCATAGCTCCTCTATTGTTCATGCCAATGGTACCTGGAAAAGAAAACTGAGGAATAGTACTGGTGCACACATACACACAGTGACTGCGGTCTGCTCATCACCCCAGAGCCACAAAACACTGTTCCATGGAGGGACAGAGTCCCAGCCTATTAACCAGCTTTGCACTATCATGTCAAGACCAACTGATCTTGTTTTACAGCACGTTGTGTTTCCTGTCACATGAATACTTCCTCTTACTACCCTGGGAAATTACTTTGACTGAGTTTCTAACTAAGAAGCCAATAAAATGAGACCGCTGAATAAAAAAAAAAAAGTGCAGATTTTGTAAGAGAGGAAATGAACATGCACAGGAACAAAGAATACTCTTACCTCCCATACCCATCTGTCCCATTCGCATGTCTGGTGGCTCCCTCTGGAAAGACAGACACTCATTTCAACTGATAACCATGCTTCAAAAAATGTAATTATACAAATTTGATGAGTTCTGAGGATTTACTACTGAACAATGTGTAGAAAAGTAATTCCCAGGCTCAATTTCAAAGGCAGGAGTAACCTTCACATGATAGCTGCTGAATGAACAGGTCTTATTTTAAGTATCTCATAAAAGATTGTTTTTCAGAATTATAAAACATCCAGCAGCAAAGCTGCACATACAGACTTCAGCAAAGACATCTTGATGGAAAGATGTGCTGAGCAGTAGTAACACATTAGATTGAATTAGTTTTGCTACTCCCTCAGCATCGCTAAGAAGCTTTTCCTGTTGAAAGGAATGCAAGCTCACATAAAGACACAGTACTGGGTCACTGGCATTAAAATACCATTTAGTGAGCTCAATTTCTCTTTTATTAATCGAGCATCAGAAGAAACACCTATCACATATTTCTGTCACTGCAAAACCAGGAGCACCTCCTCACTTCAGCAAGGGCACTACTTTTTTCACAGTGGTAAGTGAAGACAACTTTCACTACACCTGTAGTCTCAGTGCCATTATTTATCATACCAAGTCAGTATTATTTGTAGTAATCAGGATATCTACTGCACAAGGAGAATATTCCCACATTTGGCTCAGCCATGCTCTTGGCCCTTTGGTTTGACACATATTTAGCTATTTTGCCTAGGGGCCAAATTTCACTAGTAAGCATTAAACACTTACCCCCAGCTGCATCAATGCCACTACACCACCTGAACAGCCCTACAGCTGCCTCCACAATAGAAAGTGGCTGGGACTGGAAACAAATTGTAAGGCATTTCTCTATAGAACCAGAGATACTGTTATTAAAATGCAGGTTACCACCAGGTTACACTACAAAAAAATACTTGACCAGCTGACTGTGAAGTACAAGCATAAACCATGCCCACAGCACTGTCTCCAGTTGGGATCATTTTATCATGATTTAGACAGACTGCAAGCTAGGGATATTGCCAGTCATATAACAGGGTTCTGCTGCAGTGCTTCAGGACAGTATGTGCTGCTGTTAGAATAGAATTAGTCAGCATACAATTTTCTGTACAGCAAGACAGCTAGAGGGTCCTACATGAAGAGCAGTGTAACAGAACTGGGGGATTTATAGTTTCCAGGCTAAGACGTATTAAGATTGGAGGGAGTCAATAATTTAGGGTAGAATGCATTACTGATGTACAGTCCTCCAACCAAGTTGAAAATTCAAAGAAAGCTGTGCTGTGGAAAGGAAAAATCTACTGTGAGTGTACAGATGTAATGGAAATGTAGAAGCACTCGTACTGCATCAGCAAAATTCCCTTTAAAGCCTTCCTGCTGGCGTCTCATCATCTCTTCTTGCTGCCTTCTCATTTCCTCCTCACGGCGCCTGCGTTCCTCTTCTTGCCTGTAAACAAAGTCCAAGGATGCTCAGCACAACAAACACCAACCACCTGCATCACTGTGCTGCAGTGCTAACACTTCAAACTTTCAGTTTTGAGGAGCTCATTTAAAAAAAAACACTTGTGTGTGTGTGAGTCTCATAAGGAGCAGCTGAAGGAGCTGGAGGGGCTCAGCCTGGAGAAAAGGAGGTTCAAGGAGGACATTATCACTCTCTCTACAACTGCCTGACAAGAGGGTGAAGCCAGGTGGGAGTCAGTCCCTTCTCCCAGGTAACAAGTGACAGGACAAGAGAAAATAGTCCCAAGTTGCACCAGGGCAAATTTAGATTTGATATCAGGGGAAATTTCTTCACCAAAAAGGTTACTAAGCATTGGCATAGGCTGCCTATGTGATGAATGTGGTGGGGTCACTATCCCTGGAAGGGTTTAAAAGATGCATAGATGTGATGCTTAGGGACATGGTGGCTTGGCAGTGTTAGATCTACAGCTGAACTCACTGATCTTAGAAGTATTTTCCAACCCTATGTACACAGCAGCTCCCAAATGCATGCTGACTACATGCAGTATCATGCATCAAGCCTGACAGTTCTCAAGCCCCTTCTATTACAAATAGCCTGGTAATCTTCCTGGAGCTTCTCAAAATGACCCCAAGACAAGGAAGTGCTACAACGGAGAGAGAAATCTCTGAGACTAAGTTACCCCCCCACATAAAACCAGAGATGCTGGAATGGGCTTTCCCAATCTGCAGCACTGAAGTTGTTAAATCACAGCAGAGATTCTGATTTTTCTATCTGCCTCATAAAGGAGCTTAACTGAGACACAGAAATGTGAACAAGCAAATACTAATCAATGGAAGAAACTCCTAACTCTTCCATCTTAAACCAAGTGTACACTCTTCCCTATGAACAAAAAAAGCCCAAAGTAACAGCCACACTTTAGGCAGTAATTAAACTGTCACAATGAAATATTAGGTGCAGTGAGGAGGTGTTTTATTCTGCTATGGATTCACAGCATTTCACAACCTGCCCCCTTACCTGAGTTCCAATTGTTTACGTTTTTGTACTTCTTGGTTATGCAATTCCTCCATTCTCCTCAGCTCCTCCTGGCGTCTCATTAAATCTGTTAAAGACAGCAGTAAAAAACACAATCAGACTTATTTCCCATGCCACCTCTTAGGAATTCCTGAACTAGAACTGCAACACAGAAGAGAAAAAGGAAACAGAGTCTTCACTAAGAAAGTAGCATCTGTCCATGTCAGGTCAAACAAAATTCAGTGCCAGGTCCTGCCCTTGGTTCACAACAACCCCCTGCAGCTCCAGGCTGGGGCAGAGAGGCTGAAAAGTGTCTGGTGGGAAAGGCCCTGGGCTGGTCAACAGCAGCTGAACATCAGCCAGGTGGGCAAAAGGCCACTGGAACCTGGCCTGTCCCAGCCATGGTGTGGCCAGCAGGACCAGGACAGTGACAGTCCCCCTGACTGGGCACTGGTGAGGCCACTCCTCAAATCCTGTGTCCAGCTCTGGGCCCCTCACGACAAGAAAGACAATTAGGGGCTGGAGCATGTCCAGCAAAGGGAACAGAGGTGAGAAGGGTCTGGAACACGAGTCAAATGAGGAGCAGCAGAGGAAGCTGCGGGGGCTCAGTCTGGAGAAAAGGCTCAAGGAGACTCTACTGCCCTACAAGTACCTGAAAGGAGGTTAATGGTTGGACTTGCTGATCTTTTGCACCTAAATGATTCTACAATTCCATTTATTTGCTGCTACCACTCTTGATTGCAAGACAAGCAATCACCACAGCTCCCCTTCAGTGGTCTCTAGCAAGTCTACTGAGCTATCCACTCCTAGATGGTGCAGGGCCCTGCTCCCATCCTG
Source organism: Poecile atricapillus (assembly GCF_030490865.1). Classification (NCBI taxonomy): domain Eukaryota; kingdom Metazoa; phylum Chordata; class Aves; order Passeriformes; family Paridae; genus Poecile; species Poecile atricapillus. The sequence continues at coordinate 4,502,107 of NC_081260.1, forward strand.
TATTTATCTGACTGATACCTTGCCGCATGAGCATCACTTGGTGCTCATGGCGAGCTGCTTCCATTTCCATTTCCAGCTTCTCTCGAGCTTCCTTGATGTTGCGGTCTACTTGTTCCTGCTGCTGCTTCTCCATTTCTATCAAAGCCTTCCAACGCATGGCATATTCATATTCAAAGCTGCCAGGCTGTGCAAACCGAGGAGGCTGCTCACGCTCCCTGTCAAACAATGAAGAGCTGGTGAATGCTACAGGAGAGCAAGGAGGAACCAAGAAAACTGTGTGTCAAATGCAATAGCAGGTGCTTTTAACAGTTAACTGTGCCTGAGACACCTGTTGGTCTGCTCCTCAGTCACTATCTTATTCCTCCGTGGAAGCTGTCCTTCTCCATAACAATGACACTGCTTTCATAAGACACCAAGAGATTCTGGGTACAGAGATTTAGAAATATCCTTGAAAGCAACAGCCTTTGCTCCTGCTGCACATCTTATGGACAAATGCATTCCAGAAACAAACACTGCCCAAATGTGCATGTTATTTTAACTCTGCAGCTGTAGAACAGGATGCTTTAGGTTGCAATGCAAGATGTAACCAAAAGTATGTATTCTATTACCATCTGTTCAAACCAGGTGGGGCAGTGTTCTTTATCTCTTCCACCACTCATCCTCCCTCCAGAGGAATATCCTCTGTTAATGGGCCATTGAGTCTCACTGCAGGACTGATAAAATGACATCATCCCATTGGGAGATGCTCCACCCAGGGGGAGGAGCCAAGCATTCCTACCTGGATATAATCTGAGGTTTGGATCACCACAGGGAGCCTTTCTCCCCTGGATTCCCAGAGGAAGACCAGATCCATCTACACCAACAATGAACCTTCAGAGGAAAACTACACCCTTCTACAGGATCAATGCTTCAACACAACAACGTCTGGCTCTCCAGGAGGACTGCAGCCACCATTTAATGGGACTGCTACCAACATCCAACAGGGTGTCGAGTTGTATTCTGACTCTGTCAGTGTTTTTTTTTTGCACTACTGCATTCTTATTTTAATTTTCCTGGTAAAGAACTGTAATTCTTATTCTCATTTCTTTGCCTAAAAGCCCTTTGATCCCAAAATTAGAATAATTTTAGAGGGGGGGGGGGGGGGTTTCTATTTTTTCCATTTCAAGGGAGGCTCCTGCCTTCCTTAGCAGGCACCTGTCTTTTCAAACCAAGCCAGATTTTGGGGCTCAAGGGCATCAAGAGAAAAAGGGTGAAAAAAGGAATAACAGTTCTTGAGTAATCTAATTTTTTGCATACTGGATGTAGAAACCTTGTTAGGTGGCATCATGTGGTCTTACCCTGGGTTTGGGTGGCATGTGGTCATTGCTATATTTCTCCCATTTGCAGGCCCTTATCTAAACATGGGTCCTATAACTAAGGCTACTGTGGCTGTTACCCCATTTGCTTTATGGGTTATTAAAGTTAGAAATTAATAGATTTTTAACTTCCTCTGGAAGGCAGGCACATGGATTCAGAGCTATCACATATTAACCGTATGTTTTTGGGGTTACTTTAATAATGGTACCTACTGAGAGGAAATGACACCAGGGGAAATGTTCTCCCAACCTTTCACCCAGCTCTTTGGGTCTACCCCACCAGTTTTCGAAGAGTTCAAATCTTCTCTAAATGCTAATGATATCATACAGTGGCTGCTGCTACTGCTGACATATCTGTTCTGTTTAGCATTCAGATAAGGGGACATTGACTTGCATAACCACCCTGATATCTACCATAGAGAACAGGGATGCTGCCCCAGAGCCTGACCCTGCCCCACAGCCCACCTCAGAAATGAGCCACCCTGATTGAGCAGGGGTTCTGGTGAAGCAGATAATTGAGATGGGCCAGATGTTGAAGGAGTACATTTCCCCAGCAGGTGGGAAACCCTCTCCCTCCCTTGAAGAGGGAGAGTCTTATGGTGCAGCAGTGGAACCCACAGATGTTACAACTGTCCAGGTTCCAACTAAAACTGCAAGGCCAGTCACAGACAGTAGCAGTCAACCCTGTGGAAACTAAGTAGTCTAAGATCAAACCAGTGCACCCAGTTAACAATAAGTGGAAACAACAGTGCTCACAACCCGCAGGGGAGCCAGAGGTTGAGATAATCACTGAATCCCTGACGTATAAGACTCTCTGTAATCTTCAAAAAGACATTGTGAGGTGGGGGCGTGAGGCTTATACAACCTGGTTACTTCGGGTCTGGGACCTTATGGGTACAGGCGTGCAACCGGATAGTGGTGATGCAAGGAATGTGGGACCATTGACCTAGAAGTAGATCAAGTATTTGTAAGGGAGCCAGAGCCCCTCTTCCTCTGGGAGTGGATTTTACTGATTCTAAGAAAGAGGTTTGTCCACAGAGAGAGAATGGAGGAACACCATCATAGAATGCACTGGAAGACCCTAGAGGAAGGGATCCAACAGATGAGAGAAGTGGTGGTATTGGAGATCCTTTCTGAGAGGGGCGAACAGCATGATAATGACCCCAAAAAACTCAGGTGCACTGGGCAGATGTTGTGGAATCTGGCAAATCTAGGGTTATATTAGCATACCACCTTCATTGCAATGATTAATGCCAAGGACAACTGGGAGACAGTGTCTGCTGCCAAGAAGCTTAGAAATGACGAGAGTATGATCAATGGCCCAATGTCATGAGGCTAATGCCTCTGCTGTGCTCAGTGAGGGAGAAGGTGAGGAAGAACAGTTCCCATATGGCACCAGATGCTCCCATCACGAGCCCCAAAGTCCGAGCCCAATGTCCCCCAGCTAGAGAGAGAGGGTACACCCCATGAGCTGACCTGTGGTTCTTTCTGTGCAACCATGGGGAAGACATGGGAAAGTGGGATGGGAAACCCACTTCTGCCCTGGCAGCAGGTGTGTGTCAGCTCAAGAAGGGAAACACTAACCAAAGGAGTTCCACTAGAGTGAAGTTAGCCTCAGCCTCCCATGACCAAGCTGCCAGGTATTATAGAAGGGAGGTGAATCTATTGAATCCCCTTGAGGGAACCTCTAGTATGTGTGCCCAGGAAGGAAATGATAACCAGGCTTAGAGGCGCCCTGCCTCTAACCAAGAAGAGGCACGGGAAAACTGGGTCTTTTGGACAGTGTGAGTCCAATGGCCTGGCAAATCAGAGCCACAAAAATACGAAGCTTTAGTTGATACTGGTGCACAGTGTACCCTAATGCCATCAGGGCATGTGGGGGCAGAACCTGTTTCCATTGCTGGGGTGACAGGGGGATCGCAGCAGTTGACTCTGTTGGAAGCTGAGGTGAGCCTGACTGGGAAGGAGTGGCAGAAACATCCCATTGTGACTGGCCCAGAGGCCCCGTGTATTCTGGGCATGGACTTCCTTTGGAATGGCTATTACAAAGACCCAAAGGGACTCAGGTGGGCTTTTGGAAGAGGTGCTATAGAGGCAGAAGGCATTAAGCAATTGAACACCTTGCATGAACTATCAGAGAACCCATCTGCAGTAGGACTCCTGAAGGTGGAAGAACAGCGAGTACCAATTGCCACCTCAACAGCACACCACCAGCAGTACTGAACAGATCAAGATGCTGTGATCCCCATCTACAAGGTGATCCATGATCTGGAGAGCCAAGGGGTGGCCAGTAAGGCCCGTTCACCCTTCAACAGTCCCATATGGCCTGTGCACAAGTCTGACAGAGAATGGAGGCTGTGGACTATTGTGCCTTGAAGAGACTCCACTGCTAATGCTGCCATGCCAGACATGCTGGAGCTCCAGTATGAGCTGGAGCCCAAGGCAGCAAAGTGGTACCCCACTATTGACATTGCCAATGCATTTTTCTCCATTCCTCTGGCAGCAGAATGCAAGCCTCAATTTGCTTTCACCTGGAAGGGCATGCAGTACACCTAGAACCAACTGCCCCAGGGGTAGAAACACGGCCCCACCATCTACCATAGACTGATCCAGACTGCACTGGAAAAGAGTGACTCTCCAGAACATCTGCAATGCATCAATGACATCATTGTGTGAGAAAACACAGCAACAGAAGTATTTTAGAAAGGAGAGAAGATCATCCAGTTTCTCCTAGAAGCTGGCTTCACCATCAAAAAGAGCAAAAACAAGTGATCTGCCTGAGAAATCCAGTTTCTGGGGGTAAAGTGGCAAGATGGATGGTGTCAGATTTCCACTGAGGTCATCAATAAGATCACTGCAATGTCTCCACTGACCAGCAAGAAGGAAACACAAGCTTTCCTAGGAGACATAGGTTTTTGGAGGATGCACATTCCTGAGTACAGTCAGATCGTGAGCCCTCTCTACCTGATTACCCGCAAAAAGAACGATTTCCACTGGGGCCCTGAACAGCAACAAGTCTTTGCCCATATCAAGCAGGAGACTGCTCATCCAGTAGCCCATGGCCCATTTAGGACAGGACCCAAGGTGAGGAATGTGCTCTACTCTTCAGCCAGAAACAATGGCTTATCCTGGAGCCTTTGGCAGAAGGTGCCTGAGGAGACTCGAGGCCGACCACTGAGATTCTGGAGCTGAAGTTACAGAGGGTCCGAAGCCAACTACACTGCCACAGAGAAGGAAATCTTGGCCACCTATGAAGGAGTTCAAACCACCTCAGAGGTGACTGGCATAGAAGCACAACTCCTCCTGGCACCCTGAATACCAGTACTGGGGTGGATGTTTAAAGGAAAGGCTCCTGCTACCCACCATGCCACTGACACCACATAGAGCAAGTGTTCTTCAAGCAATATTCTGACTCTGTCAGTGTTTTATTTTGTACTACTGTATTTATTTTTTTTTAATTTTCCTAGTTAAGAACTGTTATTCCTATTCCCATATCTTTGCCTAAAATACCCTTGAGCTCAAAATTATAATAATTTAGATGGGTGGGAGGGGGGTTGCATTTTTTCCATTTCAACTGAGGCTCCTGCCTTCCTTAGCAAACACCTGTCTTTTCAAACCAAGACACAGTACTATTCACTAATTCCACCTCCTAAAGCTCTCATCTTCCTTACTTGGAAAACTCATGAGCTCAAATGATTTGCTAATGCCAACTACTCAGATCACAGGATTCCTACCTATACTGGGAAGCCTTCTAAGACTCTGGTCGCATACCTGGATAGCTCTACAATCTCCTAATGCTAGTCACATAATTCCTTAAATTTCTGTTGTGGGTTCAAGTGTTTCTTACATAGACTTTCTGTAATACTTCCCAGGGAATCTTATGTCATCTGTGTTATCTCAAATTTACCCAATTTTTTATTCCAACAACTGAAATGGACTTATACAAAGTATGCAAAGGCTGCCAGTCTCATCCAACAGTGTGGATTCAAAGTCACTGTTTTCTTTCAGCCAATCATGGCAAGAGAACAGTGAATGCAATTCTCCTTCCCAAGTCAGGTCACATTTATGGAAAAAAAGGAGGACCTGATGAGCCACCCTTTCAAGACTGAGGCACTAGCCCACAGGCATTCTTGTCTCCTGTTGCATATCAGGCACATACTTGTGATATTGCTGGTTTTTGATGACTAGTTTCTCTGGTAGACCCTCCTCATCATCATACTGATCCATGGGCTCCACAGTGACAGGGCGAGGGAATCTGTAGAGAAAAAGTGAGGTGCTTTCAAGAAAATTCAATAACAAGCTTGTAGTTTTGGGAAGCACAACTTACACTGCTTCTAGCACTGCTCAAAGAAACTCAGAGCAGCTGGGGATCTCAACCAAAGTGAAAGCTCTTTTGTTTTTTTTGCCATAGCAAGAGTGTAACTGTTAATCAAAATTCTTGTTTAATCCAAACCAGAACTGTACTAAAAGAGTAATATTTGTAGTTACTTGATTCAAATTAACAGCTTAACTAGAATCCTGACATGCTCCAGCAGGATCTATGCAGCATGAAGTCTTGTCTCTAGAGTGGCACAAGTCCATCTGTGCCTTTTTATGGCTGTCTAAAGCAAAGAGTCACTACACCACTCCCCACTGGAGGCTGCAGGCTGTACCATCCAGTCATACCCTCCTGGTGAGGCCACCATGTGCTACTGTTGCTTGGCAACAGTGCTCTAGGAAGGTCCACTGGGCCCCTGTCTGAATTTCCACCCCCTGGGAATCCACTGGTGCACTTCACAACAGACACTGCAGATGTGGCTTCTGCATGCAGAGACCCTGGTCTCTGAATCAGCTCTCCACCACAGCACTGACACTGCTCAGCCTCAGCACAAAGCAGCACCCCAGCTTCCCATGAGCAACTCAGTCCCATGTGCCAGGGCTGGGGAAACGAAGAGAGACGATCCTGTTGTGCCAAGCGGCAATGGTACCCAGGCTCCAGCAGGAAGGGAGGATATGGAAGGCTAAAATCCCTTTCCTCAGCTGATGATCCATAATACAGCTTTTCACTCTGATGTGACATACTCCATAATTAAAAATCTTATTTTCTAACATGAACCACTTTCAAACAGTTTATCTAGCTTTCCTGTCTTGAACTAGAACAAGTTTAAATCAAACTGTCAGAACAAGTTTAATCAAAACCAAACCATAATTAGAAAGAAACAAACAGACTCGTTTGTTGTCTTAGATATCAGAACCTAGTATACTGATAGCTATAAAGAGACTGAATGTTAACCTTAGTTATGCACTGATAGTGATTAGTTTTGCATGATCACTTTTAAAAATCTATTTTCATGGTTATTTCAGGTATAGACTTCTGAATCAGCAAAAGCTCCCTAACAGTATTCCTCCTGTAGAGCACTATGCTGGTTATCCTCAAGGAGTGTCAAGGAGAAAAAGAGGTATTAAAAATGAAATAAGCAAAACCTGTTTTTCGAAACTGAATGTGCTTGTGTACAGTTGTGCTACTGCTGATCCACAGGAGGTGAGAAGCATAAAACTTAAAAAACTACTTTAAAAATGAGCAATATAGCCCCATTTCAGGAAGTGTTCTAGTCACAAATTCTAGGAATGTAATACAAAATAGAGTAATTTTTTTCAAGAGATCAGAAAAGGCTCCCTCTTAACAGGGCAACAAACTGCTTTGTGGAATGCAACTGGAATTGGTCATTTGCTTGAGCAAGTTCATGTAATTATAAAAGAACGTGCTTTTCTGCCTTATTACACTTAAGCACAGATAAAACAGTTTATAATGGTGAAAACTCCAAACAATCCAATCTATCTGAGCAGCCTCTCCAACAGGTCCCATGCCCACAGTGGCATTCCACCACAGCAGTGCAGGCTACAAGTGGAATCCCATCCCAAGACTCTCTCCTTTAGTGACCCAGAGTGTACAATTAAAATACCTGCACTTCGTTTCCAGACAAGTTATACAGATGGTCTCTGAAATAGGTTCTGCTCTTAAAGGCCGCTTTAATTGCCCTAAGGTTGTTTTATGGAGATAGTTTATGTAGAAGTTTTATGCACTTACCCCACTAGCAGCTTCCCAGAAGAAAGTGTTCAGAACTGAGCTTCAGCACAGACTGTCTCTTGCTGGAACAAAGCTAAATAAATTTTCCCCAGGCCAATTCCCTACCACCTCATGCTCCATCTGTCCCACTGTGGTGTTAAGAACCAACATTCACCAGCCAATGCCACCCAACCTGCACATGCCAGCAGAGCACCTCTCTCCATCCACACTTACGTAGTTAGCAGGAAAGACCCATCACTACATCTATCCAGCGCTTTCCTAGCAGCAGGCTTCCCTGAGAACTCCACAATGCCTTTCCCAGAGGATCGTCCTCTGTCATCCACAATAACCACAGCCCTCTCCACCTGGCCAAACACTGAGAAGGCTTCCTCCAGGAGCTCATTGGACACAAACTGAGGCAGATTCCTGACTGTCAGCGAGGCGCTGTGGCAGGCAAAGCGCACTCGGAGCTGCTTCCCGCGGAGAGGCATGTTGTCCAGTTCCACCTTGGCAATCTCTGCCAGAGTGCGAGTTTCCTGCAGACAAAAACAGCCATCATTAAAACTCCCACTAAGGCACAGGATTAAACACAAGCTTATTTCTCCGTAACAAGTATTTGTGAGAGAAATAAATGATTCTCCCACAGCTTGCTAAGAAGTGTGCCAAAAAAACCACAGCTATTCCTTATCATGAATGACTGAACAGCCAAAGTTTGGGGGTGGGGAGGATGAGAAATATATAACAAATACCTAATTTTAGTCCAACAGCTAGTACAAACTAAGCAAACAATGAAATTGTCATCATCATACGTAATTATATTAAGGCTACAAAGCACCTTCTTTTAAAAACCATGCATTTAAAAAACAAGATTCATCTATTAACCGAGTCTGATAAGGAAATGCTGATAATACGACAATCCATGAAAGACCTTCTACGCCTCTTTCACACCTTTCCAATCATTTACATCACTACCAAGCAGCTACACTACATGAAAACGGCCCAGATATGGGTCACCCACTCACCTCGGGGCTTTCAGAAAGGTGGTGCATGAGCCACAGAACTCTGAGAACCACTCTATGGTGGTAGCTACTTCCCTTCCAGACACACTTCAACATGATCATCTAGAGATCCCCTACCTCAAGAACATTAATCACACTAGAAATACTGCGTGACAAACCATGCCCATAGGAATTCCATATTCCAGAAATAGAGAAGTTCACTTTATCTATAATAACATCACATTCATGTGGGGTTTCTTCTGCTTTCTGCAAGCTGATTTCAGAATAAATTTATCAGATCTCTCATAACTCCTGCCACAAGCTGCCTAAACTCATGTTTCTTTTCATAACAAGCTCTAGACAAACCACTTCAAAGCTAATCCCATATTCCAGATTACTAAAATCATCAGCAGGTTTAATCAGCAAGACATCTGAACATCTACTACTTTCAGTTGGCAATATTGCTCCAGTGTGAGCCATCACCACAAAAACTCCCCAAAGATGCCAAGTCACTCACCAGCCTGATAAAACCAAAGCCTTTGTCCTTGTGTATGAAGACTTCCCCTGCCTTCCCATACTTCTCAAACAACTTTCTCATCTCTTCCTCTGTAATGTCTGGGGGCAGATTCCCCACAAAGAGGCGGCTTCTTTGGGTGAAGGTCTTTTCACCAGGTTTCCGGAAATTCTTCAGGTCAATAGTCAGGCCTTCATCTGAGGGGAATAAGGTACACAGCTGCTCTACAGTTGGGGGGATAAATTTTATTAGGTTTCATCACAGTGACCAGAGAGACACAGGATAATACAGGTAACACCACCCGTTCATTTTGGTTCTACACCTCTCCAGCCATCTCTCCAGCAACAGGGGGGTTTTATTTCAGAATGGCCCCATAGTTTTTTTTAAGAAAACTGAACCTCAGTGCTCATTAACACCAGTGAATGACAGTCTAGAACTGAAGAAAACAACACACTGCAGCTTGAAATAACATGAGATGTTTCACTCAAACTTTCTGAGATCTGGTCAAGATAACTGGCCCACAAAAAAAATCAACTGTAGTCACAACACAGGATTTTGCTATGACAACACAAATAATTACAGAAAAGCCACAGTTTAGTCAGAAAACAGATTTTCACTCAAAAACACACCAAAACAATTCCAGATATCTAGAAAAATATGAAAATAAGAATAAATTTTTTTCAGCCAGATAACATGTCAGATAGCTGTCATTCTATGAGATGGGTTCCAGAGTATGGGTTTACAAGCTGAAGAGAAGGCTGGAATAGTGAAAATAGTGGGGGAAAATACCAACCCAAAAATAATAAAAAAACTCCACCCCAAAAACCAGCCATATAGGCAAGAGCTCAGAAAAATTACAAGTTTAATTAAAAAAAATAAATCCATACTAAGTAAGTTATCCTAGAGGGGATTTTTAAAGTTGGAAAATACCTCGGAGATCAAGCCCAAGGTAAAAATATTTCCTGAGCTATCCAACAGAAATAAACACTAATAGTAACATTCTCAAATCCCCACAGGCATATACAATCTTTAACCCTTAACTCAGCAAGAGTCCAGCATGATCCTGAAAGCTCTGTTATGTGCCAGACACAAGGATGGATTTAGCATCCCTTTATCATCCTGCGCCCCGTTTTCTTAAACACATGAAAATTCATCACACAGGACTACAGGGCACAGAAAGCAATTCCTTTGCTTTGCAGAGGACACAAGTCATGGTCACACATATGAAGCAAACTGCGAACATAAATGGCTTGATTCCAGCTACAAAGCAGGACACTAAATGAGAAAGACTGTCCATGCAAAGACAACAAATTCAAGACACTGGAAGGATAACCTTTTGATAGGAGTAAGCACACCTCCATGGCTAACACTAAATAATCAGACTGAGAGTGTGCCCAGAGAAGAGCAGTGGGAGTAAGTTATCTACTTCACACAGCAAAGGTGAAGGAGTGAAATATTTTGCCTTGTTCACAGCATTACCACGAGTATTTGGGGATCAATTACAAGGCCTGTGGATACAATAGGAGGTACTTGGAACAGAGTTACACTCAGCGGTACACAGAATACCACTCTGTTCTGCCTCAGGAGATCCATGCAAAGGAGTGAGACACAGTCACTCCTACAAGCCGATCCCTGTGGGAATTCCCCAGTACAGCTGTACTGTTATTGTTTTCAACCTGACTGGAAACTGCTGCTCTGCCACCCTTGTCTGTTATTGTCTGGGAACTGACAAAGAGTCTGTCCAACTCGTCCACTTAACAACAACGTGCAGGGTTTTTACCAGGCCAATATCTTTGATACAAAAAACCCCACTCGGAGGAATCACACAAACTGCACAGGTGACTTCTACACGTTTTTGTTTTCAAAAGCCAAAGTGCCCAAACTTAAAGAAAGAAATAATCCACATCTAATAAAACCAAAGCACTTCCCCTCCCTCCCCCCTCCAAATGTTAACGGGGATGTCTCGCCACCTTACTTCTAAACTATCAGGTTAGATCAGTTCAGGCCCCTGAAGCCATTAACACATCCTGTCCCAGTTCACAAACACCGCTCTGGAGCGCCAGTCCACACTGACCAGGAAAACCCGGAAACCCGCTGGAGCAGAACGGCTTTCATCAACGTCAACTGCCCTTAAATACTAAGTAAAGCTGGATATCTCCTGGTTCCTCATTGTAAAAAAAAAATCAGCCTTAAGGGATGCCGGCAGATCGCTGTAACAATGTTCTCACTACAATATAATCTTCACCGAGAGCAAACTTACTTCTGTATAATTTAGTAATTGCTCTCGCAGCCGAGATTCTTAAGTTTCTAGTTTCCTAAGAAAACCTGTATTGAGAAGCCATGTGATATGCCCGGGGAAAAAACAGGAACCAGACAATGAAAGACAGAGCTTGTTATATTCGCAATGCTTACACACTGCCAAGAACGCAAGGACTTCCAAACGGTAAGTGGTTTTTTCCTGAGATTTTGAGACAAAGACAGAACCTCTATATCGCTGCCCTGGTTTTTGGAACGCAAAAAACTTACCAACACAAAAAACTTACGAACAAACGCTACACGAGTCGCGTGTACCTTCGAGTGGACTGAGCAAAACCAAAATAAAACGCACAAATACAACCCAGGCGCAATTAAAACCGTGCTTTCCAACAAGGGAAAAGAACTGATATAGCAGGAGATGCTGCAGCCTGCTTGGGAATCTAAGGATTTATTGTTTTAACTTGGAAAACTGGGTTCCTTTTGTTCCTGCCGAGACCTGTTGCACTCCCGAGGGCCGCAGCTAACCCGAGGTTTCCCGCTGCACCGAAGCGGTCGCTCAGCGCCTACCCAGAGCGGGGCCGGGCGGGCCCCCGCGGCGGGCCCGGGACTCACTCTGGCTGTTGGCCTGCTGCCCGTTCGCGGGGATGGACGGCGGCGGGTGCTGCTGGTGCTGCTTGCGCGGAGCGTGGTTCTGCTTCTCCATGTTGAACCCCTTGTTGCCCTGCATCTTCCCCACCTAAAAGCAACACACGCACCGTCGGGAAGCGGCCCGGAGCTCGGGCCCGGGTGGTTCCCGCCGGCCCCGCGTGCAGGGGCGGGGCGGGCCGCGCAGGCCGCGCCGGGCCCCGGCGGCGACGGAGCAGGGCCGAGCCGCGACCCTACCGCCCCCGCGACCTCACCTGGCGGCAACACCGGACGGGGACACGGACACCGGGACAGGCACTGGCCCCGGACACAGACACCGGGACGGACACGGACACCGGGACCGCGGCGGCCCTGAGAGGAGAGCGCGCGGCCGGAACTCGCGCAGCCTAACACGGCGCCCCTCTCCCTGAGCTCCTATTGGCCACCCCGCGCCCTCCACCGCGCCGCTAACTGGCCGAGCCCGTCGTCACTCACAGCGGCCGCCGTGGGGGGGCGGGACCAGCTGGCTGTATGCGTATCCCATTGGCCACCGGAGCGGCGGAGCGCGCTGCCAATCACGGCGGTGGGCACCAAGCTTGGGTGAGAGGCGAGCGGGGGACAAAGGGAGCGCCGCGAGCCGCCCCGCGCGCGGCGCGCAGGCGCGGTGCGAGCGCGCGGGGGCCGCGCGCTTTTAAAGGGCCAGCGGCGGCGCCGAGCGCGTGCCGCCCCGCCGCGCCCCCGACGTGCGCTCGGGATGGCACCGGGGCGGTTCCCGGCTTGCCTTCTCCACCCCGGCCAGTGGAGCCCGGGCAGTGCCGGGGGGCCGGCGTGTGCCGATCCAGTCTCCTCTAGCCCCGTGCCCGCTTGCCGCGTCCAGCCGCGGGTTGCCCCTCGTCGTCCGGACCCCGTTCCCGTCGTTCCCCGCTGCGGGGGAGGAGGTGGCTTGGTTCGGCAGAAGGGTCCCTCCCTCCGCGCCCTAGCCCTGGGAACGCACCGGGCGCTCCGGGAGCGCGGTCGTATCCTGCCTCGGGCTGGTTTCGTTTCACCGCCTTGCAATAAACCCTCCCTGTTCCCGCCGCCTCACGGGGGCAGGTGCCGCGCGGCCGAGACCAGCCCGCTTTCCGGGCGCGGGAGCCCCGGGCGGCTCACAGCCCTTGCGGAGTGCCCGCTCCCGGCTGTGTTCCCGGGCCTCCAGCCTTCCCCCAGCCCCGGCACGCCAGTGTGCCCGCACGCTGGGAAACCGCAGGTTCCCGGGGGCGGGAACGATAGGAGAGCCCTCCAGTGGAGTGGGGCGGTCAAGAGCTGATGCCGCCCCGCTGAGATGGAGGGGGCCCGGGGCCCGCCGGCAGGGGAGCCCCGGGGAGCGGGGGGCGGCAAGCCTGGTGGGGCGGAGCAGCGCGGGGGGCACGGATGGAAGGGATAGGGGTGCCGCGGGCGGCAAGGCCGGAGAGCGCTGTCATGGTTGGGGAAGGGCACCCAGGGCTAAGCGCGGTGCTGCGGGAGCGGGATCCCGGGTGAAGGCGCTGCCGGGAGTGGGGGGCGCCGGCTCAGGCGGTCCCTCCCGGGGGCGGGGCCGCGTCCCGGGCCCCCGCTGAAGCCCCGCCCGGCCGCGCTGTCACTCACCGCCCCGGGGAGACGCTCCAGCTTCGGGGAGGCGGTGGTGGTGCCCGGGCTCGGCCGGGTGGGTCCCCCCGCGTGCAGGTAGAGGCCGTGGCGGCGCGGCCGGACCGGACCCCCCGGGACGCCAGCGGGGCTGGGGCCGAGAGAGGTGGCAACGAGAGGGTTAAGGGGGGGGCGGGGAGCAGGGTGGCGAGCCCATTCCGTGGGATCCATTCCGCGCTTTGCGGGTGGCCGCGCGGGCACCGGCGGGAACCGGAGCGCCCCGTTCCGGCCCGCGCCCCCCGCCGTGCTCCTGCCCCGCAGCCCGCCGTGCCCCGCCAGATCGCGGCCGCCGCCCGCGCCCGGCTCCGTGCTGCCCGCCTTCCTGGACCCGCTCCGCTAAGCGGGTCCGCCCCAGGTTTTCCAGCCGCCCGTCGCGGTACGGGCTGTCGCGCCGATCCCGCGCTCGGGATTCCGCTCCGCGTTTCTGCGGCAGCCGCTCGTGAGCGAGTCTCGCGAGCCCAGGCCCCACCGCGGCCAATAAGAGCTCGTCCCTCGCTCCGCGCAGCCAATGGGGCGGCGCCGCCGCCCCCCCATCGGGTTGCAGCGCGTTGAGGGCTGCGAGCGGCGCCTCCATTTAAAGGGGCCGCGACCCGAATCCGGGTTCTGGGTAGAGCGGGCGGCGCAGCACCGGGAGAGCCAGGTACGAGCGGTGGCGGCCGCGGGCGTGCCCCGGCGGCGTCCCGAGAGGTGTGGATGGGGCCATGGGCCGGTCTTGGGGCCCCGGGAGGAGGGGGCGGGGCGGGCGCGTGCGGCGCGGGTACCGGGGGTGGGTGAGCCCCCCCCGGGGAGGGGGGGGGCGCGCGCCTTGCGGGAGGGGGCGTGGCCGACGCTCCGGGAGGGGGCGTGGCCGGTGCCGCTCGCCCCCAGTCCGTGGTGGCCGCTTGGGGGCGCCCTGCGGCGGGTCCCGGGGGGGGAGGGGGGAGCCCTGTGCGACCCTTATGGGGGATGTGCGCTATGGCTCCCCCGGGATGGATGGGGAGCCGTAGCCTCACCCCCACCGCGGTGCAGCTCCACTCCAATGGAGACCCTAACGCGACTTGCTCTGCGGTGCGGGGGAGGCGGTGGTCTCTGCACCCCTCCCGGCATGGCTGGGGAATTGCTTGGCCCCCATCCCCGCCTCGGTTCCATGGAAACCCCTGTGCGGCCCTCGCTCTGGAGGGGGGTGGTCTCTGGAGTTACCCAGGATGGATGGGGAGCCCCTGTGTGACCCCCATCCCCGACTCAGTGCAGAGCGCACCCCGTTCCCCTGCAGTGGGTGGGGGTCGTGCTATTCTTATGCCTTTTGGGGAGGGACTCTGAGCTCTGGCTCCCCCCGCTGTGGCTGAGGAACCCATCAGCCTGACCCTCATTCCCACCCTGCTTCTATGGAGACCCCAGTGAGATCCTTGCCCCTGTTGTGGGAGGTGGTCTTTGGGTTCCTCCTGCGATGGATGGGGAGCCCCAGCCTGACCCCCATCCATGGTGTGGGTTGGCACAGGGAGGTACGGGAGGCAGCCCTCTGGGGGACTGTGGCTGGCTGTGCCCCCCAGCCATGTCAGTGCCCGGGCACAGGCTGGGCCCGGGGTTCATGGCTCCTGGGACGCCCTGGAGTCCTCAGCCCAGCCAGGCCTGTCCTTGCTGAGGGGCTGTGCAGTGGCAGCAAACAGCCCTGGCACCTTCTGCCCCAAGCTCTGCCCTGGCACCTGCCCGGTCTCGGCTCTCCCTGTGTCCCCAGGGGCTCAGCCTTTATGGTGTTACCACACGCAGGAGCAAAGTCTGTGGGGTTCAGCAGCTGCTTCTCAGTGAACTGGACAACCTTTGCGACAGCCTTCCCCCTGTGTGTGAGGGAGTCTGGGCCTCCTTGAGGCCTGATGGGTGTGTGTATCCCTGGACACCATGTGCTGCTCCCAAGGATCTGGCCCCATGAGAGAAAGGTGCAGCCCCACGGGGCTGAAGCTGCCTTGAGCTGCTGCGGGAGGCCCCAGTCTGCTGAAGCCTCCCCATGTGGGCAGTGTAGCCAGCAAGGTGCCCTGCAGAGCATCAAGTACATCCTGTGTGTTTCATAGAGGTGGAGGCAGGCCTGGTGAGGCAGGGAGCTGGCTGTGGTGTGTGCCTGGCATGGGAAAAGGCCCTGGCAGTCAGACATGCTGGTGTGGGCAGAGGCAGCGCTGGACATGGTCTGTGTCAGGTGATGGTGGCGGATAGGATTTTCAGCTGAGTGCTGAGGGATGGTTCCTGGAGTCTCATTTTTTGAGGATGAGTGCCGCTTCATTTGTGCTCTCCTCTTCTGCTGTGCTTCCAGGTATGGCATTTGTTCTAGACTGTAACTTCTTTCCTTTTCATTTCAGCTGCAATCCCCAAGAAAACTTTTAATCTGCATTTTCTTACCTAACCCTGTCTAGCCTGGGATCAAAGCTGGTGATAAGAGCATAGCCCTGTTGTTATTGTGAGCTCAGCTTTATTAAAGGAATATCCACAGCCTACAGAGCTGTAATGACTAACCTGAGCCTTCCAGCTCCATAGTGCATATTTACACAACCTCTTTTTCTCTCTGCACCTGCTCACATCCCTCTCACTGTGAGTGCCCTTGCTTTGGAGGATGACAGCAACACCAGATTCTTCCACATCTCTGGCAGCTAGAGCAAGGACCTAGGCTGAGCTCATAGCCTCACTAAGGTGGCAAAGCCCCTTGTATGATATCTTTATGGATGTCTTGTGGTCAGTGATGCTGAGATGTACAACTGTGATGGACACAGATGTGCTGGCAGAAGCCTTGGTGCAGAAGGGTTGTGGTCAAAGCAGTCTAAAGGAAGTATGGAATAGGCTATAGCTGTGACAACACGTTTGTTAGTTTAGCGAAGGCAGTGCTAGCAGGATTTTACTGGATTTGTGTTTTAGTCTCAATAGAGTGTTTTATTAACTTCTTCCTCACCTTCATCTCACCTCACCTCAACATCTTCATCACCTCTGCTGATGGTACATGTCAGGAAATGGCAGTGTTTGAGACCATCCTCACCAGTCCTGCTGGCCGTGGGCTCTGGTGCTGTCTCCTGGCCACTTGCTGTGAGCCTGCTCTGCTGGCCCAGCCCTGGGCAGCCCAATGGGACAGGAGTTGGTCTCTAGATGGGGTGAAATACTGTTCAGCACAGCCTTACCCAGGGCCAGTTTGAACAGCTGCATGTGAGGTGTGTCCTCCCAGAGCTGAGATCCCTTTCCAGCACCTTGCAGAGGGATCTGGGACTGTCAGTGAAGCAGAGGAGACAGCTCACACTGTGTTTCCAGTATTTTGGCTCTGCAAGGCCTCTTAAGGAGAATTACATGTTTTGCCCTCAAAGATACATCCTTTCAGAGACCCTGCCCTTTTGTCTTCTCTCTCTTCCCTGTGCAGTAAGGTTTATTCACAGAACCACAGACAGATTTGGGTTGTAAGTGACCTCTAGAAGTGTCTGGTCCAACTGACCTCCTGCTCACAGCAAAGCTGACTCAAAGCCTTGTTGTTCAGGGCTTTGTCCAGTTGGGTTTTGAGGTCCTCCAGGGAGTCTGTGGCCTATTCTCAGGCTGCAGCACTCCTCTGGAGAGTCACCTGCTGTCCATGCAGCTGTCCTCTCCAGCTGTCTGTTCCTGCCAGAACACTTTGTCAGGTGTTCTGTTGCCTTCCTGCAGCATTTGGGCAACAGGTAGAGAGACCTGATGACCATCTGTTTTTTACCACTTCCAGGTCTTCTATTTTTTTTAATCATTATCTTGATATCATTAAGGCAGTTTGGACACACACTGCTCAAGCATGCTGTACTTCTGAGCCTTTTTTGTTGTGCTTCTGGTAGTACTTCCAAAGCTTTTTTACCCACTCACCCCCTTCCATTGTGTTTAACACTATTTTGGAGAATTTTCTCTTGGACTTGATCGCTGAGTGGAGTTGGTTCTTGAAGCTGAATTGCTCTCCAGATAGCATTGCTGCTAAGGGTGTACTTACACTTGTTAGTCCTTTCTCTCTTGCAAAACCTTGACATTTAGTGCTTTGGGAGATCCTGGTCTTACAAGATGTGAAGGGATCCAAGCCATTTCAAACTGCTGCCAGGATGGCATTCTGACTGGATGAGGATGCTCCTGTTGCCTGTCTTAGCCTTTACTGCTATGGATAGCAGCAGCTAATGCTGAGATTGAGGAATGTTGTCAGTTATATTTGAAGTGTTGCAGGGAGTCTCCTGGTAAACCTGATTCCAGGCAATTCTGTGAGATCTCTGAAATTTGTCCTTCTTGCACTTTCTTGAAACTGAGGCGTAGTTTCTGGAATGCAAGCTCAGAATCCAGTTTGGTCATTCCTGCCCTTGAAGAATTTACAGGAGACTTGTGGTTGTGTTTTGCAGCACCAGCTGTTCAGTACTGAAGGATTTAGGCTTTCTGGGTTCAGGGTGACTGTGCTACTACATTTGAGGCCTGCAGCCCTGAGATGGGACTCCCACTGTAGTAAAATCTGGTGGTGGTCTTCTTTCCTGGCTTTGGAACTATAAAAAAAGAATTGGTCGAGTCTTGATGCTGCTGGTGAAATTCTGGAAAGGCCCTTTTGTTTCCTGTGTACCAGTTACTGTTGTGTAGACAGTCCCAGTCACACGTGAAGACTGGCCTGAAGGGGATGTGGTGAAAGCTGCTGCAGTTTGCACTGACTGAGAACCAATAGTACATTTGGAGGTGAGACAACATCCACCAAACCCTGCCTGCAAAGCACAAGGACTTGACCAATGACATCTGCAAGAGCTGTGGCTGATTTGGAGTGAGTCACTGCATGTAAAACCTCCAAGTCACAGAGGGCTTACAGATCCATGGTCAGTTGTTTAATCATGTGTTTATGAGCTTGTCCAGCTTTGATTTCCAGCTTTTTGTGTCCTTGTGTGCACCTGTCTGTATCTCTAAGGAATCGTCTGCTGTAGATCTTTGTGATTTTTTTGAGAGGGGTCATGTCCCACCACCATTTCTTTTCAGTGAACAAAATAGGTTTAGCACTGGAGGGTGTTTTCCAAACCATGGCTGTTCATAAAGCAGTGGGATTCTTGTGTTACTGTGTCAGATTTTTTTTTTATTTGAAACATCTCAACTCTTCCAATAACAGTTATCTATTATAGACAGTAGCCAAGAATGAGACAGTGATGGTGTAACATGGCACTGTGTGCAAGTAGCACTGTACTGAATGTCACCAAGTGGGCTTTGTGCTCTTTGAAGACTGAGTTTGCGGCTCAGAGAGCTGCCTTTCCAAAAACACTAGTAAACAGCAAAATCTTTTCAGCTCCTTTATGGAGAATTTTGACAGGACTGAAGCATGGTCCATAGTAGTGTGCTTAGTTTACTGGTGATATTTTGTAAATTCATTTGTGTTTGAGTTAGCCAATACGTAATAAAGGTTTGCAGTGCTTGAATTTAGAATGCTAACAGCTGTCCAGATAAACTCAGATAAATCACAGCAGAGTAGTTGGTTTCTGCTGTACTCATCACTCAAAGTATAATATTGTTAATGAAGCTATGTTGACTGAAACCATGCTGGTAGGACATGATATTACTTTCTTAATTTCTTAATTTTATTGATTGAACTGTGTATTGACACTATTGTTTCTGTTGAGAAATACTATCTGGAGTGTTTCTGTTTATTAAAAAAATTTGGCACAAAAAAATAGAAGCTTCTTCCAGAGCTCATCTTACGTCTTGTAGACCTTGTAGATGGGAGATGGCTGAAATATTGACTTAAGTGTCTTCTGTAGTTACTAGTTAATTATTTTCATATTTCAAAGGATCTCTAATAGAGAAAAAGATAATCCTTCAGCCTTCAAAAGTATTGAAAATCTGAATACACATCCATGATCAGAAGTCCAGGACAGATACTCAAGCAGTTGCTGTTCCTTTGCTAGAGGAAAGCAGTAACTATATGGCTGTGGGATTTTTTGTGGGCTGTAAAGACTTCTGAGATGTTCTCTTCATTGGGAGGGAGTAGCAACCACATTTTTTCTTGCTGTCTGTTTTTAATTAAATGTTTGATGGTGGATCCTCATTTCTGTAGGTAGGCCACATATTCCCCTGCTAATGGTTACCTGAGTTACAGCACCACTTATGTCTTTAATAAGCTGGATAAAGTCCCAGGTAGTCACTTGGATGTGCTTAAGTGTCCAGGCAGAGATGTTGCACTTTGAGCTTCCAGATCTGAGAGAAAATCCCACGTGCCCCTCTTTGGCAGAAAGAGCTGGGCAGGTCTGGTAGTCAGAGGTACTGGGTTTGGCAGCCGGTGTTGTGTTCTGTGCCAGTCCTGCACACTTGGGGAGGACCCTCAGCTGTCCCATCATGTCTTTGGAAATGCTTACTTGCTACCTGAGAAGCATTCTGCTGTGGACTGCTGTGCAAGAGACTTTGCTCCTTCAACTTGTTCTTCCCAAGAGTATATCTCTTACTGAATACTCCAGGGAATACTTACTCCTAAGTAAGGAGTTCCCAAATGGAACAGTTACATATGCTGCTAAGTGCAGGATTTCAGCCCACTGCCTCCTCGTGGTTTGGCCACATGTTGCACTGTACTCTCCATGCTGCCAGTTACATGGCTGGAAAAGAGGAAGGTTTTGAGCAGACCAGTTACCAAACCTGGTGACTGAGCTGTGCATTAGCTGGTCCTGGAATGAGAGAGGTGATGACTTGTGGTGGATCATTTCAGCACCTGCCAGAAACAATAAGCTATTCTGTTTCTTTTGTAGAAAGTGAGAAAAGACTCTAGCAGAGATAAAGTGCACGCTCTGTTTGCAGCTTAACTCACTGTGAAGCTCAACAGAAGGCCCAGACAAATCTGACTGCCTGGGGCAGACAGAAGTAGAGCTTCTTACCTTGCTGCAGCAGAGCAGCTCTAATTTCTTCAGATTGAGTTTGACTTCAGAGCAACCCACAGAGCTGGAAAATACCGTTCTTTCCTGTTTTGAGAGCTGCCTTCCTCATCCTTATCAGCTGGTGGTTGAAAGCCACTATAAAGAATTCATTGTCAGGGACATTCCATTCTTTCTCACTCAGACTGTTGGTCAGTGTCACCTTAGGTCTAGCCTCAACTCTTAACTCCATCAGCTTTCCCAGATTCTTTTAAACATATCAAGAGTTGGCATTCACCTGCCCTGTGTCACCTTGGAGCTCTGCTGCAGCAGGTTGAAAATAAACAAAAGGAAAATACTTCTAAAAACTAAATGTAAAGCTGTAGGATTTAAAACCACTGGAATTTTAGGAGGTCCAAAGTATAAATTGGTTCCCAGTGGGATTAGGCAGATTCATAGAGGATTTTCCCAGTACAAACTCTTAACTGGGACATTGTCAGTGCAGCTCAAGCCAATTGGTTCTTCAGCAGCTGAGTCCTTGATTGGAGGATGTGCTGAAGAGGAGCATCCTGTTAGTTGTGTTTCTTACACTCTCTCCCCAGGTATCCATTCTTGGTGTGAATAGCAACAGGATATTCGAGTACTCGGTCCTGTCATTGGACTGACTGCTGCAGTCCTTAGCTTTGCATATCCTAAGTAGAAGTTTTGGTTTCTTCTCCAGAATGTGTGAGCTGTTCTTCTGGGAGGATTCAGACAGACCTAATGAGAGGGGACAGGACCTGGAGCACCAGGGGCTGTGATTCCAAACAGAGCATGTGAGTGAGTGCTCTTACTGCAGCCCTGCCTCTGCAGAAAGGTCTGTCCCAGCCACATCCTGATAGTTTGGAGTTGCCTTAATCTGTAGAATACTTGTTCTCTTTCAGACTTTTCTGTCAAGGACATTGCCATTAAGTCAAAGTTTTGTCTTGCATTGTATCACCCAAAAACAAAAAGTGAAAGTTGAAAGCAGTGTTAAGGTGTACACTGTTAAACCAGATGCCTTTGGTCCACTTGTAGAGCATGTGAGTTACAGGACAGGTTCGTAGATTGTTGTTTGCATTATACTCTGAGAGGGAATGCCCAAATTAACTTCTTATGCTGCAAATGTTTCCAGGGTCTGTTTCTACCAATCAAAGACTAGGCCAGCAGAAAGTGGGAAATGCTTTAGGAGTGGTGGTTGAACCTTAGTGGTCCATTGCAAACTTGTGCAAAGTGTCTGAAGTAATTCTGAGGGGTATGTTAGCTCTGTTAAGTATACCTATTAATAAATTTTCCTTCTTCATCTGGATTCCTTGAAGTTTTTTTGCTTATTATTGTAGGGTCTGCTGTCTGTCTGTGAAACTGGATGGGGGATGTATTTGAGCAGGAGACATTGTTCATATTCTGAGCAGCAGAAAAAAAAACATGTTTATCATCTTGGGAGGGTTCTCATCTGCTTCAAATCCTTAGGACCTTTCTTTCAGATGTCTTTGTTTCTGTTTTACTTTGTTCTTATTTCTGTCAGCCAACCTAAAACATGTATTAAATCCTGTATTGCTCTGGAATTGGCTTATTCTAAAAGTTTTGTCTCATCTTGTAACTAAAAGTGAACAGAAACATCAAAGTCTCTAGGGGTGAAACTTGCTGAGCATTTCTAAAGATTACATTTGCTTTATTTTCTGTTTGTGATTGTGGGAACAGTGCTTTATCTGCCACCAGGAAACAGAAAACATTACTGTGTATTTAGATAAAATACGGAGACAGTGGCTTTGAAATCCAGTTGTTAGGTATGATTTCTTTAAATTCCTGCTTGTCTAAGTTTCAGAAGTTGGGTACAGTCTCTGTCCAAGTATGTTCTGTTTACTTCTGAGCATACCATTTGTGAGTGGGAGCTTGGTTGTCCTTTCAGAGGGAAGGATATAAAAAAGTTAAACAGTTTCATCATCGGTGAAATTATATTAGGCTTCCTCCATATAGATGAGTTATGCCCACTGTAAGCCCAAATAAACAAAAGTACCGTGTCTTCTCATTCAGGGCTTAAAACAGTGCTAAATTTAGAATTGGAATTACTCTAATAGGGAGGGGTAGGTTGTTGCCACATCATTTGATTCTAGTGCCTTTTTTATAATGTCTACTTAGAGCCTGTTTGGGGACATGATGTTACTTCAAGTCTTACACTGCCTTACCACTTGCAGACTCCAGCTCCTTCTCCCTTTCCCTCTTCGGGTTTGTCAACCATTATCTCCTTGTTGGGGTATAATTCAGTTTTAGACCATATTACTTGCCTCATCTCGAAGTCTTGACCTTTCTGTCTTATGATAATGTCAACCCTGAGGAGCTGGGCTGTAACTTTTTCTCTGAGGTTGGCAGTCTGCATCACACCTTCCTGTTCAAGTGCACTGTTTGTGCCCTGCAAAGTCACCCTGGTCTTTTTTCCTGACTGAATTGCATGCTTGTGTCTATCTTGCTGCTTGTTCTTATGACTGCTTTTAACATCAGAGCTTTTCCACCTTTTTTCTTGCCACTCTCCACAACTCCTCCTAGTTCTAACTAAAGCTTTTCCAATTGTTCCATTTCTGAATAATAACCTACGTAGTTTTGGGGCTATGCAGTAGCTGTAGTTATACTGTAACATTGTTTATATCTGTCCTCTGACAAGATTAATGCATGTTGTCATCCTGTATCTTGTTAAGACTCACACTTCAGGGCTTGAAAGGAGTTATTTCTGCCTCTATGTTTAAGAGAAAAAAGGTATTTTAAAAATTAAGAATGTGTTAGATCCATAAGAACAGATCAGGAGAAAGGACAGAACATATTATTTGGATAGAAAAGAAGGCAGGGCTGGGGATATTACCACAGAACATTGGTGGGGAGCCTCCTGAATTGGTGCTTGAGCCATTTCTGATACCCCAGGGTGTCATTTAGCATAAGCAAGTTTCTTTGCTGTGCCGTGGTGAGGTGTGTGAGTGCTGTAGAGTTCCCAAAGGTCTGTTATAGCAGACTACTTCATCCTGCTGCTGACTTTTGTACCCTCACAAGCAGAGGTGGTTCACGTGCTGGTGTCTGGTATCCTGGTTATGGCCTGGCAGCATTCCTGGGCTTTGTTTTACTCCAGCAGTGTTCAAAAGAGTGGACAGGTCATGTTCTATGTTAGACTGCTTTTCATTAACTTGCAAGTCTCTCTCTCATTTCCAGTTGCCATCTTCTAAATGGATTCCAGTGAATTTTCAGGATCTTTGGACCCCCTGTCCTTGCCTGACAAACCACTCATTGGTGATCTCCCTGCTGACATGGAGTTTGGTGAAGATCTCCTGGGCTCCCAAACAGCTTCTACCCAGGAAGCTTCAGTTCTTCAGCCCCCTGGCTGGGATCAATCCAAGCAAATGACTGCAGATGAGGACTTGGACCTTGTAGTGAAAGCAGACAGCGTGTCTGAATTAAATAAATCAAATGACCGTGTTCTAGATAAACCTGGTGTACTGGATATGCTGGAGAAACCTGGTGTCTTAGATGATTTGGGTAAAACTTCTGACTTGGTGGAACTAAATAAAGCAGAAGGTCTGGATGGGCTGTGTAAGGCACAACCTTCCCAGGACGTGGAGGGGGGGCTGGCAGACTCCACTGCCCTGTCTAGAGAAGCTGTTGGTCCAGAAACGGGGAAAGAAGGGGAGGATGCACCAAAACAGTGTTCTGGGGATATAAAGGAAGATGGTGCTGCTGCTATTCCTGCACTGTCTGGTGACAATGTCCCTGAATCGGCCCAACAACCCCTTGACTCTAGGGACCTCAGCAGTGCCCCAGCTGAGGGCATGGAAGAAACCACAGCACAGTCCTCAAGTCCCACAGTGCCCCCACCCCAACTCAGTCTTAAACAAACAAAGAAAATGAAGTTGAAGGCACCAAGGAAAAACTCGCCTGTGCAGAGGGAAGGGCTGGCAGGGGAGGCGGAGGTGCAACTAAGCCCAGACAACAGAACTGCAGCTTTGCCCCCTGAGCCTGTGGAAGAAAACTGTTCAGAGGAAGGGAATGATAATGGAAAGAATTCACATAAAGAAAACAGTGTACTCAAAGCACAGGAAGCCTTACCACCAACAGGTAAGTTGCTGCCCTAGCAGAATTTGGCTTGCTTTTGCTCAGGAGGTCATCCAGCTACACACTGCTGAAACTGGAGTCTGCTCTGCATTCCAGCTCATTCCCTGCTATGGAAATAGCCAACTCTTCTGATGGTCTAGATTTGGGTAAAGCCTCTTGTGTAAAGGGAATAATATTCTGGTGTGCACAAGCTCTTGCTTTGGCTTTCATGGCTTTAACTGATTTTTGGTGCTTGTGGAAGCAAGGAGCTTCCCTAGTAAAGCTGTGGCTGTACATCAGCTTAGCTCATGCTCTTCATTGCTGGAGTCTTTGCTGGAACTGAGGATCACCAGCAGGTGTTTTCAATAGGCAAAGTTCCTCTGGCCAGGCTGGCCATCCCCAGGAGATGCTCAGTCGTGGTCAGAAGCAGTTGGAGGTAACTGCCCACCCAGCCTGCTTTGTCCATGCAGGGAGGTCTCCCCCTTACAGGGCTCCTCCCAAGCTGTGCGTTTGGATTTGCAACTACAGGTGGTGGGTTTAGGAGCCTTCCACCACCAGAGCTGTACTTGTTAGCCAGGACAGGCTGAGGCTTCATGTGCTGACTGACCCAAAGGTCGGTTATTTGCTGCATTTGGAGAACACCTGTGGTCTTCTGTTGGAGAAAAGCAAGATGTTACATGCAAGCTTCTTCTGTGCTTCTGTTCTAGGAGAAAGCCTGTCTGGGAAGGGAAGTGAGCTGCCAGCTGAGAAGGTGAGGAGAATGCAGTCAAGTATGTATGATACAGGAGCATAGAGCATGTCTGGCTGTTGTCAGACTCTGTGAGGGACACTGGCTGTCTTGTCAACCCTCTGGAAAGGAGTTTGCATGACTTCTGTGACAGAATGATCCCTGTTCACTGCCACTATGCTGTAATGTGGCTTCAGTGTATCCCTCCTACCCTCAGCTGAAATGTCATTCTCATAAGCCTACTTCCCCCTCTCCTCTGTCTTGCCAGCTCTGATCAAGTATCCATGGAGTTTTGTCTGTTTTCAGCCTAGGTATTGGGAAACCAAATCCCAGAAGTTGGAACTTCACTGTAATCTGAGATATTTGTCCATGGTTGTCCTAGCTGATAATTAGCCTAACTATTTTCTGAATGTCTTCTAGGAGCAGAAAAGAAGCGAACGACCCAGAAGATCAGAAACTGCCAGGCCTGAAACTGTGAACTCCTCTGAGAGCAGTGAGTAACTGGAGTTGGCCAATCCCTGTTTTTAGCCAGAGAGAATGGCCCAGATGCATTGTGGGCACATAGTTCATGGTGTGAGTACAGTGGGAACTCTGGAACTTCCATGCAGACGTCCCTTCTACACAGGACAGGTCCTTTCAGCTCACAAGTCTTTATCCTGGGGTACTTGCCTTGCTTTCTGAGGGCACTTTGGTCAGAACAGGGGGTGTTGTAGTATTTTTACAGTGGTGTGTAGGCACCAAGCACTAAGTAACAGAATGAGATCTGGGGGTGTTCCCAGGAAATCCATCTTCTCACCCAGGAACTTTCTTCCTTTCTCTCTATGAGAGCAGGCTGTCTGAAGGAAGGTTGCATCTTGGAGATTTTCCTGGAGAAGTACCTGAAGTGTCTGTTCTTTGAGATATTGAATGTCACTCTGCTATTCCCTAGTATTTGTGTGTTGCTCCTTTACTGCCTGCCTGTGCTAGAATCTGGTGATCAGCACATTCCCTTTCAGGTCTAACAGTTCTTACAGGGTAGAAGTTCACACTTTGGGCTCCTGCTCTATCTTGGCATATCATGATTTCCTAGACAGGAATTGTATTTAAGCCTGGTTTGTTTAAACACCTCTTGATTCATCTCCAGTTACAACAGAATTTCTTTTAAGGGTTCCTTTATCATTCCACCCAGACAGGAACAAAGTACGTAGAGGGACTTTAGAAAGGTGACTCAGAAAATCCCAGCATGTGTCTCACAGCAGAGTTTCTCACTTCCTTAATGAGGGCGTTTTTGATCTTCCTCTGCTGCTTTGCAGTTCCAGTCTCTGACGAAGACTCTGATGCAATGGTGGATGATCCCAACGATGAGGATTTCGTTCCTTTCCGCACGCGGCGCTCCACTCGGATGTCCCTGCGCACTCAGATGGCCCAGCGAGCCGCCCGCTCCACCTTCACCAAAATGACGTGTGCCAACTGCCGGACCCCGCTGCAGAAGGGCCAGACTGCCTACCAGCGGAAAGGGCTTCCTCAGCTCTTCTGCTCCAGCTCCTGTCTCACCACCTTCTCTAAAAAACCACCTGGCAAGAAGATATGCACCTTCTGCAAAAAGTGTGTGTTCATTCCCCTTTCCTCAGTGCTTCCATGCTTGTGACCCCACTCACCTGCTCCACAGCTCTCCCGCCAGTCCCTTTGCTATGGCCCTCATTTATCCACATCACTCCTGCCCACTGCCAGCTGCTGCCCCATGTCTTCTTTCACACACTGCCTATCCCATGCTCCCTACACCCCCTTCACATTCTCACTTTCCCTGCCTGTCCCCAGACTTAGTGCCCCATATTTCAGCCTCTCCTCAAAACAACCTCCTGCATGCTCTGTCTTCAGACACTGCTCCCCTGGGCCAGGACAGAAACTGCTGTGAGACAGTTCTTGCCAACTTTTTGAGACACCAGAAAGTCCTGTGCATTGCAGTGAGCCATCCTATCCCTTTGTGGCAGGATACACATGTCCGTGAACTAACACATCCCCTCCTGATCCCCAGGGAGATCTGGAACACCAAGGACTCTGTGGTTGCCCAGATTGGTTCAGGTGGCTCTTTCCATGAGTTCTGCACCTCTGTCTGCCTTTCCCTCTACGAGGCCCAGCAGCACAGACCAGCACCTCAGTCTGCAGATGCCTCGGACACCAGCCGCTGCAGTGTTTGCCACAAACCTGGCGAGGTAAACAAATCCCTTGTCCTTCCCATGTCCTGGGTGAAGAGCCTAGGACACGCAGCACTTAGTCTTGGTCAAGACCAGCCATTTGTCAGGTTTTCCTGTGGTATGAGGCCTCAGCTCCTGAGCTGCCTTGGGCTCACTCCCAAGCTTTTCCTTGTCCTGAGGCTCACTGCTTCCTGCCACTTTGATCTCCCAGCTGCTCCTCTGACTTTTGGCAAGGGACGCCACCCCAAGTCCACACCAGCTTCCGTTATGGCACTGCCCAGAGTTTTAGTGCCTGTTATCCCAAGGGCTGTGCTTGTAGTGGTACAGCTGCATTGGAAGGAGGCCCATGGCGGTTTTGGGGGTGACAGCAGTGATGTCTCTGCAGATCCAGCATGAGGTCAGCAATGGGAGTGTGGTTCACCGCATCTGCAGTGACGCCTGCTTCACCAAGTTCCGGGCCACCAAGGGGCTGAAAACAAACTGCTGTGACAACTGTGGACTTTATATCTACAACAAGGGCTTGCCCCTGGAATACCTCTTCCATGAAGGCCAGCAAAAACGCTTTTGCAACTCTGCCTGTCTCAACAGTTACAAGAAGGTATGTGTGGGCAGCTGCCTGGGGTGGGGGGGGGTTCTCTGTGGGCACACAGCAACTTTGCTTGGTGTAGCACAGAGCATTTTATTAAATGGCAGGTGACTCAAATCCCTTTGGTCTTTTATTGCTGTCAAAGCAGTTAAAAGATTGCATGGGAGAACTCTGAAGCAGGCAAACAGAATTGATTTAATCTTCATAGGGCTCACCATAGACCCAAGCATGGGTCAGAAAGTCAGTGAGTTGATGGTAGAGTGACACTGGTATATGCACTTAGCATGGACTAGCTTCTGGATGTCTCCCTAAAGCTGGGCTGGATATGTTCCTCTGTCACCTGAGCAGTCTTCACTTAAATGTGTTGGAAGGGATTGCCAAACTCTGTATTCCTGCCAGGCTGCCCTTGAAATGAAAAGCTGAAGTGCCAAAGACAGCTTTTTTTTGCCACCGTCACCTGAATCTGCAGACTGTGAACCTGTCTGTCCCTGGCATCAGGTGGTCATTGCAGGAGAGCAGTCCTGTGGTGGATACAGCAGTGGGGTGGGATGTAGTAGCTGGACCTTGCCAGCAGTGATGGTCTCCTGGAAGCTCTGTTCTGCTCTCTCCTTGCAGAAGAACACTCGGGTCTACCCCTGCATGTGGTGCAAGACGCTGTGCAAGAACTTTGACATGCTGCCCAACGTGGATCGCAGTGGCAAGATGGGCCTGTTCTGCTCTATTTGCTGCACTACCTCCCACAAAGTGAAGCAGTCAGGCCTAGTTGGTAAGACCACCTGTGTAGAGGGAATCATCACCTCTCTACTCTTAATTCCTTCCTTGGTATTGTTTATTACTTCTGGATGGGACTGAAAAGAAGGTAAAAGCCTGGCGGAAGAGTCCAGTGAGACAAGTGGAAGTGCAGAGGGAGAAACCCTTGCAGCATGTAGATGTCTTAATACAGAGGGCAGTGTACATTGCTGTTTTTGGGAATGCAGGGAGCAGTTGTAGTGCTGGATTGTGTTGGCATTGTCCTTTCCATTACATGGTGTACTGGGGGTCCAGGAATAAGTCAAGTATTGCAGCCTGTTTTGTCCTAATTCCTAGAGCCAGGGTCACTTCCTTGAACCACTCTGCTCTCCATCTGTTTAACATTTCTGTCCTAGCAGAATCTGGTGCTTTTAGTTTCCTGGTGTTCTTGTCCCTTGCTTTTTGATAATAGCTTAACAGACTGATGATGAGCGAGTAGCTTACATGCCATCTTCAGAATCCAGTCCAACATCCTGTGCTGCTGCCCTCACTAATTCCTGTCTGTTTCATCAGGTCCCCCTAGACCCTGCAGCTTCTGCAGAAAGAGTTTATCTGAACCCTGCTATTACAACAAGACAGACCGTGTTGTCTACCAGTTCTGCAGTCCCAGCTGCTGGACCAAATTCCAGGTACTGAAATACCCTTCATGCTGGGCTGGGCCATGGAGCTCATGCCTCCTTTCACGCTAAGCAGAGGCTGCACCTTCCTTGAGCTCCTCAGGGAGGGTTCCTAAGAAACCCTGTGGAGCACAGGAGTTGCAGTGACTGTTATTGCTCAAATCCCAGTCTTGGCCCTGTCTCCCCCGTCCTCCATTTGGCTAAGATGGGCTGTAATTCACTCCTGTCTATCAGGTTATGCCCAGCAGGATGGCAGTGCAGAGCTGTGCTGCATGAGTGGTTTGAGATAGAGTGGCCTTATGAGAGCACAAGCAAATGCACAAGTAAGTCAGCAAAGCACAAGTGCCCACCTGATAGCTGGGTGGAAAAGGGCGGAGCTGCTCTCTCAGCCAGGTGTCACTGAGAAATGTAAGTCTTCAGGATGTGTTGTTTAAAAATTTATAACTAGCAGGCCTGGATACCTCTTGTTTAATAATCCTCAAATCCTTGACTGGTGATTTTTAATCTTCTGATGTTAAGTTTCAGCATATGTGAGATGTCTGTGGTGTCCATAGGCAACTTCAAGAATATTAGTTTTGTACAGTTGTCAAAGAACAAAGTAACAGCCAGGAAGACATGAGAAACTTATGCCAGGACATGTATTGGGCAACCAATAAAATGTAGACAACCTAGAGGTAAGGGTTAGTTACCAGCAGTTGCAGTATTTAATTTTGAGATTTGGCTTGTTTGGGGGTTTTTTTGGGGGGGAGAAGCATTTGGTAGGTTGAGTTTTTTTGGTGAGTTTCTTTTTGTTTGTTTGTTTGTTTGTGGTTTTTTATGAATCCTTGATGTAATCCTTTACTGAGGTCACAAACAGTGTGAATAGTGTAGCTATAGAGCTTTTAGCATTGTAGACGTCATAAGACTAGAATCATAGAACAGTTTGGGTTGACAGGCACCTTTAGATGTCATCTGGGCCAACCTACCCTGCAGTGAGCAGGGACATCTTCAACTAGATCAGGTTGCTCAAAGCCCTGTCCAAGGTGACCTTGAATATTTCCAAGGTTAGGGCACCTACCTGTGCCAGTGTTTCACTATCCTCATTGTAAAAAAACTTCTTTATAGCTAATCTCAATATGCTCTCTTTTAGATTAAAATTATTACCCCTTTTCCTATTGCAACAGGCTCTGCTAAAATGTGTGTCCCCATCTTGCTTATAAGCCCTTTAAGTACTGAAAGGCCACACACAGTAAGGTCTCCCCAGAGCCTTCTTCAGGCTGAATAATCTCAGCTCTCAGCCTTTCGTGATAGGAGAGCTGTTCCAACCCTCTGGTCATTTTTGTGGCCTCCTCTGGACTTGCTCCAGCAGGTCCATGTCCTTCCTGTGCTGGGACCCCAGAGCTGGAGGCAGCACTGCAGGTGGGGTCTCACCAGAGTGGAGCAGAGGGGCAGAATCCCCTCCCACAGGGCTTTTGCTGCAGCCCAGGACACACTTGGCTTTCTGGGCTGTGAGACCAGGTCCTGTCCAGCCTCTCATCCACCAGCACCCCCAAATCTTCAGCAGGGCTGCTCTCCCTGTTCATCTCCCTGGACTGATACTGGGGTTACACTGCCCCGGCTGCAGCACCTTGTACTTGGCCTCATTGAACCTGACGAGATTCCCACGGGCCACTGCTTGAGCTTGTCCAGGTCCCTCTGGATGTCACTCTGTCCCTCAGGTATTTCAACTGAAGGACTCAGCTTGGTATCACCTGTAAACTTGCTGAGGGTGCTCTCAATCCACTGTGTCCTTGATGAAGACATGAAACAGTCCTGGTCTCAGTACAAGCCCCTGAGGGTCACCACTTGTTGCTGATCTCCACCTGGACATTGAACCTTTAGTCACTACCTTCTGGATGCAACCATCCAACCAAATTCCTCATCCACCAAACAGTCCAGCCATCAAATCATCTTTCTCCAGTTTAGAGAAGGATGTTGTGGGGAACTGTGCCAAAGGCTTTACAGAAATCCGGAGAGAAGACACCCATAGCTCTTTGCTTCTCCACTGATGTAGTCACTCCACTGAGCAAGACCACTAGGTTGGTCAGGCAGGACTTGTCCTTGGTGCAGCTGTGCCGGCTGTGTTGGCACCTCCTGTCCTCCCTGTGCCTCAGCACAGCTTCTGAAAGGATCTGTTCCACAATCTTCACACACACGGCACAGTTAAGTTGTTTCCAGGGTCCTCATTTCTACCCATTTTAGAAGTGGTTGCAGTGTTTCCCCGTTTCCCAACTTTGACTTCATTAATTCACCTAACTTGAAATATTGCCATGTAAAATCAGCATTGTAAACATATAAATAAACCCATGCATCACCTGGAGTAGGAACTGTCTTGCTGGTAGATCTCAGAACACACTTGTCAAAGAAAAGACACTGAACAGATTGTTTCAAGATGGTTTCTTGAGAGGATCAGAACTTGAAGATCCTCATGAATCATTTGACATTAAAGTCAAAGTAAGCATGGTGAAATTTAGCAGATGAAACAAAAACTGGTGAAGTGTTGGCCCATGCTGCATTCAGGGTGGTCACAGAAAGCAAAGCAATTAGATTGATTGACAAGGCTGATTCCTCCTAATGTGTGCTTAAACAGTTTCAGTGCAAGATCCTGTGCCAGCCTTACTCAGGTGGTGTGGGGATGCAAATCTTGGGAAAGTAAGGATTTTGAAAAGGCTGTAGAATTACAGCAGATAAACTATTCAGTATGAGCATTTCAGTTTACAGCCACATTCCTATTAAAAGGAATAATTTATTGCAAGTAAAAGCAGGTAAACATAGAGTTAATGTTTGAGGGCCAGGGAGCAAAAGAGCTACCTAGAATGATGCACATAGAGGAAGGTTGTTCTTCAATGTCCACTTGATTTTCAATGCTGAATAAAATTTTGAAGTATTCTGAAAAAAACCCAAAAATTAAATTTGGGCTTTAAAAACGTTTGTACTGAGGTACTTGCAGAATGTCTTATCTGAGGTTATCAGAAAGAAAACCTGAAATTACTTTATTGATAAATATATCCTTGTGGATAAGACACCAAATGCTAAATGCATTGTGGACAGGAGACCAAATGCTGTTTAATCTAGCCGATTAATCTAGCAGAAAATGGGATAAGAGGCTGGCTGGATTCTTAAGTTGCATTATCTTGAAAGTAGAAACCGAGCACTTTTAGAGAAATCCTCTGAAGAGGTAGCAGAGCCCTCATCATTTACGTTTTCAAATCCAGTGGCATGGCAGCTTGGATGAAAGCTTGCCTTCCTGAGAAGAGCTGGACCCAGCACACTGGAAGCAAAGTGAAATTGCTCTCAAGAATCAGCTCTCCAGGAGCTTGAGACATGATGTGATGGACTTGACTGAGTCCCCACAGTGGCAGCAGGTCCGAGGGGGCCAGGCAGGCTGCAGGCCATGAAGGAGGTGGCAGTGGTGGCAGTGTGAGGCAGCAGCCTGCTGCCCTCCTGCTGCTCTCCCTCCATGAGCTGTCTCTGTCTCCTGCAGCGCACCAGCCCAGAAGGTGGGATCCACCTCAACTGCCATTACTGTCACAATCTGTTCAGCGGGAAGCCGGAGATCCTAGACTGGCAGGTGAGGACTTCCCCTGGGGGATGTGGAGGTGGAGGCCAGCACTACTGAGAACCTCTGGGGTACTTCCTCTCCCTGCTCTCAAGCAGAGCTCCTCGTGTGCCAGTCTTCTGAATGCTTTAGCTGCAGAGATGTGCCTGGAGACTGTGCTGAGTGCTGCAGTCCTGATGTTCAGCAGGATGTCAGAAGGGCAGGAAGAGACCACTCCTGCCAAATCCTGTGCCAGGAGAGCTGGGGACTCAACTCAGCTCTGTAGTCTTTTCTCTTGCTTCTCTGAGCAGTGTGGGAACTTCCTGTCAGCCTGGCTGACCTGGCTGTGGTCTCTTTGGCAGGACAAGGTGTATCAGTTCTGCTGCAAGGACTGCTGTGAGGACTTCAAGCGGCTGCGTGGGGTGGTGTCTCAGTGTGAACACTGCAAGCAGGAGAAGCTGCTGCATGAGAAGATCCGTTTCTCTGGAGTGGAGAAGAACTTCTGCAGCGAAGGTACTTGGGGAAGGCATGGGAGAGACAGAGCCCCCATGCCAGCCCATGCTGGGGGAGGAGAAGAGATCATGGAGAGGAACAGAGGGGAGATTGTCTTAGCCAGGCCCTGGGGCAAGAGCCTTGCCATGCAGTGAAGGGAGGACTGTTGTGGGGATGGCTTGCTGTCCAGCCAGGCCCTAGGGCAAGATCTTTACCGTTCATTGTGTCCTTGGGGAGGGCCTTCTCACAGCTTTTCTCTCTCTGGGGGCTGGGGAGACAGCAGGTGGCAGCTCCGCTCCTCCTGTCATCATGCACTTCTACGCTCTTGCGTCTGGGCTGGCCTGACCTGGCCTTGCCCTGCCTGCTGGGTTCCTGCACACAGGAGGTTGGAGTCAGACTCTTCCTAGAAGCATGGAGGTGAGAGATGGCAAGTCCCCGTGAGGTCCCATCTTATCCCAGCCCCAGGGGCCAGTGCTGGATTGTTCCCTACAGTGTGTTGCGTGTGCTCTGTTGTCTCCGCAGACCTGGATTCTGGTCATGTTTGGGTCAGGGAGGCCCCCAGTTCATCCTGGGAAGGTTTCACTCCTATTGTTTCTCCGCAGGGTGTGTGCTTCTTTACAAACAGGATTTCACCAAGAACCTGGGCCTGTGCTGCATCACCTGCACCTACTGTTCTCAGACCTGCCAGCGGGCGGTCACCGAGCAGCTGGAGGGCAGCACCTGGGACTTCTGTAGTGAAGACTGCAAAAGCAAATACTTGCTCTGGTACTTCAAGGTCAGTATTGGCACTGGCAGCTTGTGCTAAGTGCTGTGGTGGGCACGGCACCCAAATAAGTGGGCATTGCACTGAGGAAGTTCGCACTGCTGGAGTCTGGCTGGCACTGCTGCGGAGAACCTGGCACTGCTGGAGTCCTGCCTGGCAATGACGGGACACTGCTACGGGGAAGCTCACGTAGCTGGAGTCCCCAGCTGATCCTGCCAGACAGAGCACTGCACTGAGGAAGCTCACAGTGCTGGATCCGCGGCCAGTGCTGCTGTGAGAAGTTCGCACCGCTGGAGTCCCTGGCTGGCACTGGCAGGGCACTGCTGTGGGGAAGCTCACTGCACCTTGCGATGTGCACCTTTCACTGGAGAGTTGTGTTGCACTCGGAGGGGGTGTGGTTAGTTACTCGTTGTTTCTCTCCTGCTGATGCGGGCTTTAGGCAGCTCGGTGCCATGCCTGCAAGCGTCAGGGGAAGCTGCTGGAAACCATCCACTGGCGGGGGCAAATCAAACACTTCTGCAACCAGCAATGTCTGCTGCGATTTTACAATCAACAGAACCAGCCCAACCTGGACACGCAGAAGGGGCCCGAGAGCCTGCTGAACAGTGAGTAGGAGGGAGGGAGGGGACCTGCATAGCTCAGTGTGAGAGACACAGGGAAGACTCAAGAGCAGGGGGTGGAAGCTGCCTGCCCAGGACTGGAGGAGACGCTAGGGAACAATCCTGCACTGGCCCCTGGGGGGGAAAGGACGGAGTGGGACCTAATGGGCTTCTCCATCTCTAACATCTATGGTTCTATGACACACAGGGCCCAGACGGGAGGAGCCGGTGCCAGCGTGCTGCCTGTAGCTCACACTCTTAGCGAGGATACTCAGGGATTTAACATCCTCAAGTTGCCAGCGGAGAGCTCGATTTACAGGGTTAGGGGACAGCGTGGTTTGGCATGACAATCCACCTGCAGCCCCACACCACCTCCGAGCTGTGACCTTCTCAGATCTCATAAACTAATCTGGATTGGGCCAGGTCAGTGCTTGGATGGGAAACATTCAAGGACAAAGAAGGGTGCTGCAGGAAGTGGTGCTGGTGATGCTGTAGGTGGGCTCTCCTTCAGCCAGAGCTGAACCTAAAACGGTCTTGAGGGAGCACTGAGCTGCTGGAGGCACTGTGTCTTGGATGTTAGATTGGAGTCCTACCACTTACCCAAAGTTCACTGCAGTTCACTTTGGGGAGTTGCCAACCCTGTGTCCCAGATAATCCCATTCTGCATCCATGGAGTTCCAGCTGGAGAGGAGATTTTCGCTGCCTGTTGCCCCATTTCCTATCATTAACTCGAACCAGTTCCTTATGGAAGATTGCAAAGTGCTTTGGGATCCCTCAGGATGGAAAGTGCTCCTAGTGACAGTGACAAGACATCGCTTGGCCCTTGGACACCTGCAGTCTCATTCTGCCTGGTCATTCGTAGGCCACGATCTCCTGGGTGACCTGGGGGATATAGTTAAAGTGTTTGCAGCTAATGGTGGGACTTGTTGCAGTGCATCAAGCTTCAACACACCTGCATCACAGGTTCAGGGCTTTGCTGGCCTCACTGGGATTTCATGATGTGTAAAACCCTGGCTAGGGTGTCTCAAGGAGGGGAAACCAAGACAAGGACCTTCACATGAGAGACCTCATCCTCCATCTTCAGACTCTTGAGGTTCCTCCTCTGACCGTAGTCCACTGATCATAGAACAGGGGAAGCTCCACGTGTCGTTGCTGCTCAGGCAGGTTCTCCCAGCTAGGGGAAGCCCAACCTGCCTTCCAAAGGCCACACTCCATAACAGGCTGTGGGAGGTGACAGCTCAAGTGGCAGCACACTGGAGTTACCTGGATAAGGACCTGTTGAATTCTGCTGCCACAGAGGTACCCATGGGAATTCTGCTTGATTCACAGTGTTCTGCTGCCCAAGAGAAGAAGAGGTGTGTGACATGCTGGTTCCTGTAGCTCACCAAGTGATTCCACAGCCATGCTGTTCCATTTGTCCTCTGCTGTCAAAGCATGTCACTTTTGAGAGATCTATAACACAGCTTTTGGGACACAGGCACAGTGGGAAAACTCTGCCTGCAGAGGGAAGCATGTTTCATACTGTTTATCCATTGTCTCCTTGGAGCCATGGACCACAAGACTAAGAAGTACTTTCACCACCAACAACAACCACAAGAGTCTCAGGCCTCCTCCACCACGTCTCTGGAGACCCCCCTAGAAAGTCTGCTGTGTCCAACCTGTAAGGACTAAAGGGAGCCAAGGAAAAGCCCATCATCAGTCATCAGTGCTCAGCTGAGCATGAGTTTCAGACTGCCCCAGCAGTTGCTGTGCTTAGTGGATGCTGCTGGTGGCACTGGGCCCTCTGTATGCTCTGGCACACCAATCCCCTGCCAGATGTGGGATAGCTGTGGACATCCTTGCCCCAGGACTGTGGCAGACTGCTGAGTTTGCAAAGGAAGGATGCTGAAGCCAGGATCCACCTACACAGAGAGCTTTCCAGCCCAACTGTGCTGTGCAGGGGATTTCAGGGGACCAGCTTCTGCATGGTCTTCTGTGGACCTGACAGTTGTGTTGCCAGCTTGCAAGGGACTACCTGGATTTCAGGCTCATCTTGGACAGAGCTGCTTATTCTTGCTTACTCTCTTGCAACCCAGTGATTGCCTAAAACCATTAATTCCTGTGATCCAGTGGCTGCTGCCAGTCTGGTGATCCTGAGAGTTCTTGTAGCTGATCATACAAGCAGACGTTCCCTTGCTGGGAACAGTTGATGTAGTGTGGGATTGAGGAACCTCTGCTTCAAAACTCTGCCCAAAAGCTTCCAAGAGGAGCTGGCTCTACACTGGGCTGTCCAGCTGCAGAGGGTAGAAGTCATAGTTGTGGCAGGCAGTGCCTTGACAGCTCCCTGTTAGTGTTGGGATGAGAATAAAGAAAAAGCTGCAGCTTTCCTGGAAGCCTGGACACTTAGCACATGGCAGGAGAACCTTGTTTTCTTTAGTCCTATGTCATTGACCAGTGGAGCAATCATATTTGCTTTAGATTCTGCTGCAGCAGAAATTCTGCTCATATGCTATAGCTTGTCTTTTCTCACTCAGGCCATTGGTGTTTCCTACCTGGACCTGCTGCCCATCCACTTTGGGTTGTCAGGGTGAGTTCTTGGCCCCTGAGACTGCTGCAGATCCTATGGCTGAGTGCTTAGCTGCAGACTAGGCAGTTTCCGCCAGCTGGGATTTATCTGTTGCCCCTTGGGGTGGTCAGCATGTGGAGCCTGATGGGCCTCAAATTGTACAAGAATTATCCTGCATTTCCTCAGGTCAGAGGAAGTCTTCACAGTGTGAATGTCCCTGTGTCGGACCTTTAGGAATCTTGGTCTTTCCTGAAGGACCTGTCTGTGTATAGGAGTTGTGAATGGACCCGCCACTGCCTTTGGGTGCTGGGACCTGCTGCTGTCCTTGCAGGGGTCTCCTTCATGCATGGCCCACCAGTAGAAGGCAATTCTTTTTGCCAGTCACATGGGTAACCAGGGATCACTGGAGACTGGGATGAAGGTGCTCTGTTAGCTCACCAGCCTTTGAGATGGGTGCAGGTTTTCTGCAGAGCACATGAGCTGGAATTATCATCCAAGGCAGGGTGATGCTGTCACCACCTGAGCCCAGCGTCTGCCACATGCACCTCTTACCTGCAGGTGATCCTCTCTTTCTTTAGGGGAATTGACTGCATCCTTAGGGCTGGGGCAAAGCTGTCTCTCTGCTTTCTGGGACTTCTCATAATGCTGCTACTAGCTCTGTCACCTTCTTCCTAGGGATCTCGAAGCACTTTGCCAAGATATTTGTTGCAGGGATATGGAGGCACAGGGAGGGGCCATGGCTCGGTACAGCAAGCCAATAGGCAGAGCTGGGATTAGAGCCCTGGATTCCTCTCTCTTACAAGGGGCTGGGATTTCTCCTGACCTGCTGTGATGGGGGAGGGGTGGACTGTAAGGGAGCACAAAATGACATGGGAATAACTTGGTTTTGGAGTTGTAGTGTCTTCTGAGGTGTTAGGGCTAGAGATTGTGGAAACATTAACTGTTCCTGGAGTGGCCAGGAGCAGTTTCTGGGGAGCCTGTCCCTGCTCTCTGGCTGCTTCCACTTCCAGTCCCAGCAGTGGGACATGTTGGCCCAGGAGCTCTTGAACTTAAGAGTTGTTGCTTTCTCTTACAGGTCAGACTTCAGAGCCAAAACCAGCTGTCCCTTCCCCACAGAAGGCAGAGACTAACATGGTAAGACCCATTGGAGGTAGGAGTTAGCAAGAAAAAGGGGCTGTCCCCAAAGAGAGGACGGTTCTGCCATTGCTCAGGGAGATTTCATTCTTCTACAACCAATGCATTTTGAGATGTCTGAGTAGTGGGAGATGAAAAGAACTACTAGGAAGGCATCAACCTATCTCCTATCTCCTGCAAGCAAGAAGAATAACTGTTCCCCAGGAATCAATGATGAGCTCTAGAGTATCCTGACACTGTGGCACTGGCTCATCTTTCAACAGTGCTTTCCTGTGTCTGGGTATAGTTGCTGTCCCACTGTTCCCCTCTACCCCATGGACAGGAGCCACCATTTCCAGACCCCTGGCACAACAGAGGCAGCACACAGACTTGCTGCCTGCCAGGAACAGCTTGGCAGTTCTTCATCACAGCCTGACCATGGGAGTGTCCGTGTGTTGGGGACTGCCAAGCACCACCACTCAGGAGGTGCTTTGGGAGTCATTCCATCTGCTCCGGTAGTAAGGAAGAGATTATGCTGCCTCTGGTGAACACCAACCTTCGGCTTTCTGCATTTCCCCAGCTGTCAACAAAGGCCTCCTCAGCCCAAGCGCCTCCAGCTGTGCCGCCTCCCACCCCACCTTTGGTTCCAGCCACCCCTCGGAAAAACAAAGCTGCCATGTGTAAACCACTGATGCAGAACCGGGGTGTCTCCTGCAAGTTTGAAATGAAGTCCAAAGGATGTCAGACAGGTAGGAAAACAAGACCTAACTGTAGGATTATAGGGGCCTTTTGGAAAGGCAAGTGGCATGTCCTTGCTCCAGACTAACTGTGAATCCAGCCTGAAATGCTGCACAGAGCAGGCCAGGTGTTTGGCACCATGCTGAGGAGTCTCTGTGCAGGTGCAGGGCACACATGGCAGGGCTGGGGATAGGGAGCCCATTTCTATCACCAGCAAAAAGACAGATGTAGAGAGCTCTGTAGCATGATCCTAGCTCTTGTGGGACAGCTCCTGTTCCTCTGGAGATCATTAGCTTGTCTGAGGGCTGTCTGCTAAACAGATTCTACTCTAGTTCCTGTTAGGTGTGTGTGTGTGTGGTCTGTAACATATGCAAGCTCTTAGCAGGGTAAGAGCAGGATTTGTACTTCTGGCTAAGGCAAGCCTCTCTTGTTGCTGGCCTTTACTTGCTGCTATTCCAGCTCTTCCTGAGTCCTAGAGGCTGGTGGCTGGAAGGGCTGTGGTGCTGGATGGCTGGGGGCATGGCAGCATGCAGCAGAGCTGGGTGGAGGAACTTCGGGGATTAAGGTCACTGATGTATTTTTGCTCTTGTCAGAGGCTGACTGGAAGCCCCAGCTGGTTGTGTTGCCAATCCCCGTCCCGATCTTCGTGCCTGTGCCTATGCATATGTACTGCCAGAAAGTACCTGTGCCTTTCTCCATGCCTGTCCCGGTAAGCAGTACACTTCACCTGCTCATGATCTCCTACTGTTATGATCCTGCCTTGCTGAAGTCTCCCTGCGTCTCTGTTCATGCTCTTCTCCTGCCTCTGCTTTTATGTCAGTCTACTGAGTGTCAGTTTTCTGCCTGGTGTGCTGCTGTCTACAGGTGCCTGTGCCAATGTTCCTGCCCACCACACTGGAGAGCACAGAGAAGATTGTGGAGACCATTGAGGAACTGAAGGTGAAGATCCCCTCCAATCCCCTAGAGGCTGACATCCTGGCCATGGCTGAGATGATTGCAGAGGCTGAGGAACTGGACAAAGCCTCCTCAGACCTGTGTGGTAGGTTCTGCCATGGCTTGGTCTGGTGCAACAGCTGGGATCAAGTGGGGTTTGCCAGCTCTTGGCGCTATAGCACCTGCCAGGATTGTGGCTCTTCCAAAGCCTTTATAAAGGAAGCAGGAAAGAGCAAGTCCTCAGCTTCTGCTGAGGAGGTACCAGAAGGGAAGAGCTGCATCAGGGAGCAGTGTCTGCCCCTGTCCCACTTGGGGATGCCAGTCTTGTGGGACATGTGCAGCTCTCTTAGTTTATTCAGGTGGCTGTTCAGATTCTTCCTTAAAGCAGCTTCCATGCTACAAAAGGCATGCAGCCCTGGTCTTGCAGGTTTTTTTACTTGAGAGCTGCATTCCTACAAATTGCAGTGATGGTGGTTGTGTAGACGACAATCTTGTCTACAATCAAGCAAGACAAAGTCTTGCTGTCCAGGGAAAGCTGGACAGCTCAGGTGTTGTGGGGCTGCTCTGAGCACAGGGACCCTGACTTCATTTTCCCACTATCACAGGGAAAACAGACAAAAAACTTTCAAGAAAGTTTGGTTTACAGTGAACTTTTTTGTTTCAGACCTGGTGAGTAACCAGAGTGCAGAGGGTCTCCTGGAGGACTGTGATCTGTTTGGACCAGCCCGGGACGATGTGTTGGCTATGGCTGTCAAGATGGCAAATGTCCTCGATGAGCCGGGCCAGGACCTGGAGGCTGACTTCCCTAAGAGTAAGAGCAGGGTGACACAGGTGTGCAGGGCTGCTGAGGGTCCTCAGCTGCCTTCAGCTGTGTGCATTTACCTCCCCATGCCATCTGACTGACCAGTTGTGAGAACCCTGCAGTGACTGCTTGCAGCAGGGGTGGGGAGACCATCACTTCTGAAAGATTGTGTGCTTGTCCAGACTGAACTTAACTTTTGTGAGCAAAAGACCTGAAGAAGAGGGAATGAGAAGCTGATTTTAACAGCACAAAGAGCAGGGCAGCAGCACTGGTGTGT
Organism: Poecile atricapillus; assembly: GCF_030490865.1. Classification (NCBI taxonomy): domain Eukaryota; kingdom Metazoa; phylum Chordata; class Aves; order Passeriformes; family Paridae; genus Poecile; species Poecile atricapillus. Next base: position 4,543,171 of record NC_081260.1, read on the forward strand.
TTATAAATGATGATTCCAGAGGATCCAGCAAGACGAGAAACCTGGACAAGGCATGGCATCCTGAGAAATGGCAGAATTGCTGAGTGTCTGTTAACAGAGGGTGGAAGAAGAGGCAGGGACTTGTAGGAGCACAGCACTGCTGAGGCAGGATGCTAGCAGCAAACAACAGAATTGAGGTTCCTGTGCCAGACTGTCCACAGTACTGGCCTGGCATCAGGGAATGAGGAATGTTCCTCAGGTTTAAAAAATTAACAAAATACTGTCAGAGAGGAAAATGTAGTGTTCTGGTTATTTTGAGAAATTCTAGCACTGTCTACCAGAGCCATATTTCCTTTGTTGGGCTGTGGCTGAAAGTTTGTGCCAGGCAGTGGTAGAGGATATGAAGTGTTCCCTTTTCATTTTGCTGTAAAGATCAGGCTAACACAGGGGCCAGGATGAGATGTCTCAGCTGAGCCCTTCTGCCTGTGTTTCCATCCAGACCCTCTAGACATCAACCCCAGTGTGGATTTCCTCTTTGACTGTGGGCTGGTGGGACCAGATGATGTGTCCACAGAGCAAGATCTGCCTCGAGCTGTCCGGAAGGTGAGCTCTCTGTGGGTACTGCCTGCTTAAAAGCCCCTCAGGTTTGGAGTGGGAGCTGCCACTTGGTATGTATGAGGTGAAGGGTACCAGAGACTTTGGTGTGCTGGGGAGGTTGTGCCCCCTCTCTTCAGGGCATGGTTGGCCTCTGGGCCACTTCTTGAATGAAAATACTTGCTTGTCACTTCGGAGAAGCTTTGAATGCTACAAGTCATGTGACTGGTGGTCTCTTTATTGCTTGTGATCCTTGCGACTAATGAGCTTTGTTGGCTTGGCTGCCAGCAGAACGCTGTCTGCTGCCATGTCACACTGTAGGGAGCTGACAGTCAGCAGGTGTGAGTGGTGGCCAGGACTCCTGCACCTGTCCCAGGTAGGTGCTCAGTCTCACAGAACACCTCTCTGCAGGGGCAGAAGCGCCTGGTGCTCTCTGAAAGCTGTTCCCGGGACTCAATGAGCAGCCAGCCCAGCTGTACAGTGCTCAACTACTCATATGGTGTGAATGCCTGGAAGTCCTGGGTGCAAGCCAAATACGCAGGGGGAGAATCCAGCAAGGGAGAGGAGCTACGCTTTGGCCGTAAGTGCCTTGTCTGGATGCACTGGAGTGGCAGAAAGCTTCCAGAAGCTGGACCTTGGGGTGTTGAGGTGTTCCTGACCTTGTAGGCTGTTGTCTGAGGCTGTTGTGCTTGTCTCTGCAGCCAAGCCCATGAGGATCAAGGAAGACATCTTAGCCTGCTCAGCAGCTGAGCTCAACTATGGCCTGGCCCAGTTTGTCAAGGAGATAACCCGGCCCAATGGGGAGCGCTATGAACCAGACAGCATCTATTACCTCTGCCTTGGCATCCAGCAGGTGAGGGAGGCCCTGCTGCCCTCAAGTCCTCTACAGCCGGGCTTGGGGATCTGATGAGGGGAGCTTGTACCCTTCATTCTGCTTTCTGGGGACCCAGAGAGGCTGGCTGGACTCTCCTTCAGTGCCTCAGCCCAGGAGAGCATCCCACCTGGTTTGGTCTTTCTTCCCAAGCTCAGAGGATACAGTGGCAACTATTCCCCAGCCTTGCACCCTTCTTGCACATCTCCTGAGGAGGGCTGGGGGTTCCCCCCAAACTCGGGCCTTCCTTCAGCACCAAGTCTGCTTTGTTGTGCCCCAGAGTTTTTCTTGCAGCTCTCAGAAGTGTCTGCCCAGCAGCTCTGGTGGTACAAGGAGGGGTGCTCTGCACGTGTCCTGGGCTCTGTGGGGAGGGTTTGCATTCCAGGTGCTGCTGAATTTCTCTTGACTGTGTGTTCTGTCCTTTCTAGTACCTGCTCGAGAACAATCGTATGGTGAATATATTTACAGACCTTTACTACTTGACCTTCGTGCAGGAGCTGAACAAGTCTCTGAGTGGCTGGCAACCCACAATCTTACCAAATAGTATGTGTCTTCAGAGTACCTTCAGTCCCCACATATATCCAGTTTGTGCTTGTAGCCTTGGATCCTCTGGCCTGATTGTGCTCCCCCAGCTTCAACCTTGGCATGGGCAGCACAGTGCTGCAGTGTGGTGAGGTCACATTGACCCAAACCAACTGCAAAGCCAGTGTGGTTTATGCTTCAGCGGCTTCTGTTGCCCACAGTCAGGGTAGCTGGGAGCAAGCACATGTGCTTTGTATCCTGGGATAATTTGAATCCTTACTCTTCACAGTGATGTCTCCATCCTTTGGCAAGGAGGATGCCAAGCCAAGAGGCACACTGGTGCATGTGTTTGTGTTCCCACCACATGGATGAGCCTGCACATGGTGCTAGGCCTTGGCTTGGTTGCAGTGCTACTGCCTTGTGAATGGACCTAGAAGCTCTGCAGAGGCTTTTCATGATGCTGTGATCTGGGCTGCCTTTCCTGCTGTGTCTTGTCAGTAGTTAGTTCATGGATCCAGCCTCATCTTCACAGATTTGCTATCCCAGGCAGAGCCATTTGACTCCAGATGTGTGTATCTAGGCAGGAGTTGGCCAGATCTCTCCTGAGTGCTGCTTTTCCTCAGTCTCTTACTGAGCGTGGTGGAGCACTGACCTGGAGTTCACTTTTTGGGCATCTATAGTGATGAGCAATTAGGATTGATTTGGGTTCTCATCTGTGATTTAGCTATGATCTGGGGAGGCTTATGGCTGGGCAGAGCTCTAGCTCTGCTGATGGCTCTGGAGAAATAACCTTGTTAAAAAAGAGATGCTGTGAAGCATGAGTCTTTTGCAGTTAGCTTTCCTGGACAGGGTGATTGCCACAAAGCCACTACTGAAGTGACCTGGTTCTCCCTCTGTGTGTTGCAGACACAATTTTCTCCCGTGTTGAGGAGGAGCACCTCTGGGAGTGCAAACAGCTGGGTGTTTACTCACCCTTTGTGCTTCTCAACACCCTCATGTTCTTCAACACTAAGTTCTTTGGGCTGCAGACAGCAGAGGAGCACATGCAGCTCTCCTTCACCAACGTGGTGCGCCAGTCCCGCAAGTGCACCACAGCCCGTGGCATGACAAAGGTGGTGAGCATCCGCTACTATGCTCCTGCCAAGCAGAAGAAAAGCCGAGGTGGGTCTGGGGGAACATCTCTGTTCCTTCCCCTGCATGCCTTGTCAGGATCCAGCCACGAGCCAGCTCTCTCCCTCTCTGCAGATGGCAGCTCTGGAAAACGGAAACGTGAGGAGGAGGTACCGATGCTGGAGCAGCGGGAGAACAGGATGAATCCCCTCCGATGCCCAGTCAAGTTTTATGAATTTTATCTCTCCAAATGGTGAGGCTTTCTCTGGAGAAGAGGCATGTGCCATTTTGGGGCCACTTCTTAGTTTTGATAGAACCCTGTGGAGTGACTGCTGCTCTCCAGACATTTTTACATGTGCAGTCTTGCCCAGGCTCTGTGCTGCTTGACTAGACCAAGCTTGAGAGAATGCTTCTCTCTGGCCTCTTCCACTTCTTGCCTTTCTCCAGACTGGCAGGAATGTGCAGTAGGAGTCCAGTGCTTAGGTAGTTTGGGGTTTTGGCCTTGAACAAGGAGCTGTAGGCTGAGTTTGTGTCCTTATCATACTGAATAAGAGGCTGTAACAAGCTGTGAACACCCCTTGCTAAACATGACATCAGACCAGGCTGTCTGAGCCCCTGAAGCTGATGTGCCAGGTCTCACCCGCCTCTCTCTCTCCACAGTCCCGAGAGCCTGCGGAACCGCAATGATGTGTTCTACCTGCAGCCCGAGCGGTCGTGCATCGCCGAGTCCCCGCTCTGGTACTCGGTGATCCCCATGGACCGCAGCATGCTGGAGAGCATGCTGAACCGCATCCTGGCCGTCAGGGAGATCTACGAGGAGCACAGTCGGCTCAGCAGCCTGGAGGATGACATGGACTAAGGGTGAGGTGCTGGTGGACTGGCTGCACTCCAGCCCTGGACACCTCGTCTTGCTGCTTCCCTTTGCAGGGCAGGGGCCATGCAGCATAGGAGGGGATGGTGCTACAGCAGTACTGTCCCTGCATCATTACCAGACGTGGACCTCCCATCCTGCTCGTTACAGGCATCCCCTATGTACGTGGCCCCCGCACTCAGTTCTGTCTCCAGTTGGCTGCTGGGTGAGCCATCTTCCCCAGGGCCCGTTCACATGGCACAGGAGTGGCAGAGTCCCTGAGGCAGCTCCCCTTGCTCAGCCCTGTCCCTCCCCTGCCCCCAGCCCTGCCACTTACCCCTCTCTTCCTGTGCCCCAGGGCAGGAATTGCACAAGATGCAGTGCACCATTGGACCAGTGGCCCCCGAAGCTTTTACTTCCCTCTTCCTTTAGCATTTCCTCACAAGGCAGGAGGTATCAAGGCAGGAACAGTAGCTCTGCTGCTGGGGCAGGATTGTCTTTTCAAGCCAGTGGGCATGCACCACAGGCAGCCTGAGGGCTGTTGGGTCATGGGGAGAACTTATGTCCCGGTTTGGGAGAGATTTGGGTTGGTTGCAGGGAGTGGATGGAGCTCACACTGGAATTTGTGAGCAGAGATCTGGCCTTGCCACAGGGATACCTCATCTGCAGCCAGGATGCCTCCCTCTCTTTGGTCAATGTTTTCTGAGTGGTGAAAACTGATGGAGATGGGTCTGTGCTAGTGCTGCACCTCTCTCCCCACTGTGCCCTGTTGTGGTGTAAGGACCCTCCCCTGTGAAAGGTGACATCAGTGGGAACCTCTGTTCCAGCCAGGGGCCCAGGCATTTCCTGGCAGAAGCAGGGAGCCCTGCCTGGCCTCCCCCTCCCTCCACAGCCACAGGTTGCCAGCACCCTACCCAGGGCAAGTCTGGCTCCAGCTGTGCCACTCTGTGCTGCTCCCTGCCCCTTCTTGTGTTCTGGTCAGTTTCCTTGAGCTGTACATGGGTCTCCTGTTGAGCCTGTATATATTGTTCTGGGCCCTGGCCTGGGGCCATCTGTTCTGTGTCCATGTGGAGAGTGAGCTGCTCACCAGTCTTGTTGTAGTGATGCCAGGGCAGTAGGACTAACCCTGTGTCTCTGGAAACCATTCATTTCAAATAAAGATGTGGAAAACTTTGGCAGACCCTGTTTTTTTTCCATCTGGGCAGTGTGAGCATTGTAGGAGAACACAGCCAGTGTCCCTGTGCTACTGTGCACCTCACTCCTGTCTATCCCAGCCTCTGCTTCCTGCACTTCCTTACCTTGCCTGGGCCCTGCTGTCCTGACAGCTCTGGCATGTAGCAATGGCCCCTGCCCCGGTGCCCATTGGTGCATGCCCTGCCTGTCCCTGCCATGTCCTCAGCCCACAGGGCTTCAGCCCCACCCAACCCAGCAGTGGCCCTGCCCTGGCCATGCAGTGTGGCCGTAGGATGGAGCAGTTGGAGAGCAATGCCACGGTGCCTGTGAGCAGAGCAGGAGTCAAGTGAGGTGCAATAAGTGTTTATTTTCTCCTCCTTCCAAGCTCTACTCTTAACCCTGCTGCTTGCAGAAGTGCCAGGAGCAGCTGAGCAGTGTCCCCAGGGCTGTGCCCAGCTCTCATGCTGGCCATGGGGTCCATGCCTTGGGCCTGGCAGAGACTGGGGACACAACCATCACTGTGACCACCCATGCATTGCCCATCCCTGCCCATGGCAGCAGGCCACATTTACACTGCCAGGTCTGCCGTTTGCATGTCCCTGTGGGACCCACCAGCCACCCCTAGCCATGCACCTGCCTTCTTCAGTGGTGCCAGGCTAGGGGGGGGTCTGCCAGCAGCCAGGGGGCTGCCACCCCTGGGCAGAGTGACATAGGTGCTGCCAGGACCTACAGGCCCACCAGGAGTGGTTAGGATGTGGGACTTGGGGCCTGGCCCTCGCCGGCACTTGGTGAGACCCAGGTGGTAGATCTCCACCAGGTTGAGCAGCAGGGACACGCAGGCCACCCCCAGCATAAAGAGGATGAAGATGGTCTTCTCAGTGGGCCGGGAGATGTAGCAGTTGACTGTGTTGGGGCAGGGCCAGCGGCTGCAGGTGTAGAGGGGCTTCAGCTGGAACCCATACAAGGCGTACTGGCCCACAATGAAGCCCACTTCCAGGAGAGCCTTGAAGACGATGTTGCAGATGTACGTCCTCAGGATGGCACCCCGCATGCACACCCGTGCCCTCGTGTTCCCTGCAGGGAGCTGGGGCTGCCTGGGGCGCTGCCGCCTGGCCCCACTGCCAGCCCGTGCTGCCGCCTGCTGTTGTGCCTTCTCCTCCAGATGTACCAGGTGCAGGATGTGGCCCAGATACACAAGGCTGGGGGTGGAGACAAAGATGATCTGCAGGACCCAGAAGCGGAGGTGGGAGATGGGGAAGGTGCTGTCATAGCAGGCATTTTGGCAGCCGGGCTGCTGTGTGTCACAGGAGAAGCCAGACAGCTCGTCACCCCAGACCCGCTCTGCGGCTGCCCCCAGCACCAGGATGCGGAAGACGAAGAGGACGGTGAGCCAGACCTTCCCCACCACCGTGGAGTGCTCCTGGGCATTCTCCAGCAGCCGACCCAGCAGGCTCCAGTCCCCCATGGCATGTGCTGTGGTGCCCTGCAAGACAGCCACCCTCCAGACACAGCCGCCCCACAGCCCGCCAAAACGCCGCCCCACTCCCTGGTCAAGCAGGTGTGCACAGACCAAACCCAAAGCTGTCTCTGGAGTGTCCCCATCCTGGGTCCCAGGGACCCCCTAATCTATCACAAGGAGGGCAGGGGGAGCAAAGACCTCCAGCAGAGAGCTGGGAGCACCACGGGGAACAACCGCGGTGGCGATCCGGCACGGCGACCTCTCACCGTAGACGGTGCGTGGGGCAGAGCCCAGTGCTCCCGCGCCGTCCCCTCCTGTCAGTGGGGTGATGGGGGATGCTGCGAGGCCCCTTCCCAACCGGTCCCCAGCTCCTCCGTGGGGTGCGGAGAGGTCTGCCTGCTCCGTCTGTCCGGTCACCCAGCGGCGGGCGTGGGGTTATTGGGGCATGAGGCAGCTGCGTGCCCCATTGGCTTTCATTGTGACTGGCACATGAAACAGCCACTGGGGAAACTTTTTCCTCTATTTTTGGTCTGGGCACTTTTCTAATTATATTCGGGGCTGCAGGGGCTGGTGTTGGGGGAGCGCAAGCCCTTGGACACTGATCAATGCCACCCAGGGGTCACTGGTTGCTGCCAGCTGCCAGGGCAACACAGCCACAGCCCCAGCTCAGGCCTGGCACTGCAGCCCCCACAGCTCCTTATGACACCCACCAGGGCTTGGGTGCAGGGATGGACACCCCACGCTGGCACCCCAGCTCCTAGCATATCCTGGCCAGAGCAGAAAGGAGGGAGGCAGCACCTGAGAATGGAGATTTAATGGCCCAAGATGCCCTCCTGGCCGTCTAGGAGAGCCTGAGGGATGCTATCCTTGGGACAGGGACAGTAACAGGCCCATGGGGCGACTGTGGGGCTGGGGCCCCTGCAGTGGTGGCCCTAGCAGGCAGAGCAGCGGTCACCCTTCTCCTGCAGCCCAGAGTTGCGGCGCAGCATGTCCTTGAGGGAACCGTCCTGCTCTGTCAGCAGCTGGTTGATCTCGTTCTGCTTGTACTCGGAGGAATGCTTGTGCCCATAGAAGGAGCCCTTCCCGGACGAGGGGTTGGAGTGGTGCTGGCTTCGGCGGGCACAGGCCCGCACCACCAGGTAGACCAGCTCTGCCATGTTGAGGATGATGCAGACACTGGAGGTGACCAGCATGAAGACAGTGAAGATGGTCTTCTCAGTGGGCCGGGAGATGAAGCAGTCGACAGTGTTGGGGCAGGGGTAAGCCTCGCATTTGACCAGCCGCATCATCTGGTAGCCTGGGTAGAGCATGTAGAAGATGTACATGAACACAGCCTCAAAGAGCAGCCTGAAGACCACGCTGCAGACATATGTCCACCACAGTGAACCTGCTATGCGCATCTTGTGCTTCTTGACCTCTTCCATGTGCTTGGCATCCGCATGCCCTGTCAGCACCAGCAGCTTCTTCTCCTGATGCTGCTGGTAGGCCACGTGCATGGCCACAAGAAGGGCTGGTGTGGTGACGAGGATGAGCTGCAGGGCCCACAGACGGATGTGGGAGATGGGGAAGAAGTGGTCATAGCAGACACTGTTGCAGCCAGGCTGCTGGGTGTTGCAGGTGAAGGCAGATTTCTCATCCCCCCAGACGCTCTCGGCTGCCACCACTAACACCATTATCCGGAAGATGAAGATGACAGAGAGCCAGATGCGCCCGATGGCAGTGGAGTGGCGGTTCACCCCGCTCAGCACCGTGTAGAGGCCGGCCCAATTCATCGTTTCTCACGTCTGCAGGAGAGAGCAGTGAGAGATGGTGTTAGGAGCACGAAGGACCCCTGGCTGAGAGCCAGCAAGTCCTGGCTCCAGTGGCAGCAGCCCCAGGAGGGACCTGGAAGCAACTGGGTGGCAGTACTGGAGGGTGAAGAGCAGGATGGACAGACAGGAGGATGGCAGCATGGCTTCTGCTTCTGACACGGCTCAAGGCAGCATTTTGGCCACAGCAGGCTGGAGACTGGCTGCCCCAGCAGTGCCAGATACTCCAGTCCTGCCACCCCACACTGGCACAGGGATCCTAACCCACAGCTGCACAGAGAATGCGGGTGAAGCTCCCACACCTCTGCACTGAGTACCCCCAGTACTCAGTGCTGAACTAGTCGGCTAGGAATGGTCCCAAGGAGCTTCAAAGCACCAATTCCTCCCCTTGTCCTCCCATTATCTGCAGGAGCAGGGCCAGGCAGCCCTGAGCTGAAGGGCTCCCCCCGTGCAGCCCTGCACTGCCACCCTCCCAGAGCCATCCTTGCCCAGGGAACACGGAGCGACCTCAGTCCCAAGCACAGACCCCCACCCCACCAGAGCAACCCACTGGCCCTGAGCAGCCCCGGGAGCTGCTTCCCACCCCCGCATGAGTCTGGGTGCCTGGGACCAGCCACCCCCAGTGTGGAGGATCCTGGTGACGCGTACCTGCCGCTGAGGAAGGGTCCTCGAAAGCCGCCCCCAGTGGCCCCTCTAAGGTCTCATGCCTCCCGCAGGAGAGCTCTGCTCCGCCTGCCCTCGTCTCTCTCTGCCACTGCCCTGCACTGGAAGTCATATGCTGCTTTATAAACTATTTGCATACAATGGGGCCTTTATCGGCCCCTGAACAACACACTTTAGCATTCAGATCTAACGCCCTGACTTCCGCCCACCCTGGCCAAACAAAGTGCCTGTGTGCAGCATTCCCGCTGCTCGGCCCTGCACCCACTCCCCCCTCCCCACCACGCCCCGCACCGACCACGGCCACAGCCCCTCCACCCGCGGGACCCACGCCACACATCGCTGTGCCGGACAGGCCACCCAGGGTGTCCGGCGGTCCCTTCCTTCCCCAGGCAGCATGGCCGAGCGCAGCTGCGTGCCCATCCCGCATGGACGGCACAGGTCTGGCACTGAGCGCTCGGTGGGCCGCCGTGGGGCTGGCTGGCACTGGGTACCGCTGCTGTGAGTCCTGCCATCTCCTCAAGGCTCTGGTGCCAGCAGCAGCGTCTGTGAGGGCACTGGAGCTGCCCCGCGTGTGCCGCTGGAGACACGGGAGAAAGTCCGGAGTGACGCTGGCTGTGGCTGCAGCTGCCCTCACCGCTCCTCCCCCGAGATGGACTCACTGACGCTGCCCTGCTGCTCGGACGTGCTGGTGGGGACAACAGTCCCTGTGCTCGCACAGCCGCCGTGCCCCTCGGGGCTGGTGTCCCAGCCACACCATCACATTGTGCCCCATCCTGCGGGGATCGCGCCATGTCCCTTGAGTTTTGTCCCCAACCCTAGGCGGGGAGCAGCATATCCAGTAAACCCTACCAGCCTGTAGGCTGGCAGGGCAATTAATGCCATCCCAAATGCCACCTCCTCCCCTTAGCCCAAGGTACGAGCACCCGGAGCTGTGCGAACGGTGGCGGCCGAAGACCATCCGGAGAAGCTGTAAGGATGCCGCTTGTGCCCGCACTGCTCCTCTCCCCACTCCCACTATGAGGGTCAGCATTGCCGGCTCTCCTCCCCCAGGCCCAGGGCCGAGCCCTGCTGCAGCCCCCACTCTTGCCCCCATGGTGCTCCCCAGCTGGGGGACATGCGGCCACCTCCGCAGCGCTGCTTCGCCCTCCAGGTTCTCACCTCAACGCCAGAACAATCAATGCTCTTTGGGATTGCAGCAGTCAGCCTCCAGCGTAGCACGCTGGACTTTATACTGCCCGGCAGGCACGTTACCCACCCCCTCCCAAACAGCCTTGCTCCTTACTCGCCAAGTAAACACCGCAGGTGTGTCCAGGCTGGCTCACACCCACCCGCCTCCGCCACCGCAGCTGAGCATCCCCCGGGGCTAGACCCGGGGCTACTGCAGCACCGGGGCAGGGCCAGCCCCCCAGGATCGTCCCCGGGGAGATTTCTGGTCCCCGCGGCCCCACTCCCCTGCTGTGAGCATCCTCCCCGCTGCATTCCTTGCAAGTCAGGCACATACACTGTGGCGGAGCCCTGCTCTCCACATGCCAGGGATGCCTCTGGGTACCCCCAGCTCCTGGAGCACCTTGATCTGCTGCTGCCGGCTGCCGGCTGATCCCTGGGGAGCCACCAATACCCAGATTTAATGTGTAAAAGGGCAGCCGGGAGAAGGCAAACAGCCTGTCAACGATTAACTCGGCTGGCCCGCTTCAAGGTCCCGCCGCCCAGCACCCCGTGTGGGACGTGGCGACCCTGCCGCTCATCCTGGGCCCCTGGGCTGGGCTGCAGCACCCGCGCGCCATCCCTTGCACGGGGGTGACAGTGGTGACAGTGGTGCCGGTGTCTCCCGCGTGGGGACGGCGGGATGGCACTGGGGAGCGGCTGGGGACCGCTAGGGGTGTCCCCGCGGGGGCGGTGGGCAGTGAGATACCGGGGCTGGCCGGTGGTGCAGGGCGGGTTGGGGCCATCGGGGCCACAATCTCAGTCTCCGATAAGCCGCCGCCAGCTGAGGCACCAGCGCCCGGGGAGAGCGGGAGCGGCAGCACCGCCCAGGTCCCGGACATTGGACGGGTTCTGGGGGCTAGCGGGAGTGGGAGACACTATGGGCAAGGGGCTAATGCTGGCGGGATCAGGCCGGGTGGAGGTCACTGGGGGGATCCAGGAGGAGGGCAGACTGGTGAGCACTGCGGTGGGCTGAGCTAAGCGGGACGAAGCACAGTGGGCGGTCGGTGAGGGGAGAGGGGTCCCTGGGAGCCAGTCTAGGGATCTTACTGGAGGGCCCTGGGGGCCAGGCGGGAGGTCACTGGGGATTACTGGGAGCCAGGATCGGGGTGAGTGGGGGGCGCTGGGAGCCAGGCGAGCGCTCGCCGGGGGCTGGGGCCGTGCGGCGGGGGGTGGTCGCCGGCCGTGGCAGCAGGTGGCGCTGCGGGGCCGGGCCGGGGGCGGCGGGGCCGCACCTGCCCGCGGCAGCACCCGGCGGGGCTCAGCGTGGGAACCTATCCGAAGAATAGTAAAAATGGAGAAAAAGGCCAACAGGAAAGAGGAGGAGGAAGCCGGGGCGTTGCTGTCCAGCACGGTGCCCGCCCGCGGCACTGGCAGGGAGTTAGCTGGGAGGAGCAGAGGCCCCAGGGGTGGGCGGCAGCGCGGGCAGCCCCTTCGCCTCTTGGCTTTGGTTAAACTGCAAAAGCCACGGGTCAAGGACAGGCTGTGCTAAACAGACGTGACCGGCGCTGCCTCCAGTACTCAGAAAACTGCCCCGCCCGCGACCACGTGGGCCAGAAACGGGCTCTTTGTTAATGACGCTAATTGTGAAGTTAATTGGTGTCTGAAGTTGCAGCTAAGAGGTCAAAGACGTGGGCACGTCTAACGCAGACAAGCTGATGAGATGGGCAGGACCGAGCCAGTATGCGGATGGTGGGACTGGGGTGACGCAGCTGCTGGCACCCTGCTAGGGCCGGAGAACTTGCAGCCCAGCAGTCTGTATCGGTACGATGGACGAAATCAAGCTTGAATCATCACTGAAACATCTCCACTGACTGGAGGACTGCGGAGGAGGCTTCCAGAGCCCCCTTTCCCCGGCCATCCTGCTCCAGGCAGGGCTGGCCCTGTCAATGGCTCAGCCTCGTCCCTGGATGGCCGCTGCAGTGCAGGGGCTGCTGAGCTTCCAGGCTTGGACTGGCAACAGCAGAGGCATCCCTGGATCCAGGCTGCTGTTCTCGGAGAGACAAAACCCTCTGGTCTGAGTCAACTGCCAGGAAGGTCACTGGCAGTGGGTGAGCACAGAAATCCTTTGTGCTGCTGCAGCAGCAGGGCAGAGGGGGTTGCAGCGTAAGACTTAACAGCTTGTCTTGCCTGCCTGTGAGTCTGCTGTCCTGTGTCCTGGGTGCATCAGAGGTGTGGGGAACAGGACCAGGGCACTATCCCAGGGGTGCTTCTGTGAAGAGAAGCATCCCTGCCCTCCTGCTGGCTGTGAATCCTCAAGCAGCCAGAGGCCAGCCACAGGTCACTCACTCCCATGCCAGGGACACCTTTGCAGTTGAGTTCCCTTATGGTTCTCCTTGCCAACAGCCCTAAACATGTCCCCTGAAGCAGAGGATGTCCCACAGTTGTCACGCAGATGTTAACTGTTCATGCCCTCTGGGATACAGTGTCCCTAGAGCTTTGCCAGGTCTCAAAAGAAAAGCTGTTGATAGTCAAGGACACCCTGGACAGATGGCAGCCTCGGGAGTTTTGCAAAGGCAAAAAAAATATCAGTGGGTTGTCTGTCACCAGCTTGCCTTGGGGTTCTAGCTGGGCTGGCCATGCTGGCACATGTGGAAGCATGCAGCTGGGGCTGTGCAAGGATGAGGAGAGGGGACAGAAGGGCAGGGCAAGCCCCTAATCTGGGGCAGAAAGGCATCAGCCCTTCAAGAGGACACTAGGCACCCTGTGGGATGCCACGATGGGCAGCACCAGGCCTTTTAGGGGGGTCCAGCACTGGAGCATGGTGCTGAAGAGGGTGATATGCTCGTGGCACTGGAGCTGCAAAGGTCCCCCAGGGGGAAAAGGTAGAGCCCCACACTCAGCTTCCTGCACAGCCTGTCCCCCTGCCTGCCACGGCTCCCCTGGCTCAGGGCCTCGGCCCTGGCTCCAGTGTCTGCACACTGCCTGAAGGCAATTCAGCCCCCCCACTCCGTTCCTGGTTTCTATGGCAACTCCAGTTGAAATTACATTAAAAAGAAATGAAACCAGCAGCTTTTCTGTTTGGCAAGTAGGGGGAGGGGAGCTCAGTTGGGAAAGGCTGGGGAAGGGGTTTGAAGTTTGGAGGGAGGGGGGATATGGGACAGATGTACTCCCACATGGGGTACCAGTGCTGGGGGCAGCAGGGCAGGGGGGATGTGGGGACACCCCCCACTGTGGCACTTGGTGTTGGCAGTCCTGGATGGTATGGTGCCAGCTTACACAGGGGGGTCCAGCACCCTGACACAGTGGGGTGATACCAGGGTCCTCCTGCTGCCTATGTGGGGTGGGTGTCAGGGACATGAGGACCAGCACAGGGCACTCCACCCAGCCTGGGAGTCCCCGGGCCCTTCATGCTCCAAGAAGAGGCGAGACACACCGCTATTAAAAATATCACTTCTGTTTTATTTGGAATTTGTTACTCTGCACGGGTGACAGGGTATAAATACATTCTCCAACGAGCATCCTCACCCTCAGCCCTGCGCAGGGTGGGGCCAGGGCAGGGTGCAGGGCCGTTGTTGTGCTGGCCCCGGGCAGTAGGGCCAGCAGGGCCATCGATGCGCTGGCCACAGGCAGTAGGGCCAGCCGGCACCGGTGCGTCACGGCCGCCAGCACGGGCAGCGTCTGCCAGCCGGACCGTCTTGCACAGGGACAAGATATGGTGTCCCCACAAGGACCTGTCCCTTTCTCCTGCCTCCCCAGGCCCCAGGTGCTAGTGCTCACCTTGGGGGGCTGAAACAGGGGTGCCCCACGTGGGATCCCCTGCAGCTCCTTCTCCATGCCCGACCACACCAAAGCCACTTGCCTAGAGCCACGTGTGGTCCACAACAGCCCAGCAGATGCCCCAACCCCCGCAGAGCTGCTCCCAGCCCTACAAAGGCTGCATCACACCAGAGTCCCTACCCAGGCGTCTGTTACAGCTGCACGTCCTGGATGCCAGAGCTGGGATCACCCCATGATGGGGTAAAGGCCCCAGTGGAAGTAACCTAGGAGGCAGAGTTGATGTTGCTGAGCAGCTCACCCTGCTCCTGTCACCCCACTCCTGCCACAGGCTGCAAACCACTGGCTCTGCTTTCAGGAAACAGCATGGGCAGGGAGGGCACAGCACGGCCCTGGGGCAGTGGTGAAGGGATGTGGGATGCTCCTGGGGGAGCAGGACAGGGTGGGGAGCATGAGGAGCTGTCCTGGGATCATGGGAGTGAATAGACAGTGCTCGGAGCAGGTGATGCCCACACAGGGCGGTGGGTGGCACTGGCCAGTGCTGGCTGTGAGGGACCGGGGCGGGGGTGCTCGCAGGCAGGCCGTTGGACAGGCTTTTTTTGGCTGAGATACGTGGGCACGGGTGACAGAGGAGGGAGAATATCAAAAAATACAAAAGAGCGCAGCCCCACAGTGCAGGAGGCACTGCCCTGCCTGGTGCCCACCCACGGCAGGCGGGCGCCATGGGAGGCCGGCACCGTGCGCACACGCTGGCTTCTAACTGGCTTTTTATTTTATATCAAGAACACTTGGTTTTAAAATCTTTACAAAGGACAAAACGCGGCGACTCCGTTAGTGTGTAAAGAACTAAAGATCTGCTTAAAAAACGTCTCTGCAAAGAGAAATGACTGACACAAAAGAGATTCTCTGCAGCGCAAAGAGGGGCAGAGGTGCCAAGTCTCCAGCCCAGGGCCCCACTCCCAGGGTCCCTGAGCCCCGGCACCAGCCCCAGCGCCTGCATCCAGCACAAGGCCAGGTCCCTGGACCCTGCCCATTCCCTCTGCCTATAGCACCATGGCCTGGGGCCACTTCTCAGCACAGTGAAGGAGCCTTTTCCAGGGCTGCCAAGATGCCTGGAGATGTCTGGGCACTGGCCGAGAGGGATGCCCGGTCCTGCTCCTCGTCAGTCCCAGGGTGCTCGGTGGGCTCAGCACTGGGGATGTGATGCCCCCACTGGGAGGCACAGCCCATTGACATGGAGCACCATGGCCATTGACAGCGGGGCACCCCTGCCCACCTGCACGCGTGGGTTGTGCAGGGTTACACTGTGTCCCTCCTGCACCCCACCGGCGTCCCGGGGCAACCCACGGGGCCCTGAGGCCAGGAGAGTCAAAGCACTTCTCAAAAGTTAGATAGGAACAAAAGAAAGCGCTGGGGCCACTCTGGGACCCCACAGGTCTCTGGGCTGGGAGCTGCACCGTCCGTGGGCGCTGCCCCTCCGTCCGGGGGCTCAGTGGGCCCCGCCGGTCCCTCTGCCAGTGTCTGCTGCGTGTGTGTGCGTGCGTGCATGCGTGTGCGCCGGCGGCGGGCAGCTATACCCTGGTGGTGGAGTGTGAGTGCGGAAGCCCCGTGCTGTTGAAGCCGGCAGTGAAGGTGTTGTAGGGGTGCAGGGTCTGCAGCCCCACCAGCGAGTTGGGGATCATGGTGATGGTGTTGGGGGTCATAAGCGGGATGTCGTCCGGAGAGCGGCGCAGGGTGAGGGTGTAGTCGGGCAGAGCGGCCAGGCGCAGGGTGTCGTGGGATGGCACAGCTTCACACTCGTGGTGCCCCTGGCTCACCTGCAAGGAGGGCATCTCCTCATCAGGCGCGTGGGCGATGTCGTTGGAGGCACCGCGCTGGGGGCTGGGCTGCCGGTGCGTGTCCTGCCGGCGCTTGTCCTTGCGGTAGTAGAGGGCAGCGAAGGCCAGCACGTTGAGGAAGAGGAGGGAGGCGCCCACGGCGATGGTGACGCTCAGTTCAGTGGAGTAGTCGCGGGGGCTCTCGAGCAGCGTGCCCGCCTCTTGCTCTGGGCTCCACTTCTCCTTCCCGTTCTCGCTGTTGTAGGCGGGCGAGATGGCGGGGCGCTTGGTGGTCCAGATCTTGCTGTTGGGCCGGCGGGTGATGTGGGAGTTCTGTGTGGTGTCAGGTGGTGGCACTTTGGTGGTGGTGGAGGTGTAGTGGAACATGTCGTGCAGGTTGTACAGGTGGGGAACCAGGTGCTTCCAGAAAGCCACCTTGGTGGCCCGGTAGTGGTCGCGTACCCGTGGCTTCAGCCCAATGTGCAGGTACAGCTGGTCACGGGGGTTGTACTTGGACCAGGCCACCTCCTCAAACCGGTTGGCCTTGGTGTGGATGAACTTGGTGTCCTGGGGAACAGGCTTGTTGGGGTCCCTGTGAAACACAGGCAGAACAGAACTGGCACTGGGAAAAGCCAAAGAAGCAAAGAGGGAGAGCTGGATGCAGAGACAGAAACTGAGGGGACCTTTGCCAGTGGTGGCACAGGTTGGGCTGGCAAAAGGTTTTGAATGACTGGGCAGCACCCAACCCTGGGTCAAGTCTCACCCACGATGACCAGAGCTAACAAGCATCCCCACCCCTGCTGCTTGGCTGGGTCCTGTCCCAGGAGCTGGCCATGATCTAAGCTTCTTGCTTTGTGGCCGATGCCATGGCCCCAGCGAAGGTGCAGCACATGGGGACCTCTGGGCACAGGGAGCTCAGTGTCCCACACCAGGCATGATAACCCCCCCACCACAGCACAGCCCCAGGGGTATAGCTACAGTGAGTGCAGACCCCCAAGGCACAGCACCCATCCCCACTCACCCTGTCTTGGCAAAGTTGGTCCAGTAGGTCATCACCACAGCGCTGAGCATGACATCATTCTTGGAGAAGTTGCAGGGAAAGAGGTCTGTGGGGCCAATCATGGGGATCCCAAACACGTAAGGCACCTCATCCCCGTGGGCTGCGTCAGACCACGCAGGCTTCATCAGGCTCTGGCAGTGGTGGTAGAAGGCGTAGAAGTAGGTGGGGGACCCATAGCGGGCGTGCAGGTCAGCTGTCACCACCGACGGCTCTACCCACTGGTGGTCAGTGAAGAGGGCCACCAGAGTCTTGCGACGTGTCTCGGGGTTGTCCCGGTCAGCCCAGTCCGTGTACATGAACTTAATTGTCTCCCTCAAGGTGTCCTTGCCCTCGGGGTAGCCGTACAGGTTGTCTACAAAGTTGGAGACTGAGTAGTCAAAGTCACTGCCTGAGACGCCGTCCTCTGGGTCCACCACGCCCTCCACAAACTTCAGCCCTTCACCCTGGTTGACCCCCAGCATGATATCATAGTTGAGGAACTCTCCCTGCTCCATCAGGATTTCTGGGTCATCCGGGATCACATCCCCGTCAATGACTGGCCCGAAGGCCACATGGTAGCGAGCCGGCTGGATGTCCTGCTCTACCAGCTCCTTGGCACTCTTCTGCCGCAGGCAGTCCACCATGTCCACGGTGTCCAGCACATTGCAGCCCACCTTGTCAGCCAGCATGCTGGTGTACTTCACAGGCTGGTAGTTCACTGCCCAGCTGGAGAGCGCGGAGCCGCTCTGGATGATGGCTCTCTGGAAGAGACCTGCAATACAGGCAAGGAGTGGAGGAAGCTCTCAGCAGGGTTCCAGTATCCCAGTGCTGCAGTGCAGGATGCAGCATGACGGAGGCATTGATACTCTTGTACCCTTGCAAGAACCCAGCACTCAGCCCACACCTGGCCTTGCCCCTGAGCTGCACTGCCTGCTGAGCTGAGCTCACACAGGGGGCTCAGCTCAGGGCTGCTCTGGGGATGGCAGGATGACAGCTGGGAATGCAAGTGGGTGTTCCTGGAAGCAACCAGGGGCTGCTGTGCTCCCTCAGGATCCCATTGCAGGGGATGACCCAGCATATCCTTCTGTCCTGGTGTGGGGAGAAGAGAGGCCATGGTTGCATCACAGCCTGGCCTTGCCAAGCAACCCGTGCTACCCCAGCCACCCCAAGGATGTGTTACCTGAGCCCCGGAGGGGCACCTGCTGCCCCTGGCTCAGCACCATCCTCCAGCCCAGGTTGACACCTGCTTCACTGAGGAGCCAGGCTGTGGGCTGGCAGCAGTGGGAGGGTTAATGCCTGCTTGGGGACACTTAACCCTGCTGTGTCCCACCCCACTGCTTTGTCAGAGTCCCCCTCGACCCCCTCCCTGCTGCTTCCTGCCCAGCTGGGGCTGCTCAGTGCCAATCCGGCCCTGCAGGAGCACGCTGCCAGATGCACAAAGAGGGCCTTTCTGCCACCAGGAACACAGAGGGAGTGGACTTTCGCCCTGGAAAACGAGGCCACAAAGGCCCTGGCCCAGGCAGAGAAATGCGTGGCTTCGCTCCAGTCCCATGTCAATGGTGCTTGTGCTCAGAATACAAAGGGTGGTGAGGAAGCAGAGCCTCTGGGCCGTGAAAGGCAGCCAGTCCGGGGTGCACCCAGGGGTCCCTGCTCTCTGACCAGCCCTCTTTGCACCCCAAGTGCTGCCTGCACCCTGCCAGACCCCAGCACTTGCTCACTGTGAGGGACTGTTCCAGGTGATCCCTGAACGCTGCTGGCACAGCAGTGTGGTGGCCATGGGGCTGCCCCTGGCACCCTGAAATGCAGAGAATCCCTGTGCAACTAAGGCTGTGCCACTCTGCAGGGAAGCAGAGTAGCACCTTCCTGCAACAGAAGTGTTCAGAGGCTCCTGGCTGCCAGCCACCATGTCCATAGCTCTTGTCTGCACGCACAGTCCTCACTCTGCCAAGTACCTGACGTACAGTCCCATGCACTGGGACAGAGAAGTCACAAGCTCTGTTTGTCACCTCCTGGTGCCCTAGGAAGCCATACCAGCCTACAGGCTAGAGACTGGCCACGGGTTTGCTTGCCCTGCGCCATCATCCACATGCCAAGGAGTCAGGATGGGATTTCCTGGCTCCCTGGAGATGCTGTCCCAGCAGCAGCTATTGCACCCTGTCAGCAGCATCACTTCCCAGACAGTCCCACCCTGCTGGGCTCTGGCCCTGCCCACCACTGCCTGGGGAGGTACAGGGCAGCTGATGTCACTAATAGCAGGTCATGTCCCTCCCTGATGGAGCCCCTTTGCCATGTCTCTGCATGAGCTAGGAGCACCCAGGACTCTGTGAGAGCCCTGACTCGTCATGTCCTCCTGCTCCATGCCAGCACCTGACTGAAGCCTGACAAGCACCCCAGGGAGGCATCAGCACCCTGCACACCACATTGGGCCTCTCCAGCCTGCTGAGGCCCAGGCAAGAAGGTGAAATTCTGCCTTTCCTTCCCATTCCCTTCCAAGGTGAGGTTCCCACATGCCCTGCCTCCCTGCAGGACTGGCTGCCACGGCACAGTGGAATCAAGTGGTGGGGCCAGGGCTCTGCCAGAGGGTGGTTGGAGCTGCAGACTGCCACCAGCTGCTGCCAGCTCCTGATTTCCTCTTTGCTTTGCCCAGTAGCTGAGACTGGAAACACCTCTGGGGGTGTCTGAGCCAAGCCCTGCTCAAAGCAGGGTGCTGGGTGCCTTGTCCAACTGAGGTCTGGAGGGCTGGCACCAAAGGGCAGAAGCCCCCACAGAGAAGGAGATGGGAAGATGAGAAGCACATAAAGTTTTCCTGGCAGAGACTGCTCCTGCTTTGGTATGATTGGCTGGAGAGAAAAACAGCACTTTGGTCACTGATGAGGAATCAGAGTGACCCTGCAAGGCCTGAAGCTGGCAGGGAGCTGTGGATTTCCCCAGCAGCCAGACCCAACATGTGCTGTTCCAAGCCTCCAAGTGTCTGCCTCTTGCAGCACCTGGCAGAGCAGGCACAAATCATTAATAGCTTGTGATCACTACTTTTATTTTGATGCAGTAAAAACAAACCCACCTGTTCTGCAGGCTGCAACTTAGCACCGTTCCCACGCTGTGTTCCAGAGCCAGCTACCCATCCCTGGGGATATGGGTGCTCTGGCATAGGCAATTTTTTGAGGTCATTTTACGGCCATTTGGCTTTATGAGACACTGGCTGCAGCACTGAGCACTCCCCTCCCGCCTCACAGCATTTACAGCCAGCAGCGGCTCCCCTGCCCCAGCAGCGAAGGTATTGGGCACCTGGCACCTCTGAGATGCAGGGGGTGCCTGCATCCAGGGCAGGGGCATCCCCCTGTGGCAGGGGGACCACACCAGAGGCACTGGGGCTGGATAGGGCAGCAAAGGATTTGTCATGCAGGCGCAGGGCTTAGTGGCATTAAGTGTAGCATCACCTGCCAAGTGCAAATACTGGCAGGACTATTTTTCATGGGTGAAAAGTCACAAAGCCTCTCCAATCCACCCTCAGCCTCTCTCCATGCTGCTCCATTCTGGACCCCTGTAAGAGGCTGAGGCTACCTGGGCAGCCAAGCACACACTCCTGCACTCCTATGATGGAAAGGAGTACCCTTAGAAGCATTGGGAATGCATAGTGTTCCCTCCCCAGCCTTTCACACTCAATATGGGCAGATAAAACACTTTTTCTTTCTGCAGGAGCTTTCAGCTTGTAAAAGACTCCCCATCATCAGCCATCAGCCCTGCTGAGGTTCTGGAGGTCTCCATTCCTGTGTGATTCCCAGGCTGTTGAGCAGGGCAGCAGCTCTTCACATCAGCTTCGAGTGCAATTTGCTGTGTGTCTCTGAAGGGCAGACTCATGCCTGTGTCTACTGCTCAACACGTGCCCTTTTCTCCTCAGCGTCACACCTGGGGACACAGCACTGGAAAATGGCTGCACCCTCATATAAAGCTCATGAGCAGGTCCCTGGCAGGCTGCTCCCCTGTGGACCATATCCAGTTCAGGCTTTGCTCCTATAATTTCCTTTAGGAATTTTATCAAAAATACCTCTAGTCTCACAGTTAATTTTTTTTTCCCCCTCCATGCTCGATGTAAATGTCTTTGCAGGTGGTTTACATGCATTTGCTCTTATTCCAACACAATCTTTTAGCATAAATAATTCCCTTCTTTATTTAGAGTAAACACTCTGCTATATTTACAGATATTAATCATATTACTTCCACCTGTGTTTTGCTAGGCGCAGCACTTCCAGCTCTCCCAGCCTCACAATACAGGGCACTCCATCCCTCCCCAGGCTCAGAAGGGATGTCTGGGTGCTCTGCCTTCCCCTCTATTCCAGCAGGAATACCTTTCCTAGCACTGAGATCCTTGTTCCCAGTTCCCAGTGCCCTGCAGGATGCCCTTCACACCTGCACTTGGAGAACCTGAGCACCAGGGCAGGCCACCTCAGGAGGGGTCCCTGCCTCTCCCCATGCCACGGTGCTGGCCCTGGGCTGCAGCCTGGTGCACGAGGAGCACCCACTCCATCCCTGGCTCTCACATGCTCTGCAAAACAGCCTCTCTCTGTCCATGAGGAGAAGGTTTTGCTTCCCAGGGCTGCTCCAGGCTCTCACCAGTGACTGATTAGAAAGCAGCCTGGACTTTGTTAGGCTGGGCAGCAGGACCCGGGTGGGTTCCCCTCCCTGCTTAGCAGCAGCAGGGCGTTTGCTCGCAGTTGCAGCATCCTCAGGCACGGCTGACACCTACCTTCAGAGTGGTGGGAGAGGGTGAGCAGGCTGACACAGGAGGCACCGATGCCGGAGCCGAAGACAGTGATCCGCAAGGGATCTCCCCCAAAGAAGGCGATGTTCTCGCTGACCCAGCGCAGCGCCTGGATCTGGTCCAGCAGCCCGTAATTGCCCTTGGCAGCCTGGTCCCCCGTGCTCAGGAACCCTGAGGGCCAAGGGGAGCCCGGTTAGGGATGAGGAAACCGGGAGAGTTCTGATTTCCCACCCCCCTTCCCCAGACCTAGGGCAGCTTCTGTGGGACCCTATCCCACTGTGAGACTACACTACAAAGAGAGTTTTGTGAGTTCTAAGCTGGAGCAGGGACACCACTGAGCTCCAGCCACCCTCTGCATAACACAGAGGGGTGAAAGGCTGAGAGAGCAGCTGCAAACCTCGGGGAGCCTCTTTGGCCAACAAGGAGTGACAGGGTAAAGAGCACAACGCTCTGTCCTCCCCATACCACCACCTGTGCTAGAACAGCCCAAGACATCTCACACAAGCTCCAAGGAAAGCTCAGAAAGCACCAGTGGCTGCAGGCAGGGCGGGTGTGTGCACAGCCAATGCTTTCCATGGACTAGCGTGGACTGGGGGAGGCTCTAAAAATGTAAGGAGGTGGGCTGGGCAGAGAGGAACTGACTGCAGCTTAAAACACAAAGCTCGCAGTGAGGAAGAAGGTGAGAAATGCTTTCAATAGCACAGGAAACACCCAAGATAAGTTATCACTCTTTCGTTTGCTTTGACTTTAAGCAGGAAGCCAAGACCATGGGCCTGAATCAAAATCCAGGTAGGTAATCCCAGCACACAGGGAGAGGCCCCAGGGCTGTGCTGGCACTTGGAGGTGGTCTGGCTGGGTGTGGTGCACCACCTCAATGGAAAGGATGAATGCATCACTTAAGTCTTAATTGTCATATTGTGACTCATGTGCCTTAACTTTGCACCTATCCATTTAAAAGGCCGGACTTTAAACATTAAAAGGTTTTGAACAAGTTTTGAACTATCATCTTCCACAAGAAACTGCGGGCTCTGGATGCCACCAGAGGGATGTGCTATCCCAGGTAACAGGCAGGAGCCCAGCTGCCAAGGGAGAGCACCACGCTAAGCTGGATGGCTAGGAAGAGAGCCAGCAGCTTGGCTGGAAAGGAGCTTTCCCCAAACCTCTACACCCCTTGTTCTCCTGTGTCTCAGCCCCTGGGGGTTTCTGCTGCTTCAGGAAGGGGATTGGACTGCCTTTTGACCCTATGTCCTCATTTTGTATCTCTAAGTCACCAGTTCTTTTGGAAACAGGACTGCCACCCTCCGCTGCATGGCACATACACTGCAACCCTTCTGTGGCCCCCAGTGCAGACAGCCACGTCATGGTGGGTTGCTGAGGGGGTCCCAGCAGCACAATTGGCTTGGAGGCTGCCTGTGCCCAGGGAGGGAGAGCTGCCAGGTCCCCAGGACAGCCAGGCAGGACCCGCTGGCACCTCAGCGCTCTGAGCCCTCTCAGGAGGAGATGCTGGGTAAACACATTTATTATTCATTTAACCACAAACCAATATTTGCTTTCAGCTGAGCCAGTTTGTGTAAATGAGCCGGGGGGGGCTGGTGCCAGGACCCAGACTAGGCTGCGGCCGTGTGCTGGGGGCTCTGCCACGTGGCACCCGCTCGGCTGCCAGGGCGGAAGGCAGGGGCAGTGCCCACAGCGCATCCCGCCAGGCCCCACGCCCCCCTCCACCCCCTGTCCGGCTGCTCCAAGTCCGGTCAGACACAAGGATTGTCCCGCTGCCCGGCTGTGCTGACGGCACAGCTCACGGCAGCCAGCTCATACCGAGCACTCCAACGCGGTAGTTCAGGGTGATGACAATCACGTTCCCATAGCTGGCCAGGATGCTGCCGTCTATCATGTTCCCCGTGCCCTCCATGTATGAGCCACCATGGATATACACCATCACCGGCTTGGCCCCGCTGTCCCGGATGTCTGGAAGGAGAGGTGGTTAAACACAGCACCGCACCGATGGCCGCAGCACCCTGCCCGACAGGCAGACCAAGTACAAGGGCAATGCCAGCTGCCAGGACCAGGGAGGGGACTTAGTAGCCAAAGCCAGAGCTCTTCTGGGGGCCACAGCGTGGGCCCCCAAAGCCAAACACCACTGAACCAACCCTGCCAGCCCCTCTCTGGGAGGTGGCTATTGCTGCACTGTCCCCACACTGCTGTCCCCTCAGGGGTCTGAGCATGTGAGGAAGGGACGCTGGCTGGACCCCGCTGCTCTTCCCCAGAGCTGGGCTCTGGCATTGTGCGGGAGCCAGATCAGGTCTGCTGTGGGTGGGAGTTGCAGAGTCCAGCCCCAGGATGCAGCCCCATGTCCTGTCTTTGGCTGGACCCAAGCACTCTGTGGGTCCTGGAAGCTGGCATTGCGGAGGGGGGCAGGGATGGGGGTGTGCAGGACCTAGAAGGTGGGGGGGGAGCACTGATGTGTGCTCCAATGTCTCACTCTCCCACTCCCATTCCCCTGGGAAGGCAGAGACCTGCCTGTCTGGATGTAGACCCACGGCACCCCAGTGCCCAGACACAGACATGGTGATGAGGCAGACAGTGTATGCACGTGTGTGTGTCAGGGAGGTGAGCACGGCATCTGGACGAGGACAGGGCATGAGGCATGGAGTGAGGATGGGGAATGGGACCCCGAGGGTCGGGGAGGAAGGACTGTGGGAGTCTAGTGCACAGGGAGCAGCCACGCTCCCTCTCTCAGCTTCTGCCAGGGGACATCCTGCCCCTTCTGCCCCACTGGCTGGTGATCCCTCATGGAGCCATGGCCACCCACAAGAGAACAGCACCTGTGCTTGGGCTCCTGGTGCACCTTGCCCACGTCACACAGACGAGGCAGTTTCCCCCGCCATGGGGACACTGCCAGGTCACACATGCCTGTGCTGCCCAGCGCTGTCCTGAGCTGGTGATCCAGCACCGAAGGACTTCACTCTCCCTTGTGCTCACTCATGCCCAGCACCTTGCTCAGGTGGGCTGGCAGTGCCTGCTTGGCCTCAGCTGCCCCAGGCAGCTGCTGCTCCCTGCCTGCCTCCCTCAGCAGTGCAGCAGGACTGGGACTCTTGGGGCACAGCCACACCAACACCATGACCACCGGCTGGGCTGGTCATGCTCGCTCACACCCACCTAACCCCTGCCATGTCCACTCCTCCCTGTGGTTTGCCCATGGCACGGGGCTGCAGGCCAGGCTGATGGGTATCTGTGGCCCTTCTCACCTCCAGCTGTGGCCCACAGCATGGCTAAAGGTGGCCTCCCATACAGAAAACCTCCTTCCCTCCAGGAGAATGAGGCTATGCCAAACCCAAAACCTGTGCTGGCTTTTCCTAAATGTACAGACCAGGAGAGCAAAACGTGCTTGCAGCTCCTCCAGGACAGACATTGCCTGTGTGGCAGAGCTACATCAGGACAACCAGCTGCTTGAAATGTGAGGGGCAGGAACATCAGTGCCTGTGCCCATGACTTCTCCTCCATCCTGCACCCATTCCCTGACGTACAAAGGGCCCTCCTTGCAGCAGAATGGCAACAATGTACAGAGATGTACCAGGAAATAAACAGCTCCGAACCACTGCAGCACATTTTGGTGTGTGTGGATTTAGCACAGTCGAGTCACTTAGGCTGAATGCCAGTTTACGCCCTGGTACAAGAGATCGTGGGGCACAGGTTAGCTGGAGCAAACAACAGGGTTTTAGTACTGCCAAGGAAAAAGTTTTTCATCTATTTCCCAGATCCTAAATGCCATCTGCTAGACCTTGTTCGAGCTGCCTGGGCCTCCTGCACACCACCAGGCTTTACTGTCCTCAGCACTTTAGGGCTGCACCCTGGCCAACCCTTCCTCCTACCTCCTCATTACATCTCTGCAGCCAAACACGCCGCCGACTCCGTAACCTGCAGACAAACCACCCTGTTCTACTAAAAATAGCCTATTCTGCAGCTTGCTTAGTCCTGGCACACATCTAGAATCACATCTGCTTGAAAGGCCACTTGCTCCGTCTCGGCTGGTGCTTGCAAGCAAGACCTCACTTCCACTGGGTGAGAAAGGAGAGAAGAAACCAAGTGGACCCTGGGTCTCCTGTGCATGGCCAGGTGCCCTCTGGGTGCCAAGTGTTCAGGCTGCTGGCACAGCCACGGCAGGGCCAGGCAAGGGTGGATGGGGAGGTTGCTGGCTCCCAGATGCATGTCACTGACTCTGGAGGGATGAGGCTGGAGGTGGGATGTGACCGGGCTCAGGGTGAAATGGGCCCAGGTGCCCGAGGGCTTCTCTCCTCCCGAGCTGCCATGCTTCCTCCCTGCCCTCGCTCCAACTGAGCAGGAGCAAACTTCTCCTAAAGCGGAAAAACCCCATGAGCTTTCCCCCCATGGGGAGGAGGGGAAGGTCCTGGGTGCCCTGCACAGCCGGCCAGCCTGCCCCCCACCCCGCGCAGCTGCCTGGCACGGCAGACAGACACACACAGGGCTCCCTGGGGGTGGCAGCGGATGGCGGGCAAACGGAGCTGCTTTGCGTGTCATGCAGTGGCAGCCTCGAGCACAGAAATACCTTCGTCTTCATCACCGTCATTATCCGCTAAGTCCTCGCCCTGTTTCTTAGCGCTGGCTCCTAGGGACCAAACACGAGGAGACAGAACAAAAAGGAAAACAAAAGGAAATAAAAACAAAACAACAAAAAAAAAAGAAAGAAAGAAAGAAAAAAAAGAACACAAAAAAAAAGAGAATTCAAAAATAGCATGATAGCAGAGACAGTGGGGCCACGCCTGTGCCCCACAGCACTGCTGGCTACTCACACTGCACCTCTCCCGGAGTCAGGGCAGTGTTAGGGCACGGGCAGGACTGCCCCAGGAGTGTGCCAGGATGCTGCTTCACCCGGGCCCCTTCCCAGATCCTCCCTGGGGAGGGCTGGGGTGGCAGGGAAGACGCAAGTGGGGCTGGCAGCATCAGCACTGGCGGTGGATGAGTCTCTCAAAGCACTTGCCGATCCTCCTGCATCCCAGCCTGGTCCCCGCCTGGTCATGCACCCTCAGCTCCAGGCAGGGCTCCCTCTCCTAGCACCCAGGTGTAAACAGGAGCCCTGCTCCCAGCTCTGCTGCCCCTGGGGACAACTGTCCTCTGCAGAGCTCACACCAAGGGCTGCCTTGCATGACCGCCAGGCAGGATCCTGCCCATCACCATCACTTGCTGTGCTGGACACAAACCACTGGTACCACTGCATGAGACCACCACAGCATGCAGAGATCCCTCATGACAGATGCTCCCTGAGCTGCCTGGCTCCATTCTGCATCAACTCCCTCCTTACAAGACCAGTTCCATGTTTCACTGAGGATTTCAAAGGCACCAATCAGTTTTACCTGACCAAGGCAGAATCCTATACATATTAGTTTCTGTAACATCCTGAATGCCTTACAGTTGTCCTGTGTCCCTTCACCAACCTGCAGTCCTGGGGCACTGGCCAGCGCAGCAGCCCCAGCTGCAAACTGTGGAATGCTGCTGTGGAAGGCTTGCAGTGAGCCTGCAGCCAGCAGGAGCCAGGAGAGGTGGCCTGTGGGCTGGCAGGGAGCAGGGGTGCTGAAAAACCAGTGCCAAAAGCCCACTCCTGCAAAGGACTGCATGCCAATGTGGACAGAAAGGCAAGTGGTGCCATCCCTGTGCTCTGGAGCTCTGAATTTCAGGAAGAGGCTGGATGTTCTTATCCCCTTAGAGCTGCAGACCTGCAAGTCCTCTGCTCCCTAATGCTTACAACAAAAAGTTCCCCAGGTGATGATGACCTCTGGGGGACAGCAGGGTTTCCCCCATGTAGAACTTACCCACAGAGTGCCTGCACTGCCCAGTGACCTTCCCCTGAGACAAGGGGCTCTGACCACTGCCAGATCTGGGCTGATCCCAGAGTCCTGCTGCCACCACCAAGGGCCCCATTACCACACCAAGGGCTTCCACAGCCCCCAGCAAAGCTCCCATAAGCAAGGGGCAAGCCTTGTTCCTGTGTACGTGGAACTACAGGGCTAAATGCACAAAACTGGTCAGAAAGACAACTGGGGAGCTGTGCTCACTTGTCAGTCTGGGAGTGACATTCTGCAGGTGACACAGGAGGTGGATAACAGAGATGGCAGCATGGAATGGGACAGGATTTGAATTTAAAAGGAATTTCTGATGGGGGAGGAAGAGATCTGAAATGGCTGTGAGGCAGCTCCATCAGGACGAGAGGTTTGTAGAATGCCTTAAGCAGCCATGACCTGCTGGAGGAGCAGCAACCAGAAACCTCGAAAAATCCAGCAGGCATGAGAAGTTTGCAGAAGGCAGGGTCACATGAATCCTGGGAGCAGAGGCATGATGGGAGCTACAGCAGCATCCCAACACATGAAAGAATACTGTGAGGTGGTGAGGTGGAAAAGCAAGTCCCTCTCAGGCAGCCCTGGGGCTACAGGAGGCAGGATGAGAAGAAAACCTTTCTGGCAGAAAGGGCAGCTGAAGCACTCGAAGAGGCGGCCTGGGGAGCTGTTTAAGAACAGCTTAACTGTGGAACTGTGGGTGGGACACAGTTCCAGAAAGAAACTGTCCCGGGTGGGACACAGTTCCAGAAAGAGGTGAGATGGAGCTGATCCTGCCACGGGCAGGGATAGATCAGCTGTCTCCTGTGCTGTTCTGATTTCCTCCAGCTCAGTTTACCTCCTGACCTATCCCCACTCCAGCCCCATCCCCTCGCCTCCTGCTTCACCACCCAGCCATCCTCTGAGCATATCACATCCTTCTCCTCTTTTCACCCAGCACCACCCCATCCGTGTCAGCTCTTGCCCCAGCACCTCAGCCCCAGCATCTCCCCAGATGCTCCTGCTGCATCCTCCCCACACTGCCTCCCCAGCCCACCCCCAGCCACACACTCGGCTGGGCATGTGCAGCCACTCAGACTCTTTGCAGGAGGCTGCAAGCTTGACCTACTGTGTCTTCATTAGGAAGAGCTGCAAGTCCAGAAAGCACTTAAATGATGAAATACTCATGCAATATTTGCTAACCAGTGCTATGCACCAACCTCTTGGTGCTTCTAAGGGATAGGGATTTTTCTCTAATGAAGAACACAGCTAGTGAGCCTTCATCCACACTGTGCTTCAGAGTTGAGAAGCTGACCACAGGCAGCTGGAGATCATTTTTCACTGCCAAAGGCCCTGGGACTGGCCAGACTGCAGCCCTGCAACCTGGTCTCCTTCAGGGGACAAAAAGTCTCTGTGCAGACGGAGGAATCAGCTATGAGGACTTGTCAGGTTGTAAGAGGGCGGTGGACAACAACTCTGTGACCTGAGCAACTGTCCTGGCTGAGCAGGGAGGGATCCAGCTGGAGATAGCTGGGACAAGCCTCCAGCAACCTGAGCTGCAGGCACTGCAGAAGAGATGGAAGAAAGCAGCATTTGGGAAGCTAAGCAAAGCAGGAGTGCAGTGATGCAGGCCAGGGGGAAGGGCAACAGCAGTGGCATGTGTGTGTGGCAGATGCAAAGCACAAGCCTCACCCATCAGCAGGAAGGTGCCAGGGTGGTTATGGCCAGCACAGACTGTTGTGACCAAGTGGGCTTTTTGCCACTTGCTGCAATGTTCACCTCCAGCACAACCCACCAATGCCCACAGCTCCTGAGAGAAATCACAGCTTCACCTCCCTCACCCAGTAACACTTTCCACTGGCTACTGCCATGTTCAGGGACACCCAGCCCAGGAGATCTTCCTCTGCTCTAACAAAGGCCACCACACAGAGCCCTGCAGCACCCACTCTCATGGGGATGGGTTTAAGCCTGTGGATTCACAGCTGGAAAAACTAAAAGTGCTCATGGCTCTTATTCTCCTTACCCATCAAAAACACCCCCCACTAACCCAGGAGGAGAACATCTGTAGTGGCACTTCACTTTAAGCTGACTGCAAAGCAACATTGTTCAGGCTGATAGGAAGGATGCATATGCTCTTATCTGAAGGCTCTAGGAAGATTTAAGTCCAAGTTTAGTTAAAAAAAAAAAAAAATCTCTTTGCCTGAAACAGGGGCATCCTTGCTGGGTTTATGCTATCTTAAGTAAACCATACCAACAGCACTGACACCAGTGCAAAAGCAGATAAAGCAGGATAAGGAGCCTCAGTCCTTGGAGCCTTCATTCTCAGCATGGTGTGGATAAGAGAAGAGCAGGAGCCTGCAATGACACCTTTCCAGATCCACGTCTGTTGAGGGCACCCATAGGCAGCTCCAGCACCCTCTCCTCAGTGCGAGCTCCCTGGGGCACCCACTCCTGCAAAGCAGCCACGATGCTGCAGGGAGCAGGAGCCTCTGCTGGCTCCCAAAGGTACACCTGCTGCTGGCCACAGCATCTCAGCTGCTTCTCTGGGAGTGACAAGGAACAGGACCAAGAAGGGTGCAGCTGTTGAACCTGCTGCTGCACGACCCCACAGGCAGGGACAGCTCAGCTGGGACCTGTGTCAGAGGGTCCTTCCAGCCATCAGCCCTTGCTCCAGGACTGCAGCACACCTTGGTGCTGCCCTGCCCCTCCCTGTCCTGGAATGATGCAGAGGAGTAATCTCCATCCCTGAGTGGACTCTAAAAGCACTGCATCTTCTCACGCTCTGCTGCCTCTGGCAGCACAAACACCGACCCTCACCTTTGCAAATCGCTCCCCGGAGTGGAAGCGGAGCACCAGGGCAGTGGTCTGCCCACAGCCAGCTCTGCAAACCAGCAGGCTTCAAGGGGGCTGGGAAGAAACTTCCAGCAAGGGAGTGCTGCAGAATTTGTGCAGCTGTAGGGAAGCCTCAGCCAGTACTTGGACAAGTCAGCTCTTGGAGAGCAGCTGAGAAGCCACAGCGCTCTTCCTGCAGAGCTGCCCAAGTGCTTCCTGAGCCCAGGAGCTGCTGGGAGCTCCAGCCACCCTCACACAGCAGAGGAAGACGCTGGACCTGCACATTTGTCTCTGCAATATTGCAGACTCTTCACAGTCCCAGCCAGAGAAATTTGGGCATTCGCTAATGAAAACCAGGAAGAGCTGCTAAGTGCAGGGCAACCACATTTTTCCCCTCCAAAAATGACATCCACCTCCTCATGCCCTGCAGCAAGGCTTGCCCAGGCTGGTGATGAAGGGAAGGAAAAATCTTCTTGGCATCTACCACAGCCAAAAACAGGCTGGAAGTGTTGGCAGCACAAAGCATGGGGCAGAGCTGCATTTTGCACATAGGTACTGTGCTCTCAGGGTATGTGTGTACATGGTCTTTGGGTGGGCAGCACTATTTTTGCAGCAAAATCTGAGCCTCAAATGAGCCTCAGTGCTGTCAGCTCCCCTGGCACCATGCATGGCTCGCTGCTCTCAAAGCACTGCTGCCCTGTACTGCTACCAGAGAAGGAATCAATGTGTGTGCAGGAGACTGGCATTTAGAAAATTTCCATATAGGAAATTACTGTGGGCAACTGGGCAGGGAAACAGGGATGTTTTTCTGTCCCAGAGATAAACAAGCATGACTGACAAATTCTCAGTCCTTTGTCTGCTCTGAAAGACACTAGCTTAGGGCAGAAGTCATGAAAACTCCAGTAAGGTGGGAGCTGAGGCATTTTCACCCACCAAAATACTGTTCTGTGAGAGGAGAGCTTATCACTGCTCATCTGTGGCCTTAGAAATAGTAATCATTATTATTCCAGAATGAGTCAATGTTCAAATGTTCAACCTGAGGAAGTCAGCCCTGCAGGTACATTACCCTCTCCCCAAGCATTACTAACCTAGGATACACAATGAGGAGTGTGGGAACTTCTGTGTTTCATCACAAGTGACTCAATTAATTCAAGCCAACAGCTACCAGAGCCCGGCCAGAGCTGGAGGGAAGTGCCAGTGTCTGGGTGCTTTCATTCCTGGCACACCACACCTGGATATCCAAATGGCTGGCACCAGGGATCTGCTGCTCCATGAGGCAAAGGGAGGGTCCCTCACCAGCTCCCTGGGAGGTGACCAGAGGCAACCGCAGATGGGCTGCAAAGAAACCTGCCCGTGAGCGGAGCCAGTGGGGAGGGAAACCCAGGAGATGAGCACACCCAAGGTGTTTTGTCATGTCTTATATCATCCCCTTCTCTGGCAGTAACCTGGAGCCTGTTTCCCTGGCCCTGGCTGTAGGGCTGGGGGTGGCGGGGGTCTGCCAGCCCTGGCAGCCGGTGGGAGGGCCGGGAGAGGAAGCGCTTTGAAGTGGCTGGTGATCACTGGCACAGCCGGCTCCGGAGGCAGCGTGCAGAGACTCCCTAATGCGCCAGCCCTTTCAGGGGCAGCCTTGGCACTCAGAGAGATGGCGTGTGAATAGCCAGGACAGCAACAGGAAAAGCAAAGCAAAGAAACCAAACAACAGAACTGGGGGAAACGGCTGGAAGGAAAGCGCTCCCCAAACCTCCAAGCCCAGCTGCACTGGCCCCGCCAAACCCAGGGGTGCAGGGAGACAGAGGCTGGGATGCAGGGATGCTGCTGATGCTGCAGGATGCCCAGGACAGCAGCCTGTGCCGGCCAGACACCCTGTACTGAGCCTTTCAGAAGAGCTTGGCTGTTCATCTTTGGGATGCACAGAGCAGCCAGCTCTCCCTGCCTGCAAGGTGGCTGTGTGGAGGGTGAGGCATTGTGTCTGACACGGGGCTGAGCCAGCTACCATGTGTACATCTCTACTCCCTTCTGCATGTCACTGGTTGGGAATACAGGATCATTTAGGGGCAGTGGGAGAAGGTCAGTGAAGGCAAGGCAGAGATGTGTCTGAACTGGAGGTGCTCAGCTGCCCACGGGGCCGCTAGGGCTCAGGGAGGCTGCTGTGCCATGGGCTGGAGACCAAATCCTTACTGGCAGGACTGGCACTGGCACAGGGGTGTGAACAGTGGGGAGCAGCCTTGGCAGGCACAAGGCTCAGAGCAGAATCTGCAGCATTTACACAGCCAGGAGAGGCTTTATGCTTTTAACCAAGGAGCTCTGGATGCAAAATGATCAGGGATGCAATGGGGGGAAAAGCTCAGCCCAGGATGGACTGCAGTCCCCCATCACACAGATCCTTCCCTGAGCAGGTCTGTATACCCCCAGTGGGGTAACCCAACCTAAGGGATGGATGCATTTAAGTGCTGCCTGCCATCAGAGGCTACCCCTCATGCCCAGAGACTGTGAGGCTGTCAGTGCCAGTGGGATGAAGGTGGGAGTGCAGGCTCAGCCCAGGAGAAGCTGTTCTGAAAGGCCTGGAGCAACATGAACATCCTCATGATCTGACCCCAGACCTGTGCTCCCAAGCTGGCTGGAGCATCCGTGGGGCTCCTCCCAGTGGGAAGCAGGGGGTGGCAGGGTGGGCTGCTTGGAGGGTCCACAGTCCGGGTGTCAGCACAGAGAGGTGCTGGAGGAGTGCCACAGGCCGGGGGCCAGCCAGGCACCCTCTCACTCTCTCACTCTCTCTCTCTTTCCTCTCTGTGCCTCTCTGCCGGTCGGCTTGCTACATACCTCCTTTCCTACATATTTTCTTGTTGGGCTTTCGGGTGCATTCCTTGGAAATCCGTTTTACTGTAAAATGAATAAAAGACTACAAAATAACAGGAGGCTCCACTGATGGGAGTGGGCATGCAATCACAACCACGCTGCTACCCTCCCACCGCCCCCGGGACCGCGGGAGGTGGGGAGGGAGCGTCGCCATGGGAGGAAAACTCTGGGCCAGCCGTGCTGGGCAGGAAGGAAGGCATGGTGCATTCTGTGGGCCCCAGAGACCAAGGAGTGGAGCCAGCCAGCCTGGGAGAAGCCACTGGCCCACCAGGCTGCTCTGCTGTGTGCCGCAGACCCGCTGCGGGTCCCTTTTGGCCCGCTGAAAATCCCTGGGGGCTCCCGTTGCGGTGAGGCTGGAGCGGGCGTGCGGGCAGGCGCTGCCTCCTCTGCCCTCTACTTACAGTTCAGATGGGATCCCCTACAAAGGAAAAGGTTAGACAAGGAGGCACCCAGCGCCGCTCAGCCTCACCCCAACAGGACCATGCCCCGTGCATGCCCAGCACCCCAGGCTCATCGCTCTGCTGCTGGCCCACCGGCGGACGAAGGAGCAGCCAAGCGATGTGTCTGCCGGTGCACCCCAACCTCCCATCAGTACCAGGGCCCAGAAAAGGGCTCTGTGATCCCTTTCTTGCCGGAGCATCTTCCCAGGGAGAGGCAGAGAGTGTTCCTCCCAGCCGCAGCCCACGCCCACAACTAGCGCATGGACCTGGGGAGGGTGGGAAGCAGGGAGGAAGGACGAACTCGAACCAACTCAAGACAGAACCTGGCACTCGGCGCCTGTGGGGAGCACAAATCAGCTTGTCACTCTGTGGATCTGCGGTCAGAGAGTCGGATTCAGATTTAGCAATACAAGAGAGGAACCCGTGACGATGCCATGGAGGTGGAGGGGTGGGACCGGGAGGCGTGGAGGAGCAGGAGCACGCGAGACAGAGATGGCAGCTGAGGGCAAGAGGGCAAGCTGCGTGGCCAGAAAAAGCTTTCCACAAACAGACAGCATGCTGCAGGGTCCACAACCACATGCTTCAAACACAACACCCAGGTGAGACCAACCACTGCTGGGGAGGGCTGGAGTGACCCCCCCTTGCTCTCCTGTGGTCACCCCAGTGGGGACTCACCATCCTCCGTGGGGATGTAGATGTTGAGGTACAGACAGTCCTCGTTGGGGTCCTGGATGTACGTGGCCACGATATCCAAATTGGAGGTAAACCAGATGGGCAGCATGATCTCAGGAACGGCGTTGTGGATGTTCTGGGGGCAGACTGGTGA
Source organism: Poecile atricapillus (assembly GCF_030490865.1). NCBI lineage: Eukaryota > Metazoa > Chordata > Aves > Passeriformes > Paridae > Poecile > Poecile atricapillus. Next base: position 4,577,511 of record NC_081260.1, read on the forward strand.
GAAGTGGGTAGCGTTCCTGATGCCTGACCAGGATGGTGGTGGCTCGGGGGGCATGAATCTCTTCTCCCCGATGGGGGGAGCGGCATAAGGAACCCCCAGGTACTGGTCCACGGGCCCCAGGATCTCACTGGGCAACGGCACGCGCACCCCTCGTAACTTCCCATAGTGCGTGTTGACAGTGGGTGAGTAGACCTGGCCCTCCATCTGCACAACCAGTGAGGCAAAGCTCAGGACCCAGAGGGTGAGACGCAGGTCCCAGCTGGCCACCAGCTCAGGCACTTGGAGAACAGGGGGGAAGAGAGGGCTTCTCCAGAGTATCAGCCACATTGTCCGGGAAAAACAGCACCAACATCCAGGCCTGAAGCTCCTGGGGCGAGGTCTCAGAGCAACCCCATCACACCAGGCCTCCGATTTGCCCACCAGGAACAGACGGAGCAGAAGAGACGGGAGTCGGGAGTGCGCAGCCCAGCCACACCTTCTGCTGGGTGAGTCGGGAGCACGGACGCAGGGAGATGTGGCACCAGCTCCTCACAGCCTCCCCGCTGCCTGCTGCTGCCTGCCCGCCAGCGGCCCAGCCCGGAGGTGACTGCTGATACTGTGGAGAGATGGAGGGAATTAACAGCAGACTTGCTCTGGAAGAGTTGAAGACCTGCACTGCAGAAGGAGCCAGGATCTCTGGCTGAGCCTCCCACCCATGGGTGCTCACTGGCTCTGCCTCCACCCGGGCAGGTGGCTCCGGGAGCAGGCAAGAGCAGGCAGAACAAGCAGAGCATGTGTGCACACACACACACACTGTCTGCCCATGCCTGCAGAGCCTGTCCCCAGTGCCCAGGGGCTGCCCAGAGTATGGGTGCCAAGATGAGCAGACTGAGTGCACACAGAGTGCTATGCCCTCCCCATAAGGAGCCTGTTGGACACCACTGGTGCCAAGCACAGCCCCTGCACAAGACCCCACTGGCACCTCTCCTGGCTGAGCCGGAGCTGTCTGTGTTCCCACACCACGCAGCCTGCGCTCCTTGCCTGGGCTTCAGCACAACGCTGCTCCCCTGTTCGGCTGCCACCACACCTCAGACACCAGCAAACTCGACCCACATGTCCTAGCCAGGCACCCATCTCCCCCTGCACTGGCCAAAGCAGTGAGACCCCAGGCAGGAGCCGGCTGCTGGGCGGGCAGGAGAGGAACAGCCAGAGTGCTGTGGGCATCTCCCACCCGCTCCGTGCCCCCGCAAGCCCGGGGAGGCAGAGCTCCGCTCCCACGTCCCCGCCCGGGCTGGCAGCATCAGGAGGAGCAGCTGTGGCAGCCCCCGTGGGGAAGGGAGGGCACTGCAGATGGGGACCCGCGGATGTGTCAGCGAGCAGAGCTCCTGTGCCAGGAGCCCTCGCTGGAGGCTGTGTGGATTCTCAGCGCTCTGCCCTTCACCTTCCCGCACCGCCTGTCGCATTCAGGGCTTATGTAAGTGCCCCCCGCCCGGGCTCCCCCCGCTGCTCCCGGGGGACCCGGGCACGGGAGGCGCGGGGGCTGCACCGCCCGCAGCTCCCCTCGCCCCGGCCGGCTCCGCTCCTCGGCGGGCGCATCTTCAGCCGGGTCCCCGCGGAAAGGCGGCGGTGGCTCAGGGGATGCTCACTCGCCCTGTCTCAGCCACATGTCCTCACCCTGGGAGAGACGGCAGCGGCTGTGAGGCACCTCCGTTTTGCCCCAGGGCATCCTTACGTGCCCACCCGGTAGATCTCTCCCAGGCTCAGAGGGAAGCAGAGTTGCCTTGAAATTATTGGAGCACAAAATAAGGCCTGTATGCAGATGGGAGTTTGCAGCTCTGGTGGAGGTTCAGTTGGGCAGGGATTCCACAAATAGAGAACACCTCATCCAATGAGGAAAATCCGCAGGAAAAAAAACCCACCACCATAAAAAAAAACCCCTAAACCTCCCAGACAGACAAACAGAAACCCACAAAAAATCCCACCCAAACAAAACACAACCAAAAACCCCCACAGAATGTGTCTCAAATCCGTACTGCACATGTGCAGGCAATTCACTGCTGGTCATTAAGGAATTGGGCCCATGCTGTGCCTGCCCTCCTGAGATGCCCAAAGAACTTGGCAGCCTCAGAAATCAGGGTAACACAGTAAATAGAAACACTCATCTCAGAAAATCACGTTAGTGCATTCAGCCCACCCAAGCAGCAAGGCCTCACAGTGCTGGGCATGCAGGCACCTCTCCAGAGCCTGCCAAGGCAATGCAGGTAACTCCAGACAAGGAGGGCAGCACATCACTCCCCTTCACCTCCTCCTGCCCCAGCAGGCAGCCACAGAAACACACCAACAGGAGCACAACACCGCTGCATTATCCCCCAAACAGATGCCAAACCTAAGAAATAACAGCTGAGTCAAGGGCCAGAAAAACAGCTGAGGCACCCAGAGACCCCAAGCTCAGCTCTGCCCACCACTGCTGGGGCTGCCTCTGCAGCACAGTGCCTTGGCTGCCCTGTTCTACCTGCAGCTCTGGAAGAAAACCATCATTCATCTCATATTCCTTGCCGCAATGCTCCTCCTTCAGCAGAGAACTGACCTTTGCCTAACAGCAACATGCCAGGGGTGTAGTGCTGGCCCAGGACCCCACAAAGCTGCATTCCCAAGCAGGATCTCAAAGGTACTTCAGACCCACCACTCTGCCTGACATTGCTGGAAGGCAAACTGCCCAGTGTAAATCTTCTGCTCAGGTTCCTTCAGGTACCACAGGTTAGGATAAAGCTAATTATTAATGACTGTCATATCTAATTTGTATGACTAGAAGCTACAGGCAGCTTCCAGTCTTTATGATAGTGCATACAGTGCTCCCTGCAGAGCCATTTCAACTGATCTGTCATCATTTTCTGTCTGCAGGAACACCACAGCCCTGCCAGTGGTGGTTCACCAGCTGATTTCCCAGCTCCACAGCTTCCTCATGGCTGCAGCTACATGCTGCCATGGGCGCTGCTGCTCCACCAACTCCTCCAGGCAAGCAATTTCACGGCACCAGGCAGTGCCACTACACAGCTGCCCAGCTGGGCTGCACACACCAGTCACAGGGCTGAATTCACAACCCACTCTGCATCCGTGGAGCTTCCGCACGCCCACTGTAACCATCCTGCCCTGACACAATGAGGAATCTCTTTTTACAAAGCACAGCCAAAAAACAGCTTCTTGCTACAGCTCCTCAGAATTATGCTACAATGATATTCCTCTGGGTTTTTGTTTAATCCTCATCCAGCTCTGAAAAAACATGGAAATCTGAAGACAAAAAAAGCATAAGCTAAGATAGAATTAAGAATGCATTCTTAACTTAAACAAAACGATGCTACAGGACTTAAAACTGTCTCCAATTATGAGTTTTACAAAGCATGAGGCACGGAGGTGAGTTGCACTAGTGATAGCCAAATATGTCCAGATATGGAGATGCACAGTCAAGGCCCAGCAGCCCTAATGTTACCCTGGAGAGCCACAATGCCTTAACACTCAAATACAGCTCATGGTATTTTAACATTTGTAATTCCACATTTGGTTCCATCATTTTTTAAAGACTCTTTGCCTCCATCTGCCCATGTCCCTGCAGCATAGGATAAAGGCACCCAAACAATCTCAGTGACATGCTTCTAAGCCTTCCTATGTCTGGATTTTTTTCAATTACAAACCCAAAAAACGATGCAAACCCTATATCTGAAATTCCCTGGGTTTCAAATGCCTGATTTGGGATAATTACAATACCCCTGGAACACATCTGATACCCTGATATTGCTGTTCTGTGCTCTGTGCTTTTTGATGTAACTTCATGTTAACATAACATTTAGGATGGGAATTTAGTCTTAATTTAATGCTGACAGACTGCCATAAAAACCCAAGTTTAATCCCTTTCACTGTGGGTTGTTGCATGTGCCTTGCATTGCTGCCTGCTGCCTCAACAGCTCTCAAGCTTCTTGGTCTTTCAAAGCATGAGAAAGAACTGAGAGACCAGAGAAAGGACATTTCGTTCAGGGAAGCAATTCCCTTCACATCCCATGGGAGGTGGGAGCAAAACTTTTCCCATTTTTGCCGCCTACAGCGCTCTCACTCTTCCCTCCAGCAGGGAAGCCAAACGTGTCCCCCAGCAAAGATGGGCCGCTGCCTGCCCGCAGCCCCGCGCCAGGAGCCGTGCCTGCCAACTAGAAACGAAACTGGGCTGGGCTGGGCTGGCACAGCCAAACTGGGAATGCTCAGACAAGCACGCAGTGAGAAACTGGGAGCATAAAGACCCCGCAGGCATCCCAGGTCGCTCTGCCAGGCCGCTGGTGGGTGAGCAGAGGAAGTGAGGCTGCTAGCTGTTGGGGATGTTATTCATGTGCTTTGGAAAACAAATGCTCTATAGGTATTTCCACGGCCACACTGTCTGCCAGACGGCTTCCTCCTCAACAAAGAGACTCTCTCCATGGAAACCTGGGAGGGTGGGATCCTCTGGAAGCCTCTCTCGCAGATGCATATTCAGGCATCTCAACAGCAGCCAGACAAGCCGGATCCACACCTCCTCTGGCAGACGGCCGAGGAGATGTGAGCAGGCAGCCTGCTCTCGTATTGGACCCTTTATCAGAGCCCAGCCTCCTGCCCTGGAGCACCAGCCCCAAGTTCATCACATTCATGTTGTGGCTCTATGTCCCATGAGGTTCAGAGCCAGCACAGATGGAGACCTCAAAGCACCCAGCTGGCACGGTTGGATGATCTCCTTCCAACAGCAAGCAAACAGGATGTCCCATTGCACCCTCCAGCCACTGAGCCTTGTGCAGCTCCGCTCACCATTTGACCCCCCTGTACTTTGCTGAGGGCCAGCCCATGCACCCCAGAACAAACATGCACCCAGCAAGCAGCATGAGAAACTTCTGCCTTCTCTTCTCTACGTGAGCTCCAAACCTTTCCACCAACCTGTGCTCCAGGAGCTCAGGCTGGTGCTCAGCTCTCAGTCTGTCAGCACCTGCTAGACCCACTCCCCACATGGCATCTTCTCTCCTCCACTGGGCAGTGATCCCAGCTCTCACCCAGCCCCATCCCACCTGGCCTACAACACTGCAGAAACCCCACAGGAAACCCTGGGCAGCAGAGAAGCTGCAGCACAACTGGACCTATGTGCTTGTGTCCCTGTGTCCCAGCAGTTCCTCAAGAGCATCCCTTGGTTCTCATGCCCAGTTACCCATGGGTGCCACAGGCAGACGTTTCCTGATCCTACAGCAGTGTGGAGGCATTTCCCAGGTCCATCACAGAGCTGGTGAACACTGATGGCTCACAGTTACACTGAAAGGGACATGTAGTGTTTCAGAAAGGTCAGCCCTGCTGCTGCTGTTGCTCTGCTTTTCCATGAATGACCTAAATGACAGAACAGAGTACGTTTCAAAATCTGCACGTGACACCCCAGCACTTTAGAGGCCAGGATGGGAATTTGACATGCTCCTGACAGACTGGGAAAAGGGCTGAGAGATGATGGGCAGGACTGTAAGGCATTGGGAGGTAAAAAATCACACAAACAGTCCATGGAAGAAAAGACAGCAGCAGCTCTGCCACAAGGGTCATGAGGGCTACAGGTGAGTACAAACTGAACGTGAGCCAGCATATTATTGCCACAAAAAAAAGGAAACTACAGGAGGATGTGTGCAAGGCCAACTTGCACATGAAGTAATTACTCTCCTTTCAGCTCATAAAGACACAAAAAGTAATTTTACTGTTGTCCAGAGAACCAGTTCATTCCCCAAAAGATTTGGACTAACTGAGGGAGGCCATGGGAGACCACAAGATCATCAAAAAGCTTTGGAGAAATGTCTGGAAGATTTGGATTAGTCTAGACAAGAAAAGTCACAGGGCACAGTTTTATAACATGCAAAGGCCACTGCAAAAAAGTTCAGAACACTCTGCCCTTTTGTGCTATGTAGGAGACACATCCATATTAAGAAAGAAAAGTTAAGTGTACACCAGGAAAAGTTAAAGCAGTCCATGGCTATCTGCAAAGGGTGGTATGTGGCAGATGGATGGACCAAGTGATTCCCAGCAGCCCCTCCAGCCCAATCTCCTGCATTTCTCACTACCCTGGCTGGCAGCTCTGCCCCTGCCCTCATTCATTCAGCATTTGTCACCCTCTGGGTATACACAGCCACCTTGGTCACAAACCCTTCAGCATTTAGGATGCAGAGCAGAGCACTTAGGAGGCTTCCCAGCATTATGGAGCCCAAATCATCCATTCTCCACTCTGCAGAGTCCTCCCCCAGAGTCCAGAGCTCCCCACCTCCCTCTCCTCCTGAGGCACATCTGCAGCCCCCCCCAGTGTCGAGGCACCACAGTCACTCTCATGGGACAGAAGGAAAAGAGGGACAAACCTCACCCTCCTTTGCGTCAAGATATGTCCCTGTGCCTTGCCTTTCCTAGCTCCTGCCCACAGTACCACCAATATTTACAGCAAGCTGAACGTCAGAAGCCTGAGAGACACTCCACTGCACATCCTTTGCCCTGGGGAGAGGATGAGGGACCACGTGAGAAGTGCCAGTTAAGTTCCTCAACGCTGCAAGAACATATGTGGGACAGAAGCTCTTTGACAACTCCCAGACACATGCCAAGATCCTCGAGAGCTTCCATTCATAACAGAAGAATGTTACTCAAAATCCCTAGAAACAGACAATTTCAAGAGCCACTTCTGCTGTGGTGCCAAAGGCCTCCCGCTGCAATATGGCCTGTCACCATTTGCTCCATGGTGTTTAACGAGTTCTCCATGAAGGAGCCAAGCCTGCCTTGGGAAGGACACCAGGGGCAAAGCAGACCTTTCCCTTGCCCACATTTCAGCCTTTCCAGACATTTTTGGTGTTGAATGTCAGCCCACTGCTCGATGCCTGGCTCCAGAAGACACGCTACCCAGCAGGTGAGATAACCTGAATCACTTCCAACTCTTGTTTAGCATCAAGAGCTCCAAAAATGCAGGAGGTTTCTCAGTGTCACTGAGCTGTGACTGGTGATGCTGCTGAAGGACAGCTCGTGAGTCCTGCAGCAGGAACAGCGTTGGGGTCAGCACCCAATACTGCTGATGCAAGAAGAAAGTGACCACTATAGAGGATCCAAGGACAACTGTGTTTGAAAGCCTGGAGTTTTTTGGAGTGGGCTACATGCTCACCTTGAGTTAGTCTAGATTTTGACTGACCTTCCCACTCACTGCTTCAGGAGCCTGGTGGAAAGCTGAGACAGGGCCACGTGGCACAGCCTGCAGCTGCTGTGTGAGCAGGAGGCTCTGCCAGGACAGGAAGAGGGCAGTGGCAGCAGCCTCTCGGTGGACTGGTGAGTTCCCACATGGCTCAGGGATAGCTGCTGAAAGTAGGCTACTTATTGCCACGTTCTGGACAGAAATAATCTGGATTATCTCACATTATGGCTTTCCTGACTCCCGCATGAAGACACAGTGGCAGGTTTTTCTCTCCCTCACCTTGCTATTTGCAGTTTCAACGTACAAAAACTCACCTGCAGGGGCAGAGGTTAAGGAGAAGCACCTGTCCGAGCACAGCCGAACCCACACTCGCTCCCCAGCCCGAAGCGCCGGCAGCGAGGGGAGCGCCTGAGTGAGCCCGGAGGATCCCAGAGCCCCGGGACTCCCCGCGGCAGCAACACCTGCATGTGGCACCGCTGGGTCCCAGGCAGGAGGGACGAGGTGGCGGAACCCGGGAGGTTCCCGGAGCCCCGTGTGAGGCTGAAAGCTCCCGCAGCCCGCGGGAGCTGTCCCGTCAGCACCGGAGCGGCAAACACAAACCGCAGCTACGGGAGCAGCGGAGCGGCCACCGACACCGACAGCTTCCTGAGCAGGGAAACCGAGAGAGGTGCTGGGCTCTTCTCCCTGGCATCCAGCGATAGCACATGAGGGAACGGTTCAAAGCTGTGCCGGGAAAGGTTTACACTGGACGTTAGGAAGCATTTGTTTAATCAGAGGGTGGTCAAACACAAACAAACTGCAACAGGCTGCCTAGAGAGGTGGTCGATGCCTCAAGCCTGTCAGTGTTTAAGAGGCATTTGGACAACGCCCTTAACCACGTGCCTTAGTTTTAGGTCAGCCCTGAATGGGCCAAGCAGTTAGACTGGGTGATCATTGTAGGTCACTTCCAACTGAAATTATTCTATTCTATTCTATTCTATTCTATTCTATTCTATTCTATTCTATTCTATTCTATTCTATTCTATTCTATTCTATTCTATTCTATTCTATTCTATTCTATTCTATTCTATTCTATTCTATTCTATTCTATTCTATTCTATTCTATTCTATTCTATTCTATTCTTCACAAATAAATGTTAGAATTACTCCACCTCTGGCTTTGTGCAGGCAGGTGACTGACAATGCAAAAGTGCATCCAAAGACTCACAGAATTTCCAGACGAGTACTCAGAAGTGAGCTGACAGACAATCTGCTTTCAGCAAGCCCTTGGCACCAGCACAGAGTTCATGCCAAGACAACTTGCTCACTCTCCCACACATCACAAACAAGCACCAGGCACCTACTCTAAGGCAATATAATCTCCCTCAAATCTGTGATCAACACTCCACAGCTACCAGCCCAAGTGCAAATCTCACCCAGAGAAGAGAGAGCTGATTCCACCAGCAGCATTCCCCTCACTTCCTTCTGAAGCCGCACATTGACATTATCCCACCTGCTCAGCACCATCCCCCTCACATCTGCCAGAGTGATGCCTCCTCTCCTAAATAATTGCCCTGGAAACTACCATGGATAACAGGGGCCATTTTTAAAGTCAACATGGATCATTGTGACTGAACCGTGTTAGGGAACAGTTCCACGAGGCTCTTATCAATAAGCTTCTGAAAGTCCAAGTCCAAACACTTGGACTTCATATTTCTTATGTTAACAAAAGCAGGTTTGAAGTCTAATAAAGAAAGGAGACCTTGGTGACCCAAAGAGGCTGGCTCAATGACACCCCCATTTCTGAAATACCTGAAGCTAAGAGGCAAGTATGAAACCACGTTGTTGATGCAATGTCCTTGTCCAAAACTCATCCCCCAGCCTCTCAAGCTCCTTTCTGGGCACCGTGCAAAGGACATGAAGCTCCCACCACCAATGGGCCATGGGCAATTTACACAAAGCTCTGTCCTCCCCATACCACCACCTGTGCTAGAACAGCCCAAGACATCTCACCCAAGCTCCAAGGAAAGCTCAGAAAGCACCAGTGGCTGCAGGCAGGGCGGGTGTGTGCACAGCCAATGCTTTCCATGGACTAGCGTGGACTGGGGGAGGCTCTATAAATGTAAGGAGGTGGGCTGGGCAGAGAGGAACTGACTGCAGCTTAAAATACATGGACTTCCTGCAAATGTGATTAGGGAGGGTGGGCAACAAAATCCAAGAGTGTTCTGAATGGGAACAGCTACATCCAAAATAAGTTGTCAATGTTTCATTTTTACTGACTGAAAGCAGGAAGCCAAATCCACTTAATCAAGGGTTGAAATCCAGACAGTGGCTTTGGAGCCTCCGGTTTCAGCAGCAGAGCCAGTAAAGAACTATTCCTTTTACCAACATCTGCCCTAACTACCCATTTCTGCCTAACCTCACTCCACTCTTTATCAACTCAGAAAGGTTTTGCAGGGCAGAATTGTAAAACAAGTCATGGAAGTAATCTGGACTAAAGGTAATAAAAACCCAGGACAAAGAACAAAGATGAAGGAAATAGCTGGAGACAAGCAGGAACTAACTTTTGCACAGAAGCTGAAACATGACACAATAAGTTTTCTTGTGAAGAGATAAGGTTACAAGTTATCTGGCAATGTACAAGCACTATCTGTTGCCACCACCTTGTCTTGTACCATGAGACACCAAGCCCATGGAGCAAGGTGGCTCTATGGGGAGAGCACACCCCTGTACAAGGGGTGGCGTGGGCCATCCCAACAGAGCCACCCCTGAGGGTCACAGTGCAGGCAGCAGAGCCACGTGTGCTCCCTCAGGATGCAAGAAACCCCAAGCACTGCAGTCCAGCACCAAATCGTTTCCTCACTGCAGGGTTCCAGAAGATGTTTGACTGTCCACACCACCTCCACCTTGTTACAACAGTCCCTACTGCCAGGTGAAACACCAGACAGGCTCCGCACAGACACAGGTGCCCAGAGGGTGTGATGCAGGGCTGGCTCAGCTCCCGTTTCCCACAGCTGGGAGAGCTGCAGGTCCTGTCCGGTGCCAGAGAGATGCCCCAGCTGAACTGCAGCTCATCGCCCCAGCACAAAGAGACAGCCCCAGCACATCCCACTGGACTCAAGATGCTGAGTTTTATGTTAGTGTGAGTGGTGCTCACCAAAGACCAGACGTGATTCCCTGACCATATTGCAAATGTCCCTTTGAGCCTACTGGCACCAGCAGTGACCTGCTGCTCCATGACACTGCAGCTTGCCTGGGGGCACAATTAGGCCCAGCTCTACCCTGGCTGGCCTGGGACACCACAATCCCCTCCTCACAGCACTGGACTCTTCCTCTGCAGCAGAGAGCTGCTCTCTGCAGGGCAGGGACTGGGATACCCAGACTTGGACTGGGGCAGGAGATGGGGAGCAGTGAGCACCGGTAGCAAAGCACAGGCAGGACAGAGCAAGCTGCATTTGCTAATGCTGTGATGCCCCTTCCCTCTGCTCCCACCAGCGAGCAGGTTTCACTGGAAACACCGCAAAGGCCCAAGTGTGGGGGTGGGAAAATGCCACTGTTGCTGGAAGCACCATGGACTCCTCCATCCTCACCACCACCCCTCAGGCTGCCGGTGGCAGAGGCCACCGGGTCCCTTTCGCTCGCCCCCGCAGGGCAGGGGACACCATCCCAGGGCAGCACCTCTTGGCAGAGCTCCTGCGGGAGCGGGGCCGCGCACCCAGAGCCAACATGACACAGCGTCAAGCAGCCACATCCTGCAGCAGCCACCGCTCCTCCAGGCTGACGTCAGCCTCCGCAAGAGCTGGCAGGCAGGACATGCTGTGCATGCCGGCCGCGCTGCTCCCAGACACCGCCTGGCCCCGCCACACACTGTGGCCTGTGTTCCTCACCAGCTACGACTCATCTACAAATTGAATTTCACACTCGCACGCTCCAGAAAAAGGCACAGGTGCTAGAGAAGCCGCCCTCCCCCTCTCCACATCTGCCTCCCCGCTCGCCCCACCCCGCTGCTGAGCGCCGGGATCACGGCTGGAGCTCTGAGGAGCTCCTGGGCAAAGCACAGGCGACATCGGCTCACGGAGGAGCTGCCACGCTCGGGCAACATCAGGGCGAGGAGAGCCCTGGGGCCCCTGGCACAAGGGACACCCCCGTGTGCTGCTGGCACGACACAGCGTCCAAAACCGCCCATCTGACAATGAGATAAAAGCCCATCCCAGAGTTACTGGTTTCCCCAGAAACCCTACAGGCTTTCCCAGGAATTCTGGAAATTCACAGATTTGGTATGTGCTCCAGTAAGCAACCTAAAGAGTTTCTACAGTTGTCACAGCCAGAGAACACCGCTAGCACAGGCTGTGAGCACAGCTGGCAGCCCGGACAGATGTGGTGCCTGTCACCTCAGACAGCCCATGGTGCAGCCCAAGCCCACACAGCCCCTACACAACTAAGAGGAGACGCTTCCTGAAGCAGGGGAGCCTGCTCTCCACAAGGCCGTCAGCTGCTCCGTTCCCAAACCAAAACCAAAGCTGGCATGACTAAGCAGAAGACCATGGAAGCACCCTGGACTGGACTGGACTGGCCTGCAGCCACGGCAGCTCCACAAAGTCTTGCTCATGCAGCCAGGGCTCACTAGAGACTGTAGGTCAGGCAAGCCAGCAGCTAGAAAGGAAACCCATTCAAATTTAATCCAAAATGTATTTTCTATTTTCCCTTGTAAATTTATCCTCCCATATTTTCTATCTTCGAGCACAAAAAAGCAGAAAGCCTAAAACCTCTGACAAAAAAAATCCTTTAATGTGTTTTACTGCAAATACCACCTCGTGTTAAGAAATAAGCTGGACCGGAGCAAATCAGGCAGCCTGGGGATGCCCTGTGTCTCCAGAGGGAGCAGACCAGAATGAAGCAGGACTGACAGGCATGCTGCAAGGACCAACAATGCCAAGGAAAGTAAAGTTCAAGTGCCAAGAAGGCTCTCATGCTCCCTGCTGCTCCTCAGAAGTCCCTGAGCACAGCTCTGCCTCAGCAGATGCCCACTTGGAAGCATCGCTCCCAGCAGACACAGGAGGAGTTTTTTGTTACAAAGAGTAGGCAACCAATTGGCTTCTCTTAAAGTCCTGAGCATCAAAGTACAGCAGCTCCCTGCCCAAATCTGCAGTCTCAGATTCTTGTCCAGAGACCCCAAGGGCAACAAAGACCAAAAAAGGCAGGACAGAAACAGATTGTTTCTCTCTTGAGGCACAGGACAGCTGCTATCCAAGGGAAATTTTTGGTTTGTGGTTGCAAGGACACCCTTGTGCTGCTGGCTGGACACTTCCCTCAGTCCTCCTGGAATTCATAAGGATGAGAAACAGCATCCTCTTCATAAGCAACAACCTCACTTAACCTCATACTGCTGCCTGCCAGCCAAAACCCGCGGGGGACTGCTGGATCCCAGCTCATCCCTGCATTTTCCTCTCCAAGCCCACTTCTCCCATAAAAAGCCAACCGCCCCCAAGACAAGACTCGCATTTCCCTGTTGTCTTTGCATGTCTCTGGACTGCTCAGGAGCTGGGGAACAGCCTTTTGCCATCCCACACTCACCGAGGTAAGGCTGAACTGGATCCTCACAGGTAGCAGGACATGAGTCTTTTCTCATTTGAGGATAAAACCAGGAACAAAACTGATGCTTATGTTTCCTGATGTGTATGAGAACAGGCACAGACGGGGACTGGAGGAGGGGGATATGAAGATCAGATCCCTGGTGATCCCACAGTGCCTATCATGTGCAGCAAGTACCAGGGAACTGGGACAGCTCTAAGATGAGACTCCAGCTCTGCAGCCAGTGTGTCCCTGTGCCCAGGGAACCAGAGGAAGCAGAGGTGTCAGGAAACACAGCAGGAAAGGATATTGCCATTTATTTTCAAACCAGCTGAATTAGTACCTGATCAGTAGACAAAAGCCTGTTAGAGTCTCCAGCAAAGGGTCCTGTGAAGCCAAGGCTTGGTGCTTAGCACAGGTCCTGCATCTCCCAGCAGGTGTACCTCCATCATGTGGGGAAAGCATCCCACGCTCTCAGCGAGGAAGCAGGACTGAGCATGCATCTGTCACCCTGTGCCAAGCTAAGTAACAGAACTGGATGGGGATAAACCCATTCTTCTTTACCAAAGCCCAGTGCTCCCTCCTGGCTCCACACTCTCTGGTGTGCAGAATGTTATGAAAATAACAGAGCAGACCAAAAGACCACCTTGCTCTGTGTACTTGCAAGCAGTCGGAAGCACAAGTAATTCACAGTTCAGCGGCTGCCCAAGCCAGAGGTGGATCTCAGTGTATTTATTAGTTCTTTCTATTCTTCTTAGATTCTATTCTGTTCTTCCTTCTTGAAATCATCCCATTTCTCCTGAAACTAATGCATGGTTTTGTTGTTCATGACACCTTGTCCTAAGGACTTCTGTGATTTGATAGCACATCTGCAAGAGGCAAATCCCCTCCTCCTGTTTGGCACCTCCTGAGAGCTCAATTTGATGTGACCTTGTACTTGTATGAAAATAAACAATGAACAGTTAACCTCTATCACTTCTCTCCTGGCCTCCTGTAGACACATCTTATCCATCTTCTGTTGTTTCTTTTCCAGTCTGAAGAACCCTGCCTTATTTAGCCTTTTTTTTGCAGAGAGGCCACCAGACCTCTGACCAGCTGTGCTGCAACTTCCAGGCATTTGACTCCACAATGATCTCAACACCCACACATCTCTCCTGAGCTCCCTGTGGGCAGCTCTAGAGACAGAGACACAGAGCAACCCCTGTCCCCTTCTCCTCCATCACTATCCCTTGAGTCCTCAAGTTGCTCAGTGGTGCCTGGAGTTATGTGAGGGCAGAAGACACAAAGACAGCGGGATTCACACATTCACCTTCACTACTCCTTTATCACGTGGTGCCAGCACCAGGACATGGACAGGACCACCTCCATGGGGAGTGCCATGCAGACATTTTGGCCACATTATAGGCTTGGGCGTCTTCTCCCACTCCTTTAGAGCAGCACCAACTGCTTGATGAAGGCCAAGTCTCTGCAGCCCCTGACCATCACAAAAGAGCATTCTCAGCAGTCCCCTCCCCAAGCCCATCTCAGAAGCCTCCTGACCAAACTTTTCCCAGCCATCCTTGCCCTCAGCAGCCCAGGCCCAGACCCAAACAAGGCTCGTGCACAGTACAAGTCCTGTAACACACTCTCTCTGCAACCTTTCCCAAACTTTGCCACCTGTTCTGCTGGCACGGCCAGAGCATCTGGCCACCAGGCGAAGTTTCAGCTCTGCTTGCCAGGCACCTTACAGGATATGCTTGCACTGAGATGCAGTTTGAAAATAACAGATGTTACTCCAGTGTTCTGCATTTTGCAGTGTCAGGAACAAGGTTTCTTTACCAACAATCTTCTGAGCTCCATGCCAAGGCCGTCTCATCCCAAACAGTGCTCCCCAGCACAAAGTCTTGCTCACAGACAGCCCCTGCCACGTGCTGTCCCTGCTGCCAGGCAGACAACATGGCAAAAGGAATATATTGCAAGAGCAGAGTTTCCACACACAGCTTCAAGACTTAGCAGGAATGCAGGTTTCATCGTGGACTGCAATACCACATGACTACTGAGCCCAGACAAGACTCCAAACTGCACATAACCTCCCATCCAGGGAAAACTTCCAGGAGCTACACAAACCAGACAGGACCCGGCAGCTGCAGCCAGAAGCACCCATGTCTTTCCACTGCTCCCTCTTCATCCCCATTTCCTCTCAGTCAGACTCGCTCCAGGGTCTGAATGATGTGGGTTCAAACTGGCAGCTCTGGCAATTGCAGGACCATTTATTCATTCCCCTCACACCCACAGCAGAATCCTGCTGAGGCCAGCAGCACACAGTGCTGGTCACAGCCTGCTCCCTGCCCCCAGCTCAGGGGAGTATCATGGTAGGAGACCACCAGAGCATTCAGTCCCCCATCCAGCACCACCCAGCTCAGCTCAGCTCAGTCCTCAGACCCAGCTCTCCTCTCTCGGTACAAGGATCCAACCTGCCTCCTCCTGCTCATGTGCCCGGTGCTGCCTGCGACCACCTCCCCTCTGTGCCGACCCAGAGGCACAACGCCCTTGGCCGCCTTTCAAAGCACTGCCAGTGGCAGCCAATAACCACAGACCACTGGCGGAGGAATCTCTGTCTGGGATCCCACAGGGAGCCCCTAACTTCCATCCCAGTGGCACTGGGAGTTCTAAGGACAGAGCCAAGCTCCTGACTGCCCCATCCCTCAGCACTTGGTGCACAGCCCCAGGATGGCAGATACACAGACCCTCTGTACTCTGCTCTGAGATCCCACAGGCTCCTCTGCAGCTCCACAACTTGTTGCACAGACACACGCCCCGTGTCCCCATCCCCACCACTTCCCACCCTCCTTCCACCCTTCTCCTGTTACTGGATCCCTCCAGCTGCCATCAGTGCAGCATGGACACTTCCACACTGCTGAGGCCAGAGTAGCTCCTGGACAGCCAAGAGAGCTCCCTTTCTCCCCTGCCTGCTGCAAAGAAATAGCTTCTAGAAGACAGGATCCAGGAAGATGGCAGCAAATTGCTTGGGAGGCAGCAGACTCGCTGTGGCTGGGGGGGGTTAGGAGCTGGCTGAGCTGATGCTGTTTGGGAATTGTTTAGATGGAGCTTAGAGACTTGATGACCTCAAGGTCCCTTTCTTATCAGCTGTCCTAAAACTCCTCCTCCCTTGACACAAAGGCCAACATGGACCTGCCAGAGGATTTTTGGCAGTCACTATCTCCTTGCTCTTGCTGGAGGACGTGATCCTGATCAAAAGACACCTGGAACAAATCCCTGTCTGTGTTGGACGTGAGCACCCAGAGCAGCCCCCACAGAGAGCCAGGACAGACGCAGCCACCACATCTGGATCCTCAGCACCGTGCTCTGCCAATTCTCACGCTGCCTTCTGAAGCTTTGGCAGGCCCCTGTCCCTGGGCAGCCTGCTCAGTAGCTCCACTCATGACTCCCAGGTTCTGGCTGCCCTCACCACACTGCTCTCAAGCACCTTCTCTCCAGCCCTTTGGGACAAAAGCCTCTACACGGGGTCTGGAAAAGAGACAGCCCCAGATGAAAAGTGCAGGGCAGCCCCCTTGGCATGGGCTTAGTCTTCCTCTCTAACAAGGCTGCCCTAGATGCTCACTGCTGTTGAGTGTGGGCAATTGGAGGCAGTGCACGGCAGCACCACGCACACCCTGCCAAGACGGGCACTGCAGCTCCCATTTCCTCAGCACGGCACTGTGCAGGGCTCTCACACCCGTGTCCGAGGGCTGCCCTGCACCTTGGCAGCTTCTGCTCGTACTCTGGAGGTTGAGAGCTGTGTGTTTGCAGGTGTCCAACCAAACTCCACATCCCGACTGCACGCGTAACCATGGCAACTGCACATGCGAGTGGCAAAGCCTCGAGCCGGGCTAACTGCAAATGCAAATGAAGCAAACACATGCACAGTGCTAAAAGTGTGACCTCTAAATGTCAGCCTTTAACCATTTTGCAGACACCAGCTCTGTGGTGGCCGCCTGCAGAGCAAGAAGAGGTCTGGTTCCAGTGGGGACCTCTGGGTGCCCAGCCCTGCACCAGGTGTTGACGCGGGTGCTTGGGTGCACCCCTGGCACAAGCATCTCCCAGAGCTGAGTGACTTCTGCCTTGGCAACCAGCAGCTCCCTCTCTGAGGACAAATCCACTCTTTGCCCAGCTGGCAGATGCTCCCAATTCCACAGAGGACCCTGGTTTGCAGAGAAAGGAAGGTCCCACCAGGCTGACACAAAGCATGGCCAGCACAGGGGCTCATGGGGAGCTGGCTCTGGCATCACTTGGGGCCAAGCCAGCAGCAGCATCAGATGAGGCACTCTCAAAGGATGGAAGGAAAATCCCAGCCTTTCAGAGATGTAATGTCAGAGCCACCTCCCTAAGGGAGATCTGTGGCCTTGGGAAAGGCTGCCAGTAGAGGCGTAGGAAAGTGTCACCATTTGGGAGAGCGTGGTCCAGAAACTGACTGGCTGGACAAAAGCCTCAGGTCCCCATCATTTCTCTCCCTTGCTGCTGACAGAACTGGATGCAGGCAGACCCCAGCACTGTCATCCACCACACCTGTCCTGCTCCATGGCTTCGAGCACGATGGAGCCGAGCTCAGGTGAGCAGTGCCAGCTCCAGCCACAGCGTGCATCGCTGGGGCCACCAGCAACCCCTGCACCCAGCTCCCCGCTCAGGGATGGATGGCTGGATGCATGAATGGATATCTGGCCTGCTGCCCTGCCCAGGGATGAGTACGGCCAGATGTTTGACAGCAAGCCTGCCTCCAACTCAGTCCCTGGCCCAAGAGAGAAACAGGGAATGCCCTTTCACTCCAGGAGCCCAATGGCTAATGTCATTCCTAATGCTATGCCAAATAAACTGAGCCAAGGGGATCTCCTGCCTGCCCTTGACCCAGGGATGCTCACACCAGCAGCCTCACGCCTGTCAGCACCAGGAGCATCCTTGCGCCCCAAATAACTCACCCCTCAGGACCTATACCAGTACCCCCAGTACCTACACCACACCACAGACACCCCGCAGCCCGGGGAAGGATCCCAATCCCTGGAGTGAGTGGGCTCCAGCCCGGAGAGCCCCTGCTTCCCGCTCTGTGCTGGGTCTGTCGGGCCGGGCCGAGCGGGACCGGGCGGTCCGGCGGATGCGGGGCGGGGGCCGGGATGCGGGCCGCGCAGCTGAGGCGGGCGCACAATCCCCCTTTCAGCACGTCGCCATGGCAACCCGCCGGCTCGCCGCGGCCGCTCATCCGGCCCCGTTAACCCTCGCCGTTACCCGCCGCCGCCGCGCTCGGCCCCACCCGTTAACCCCCGCCCCGCCGCGCACCGCTCCGACGCCCGACTCCGGGATCGCGACCCGAACCGGGACCATCCCCCGCCCCGAGAGCCCCGCGGCCGGAGCGGCGGCCACCCCCAGCCCCGCGCCGTGGGGCCGGTCCGGTCCCGTCCGGCCGCGCTCCCCATCACGAGCGGCGGGCCGGGCCGGGCCGGTCCGTGCGGGGCGGGGCGGGGCGGGCGCACTCACCGTCGGGGGCGGCGGCGCGGCTGGGCCATGCCGGTGGCGGCGGCGGCTGCCCCGCGCTCCGCTCAGTCCGGCCCGACCCCGCACCGGGAGCGCGCGGCGCGTGCACGGCGGAGGCGGGCTGGGGAGGGGCCGCCCGCAGCACCCCTTCGCTGCCGCCGCGCTGCCCGCCACCGCCGCCCGGCACCGGGACCGGGACCGCCCTGATCGGACATCCCACGGCCCCGCCGCCGCGCCGGCCGGGCCCGGTACCGCACGCCCCGGCACCTGCACCGCCCCGGTCGCTGCGCCGAGGAGATGCCGCACCAGCCGAGCGCCGCGCAGTCCGGTACCGCGCCCTCCGGGTACCGGCACCGGCCGCACCTGCGCCCCGGTATCCCCCAGGCCCCCCAGACCTGCCCTGCTCGCGGCACCGGCACTGTCCTGCTATCAGCACCCCCACCTTCCCGACCGAGACACCTGCACAGCCTGGGGCACCCCGCACCACCCCAGTAAACCCCAATCTGTGGGGGCATCCCGGCACGGCTCCGGGCATCCTGCACTGTCCTGTGCGTACAGAATCCTGCCCCACTGCAGCCTGCCCCAGTCACTCTGCAAGGCTCCCTTTCCAGCCTCGCACAGCCCTGAGCCGTGCTGCCCCGGCACACCCCACAGCAGCTGGAACTCCCTTCAGCCCCGGTATTTCCCCACAGCCAGGGGAGCGGTCCCCGCCTCTCGTACTGCTCCGCAGTGCCCAGCGGGTCTAGGGAGGGTGCAGCAGATACTCAATATGGGGTGTCCCATCCCAGCCTCAGTCTTGGGGCCCGGCCCTGCCACGCACCGGGCTTCAGTCTCAGCAGCCACAGCCCCATAGGCTCCCAGCAGCACCGCGCAGCAAGAGCCAGCACCTCTGTCATTCCCCTTCCCAGCATGGGGGTATTTTCCCCTCCCACTCATGGCCTCCTGGCAGGAGCCGCCTCTCCTACAGCCTGCCGCTGCCCATAGCAATGTTTCAGTCTTGCCTGATGGGATTACAGAAATCATTTGAAACAGGGCATGGATTTGGGTCTTGATGGATGTATCTGATTGCTGCCTCCCTCTGCTATTGCCAAGGTAGCATCAGCTGCGATGCCTCCACGAGTAGGCACCGTTTCCTGTTTAAGATGTTTGCATGGAAGCGTCTGAAGGGCAGCAATTAATTTCGAGTCTCCCACGCACCCCTGGCACCTGCACTGAATCTGTGAAATGTGCAGTGGCAGGGAGATCCCTGCACCCCAGTGCATAGGGCTTCATCTGCCCCAGTGCCTTCCAGCTGCTGCTGCAGAGCAGGGCAGAGCTTTTCTGCTTCTCCTGCCCTGCTACCTCACCCAGGGACTTCTTATGGATGGTCAGCAGCTTGACTGATCTTGTTGCTGGCCAGTTATACAGAGGATATATATAGGGCATAATGATATAGCTCACCCTATATATATATATATATATATATATATATATATATATGTATCTGTGTATATATATAGAGAGAGAGAGAGAGAGAGAGAGGGTGAGCTGCAAGCTGCCACCCACTATGCCGTTGAGCAGGCAACATGGTCCAGCACTGCCTGAGATGGATGCACACCCCTGTCCTGTGCTTACTAGGGTTCATTGGCTCTGAGAAGCATCTTGAAGGGGCTCCTGGACCGATGCTGAGCTGCCCTGCAGCAGGTAGGGAATTAGGCATAGCTCCCTGGGTCCCATTGCCTAACAAAACCAGTTCAGGATGGGGTCATGAAGCACGGCTGCAGCAGTGCCTTGTGGCCCGTTTCCCACCATGAGCACTGCAGGAGAACTGGGTACTCACACAGCTGCTCCACACCCAGCTTCAGTTGCTTGACTGAGCAGTGATCGATTTTCTTGCACAACACCAGTTCTGACAGTGCCTGACAAGCCACCTTTGCCCAGGGTATGGTCTATGGGGACCCTTTATGCCAGGCTGCTGGGTGGGGTATATGCGTAGGGCAGAGCCTGCTTCAGCTCATCCATCCACCCCAATGCATCAAGATTTGTTGCAATCTCAGGCTTCTCCTCAGATGCTGGGCACAGCCCGTGTGGCATCGCCTTCAGGGAGCCCAGCATCAAACAGGCACAGCCCCACACCACC
Organism: Poecile atricapillus; assembly: GCF_030490865.1. Lineage (NCBI taxonomy): Eukaryota > Metazoa > Chordata > Aves > Passeriformes > Paridae > Poecile > Poecile atricapillus. Next base: position 4,597,859 of record NC_081260.1, read on the forward strand.
CCCTCCCTTGGACTGGTGGCCGCAGCAGGGCAGCTGTGTGCATTACTCAATGGGCAGTGTGTATTAAAATGCCCCCAGTTGCCTCTGGCTCTGTCACAAGCAGCGTTTAGCCACGACTCGGAGAAGGAGCAGAAGGGCTGGAAGCTGTCAGACCTGCTTAAAGCAGCTCAGTGCTAATGTGCAGCACAGCAGCTGCAAGGCATGCAGCCAGGCCAGGCAGAGCACAGCTCCCCAGACAGCCCTGTGCTGTGACCACGTCTTGCACTGGTCTCCGCGTCCCCCTGCAACCTCTTGCACCCACTGGAAACTGAGGGTTGTGTGGGATCTTGGACACCGTGGCAGCCTGGCGTCTGTCACCACAACAGAGTTCTGGAGTGCTGCTCATCCCACACAGACCTGGCCTGCCAAGCAGCTGACACAGCTGGGGGAAGCCTTTTGACGGAGGAAGAGCGGGGCCAGCCCTGTTGCTGGGCCACGCAATAAAGGGTCCTGTGGCAGTAGGCACTTTGCTACAGGAAGGGACAAGTCATCCCCTTTCTCCCAGGAAGGCAGGGGGGCTCCTGGGGTGCTTTCACCAGATCCCCCCATCAGAACTCCCTGCAGGAGGTCAGCACCCGACTCGGTGTTCTCGCACTGCAGCACTCCCACCTCGCCCCAGCTGCCGTGCAAGGGCCACCCCAGCGCACCCCTGTCCAGCCAGCCCGGCTGTGCTGCCTCCCAGCCCGCTCCGGCTGCTGCAGAGCCGCCCCCCTCCCACCGCCGGCGCGGCAGCGATGCAGAAGGAGCATCCAAGATGCCGCTTGGCGCAGGCTCAGCTGCCTCCCAGGGCCGGCAGAGGAGGGGGCTGTCGGCCATGACCGTACACACCAGGAAGGGGGGCATGGCATCTTGTGGGCAGAGCCAGTGCCCCGTGTCCCCAGGCAGTGGCCCCTCCGTGTCCGCCCGCCCCCCGGCAGGATGAGGGAGCAGAGTCCTCCTGCCTCACCTACGGCTCACTCCGAGCAGGGGCCGCCCGACACAGCCATGGCCAGGAGCAGGGCTTCCATCTCTGCGTCACAGAACACGGGCAGCCGGCAAGCAGAGTCCCTGGCACGAGCACCCTGGGGCAGGGGGAAGATGGGGAATGCAATAGCCAGCTCAGGGCTCTGGCCCAGGCTGATCCGCGTGGAAGGGGACAAGCAGGGAAGCACAGAAGGGGCAAGCCCCTGTCTTCATGAACAACTGCGTCCCCTCACTCAGGCCTGGCCAGCAACACCTTCCAATGGTTCTGCAGCCACATGGCAAGAGCCTGGCATGGGCGCAGGTGTTTGGGGACACGCAGGGCAGAGAGAATGTAGTGCCAAGCAAGCCCCAGAGAGCAGCTTCACATGTGCTTCCAAGGAAAGGGCACAAGCTCCAGTTCTTGGGACAGCAGACACAGGCCCATCAACGAGGACAAGGAGCACTGCCCTGGGGCACTGCCATCCCTCATAGTTCCCTGAGCTTGCCTCCATGCACCCTCCAGAACTATTTGTCCTCAGATGAAGATCAGGTGCAGCTCAGTCCTTGTGGCCTCACTCTATCCCACACTGTCCCATGGGACAGAAGCAAGGCACTGGTCAAGAAAAGCTACCACAGGGACCACAGGTCCAACCCCTGAGGAAGAACCCAAGAGAGAAAAAAGGTACAGGTGGCTTCCAGATTCAATGGACACCAGGTGTAGCAAGCACCAAGATCAGACCTCATGCCAGCAGGCTGCACAAAGCAGGGCAGAAGTTCAGAATGCACATTCCCCATGCAGAGAAAGCTGTCAGGAAGGAGCTAACAGATGAGCCTTGGTGCTTATCAGCCAAACCTTGCTGTGATGAGAAGCAAGAAGAAGCACTGTGAGCGCACTCAGTCTGCAGCTCCTCCTAGACTGCAGAGGTAAGGAGCTTGAGCATCTCTGTAACTGCTGTGGTGGGGGAAGCTGGGCTTGTCAGAGCTCAGAATTACCCTGCAATAGAAGTCCCTCTTTGCTTTATACTGGTGTCCTGGTGGAACATGCAACAGGACTACCAGTAAAGCCCTTAATCAACATATAAATCCTACAAAGCTTGCATAAAAACCTTTGCAAGTATGTGAACACCAGCTTATGAAATAAACAGGGAAGAGCTTTCCTTCCCAAACAAAATTGTTTAGCCTTCACAAAAGCTAAAAATGCAGACGTTAGTTCTACTGAGGAAGAGATGAAGACCATGTGTGTAGAGTGCTGCTGGGCTGTACTGGGAGGAGTGCTGAGGAGGAAAGGCAGGCTCTGAAAACACACTCAGTTTGCAAAGTAAGCTCTCTGTATTCATCCGAGAATGTCTGCAGTATGGAGTTCATCTGGTATAAATAAAGTACAAAATTTTACAATGTCTTAATCATTATTTTAACAAAAATACCAAAAACTGAGTAAAAACTGAAACCAAAGTGGGAAGGGAGACTATCAGCCACAAGGGATCTCCATAAACATTTGTAGAAATTGGATAGTAAAAACACTTTCTCTGTACAATAAAATGCTTCTCCTGGCATTTCCCTGTGAGACAGACAGCAGCAGCACTGGGGGCACAAGGACAGAGGCTGGGGGCTGCCCCAGAGTGTGGGTCAGGCTGAAGAGGCTGTATCCATCCACAGTGATGTCTCCCTCCTGAATCAGGCTGAAGTGCCACAGGTCAGTAGCGTCCAAATGGGTTGTTGTTCTGCTGTGTCTGTGTATCTGTTGAGGTCAAGACAGAGTTGAACAGTCACAAGGTTTAGTTCAGAAAAGAGATTCCCCTCCCCACATCACCAGTGCAGTATGAGGAGTGTCACAGGCCATGAGAAGGAAAATATAAGCACTGTGGTACTCCCTGTGCTGCAGATCTGCCTGAGCCTTTGGGCAGCAGCACAGCCAGGATCCCACATTCTTTCAGGAAGAGATATGTTCTGGTCCTAATCTTGAAGTTTCCATGGAAAACATCTCCATCCCGCATGGTGGAATTGGAGGACCATAACAAAGCCCTGAAAGGTGGCAAGTAGCTGGGAGAATGAGTTTATGGATTAATTATTTCTGATTTTGAAAGAAAGTCAGCTCTATAAAAGTACACAGCTTCTGCAGCCATAGAAGCTACTGAGCTAGCCAGTGTCACTCATCCTAAAGCACTCCCAGAAACCGAAGGTTTCAGAGAAAATTTTCCTGACTTCCTGTCAGTATCTCCATACAGGCCCAAAGGACTTCCAGATGACACAAAGGCAGGAAACATGGTGAAGTTACATTCAAGAACCTCATTAACTTCCAAACTGCTGGGACTGCTGTTTCGTGATTTACAATGCTCACAGTATATATGATTACTGTCCGATACATGAAATTCTGTAGTTCTTTTTCCTGAAACAAAATCAGCATGTGTGACCCTAAGCCACTAAGTAAAAGGAGATGAGTGTAACCTGGTGGGCCTGCTGCCTTCTCAACTCTCCTGGACATTCAGGGATACCCTGGAGCCTCCTACGGCAACCTATCCTGGGCCCAAAACACCCTAGTCCCCCTCCTGCAGGCTGGTCTTGGTTTCCTTCCTGCTTTCTACTCCATCCCTGGCACTACAAATAAGAACTCCACATGATTCCAGGGGGAGGTGATGCAAACCCAAGGAGGCAGCATGGAAACTGAACGCTGACACAAGGCTGCATGGGACCCACACATCTATTCCAGATACAACAGGTTCCATTTACTGTATAGGAAGGCTACAAAAATATGACTGTTTTGCTATATTCAGATTCTTATACAAGGCCTTCCTATACTTGAATGTCCTGGCTGAGATCCTTTGGCACAGACTTATCATTTCTGAATCAGGCTAGTGGGAAGCTTAGCACATTAAAACCTGGTTTGGGGAGGTTTTTGGCCACAAGGACTAAGAATTTTCCATCAGGGAACAAGTATAAGCACAGTTTCCAAGTCCCCCACTCCACACATTACCAAGTCTGGCACGGTCTCACTCTCACTGCAAAATCAAAAAAAACAAACTATCAACTGTGCTGTCCGTTTCTCAAAATTTTCATAGCATTTCTGCCATTTTTGGAGCAGAAAAGCCAGTAAGGTGACAGAAGACAATGACAGCAGGCAATTCAGAAGGGAACAGCATAGACCCTGAATTCTGTATTGTGATCTTCCAGCCTGTAATTCAATACAGATTATAGGAATACAGTGCCAGACTGAACAATATCTATGCCACTACCCTGTTGTGACCACCACAAACACAGCAAGTGTTCAGCTACACTTCCTAGAGTACCCCTCCTGCCTCCAAGAAGTCTTGTCTGGCTCACAACACAACCACAGTGTCTCTGGGTCAACCACCAAGTGATTGCTCCAGGATTACAGCCTGCCTGTACCCCACAGAGGTCACCTGCTGCAGAGGAAATACCCCCAGGTGATTTTAAAGCCTGGATGCTTCCAGGAAAGCTGTGCAGCAGTCCCTACAAAGGCTAGCTCCCTTGTCCCTCTGCAGGCAGCAGGAGGAAGGTCTGGAAGGTTGCTCACAAGCTGGCAAGCACTGCCCTCCCTGCTGCTGTGCCCCCTTGGGCTGGTAGCTCTAAGTCCTGATGCCACCTCCCTGCCAGCATAATTTATGTCTTCAGACAGACAAGTCTGGCTTGGCCTTGCTTCTCTACACCAGGGTACCTGCAATAGAAAACAGTAGGGAGGAGACTAGCAACAGGATCAAGAACACTCAGGCTTACTGGAAAGCTGCTGCTGAAGCTGTCGAACCAGAGCAGCTGTTTGCTGCTGCTGCTGTGTCTGCTGAAGGCCCTGGCGCTGGAACTGTAAAGAGAAAAACACAGTTATAGCCACACCACCTGGCTGGCAGCCTCAGCATTCACACAGGCCCTGGGAAGCTCAGGGAGGGAGAAAGGGGGGATGCAGGTGGAGCACTGCTGGATCTGTGCCGGACTGTCACGTCCCTGTGCCTCCGAGGGAACACTCACAATGGGCTGCTGTGGGGGAAGAGCCTGCATCCCCAGCCCCGGGGGCTGGCCCTGCGCCTGTGGCTGAGGCACTGTGGACACCTGGGGCTGCTGCTGGGGCTGGGGCTGTGGTGGCTGGGGCTGCTGCTGCTGCTGTTGCTGCTGCTGTTGTTGTTGCTGCTGCTGTTGCTGCTGCTGCTGTGAAGACAAAAGAGAAGGGACCATCAGGGAACTGTCAGGGCAATGCACACAGCACTGGGGCACAGCAAAGGCTTAAGGAGGAATGACGTTCCATGCAGTAAAACACCCTCGTACACCATTTTCCTTACAGGTACCTAAATTACTCAAATTTCACCAGGACTCCACCCCAGGCTGAAAAATAGCAAGAAATACAAGGACAGCAAAAAGGTTTTCTGCAAGATGAGGTATTGACAGATGACAGAAGAGAACTGAGTCTACTGCTCATTACTAGGAGCAAACAAGGTGCGAGAATAGAAAACTAAGAACTCAAAAGGCTGGCTGGTTCATCTCTTGCCTCCTGGTTAAGATCAGCAATAATGAATAATGAGTATTTGCCTGAATCATGCTCAGATTCTTTTCAGAGGTAGCAACAGAGCTCCTATAATCTCCTTACACAGTCCACTCCAGGTCAGCTACTCCTACTACTGGAGTTTTCCCTAATCTCTACCCTGAAATTTCACATGCTGTGTTTTAAGGCCATTTCTGGTGCTACAGCCTAGGGATAAGAAGAGATAATGGGGTTTTTTCTTTCTTTTTAAGATAAAAAATTTGGAGACTTATCTCTCCTGTTGTCTTTGTCTCTCTAATGAAATACATCCAGCTATTTCAGACTTTCCTTCTCAGTCATGTCCCCCAACTCTTCAATCTATCTAGCTGTCCTTCCCTGCCACTCATGACAGCTGGTGTTACACTTCAATAAAAGGATGTGGATAAAACTGGATTCAGTGCTCAAAACCAAATGTTTACAGAATTAGTTATGCTGAGAAGAATACTCAGTGTGTTGGAGTCAAACATACCCAGAAATCTTACGGTTTTTAATTTCTCCTAATTTTCAGACAATTCTCCCATCTGTCAATGCAGTTTTTAACTCTCAGGATAAAAAAAAAAAAGAATCCTAGCAGAAATAAAAAAAACTAATGCTATCAAAACAAACCCAATGTGGTGATGGTAGGTACAGTTCCAATCACTGTCTCAAAAGGACAAGGTTCAAATCTTGAACAGACTCAGAAAACAAACAGAAGTACAATCAGCAGAAAGAACAGTGTCTTATGAAAGAAGGTTAGAGGAACCTGACCTTTGGAAGCTGCAAGGGCTCCCTAGGAATGTACATTGGGCAAATAACAGTGAGAAGGAACAGCCAGTAAACAGGACACAGGGGACAATAGTAATTCATACAAGAATCAGTCATGAACACATTGGGTCAAGGATTCAAGCTAAAGGGAGCGAGTTTCTAGAAAAGCCTTCCAACTTATACCAGTTTGGTCACAGGTTCTTGACATGGATGCTGTGACCTGGGTACACAAGAAAGCAGATGACTGACTAAATGAGCCAGGATACCAATTTCATGTTTTTCCTTCTTGCAGCAGCTGTCTACCAACCCATGTAAGACAAAACAACAGGCCACTCATCCTTTCCACAAACCACTGCTCCATGAAAATCAGCTATAGCACCAGGCACACCTTAGGTAACACAGCAGGAGCCACACTAATGGGATAGCTTGGGCACTCCACCTTTGTGGGCTTTTTAAGCAACCAAGCAAACTCAGCTAAAAGCTGAAGGTATACATGAAGTTACTGAGCTAGGAGAAGTGTTAGCAATTTGTTTGAGGCATGTTCTTCTAAATATGACTGATGGAGAATGCTAAAAGAAACTCAAAGTGAATAGTCAGGGGGTGCTACTTTATCAAAAGGACTAAAAGCTGCTGACCATGCCAGAGGCAGTTCTCTTGTCCAGTGCAAGGCAGCAATTCTCAGATAATGCTGACTGCAGCTCTCTGCAGGAACCACTGTTTTGCTCAGGCCACTCTGAACAAAAAGACTCAGCACTCTGTGCCATGTAAAGTCTCCCCCTATTCCACAGGTTTGCTAGGCCTTGTCATAAGGCATAGGATTCACCAATTAAACTATTTGTGTTTCTCTGTCAATTCAATAAATTTCTGTAATTCCTATAAATGTATCTTTATTTCATGTAAGAATTTAATATTCATAAGATCATAACACAAATCCATGGAATACTCATGTCTGTTGACTCATGCCTTGTGATCTTCTTTGAACCTAGAGAGCTGGGTCTAACAGTTGGCTTTGGATCAATTTTTCACCATCTGCTGTAAGAAACGGAGTATGTGGATTGATTCATGCCAGATTTTCTGCCAATGGAAACTGTAACCAATACATATTTTGATTTTGAGAAATGCAGATATGCCCCTAAAGATGATCTTGACCAACTTTCCCACTCTTTTGTGGACAGGAGGCTTTTCACTTTATTTCAAATTCCTGCCACACTTGTGCAACAACTAACTTTCTGCAGAATCTACTGGCTCAGCTGGAGCAGGAAGAGGTGGGACACAGGCCAGAGGACTGAACAGACTTTTAGCTCATGCTGGGTGACTGGCACAAGGCAGTGCAGCAGGAATCTCCATCAGGAGTGGCCAGCTGTAAGGAAAGGAGAACTGCCTAGCAAATTGCCAGACAGCCCCCAAACAGAGTGACATCCTTCCTGACACAGAGGGGCAGAGGTAAGCAGCACTGGTCAGGCCTCCTCCAGCTACAGCAGCCTTCCTCCTGTCAGCAACCACTCACCCTCAGCATCTGTTGCTGCTGCTGCTGCCTCAGGTACTGCTGCTGCTGTTGGTCAGGAAGGATCTGGCTGGGTCGAATTCCTGAGGGAACTCCCTGTGGACCCAAATGGTTCATTCCACTCATCATGGGGGTCTGCTGTATTGACTGATGAGGAAACCTGCAAGAGAAAAGGACAATAGGAGTAAAGGATTCACAGGCAGCCAGATTTCTTTAATCCAAACACAACTTCTGACATCAGAGACAGCCCAAACAGCACCCTGCAATCCATGCTGTCTCTGCAGAAAGGTGAGGGACACAAGGGCCTCTCAAGGGTTTAATGCAATCTGTTTTTCTAGAAGCTCTAAGTAACAGTCACCATTCCACTGCTCTGCATGGCTTTTCTGTTGGATTTATGCCTGCTCAGGAACAATGGAAATCTCAGATTTAGCCCTTTGATGATGATCTGTTGGTTAGATTTAAAACCAAAACTATGACTTTCCCAGGTAATTTTCCCTCATACTTTCTATACCAACTTTCTCTGGCTACAAAGCCAGAAAAACACAGTTTCCTGCCTACAACTAGCATTTCCCAATTTCATCCTATCTCTGTTTCTTCCCTGGGCAGAAAGCTGGACAATGATGCTTCTCTGAGGAAGTAAAGTACAGTAAGGAGAACGGGGTTTTCACAGTTTGCTGTTAGAGTGGTGTAAGCAGAGCAGGGAAATCCTTAATGAAATAGAGTTTATTAACAGCCCATAAGGCAGGAAGTACCTCTGTGTGTTGCCCAAGGTGTGCCCATAGCCAGGGGCCTGCTGGTGCACGTAGCCACTTGGTCTCTGCTGCATCTGTCTAACAGGATCCACTAGAGCAGGATTAGAGCTGGGATGGGAATTCTGATAGGGCTGTCCAGAATAAGTAGGAGGTACCATTGTGCCTGACTGGGAGGGGTGCTGCTGAAGGCCTATGTGGGAGACGTACGGAGTGTAACCCTGAAATGGAACAAAAAGGCCTTTTTTAGTCACGGGGTGCAAAAGAACACAGAACACAGGACATTAGCCTCCTGTAAATACTGTCACAGGGAAGCTCATTAGGGAGAGGAGCCAAGCACTTTCAGGGTTTAGCAGCAAGACCAAAGCTGCTGCCCTGTGCTGGAGCCAGATTCCAGCTCTTACCTGCAGTCACTGCCACTTACCTGGGAGGGCTGCAGTGCTCCATAAGATGGGGTTGGAGCCATTTGGCGCACGGGCTGCTGGCCCATTATGCCCTGGCCCTGCTGAAAGGCAAGAGAGAAGCACTTTTTCCAACATCTCCAAAGGACAGGAACACTGCTGCTCTCTTCTCAGCAGCTCCCACTAAACCAGACAAGTGGTTTCACTGCTTAGCCTACGAGGCTGCTGCACAACAGGCACATGCTCATGACTTCTGTCTCACCCTGACCTGGGACAAACAGGCCACTAAAAAACCTGCCACCCCCAGCCAGCATATGCTCCTCTCATTCTCCAGTGGCCACCCTGTGACAACCTCCTCCAACTGCTAGTGACACAGGCCCACAAAGCAGGTGGCACTAGAGGAACAGACACAAGAAACAACATCTTTCTAGAGCAGATACAGAGGTGGGCAGTTCTGGCTAAAAGGGACAGCACCAAACAGTCTGGCCATGCTATACTGTGGAGTCAGCAACAGCAAGAGCACATATCTGACTTACCAATTTTGCTTGCAGCTGCTGCCTCAGTATCTGTCCTTGGGACACTGGAGGCTGCTGCCTGTACACTGCTGGCTTGTAGGAGGGGTCAATGCCCATCATGCTGCCCATGCCTGGAGGCAGCACACCGCTGTAGGGTGGGCGACTCTGAACCAGTTTTCCCAGTGGCATGCGTACCGGTCTGTAGGATGTATCCAGGCGAGGGCCACCTGCAAGAGGAAGAGAAACAGGCAGAGCAGTCACAGCTACTGCTGCACCTCATAGCTCCAGAATGACTGTTCATCACTGTACCCGGACATGACAGGCAAAAGAAGAAAGTGCAGGGACCTGCACAGGAACATCACACAGAAAAGATTCTCAGAGAGGTGAAATATTTTTGGCTCTCCTGTGCACCTACCTGCTGGAAGAGGTTGATTCTGGGCATAGAGACCCACTGGTGATTGCCCATATGCCAGCCTTGACATGGTGCTTCCTGACTGGTGATGCAAGAGATCTGTTGGCATACCAACTCCATACGAAACCCCCCGGCTAGGACCCAACACAAAGTCCTGCAAAGACAAAGCAGTAAGAAAGATAAATGTGCACTGGGAATTCATGAATGGAGGAAGAGTATTAAAGCATTGAAAAGTCCACAGGAGGAAGCCAAGCATGTTATCTGATCTGGACAGACTCCTTTCCTCCCATTAGGGATTAAGAAAGTGTTTGACTTGTGCCAAGCTAGAGAGCAGGATAAAGCTCCAGTACTCCCAGCTGAGAGGAAACACATCACATCTTTACCATAACATCACTCTCAGGCTCCTCAGGAAGACTCTAGGGAGTGTTCTGTAACTAGGAGTGGTGCACATGGAGTGTCCAGCAGTTGTGGATGTCCCATTACCTCAGTTTTACTGGCAGATTGGTTGCGTTTCTTGGTTTTGCTCTGTTTCTTCTTGCGTTCTTCTGTGGAGGCAGCAGGATTGGAGCTTGTTTTATCAGCCTTGGCTGGTTCTGCAGTTTTCTTCTCTGGCTCTAAAGCCACAGGTGTAGGAGGCTCTTCCTCTTCAGGGGGCAGTGGCAATGGCTCCAGGTAGTAACTGCGGGGCTTGGGTTTCAGGTGTGTGTGATACAGAAGAAGCCTCTGCTGCTCCTCAAATCTGGACACTTTGCGATCCACCCGGACTGTCCCAAACCACCCCCAGGAGAGTGGGGCTGAGTGCTTCAAACCCTCAAAAAGATCCCAAGGAGAAATCTTCTGCTTTGTAGAGACTTGCAATCCCTTTAAAGCAAAAGAGATAAGAACCTTCAAGCCCCTGTTGCTGCTCCTATAAAGGTACAGGTAATTCTGTGCTTTCTTCAGGCTCTAACCCAGATCTCTCAGTAAGTAGTCTGAGGCTAATGGTCCTTGCTCCTCCAGGTGGCAAAGCAGTCATTTCTAAAGGTCTTCATCAACAACTGTCTAGTCTCTTTCACTCCATCTCTGCCAGTCTCCTGCACACTTGCTTTGCCCATTAGTTTACGTGACAGGGATTATGTGTCTCTCTTTACACTTCATATAATCATAAATACAATCCCCAAATTTAGTTAACATCTCAGGTCACAGCAGCATGCTATAACCAAGCATTAACACCCCAGTTTCACCCTTTTTGGCCATGGTTATGTGCCAGCTTGTCTGCGTGCAGCCAGCCACTTCAAGCTCGTCAGGGAATGAGGCACTGCATACAGATGCCTCCCAAGCTGTGCAGACTTAAGGCATCAGAGGACAAGGTGACACCTGCACTCAGGAGCTGTGATACGGACAAAAATGCTTCACTTGCCTCTTTCTTGAAGATGGAATCAAAGCCAGCTATTTTATTGCCTTTAGTATCAATGAGGGATCCCTGAGGTTCACAGGTGATGACATCTCGGGTCTGCTTGGGAAGTGGTAGCAGTTGTCGCACCTTCTCCAGGCTGTCAGACTGACGGTCCCCCAGCTCCTTCTGCACAAGTGGAACAGAGAGGACTTGAATTTTTCAGGAAAGACCATCCAAAGCCCACCTATGCCCCTTCTGGTATTGGCCTCCATCCCTGCCTTACTTCTCACCTTTGTACCCTTCAGGCCTACAGAGTCATAGGGGCCACCCTCACTACTTCATCTAAACAGCAGAAACAGGACAGGTACTGTTCATGAGACACAGATAAATCTGCATAGCTGGACAACCACAACACAGCATGCTCTGGTCCCTATACAGGGCCTGGTGTCCCTCACCCTGAGTTTCTTGACAAGATTCATGTATGCCCGCTTGTTCTCCTCCATGCTTCCCTGAGAGATGCTGGACATATCAGCAGCCAGGGTGCCGTTGATGAGAACACTCAGCATGTCCAGCACGGTGGTGAAGAGCTCACTGTTGGTCAGAGCAGAAAGGGCAGTCACCTGAAAAGCTGATAAAAAGCCTCTGCCATCATTGTAACACCAAACACTATTAGACTGTCAAGACTTCCACCCACATTTAGAAGTGTCAGTCTTCAGAATAACCTCCCACACTAATCCTCCTTTTCCTTTTATACCACACTTCAGTTTTACTCCCACTTGAGTTAGGTGCGGTATCACAGATTAAGACTGGACTCCTCTGATTCCATTCAGCACCTCTAAAAAGCAGACTCAGCTCTCCCCTGAATATCTCTCTGCATCTGGAAAGCCAAGTTTGTTCTGAATATGGCAGAGTGCACTTGGCTATCAGGACCTAAAGGCCCCAAAATCCCTTTCAGCTGTCACTTCTGACAGATCATCTAGAGAAACAGCCAGCTCACATGAGAAAGAGGGCCATGCTAACAACTGCCTCCCTCGGGAAGTGGATAGACCAGAAATCAGACTGGAAGTTACTTGTTTGACTGCATGTCCACAGTGCCACTGCTGATGATGTCCAGGAGAAGCACAGCCCATTCAGTTGTCTGTTGTGTGCTGCGTTGGACTGTGTCAAACATTCCTCCCACCTGACAGAGAAAGGGAGTTTAGTCACAAGGACACCAAGAAACACCAACATTTTGAAGTAAGAAAGGAGCTTAAACCAGAGCTTAAGGGGGCTTAACTCCTACTGAGAGCTGAGGAAGACTGCTGTCAGCAGCCAAACCTCAGATGTAAGTAGTAGCGCTGTGGGCTGCAAAGGCATTCAAAGGGGAAGGCACATCTACAAAAGAGACCAAGTCTTTGGATTCATCCTGATGAAACAGAGCAGAGGAATTTATTCACACACCCTGTCCCACTCAGGGCTCAAGACCCAGAAGCAGCACAAGTGTCTCTCCTACTTCCTTGCCTCAGGACATATATAGACCCTTCTGTGTGTACTTGTTCCAAAGGAAAAAAAGGCAGACAACTTTTCACCCCAGATGGTTAAGCTCTTTTTCTGCAACTGCTCACCAAATTCAGCCGCAGTTTCAAGGCCTCATGCATCAGCTGCTTGGCTTTGCAGTCATCTTGGTACTGATCTTCTCGCCAGTTTGTAACAATCTAAGAAATACAGAAGAGAGGACAGACCTCACCAGCTGTATGCTGTATGAAGAGAGAGCAGCTTGTACCACTCACTGTGGTGACTCAGAAATGGTCAGCTCAAGCTCCCTATACCAAACAGGGTAAGACAATATCCCAGAGGCCATGCTCCAGAGCCTGTCCGCTGGAGGGGAGAGCTCCTGAGGAAAGTGAAGGGAGAAACAAGACCCTTACCTGCTGGACCTGACTGTACAGAGAGGTGAGGAGGCCTTCCCGCTGCTCATCCTGACCTTTCAAGCACGTCAGCACCAGTGACAGAAATGGCTGCTGGCTCAGGAGGGACATACTGAGAGACAACAGAGAGGGAGCTGTACTGCCAGGCTGGGGGATCAGCACAGCAAACACTGCCTGCCCTTTTCCCTGGACTCACCTCTTCTGCTTCTGGCGGTCCCTCTCCTTGCGGGATGATGATCCTAAATGTTGTCCTTTCTCCAGTTCTTCTCCAGCAGCTTTCAGCACATGGCCCTGCACTGATGTTGGAAGTTTGGCAATCAGAGGGGCCACTAGCCATACTCCTGATCTCTCCAGGGAGCTGTGGCAACACAGGAGAGGAAAACTGTTTGCAATGCAATTTAAGATTCACACTTGTCTACAAGAGAGCTGCATGCTGGCTCTACACCTACCTCAGGATGGGTTTGGATTTGTTGCTGGCAGGTGTAGCACTTGTCGAGCTACTGATATTGTTGACTCCATTACCAGTACAGCTAGCAGAGCTTGTCTCTGCTGACTGCTGGAATACCTCAATGGTGGCCTTGGCTATGTTTTCTAACAAGGAGTTCATCTCCTGAAGGTAAGAAAGAAAAAGACAGTCAAGTCCTTCTCTGAGAGCACCTACTGCTTCCACATTTCAACTCAGTACAAACTCAAGTTTGCCAACTTCCCCATGGCTGCTGCTCCTGGAGTCTCAGACTCATTGCTTCCTTCTCATGCTTAGCTTTCACAGGCCTGACTCCCTCATTGTTTACTTTCTCCCTGTCCCCTCTTCTGCCAGGCCACCTCCCCACCAACTCATAAGCAGCCACTTTATCCTCCCCTGTATGATCCCCTCTGAGCAGAAACTCACATTGCTTGCTGTCTGTTTAATCATGAGCTGCAGCTCCAGCGAGGACTGCCTCATGGTCCACTGGTCCAAATTCTGTAATGCACACACATACATCACGTAATTCCTTATCTCAGACGATACCACCCCACACCCTCAGGTCCCTCCATAGTGAGTGTCAGACCCCTCATGAGGCAATTACTAGAATTACACAGATTCTGCCAGCAGATTGCACCTGTAAGATGCGTTTAATCCTCTGCCGCTGAGGGTTTTCTCCTTCCTCATTGTCCAGGAGCCGGTGTGGATAACAAATCAACTGCATCAGCCTCTGGGCCTGTGTGCTGCTCAGGACAGGATCCTGCAAGTCATTGCTGTCCTCACAGAGGGACTTCAGACATCGTTCTCCTACCCACTCCTGCAAGATGAAGGCAGAGTCAGCACAGTCAAACTGATGTCTGATTCCAAATCAACGCCCCTGCTTTCAGACTTAGAGAGATGCATGGAACACATCAAAATCATAAAAGCCTTATTAGTATGCAGTTATGCCTGATAATCATTTCTCTTCATGAACTGTACTATCCTGATTCAGCAGGCATCAGGCATAGCACAGCAATCAGAACAGAGGAAACAAACTTTGACAAGTCAGCAGTAATGAAACACAGTAGTTGCTCTTTCCTTTGAGAAAATATTGATGTGATTTAACAGTACACAGACACTACCATGTCCAGGCTCCCTCAACACTGCCACTTGGGCTCAGAAGATCAGAAGGGATCACTTAAAATTGTTTGGTCCACTTCCAGCACAACAAAGCTCTGGAGCTGTCCTAAGTTAGGTAACTCAGGGGTGCAGCTAGCACTAAACCATGTCTTGGGGAAAAACACACACCTTAATTATCAAATAGTGATGGAAAACACACTGTCACACTTAGTAAAAAACAATTATTTTACTTCTCAGACTCTGGAAAGGAAAATGACTGAGTGGATGCAAGCCACTTTTAAAGTCACATCTTATGAGAAGGTAACAGAAAACTATTATTCTCAGTCTCTTGATTTCAGTTGATGCTCCCCAAATGTATGATAATATTAAGGGCAACAGTTTCTAAACATGAGGTAGGTACTTCACTCAATTTACAGTTAACCTGCAGCATTTGTTAGTGCTGAAGCTTTTCATATTTAAAATTAGGCAAATTCATTAAATTAAAATCATCAGAGGACTGCTATATAAGCACTTCTGCATCTGCAGAGCAAGCCTGATCAGAGAATTGTTCCACTGAGAAGTGACAACAAAAGAAGAGATGAGGATCCAGTTCATTATGCACAGGTGCTGATGCTATGCCTAGAAAGCTGGAAAGGCCCTTCAGCAGTGGACAGCACTCCAAGCAATGAAGCACAAAGTTTGAAAAAGTCAGAACTCTGGTTTGAAATCCTCATGAAACCACAGCCTAGATCATTATCTTCATTCCAGATGAAGTCTGCACATGAGATGTGGTGACCTCTCCACTGCCTATTTCATCTCCCCCCTTCAGTGTTGCTACATCACAATCTCTTAATAATAATCTTTCTTATGTAGGTAATACATGTATCTTTGAGAAGACTCTTTTTATCATTTTCTCAGCTACTTACAAGAACTCAGACTTCATTTTCAATCCACTTTATTGGTATAAAGAAGAAAGAAAGAAAGACATGCTGGAGGGAAGGGATGCTGTCCAGAGGGACTTGGACAGGCTTGAGAGGTGGGCACTGGAACAGGTTGCCCAGAGAACCTGTGGATGGTCCCATCCCTGGGAGTGATTAAGGCCAAGCTGGATAGTGCCCTGATCAGTTTGGAATAATGAAGGTGTCCCTGTTCATGATTTTTAAGGTCCATTCCAACCCAAACTGTTCTGTGAGTCTATGAAGAAACCTTTAAATTAATTATAATCTGTTCCTTTCCCCCATGCCCTCACAATGAAGTCTATTACAAAATACATACCTGAACCTGAGACTGAGAAATCACAACCCCCAATTTAAGGCATTGATAGTGCAAGTCCACTGCTCACAGAAGAGGTGCTAATATTAAACACAGCATTTTACCAGCCCTTTACAGCTGCAGGAAGCCTACAGGAGGTCTGGCACAATTTGGTGGTAACTCATGGGTGTCTACTGGAATGCTCACTTCTACATAACCACTGCTGCCAACAACTGGTATGAGCAGTGACACCTGACACTGCTAGTCCCTGCTGTGCACTAACATTCGAGTCCTTCCTATATAGACTTTCATCAGCAAGGGAGTATCTGCTTCTGTAAATGCTATAGTCATGTTTCAGTGACATCAATAATGTTATATTTATATTTAAAAATACGTGGTTGCAATTCCTTTTTGGTAAGCTGGTAACATCACTATGCAGTCAGCCAATTGATAAACAATAGCATGAGGACAACACACAATACTAATGGTGGGTTTACACATCAAGTAATATAAAATACAGGTTTCAGATTGCAACAACATGTCTTTCCTGCTGAGAGAATAAGCTCATAACCAAGGCTAAGGATACCCATCAAAATCCATTTTCATACAGCATGGCTACTCTACTCTGCAACTTTATTAGCCAGGTTTCAGCTCCTCAAGTGTCAATTTTCCACAAAGGAATAAAAATACTGGTGCTGTCAGATTAGGCTAAGCAAAAGACTTTTGTTGTCATTGTTTTAATTAATTAAACAGGGCAATGCAAAGCCCATGGATACATTAACAGTCTAACTGCAAGAAACACTTAGGCGGCATCCTGAAAGACACCATTTATCATTTTAATAAACCATATGTCTGTCTTTCTCATGCTGATCTTCTTTGCCTTCAGCACACATCTCAGCATACCACTCCCAGCACTCCCCTCCTTGGACAGGAGCCCTGTGCTGTTGCCAAAGCAAAGGGGATGCAGTCCCTGCATACTGCAACACCTAAGTCTTGAGCACCGCTTGTCTCTGTGTTTTGCTAACAGTAAGCAATCCTCAGTACTGTCACATGACAGAAACATTGCAGGTTCTTCACTTATCTTTCAAAGAAATGCCTGCAAAACCCAACCTGAAGAAAGGCATACAGGATATATCTGTCTGCTGAAGGGATAAGGACATGCCTAGAGATGGGATAGACTCACCTGTTGACATATACTCCTCAGTACATACTTGGCATAAATATCCAAGCTGGCTGTTTCTACAGTTACTACACGACCACCAGCCTTCCTGGTGCCCAGCTCATCATCCATGAGATCATCAACACCTCCAGGGTGGGAAAAACCAGAGCCTTTCAGTTCTGCATCTCCTATAAGGAAAACACAAGTGTCACATAATCAACAAGTCTAACCACAAAGCCTGACTCAAAGAACATCTTGAGATTTTGTAAACTCTCCCTGTGATCAATGACCTCTCTGCAGCAGCCAATAGAACTCAAAGCATGTTCACAGCTACAGATAAGCCATATATATTCATCAGAACAGATCTCCTTTGGCCTTCTGCACAGCCAACACCAACAATATAGTGCCTTTCTCCCACTCCCCTGAAAAACATGGTTATAGATTCATGCTAACACAGGTACACACCCAGAACAAAGACAGCCTTCAGCACTGCAAAGACTGCTCCATCCACAATACGATTCTGGGAAGCTGCCAGTAAGTGACGGTCACAGGAAGAGCGGATTCCCACAGTGGGTTTGTCTGCAAAGAGGACAAAGGGGAAAGGCAATACTCAACAAGAGAGAAAGGCACAGGCTCCAGAGCTGCCTGAATTATATGCCAGCAAGTACCATAAAATCCAGCTCAGAGAATCCTGAGGCCAGTTCCTTTCCTAACTGTAACATGGGGTCCATTTAATTAAGTTTCAAGAAGCATAGTGCCAATCACATTGTGACAACCGAACCATGAAATCCAAATGGGGTGCAGAGCCTGTGTCATGAACTCCAAGCTCCAACAGTACCCTAGACCTAAAATACAGGCTGGATTTAGAAATCTGAGCTATCAGGATACTGGTGAGAAGCCAAGAACAGAGCTTCCTGGAATGTTTCCATCATCACACAAAAAAGGAGTGCTGTAAAACAGCAGCTTCTGGCACCAAGTTAAGAGGCTATACAAAGCTCAAGACATAAAAGAAGAAGTGATCATTACTCTAATGGCTTAGTGACAGCAAGGCCACCTCTACTGGCTGGTTTCCTGCCTCCAAGAACCTTCTCCCCAATGCCAGGCTACCATGGAGTGACATAAATGGAAGGATACTGTTCTTTGTCCTATGAAGGAAGTGCATCAGGCTTTGCCTGCTTTATTCAAAGCAAGCAGGTTACGATCTCTAACCATAAGGTCTCATATCTCTCTTCTTGGGGTGCAAGAGCCTTAGTACTTTCACAGCAAAGAAAGGCTCTAGGTTCATTCACTTACTGCCGTCCTGCTGGCATGGGTTCAGCTGTGGAGTCTTAAACAGATGGAGTAAAATCCGGCAGGTCAGACGTGCTCCTGGTTCTGAGTCCTGTTCACTGCAGGCTATGTAAAGAAAAGAGACAACTGAGATTTCTTAAGCACCAGGACAGCTGACTCTCAATCCAAAAAGCTATTCACAGTGCACTGCCCTGGAGCAGCCAGACGAGAAGCTGCAGCAGCCTTATTGTATTTACAAATATGGAGCATGTGCAGCAATTAACATGCAAGCTAGCAAATCCTTCAGTATTATCCCCAGTGACATGCACTGCATTCTGCTTGCTCCATCTTTCCAACTTCACCCTGTCAAGAGTCTGGATGCTTCAACCCCCAGAGCTGATGATAGGAAGGCTGATGGCAGAGTAAGGCAGGGGCACAGGTGCTATAAGCCCAACTGGCTGCTCTAGCCAAAATGCTAAGCTGAACATTATTATCAGTGGGAGGCATACTGCTGGAGTTCAGAGCTGAGTACAATGGTCACACAGCGAGGCTGATAACAGCTCCCCATGTTTATTTCAGCTCCAACACAAACTCAGGAGAGCAGGGCAGTGAAAAACCTTAGCACAACCAGTTTTTGGTAGAAATCAAAAGCCCCAAATTTCTCTAAAGCACCACATTCAGTTACGAAGTATAAGAGAAGTTTTGAAGGATTGTTTCACAACTACAGAGTTCACCAAGTATGCATTAGGCACAGGCCTTTGTGCCAGAACTGAGAGTCAGAGGTTTGTGCAGGGATGCACTTACCAGCATTGAGGAGTGAGGGGATAGCAGCACAGCGAATCAAGTCCTCCAGCAGCAAGCACTGCCGGGCAATGAGAATGGCAACAAAGGTAGCCAGGGAATCATGGAAAGATAAGTCACTGACCTGAAAGAGAGGAGACCAGCCAGTGATCCAAACAGCCTCTACCTCATTCCCTTTGTCAGTAATTCCTAGGAGCTGTAGGGGGGCAGAAGGGCCCATAACCCCTGGTCAATGTCCATGGTCTGCCCAGGCTGCAACAAACAACAAGGGCAGCCCCCGGTATTCAAAGCCTTTTCCCTGCCCTCAGAAGACAAAGCCTCCATCCCTTGTTCACTTTTGCCTTCTCCCAAGGGATCCCTCCACTCCTGCTTCAATTCCTTTTCCCCTTTTGAATGTTTGCACTTGCATCAACATTGCAGAGGAGATCATTGAAGCCACAGGTCCCATTATTGGAGGAACAGCACAAAGCTTTGAGCACACCCAGCCACTCGGCACTTAGAGACTTGCAGTAGCCAGTTAGCTCAGCACACAGGATAGCAATGTCGTTCACCCTGTTAAATAAATAATGAAAAAAGCAGAGGATCAGCTTTGCTACTCATGCATGCCATCAGGTCAGCGACTTTCTAAGGGACCCCAGCCTTGGCTCCTCCTTCTTCACACCCCAAGACAGCCAAGATATGGCCACTGGTTTCCTTACCCTCACCTAAAGAATATACTTTCTCAGTAGAACCATGAAAACTCTGCCTCTCACCTGTCTGGATCATGGTGCCCCACACACACGTGCATTAGTGCATTACAGACGAAACTGTAGCGATTGGCTGGGTTCTCATTGAGGCTCTTGCCCAGGTTGGTGTATGTAAAGTTATGTGCAGATGGATTTTCAATAGTGTCAATCATGAACTCTGGTTCCCATAGCATGTTGGAGTCAGATGGCTCAACATTGCAATAGATTGTGTTCTTCACCTTGGAGCAGAAGTCACTAAACAGGACAGAAAAGCAATTAGGAACACAAAAATACTAAGCGGCCACTGAACTCTGGTGAGCAAAGACAAACCCTAGAACACGTTGAAACTCAAGATCAGTGTGTACCAATAAAGGCTAATAAATTTGTTATTTTCTATTCCTTCCTTTCTGTGCTTGCATTCTAAGACATATTGAACATTCAGTTTGTTTTTCACATCAGCCAGAGCTTTACAAAATTTTTATCCATACTCCTCTTCTGTGGGGAGGAGACTCAGTTCCTCATAAGTCATTTGAAACCTCTGGTAATTTATCCACTCACCCTCCTTTGGACCTAAATCCACTACATGCTTTTTGAAGTTTGATGCCCCAAACCACAAGGCACAGTTGTACCATGAAATAAACAGGGCCTAATGATGCTCTTTGTTCTGTTCTCCATTCCTTTACAAACAATACTTAACATTTAATTTGTTTTCTGACTGCTACTGTACCCTATAATGACATTTTCAATTATGTAACCGTTAAAGCTCAAAGATCCTTTATTCACCCAGTAGAACATATCCACTACCACACTGAACTTAGAAAGGAACAAAGATAATCCTAGGTGCATTACTGTACATTTAACAACACTGAAATTCTGCCAGTTTATCACCTGGCCACCATCAACACACCCTACTACAACAACCTGCAGCCAACTTTTATTATATGCTAAGTAACAGTTTTATGAAAAGTTTTGATATCACCACTCACTTCTGAGGCATAAAACAGCACAAGCACTAGCAGAGTCCTTTAGAACTCCTCAGTCACTCCTTGTTTTCATCTGTAACTTTGTGTTTGTCTGCTAGAGGATATTCCCTTTTATCTGTGGCCATTTACTTTAAAGTTCTGCTGAACAGCTTTTGGGAATTCAGTTAGACTAGTATGAGGTTTCTCATTTCTGAATGAAGGACAACTCCTTCAAAGAATTCCAGTATGACAAACTATAAAAACAGCAATCCCTCCTGCTTTCAATTCAGTCCAGAGACAGACTTCCAAAGCTCTCTGAAGCCAGGAGTTTGGCCAGCTGTATCAAGGCAACAGCCATTCTCACAGCCCCTCACTGCGGGGTAACACCAAGGGTCAGATGTCCCCACAACACACCTGCACTGGAAGCACTAATAGGAAGCAAGGACTGAGAGAAAACAAAGTGAAGCACTGTACAGGTAAACAGGGCTGTGATGAGAATTATCCTTTCACAGGATCAGGTAAGCAAAAAGCCTGGGAGATCTGTGGACTCCATCTGCGGGTGGCTAAGGGCGCTAGTGGAGGGTCAGTTGCCAAGATAAGAACTGCAGAGAACAGAATGCCATAGCATAAAGTAAGCCCATAGGACAGAACCTAGAGGCAACATCATCAGAGCAGAACCCAAACTGCTAACAGAAGCAGAAAAAGTAGCACAAGAACAAACACAGAACCAAGCACAGCAGGTTCAGAAGCAGCCCAAGGAGTATTAGAGGGCAGAGAACCACTTTTAAAATGAACTGCTCAGTCACCAGTTTAGCAGGAACTAAACTCTCTACATCTATCCTCCAGGAGTGGGGTAGGTACAGACCTGTGGAGATGCAGAGGACTACTGACGTAATTCACTAAAATATGATTATTTAAGAGTCAAGACTATCCACTGAATCATTTAGAGGATCTCAGGAGAAATCCCATCAAACAATCAAAACGCAAAGTTTAAGTCAAGGTGCTATAGGAGGAAGTATCCACTCAAATACTCAGCTGCATCAGACTCACCTGAAGAGCTCCCCAAATTTACTTTTGAGGTGACTGCAGGAGGTATACAGGTCATAGAGATAGGCCAGGATACAGCGCTCTGCTGAGGAGCCATCCGAGCGGTTCATGCCATGTTTCACCACCCCACACAGACTGCAGAGAGACAAAAAGAAGTGAGCTGAACCCTCAGGCACCAAGTAGCTGCCTTTTAGGAAGGACATAGGTGTCCATGCCCCTTATAAACCCTCAGCATATACACTGCTTCCTTACACACAGAGAGGGGGAGATGCACTTACCCTTCGAAGACCTGAGCCATCTGGTCCTGGTTCAGGATAAGGCAGGAGTGGTAGTGCCGCAGCACAGCCACGATGCACAGGCACAAGCTGGTGGTATAGCTGCCAACAAGGTCGGAGGATTTCAACAGCAGTTCTGCCTCCACCACGCTCAGTTCATTCAGCAACTGCACCCAATGACAGAAAAACCCTTCAACAGCCACAGGGGTAAGGTATGGTCAGAAAGGGAGGAGGCACACCAAACCCACAGCCTATAGGACCTGCCAGGAAAGGCACTGCCAGGCACTTACTTTCCGCTTAGGGATGCGCCCCAGAACAGTTGGCAAAATGTCTCAGGCAGTTACAAGGAGCTGTCAGGGCTTGGGTATCAGAGGGTAATTGGGACATGGCCACAGGCAGTTTTAAGCAGCTTGTTTGGTAGTTCTATCCTGCATAAGTCTCACTCTGATATCCTTTCCAGGCTAACAGCCACAATTCCATCAGCTAGGCTTCAAGAGACACCTGGTACAGGCTGCAGAAACAGCAACAGGATTTTAGCAGGAACCAGAAGGCAGCGTGAGCTGCTATGTGCCAAGGATCCTTCCAGGGGAGCAAGGCAGGCAAGGTGCCAGGGACAGACAATCCCCTTCTCACTCAGAACAAGCCCTGCTGCAACCAGGGACAGAGATGCAATGCAAGCCCTCTGGAAACAAGCCCAAAGCCTTTGGAAGAATAATCCTCAGAACAGAACACGCAAGACTATCTGCCATAGATTCCTAACAGCTGCAGCCCAGAAACATCACAATGCAAACTAATGACCACCTCCATGACACAGGTCAGAAGGTCACCAGTGATGACCAGAGCAGGCCAACTATCACAGCACAGATCTGCTGCCTCTCAGGTGGACAAAGCACTCCCCAGGGAGCACCTGAGCACACTGCCCTTACCTGGATGGCAAAGTCGATAAGACCACTGATATTGAGTGAGTACTCCATCAAGTCAAATATGAACTGCACATGCTGTACCAGAGGCAGGTGGTATGACATTCCCAAAGCAAAGCTGGTGATCTGTTCCAAGACATTACGAGATACCTGCAAGTGCAAGACAACACAGAGTCTCTCTTCCCTTCTAGAAGTCCCTCAGCAGGCTCATCTCCTTCCAGGACGCTGCTCTCAGTAATACAGAGACACAGTCAGGGCCCAAGAAGTCTTCAAATTTTCATACCTGAGATGTGACTTGGTGCTGATCAAAGTGAGAAAGATGCTGGAACTTTGCAAAGATATCTTCAGCTGTTGGGAATGCTTCTGGCTTGCTCTTTTTCCTCTTCTGGCCTTCCTCCCCACCTACCAAAGTTGAAAACATCAGTAAACAGTACTAGGCTGCTTTCCTCACCAGAGGGTTAAACATCAGCCATCAGCTTCTGACAGTTCCCCAGCAAGATCAGCCCGTCATGAAGCATAGGCAAAAGGCCTGACTCCTAGACCTTAACTTGATAAGAACTATCTTTAATTAAAAAAAACAAAACAACATTAAGGAATCCCTAAGAATGACAGTAGGGCAAACATCAAGTTTATCCTAAATGAAAGTACTCCTTGGAGTATCCTTCTGTCTTGATTTGGAGATATACCTATGCTCTGATGAGAACAGGCATTCTGGACTGGAGATGTTCAGCCACAAAAGTTTCTTTGTCAAAGCACTCCTTAAAGCATCATCTTTTTACCACATTTTAAGTTGCCTTTCAGGCATCAGACTAAGAAAAATTGTAGCTAGATTCTCAGCTGTTGGACACCAGATGCCTTCTGTTGATTTTGACCCAGCTATCCAAATTTCCTATCCTATGCACTTAGCACGTGTAACAGCATGATACATTTAGCAAAGTCTTTGCCAAACACACATTGGAAAGTATTTTTTGCTTCTTGTACGAGCATCTAAATGCAAGAATAAATAAAATAAAATATGGAAAGCCAAAGTTTTGGCCAGGGTCTCACTCTGAGCCTTGTATGACTCAATTCTCTTCTGATGACAAGTTAATTAAAGGGACACTGCCAGCAGGAAACCAATTGTTTTACTTGCTAGCTATTATGTTTGAAAACAGAGCACCATTCCACACTCTAATGCTACACTAGTACCTCTTACCAGACACTGTAGATTGTGTAAAATCCTTTCACTGTGAGACTCCAGACAAGGGAATCCGCCAACTGGAAAGATGCTCTTACTTCAGAAAGGAGTGTCTCAAGTTCTACTAACCTGTCTCTGCAGTGCTCTTTCTGTTTAAGACTTTTAGAATGTCTTTGGTTATTTTCTTGATCGTATGCCGAGCATCGTCCCGTTGTTTTCCAACCCCAAAAAGAACTACCAGCCTTTGGTTACACTCATGACTGCATGACTCCTCCTGGGGAACCAAAAGAGACAACTGCATTAGCAACTGTGAGGCTGAATTCTTTAATCTTGTTTCACATCTAGATCTCTGAAAGGAAAAGAAATCCTTCATCTCAGAAGCTTCTCTGGGAGTAAGCAAGGAACCATCCAGAAAAACAGGACTTCTCCTCACCCAGCCACAGCAGGGAGAGACAGGAGCCTCATGACACGGGCAGCAACAGGGGAGCAGTGTCATACCTGAGGAATAGGGAAGTGTGTTGCATACTGGATGTGCCGAGGCTGGTCATACAGGGATGCTAGCATTCCTTCCACAGACTTATCCTTCAGCAGAGTCTTTGCTTCCTTTTCAGGATCCGGCTTTTCAGGGGAAGGGCTGGCTTTAGATTCACAATGCATTGGTGGAGAAAACATCTGGGGAGACATCAGAACAAGAAAATGTAGGTAAGGGAACATGGTCATGCAACAGTAAAGATTGCTGAAGGAATGTACTTCTGTTCAGGCCTAAAAAGGAGTAGGAAAAGGAAGGGCTGGAAAAACAGCCAATTCTTAAGGCAAAAACCAAGGTAATGTGCTAAGAGACTATTCCTATTTTTTTGCTTCTGGTCCATGTTGTATATTAAGTTAAACACAACAGGAAATAACACAATAGGAGTAACAAATTCATGGCTTAGAATTTTGGAAACAGCCCCTTCCACAGAAGTGAGGATCCTGGGAAAGCATATAGCTTTATATCACACTTGCCTGACATGTATCTTGAAATGTCAGAAATGGCTGGATGGATGTAGGTACACAGGCATTTTTCAAGCACCGCAAGTTTATTTTACTAAGTGCTTCAAAGTGTTCTGCTACCATGAACTATGCCCACAGATATGAAGAACTGTAAACCTGAGGAAGTAATGAAGGCCACACTGTAGGATGAAAGCAGACTCATGTCTTCTCCCAGGATCAAGAAAACCTCTGCAACTGGTCACTGCCAATCTGATGCCATCATGGTCTTTCATTTCCCATCCACTTCCAAGCAGCCCACTTCCTACCCTGCCCAAACCCTGGGCTGGCAGTAGCCAGAGCATAAGAGGTCCCAGGAACAGCTGGGACTCACTCAGCTCTGATGAACACCAAACTACATAAATAGGTTATATGGGCCTTTTACAATATGAACTGCCTTACAACCCAGCCACTTCCAGCAGATACACAAAAGCAAGGCACATGCTGTTCCTGGTCTCACTACAACACACTGACCCTACTTACTGAGTAACAGGTAGGAAATGCTAGAACGTACCGAAAAGTCTGTCTTTTCCATGTCATCAAAGAGCATGCTGGGGTTGTGGTCAATGTCCATAGGCTCTGAAAGACCTGTGTCCTGGGAACAGACAGAGCAGTTTTACATCTCAGTGATATATCAGGGAAAAAGAGAGTATCTGTTGACTACATTGGTCATGACTACATTTGTTGACGAGCACTGATGTCAATGTTGGACAGTGACAGCAATATGCCACGAGATCCATGGTGCCTGGCAAGCTGGAGCCTGATACACCTCAAATATGGACAAGCCTCACACAGCACCTCATGATATGCTGTTCTGCAAGATCATGCAAGATTTTCCTATCTACCCTTCTGCAATCTGCAGGTCCTTTGCAGTCACTGAGAACATAACCTTAAATTGAAATGCTAAGGAAATAGGTTAGGGGAAGGAAGAACAGGAGTCAGCGGTACATCCTCTAGCAGGCTATAGCAAGGAGGCTGCAAAGCTGGTAAGAACAGGCAAGCACAACACAGAGATCTACAGGAGGGCCATGGTGCTCGTGCTCTCACCTCCAGCTTGATGCCACTGCTTCCCTCTGTCTCCTTCCTGTCATGTTCCTCAGCAGGGTCATCAAAGGGGGAGGGAGGGCGAGGCCCATGAGAATCCATGGCGAGATCACCCCGGGAGATGAGCGTACACATGTAGATGTTGTGGGAGAAGACATCATGTCGGATTAGCTCACAGAACAGCAGCACCAGATTAAAGAACTCCACTTTCTCATTTTCCTTCCCAGGATCAGCTGAAAGGAAACACAGTCAGGGCCATCAGAGTAGTTCTGCAGCACTATAAGCAACACCAGCCACCTAACCTAGGGCAAGAGAAAGCATTTCCTGAGATGTCAACACAGTGACTGATACACAGTTCTGAGATTACAGTAGGGACTAAAAGCAGAAAGTCCAGTTTCAAAAATTAGCAATTAAGTAAGTCAAAAGCTCTCCAGTGACACAGCCCAGAGGCACTGGACTTTAGCCTAGAAGTGCTATTCCTGGGTGTACAAACAGCTGCCTGCATCATTCAAATCTGTTATCCTATCCCCCTTAACCTGTCTGCAGAACTTCCCATGAGAGCCAGAGCTCTGTCACCAGTTAAAAACCTCCCTTTGGTTCTCAGCCTGAAGTAACTCCTGATTGAACTCATTTATCCATGGCCAACGCTCTGTTAACAGAAGTGACTCTATATCATCTTTCTATCATCTGGCCCTGCAAGTTGCTTTTCCTCCCTCTCCAAGAAAATCTCTGAATTGCAAGGAAGCCAGAAAGAGAATTTACATGCACCCAATACACACAAGATAACTGCACACAAATGCAAAGTTTGCAAGAGAAGGAAAGCTAGAAACTGGGAGACCACAAGTTCTTATTTACATACTTAGCATAGGAGCTTGAGTGTCAAGGAACTGCATAAGGACATCCTGAAACACAGGAGCGCTGGCTGCTGACAGAGAGCCTGACGAGATGGAGCCCTTCTCATCCACGACTTCAGAGTCCCCACATCTCTGCAGAAACAGAAAAAAGTACCAACTGCTGATGCAGAGGAGAAACTTCCTATCCATGTATCTCAAAAAAGACATCTTCAAGAGATTTTTTCTATCCTGCTCTTACAAGCAAGCCACCACACAGGTTTCTATAAGCTACTGCAGTCTCCAAGTATGTCAGCACTTCTGCTGTCCTCAAGAAATGGGATATGCACCATCCCACAGGCTCATTTATGACCTACATTGGGTCAGATGGAGCAAATGCCATAATTAGTAGCATCAGTGACAAGAGGCACTGTGCTGATCAGCCTTTGCCTGTAATCGGAGTTAAGTAACCTCTGCTCTCCTTTACTGCTCCCAGCCTTCCAGGAATAAGGACCTACCTCAGCCTCGATCTCTGCTTGACGCTTCTCCAAGAGTTTGGCCACGACCATGGCCCTGTGGCGCCCAGAGCGCTTGTAGCTGACAGCCCATTCACACAGCAAGGCCACCACTGCATCATCGTCTGGGGAGATCTGGAGGGACAGAAACACTGCAGTGAGAACCTGAGCCAAGCAGAAGAGGGGAGCAGATATAACAGTGGATCTACTCCTCATAGAACAGGGCCTGAAGACTGCTACATTCCCCTCCTCCTAACAGGGAGGACAGATGTCAAGCTAGAGTCTTTCTGCTTTGACTCCATTTTGCAACATTAGGTCCACAGCCCCTGACAAATCTCCAGACTGACTCTGCTTCAGAAAATCATCCCTCTTCCAGCAGCACATCTAGAGAGTGGTAATCACAGCACTGAGTAAAACACAACTTCTCAACACCCTCATACAAAGTATACAAACAACCAGTCCTGCAGCTCTTCTAGGAACCAGTGTAGTAGTGGATGCACTCTGGTCCTACACATCATAAACACATCATCTCCCAGGCTAAGAGGAACCTGAACCACGAGCTCCCAGGAATCAGCAGACAGCCCAAAATGTAACCAAAATAGTACTGATGTAACAAGTCCCTAGCACCAACATGGTATGCAGACCAACACCTTTCATCAATGAATTCTCTCAAGCATACATGCATTTGTTGGACTTTCTAGAGCACAGAACCCACCCTTCTCATTTTAGTACCTCCCTAACAAGGCTACATGAAATCCTTTTCAATGGAGATTGTGTCCCTTGGCCAAGGGCCACTACCTAGTCAGCTCTCTGCAGACATAGGACAGTAACACTGGGATATAAACAAGAACACAGCCACATCCAAGACCAGGGCCCAGCAGCAAAGTCCCAGAGCACCTCATGACTGTCTTTGGTAGGGCCCAGCCCAAATATCCTGTTATACAAGGAATCCAAAGAGTTGCTGAAGTCAGATCTTTCAAAGCTGTGACTGTCCAGAACTTCTAACGTATGCAAGACACGGCCAATAGTGAAACCTAGAAAAGAACAGAAAAGAGAAACGTGTATTTGGCACCGGGTACAACAGACTCTAGAGCAACACCAGATGCATTGCCAAGGTCAGCCGAGGTCAGAAGGGCCTACACTTTGTATCAAGACCAGTTCTACACTGAAGAAAAGATGGATTGCTGCTGGGTGATTCTCTTCTAAGTGAAAGAGAGGGTTTGGACCTTTTATCCAAATGCCAGATGGACCCTTCTCTAAGGGAAGTCTGATGCATTCCTGGGGCCCAGGTTAAGGACATGAAATTATTAAACTTCCTAGTTTGGTACAGCCTTCAGAATATTACCCATTACTGGTCTCCCACAGAGAAGATGAAGTCGCAAGAGTAGTCCAAAGACAATCAAAAGGGACTTCAGGACCTTGGGACCGACCATTAAAAGGGATTCTGGGAGAGAGATTATTTTCTCTTCTATCCTTCCAGTTACAGACAATTGGAAGAAACAGATGGGCCCAGTCTATTAACACATGGCTCCATGGCTGGTGTTGCCATCAAAGTATTGGTTTTTTTCTGACAGTGGGAGGGCCTACACAGCACCATGCATGCTGGATTGTGTGTGAGAAAGTGGCTGGACAGTCAGATCCAGATGGTGGTGGTCAAAGACTCAGAGTCCCAATGGACATCAGTGATGAGTGGTGACACAGACAAAGATCAAATGCACCCTCAGCAAGTCTGTAGATGACATCAAGCTGAGTGGTTTGGTTGACAGTCCTGAAGGATGGATGACATCCACAGGGACCTGGACAAGCTTGAGCAGTAACCTGTGGGAATCTCGTCAGGTTCAATGAGGCCAAGTACAAGGTGCTGCAGCTGGGGCAGTGTAACCCCAGTATCAGTCCAGGGAGATGAACAGGGAGAGCAGCCCTGCTGAGGATTTGGGGGTGCTGGTGGATGAGAGGCTGGACAGGACCTGGTCTCACAGCCCAGAAAGCCAAGTGTATCCTGAGCTGCAGCAAAAGCCCTGTGGGAGGGGATTCTGCCCCTCTGCTCCACTCTGGTGAGACCCCACCTGCAGTGCTGCCTCCAGCTCTGGGGTCCCAGCACAGGAAGGACATGGACCTGCTGGAGCAAGTCCAGAGGAGGCCATGAAAATGACCAGAGGGCTGGAACAGTTCTCCTAGGAGGAAAGGCTGAAGAGTTGGGATTGCTCAGCCTGAAGTAAAGGCTCTAGGGTGACCTAACTGTCACCTATCACACTAAGGGGGACTTAGGAGAAATCTTGAGAGAAACTTTTCACAAGGGCAGGACAAAGGGGAATGGTTTCAAACTGAAAGAGGACAGACTCAGACCAGATGTTAAGAAATTCTTTCCTCTGAGGGTGGTGAAGCAGTAGGACAGATTTCCCAGAGAGGTTGTGGATGCTCCATTCCTCAAAGTGTTCAAGGCCGGGCTGGGTTGGTCCTGAGCAACCAGATCTAGGGGAAGGGGTCCCTGCCCATGGCAGGGGAATTGAGACCACTTGATTTT
Organism: Poecile atricapillus; assembly: GCF_030490865.1. Taxonomy (NCBI): domain Eukaryota; kingdom Metazoa; phylum Chordata; class Aves; order Passeriformes; family Paridae; genus Poecile; species Poecile atricapillus. The sequence continues at coordinate 4,628,058 of NC_081260.1, forward strand.
TAAGGTCCCTTCCAACCTAGACCATTCCACGATTCTATGAGAAGTTTCTGCAAGTTCATTGCTTGGGCTCATTGCCCAAGGAAAGCTGTACCAGTCAGGCAATGGTCCATCCAGCTTAATATCCTAACTCTCACTGTGGCCAACAGCAGACTTTAGGGGAAAGCATCAGAGCATGGCACAGAGACAAGAGAACAGTTCCTTAGTAAACATTTCCAGCTTCCAGTAACAGAAACTCCCTCTATACCTGGAGTAATGAACCCTTACAAGATTTTGCTCTGGAAAGAAAAAGAGCTGTGTCTTATTGCTGACAGTAAATACAAACAGTAGTAAACAGGAAAAAAAATCAAAAAGAATAGCCAGACAGGAGTTTTGTGAGAGTAGCATGGATCAGGTGGAAAGAAACTTTAACCTACAGCAAGTTACCTGCTGTGGTTTCTTGGCACTTGTCAAATGACCAGCGAACCTCCACAGCCTGGCCACGTTCCTTTATCTGCTGCTCAATTTCACGCAGCTTTGCCCGAACCTAGAAACAACGGACTTGTGTAAACATACAAAAGGATGCCTTAGAAGTCCTGTGAACAAAATTATTAGAAAACAAAGAGATTGACAGAAATTCTACTTAAGGTCAGATTTTGCCCATCTTCCAAGGACATCACTGTCTGGCTTATAGCAGAATGAGAGCACTTAATTCCTACAGAGTGAGACAGCACCTCCAGATATGCTTATCACACAACATGAAAAGAAAATTCCGAAAGAGCTATGATACAGCTGTTATCCCAAACTACAAGAGCTCCCTTTCGTGAAGGCTGCTCACCTGCTGTGTAAAGGCTGAATTCCCCCCAGGCATGGGCAAGTTGGATGGAGCTATAGGCAGGTGGTCCAGTGGAGAGCCAGTCTTTATCCTGCTATCAGTCAAGGAATAATGCCACACAAGGGCACTGGGGCAACACAAAATTATACTCTGCAACAGGAAAAAAAAGTCAGTATCACTAAGCAAATTAAGGTCAAAACAATTAAGTTACAATTCTACAGAACTAACCACTACTTTATTCTATTGCCCAGGAACTCATTATCACCTATACAGCACATTTACTATCTGCGTGAGTTGGTTTTTTTGAGATTTTTTGGTTGGTTGGTTGGTTTGGGTTTGTTTTTTTTGTTCTTAGCTCTGAAAGACCCTTTGGATCATAGAAACTCACACCTCCAAGCACAGCCTAACCCTCATGGTCCAGAAGCAGCATTTACATTAGTAACTTACAACACTTATCAAGTGTAATGTCTGAAAAGAAATATGAGGTAACACACCTAAATTAATTTAACCACTTTGTTTGGTAATCATAAGTCTCATGATTATAGTAACAATACCATGCTATATGCATTCTCATTCTGTTATGATCTCATACACTCACATAAACACAGACAGAACTTCATTGAACAATTCCTATGATATTCCCCTAGTTTCTGGTTCACAAAGCTGTTTTAGACACTCAAACCAAAGAATCTGCTTATCTCGAGAACATTTCAGCAAAGGTTAATTATGTACATTCTTAGAATTATGGAAATCTTAGAAATGCACCTGTTTCTACCGAGACATACTAAAGATCAGACCATCATTAACCAACATCAACTTTTTAAGCAGGTTGTGTCTGAACTCCAAATCAGCCAAACTTTTGAGGTGTGTATGCTCATCTATTCTCCCCAGATTGTTACATTAAAGGCATGTTTTATTGCATAGAAAATAGAAAAAAAACCCTCTAAACTTCTTCAACAGAAAGCAAAAATGACTTAATAAGAATGCAAAGGGTTTATTTATAACCCTAAATTGCTCTCTAACCCTTGCTTCTAGGAAGATCCTTACTTCTAGTCAACTGTACTATAGGAATTTTCTTTCTCTCTCTCTGAGAGCTGTGTGGCTGCTTCTCGATCCTGCGAGGGCTACTTCATCTCAAGTTTCTCTCTTGAGCAGCAGGTTCCCAAGCTTTGTGCTCTCTTCCTTTCCAACTCCTGCTCCATCCTGCACTCTCTGGAACCTTCTCTGCTTTAATAAGTCTTTTCTCCCCTGAAGAAACAAATCTCCACTCCTTCTGCATGGACCCACCTCACCTAGCCACCTTCCTCTTGAAGAAGAAAAACACAATCAAGAATGAATGCACACACTGAACAGAATTAGCCTCTCTTTCTGACACGAGGACAGTAAGGACTGAATCCCACAGTGTCACAACAGCACCTGTTCTTCAAACATCTATCAGTAAGGCTTTGGCAACTTTGCCCTTTTATTTCAAGGTTAACATTTAATCAATCCCACCTGTAAAGATTATGAGTTCAGAGTAGTTCCTTTTCACAGCCTGCTACTACTCCTAAACTACTACATTCTTCCATGAAGTGGGAGGGGCTGTTTCTTGTGCGTACTGTTTGGTTGTGAGTTTGTTTTTTTTTTTTGTTCTGTGGGAACTTTTATTCTGATGAGGGGTTGTTCGATTTTAAGAGTTGACAAAATTACAAAGCACTTTAATTTCTGGCATAATCTCCTTTCCTGGATGACAACCTGCTATTGATATAACAATGGGAAATAACTCTTTCTTATCCTTTCTTTTGTAAAGCTTTCCCAGCCATATGAGGCACCTGTGAGTAGAGCAAAAGGCTCTATTCCAACCCATTTTTCTTATGCAAGTCAGTCAAGGGCACTGCTGTAGCACTGACGTCTGACAAAAGCTCTGTAACACATCAGCAAAGATAACCATGGTTTGATATTTCTGTATTTAAGAAGCTGCTGACTCAGACTGTAATGATTTCTCTGTGATGGCACACATATTGCCTCTGTTGACCCCAGAATCACCATCACTTAAACCTACCTGAAGGATGCAGCTGAGCCCATACACCACTGGCCGGTGCTGGGGGCACAGTAATAAGTCACTGAAAGGGCTGGGAGGAGGATTCCCTGCAGCTGGCTGAGGGGTGGGAGTTGAAGGAAGAGCATTCCCTGTCTGGGCAGACAGGATGTGTGGTGGGTGCCCACCAGCACCATCCAGCTGCATAGCAAGCCTGCGGGTGCAGAAGTAGGCCAGACGTCTGGACAGGTATGCAGACTGCACAAACTCTCCAGAGTACTGCAGGAAAGATGGAAGGAGAGGCAAACATCCTTGTCACAAGGAACACAAGAAAAAAACCTGACCTTCCCAAAGTACTGCACTGTGTGACACTGCCTTGAAGAGGCAGTTCCTTTTTACAGAGAGCTCCTTAGCATCATGGATCACCCACTGGCTGCTAAGCATCAAAAAAACCCTTGAAATGCTCCCCTGGCAATGACTTAATGTATAAAAATGTACCCACACCCAGCCTTCCCAGAGCTTCAAAGGTTTGCCCAGAATCTGTTGCAAGAGAAAGAAAGAAAAAAGCAGTTTCCATGTACTGGTGCACAATCAGTGGAACTATCACAGCTGTGGCATGGGCAGGGATTATCAAGTCCAGTGCAGGGAAAAAGGGTAAATGAGAATAAAAACCAGAAAAGAGCAGGACTAAAAAGACATTCTTGCATGAGCTAAGAAGGATGCTCATAGGGACACTCCCTGGTGTTCTTGGTGCAAAATAACTCATTATCCCCTTGGGTAATATGGGCATGGCCAAAGCAGAAGTCAGTGCTCTCCTAAAGCAAGCTAAGACTGCATTTCTCACCCGCAGCAGCAAAGGAAGGAGCATTTTCAGAAATTCATCTTCTCCTGACCGTATCTTCTCAAAGCACTCGAGGACCCATGTCAGGAATTCATGCCGGTCCAGCATGCCATCCTGCATGAAGATAAAAGCCGAGCAAATGGATGGAAGTTGAAGTAACCACCACTAAGGTAAGGAAGACTAGCAGCAGCTTGCACTCCAACAGTGGAAATCACTCTGCAATTTTTCACAGTTCTGTGCTACCCCTGTCCCATTACTGAGCCCAAAACTGCATCTAGTCCTAGTGGTCTATTCACGGAAAGAAAGCATTTTGCAGAAATAAATCACTTGGCATCCACTCCCTTTGCCCTCCTCTGCTCACACCGACACAGCAGCCCCTGCCAGTCCCTCACCTGGAACATGAACATAGCCAGTTTCTCATTGTAGTCCCACTGCTTCAAAGCCTGTTCCACCTCTTGGGGCACTGGTCCCGATGGTGAACCACAGCCTTGTCCTGGGAGCTGTCTGTAGAACTCTGCAATTTTCTGCAGCTGCTCTGACAGGTACTTGGTGATGATCTGTGTCCATTCTGGAGAAAATAGGTTAGCAGTGAGCACTGTGGCAAAGAGGAGTAGGAAAGAACTAGGATGGTGCATAGGTGGAAAGCAAAAAAAAAAAAACCAGAACACAAACAGAGGAAGTCTTCTAGACCACAGCAATCTGGAGCAGGCCAGGATGCAAAGGATGTTGGATCCAGTAATGCTTAATGAAATTGGAAACACTAACAGGGAGTAACATACCAAAATTCTCTGGGAAATGTACATACTCACTTGGGAAGCTACTTTTAGCTACTTGGGAAGTAGCTAATCAGTCATCACTAAATGACAGCTTTACAGTCTTCGTATGGTAAGAAAAAAACAGGTTAGGCAGCAAAGGAGTTCAGTAGAACTTAACAGGGAGAAAAAAAAGTCAGGCTCCCACAAAGTATTAATGGCTGCTCAGACTTATTTTTCAGAGTACTTTCACAGGTGGGCCTGTTGTTCAAACAGTTACTTACATCAGAACCCAAAGACTTATCAGCAGGAAAGTTTATATGAATTTCCAGGCTACTTCTTACTAATCAAGAGCAGGCTTAGAAGGAAACAGCTGGGATGGACAAACCCAGTGCTGCACACAGAGTGCTTACCAATGAAAGGATCAATGACATGACGCTTTTTCACCTTCGTTTCCGTGATGGCAGCATAATAGGCACAAGTCATTTTGATGAGCCAGGCTGCTCTCATTACTGGGACAGTGTATTTTGCCAAATAACCAAAGACCTCTTCCTTCTTGCTAAAGATGGGCACCTGTAATAAAATGGAGAGGGAAAACTGAACCAAGCACTTAGAATAAGAACTAAAGCAGCTATACCTGCTGCAGGCATGAAAAAGGTAAAAAGGGAAGAGAGCAACACTGTACCTCTACCTCAAAATAACCTACTGCCAAAATTCACTTATGGTCAGAAAGCAGCAGAACCAGAGCTGCATTTCAGTATAAACAGAAACAAAACAAATTGAAAGAAGACAGAAAATATAATTATGTCACTGTAAATCCATGCCCTGAGTCCTGCAAACATCTTGGAGGTTATCCTCCAGAGAGTACATAAAGAGCTATGAAAGACACAGACTAAGGACTGGGTCAGTAACAAAGTATTTGCCATACAAAGTGAAGACATGGTTTTATACACAAAACTGAGTGGTTACTGAAGTCTCACAATATCATGAATATTCAACAGAAGACTATGAAAAACAGGGAACTGAGTACACAGGAGGAAGGAATTCATTAATCCAAGATTAAAAATTCAAGATCCAACATAGGAGGATACCAGTGAAATCATCAGACTGCAGGACTATAAACCAGGAAGCAATAACACATGACAGAGAAAAGTACAGCTGTGGGGCTCATTTCTACACAATACTCCAGAGAGCAAAAGTATGTGGGTTATCATAGAGGAATGAAAAAAAATTCACAAAAATCAGGCCCATTTGGCAAGTATCTTTAAGTCCCTGAACTACTGATGTTCATTTACCTGCTGTTTCCTACATTCTTCCCAATTACTCTCTGATGCCTCAAAGTCAGACTATTCGGCTACTGACAGTCGCTCTTTCATATCAAAGTTCATGAAAATGGATAGAGCTCACTGCAGGAAAACAGGCAAAAACCTTGAAAGGTTCAAGCTTTCACCATGACCTCGGGAAACTGACAGCCAAAATGCAAAGAAGGACTAAGTTTATAAAGAGTCAGATTCTAGGAAAATCTGATTACTTTCTTTTCCCCCCAGGAATGACTCAGACTATTTTGCAACTGGGAATGATGTTTTCTCCACAGTGCATACCAGATTCACAAGTATCTTGTTTGTAGGTCTCCCCTGAGAGAGAGCTATCTCCCTTGCTATCAGGCCTAATAAAATGCCAGAGTAAGACCCTTCTTTCATATTCTACAGAATATGAAAGCTACAGCTATAAGGGAAATATCTACCTAGACTCCAGAGCACAGAAATACTGTAGCCTGGCCAGGACCAAGTGATAGCACACATATTCTCCTCAGCTGAAAAGCAGAAACACCTCACTGCGACAGAAGTCTGGGAAGTCATTTAGTTGAATATTTTCAGTAATTCTCACTATGACTTTTGAGAACTTGAATAACCCTCCACAACTGAAATGTCCTAATCTAAGCAACACACCAAAGGCAACAGTGGCAGCTCTTCTGAAAAACAACTGAACCTTAAAATAAATCAGTCTTGTCCTACAAGCCAAAAGGCAAAGTTGAACACGCCTCCAAATAACAGACAAGAGACCAGTTCTCAAAGTGTGGACAACAGTCAGGGCACTACAAATTCTACATCCACTCTTTAAGCTGAAAGCTTCACAAGATGTATAGACAAGAAACTTCTCCGAACAGTAAAGACCTTCAGAAAACCTCTAGAAACAAGTACAGATTAAATTCTCTGCCCTGCCAGGCTGCCTCTCCTGTAACATACCTTCTTAGCAAGATGAGTGAGGGGCTTAGTTCCAGCCAGATCTGTGAACCAGTTGTTTATGGCACTCTGAGAACGTGCTGTCACCAGCCAAAAGTTATCCTTCTGATTGACCTGGGGTTTCCGTCTCCCTGTGTCAGGCAGGGTGTTGCACCGCAGCTTTTCTGCAATAATACTGCTAAAATTTGAGCTGATCTGGAGAAGAAAAAAAAAAAAGGATTAATTATATTTCAGAGGTCAAAGACCTGATCAGTGTGCTTAAAATATCATTTATCATTCCTACCAGAAGTCTCACCAATACCAACTTTTGAAACACAAAATAACTGCCAATAACTTTTTTATTATACTCACAGAGATGAATTTGTCTAGACAATTCACACAATAATCAAGCAGGGACTCAAGTTGAGATGGACACAACCCTTTAAAAATACTTGTCAAACCAGACAGAAGGCTTCTCAGACAGAACTCAGCCAAGGAAAACAAATATCCTGTGCTTACTGATTGCCTTCCAACACAGGTCATTACTAGTTGTTTTGTCAGGAAGTCAACATCTTGATTTCAGAGACTGAAAAAATGGAGTTGAAGCCTATTATATAACTCCCATTTTTAAACTTCCAGATGTTTCAAGAAATCGTGCTTTCCTTTTACCGTGACCGTCATGCAACCAAACCAGTAAGAAGCTTCCCTCTCCTACTATCACAGCCTTGTGCTTCTGCTTAGTTGCAGAATTTAAGGAGTCCTAGATGCTGGCTTTACGAAGACTGCAGACACAGACCTGCCCCTAAGATGCACTGAGCCAGACAAAAACCCACTCTCAGAGGTGAAACACAGTTCTAAACAAATGCAGAACTTGCATTCTACAGAAACGGAGAGTCAAATGTTAAAAAAACCCATACAAAAGGGAAAGATCTCCTAGTTCTCGACACAGGGAAGGAACGAGACCCAGGACTGTCTAGGATCCAGCAGCCTGCCCTGCCAAACCCGCCCCTCGACCGTCGGTTTGTCTCTCACCTTCGCCGGGTTGAAATTGACATTTTTGGCACTACCATGCTCGTCCCCAGAGACCGCCGGCTGGTTATTGAAGCCTTGCTTGACATTCAGCGCAGTCAGCTCATCCTGCGGGGGAAGGACGGTCAGCAGGGCCCGGCACGGCCCCTCCGCGCCCACCGCCGCAGCCTCCGTCCCCACCGCGGGGTCTGAACGAGGCGAGGCCCGGCTGCTCCCCCGACCTCCCCCAGCCCTCGCTACCAGGCACCGCCCAGGGCAGCGCTGGGACACCGGGACCGCGGCTCCCCCGGCTCGGCCAGCGTTCCCCAACCCCAGGGGACCCGGCGGGACGGGGCCCCCTCGCCCAGCTGCCGGCCCTCGCGCCGCTAACCCGGCGCTTCCTCAGGTCCGGCCCCGGCACAGCGGTCCAGCACCCCGGGCTCCCCCAACACGCTCGGCTCCCGCACCTCCTTCTGCTTGGGGTCCTGCGGGTACACATCGGGCGGGCCGAGGCGCGGGCGCTTGAGCGGGCGGTGCTCGTAGCTGAGGACGCCGAAGGCCGCCATGGCGGGCCGGCCGGGCGGGGGCGGCCGGGCCACAACAAGGGCCGCCGGGGCCGCCCGCGCCTGCGCGCTGCGCCGGGGCAGGTGGGCGCCGCCGAAGGAGCTCCGGAGGAGCACGGAGAGTTCCGAGCGTTGCCGGAGAGGCCCGAGTGTTGCCGAAGAGTGACGAAAATTGACGGAGAGACCCGAGTACTGATGTGACTGGACCGAGGAATGACGAAGAGCATCGAGCGTAGCCGGAGAGATCCGAGAGACGCCGGAGAGAGCCGAACGTCTCCGAAGCAGGGACGAGCGAGGACAAAAAGAGCGGAGTGCCGCAGGAGAGTCCCGAGCAGTTCCGCGAGGGCCCGAGCCCGGGTCGAGCGAAGCCGGAAAGTGTCGAAGAGAGACGGGGCAGCCCGAGGGGCATCACGTGACACACCCGGCACCCCCCTCCCCCCCCCCCCCCCCACTCCCCCCCAGCCCCGGCTGCCCCCCGGCCCCGACACCGGGGCACTCCCGGGACCCCGGCTACCAATACCCCCGGTGCGGCCATCACTGCACCGGCAACAGCCTCCGCGGACACCGGCCGTACTGTCACACACACAGAGCCCCGCTGTGATCCTCTCCCTGCAACCTCCCCCTCTGACTGCCACATTGCCTCCCGATGACGCTCCCAGGGATCCAGGCGGGCTGGGCGTTGGGATCCCCATCCCAGCCATGATCCTGAGGCAGCCCAGCGGCGATGATCCCGGCACCACGGCAGCGTGAGCCATGGGAACACGGCAGGATGAATTGGGAGGTCCAAGAAGTTGTGAGGCAGGGGAACTGAGGAGGAAGGGTGACAGTCCCAGTGGGACGAGCCGTGGGGTGGCAGTGGGTTAGCTGTGGTATCCCAGTGGGATGAGCCATGGAGTCCCACTGGGATGAGCTGTGGGGCCCCACTGGAGTGAGCCATGGCCCCCATAAGGTGGCCCATGGGGCAGCACGTAGGGGGCCCCAGTGCAGGCGGTGCGTGGGGCAGGAAGCAGTGTGGTGCGGAAGCCGGCGGTCCTGGGTGAGGCTGTTCGCACGCATCCCAGGTCAGCAGCCCCCATGGCGGCTCGTGGCACTTTCTTCGTTCCCGTCCTTCTCCTCCTCCTCCTCTGTGGGCCGGGTCCCTACCCTGCTGCTGTCCACAGCCACCCAGGTAAGGGGGCACATGGGAAGGCCACAGGCCCCTTTTGTGGGTGGCGCTGGGGAATGGAGCTCCCCAGTGATGGCGGGCGAGGACAGGATGTGGGGCTGTGTGGGCTGGCACACACCAGGGACCCTGCGACCCCTGATGTTCCCCAGCACCTGCGGCACCTATATGGTCTCCTGCAACTGGGCCGCCAGGAGGGTCAGGCTGTAGCAGGGAGCCCTGCTGGGGGGTGTCCTCACTCCCACTGCAGTGCTGGAGCATTTCTGACCCCGCCAGCCCCTGGCTACTAGTCCTGCAGGGCTTCTGCCTCACCACTCTACTGGCAGATCCTATTGGTCTGTGCTACGTGTGGGTGCTGGCCAGGATGGTCAGTGGATCTGCACCAGCTGCCCTTTCCTTCCTGGTCACCTCAGTAGTGCTGTGCAGAGGAAAGGGACAGGACATAGAGGCTTTTCTTTCCACCTGGCACTCTCATCCAAACCACTGTTTTCTGGAAGAAAAATCCACTCCTTATCTGGCTGTCAATAAAAGAACAGATTTCTGTGGAAAAAGCTCCTCTATATCCCTGGACCTCCTGGGCTGCCAGGAAGGTGCCCTCCACGTGTAGAAACAGCCTGTTTGCTCCATTGTGTTACATTACAACCCAGGTGGACTCTGGCTTTCTAGGGCCCCTGCAGTGCTGGCTGATGAGTTTGGTTCTCATGGAGGGAGGCTCATAGGGATATCCAGTATTCAGGGATCTAGCATGTGCCATGTCTCTCCGGTACACCCCTGGGGCCTGGCTCAGCCACCCACCACTGCCATGCCCAGCAATGTCTGTTGCTTACAGGGGTGCAGTGTGTCCTCTTCAACGAGGAGTACATGACCTGCATGTGGGGGAGCAGAGAGATGCCCACAGTCAACTACTCCCTCTTCTACTGGTAGGTGCCTTGGCTAGTCCTACAGCAGAGTGTCCAGCAGTGGGTCCCTAGCAGCAGGGGGGCTGCATCCTGGCATCAGGCTGCTTCTCCTCCCCAAGCCCAGGGTGGGGCAGGCTCTGTGTCCAGGGCAAGCAGGATGGGATGTGCTGGGGAGCTGGGGCATGTGAGGCCTTGGGGAGTCCTGGTAACCCACTGTGGCACAGGTACAAGAATACATCTGACAAGGAGGTGGAGTGCAAGCACTACCTGCAGGACCAGGGTGTCAGGGTCGGCTGCCACTTCAAGCAGAACGAGCTCATCCAGTTCCAGCCTTTCCATGTTCTCATCAATGCCAGCATCGGCGGCAAAACCCTGGAGATCTCCAGCAAGCGCATGTTGCTGCAGGACCTGGGTACAGAGGGGTGGGGGAGACCCCCCTCTCCTCTGCAGGGCTGTGGGTTCTCAGAGCTCCCCAGTGAGTTCCCAGCTGGCAGCAGGGCCACTGGGGCATGGGGCCGGCCCTCACTGGGCATTACCTGTACCTTGCAGTGAAACCAGCGGCGCCAGTCAACCTGATCATCCACAACATGAGCAACAATCAGCTGCAGCTGACCTGGGACTCCCCATACCCCAAAGGCAACTGCCTGGAGCATGCTGTCAAGTACAAGAGCAACAAGGATACCAGCTGGACGGTGAGAGCTCTGGCCACAGCACCCTTATGGCTCTACCTGGGGGTGACCTGTGCATCAGCTGCCAGGGTGGTCCCAGCCAGCAGCACAGGGCTCATGTCTCTGCAGGAACTCTTGGTGAATGGACATGTCTTCTCCTTACCCAGCGTGGACTATGAGAAGTCTTACACCTTCTACGTGCGCAGCAAGATCAACAAATACTGTGGCAGCACCCAGCTCTGGAGCGAGTGGAGCGTTCCTGTCATCTGGGGAAGCAACTCCACCAGCAAGGGTATGCTCCCAGGGCTGCAGTGGGATAGGATAGACTGGAGCATGGCAGGGCTCAGCAGGTGAGAGATGGCCAAGCAAGTAGAGAATGGCCTGAGGCAGCAGCTGTAGGGGCAAGACCCATCTGGGCATGTGGGGTGTCAGCAGCAGCATCCTTTGTACATCTGGAAGCAAAACACACCCTACCAGTGGGACCTGCTGACTTTTGTCAGGGTCTTCTTAGCACTGGAGGGCATGGCTGGGCTAGGACAGGGTCACCAGCTAGTTACAGTGATAGAATGGCAGGGCCTGGGGACAGGCCCCTTCTCCATCCTCTGTTCCCAGCCATGGCCACTCAAAAAGAACCACTTGCAGGCCCACCCCACTGCCACGGTGGTGTGCTGTCCAGGGGTCAGTTTCAGCCCCACTCTTTTCAGGCACGGTGGAGGAACAGCTGCACTGGTTTGGAATCCGCACAGTCTTGGTCCCCATTGCCTCCTGCCTGCTCCTGCTGGTCCTTGTCATCCTGCTGGTGCGCACAGAAAGGTGAGTGTGGGGAGCTGATTGGGGGCAGCAGCACTGGGGCTCTTCCCCTCTAACACAGCTCTCCTGCACAGGGTATGGGTCATCCTGATGCCCCGAATTCCCAATCCCAGCAAGAATTTTGATGAGCTGTTCATCACCCACAATGGCAATTTCCAGGTAAGACAGTACAGGCAGCCCTGCCCTGGGCCCACCCCTTCTGTGTGGGGTTGGGGCTGGGCTGGGTGGCAGCTCCTCTCACCCTGCTCTGCTCCCTGGAGGAATGGGCTGGAGTCCCCAAAGATGTCATGGAGAGTTTCAAGACCAACTACAGTGAGAACATCTGCTATGTGACTGAGCTGCCACCCAAGGAAAGCCATGAGAACCTCTGGGACAGCAGCAATCATGCACCACCTCCAATGCCTGGGCCCCCAGGCACCCCCAGTGAGCACAGCCCCTACCAGAACAGCTACGGGAAAGTGTGACACACTCCTGCACCCCTGCATCCCCCATTCTCCACAGCTTTGCTGCCCAAACCTTACTGTTCCTCAGGCCCTGCTCCTGCCATGCTTATGCCAAATGCCCTGGGTCCCTGGTCTTGCTTCCTGCCAAGTCCTCCTACCTGCTCCAGGGTGCCCACAAGCACACCCAGGGACATGTCCTGGTGAGTGGGCAGCTGCAGCTGAGCAGACAGGGGCCACTGGCCAACTGATGGGGACACACAGGATGAGGAGTCTCAGGGGGTTCAAGTGTGGAAAAATAAGGAAAGATAGGCAAGAAAGATTGTAAACATGAAGTGCCTTGCAGCTAATCTAGGAAAACACATGTACCAGACTCATCGTTGTTTAGCTTTGTGTGCTCAGTAAGAAGAACTTCTGTGTTTAGATAACACAGGCCTGTGATAGACTTAGTGGCACCTTATTTAACATGCTTGAGATTCCTGGCCTGCTGTGGGAAAGATCAAATCACAGTGGTAAACCACAACTGCACAAATCCTTGATAAACAGGCAGAAACAGCAGGTTCAGTGATCCTTTAGGGTGGACCAAGATCCACAGTGCCTTCATCCCTGCTTATGTGCCTCTGCCTGGGTGCTGCTTGGGAGATCCTCCAGTCAGTGAAGTAATGAAAATAAATTTCCTCTTTGCCTCTTATCCATGGCTTTGTGGTTGTTCCTGTGTCCTGCCTGTGCTGGCTCAGACAGCAAGCCACTGTGTATCCTGGCAGTTCCTCCAAGGCCTCACTGCTCCTTTGCCTGTGTCCCCAGTTTCCAGTGACAGTAAAGTTCTGCCCACCAGGGGTTTACCCAGGCTCATCCTGTGGGGTCTGGGGAAAGCACCAGCGGAGCCCCAAATCCTGAACACCTCTGACCTCTCACACACGGTAAGGCAGGGGACAGTCCTACTGTCTCAGCCCTGCTGTCCCAGGCTCACAGTGGCAGCATGTTCATCAATCAACATCAAGCATATGGATGGGTCCCGTCCTGGCCGTCTCACAGGGCTCCCTGCACACTCAGACGATGTGCTATGACCTCACCGGGCAATGGGCTCCACTCTGGGCTCTCCAACCACTTCTGGGGCCACCTGCAGCCCCCAGCCACGGCTGCTGTCCCTGCAGATGACCAGACCTTTCTGGCCAACACTGACTGCAGCCTCTGCTGCTTTTACAGAATCCCAGATTCAATTATGTTGGAGAAGACATTGGAGATTATCGAGTCCAACCTGTGTCCAAACATCACCATGTCAACCAGACCACAGCACTGAGTGCCACCTCCAGTCTTTCTTTAAACATCTCCAGGGACAATGACTCCACCACCTACCTGGGCAGTCTAATCCAATGTCTGTTCACCCTTTCCGGGAAGAAGTTCTTCCTGATGTCCAACCTCAGCCTCACCTGGTAGAGGGACATAAGACCACACCCTCCCATCCTATCACTACTTGCTTGGGAGAAGAGAGTGGAACCCTCAGCTGGACCCTGAGACAGCCAGGCCCTGGCACATCAGGACCCCGGCACAGCGGGACCACAGCACAGCGGGACCACAGCACAGCGGGACCACAGCATAGCGGGACCCCGGCACAGCGGGACCACAGCACAGCGGGACCACAGCACAGCGGGACCACAGCACAGCGGGACCCCGGCACAGCCGAGCCCTGGCACGGCCGGGCCCGGGGTGAGGATCCCCGGCCTTGTTCCCCCCCGCGTCCCGCGGTGCCCAGGACAGGCAGCAGCGCCCCCTAGCGGCGGGGCACCCCGGGCCCCGCCCACCCCGGGCGGGGGCGGGGCCTGCGCGCCGGGCACCGGTAACTTTCCAGCCCTGCCCACGTGGTGCGGCGGCGGCCGCCCCCTGGCGGCGGCGATTGGCGCAGGCGGGCCCGCCCCCCGTGCCTGCCGCGGTGCCGGCTCTGCGCTGCCGGCGGCCGCACCGGGCGGGGGCACCGGCACCGGGCACCGGGACTGCGCTCGGCTCGGCACGGCACGGCAGGGCACGGCACGGCAAGGCACGGGCTCACCATGATCGTGTGTCCCCAGAGCGTGGAGCACCCCCGAGGAAGCCGATGCCAGCGGCTGCCGGGGCAGGTAGGACCCGCCCCGCCGCCACCACCGGAGCCCGTACAGGAGCACCGGGCTTCTCCTTGCTCGCCGCCACCGGGCCGGCACGGCTGCGGCGCCAGCAGGCCGGGACATTCCCGCTGCCCGCTGGCGGTGCCCGGGGCCGGCGAGGCTGCGCTCTCACGGTGCCCTCCCCTGCGGCTTGGTCTTGGTCTTGGTCCTGGTCCTGCTCCCGGTGCCGGTCCCGGTGCGGCGGTGCCGTCCCCGTCCCCTTTGTGCGGGATGCGGGAGGCGCCGTGGCTCCATCACTGCCAATCAAACTTGTTTTTCTCTCTCCGCCTGCACTGCCTGCGCCGCTCACCGGGGGCGCTGCCGCCGCCGCCGCCCGCACAATGGGGCCCCGGGTACCGGCCCCGGGTACCGGCCGCCGGCACTGCCGCCGGCACTGCTGTAGGGACCCCTGCCGCGGCCACTCGTGCTTTTCCCGTCCTCTTGAATACCCAGGCATAAAGGCCGGGCGAGAGATACCGTCGCGGCACCGTCTCCAGCAAACGTTACCGGAGGAGCCACCGGTACCGACAGAGCCGCGGTCTCGCTGGGCGAAGGGATAAGCCCCGGCCAGGCGGGGAGTGCGGCGGGGTCCGCCGGCCCCTCTCCCGCACATCCCGGCGCTTTCCGGGCTCCTTCAACCTCCTGCCTTCTTTATGTGTTCACGGCTGCAGGCCGGGAGCGCCGGGGCACCGTTACCCCTGCGGCTCCACCGGGCGCCGAGGGGACGAGGTTGGCGGTGGGTACGCAGGTGAGGAGCCTGTTGGAGTTCAGGGCGCTCGGACACACGAAGATTCCACTGGGAAGGGAGGCGATGCTCCCACAGTCCGGGAATGCGAGTGGATGCAGGGGAGGAGGAGGAGGGCTGTGGCCGAGGAGGATGAGGAAGGTGGCACTGGGGCCAATGTAAGAAGCTGGGGAGGCAGAACTGAGGGAATGTGGCAGGTGGTGCCAGTAGGAGACAGCCTGGGCTGAGCTGGTGCCTTTGGGAGTGGGCAGTTTAGCCTGGACAGGGGCTGAGAGCCAAGGAGGTGGCTGTTCTGCACCTTAATCTCCTCCTTCCTTCATCATGTCCTTCCAATATCTGCCTGGTTGTTTGCTCCACCATCACCTGGACAAGCAGAGTGAGGAGAGCTGGCAACACCAGAGGCCAAGCCATGGGCTGCTTGCACAGCTCCTTAGTGGGGACCACCTTTCCCCGGGGGAAGTGAAAAGGCCCCTGGCTCCACCTCAGCCCTCCAGGAGGAGAATACCAGTGGCTGTAGCCCCTTGGGTGTCCTCATGGCATCTCATTTCCCCAGGCAGAGTGATTTTGTAGGGGGCTTTTGCAGTTCACTTCTGGCTTTCATCTTTTCCTGTCAATCAGAGAAACTGGTGCTTTTCATCTCTTTCCATTTTAATTTGAGTTTTGGGGTTTTGTGGACCCCTTTTACCAGAGGAAGTGAAGAGGACACTTCAAATGTCATCAAGTAAATCTCTTGACACATGAGCAATGGTGTTTTCACCAGAAGTGCAGGATGGTGGAAAATAGCCTGAGCAGCTTCCTGCACTGCCTGTGTGGGTGCAACTGCTCTGTGCTGCCACACAGCTCACCCCTGCTCTGTCTGCCCCTCACCCCTGGGTGCTCTGCCACGTACCCTGTAGCTTTGGTGGTTTGCAGAAATGCTCCTGGTTTTGTCCTGTGCCACCATTGTTACCATGCTCCAGTCACCAGCCTTTGGGTGACTGCACTGGAGAGACAGGTGGAAGGAACGGACAGTGGTGTCAGCAGGGCCAGAATTCCCCAGGAGCGATTTCAGTTCAAGCCTGGGAGAAGAGATGCATCCTTTACATCCAAGGGTGCTGCCTGGGCTCCCACATGCAAGCAGGAGCTGTGACTTTCTTTGTGATAAGGGTTAGCACCTGCTGTACCTGTACCTTGGGGTGGGCAGGCTGCAGGTGCAGACCATGCTGTCGGGTGGGAATTGTGGCAACACGTCCGTTGGAGCACGGCAGCTGCCTGGGCATCTTTCCAACATCCCTGCCCTCTGTTCCGACCACCCTCTCAGGAGGGGCTGTGCTGGACTGGGGCCCTGGTGCAAGGCTGGCGTGGGCATTGCTGGGGGTGTCTGGGCCCCCCTTGCCGAGTTGCCCATCTGTGTTTTCTCTGGTGGGCACATCCAATAACAGCTGTGCTCTGTGCTGCAGGACGCACTCCCATGCTGTCTGCCTGGGCAACATGTAAAGAGCTCTTCTGTGTGCTCCTGTTCACATGAAAGGTACCAGGATATGGCTTGCCTTTTGGCTTGCCAGGGCAGGAGCCTGGGAGCCCCTCTGCTCTTTCCACAACTCTCTCTCATCTTGGTACTGGGCAGGAGAGCTCCATGCTGGTGGTAAGGCAGATGGGCTGCTCCATTCTGGAATGTATTTTGTGTCATGTTTCTCCTGATCTGGCCTTGCACCACTACAAGAACATCATTCCTGGCTTGCCCTTTGCTTCCGCTCCACGCAGAGCTTTGTCTCAGACAGTGACCAACCTGACAGTGTGTCTTGCTACCTGTCTTCCCACTACCTGTGGCACTGAGCAGTGCTCTGTCTGACAGCCATGAGTGTCCCTCTGGCAGCACTAAGCTGGGAGAGGGATCTCTGTCCCTTGCAGAGCCTGGGCTTGGCTGGGGTATGCTGCTGCAGCAGGGGCTGCTCTGGGAAGAGCTAAGCAGAGTGTGTTTCCTGCAGGTAGTGAAGATGTCCAGCAGTGACCCCGAGTGCCCCCAGTTCCTCTTTGTGAAGGTGCTGGCAAGCCGAGGGCGGCTGGAGGCGGTGACCCAGCAGATGGGCTACCACCCACAGTACCTTGACAGCTTCCTTAAGACACAGCACTACCTGATGCACATGGATGGCCCCCTGCCCTTTGACTGCCGGCACTACATTGCCATCATGGTGAGCCTGCTGGGAGCTGCCAGAGGGGACGGGGGGGCTCTCCTCAGCCTCCAGAAGACACCCTATTTACTGGACTTCTCATCAGGGGCCAAAATCACGGTGTCCTGGAGGCTGAGCAAGAGGTGGGTGTGGGGTGCCTGTCCTGCTGGGGGCTGTGCACGGATGCCAATGTGCCGCTCTTGCAGGCGGCGGCCCGGCACCAGTGCCGGTACCTGGTGAACCTGCACGTGCTGCAGTTCCTGCGGGCAGGGGGAGACCCCCAGTGGCTGCGCGGCCTCGAATTCATCCCCCCCAAACTCCGCAACCTCAATGAGATCAACAAGATCCTGGCACACCGGCCATGGCTCATCACCAAGGAGCACATTGAGGTACTGGGAAGGGCATTGAGCCAGGGTCCAGGATGGCAGCGAGGACAGCAATGTCCACAGCAGCTGTCAGCACCCTGCGCACTTGCCTGTGTCACATTGCTGGTCTGTCCATGTTCTGCAGAAGCTGCTGAAGATCAGCGAGTGGAGCTGGTCACTGGCAGAGCTGGTGCACGCCGTCGTCCTCCTGGCACACTGCCATGCACTTGCCAGCTTTGTCTTCGGCTGTGGCTGTGAGCAGGACGAGGGGCTGGGGGGCCGAGGCTTGCTGAAGCCACTGTCACTCGGGAACCAGTGCTTCTGCGAGGCCACTGCCGGCAACAGCTACAGCCAGGAGCTGCTGCGTATCAACCGCAAGCGGGTAAGCTCCTGAGGGTGGGTCTGCAGGGGATGGGGGGATGGTGCTGGGACCACTGCCCTCACCCCCAACTCTGTGTCTGTGCAGTCCCTGGACTCCTGCATGGACCTGGATTCCCTCCGGGAACGCATGCAGCGGATCCATGTGGAAACTGAGGGCAGGGACGAGATGAGGCTGCTGCAGCAGGACCGAGAGGAAGGTGAGGGGCAGGGATCAGAGATGGGTGTACAGGGTGGGAGTTCATATGGCACATCTGGGTGTTTGCTGCTCCTCCATGCGTAATGTTTTCCATGATGTGTGGTTCAGAGGGGCTTGTGGGATGCACGTGGGGCAGAGCAAGGGCTGGCTTTCAATGCCTGATGTGGCTGGGAACAGGGCAGCTGAGCACTGCTCTGACCCATCTGCAGGGCTCTCCCCTCTTGCAGATACTGATGGGGAAGTCACCGGTGCCACCAACCTTGCCTGCTATATGCAGGACCCTGACTTTGGATACCAGGACTTTGCCCGGCGCGACGAGGATCAGACGCAGGTATTCAGAGTCCAGGTAAGAGTCCTGCTCTCTTGATCTCTTGGTGGGCAGCAGCCCAAGCTCCCCTCCCCGGCCCTGCTTCAGTAGGGTTGGGAAAAGGGAGGTGACTTCTGTCCCCAAGGGTTGATGATATTTTTCACACGGCTCTCATGGAGGTAAGGGTCAAAATCATTCAAAAGCTGCTTGAGAAGGGATGTTGTGGTTTGGGCAGAGCCACCTCCAGAGCATATTCACTGAATTCTTCTGCTTCCCGAGGGCTCCAGCCCTTCTTCCTGGGAATATGCTCCAAGCTCCTTTTTGCAATTGCAAAATCCTCTTGCTGTGCTCAACAGGATTACTCCTGGGAAGACCATGGCTTCTCACTGGTCAACCGGCTCTACTCTGACATTGGGCATCTCCTGGATGAGAAGTTTAGGATGGTGGATGGTCTGCAAAGCAGTGCCATGGCCAAGCGGCAGGGCTGTGAACCTTCTGTTTTCAAGCGTGGCATTTGGAACTACATCCACTGCATGTTTGGCATTAGGTAGGGAAACCAACTTCACAGTCCAGGGGAGAAAACTGAGCTGACCCAGGCAGGAGGAGGGTAGGACACTCAGTCTGTCATGGAGATGAGCACGGAGAAGGGACAGAGGTGAATCACCTGCCTGGATGCTGAGACAGGCAGGGAAGAGATACTAAACTGCTCTGGCCAGGGCAGGGGGCTTTGGGGACAGGGTTTCAGTGCTTGGTGGCTGTTGGCATGTACCCCCCTGCCCTGTGGCTGTGCCATGCCCCAGGCAGACCACAGGCAAGGCGCTGGCCATGACTTGCCCCTGTGCTCCCCACAGGTACGATGATTATGACTATGCAGAAGTGAATCAGCTCCTGGAGCGAATGCTCAAAGTTTACATTAAAACTGTCACCTGCTACCCAGAGAAGACAAACTCAGAAATGTTTGACAGGTTCTGGAAGCAGTTCAAGCACAGTGAAAAGGTGGGACAGCTGGCCCCTGGCTCTGGCTGCAGTGGGGCTGGGAGTGGGCAGAGGCTGCAAGCTGGGGTGCTTTGGGGGATGTGTGGGAGATCTTTGAGCCACCAAACCAGTCTGAGGGAGGGAATGGAAACTGGCTGTTTGTAAGGAGTTGGGCTTAGTGTGGGATGGGGCTGTCCACTGTGATGAGACCAGGGGCACCAGCAACACAGGCATCTCCAAGGTCATTATCCCAGGGGTGAGTGCTTCCTGGGGATCCCTCTGTCACACTGTAACTCACAGCAGTGGCTGCTGTGGGTGTCAGGGACTGCTGCTGCCAGCCTGGAATGCTGGTGCCAAGTATGCAGGGGACTCCCTGGCACGCAGCTCTGGGAAGCAGCCACAGCCTACAGGACTGGGAGGAGTGGAAAAGGGAAGCTGCCTGAGCTGGCAAATTGGTGGCATTTTGATGACAAAAGACTCCCTTGCCCAGGTGGGCAGTTGCTTGCACCGCTGAGCACAGCACACTTCAGCTGCCTGAGCCGCTCTTGCTGTTCCCCCAGGTCCACGTGAACCTGCTCATCCTGGAAGCCCGGATGCAGGCAGAGCTGCTGTACGCGTTGCAGGCCATCACCCAGTACATGATCTCCTAGATGGTGGGAGCTGTGCTGCGGCGGGGCCGGGCAGCCTCCTCTCTTCCTGAACTCGTGCGGGACCCATCATGCTGGGACCGACAGCGAGGGATTTCTTGATTTAGTTTACTTGACTGTATTGTTCCTTTTTGTTGGTTCCCCCCCGGCCTTGTGGGGGTCACTGAGTGGCCCTGTTACGTGCAATTACCAAACTGTGAGGCAAGTCCGTGCTGCTGAGATGCTGGAGACTTGAACATGTCCGAGGAGGACTGCCAAAAACAGGGGAGAGGGAAGTGGGTGGGGACTGGGGCCAGATTAGAGGGATGCTCCTTGCCTGGGTGCTGTGGGAGCCTCAGTGGCACAGGGAGGGCAGAGGGGAGAACTGGCTTCCTTCCCTGTGCTGCAGTAGCTGCTCTGCTTGCAAAGCCACCCTTGGGCACCTGTCCTCATTGGGGTGGTGTCTCTCACTTGGGAACAGTGCAGGCAGTGTGTGGGTGTGTTGCAATGTTCTGAGTTGCAGGGTTAGGCAGCAAGAAGCTCCAGCTCCTAGCAAGGGCCCTTCCCCAGGACAGCAAGGGGATGCACTTGCTGCCTGTGTGTTATGTCCTTTAGGTCTATGTGCCAAACCCTTCTGGGATGGACAAGAGATGACCCAGCAAACTCCAAACTGTGAAGCTCTTGCTGGCAGAGCATGTTCATGCTTTGCTTTCTCCAACACCAGGATGCGAAGGTCTTTGACAGTGTTCAGGCACTGGGGGTTTCTGCAGGGGACTTTGGCAGTCCTAAGTGCCTCCTCTGCTTCCTGTCAGCAAAGAGGCAGGAGGAACAAGGGAGGCTTATGTGTTTGAGTTAATGTGGTTTGTACCTTCTTACCACCATGAGAGGGCTGAGGTCCTGTGCTATCACTTGCTTAACAACATGGTGGAGGAGCCTGTGGTCAGCATAGGTAAGCTACAGGAAGCTTCTCCTCGAATGTGGGTTGGGAGACACTCCTGGGACTGCTCCATTTGAATAGAGGCATTTGAACAGAGGCATTTGTCCACCAGCCTTGTCTTCTGCCTGAGAGGCTACACCACCATTCCCCCCATCTCCCTGGGCTCCCTGCCTGTGCCACAGCCCCTAGCTGGAGAGGTACAAGGGCACCAGCACAGGCTCCAGGGAGCAGCCACAAAAGGGGAATGAAGCCACCCGTTGTAAGTGGGAGCCTGAAGCAAGGGCAGCTGTTGAGTCAGCCAGCACACGCTGCTTCAGTCGACCTGTTTACTGCGTAAATATACGGGGAGAAAACCTTGTGTATGGAAGCTACAGAAAAAGCCTATTTTTGCTATAAATATATTATGTTTGACATGGATGTGTGTTTTATTTCTGCCCAGTGTTGGGAAGGGGATCCAAATTTGCATGGTTGCTGTGAAGGTAGGACAGCAATGCCTGGCTGACCACAGCCCTGAGATGACCCAAGCGCCAGGAAACCAAACATGCTCAGCCATGCTGGGGTCATGCACTGACAGCTCTGGTTCATGGCCAGCAGCTGGTCACTTGAGGCTACACCTATCCTGTTCAGCTCAGCTATGTCCTCTTGCCATGCTCAGATAAGCAACTGCTGCAGCTTTGCATGTTTGATAGGAAAAGAGGGAAGAGGGGCTGTGGCATTCCAGCAAGGAGGAGTGGAGGGTGCCAGAGGAAGGAGCTGGCTGGTATCTGGTCACTGGTGGCCAAGGTGCGGGTGCTGCTTCTGCAGCTGAAGAAGCATTTTTCTCACGCTCCCAAGCACTCAGTAAGCAAGGCCAGGAACCAAGACCAACTTATTCCTGATCCATGCTGCTGGTGCCTTCCCTCTGCTGGGGCCAGGCCAGCTTGTACTGGGCCAGGCTAGTGCCTGGGCAGTAAAATGCCAGGATGACTGGTGCTGGGTAGTACCAGCTGAGTCAGTACTGGTGCTGGAACAAGCGACACCAGTGCAAGGATGACTAGTGCTGGGACAGCTGCCGCCGCGCTTGGCTAGACAGTGCTGGGACTGACTGCTGCACTATCACTTAGCCACAGTGAGGGCTGGGCAGGGATCAGGCAGCTGGGTGTACTGCTCACTGTCAGGGCTAACCATAGCAGCCTAGCTGCCTGCCAGCCAGCTTGCCAGTCTCCCTGCTGTCCCTGCAACAGCAGCTGTATCCCCTGCAGGGCTGGGATGGGTCACAGCAGCCAGTTCCCCACAGGGCTCACTGCTCCTGAAGCCAGCAGTGCTGGGCAGCATGAGGCTGGCTCCCAGCCTGCTGCCAGCAGCAGCATCCTCATCTCCCACCACCACCCGGTGCTGGCCAGGAAAGGGACAAGGCAATGACAGCATGGCTCTGGCTGGGGGTGAGGGACTGCCTCTCCCAGGTGATGTGAGGCTGCCTCCCTTTTGCCTCATCTCTACGCCTGCACTAAGGGCTGGCCTTGCAGGGGCTAGGGCAGCTGCCACACACTCCAGCTCACAAATGCCAGCCATATCAGTAAGATGAAGGGCTCCATGCGCTCTCAGCCCTGAGAAGAAACAAGCAGAGCTGCTGGCAAGGCTAGGAGAGACTGCAGGCAGTCACAAACAGCATGCCACAAGTCTGGCAACTTTAACGCTTGAGTCTCTGCCCTGGTGGCCCCGACATCCTTCATGTGCTTGGGCCAGGATATTCCTCCTTATTGCTCTATGCCTGGAAGAACTGCCAGAGTACAGACTGGCTCACCTCTACAGGAACCTTCCAGGATATCCTACACATGGGAGTTGGGACACTGGCTGTACCAGGGATTACCGAGGGGAGGATGCAGGCACATGCCCAAAGCAGTAACTGAATTTCTTGCAAAGCCTGTAGCAGAAAGAAGTGCTGGCAGGTGCAGCCAGGACTCCTTTTGTAACAGCTGAGCCATTCCCAAGAAGCATGGTAGGAGGAATGGTGTGCTCTAGCCCATGGACAACACCAAGTCATACTGCAGCAATGGTACTGCCACAGCTCCTACAACTCACCCCTTCAAAGTCATGCCTCTGACTGCTGCTCTTACCACAGCTTTGAAGGGGAAGTAATAGCACATGAGGTGAGGACAGCTTGAAGAAGGCAGTGTGCACCCATCTCCCTCTGCCCCAGCTCCACCACAAAGAACACATGGAGTAGGGCAGTAGCCTTCCCCACTGTGCTTCCACACGTGGGCACATCACTGGTGGCACACAGGTCTTCATCAACCAGCAGGGGCTGGAGGCAAAGCAGGACTCTGGCCAGAAACCCAGCTGAGCAGAAAAGCTGCTTTTGCACTGGCTTCATGTACTGCTGCTGGTTCCGCAGGCAACTACGCACAGGCCAAAATACTTATGGTGACAAGTTGGGAGAGCTACAAAGTCTCCAAGACTGCAAGAAAGGTGCAAACACGATGCCTTGAGCCCACAGAACACAGCAGGACTCTTGGTGACTGCTGAAGACAGCGTCACACTCATCAAAAGCAACCCTGAGCTAAGGCATTCCTATTTTGCCCTCCTTGGCAGTGTTTAAATGGCACAGGCCAATGCTCAAAGAAGTATAAGAAGTGTTAATGGCTACTGGGAAAATGCATGGTCCCCTGTTGTGCAGCAAGTTTTGAACACATCCACTTTGATCCACTCAACTGCAAAATCTTTGGCATTTTGTGTCTCCAACAGCACCCATCATTATGTGCCTGCAAGAAGCCCCAGGTACCAAGGAACAGATGAGGGGCAGACAGTCCCCCCTAAGGATCTCCTTCTAATTCCCCATTTTTGTAAATTGGGTTAAATCTTGCTGCAGGACCCTTAAGAGCCCCTTAGAGTTATACAGTTATTTGCATTAACTGTAGCAAAGAATAGAATTACAAAATAATATACTGAGTATCTAAGGCTTTGAAAGAAAATTTTCTGGCTGTACACACATTGTGCAATTTCACAAATGAGCTTTTACCCTCAGCAGTGTTAGAACATCCCCAACTTGCCCTCCATGTATCTAACCGGGCCAGTGGAATCCATGGTTTACACTCCTTCCCTCCTTACTCTCATCTCCTTACCTGCCACCACTGCTGCTGACACACCAAGATATTTGAATGTAGCTATACAAAACAGAGTCACCCTCAGCACTCAGGTCTAGAAAGGCAAGAAATTAAGGGACTAAAACAACTCTAGACTAGTCCTGCAGGATTTAAAACTCCCCAGGGTCAGTTTCAGGGTTTGGCACTCCATGGATCTCCATGCACTGCCAGCAAGTTGCAACAAGGGGCTCTATACACTGCAGAGCACACCAGAGACTTTGTGGGTGGTCACACTGCAACCCTTCTGCCTCTGGCCAACTAAGGGGCATTCCACTGACACAGGGGCCGTAACAGGTGAGGATGGCAGAGGAAAGAAGACAAGGGCAAGGAAAAATAGCTGGCCCTTGCCATGAGAACAGAACAAACTGTATGAGACACAGAACAGAGGATTACAGGTTTTTATTTTTCAAACGTTCCCCCCTAGTCTAGCACATTCTACGGTCTTGCTAGCACAGATGGTAACAAAGCCTGTAATGGTTCAGAAGTTACACTGCTACAGAGAGCAATCAAAAGCAGAGGTTTGTCTTCTAAAAAAAAAAAAAAAATTATTGTGAGAAATGGGTGGAAGAGTGCACAGGGGATGTGGTGGAAACTATGTCAGGTAGTGGTGCCTGCCCTGTGTGCAGCAGACATCTGTGCTAGCAATGCAGAAGCCTTTCCTGGGATCACACCAGGTGAAGACTTCACTGTGCTGGAAGCACCATTTCACAGAACCACCCCCACTGCCCTATGAAGGTGGCTCCTTCAGGAGAAGTAACCTATCTTCTATGTAGCCAAACCTCTCAAGACACCCTGGGGAACCCCACACCACCAGTCCCACACCACTGCCCTTCCGAAAACCAAGGACTCTTTTTGTGTCCCAGAACATCCCCTTCTACCACACACCATAACACTGCCTTAGCCAAAGAACCATAAATGCAACACTGTCAGCTCTTATACCTTCAGCTTCTGCTGCCTCTTCTCCCTGCTTTACATCACAGTATTAGGAGTGATTTTGATTCCATCATACTGCTTTCCATCAGCTACAGACACATCAGGGTGCAGGGAAAGACAGACAGGCTAGTGAAGAGAGGGGATCCCTTCCCTGAAGGTCAAGCAAGTGTGGTGATGGGTTAGCACATGCTCCAAGCTTTCACATGGACAGATCCTTCAGGCTTCAAAGTCACCTCTTGTTTGCTTTCCCCACATTAATTAGAACATGTTTTTCATTGGACATGCATCTGAGGCAAGCCCTAAGCTATTCCCTGTTCATGCTCATGTCCCAAAGTTGATTAATTTGTTTTGTTTTTGTTTTTTTTTTTAATAATGGATCCAAACTTTCACATTTTGGTGACAGTCCAGGTCACCACTCCCAAGGCACTCCTACCCATGGCACCAGACACAGGTTACTCAATCCTGGAGCAAGGCTAGCCCTGAAGCATTTGAATGTGTCTATAAATAAGCAGCTAAGTAAGAAAATTAACAAATTATTATCTACATAAAAGCTTTCTAGGCATTTCCTTTGGAAAAGCTGATTAGTGCTACTTGCTTCTATTATGACTCTTGTTTATGAATACACCCAGGCTCTGGAATGCTTCATTCCTCTCATCAGGATGATCTGACTGCTGTTTTAAAAGCAGTACAGGATAGGGCTAACATGGTTTTAGACACACCAGCAAGGAAAATTAAGGGTTCCTGGCAGCTTTCAATTTTCCAAGCTCTCACATGAAGCTCGAAGTACATGCTTGGAAGTAAAATATGCTTAAATTATAAAAAAAATTCAAGCAATTTGCCAAACCCAAGTGTAAATAAAAGAAACAAGTCTGCCTCCTACTAAGCTCCAAGGACTTAGTTACCTGAACCCTTTGTGGCCCTGAGCTGCATGGTGGCTTCAATGCATGTTAAGATGGCATTTGATCCTCTGAAGATGGAGGAACTTGTTGCCTGAGCTCAGTGAGGACAAGGAACACAGCATAAAGTAATGCTTCATGCCAAGAGTCTCCTACCCACTCCCCTCAGCAGCATCACTCCCCCATCTCACTGGCCCCTTCCCTTCTCATGCCACTCACAGCTGCTCTCAAAATCTCAGCCCAATACTTCATTAGAGCAAAAACTAGCACAAAGTATGGGGCCTGTGGTGCTAATGCAGCTTAAAGAGCCACCAAGACATTATCTGGTCTTCAGCAGCAGCAGTAGCAAATACTTTGGGCAAGAATACAAAAAATTGGACAAGTATTGAGCAACCCCTTGCCAGGTATATCCTTTCTGCAAGCAGCAGTTTAGGAACTTTAGAGTCTCCTTGTCCTGTGAGGAAGTAACCCAGGCTAAAAAAGCTCAAGGTTTATGAAAATGAAGTGTATGTAGAATTCCCAAATTCTCTGCATCCCTGCCCTCTGTGCCCACAATACAAGCTATCCTGCTAAACATAAAAAAAAAAAAAAAAGAAGATAAATTGCTTGCTTGAGCCTGCAACATTACATTCATGGTTTATTGAGCACTCCATGAGTCTTCTGAACACCATTCTCAGCACTAGTGCACTCTCAGGATTCTTCAACCACTGACAGCTCCTGCTGTGTTGAGGAGACAAAAAGCACCTGTACAGACTACTGCAAGGCAGAAATGTCACTTACAGGAACTTGGTACAGCAGGACTCCAGCCAGAGGTGCTCCTATCTCCAGTGCTGCCTCCAGAAGTATGGCCCAGGAATATGGGGGGAAAAAAAACAGGTATGCATTCTATTCCTTACTGAAGGGACAGGGTCATTTCTGAATTCACATGGTAGAGCACTAACCATGAGCCCTGGTGTTGCACCTCCTTCAGCAGATCGGGTCAAGGACATGAACCAGCTGAGACATGTCAGATGTCCCTGGGGTGCTACCTGAGTGCTCAGGGCCAGGCTCTCCGCAGACAGAGACCAGGCTAGCTCCCCGCTGCTGTCACACTTATGGGACACTTTGTAACAGTCTGAAGACAGCACCTCTTTGCCACAGACCAACCCAGCCAGAAACAGCTCACCATGGATTTCTGGTCTGAAGCACTGGTTACTGTCTTTTTTTATTGCTTTGGGTTCTGTTTTCATGGGCAATGAGCC
This sequence comes from Poecile atricapillus, assembly GCF_030490865.1. Lineage (NCBI taxonomy): Eukaryota > Metazoa > Chordata > Aves > Passeriformes > Paridae > Poecile > Poecile atricapillus. The sequence goes on from NC_081260.1 coordinate 4,655,263, forward strand.
AGAGACTCACATTTAACATGACCACACATACTGGTGTCTTGTCCTTTGATACTTGGCTGCGAATCATGGGCAGCCATTCAACTTGCTCTGTACATTGTTGGATCAAGTTCCCTTCAGGATCCAAGCTAACAAGGTGGCATATTATGTACCAAATAACATAAACCTCTCCAGTCTGTTCACTGCAGCTCAGAATGGCTGATTATTATGTGTGGCATGTGCCATCAGGTGTTGTGAAAGGGTATCTATGCACCTGTGTAATGAACTAACTCCAGTGAGAATGTTCATCCATGCCTCAAGTGTGTAAACCCTGGGATCCCAGCTTAGGAGCTGCTTTTTTGTTTATTTGTTACAATGAGGTGTGGCCAGACATGTAGATTGTGGGTAAATTTGAAACATCACTGGGAGGTCTGCCATGAAGGCAGCCTTCAAAACACAGGTTATCAAACTATTCAAAGGCTTTGATGGCATACCACGCTGTAGATAAGACTTTTGAAGACTCCTTGTTGGAGGCAACCAGGCCATTTCTCCTGTTACAATCTCCATTCAAATGAAAATGAAAACAGAGCAGACAAGCTGGTAACAGTGTGGCTCACTGTGCTGCATGATACAAACTTTCTGAACTGAAGCCACCTTCAAAAACGACTGGAGAATCTTTCTGCTAGACCAAGCCTGCCAGAACACCATGAAAGCACCACATCTCCCACAGACCCTGCCACTGCAAGCATCAGAACAGTGACAGAGACATGCCACTGAATTTATCTTTTGACCCCTAATTTCTGTCTTGCAAGAGGATAGAGGCAGAGCAAGATCCCAGGTGGAACCCTGAGGGTGAGCCTACAGGCTTCAAGTTCCCCAGCAGTACCAGAAGCTTCAGCAAGAAAACAAAAACCCTCAGAAACCAAATTGAGCTACCAAATACAACAGGTCATGCCCTCCATTAGGGCTACAGAGAGTGCCAGCAGATCTAGCATGATCCAGTCCACACCATCTCCTTAGCAGACTAGGGAATCTGTCCTGTCGATCAGCTGCAGGCCAGCTACTTACAGGATTAGCTGAGAACGAGCGCTGTTAATGATTAGCATTCTCTCCATTGTGCTCTTGGCTTGGCAGGACTGCCCAACCTGAACAGCTGTGGCTGAATGCCCTGCCAGGCACCTTCCCTCTGCCTCTTCTGGGGAGAGCAGCCATTCCCCAGTTACGCTGCGGTGTCCTTCCCTTCCCTTTCCAACATTTTCAGCTTCTTGGCCCAAAATGCCTTAGGCCTGCCCCCTCCCATACTGTAGTGTTATCTGGTATGAAGGGGACAGATGCAGCAAATGTGTTTTGTTTCATTTTATCCAATAATCTCGTTTTTCAATTAAAATATATAATATATATATTTAAAAAGGTTTAGAAAAGCTTCTATGTAATTTGAACCTACTTTTACATATAGATTACAATAATGTACAACTCTTCCCCACAGTGGTTTGAAACCACGGGGACCTGCCAATTCCTTCCCCTCAATCATATACATCATCAAACATCAAATGTGTTTGTTCCCAATACAGCTCTGAAAAAGAGTCTGTCACTGTTGCCTTTGCAGACGGAGAGATGCGTAATAGGGACACACATTACATTGGCTTCATATTCACTGTAGAAAGTTCCCAGATTAGTAAAAAAATATTTCATCTATAGAAAATGCCCTTCTGAAAAGCAACCAGGGCTCTGTTAAGGCCACACCCAGGCTTTCCATTTTGCTGCTGTAGCAAGACAGATCAAAAACAAACCCAAAACAATGTTTTTATGTCCCAGAAAGCAGCTACTAGCACCTGTGCTTATTTTACAGCAGCCTGGTGTATCAGGAAAGTGCTGAGAACAGCATAGGGACTTCTCAAAACATGCTTCTGATTCAATGGGGCTCAGTTGGCACAGTGAAAAACTCAGTGTCCTCCTGTTCCACCCAGGGGGACAACGGGAAGCCTTCTATACCATGATAACCACCCTTCCCTGCAGAATGATGATGAACACTCCAGTGATGGGCACACTGAAACCAACCCCTGAAACAGCACAGGGCTGCTACCAACAAGCTCCCACCAACTCCTCTGCAAGTCTGTGGGACACCAAGTGCACATCTGGTGGCTTAATCAGAAAGTCCAACTACTTTGCCCCATGAGGCAAGCCAAGTGAGAGCAGAACCAGCCCTCCACCAGTCCGAGGCACTGGGAGACTTTCTGCCATAGCAGATAGAGGACAGCCAGTGAGAGATTCCTCCAGCCAAACCCAACTCATCACACAGGAAAACACTATTGCCTGGCACAGAGTCTTCTGGCCGAGGTTTTTACCAGGGCTCCCCTTTGGACATGGGTTTCTCCAGATGGTCCAAGGCAGGGTCAGGTTTGTAGGAAGAGCCATGGCACATAACAGGATTACTATTTTTGAACTCTTCCTGTTGCAGCCAGGTGCAGGTTGCCCCTTCTTCCCAGATGGGCAGCCCCTTCTGCCCAAGGCATGATGTGCAGGGAAACTGAATCCAACATGCTCCATTCTCTTCTCTGCTGGGGTGGGAAGTGAAGTCAGAACCCAATGTTCAAAACCTGAAGGACACTAGGAAGAAGAAAAATAAGAGTGACTGGTTAGAGCACTGCTTCAGTGGGAATCCTGGATGCATAGATAAGGAGTTAATTACTACCAATCTGCCCCTACAGAACAAACAGACCACAAGAGACCTTGATCAACAGAGTTAAGTGGAGGATGCAATTGCTCAGCTCCAAGCTTCAGAGTATGACTGAGACAGAAAGACAGAAAGGTCAACAGTAAGTATTACTCCTGTAAGCTGACAGCACCAACAAGGCTCTTCAAGATAAGGAAGTTTAAAGAAGGACTTGGCTACCACCAGAGGCATTGCAGGAAAGCAGCAAGGAAGATGAAAATTACTCTTCACCTTAAACAACCACAAGTATCAACTGTCAGGGAAAAGACTGAAAAAGAGACACTTAAAAAAAATCACACACAAACTGTTTATGCTCACCCACATAAAGAAATCCTGTCTCTACCTTACAAATAATTAAACATTTTTAGATACCTTAATCCCCCAAAAGTCTCAAGGTCTCTTCTCAGGTCTTCTGCTTCACCTCAAATAAAGCTGTCACAACTCATTCAAACAAGACTTGGAATAAGTCTAAGCAGACTTAGGCCGCTGACATAAAACTACTACTGTAGATATACAATCTACTTTGAAACGCAAAACAGTGAGATAAATGTAGGGCATCCCATCAGCTACATTCAGTAACAGTGAGCATGAAATAAACCTGTGAAAAGGAAAAAAAAAAAAAAAGACTACAAGAGGGAATCAGCCCTGAACAAGGAAAGTCAGCAAGTTAAAACAGAAGCCAGAGCAACAGGCTGGTTTGGGAAATTGCAAGTTTATGAGGATTTTATTTATGTTCTGTCAGACAAAATCCAATGTTTGGAGCAAAAGGAATTCGATAGAGTAAGAAAAGCATGAATCCAGAACAAACTGGGCAAGGGATAAAGAGTTCTCCAGACTGAGAAGCTATAGGGAGTCTACCTGAACAACTAACAACAATTAACTAATATCCAAAAGATACTCCAAAAGAGTAGATGGATTTTACACTCACCAATGAAACAAAAACAATAGCACTTTATAAAAAAGGCAGTTCTATTTCTATGCTGACTGTCTTCCTCTGTGGCTAACTGCTCACTTTGTGGGTGCTGCATCACTGCTGGGCTGAAACAAAGTTTCAGTGTTTGATCTCTAATCCCCATGCAAAGAAACACAGGCAGGGTTCAAACAGACTCCTGGTGAAGCTGTGGACAAGTCTTTGGCATTTAACTTGCAAGAAGAGGATAAAATCATGGGAGCTTTGAGCACCAAAGGTAACACCAAATAGCTCATATCTTCTTGAGTGCTGCAGATAAGACTAAGTACTCTTTCCTAAAGATATCCTCTTGTCTACAAAGAGAAATATTTCCCCAGTTCACTTTCATTCTGGCTGCTCAAATCAGAACATGATCACTGTGATTAACTGACAAACAGTTTTTGCTCAGCATTAAACCCATAACTGACCCAGGAGGGCATGAGTTAAGCCCACAGGAACTACTCAGAACAGCTTTATGTCAGTGATCACTTAAGAATAGCTTTTGCCAGTGTGAATTTAACACAGAGAAAAACACAGTAAGAGAAAGGATACAAAAGGCAAAGTGCCACACCAGGACAATATATAGCTTTCCCTGAAAAGTGATTTCTAAACAGGGGTCCTAAGAACTCACTGCAGTAAGGGAGAACTGACACAGTCTTGACCTCCTCACAGACACTGATGCCTGCAGCTTTCTTCATTTTGTAACTCATTAATTTGAGAAAGCATTCTGCCTTCTCCCAGGAACACTCCTATTTCTCTCCACATGCTCCCCCACTCCCTCTTTGCTAGAAACCTGATCCACCTCTCTGTCTGGGCAGCCTTTTGCACAATACTTGCTCTCCTTTGGGGAAAATCTCCCCCTCATCCCACTCCGTGGACTCCAGCATACAGGCAAAACAGAAAAGCTTTGCGAAACTCAGAAAAGGCAAACATAATCTAAGGACAGAAAAAAAGGCTTGAAGCAAAGCTCACTGACAGGGTGTGGCCTCTCCTCCTCGGGCTGCACTGCTGTGACCAGAGCACCGAGAGGCACGTGGGAGCTACGCTTTCTGCTCAAACACAATAGTGGTTCAGAACTTGTTCCAGATCTCACTCCTTCATGTCCAGCATATTTTCCAGAAAGTATAACCTCAACTGCATGTGTGGAACAAAGAAAATCCAGGGGTTTTGACATCAGTACCTCCTCTGTTTTGATTAAGCAATGCACACAGAATACAATACGGAACAAGAACATAACTGTGCTTTTAAGAGCTCCTGTTCTCCCACTTAGGCACTTGATTATATCCACATCTTCAACTGTACTAGACCCTACCTTTTGATAAATAATTCCTCAGCTTCTCTGCTTTACACTCTTAAAAAATAATCTATACCTGGTACGCTGTAAAAAGAGGTCTTGTCTATCTGGCCTGGGAGTGGAGGACAACTTGCATATGTTCTGTGAAAAATATTTCACCCCTGTAAAGTCCACAAATATAATGGCCTGTCCTAGCATGGCATAAAAAGAAAAAAAGAAAACCCTAACAAACAAACAAAACCTACAACACAAAAGCTCAGAACAGTGGAAACACTTCTCAAAAAGCCACAGCCTCTGCCACTAATTTGCCAACAGTCCTAACAGAAGGATACCATAGTTTTGTCAACCAAATTTGTCTTTGAATATCTTCAAGTGAAATACAGAAACTCAATTTCAATTTAAGACACTCAGTAATTCAGCAAATGCACAGCTAACAGACATCACTATAAAAAGCCCTGTGAGGAAACAGAAAAGCTTAACTGATCCCTCTCTCCCTACAATAAAGAGATGTGTTAGGTACAAAGAGAAGAACACTACTAGGAAATGACATCCTAAGCAGTGGGATGTGACTTGGAATAAGAGGGAGTTAAGTTGTGTTTAAAACCTCAATATATATAGTGGTGCATCAATATGTTCACACAGTTTAAGTAACACCAGCTCAAATGACAGCATTTTACTCTGTCTAGACCCAAGACACTTGTAGAAAATGGCTGCACTGACAGAGGTCACCTGGTCCAAATCACCTCCAAGTTACTCAGATGCCTAGGAAAGAGTATTAAGGTCAAATAGATGATAATCTCTGTCCCCATGATTTTGAAGCTTAAGGGCTTCCCACCACTGAAGCAGTATCTGCAGTTTGCCCTTACTTCTGCCTGCTCAGCTGGACAGTATTAACAGTTGAATTTGCAACACTGACAAATACCATATCTGCCTCCTAAAAAGGAAATATTCTTGGCAAGGCGTCCACTTTCCAACCAATGTCCAGCCTATGCTCCAGTCTGTCCACTTTCCATCAGCTAACAGAGTTCCAAGTGTGAAGCAGGCCTTCAGCTCCAGTTCCCCAATTCTTCTACCGCCTCTGGTTTAAGTGTTTCAAATCAGGGTGTTACAGCCACAAAAAGAAGATATTTTTAAGTCTTGTTGTCATATACACTATTTGCCAAAATTACCCTATTTGTGCAAATATGATAAATTGCTGAAGAGGCAGCTTTGCTGTACATGGGATAGCACTAACACATCCTTCTACCTCCATCCAAACTGCAGACTCCTGTTTCTAATAATGGGAAGCAATTCAGTATTTAATGCTGGTGAGCCAGCTTACCTGACTTAACAGACACTACCCCAGGTAAGGGCAGGGCAGAAGGTATGATAAGAGTGACTGTGACCTCTAAACACAGACCAAAGCAGTCATGACACAGACGGGCTTTGCTACTACACATAGTAGAGAACTCTGCAGGGATAATAATAACCTGGATAGAAACACAGTATGTGCTCGGCTCACTTCAACCATTCTGTACATACTGGTGGATGTCTTTATTTACGGAATCAGCACATGCTCTCATGTCAACTGTAGTGCTGTAGGCACTGCCTGATGTCCTGTGATGGAGTCATCTTGGGTGACAGGAGACAACAGGAGTTTCATTCAGGTTGCTGTTCTATTTCATAAAGGAGCTGACTACCTGGCAAGTTAAATTCACCTACCTTTAAACAGCCTTTTCTCCTACTAAAAGGGAACATGACTCTTCCAAAAGCTTTTTACTGTGCTTTCAAAGAGGTTCCTTTAACTGCTGCAGAGTTGGGCACAGGAACCATCCTAGATAGGGCTGTTTCCACTATTGAGCTGTAGCATTTTACACAACTACACCTACCTTTTTGTGCTCCTGAAGTTAACTTGGTACCCAGGTATGGTTGGAGGCCTGTGAGGTGCTGGGATAGCTGGGAGTAGGCAGAATAGGTTCAAAATTGAAGTCCAGTCCTCCATCCATGAGTTCACTGTTGATTATGTAATCCATATCACATTCAAGATTCTCCATGTACATGTCAATGTCCAGGTCAGTGGGCAGCCTGTCCTGGTTCAATCCCAAGGGAGCAGGGCTGGCAGATGAAAGGAGCACTGGACTGCCCAGCTGGACTGACTGGGCAGTTGTTGCAGAAACTGGAGCCTTCAAACTGGTGATGCTGGCAGTGTTTTGAGGAGATGTCACTATGGGAAGTGTTGATGGCAAAACACTGGCACCGACTGGTTCTGCCTGCTGCTCTGCAGGCTTTCCTCGTGGATTGCCTGAGCTCATCTTACTCTGGGCAGCTTGTCCACCCAGAAGCAGAAGAGTTCGGCTGCTCATCCTGTTACCGGTCTGTGGGAGAACTGGATCCACCTGAGTCATCATAACATCCCTTGGAGGTGGAGAGCTGGGTGTCAGAAGAGCTTCCAAGGTCTGAGGAGCAGAGAAATGGCCAACAGAACTTTGCAGTGAAATATCAACAGGGTTAAAGAGGGAGTTGCCAAAAGTCTGACCAGCTGCATTTGGGCTCTGCAAGGAAAAGCTGGAATCTCTCTGGATCTGACCACTCGAGGCAGATTGCTGGGTAGATAGCACAGATGAGCTGGGAGACATCAAATTTAACCCATCGATGAGCTCAAGCTCCTCAGTCACAGTTGGTGGAACATTGCTGGATGCACTGGAGTACACGAGAGAAGGAAGCAGCTCCTCATCATGGAGGTCATCCTGCTCTGTCAGGATAGGAGAAAGCCTGGCACTAATGGTGCTTGCATTGGAGCTGGTTCGAGGCCGGAAGGTGTTCCACACATCAGAGTCCTCGTTGCTTCTTGAGGACGGGCTCCCAGGCCACTTGGGAAATTGGGAGCCAGGACTGTCAGCAGAGGATTCTGGTGCAGACTGGAGAGGAGGCTTCTTCCTGGATGCTTTACCTCTGACTTTTGCAAGTTTGCTGCTGTTGTCCATGGAGGCAGCTCTTCTCCTTGGTGCTTTTCCACTTTTGCCACCCTCAGGATTGAGCATCCACCAAGAGCTCTTCCCTGTGGCTTCATTATGGACTTTAATAAACTTGCTGTGCAGGGACAGATTATGTCGAATAGAGTTCTGAAAAAAAAAGAAATAAAACCACAAAATGTGAGGACCTGACAGCTGACACATCTCCCACTTAGAAACCTCACAAGCTTAAACATATTCAGTCAGTATCTGGAGAAGAAAGTTATAACAAAAAGCTATCCATAAAAATCTGCTATTTCTGTCTGAACATGCTTTGCAGCACTAGCAAGCAGTGCCATGTTTCACTGCAGTACCAAGGGTGAAGCTACCATGACAACTAGCAGCTTTCAGCTAGCAAAATACTAACACAAAAGAACTTTTAAGACCATACAGAATCTGCAAAAAATTAGGCAGAGCAAGTAAAAAAGTTCTCAAATACAACCTTCAATTTCAATACAAGCCTACCTGAATGTGAGCTATTGCTGTTCCCACCCTTTTGTGAACCCCTTCACCCAGCATAAGCCTGGCCAATTTTTTTAATGTTTATATAGCCAGTTTTCAGTCAGATTCAAGCAGAGCATAACAGTGAATCCAACAGACTGGGTAAAGAGAAATGGCAAAATGCTTCTATTCAGTGCACCCATTAACATCTCCACCCCAAAACTGGAGAAATGAGAGAAACTTTAAGGAACAAGAGTCCTACAATCCTGGAGACTGCCAGGCTCCCTCTGCAAGGAGGCTGTGAGCTTTCCTTGGTGCATGTTCCTGACAGGGTAAGATGTTCAGTGGATACTGCACTCCCACACAGTACAAGCCAGTTTTAGCCTCTCCCATCTTTCTGCTGGGTAAGACACACATTCCTTGCCTCTCCCAGCTCCCTCCTTTTGGTTTAGCTTTGCTGAAAACTGCAAGCTAACAAGTCTGTACACCATCATCAAACTTAAACTTTTGTCTTGCAACTGATAAACTCACCAGTGTTTTAGAATCGGGAAGGAACAATCTCATTGTTTGAACAGATCCTCCATAAACTCCCCTTGAGGCCTGCACATTTATTTGATATCTGTACTTAATTTGTTCAGATGGCCAAATTACAGATCATTAAAAGGTGCTGCATTGGAAACATAATAGGGGTCTGAGCGCAACATCTTTTTCATTTAAACTAAAAGATATGTAACAACCTTCAGCTTTCAAGCATACTCTCTTAATTCTGAACAAATTAACAGTGCTTTTATCATCTTTTTCCACCAACTCTCAACACAGTTTTTTCCTGTCTGCTGCTTTCCCTCTCCCCACCCTTTTCCTCTCAGAAAATCCTCCCCATGCTAATTTTGGCCACCTCACCAAAAGTACTATCCTAGAAAAAAGTAGACACTGATAGATAAACAATACAGGCAAAGTGGAAAGTTTTAATGGAGATTGAAGGAGATCTGAGAATCATCCTGGGTTAGCTTTCATTTTAACCTTTGGCTGTTGAGGATTTGGAGAAGACTGGTTGCTTGCTGCAACTGGAATCAAAGAATACACATGTTCTTAATTGGAGAATGACTGCAGAGCCAGAGCCTGATGGAACATGTGCCAGTCAATGCTCTTACACAGTTTTATTATTTGAGCTGTTCACAGTAATAGCTGTACAATAGTCCTGCCTGGCATCTTCTCTAAACAAAGCTTTCCTTTCCTTCAAGTGTTGAAACAAGTATTTCAGACTGGTGCACTGTCTCCTGCAAGGCTGCTGCTTTCATTTCCAAAGAATCCTATCCCCTTTCCCAGGTAAATGTACATAACTTTGAATACACACTGCTGCAGCAATAAGAACCACTAAGTTGTCACTAATTCTTCATTTATTCTCCTGAAAGCAGCCTGTGAGTTCATGATGGCAACTTGGGTATCATAAGAAACAATTTGTGTAACTAATTTTTGGCTGAAAAGCAACTTGAAATAAGACATCTTGGAATAAGAATAGGATTCACATGAGCACAATGAAGCCTGGCACCTTCTATGAAAGAGTCTCAAAGTAATTTTACGTGTTACTGCTGAACTGACATAATGGCTAAGCTGTAGAAACAGATAATTGCTGTACCACTCCTTCCTTCCTCATCTTCCAACTCTCATCCTTCCGTAACACAAGTATCTGTGACCCTATAAGCCAGTCCAGAGAGCAAACCAAACTGAAAAGCAGCTTTATCCTTCTTTGGAAACTATTTTTCCTGCCTGTTTTACATGTTTTTTGAACTACCGCACTGTCAAGCACTGAAAACTAAAGAAGAGAACAGAACACGTAGTTGGAGGCAGAGGAAAAAACCTGAGTATTTCTCCCAACAGGGTTAACTTATCTAAACTGCAATGTCTACATTATCGTTTTTGCACCTCTCCTGCAGACTGTGGGAGGCAGCTGAGCACTGCACTGCAGCACCCAAGCCCTAACTCACCTGCAGGACCCAGCTTTGCCTGCAGGCTTGAGCCCAGAGTGTCCCAAACTCCAACTGAATGCACACACCCACCAGCCTGGGTGCTGTGGGACAGCACCAGAAAGCACCTGCTAGAGTGACTCAATACACCTAACACATGGAGGGCACCCTTCAATCTCACTGAGAAAGCCAGGGACAGATCAATTATGCTAAAATAATCACAGAACTGCAAGTCAGACCTGACAGAAGAGGAAATGACAGAGTTCAGTCACCTGGGCAACCCTGACATATTTCCTTTCTTGATGTTAAGCAACCCACACCAGAAAACATACAGATGACATTTTTAGATGCTCAGCTTCAGCAGTGTAGGAGGCTCCCAGCTGGTCTAAGCATCTGCAAAACACACAAGGTCTTGACTCTGTAACTCTTTGATCATAAATAAGCATGACCTGAAGGAAGAGGTGCAGGCAGGAATCCTTCAAATCCTTAGGAACATCTTCAGCCACTAGTTAGGGGAGGTTATTGCTATTTATTTAGGTATCTTTTAGTGGTACTTATGGCTGCATGTTAAGCATAGCCATAAAAAAAAAAAAATGCCAGTCTGTGTCTCTAAATCCATCACAGATCAAAGATGATTCCTGCCAACCACACTCAGACAAAACCAGTCTGAAATTAAGGACAGATAGTATGCAAAAAAATCAAGTTTGGCTAGAGACATTTATTGTACACTGAAGGGTGGACCATTCCCTAGGTCATAACCACTGTCTTCAAACTAGGACATACAGACTAGCCACAGAAGTGTGGCTAGCAGTTTATGCAAACTATTCCCTTAATCTTAGTTACCAGAACATTAAGTCTTCTTCTTTGATAAAATCTCCTAGCCACAGTTAAAGGACAGAACATTTCTCACCATCAAATCAGGCCTGCCCCTACACCAACATTAGTGCTGCTGTGGATCCTGCCCAGCACCAAACAATGCCTTAGTCTCATGTCAGGGAAATAGCCACAGGAGCTGGTAGCACAACCAAGCCATTCTCCTGCCCAGTCAGCCTCATGGGCAACTGCCACAGACCATGGAAAATGCTCACGTGAAGTGAATGCAGAAGACTGAAGGCCACTGACAACCTTTCCAGGGAACTATACAGCTTTATAGGTACAGCTGAGGTTCCCTACCATAAAACTGAAGTTTACAGGAGCAGAAGGAGAATCTTGTGCTCTGCCCAGCAGAGCTTTTCCATACAACAGTGGTGCATGGCCTGTGCTGTGCTAGCAGACCACTCAGGACCAAGCACAATGCTCAGAAAGACAAGACACAGCAGCTATCCTTCCAGGAGATGCAGTGGCTTCTTTCCTTTCCTGGCCATTATCCCAGGAAACATCAAGTTTAAACTACAAACCACAGAGGATCAGATTATTTTAACAAAATGTCTCTCCAAAGGATGAGTGACAAAAAAAAACCAGCTAAAAAAAAGAAGGGAAAAAAAAAGAAAAAGCAATCACTGCAGCTGCCTGTAATACACTCTCACTGCCTTGGAGGCATACAAAGAACTTGGTCTCATCCCAGTGCAGGGCCATGTTCCACGTGTTCCACTGCCAGGCCTATAATTGTGCTGAATTATCATTTGCCATGGCATTCTTGGAGGCTGCAAGGGGAGAACACTCCGCCTGCTGTATTTGTCAGTGCCTGTCTCAGCCACTTGGCTCCAAAGGCTTCAGGAAAAAGTGTTCCTAGTAGAGATTTTGCACCAGCAAGTAAACAACTGCTCCAGAGCCAGGGAGATGAAACACTTCCCCAGCAATCCCCTTCCAGAAGGCACACACGAGCACAGATGTCAAGCTCAGCAGACGGGGATCTCTATCTTAGGAAGAACATTTTCCTTTCTGTAATCTTTCAGTGGGAGGCCAGAAGAAAAAGATCATAGGTCTCTAAAAAGCAAAGACTGAGGCAATTTACAAGACAGGCAGGCATACATAACAAAAGCTGTTAAGGATTAGATAGAGCAGAAGAAACTTGTCAGAACAAGTAATACCAGCAGCCCAGTGTCTTAGGTTGCAATGCAAGATGTAACCAAAAGTATGTATTCTATTACCATCTGTTCAAACCAGGTGGGGCAGTGTTCTTTATCTCTTCCACCACCCATCCTCCCTCCAGAGGAATATCCTCTGTTAATGGGCCATTGAGTCTCACTGCATGACTGATAAAATGACATCATCCCATTGGGAGATGCTCCACCCAGGGGGAGGAGCCAAGCATTCCTACCTGGATATAATCTGAGGTTTGGAACACTACAGGGAGCCTTTCTCCCCTGGATTCCCAGAGGAAGACCAGATCCATCTACAATACCACTGTACCATTGGAGGAAAACGACACCCTTCTACAGGATTACTGCTTCAACAGAATGACATCTGGCACTCCAAGAGGACTGCAGCCACCATTTAAACAGTCTGCTACCAACACCCTGACAAACAGGGTGTCAGGTTGTATTCTGACTCTGTCACTGTTTTTTTGTACTACTGCATTTTAATTTTCCTATTAAGTTGCAGGTTATTATTTTTGTGGGTTTTTTTTGTTTGTTTGTTTATACATACTAAAAATGAACTGTTATTCCTACTCCCATATCTTTGCCTGAGAGCCTCTTGATTTCAAAATTATAGTAATTCAGAGGGAGGGGGGGGTTTACATTTTCCATTTCAAGAGAGGCTCCTGCCTTCCTGAGCAGACACCTGTCTTTGCAAACCAAGACACCCAGGAACAGCTTTCTCTGAGGACTGCATGGATAACTGAGCTGTGCTGCAGGGAATAACCATTCAGCAAAGCAGTTTTCCAGAAAAAACCGGCAAGGAGCAGGAAAGAATAGCAGCAAAATCTTTAAGTAGCTTGACCGGCATTGTATGAAGTAGATGAATTTTCACTAAAAGACAAGCTTTTCCCAACTTTTGAGGGGAACAACCACACTCAAGGCTTCAAATAAAAAAAAAAAAAATAAAAATCTCGTGTTTCATACTTCTTTAGGGCATTACAACATGGGCCTATCAGTGTCACTTTAAGGAGGGCTAAGTGTATGTTACTACACTGTGATGGTTGGCCCTCCTCACAGCTGAGTACTCATGAGTTTTCTTCCACCTAGAATACAGGACACCTGGTGACCCCACATTTGCACTATTATTCCGCTTCTTTGTACTGCCACCAGACACATTTTCCACACCCAGCACTCCGCCATCCGCAACACCCTGCCATGCCCAGCTGCCTTCCTCCCACCTCACCTACACCAGACTCTACACACTGTGGCCAGACCATTTAAAGACTAATGGGATTAAAAGGTAAAATACTCTGTTAAGAGAAAGACGATAGACAACATCCACCTGTGTTCACCAGGTTTTCATGCTGAGCTCCTCAGCATGGCATCTGAACAACTGTCATTTAGCTTCTGTTATTTATTTCCCCCCTGCTTTAAGGAAACTCAGGCTGTCAGCAGCTGGGACAGGGAACATCTCCCTGAAGCCAGGATTAAGCACATCACTAATACCACATGAATGTGTTTGGGCCACATGAGGTAATGACAAGAATCCAGCAGTTTCTACCCACCCTCAGCTACACAGGATTCAAACAGCCAGACTCTCCTTCCCCTTTGTAAGGCAGCAACTTCCAAGAAACCAAAATAAATCAAAACTAAAAGAGAGCAGCACCTACAACACCATTAAAGAGTAGGTGGACTTAAATGAAGTACCAGTGATGACAGCAATGACATCGCTATTCCAATTCAGTTTAGAACATATACTTCTTCATTTTTAGTGTCAGAAGATTTAATGGGGAATCATATCCTTTCAGGCACATGAACATATGAATAAACACTACAGGCTTTCTCAACAGTCACAGAAAGCAGCCTTTCTTCACAGACTGAGGTCAGTGGCGTAGCAGAAACACCTCCAGACTCCACACTGTGCCTCACCTCTGCACAAACCTGCACCAGACTGAAGGTTGGGCAGAATTACACTTTGCTCAGAGCCAAGATGCTGAGCTGAAGTTTTGTGTTTCCTTTTGGTTTATGGCATCCATTCAGTTTTGTCTCAGTGAGGAAAGACAGGGAAATATTCTGAATGTCTTCTCAAACCATTGCAGCCTTTCAGTACCTAAAGGGGGCCTACAAGCCATCAGGAGAGGAAATGCTTACAAGGGCATAGAGTGATAGGACAAGGGGGAATGGCTTCAAACTGAGTGTAGGTTGAGATTGGACATTAAGAAATTCTTCCCTGTGAGGGTGGGAAGGCCCTGGCACAGGCTGCCCAGGGAAGCCATGCCTGCCCCATCCCTGGAAGTGTTCAAGGCCAGGCTGGATGTGCCTTGAAGCAAACCTGGTCTATTAGAAAGCATCCCTGCCCACAGCAATAATGTAGAATGAGATGATCTTTAAGGTCTCTTCCAACCAAAAACATTCTGTAATCCTATATCTTGAAATTATCATTACCAAAACTCAAAGTAAACGCAGCACTGCCACCAGATGTTCCCATCTGGGTAAAGGGCTTCTTAGTGAAATTAAAGAAAGTTCTCCTGATAATGATTTGGCCCCTTACTGTTTCAAGCTAAGAACCTAAGGTTTTGACAAATCTGAGCAAGAAAAAAAATAAAATCTTAAGGTATAAAGGGACACAACAGCAGCTATAAAGAAACAGTGAATGTACCTATTTTAGGAACTTATAATTCCTTATTTGCAAATCTGACTACAGAAAAAAACAAAGTTATCTGACTGATCAGACAGCACACCAATAAACAATAAACTTTTCAACTTTACCAAAACTAGTGTTCACATGATTTTGTATCTACTGAACTGGAATTTATTAAATAAAGATAGCCTGGCAGAATCTGCCAGCCACAGCACAGCAGAAATAGTCCAGAAAATGGACTGGCTTGCTTTTATCTGCTGGCCTATTCTTTTTCATGGAGGAGTTTCAGAGGGCCACAGGACAAGCAGTTGCTCCAACCTGAGGGAGCTCTGCACATGCTCTGCCAGATCAGATATCCACAGCTCTGGGAGAAGCTGGGGACCATCAGATCCAGCACGGAAGCACTGAAAGCCAGTGAAGTGACTGTGTCTGAGCCCTCAGCCAGGTCTCTTGATCCATCTGGTCAACATTTAATATTAGCTACATAGCACAAACACAAGGCTGGGATGGCAGGCTTTTCAGGAAAATGCTGCCCACTCTTACACAGATTAAGATCTAGACATCTGTTTTAGATAAACAGAACACTTGGTAATTTATAATTCATAATACAGTTCCTTGAGCTGTTGCATATATATATATATACATGTATGAAGGTACATATGTTGTGTATATCCATGCACACATTTGAAATAAATAGGGAGTACAAGAATGCAGAAGTGTGACATCAGCTTCCCATAATTACTGTAATAGCACTTTATGTTGCATACATAGGAGACATCTGATTTTTGTTTCAGTGACATAGTTTTGGAAGGTGAAAAGGACAACTTAAAAGTTTATTCTGCTTCTACAAAGAAAAAGACAAGAGCTTGGGGAGAATACACTATTTGTTCCACCAAGAAAGATGAGTCCTTCATATTGTTCCTCACTGTGCCAAATTTGCTCATACTCATGGATGCAACAACCAGTGCAAACTGCTTCTGCAGGGTTTATACACTTTACTCAAAACCCTCAACACCTTCCTCTTGCAAGTAATCTCAAAACCAAAAGGAATTATCATTTTATCCACAGATATCCAGACTATCCCGCAGAGCACCCAGGGAAGGATTACGAAGAAGCCCCTATAAATGCACTCTGCAATGACACTTCTGCTTTGGCTGGTTAATTCTTAACTTCAGTTGAATTCCTGCAGGGAAAGAACAGACTGCACGCACAGCAAATCTGTCCTTTACAAGGTGCTTGAAGTACTTCAAGAGCAGCCAACACCATCTTCCTCGAAAACACAGATTCTTCCGGAATTCATGGAGGTTACACCCTGGCAGTCTGTAACAGCTGCACTTCCCCCAATTGTATAGTGGAGTAGAACAGCTCTAAATTAATTATGAAACAACAATGATTTTATGTGGTTTATATTAACTAAAGTAGATTAAGAGTTTTTAAAGACACGTTGCTTTTAATTACTTATTCAAAATTCTCTATTAAACTGCATTACATACAAATAAAATGTAATATCAGTGTGGCTCCGTCCAAACAAGACAGAAATGCCAAAACTCTAGAGCTGTACCACCATCTTAACAGGCATCAAAATGCTACAACTACCTTTAACATCTTCCCATTTATTTCCTTTATGGAAAATCACTCACCTAGAAATTGAGAAATCACTAAAGCTAAGACAACAAGAAGATTTTCTTTTACTTTTCAGATTAAAAAACCCACAAAACATGCAAGCTTCACAGCTCTAAAAATAACAAAGGAAGAATAAAACAACAAAAAAAAAACCCAACCAGACAGGTCCATTCCTCACATGAAGACACATCTTTTGTTTATCCAGTCTGTCTTATATAAGCACCTATTAATTTTACTGTAGATCCACAAAAGTCAAATTGAACTGACCTGACTGACTCCCCATCTGTAAAACTGTAAATGTCTGATGTCCCTTCACTTAACACATCTGAATGCAAACAGACTGAGGTCAGTAAAACAAACAAAACCTCTTGCAAACCTATGTAACTGTATGTTAACAGAAAGAAAGACTAGAAATAAGTTCCTATAAGTATGGTCACACATCCTGCCAAGCTCTGCCAACAGGATTTTGTGAGTGAGCAGGAAAGAAAATGTATTGTATTTCTATCATGGTTTTCTGTTTGCTGGTTAAAATCAAGAGCTTCAAACTGCTCTAATCATAAGACAGGCTGATTCCCATCACAGTTGTTTTTGTTGTTCTGCCTGCCCTCATCTTTCTTGGCAAGAAGTTTCTTTTTCTTCTCCTTCTAAAGCAAGAATTAGTCTGTTCCCAGGCTGAAAAAACACACTAAAAAGTGAATCACAGAAAAGCTATGACAGCATCTGAGTGGGAATCTCACTCTCATGTATGCACAAATTCTCACAGTGAACTTCTGGAATTTAAATCTACCTGTACATGTCTCAGAAGTGAGACATTATTAAAACACGGAGTAAAACCTAAGACTAACGGTCCCATTACACGTGAATGGATACAACAAAAGAACAGCCATACTGACTCAGGCCAGAAGTGTACTTATTCCAGCATCCAGTCCAGCAGGACATCTCACTACACTCCACCACAGTATCTGGGGAGCATTTCAGAAGCCCCACTGAACTTTAATCTCACACCTTACTGCCAAACAGATACTCAGACATATTCCTGACTAGAAAATGCACCAGTTTTGTTAAATGAGCATGACTGCATTCAGGAGCAGCAGGACCAGGAAAGTAGCCCTAGCCTGAGGAAACAAGAACTATCTTCCAGTAAGAACACCAAAGTTCAAACACTGTCCCAAATCAGAACTTAGTATGCAGGATTCAACCTACACATAGAAATAACAGAAAATGATCCATACTAGTTAAACTAGATGCACTCTCTAGGAGCTGTCAGTAAGTGATAAATAGGAAAGGTGAAATGACATGTGCCAGCCCAAGCTCTGACAGCTGCATCCCTCTCACCATGTTTCTACCCTCTCGAGCAAATATTTGCACTCACACCACCACGTGGTGTGCCGCTTCAGAGAGCTGAGCCAGCTGAAAGCCAACCTACCAGAAACAGACGTTTATTTATTTATTTATTGTCTGAAATTAACTCTCTGTCCTCACCTACTGCTCAGTCAGACAAACACAGGAACACGTGGCTGGAGTCAGGGAAGCCCAAAGCCCCAAAGCCCGTGCCAGCTGAACCTCCTGCAGAAATGCAGAATGGATGAACTGCTAATAAATACTGCAAACAAGAGTGTAATTCCAGTCTGTAGTGAGAGCAACAGATCACACTCTTTAGAGTCCAGTCTCCATGGCATCCACTCTGATACACCAGGAAAGGCTGAGGGGCTATTTTGCAAGCCAGCTCTCACATTTCCCTTTCTCTTTGCTGGAGTTCTTTAGACTAAAGATAAGGGACCACGAGGTCGCCACAGGCAGAGGACTGAAACAGTCTGGAGCTCTTTTAGGCTCTGCACATGCCTATTTCCAGAACGAGAGAAGGCACTGCTGAACCTTTAGAGCAAAATATTGCCTTCCCTCTTCCAAACTCCAGTAAAGGCCCCCATCACGGTCCTGGAAACAGGACCCTTTCTCAAGGGACCTTCTTGAAAGCCAAGCACGCCTGCCATGACAGTTATTTATATTGAGCTTTAGCACAGTCACGTGATAAAGAACTGCAGCCTTGTGACTAAAAACCCTTCAACCGAGGCTTTACAGAGAAACTTGGACACAGCCTTTTAAATTACTCTCCCTTCTCTCCTGGAAAAGTTTCTAAATCCAAACAGCGCAAGGAATAGCCTCGCAGGGCCATGCCATAACCACCCCCAGCAGCTGATCCAGCTGCACAGAGCCGACGCTTGGGCTGGATCTGAGAAATGCCCGGAGCTTTCAGTAGAGCTAAAGCCCAGGCTTCGCAGCGTGGGCACCACTCACTGGCACCGACGCCGCGACTGCAGACGAGCAGCAGCAACAGGTGAGCATGGAGCGGCCGGCGGGGCGGGCCGGGGCCCCGGGGAGGCGCCTCCGCAGCCGCTCCTCGCCCGGCCCGGCCCCAGCACACAAGGCCTATCCCTCCGGCCCCGGCCCGTCACGCACCTTCCAGCCAGCGGAGCTATTGCTGTCACCCTTGTCCTTGAAGTAGGGGACGGAGCGCACCATCCACTCGTAGATCTGCGCCAGCGTGAGCCGCTTCTCGGGGGCGCTCTCGATAGCCTGGCTGATGAGCTCGGCGTAGGACTGGTTGCCCCAGGCATTGCGCCGGGAGCCGCCCTTCCGCGCTGCCGCGCCGCCCGCCCGCGCCCCCTCGGCCCGGCCGGGCCCCGCCGCCGCGCCGCCTGCGCCCTCCTCCGCCGCGCCAGCCGCGCCGCCCGTCTCCGCTTCGGGCCGCGGCAACGGCCAGGTGCAGGAGCGAGGGCGGCTCTGCGGCTCAAAATCAGGGTCGATGTCCGGCGACGCCGCGGCCCCAGCTGGCTCCGCCATGGGCGCCGCCTCAGCCCCGCTAGGAGTGCCGGGCCCGCCACCCCTTTGTGCGCCCCGGGCCCGCCGCCGCCGCGCCGCTCTGTTTACCAGGGAGCAGCGCCGCTCCCCGCGCCTGCGCGCGCAGAGCACGCCGGGAGCGGTAGTTCCACCGGGGCGCTAGCGGGCAGCCCGTCACAGCAGGTGGACTACAGTACCCAGCGTCCCCTGCGGCGGAAGGCGGGGTGTTCCCCCCGACGGGTGAGCGTGGCAGGCGGTGCGTTGATGTGACTACATCTCCCAGTGGGCACAGCGGCGGCTGGGCTTACATAACCCGCCAGGCCCACGGTGGCTCTAGTCTCCCCTCGACGGTAGAACGGTGATGGCGGCGTAGTGGTGGCAGCCCCGAGGCTGTCGCAGCTCCTTCGTCCACCTCAGACCGTGCCGCAGCACTCCGGGTCGGGGCGGGAGCGCCGCTCCCTCCGCCATCCCGTCACGGATGGGAGCCTATTTCCGGGACACGCCCTGGCGTAAGGCGTGATGGGTCTGCGTCCCGATCTGCCCGTCAGAGCCGCGGCAACCATGTTCCGGGGCCTCGCTGTCCCTGCGCTGTACAGCGCCCGGGGCTGGCTAGGCCCCAGACGCTGTATGATGCAATCCCTATGTACGAGTTTTGGCCCCGCGCTCCGCTTTCCTGCTGGGAGCCCAGCGCAGCCGCCTCAGCTTCGGGCTCTGCCCTGTCTCGCAGGGGCCCGGCCGGGACAGCTCAGGCGACGCAGAGCAACGCTGGCAGCAAACCTGCCATGCAGATTCCGGGGTGGGCCGAACGAGCCCCGTGTGCTGAATACCCGCTGCGCTTATGCAGGGGGCGACCGCGCGGCGGCGCTGTGCGGGCCGTGGCTGAGCGGCCCCGAACCCTGGATAACTACCGCTTTATGCAGGCACTATGCGGGCGCCGTGCTGCGATGCGCGGGTGGGGTGGCGGCTGAGGGGCCCCGAGCCCTGGATAGCTGTCGATTTATGTAGGCGGCGGGCGGGCCCTGTGCAGTTATGCGCGGGCGGGGAAGGCTGCGGTAGCGGGAAGGGTGGGCCGGGCCGGGCGGGGCGGCGGCGGCACCACCACCATGTCGGAGGCGGCGGTGGCGGACACCCGGCGCCTCAACGCGAAGCCGCAGGACCTCACGGACGCGTACGGGCCCCCCAGCAACTTCCTCGAGATCGACATCTTCAACCCACAGACCGTGGGCATGGGCCGCGCTAGATACACCAGCTACGAGCTCCGCATGCGGGTGCGGCCCTCATCGGGCCTGCGGGGCTGGGCTGCCCAGTGTGCGGGTGTGCGGCCCGGGGAGGGGCGGCAGCGCTCGGGATGCGGTGGCCGAGGGACGGCGGCCGGGTAGGGCCGGGGTGGTGCTGCTGTTGAGGAGTGGGGGGCGGAGGAGGCGAAGCCCCGGGCAGCGCCGGGCTGGGGCGAGCAGCGCGCCTGCGGGGCTCAAGGTCAGAGCTGATGAGTTCGCCGGGGCTGCTCAGCATCCAGCGGGGGCCGGTGCGCGCAGGGACAGGGAGGTGCTGCCTCAGCAGGCTCCTGCGCCCGTCCCCTCTGTAGAACACCGCTGGGTGGTTGCTGAGCAGGGCATGGCTGCACGTAGCTGCTTATCTCAAGTGAGGGAGAAGAGTTGGGCGGCACTATCTTGCGACCTGCTCACACTGCAGGCTGGCTGCTTTGTGGGCAAGAGCCCATGACCCAGGAGTGTGCATAAGAGGCTGAGCAGGGTTCTCGTAATTGGCCTTTAAACGAGCTGAACTGGGACTCCTTCACAGCTCTGCGTCTGATAGATTGGGAAAGTAAAACTGAGTTTCCCCTAAAACAAGCACCCTTTAGCATGTGTTGTGGTGCTGGTTTGACTTTTGCTTATAGCCTAATTTAACTGCTCAGTCTGCACTATCTTTCAGAAGAATTGGTGTTTGCTTTTTGCTGTTCCGGTGCTTGGCTCCCATCAGCCTGCAGGTGGCAATGGGAACCTCTTAGTCCCACTGAAACCAGCGGAGATGCTCTGAAAGCAACTGGGTTTATTTCACAGACCTCATAAGAACACAGTTAATTGTGCTGTAGTAATATCTGAGTGTTGCCCATCAGACGGTTTTCCTACCTAAGTTCCTGGAATGATTCATGGGGTAAAGTTAATGCAGCTGTCATTTGCTGTACTCCAGTGTCAGAGGAGAAAGATGAGGAATTGCTGCGCATTTCTCCAGTGTCACAAGATGGGCATGAAAAGCCTGTAAGGGTAGGTGCTCTGTTTTGGAAGAAGACTGTAGATGAGGTCTGGCCTTGAACAGTTGCTGGGGCAAGATTGTCTCGATTAGTTCTTCCATGAAGATGCCAGTCAGGTCAGATGTTCTTTTACTCTGCAGGCTGCTGCAAAGCTCTCTTGTAGATCAAAATGGAGTAAACTTGAGGGGAAAAAAGCCATTCTCCTGACAATCACATTGTCAGCACAGGTTCCAGTGTGTGTCCCTGGGAACGGGACGTGTTCCAGAAATAGTCACTCAAGGGAGAGGGAATGGCTGGCACTGAGTAGAGTGGCTTGCTTGGATCTGAAGGATTTTGGTGTTTGTGCTGTTCTGAATATGGAATTTGAGTGTTCCCATCATGCGTCCTTCTCAGGAGGTTTGATTTTCTCATTGCACCTTCAGGTTTCAGTTACATGTTGAAATACTGTATGGCTTCCAAAGCAACGTGCAAATTAACTGCTTTGCTTCATTACAGACAAACCTCCCCATCTTCAAATTGAAGGAGTCATGTGTGAGGAGACGATACAGTGACTTTGAGTGGCTGAAGAATGAGCTGGAGCGAGACAGTAAGGTGAGGCCTGGGTCAGACCTCCCTATTCCTTAAGCCAGGATGTGGGAACAGTTCAGCAGTAATCTTGAGATTCCCAAAAGTGAAGCTATGGTGGTGGATGTTGCACCCCAGACACTTAAATCTAGGTGTTAAACTGAGGTTCCTTTATTCTAGTTCGGTGCAAGGAGAAATCCCAACCAGGTATTCTCAAGAGGTCACAAATTCACAAAAGTTTACTGGCAAAAATACAGAAAATTAATGAATTTTGGCAAAGGAGTAAATACACTTATAAAGCATTTATTATAACATAACTGAGAATTAATTTACTATTAACTTAGCATAAACTTATCCCATTTAGAAACCTTTAAAACCTTAAGTTGCTATGTTACCCAAAATGTTCCATGAAAAAAGGATTAGAAGGAGAAGAAAAAGACAGAAAAGGTACAGAAAAACACACATAGCTACCAACCCCTCGGGTTCCAGCGTGGGTGAGATGGAAACTCCAGGAGAAGATAGGGCCCAGACAAGTAGGTCCCTCATGGGAGCTTTTAAACCCCAGGGCTTTCATGGCCCCCTCCCAGGGTGGAGCTTCTGGTCACTCGGCCACTCAGGGGCTGGGATGCTGGCTCTGGGCAGGGGGGTTAGAGTGTTTCACTGTCTCACCTTCACAAGACCTGATCTGCCCCTCCCACCAAACACACGGGCATTTGCCAAGCATCCCAAAGTGTTTTGAGACATGAAACTTAAGCAGTCTCTGACAGTGAGCACTTTCTGTGTTCTGTCCATGTGATGGCACATGGAGATGGGCATCCAACAGCAAAGGATATCTACTTGCAAGTGGCTGTTCTGCTCATGGGGTGATTGTGTGCTTTCAGATTGTAGTGCCACCGCTGCCTGGAAAAGCTTTGAAACGACAGCTTCCCTTCCGAGGAGATGAAGGCATCTTTGAGGAGTCTTTCATCGAGGAGCGGAGACAGGGCCTAGAACAGTTTATTAACAAGTAAGCTCAGTGTCCTGGCTTTGCTGTGTGCTGCCTCTTTAGCTGTTGCTGGGCTGTGGGTTGACTGTGAGAGAGACTTGACCTGCTACTGGCAGGTGCCGGTGTTGGAGGGTGGTGCCTACAGCCATGTAATGAAACTGGAACTGGAGCAAGTCCTGCCCTGAGGGGGGGCTGTGCTTTGTGCTCTCTCCTGAGAGCATAGTGAGTATTAGCAGAACAGCTGTGCTACAGGGACCCACCAACATGGCTCAGGGCACGGCGTGGAAGGGAACAGCCTGTGCTCAAGTACCTCTTACTGGTCCTGTTGCAGAGCGACGCGTGACCTTGGGTTGAGTGCGGTGCAGGTGTGCTGAGCTGGCTGCCTGACTCCCTCCTCAGACATCAGAGGCGTGGGGGTCTTGGAGGCAGCTGTGCTAACCTCCACATCTGATTTTCTTCCAGAATTGCTGGACACCCACTGGCACAGAATGAGCGCTGCTTACATATGTTCCTGCAAGAGGAGACTATTGATAGGAATTACGTCCCAGGGAAAGTGCGCCAGTAGGAGCACCTGGCACTGTCTTCCTCCATTCCACCCTCCCTCCTGCAAAAATGACATTTATTTTTACACTAAATCTGTCTTCTCTGAACCAGCTTTTCCTCTCTTGAACCTCCCAGTTTGTTCAGTATTTTCCTCTTTTGTAACTGGCAGCAGTTTGTTCTACTGGGCTGTGGTTGTGGTCTAAAGATGTGAAGATTGATGCAAGTGAGCGCGTTGTCCCACATCTAGGGGCAGATGTGGATAGGTGTGGAGCAGGAAATTGCTAATGGCATTACGGTGTAGGAGCTGCCTCTCTCCCTGTACAGGAAGGTATGAGATGACCTTCACTCCCTTGTCTGTGCAGCCCCAAGCACATCTGCAGGAGACTTTGAAGAATAGCAGTTGTCATGTTGGTCAGTGATTATATCAGGTATTAGAGTTTTAGTAAGGTTTATCCAAACCAGTGAGTAGGTGCCCGGGTATGTCAGTCTGTCATCCACCCCATTCACCCTGCATGAAACCCCCATTCTTCACTGTCTGGAAGTGCTGAGACCCAACACCTACTCAAACCCCGCTATCAGCCTCCTGCATTACAGACCTGTTTGGTGTATTTGTGGCCCCTCCTTTCTAAGGTGCTGCTGGCAGCTCGAACTGTTTCCATCTTGTGTGCTCTCATGATGCTCTGTGGGCCATTTGGCACGTGGAAGATGGGACAGTCTGGGCTGTAGCCACGTGTTCTGTGATGCATTGGCCCAGAGTTTAACAGCCTGTCATACTATGGGCTGCTGGGCTGGTGTTGCCTGCAGCACCTTGCTCAGCTGAGCCTAGTGACCTTATCTTGGGCCCCAGCTGCTGGGAGGAGCAGAGGGTCTGGCTAAGGAGGAGCAAGAGAAAGCTGGTGGGAACAGCTGTAAGATGTATCCATGATGGCTGCTGCAGGAGGAGCCCAGCAGTGGGGCCCAGAGTGAGGCCACCTCTCCAGAAAAGGACAGCAGAAAATAGTCCTAGATTAGACATTTGCTTACAAAGCAGGGGAAGTAGCAGTGGCTCTTTGTGTGTTCTCCCCTGTTCTGCGGTGAGCTAGGCAGTCACTTATGTGGAAGTGGGAACATATGACTGGTCAGAGAAGTGTTCACAGCTTGAGGGGGCAATGAGGCTGTGACTTGCTGTAGCAGAAGTGTCTTTTGGAGGCTCCCCCAGCTGCCACAGCTGTGATTAGTGAGGTTGGGCCTCAGTTCAGGGGCTCCTCAGGTCAAGGCTGGCTGGTTTATAAGCGCTTGATCACTTTATTGTGGCACAGTTGAGCCTTTCTTGGAGCACAGGCCTACAGTGGATGCCCTCCTGTTCCTGCTAGGCACGTTCCCCGAGGTCTTCCCAACGTCTCCTCTGTTTTCTGGTGAGGAACTGGCACTGCTGGGCGAGAGGTGGCTCTTGGGGAGAAGTCGCTGAAAGCGCGAGGGAGCTGCTCCGGGGGCTGGCTCGGCCCGGAAAGGGCCGTGGGGCAGCGTGGAGCCTGGTGCCGGTGGAGGCGGCCGTGGCCTCGGAGGGGCTCGGTCCCCGCCTCCTGCTGCCGCCGGTCACGCTCGGGACGGCTCCTTCCCCTGCCCTGCGCGGGGCTGCCATCCATCCAGCTGTCTGCACCCTGTCCAGTGTAACGTCCCGGTGCCGTTCGCATTAAACCACTGTGAAGCCAATTGTCTGCCTGGTCCTGGGGGCTACCGGCACGGGGGAACAGCCGGGAGAGAGCGGGCAGCGGCGAAGGGGGGGAGAGCTGCCGGGACGGAGCGGGTACTGGCGGGGCGGGGCGGGGGAACCGCGGGGCGAGGACGGACACGGGTGGGGCGAGACACGGCCGGAACAGAGCGGGCGCAGAGGAGGCGGGCTGGGCTCTCTGACGAGGTGCGATGTGGCCGCCGGAGCCACGGGCTGGCTCCGGTTCACCGGACCCTCCTGACCTGCTGCAGCACGTCCAGGCGCAGTGCTCGCCGGCCACCCCGCTTTACCTCAGCTTCTTCGAGGAGGAGTGTCGCGCCATCGCCGCCAGCCTGCGCCTCGGGGCGGCCGCGGAGTCTTCGCTGGGCCTGGGGGAGCTCAGCCTGCTGCAGCCCGAGCCCGCCGGACCCGCTACTTCCACGCCGCTGCCCGTCCCGAGCCACGAGCGGAGCCGGGCCTTGAGCGAAGATGATTGCGAGGCCGCTGCTGCCCCGGCCCCAAGGAAGCCCGGGTGCCTCCCGCAGCCCGCGGCTGGCGGTGGCCTCGGCGCCCGTTCACCTCGCCCGCCCCCCCAGTCCCGGCGGGCGCGGCGCGGTCCCGAACAGCCCTCCGGCGGCGGCCCCGGCACCCCTGCCCGCTCCCTGGGCCGAGGCCGCACCAGGCTCCCTCTCCCCCGCACACGGGCCTCGCTGGGGCTGCAGCTCCCCGCGGCCGGCACAGGGCGCGGTGCCTGGGAAACGCGGCTCCTCCGGCCCCCAGGTAAGCGGGGCCACGGCGGGGAGCCCCGGCACGGCCACCGCCCGCCCGGCGCTGCAGGTCCCTCTCTCTCCCCCAGCGACCAGGCCGAAGCTGACGTCGCCTGCCAGGTCCAGGCTTCAGTATGCCAGCGGGGCTTCGCAGCAGGCACAGCCTTCCAGCCTTCCCAAACCTGCCCCCCGGGACAGAGCGATGAAAAGTAATTCCGCACCTGCCAGTTGCCTCACGCGAAGCACGGAAGCGCGTGAGTTAGGGTGCTGCATCTAGAAGGGAGAAGGGGAAGGGCTTGGGCTGCAGCCTGGCTGAGGACAGGGAGCGGGGAGTCTATGGGAGTGGCACAGGTAGAAGCCTAGGAAATATTCTCATACCCCGAGGGATGTGTTAAAACACTGTCTGGCTTCCGCCAGTGTGGAATGGCAGCCTGTTGGCTTTGGAGCCTTTATCCCGTGGTGTTGTGGGGTCATGGGGTAGTGGTGCCTGTGCACCTAGGTCAGGCACCCTGGCTGAGCCCCGGGCTGCCTGAAGATGGAGCTGCTTGGGAATGGCGGCCTCTCTGCTTACTGTCCACTACAGCTGCTGTCAAGGTTGGGAGTCGTAAACAGCCCTCCTCAAGGCTGTCTACAGCAATTCCTGTGGCTTCCCGCTCCTCACTACGGCTTCCGGGAAAAGTGGTTTCGTCCAAGCATTTTTGCCTTAATAAAGGTGAGTCTTGCCAGAAGCCTCAGAGGATGCAGTCATGGGAGAGGAGTGCTGCTGCCATGGGAAGAACATTCAGGTCTTGGCTGCAGGGTCAAAGCTGATCCTGGGGAAAGGACTGAAGGGGACTGCATGTGCTTGGGCTCTGAGGAGGGGAGGTGAAGTGCAGAGCAAGCAAGGCTAGGTGAAGTCCTTTCCCTCTTTTGCTGGAGAGGCATCCAGCAAAGAGCCTGAATAAATCTGGTGCTTGAGGCTCATATATAGAAGAGGAAGTCGCCATGGTCAGGTCAGGGCACTCTCCTAGCAAGGGTTGAGATGCTCTTCATTTTCCTTTCCTGGGTCTCACTTCAGGATCAACTACACAGGAGCTGGTGTGCAATAGGACCCAAGAGCTGAAGGAAAATGGTGAGAGCAAAGAAAATCAGGTTGCAGCAAGGATTGTCTTGGGTGCAGGTGAGTGATATGGAGTTGTAGATTCTTGCCTTGTGTTGGGAAACGTGGGATGCTGCTTGTTGGGAAACGCTGCTCCCCTGATGGGCTCTGGCTGACCAGGTGTGCTGAGGATGCTCCATCCTGTGCTGCAGGCAGGGGGTGCTGCCTTCACAGGAACTGCAGCTGGGCAGCCTGCAGTCCTGAGCCCTGCACAGAGGGAGGGGAAGTGAAGAGGCTCTCCTCACTCTACTGGGACAGCCTGGTCCCACCCGGCCCGGGCAGCTGCCTGCCCTCACTCGGAGAGGAGATTCCTAGCAGGAGCCCAGAGCTGCTGGGAGCAAGGCCACGCAGGGGCACTTTCTCCCAGCAGCACCCATACAGGCCAAGCCAGCAGCAGCTGTTGGGCTGGAAGTGCTGGGAAACTTCTGACTCTCTTGGACAGGTTCTGTCCTTCCCTGATCTGGAGCAGCCCTGTGGCAAGGTGAAGAGGGGCCAAGGATGGCAGGTTTCTAGTGCTGACACCTCTCTTCACAGGTAAACCTAACCAGACATGGTTGTGCGTGGAGTCCTCTTTGTCCAGAGAGTTGGCCCCTGGCCTGACTTCATGGCGTGAAGATGCAGGCCCTGCTGAGCGGGTAAGAGCCAGCTGTATCCTGTCACCATGGAGCACTGTTCAGTCTCTGGCTTGGGCCAGCTATGCCAGAGGTGGGAGATGATGAGACCTGGACCTGCCAATTTCTGACTGGCACTTGAGCTGTTTCAGCCTTTCTCTGGGGTTTGCACAAGACCATGGGCATTTTTTGCATGGCTTTACCACCTCTCCGTGCTCAGGGGACTGCAGGCTTCTGTCCAGTTAGATTTTCTAAGGGTCTTCTGAAACATGCAAACTTCCTGTAGCTTGTGTTGTCACTTTTATATGTCCTGACATGTAGGACATGGCCCTAGGATGGGGTGTGCATAGCCTGCAAGATGAATCTCCAAGTTAGGAAATCTCCTACCTGCAAAATAAGTTTGTGCATTTTCCAGCATATTTAGAGCTCTTCACTCTGTGGCTGCAGCTAGCCAAAGGCATTCTTGTTTCTCATGGGTGCTGGCAGATGCTCGATACAGCGGATTCTTCTCCAGGCACCACTCCTGTGATGGATGTGCCCTGGCAGTGGTCCCCAGAGTGCTGGGTTAGGAGTGTTGGATGGGCTGCAATGCTCCTCCAGGAGGTGGGCTGTGCTGTGGCAGTGTTGTAATGGGGGTGACAATTCCCTGCATCACACTTGCACCTTTCTCTTGCCAGTCTGCAGGTGATCAGCTGTCCCAGGAACTGGAGCATGTGAAGAAAGAGCTGGAGCGAGTGAGGGGTGAACTTGGTATGTGGAGCTGGCTATTCTGAGGACTGCAGGACACCTGCAGTCCAGGTGACATCCCCTGTGCTTGTACCTAGAGCCCAGAGCCTGCAGCTTCATGGGAGTGGGGCTGGCTTCATGTTTAGGGGGTAGAGCAGGATCTCAGCTGCTGCCCTAGAAAGTCTGGGCATGAGGTAATTAGGATGGGCTGAACACACACCTTCTTGCTTCCTCTCTGTAGCTGACAAGACTGCCCAGTGTGAAGCCTATCAGCAGACAATCTTCTCCTTGCAGGCTCAGCTCAGAGCAGCAGGTGTGTGCCTTTACTGTGGTGAGCCCTCACTTCTGTGCAGGCTGCAGGGATGCTCCAGTGATCCCTTGCTGGTGTAACTGAGGGCTGCAAGGTGGGAGGGGTACAGCTCATGGCCTTTCCCAGGGGTCAGGAGCTGAGTGCCAAAAGTGTTACTGCTTTGATGTTGCTGTTGCTTCCCAGGAATCTGTGTAAAAGATGCAGCAGTGTTTGACAGAGGTGACCTGGGGAGAGACTGACAGCTGGGACATGGGGACAGACAACAGCTGTGTGAGCCTCTGGGCCAGTGATATATGTGGAGCTGTTGAATGAATTAATTTCCTAACTCCTTATATGTAAAATAAAGATGTCTTTTGCAGTAGTGATTGCTGTCTGCTTGGATAGAGGCAGTGCCCAGTGCTGCCCACTGATCCCCAAAGTACTGGGCGAGCAGGGCATGTCGGTGTTTGGCTACAGCTGGTTTTGCCCAGCCAGAGATTTGAGGTCTGTTACAAGGAGGAGCTAGGTGCTGGCGGATGGAGGTACAGTATAGCTCTGGGGGAGCATTTCTGGACAAAACTGATGCTCCCAGGTGGGATGATTGGGTGTGGTGGTTGTGGGCAGCTATATGGGCAGGTTTCTTCCTTAGACCACCTTCACATTGGATGTGGGAAAAGCCAATGCTGGCTGATGGCACACTGGGCTTCTGCAGCCTTTGGCTATTAATGTTTTATTATCCCTCCCTGTTCCTGCATGCTGGCACTGGGAGACCTGCTTTGCTGCCTTCTCTCTGTGTTTGGTTGATGCAGTCGTCTTGTTGTTCTGCCTTGTGTCTGGATGAGGCGCTGGAGAGTCCTGCTGTCTGGTGCTGGCAGTGCCCTGAGGTTGGGCTGGTAAGGCTGGCCTGTTCCTGATCCTCTGATATTTCTGGTTGGTGTTCTGCCTGCCTTGGAATGCACATTCACAGGCAGCCCACAGCCCTTCCTGGGGCAGCTGCCCTGGACTGTGCACAGGGCTGGCTGCACAGGGAAGCTGTCCCACCCCTGCTTGGCACTTGGTTGCTGGGGCAGCTTCAGTGCTGGCACAATCTACAGCACAGAGCCCTAACAAGCTGTTGTGTTCCCTGTACATGCCTGATGAAGATAACTTCTTGGTGCAGGTACTAAGGGAGTTGACTAGAAAAAGTGCCCTGCTAGATTTATTATTTGTAAATAGAGAGGCACTTGTGGGTGAAGCTGGACTTGATGGTCGTTACAGGTCCCTTCCAATCTGAAATATTCTAATGCTTCAGTTGTGGAAGGTGGAAGGGGCATCCAAGGACTGATGTGGATCTATTTCTGCAGGGCTTCTGGCCCTCTTTATGGGCTGGAGCCATCTCCTACTCTCCTTTGATGCTGGCTGCATGTGCCTTGCCACTGTTTGCCTTCCTGCTGTTCCTGTTGAGACGTGCACTTGGCTTGTTCTATGCCTCTGCCTGCTCCCAGCCCTTGGCCTGTGCTGCTGGATCAGGGCCCTGAATGATGGGAATGGAGAGCAGTAAGACTGGGAGGTGAGGATGGGACACTGGGAAGACACATGTGGGAGCTGGAGACATGTTCTGGTGTCCTGATGCTGCCGCTTTCTGGAAACTGTCTCCCAGCGCCTGATGTTGCAAGAAGGTTTCTGGGAACAGGCAAATCATGTAGTCTGCCCCCTCACTGTTCTAGGTACCTCATATCTGCTTGTCTGAGACGGGGTGAGCCTGCTCGGAGTCCTGCTGTGCCCATGCTGCTGCCTACCCCGCCCGAGAACATTCTCTGCGATGGTGCTGCCCAGCTGAGTCCTTGCCTACAGCTGGTAGGCCTGGAAGGAGTAGAAAGCGTCTGAGTAGTAACAGCCATGATGGAACCTCATGCTGCCTGGAACTTCCTTCATCGTGAGGTAAGGGAGGAGAGGGGCGTGCCTGAGCCGCAGCCCTAAATTCTGAGTAAGCGGGGGCAGAGCCTGCGTCACTTCCAGTTTAGAAGCGTGAGCTGGTGTTTCCATCACCGCATCCTCCCGGCGTTTGACCCCCGGAGGGTGCGGGGGAGGCAGCTGCCTGGCGCTCCTGCCTGTTCTGCTCTGCTCCGCTCTGCAAGCGACTGAAAAGCCTTTTGCCTCGATAGCGGCGCCGGAGCAGGGTATTGCCAGTGATGCCGGCGAGGGGCTGGCTGACCTCTCTGTGAGCTGCCACTTTGAATGGGCGCTCACGACACGCAAGCACTGGATTGCATCAGGCGCGGCCTGCTGAGGGGCGGGTCCCAGCCTGAGTGCTGGAGAGGATGGTGCTGGCCCCTGCCTCTCTCCTGGCTGCCGAGCCGTTCTCCCAAGACTTGCGTTTCCCATCACTTAGGGCTGCGTGTCGCTCCCAGAGCTGAGGGGGCTTTAGCGGAGCATACGGAAGCCGGGCTAGAGTCATCCCACAAGGTGCGGGCTGAGCTCCGCTCGCAGCCCCTGCAGCAGGGCTGGCCTCGCCGCCCCGCCTCGTTCCCAGCCGCGGCGGGGCAAGGCCGGGCCAGGCTCTGTTCTCATGGCACACCTGGGCTCGGGGGATCCTCAGCCGCCCCCTCCGTGGGTTTCCCGAGGGAGCAAGGTGCCTTGCCGTGGTCTCGGAGATGCTGCCCGCAGCAGCCGCACTCCTCTGGCCGAGCCGTTCCTCGCCCCGGTGCCACTTGTTACTGGAACTTAAATTTTCTAAAATGTGCGCGGGAACGCGAGTGGGGCTGGGAGGAGCCGGGTTCCTGTTCCCGCTCGCCTCTGCCTGCCCTCCTCTTAGCTGGGGCTTTGGGCGGGAGCTGCTGAACGCCTCCCATTTGTACAAATCCATCGCGAGTGAAACTCTTCCCCCTCTATGCTGCCGGCCGCAGAAGTGAACGGAACGGAATTGAGTTCGCCTGACGGGGATCGCACCTCGGACGAGCCGAGCCGCTGGTGAGTGGTGGTTTGCGCTGCCGCCAGACCGGCAGGGGCTTGGCGCAACCGGTGCCGCTGTTGCATCAGCTGCCGCCGGGCCCCCCCGCTCGGATTCTGCCATACCCGGGGAGTCGCCGGACTCCGCGGCAAGGACTGGCAGTCCTTGGGACCGAAAATGCCCCCGCGGGGGCTGAGGCTGCGGTCCGAGCTAACAGCTTCCCATACCTACACCAAGTCCCGGCGGGGTCCGATGGCTACCGGATTGCAGTAGGCATGCGGGAGGCTCCTGCTGCCGCCGGACAGTTGCTTCTCCTCTACCCATGCGGATCTCGAGTCGGGTACTGGAAATACTTGGAGCAACTGAGCAGCGCTGGGGAAGGCAGCTGGAATTGTCCAGGTAGTGGTTGAGGAGGGTGCTAGTCCTGGGGCACTTGTTGCACTTGGGGTCAAGGCTGAATGTAACACGTGCTCGGGAGGAAGTTTATCAAGAGGCAGGATGGTTTGCTGGTTATGGGGAAACAGCCGAATTGGTGGTTGCCTCTGTGGGAAAGGGTCACAAAATTATCCTTGTGTACTTTAGGCTGATAAATGTAGTATGGCATGTGGTCCTGGGCATCTGTATGGAGTGTTCTCCCTTTCCCAGTGAAGGGAGGAGAAGCCAGCAGGGGGAAGACACTGGTGGGTGGGAGGTTCAGTGCTGGGCAGAGGTGGCAGCCATGGGCATGGGCATTGGGAAACACTTTCTTTACAGCTCCTCTGTGCTGGATGCCTGCTTCACAGGTTGCTCATCTTTAGAGCTTTTTGGGGATAAGTGGCTGCTGTGAGCAAGCAGAGTGGGGATGTCACAGATTCAGGGTGATTACAGCCTGCAGAACTTGCAGAATACTCAGCAAGCACTATTAGCAGGCAAGGGGTTTGCACGAGGGAGCCGTGCCATGTGTCTGTCTGGTTATGCGTCCTTGTAAAGAATGTTGTGCAAATGCTGAAAGCAAAAAAAGAATGGATGCCTCCAGTGAGTCAGCCAGCTTGCTAAAGCCTGTGCTGGAGGAGTTTGTATCCACATCGTTTGCTGCTGTGCTCACCCATGTGTCAGGCTGGAGTAATGTGCCAGCAGTGAAGTTTGGGATGAAGGATCTCCAGACTGCCAAGCCTGGGAAACGGGGCAAGCTCTGGGACATGCCTATGAGTTCTATGGTTGAGACCACACAGGGCTTGAATAAGGAGCATTTCCCACCATGGGCTAACTGGGTTCATCCCTGGTTCACTGTCCTGTTGCAAGGGGTGTGCAGGCAGGGTGTGTGCAGCCCCACAGTGTCTTAGAGGGTGCCACCATCATGGTCTCTGGCCAGCCAGTGTGGCAGGGGCGTGGTGCCAATGGGTAAGCTGGGAGCAGACTCCTGTGGGCATCATCACTTAGCTTGTGCCTTGCAGTGTGAGTCCTGCTGCCTGAAGGACACTGAGCTTCACATTTCTCTTCTCTTTCAGGGCTTTTGACCAGGTGAGCTTCACTGAGAAGACAAGATGTTGGGGGAAAAAATGGCCAGTTTTGGGAAGAAGCTGATCCGCCGGCGCATGGTGGACCTGACCTCCGATGACACACATTTTGCTCGCTGCCTCTCCACACTGGACCTTGTATCCCTGGGTGTGGGCAGCACGCTAGGGGCTGGCGTGTATGTGCTGGCTGGGGAGGTGGCCAAGGAGATGGCTGGTCCTTCCATCGTCCTCTGCTTCCTGGTGGCTGCTTTCTCATCTGTACTGGCAGGACTCTGCTACGCAGAGTTTGGGGCCCGTGTCCCCAAGGCCGGCTCTGCGTACCTCTACACCTACATTACCGTTGGAGAGATCTGGGCTTTTATAACTGGGTGGAACCTCATTCTCTCCTATGTGATAGGTATGAGGCCAGGCAGCTTGTGTGGGGCTCCTTCCAGCACTGTGCTGGCAGCATGGGAGGCTCCTGGGGGCAGCGTGTGGTGCTGTGAGGGCAGGGTGTGGGGTGGGATCAGCAGGGAGGTGGGTGTTCAGGTGCAGGTGGCTGGTGCCAGTCTGCCCTGGGCTCAGACTAATGCACAGATTTGCCATCAACCAGGTACAGCCAGTGTGGCTCGAGCCTGGAGTGCAGCATTTGACAACATCATCGGCAACCACATCTCCACCTTCTTCACCAACAAGATCACAATGCACCTGCCCGGAGTGCTGGCCAAGCATCCAGACTTCTTTGCTTTAATCCTGATTTTGCTGCTTACTGGTGGGTATGCAGGAGAGCGGATCCATGGTACCATGGGTGATGGCATGGGAACCTGATGGGTCTCACTCACTTCTTCTGTCCCCACAGTACTGCTGGCTTTTGGTGTCAGCGAATCTGCCCTCGTGAACAAAATCTTCACAGCCGTGAACTTATTGGTGCTGAGCTTTGTCATCATTGCTGGCTTCATCAAGGGAGACATCAAGAACTGGCAGCTTTCAGAGAAGGACTGTGTCAACTTCTCGCAGTCAAACTCACCAGATGACATGTAAGTAGAGCAACTGTGCCAGGCCAGGGTCTGGCATAGGGCAGGCATAGGCCCTGCTGCCCTTGCACCTCACGGCAGCTGCTCTCCTGCATTTTTTCCAGGAGAAAGGCTTTTGGCTATGGTGGGTTTTTCCCCTTTGGACTGGAAGGGGTCCTGTCAGGCGCTGCCACCTGTTTCTACGCCTTTGTGGGCTTTGACTGCATTGCCACCACAGGTATTACCTTGGCTGGGGGTGGCGCGGGCATTTCCACTGCACAGCCAGCAGCTGGCTGGGAGCTGATGGGGAGGATGCTATATGGTGTGGGAAAACAGCTGGTCTCGCCGCTCCTGGGAGGTTTCCCTGTGGAGACTGTGTCTTCAGCTGGGCCAGACAAAAGGGCTCAGAGCCTGCCCTGCCCCAGGAAAAGTGGCTCATTACACCCCATGGTGGGAGCAAGGCTGCACCCTGCCTGTGCAGGCAGCTCCCAGAGCAGCGGGGAGGCTTTTGACTGCTGAGCTGAGCCTGTGACAGTGCTGGGAATTGCTGGTGCCTCCTAGTTATTTCCCAGCCTCAAGCAGCCTTTTTCCAAACGACTGGGTTCATGCAAAACTGCTGCTTCCTGGAGCACAGGCAGATCTCTTAATTTCCTCTCATTACCCCAGAAATCTACTTAGTGGGTGGCTGGTACAGGCTGTTCTGCCTGACCTTCCTGGCTGTGCCACCCTGCCTCCAGGGGCTGCCCAGCAGCCTCCTCCTTTCCTGCTGCCAAGCCCCTTGCTGGGAGTGTGGTGTAGCACACCTTTGCAAAGCTGAGGCACACATTCAGGGAGGACCTGCATTCAACAGGCTCTGTAGGGAGACAGCTGCTGGTGGGGGGAAAGGGCTGGCATGGCCAGCAGGGCTGCAAGCCCAGGCTGCTGGACAGCTCCATCCCATCTGCCAGTGCAGTAGCATGGCCAGGGACCCATCCTCTCCAACAGCCCCTGCTTGCTGCTCCCCAGTCCTGTACTGCCATGGAAAGTCCCTACTCTGGCTCATCTGCTGAGGGTACTTGCCCCATGCTGTGTGGTTGAGTGGGGCACATGTGGCCTCTTGTGTCTGAACAGGGGAGGAAGCCAAGAACCCACAGCGCTCGATTCCCATTGGCATCATTGTGTCCCTCCTCATCTGCTTTGTGGCTTATTTCGGGGTCTCTGCATCCCTGACTCTCATGGTACCCTACTTCCTCTTGAACAAGAGCAGCCCTCTGCCTGAGGCTTTCAAGGCAGTTGGTTGGGAGCCTGCCCGCTACGCCGTTGCTGTTGGCTCACTCTGTGCCCTCTCCACCAGGTAGGACTGGCTGTATTCCTTGCCCTGCTTGGCACAGCATGGGGACTGGCAGCATTCATCTTGGCTGGGCTGGGGATTTGCTCTGTCCAGCTGCTGTCCTGCTCCTGGCACAGAGCTGGTCCCTTCCCCTTCTGGGTGGTAGATATGGGCAGCTCGCCTAATCTCTCTCCACAACAGCTTGCTGGGCTCCATGTTTCCCATGCCCCGAGTGATCCATGCCATGGCAGAGGACGGGCTGCTCTTCAAGTTCCTCTCCCAGATCCACAGTGGCAGAAAGACCCCTCTGATTGCCACCTTTGTCTCGGGGTTCTTTGCAGGTAAGGTTCCTAGCCACCTCCTCACACCCGGCCTTGAGGTGGTCTGGAGCTGTGCTCATGCTGCGTGTCCTCATTGCAGCGGTGTTTGCCCTCCTGCTTGACCTGAAGGACCTGGTAGACCTCATGTCGATCGGCACGCTGCTGGCCTACTCCCTGGTGGCGGTGTGCGTGCTCATCCTCCGGTGGGTGACTCCTCGTGTTTGGCGGTGCCCAGGGTCGATGTTCCTTACATTGTCCTGGGGCTTGTAGCCACAGCTTTTTTCCAGGGGCATGCAGCCTGGGGAAATGTCAAGCCCCCAAGATGGAGGCTGCTGACCACAGTGTGTGTGTGTCTCTGGGCATGTCTCTTGGAGTGGCTGTCATGGGCTGCCAGAGCAGCAGGGATATGAAGGTGCTGCCGACTGTTCCCTTGGGCTAGGAAGTTCCTTGGGCTCTGCTGCAAGCTTGTCTTACCTGCTCAGGTACCAGCCCACACAGCCAAACTCCCCGAAGGCCATGGAAATGCTGGAGCTGAATGGGAACGAGGAGGAGAGAGTGATCATGAACCCGACCATCGCTGCTGCCAGTGCCCAGCACAAAGAGACGTTGTCCCTGGAAATGCTCTTCAACCCACCTGGGGACACCCCCACTGTGCTCTCGGGGCGCATTGTCTATGTCTGTGTCGTGGTCATTGGTGAGTGAGTGCGAACTGGTGGCTGGTGTCCCCTCCTGCCAGGGGCTGGAGTGTTCTGGCGTGTCTCTGCAGAGCTGGGAAAGGATGGAGAGCATGCTAGGTAGAGGAGAGGGGCCAGGTTGCCAGTTGCTGTTGGCAGTGCCAGCAGGTGATGAACCCTAAGCAGGGTGCCAAGTGCAGGGTACAGCTGTGGTTTGGGGTGCACAGGCATTATTGGAGGACATGGGTTCTAAGCCGGGGATGTGGAGGTGGTCATGAGAGATCCCTGTGATGAGCCTGACCCATGTTGGCCACCAGCGAGGGCAGTCCCCAGGCCCTTGAGCGTGCCTTTGCTCAGCCAGTGAGGTTTGATCTGTCTATCAATGGCTCCATTGTACAGCCAGAACGGGGTGACTCAGCCAGGGCTGGGTAAATGTCAGAGCTGGGTCCAACCCCAGCCAAGTGCAGGTTCCCTGCAGCTTGCTGGTCTGGGATGTGCCTCCAAAAAAGTGCTTTCCTAAGGCTTTGGGGTGGATGTTAGAGACAGTGGGTGGTGGACCTGACCAAGAGGAGTGGGTCCCTCAGCCCAGCTGTTGTGAGGCTCAGGGCCCCAGGGAGGCCATGTGCCATGCAGTCCCCCAACTACCCTCTCTCTTGCAGCCACACTGATCACAGTCATCTGCGTGGTCCTGACCCTCAATGTGGCTGCACTGAAGGTTGCCAGTGTGGGCTGTGTTGTGGCTCTGGTGCTGCTCCTCGTGGCTCTGCTCATTCTCACCATCATCATTTGGAGGCAGCCACAAAGCAATGCACGGTTAAACTTCAAAGTGAGTGCAGCCCCCTGCATCTTGATGTCTGCACCCCCCTGGACTCTGTCAGGATCTGGGCACTGCAGGGACTGCCACGGCTTGCTACCAGGCAGTGGGCCCTGGAATGCATCTTTCTGAGGTGCAATCTGAGGGTGGAAGTGCCTGGGTGCACTGGCCTATGACAGGGAGGGGGTCCTTCCACTGGCCAGTAGCATCCTCAAGCCCAGCCTGGTCCCTCAAGGCACAGCTGACACAGCACTTCTTGTCCCTTGCAGGTACCTTTCCTCCCACTCCTGCCAATCTTCAGCACCTTCGTTAACATCCTGCTGATGGTACAGCTGAGTGCAGACACCTGGATGCGGTTTGCTGTCTGCATGGTTTTGGGTAGGTGTCCTGCAGTGGGGAATGCAGTGCCCACAGGTCTCTCCTGGAGATCTGTTAGTGCTGACAACCCACCATTGCACATTTCATTATGGAAACTGTCCTGCAGGTTTTATTATTTACTTCACCTATGGGATTTGGAACAGCGTAGAAGGGAAAAATGCAGAAAAAGCCTGTGCCACAGTAGAAAAGCCTCTGCACCATCCTGGACTGGACCTCAGCCCTGGGGCTGCTGCAGACTGAGGGCCTGGGGACCAGTGCTTCATGGACCTCTTTGCCACTTTGGGACAAGATCATGATCCAGAGCATACATCCATCCCCTTTCCTGCAGAGAGTGAGTCCAAGTGAAGTACTAAGGCCTGAACAACAGGCCCTGAGCTGACCTAGGATGAACATTCCAACCAAATGTATCTTTCCACTCATTAAGGAAGTATTATATTATGTGTTTATTTATTGGCAAAACATGTTCACCTTTATGTGTCTAGAAACAGGATAAGGCCACATCCGGCCTAATTAGGGGGTGTAGGATCAAAGACAATTCCCTTGGATCCTCCTTGAGCCCTGGCCAGGCTTTAGGAGAAAGCTGGCAGGAAAATTATATTAGAAATCATATCAGCTGGTTTGTTTAGCATTGTAAAAGCTGGACCACTGTCAGAGCAAAGTGGAGGAGCCTCGTGGCCTGCAGAGGTGGAGGCACTGCAGGAGTTACCAGTTACTGGAGTGGTTCTCCAGCCCTTGCCTGTGACAGCTTCCCCCCACAGCTGATGTCTCTTGGACTTGGGTGATGTATCTTCACTGGTGATGTATTTTTCTTTATCACTGTAGGCATTCTTTCGTAGCAGTGATTAGCATTGCTCAGCTTATCCCTTTGGAAATCTTTGCTCATGGTTAGGTACCTTGCTTAGCTTATCCTTTTGTGATTCTTTGCAGTTTTACTTCATAGTAAATGCCACTGTTCCTTAAGCTGGTGTCTGTCTCTGACCCTACCCACAAGCAAAACAAAGTGTAGTCAGCAGGGTCAGAACAAACTGTTGCTTTTAAAATCTAAGTGAAAGGAATCAGTCCTGCCCAAAATTCCCAGATGGGAAGACCTTCCGTATAGTTCACTGGCCCTCAAGTGGGCTGAGGTTGGAGGACCATGTGAGCAATGGGGAAGTCAGTTAAAAGAAGCTGAACTGCTGGATGTATTGAAACACATCCAAAAATCATGTACTGAAAAAGGAAAAGAACTTGTGGGTTTGGGAAGGCAAGGATGGATTTTGTTAACAGTATATCAAACAAAACACCAACAAAAGGAACAGTTGTTGAAATGCTGTAACATGGAGTGCCAGATGTGGGTTGCAGGATCAAATTGTAATGCTAAAGTGCCAAAATAAGCTGCTTGCTGATAAGTTGGATTTACCAGGCTTGCCAAGAAGGCTGCACTTAGAGTAGCTCAGTATCAGGAAAAGAGGGGCAGGTGAATCACAAGAAAATGCATGCAGTGATTGCAGAGGCGGGTGTGCAGTGGGATTCTGATAAATGGAATGGAGATATTTGGGAGTCCGTGGATTCTGATGGGGTTGGTTCCCCAGATAAATTTGTAGATGTGAGACCAGCATGGAGATGAAAGGTGGAATTAAATGCTAATGATCAGGAGGGATACTTATAGAGGATTATACTCAGCATGAAGTAAGTTAAATATTTGAACAGTTTAAGTAAAGACCAGGGGAACCTCTTTTCTCTTGGATGGTGTGTTTGCATAACCAGGGAGCATCAGAGATAACCCTGGACTCAGAGGACTCTAAGAGTTGTTCGTTTTGAGCTTGGATTCTTTTGTGCAGGATGCATTTTGGATTAGCATTCACAATGCTAATTAGTTAGCTTTGGGTGTAATACTAAATATCCTACAGAAAATGATTGGCCAGGATCTGAAAGTCAGAGGTATACTTTGTGAGATTGTATACAACAAGATGAATGAGAACCTCTTGTGATTTTGTATTTGTAGATAATGTTACTGAAGATACAAGTAGTCACTCCAATATTTGTGCCTGTAGCTTTATTGCAATGACAGGATCTTAGTTATTTATTTTTTGTTTATATTTTTCATTATTTTTTTTTTACCTCCTGTTATATCCTGACAATTTTTGGAATCTAACCTATACCCGAATCAAGACTTGCAGCCTACTCCCATTGGTATGAACTGGTAAAGGAACTGTTACAACACACAGACCTGAGGCTCGCTGAAACAACCCCAGGAGAATGGACAAGACTTTGATTGCTGTCCATCAGGGCATGGCAGAAATACATCATGTGATGGAGAGGGTGAAGAAAGTTGGAGAACATGGATGGTGGGATGTTCTTTTTGTATGGTTGCCTACAGCTACCAGAATTCTCAACTGAGTGCTTTACCCTGGTGTTGTTTTACTGATGCTAATCCTTTTGCTTTTTGTTCTGATAATTGCATTGTATGTTAATGTTAAGGTTTGGATGATTATGAAACAATTAGCTTACCACCTACCTCCACTGATAGTAGACGATCCCATGTGGTACCAAAGCCTGAAATGTTCTCAAGCTCTATTTGGATATTGTGAAGCTTGAGTGACTGTAATCACAGGGTGTATTATGTAGGAAAATGATTAGGAACTCTGTGGACAGGTTGGGGGTACAATTAGAGGAAACTGAGGACTTAGAATGGAAATTAAAGGGTGGGTGTTACACTGTTCCTTAACTTGGTGTCTCTGTCTCTGACCCTACCCACTGGCAAAACACAGTCAGGACTGCAGAGTTGGGTCATGTGCTGCCTTTTCTGCTCACAGGGAAGTCCCGTGACTGGATGGGAGTGCTGGTGCCCCAGGGCTGGTCTCTGCCCTCCTCCAGTCCCACAGAGGGGCAGTGACACCAGCACAGCCCTCTTGCCATGATAGTTGCTTTCCCTGTGCACAGGAGGCCCTACAGGATGGGGCAGCTGTACTCATTCCATCTGTAAGGTGGCTGTGTTCACCACCTCTCCCTGCTTTCCAAGTGTCACCCTTGTACTTGGCAGCCATGGCTGGAACTCTGCAGGAAGACTTACTGCAACTTGTTCTGGTACTCATGGCACTGCCAGCAAGCTGGTACTGCTCTGACCATGCTGTTTGGTGTAAATATCTTGCTCGAGTGTCTGTGAGATGTCCTCAGTGTAGCTGTACTTGTGTCCAACCTCATCTGCCTTTCTATAATTTTACAGCAATTTTTAAAATATATTAAATGTTTTTAAGTACTTTTTTCTGTTGGTCTTGCTGCATCTCCTGTTAATGGCCTGTGGTCATGGGCCCTTCAGTAGGACCCTACAAGCCACTGGGCTAGGTACACAACTGGGTCCCAGTCAGCTGTGCTGGGTGACACCCTTGTCCAAAACCTGCCAGTTGGAGCCACTAGTCCTCATACTGTCCCCTGGGACAGTGAGCCTAAGCCAGGAGCTGTGAAGCAGTGCTTCAAACCAACTCCAGCCAGTGTTACTGGTACCTGGGGGGCAGGACAGCAGCCTGTCATGGTCCTGCTTTCAGGCCCTGTGCAGGGAGGGACTGTGTCGGAAACAGTAAAGGTCTGGGAAATGATACCTCCTGGAGGTGCCAGCAATAGCCTGCAGAGGAAGCTTGACCAGAAGCTGGGCTGCATCCATGAGAGAAGATTTTCCAGATTTTGGTCTGGTCTAAATCAGACCTGACATGAGTATCCAAAAAAAACTAATTTAAGGCAGATGGACCGTGCTTGGTTTTGGCATCTCTTGCTGTTTATTGGCAGTGGTACCAGGTCACTGCAGGGTCATCAGCTCTGCTTGGCCTGTGGGCTGGAGCTTTGAGCCCTGCCCCAGGGCTGTCCCTGCAGTAAAAGGGGCTGTGGTTCCTGTTCTGGCATCAGTACAGGCACTCACTGCCCCAGTGTCACAGGCTGGGGTGCCCTGTCAGGGCCTTGGGCTCCAGCCCCCAGCTGCAGGTGATTCTTTGGGTGCTGCCTGCTCTCCTAGTCAGGCTGGTGCCTCAGTGTGCCATGCTGGTTTCACCACCCCACCTCGTGTGTATCTTCTGGCCAGGGGCAGCACATGGGTCCCTGCTGAGTCCCTGTGCACCCAGTTTCAGGTGCTGTTACCCAAGGCTAGGGGGCAATGGGCCTGTGATACAGCTATAGCTGTCACCCCGTCTTGGCACTGCTACAGCCCCCCGTGCCTTTGTTTGTGTCTGTGTCCCCCATACAAGTGTGCACAGCCAGGGCCATGTCCATTTGTGGGTCTGTTAGTGCCCATGGGCACATCCCTGCCTGGTTACAGGCTGTCCCACTGAGCTCTGCCGTCCCATCCCAGGCATCCATGGGGACTGGCAGAGCTCGGGGCCTGGAGTGGTTCTGGAAGCTCTGGACAGCTCCCACCATGGCAGCTCATCAGGGAAAGCAGCTGTCTGGCAGCAACCAGTCCATGGTGGGTTGGGGAGTCAGTGCCACTGAGCCATGGGTACAGCAGCCCTGTTCACCCCTAGGCTCTGGGCCAGGCATTCTGTCCTTGGCTGTCAGCCTGTGGAGGCTGCCCCAGCTCTGCTCACCCACTCTGGGGAGTCACTGCCTCCCTCTTCATGCAGGCTAGCAGGGCTACCAGGCATGGCACCACATCCTATGCTGGGCAGCACCTCTGCCTTTCCCAGGCTGTGCTAGTGTTGCTGCACATCTCAGCACATCAGTTGATGGGTGAACAACACCCAGCCAGAGCCTCAGTGTTGTCTACACAAACCATCTGTTCCCAGTGCTGTACCCGGTGCCCCAGCAGCCTGCTCTGATAGC
This sequence comes from Poecile atricapillus, assembly GCF_030490865.1. Taxonomy (NCBI): domain Eukaryota; kingdom Metazoa; phylum Chordata; class Aves; order Passeriformes; family Paridae; genus Poecile; species Poecile atricapillus. The sequence goes on from NC_081260.1 coordinate 4,697,977, forward strand.
AGCCCAGGCTCCATCCTGCAGACAGGCTGGGAGAGAAGTGTGTTCCTGGTGAAGCCTGTCAGGTGCTGAGGGCTGTAGGGTGGGTTTCCCCCCCTGTACTGGTCTGGAAGGGGCCATTTTGTAGTTTGAGAAAATCAGCAAAAAGCAGTCTGGCTTTGCTGTTGAGAGGCCTGTGATAACCCACCATTATGGGGAAGGAAGCAACCACCCCAAACGCAGCTGCATGCGGTTTACTCTGACAGTTGGGGCATTTCCTCCCCAGGCTTGATTTGTGATTTCCTTGTTGCCATTCCCCCCTGGATTGAAAGGGGGGCTGGAGGGCTGTTGAGTCCTGCTGTGTCTGGCCCAAACCATGCTGAGCAGGTGGGTGGTGAGGGTGGCATTGCAGTAGAGGCCTGGCTGTGGCCACTGGCTGGTGACAATGTGCTCCGGGGTCATGCCAGGGATGCACTGCTGCTGGGTTGGGGTGTTGGGAGTGCAGATAGTGAGTGACTCTCAGCCTCCCTCCCCATCCGAATCCACCACATCCCATGGTATTCATAACTTCATATCCATCTGCTTTTGGAGGACATGGGGCTTTCCTGGCAGACCCTTTGGAGCAGCTCTCTGAACACCAGGTGCTTGCCACCTCCAGGGGGGCTGCTGAGAGGCCATGAATGTGGCCTTGCAGGCTGGGAGCAGGATGGAGGTGGGGGGCTGTGCTGCTGAGTCTCTGCAGGGAGAGCTGCAGCTGCAGAGCCTGCCCCTGCACTGCTCCCTGACCAGAACAGGCCCTGGCAGGCAGAGATGTAGCAGCAGATTAAATTTTGATCCGCTTGGGAATTAAAATAGGCTGGCAAGTCTGCTCTGCTCTGTGACACCAAATGCTTCAATATGAGGAGTTAATGTGCCATCTCCTTCCCTTTAAATCTGAGCACTGTCAGATCCCCTTCCCTGCTGATGAAGCAGAGCTGCAGTGGCTGCCGAGAGGGACAAATCCATCAGCAGGGCCTGAGTTCTGGAATCTAGAGAGTTGACTCCAGGCAGATGGGGTCACTGGTGTAAGAGCAAACTGATACCAACTCCTGATATTTCTGCAGCAGCTCTGGGTTGTGCTGTAAGCCCTCACAGTCCAGAAGGGCTCCAAGAAATCAAAGCCGGTGATGGCTGAGATTCTTATCACTCCTTACTCACCTGGCTCCAGGCAGGCCCCAACCCTTCTGTTCTCTGTGGTGAGCTTAAGCACACATGACCCAGTAGCTGTGAGGAGCCTGTGTGCATCTAATAATCCTCTTGGCCCTGAGCTGTGGCAGGTGGCCAGCTCTCTAATCACACAGGCTTAATGCTCACCTCGCTTTGCCTTTGCAGGTCTGGCATGATGACTTGCTGCCAGGTGGTTGCTTTTCTCTTGCTCTCCTTTCTTCCCAGTGCTGCAGCTAGTGCCCTGGTTCCTGTTCTTGTCCCCCAGTCCACACTGCAACTAGCCAAAGGATGGCTCCTCTGAGTCTGTCATGGAGCTGACAACGTGCTGTGATGATGCCTGCACCCAGCAGAATGTCACCCTGGTGCCTCAGAGGAGCACCTCTCTTATGAGACAGCTGTATCCCAGTGGCACCCACACCTCACTATGGCTGGAAGCGAGCCTGTGAGAGGTGCAGAGAGCAGACGGCAGAGGCAGCACAGGCAGTGCAAGTGGCATATTTATGGTGCAGATGGGTCATTTTCTATCATTTCTGATGAACTACCCCTTCTCTGCACCATCAGCATTGCCAAAGGCTGCACAGGTGTGCTGGTTTCCAGACCTCATACACAAGAGATTTCTTTGCCAATCGTTTTAAGGCTGTTATATCTCCCTTTCCTCCTTAAGCTTTCCCATTTTCCTGCTGTGTTTACCCAAGCAATTATTCCATTTCTAATTCACATTCTCCACACAGGATCTCACACTGATGGTGCTTTGCAAGCCTGGACAGATGACTGCTTATATTTTTCCATTTTTAAGTCAATGTCCTGTTCCATTTCACTGCATCTCAGGGACAACCTACATCACAGGCTGGTCAATGCTGTCATTGTTTAAACCCGCTGAAGAATAAACAAGACCTGTGACAGTTGTACAGGCACAGCAACCTGACTTGCAAATCAGAGAGGTAGGAGACATTTTGACAAACTTAATATAACACCCCCCCTAGCTCACTTATCAAGACTTGGGGGTAATGTGAGTGTTAAACTAATTTAACTGCCTGGTCTGCACATAGGTGTTCAACAGTTTCTATTATCCTGGACAAGATAATGCATGAAAAATCATGACACATTACTAGGCAGGGAGCAGCTGCTATTGTTTACATAATACAAACCAAATTTACAGACAGAATTTAACTTGTTCAATGGAATTTACTTGCCCTTGCTGAGAGGTTCTTGGGTCAGATCAAAAAGGCTTTACATCTCTTCTCATCTTTTGTTTGGACCTAAGAACAGGCTAGAGAGTGCTGGCCACACTCTTCTTAAAATAGGGAGAAACACAGGGAAGGGTAGGTTCCATCCTCTCTGAAGTGGCCACTGAGCATTTGTTACATTTTATAGGCTATTTCAACTGTGGGACAGGTGACAGGACAGGGAAAATTCTCCTAGAACTGCTGATGTGAAACATACGGACTGGTCTGATTCAGAGCACAAGGAACTTGTTTCTGACATCAGCCATGAGCTACAGCACAGCAGGAGAGGAAAAGCCAGCAAGACAGAAGTGCAGAGAACCATGGTGAGTCTTGTGCACCCTCCTAGTGTTCATCTCCATGTTTGCAAGTGACACCAGCTTCAAGACGCCAGCAGATGACACCCCCCAGTTTCTGTCACAGAGAAAGTGGTTCTGACACGTAAACTGCAACTGGTGCGGGACTTGCTGTTGGAGTGGGTTGATGTTGGCTGGATACCAGGTGCCCACCAAGTCACTCATGTCACTTTCCTCCTCAGGGGTGTCCCTACCCATGGCAAGGTGCTTGGAACTAGCTGGTCTTTAAGGTCCCTTCCAACCAACCCACTCTGTGATTGTGTGTTTTGTCCACATTACTTGATGGAGAGGGTTCACAAGCTAACATTAACCTGGAACATGCACTTTCCCCAAAGCCTAGGAAAGCTAGTGTCTCCTTCTTGTTAGCTGATGGAGACATAGTTGGTATCTTGATTAAATCCACAGGCACATGGTGACATCCCTTATTTTGTTCTGAAGAGCTGAGTAGCTGTTGGGTTTCCCTATCTTCCTGCTGACATTGGACCCCATTAAGCTAGCATTGGAGCAGCCAGTCAGGATTCCACATACCTGGTGGCTGTAATCTTTCCACATGTCTCAAAGTTCTGATGATGTTAGACTAGTCTGAATTCCTTCACACCTTCCTGCATTTTCTTTTCTCAAGGACCAGCTTCTCGATGGAACCCTTCTTCTCTCTCCTCCCCTAATAACTGATGATATAGACCCACTGACTTCCACTGGGGTTTTTCCACAACTGTGGCAACTGCAGTTGTTCTTGTTCGGGCTCCCATCTCTACTATCACCACAGATGGAGCTTGTCCCCAATCTCAATCAAGTTACTCTCAGAGGTGGCTTGGATCCCTGAGTTAATCACAGCCCTCTGACCGCCCTGAACTGTGGCTTTGCAGGCACATGCCCCAGTACAGTGCCAGAAGCTGCTGGTTTTCACTGGGGTAGGCACCTTCTGTCAGTTGGCATGTCAGTTTGCCAAGGTTACTTGCCTGTTCAGGTGTAGTCCCAGGCTATGGGAGGTGATAACCAGCCCAGGCACTTGCCCAAATCCTTCCACACACTCTGCCACCCACGGACCAGCCACCTCAGGGCACATTTCAGTATTGACTCACCCCAAAATTGTCTTCTCTTACACCAGGATGACACCAGATTACACAGACCCCATGATATGCCAACCATGTTAATTAGTAGTATTAAACATCTCTCATAAGGGTGAGCAGGAACAATAAAGCCACCCACACCAGATGGGAGTGGGAAATGGGATCCTCTCCACAAGAAAACTCCCCCAGCAGAGCAAGGCCATCAGTGCCAGGGCAAAGCACAGAGCCATGATTTGTACTAACATGTTCCCAAAGCCCAGCAAAGTAAAGAGATAAGACATGCAGCCAACAAACACTGCGACCCAACAGGAGCTGCCTACTTACTAAGTGCTGTGACTAAAGCACACTTAGCACAGAACTGCCCCTAGGCCCCTTGCTGGGCACCAAAGTGTGGTGGGCTGACCCTGTCTGGACACCAGGTACCCACCAAACTGCTCTCTCATCCCCCTTCTCAGTGGGAGGGGGCAGGGAGAAGGGAAGATGGGAATGGAATTTGTGGGCCAAGATAAAGGCAGTTTAATAAAGCAAAAGCAAAGCTGCATGCAGGAGCAAAGGAAAACTAAATATTTATTCTCTACTTCCAACCAGCAGGAGATGTCCGGCCACTTCCTGGGAAGCACAGCTTCAGTACACAGAGCAGCTGCTCCAGAAGACAGATGTTTTAATAAGGAATGTCTCCCATCTCATTTCTTTTGGTTATCACTGCTGAGCAGATGCCATGTGGTCTGGAATATCCCAAGATCTTGACCCCATCCCAGACTTCTGGTAAGGTGGGAATGTTAGAGACAGCCTTGACACTATTGGGAACATTGCTGAACAGCAGCCAAAACACGGGTGTGTTATCAGCACCCTCCTAGTTATCAATACAAAACACAGCTCGACGGGGCTGCTAGGGGCAAAATTACCTTCATCTCAGTCAGACCCAATACAACTGTTTATTTAAAAAATTAACAGAAGCTTTTAACAAAATCACACTGAACAGTGAGGATCTGAAAAGCCAGGCAGCACTGGGGGCATCATAAAGAGAAATGCTCTGCAGGCCCTGACCAACCCAAGGGCTAGATGTGCAGATAAGCAAGTCGATGATAAGACTTGCCAAGTTTTAAGTGGATGATAAGACTTGCTAAGTCGTTATCACTTGCTAAGTGGACTTGCTAAGTCGATGACAAGTGGATGATAAGACTTTGTCCACTTCTCTCATTTAAACAGTGATACTGTTTATTAAGCAGGTGAGGTTGTAAATTAGAAACCTGAGTCTCCTGCACCCTCACTAGGTGCCCTGGAGGGCGCCAATGGTGGTAAGCCTTTAAAAAAGTTCCATTTGAAAGCAACCACGGCTGCGCTGCAGCTTGGAGGAAGCCACCTGCTTAAGTGCAACACGAAGAGTATGTCATAGCATAAGGTGTGTGTGACATGCTGCATTTCTTCTTGCACAGAATCCTACAGAGCTGTCCATTTTTTTCCCTTGTTGCCCTGTATCAGCACAGAACATCCTCTCTAGTTCAGAAAGAAGGGAGAATGAACACATGTATATCCACAGTCTAAGAAGAGTCACCTTTTGCTGGAACTTGGATCTCACTCCATACCCCGATCCCAAATGTGAGAACAGGGCTACCTCTGGAAGGACAGAGCCCTCTATGAGCTAGGAGCCACGAGGCAATTAATAGATTGCAGGCTGGTGATTTGCCTTCTGCATCTGAATGATCTTGCCAAAGCCACCTCTTCCCACATCGTAGTCTGTCCGGTATTCATCTCGAACCTGAGGACAGCAACAACACACTTGTTAATAGCCAGCACTGCTTGTCTCCTACTAGACTTCAGAATCATCATTCCCTCCTTGTTCAGCTGGTGGGAAGCTGAAGTTCAGATTAGAAGCAGTTCAACTCGTCTAAGATCTCTTCAACTAATCTACCAAAAAGGTGGTAGTGGTGGTGAAAATGACAAAAAAGGATGTATTTGATGGTTAAGATTTTTTCAGGTAAGAAGCAAAGAAGACCCCAAAATATTTTCATTCAGATTTTCAGTACACCTTTCTGAATTGCCAGGCTTGGCCTTCAGAACACTTTATCTCATCTAAACCTCATCCTTGCCCTTGGGAAAACTGCTGTGTAAAGAGATTGGCCTGGCAGCCACACTGTTTCCCTCTACTCAAGTTCTGGATCATTTCAAGGGTACTAGCTTGGATTAGAGAACATTCTGCTTGAATTGCAGAAGTTTGGAGTCCTAGACAGAAATGGCCTTAAGTTTTCTATTTCCAGCCTTTAACACCAGGTGTCAATTACCAAAACAACCTGGGAGTGAGTAAACTTCATCATCAGGTCTTTACAGTCTGCACATTGTTCTCCATGAGACAAAACCAGCAAACAAGTACAGAGTCTTACAGGATCAAATTCAGGGATGAATTGGCATTGCCTTTACCTGTCCTCCAGTCTTTCCTCTCCCATACTGTCGCCCCTCCTTAAACCCTGCATCCCAGTCTGTGCGGATGATGCGGTCGTCCAGCCGTGTGCCGTTGATAAACCGCATGGCATGCTCGGCATCTGCTCTTGTGTAGTACCTGAGACACTCTGTAAGGACAACTACATGTGCTGTTTTGTTGGGTAGAGGGGGAAAAAAAACCCAGGGTAGTATTGTATTTGAGAAGCAGAACTCCCCTCACTGCCTTCCAGCCTTTTCTACTCTTCCTGCTCTTCTTTATGGGATCACAAACTGCACTCATGTAAATCCAAGTTAATGCTCAGAAATGATTCTGTACCTTAGTGTTAGTACCTGCACAGACAAGACAATGGAACAGAGCCATTAAAGCCTTGCTGAGGGCAAGAAATCAGTAGTATGCCTCTCTGTACTATGTAAAACTTGACAGAAATAGAAAAGGAGCAGGCTTCACAGGAGAGCTTTGCACAGACAGCTCCTGGCACAACCTGTATGAGCATGCATTCCTCTGCTGGAAAATGCCCCCATGGTTTATCCTGCTACTTCCTTCAGGTGTGCAGTTGAGATGAGAAAGTAAACATGTGCTCTGGATGTGGAAGATGTCAGGCTGATGACTGTAACAGTTCTCATTTTGGCCCTAAAATCATTAAAGGAATCAATGAATTAAAAGGGCTCTCTGCCACATCCAGAAAGTACAGCTCTGGTGGCACTCATCATGTATGGCACCAATCAGTCTCAGGGTGTGGAGAGCAAGGTGCAAGGATGGATGAGATGTGCCTGGTAGGAAGCACTTGGCTATCACCCTTCCAGCAGCGGGACACATACATTCGCTGGGTAGAGGAACTACAGGTGCCATCCATACACGTGCTGACAGAAGGGAACCAGAAAGGATACTCTACAAAGCAAAAGCCACAGGGGGTTTTCTTGATCTTGTCCAGACCCATGACAATCCTCTTGACATCTCCGCACTTTGAGAAGAGCTCCTGGATCTGCTCCTCGGTGGTGTAGAAGGACAGGTTACCGACATACAGCGTGGAGGAAATCTTCAGGGATTTCTCCTGCAGCTGCCTGCTACCCTGCGGGCAGAGAGGCGCACGCCGCGGGCTCAGCGCGCTCGCCACCCGCTCCCACCGTGCCGTGCCCTCCCGCGCCCGGCTCCTCGCACGGCCTTGCCCCGGCCTCAGCCCTCCCCGCCCCCGCCGGGCCCCGCCACCCGCCGCGCCGGGCGCACCCGGAAGTGCTGGTCCCGGTACTGGCTGATCTCGCAGTACGAGTCGCTGTTGAGCCCGCTGAGCGTGGTGTGCAGCAGCCCCGACATCGCGCCCGCCCGGGCCCCGCTGCCGGGCCCCGCTGCCGGGATCCTTCCAGAACCGCCGCGCACCGGACGCGTCGAGCGGCGCACGAGAGACGCCGCTCCACCACGCCGCGCGATTGGTCCCGCCGGCTGTCACTCAGCGCGGAGGGCGGAGCGGGACCGCGGAGCAGCCAATCGGCGGCGGGGAAGTACGGCGGGAGCGCTGGGTCGGGGCGCGCGCAGGGTGCGCGGCGCGCACGCGCAGTGTGGGGGCGCCGCTCTCGCGGTTCCGCGCCCCTGGCGGAGCTCTCCCCTGAGGGGCCATGGCGGGGCCGCGGGTGGCGGCCGTGGAAGGTGCCGCGGGTCGCGGGCTCTCCCTTCCCCATAAGCGCCGCCAGTGGCGGCTGATGTTGGGCTGTGTGTCACTCTCCGCTTTCCTCCTCTCCTACAGCGCTGGTGCGGGAGCTGCTGAGGGAAGAGACGCCGTCGCGCATTGCCGCCCTCACCGAGGAGCTGTTCGAGGCGGCGGAGAGCATCTCTCAAGAGGATGGGAAGGTGGCGGAGGGAGAGCCCCCCGCTCCCAGCCTGTCTGAAGAAACGGGGGGTGCATGTGCTTCACACCCCACAGCCCTGGCCCAGGTTGGTGCTGCAGCTCCGTAAACACCAGCTGCTGCTGCTTCTCACCCTTTGCGGTGAAGCTAAACGTGTATCACTACTGAAATGTAAAGAAAAAAGTTAGTTTCTTCGTCGTTTGCCCCAGTAGTGTGAAAGTCCAAAATAAAGTGGGAAATGTTATTTTTCAAAGTCAATGCGAAATTATGATCCTGAATGTAAAAGTGTGTGTATCATTGACTCTGCTCTCATGAGACCCCACCTGGATACTGAGTCCAGGTCTGGGGCCACCAGCATCAGAAGGATGTGGACCTGCTGGAAGAAGCCACGAAGGTGATTGAAGGGCTGGAGCACCTCTCCGGGGAAACAGTTCAGCCAGAAGAGAAGAAAGGCTCTGGGGAAACCTACGAGCAGCTTCGGTGTCTCAAGGGGCTCCAAGAGAGCTGGAGACGGAACTTGAAGTGCTAGGAAAAGGGGAAATGGCTTTACATTGAAAGAAGGCTGATTTAGATTAAATATTAGTAAGACACTGTAAGGGTGGGGAGGCCCTGGCACAAGTTGTTCAGAGATGCTGTAGCTGCCCTATCCCTGGAAGTGTTCATGGCCAGATTGGACAGTGCTTGGAGCAACTTGGCATGGAAGGTGTCCCTGCCTGTGGCAGGGGGTTGGAACCTGAAGGTCACTTCCAACCCAAACCATTCTATGATAATAATGGAAAAGTTGGAAAATGGAAAAAATAATAATGTTATTTATTATTTCAAATTACTAGTATTTCAAGAAAAATGCAAGCAGAGAGCACCGATGCATTGAGAGTTTGGTACTGGATCAGAGGAGAGGTCCTCACCCTCTCTTTGGATTCCCATAGTGAGAGCAGATAACCCGAGGAAGAAGAAAATAAGAAAGCATGTAATTTTAACTGCCTGGTAAACAATATTCCAATACACAGTGTTATATTGGAGGTACTCCTTTTCAGTCCTTGTAAAAGTTTACCAGGTTGTTGTTTATAGTGTTTGTTTTATCCTTTTGGTTGTTTCTCCTAGAGGAATACTTAGAAAATAATAAACATCTGCCTTAAAAGTCCATTTTCAAAGAGAAATACATGAACCTGAAATAAGGAAAAAGACCAGCTGAGATACTATCCAACTTCTTCCTCGAAAATAATATTTTCAAGAGACATATAATAAGTAGCAATTATCAGCTAAGGAACACTGATTTTGGAAGTCCTAAATTTGCAACAAGGAGCAAGATAGGTTAGTAAGTGTTGTAACAGAAAGTGTCATTAGTACAGTTTGTAAAGAAATACAAGAGCATAAAAGTGGTATCCTTCAGTTCTTCCTGAATCAGGTTAAATTATTTTTGAAGAAAGGAGAAATCGTTAATTTGTAATCTGGCCATTTCAAGAAGAGGGGCTATGCACTCTCTCCTAGATAGGCAAGAGTGTATTTGTAGGCAAGATCTGTCATGAAAAGTAGAATAAAGTGATGGAAAATGCAGCCCCTCAGGGTGGGTTGCTAAAGCAGCCTTTATGTAGTGCTGTATCTTTTTAACAGGAGTATATAGTCAGTAGCCTTTGTTCTTTGTTTGCTAATATCAGAAGTTCCCCAGTGTAGGTATTTAAGGTAATTAAGCTACTTAGTGTTCTTTTTGATGTGCAAAAGAGGTGAAGCCTTACTACAGATAGTTCTCAAATTTGATAAGATTCTTAGAGTTCTTTTCCAACCCCTTCAGGTTTTAGGTGAAGAAATGCTACATGATCCGTTCAGCATGCCTGTTTTCAGGTCACTGTCCAACATGTCCCTGTGGGATCCTGTGACAGATGGAAAACTCTCACCTTTGACTGCAGTGTAAAAGGGAGTTGCTTAAACATGTGGAGAGGCCATTCCTGTAAAACACATGAAAGATGCTTCTTTTCCAGTAGAAAATTTCAATAGGATTCATATCCAGGAAAAAATTAAATTGAGTAGAATTCTCCTCTTCAGGTTGAAGAGAGTGCAGTCAGCTTGTGGAACTGGACTGTGACCAAACACACGGATGCTGTTATCAGTGATGAGCAAAGAGCCAAGTGTACGTATATGCTGTACCTTCCTAAATGTGTTCTGTGTGCTGTAGCATGGAAATGAAACACTCTGCTGACAGGCACATAAGTAGTGCTGTAGATTTGTTTGGGTCTTTGCAGAGTGAGCTAGGAAGAGCAAAATGTATCAGTGGGCTTGTATAAACAGTTCAAGAAGAAGCATCCTCATGTAATATTTATCTTCTTGTGACACAGAATCAGTGTAGGCATTCTTACCACTCCTCTTTCCAGAGTACAGGTAAAGAGGTGATGTGACCAAAGGAAGCTGTAATTTGCCTTTTGGTACTGTGGTTCAAGTCTAAAAATATATGGAAATAACATAGATGTACATTTTAGACAATTTTAGACTGTTGGTCAGTTTATATCAAGTGAGATTGTTTTTTTAATGTAACTATCTTATCCATGTTTACATACAGATACATTCTAAGCCCTCTTTTCACTGACCTGCTTTAGCCAGGTGCACAGCTGGTGGGTTCTCTTGGGCCAGGACCACGGCTGAGGGAAAGCAGAAATGGTCTTTTCCCTCAGTATGTTCTTTCTGTCATTCTGTGGGATTGCAGTGTCAGGTCAAAATACTTGTTTTAAGGGATTATAGTCAAAATCATGTATAATCTTCATCATAAAATTATACCAGGTAAAGGGAAAAGGATAAGTTGATACAAAGTAGAGTGTGATGTTTTCAGATCACGGCTGAAGGACCAGGGTAGGCTGTTTTAAGTACATTAAGTAGTGTCTTTTTCATGCCTGATGTCTAAGGAAGGCCTGAAAATATTTCTGCTTTTTACTTTGAAACTGTAAAGATTATTAAACTTCATTTCCTTATTTTGCTGAAGGCTATTTTGAAGCTTTCAGGACATGTTACTGTAAGCACCTGCAATGTAATTAAGTCTTTGAATATCATGTATTTAACTTAAATTCTCTCTAAATTGTTTAATAGGTATTTTAATGAGAATATTTTTTTTTCTCACTGTCTGAAAAGCAATATTAAATATCTTGGCTAAAATTCAGATTGCCTTGACTCCCAAAGCATTCAGATTTTTCTGTCTTGTGGTTTAAAATGCCAAACAGTTTTTCAGATATGGCAGGGCCTGATTTTCTCTTAAAAAAAAAAAAAAAAGAAGTAGCGAAGAGGAAACTTTTGAATGCCTGCACTGTTTTCTTGCAGTGCGGTTTGTTGCTTGCAGACTGATTTGCCTTTGTGAAGGCAGCGATCCTCCAGAGGGAACTATTCGAAGACAGATTTTGGTAAGGCTAATTGTGGGTGAGTAATGAAATACAGTTGATCCCCCAGGGAAGTCTTCAAATCTTATTACATTTGCTTTGGAAAGGGAGTGAAATATATGTCTAGTTCTGGAAGGATAGCTGGTGTTTTGGCAGAGGTATTGCTGACTGTCTCTTCTCATCACTTAAGGAAAGATAAGATTGATGATCCCATTTTTTCCCTTTTAAGAAAACACAGTACATGCTGAAATGGGACCTGTATCTTAGAGGGATACCTTGCTGAGCCATTGGAGCTAGGAATGTGTGGACAGTGTGGTTACCACCACATCTTCTCATAGGGTAAAATATGTTATGAGCAGGAGATTAATTTATTTCAGTGTCTTATAAAATTGTCTAGTAGGCCACCATAAGTCTTATGATGTGTCTGAGTGTTCATTCAGAAGTGAGAGTTGCTGGTCAGAAATTGCAGAGTTTAAATACCTTTGTCCTGTGTTAGGTATGTGCAACAATGACATGAGATCTTACTGTTCTTGCTTTCTTGAAAGTGACTGCATTTTCACAAGACTTACCATTTCCTCCTTCAGATGTCTATGAAAACTGGGAAAGGATGGATAGATATTGGAAAAGCTGGTCTTGCAGATGGATTTCTAGAGAATGCCATGAGTGTAAGTTCTTTCCCAGTTTTGATTTCTTGCATACACACTTTTTTGTAAATTCTGCGGGTGATGCCTGCACTTTGTTTTCCAGAGTATAGAAAAGCTGTATGCGAAGTTACGGAAGGGGAGCGAGAGTGAAGCAGATATTCAAGTACACAGAGCTGATGTGGAGAAGAGCCTTTTCAAAGTACTCTCTTACCAAGCTGAATCAGTATGTGTTCTCAGTTTTCCTTGTAAGTCACTAGAGGTATAGAGGAAAATTCTAACCCAGTTATTAGATACCTGAATGCTTGGCATTGAGGACTTGCTGAGGGATAGATTTCCTTCACTTCGGTGTAAGATAGCAGATCTCATATTTTCATTTAGTGTTGCAATCATTTAATGATTTTTAATTTCCCTCATTTACTGCAGTCATTCTTGCAGTGGTGTTATATCTTCTAGTTCAGATTTGTTGCTTTATGATTTGGCTATCATGGCTGTTTATAAAATAAACAGCTACGTGTATGAATCATAAATGGGTCAATTCCAACAGTGTCCTGTCCTTGACTGGAGAACAAGACAAATAACTATAATTTAAGAAATTTAGAAATTTCTTTCTATTCTAAATAAGTAATTTAGAAATTCTAGGTTTTGACAGGGAATGTTTTGCCTGACTGAAGTGTCTGAGAACTCTATCAGTCCTACAGAGTATTACAGACATAGGAGTACAAATACAAAGAATGTATTTTCTTGCATTTGTTGATCACACTACTGACCTCAGTATCTAGAAGGGAAGTGCTATCTCCAAAATTCTCAGGAGCTGCCCTAAATAGGACAAAGCAACGGCCCATATTTTTAATTTCATCATGGAGACAAAAGGAGAGGTGATATAAATTTTGCTGATCTGTTGAGTCATCTTAACGTGTGAATGATCTTGTCCTATGTCTCTGGCCTTTGCACACTACCTAAGGACTGCAGTGATTTTCTGGATCTCTTTATCATCTGGCAATATGGAGAAATAGAATTATTATAGCACTGTAAGGTCAGATACCTAATCCCAAACCTAGCTTTACTGCATCTGAAAAACCCAAGTTCTATTTTAAAGAATGAGGTTTTTAGTGAATTTTAAAGACCAGTTGCACACTAACAGTTTGTTGGCATGCTCTGCTGCTTTCTCAGGCAGTTGCTCAAGGGGATTTTCAGAAAGCAGTGACGTGCGTGCAGCGCTGCAAAGATATGTTGATGAAATTGCCAAAAGAAGTAAGTGAAATCTTCCCTTCTTTATCATTCCAAACTTTGAGAACCTACTTTCTTCTCTATATGTTAAGAAATGACATGTGCCATATAAAATTTTGAAAAGTACGCTGAGCTGAAGATTTCTTCCGTGGCTGGTTGCCTCTTTGAGATTTTGCAAAAAATTTTGCATGGAAACAGCAGAGTTTTTTTTCAAAGTGCATTTTTTTATTGCTTCTTTTGGATTAGAACTTGAAATAGAATTATAAACTCTTTCTGAACAATGAGAAGACAAATCAGCAAGCAAGGCAAAAAGATTTCTAAACTGAAATTTAGAAATTGAATATACTGCCTACTCTCTACAGAACCAGCTGCATTTTACATCTTGATCTTGTATATTGCATCTTGTACCCATGTGAACATTTGTCTGGGGACAGATGGGATAAGAGAAGAGCTGAGTTACAAAGTTTTTCATATGCAAGTCTGTTACTACCATCAGTATTAATCTTCATCTTCATGAAACTGTAGAGCTATGATTGGAGTGTTCCCATTGCACTAAATTGTGGTTTTTGTAGTTCTTGTCTCACAGAGAAAACAAACTATCATATGCAGATTAGTTTTTTGTTTGCAAAGATAAAAGTTTATTATATTTATATCAGAATAAACTTCCCGGTGTTTATTTTCCTTTGCTTACATGTTTTCCCAATATTTAGGAAACATTTTGTTCCTGTCTCTCTGGTACAGGTAATAAAATTCAAAGGGGAAGATGCAAATTCTCAAACTAAAATATGGGAAACATGGTTGGAGTTTGTTTGTGTTGTTAACCAATTAAACTCCAACTGATTTTACATTGCTTTTTGTCTTCTGCAGGCCTTGTTCAAGTGCATCTGGGTGACTAAGTTGCAGGGGTCTAGCTTTGATTTGAATCATAACAGCAGAACTTCTTACTGTTGAAAATGTTCACTGGGATCTTTGCATTCCTGTTCCTCATTTGATTCTAAATTAATTTAATTCTTTCTGCTTGAACTCCTTCATTAAATAATATTAAACTTGTGATGAAAGCTCTTCACAAACCAGGAGCACTGATGCAGACAAGGTAAAATTTTCTGGTCATGAGAGAGATGAAATTTACTTCTGATTTAAAGAGTGGTATTTAAAAAAGGAGGAAAATGGAAAGAGCTAGTGATTGCTGCATGAATCCAAAATTTTTGCACTGCTGGGTAGCTCTCAATGCTAAACTCTTCCAGGCTTCCTTTGTACCAGAGAATCCCTGGAGAGTATCACAGGAAGATTGTTGTGTTGTGTGATACCAGAGATCAGCTGGAGACGATTGTCCTCATTGGTACTCCCTGAACCAAAGCTCAGTACAGGAAACTTTCTCTCCTGGAAAGAAAACATTCACAAATGAACCTGTGAAAAATAAGGTTTCACATCTGAGAGTGATCTCTTTTGTGTTTGTGCAGATACCTAGTCTGTGCTTTTGCCTCTGGATTGCAAAAAAAAAAAATCAATTTGAAGCAAGATATTGTGCTACCCTTCTCGTTTTTGTCTGAGAATTTGAAATCTGCAGCCCCTTGCAAAAAGCGTCATTTATATTTGGGAAAAAAAGATACTGCAGAGGCAAAATGGATGTAAATATTGGCAGCCTGCTAGCATATAAAATGACTTTTTTGTCTCTTCTTTGGATGATATATGACAGCTGCAAATCATTTCAAAGGAAAGGCAAGTTGTTATGAGCTGATGTTGTCAGGGCTGACTGATAAAGCTCTGAATAACCATGCATTCAAAAGCAGTTTTCTTCTAAAACTTGTAATCCTTTTTTAACCTCAGAGAGAAACACTGCAAAGAAGCCTGCCATGAAAAGGGTAGAGTCCTCTTCACTTAATTATGTAAAACTTTCTGTTATTTAAACAAAAAAAAAAGTTATAGTATTACAGTCTTTACTCTCAAATTTTATTTTTTATTGTTTAATTTACACAGTTTTAGTGCTTTCAATATGATTTATTGAGGAACTTTGTGTTCCTCATGTGTTTAAAAAATCCTGCTGTTTTGTGTGTCCTGGACTGCTTAATGATATTTCACTTTCCCACCCAATTAATGATTCCATTTTAGTCATCTTCAGTATCCCCTTGCAAAAGGTCAGATGTGATAACAGTGGATATATCTTGAAAGTAAAATGCATTTTAAAGAACCTGAGACTGGAGTGCTATAGATCTAATGGTGTTTTACAAGAACATTTTAGAAGCAGGGGTCTTTTATTGCAGACCTGTTACCTGTCAATCCTCTGTTACAATTTTGGAGTGGAAACCTATGAATGGAAGAGGTATGAACAGAGCTCCTTCTGGCTCAGGTAATGTGCAAAAATCAATAAACAAATCCCTGCTTCTGAGATGTAAAAACGTGTGTGAAGGAGAGGGGGAGCATGAGAAAGTAGAGGCCTCATTAAAGATGTGAGGATACAAGATTTTAGCTGGACCAAATTATCTGAGCAGATACTTTGTCATGGTTGTACACTATTGCCTAAAATCTATATCTGTTTTCCCACATGGATTTTCATGCGACTAGAATGAAAGTAATCTTCCAGTGGTTCTTGCCAATTCTCTCCCTAGCACTTCCTCCAAAGAGATTAGTTTTCTGAAGAGTCCTTGACTGATGAAAGGCACAAACATCAAGGTGAAAAAGGAATGGGTAGAGATGATTTGGGTTTGGATCCTCACTAAGGGTGAGGAAATGTAGGCTATCAGGAAGAATATCCTCATGCCTTTCTGCACAGCCTCAGTACAGAAAATTTGTGTTTATGTCTTGTTCTTTTAAATAGTTAGAAGAAAACTAAGGGCAACAGATCAAATTCAAAATTATTATGGTCATGTATGTTGTCAAAGAGGATTTGTAGAAATGCTCAGAATTAGTTACAGCTGGTGCTTTGGAGATTATTTTGTATTTTATTCTTGTGGAAAATCAAATACTGACTCCTGATGACAAAATTTGAGGAGGAAATAAAGCTTTGCAAAGTGCAGATAATAATCTGGAGAAAGAGTGTGGCTCCATCTAGTGGGTTAAGATTTCCCTGGTCTGAGAATATATTAGTTTAGAAAACAAGAGCCCAGTTACTGTTTTTCTTTCTAACAGTTCTTCATTCACAGCATTTGTAATCAAATCTGGTTTTTTTGGAATTACCACTGTGTTTTCTCCTGGGTGGTTCTTTGTTCTGCCATTTAACTTTTAGAAGAAGAATGGGGAATCATGAGTTACAGGTTCTGTCTTTGCTATTCATGTGCTGTGATCTGGAGACCAGTCATGTATAGATTTTGTGTATTACCATATTATGTGTCAGGTGAGAATGGAAACAGTTGTTTCTTCAAAATCTCTGATTGATAATTGATAAATTAATTGATAAAACCTACTGAAATATTTGAATAGGTTACAGAATGTGCTGCAACAGGTTGAAGAAAATGATTGAGTACAATTTTTAATATAAAGGTAGAAAGAACCCAGAATTTTCTATTCTCTAGTAAGAGTGACTACTGAGATTAGTTTGTGTGATTTATGTGGTTTTTAACTGCTTAGGAAGTGGGAAAGGATCAGAATCTGAAGACTGACTGAATTTATCTCTGTCATCCTGTTTAACTTTCATTTATCATTAATAGCCAGAGTTATGACATTGGAAAGATGGACATGAAATATTCTGTTGGCAAAGAAATGCAGGTAAGAAATAGAGAAATTTCTATTTAGAAATAGGAGGGTTTTTTTGAACTGACTCCATTGTATTATCTGCCTTTTTTGTGCAAACCTGCCAAGTGATGTCTTGGTCTCCTTTTTAGTAGTCTGCTATGAAGTTTGGCAGAGTTTCAAGTTCAGTTGTTATGAGCATCAGTCACTGATGAGCACCTTTAAATCACATTTGATTCTACTATTTCACAGAAATCAAAGTGTAGAAAGTAAGGCTGAAGTGGATCCTGAAAAGCTATCTCTTCTTCCATCCCTCTTTCAATACATCATCAGTTGAGCTGTGTCATTTGTGATGGATGTTTCTCTGTCTCATTCAGAAGTCAATTTATTGTTTTCCCTCTGACTGCGGATATGAAGATTTTAATCTCATCCTCTTTATGTAAATAATTTATATATTTGAAGTCCATCATCATGTGGGTCTTTGTCCTGCTTTTTTGTTTGTTTGTTTTCCTCTGTGAAGTGTGTACCTCCTGTTATTTCAATTTCTTCTTTCTTTTTTTTTTTTTTCTAGTTATCTGATTTTCCTTTCAACCCTTCTGTTTTTCTCTGAATTTTAGATGATTCGTGTCCTGTGTGTACTGCATTGCTTCCAGACTGGATATATTTCAGAAATGAGAAATCACTTTATGTCTGATACCAGGCAGGAATTTTTTGGACTCAAAGAGCTTTTGTTTTTCATGACCTTAGAATTTAATTGTTTTGTGTTCATATGTATGTTTGTGTGTGGCTCTTTTTTGTTCCCAGGCTAAAGTGCTGCGATTGTTAGCTACGACCTATTTTGAGTGGGATTGCAGTCTGTACCTAGACAAAGCATTGAAAGCCATAGGCTTGGCAAATCAGGTAGTAATTTTTGCTCTATTTAAAGATTGCAGTAGGTGAAACTCAAGCATTTATTGACATGATAATACGGACCACATTAATCACTGGTGTGTTGTCTGTGACAACAAATTGAGGTGTGTTTGCTTTATGTTTCCATGCTCCTATGAATGTTTTGGTGTTCCCAGATATTTTTACTTTTTGTAGAGAAATACTTTTTCACATGTAGAAGTAGAACTGTCCTCCTGCCTCCTATGTGTTAATAGTAAGGTCCTTTGATGACAGTGTGACTACAATTTCTCAGATGTGGGAGTTGACACAGGCAGCTGGGACAATCACAAAACCGTAGCTAAAGCACAAAGAATAAAATTATTTCTGTTACCTCATTATCTGGGGGATCCCCAAAGGAACACCCAGGCAGAGGCACACAATCAGACCTTTAAAATGAGGTGTATAAACATACCAGCTACCCTGAAGGAAATTCATATATCACTAAGCAGCCATTACAGTGAGGTCTCCTGATCCTTTGCAAATTCTTTTTCCCATAGAGACTTGAATTAATTTTGTGCTTCTATCTATTCAGGTCAGTGTGGAGTAAATGAAATCTGAAAAATTCCTATTTGCCTTCGGTTGATCATTGAAAAAAAAATCATTTTCTGTTTTGTACAAAACAAGTTTTAAATATGAAATTTTGTTTAAATGGAAGCTGAAATTCAGTTTCTGTATGCTGCCTGAATATACAGGCAGATCATAATGCACATGCTCATGAGATCAGGATAAAAGGCAGTGTGTTTTAGTCATGCAAATAATGTGCTACTAGAGTATCTAAGCCTTTTGTCCTCTTTTATTGTTTACTTTTGCAAAGCTTTTTGAGGCAGAAAGTGTTTTTATTACAATTTTTGATAATGTACATTTTGATATTGTGTGAGGGTATGGAAAACGGGAAGAAAATGTTGATTCTAGAACCTGAAATATGCACTGTTTTAGTGAGAGCTTTAGTATACAGTCCTCAATGTTTCCAATTGCTCCTACTGTTGTTGCCCCCGGAATTTCTTCTTTTTATTAACTACTTTGAATCCGCTCATATTAATTCTAGATTAATCCAGCTGATTCACACATAGAAAAGCAGGAAATATTTCTATCACTCAGTAAAGTTCAGCTTCTATTTAAAAGTATCAAAAATGGGCCACAACAAAATGAGAATTTTACATCTTTTGCTTTCCTTATCCTTGTGGTCTTTTGGCAGTGTAAGAAAAAAAAGGATGCACATTGCATTTAGGAAGAAATTATTGCATTAGTTGCCTACCACTTGCTTCAGTCATTAAAATGGAGTTGAAGATTACAGTGGGGAGTATATGATTCCTTAATATTTGTTTGTATTATGAATGTGCTGTAGTCTCACAGGATCTGTGTTCTTCAAAGAGCTGTCCAAATAATGTATTGTTTTATATTGTGCAGGAGAATTTGCATCCAGCAGGGTTTTTTTTGAAAGTTAAAATCCTTCTTAAGAGTGGAGCATCAGATGAAGATATCAACTCAGGTATCACAGCTCTCCCTAGGTTTCATAGTGAGGTCATATTGCACAAGGAGACTGCTTGTGTTATACATAGATAAAAAATATTGCGTTATTGGCAGAATCTGCCTTAGCTATTAGCTATTTCTTCTTTTTCCTCACATTTATCGCTTGAACAGAACTGATCCTGCTATGAAATGAGAGGATAATAAAGTTTTTGGGGAGACTTAAATATAGGGAGGATAATTAATATGTCAGAGAAATTTATTTTCATAAATAAAAAAATCTTAAGGAAGAGAGACTTTGTAATTTTCATGGTTGGAAAGCATCAGATGTGTAATGAATAATCTGAGAAATGTAGGATGTGATAAGGAGTTTCTTTCAGAGAGCTGAGGGGTTTGAATGCTGCCAGACTAGCAGAAATGGTAACTCCACATTCCCTCTGCAGACTTTCAGCCAGATTTCAAGCAGCCAGTTATTTAAAACTCATAGTCTCAAATAAACATACAGTAGCTGACTTGTGTTCTGCAGTTTGAATTGTGAAACCATAGAGTTGCCTATCAAAACACACTTGGCTATTGTTTAGTAACACTAAGACTCCAATCAGTTTTTCAAGCAAGTTTATTAATGAGCGGATGTCTCTTTTCTTGTATGGCTGTCAGAGAAGTGTTGTGTCCATGTACTGCAACTTCTCTGTCTTTTGAGTGAAGATTCCTGCTAAATTTTAGGTATTTTACAAAAATCTTGTTGTGCACTTGTATCAGCTGCCTTAGAAGTGTTTCTCTTAACAGCTGTTACAGTCATGTCCATGTGTATTCCTTCTTTAATCTCATCCAAGCTACAAGTGTATCTATTTTGTTATAGACTGTTCAGCACAGAATAACAATTTTAAAACTTTATCTGAGTCCTGTAAAACTGATACCTGCTTATCAGCAGCAGTCAATCTGATAGCTGATGCTAAGGGCATTATGCTGAAGTAGTTCCCGTTGCAATGTGATACCACACAGCCTGAGCACTAACCTCAGTGGTAGGTTGTTCCTGCTGGATAAGGATGAGATATTTTGATAGAAGGCAGCTTGAGGCAAAAAATTGTTCTACTAAAGCCTATGCTGTTCCTGTTTAAAGAGAGAGGGGACTGGAATTCCAGAGCTATCAGTCTGTCACCTTTCTGTAGTACTGCATTAACTGTACAGTCAAAGGAAAGTCAAAGCAAAATAGATATTATTCTTCCATTTGTTGTAGATCTGTTATAGAATTGCTGGGGTGTTTTTTTTTTTCAATTTTGTTTCTGTCTTTCAAGTAAGCTGTAAGAGATAAGTGGTAAATTGAGCAATTAAGTGTCTAAGTTGATTATATAATCTCAAGTGCTTTGTGTTCTGTCTAGCTCTTGCAGAATTCATGCACCTTGAGATGTCTTTAGACTTCTGTTTGAATACTGCCAAACTGCTGCTGGAGCATGGAAGGTATGAAAGCATCTCTAAGTGGGGTAAACACAATGTTTGGAGTTGTTTTTTTATAAACAAAGAACATCTATTATACAATGAAGCTTTATTTCAAATAAAAGCTCATGGAGGTGAGGTGAAAGGTTTTGAGAGGGAGCCTGTTCTTTTTATCAAGGAGATCCTGATTATGGCAGCAATAGAACAGGGTGTGAAATAAGTGTAGTGGCAATTTGCAGTGCTGTAGACCTGCTTTGGAATGATTAAGATTCCTTATGTAGTTTTAATATATGTCTGGAATCATCAGACTGACATCTTTCTTCTAACCAACCATCAGAATGACTTCGGAGCCCTAGAATCATTATTGAGAAAAACAGTAGAAGGATAACAAGTTACTGCAAAATAAATTGAGGCATGAAATTTTACCCTCTTAAGTGCTCCATCATGATTATATATGTATATGCTTGTATCTTGATGCAAATGTGAAGAATAAACTCTTTTGAATACAGTGGAAGAAGCATGTGGTAAGAGGAAGCTGCCATTGAATAGATGAACTGTAACAAATTCATACCTTGATTCATTCTGTCGGTGTGATTGAATGACAAACATGCTGTATAGTGTGAATATGTTAATCTCTAGAATGGAAAATTAACAGCTCTTCTGGTGCAGCCTCTTAAAAATGCATCTCTATGAATAGGGAATCAGTTGGTTTTGATTTTCTGAAATCTGTTCCTGAACGATTTGAATCTTCACCTGACCTTGGAAAAATTACCCTGCTCCACATCGAGTTCCTGTTGCAGAATAAGAGGGAGCTGCTCGCTAAGCAAAAGATTGAAGAAGTTATTATAGGTCTGTATCCATCTTTTACTGCTATTTACTGAAAGCTGGATGTAGTTGGCTAAGGTCTTGCATTCTAATTTTCACTTTTTTTGCTTATTCTCATTTTTCTTTCTCTGTGTCTGTTTTCCATTATGTTTCTTCTACTTGGCAACTCTCAACTTCCATATTGAACAACACTCAGGATCAAGTTCAGGGTTAAATTCATTTGCTATAGCAATTCCTCCTTCTTAGTGTAGTCTGTGTTTGACTGGTACATGTGGGATTAGAAACATTAACCAGGAGTTCTGTGTAATGTTAATACTTTGTCTTATCCAGCCCAATTTATTTTTGTTTGTCAGTATAAGGTAGGTTCCATATCCTTGTTTGAGCAGCTGGATAACAGTTTGTTTTTCAGGTCTGTTGCACCTGTAGTACTGTAGTACTTTTTGACTGCCAGATCTGCAGTAAAACAAATCCTTTTTCATGTTGCATCAAGCTATGAGCAAGAGCTACATTTACATTGTTCAAGCACGAAAATATTTTTCTCTTACCCACTGGGTTTTTTTGGGTTTTGCTTGGTTGATTTGTAGGTTTGGGGTTTTTTTTTCCTAAACAGGATAGGAAACACTGGCTCCTAGCTGAAACTATTGCTGTGTCCCTGTTTCTTTGTTGCAGGCTGTAGAATAGATGCTTCTCAGTGTGTTTCCTAAAGTTCTTGTAAAGTGATGATTTGTGGTATCTTTTCAGGTCATTATACTGGGAAACAGCTGTTGCCTGAAGTCTTGAATCAACTGCACATCATCTTGTGGGACAGAGCTGCCAAACATTATGAGGTTTGGGAGCAAATAGTAGTGTTCTTATTTATATCAGTGAAAATGAAAAGCTTTTTCTGACCTCTTTGATATGTCTATTTTTGGTTAGAGTGCAAACTGTTACTAAGAGCCTTGTTCCATCTGGCACTAGTTCTATTTTCATCCATCTGGGTGCTGTTTTCAATTACAAAATCAAGTTTCAGGTAGCCTTATCTTAAGGTTTGTGCATGGGAACAGTTAACACAAGAATTCCTGCTCCAGCTGGTTCCTGTATGGCTATGGGGCCTGAAGGGATTCATCCAAGAGTAGTCAAAGAACTGTCTGGTGTCATTGTGAGGCTTCTTAATGATTTTTGAATGGTCTTGGGAATCTGGAGATGTCCCAGTTGGCTGCAAGCTGGCAAAAGTTATCCCAGTTTTCAAGAAGGGCAAGAAGGACAACCCTGGAAACTACAGGCTTGTCAGTCTCACTTCAGTGCCTGGTAAAATTATGGAGATTATTCTGGGAGTTATTGAAAAACACCTGAAGGACAATGCAGTCATTGGTCACAGCCAGCACTAGTCCATGAGGGGGAAGTCCTGCCTGTCAAAATTGATTTCCTTTTAGGACAAGGTCATCCACCTCGTTGATCAGCTGAAGCCAGTTGATGTCATCTCTTTGGATTTCAGTAAAGCTTTGCATACTGTCCCTCACAGTGTCTAGACAAATTAGAGGGCTGGACACTCACCAGCTGTATGAAATCTAACAAAGGAAAGGGTTGGATTCTGTACCTGGAACAACCTGAAGGTCAAGAATATACTTGACTATCTAAAACTTTAATTTCCTATGACCTTTTTTAAAAAAATGAAAATTGGAAAGACGTAGGCAGTTTAATTACCTAAATATAGCCATATTTGTTTGAGTTTTATTTTATTTTTATATTTTCTAGGAGAAAAGCTATTCTGAAGCCCTTCACTGGTACAATTATTCTGTCAGCTTCTATACACCTGGGCAGATAGATCAGAACTTGGCTAAGCTGCAGAGGAACATGGCTTCTTGCTATCTTCATCTGAAACAAGTTGACAAGGTATATTTAGTACATATGTAGACATAGTTATGTCTTTATTTGCACTGCTTTTATTTTTGAGGAATTGTCTCTTTCATTTCTGATCAGCCTTTGCTGCTGTCTTCTGGTCTCATCACTTTTGTTTCAAGGGCAGATGTTGCCTTGTCAAACATCTTGAGTTATTCTATAAATATCAATGACATAACATTAACATTTTGCATATCTTTTTATTTCTTTTCTATTGCAAATTATATACTAATTTCAAGGTGATGTTGTACTGATTTCCTTTAATCTCTTCTGTGAATAGGCTAAAGAGGCAGTTAAACAAGCAGAGAGGTGTGATCCAAACAGCATCTTTACTAAATTCAGTGTCTATAAGATTGCAGTGATGGAGAACAATACTGATAAAGGTACAACTTGGAAGTTAAAGGGTCCACTACAAGAAGTGCCACTAAGCTTTGGACTGTTAATCTTGAGAAAGACACAATGGAGGGTAGCTAGAAGAAGGGTCCCTAAAGTAATTGAAAATTACTGAAATGACTGAAATGAAAGTGATTTAAGTTGTAAAAGTGGGACTTTTAATTTAATTTTTTTTTTTTTTTGCACATAGTATGTAAGAGGCAGAGTGCATTGCTGCATTTGATTTTATTTGGATGGAGCTTCTGGCTAGGGAGGATAATCCTCCCATGGGCAGAAGCTATTTTAGCATCCCAGGGTGAGAAGCATTCTATAGTTTTTAGTATGCATATACAATATGAACCTTAAGGGAACCATTATTGCTACTCTTAATTTCTCTGGACAGATGGAGCCTGAAGTTACCAAAAAATACATAAATTATTGGGATGATGTACAGAATGTTGTATCTCTCTAGTCTCTTTCTGCTTTATAATGAGTTCTACCATTTCATATTTTAATGAGGATCTTAGCTCAAGTAATGAAAATTGAGAAATACAATCTATAGTTACTTAGAATACAGAGTAATGTGCAGAGCTTATTTTCCAATGAGTTCTCTGCCATTTAATTATTCTCTATACAACTTCTATTGACAGCATAATTTGTTCACATAATATAGAGTGGGAAACACAGCACAGTGTGAACATAAAAGCAGTGGCACCCTTAGCATAAGCCAAGATGTGGGAGCTTGGAATGATGCCCAGACAAAGTATTAGAGAAAGTCTTCTGTCTTTGGTAACAAACAGTTACTTAGCAGCACAAAATTAAGGATGTGAGATGAGTATCATTTGCATGGCATTTTTGTTTCCTTAGATAAGTAGCTTGGAAGGCTTTCTGGCGCCTCCCTAGGAAAAAATGCGTATTTTTGGAGAAGTGCTGGTATGGTCAGGTTTTCTTGTCTTGGCTTTTCATTAAAAATAAAAAATAAATTATAGCCTTTCATAAATCATTAAAACAGTAGAACTTTTCACCTTTCAATTGCTTCTATAAAAATGTTGGTTCTTCCCTCTATCTCTTTCAGCAATGGAAGCAGTTATTGAAATGGGGAAGCTAGCAGAAAAGCCATCAGAACATGAAGACGAGCTGAGAGTGGATAAAAATACAGGCAGCAACCTCTTCAGTTTAGCTGCCCAAATTGCTTTAGAGGTAGAGCAGTTAATGTTGTAAAACATTACAATTTCTAAATTGGAAATGTCTTTACTTCGCTTTATTAATATTAATATAAGTACCACAGCTTTAACCTCTTTAACCTGGCCTAATTTTAATATTTCTCTGTATTTCATGGATTTCTTAGTATTTCATAGACCACAACAAAGGTCTCACTCAAATGTGTTGTGTAATGCAAAGTAGAAGTTATTTTCACATAGAAAGATGTGATACCTTTAAAAATTTTGACAGAAAAATAAAGAATTCTGAGTTACGGCATCTGGATATTACATTGTGTATTTCTGTAAAATTCTCCTTAGCAAAAAGTCACATTCTTTTTCTGCCTCTGGGAATTGATCTTTGATGTGAGAGGGGGAAGCTGTGTATAAAATACACATAAATTCATGATGAAAGTCCTTTGTCCCTCCTGTTTGCCTCTTGGTTGGTGGCCTGAGTGCTGTCTGAACTGGCTGATTGCATTTCAGGCTATCAGGGCTTTGTTTCCAGCCCTGTGAGGCATGAAAGCCTTACCAACCTGTACTAGTCCTGCTCTTGCTACAGGCTCTTTGTGCAGGGAATCATATGATCTCTCCTTAGAGCTTTCTCTGCACTCCCAGGCAATTCTGTGCATAGTCCTTTGTTCATTTTCCTGCTACTGGACTGCACAGACTTGGAGCATGTGGTTGCTTTGGGGTTTGTTTTTGTTTGGGTTTTTGTTGTTTTGGTTTGGGTTTTTTTGTGGTAACTGAGGTAGTGCAGTATATACAAAACATATTTTAATTCTTTTCAGAATGACCAGCAAATTGTGGCTATCAAAGCTTTGGAGTATTTGTCTGAACATTTACAAGACTGCCGACAATTATTTCCAGCCTTAAAGTAAGAATTCAATATACTTACAAGGAGAAGCATAAGGAAGAAAAGTGGGATCCTTTCAGGAAAATTAGGGCAAAGTACACCAGTGAAAAAAAATCTTGTTTCTTCATTGCTTGTTTTTCTCATGTTTAGATGTTTGGTCCGTCTGATGTTATCAAAAGTCATGGCAGAAAATGCAGAGAAAAGGTGGGTCTGTTTGGAAAACCATTTTCTTTTGGTGGTGGATATGTTGTTCAAATTGTGTAATGTTTTCTTTCTGGGCTTTTTTTTCTTGTAGAGTAATCAAGAGATTATTTTTTATGCTAGTAAAAGTTTACCCAGATGACTTCCTAGCTTGGCCTAATGACATCACATAGGAATATATATTCAACTTGTATAAACTTTTCTTTAAATATTTGCTCTTTGCCACCTTCTTTTATTAATCCATATGCCTGTTAGGTATTTTTAATGGAGGTTGTGAGCTAAACAATCTCTGTAACTTTGACACTGGTGTGATATCTTTCCAAAGTTATGAGTGAGAAGAGTGCATCTATCCATAACTGGGAAAATATATTCCAACATAAATAATGTGTTCTGTTGAAAAAAAATTAATCCATTTTCTAAAACTAAATTTTTTATCCGTTCTAGAGATGAAGATATCAACTCAATGCTGACTTACTTGAACTTAGGTATGTTTTTGTTTTATTTGCATTTTCTGGAGTTCTTCCATATGTAAACATTGTGTGATATGATTAGATTCATACCAATGAAATATTTAGACTCCTAATTTCAGTTCAGGCTCTCAACTTCCCAGTGAAATCAATGAAAACTAAAGCTGGAGATTCAATAGTATTGTGAGGTTGGATCTCTGTGCCACAGGCTTTTGCTGTCAAAAACTTGCAGTCCTGCTGCAAGTTGAAGAGATTTAAGAGCAGAATTAAATCAACAAAAGGTTCCTAGAAGAAAAACTTGTAATTAAATTTAAACCCCCTTCTTGTGAAATTAAGTAAAACTCCTCTGCATCAGGCTTCAATGTCAGTAAACTTAGAAGAGCAGTACTTTTTGGCATCTTCTCTAAAACAGTGTTTGAGGCACCTTTTGCTGTTTTTTATAGGGCTTTCTGAAGAATATTAGATTTAAGTTGTGGGAATAGGTCTTCATCAGGAGTTACATCAGGGTGTTTTGGAAACCTCTGTTTTGTAGTGTAGGGATTTGGCTTGAAAATGTTTTTATTCTGCTCCAAAAGTGGTACTTCAGTATTGAATTATATGTTTTCTGCAGCTCACAAGAAGCTTGCTGAGTCTTTCACTGAAGAGAAATTTACAGGGGACATGAGGTTCCTTGAAGCTCACTGGTTTAGAAAAGTTGGTAGGTTGCTCTCTCAAAATCTAGACTGTATCTCCTCTGTCTTTATTGGTTCTTTAAATCAGCAACCCTGGAGTTTGCCTTGAACTACAGACTGTGTGGTTTGAACAGCAAATATCATCACAGATAAAGTGGTTTCTAGTGGGAAATGCAGCTCCCATGGGGCTGCCCTGAGATTTATGCATAGTATTGTCTCTGAGTCCTCATTTTGTAGTCTTTGTTACACTGTTTTGGTAAAGGATTAGTGCATTTGCTCTCTATAAATAAAAATATAAGCATAGGGTAACAAGTTGAACCAATTTTTCAGATTCTTGCTTCTGTCAGAGCATACAGGAGAGAAAACAATTGCAATCAGTATCAGAAGATATCTGCTTCTGCACACATGCTCACAGTGTAACCGTGCTCCAAGAAAGAGTAGCAAGGGAAGGGTAGTGACATGAGCATGAATCTAATCATGACCTTTCAAAGGCAGCATTCTCACTCAGGATAAACAATTCAGAGACTGTGAAAATGTGTCCTATAGAATAAATTAATGTGAAAGTTGCTGTAGAATCTAAGCATTTAATTGGGTCAAGCTCTCATGCATAAATAATTTGATTGCCTTTAGATGCTCATCCATTTATTACTCAGAATTGTGTGCTGAATTGCCACATAGTTGACCTTGCTGGGGTAAAATGAGGAATGGTTCAAGGTGTTGTGGGATTTTTTCCTTTTCCTTTTTTATTTGTCTTAGGAATACTGTTCAACACTTGCACTCACGTGCTAGCTTTGCTAAGTAATGTAAGAAAATGTTTTTTCCAGTTCATGCTTTTGTTGGCAGGGTATGTGCTAGAATGGGCTCTTGGTTATGGTGAAATTATCAAGGCAAAATTTGAAAGCATGAATTAGCTATTTTAACAAATCACTAGTAACAGTATTTCTTGCTGTTGTTAAATAAGCTGTTGATGACATATTGGTTCAGAAATAGAATTGTAGGATGTGAACTACTTATTGCTAGAGATTAGATGGGCACACATGTAGCAGTGCAGATTTTTATTCTAGTCTTTATTTTTATGTCTTTGTTAGCTTGGAACTTAGCTGTACAGTTCAAGGACAGCCCTGAAAAGATGAGGGATTTTTTTGTACTGTCTTTCAAGGTATTTACTGTTGCTAATAGTGTTTCTAATTGAGGAATATTTTCATCTGTCTAGTTCTTCTAGAAGTCACATCCATGGTTTGGGTATCTCCATGGAGACAGGCTTGTATGCTCTGAAGATGGAGCATTTTTGTCACAAGGAGATTGACTTGTAATATAAAATGTGTGCATTATTGTCATACTTTACATTCTGTTTCTTAAGAATGTAATAAACTTAAGACTTCAATGTGAAATTTCTAAAATAAATTGATTCAGATGTTTGTAAACTATATCATTAATACAAACATGTTAAGTCCTTGAGTCCTAATCTTTATGCAGGACTTCTACCAACACTGTCAGTTTTGTATGTGCTTGTAGAGAGGGAGCTCCAACTCTGCTTTACACTTTATATTTAAATAATTCTTTTGTGTAATTGTACAAGTAAAATTACAATATGAATATATACTACTCATGACTGATTCCTGCAAGTGTCATAGAGGAGGGTCAGCAGTCATCTGTTCACAAGCAAATTGCTTTATGTGGGTAAAATTCTCATTACCTTTTCCTATTTTTGGTGTCAGTTGTCCCAGTTTTGTCCCTCTGACAAAGCTGTTCTAATTGCTCAGAAGACATGCCTGTTAATGGCAGCTGCAGTTGATCTGGAAATGGGAAGACAGCAAGTAACACCTTCAGAACAGGTAGGGCAAAGCCTGATAACTATTTCTGGATATACCTGTGTAGCACTGGTTTTTCCTTTTGATTTTGAAGTCCTAGTTTTTTCAGTCAGAATGGGATATTGAGAATGTAAGCACGGGAATGTTTCATAGTTACTTAGAATTATTGCACCTTTCCAGGCAATTGTAAATGTTGGATCTCTGTAAATTAGTTCAGTATGTTTGAATGGATTTGTATCAATAAAGAGTCATGGCAGTATCTTCTGAGAGGAATTTCAATCTACAAGATATATATTGTAAGGAGTCTGCTGCTAAATGTGGTTTAGTCAGAAAGACAATTACTGGTGTTGCTGAAAGTAGTTACCACTGTGGTTGTGATAAAACTCGCTATTTTTTGTTTGTTTTCATGCATGCATCTGTTTATGGGGGGGAGGAAGAGGACTTTGTACTTACTGTGGTAAGAAGATTAAGGAAAACACAGAGGTTGTGAAGGAAGTACAGAAGTCTGGTATGGAGTGATTGTAGAAAATTCAGTGGAGGGCAATGCACAGCAACTTGTGTTGTGGCCTTTAGTGGTTTGTCAGTCTCAATGGTGCTATTTTATGCTTGGGAGCTGAAACAGTTGTGTTCCATAGGAACATGGATGGTTCTTTCAGTGTGAAGTGGCTTTGTCTGAGATGAAGAGGTCTTTGAAAAACAGAAAAAAAATCCCCAAACCCCAGTAACTGATATAGGTGATTTATTAAATAGGCTGATTCTTAATTTATTTTATAGTTAGTCCTGACATAATTTTTCCTTTTGCTTTTAAAACGATGACAAAAATAACTTACTTAATTTTGTAAAATAGACGGAGTTTTTTAGTCAGGCCCTTCAACATCTTCAGACATGCAAGGAGATATGGAAGGTGCTGAAATTAACAGGTAAGCTACAAAGTGTTTGTTTTCAGCACATGTAACTCTTAGTCACAATATTGATGAAAAATACAGAGCATGTGGAATTCCTGTCTCAGATGGAGGTTGTTGGAGTAGGTAGATGACAATATGATAAAAGCTGAGGTGTTAAGTGACTGTTAGCCTAGCAGATGCATGGTTCACTTTTCTTGGTAGGATATTGGTAGAAAAATTCCATTAGATATTCCTTGAATGGCAAATTCCACTTGCTCTACTTAAGAGTAAGTTGAGTCATTAGTCTGAGTACCTTGATGATTTTCCTGTCTGTTGGAAGCAAAAATACCTTATAGTACACCCTATATATGGCTTTGAGAAAATTCATCATTACATACAGGCAATCCTGTCTCTTCTGCAGGAGATTTTGCTAAAGACCCAACAGACACGTTGTTGCTGCTTTATGAATTTGAAGCAAGATCCAAACTGAATGATCCAACACTTCACAATCTTATGGAGTCAGTTTGGGAGCAACCACAAATAGAGATCAAGACACTTGAAATCATTGCATGTAAGGATTTTTATAGATCTTCAAGTCACAAAAAAAAAGGTTTCATTTCTCTTTCCTGTTCTTCTGAGGTGGCCAGGATTATAGAAAATGGGTCTAACCATATATATTTTGTCCTGAAGCAAAGATGCTTAGGATCTCAGCAATGTTAGGAGAGCTGTGTTTTGAAATGACAGATGACATGGATGATGAAACAGAAAGCTGTGATATCTTTCCATTTCTAGACCCTGAGAAACTCATATAGCTTGTGAGCCTGGAAAGGGTTTTTCAGATAAACTTCACATGCTCCAAACTGGCAATGGCCAGAGAGTGACCCTCACTGATTCATGCCCCAGTACAGAAGTTTTGGGTTGTGGACTTTGGATAGATGCTTTGTATTTAAGCTACTAAGATAAAGTTTCAACCTAAAGTTTTTATAGACAATTTGTAAATAGCACTTCTCTTCACTGTGCCATACTTTCATCACAAAGTCCTTGTCATGAAAACATGCTTGAGAATCTAGAGCAGGATCCAAGAAAGATGAGGAACATTTAGAACTACCATGGCAAGTCTTTGGAGGGTGTCCTGTAGGATTGCATGAACACCTTCTGTTCTCTGTGCCCTGAGGGAGTACACTCCAGCACCTGGAAACACTGTTCTGAAATCCTGCTCCTGCATAAGGTTTCCATCTGGATTTTTCTGTTCAAGGAGACAAACAAAACTCTTGAGACAGTGCCCCCCACCAGAGTTTTTTTCTATTACTGCACTGGAGGTAAACAGCAGTGAATTATGAAATTTGCTGTGCTTCTGCCTTGTCCTCACTGATGGTGTTCTTAGTAAGAAAGAGGGAGAGAAACACCAGCTTGTGACCAGACCACTAAGCAGATCTTTTTTAGTTGTTTTTCACAAGGAATATGGCAACATGCTGTAGTTAATTTTAGTGGCCTATGAGATTGAAGTCCAACTTCAGTAATTTATCTTTTATTCTTTATTTTCTTTTACTTTGAAGCATTAGCAATGGAGTCTCCAGCTCGGTATCCTGTACTGTGTAAGAAAGCTCTCAAGAGTGCACTAAACCTTCACAGAAAGCAGGCTGTCATTGATGCTGTGAAATTTAGGTTAGTGTTATCACATAGCTTTGCCATGAGCCTGTGACTGGAAATGCTGACAGGGAATAAAGCCTACAATTTGAAAAAAAATTGGGTTTTACTTTATATGCAGGGTTCCACTTCTTGCTGGCCAACCAATGTACCTCTGAAGGATGACTGCCTAACAGATGTTTTAACTGCAGTTTGTTTACTTGGCTTATTTTCTGGTACGGTCCTGTTTCCAATAAATTAATCTATTGAGGAAGGAAAATGAAAATTGGATCCAGAAGAGGTCTCTGGTTTTTTCTTGTGAGGAAGGTGTTTATTTCAAATGTTAGTCTATGGTAGTGATCTGGGTATTTCAAAGACAATGAAGAGAAATTAAGGGTTGAGAAGAAAGTTATGGGTTGTAAGGTAGTGATGCCACATAGTACATATGTGATTTATTTAGCATATTTATGTGTTACTTATCCTTTCCAAGTTCCTTGAAGTAAGCACTTGGCAAAGGCAACTGTTGGTATTTTCTTTCTCACTTCACACTGAGAATGACAGAGCTGTTTTCAGCGCCCTGTATTTGTTACTGATTTTCTGAGGATGCTGTCTATGTAGCTCTTGTTGGTGAAGTTAGAAAAAGTACTTTTTTCTTGCTGTCATATGTAGCACCCTAGAAAATAATGTGATTTTCCTTCTGTGTTACTATAGAGACCAGCAATGAAAATAATTAAGTACTAATTGATTTTGACTCTGTTTTTTCATAGTTTGTATGAATAAGATCTGATAGTACGAAAATGCATGTTTCTTCTACAGGAATATGAGTGTAGCAGACACCAGGTAGACATGTCTGACAATCATAGAGACATAACTCAATGTGCTCCTGATACTAAAAACTAACTGTTTGTGCACATGGTATTTAATGTTTCTTCTTTTGCTCTCTTTCAATCCTCAGCAAGTGCTTACACAGTTTGATTAACATTTCTTTGCCGACTGGATTGACAGACTTGGATACCTGTGTGCTGCAGGAGGTGTGGGACTACTTTGAAGATGCTCTGAGTGTAGTCAGCAGCACAGTAAGTTGAACAGGAAACCAAGAGAGTGGGAGATGATCCTGACCACGTTTGAAAAAAATTCTCAGCCTGAGAATAATTAGTAAAATGAACATTACATAGTATTATATGTGGAGCTGCTAAGGTTTCTTCAGTAAAAGATACACTGAAATTACCTCAAAAAAAAAATTCTTGGATATTTAGGACTGCATTAAAAAATTAAAATCCATTTCCTTGGATTTTGCAAGGGCTTTTTCTCCCTTTGCTTAGGAGGAAAAAACCCAACTGTTTTCTTACTCTAAAATTAAGCTCCTTGACTTGTCAGTTTTGAAGTGAAGATTGTTTTCTGATGAGGTGCTGCTGCTTATTTGCTACCTCAGGATACTTACCCAGAGATGGAGATCCTTTGGTTGATGACAAGAGCCTGGAATACAGGAATATTTCAGTATACTCTTGGTAAATACAAGGAAGCTGAGCAGTGGTGCGGATTGGGAATGCGTTTCCTCAATCACTTAGGATCTCTGAAGAAAAGCTATGAAGGCCATGTAAGTGTACACAGTGGGATTTGAGGATGTGGGATTGGATGTCTGGCCTGAATTTGAGGTGTGGATCTGGGTGAAGAAACCACTGCTGACGATCTTTAGAGTTTCAGGAGAATCATGGTATCTAAATATTTTGGGGGAGCCTGGTGTTAAAAGATTTTCTCAAAGCGAGGCCAGAAAAGTTTTGATAGACAACAGAGAGAATAATGTAGCACTCTTTACTGGAGGGGTGATGTAAATGGGTGACTGGAAATAAACTTCTGACTGTTTGTGGCCATGGGAGAACCTTGTACCTTTGCCTGCTTTAACTGAAGTCAAGGTGCTGTACCAGTTTACTTAAATCAGCTGTTATGTGAATACTTTCAAGCTTGGTTTCTAGCATCATCTAATGTCTTATAAATAAGGTTTAAATGGTGTGAAGAGAATCAGTAAAGCTCACCTTCTCAGGTGTAGCTTAGCCACTTCCTATGGGGAGAAATTTCCAGGCTAGCACCTTTGTAGGTGATACTTTGCAATGACACTTCTTCTTACCCTGTCACAAGTAAACTTCTTCTTTCAGCTTTTGGCTGCTGCTCCTGTCTAGATTGCAACCCAGTTCAGCCTGGCTGGTGTCACCACTCATTCTCTTGTGTACAAGCTGAGCAATCAAGGGGTTGGCTGTAACTCCTACAGCATTTTAAATGCATCAGTTAAGACAATAAGAGCTGAAAATAAGAAGTCTTTCCCACACTCAACATTAATTCCCAATGTCTGTGATTTGGTGAATAGGTTTATGTACTGATACAAGACTCAGATATAAACTGTGCTTTATGACTGTAAATAAAACCACTTTTGTTAGGTTGCACTGATTTTTTTTTTCTAAACCATTGTATTTAAACCTGTGCCAAAAATCTTTACATCAGTTTGAAATTCAAGGTTTAGAAGCTGGTGGTAGTCTCCCACCTATTCCCTTGGTTTTGTTCTCTGTCACTTAGTTGAATTGATGCACTTTTATCCATCCTTGTTGACAACTGTGGTGCTCATATTCTCCAGATGGTTGGCCTTTATAGTGAGGTTCTGGACAAGCTGGACAGAGCACAAGGATTTATTCCAAATGAAGAATAATGACAGCCACAACTACAAAAAAGAAAAGCAGTCTCTCTTGGAAACGTTCTGCTGAATGAGAGGCCGTTAGCTCTGTGAAGGCACGGGGCCATGGGAGCCGTGGAAAAGAAACCAGGATCTCCTTCTTGTTGGCAAAGAAGTTATGTGCTTTTTAGGAAGTGTTTATTCAATAAATGTAATTGTTTTCCTCTAGGGAATAATTTTCATTCTCTGGAGCTATTTAACTGTTAGAAATAAATATTTAACTTTTACATGAGATGCCTCTGCTGTTGTGTAAAAGGTTTGTTTAAATATCTGGTTTTAGTAGCAAATGGCAATAAGCACAATAAAAGTCTTTAAAAAGTATTCCATCTCCTCTGGTTGTCATAGCTGCCTTGCTGCATAAATATTTATCAGATTGTTTAGTTTCCAGTCCATTTCAGTGGGGACAAGAATTCAGAGCTGTTTGCTGGTTTCACAGTCCCTCAGAATAGAAAAACCAGCACTGCTGAGCTCAGGGAAGAAGCTGCAGCTGTCACTGGCGGGGCTGTGAGGGCCTGCACTCCTCCCTCCCAGCTCTCTGAACCCTGGGCCAGGCAGGTGCTCAGCAAGTCTGAACAAGAACAATTATGGACTTGGCTGTGGGAAACCTGGGATGGAGCCAGTGAGGAATCCTGTGTGAGTGTGGGGTGTGCAGGGAGCCAAACGAGGACCACTGGAGCTGCCTCTGCAAAGGGACTCCAGTCCCAGCAGGGACAGTCTGGGGTGGTGCCACTGGGCCCCCGGCAGGGATATCTGAAAGGTCACACAGGAGAGTTCCTTAACAGGAGGATGGATCTGTTTAGTGTAAATTCTTCATTTAATGGTGAACTCAATTCACCAGACTTAGTTTGGGTCTCTGAGATACTGCTTTCAGATACCTAATGCCTGTTTAACTAGAGAAATACCTTTAAATCCATAAAAATCCAGGTCTCAAATGCCACAGAAATTTCTTCTGGAGTCACAGTTTTGCAGATCTATGCTCCATCACAGCAGTGGGGGACTCTAAATGATGCCACAAACTCAAAGGTATCCATCCTGCCTGCAGTATCTCCTTGGAGCCTGCTGGGCTGCCTTTAATTACTGCTCAGTTCTGACTTGCACACACACATAAACAGGTAAAGGTGTCACACTGTACCTGCTGAGAAAGGTCACGTTTGCCCAGCAAGTGAAGGAGGTAATTACATGCAGCCATAGAAGGCAGCAAGCACTAAATGTGGGTTTGCCTACAGCCAGAATGGTTTGAATTTTTTACTTGGAGATGCTCAGTTTGATTTCTTTTATACTACAGCCAGCACAGAAGAGCCTGGATCAGGTAAGTTTCAGACCCTGCTCATCTCTTCCTGCATATCTTTACACAGTACATTTTATTCCAGGCTTAGTATTTACCAAAGGGTTTAACTGGGGCAAGGATTCCTCTCCTAGTTGAATCGGACTGTAATTAGCTGCATTTCCAGTGGCTGTTCCCAGTAGGTAGTTTATGTGCAATCACACCTTTGCAGGTGTTTGCTGGTGCAGAGGCAGGCCGGTCGATGTTATTTTTGCTACTAAATGTTGCTTTACAGTTCAGTAGCCCATCAGGGGTGACTGTGGTTTATAAATATTTTTAAACCACCAGCAGCTGACCTGTAAAAAAAGAAATAGAGCTGTTCATTCCTCCCCCATTCTTATCTTTTCATTGATTCCCGTTTTCTTTCAGCTCAGAGAGCCTGTGTGCTCATCCTTTGATGTGCATAGATGGTTCCAGAGGGTGGCATTGCAGCAGTGGTTTCCCATTTACACACTGTGTCCAGGGTGTGCTGGACACTGGTTCTGTGCTGCAGAGAACTCCCTGCTTCTGAGAACACAAATGGATTGTCCAGGGAAAGAGGTCACAAATTTCCCCCTATTCCCCAGCCAGTATTTATTTTATGCTCTTTTTTTCCCCCTAATCTGATAACTTCTTAACCGTTTGGGGAGGAGCAGCAGTGCAGATGCACAAGGGAGTTGCAGTGTGAGTTGGAGAATGGGTCCAGGGGGAGGGTGATTCTAAATCATTGGGATTGATGGGATTGTGGCTGCAGGGAACCTGCCTCGGGAAAAACGTCCTTGCTGAGAAGAGTCTGGGAGTGGGGCAGGGGACAGAAGACACCAGCTCAGCTGCTGAGCCCCAGAGCCCTTTCTACCACCTCTCACCCAGAGGCACCTGCAGCAGGAGCAGGGCTTCTCCAGCAGCTCTCCACTGAGGCTGCACCTCCCTTTGCTCCCACTGTTGTGGCTGCATTGAGCATTTGGGAGAGGCAGGAAAGGAAGAGGGGCTGGCCTGGCCACTAACACTTAGAAGTGGTCACAGTAATCAGATACGAAGGTAATTGGAAGAGGGCTGAAGCTCATTATAGGATTGGGAAGAAGCTTTTGTCAAGTAGTGCACTGCAACTAGGGGAGGAAATTCCACAGTCCCCCGTGCTGAGTCAAATGTGGCCCCAACCAGGTACTGCAAGTCCCATAAGTGCTCCCACGTGCTTGTACCATTCAGAGATGCTGCACTGATTGACTCTAATAACGTGTAATGTGTTTCCTTAGGGTTAAAACCCCTAAAGGTAAACAAATGACTCTCATTTTGGAGGCAAGGGATATAAATAAACACTGAAGGTCAAGGTGTACCCAAGGATTCTTGAAGGGAAGAGACACCTTTGACACGATGATAACTTTACCTGCTTCACAGCAGATGCTTCAATGCCATGAATCCTGCTGTGAAAGCCTGAGGAAAGCAGAGAACAGCAGTTCTTGAAGACTGTGCTGCCAACCATCATTAGCAACAATGGCTGGATCTAAGATAGCTCCATCAATGGGGAAAACAATTTTGAGAAAATTATTCCTTTAAAGCCCCTCTTCCAGCAGCCTCACAGCACAACGTGTGCTCTTCTGCTTAGCTAAGACAGCTAATTACCCAGAGCTGCAGACAGAAGCACAGACGTTTCTCTATAGCACAAGCAGCTTACAGTATAATTTTCTAGAAGTGTCTTAGGGCAGATTAGTTTCATGCCTGTTGCAGGCAGCGGTAGCAGGACATCTTGGGAGAGAAAAGAACCAGCTCCTACATTTCACAACTAGACAGGACCATTATCAGGACAATGCTCTGCTATTTTCTGGGACAGGACTTCACAAATGTCTTGGCAGAGCAACTTGTCCTTAGCCAGGAAAACGTGTGGTTACATCTTTAACAGAGCAGGTTCCTTCTCCATGCTACCCTCTTTCTCTTCCAGAGGTTCTGCCTTACAGGAGTGACAGGGTTTATTTGAGAACATAACCCTGTGGATTTGAGAACATTCCCTCCTGGAAGATGAATGTTTCCCCGTCACAGCAGATCGAGGTGACACACCAGCTCAGGACACATCATGGTTTGCCACGAGAGGGGAGTCTGCAGCTCAGTTACTGGAGCTAACCACGGGCTGGGCAGGGCACTGGGGCAGCCAGCAACAGACAGTGCTTCTGTGCTGCTTCATCCATGACTTCAAATCCATTATGCAATCAAACAATTTGATTTTTGAGAGTGGTAATTCTAGCATCGGATCTGCTTAATTTTCCAGTGTTTTGTGGACAAGCACCACCAGGTGTTGATTTGATCCCTTAAAGGAGTTTCTAAATGGTTTTCAATTTGTGCAGTGAGCTTCACAAACTGAACAGTCAGCAAACTACATGCCCGTGCTCAGTTGGTACAACATTCTTGTTCCCCTGAAATCTCAATTGGCTTCTCTTCTGTGCAGTTTGAAAGTAAAACAAAAATTTAGTATTTAAAAAATAAATCCCTCCCCCCTTCCTTCAGTTCAGCTAAATGACAAAGCAATTCAGGCACAAAAGTACTGTGACACTCCTTTAACCACATTTGATTTCCAGTGAACACTCCTTTCCTTTGCATTTTAAGATATTAAAAATTATACTAGTGTCTTTACAACTTTTCTTGTCTCTGATATTGAACAGCATGTTAAAACTGTAAAAAGAAGCTCTGTATTAGCTGGACTATGTTATATCCAAGGATACTTTATATCTAAGACAAGAACAATTATGTAGCAGCACATAAATACTATTATTTGTAAAGCAATCTCCCAACAATTCAAGCCATAACCCAAAATACATTTATGGTGTTGTGTCATCAGGCCAGACTTGGGTTAAAACAACCCAAGCAAAAACACATTTCAATGGCTGAGTTACAGCTCTAAATAAGCCCACTTCCTTTCTTTTATTTTCTATTTTCATTTTTCCACTAGGCAAGTTCTCAGGCACCAGCTTTTATACTAAAAAAGGCGCTTTTTTTTCCGCCCCTTAAACCACTGTCAACAGTTCAGTTTGCAATAGAGACCATATCAAAAGTTGCTAACATTAGCACCAAAAACCCCAGATCTGGTACACAATGAAGGACTCTACAAGAAGGTCTCAAAGACAAGAGTTCTTTGCAACTCTCTGTTTATTAAAAATATATGTCTCCTTGGAAGAAACACTGTTAACCAACTACTGTTGTCATGATCAATTCGATACTGTCAGCTATGCCATGGAGTACATCATCTTTTTCTCCACGTGACTTGATAGAGGGAGACAGGCTATTAGGAAAAAACAGAAAAAAGAAAAAAAAAAAAAGACAAAAAAAGATAGGAATGTGTGACTAGCACCTTAAGGACTTTTGTTTCCCTTACTCCACTTCTTCAGGGACCGACATTTATAGCAGCTGGAGCAGGACCAGCGGGGCAGGGGGCTGGATGCCCAGCAGGAATCCATTGCCAAAGTTCTGTGTGCTCCTTTAGGGTCGGTCCCACCGAGTGCAGAATCCTTCTGTCCTCCTCCGTGCTCACAGCTGCCTCTCTGTGTCCTGGCCCCAGAAGCTGCTCGGTCCCTGCAGGGCTCCTTGGCATTCAGGATGGGCAAAGGAAGCCTCTCCTCAGGCAGCACATGGAGTCTTACAGCAGCTGTGGCTGACGCTGGCAGCCGTGGCCTGTGTGCCAGGCACTGACACACCAAACCATCACCTTGGGGAGAGGGGACCACAGCTTGTCCCTGCCAAACGGGGAGGAGGAGACTTACCTGGTCTTGCTTGGACAGTGAGCTGTGCTGTGGGGTGTGGCACTGTGTGAGGAACAGCGTTCACCAGCTCTTTGTAAGGCGGGAACACTCGGAGCTGAACCGAGTACCCAGCACACACCCCTCAAAGGCCACACGAGGGCTTGTTCCCACAGTGGAGCCCCACTCGAGCACAGCAGCCCAAGTGCTCTCAAAGACAGCCATGTCCTAGCTTAGGGCCAAGGGTCTCGGTGCCAGCAGCCGCCTCTCTTGAAAAATGCCAGTGCCCAGCGGACGGGGCGGCTCTGCACCCCCTGTGCCTCAGCCTGCGAGCTGGGGCACCACATCAGGGCTTCGGGGTGGCTTGGGGGAGGCAGCAGAACCCAGCTTCAGCCACAGAATTCACACAGAGGTGTCAGAGACAGAGCCAGGCAAGGTGGCCACGCAGTCACCTTTGCTGGAAGGATGGCCCTTCCCCTGGGAGAGCCACCCCGGCACCTGGACACAGCAGGGCCGGGAACTTGGCATGGAGCAGGGAGGAGAGGAAGTTTTTCAATTCTGTTACTGATCTAGAAAATGTGAGTGTCCATCCAAGGCACAGCTGGGGGCTTTTCCTGCCAGTGGCTAATGCAGAAGGGAATGCCAGTGTGCTGCCACAAGCCAGAATGGGTCATTCCACCTGCACCCACAGGTACAGGGCCAGTCCAACATCCCAGGTTTTTCACAGCAACACAGGACAGTGAGTACATTTGTTCCATGTGGCCAGTAAAATATTTCTTAACTAAACACCACAGATCTAGATTCTATTTACAATAGAGCCAGCTTAAAAAATAAGTTAAAAAACTGGATTTTATACCCATTCAGTTCATCATTAACAAGAGAAAATGGAATAATAATAATAATAATAATAATAATAATAATAATAATAATAATTAAAAAAGCCAACACAACAACACAATATGGTTTTGGTTTAAAATCAGCTTAAAAAAATAGAACCAAAAGGAAACCTCTCATGCAAACACATAAGATGGTGTGTAAAACAATGTGCAATTTAATATGTAGTATCATCCATTCTCTTGCTCTGCAGCCTCCTGCTCAGTCTCTGTCTCCCAGCCTCTCTCAGGCCAGCTGCTGCTCCTTGCTCTGGTCCCTCCTGCACAGGCAGTACCAGTCTCTGCCCTGTCTCAGACCCAGGGTGGCTGCAGGGAACTGGCCTGGACAGGAGAAGTTTCCAAAGCACCTGGTACCATTTTGAGCTCTTCCTGCCCAAGTGGACTTTCTACGGCGAGTGGTTGGGACAGAGGAACTGAAAGAACCTTGCAATAATACAATACCTTTTCAGAGAGGTCCCTCAGAATTCCTAGTCCACATACATATATATATATATATATAATATATATATAATATCTCTCCTCTATATTATATATAAATTACATATACAGATAAATAAAATGCTTTCTGCTGCTCATCTGTCGCACTGTTCAGAGCTGCTAGACAGTCACACTTGGAAAAATGCCCCTGGAGCTCTGATACCAGCTCATGTGTTTGGAGTCCATTGTTTCACTTGCTTTCTTACATTAGTCCTTAGCCGCCTCCTCCCATCTTGATTCTTTGTTTAGTTAATAATAATAATAATAATAATATAATAAGAATAATAATAAAAAAACGACCTTGAATGGGTTTTCATCTGTCTCTAATGGAGCAGTGGGAAGGTCCATGCAGGAATGGTGGGAACAGTCACGTGATGAATGATAGGAGTTCATCCCAACAAAAGA
This sequence comes from Poecile atricapillus, assembly GCF_030490865.1. NCBI lineage: Eukaryota > Metazoa > Chordata > Aves > Passeriformes > Paridae > Poecile > Poecile atricapillus. The sequence continues at coordinate 4,739,119 of NC_081260.1, forward strand.
AACAGGACTAGAAAACTCAATTTTGCGACGATCTAAAAAAGGGAGCAGGAATAGTTTTCATATCCCTCCCCCTCTGGGGCAGAGGGCTTGGATGGGTGGGACTTCGGAGATCTGCTCACAGCGAAGCAGTTGGGAGACATCTTCAGAGTTTCTCTGGGGACGGGACCCAGATGTAGTGCCCGGACTGGTCCTCAATGATCTGTTTGATTTTGCTGTAGATTTCCTCAAGAGAGTCTCCTTGTACAATGGCTGGAAGAGGAGAGAACAAGCAAGACCTTAAGCACCAGGCAGCACTGCCATGAGTTATGGGAGAGCCTTCCCGCTGCCCCAAAGGGCCGGAGGGCGCAGCCAGCAGGGGCAGGACCAGGTGGTGTCACAGCAGCTGCCATGGGCCCAGTGACACAGAGGGTTAAAGCAGCACCTCGGTGGGGATTAGCCAGCGCTGATCCCAGCTGGCAGAGCTCCTGACTGTGTGCAGGGCTGGCTGGGCTCTCCACACCAGGCTGCTAATCAGCTTTGCAAACTGTGTCAGGCACCGCGCTGAGGCTGTGGCTGGGCCTGGCACCACCACAGCTGCGCTGACCAGAGCGAGGGAAGGCAGGGCTGGGGCAGCACCAAGCACCTGCCCCGAGGTGCCAGCTTTGTCCCTTCCCTCTGGTTCTCCTGGCCAGCTGCTGAGGGCTCCTCATGTTTGCTGCTTCCTCTGCTGTGGGGTGGGAACACAGAGCTCTCAGGCTGGGAAAGGCCAGCGTGGCTCCCAGCAGCAACCCCTGCCCAGTGCTGCTGCTTAGCACAGACACAGCACGAGGCACTGAGCTGCTTACATCACAGGAAGATGCACATGAATGACCAAAGCTTTCTGGTAATCCAGCCTGCCTCTGTAACCCAGCCAAGACTATCCTCCACCATCTCCGCTCCCCCTAAGTTGCTGGCACAGGACCTGTAACAGTGACCATCTCTCTGCCCATTACTCGGTTCTTTCAACACATTTCAGCCAAGAGCATTCCTTTTTTTACAGGTCAACATCAACTTGCCCTCCAAGTGCACAGTGGTATGTTGAGGGCCTGCAAAACTGTGACATGACTGGAAGAACAGCCAGCAGCTCTGGAGCCCAGGACAGGAGGTCTGGGGAAAGCTCACTGTGTTTGTACCCAAATATTTGTCCAGCTGAAATCAGTTTTTAGAAAACATCCTGCTTGGGGTTTTTCCCAGCAGCTGTTAGATGGGTAATACACAGTTTGGCAACATTATCATTCCTCAGCTTAAGAAGAAGCAGCTATTGTACTGGAGAAAAGATGGAAGACCAGTTTCTCTGCCTCCTCACCTGCCTGTGGTTGTCCAGAATTAATCATGTTACAAACATTAGTTCCTTAATGCACTGTGTCATGAGCAGCTCATCTCAGCAGGCACAAAGCGTCAGCAACCCCTGGCTCTTGAGCAAAGACTACTTAGGAAGCAAGCCAAACTTCCAGTCCTTTTTGGTAGATATTTTGTAATAACTCAGGGCTGTCTCCACCACTTAGGTCATTAATTTTTTGTCTTTCCCCTTCTTTTCAAAACTTCTCTTTTCAAAAATGCTCCCCTTTTCTCCCATGCAGGAAGTTTACTTCCTGTAGACTTGTAGCACCCTGAAACCCTGTACTTAACCTGCTCGGGGATTTTTAGATTTTTTTATTACTGTTGAAGTTGGTGATAAGCTTTCACAAACTCAGAAAATCCTGCCTGACAACTTGTCTCCTCCTCTATGACTGGTTTACTCCTATCCAGTGATCTTGGAGCAGTCCCCTTGCAGAGCCCTCCTGGCAAAGTGCCATTTCTTTTTTGCTTTGATGAAGCTGGATGTTTTCCCATGACCCTGTAGTAGGACAGTGCTGCTAGAGAGGTCACAGCTGTTGGATGAAAAAATTAAGTAAATCAGATACAAGCCTGCTCAGGACACTCACCTGTAAAATATTCTCCGAACTCTTGCTCAAGTTTCATGGCTTTGTCAAAGACCTTGTTGGCCTGTTCATATGTCTGTCTCCGGTTCATCTCCCTGCCACACACAAAAAATAGAAACTTTTCAGCTCTTTTCCTTAGCAATGAACAGAAGCAAAAATAGCCCACAGAGCCAGGGTGCCTGGGAATCCTCTGTTCACAGGAATGGAAGCTGTGCAGGACCCAGCTCCCAAAGGCACAAAGAAGTTCCCCACAGACTCCAGGCTGCCTTGGCACTTCATCTCAACTCCCACCAGCTCTTCCCACTGTCACCTACCCCACCCCGCCTCACCATAGCAAGGAAGGGAATTCATATTCAGACAATCCCTTAAATTTATGAGACCACTGCAGAAGTCTCCCTGCTCGTCTAGGTTTTCTCATCTTCATAAAACATAGAAAGCAATTTGACCCCTTCTGACTCAAGAAGGGGTTTTCCCAGGCCTCTTGGTGCCAGCAGAATTTCTTCTGATCTCAGGGACAATCTCAAGCTGTTGAATCTCCTCACAGGTAATACTCTCTGCTGCTGCTCAGAAGAATTGCAAGCTCAGCTCTCACATCCTTTCCAGCCTGCACTACCCAGGCCCAGGAGCAGCAGGACAAGCAGCTGAAGAGGCACAGAACATGGTGCTGCACTTACATGAGGGCTTCAATGGATTTTGGTTTGATGAAAATGGCAATGGGATAAAGTTGTGCTTGTCGCAACCTCTTGATAGCATTGCCAGACACATCCAGGATGCAGTGCTTCCCCTGGAAAGGAGACAATCAGGATCAGGCCTACCCACACAGTCTACTCTGTGTGGGAAACAGCTTGTTAATACAGATGTGCTTGGAAAGGGAGGAGCCACAGAAATGAAACCCTACTCCTGAGACACAAGCCAGCTCCCAATGGCCTCACATTCCTGCTTGCTCAGGGCAGGACAGCAACAATGCAAAGGGGCTGAACCTTTGTCTGGACATGTGAAGCTATTTACAAGCCCTGGGTAACTCCAGGACTCCTCCAGAGGAACGTTGCTGCTTTGAGGGCACTCAGGTATCTCTATCCTGTGAGCTCCTGAGCACAAGGCTGGCCAAACAATGCCAGGCTTTTGGATGAAGTTTGGAGGACAGAGGTACCACGCTGGGGTAGAGTAACACAGCTGAGTAAAGCAACTACACGGCTTGGAAGGACTCTGGAGGGAGGAGAGGATTATGCCATGCTTGCTTAATGTGGTCACAGTCCTTCATTAACAACAGGGGAAAGGAGGGGAACTGCTGACTGCGTGAGGGTTCGGGCTGGATGCATCCCAGACCCAGGAATGCCACCTGACACTCACCCTCTCTGCCACCGCTCGCACTGACTGGATGCTGGTCCCATAGAGATTGTCATTGAACTGCCCAGCCTCTATGAACTTGTTGTCCTGGATGTCTTTCTCCATCTGCTCCCGGGACACGACAAAGTGATAGTCCTGTCCGTCCACCTCGTTCTCGCGCCGAGGCCTGGTGGTGTCTGCAGGAGAGTGGGCATCAAGAGAGCCCAGAGTGACACACGACAAACTGGGAGGGATAAAACCCACCCGTGCTCCCAGCCCCCTCCCCACTGTGGGCAAGACCCTGCAAAGAGCAGAGCCTCCACTCTCCCCTCCCTCCAGCAAGGGCACCGAGCGTCGGCTGGGACTTACGGGGCACGCAGGAACCAAACTTGTGTGGGAATTCAGAGATGAGGTCATCGTTAATTCGGTCCTTTGTCGGCCCCAGGATGATCACCGGCCTCGCGTAGTGAACTGTGAACGAGAGCCACAACCTGAGGCCCCACCTGTGCTGGGGCAGCTGACCCTACTGCCACTTTTGGCATTGACCTGCCCTCTCCCTGCTGGCAGTGGGTGCTCTTGCTCACATGGGCACCCAAAGGTGCCTTCTCCATGCACATTTATCTCCTCCTGGTCACGGTCAACATGTCCTTCCCATCTGACCCAAACCATATGTGTGGCCCTGGGGAAGGTTCTGCAGGTCTCCAGGGTCGCAGATCAGCAAAGCTGCTCCCTTGCTTGGGGCAGGAGCCAGGCAACCAGAACAGCTGGGTGAGGATGCCATGGAGCTGGGGGAGTGACGGGAGCCTAAAAGTCAGATCCAGCTTCTGGCAAGGACAGACCACCGAGGCTGGGACTATTCAGCCTGCGAAAGGGTCTGCAGGGTTTGAGCATCAAGCAGGGTTAAAGGCTGCAGACTGGGGGAGGGTTGTTCTGCAGCAGGGACCTGGTCTGAGGCAGGAAGGGATAATCTTATCCTCAGCTGAGGTCTAAAGCCCAGCTCAGTTTTAGCTCTGGATCTCTCCCTTGGTCTTGCAGACCATGACACAAATCTTTTCTGTTGATTAAAAGCGGGCAATCGAGGCCAGGGAAAGCTGTGCACACCTGGCTCCCTGCTGCACGCAACACACGAGACTGCACTTGCATCCACCCAGTGCTGTGCTGGTATGGCAGGAGGGGAGGACGCCCTGGCTGTGCTGGGGACACAGGTGGCCACACTGCAGTGGCCACAGGGCAGTTCAACCCAGGACTTACTTTCTTGCCGTGTCACTGGCTCGTACGACAGGATGGTGTCCTCTTGTCCTTCTGCAACAGAGCCAGGGGGAGGTGGGTGAGCACTTGCAGCAGCTCTCCAGCCCCTCTGAAGCTGTGAGGAGCTGGCTCCTGCACCTTCAGCCTCCCACAGCTCTAGGGACACTCCAGGCTGTCCCCATCACTCCACCCACAGATGTGAAGCACGACGGGCATGCAGTTACGAGCCCTTGAGCCACTTCAATTATTCATGTCCCAGCTCTGGGTCAAGCCTCCTCTCTCCCTCCCCCACCGCCGCAGGCTCACAGCCCATTGGGATGTAGCGCCCTCCCTGCAGGTATGTAGAGGACTTTCTGGGGACAAAGAGAGCATCTACTGCAGCTGGATCCCATGGCCTTGTACAGTCTTGGGCTCCAGGAGCCATCTATGCTACAGGCCTGGCCTCTGGCCATTGCTTCCTGTAGCAGGCACTGAGGATGGGGGATCATCATGGATTGGGAATCCACCACCCTGCCTTGGAGCAGAGTCCTGCAGCCAGGAGAGAGCAGTGAAGCAGGCAGGTTCACTCCTGCTCCCCAGCCCCTGCTCTCCCTGGCTCCGAGGAGGGAGCTGGCCGCAGCATCTCAGTGTCACCAGCAGGAAGGACCAGCCTCCGAACAGAACCACCACTGGGACAAGACAAGATGGAAGTGCCCAAACATGCACATTCATACAGGGACACACACACGTACATGGGGCGGGAGAGCAGGTGGACACACACTTACTGGAACTGCTCTCGCTGTCACTGGTGTTTGATGTCACGCCCTCTGCAAAGCAACCAGAGAGATCCCCTTGAGAAGGAGCATGGGCGGGAGGCACGGGGGCACCCTGGCTGTCACCCAGCACTACTGACCGAGGGCAGGACAGCACCAGCCTCCCGAAAAACCTGCAGCCCAGCACCCACTGGGACGAGTCTGTGCCACATGGGCAAGGGCGGCATCTTTCACCCTTTGCTGGGAACTCGGGGACATGCAGGGGGATGCTTCCAGGAGAAGACAGGGAGGCCAGGAGGGCCTGCCTGGCAGATGTGAAGGCACTGAGCTTCCCAGGCCGAGAGAAGGTGGAGTGCACAGGGAGGAGAAGGCTGGCAGGGGAGCAGGTGCAGCATGCACACAGCAGGCAGGGGAGGGCACAGCTGTGCTGGCACAGGGATGGGGAGCCTACCTCTGGGGACGGGGCTGGGACGCACAGAGACAAGACACTGACAGAATGGGACAGAGTTTGGGGCTTTGCTTGCTCAGGCTGATCCTAGTGCTGCGACCACCCCTCAGAGGCTTGCTGGCTGCTGCCTGCCCCAGTCAGGCTCTGCACTGGTTGGGGGGTGCGGATCTTGGCAGGGAACTCATGCCCCAGCTGAGAAGACCACGGGGCTCCTGTCATTATTCTGCAGTTCTGCATAAGCGGTAACCCAGAGAAAGGTGGGACCACCTCAAAATGTTCTCACCCACCCCATTCAGAGCAGGCCCATCAAGGCCACTTCCCACCCACACTGGCAGTGGCTCCGGGTGCTAAAGCAACAACCAACCCAGATAGGAGCAGGAAAAAGAGGACGAGGAGGTGCAGCAGGCACTTAGGGCATGGCCAACACCCCCACACAAGCTCCCCCATCCCATGTGCAGCAGCAGCACCTCGAGCCCCGCAGGCTCCGGCAGCACAGGGGGGCCCCCGGCAGCGGAGCAGCGCCCGGGGCTCCTCCTGCCCCACACCCAGGGAAGCACAGCTGCCCCGGCCAGAACCCAGCAATCCCCGGCACCGCCAGCCACAGAAACAGAACAATGCACATCGGAATTCAACTTACTCAGGTTCTTTGCTCCATAATAATCGTCACTTAACCCAGGGAAGTCCTGATTTCACAGACAGCAAGAAGAGGGAGAGGGGGAGAGAAGACAGCGCAGGAAAGGGGAGTCAGAGGGATGGGGGAGACAGAGCCAGACCAGCATTAGTGACAGGAGTGCAGAGCTGCAACTGCAAGTGAGATTAAATATTCAGAGCTGACACCATCAGCCCACTGCCAACATCTTGCCTTGTGCAGATGGACCCCCTGTGCCCCCCAAGCTCATCCTCTCTGCCAAAGAGCCCCCCGAGACACCCTGGGGAGGACAGGGCAGCCACAGCAGCATTGGCTGGCACCAAGCAGTTGCAGCCCTGAGCTGCTGGCACAGGGGCTGAAGTATTTCTCCTCGTGGAGTGTGCTGGCAGGGCACAGCGGCTCTGTGCCTCCCCGGCACAGCCTGGCCACTCTGGGACCAGGCACAGCATACAGTCCTATAACATGTGGCAGGAGGATGCATTTTTTCCCCACCCATGTGTGTCAGCTGCCCCACAACACAATGCTTGCACAGGTTATGGAAATGTGAGGCAGAGACCCCCCACTACTGCAAGCTGGGATGGACAGTGGCAGAGCACAGGGAGGGAGCTGGCTGTGTGCTGTGACACAGGCAGGTAGAGAGAGTGGCCTGTCACATCCTCATGCTGTGTCATCTCACTACAGGGCAGCCAAAAGTAAGCCCCCAGCTTCAGCACGGATCTCATTGGAGCCCATCCATGTCCAGGCACTACTAGAGACAGGCAGACACACAGACAACCTTCAGCACAGGCCAGAGGCTCGTGCTGTCCGCTAAAACCACCAGAAGCTGGCAGCAGCCTGTCATGGGCAGCAGAGGGATGCAGGGAGCCCTTGGAGCAGCCCAGCAGCATCCTCCTGCCTCTGTATGACACCCAAGACAGCCCCAGAGGGAGGGGATGTGTTTGCTGTGCTGGCACTGGGGCACAGACACAGCCCTGCCTTGTCCACCACCCCTTTCCAGAGGTGTGAGCACTGCCAGCCTGGATGCTTGCCCACGGAGTGGATGCAGTTCACCGCTTGGATGAGGGGCTGGATTTGGTGAGCAGCTCCAGTGCTGCCCACACCAGGATTCAGGGCAATGAGATAAATGCCCTGCCTTTACTGGGAGTCACAGGGTGGTGAGAGCTGCGGACCCCCAACATCTGTAGCCAGCTACCAAAGATGTGCCTCAGTCATAAGTGGGCAGAAAGGTTGTGGCTTCCCTGTGTCCACAGGGCTTAATCCGCTGGAAGGGCTCTCCAGTGGGAATGCGAAGCTGCAAGTCACTTCTAGGGAAGATGGAGCTGGGACCTCCCCAGGCTGAGCCCTGAGAGGGACAGGAGAAGCTCTGCAGGAGGCAGCCAGCCCCTCACTTGGAGGGAAGGAGGCAGAGGGAGGGAGCAGAGCCTGCAGCAAAGGCGGGAGAGCAGGGCAGAGCAGGGAGTTGGGTGGGTGTAAAGTTGGATGAAAAGATGAAGACATTGAACATGAGAGAAAGGAAGAGAGTGCCAGACTGCAGCTGTTGCTTTCATTTCAAGCTCCAGTTTTTCCCTAGCTGCTGGCACAACTCTGGAGCACAGACCTGAATACAGGCAGGTGCCAGGACCCCTGGCTATGGAAATGTGCTGAATCTCTTCCCTCAGGGCAGGGAACCTGAGGGGTGCAGGCTTGCCCTCTCTGGCCAGCTGCTACTTACGTTCCTGTCCGCTGCTCTCCTGGGCCAGGTTCTCTTTGCTCTTGTAAAATGGAAACTTTCGAGAGAGGCGAAAACTCTTTTTACGTTTCGTTTTGATCGACTGAAGAACATGGAGATGGAAGGGAGGACAGAAAAAACAATGGTGTTTAACACGTGTGGGGAAAATTAAAATGGAGAGACAATGAGGAGCTGTGTCAGGGCAGTCACCCTCAAATGAAATCATGGAGATTACATGAGAACTGTAATGCAAGAAAAAAATTAAGCATGGAGAAAAACATGTGGTAGGGATGCTGGGAAGCTGATGGGGCAGTCAGCAGCTCTGCAGGGGTAGCCAGGCTGTTCCTCCTTGCTTGTTGGCATGTTAGGCACTGCTCCTGAGGTATGAGGGCAGCTACCTTCACCAGTTGCCTGCACCAAGCCATGGGCTCTGCCACCCCATCACTCCAAACATGGGTCCTTCCCCAGTACTTTCACACCATCCTGGGCTCCTCTGCTCAATCACTGCATATTCATGGAGGGTTTGTGCCAAGCAGATGTGGGCCTGGGGGAGGTCCAGTCACACGGCTCTTCGCCTTGGGATTGTTGAGCTGCCCCACGAGAAGCTTTTGCTGCTGGGACTCATCCTGCTAGTTACCAGTTCCAGGTGCCCCACTGAGCCCCAGATCAGCACTTACCCTGTTAGACTCAATCATGCCAGTCCTGGCGTGGAACTTCACTGTTTTCAACCGTGCTCTCTCCTTCTTTTCCACCCTGATCAGGAGAGAAAGAGTCACTAGCACCATCCATGTGCTGTCCACGCTGCCCATGTGGCTCCTCAGGCAGCTCCAGAGGCGGTGGCCCCATTGGCAAATGGAAGCTCCTTCCCAGGGAGGCTCAGATGTGGAACTGCCTGCCCAGGGCCTGGCCTGGGCCAGTGTCTGCAGGAGCAGGAGAGGAGCCAAGCCAGCCTTCCCAACAGGGGAACAGACTCAAGGTTGGCTTTGCTAACCTGAAGGCAGGAGCAGCCAGCTCCTCTGCTCTCTGTCACTTCCCACCTCACAGACCTGGCTACAGAGCTGGGCAGCTTGACAGAGGACACAAGGAGCAGCCCTTGCTGCTGTGACTCTGCTCTCACACGGAGACCAAGACTGGCTAACACCAACTCCCCATCCCCACAGGGACCACAGAGGGGGCTGAGCACTCCCTTCCTCACTGGAGTCTCACCCAGCTTTGGAGAATACCTGCCTAGGGATACTTGCACATAGACCCAGCCTGCAACCAAGGTGCCCTTGGCAGGTGGGCTGGGGCAACAAGGAGATCCTAGCCTGAGCCTGAGCAGAGCCCTGAGGGCTGCAGGGCTTGCAGAGCTCAGGGAAATCCTGGGGTCACCAAGAGTGACAGCTCCTGCTGATGGACACTCACCTCTTCTTGCTGGGGATGACCCCAATCTGCTCGCTCTCGCCGTGGGGTGTGACGAGCCTGGCTTGCCACCACTCGTCATCAGAGGCATTGATGACGTGCAGGATATCCCCGTAGGAGAAGCTGAGCCCCTGGCTGGGCAAGCAACTGTCCCGGGTCCGGTCATAGTCAAACAGGGCTCTGTGGAGGAGCAGAGAGGAGCGATGCCTTCTCTGAGCATGGCCAGGCAGTGAGGGCAGCAGCACTGCCAACCTCCTGGGGCACTGTCACCTTCACACCTTAAAAAGTTTAAGTCCAACTGCTGCCAAGGTGAGCAGTGCTGCCAGCCACCAGCACATCCCTTGGCTGGAAGGCTCAGCACAAGCCCTGAAGAGTGCAATGCAGGAACATCCGTGCTGGACTGAGAGAACTCACTACTGAGCTCAGCTGCAGGATGCAGAAGAGCCATAGATGCACTGGACGTGTCTGTGGTTAGGGAGCAGGCCAGGCCCACTGCAGGAGGGCTGCTCCCCACCATCCCTCCGTGGCTGCGGGGCCAAGGAATGGGATGTGGAACATCAGATCCCACTGCTGGTGGGTGGTTGCACAGGCAGAGACCACCAGACCACCAAGGCATTGAGCACAGCCTTTATTTACATACAGAGGCTGTGAATGATGAATGCATCTCAAGAGTATATATATCTGCTTCCACAACTGATCCTTTTTACACCCCTAAACACCTCCTGTGAGAACAGATTTTCAAAACCAAACTAACCAGCTATAGAAAAGATTTTGGTTTTTTACTAGAGGAGCACTAATACTTTTCCCACACATGTACAGGACACACAGCACTGCAGCCTGTACCCATCAGCTGCTCTCAGTGGCTTCACCTGCAACTCATTCTACTGATGTCAGATCACACAAACTGTGTCTGCTTTGATGCATCAGCTTGAAAAAAGACAAAGAAAGGGAAGAGTCACTAAAAGTACTGGCAGCACAACCTCTGTATTTGCTCCTGGGACACTGGCCCCACTGGCCCCCAGCCCAGCATGAGCCCAGGCACTGCAAACACTGGCTTGCTGCTGGTTTAATCCTGGCCCTAATAAAACTTCAAGCAGGAAGGTTCCACTGTGGGGACTCCAAAAGGGGTCTAAAAGCACACTCTAAGTGGAAGGGCTGAGGGATCATGTGGCATGTCCCTGTGGAGCAGCAGAGCTTGCATGGCACTTCTGCCAGTGAAGTACTGGGTTATGAAACCTTTCAGGGCACCTGGGGCTGGGTCTTGAATGGGAAGAAGAAGGGCTGCCCCACAGGGAGAGCTCTTTGGGACAAGACCAAAACTCCCCTATGCATCCAGATATGTTCAGGCACTAGATCTGTTCTCCTTGCTCAGGGCTGGGGCAGCTCTTGTGCTCGTTCCCTCCACAGGGCAGTGTGGCTGGAGCTAGCAGCAGAGCACCAACGGGTGCTTTGGCCAGAGGTAATCAAGCCTTGCAGGCAGCTCCAGGCCAAAAGATAAGGCTGCATGTCGGCTGACAGGCCCCTGTGAGGTCAGTGCTGCTGGCCAAGGCCCTGGGGAACTGGTCAGGCCGGTTCCCAAAGCCAGGCAGGCTGCGAGAAGCCCTGCCCACTCCACGTACTCTGCTCTGCAGAGCAGCGCAGGGCCCATGCTCCTCTGACAGCAGCCACCAGCATCCCAGGACAGGCCCAGTGAGATCTCTGCATGGGCAGGACACCTGTGAAGGCAGCACACAGGGCACTGGCTACCCCAAGGCACCCTGGCTGTGCTAGCATGCAGGACACGCCATGGCTTGGTCCTCCTCTGGGTGCACGGGGTCAGATGGCAGCTCAGCTCTGTCCCCAGGCCAGCTCACAGCACTCACAGCCAGGAGAGCAGATGGTCTGGCTGGAGGGAAGGGAAGCAGTACCAAGGACTCCCATGGCTTCCTCCTGGTGCCCAGGCACAATGCCTGCCTGACCTCCATCCCCACCCGGCATGGCCCCAGTGCTGGCAGACTTTGCCCTGCGGCAGTGCAGGGAGGTGACAGGCAGGACGTGAACCTGCCTTGCCCCTGCCTTTGCTGCAGGAAACTCCAGCACCCCCAAATCAGCTCCAGCAGGCACTTGGGTGCCCAGCTCCAGCCCTTCAACAGCACACAGGACGCAATGCAGCTGCACAGGGTTGACTCAAGCAGTTGGGTAGCAAGTCCTGTAATTGATGTCCTGTCCACAGCGCAGCAGCTCAGCTGGTTTCGGGTAAACTGTGCTTGAAACTACCCCGCCCAGAAGGGCTGGGGCAGCCTGGGCACCCAGCAGTTCTTTCAAGCATGTTTGCAGGGTGTGTGTTGAGCAGAGTGCTGTGAAGGACCACACTGGGGAAAAAGCCCTCCCCTGGGATCACCCTCTCAGCAAGGCACAGCCCAGCTCCACCTGGGTTTATGTGAGGGGGACACAGTGCTGTGGAGGCCTCCAAAGCCCCACTGGGGGGTGCACCAAGAATTAAGAAATGCTAGGAGTAGTGCGGAGGCAACAGGGAGCTCTCTGGTTCAGAGGGATACTTTGATACATGAGCACCCTTCCAGGCAGAGAACAGGCTCAACTCAAGCTGGACCCAGCCTAGACCCTCCTCCACACATGAGAGTGTCCACAGGACAGCAGGGGAGTGAGGGCAGGACTAACAAGATGATGTTTATTCAACACTGCACCCAGCTTGTTGCACACCCCTAGGAAGCCCTGAGATGCTAAATTGAGCAAGATGCCTGCAGAGACTTGTGGGAAGGTGTGAACTGCAGGAACCCAGAGCTGCAGCTCTTCCCTCCTGCCGTGCTGGGCTTGCAACATTTCCATCAGGCCTGAAGTCCCTCTGCATGGAGCAGCCATGCAGTGAGAGATGCAGGCTGAGGCTCATGCAGCCTCGGCCCTTGCCATCCTTCTCACAGGGAAGGAGAAGCATCATCCCTTGCTCCTGCCAGCCTCACGTGCAACAGGCTGTGGAGGGTGAGGATTTACAGGATTATTTTAATTTCCAAGTTAAAATTACCCATTAGGTCTCATCCCACTGGTGCTGTGGCAGGCAGGAGGTGACAGGAGGCAGGCAGGGGTTGTCCTGTCCACACAGGACTTGCAGCAGTTTGAACTGCATGGCTGTTTAACCCATGCCTGCCTGTCCTCCACCTGGCTCCAGACCAAAAGTGCTTTGAGGGCTCAGAGCACTAATCCTCCTAAGAGCTCATCTCCCATCCAGCCAGATCCTGCCACAGGAGCAGCAGGTGGAGACAAGGAGAAGCCTGTTAGCTGGTTCAAGGAGAGTGCCCGGAAAGCTGACACAAGCTGCCTGTGGCAGAAGCAGGGCTGGATGCCCACCGTTTCCCTGTTTTCCAGTGGTCCTCAGTGTGTTGTGCTGGCCAGCAGCCACACAGGCTCTGTAGAAACCACTGCTTCCCAAACTTGGGAGAGGCATTCAAGCACCTAGCCTTGACAAGCCAGAGCAAAAGCCCTGCTCTCCCTGCCGCACCCTCCAGGCTGTGTGATGCATCCACAGCCCTCCCCTGGCCCCTGACACACCGTCCTCAGAGGCACCACACAGCCCAGGCTGGGCACCACGCAGCCCCCCCCGCAGCCCATGCCGTGGGCATGTGCCCATCCCGGCCACCTGCCGGGAGCAGCGGAGCCTTACCGGACATAGAGCGATCTCTTCTCGCTTGTCCGGAGTGAGCCGGAGCCGGAGCTCATGCTGCTGTTCATCATCTGCTCCCGCAGGTCGTGGATCTTGGACTCAAAGCGGCTGTACTCTGTGGGGACAGGGCTGGTCAGTGCAGGCACAGCTGCCCCCAGGCTGATCCCCACGCCCAGCCAGGCCTGTCCACGAGGCACCTCGCCCACGAGCCTGTCTGTCCCCACACACAAGGGAGGGCAAAGATAAAGGGGTTGCAGAACTCTGCAGGAGTCCAGCTAGGCCTCCAGAGTAGGCAGGGTTCCAGCTGCTCCCAACCCCACCACAACTTCCCAACAACAGCCCAGGCAAGGGCTGCTGTGACCTCCACTGCTGCTGAGCTGCAGCTCCATGAGGGAATGGCTGGGCAGGACTTGGCAAGCTGCTGACCTACAGAGCAGTTCAAAACATGCAGAGAGAATGAGAGCCCCTCCAGGAGACCCTTGCCCACCAGCTGGAGCAGTGAGACATGACCACAGCCATTGGGGGAGCCCCCAGCTACCGCTTTGCTGGCAGCAAAGACCTCCTCAGCAGGAATGGGGAAAGGGAGGCAAAACACAAAGTCCCTGCCCTTGGAAGAGGAGCAGGGAGGAGGAATTCACCTTTTGCTTCTACATTCCAGCAGGAGAGACGTGCAGGAAGAGCTAGGGAACCCTCCAGAAGACACCAGCACCTTCCTGCCAGGCAGCTGGGCAGGAGCAGCCGCCACCCCAGCACCTGCTGCTGCGCCAGCCCGACCTTCAGCCGGGTGCAAAGGTCAGGCTGACACGCAGAGGGTGGAGGCACCAGGCCTCCCTACCCAGGGCTGAATGAGGAAAGTGCAACTGTGGCTCCAGGAAAGCTGCTGGCACTGCCACAGCCCACAGTGCCAGATCTCACCTCCTAGCCTTGATTTTGTTGCTTGGGCATATCCTGCAGTTACAGGTGAGAGAGGACGAGGCTCACCTGTGCTGTAAGACTTGCCTAGAAAGTCTTATCCACAACAAGTGGACAAGAGTCAGTGTTTTAGAAGTGGCTTGGGTTTCAGTTCTGGGACGGGGAGCACAGCAGCTGAGCTGTGGAGGCAAGTGCTCACTGCAGAGCAGAGCCACAGCTGTGCTGTGCCTGTGGAGCCACATCACATGGGGGGAGCAGCAACACTGCTCAGAAATGCTCTGTGGGCTTTGTTTGGGAGCCAGTCTCTCTCTCATGGACTGTCAGTGCAGATAAAAACAGGGTTGGGGTATGGGACAGTGCAGCTGCAGCTCAGCATTTGCTGCCCTACAGCCTGGGTATCCCCCAGCTACACCCAGTTGCCAAAGATACATTTTTACTTAAACTGGAAAAAAAAAGGCAATACACACAAAAACGGCCAAGTGGCACACAGAAACTCCATGCTAAGCCCCTTCTCCTGCCATGCAACACCCAGAGTTACTGCAACACCCGGCAGGGTCGGTTGCTTAAGGTGGAGACCATGAGAACCCCCGACTGCCCCATGCCAAGGGGCACCCACTGCCTCATCTGCCTTCCTGCTGGCAGAGGGAAACACAGACGCACCAACGCATGGACAACGCTTATTTTACAAGAAAACTGAATTCTGCCACCAAAGCAGCACTGGGGTTTTACGGAACTCTCAGCTGGGGGAAGTGAGCTTCATCCCACTGTACATCTCTTGCCCCACACAGCTCATTCTGCCCTGGAATACCCATAAGCTCTTGAAATCTAGAGAAGCATCTGTCAGAAGCAGGTACAGCTTCTTCTTAAACATTCTTTGGTACTGAAGAGCTGTTTCATCCAAAAAGCGCCACTAGAACCCTTTTTTCCAGCCATGTCATTGCAAACCCTGCTGGGGGCACAGATTCCCTGAACACCCCACACAGAGGAGACCACTGCTCCTGCTACATAGTCTCACATTCCTCCCACAACACTCTTCTCCACAAATGTGGAGGATACACTGCCTGGGATTGGACAGCAAACATAGGGCAGAAGGAGGTTTCTCCACCCCTAGCATCAGGGTGGGGGTGCTGGAAGGGCAACTTGTAGGTGCCACTGCCCTGCCAGAAATGGCATATGCATTCCCCTGCACGCAGCCCAAGGGCAAAGTTCTCAAATGCCCCCATTTCAGCTGGGGCACTCCATGGAAAGGGACTTTCCTAGTTTTGCTGGAGTGGCCACACTGCTTGGAAGGGTAGGAGAAGCTCACTGACATGACAAGAAGCACAAACCAGGCTGGCTGTGGCAAGCTGAAGGACACAGGGGCTGCTGTGGCTTTAACCCCCCAGAAAGCAAACACAGTCCTACCCTAGGAAGGGTCTTCCAAGGAGCCACCAACGCACATTTGCTCCAGCTGTGGGAAGGCACAGAGTGGAGGAGCAGCCAGCCCCAAAGCAAACCCACTGCCTCTCTCCCATGGGCACTCTTTTAACTGCACATTAGAACAGTCTGAGACAATTACCAGCAGATCATCCCCAGCAAGGAGTGCTCCTGCCTTTGCTCCCTAACTTAGGGCCACCTCGGCTCTGCACCTTGACCCTCATAAGATCTCCTGTGCAGCTGAAACCCTCCCAGGAAGCTTGCCCAGGATGCAGCAGGGAGGTGAGCCAGGACTGATCCCCACAGCGTTCAACACGTTCAGGACATGTTTATCAAGACTGAAAAGTATGTAACAGGTGAGCCGGCACCTCTTGCTGTGAGTGCCGTCGCGGCGCTGTGCCGTGTGCCAGGATGTTTGCTCTTTTCACTCAGCAGCTCGATAAAAACACCACTGTACCCTCCCACTGCTTTTCCCTTTCCAGGGTGTGGGTGTTCGTAAAGCTGGGCCTGATTCTGTCCCCTGGGGCAAGCTCCATGCTGGGAGTGGAATCCCCGAGTGTGTGCACGCTGTAGACCACTATCAGCAGGCAGGGATCACCTGCCTGCCCCAAGGATCCCAGAACCAGCACATGTGTGTGACACACCTGCAAACACGCCCAGCAGAGCCAACAAAGCTGTGGGTCTGCATCTGGGCACCAGGACACAGCACAAAGGAGAAGGCGTTGGCAGAGATGGGAGCCACACTGGAAACTCAGCTCCTGAGTACACATAAAGCCCTGTATCCAAACACTCCTGCCTGGGCCATCAGCAGGGCCCAGAAATGCTCTGTCACAGGTTTCAGCACAGCCACTTGCAAAACCTACTGACAGCTTCAGCCTGGCATTTTAGCATCCTGACCCCAGACATCTTCCCTCTGTACAGACACTTCCCTCCACAGGCATAGGAAAGCAGAAGAAAGCACAGCCATAGGGAAAGCTCAGAAGCTTTTATAACTCTTTGCACGGCCCTGGAACTTTCCTTTGAACAGACCGGCTTAGAGAAAGGCCATAATGTGACTTTTTGTATTTTCAGGCGGGGAATGTCAAAGCTTTGTTGCATGGGGTGTGAGGAGGGGGAACTGCCAAATCCAAGCGCTGGTGACAGCAACAGGCAAAGGTCAGGGGAAGAAGTGCTCAGAGGGAATGGACCTCAAAAAAATTCTGAGGAACCATCACTCCCCCCCTCGTTGACAGCAGGCAGCAGTGGTCAAAGGTGCTGGTGCCAAGAAGAAAGGCAGGACAGCAGCTCCTCTTTCTAACCTTTCTTGGTCTGGTCTTTGCTTCTTTTACCTCCTAGCATCTGGCAGGACAAAACAGGGAGGGCCCCTCAATCCCCTGAGACCTGCACAAGCAGCCTCTCTGCCCCCTTGGAGCCCCAGCAAGGTCAGACACAGAGCAAGCTGTGCTCATCCAGCACCCCAAGGCAAGCCCTGCCCACGCTCAGGTACGAGAGACAGGTGCCATCCGCTGCCTCTGCTAGCAGGAAGGACTTCTCAAATCCCCTTTCCACCAGCATCTCCTCCTTCGGCCATCCCACAATCCAGCTCTCCTGCTCCTTCCACATGACAAACATAGAAAAGACAAACATTTGAGAGTCCATGGCCCATTGAGTGGGCCCAGCCTCACCCACACTGGGGGCTCACACCAGAGAGATATTTCCCCGTGACTCCCAGCCCTTCAAGCCTCTGTAGCACTGAGGGCAATTTCCAGGATACAACAGCCTGTACTCCACAGCCACAACGCTGCCTCCCGGGATGGTTGCAGCTCCTGTGCTGGGTGCTGCTGCCCACACGTGCCAGGAACCATCAAAGACATGGTAAGTCACCAGCTACAACACATCGACATTTCCGCCTTGGTCTAAGGGGATTTCAAAACATCTTGTCCAGTTTGGCATTTAAGAGCCACTCTTGGTTGGTGTCTTTGCCAAATCTCAAGTGGCAAAGGGAGCCAGAAATACAAGAACATTAAGTGCTTCCTGGAAAGAAAGAAAAAAAAAAGCCAAAACAAACAAACCCCACACCCACAGCACAGCCCTGAGCAGCACTAATGACTCGGTGCCCCAATGGCCCCTGCCACAGGATGGAGGAATAGTGGAGACCGGGACCAGCAGGACATTGCCCAGCAACGCCACAGAGGAGGGACAAGACGAAGGACATGCTGAAGGTGGGACATCGGCCTCCTTGGAGAGGACAAGAACAGCTGGTGGAGAAAGCCAGTGGGCCCAGGCGGGACACCTTTTCCAGCGGACGGGAACGGCTGCGTCCCAGCACGTGCACGGTGCCGCTCTGGGCACGGCCCCGGGATCAGCCGCGGCCCCTCGCTGGCTGCCGGGGCACCCTCCCAGCGCTCGCCCTCCCAGCCCACGGGCCACGCTCCAGCGCTACCGCCCAGGGAAGCTTTCTGCGGGCAGCTGCCCGCTCCCTTCTCACTACCCCTGGCGGGACCACCAGCCCCCGCCGCTGCCGAGGGAATCGGAACCCAGCGATAAAGAAAGGGTCGGGGTGGTGCCGCAGGTGGGATGCTCAGAGGTGGGGACGAGCCCCAACTCCGCAGCGATGCCCCGGTTCCAGCCCCGCCGGCACCGTGGTCGCCCTGCAGGACCCCTGAGCTCTCCCGACCACGGGGTCCCTCCAGCAAGGCCCGTGGGACCCCACGGAGCCGGGCCTCGCGGCGACGCCCTCCGGCAAGCAGAGCTCTTCCCCCTCACCCGAAGACGACCCCGTTCCGTCGAGCCCCGCCGCGGCCCCGATGCCGGTGGGGTCGCGGCCGGGCTGCCCGTGCGGCGGTGGGCGCTCACCTGCAGGCGGGGCGGCCGCGGCCCCGCACCCGCCCGGCCCGCACACAAAGCCGCGCAGGCACGGCCGGCGGGACGCCGCGGCCCCGCCCCCTCCCCGCGTCGGCCAATCGGCGTCCGCCCCGCCCCGGGACACGCCCCCGGCGGAGCCTCGCCCGCAGCCCCTCGCCCCGGCCTCTTACCCCGCGCGCCAGCCACCGCCCCGCCCCTCATCTGCATATCCACACCCACCTCATCTGCATATCAACACTCCTTATCTGCATAACCACTCCTCCCATGGGCATGCCCCGCCCTCCTCGGTCCCGGTCCCGCTCCCGGTCCCGCTCCCGGTCGCTCGTGGCGGTACCTTCCGGCCGGTACTGCGCGATGATGGTCACCGTCTGCCCCGCCCGCTTCAGCGCCGCCGCCGCCTGCTCGTGGGTGGCGTTGCGAAGGTTCACGCCGTTCACCTGCGGGGACAGAACGGCTCCGCTGAACCACACCCATGCGGGTACCGATTGAGGGGGTCTGCCCCGCGCCTCGGCCCCGCTGCTCCGCCTCTGTACCGCTACCCACGGTACTCACGGTACCCACACTCTCAGAGCCTCGTCACTGCCGCTGCAACCCCAGTACCACGCCTGGTACTGGCACTTCCAGTACCGGCACACCCAGTACCAGCCCCCGGCTAGCCCAGGCACCAGGGCCCCACCGCAGGCACCCCGCAGCCGTGTCAACACACCGGCACCAGGGATGAATCCCACAGATCTGTGCTTCGGGCGGGGGACACGTGCCCACCCGGGACTATGGGACGCCATGAAGGGGCAGCGAGTGCCCCACCAACTCACCGAAAGGATACGGTCTCCCCTCCGCAGCTCCCCACTGAGGTCAGCAGGGCCTCCAGCCAGGATGAAGGACACAAAGATCCCTTCGCCATCTTCCCCTCCAACAATGTTGAAGCCCAGGCCAGTGGAGCCTTTGTGCAGGATGATTTTCCGGGGCTCCCTGGTAGGACATGTAAGGGACAGGGAGACATCAGGGTGAGGAGCAGCAAAGCTGGTGACAGGCTTTTCTGTGCTCAGGGTTTGTGGCACATTGGTGGGGCTGGAGTCATCCGAGTGCAGCCTGTGTGACTCAGCCCTCAGCACTGTGGAGACTGATAAACCAGAAGAGATGGCAGGTGGTGTGACATGAGACACAGCATGGACAGAGACAGAGCATCCACCATGAAATGATACACAGGAACACTGAACTGCATGGTGGCATCTGATGCCATGAGCCAGGAGAATGGGATCAAGCCCCTCCACAGCATGGCAAGTGTGCCTACAACCCCATGCACCCCTCCAATGCCACAGACCTTGCACAGCTCAACAGAAGTCCTAAATTTTTTGATGACTTAATTCTATCACAGCTCAAACAATAGGCAGGCAAAAGCAGGAGGATGGCCTGGCATTGCAAAACTCCTGTGTCAATTGTCTGGGAGAAAGAAACAATGTGATGGGAACAACAGCAGCTCCCGGATCAAGCTCTGGACTGAATAAGGAATAAATGATGCCAGACAATTGACACAAGCTGGTGGTGATTGTCAGCCAACCTGATACTGGAGACCATCAATGCATCTGCTGTGGCTGGATCCTGGGCACTTCCTCAGGTACCACAAGGACCAAAGGCCTGACATTGAGCTCAGCAGCCTGATCAACCACTCACCTGCCAGGTGTCAGAGGGAAATCTCTGGGCTGTGTTTGGAAAGATGCTGGAGCCCAGGCATGGCACTGAGGGCACCCTAAAATGCTGGCAGACTTGTGCTAAGAGGACCCTGGGGCACTGGGGTGGGGGGGTGGGGGGGGGGCTGGAACACACCAGAAACAGGAGATCAGGAAAACCATGGAAATGCTCAGTCAAAAGATGCTCAACCCCAAGTCCTCAAGATGTTACCAGTGCTTGGCTTAGGGGCAGTTGTGAGGGGCAGGGAGGGCTGCAGCCCTCAGTCCCTCTGCAGCAAAGCTGTGCCTAGGGCTAGAATTGTCTCAGGGGAAGAAATAGGTCAGGTTTCTGGGCCTGCAAACCCTGCCTCCAACCAGGAGATGAACTTGCTCTGCCCCTTTGGTTTCGCTGCTGCCCAAGCAGCATGAAGGAAGCGCAACCTCAACTCAGTGTAGGGGAAGCATCCTCAGCACCTGTGAGGACCAGACAGTTTGGTGGAAGGTAAAAAGACCCTACAAAAATGAGGAGAAGTAATGAAGCCCCGGACAGGTAGATCACAGGTCTCAGTCATGACTCTTGGCTTCCATCCTTGTCACAGGAGGCAAGACACAGATCTTCCAGGCAGATCCCATGCTGAATTTTGCAGTGTGAACACTGGGACCTCGGCACAGAACAGCTGAGGGGATCCTGTGGGGCTGTGCTGGGTCTTGGTTGCAGTGGTGGAGCTCACTGAAAAACAGATTCTTTGGTTCCCAGCCCTAGGTGCTGCAGGACATGAGGGTCACAGGAGCCACATCCCATCTAAGCAGCACTTGTGCCTGTGGGAGGGGGAGAGGCTGGATACGGGACCTCTGCTTTCCCTAAGGAATGGCTGGCAAGAGCCTTATGGGAGACAGTTTATTTTCCAGGGCAAGCTGCTGCCCTTCCCCACACCAGTAAGTTGCATTTGGACCACACTGGTTCTAGTGCACAATCTTGGTGCCAACAGACCTGCAGCGATGACACTGTTCTGGGGGGTCAGCAATGCATAAGAAGTTTTCAGCACTGTCCTGGGCAGCATGAGGGAAGTGCTGAGCCCACTGCAGGCTGTGGATCTGTGGGGTAGCAAGGGGCTGTGTCTGGGCACCGGGACCCAGTGGTGCCCAGTGTCTGCAGTGGGGCCCTCCACAAGGCAGCACCATCCTCTAGTGGCCACCAGCACGTGCTGCACCAGGGCCACTGCTGAGCCATTGCTGAGCCACTGCCACTGCCAAGCCACTGCTGAGCCACTGGAAACCCTGACCATACCACTGCCAAGCCACTGCAGAGCCACTGCAGAGCCATCACTGTGCCGCTGCCAAGCCACCACTGAGCTCTCACTGTGCCATTGCCACTGGCTGTGGCCAGCCTAAGCTGGGTTGCTCTTTCTGCTCTCTAGTCCACAAATGGGAATGTTGGCACTTGTGAGAAGGGACACCTTGGTGGGACCAGGGTCTCTGCTGTGTTTTCCAAATACTGGGGCTCAGTCCCTTCTGTGGGGCACTGTAATGGCAGACAGCACTTCCCCTGCCTATGGCATCACCCCCCAGTGCCCCAACAGCACAGAAGTTGCAACACCTGGTGAGGATGCAGTGCCAGAAACAGGCTCTAGAGCTGGTATCAATGGTCCTGAGTCCAGTGGGAGAGTTGAGGTGCATGTGGAAGGTAGTGCTGCACAGGTAATGGCATGCAGAGACACCCAGATGCGGCTGAGCACCAAGAAATGAGAAAATCCTGTGAGAAAGATGAGTGCAGACACTCTCCAGGAGGATGGCAGGCCTGACAAGACTTGCAGATGGCAAGTCAGGGTCTCCCACTCCAGCATCCACCACTGACTTGCAGAATGGGAGAATCCTGGACAAAGTTACTGCATCTTCCACTGTAGACACACTCTCAAAAGGAGCCTGCAATCTTGTTCCAAACAGCAGAGCCAGTCCTAAGCCTAAGTTGAGTGCTGGTCCTTAGAAATCAGCCTAAGCCCTACAGTCCTGGCCCCAGGGATAGCACATTCAGAGCACTGGCCCCAAGGCTGTGACAAGAAGAGGGTAAGCTGTAAGAATCAGCTAGTAGAGCAGAACTTTACAGGTCTTGCTCTTCCACCCTCATCTTGAAGCTTTGGAGAAGTTTTATACCGCATTTAAGCTCAGAGCAATGTTTTCTTTGTGCTCCTCTTTCTTTCCTGGCTTCAGGAAACAAACCTGTTCATGCAGCATAAAGGATTCTACTGGGGCAAAGGGGGCTGTGCCAGGGCTGGACAGGAGGCTCTCAGGCCAAGGGCTGGCAGTCACTGAAATTGCACCTGAGTGCAGGTGGTCTGGGCTGCCAGTCTCAGGGAGTGTGGGAGGGGCCCTACTTGTTTGCAAGGCTGTGCTCTCCCTGGCCCTTCACCCCTGCCACACCTCCATCCCGGGAGCCTGTGGCACTGCTGGATGGCACCATAAGGGCAGAGAACACCTTGTATTCCAGGTATTGTAAAATCAGCAAGAGAATGAAGCTGAAATGCAGTTGTGCAAGGCTTGTGAAAGAGCAGGAGAGGGAATGGAGAGGGAGTGAATGCAGCAAGCCAGAGATTGACACAGCAGGGCTGGTCTCAGGGGGGTGAGCACAGAGCTCATTATGGGGACCTCAAGCATTGCACCATGCATCTACAAATGGCCTTTTGAGGCTCTGCACTGGCAGTGGGGATGACGTCAAGCCACCACAGAGGGAAAAGTGAGGGAATGAGAAGGATCATGATAAGGATGCTCATGCCTGGTGCTCACCTGGTGAAGTCATCATCTCCGATCATGTGCCGAGGGATGGGTGAGTACCGGGATGGAGTCACCTGGGGAGGGATGGGATAGGCAGGCTTGTTCTCAACGCTGCCCAGGTAGCCCAGACTGGAGTTATGGCTTATGTGGTTGTCAGCCAAGGCTGAGAAGGCTGCAGGGGAGGAGAAGGTCATCAGGAGCAGAAATCTGTACACAGTGAGGACATGGAGACTGGCCCAGCCCTGCTCCCCACCCCAACACGCCCAGGTGCCCCACAGCCCCCCTTGCCCAGCCAGTGGCCAGCGGCATACGTACTGCTGGCGTAGTCGGGGGGCGCGTACATGTCGTTGAGGTGGATGTTGCCGGGCTTGGCCACTTTCAGGTACACCATGTCAGAGGTGTTCTTCAGGGCAGCCACTGCCTCCTCGTGCCGCACGTCCTGCAGGTTTGTGTTATTCACCTGCCAGAGGGAAAGGGCTGGGTGACACGGCTGAGCAGGAGGGCAGGGACCAGTGCAGCCCTGCAGGAGTGTTTTTCCATCAGGGAGGTGCCACAGTAGCTTCAGAGGCATGGTCCCATCGCCTTGGGTTTGGCCTCCTGCCTGCAGCCATTACTGTGCCTGCCCTGCCACAGCAACATCCCAGCAGGAGCTCCAGGGAAGAGGAGTGAAGCTGCTGATAGGATGGTGCTGGGGTTCAGGATCAACACTGCATCACAGTGGAACCGGTTCAGCTTCACCTCACAGCTGGCTGTGGCCATGGGGCTTACCGCAAGCAGCCGGTCCCCGATCTGCAGGCGCCCGTCCTTTTGGGCAGCACCTCCCTCGATGATCTTGGTGATGTAGATGCTGTTGTCCCCAGGGATGTGCTGGTTCCCGATGCCCCCTGCAATGCTGAACCCCAGGCCTGAGGAGGGTGAGAATGCAGGTGAGGGACAGACAGATAGACAGAGTCCTGGGCTGGCACCACAGCCCCTGTACCTCACTGAACTTCACACCCTGCCCAAACTCAGCAGGCAACGGGCCACCCCACTGCTGCCTGGCCACCATGCACAGCATTGTGGGTCTGTCCCATACCCTGTGCCCCACAGCATCCCACACTGCTGGGCCACCCTGCAGCATCCTGCACTGTGGCAGTGCCACTTTGCATCCCTCATCGTCCATGAGCCTGCCCTGCATCTTGTGACATCTCACACCAAGGGGTCACCCCACACTGTCCTTTGGGGCAGGGGGGCACCCTGGCCAAGCGAGCAGAGTGAGGAGTTCACCTTTGGGGCCCTTCATCAGGTTAACCTCCATGATGGTCTCTGGTGGGGGCTGCCGGCGGCGCACCACAAGCCGCACCACGGGGCCTGCTTCCTTCAGGGCCTCCACAGCTTTGCTGTGCACAACCTCAGAGACGTCCACGTCGTTCACACGCAGCACGCAGTCGTTCACCCTGTAGGCAGAGGATGGCCCTGAGCATCCCTGCCACCCTCCTCCAGCCACACAAATGAGATTTGCTCAAGCTGGCCAGATCATGCCTTGCTGGAGTGAGAAAGGGTTTCCTCTCAAAGCAGGGGGAGCAGGGGAGAGGGGAACTAGTCCCTATAGTGCAAGTCTGATGGAGATGGGAGATGAGAAGGAAGGCTGGATCCCTGCCCTGGGCTGTAGCGGGATGGACGGGAGCAGGAGCCTGATACAGGGAGGGGCGGATGGGTGGCTACAGACAGGAGGCTGGTGACCAGAGATGGTGGACATATCTGTCCTGAGGGGATCTGGCTGTGGGAAAGAGACATACAGAGGCCAGGGACCATGTCAGGAAAAGGGGTTAGGCCTAGAGGGTCCATGCAGAGATCCTGGGTGACAGCCCGGCTGCTCCCCCAGCCCTGTACTCACCCTAAACGGCCATCCATGGCTGCTGCTCCCCCGGGGATGATCTTGGTGATGAAGATACCCGGGTCATCTGGAACGTGGGGGTTGTCGATGCCTCCCGCTATGCTGAAGCCGAGGCCGGAGTTACCCTGTGGGAAATCAAATGCTGCATCTTTCCCCCATAGGCAGCTGCTTGCTGCCAGCCCTCCTTAAATGGTTCCCCCCCCAGCCGTGGGACTGCCTGGGGTGCAGGAGCCCTTACAGCATCTATCACACCCCGGGATGCCCGGCTCAGGGGGCAGAGGGATGCTGGCCAGAGGAGAGGCTGGCGTTCCTCAGCTGAGCGCTCGGCGCAGCAGCGTGGAGCACTGAACAGATGGAGTGGGAGAGTGGGAGCCGCCGAGGACCTCCCTCACCACCGCGTCTCCACGGAGAGACTAAGGCAGGCGGGGAGCTGGGGGAAGAGGAGGTGGTCCTTGGCAGAGAAAACCTCCCCTTGCTGGTTGCTCCCCAGGAGGAGACACCAATGCCGCAGCCTGCACAGACCAGCGGGGATTGTGCCAGTCACCAGCATCCCACTCCTGCCCCTCTGCACTCTGAGATGTAGCCCTGGCACAGAGCCAAGCTGGGAACCAGCAACGCTGATGCCAAGATTTACAGGTTTGGGTGGAGGTGGCTATCAGGATGGAGTGGGCTTTCCAGTTCTGTCACCTTTTCCTCACAGACATGCTTGGAGCATCACTTGAGCTTCTCCTGCTGAATTATGCCTGGGGGGAATGCAGGAACCACAGCTCATCTCCAGGCCATTCCCCCAGCATCTCAGGATTGAGTGGCTGTGGCCCTGTGCTGCCTCTCCCACTTGCAGGATCCTCATTAGTGACACACTCACAGGCACTGCTTCCAGATCCATGCTTGATGCAAGTGGACAATTCCTGCCTTTTTTGCTCTGCCTTGAAAATCAGATGGCTTCTTGCCTTGTCTCCTCATGTGGAAGAGCTGATACTTAGTCACATACTATTGTGCCTGCCTCTCTTGCACACGAGTGGGCTCAGGCCAAGCTCTCCTGGCTGCCCTTGGCCCCAGTGCTCAGTGGGAGATGAGGGGGTTCTCTGCTCTCCCAGGGGACCTGTGGCTGAGAGGGCCACACTGGAACTTCATCTCCCCAGGATAATTTAGCACCAACAGCTGGGGCTTGCACCAGCTTTTCACCAGCTGGCTTTTCACCAGCAATTTTGCCCCAGTATCAGCTCCTGCAGCGATGCAGAGCTGGCTTCATGATGCTGCTGACATAGCAGCAGGAGCCACCAATGCCTGCCACTGTGCAGTGCTCCTGGATGTTCCCTGTCCAGCTGGGATTTGGCTGGCATGTGACATTCAATGGTAAAGGGTCTGAGGCTCCTCTCTTTCCTCTGTGCTGAGTTCTGATTACCCTGTGCCTAGCTCAAAAAAGCTCCTTACTGTCACAGAGACCAAGCCTGACTTCAGCAAGGCAGGTGAGATTGTAAAATGATCTCCGGGCATTTGTTGTGCCTGTCTGTGGAAGGTCCTTCGTTAGCTACAAAATCTGGAAATTATCTGGGAGGTGTTAATTTTTATTTTGATAAACCTCAAGGGATTTCTTATGCTTTTTTTTAGACATCAGGGTTGATGCCAGGGCAGCTCCTGCTGTGGACACGTATATGGTGGATAAACACAAAGCCATGACCCTCTGCAGACTGTGTTTTTGCTATTATTGCCCCCAAAATGCTGCTGCATTTACGCTTGTCTTTACAACAAAGATTAATAACAGTGACTGAGCAGCGATTTTGGGATACACTGAGGTCAGTTCTGGAAGCCAAACACCTGAGCAAGGGGACAGCCTCACCTGCAGGAACCAGGGTTCTTCTCCTGCATTAAGACAGGATTGCTGGATCCCACCAGGGACCAGGTGAAGGGGAAGGACCTGGGTATGGTCCATGCTAGCCCAGGCTGCTAAGCCCTGAGATTCCCTCATGGTTTCTTGCTGTCAGAGAATGAATTGCTGGTTGGAGCTTTGAAATTGAGGCATCAATGAGTTGCCTCTCTGTGTGGTCCTGCCAGCTCTTTCCCTGTTCCCACTATGGGCTGAGGACAAGGGATGCTCTGAGTCCCTGAAACAAGGCTTTTTCCTGTGACTTGGGCCTGGAGCAAGAAGCACTTAGCCCAAAAAGGAAGGAACCCCTGGGCTGGTTTTGTCAGGCACGCTGGGGAAGCGGTGGGTGAGGCGACAGCCCCAGATAACCTTCCGTCCACCCACCGCTGTGATGCAGAGCCAAGGAAAGGAGGGAGATGACTAAAGGCAGAGAGGAACAGAATAATGAGCGATGCGTCTTCCCCTGCAATGCTGGCCACGCGGCGAGGCTGAGCCGCCTGGCACGGCAGTGAGGGGGAGGCAAGGTGTGCTGTGGAGAGCCGCGGGCAGCCTCCCACCACAGCCATTCCCAGCCAGCAGGGCTGTGCCTGTCTCACGGAGTAAACCCTGGGCCAGCTTTCCCTGCTCCCTCTCCATCCCTCCCCCATTGCTGCTTCCTGGGCAACAAGAAAGCCCTTTGTGCCCTCTGTTGTGCTGGCTTGCCCCTGGATAAACCCCATAGATGGGGGGAGCTAATTCTAGCCATGGCTGGTGTGGTGCACGCCATCACCTCTGTGTTGCCAACAAAGAAAAGGCTTGAGCAGGAACTTCCTCCATTGTGGTTTGTTTTACTAAATAGCCTCCTCTTGCAGCCTAGCATCCCAAGGCTTTGTGCCCTAGAGTGACAGGGAGCCTGGTGGCGGGGTGGCTTTGGTCCCTGTGCCCAGTTGTGGCTGCACCCACCTGTGTCTGCACAAGCTGAGCCCCCCACACCTCTGTTTTCTGACAAAGGCAATGACAAAGAGCCTGCCCCCACGCTCTGCACTGATGGGTTTGTGGAGGTGAGGGTGTGAATGAGAGAGGCAAGGGAGAAGCCCTCCTCCCTCCCTTCTGGAGGGGTGTACAGGGGGAGAGGAGAGCAGCAAGCCCACCTTGGTGGGAGCCAGGCTGGCAAAGCAGGTGCAACACCTGTGAAAGCCTCCAGAGAGAGCGAGGAGCAGAGACCAACCTCCCCCCATCAGCTGTGCAGGGATGCGTGGGGGGCCAGCAGTGCCGGGGGGTGGGTGAGTGGGAGGAGGCTGCTGGTGGGTGAGTAAGGAGTACTTACCCTTTCCAAGACGATCTCTTCATATTTGAACATCCCATCACTGCCATTCATCTGGAGAGAGGGAGACAGCATGTTACGACTCTCTGCTGGTCCTGGGGGAATTTGTTTTTCCTCTCTGATAGCTGAACATGAAGAATCCAACCTAAAAGCTGCACCATCACATCTGAAA
Source organism: Poecile atricapillus (assembly GCF_030490865.1). Taxonomy (NCBI): domain Eukaryota; kingdom Metazoa; phylum Chordata; class Aves; order Passeriformes; family Paridae; genus Poecile; species Poecile atricapillus. The sequence continues at coordinate 4,767,072 of NC_081260.1, forward strand.
AAAACCTTAAATGCAACTGCTTGGGCCTGCCCGGGAATTAAACCATGTGCTGCTTTTCTCTCTGGGCATGAGCCAAAGCCCACTGACTTTAATGCACTTCTGTGCAAAGCCTTTATTCTCCCAGCTCATTTCTCCAGCCATGAAAAGGAACACAACTGAAGGCACAAAAAGAAATAACACCTTTGTTACGCAGCATATAATTAACCTCAGGAATTCGCTGCTTGAGGAAGGGAAGAGAGGGGGTCGGTCCATTTAAAGGGAAAAAAATGTCTGTACATAATAACATAATAAACACCTTTAGCAGCTTATATTTTTTAAATCTTTTCATAGCATGACTGTATTAACAGGAAATTCAGAATAATTTATTATATGAAGTTAGTTGGGTGCAAAGGAAACAAGGTGTGAGAGAGTGGGGCACAGTAAGAGGTGAAAACATTGTGGTGCTCTTATGTACAAAAATGGTGTAGCTTGTCTCAGTGCTGTACACCACACTGATCCCCACGCTAAAAGTCTCTCATACCCAATGTATCAAAGTAGAGTTCTTGGAAACATAATGAATAGAAACAAAAAGGGATGCAATTGTAGGCTGTAAAATGGTAAATGTAGACTCAAAAAAAAAAAAATCCATTTTCCTCATAATCAACAATGCACAGGGAAAATGCAGCAGTTGCACTCCAGATCATCAGGATCAGGCCAGGAACAGCTGCCAAGGTCTAAAATTTCACAAGATTTGCAATGCAATTGGCTACTGAAACATCCAGCACTTAACAGCAACAGTTTCAAAGAAAACTGAGTTGGAAGGGAATCCAAAGGGTCATGGAATCCAACTCCCGGCCCTGCACAGACCCCCCAACAATCCCACCATGTGCCTCAGGGTGTTGTCCAAATGCCCCTTGAGCTCTGGCAGCCTTAGGGCCATGTCCAATCCCTGGGGAGCCTGTTCAGTACCCCACCACCCTCTGTGTGAAAATCCTTGTCTTAATGTCCAACCTAAACCTCCCCTGGCACAGCTTTATGCCCTTCCCTCAGATCCTGTCACTGAGCACCTGAGAGAAGAGATCAGTGACCGCTCCTCTGATTCCCCTCATGAGGAAGCTGCAGACTGTGGTGAGCTCTGTCTTCAACCTCCTCCTCTCCAGACTTAATAAGCCAAGTCACTTCACACTTTCTCATATGGTGTCCTCTAGATCCTTCACTACCTTTGTAGCCTCCTTTGGATGCTCTCTAATAGCTTTATATCCTTTTATTGTGGCCCTAGGACTTGAGGTGAGGCTGCCCCAATAGGAGCAGAGCCGGACAATCCCTCCCTTTTCTGTCAGGTGATGTTGTCCCTGCTGCACCCCAGGCCAAGGTTGGGGTAGTAGCCAAAGTAGCCTTTTTGGCTACTAGGGCACACTGTTGACTCACATTTATTTTGGAGGGGACTGAACTCAACCTCATAATTTGAGTCATTCTCAGAAACAAGGGATGGGACATGGGTAGTTCTGAATGACAAAGCAGAGGCATTGGAACCCTGCCACAAACACCTCTCTCACTTTGCAGTTCTGCCTCTGCCTGTGGCCTATGGACAATGTTCAGGGTTCCTCATCTGGATTTTACATCCACCATTAAATGATGGGTCATAGATCATATGGAGCCACTTCCTGTATATGCTCCATATCCCAAACTGGAGCTGGCATGCCTTTGTTTGGACACAGTTCTCCTCATGAAGCACCAACATGTGGCTGTGTCTTGCTTTCCTAGCTCCTGGCTATCTGCCCCTGCAGAGGCACAGCCCTGCCATCCTCCACACTCCCAGAGAGCTGGGTCATTCCTTGGAGGGGACAGCAACCATTTTTTATGCTAAAGCCATCATCTGACACCACAGAAGAAAACCCAGTGAGGCAGTGCGAGGCTCTATTGATAGGTAGAAAGAAGAAACAGGAGTTTTTCTAAGCAGCAACAATCAGGGGCCCAGGCAGAGAAGCAGTTCTGCAGGACAGGATTTGGGGCTGTGGCACCTGTGACACACACACGGTCATCCTCTGCCCTGGGAGGCCAAAGCAGTCCCACACCCTGTACTATGCTTCAAGGATGAGGTTGGGCAAAGAGAAAAGAATGAGGCTCCAGGGAACGCAGGCTGAGTGTGTTGTCCCTCCTTGGATGCATCCTGTGCCTGGTGCCTCTCCACCACAGGAAGATTTCAGGGGACGGTTCAAGGTTGGGACATCCAGATACTCCAATAGTAGGATGCTCAGATCCTCCCAGCACACTGGGGAGGGCTTTGGCCAGCTCTTACAGGAGGTTCTTGCAGTAGGAAAGTACCACAACTTGTGGGATTAACCCACAGCAGGATCCCTGACAGCCTCAGAGGGTCCAGGACACATGGTCAGTGCCACCTTTGGCCACAGTGCTGCCCTGTGCTGTGCTCCTGTGGGCAGAGGGGCATTGCTTCCCTTGCCACAGCTTCCCCCTCCAGCATGGGCCAACTTTTGCTCTTCTCATCTTCCCATACTGACTAATGCTAAGTGCAGCCGGCTTGCTGGCCAATGCAACCCTCAGAGCAGCACAGCCTCCCTCAGCACGGCCATCCGCAGCACAATCATCCTCAGCACAATCATCCTCAGCACAGCCATCCTCAGCACAGCCATCCTCAGCACAGCCTCCCTCACACAGCCATCCTCAGCACAGCCTCCCTCAGCACAGCCTCCCTCACACAGCCATCCTCAGCACAGCCATCCTCAGCACAGCCTCCCTCAGTACAGCCATCCTCAGCACGGCCTCCCTCAGTACAGCCATCCTCAGCACAGCCTCCCTTAGCACAGCCATCCTCAACACAGCCATCCTCAGCATGGCCTCCCTCAGCACAGCCTCCCTCACACAGCCATCCTCAGCACGGCCTCCCTCAGTACAGCCATCCTCAGCACGGCCTCCCTCAGTACGGCCTCCCTCAGTACAGCCATCCTCAGCATGGCCTCCCTTAGCATGGCCTCCCTCAGTACAGCCATCCTCAGCATGGCCTCCCTCAGCATGGCCTCCCTCAGCACGGCCTCCCTCAGCACAGCCATCCTCAGCACGGCCTCTCTCAGCACGGCCTCCCTCAGCACAGCCATCCTCAGCATGGCCTCCCTCAGCACGGCCTCCCTCAGTACAGCCATCCTCAGCACGGCCTCCCTCAGCACGGCCTCCCTCAGTACAGCCATCCTCAGCACGGCCTCCCTCAGCACGGCCTCCCTCAGCACGGCCTCCCTCAGCACGGCCTCCCTCAGCATGGCCTCTGGCCCATCCCCTCTCTGCAGTTGGTATCCCGGTGCGTGGGGCGCAGCGTCGCCTTTCCCCGGCTTTCCAGCAACTCAGATTCCTGGCACCCTTTGCTACTACACACATTGTCCTCTGTGCTTTGGCATTCAACACAGTTGCCACACAGCCAGCCATATGCACACCCACGGCCGCAGAGGAACAGCGTACACATCCCTCCAGGATGGGGATCTGCAGAAAACTGTGACAATCTGTGAGCCATGGTGAGAGCCAGCGCACACAGGCCCCGATGAGGAGCGGCTGCTGCTGGCGGCACCCAGGGTACTCAGACACCCCGACACACAGACCCCATCAGACACCCCTGACACACAGACCCCATCAGACACCCTGACACACAGACCCCATCAGAGCCCTGACACACAGACCCCATCAGACACCCTGACACACAGACCCCATCAGAGCCCTGACACACAGACCCCATCAGACACCCCTGGCACACAGACCCCATCAGACACCCTGACACACAGATCCCATCAGACACCCTGACACACAGACCCCATCAGACACCCCGGCACACAGACCCCATCAGACACCCTGACACACAGATCCCATCAGACACCCCGACACACAGACCCCATCAGACACCCTGACACACAGATCCCATCAGACACCCTGACACACAGACCCCATCAGACACCCCTGACACACAGACCCCATCAGAGCCCTGACACACAGACCCCATCAGACACCCTGACACACAGACCCCATCAGACACCCTGACACACAGACCCCATCAGACACCCTGACACACAGACCCCATCACACACCCCTGACACACAGACCCCATCAGACACCCTGGCACACAGACCCCATCAGACACCCTGGCACACAGACCCCATCAGACACCCCGGCACACAGACCCCATCAGACACCCCTGACACACAGACCCCATCAGACACCCTGACACACAGACCCCATCAGACACCCTGACACACAGACCCCATCAGACACCCCAGCACACAGACCCCATCAGACACCCCTGACACACAGACCCCATCAGAGCCCTGACACACAGACCCCATCAGACACCCTGACACACAGACCCCATCAGACACCCTGGCACACAGACCCCATCACACACCCCTGACACACAGACCCCATCACACACCCCTGACACACAGACCCCATCAGAGCCCTGACACACAGACCCCATCAGAGCCCTGACACACAGACCCCATCAGACACCCCGGCACACAGACCCCATCAGACACCCTGACACACAGATCCCATCAGACACCCCGACACACAGACCCCATCAGACACCCCTGACACACAGATCCCATCAGAGCCCTGACACACAGACCCCATCAGACACCCTGACACACAGACCCCATCAGACACCCCTGACACACAGACCCCATCAGACACCCTGACACACAGACCCCATCAGAGCCCTGACACACAGACCCCATCAGACACCCTGACACACAGACCCCATCAGACACCCCTGACACACAGACCCCATCAGAGCCCTGACACACAGACCCCATCAGACACCCTGACACACAGACCCCATCAGACACCCTGACACACAGACCCCATCAGACACCCTGACACACAGACCCCATCAGACACCCTGGCACACAGACCCCATCAGACACCCCGGCACACAGACCCCATCAGACACCCCTGACACACAGACCCCATCAGACACCCTGACACACAGACCCCATCAGACACCCTGACACACAGACCCCATCAGACACCCCAGCACACAGACCCCATCAGACACCCCTGACACACAGACCCCATCAGAGCCCTGACACACAGACCCCATCAGACACCCTGACACACAGACCCCATCAGACACCCTGGCACACAGACCCCATCACACACCCCTGACACACAGACCCCATCACACACCCCTGACACACAGACCCCATCAGAGCCCTGACACACAGACCCCATCAGAGCCCTGACACACAGACCCCATCAGACACCCTGACACACAGACCCCATCAGAGCCCTGACACACAGACCCCATCACACACCCTGACACACAGACCCCATCAGACACCCTGACACACAGACCCCATCAGACACCCTGACACACAGACCCCATCAGAGCCCTGACACACAGACCCCATCAGACCCCCGGCACACAGACCCCATCAGACCCCCTGACACACAGACCCCATCAGACACCCCTGACACACAGACCCCATCAGACACCCCTGACACACAGACTCCATCAGAGCCCTGACACACAGACCCCATCAGACACCCCGGCACACAGACCCCATCAGAGCCCTGACACACAGACCCCATCAGAGCCCTGACACACAGACCCCATCAGACACCCTGACACACAGACCCCATCAGAGCCCTGACACACAGACCCCATCACACACCCCTGACACACAGACCCCATCAGACACCCCGGCACACAGACCCCATCAGAGCCCTGACACACAGACCCCATCAGAGCCCTGACACACAGACCCCATCAGAGCCCTGACACACAGACCCCATCAGACACCCTGACACACAGACCCCATCAGGGCCCTGACACACAGACCCCATCAGACACCCTGACACACAGACCCCATCAGACACCCTGACACACAGACCCCATCAGACACCCCGCCACACAGACCCCATCAGACACCCCGACACACAGACCCCATCAGAGCCCTGACACACAGACCCCATCAGAGCCCTGACACACAGACCCCATCAGACACCCTGACACACAGACCCCATCAGACACCCTGGCACACAGACCCCATCAGACACCCTGACACACAGACCCCATCAGACCCCTGGTGCTGCCAGGCAGGTGAGCTGGAATAGCCCTTCTCCCCAAATCCCTGGGCTGCCAATGCTGAGCAGTTTTGCACTGCTCCCGGAAAGCCGGCGGTGTAGGTGCTTGCTTGATGCGGTGTCTGCTGGGAGCAGCCTGCACTGTCCAGACATGCTGTGGTCAGCCAGGCCTGATCATGAAGTTTTAGCTCTGATTATGTTATCAAAATTCACGCAATGGAATACCAGCTAATTGTATAAGGAAGCCAAATGAAGAACTTAATATATACCACGTAACCAAGGGAACAAGCCAACAAAGCGAACATTCCAGCGTCAGAAAATCAAATACCAGTCACTCACTGATGGCAAAAACCTCCCCATGATACCCACCGGAGCTGCCAGGACCTGCCTCTGCCACAGGCTGTTCCCCTTGTCCTTTGCCAGTGCCCTGTGCTCCTTCCCAGATCCTGTTTGGGGCCAACTCCAGTGGGAAGATGCCTGGCTCCATCACCTCCAGGGTGTGAGAGCACACCACACCCTGCTCTCCTCTCCTCGTGTAACACCTGCAGAGCTGACAGGAGTGTCAGGGGCTAATTAGCTGTTCCCAGCATATCCTGATCCTAGCACATGGTTTCTCATGGAAAAGAGTATGTGTATATTTTTCCAGGCCCTTCTCATGCAAAAAGCCCACCTGAGGGCTCAGGAAGAGGTGCCTTTACTGGCCCTCTCCTCTCCTCTTCTGAGCAGGAGGGAAATAGTTACCGGTGACGGCATTCAGCTCATCAACAGAAGGCTGCAGAGTGAACACTCATTAGATAAACAGAAGAGCACACACCTTCCAGAGCTACTGCAAGCTGTCTGCAGGCTCTGCCGGCCAACACCGCAACAGCACACACGGAACACCCCTTGCAATTTGCTGGAGAGTAAGGATTTGAGGTGGGTTTTTTTGGGTTGGGGAGGGTGGTTGGCTGTTTTTTGTGGTTTTGCTTGTTTGCTTGTTTTTTAAATAAAAAGGAAGGCCAGATTTATGAGACAAAGATCAGGTTCCTCAAATACAACCCAGATACCCAACCAGGCTGCAAGAGGAAATAACCTGCAGGACGGATAACACCACTCAGTGGCCCTTTTGGAGCAAGATCCTGCCCATATCCTGTGCTTAGAATGGGATGAGGATGAGCACTGGGACCTGCTGGTGGAGCAACCATTTACTGAGATAATGGAGAGGGCCTGAAGATTGGGAAGCCAGCCCTTGGTTGTGGAGGGCACTTGGTGATGCCCCACACCTGCTTCAGCATAGGGAAAGGGGAGCAGCCCTGTGCCAGGGTAGCGGGTGCAATGGGCACCTCCCTGCTGGCACAGGCACTGCCAGTGCTGGCACAGGAGAGCTCTTCCTGCCTGCACATGGCAGGGGGCCCAGGGAAAATAGGTCAAGAGCTCCCTCCCTTCACCTCCACGTGTCCTGCTGCAGCACTGAGACCTACTGACTCGCTTCCAGCTATCCCCTGGCCTCAACCCCCCCTGTGTACAGTGTCCACGGTGCTGGCCTTGTACACAGAATGAATAAATGCCCTATTTCTGGTCAGCCTTTTGCCAGAGGGCTGCGGCCACCAACCTGCTGAGCTTGGGCAGAGTGAAGGGGTTTGCAGCCTGACAACCACAGCAACAGCTGGGGGGACACCACAGCCATACTGCCTGCAGGAACTGGCACAGGGATGTGCCCCAGCCAGTGCTTGAGACCAAAGTGTGAGGGACTCACTGGCTGAGATGGGGCCTGGAAAGCACTTGTCTTCCTCACACCTGAATTTTGAGCAACTGAAGAGGTGATTGCATCTCACTGCTGGGCAATGAGGCACCAAATCAGGCTCCAAGGATCCAGACTATGAAACCTTCAACTCCTCAAGGGCTTTGGAGTGACTTTCCGTGCTCATTTTGGGACTGCCTGGCAGCAAGAAGTTGTTTTAGCTTCAGAGAGGCAGCTCTGAAATGCAGAGACCCCATCTGCCATGGAAACTCTGTTTCCAGTTCACTACTCCCCATTATGGACATGCTGGGCAAAATACACCAAGATGTGAAACTGTGAGCAACGACCTGGAGCTGGCATGGCTGGTGCCCACCAGCACTCTCCTTACCCTTCAAGGGATGATTTTAATACTGCAGGCATTTTATAGTATATTTATCACACCCGAGGGTGCTGGGCTCTGCTCAAGCCACACACTGAGCCCCAGCCATCCCAGTGCTGCAGCTCCCATCTTACAGTGCTGCTGGTGCTACATGCTCCTGGGGATGGAAGTGGGTGGATGGGGACATCGAAATGCAGAACAGACTTCTTGATAAACAGTCAGGGCCAAATCCAGCCCAGCAGCCAGCCCAATGCAATCAATGGAGCTAGAACAGGAAGAAACTAGAATACATCCATCTGTTTATCATTAAGGAAAGCACTGAATAGTTAAGTAATTAAAGACTGGAAGATGTGACTTTAACCCTTCCAAATACACACTGTACCAACAGGCTTCAGATTCTGGGTTTGTAAAAAAATCCCATGCTTCTAGATTTGGTATTTTGGTGTTTGCAGCAAGCTCCTGGTGTGGCTCCTTTGCTGACCTGGGAAACTGCTGAGGTTTTGGGGAGTTGTTTTCCCTGAAGCCTGGGGACTCCATCACCCCAGAGAAGGAAAAGATGGAGCAAGGCCTGTTTCCTGGTATAATATGAAGTAGAAGGCAAGAGGGTTTCCAGCTGGATGCTGAGAGGAATCAAACTGAGGTGTCTTCCCTGCTCTGGGCACGGGCTGCTCCAGGCACCCAGGTGGTGACACTCACCAGAGCACAGCCAGCAGATCACAGCTACAAGCTGGTGGCCTTTTTGACCCCTGCAGGACAGTTGCTCCCAGCATGGTCTGCTGAGTTTGGATGGATGGGGTCAGTGACTGTCACCCCCAGAATGATGCTGGCATCTGTCTGGGGTGCAGAGCACCCCCTGAAACCCAGCCAAAGTGCAGGGAGAAGGGGTGGACAGGGATATGGAGGTGGAGGGAGGGATGTGAAGTTAATGAGCTGGAGTAGAAGGAGGCAGCTGTGAGGGCAGGAAAATGGAGTGCACTGCAGTGGAAGGAGTGGTTGCTGCCCTGCATGAGGGCTTCCAGGGGTTCCTGACCTCTGCAGGGCTCAGGAATCTGTCCGGGGTGACAGAGCCTGTCCTTGGCCCCTGGGCTCACCTCCCATTGCCCTTGGGCACACAGGCAGGGAGGAGGGACAGGCATGGATGTAGTGTGGCAAAGGATGCAATGCTGCTGCCTGCAATGATGAGTGGGCAATGTCCCTCCAAAGGTGTGACATTTTGTAGTGAGGGAGGGTACAAAACAGATGTGAAAGCAGACTTTCCATCCAGGGATACCTCTTTGCCCTGCCCTGCTCATGGCACACTTCTCACTTGTTCCAGTCCAACATGATAGTGGTCCCTTCCCTGCCCTTTTCCCATTTCCCTGTAGAACAGCCAGGAGAGTGCAGACAGGAAGCTGCAACATGGCACTGCCCTGCAGCCAGGGTGCCCAGAACAGTGAGAGAACCTCCAACCCACAGCCCTCCTGCCATGCCATGTTTGGGGAAGGTAACCTTTGGGAACAGCAGCTCTCCTCTGCCAAATTCATACAGGGCTGCTGGACCCAGGACCACCACGCTGAGATGCATCACTGCCTTCCTCCCCAGTGTCAGGTGCCTTTAATTCAGGCATAATTAAACCATACAGCCAGGGTTGGAAAGGTCTCAGCCAGGCTTTTCTTCCTTTCTGTAGCTCTTCTCAACCAGCCCAGTTACAACTCTGATGTGCACTGACCCCACCACAGGCTGTGGGCTGACCTGCAGTTTTCTACAGGGGAAATTCAACCCCAAGAAGTCACCTGTGGCCCCTGACTCCAAAGATGAACCCATCCCAGCTCTGAGTCCTGGGGCTGCTTCACTGCTGTGGAAGGCAGCTGGAGTTTGATGCACCAGAAGTAAACCCAACACAAAGCACCCAGCCCTGGCAAGCTGTTAACTGGGCTCCTTTGGGCAAAAAAGGGAAGCATCCCACAAGCACAGAGCCAGTGCTGCTGGCCAGAAACCCACGCTGGCCACTCTCATCCCTTCATCCCCCCAGCAAGAATGAGTTACAAATGTTCTGGGGACGGATGCAGCAGGATGCAAACCCTGTCTGCAACAAACTGAAGAGGATTATCTTATACTATGCCAGGAGTGCCAAATGCACTATGGCTGCAAACACACTCACCAAGTACTGCTCAGCTGCTGGAAGCCTCCAGTGGGAGAGGAGCAGCATCTGACGGGCCCTGCTGCCCTGAGGACTGGTGAGTAAGATGCCAGCAAGTACCCAGAGAGCCCTGCCCCCTTCCTGAGGGGCCAGGGCTGCCTAAGGAGGTTGAGGCAGTGCAGGAAGGTAAAGGATGCCCCAGCAGAGCCTCTCAAGCCCCCTGCATGGGAAGCAGAGGAAATGGCTATGTGATTAACGCTGAACACAACCAGCTTGGATCCCCAGCTCCTCTGCTGAGGCCTTTTGCCTTGTACCTCGCTTTGCTGGAGTCCCCAGCATCGCCTGCTGCTGGCCTTGGTTCTGTGCAGTGTCACCCAGCCCTAGAAAGGTTTAGGGGTGGGATGAGCTGTGGGGACATGGCGTGAGTATCAGGATCTTCTGCTGCCTTACCAGGGCCTCCTTGAGCTGGAAAAGTCTTTCCTGCATTGCTGAGCAGGGAAAATGCAGCACTTGATCAAAGGAAGCAAAACGAAACCGGGAGACTTACAGAGAGCCCTTGTTCCAGCGAGTCTGTATTCACGATAATGGGAGCGGGGTTGGCCTGTGAGGAGACAAAAGTGGGATGTCACCAAGCTGAGCGATGAACCCAGCCCTTCATGGTGCACTGCCTCTCCCCTGGCCATGCCATCACAGACCCTCCAGGCCAGGCAGCAGAGAGAGATTCAGGAAGGGCTCTGTTAGTCCTCCTCTAGGTGTCCAACAGCCCTGGGACAGGAGCAGGGCCACAGCATGGCTCTGGGCATCGGTCCTGTCCTCAGTCCTGGTGTGTCCCAAACACTTCATGGCCTTGACTGCTGGGAAGGAGATAGGGAAGATTGGAAATTCTCTCAGGCTTGTGTCAGACTCCCACCAGCGCCAAAAATTACGTGAAATTCACACTAGTGAGGGGTTTGGAGATATGAAGAGTAGGGAAAGAAGACTTTCTGAGGGAGGAATTTACTGCCAGCACACCAGGCCTTCAAGAACTTTCCAACAGCTGCTGTTCCTTCTAAGCACAGGGCCACCATGCTCTGGGAAACGTGATAGCATTTGGTCCCTTATCCTCATTACTCCTGGGGTAAACCCTCTGCTCGGCAGCCTCGGCTCATCCTCCACAGCAGCAAATGCATCCTCCTGTCCTTAAGGGCTCCCCATGAACCTCTCCCTGTGTCCCCCCTCCTGGGCTGCCCTCTGCCCCTCGGCTCACTGCACATCGCAGGGCACACACATGTGCAGAGGGCAGCCAGGGCAGGGAAGCAGGGACGGAGGAAGGGAGGGCAGGTCTCCCGGGAGAAGAGGACAGGCGAAGATGCAGTGCCGTAGGCTGGAGAGGAGGATTGGGATGGGACAGGATGGGACTGGACTGGGCTGGGCTGGACGGGATGGGATGGGACAGGACTGGACTGGATGGGATGGGACAGGACAGGACTGGACGGGACTGGACTGGACGGGACTGGATGGGACTGGATGAGACAGGACAGGATGGGACTGGATGGGATGGGAGGGGATGGGACAGGACTGGACGGGACAGGACTGGACGGGACGGGATGGGATGGGATGGGACGGGATGGGACGGGACGGGACGGGACGGGACGGGATGGGACGGGATGGGATGGGATGGGATGGGATGGGATGGGATGGGATGGGATGGGATGGGATGGGATGGGATGGGATGGGATGGGATGGGATGGGACGGTCGGAGCGGCGGGAGGAACCGGGGTGGGACGGCCGGCGATCAGGGACGAGGGCGGCCGGAGGGACGGGATGGAAGGGGGGGCCGCAGGACGAGGGCCAGGCCGGTGGGTGCGGAGGGGATGCCGGGGCCCGCCCGCCGGAGCTGTCCAGCGCCGCCGGCTGCTGAAGCCGCGGGGCTCCACCGAGCCTCCCTGGGCTCTGCGAGGGGGTGTCAGGGAGGGGCCGCCAAAAGCGAGAGGCAAAATCCCACGGCTGACATTCCTCACCGGCACACAAGGGAGTAGTGCAAAGCCTGGAAAGTCAGCGGTGAGTTGGAACTCGCTTCATCATCCCAAGGCTCGTGAGGAGAACAGCAGCCAGAGTGAGACACTCCAAGAGATGTGAACTACCGCGGGGAGGTGAAGTGAACCGGCTGCCTTAGGGCATCACGAACATCAGAGTCAGCAACCAGCGAGTCAAGGTGTGGGCTAGAAAGATTGCTATTGAAGCAATTACCAGGGACCACTGTCTGTCCATTAACAGGGACTCCATGGCTCAACAACCTCTGAGTCCATGGTATTTTCACAGGAACCAGTCTTGCCTCCTTATCACCCTTGTCTGGATTCACCCATCCCTGACTGAGACCAGCCTCCCCCCACAACCCAGCATGACAGTCTCCACCATGTCCTGTTTTAGTTGACCCTATTTCTAGACTATTCTCTCCTCAATTAGTGGATGAGAGAGTTAAGGGCCAAGCAGACTGTGGTTTAAATCCTGCCCTGGAAGGTTCTGCTCTCATATGGATGGAGCAGGAGGTAGTTAATTTGATTTATTCAGATGCTTTCTGATCTTTCCTGCAGCTGTAACTATTGGTTACAAAACCATAGTTTTTATGGCAATTAATTCTCTAACTCAGGGAAATATGACCACTTCCACTCCTGCCAAACCCCTCCCCCACACAAAAGAGAATCACAATTTTCAGGTCCAGTGTCTTGGGATCTCCAAGGCCCAGAAGCAATGTTAAACTGGGAATATCCCCTCTCTGGCAGTACACAGTCCTTGTATTTAATCCAGATAATTTGAGACATAGAATATATTAAACCTGGCAGTAGCTTTTATTAGTCCCCAGTGCAATTCTAGGAAGGGATTCCACATTTCAAGGCAAAAAAGAAGCACTTCTACTGCCAGTAATTAACAACCAGTAACACATCAAGGTTTGAACATCCAGAAGCCAGCTCTTATTAGATGAGTTTCCAGGAAGGATGCAGAAGAGGCCTAAGTGAATGTAGCCCATCATGTGCCCCATGATTTATAAAAAGAATTCAACTCCATAAATGATGCTTTGGATCCCTCCCAGGGAGAAGTGCTCTATATAATAATGTTATAGAGGCTTTTGCAGGTCCAACCTGAGTCCTCCACTGAGCCCCACTGCACTCTTTGTTGAATTAATAATAGCCCAAAAATCACACATCACATTGCCTCGCTCACACAGTGGTGAGCCCCAAGGACATATTTTGTTTAGCCTGCTCCCTGTGCACTGAGCATCCTTTGCAGCCATTCCACACTAGTGATTTTTACATCTCAAAATACTGCTAGGAGCACAATTTCCCACTCAGGCTCCAGATGGGACCCAGGAGATACCGAATGTGAGTCGCTGCTCTAAAACAAAGTCACACATGGTCAGGAGGAACTCAGACCAGGAAATCCCCACTTGCCTCCTGTGGCCAGCTATTCCAGCTACTACAAGAAAGGGGTTTTAGTTCTGTCTTCCACTTGCAAATATTTCAATATTTGCACTTTGCCTGTCCTACTGAAGAGACAGACAAGACCCAAGACTCAGAAATAAGCAGAGGACCTGAAAACAAAAAGCTTTTGCCTCCCTCTACCAGTCAGGCACAGGTACCGAGCAACTCTGCTAGCCAGGGGAGGAGAGAGAGTGTCATAATTTTTTACTGGGCAGCAGGAACGTGCTGGCGAATTAACCATGCCCTCAATTCCATAAGGAACAGTATGTAATTTATGCCCTAAGGAGCAGGGGTTTGCTGCATGCAGGGAGGAGAGGGAACGGGGCTGTGCATTCAGATCACATTCAATGGGGGCTGTCAGATTTCTTCCACATAAACACTTTCATCACAATACTATGTACCAAGCCCTGTTTGTGCTTGGAGGGGTTTACAAATGGAAAGAGAAGAGGTCCAAGTCCTACAGTGCTCACTCCATGGCAGCAGGATCACCAGAGTCCAGTGGAGCTGGAGGTGCCCTGATTGCTCTCAATCAGGCAGAGGCACTTGGTCTCAGGGGATGGAGGCTGCAGACACTCAAGGAGGACCTTGGGGAGTGAGGAGGGCACTGCACAGATGCAGAGAGATTGATCTGGGCACAAAGCCAGTGAGGCAGAGGACAGCTGTTGAGAAAATCAGGGCAGCAACAGGAGTCAAAGGGAACCATGGTGAAGAGGGATGAAGTTTGAAGGTCAGGATTCAGGAGCTCTCTGGTCTCACGGGGGCTGAGAGAAGCAGAGCCTTGCATTCACTGAGCTCTGCACGACACTGTTAGTGGCAGCCACAGCCCAAGTGCTGATGGAAGGAGCAGCAATCTGTCCCAGGCAGGCCCCAGAGAGGGACTGGCTCCCTGTGGAGACCTTGGGAAAGCGTTGTGCCTGTTTGGGGCAGCTGCCTCTGTGGTTCAAGGCAGGAGGACGCTGTGGGTCTGTATGCAGGGCAGAAGGGATGTCTCCTCCTCTACAGGCTGGAGCAATACCTCTGCAGCACGTGCAGGGAGCAGCCAGGCAGGCCAGCAGTGCTTGGAAAAAATCTCAGGCACAGGATGTGGCCTTTCAGAAACACCCTTAGATATCCCCTCTGGTAGTGATCTGAGAGGTACTGCTGCTCTTTGGGCTCCTCTTGGGCCATGCCAGCCCAGTGACACTAACACAGTCACCTGGGAGCACCAAAGCCCCAAACATCTACAGGTATCACCCCTCACCTCAGTTTCTACTGCTGTCCTCTGCTGGCACAAAGGTAGGATTTGAAAAACATGACGATCTTCCAAAACTTCCAAGCAAAAAAAAAAGCTGTAATTACATGCAAATGGAGGAGGTTTGCTAGCCTGCTGCTGAGGATTGGGTCCTGCCCTGTGGCATTTCCCCAGGGACTGCTCTCAGGGAACACAGGAGCTGGGCAGGGAGACTCTGAACTGAAAGTTCAAGGTAATGTCTTCAAAACTGAGATCCCAAAGCTTTGTCACAGCTTCACATCCTCCACAGAACCAGCATGGGGGCCAGCCCATAAAGGTCAGGAGATACATACATCCTGAAGGCAAAATACATGTGTACAGATGTCCCAGGACAAGGGCAACCAGACTGTGATCACATATAGACATGTTTCCATCTTAACCAGTAACAGGAATAACAGCAGCCTCCAGAGATGGCAAATACCAAGCCTAACACACAGAGCTGCTCTCTACAGGAGGGTGGTGTGTCCCATGTGTCATGCAAGAAAGAATGTGCAGGACAGAGTGACTGTTGGAGACACTGGGCTAATGCATGAGAAGCAAAGTACTAATTTAACTCCTTTATTTCCCCACACTGCATCAGAGTGAAAATTCAATCTGTCTTTTAATATCCTTTGTTTCTTATCATCTGAGGTATAATAGTAACACTCAGAAGGAAATGGCTGTGGAGATAAGTGAAATTCTGTCTTTACATCCCTTTAAAAGCTCTCAGGGGCAGAGGTCACAAGCGGGGAAATACCCAACAGAATTATCTAATCAGGGTTGACACAGAGCTGCCTGTAGTCCAGCTCCATCTGCTTTGATTTTTTTTTTTAAAGGGTGTTAAACCATGGAGAAAGCTGTGCATTTACAGCTATGAAAGCAGCTGCTCTGTCACAGGACCCAACCGTGTCGAATTCTGGCTGTGAACAAGCAGGTACTGGCTCAGGGATGTGGAGGGTGGTGCGATGCTGCCGCGGCAGCAGGGTCGGCTGCAGGACGCCCAGGCACCAACAGGCTCCTGCTGCTGTGGGGAGCGGGTTTGCAGCAAGCTGATGAATTAATTTCACAGGAACAAGCTCAGGTCCTGCCTGCACAGCACACACAGAGAGCCTGTGCTCACCACCACTCACCCTGATGAGCACTGACACACTCATCTGCCTTGTGCCTGCCTTGCCTGCCCGGCGCCCACATGCTGCTTTTCCCAATGCTGGGCTACTTCCTGCACCAAGCCAGAGCCCAACATGTAGCTCCCACTGCACCTGAGAGGACACAGCTCCTCCACAGCAACCTGTACTTGAGGTCAAGGCCAGACAGAAACCCACTCTTGAGGCTGCCTGAGACAAGTAGGGGATGAGTTTGCCAGAGAGCAGGTGTGTAGAGCGGAGAGGTGCTGGCATCTTCCCTCCAGGTTGCTTCTGGCCCTCCAGAGACCCCACTGGTTTTCACCCGGCTGTGCCCAGGGAAGCCACCTCACAGTCCTCCTGCTAGGAAGCAATGCATGGCATATCCCTTCCCAAACTAGAGTCTGCTCCCAACTGGCCCACGAGATGCAGGGCTTTTCTGACATCTCAAGACCATGCTTTGACCTAACCCTTCCATTCTCAAGGGAAGAGGTACCACACAGCTGCCAGGGCTGCTCCGATCCTCACAGATCCCTGTACTCATCTCTCTTTGCTTTCCTGGCTTGACATGGTGGCCAGAGCTGAGGTTGCTTGGGAGCATCAACAGAGCTGGACACCTGTGAGGGAGAGTTGATCCTTCAGGGTTCCCACAGGCTGGGACAAGGAAAAGGAGTAAAAGAAAACAGAGGATAGAAACTTTTGGAGGCTGCAGAAGTTCTTGGCCAGAGATGAATCACCCTTCATTTTAACTGGACTGGATAAAGTAACTCTCTCTGCACTTTTTCTCACCTCCTGCAAGGGCAACCTGTTGGCTGACATGGTTTGGGCAGGAGGAGAACATAACCCACCAGTGTGCCTGCATGAAGGGGAATGACAGGCTGAGCCTGGCCCCTGCCCTCCTGCACAGCTCAACACGTGGCATTGATGATGTAGGGAAGGATGCTGGGGCTGACTCTGGAGCTTGCAGGTGCCTGCACCCATTGCGTCAGTCCCATCCAGCCAGGTGCCAGCTGCTGCCTGTGTGCCTGTGCTCGGCTCCCAGCCAGCCTGGTGGCCTGCAAGCAAGAACAGCCCTTCTCTCCAGGCTGCCTGGGGGAGATGTCCGAGCTGGGCTGTTTTGGTGGCACGAGCAGGCTCCGGGGCTGTGGCAGCAGAGCCCCTGCACCAGGGCTGCACCTTGGCACTGGCTCAAAGCACCGTGGCCATCCGGAAACAGGGAACAGGGGACTTGAAAGGTCCCTGGTCAGAAGGATCTTTGGCAAAGCCGCTGAAGTGCCCAAAGTGTAATGTGAACACAAGCAGCTACTGAAAGTTTAATCTTTGTTTTGGTGCCTTTTTTTTTTTTTTTTTTTTTTTTTAAAGAGTAGCTTAAATAGGGACTGGAAAAAGCCTTTACTCAGTAGCGAAGGAAGAAAGCTTCCCAAACAGAAGCTTGGTAGAATCTAAGTATCCATTTAGAAACCATTAAGGCCAGGGTGTTCAAAGTTTAAAGTTAGACATCCTGTTCCAGGCTCAGCCCACTAAAATAAGTGACCCAATTTGCAGAGCTGCTGGGCTTCAGCAGCTTCTCTTTGACCTGGCGGTACCAAATAAAATTGACTTGATTCCTTTTTACACAGGAAGAGTTGTTATTATCTGAAAGAGTCACATTGCTTTTATCTTCCTGTCAGACAAATACGTACATATAGGGAAAAAAAAAAGTATAAGGAACACTGTTAGAATAAAGATTTCTTTGGTTTCTGGGATTCAAATATCCTAATTTCTTCTTTTCAATAAGTTCCAGTGCACACTCAGTTAACAAGTGCTAAGAAACCTGTTTCTGTGGGGAAAAAAAGCAAACCAAGGTACATCAACAGAGATTCAAGATAAATTCAAGTTAATACAAAGGTGACGAGAAGGTATCTAGGGCCTGGTTCGGGGTGCTCTGAAGCACTACATGTTCCCAAAAATAATTACATCCTTGGAGCAGTTCTTCTGCAAGCCCCATCAGGTGAGCTCTGCAAGCTAAACTGTGAAGTTCATTCCAAATTCAGGTATTCTGAACTTGTTAAGCGCTGTATTAAAAGTTTTCATCTCTAAGTCCCTGATACACGCTCACAGCATATTGCTAGATTTGCAACGAGGGCCCTTGAGGACTCCCTACATCATCCCATCTTTGCATGTGTTAAAACCAGCTGTGAGCATTAACACAGCCCACTGCACCCACAGTGCTGGCACAACCTCACAGCAAGAGTGACACCCACCCCTGAATGACAGCTGCCAGGCTGAGCCCCAGGCTCACTGTCCCTCCCGCGGGGTTTGGGGTGGCAGGCAGAGCCCCTTCATCCCCGACATGAGCTCCTTGTGCCACAGAGCAGCGCTGGAGCTGATCTACCCTGGCACCCAGAGACCATGGTCCCCTTGGAGAGCATCCTGCACCGGGCTGTGCGCAGCGGGCGCCCGGCACATCACCGCGGCCCTGATTACGTCCTGATTAGTCTTAATGACTTCCCCTCTCTAAATGAGCATTCACAGCTCTGGAAGGAACGGAAGCTTCTCTCCTCCCATAATAGCACACGACGTGCCGAGGGGCTTACCCGAACAAGGCAACTCTCCAGGAACACTGACAGCTTTTGCTTCGCTTCCTCCTCCCACCCTCCTCTGCACCCAGGGTACCCGGATTGGGCCCCTGATACAGCTGTCCCCTGGTTTTCCCTCTCATGCAATCCCCCGTGGGACCGTATAGCCTGAGGATGGCCAGCAGATCCCTGCTGAATCCCTGGCATTGGTCAAGAGTGGGCTCAGGCAGGTTCCTGTCACAGTGGAAGAGCTGGTGGAAAGCGCAGTCATGTGGGTATGGGACATCCCTCCAACAGGAATGACAGCAGGTGCTGTCACAGTGGAGGCCAATGGGCTTCCTGCTGCCCCCAGGTTCTTCATGAGGAGCAGCTTCCTCCACATTGCACACACCCCTGCTGGAACATGCCCGTGCTCGGCCCTGCATGCCTCACGAATGCACTTTCCACCTCCTCCTCCTCCTCCTCCAGCAGTGTGGCAGGGCCACATCCCCCCACTTCTGTCAGGTACTTTGCTCTTCTTCCACATGTTGCATTGATGGGGTCTCTCCCACTGATGTGGCCTTTAGAGCAGCAACTCCATCTCTAGCACAGCCAGTTCTGACTCCAGCCCCAGCACCTCTCCCTGTGCTGCTGCAGGGGTCCCTCCAGCAGCTCAAGACCCCAAACCCAGCAGCCTGGTGCAGCTCTAGGGCTGCAGTCTGCACATCTGGGCTGGCTGGCAGGCAGCAGTCGGTAATCCAGCTGGAGAGGAGCTAAGCTCAGTCCTTCAACTCACTTCTCTAATTCCAACATTATCCCTTACTGTATTAAAGGGATGAGTCAGAAAAGCCAACAAGCACAAGCGTACAGCTCCTGCCCAAGGGATTCACGTGCCCAAAGAAAGGGGGGGAAAATCTTACAGGTGAATAAATAAACTAAGGAGACAAACATCCTCAGCTGTCAACTCCTGAATGAATTCCATATATTTTGTGAAGGAGCACTGAGAACATCTGACCCTCCTCAGTCCAGGGGATGGGTGACAGCAGGACACGGGATGCTCCAGGGTAGGTGAGAACCAGCTCACTCAGCATCTCTGTGTTAAGGTTTTTCCAGGAGAGCAGGAGAGGCACAGGGAAGGGGGGTGACCTTAAAAAGCACTGTCTAGGCCTCGATTTCATCTGAGGGGCAGGAAAGGAACATCAAAACCACCAGAAAAAACAGCTTCTTCCCATGGGGCAAGGGGCCGAGGGTGGGTGCGAGGCTGAGTGTGAGGCTGGGCTTGGGGGAAAGAGAGCAGCTCAGTACCTGGTTATAGCAACTCAACTGGGTGATGACGGCAGGATCACCAGATGGAGATGCCCAAGAAACAAGCTGAGAGGTGAGATCAGATGGAGGGGGATATATTAGGAACAGACACGCAGATTTACACATCGTGAGTGAGGAGGTGACAAACAGGTCTGTGGAAGGGGAATCAAAACCCTCACGAGGGAGCGGAGTGTGATGAAGAGTGACGGAGAGGGAAGACTTCTGGGACTCTCGCTGCCAGGGGGACGTGCTGGAAGAGATGCTGGAGGTGGAGGGAGGACAGGGGGACCACCAGTGACCACAGAGCAGGGGCTGAGCAGATGGATGGGGCCAGGAACAGAAAAGCACTGTTCAGCAATGGAGTCAGATGCAAAGAACAAGTTTCACTACAGTTGCATCTACATTTAGGTTGCCAAAAATACCTTTCACAGATTGGCTGTCTTTAATTAAAAGGATGTCTCCTGTGCTCCTGGCACGATACAGAACTCATCCTGCCATGTGGGACTCTGTGTGGAAGCTCTGCAGGGAGGGCTTTCCCATGGGACAGCTCCTCTTTGCCTGCATCCTTCCACGTCCTGCCAGTGCTGGGCAGCTCAGGCAGCAGTGCTCCCCTGAAATGCCCCTCCACAGTGCAGGCACAGAGAAAAGAAGGAAAACTTCACCCCCTTCCTGTTTTGGCTTCTCTCCTTCCCTCCAAACACAGAGAACGCCTTCCTCCTCTCTCCTCCTCCACGTTTCAGTGCAAAGATTTAGCTAATTTCTTCTATGAATAGCACGGGAGTAGCCATAGCAACATCACCCTGCCAACCTCACCACCTCCACTGCCTCCATGTCCCCGGCACCCTGTTCCTCTCACCCTCCCTCGCACCTCCCCAGGGAACATCTGGGGCTTCAGCCATTTCCCACAAAGCAACCTGTATTTGGCTTCCTGCTTGCCCCCTCAGTGCTCTCCCTCCTTCCTTCCAGCCATACCTGCTCATCACTCAGAAACCTGGTCAGAACCCCCACGGTTTCCCAAAGGCTCTTTCCTCCCCCTGCCACCCATGCCCCAAGAGACAGGAGCCCCAAGTCCAACATCATCTGAAGGCTCAGCAAAGGCTGGTGCTTTGACCAAGATGTGCTGTCCTGTGCCTACCTACTGCAGTTCATAGTCCAGGGCATGGGAGGAACTCAACAAGCAATGCTTGTGCATCGAAAACCATCCCCGAAAATCAGTGAAACACTCACTGCTGAGGGTGGGCAGGGAAGATCTGTCCCACTCCTCCACCTGCCTGGCCATGAAACACTTCTGCCAGGGGTGGAGGACACACAAGCCTGGCATGCTCCAGGCATTTGCAGGTGGCCAAGGTCTCATTGCAATGCTGCTCCAACTCCCCTCTGCATCCTTGTGACCACCCCAAGAGGGAGAAAGGGACCACAGACAGAGGGGCAGCAGAACTTTGTATTCCTGGCCAAGCAGGGCCAGCAAACCTGGGGCAGCCCTGAGGCAGAGAGCACTTCCTCACCACAGGCTAGGGAACTGCACTGCCCTGGGCCCCTTCCCCAGCCCATGCCCCAGACACCTGAAATGCACATGGAAATGCTGGTGACACCCTTGAGACCCTCACG
Organism: Poecile atricapillus; assembly: GCF_030490865.1. Lineage (NCBI taxonomy): Eukaryota > Metazoa > Chordata > Aves > Passeriformes > Paridae > Poecile > Poecile atricapillus. The sequence continues at coordinate 4,788,628 of NC_081260.1, forward strand.
GGTGCCATGTGCCTGGCACTGGGCTCTTTAGAGTGAACTAAGACTCAGGGCTGGACATTTCCTGTGGGAGGGAAAGGTGCTACTTCCAGACCCTCAGCTCTTGGAGCAGTGCTGGAGAAGGGGCTTGGGCATGGCCAGGCAGCTGAGCACCCCTCTCCATGCGGGCCCTGGGCGTCACTGTGCAGGGGAGAGGAGGGGTTTGAGCAGTCTGCTCCTCTAGTGCTGTACATCAGGGATGCTTCCCCGGATCACACTGCAGTTCCTCCCCCAAAGCCAGGAGTCCTCCTGTCACCCCAGTCTGGCAGGGGAGGAATTGAGTCCCTCACCAGTGAGCAGAGGGAGACAAGGAGGGCACAGGGCCAACGGGAGGGATAGTGATGGAAGCAGTGGAGGATAGCAATGACATCAAATGCAGAGACCAGGAACTAATGACCAGGGAACATGGATAGATAAGGGAAAAGAAATGGAAGATATCTCAGAGGGGAAAAAAAAAGCAAAGCAAAAAAGATATGAGATACCTAGACCTCAGAGATTTCCTCCCTCCCTCTGGTGAGGATTAGGGCTTCTCAGTTACTTAGCTTGCCTGAGCAAGCTAAAATGTGTCCTAGAGAAGGGGAGAGGCAGGAGAAGAGAACAGACGGGGGCAGGAAGTGGGAGGAGGTGCAGGTTGACGTTGGGACTGTGCTGTGTGTTGGGCAGCACGTGTGGGCACGTCTCACATGCCGTGGAGCTGCACACAGGGTATGTGAGTATGCCATGATGTCAGAGAACATACATCACCATACGCAACTGTGAGCACGTTTCTGGTGCCAGAGCACTAGCACACGCTTCTCTGCTTGCATGAAGAAGCAAGGGAAGAAAAAATACTTAAATGAGAGGAGGTGAAGCTCCCTAGGAGATTAACAGATCCCTGCTTACCCGGGAAAGCCTCCTGGACTGTGCACCCCTTCCCACCTCAGCTGCTGGAAGTGCTTTCAGGGACAACGAGCTCATTTAAAGGGGCAGCCCTGAAAAATGGCAGCCCTGCCTCCAGCCAAGGCTCTCCTGGACACGGAGGCAGCCTGTGAAGGAAATTGCTTTGCATCTGCAACCTCCAGCCAAATCTACCCAGAGCCCAACATCTCCCAGCCTCCCAGAGCCAATTGGACCTGCTTGTCTGGGCATAATCCATGCCTAGATGTTTCCATGTTACCACCTTTTGTCCCTCTGCCCACCACTGGACTGGGAAGAACATGGATTCATCAGGGCTCAGGCACTTTGCAGCCTTGGATCGGGAGGAGAGCGTTGCCGAGGCATTTGCTGCAAAGCTTTACTCACGGCATACGTTTGCTCCACTCCAGGGAGCTGCTGCCTGCTCTGATACAGGCAGTGCACATAGCACACACGTCATATTCTACATGCAGACCCCGCTATGCTCACACAGCCTCAAACACTGGCATCCTCTGTTGCTTGCAATGCCGTGAGGAGCTTTTGATTTTCCTTTTTTTTTTTTCTCATGTTCAGAAAGGCAAAGGCAGAGCAGAGATTCCCAACGCGGACTTTCCGAGCAGCCCAAGCTCCATGGCAGCACCACAAAGAGACAATGATTTCTCTTCCACCATTGCAAAAACATGAAAGGCTCCCCTGCCCAGCCTGCCACGGCAGCAATGCAGCTGGCATCACTTCCTTCTCACACTGCTTGCAATCGTCTTACCAGGAATACCGGGCCGGACCTTTCATGCAAAGCAGGAGTAGAAAGGAGGGAGCAAACATGCTTTGATTTTCTGCTCCCCGAGCTTGCTGCTTTGGATGGAGGGAAGGAAAGAGATAGTGGAGGAAAGATGGAAGAATGCTTGCCAGGAATCAGCAAGCGAGAGAGAGCTGAGGCTGATTTTGATGCAAAAAGTGGCAGAGAAGGAGAGAGAAAGCAGGACCAGGCTCATAGGAAGGTGGCTGGGGTTTTGGTGCCTTCTGTAAATATCATCTGAGCTATCAGCTATGAATCTAATTATTTCAACCAGAGCTACAGACTGAGACAGTAATGAAGAAAAAATAGAGGAAGGGAAAAAGAGGGTTGTGTTTGCTGAGAGCAGAGGAGGAGAGAATTCCCATTGATTCCCGTGTGTCTGTCTGCTACAGCATCTTGAAATAATAATTAGAAGGATCAATAAGAAATCATGTGAGGTTTGAAGATAATGAATGAAAGAAGCAGAAGAAGCAAACTGAAATGCCTTTCTCTCAAGCAGGGTAAATTGTTTTTCAGGCAGGGTCTAGCCTCCATTTTAATGCTTTGCAAACAGATCCAACCATTTTCTAAGCTGGCTTGTGGGCTCAAAATAAGACTGGTCTCTCCATTTAGGGGAGAGAGACCCGAGAACGGGTCTTGGAGAACGGTAATAAAATGAATGTGTGTGGGAAGAAATGGAGGCAGTGAAATGGGGCAAAATGCACACAGCACGCCAGCGACCAGAGCAGGGTTACGTAATAATCTCGGGGAGCAGGGACGTAGCAGCAGAGCGAGGAAGCCACAACTCAATGGAGAGTGGGTGACAGTTTGGGAGCGCTGGCAAGCAACGCTGCGAACCCACGAGGCTGCCCAGCGGGCAGCACGCACCATGCCTGCTAAACACAGCATGATGGGATGCCCTTGATGCTGCCAGGGCTTCAGGCGACGGCATTGCAAGCAGCGAGCACCTCAGGTGGGGCGTCCAAAATACATCACGCCCGACGACCACCTTGCGCCAAGCAAGATCCATCCGGCCCCGCTCGGCCCTGGGAAGGCTGCTCCAATGCTGGGCAGGACCGCAGCAGCCAGCCCGAACACCGGCAACGCCAACCCGACCGACTCCGACGGCCAACCCGAGCGACGACGACGGCCAACCGCAACGACGCCGGCTTCCAGCCCCAGCATCCGCGCCGGCTGCTGGCGGCGCCCGGGGGTGATGCTGCAGCGTGCCAGAAACCCGCCACGAACCCCGCGTTACCCCGACAGCCGCCCGCCTCGTCGCGTCCCGCTCCGGGGAGCCGCTGCCCGGGGCTGGCCCGTACCTGCTCGTACCAGTCGCGGCTCGAACACGTGCACTCGGGCCACCAGCCCGGGCCGCTCCCGTTCACCTTGGCCGCGCTCTTCCCCGGCGCCGGCGGCGGCGGCTTCAGCGCGGCGGGGTCGCGGGCGGGGGGCCCCAGCTTGGCCTTGCCGCGGGCGGCGGGCGCGGCCCCCCCGGGTGCGGGCAGGGTCTGCGAGCCGTAGCCGCCGTAGCCGTACTGCTCGTGCTGCCACTCGCCGTAGGACGGGGGGTCCATGCGCCGCAGGGCCGCCATCCGCGTTACCTCGTAGCACTCGGGGCACTTGCAGCAGTGGTGGTGCTTGTGCATCGCTGCCCTCACACCATAGAGCCGGCAGGGAGGGAGGGAGGGAGGCGGCGCGGAGGGGCGGAGGGAGGGAGGGAGGAAGGGATGCTCAGGGGGCGGCAGCGGCCCCCGCCCCGCGCAAGGCGCGCCTGCCGCCTCTTCGCCCGCTCGGCACCCCCGGCCCCGTGGGAGGAGGAGGAGGAGGAGGAAGGGAGGGGGATGGTGTTACAGCGCGGTGATCTCCGCGGGGGCGCGCCGCGGCATCGTCCGCAACGCGACTCAGTCCCGGGGCCGCTCCCGGCGCGGGGCGCGGGGCAGCAGCTTCGAGCCGCTCCGCTGCATGGGGCGGCTCAGCCCGGTCCGGCTCAGCCCGGTCCGCCTCGGCTCGGTGCGGGACCGCGGCACCTGCGGCGGCGCGGAGCATCTCTCGCCCCCCCTCCCCCGCAGCGGCCAATCCGCTCCGGCGGAACCTCCGCGCCCCGCCCCGGCAGCGCCGCTCATCCCCGCGCTCATCCTCATCCCCGCGCTCATCCTCATCCTCATCCCCTCACTCATCCCCATCCCCATCCCCTCACTCATCCCCATCCCCATCCCCGCGCTCATCCCCGCCGCCCCGGGCAGACCCCGGCCGCGCCGCCCCCGCTGCCCCCCGCGCAGGCGGCATCCAGAAGGAGCAGAAGCCGGCGCTGCCTCACGCATCACCTTGTGGCTGCCCTCAGCCCGTCTCCCGGCACACCGGGCAGCCCTTGTGCAGCGCTGTTCCTCCAGCCCCAGCGCGGACGTGGCAGCCCTGACAGCTTTGTGATTGACGCCAAGAGGGGTTCACCTTGCTTCAGCTGTGGTCTGCACTGGAGTATGAAATAATTTTTCCAGATCTGAACTGGTCGCTAGGCTGGCAGCAGCACCTCTGTTGCATCTCTCTATCAGTTCTCACCTTGCTTTTTTGGAAATGTTACCACAGGTGCTCCATCAAGAACAGCGCCCTGGGGATGCTGCCACTGCCCCATGAGCACAGGTGCACTGGAAGTGTAGAAACCCCAAGGGCCTGTGCTAGGCCTTCCACCTACTGCCATCAGAGGATGGTAAAAGCAGAGCAGAAATGCCTGCTGGTGCAGCAGGGCAGGGGTGCTGCTCCCAGTGCAGCTCAGGCAGTCCACCTATTCCATAGAAGTGCAGGAATGGAAAAAGTTCAGAAGAGTCATTCAGAGAAATTGATGGGGAGAGAGAGAAAATCCATGACAAAACCCCACATCTGATCATTTAGAACCTGAACCTGGTCTCCTAATGCTTAAAGGTTGTGAAAAACACTAGGGTGGGTGAAAAACTACTTAAAGAAATGGCACATAAATACATAGAAGAGCAATGAAATATGCACAGGGCTCCCACAGGACATGGCTAAAAGACAGAAGTGGGAGGGGGCCACAAGATATGGTGGTGCAACACCTCAGTTCAGGTTCCAAGTTCTGCAAGGCTGCTCCTGGCCTCCTGCAGCTGCTGTAATATTGCCCTGGGCACAAGCAGAGTTGTGGGAGGAGGAAGTGCATCATGGCTGGTCAGATAAATGCCCCTGCCCACTCCTTGTTCCTTTAGCTCTTTAAACTGCATTACAAAATTACTTCTGCACTTTACCTCTGCACACAGAGGTGCTCCTGCAGGGTTTGCTCCCAAGCAGTCAAGTGAAATGGTTGGTTCTGGGTGAAGGGGAGGGGGCAGAAGACAGCCCAAAATGAGGATTGGCACTATGTTCCCCACTGCATGGTGCAGCACCTGTCCTCTCCAGCACTGCTGCACTTCACTGGCTCTAGGCTGCTCAGGTCACCTCAGTCACAAGGTGATTAATGCCACAGAATGGTGGAGTGGCTCAGACAACTGAGATTTCCCTGCTGCAGGCTTAGGACAGTCATAATGTTCCTGGACAAGCAAATCTAGAGCAGCTGTCCTCACCATGGTGACCTCAAGCAGATGAGCACAGCAGTGCTGCTGAGCCTGCAGAAACAGCTCCACAGGTGAGGCTCACCCTGCTGCTCCCCTGGGCTCTCTCTGGGCAGTCCCAGGGCCACTGTGGCACTGACCCAAAGAGATGCACCAAGATGAAGCCAGTGGCTGCACACAAGAAAGGGTTTCCACCCTGCAGAGCTCAGTGCCACAGGGCACTGCAGACTCCAGAAGCTCACTAGGGAAGGGCAGGATGGGATCCTGCAAGCAAAGCAAGCTTGTTCAGAATTAAGCAATGAAAAACTGTGTTTGTGCGCATGGCAGGAAAGCATGCAGTGCTGCCATTACGAGAGGACTTTACACTTCAGGTTTTAAGAAATTAGGATTATCTCCACGCCTTCTACTGCTCCTTGTGCCATCAGATGGGAATGACAGAAGGGACTGAAGCTGAGATAGAGGATTGCTGCACTGAAGTAGAGCAAAAAGCCTTGAAAAAAAGGGCAGGTGGCCAGTGTCTCCCCCATGAGAGCAAAAGGACATGAATTCCTTGTTAGCTACTGGCACCTCTGAGATAACTTCATCAATGAGATGTGCTCAGTACCTGGGCACAAGTAATTACTGCTCCATCCCAGCTGCAGACCTCCTTCCCACTGCTGTTCCCACCCTGGGATGACATGGTTGGACTGCAGGGATCATGCACCCAGTGAGGCCTCTCCACTGCCATGGGCCTTCTCCAAACCATCTTTGGGCCAAGGTCAGTCAGGAGCCCCATGTCTGCAAGAGGCTGACTTGGGTAGGAGGAAGCACCAGAGAACAGCACAAGCGGAGTTTGTACCCCAACTGCTCACACCTGCCCTGCTCCCATCTCCTGCCACTCTCTCCTGGGATGGGGGCAGGCAAGGACATGGGCATTCACTCAGGGAGGAAGTGCAGAAGGAAAGGACAAGAGCTGTTAGGGGAAAATGCTTTAATAAGGAACTGAGTGAACAATAAAGAGAAACATTTAATTTGATTTTTTTTTTTCCTCCCATTTTTTTTCTTTTTTTGGTGCATCCTCCACAAGGAAGGTGTCTGGTCCTCTCTATGCTTGGTCTCTGGCAGCCTTCACAGCAATTCACGCAATGGACATCCTCACAGGGGAAACACCCTCACTGCCAGTCCTGGAGTGCCAGTATTACAGCCTCCACCCCACACCACTTCCCCCAGCTCTCTTATCTGTTAGTGCCTCATCGCCAGTTGCAAACATGGGGGTCTTGAGCTTCAGCTGACACAGCTCATTAGAGTCCTTCCTCACCTGCTTGCATCTCCCCTCTCCAAACCCCACATTTCCCATTTTTTTCCCATCTGCCACGAGAGTAGTTTAAATCCTGTGCATTTGTAAAACTGCATGTGCCACCTGCTAGTCCCAATTAAAAGGGAAAAAAGTAATTAATGGTTGCTGCTGCCTGCTTGCAACATTCCCTAATGCTGCACAGAGCTTGAGATACCTAACCAAGCCTAAGAGAAGGCCAGGGCTGGTTGGCCAGCACATTCTGTACTTCTCCTGCTTGTTTTAGTGAGTAGTGGCATTTTGGCAGCTGGGGGTGGCTTTGCTGGGAGACCAAATGATGTGGGCACCTGCACTGGCATGCCCAGGCCTGTGTCTGGCAGGGCAGGCACAGTGCCCAGCACTTTGAGGCAGCTGTGGGCATCTTGCTACAGTCATGTTAGCTTTAAGCAGGGCTAAAGGAGATGGGAGCTGATTTCCAGGTAGGTGCCTTCACCGAGGGAAGTGATTCAAGAGCTCTCTCATTCTCTACCCTCTTCCTGCTGGTATTCTCCCCGTCTTATTTAAATTCAGCCTTGGCAGCTGCTCTTTTTACAGGTGCTAATTTCAGCAAAGTGTCAAGAAATCCCCAGAGATGCTGCTATTTACAAGGCACGAAGATGGCACAGAGCTAGGTTTTATCTGGTGTCACTGGCATTTCAGCCCCTGCTGCTGCTTCCTTCCTCTTGCATGAAGTCCTGTGGGAAGAGGAAGGCAAGTGTGAGGCACCGGGCACTGCGGGTATGTTGTATCTCCAGCCCTTCTAGAAACAAGGGATGAGAAGATGGGGCAGGCAGAAGGCAGCCAGTTTCTCACAGAGAAAGCAGTCACCTGAGTGCTTGACTATCACCCAAGAGAAGCTGGATCCTGCAAGGGAACTGAAGCCACATGTTTGCTCTGAGCCTGGGTGCAGACAGGGAATCTTTATATTCCCTATTATACTCTTCTTAGGGGGAAGGGGAGGACAGTTTTGCATGGGGGAGGTACTTTTCACCTGCAAAAAGACACTGAACCAACACAGCCCAGGGAAGCAGCAGAGAAATATATCTGGGTGGGCAGGCTAGGAGGAGATGAGCAGCAAAGAGAGGGACAAATGAACTTGGCTTAATCCATCAGCCAGTTCCTTAGCACTAACACACACCCCACCCAGCAGGAATTTGCCATTTGCTGGGTCTGGGGCTTCTCAATTGGAACTTGAAGAGGTGCTCTGCAGAGCTGGCTGCATAGCTACAGTGGGCAAATAGGGCTGGAGGCTCCTGTGAGCACTGGAGGGTTTGTGCAGTCACAGCTGAGTGGGAAGGGGCAGGGTAAGAAACATTTCACTCCATGGCTGTTCCTTCCTGCCACCAGCAGCAATTCATGCCGGGAAATGCGCAGCTGGGATAATAATAACAATAACCAGGCATACCAAGGGACCAATAGCTCTCAGCACTCTCAGGGCAGATGCCCAACAAATTATTCTCCTCCAGGGCAAAACCATTTTTATTCTATTAATGATCCCTGATACATTGCCCAGTTGCTGCATCCTTGCTTGTGGCAGGAATGGCATGAGAGTCTTTAACAGACACCATTGGCTGGTTTCTGCTACTCACATCACAGACAACTAAATGGACAACTAAATGTCTTCCATGGCTGTGCTGGGGGAGGGGAGAGGAGTGACGGAGACCTAAAGCAGGTCCTTACAGCAGGGCTCAGGCTCCCTGACTATAAAGGAGAGCCTGGAGGCATTATTTAATAACAATCAAATGCAGCAGGCTTTATGGAATTCCTGACAGCCTCACAATGCCCACAGCTGCTCTCCCCATCACCTGGCAGGGATGCTCCTGCTTTGTGTTGGAGCACTTGAAGCATGGGCTGGCTGTGGGCTGCCTTAATGCGCTTCCCTCCACAGTACGGGGGAGCCTTGCTGCTGCAAGGGCACGGCAATTACAGCACTGACGTGTCCCATGGTCTGTGGGTGCCCACTCCTTGTGTGTGCTTCATTTCCTTTAGAAAATGACGGAGCAGAGGGAAGGTTTGACAGCGTGACCAGGGCACAGCTACACCACTCCACACCAGGGTCACAGCAAGACGTTTTGAAATCTCACAGAAACAATCACTATTTTTTTGGTCCTGTACTTTGATGTCTGGCCTGTGCCTAGCGTGACACCGGCAGAAATCCTGTTTCCCTGCATCCTTCACTAGTCCAAGCTGCCCCTGGGTATGTTCACATACTTCAGCCTTAGTGGGAACCAAACACACCCTGCCTGGAGATCTCCTGGCTGGCTCTGCCTGAGCTGAAACGACCATGGGGCCACAAAGCCCCACTGTCTGACTCTCAGGGACTCCTCACCAGGACCCATCCCTGCTGGAGCAGGTACTCAGAGTGGGTCAACATTCGGCTCTGAAAGGCAGGGAAGGGCTCACCGCCACTCTGCCCACACCTGGGGCTGCCCGGGCAGCACAGACCTGCCCAGAGGGACCTTTCCCACATTCAAGGCTCAGAGATGTCCCTTCCTCGACTATTCCCACCCTGTTTGGGGAACACGCATTCTTTTCTTTCCCCTGGCCAGCCCTGCTCCAATCTGCCCCTTCCAGATGGAGCAAAGCCCATTCTGCAACTCCCACCGCCCACAGTCAGTGACTCACAGGGATGCTGGTGTCTCATCCGGGCAGTGCTGCCCCAGAACACACTTTCCGGCAGGGAAACCAGCCCAACCACGGGGAGAAAAACCAATGCTGGCGTTCTTTGGAGCCACGGGCACCCGCGGTGAATGGGAGGCGTGCGCCTGGCTGGCCCGGCCCTGTCCCTTTAAGGGAGGAAGGGCCGCTCGGAAATTTGTGAATGGCTGTCCCCGCCCCCGCCGCGCGCGCCGCCCGCCCGGCCAATCAGCGCGCGTGCCTCAGGCCCGCAGCCCGCGCACGGGGCCCTCTTAAAGGCGCACTGTCACCAGCCGCCCGTCCCCACACGGCCGTCTCGGAAGCCCCGAGGTGACCTTCAAAGCGAGTCCCAGCCGCGGGATGAGGAGCCGCTCCTGAGACACGGGCACACCCGTGCCTTCCTCAGGAGTGACATGTAGCAACGCAAGCCCTGGGGGGGTGGATGGTGCTGAGGGGTGATGTGCCAGTTTCCCTCACCGTGACTTCAGGGCCTAGACTGGGACCGCCAGGTCGCAGGGACTGGCCATCCACACTGGCCAGAGCACACAGCCGGGCTGAGTTTCCCCCAAAGGCCATGAGCTGCCAAGCCGTGGTGTGAGGGAGAGCAGGCAGCTGGGAGAGCTGCTCCAGCACCCTGCTCTTGTTCTAGGCCAGGCCAGGAAAGCAGGAGCGCTCCCACAGCAGCGGAGCACTAAAGCTCACAAAACCTTCCTGCAGAAATACCCCATGAGACTCAGCTGTGCAAAATCTACCACTGCACAGAGGGGAAATAGCTGTGCAGTACATGCCAAGGGGGAGGGAATGAACAGTGCAACAATGGGAGTGCAACAAACCCAGCCCCAGGTCCAGCCTGGTCTCCCCCTGCGCTGCAGTGCAGTGCCCACTCCTTGCTCTGCTACAGCTCCTCCCTCAGTCTGCTGTAGCCCGGGCTGTGAAATTATCTGCTCTAAAAATACCCCTTAAAAGGGGAGGACAGCCTGGCAGGACATTGCTGTTTCCTGGACACATGCAGGTGGGAAGCTGTTTGTGAGGCTGGGGAAGCAATGTTGGCCAAGCGGAATGGTCTCCATGCCAGTGCTTTGGGCACAGGCACTGGTGTACCTGAGCAGTGCCAGCCCCTACAGCTATCCAGGCCACAGACTGCAGGAGGCCTTTGCCTGAGCCTCAATACTTGGAATAATTTTTAGGTGCCATGACAGCGAGATTCCTACAAGGTGCTTTGTACCTGCAGGCTGCAGGGCTCTGGCAGGTGCTGCCCTGGGGCAAATCCTTGCTTCCTGCAACAGGGCAGAGATTGGTTTGAAATGCTGCCACTACTGCAGCTATGCACGGCTTAACCCTCCCAGAGCAGGCAGAGCAAGGCAAGAGGAGCCAGCACACAGCAGAGAGCACCTTTCCAAGGGCTCACGCTTGGATTCACAAGAGGGATGATTTCCAAACCCATGCTCATTTACTGTCCTCCCCCTGCACTTCCCCTAGCTCCTACCAATGCTGAGGATAATACATCTCTCAGCGTAGCTTGATACTGATCCTCCAAATCCTAAAGACCATAAACCTTCATGAGCAGTTAACGTGGCTGCTCTATTTATAACAGTGCCAGTACTGCCTCTGCCACCAGAATCCTGATCTCTGTCCAGCCTGATGCCATTAAGATGCAGTGACGTTCCCCCAGCTCCAGCACTCAGGATAGAAAGCAGCTGGCCTGCCAAGCTCTGCCTTCAAGCTTGGTTTGTTTCTTTAAAAATGGTGAGGAGAGCTCATTTGTTTTGCAGAAATGCACCTGGGGGATTTGTCCTCACCCTCCTGAGATGCTGGGGTGCCTGTGAGGGGGAGTGGAATGTGGATGGATGGATGGATGGATGGATGGATGGATGGATGGATGGATGGATGGATGGATGGATGGAGGAGAGGGTGGCACATCCCATGCTCTGGCTCCACATTTCCTGAGCCCCTGGTGGATCTGTGCTGCAGCAGACAGGCTCCAGTGCTTCGCTTTGCTTGCAGCAGGAATATGGTCAATCACCTGATAAGGCAAAACAGGAAAGGAAGAATCTGGGTGCTGCTGTGTGCACCCTGCATCAGCACATTTGGGAAACCTGATGAGCAGAGCAGACAGACCCAGCAGAGGCAGCACAGTGGCACACTGAGCTCCTGGCCAAAGTACTGATGGGCTTGGCCCCTGATCAGTCCCCATCCTGCTGGTCCAATGGTCTTGGCTCTTGATTTCAGAGCTACACAAGAAACCCATCAGAGTGAATCTCAGTGTGCAAGTTGCTCCAGCAGCTCTGCTCCCTTGGGGACAGGCAGATGCAGACACTACATGGAGGCAAAGCTGAAGCACTGATCTAGGGGGAGGATGGATGGACTCCAAGCCTGTCTGCATTGTTCTGGAGCACGGCTCTTGCCCCAGAGACTCCCCCTCACTGTTCCCTTTCTGTCATTGCATGGGGAGAGCTGCATGCACTCACACCATCAAAATACCTTCAAAACAGTGACAATGACTTGGGTGAATGGAAACACCATATCCATCAAGATTTTCCTACACTGCACAGCCAGAAACACCTTGTGTCTGCAAGGATCTTCCTTTTTCTGCTGGTTTTAGACAAAAAGTCCCCAGGTAGAGTGGGAATAGGTGACCATGCATGAGATTTTGGTTTGACAGCCTGGTGGCTCTACTGACTTCTTCATCCTTTGCTGAAGCTGGATATTGAGCTGGGAGAACTGAAGTCTAAGCATGCTCATCTCTGCAGCAGGAATAGCAAAAGCCTCTAGTAAAGCTGAGGCCATTCAACCCCAAAATGTCCACTGAAGTGACAGCTCTTACTGACACAGCCCTTGCTGACCCCCTCTTTGAGCAGCAGCATCCCTGGGACACAGGCAGCCGGCTGCCCAGCTCGGTGTCCCTCCTGTGCAGGGCTGATGTGTGGTTCAATCTGTGTGAGTTACTACAGACAGACACCCTCTTGAGTTCAGCACTTTGGCTTTTGAGCCTTTGTCTGCAGTATCAGAACACAAAATTGCTAGAGCATCTGAATGCCCTGAAGTGACCTCTAGGCACAAAGTGGCTCAAGTAACACTGGGCAGCAGCCTCTGGGCTGGGGGTTGCTGCTCTCCTTCTCCTAAAATAAATGTACTTTTCCTTTTGCATGGGGATGCAATGGGGAGAGGGGAGTTCCCCCAGGAGCTGATTGCTTCTGTGGTCCCATTGCTTGAGCATTAGCCACTTCCTGGGATTTTGGGGCTGCAGGGCCTGATGGGCTGAGGTTGAGGTAAAGCAGGGGCCTGGTAAAGTCTGGCCTGCAGCAATGGCTTCAGCTGCCTGCCCCGTCAGCCCACAGAGAGGGCATGGGGTGGTGGGGACAGCAGGGCACGTGCAACCAAGCAACCTGACAGGGGCTTCTTGCTGGGGCTGCATTCATTGTATGCACTGAAGATCTGCTTCATTTCCCTGACGCTCCACGCAACAGCAAACAGCTCCTTGGTGCTTCCCCTCTCCTGCATCTCACAGAGAAAATGGAGAGCGGTGAGGCTGCAGCCCAGGCAGGGGAGCAGGGAATTCACAGCTGGCATGGCTGCAGCATCTGCCACACGCCCATCCCATCCTGACCCGCTGCTCCTGGCAGGCAAAGGTGAGCAGCACCGGAACGCCCTTCGGTCTGGCCAAAGGCACAGTGGGAAATAGGAAAAAACACTTGAGAGAAGGACGGGAGAAGCAGACAGTCGGTCGCCACGCTGGCGGCGCAGCTTGCCTTTCTCTGCCAAATACCCCAGGGAGCTCCATGGACCTGTTTAGCACTCGAGCCGTGGGTTATGGGGCAGTCGGATGCATCTTCTTCTGCAGCAGCTGCAGCAGAGAGGGCTCCTAACACCCTGACAGGGCGTTTCTGCCAGAGCTGTGTCCTTCCTGGGACACAGGGAGGGGGACTGGGACATTTCTGGCCTCAGCCCCGCAGGATTGAAGCGCAGACTGCACTCACCCTGACAGGGCACTCAGAGGCATCCCACACACCCGGAGCCTGCCGGAGCAGCAGTGACCCCTGCCAGCGAGGTTTCTTATTCACCGGTGATTTCAGAGCATGCATGGAATGCCTGTCCTCTGAGGCAGCCTCGCTTGCGCTCTCCATCATATCAGGACCTGCTGTTGCTCCGTGTCAGCTGTCAGGCTGAGCAAGGGCAGAGCTGTGGCAGAGCTGGCGTCGGGCGGCACAGCGAGGAGAGCCTCGGCTGCACGGGCAGGCGGAGGTGGAGGCACTGGCGCTGTGACAGGGATGAAGCCAGGGCGGCTGCGGAGCCGTGCAGGGAAGCAGGAGAGGGATGGCAGGGGAAGAGCAGCGCTTCCTCGCAGGCGCACAGCTCTGCTCATCAGTGGCATTGTTCCTCTTTCATTTATCTTTACAGCTGGCTGCTCCCTGCACAGAGGATGAAAACGGCGTTTACTGAGAGCAGCAGCCTCCTTGGCAGCCTGGGAGCACAGGCGAGTGACACCGGCCACAGGAGCATCCTCCTGAGTCTTCCTGCAGCACACGCACATAAACCCTGAGCAGCCCTGCTGAGGCAGCTGCAGGGCTCAGGAAAGGTTGAAATGAAGGATTCATCAAATAAAACCCCATGAGCCCCAGAACTCTGGCAGGGTTTTGCCTCTATTAGCCTCAGCAGGGTGTTTTATCTGGCAAAGTCTCTTTGCTTTTGCCCCGTTGAGGGCTGAACATCCACTTTGCCGTGGAGGGATGGTTTCAGCCCACTAAGCCTCAACAGGAAGCACATGTTGTTGCTGTATTTACCGGCACCTCTTCCTTTGTAGCAGCCATTTGCACACTGCAGGGCTATTCAGAGCACACCCATGTCCTCACCAGCAGGCAGAAATTTCCTGTTCCTGGAAGCATTGGATTGGAGAGGCAATCTATTTGACATGCATCTTCCTGGCTGAAGCAGGTCATGGTAGCTTTTGCTCTGTTATCAGTGCTGTGGAGAGCTGCGGGCAGGGGAGAGGTCAAAGCCAGGGCAACAGAAAACTTATTTACATCAATAGATGCAATAAGAGAATTGCACTTAGTTCGTGTAGGAAAAGCCAGTTCATGGCTGCCTTTTATCAGTGCCAGGCTGTCGACCAGAGCTCTCATTCCTGGGCTGATGGCACTGGGGTGGCAGCTGGTGCTCCCCTGCCCCAGCATTAACTATCACTAACTTATAAATGCTTCCCTGGTTCTTCCAAATGCAATTGTCCACCTTAGGTATTTTTCTGCAGCTCGCTTTGGAAATGCTTGCGGCAAAAAAAAAGCACACACTGAAGGCTGGAAATCAAGAAGTCCCTGTGGAGCAGGGCAGGAGCTGGGTATGCAGGTGATGCAGGTGTAGTCCAGCCCTGGTGCTGTCCTGCATGCTGTGGCTGTTGAGAACGGACATGGGATGTGATGCTGGCAGCAGCTGAGGTGTCCTCAGTGCCTTCGTGCAGGAGTGAAGGATGAGAAACGGCCCATGCTGTGGTCCAGCAGCACAGCCTGCCCCAGGCACCTGATCCTGTCTCGTGGGGGACTGCTGGAAATGCTTCCCTCTGTCAGGGCAAGGCCTGTATTCAGCACTGAGGGTGACATCCTGGGGGAAGGCTCACCACTGTGACAAAGGACTCTGCATCCCAGCACAGGGGCTGCTGCAGAAGAGCTCTGCTTGAGCCTGCAGCTCTCCAGCACTGCTTGGCTCAAGTCTTCAGGAAAGCTGCTGGGTTTCTGTAGAAAGCCAAGTTTCAGGCAGGACTACAGGCATGGCAATACCTGGCACTGAACACTACCATCCTGACAGCTTTTCACCTCCTGCTCCCTGCTCTGCCTGCAGCCATGCTGTGAAATGACCATTCCCTGGGATGAAGTAGGCTGCAGATGAGAGCCCTGCCAGAGCACAGTGCTCCCAGAGTCCCAGTCTGCCCACCCCATTGTCCCTCCATCTCAGGGCAGTGACCCCCTGCTCAGGGCTGCCAGCTGCAGCCCCTGCGAATGGGTGACCCCTAAAGCTCCAGCACCTGGCACCAAGGACTGGCCCCATGCTGACACAGGCTAGGAAAGGAGGAGGATGAAAAGAATGACAGGAATTATTTCAGGTCTGGAACAACCTGCCTCAACAGTGAGCGAGTGAAGAAGCCAATCTGTTTAGTTTATCTAAGGGAAAGTTAAGAGGGAACTTAGACGCATCTATAAATACCTCCATGTTGGGAACATTTCTGATTGCCAAGGTCCTTTATCCTAGCAAACTAAGGCAGCAAAATTTCCTGGTGCTGGGAGCTAAAGCAAGAGAAATCCAGGCTAACAGTAAAATGCAGATTTTTAATGTGAAGCATAAATAATCATCAGGCCAGCCAGGCCAGGGACAGAGCAGATTCCCCATTGCATGAAGTCTTAAAATCAAAACTAGGTGTCTGCTGCTAAAGGAGACATTGCAAACTCGGACAGACATTTGGGGCTGGATGCAAGAGCTGCTGTACTTCACTTTACGGCTGGGACAGTTAGAAAGAAAATCCCTTATAATCACAACAGAATCTGTTCCAAATTGCTCAGGCTCTCACCCCCTCATGGGTTTTGCCCTATGACTCCCCTGTGGTGGTGGTTCCCACCCATTGGCAAATGGAAATCAGCAGCCAAGCTCATCTTCTTGTCATGCTGGGTTGGACAGAAAACCACTGTCTCGCCCTTCAAAAACTGCTTAAGATATGGTGAGTGATTGAAAATGAAGAAAGAAACAAGAGAAAAGGAGAAATTAAACAGTAAGAGAAAAAAATGGGGTGTTACCCATTTTATTGCAGTCCAGAAAAAGAAGGGAAACATTTTAAAAAGGACAGAAGAGAGGCAGTGCAATTTTTGTATTTAAAATACTTTGGAAGAAAACTTAGACTTAGCAAACAAGCATTATTTCAAACTTTGCCAAGAAAAACAACATTTTCATATAATTTTAAATCTGTGGTGAGCTCCATTCTTCCTGGCCACTTCATCCTTCCCAAAAGTGCATTTTGCCCTTCACTCATTCCCAAAACTCCCCTCAAATGTGTAGCCCAAACAATTTTCTTGCACCAGGTGGAGGCTGAGCTTTACGATGCACATCCAAATAAATGGTGTTTCCAAGTAAATAAGACAGCAGCGAAAAGCTCCTGGGAAGCTGAGCAGCGGACCTGCCATTTAAGAGCTCGGAGAAAAAAATATGGAAATCTGCAACGTGGGAGCGTGCCAGCGCTGGGGGCGAGAGGGACGGGCCTGGGAGGATTTCCAGCTCCACGCAGCCGCTTTATTCCTGCGCCACATCCACCTGCCCTCCGAGCCCTGAGGGCTGACACGGGGCCACGGCAAGTGCTAACGCAAGGGGATGATTTCAGTGCTGTCCAGCCCCTGGCACAGGTGACCGCTCGATTTTCTGGTGTGAGCATCAGCAGAAGCATCAGCCAGAGGACGCGCTGGCAGCCCCAGGGGAGGAAACGCCGCGCCCGCAGTGCTGAGAGCGCACGGCGCTGTCCCCTCAGTGCCAGCCGCTGGCAGGGCTGGCGGTGGCGTGGGGCGCACGGAGGCTCACCTGGGGCAGGGTGCTGTGACAGCCCAGCACCAGGCTGCAGACACTGGCCGGTGCCTCTGTCCGCCGTGCTGTCACCCTCACCAGCCGTGGCGGTGTCCCTGGAGCGCTGTCCCCAGCTCCCGTGGCGAGCCTCTGCTCATGGTCCCAGGAGCAGTCCTGAAACGAGACCGGTGATATGTGGCTAGGGCAGGTCAGCTGCCTCCAGGCTCTCCACCGCTCCTGGAAGAGCCAAAATGAGCTTTTCCCCATGCAAGGGGGGCAGTGCCTTTGATGGGCATCCCACCTCTCATGTCAGCCTGCCTAGCGCTGGCCCCAGGCCCAGCAGGGTCACTGCAAACGATGGTGGAGGTTTGCTGGCCCAAGACTCTGGGACTGTGCCATTGCTGGGTTGCATTTCATGTTCCAGCAACACAAGACACCTCCAACACATTTTTTTGGAGAAAGGAGGAAGGATTTGATGGTGTCAATGGCTTGGGCTGTGTTCAGTACAAGGAGGCCCTGCAGCTGATTGCTTTTTTCACCCCCCTTACAGACAGGGCACAGTGGAGGGAGCAGAGGCACCGCTCACACCAGCTGTGCAAGGCTCACACTTGCTTCCCTGCTTGTTTCCACACTGATTTTTCGATGTCGTTATTCAGTGTTATATCTTGGGGATTCATAGACTGGCCTGGCCACAGGGACTAGTGGCTGCTGCCAGCAGAGTTCAAAAGAGCTGGATCAAGGAGGACACCCAAAAAAACCAAAGCAGGATCCCACTGCCTACGGCATAACAGCACTAAAAATTTGTTCTTAAATACATACTAGAGTTGCAGGCTTAACTAGAGGGACTGGCAATGTGAAGGGGGTCAAGAAGAAATGGGATTAAAGTGGTTCCTGAGTCAGAGGAACACAAATATCTCCTGCAGTGATTGTAGGCTGTTTTGCCCTCCCTGTTCTTGATCCCCAAACTCCTTTAAAATGTTCTTCCTGAGATGATATCATCCAGCTCCATCTTCTCTGTGTGACACTTGAACTTCAAGTTCCCCCAGGTATGTGATGGGAAGCCAGTTCAATCAGTGAAGCAGAAAATGGTGTTTATCTGATAGGGTTATTTCACTGAAAGGAGGAATCCCTGGATGTCTGCATTACTGCACAAGAGTATCCCTAGATTAGGGGGATCCTACAGCATCCCATGGCAGGGCTGTGAGTGGGGGATGGAAAGAAAGCCTGCAAAGACATGAGGCATTTTTATTTACCTTGGTGCCTTTGAGATAACTGAGACCCTACTGCTCAATTCCTGCCTCTCCACCTGGTGCTGTATCTTTTAGAAGGCTGTTGAAAATTGAAGGGAATGCAAATAAGAGAGACACAAGTTATCTGAGAGCTGGGAAAAAAATCCTGAAAAGGGAAACTTGAAAGACTCAACCTACTTCACTTATCAAAAGTGGCTGGATCAGAGAGCTGAAACGCCTCCATGGGAGACAGCGTCAGACGGGAGCAACTAATCCAGCTGCAACTGCAGAGCAGGAGCCAGAGCCGGAGCTGTTCGCATTACGAGTAATTCAATTAACACTTGTGAACCAGAGAGGTTGACTCATTAATGAGACCAGCTATCACAGAGAATGTGTGGGAACAGCCTGGCTGTGAGCAGGGCAGGCTGTGGTGGCCAGCAGCCTGCTGTGCCCCTTGAATCCCTCTCAGTGCAGGGTGGGGTCCCACAGCACCACGAGGGTGGCTCTTACCTCAGGCAGGTTTTGGGGCTCTCTGGGTGTGACTGTGGAGCTGGGCTCGCTGGTCCCAAGCTGCTGCCTGGCTGTGCCATGATGTGCATCCAGACTCGGAGATTGCACGGGCGCAGAGCGCAGCGTGAAATCGTAGAATTCATGGATATCTGCAAAACAGCAGGAGAAACATCCTCAGGACCGAGAGACAGCCTCTGTGGGGTGCAGCACCTGCCACTCTGGCCCCAGGGTCTGAGCCCTCTGTGAGAGGCTGGCACCCTGGGAGAGGGCTCTGCTTGCTCCCTGTGCTTGCTGTGTTGCCCACCACACCCCCTCTGCAAGGCAAGAGGTGTGGTGGGGCCCCTGGCTCACCATGCAGTGCCCATGGTTCTGGAAGGCACGGGAATGTCCACAGGGACTAGGAGCAAACTCTGCTCAGCAGCATCAATCCAAAACCCACACCATCCTGCTCTCCTCCAGGCTGTGCCAGCCCCAGGCACGGTCCCCTGTCCCTCCTGCTCTGAAAGGCCTTCTGCACCGGGCAGCCCCTGCCTGCCTGCCCTGATGATGACGGGCTACTCCCTCCCCATCACAGCTCCCCAGCACCCCTGGCCTGTGGAGGAGCTCACTTCCCAGGGGGACAGGCAGAGAAGCCACATGGGCACTCAGTGTACAAGCTCTCAAGCTGATGCTTACAGCTCTGTTAACTCCAGCTCCCTCCCTGGTATCTCCCCTCTTCCCACCTGCACACTGCCACAACAGATATCAAGCACCCTCATTCCGGGCTCCAGGGAGCCTGCTGCTGTAATCTATAGTGGCTCTAGAGAGAGGCATGAAAATGGGCTATCCCAGCCCTCACTGCTCCAGAGACAGCAGCTGCCCAGGTATAGGTCAGTGGGGCTCTGGGAGCCCAGACCTTCTCCTAGCCCAGCCAGGAGCATTTTACCCTCTCCAGGTTACACACAGAGGATTCCAGGGAGCAGAAGTGCTCCAATGGGCTTTGCTCCCCCCTAAGAAAGCTCCCACTGCTGCACACTCAGGCAGCTGCTGGCCCCTGGCAGCCCTCAGTTATCTCCAGAGCCAGTATCTCCACACTGGTCAACATATCCACTGCAGAAGTATTTAATTTCAAAAAGGAAACTACATCAAAAGTGAGAATCTGATTTTATGAATAAACTGAAAGGGGTAGCAAAAACTAAAATAGGCTCTGAGCCTATTTAGGGAGACCCACTGGGACATTGGAACAGACATGAAGTGTCTGGCTGGGGATACTGTAAAGGCAAAAGGGAGGAAAGCAAGGCTTGACTGCAGAGGAAAAGAGGCTATTGAAAATGAGAAGACATTCATCTAAACTGCTGAAGCTGCATCTAAATGAGAAAACCAGAATAGATGGTAAATGCTGACAGGTTAAAGGTAAAGCTCCAAGAGGTCGGCCAAAGGAGTTTGGTAAACACCTTCCAAAAGCCATAAAAAGAGTAATAAATCCCTTCAAGCACCTGGGAAACAGGAAGCCTGGCAGAGCCAGCAGGGCCAAAAAGTCAAGGCAGCATAAATGAGCACTTGAAGCAGGAAAAGACACAGCAGGAACCTGAGATAATTTTCTGTACCTGTGTCTGCTGTGGAGGAAGCTGAAGAGCTCCTCTTCTATGAGTGACTCAAGGGGCAAGCTGAGGGTCTCAGCTTGAGGGGGATGTGGCCATTCCCATGGCACTCCCTGGGAGCTCCTGGATGAAGCACCCGCACTTGCCCTCCAGTCTGTGATTTCTCACCTGAAACCATGCCACACCATGGCATCACGAGGTATGAAACGCTCACATCACAAAGAGTTCAGCAGGAAATCTGGTGAGCATTGGCAGTGTAAGCAGGGACACGCTGACCACTGCCTGAGGCTGTTCCCCAGCTGTAGCAGGATGCTCTGCCTAAGCAGCTGGAAATTTGTCTTACAAGATCATCAGTGAAGGCCTGAGCGAGGAGGGTCTGCTGAGCAGTGATAAGATGGAGTGAGGAGGGTCTGTTGCTCTTAATGCTGAACAATAGTGAGACCAGCTTGACCAAACTCAGACCTCACCACAAGGACATGCAAGAAATGCTCCCTGGCTGGAGCTGGGAGCAGCAAGAATGTGCATGCTCTGATGTGGAAGTGAGAATCAGGAGTGGTGAGAAGAAACTAAAGAGCTTCTCGCACCTTTTTCAGCACAAAGCATACTGTGCTGATTAGGTCTGATAATACATAATCTAAAAAATACATATGGCTGACAAGCAATCACTTTATACTATAATAGGCCACTCATACTTTTGCACAGTGAGGAGTTCTATCATACCTCCCTAAGATGTATGAAGATCCTTCCCTTGAGTGGGGGCACCCCTGAAGGTCACTCCTCAGAGCAGAGTGAAAGAGATTTGCCCATGGTCATTGGTATGGGAGAGTAACTCAATCTCTACTTAATAATTCTTTAACTAGCTTTGATATAATTGCTTTAATATTGCTTCAAAAATAGTGTCCTACACTAGTAATTACAGCTATCCATACTGTTTAGTAAGTAATTCTGATTAACCTTTTTTTTTCTCTAATCCTTATCATTAT
This sequence comes from Poecile atricapillus, assembly GCF_030490865.1. Lineage (NCBI taxonomy): Eukaryota > Metazoa > Chordata > Aves > Passeriformes > Paridae > Poecile > Poecile atricapillus. The sequence goes on from NC_081260.1 coordinate 4,809,671, forward strand.
TGTAATAAATTTAAACAAATAATTTACTATATTTCTATAAATACATTAGGTTTATCATCCTTAATCCTGTGGGACAATGTTGTATAAAGGTTCAATTACACCTGTATAATCCTTTAGACATGCCATTGACAAAGTCTGGGGCTAAATTGGATCCAGCTGCATCCAGGCTCCTCTCTGAGGATAAGTTTAGAAAGGAAAGTGTGTCCTTTCTTCACCTCGTGACTCAACAGGAGGGCTTTCATAATAAACTTTGTCTGAAGCTCCCACTCCGCCCATGACACCAGGGATGCTTTCACGGAGCAGGGCTGCATGCCCAGGCACAATTCCCCATCCCCTCTCCCAGTGTTTAACCACGTGCCCATGCACTGCAGCAGCACATCCATGCTGCAGATGGGATGAGAGCAGCTTCAACCCCCATCTTCCAGCTCCCAGGGGCTGCCTGGTCTGCTGACCTCCCAGCTGGAAGGGCAAAGCTGATACAAATCTCAGCTGCTGGCAGCGCAGCTGGGTGCCCAAGGGCAGCCCAGCCAGGCTCTGTGGCTGCCTGAGTGCAGGGAGCACTGTGCCACTGCCTGGCATCCGTGCCATTTTTGGAGCTGCTGCTCTGTGCTGCCAGGCTCTGTCCTGTGCCCTGGGAGACATGTGGCAGCTGGCAATGATGATGGGAGGAGCGGGAGTCCCCAGATGTACCCTCCACACCTGGGGCACCCCTTCTACAGCACCCTGGCTGCCAAACAGGCTGCTGGCAGCCCCTGAAACCCTCCCAAATCACACATGAGGTCACAGCAAGCACTCACTTCACAGCCAGAGAAACTGGACTTTGTTTTCGTGCTAAAACATCTCTCCCTCTGGTTATAAAAATAATAATTGCGTAACAGGATAGCAGCAGCTTCTGGCTGCATGGATTACGTTGGGAACACACAACACTTTGCAAGAATGAAAACAGGATTTGAACAGCCCCATTGTAGGGGAGTGCTGCTGCCAGCATCCCCGTTTGTTACCCATCTGCTGCAGGAACACAGCCCTGGGCAGCCAAGCTGGCAAGGCGCCTGAAGGGCAGGAAATTTGTCCCCTGAAGCAGCCACTCTTCACCTCCAAAACCCTCAGCCCAGTTTAGGTGCTTGCCAGAAGAGAGAATTGTTGCTGGCACCAGGGATTAGAGGAGTTTCAGGATTGGTGGACAGGGTTCACGCAGCAAAGGACAGAAGTACATTTTAGGACACATGCACGTGGAATTAAGATAATTTAAATATATGCTGGTTTCCCTCATTTTTTATGAGCATCATAAGTTGCACACAAGTCTGCCTCACCTGTGCACTTCAAGAGCAGCACTACTTGAAAAGGCTCCATAAGATTATGTTGTGGTAGCAAAAGATGAAGCCCAGTTTCTGTGTGATGACATGTAAATCTGTTCTGGATCTAATATGTAAAAGTAACTCAAGATTTACAGAGATTAGAATTTCACAAACAATTTTTTCCTGGTGTTAACATGTCAAATAAATGTCATTAAATATTACTATAGCACTGGCATCTGTGCACTAACGCAGTGCCCTTGTGGCAGCCAGCACATGCCCTTCCAGAAAATGACATTTTTTCCCCAACGTGTGCACTGTCACCAGCTGCAGCACCACGGATTTACCCCAAGCAGAAACCCCAGCCTCGCACCAGACCCCCACTGCCATTCACACCCATGGCTGCCACACCAGATCTTTTTCAAGCAAGCTGCAAGTTTCCATCCTTGCTATGGGCAAATCTGCAAGAGGAGTTCTCAGTGTTGGGAAGCCTCCAGATTCCTCCAGTTTTCCACACTGGCTCCTGCAGCCACCCGGTGAAGCCATTACCACCATCCCCAGCTGAGCTGCTAGCAAGCAAGTCTTGCTGGGGTTTTGCACCCAGGGAAGCCCTACCTGCCCCTCCTCCTGCCTTCACCACACCAGGAAGCTCATGAGGAATCTCTTATGAGGTAAAAGGAGCTGCAGGGGAGGACTGGGGGCCCAAGAAGCTGACAGGACTTACAGAGGTCTGCACTGGCCACTGCTCAGGCACAAGAGAGAAGCTGAGTTCCAGAGGATTTTTGGGAGGAGCTCAGCCCCTTGGCTGGGCAGTTGGGACAGCTGGACATACACAAACCCTGCCTGTCCACCAGCTTCTCCCGCTGCCAAGGGCACAACGGCCCCTTTCAGCCCCAGCTCTGGGAAGGAAAGGTCAGGGAGCTGCTTTTGTGTGCAAGCCCCATCCTCCCCAGCAGCACAAGAGACCAAGCATCGTCCTGAGGGACTCTACGGAGCAAAGGGAAAGCAGGGCCACCATCACCCCAACCCAGGCTCCTGGAGCACCCCTTTGCTGGGCTGTTTCCTTGCAAGTCACGCACTTGGCTCCACAGCCTCAGACACAGAGAGAGAGGGGCCAGGAGAAGGGAGCCAGCACAGCCTGTTTTCCCTGTGCACAGCCAAGGAATTTCTTTTGTGCGGAGCAGGGTTTGGCACATTCCAGCGCAGAGCAGCTCCCGCACCGCTGTGCCGTGCTGTGCCGAGCCAGCCGGGACAGGAGCTGTCCTGGCACAGGCAGCTCCAGGGACAGGGAGGTGGTCACAAGGATTTAAAGGGCTGGGCCGTGCTCACAGGAGTCTGGCAGAACACGGTGCATGTGCAGAGCAACACTGGGCATGATCACAGCGACTGATCCATCCAGCACAACACTGACGCATCCTGGACACAACAGAGGCTGGGGCTTCTGGAGACCCTAAACCAGCTTATTCTTTAAAAGAAAAAAGCATGCGGAAAGTCACATCCCAAAATTTTTCATGTGGACTAACTTGGCAAACTCCATGATGTTTGGCACTGCTGGCAGCTCTACTATGGCCTGATGCATTTTGATGTTCAAACTCCAATCAGCCAATGTGTGCTCTAGGAAAGTATTGCCTGCAGGAGCAGGCGGCTTGAGGACAGGGATGGACCATGCTCCCACATTCATCTTCCCCCGGGGCTGAAAAAAAGCAGGGCTGTATTGGTGAAAGGCTGCAGGAGGAGGGACCTCTGCAGGCTAAGGCCTCTCCAGAGCCAGAAGCATCTGGCACGGTGTGGGGCAGTGAGTCGGGAGCTCCGCACTGAGCAGTGTCTCTGCTCTCCTGCAAACCCTCCTCCCACACTGAGCCAGCCCTGTGACTCAGAGCAGACTTCAGACAGAGACACAGTGGCCCACTGGGAAAAGGAGGGGTGAAAATAAAAATGAAAATAGAAATGTTCTATCACCCTTGCAAGTGCTGTTACTGTGCTCCAGTGGGTAAGGACCGTGGACACAAGGCAACCCAGTGTGTGGCCACAGTGAGCACACAGCCAGACACAATGTCCATGCTGGGACAGGAATTCACAAACCTACACTCCGAGGGGAAGCAGGAGGAGGGAGCCGAGGTGGGGGGGCGGAAGTAATTAATGCAAATTCCTAGTTTAGATAAACACATGGAGAGAAAGGCTCGCTCTGGCACGGGGAATTAATATCCTGTTAAACCAGTTGAAAAGGTCACCAGTAAACAAGCAACACTCCCAACACTCCCTGTGCCAGGGCTGATAGGACACCAAGACAAACGGCTGTGAGCAGGAGCTGGGGACGCTGCAGCATCCGCCTGCCAGCGTGCAGCTGCAGCCAGCTCGGCGCGTGCAGACGTGTTCTCTGCACAGCACTTCTGCACTAAGAGCAACAGCCCTGGGCCTTGGGAAAGCTGCTTTGCTGCCTTCACACAGCCCCAGGGAGGACTGGCCAGCAAACAAAAGCAGCCAGGGGTGTTGGGCTATTGTCAGGTTGGTCAAGGTCACAGCCCTACTCCAGCTCCCTGCCTCAGGGCTGGGGATCATTTAGAGAACGGGTTGTATAAATTAAGAGATAAGAAAGGAGATGTACACAGGCCCTGGGGAGTCCACCCTTGGCACGTCTCTGCTGCTACTGGCATAGACATTTGAGCACAAGACCTTTAAAAGGCATGCTGGGACTGAAAGTCTCCAGGTGATGCTCCAACAGCAAGAGAAAAAAAAAGATAGAATAAAATTGCTCAGGACACAGTCCTCAACTTAATTTTCAATGGAAAACCTGAAGCACAAAGGAGCTGCTGGCAACTCATCTCTGCAGGCACAGAAGTGGAAGTCTGGCTGCAGAGGTGCGAAGAAAAGGTGAGAGCTGCCAAGAGAACAGTGAGGGGGAGCACCAGGGCTGAGACACCCTTGGGTCAAAATGCACTGAGAGTGAGCCACAGGCCACATGTGGAGCTCTGCACCCTGGGGCCTGGGTCTTCCTCTCAGAGTGCAGAGCCTCTGGGGTGCTTTCCCTTCCTTCCCACCAGGGAAATTCAGCTTCTCTCCCAGGAGATCCAGGAACAGAAACCACCAGGGCAGCGTGCATTTCCCAAGCCCCACAGTGAACAGAACTTAAGGAGAATAGCTGTATGCCTTGCACAGAGAAGCTGCATAGTCCTGAAAGACTTCAGCTTCATTTGTCTCAATCCACATGGAGAACTTCATACAGTGCTCAAAATGCCATTTTCTGGTGTCCAGCCCCAAGATAAGCCTTGCTGTTAAGTCTTGTGTGAAATGGAGCTGCTGGAACAGTGTGTTTCTCACAAGTGCTGGTGGGTCTAAGCACAAGAAAAGCCTGAATACCCCACAGGAGCTTGGGTACATGTGGATTCTCTCTTAAAGACAGAAAAATATAGTTTTCCTTCCTGGACACACCAGGCCTACACTGCACAGAGAGTGCTCACAGAAGGGCAAGATCCCTTAGCAGGTGCTGGATAGATCAGGCATGACCTGATAAGAAAGTGTTATCCCTTGTCCTCATCAGACTGAGGAATGCTGTTCACTACAAACACCCAGTGATTGCAGCCCTGGTATCTCCTGCCTAAGCCCTGGAGGGGAAAGACAGCCCAGCTCCCTGGCATTACATGCCATGTGTTTGCACAGAATGCACTGGTCAGTGCCAGGTGCCGGCGTGGGATCATGGGGAGACCCCACTAAACACAAGGCTGCAGGGACTGCAAGGGACTGCAAGGCAGGGGCTTACCCAGCAGAGCCTGGAAGAGTTCACTTTGGAAGATGTGCGAGACTTTTCCAATGGAAGCTTTTAACTCCTGCTCCTCCGGGGACCGCAGGGTGCTTTGGTATCTGGTCAGAATTTCCACTGCCCGTTCAGTGTCTGCAGAGATGACACAGGAGTAACAAGGCATTAGCATTGTAGGATGTCAAGGGAAAGCTCGAGTGCAGCCTGGGATAATGCCTCAAGCTGCCTTCTAGTCTGGATTTTTAAAAGTCAGACAGCCACAAAAGCAGCCCCCTTACACACACCTGGAAAGCTAACCCTGCTGAGGGGCACTGAGGGCCCACAGCAGCAGAGACCAGGGCAGGAACTGGAGGAGAGATAATTTTGCCACCAACCCTGAAAATCAGGGGCTAAAATCAGATTTATTCAACTCTGAACCCTGTAGCACTGGGCAGCCTGAACACCCCTGCCATCTCCCAGACACAGAAGCCATTTAGGAGCTGGACACATTCTGGTTGCACTATGGTTGGGCTATGAATATTACTGCAGGAACTGCAGCCTCCCACATAGGGCCAGATGGCTGCAGCAAAGCTGAGCGTAGGCCCATTCACGTAGTGCAAAACAGCTCAGCTACAGGAGTGGCAAAGAAGCAAGCAGCCATGGGTCAGCAGGAGACAAGTGGGAAAGGAACACGGTGCCTTGGGATCAAAGGAGATGGTGGTGAGGAGGGGAGCTGGAGGCTTCCATGAAGCAACGTTTTGGTTAATGACTGGGCCAGACAGAGCTATGAGAAAACCCTGGACCTAAAATAGTGGAGCTGTGATGTCTCTGCGTGGACACCTCCACAGTTCTCTGGGCAGACAGCCAGAGCTGCCAGTGCAGCCCCGACCTCAGATGTGACCCATATCTCAGGCAGGTGGTGAGCTCCTGTGGACCTTGAGACCATCCCTGCCCCATCAGTGGATATTTCCCTTTGTCACCCAGGCAGACTGCAGACAAAGAGTGTTTGTGTGAGAAGGCAGGGAAGCTGTCCCGCCACTGCTGGAGACTCATCTTTTAAGCCAGGAACTCATGCAGAAAGGATGACCCTGCTCATCACAGGGCTCTCGAGAATTCAGGTCATCAAACAAGGGGGCCTGTGTCTGCTCGGGTACGTGCCACCTGGCGTCCCAGCTCGCCCAGTCTCTCAGCTTCTCGGCCGAAAGGGAAAGGGGGTCCTCCTGCCTGTGTCACCAGCCCACACTGACTCACCGTGGGAGCAGAACAGGGAAAGGAGCCTGGGGAAGTGTGAACAGCTCTGACTTGGAGCTGGGCTCCGCACTTGCTCCAGAAAAAGCAGGGACTTCCCCGAGCTTTATGGCAAGCCTAGCCCTGTGCTATTACTAAGAGATTCCTTTTCTGCGAGATGTAACAGTGGCTTCAGACACTGACTAGCAAACCGTCAGTAGGGCCGAGATGTCATTGCCTGGTCATTCCTGACCTTATCAGCAGAACTAAAGAAGCAGACGGAGAGCTGTGGCCACCATACCAGGACACAAAGACTCCGAACCCGGTGTAAACTTCCCACCGCAGCCCAGGCTGCGCAGGCAGAGCAGCACGCACGGCGCTGACCTCTGCGCTGCTGGCCGCTCGTACGGGTGACAGCCAGCTGGAGCAGGGGACTGCTGGCTCCCGACCGAGGGAAGTGCCGGCCACCCAGCGTGGCAGGGAGACCACGGGACACCTCCTATAGCTCCCGAGAAACAGCACATGATGTCCAGGGCCCATCTCCACGTGCCTCAAGGTGCATGCAAGTCCCACTTACAGGAAATCCCTCCTCGCGGAGCCCAAACCCCCATGCCCGCTCTCCTCCCCGCAGCACGCAAGGGAGCTGCAAGCAGAACATCCCACGGCCACCCACTCTGAGCCAGCACAACGTGTCCGCAGCCCGAGGAGGGCGAGGAGCGAGGGCGCCCAGCCCCCGGGTGTTAACCCCGGGGTCGCACGGCCGCCCGTGGTGGGGAGCGCGGTCCCGGCGGGGCAGACACTTGTTGATTGCGGGGCCGCGGTGCCCGGCGCGGCGGGCAGGGCCGGGCGCTGCGCTCCTTACCTTCCCGGCGGATCATCGCTCCGCCGTGGCCGCCGGCCGCTCCGCTCCGTGCCAGCCCGCGAGCGGCCGAGCCGCCGCCCGCCCCACCCCGCCCTGCCCCGCCCGAACCGGCCGGGAGCCGCCCCCCGGCCGCCGGCACCGCCTCCGGGAGCGCCCCGCCACCGCCGCTCGGAGCCCGGCGGGCTGCGGGGAGCCTCGGCCTGCGCCCGGGGAACCGCGCCCGGCTCGGCCTCCCCTCCCTGCCCGCTGCGGAGGGCCCGGTTCCGCGCGCCGTCAGTAGGTGGCACGGAGGCGCCGCGGAACGAGCCCGCCCCGGGCCGGTACCGTCCGGGCTGCGCCGGCTCCTTCTCCGGGCCGGCAGCGCCGCCGGCCGGGAAAGGTGCGGAAGGGAGGACACAGGCGTGCCCGCCGCACCCCTGCGGACTCTGTCTGCCGCTCCTCTGCTTTATTGACATAAATAGACAGCAACAAGTCAGACTGACCCGATACCCCTCTCCCCGTTCAAGGCCCTGCTGCAACGTGACCGATGCCGAGTCCCACCGCTCCCTCTGCTGCTGCAGCAGCAGCAGGAGCGCGGTCCTGCCAGCCCCTGACACCCACCACCCCCAGCGTTTTCTCTCCCGAGCAACAGGCATTAACTGCTGCTTGGAGTGCCAGGACCCTGTCCCGTGAACATGAAGCCAGCAGCAGCAGGGACAGGATTGTCCAGGATGGGAGGGTGAAGAGCTCAGCTTCCCCTTTGTTTCGTAAAAAGCCACTCCACACCCCCCTTCCTATTCCTCAATCCGCGGGACAGGGCAGCCCCCAAGGGAACAGCCCTTAAACCAGGTGTCCCATCACTGGCTGCAGAGCTGCTGACAACAGGCAGAGACAGCCCTTCCCCTGCACCGAAGAGTGACCCAAACCCCTGCTCCTGTCCAAACCCCAAGGGAGAGGTCTCAGCTCCAGCACTGCTGGATAACTATTCTGCCCCTAGGCCACCCCTGCAAAGCTTTAGTTCCCCGCTACCAGTGGGAAATGACAAATCAGTTCCAAGTCTTTTCAGCTGAGGGCAGCTGAGCACCATGAAAGGAGCCAGGAAGGCCACGGTAGAAGGGAGGCTCTGGAAGGAGTCTGAAAAGGAAAGGAGCCTCGAAGCTGGCCTGAGGAGTGCTCCCCGCTGTGCAGGACTCTGGCTGCCCCTCCCCACGGCTGACAGGCAAGAGGGGTCACTCCTGCATCAAGCTGTTGATCTTTGTGAGCAGCACATCCGTCTCAGACTCTGAGGAGACAGAGAAAAAACAGTCATTGTAGGCAGTCAGAATCCCGCATCGACAGGCGGAGTAGCCTGAAAAGCAGGTTTGAGGATATTTGGGGAATGTGGGATTCCCTAGTGCTGTCCCACAGGGCTGCTTGTTAAGGGCAGGACAGGAGGAACTCCCTGGGCTGGGATTCCCTTCCCTCCCCCAGCCATCCCAAACCACTCAGTCACGTTTGGCTGGAGAAAGCTGCCTGCCTGTCAGGGAGAGTCCCACAGGCAGAGCCTGGCTCCAGGGGAGGGGAGCTCCCGTTCCATGCGCACTCACCCGCCGGCCGTCTTCTGTGGGAACATTTCCTAGGAGATAGAATAGGGTCGATGTTAGCATGCAAGTCTGGTCTCACCATTCCCTCCCCTGAGCTGCCAGCTGGAAGCTGTGGGGCCCCGCAGTCCCAGAGGGAACTGCTCTCAGCGCCTGCAGCACTGGTAAAAAGGAGCAGGACCAGGATCCCCCAGCCTCAGCCCACCAGGCCCTGGGGTGCAGAGTGGGTTAGGAAGTGTGAACTAAGGCATCCAGCAGCTTGAGGCAGGGTCAGGGCAGACTTTCAGCTGCAGCTTGGAGAGGAAAGTTGCCTCCACACACTTCTGCCTTCCTTAGCTAGACAGGAGAGGACACCTCCAGGATCTGAATCCAGAGAGAGGTGGCAGCAGGTTTGGGTCTGCATCAGCCACCCAGGGCACACTACAACCTCCCCCAACAGGCCTGCCTTGGGAGGGGGAAAGGGATCAAACCTACTTCATCAAGACGAAGGCCCAGATGATGATAAGGAAGGAAACACAGTCTGCAACGATCCAGATCATGAAGTATGTGCTGCTGGGCTGCAAGGCAATGAGACAAGACACTGAACACCAGCTAGGGGTGGTGTGCTGTGCCACCAACCCCTTCTGAAGGGTCACATGTTCCCACGCCAGTACAGCAGCGAGCAGAAATCACCCACCAGGCAGCTGCACAGGGCTCCTGCAGAAAGGGACCCACAAATTCCTGGGACACGGGGCTGTGGGGCAGGGTGAAGGACAAGGGGTCACTTACAAGCAGCCAGATGGGGTGTTTCATCTCCTTCAGCACCTGGCAGGCGTTGGTGGTGACAGAGCTCACCCCTGAGCACCACAGCACGGAGAAGAGCCAGGGCTGGTTCACCACATACAAGTTGACAGAGATGTTGTCCTGGCGGTACTGCCTGTGTGGGGACAGCCGTGGTCAGAGCAGACAGCAGGGTGCCACCACACTCTGCACAGCCTCTTCTGGCTGTACACTTGGGATATGATCCAGCATTTGCAGCCTCATGGAGTGACTGTCTGGAGATCCAGACTGAGGACAGATTTGCTGGCAGGGCAGAGGACTGCAGCCAGCTCCATCCTCTGCTCCAGCCCTTCCTGATAAGGACACTTGTTCACAAGGCACACACCCAGCTCTTCCCGGAAGCACACCAGTACTCAGCACCCTCACCTCTGCTGGCCCCTGGGACAGTCCCCAGACCCCCACAACTCCCCTCCCAGGTACTCGGATAAAGAGTTCTCACCTTATCTCCTCAGAGCTCATGTCCTGGTAGGGCAGATTAACGTGCAGCTCCGGCTCCTTCTCGTTCTCGAGTCTCTTCCGGCCATAGACGTGCTGGACACCTGGGGCCTGCTGTTTTACATCTTCCCTGAACCCATCTGGAAGCCAGAGGACCTAGACAAGAGCCAGAGAGCACATGCAGAGGAGAGGTGCTCCAAAAAGTTTGCTCCCTTTCCAATATTCCCTTGCACGTCCAGGTCCACACAGCCTGCTTAGACAGCTGCTTCCTGCACCCCATCTCCACACTCAGCTTTTCCATGAGGATCTCAGCCAGGACAATCCCCTAAGAGCTTGCCCCAGCCAAGAAATAAGCACAGGTCCTGCTGAAGGGAGAAAGCAGTTCTAGCCTAGGAAATCTGCAAGAGTTAAGTCCTTTCAGGGTCCTTGAATGACTCAAGTGAATCCATTCATCCCAAACTCTGCAGCAAGAATGCACCTTGGATCAGCACTACAGTAGAAGCCTTTTTTTCTATGTCCCCTCCTGCTCTGCATTCCCAGAAGGCCAAGAAAGGTGATTTGAGTGCTGCTTTGCCCCCTGAGGGCAGCACATATCCTGTGCTGCAGGGGTTGGATGAAGCATAAAGGGAACACAGGAGGGTGCAGCAGGAGTCCAAGAGCTGCAGGGAGAGGTGTGGTGGAGTGTGGGGAAGTGGAAGCCACAGCATTGTATTCCTGCTCATGCTGGCCGCCTTGGTCTCCTCCCTACACTGAGTCATTGTTTACACACAAACCAGGGTGGCCAGTGCTGGGAAAGCAGAGTATTTGGAGGGGTCTAAAGTATTTGGAGGGGTCTGAAGCTATAGGCATTAAACCCTAATTACGGGCAACTTCTAGCTAGAGAACCCCACACGTGGGCAGGGCTGCCCAGCAGGGATCACTTGGTGTATGGGGTGTCAGTGTGGCTGGCAGGGCACCTCCCACCACGGCAGGGGTGTGACAGCAGGACTGGCAGGGGTGGGGTGGTGACCAGCTCACCTGCTGCAGCGGGATGCCTGACTGTAAAATCACTCCCAGGGTGACATTGACAAAGTTCTGGTAGTCACTGTGGTTCTCAGGCCGAAGGTCAAACATGATGGAGATGTTGCTCTGCTTGGCTGCCTCTAGAGCCTGTTCCAGGGACGGGATCCTCTGTTTAGCTGCCTCCTTGCGATCACCAGGAGAAAGACTCTGCACAGTGGGAAATGGTCTCCGCTACAAGGGAGAGAGAGGGGCAGTCATCACAGGCACACCACCTGTAAGCTTCCACATCCCAAACTGGTGCCTGTCTCTGACCCTCAGTTTCCTATACCGGCCTCTCCATGTGCTCTCCAGAGCAAACAGGCACAGGGAACCTCCCTATTCACATCCACGGGCATCTCTACCCTTCTCCCCACTAACAACAGAATTCAAGCAGCATTCAAAGCTGCTCAGCAGTACTTAGTCACCTTTTGGGAAGAGCCTGGCCACAACTGCCTTCAAGCCCAGGCAGGCTGTGCAGCTCAGAGCAAACAGGAGATATCCCCTCTTAAAGCAGCCTCCTCTATGACTCAGCTGAGGAGTCAGAACAAACCCCAGCTTGGGGCATAACTGCACCCAAGGGATTTGTGCAGCCCTCTGCACCCTGTCCAGGTGTCTGCTAGGACCAGTGCTCCAGAGGAAAGGTTCTGGAGCCCCAGGGCAGGGCTAATGCTTCACCAAAAATGCACCCATTCCTCACCAGCCACCCTAAGGATATTCCTGACCTCTAGAAACCAGCTGCCAGCATCCAGCTGCTGGAGGTCTGTCCAGTTGAAGGCAGTGCTGTTCAGGGCAGCCCTCTCAGGGAACACAGCCTGCACGTTGGTGGTCCTGGTGAGTTCCTCATCATGCATGAGGAATGGGACCCCATCAGCACTGACAAAGGAGCACAGAAGAAAGCCATGTGTTGTAAGCTGTTTGTCTCCTGCCCCTGCCCTGGCACTTCTACCCCCTCCCAGCCACCTGCTAAAGTAACCCCCACCCTAATTCTTGGCCCTTTACACCTAGAGACCAAGCCAGCAACCAAGCAGTTCCTTGCACCCTGAGAGCTGTCCCAGTAACAGGATTACATGCGATGAACTGGAGCCAGGGTCTGTTTTCCAAGCAGTACCCCTCCCCGATGTCGCCTCCCTCCCTGGAAGGCAATCTGTATGAGGAGGACAGAAACTCAGTACCTCCCCCAGATCATTGGGACACCAAGCTGGAGCCAGTCCCACACTGGGAGGGTGGGAGTGCCAGAGCCCTTTGAACAGGCTGACTCCAAATGCAGGCTATTATCAGTCCTCCAGGTATCTTCCAGAATGCCCCCTGTGGGAGGTGACATCCCAGGATACACAGACCCCTTCCTCCCTCTGAGCCCCTTTACCTCACCATGACGTCTGTCTCGAAGACTTGCACATCACATTCCACCGCCTTGTGGAGTGACATGAGGGTGTTCTCAGGGGCCAGCTGGAAAAAGGAATGATGTTAGTGCAGAGAGCATGGGCAGGATGGGGCAAGAGGTAGGCACTCATCCTGCCTGGATGCACCCAGCAGCTTGGCTGGGCTCTAGGGCAACCACAAGGAGACTGGGGTGACCTGGGCCTGGTGAGGGATGGAAAAGGACTGGGGATAGACAGCCAGGGCCTGCCTTGTCCCTGCTCCCCGGACCACTCTACACAGCCAGTCTTTCTGCTTAGAGTTGCATGTTCCTGGTGCTCAGGAAGCAGCTCTGTATTGCAGCTGCTGCATCCCGTCCTCACCCTGTGCTCACCCATCCTCCAGGCCAGAGCTGCTCTGGCTGCAGTGGGGATAACATGTTCTAGGCTGGCCAGAGCTCACCCAGGCCTGTGGCCACAAGGATTTGTGCCCCAGGCACAGCCTGGCTTTTCCTAGTGGAGCAGCCTGCCCTATCCACCCTGACCACTGCCAGGGTGCTGGTCACTCACCATGGGTGCTCCTCGATGGCCAACTAGGGCTGGCTTGGGGGGCAGCCGGTTCTCCTCCATGATGCAAGGGGAGGTGATTCCCAGGGGAGCCAGGTATAGTGCAATCATTGCTGCACAGTACATGAGCAGCAGAAACACCTTGAGACCTGCAGGCACAGACAGAAGTTGAAGTGGACGAGGTACAGAGGAAGCATTTTGCAGGTCACTAGGAATAAGCCAAGGCTGCTTCACCTGGCATTAACCTGTCATTGCCCTAGGTCAAACATTGCATCCACAGCCTTGGGAACACTGTGGATTTATTCTTGGCCCACCACATGCTCTTGTCCAACTCAGAACTTCTGGCAGCACTGCCACTTGCAGCCCTCCTTCAGCTGCAAAGCACGGAGGGCTGAAGCTGCAACAAGGGCTGTTTGTGAGAAGCAACAAAGAGCAGGCATTACTACCCCACTGGAGACCTGTTCCCACTGCAGTGGTGCTCCCTGAGCACCACTCTGCCAACAGTGCTGCTCAGCTGGGTGGAAGGAAGCAGGCACCAGCCAAGGGGACAAGTGGAGACCTTGGAGGGGGATTACCTGCATTGCGGGTGCGGTAGATGAAGCTGGCCAGGGGCCAGGCAAGGAGCGTCATTCCCCCCACAGCTCCAATGTGCAGGAAAGGACCTGTTGCCTGGACAGGCAAAAAAACACAGGGTGTCAGCCAGCACCAGTCTCTGTCCCCAAAATACAGATGGCTCCAATGCCAGGGATCTGCCCCTGCAGCCAGTACTGCTGGACGATCCACAGTGCCAGGGAAGGAGGAACAGGCTCCTGAGGGACAGAACAGACCCCCTGCTCTTGTCCAGCCACCATTCATCAGTCTGGCAGCTGCTCCAGGCAGGACTGCAGGGGCAGAAGGAGCATCTTACCTGGCAAGGCAGCAAGTCAAGGGAATTAACTGGGAATTAACCCCCAGTGCACACAGCTGTGTTGGGGGCTTCAGTCAGCACCCTTCAGCTCAACCCCACAGGCCGGGCACTGGGTATAGCAGGGGAGTCCCTGCCATGGAGGTGACTCACCTGCAGGGAGATACGCGCACTTTTCCACTCCTCTGCCCACTTTACTCCCAGCCCTGTGAAGGCTGCAGCCACCACCAGGGCAGTAAGGATCAGCAGGACCTGTGGGGCACGCACAGGGCAGTTAGGGGAGCACACAGCACCTTGCAGGCCAGGCAGAGTCCTCCTCATCCCTTCCTTATGAACCCCTGCAAGCCCTGATACCCCACTTTCCCCATCTGGGTTTGCAGCTGAGCTCTGCGCTCCATGCCTTGAGCACTGGGAATGTTCCCATCCCAAAGACACGTGGCTGAGGAACTGCGAGCTGCAGCCCAGCTCAGCGGCCACACACAGCCACTCAGTGGGGACACAGCAGCCATATACAGTCCCACTAGGCTGGTCCCAGCTTCTGAAGGTGCAAGGGCAGCCAGGGCAGGCATCATCTCCCCACACCCCTACTCTCTCACCTTGTGCACCCAGTGTAGCTTCAAGGGCTGGCCGCAGAGCTGCAAGCACAAAGCCAGGACCTGCAAGAGCAAGGAGCTGTCAGAGCCAGGCTGTACCCCACACCCCACCCCTCATAGGGCACAAGACTCAGCCACAGAAGCTTGGCCTCCCATCACAGGCAGGGCCTCTGGCCGTGCTCAGGCTGACCCGGCTCCTCCCAGCTCAGGGCAGCCTGTGCTCAGCACAGATCCATTCCCCCCCAGCCCAGCAGGATCATGAGGGCTCACCAGCAGCACAGAAGAGTAGCTGATCAGAACAGCCGTAGCTATGAGCAGGACCAGGGACCAGTCTAGCCACAGCTTCCTCTGCCTGAAGATGAATCTGCCAGCAAAGGGGAGGGTCAGAGGGACAGGGGTGATGTCGGGAACAATGGATGTGGGATCCTACTCACTCGTTGAAGTTGTGGAAATCATTAAGGATGATGATAGCGAAGTAGAGCCACACCAATGTGAAGAGGAAGACGCAGAAGAGGAAAATGAACCAGCTGCAGTCATACTGAAAGCCAGAGATGAGAGTTATACACATACCCTCAAGGCACCTAGCCCCCAGCCAGGCTTCTGAGACCCCTGGGTATCACCCAGCCAGCAGCAGGGGTCACAGCAGGCACTGGCCCAGGGGTCCAGGCACTGAACTGCCCCATGGAGAAGGGCCAGAGCTACCCTGGCTGGCTCTTTTGTCTGGACCCATGCTACAGAAAGATGGATCAGCATGTCCTACAACAAGCTAAAAATCTGCCTAGGCCAGCCTGGGGAGGATAGCCCCTGTGACAAGACTGCCTCCTTTCCCATGCAGCACTCCATGGGAACAGGCTGGGACTTTGGACAGAAGAAGGGGCAGGGAGCCAGGTCTCATTCCCTTCTAGCTGGATGATCCGTGGGCTGGGCAGAGAGGGGTGCAGGGCCTCAGAACTGCCACTGTAGTGGTGAGTCTGCAGATTGGGTCCAGCTACATTGTCCCCAGGCACTAGTCCCACGTGTGTGGGGGATGTGAGGGGTGCCACAGGTGCCAGAGGGACACCTAGCAACCCAGACTTATTTGTACATTCCAGGCAAGACAGGACAAGCAGCAGCAGGGCCACTCCCATGGGAGTCGGAGACCTCAGAAAATCCCAGGGCCTCACCACTCCCAGGTTACAAATTGCTGGGGACACCCTCCTGGTGGGGCCGCACCCAGCCCAGGAACTGTGTCTCCCACGTGCCTGGCCAGGTGCCCCAGGACTTGCTGCCACCTCAGCCCTAGGGCTCTGCTCTGCTCCAGGCACGTGCAAGAGCTGCAGATGCACACTAGTGCTGCTCTACCCTTTCTGTCACCCAGGAGGAGCACAGCTCACCCTCTCACCTCTCCAGGCTAGGGCAGTTCCTGGACAGTGAGGGTGCACCCCAGCTTTCCTGAGGCTCAGCCCTGGGTAGCAGGAGCAGCAAGAGGTCAGCAGATCACTGTCTGGGCTGAGCATCCCAGCCAGAGTCCTACCCAATCCCAGCCCCTGCTCTAAGACTCCTAAAAAGGGGCTCAGCATCACTCAGGTATCACCTTAGTGGTTCTCAGGCCCTTCCTCTTCTCCTTCTTGGCAGTGATCCACTGGCAGCTGTAGGGGCAGAGCAGGCAGGTGGCACAGGCAGAGCAGCAGCAAGGGGGGTCTGCCATAGCAGCAGACTGTCCCAGAGCGAGCAAAGGTCAGCTGTCCTGCGGGGGATACACACAGTGTGTTGGCACAGGCTGCCCAACATACCAGCCCACCCCGAGGGGACGGAGCACCGAAGCATTTTGTGTCCAGGTACCCTGGCAGGTGGCCCAGAGTGCTGGGACACCGTGGGGCTGCTGGTTGTGTCCCCAGGCAAGGCATGGTGCCAGGGGAAGAGGCAACACAGGGTGCAGCCCAACCTGTTCAGCAGGCTGTGCTGGGACCCTTTAGCCAACAAGCTGCAGCAAGCCTGGAGCTGGCAGGGAACAGGGCCTGCTCCCCAGCCCAGGGTTCAGCACTCTGACGGGGAGCCAGGACCACCGTTGCAGGCTCCAGGGGCAAGCAGCCATGCCAGTCAGCTTGACAGCAACACTGCACCCAGGCTTCACACCTGCAAGGACTGTCCAGCGCCAGGCCACCATCAGGCTCCTGCTTGCAGCTGGGGGTACATGAAACAGCCTGGGAAGTTCCCATTCTGATCCCTGAGTCCAGGTCCTTGCTGATGCAGCACCATCCTGACAGCCCCTTAGCTCAACCTGCACACCAAGGAATCCCAAGTGTGGCTGGAGGAGCTGCAGCTGAGCAGGCACTGGATGGCTTTGGTCCAAGTGCTTGTGAGGGAACCCATTTCTACAGTCACTGAGATCCAAGCTGGGGGCAGGACCACCTCTGAGTTCCCCAAGCACTGGCAAGGAGAGAGAGCCAGGATGTTTTGCTGTGATCCCCAGATGCTTGGTGTGTTTGGCTGGAAGAAGCAGGGAGCCTAAAACGAAGTCTTCCTCAATAATCCAGAGAAATCCCATCTTTATTATTGCTTGTCGTGCTGCGGAGCTGCTCCTCCTCACCCCACCCTCCCCAACAGGCCAGGCACACTACGCAACACTATCACCCTGCAGATTACACCTGGCTCTAATTTCACTGTGACCACTGAGGCAGGCATGAGAGCCAGCTGACCACATCCTACCAGCCACATCCTTTCCAATGTTTGAAGGCAATGGTGTGCCTCCTAGAGCTGTGTCCCATTCCAACCTGGGCCATGGAGAGAGGGAGCAGAGCTAGTCCAGGTCCTCCCTGGCCCAGCCAGCCAGAGCAGAGCAGCTCTGCCATGCCCTAGCTGTGGCCAAGGTCAGCCTGGTCTCCCCCTGTAACCCCAACCTGTCACCTTGCTCCTAAATACCACCACTAAGGGGGTCTCCAGGGTGCAGAGTCCTCCCCAGCACCCACACAGAGCACAGGGTCACGTACAGGCAGGTACCACCCTGAGAGCAGGACCCCATCCCTGGCCAGGCAGCTTCTGCAGGCTGGGGAATGTCCAGGGGCTGCCATCAGCAGGTCCAGCCAGCCAAGGCACAGAGGATGATGAACAGTGAAACAGAGCCCCACATCCACTGCCCCCTCCACCGTGTAGGCATCGGAGCAGCAGCTGTGACCCAGTGATGGCACTGAAGGAGTCAGTCTTAACACAAGTACAGGAAACCATGGGTTCAGATATTTCCCTTCCTGATGCCCAGGGGCTCTGCCTGCAGGCTCATACCCCTGCTGTCACCAGAACCATGGTCACCACTTCCACCAGGCAGCAGTGGGCTCAGGCAGCCTTCACTTGGAGTCACCCTGTCCCCTGTCACTGCTCACATGGGCAGAGCACTGGTGTCAGCAGCTCCTGGCAGGCTCCCACACAGGGTACACAGTAAGGAGGAGTGGCTGTGGGCACCAGCTGCAATTCAGCACTCAGCTGCTCCAAGGGCCAGTTGCTGCCAAGACTGGAGCTTGGCAGAGAGTGGCACAGGACTGGTCACAAATCTGCCCCAACGCTGCTGTCTGGAGGGTTTGGAGGGGAAATGCCACCCTGTTCTCCAGCTCAGAGTGCAGCAGTAGCATCAGCGGTTGTGGCACAACACCCCTGTGCAGAGCACACATCCCAGAGCAGGGATAGGCACACACCAGACCCTGCTCAGTTTCTGCTCCAGCGGGAGAGCAGCAGAGTGGATGCTGGGGGTCCATCATGGTTGGAAGGACCCCTCTTTTAGCTCCCACCAAACAACCCCACGGCACACTCACAGCCCTAGCGTGCGAGGCACAGGGAGTCTGACGGGGTGACAAACCCACGGCCACAATCACCCACACGGCAGCGTGTGCTGGCAGCCTCACAAGGACCCCTGTGCCCCTGGGGGGCTCGCACAGGACAATCAGGTGGCCATATGCAGATCAAGAGGCCCTTGTTGTGGAGGAGCCAGCCCAGGCTGTGTGCCACCGGGCAGATCAGCAGGAGCTGGTGCCTAACCCCGCTGTTCCCGTTCCTCGTAGGACGGAGGACAGAACATGGGCTCGGCATGGGGCACAGCGTGACCCCAAAACAGCAAGAGCAGCACAGGCAGGCCCAGATCCCCCACTCTCGGTCTCATGCCCGGGCAGCCAGTCCTGGGCTCCCCGTTCCTGCTCTCCAGAGCGTGGGAACAACACGGGCAACCCCCGTCCTTCCCCCCTCAGCTTCCCGCAGAGCCGGGATGATCACCCCCTCCCCGTGCTGCCCTGCCAGCTCTGGCGGTGCAGGACAGCATCCCCACGGCCGGGGCAGCCACCCCGGGACCAAATACCTGCTCCCCGCGGCTGTCGGGCTCCCGCGGCCGGGCCAGGTGAGCTCGGGGCTGCCTCTCCCCGGGCCCATGCGTGCCAGCACTCGGCTCCCGCTGCGCTCACACCCTGCTGGGTGTGCCCTTGGCCCGGCGGGGCGGCCCGGCAGGTCCGCACAGGCCGGCAGAGGCGGGCAGACTGCGAGCGGAGAGGAGCGGAGCGGGGGGCCGGGCCGGGGTCAGGGCGGGCCCCGCCGGCCCCGATGCAGCCGCGGGGAGAGGGGGAAGGGGCCCCGGGGCCGTCACGCGTCGCAGCGCAAAGGAGTTTGCAGGCAGCCCACGTCCAGGCAGACGGAGACTCCAGGGAGAGCTCCCGGGAGATGGAGGCAGAGCTTCGTGCATCGCCGCGCCTTTGAGCGAGGGGCTGTGGGAGCCCCCCGGACAAAAGGGGACTTTTCCCTTCCCGGCAGAGGGGGCCCGAACAGACACAGCTCAAGTCATTACGCCTGGCCCGGCGGACACCGGGGCATGCTTTGAAGGGAGAAGCACAGAAGTATAAAAGTGCTTTTCTTGCCTAGAGCCGAGAGAAATCCTTCCGAACCACTGCATCTGAAGTTTGCTAAGCAGCAGATGAAAGGAGGCTCCAGACAGGCCTGATGGCACCTGAAGGCTGATGACTTCCATCTTCCCCCTCCCTCCCCGTGGCACAGCACAGCTGTGTCCCCCCACCCTCTGCTCCAGGTCTCAGCTCCTGGCGAGCCAGGATGCACGATGGGCACTCAGACTTTCCTGCGTCACTCAGTTGATCCGTCATTGCCTGTGATCTCAGGGGACCCCTCTGATCTTCTGCCACTTGCAAAGGACCTGAGGTTTACAGGAAGGTGATGGCATTCTGCAGTGACATAGCAACTGCCAATTTAAGCAGAAGCCTCAGCTACAAACTCAGCCCTCAGTTGATCGTGCTCCACGCTACTGCTAACAGCTTCAGCACAACTCCTTGAACGGCTCCATGAAATGGGCTGATTAAGGTCTTATCACAGTGGAGCACTGCAGAAACACCCATTGCTCTGCACCCAGAGGAGTAAACTGAAAGCATTGCAATGGCCAGGAGTATCCTTCAGACAAGCACGCAGTCCTGCACCCTAGATTTTGTCAGATGCGAGCAGTTTGGCAGTGTTCAGCTCCCGCATCCGTGTGTTTTGCCGACTCTGACAGATGAGCCGCGCTGCTGCACGGAAGAGCAAAGCTGTGGGCACGAGCCTTCCCAGGGCACCTGCGCCCCAGGAATGCCCTGGGATGCAGAGAGCCCATTTTATGGGGTGGAAGATTGCCTGTCAGGGATTGGATTGCAGGTTTTAAGGAGGCGAAGGATCACTTCAGCCAAGAAACATCTTAGGCAGTGTGTAGAGGAAAACCGAGCATGAATAAAGAGACCAAGGAGATGCTGGAGGAGGCGAGGTTGCAGCAGAGCTCCGGGAGATCAAAAAGCTGTGGATTTTAGCGGTGTGAGGCAAAGCTTATGGAAGAGGCGCCCCGGGCAGACAGAGCTGCGGGACAGGCGGCTCCCCCGGGCGAGGGCCCATCGCGGGAGCCACGCTGCTCCCGCCCGGCGCTCCGGAGGGAGCCCCATCCCCGGAGACCGGCGGGGCGCCCGGCCCCGGGCCTGCAGCGGCTCCTCTGCCCACACGGGGGCGGCAGCGCGGCCCGGCCCGCCCGGCACGGCGCTGTGGGGCTGGGAGCGGCGCTGGGCCGAGCGGAGCCGTGCCCGAATCGCCGCCACCTGAGGCCGCCCTGTTGAGGCAGGGCCGCGGCCTCGTAGCCCCGGCTGTGAGGGGCGGGCGCCATGCTGGGTACTGGCACGGGGGAGAGCCCCGCGCCGGCACTGCCGCTGTGGGGCCGCCAGACGGCGACATCGGCCCGCGCTGCTGCTGCTGCTGCTGCTGAGGGAGTGCCGGAGGTTCGGGTCTCTCCAAAAGGACCGCGCTGAGCCCGGGGCTGCGACCCAAAGGACAGCGCTGAGCCCACGGATGTGATCCTGCGGAGTGGGCTGAGCCCGGGGCTGCGACCCAAAGGACAGCACTGAGCCCGGGGATGTGATCCTGCGGAGTGGACTGAGCCCGGGGCTGCGACCCAAAGGACAGCACTGAGCCCGGGGATGACACCCAAAGCACAGAGCCGAGCTCAGG
This sequence comes from Poecile atricapillus, assembly GCF_030490865.1. NCBI lineage: Eukaryota > Metazoa > Chordata > Aves > Passeriformes > Paridae > Poecile > Poecile atricapillus. The sequence goes on from NC_081260.1 coordinate 4,830,538, forward strand.
TTTGATACCCAGAGGACAGAGCTCAGCTCGGGGGTGCGACACCGAGCCCAGCAGACTGACTTAAACACGGGCATCGTCGATATCCACTTCCCTTAGCTAAGACTGATCTCCAGGGGCCAAGTCGCAGATGAACAGTTAAAGTTAACAACGGGAGTGTATAACCAAGCTGGCTTAGCTCTGCCTGTCTCACCACGAAGTCAGAGGCACCAGAATTAGCTGGTAAAAAGAAAATAATGTTCCTGTCAACACAGTTGAATGAGCTCACATGCAGCATTAAGTATTGCATTGATGTAAATAGAGTTTGTGTCCTGCCTTCACTTGTGAAGGTGCATCTGTGAGTGTTCTTTTAGATTATGGCAAAGTAATAAAAACACCTCTCTGTGTTTTTATTAGAGAGGAATGGTCTAAGTAAGCAAAGTTATGTCAGTGTACTACAGTGCAGATGAAGTTATCTCCCTAGACTCTGTACTTGGTGAATAGAGCTGGTATTTTCAGCACATGTGACTTAACTTCCTGTTTGTCCACTGAACTGGTCACAAACTAGTTTTTTCAGAAAAAAAAAAAAGGCAAACCATTATTTCAGTTACTTCTGTTTTCACTATACTGCACACAGTCTACAAGAAATACTGCTTTTAAAGATGGACTCTTCCCTACACATAATCTCCTATAGTACCCAGGACCAGGAATAAAAGAAGGCAACACATGTTTGTGTAACATTATTTCACACTCTTTCAGCTTGTAATAGACAACAAAAAAATCAGAGTTTCACCATTTCTCTGCTGTTAACACTTTAAAAGCCACTGACACAAACTCTGCTTCCACCTAGGCTAGTAGCAATCCTACATAAACTGATAGACCAAGGCAATAATCTCCATCATGAAGCTAAAGCCATTGCTTCTCAGTAATCTTCATGCACATAGGCACATTAAGAAAAAAAGTTGTTTGAAAGAACTAATCAGACAAATTGCCTGCTTAAGGGGAGGGTGTATGATGATGACACTAGTCTCAATTTCTCTTCCTAAAGGCCAGACGCTTATAAAGAATTAAAGTCTGTGGTGAACAAGCTTTGAATTGGATTTTTTTGCCCTCCAGAAGTGGGCTTAGTTAAGGAGATCAGGAATGCAGATTGTGAGAGTATTATTCATCTTGAGGAAAAACCTCTGTGGATGACTGTACTTATTTCAGCTCTTATCACAGAGTTTGTATGATACAAGGCAAATCACTTGACCCAAGCTTTTCACGGGTGGTCCTTAAAGGTTTAATTTCCTGAGTACTTGAAGACAGCATGGAGCAGATTTTCAGGAGTGTTAATCATTAACTGTTGAGATTAATTGAGATAAGTGTTGGGAGCCCTGAGGATCAAATGCTAAGGAGTGTTAAGAGTTCAAGCTGCACAGTAACAGCAGATCTCAGCTTGGGCACTGTACCAGTGCGGTGTTTAGCCCCACTGTTTTTGTAGGAATCTAACACCCCTCAAGGGTTTATGGAGATTTATTAAGGTACAGAGAACACAAGACCACAGTAGATCATAGGATCATAAAATGGCCTGAGTTGGAAGTGACCTTAAAGACCATCTGGTTCCAACCCTCCTCCCAGGGGTAGGGACACCTTCCACTAGACCAGGTTGCTCAGAACCCCATCCAACCTGACAAGTTCTTCCAGGGATGGGGCAGCCCCAGCTGCTCTGGGCAACCTGCCAGTGCCTCGCCACTCTCACAGTGAAGATATTCTTCCTGACATCTAATCTAAACCTGCTGTCTTTCAGTCTGAAGCCATTCACCCTGTCCAGTCACTGCAGGATCTTGTGAAAACTCCCTCACCGTGTTTCTTGTGGGCTCCCTTCAGGTACTGGAAAGCCACAATAAGGTCACCCAGATTGCTTCTTTTCTCTAGGCTGAACAATCCCAAACTCTTCAGCCTTTCCTCCTAGGAGAACTGTTCCAGCCCTCTGGTCATTTTCATGGCCTCCTCTGGACTTGCTCCAGCAGGTCCATGTCCTTCCTGTGCTGGGACCCCAGAGCTGGAGGCAGCACTGCAGGTGGGGTCTCACCAGAGTGGAGCAGAGGGGCAGAATCCCCTCCCTCCCCTGCTGCCCACAGGGCTTTTGCTGCAGCCCAGGACACACTTGGCTTTCTGGGCTGTGAGTGCACGTGGTTGGGTCCTGTCCAGCCTCTCATCCCCAAATCCTTCTTGTCAGGATAAGCAATAATTAATATGTTCAGTAAGTTTTATATTACAAAATATAGTTCAGAAATATTTTTTTTAGGCACAGTGCCATGTCATATCTAAAGAAAAAAAAAACAAAAATAATTCAAACAGGCAACTCCTGCTTTCATTAAAAGAAAAAAAATTAGTTATCCGGTTCTGATAGTTATGTCTGAGACCTGATTTGTAAGACATGCCATGCTTCATTCATGATTTCAAGGACCAAAATATTTGGTTTTGTTCACATGCAGCTCTTTCTTTTTGGAACTTGAACTAGTTTAGAATTTGAAGATGTTTGCAATTTGTCATTTCCTAATTGCCTTATTACATACTTAACTGAAGTCACACAATAACAAACTGAAGGCAAATCTTAAGTGTTAAATTTAGGATGCAGAAGATATGCTCACAGGGTACACTCGCATGCAATTTTGCATGTTAACTGCTTATCTTTGTGTTTTGTGTCATCTATACAAAGGAAGTCAACTAATTTAATTACAACACAACTGTTTTTTCTAGTAAGTCCATTTCCTCTATAGGGATAATTAACTTTACTGGAAGTTAAATTGTAAGCATAAATTACTGAATGTAACAACATTGATATTCTGTAGATCTGGTTTCACATGCTCTGCATGGTAAAGCACTTGACCAGTGATCTATGTTATTTTCTGATCAATATTTGTGGTTTTTATCCAGGAAAATATGAGATTTACTTTGTCAATACGTGGGGGGTTTAGCTTCTCTCCTCACCCATCATCAATTAATACAAAAGCAGTACACAATAAAACAGCTTATATGCCACTTACTGCCATTGCTCTACTGCAAAAACATTTTTTGTTAGGTTTTTAATGCTTATTTACTAACTTTTCAGACATAGCATTATTTTTGCACTGGGATAAGCCTTTACTGTGGAGTGTTTGCTCCTGCCACACATCTAATTTTTGCTCAGAGTTATAGTCACTGTAGAACAGCATTTTCTCCCCTTTCAGCATGTAAAGGCAGCTGCAAGATCACTGTGTTAGGTCATGGCTGCAAAGCACAAAATTGATTTGTTGCTTGAGCTGCCTTTCTCTCCTCATGGTTTCAGAAGCCTCCCATGAAGTCATTACCACTCACTGATGGCACTGTGAAGCCACAAACTTTGTTACAGCATTAGTGGGGAGCTAGCAGCTGGCTAGATAGAATGAGACCCTGCAGCAGCATTCATGTCAAAAATGAGCTGAAGTGCTTGACAAAGAGAAGCTCAACCCTCAAACTGTAACAAGGACCTGCCAGAGTACAGCCCAAGCTGCTGAGCACCTTAACCACTTGCTTTGTATTAATGCATTGATACAAAGTCTGGTTCAGGTCAGTCCTCGCTCAAGGAGTGTCCCTTCAGATCCTCTCTGAGCCTCACCACTCTTGGGATTCCATCCTCTCTGTAAATCCAGGCAGAGATAACAAAGTCCTCTTGTACACCTATTTTACTATCACTTTCTTGTTCTCAGCAAGCTCATTTGAGGGTAAGCAACAGCTCTGAGTCACAATGTGCTGCAGTCATTAATACTCCCACTGTACTTGCAGTGCTACTGTGTTTTCTCTCTTAATATCTACAAGCTGTTGTTATTAGAGAGCTTTGCAGAGCTATTAGAGCCTATCCTATAGCCTTTAGAGAAACAATTCATTATATTAGATGCTTCTTTGAAAGCCACTTTCCCCTGCATGTAACTACATTCTGCATTTTATAGTAAAAATAAACTACTAAATTGATTACTAAAATAGTAAAAAAAATCCAACCCAATAACAACCACAAAAAAGAAGCCCCCAAGACCAAGAAAAGTCCCAGAAGAGCCCCACTTACCAGGAAGAAGCAACTCCTTGTTTCACACTCTCCACTGTTTGGGAACAGCAGCTGTTTGCCATTGCCAAATTTATAGAAGCAGCCTCCAGAACTGTGCTAAGGGTGGGTTTATATAAGGGCCCTGGCTAGGGAGTGGTCAGTAATGTGGTGGAGTTCTGGGGTTTAGATAGCCTTAGGTGGCTGGGGTATAGTTGTGTTGCAGTGAAGTCATTACATCGTGGTGCTAAAAGAAGAATAAGTTTTATTTATAGAAATAACATTTTGGGTCTAGAATAATAAATTAGACTTTATTTTAACTATAATATCCTTGGTGTTTTAATTTATGACTTACTGTCTTATATGTATTTAAGATTTTTTCTAGCCATAAGTATCTTTGGCTACAGGCTCTTCTGAATTATTTAATATAGACAAAATATTGCAGTTTTGAAAAAGAAAGGCTTTAGTACTGTCTAGCATCTATTTTCTTAACTGTTATAGATGCCTACTGTGATTTTCTGTAATGGTCTGTTTTAGTTGCTACTGTATGAATTTTCTTCTGACCCTTTAAATAGTGCAAAGGGTTGCAGAGGATTTCTAGCTAGTGGTCTGCATTTGAATTATTTTCCTCAGTATTTTCTCAGAGATCCTATGTAATCAGTATCTCTGGGGCTTTGTTTTAGTCTGCCTGTGGTTTCCAGTATCCGGTATTTATAGACAAGATATTTATTTCGGGGGGCAAAGGTGTCTGTGTCAGGCAGCTGAAGGTGTTTGTGCAGTTTTGAGGAGAGCATATTCAAGTTTAACCTTTGTAGCCTCTGGAAACTAATGCAAGAGATCCTTGCTGCTTCTTCAGGTGGAATAGTTATAAGCATGGAGGGGCTTGACAGTGTGTTTGAGCTGTTCTGATGAAGAGTTATCACTAGAACATACAGTAGAAAGCTATTTTTTTTTTTTTTGGAAGTTTATTTTCTGTAAGGCCACCAGCTTATTCCTACTAAGCTTTAATTAATGATTTGAAATAATGATAGAATAATAAAGTCATGCTTCCAGGTGGTATTGCTTTTGAGTCAGTAAAAGCTTTACAGATTCAGATGTTATTAAGACCAGTTAAATAGTAATTTTGGAGGCTGTTTACTTAAAGCAGCACATGTGTGTCTTCTTTTTTCCCCAGCTTCATTATATTTCACACTCAAGTTCATGCAGTTACAGTTTGTGCACTTAAAAAATGTGCCAATTGCTTTCCTCCACGATGTAGCTTATGATGAAAGTCCCTTTTATGCTTTTTTTCCAAGTTGTTTTTGAGTTTTGCTGTTAATTTAAGTATTTCATCCAGTGTCCAGAACAGAATGCATTTTGCATTAAGAAATAAAAATCAGATTTGTAGTTCTTGTCTCCTGTGTTGCAGCACACATGCAGTAATACTTACTGAGAGCTTACAGGCATTCCTGCGTAGTGCTTTGTGGATGAGACACTTACACAGAGATCCAAGGGCTGTTTCTAGCGCTTACCTTGTCTGAAGAAGGTGCTTGAGTGCCCAGAAGTTCTGTTCTTCGGCAGAACTGGGCTGGTCTGTGACTTTACAGGTGCATAGTGAGTTTAGAATTTGTGCAGCTGCTGCAGAGGGTGATCTCCCTTCTTGATCACTGCAGGGTGATGCTGGAATGGGAGGGTTTGTTGGTGAAATCCTGAACTCCAGCACTGCGAGGAAAAGAAGCGCACCTGGGGAAAAAAGTCTTAGGTGGCAGGTAAGCCCTGAGAGGACCTTCAGTGGCTGAAATGGTTGTTGAGATGAAAAATGCCACACATAAGCTTGCAGCTGTCATTGAAGCTACCACCACAACTTGTACCTCGTTGCATTAGAGCTGTTGGGTACGTACAGCTAGGGGAAGAAGGTGATTGTTGCCTCAGGTACTTGCACTTGCTTGCCTTGTCAGGTGCAGTTACTGACAGATGGCTGTGGGGATCTGAGAATATGCCTGGCTCAGCATGGAGAGCTTGTCTTGGCACTTGGGCTGTTTTCTCACTTTCAGGCTTTGTTTTTGGGTTCTGCAGGATTATACAGAAGTAGAGCGAATACTGCATGTATTTGAGACAGCTCTTACATGTGAAGTCTGGCATGGAAGAAGGCAATGTGCTGGTTGGCAAAACAAATTAAAAAATGGTAGGGAGAATATAGGGGAATGCATTCAGGATGAATCTGAAATGAACAAACCCCAACAGGGACGCAGCAGTGACTGGAGGTTTGCTGGGAGGTTTAAGATATCAGGAATAAAACTGCAAAGCTGTGATGGATGTTTCTGGGGCCTTGTGTGCAGGTGGAGCTGTGTGGCACTGGTGCATTGGGGATGATTGCTAAGAATGTTTTAACTTCTCAGATCAAGGCTCTTGGCTTAATGAATTATAGTCAGCAGTTTAGAAGGATTTACTTAAGTAATAATATATGTTTCACTACTTTGTGTGAATTATGTAGGTGTTTTATATTATGTTAAATTCTGAATGAGCCTTCCTGGGTGTTAGTCACTTGGTTAACAGAGCTAGGTAATGTGACCATTAATATTTCTGTGGAATATTCTAATTACTTTTTTCTGGAGGTTTTTTTTTCTGTTGTGTGAAGCCTAGATAAGTGTTATGTTTTCTGTTTATATAAAACACATGTAAACACATGACTAAACAAACACCCCCACCAAATGCCAAAACACAAACACACTAAATCCAAACTTGCTCTAAATCTGTTGTGACTTAAGCAGAGGTGGCAGGTAACAGCCTGGCTGCAAATGCTAAATTAGGTGATTTTGTCACTTCAAGAACGTGGTTGCATTCAGTCACAGAGGGATGAAGCATTTGGAGTAGCTCCCTAAATGGCAGGGGACTGGTAACCCAGATGGTTCTTTCTGGCTCTTTAATTTCCTACCCCAGTGTCTTGTGTTAATGAAGCTCCAGGGCTGTCCTTTCCTGTTCCCTTTATATAAGTGCCTGCTTATCCCTTTTATAGACCATGGGGAGTCCTTGAGGAGTGCAGGTTGGATTGTTGAGAACAAAGGTGTTTTGTTTTTTTTTTTTTTGGTACAAAAGCACAGGCCATTCCTGGTGCTATTTTTGCCAACCTGTGGTGTCAGTGAATGCAATAAACTTCCCTTGCTGCCTCTTGAAATATGTGGTGTGGATCCTGCTTGTGCAACAGGCACCTCATCACTGTCAGGTGTGATGTCAGGTTTTGATTTCTGTGAATGAAGCTCTGTGTGTGTGTGCTTGGAAAGCAAAAATCCCTGACATCTGCATCCTAAATTGTATTCTGAATATAAAGGAAGAAACTCATCTGGGATTAAATGGAATGTGAAATGATGTTTAGCTGTGAAGAATATGGATTTATTGCTGGTGACCAGAAGGAAAACAGTTTCTGATAATAAAAATAAAGTGTTGTGTTGAGGAAACTTAAACAGATACTTAATGGTGCTTCTATATTCAATGTGAAACATGCAAATGAGGTTGTCAGATGGCACAAGAGAAACTTCATAGATTCTAGCAAAACAAGTAACACTTTTTGCAGTGAAAGTCAACAATGAGCAGAAATACTTATAATGCATTCCTTTACAGTAATAGGATACTCATAAACAAGTAATAGATTATGGGCTAATCTATCACTAGCAGAGTGATGTGCCAACATCTGAAGTATTGACAAAACTTTTGTTCTTGGGTTATTTCATTTTTCAATTCATCATTAAGCAATAAAATCAATGGCCCAAGCCACTATTTGAAGGAAGTTGTAACCTGAGTCTACTCAAATAGAAAGCCTCAAACCAAACAAGAGTAGAAAATTTCAGATGAAGAAAGAAGTATAAGCAATTTTGGAAAGCTGCCATGGCCTTAAAAAAACAGACTGAGATACTTATTCCCAAGGTGTCTGCATCAAAAGTTAGATCATACTGATTCTTAAGAGAAAGCATTTGGTCTTAATGGTTAAATGAATTTTTTCTTATCCAGTGCTTCTGTACTTCAAGGGGCAGCATGCATTAGTGCTTGTATTATTACTTGATTGCTCTTGCCTGGAAATTACCAGGATGAAACCATTTAAATTCCTACACACTAAGCAGTATATTTGCTCAGCTCAGTTTTTAATCTGTTAAGAAATACAGTACTTAAAATTAAAACCAATCCTATATATAGTTAATTTTTCCCTCCATACAGTCTGAGATTGGCTGGTGTAGCTTTTTTGAAAGAAATATGTCTGAGTAAAAAAGGTATTTGGTAGTTTTCTCACACAAGTTTAAAAGTCTTCATTTACCTTCCTGTGCCATCCCCGAGTGTGGATGTGTTGTGCCACTGGAGGCAGGGCCTGGGGGAAGGCATTGCTAAACACTGGTATTTGTGTCCCAGCTGATGCTGCTGGAGAAACAAAAGGCTGAAACTGTTCTCCAGAACGCTGGAGTGGCCTTCATGCAGGAAAGAGAAGGCTCCTGGGGGGAAGTATGAGATAGTCTGACTGGAACCCCAGGGCTGGGGAGGAAGGAGAAAGAAAGAGTTCTGAACCAAACTCAGACCACAGGACAGCACTTGCTGCAGGCTCAGATGGATTCTTGTGCAGTCCAGCTCTAGCTGATCATGTGCTCCTGTTTCTGAGCATCTGTTAGCAACTTGGAGAGAGGCAATCTCTTTTGATTCATGGGGCATCATCACATTGGGGATCTAATTCTCATCATTCTTGAAAATAATCACATGCCCTAAGATTGAAGTTTCAGTGAAAGGATCCCTGAACTGGAAATGGGTTTTGTGGTAGGGAGCTGCTGTGTTGAAGACTTTATCAGGCAGTTTTTCTGCTCTGGTGTCTTAATGCCAATTCAGTGTGTGGTTCTTCCTGAGAGTTGGAGCAAGATGATCTTTAAGGTTTCCTATAACCCAAACCACTCTATGATAAAGAATTCAGGTGAGAGAAGCCTCATCAACATGTAATTAAACAAGAGTTCAGGCAGTCTCTGGAGACTGCAGGGGCCTACCTGGAAGTGCAAGCTACTGCTGATGGTATGTCCATATGGGAGCTGCAGGGCTAGGGGATGGCTTTTTGGGAAGAATGATACTGGCAGGTGCAGCCAAGGGCCCTGCTGCAGCAGGCAGATGGTTGTGATTCACTTCAGCACCTGAAGTAACTGCTCAGGATGCAGGCATTATCTGGGATTTTTATGTGCCAGCAAATGACCGAGAATCTGATCTTTAAATCTGTTTGAACACCTAAAGATCAGAGAAAACGCACTTAACAGTATGAATTTTCTAGTCACTGAAACCAATGAGATCAGTACCTTTTGGTGTCTCACCCTAATCACTGGGCTCTGCTTGTCACACAATACTGTGTTCCTTTCCCGTGGTCACTCTTCTATCATGGTTCTTCTTGGTATTGTTCTCCTTGTCCAGTGATGTCTTTCTGTTCTTTTTTTTGTCATAACCTTGATGTGAGCATGCAAATCCAGATGAGGCAGAAACAGGGGTCAGCTGAATGTTGCACTAAGCCAGCAGTTTAGCTAAGCACTGCAGCACTCTGCAGGTAGTGTGCACTGAGCAGTGTGCACCCTCCTCTTTGTGTGTGCTGTGACCAGTCCCTGTGCCACTGCTGGGTGAGTGGACACTCAGACACAGCACAAGCTGATGGCTCAGCAGGAGGACCCCAGATTATCTGGGCACAAAGACCATAAATAAAAGCCAGGGGGTTTCTTTGTTCAGCCTTCCTCCCTGGAAGCACCAGCTGGAGCTGGATTTGTGTTACTGTGCCAGGAGCTGGTGAGGAATGCTGTGTGAGAGTGGGGCGTGCAGGGAGCCAGGTGGGGACCCACCTGCAAAGGGGCTTTAGTCCCAGCAGGGACACTCTGGGGTGGTGTGTGACCGCAGCAGTGGCACCTGAAGGGTCAGACAGAAAAGTTTTCTTAACATCTGGGAAATGTGAGGACACAGGGCCAGAGATGGAGGCTGATAGGTGTGCTATCTTGAGGATGGCAGTTTTCCTGTTTTGCTCCGTTTCTCTCCTTAGCTGTCTCTTCCATTTTCCTGGTTCCTGGAGGCAGCATGTCCTTAGGAACAGGGTTTTGTCCCTGGGCTGTTTGCCTTTGGTGAGCAGAGGTCCTTAAGATAATTTTTATTGTTCCGTAAAGTGCAGATAGCTGCCAGCACTGCTTTCATACTAAAAATGCACCTTCCTTATATGTATGTTATGCAAGAAGTATCATTGTTTTCTGTATAAATATAACAGTGTTGAGGATAAGAATGAATCTCATGTCCTTAAGTTCCCTCCATACCCCTATTCCTTGAGTCTACATAGTAGACAAACCACTCATGCATAAGTTTTCCTGCAACATGAGCCCCATTCCTGGAGCATGTGATCTACCTGCTGCTCACAGAATAATGTAAGTGAATTAATAATATTATAAATTACTTTGAAACTAGCTGAGCTATGAACGCAGGGCAAGAGTTTCTGTGTTACTCCAGGCTCAGGACATAGGGGTGAAATACACTGTGTTAATGTGATAGTATAAAGATTAAAAGTACCTGCAATATCCTGGAGTTCATAAAGAGGCAGCAGCAGAAATGTAATAAAAAGTAAAAGGAGCAGGCCCTACTTGTTTCTCTCCTTGGGTTTGCTGTCAGGTTTGTGATGAAGCATCTGGGCTGGGGCTGTTTTGCCAGAGATATCAAGCCTGTCTGTGATTCCCCACTGTTTTATTTTACTTTTGTTTTGTCTTTTACTTGATTTGCCTCTTAACCTTGCATGTTACACCTGCCATTATGCACAGTTGCTAAACTGCTGTTCAATTTACCCCAAGTGCAAGATGTTTTATGTTGAAATTGTTCAGCTAAACTCCTGTGTTGTTTCTTAGCTTTCATCAGGGCAAGTTGCTCTCTGGCTTGCAGTGGGGAGCCAGATTCAGAGCAGTATTGATGTGTTTTTCCCTCTTCACAAAGCAGGGGAGACACAGCCAGGCATTTTAACCTCTCTTCTGTGAAGACATTATAAAATATAAATAGACAACCTTCAAACACCACTGGTGAGTGTATCTTGGGAGTTTCTGAATATCTTATTCTTTCAGGAGTCTCTTGAGTAAATTGTTGAATAAATTGCATTCTTTCACTGTGGTTTTGGACTGCTGAATAAAACAACATAACTATGTGCTGCTTTGATATTTTTATTAGTATTAGCAGGAGATTTGGGAGCATTTACTTATTTGTACTTTATTGTATGTTTGTTCTGCACCATGCTGTGCTAATTCAAAAATCCCAAAGTGAGTAAAAACATAATGTACTGCTTTTTGCTAGAAGTGTCATTGCATTAGGCACTGGACTAATCCCACCTGAGATGCTAAGTGGCTCTGAGTCATGAAATTAAAATGGAAATTTGATGAAAGGTGCTGAATTTACAGAACTCATTACAGTGTTTGCAACCCATCATTTATAAGCCAGCCTTTTTTTCCTCTTGAAACATATGGATGACAAATGGAGTGGTTTTCTTCAGCTCTTCCAACAACCAATGATTAAATTTACAGAACTGCTTTTACGTTTCTCAGCTCTAGCTGATATAATAAAACATTTTATCGCTGGCTGGGTGGTCCCCATGGTACTGAGCTGTATGACGGTTTTCAGCATCAGACCAGCTGTTGTTTTTATTTCAGACGAAATCTTCTAAAGATGAATAGCATGTAAAATTAACAGTTTCTTGCCAGGAAAGTTTGCAAAGTTGTGTAGGTTTTTGTTTTAGTCCTAGAGCAAATCTATAACTTGGGGTAGCTAGCCTGAGAATATGGTGATGGATTATCATGCTTGATCATAGCTCTGCATTAAGAAGCCTGACATGATTGGGAATGTGCCTTCCCTGAAAGACATGCTGCATTGGATGAGGAGGGATTTCAAGTAAAATTTTATTTTATTTGTATTTGAAATGTTGCTCTTCAGAATTTGTTGTTACTAGGAGGCATCTTCCGGCAGTTTAAGATAAATCTCAGGACAAACAAATTCTGTCCTATAAATATTTTTCTTTTTTTTCCCTCTAAATAATTTCTTGCTAATGAAAACCTTCCCCACCTCACTGTCAAGTGCAAAGATGGAGCTTCTGAAGTGAGTGTCTAGAAGCTGGGAACAGTGGAGTGTGGCATGGCATAGCATGCAGCATGATGTATCCACATGCCACAAACACACAGATTCTGCAGGGAATGGCTGAGTCAGGAGCTGCTCACACGACACAGCAGGGAAATGGCACTTCCTGGACAGTGCAGGGGAGATGGACATTCTTACCCTTGTTTATTCTAGTCTTTCTGCTTGTATAAATTCTACTTAATGAAAAAACTGGAGTGGAGAGTGGCTGTATAAGGAGGTCAGAGCAAGGGCAGCTGTGGCCTGTGTAGCATCTCCTGTAAGCAGTTATCCTGTGCTCTGCTGCTTCCAACTGCTCGGCTCTAATGGGGGAGCAGTCGGGTTCCTGGGCTGTGCCAGCACACCTGGGATCCGCTGTGCCATGCTGGATAGTCACAGTGTGGGGACAGTCGTGCTGGAGGCTAGAGCTGCTCCTTCTTAAAGCCTTGCAGGCACTACTGAACAGGCTCTGCTTCTTGCAAGGTATAATACCAACAGCTGGCTATTGAGCAATTCCCTGCCTCAGGCTTAGAGCTCCATCTGGATGTGAACTCCTCAGAAACCATGTCTCAGAGGATCTGGTCTCATGAGAAATAGCAGCTCCGTGCTGTGTCTGCTTGTTTCCCTGCCTGGAGAAGCTGAGAAGGGCAAGACTCTTGACTTTATTCAAGGATAGAGCTGGTGTCAATTTTAATTTTTTAATTAAAGCATGTTTGCTCAATTCTTAAGTCAATGGCAGCAGCCATATGACCTCACAACAAGACATTCACAGTCAGATCTTTTTCTTGTTGAAACAGATTGTAAAATTGGGCACATTGATTATTCATCAAATCAAGGAATTCCTCAAATTGAGCCTGTGCTTTGGGCTGGCCATGTGCATAATTCCATTTCTTTTTAGCATGATATGTGCCTGGGGGAGACCTTTCAAAAGCTGGGAGCACAGGACGCTTTACAGCTCCTTACACCTATGGAAATTCCCCCAGCGATGTCCTGAATAGTGAATTCACTATCCTGAATGGATAGTGAGGTCTGGGTGCAGTTATCAATAACAAGGTTTCTTTAGTTAATGTGAAGTGGCTGCAGCTGCAGTCCTTCAAGTGAGGTATTTCCTCTACACTGTACCCAAGGGTAATGAACTCTAAACTTGAACAGGTACAGAGAAAGATGACCAAGGGAATTAATTGCCTGTTTCATGAGCGACTGGAAAAGCCTGGCCTGTAAAAGCTGCCAAAAAAGGTGAGGAATATAGTTGCTTTCTTTGGTACAGCAAGGAGTTAAGCACCAGAGGGGAAGGAAAAAGTCACATTGGAAGACAGCATTTCCACAAGTACAGGTGGGTACAAATAAATCAGGCATAATTAAATCAGTTAATAATCAGCCTAAAAATAGATTACGCCAAGAAGGTCTGTAAAAGTCTTCTACTAAAGGCAAAGGAGACACAGGTGTTAACTGCCTGTGAGATGGTGTTTGGACAGTTTATGAAAAGGAGGGTATGATATGGTGCCTGCAGTGGAGGGGGCTCATTCTCAAGGGCTGGGAAATTCTGCAGCTCTTTACTGTGACAGCCAGTATCTGGTAGAGATATTTAAGCTAAAATGTTCTCTCTTGATCTTTGAATCAGAACTAATTAAACTTCTCAGTGGGGGCTGGGAGAAAACTGAAAATATAAGTGCCTTGCAAACTTGCTTCACTATTAAAACAGGCAGCAAAAGATTGTCAGCCACATCTGGCAACAGCAACTGTGGGGGATGCTAATATCTGTCCCATTCCTAGTAATTTTTTTGAAATACCAACACAGAACAACACTACTTAATAAAACTGCATAATTTCTCTCTCTTTAAGCACAGCTGAAGCCAGCTGAAGAGTTGCTTTGGAAACCGTAAGTCTTGTTGTGTGGCGTCCTTTTCCCAAGTTTTGGCATGAGAAACACGGATTCTGGGATGCTCCCCAGGCTCACACCAGCACCATGGGGGCTGTGAATGAAGGAGATTGCTAAGACCTGGCCAAGTGTGTTTATTGCAGCCTGGGCATCACCAGGCTGCCACTGATTGCTTCTGGGCTCTGATATTGGAGCTGACCTCTGAGTGAGGAAACTGCACTTCCTTAAGAGTGGTTTTTGGGTGCTCCCTCCCCACCTATCTGTGTGTGACATTTAGACAAATGAGCACTTGCAGGAAGCATCCTTCATTGGGGATTTCCAGGTTGGTTCTGCAGGAACCTTTTAACCATATTTGCTGCTGTCTAACTTCTTCTTCTGAAGACAAAGACTCTCAGTCCTAGCCTAGATCTCTGAATTTCCTTTTACAACAAAAATCAAGCAGGGACAGAGATGCTTGAAGATGTCAACCAGGAAGTAATTTAAAAGTGAAAGAGGAGCATTACTCTACGAGCTAGCAAACCTTGTACAGGATTCTACTTGCTGATGACAAAAATCATTTGGCCTGATCCCATAGTCTCAAGTGGAGAAGCAGCTTCATTCTGAAGTGACTGCCTGTGCTTAAGTTCAGTTTAGTCTGTAGGTGTGCTGGCAGGAATGCAGGAGCACTGGAAGATTGCTGTGGGATGCGGCACAGGACTTTGATTACCCAGCAGAAGCTGGCTAGGACATGGTGCTTAAGATGCCTCCTAGTTACTCTGTGATAAAAAGACAACTGCAAAGACCTTGTCTGGCTTAGGTTCCTAATTAAAAAGTGTTGGTTTTGCAGTGGGAAGAGATATAATCAATATAAAAAGTTAAAAAGCATTCCTATGGTCCAAGCAGTGACTTGTACAGCATGTGGACACCAGGAATGTGCCTACACAGAATGTGCTGCATGGTCTTAGAGGAGAGCATCTTTCATCTCTTGGTCATGCTGATTTTGGGAGATGAGTTATTTATATTTTAATTAAAGACTTAGTCATGTTTTAAATCTACTTATGGATGTATTTTTGATTCAATGACTTAATTCTATAAAACTAGTAATCAAGAGCATGTAGGGACATTTCTGGGTTTTATAGCTCAAGTTCCTCTCACCCATTAGTTGCTTTTAAAACTGCAGGTCCTACTTTGTTAATGACCTGGTTTTGATGTCTGCAAACATGCAGGTTCTCTGATTACAGTCTTATCTTCAAGACTGCTGTATAAAAAAAATTTAAATAAATTCAAATACATACGTTTATTCATACACCTCATCCATTTAACAGCCAAAGCACCATCATGAAACCAGTTCAAACATAGAGTGAATAGGGATAATGTCTTGATAAATCAAATTTATCAGAGAACTGAGAACAGTGGGAAGACCTCAGTCTAAACATCTCCTTGGAACAAGCAGATGTTTAGATGATGGTGGGAGTCTAATGTTGTAACTCTCTAGATGTTGTGCAAAACAACTTTACATATCTGGTAGAAAAATACAGTGGAATAACAAGGAACAAAAATTATGCACTACAATTGCAGGAATTGTGAACAGAAATATAGGTCGAAATGGATGGATCATTTGGTTTGTTGCCACCTATGTAAATGAAAATCTGAAAAACCTGTTAATGAAAGATGTGTGATTTTTGGCCTGAAAGTTGTGACAGACCAATGTAATAACTGAAACGTGAGTGAAAAGAATATTTTCATGGGGTTTGTGTGAGACAGGGTGTTTTAGAAGCTTTGAGCTGTTGTACAAAGGGCTGGATTAATTTGGTTAAATAGATCCTAATGCTTTGAGCTGCCAGGTGTGAGCCAGAGAAGGTCCTGCTGTTACATGATGCTCTGTCATAGCTCCTAGTAATAATACACCCATGGGCAGTGGATGGGGGGTTTTCCAACTGTTATTGGATATCTTCTGATTTAATAGAACAACTTCAATAGCAGCATAATGTGGTGGGTTTTGATCAGTGTACTGGAGGGGTTTTATTGCTTAAACAGATTAAGTCCTGTACTACAGGGCTACTAAAAACAGCAGTTCTGCCTTAACTCTAAGCTTGCATAAATTTCAGATCTCCGGTCCTCTGTCTTTATGGGAGCACTATTTCAACATAGCTGGTAGTGGTTAAAACCATTGCATGTGTCAAAGGGAATGGGATCAACAAATGAAGTGAAAAACATGTCTTTCCTTCTAGCTCATTTGGATTGTGCCATGTGGGACCATATGTCACTTGACCTTTATTTCCTTCGGCTAAATAGGATCTGTTCTAATGAAAACAAGTTCAGAAAATAGATCAGATTGCAACACAGCTCTGGGTAAAAAAAAAATCAACAAAAAAACAGCAAACTTTTTGTTTCATTTCTGAAACCTTTCTGTAATTGTGTCTATGCATTTTGGAATACCTTCTTTTCTATGACTACATTTTTCTGCTTCGTATACATGGAAATTTGAGGTTATAGGTGCATAAAGAAATACTCTCTTAAGTAACTTGAATTTTATATGGGCAAAGCGGTTGAGCAGAGCCCCATGATTAAAATCCATGTATTTAGATTATTAAAGATATTTCTATTGTGGGATTCTGTAGTTCAGGAGCTCCCAACAGTTCTGTAATTGAGTATACAAGTTGCTGACTGCCTGAAGCTACAAGTGTGAAATGTGATGGAGCAGTGCCTTATCTCCTGAACTGTAATAATAATAGAAAAATAGGCAGACTTTCCTGGATTTAGAAGTTGCATGATTTTTTGAAACAAAAATGCTTATTTTCTGTCTGTTTTTAGCCTATTTCATTCCACTTTTCTATCAAAGTGATCTTTGTCATAAAAACAAACCAACTAAATACAAGCCCTGATGCTGTATTAATGATTTAAGACTCCAAAAGGGACTACACAGCTCTGAACTCCTAAATGGCTGGATAAGTTCTGCCAATCAGTTTTCCTGGTAGGAAGAAGTCTTTTCCAGAAGAGAAACCTTGTGGTTTTCAGTCGGGGGAAATACTGTATAAAACAAAATGGTGTAATCCCACAGACACATCTGCAGAGGCTGCATTGCCTCTGGATATGCTCTTTCCTCTCCATGAAAAAGCTGCTGTGGAATTTTTCACCTGTTCTTTGGAGTGCTGTTGAGTCCAGAACAAGCATAATGTTTCTGGGGGGCAGAACCCATTTTTTAAATGCTGTGTATAAATGTCATTATCTGTCTTTAACATCCTGCTGAACTGCTCTGTTGCAGATAATTATGTTCATGGGATGGAAGCTGTCACCAGTCATAAATACCTGCTGTTTTGGTGAAATGGATAATGCAAGCTTTTATGCAAAACAAAGATCTCAAAGATGTGTTTAATGTTTATGGGCTGCTCCTAAACTGGTGGGAAGCAATTGAAATGTCCACAGAAGTGTAATTAGTGGCATTGCCTTGACTCAGCTGTTGTCAGGTTAGAGTACAAAAAGGTGAAGCTTGCTTGTCATCTGTCTTTCAAAAAAGCAAATAATTCACAGCACGGTCTGATCTGGTCTGGAAGAGTTGTGAAGTCCAGCTGGAGGCCACTTCCTAGTGGGGTACCACAAGTCAGTGATGGGGCCAGCAGTGTCCTTCATGTCTGAGCTGGATAAGGACAGAGTGACCCCTCAGCAATTTTGCAAAGGATACGAAGTTGAGGGGAGTGACTGGTGTACCAGGTGGTTTCACTGCCGTTCAGGGGGACTGGGACAGGCTGAGAAATGGGCCGAGAGAAATCTCAGGAAATTCAACAAGGGAAAATGCGAAGTCCTGCAGCTGGCAGGAGTAACCCCATGTACCAGCACCAGCTGGAAAGCAGCTTTGCAGTTAAAAGACACATCCTGGTGGATACCAAGCTGACAGAGAGCAAGTAGTTGTGGGAAAGGAGGCCAGCAGCCTCCTGGGATGCTTTGGGAAGAGCTCTGACAGCAGATCAAGGGATGTTTCCTGTTTGCTCAGCCCTGGTGAGTTTGCATCGGGAGCACTGTGTCCAGGACTGGGCTCCCCAGAACAAGACACACACTGGTGTGAGTCCAGTGAAGAGCCATGGAGGTGAAGGGATTGAAGCATTTTACACGGAAGGAGAGGCCGGGAGAGCTGGGATTATTCAGCCTGCTAAAAAGGAGATTTACCCATGTGCATAATGAATGCCTGATGGTGGGAGAAGTAGAGATGGTGGAGGCAGACTCTTCTCATTGGTGTTCAGTGAGGCAATAAACACAAGGCAATAAACAATGAAACAAGCAGTAAACACAAATTGAAATATAGGAAATTAAACAAAAGATGTTTTTCTTTCTCTGAGAGTGACTGAACACATGAGGTGGTGACTTAGAGGCTGTCGAGTGACCGTTCTCGGAGCTATTGAAAATTCTCCTGAACAAAGAGATCCATCTATTCTGTCTGACACCACTCTGTGCAGAGGATCCAGAAGTACCTCAGCCACTCTGATTCTGCCTGGATACAGCCATGTGCCTAAACCCTCCTGTGAAAGGTAGCAATTGAGTAGGTGCACTAACAGCCTGAATAATCCTTTGTTAATGTGAGTAATCATCTTTACTTAGATTTACAAACAGCCCTTTATGTTCCTGAGTGACATTAGTCTATTATCCTATTGCTAATCACTCCATTTGTTAGGAAGAGATAAAACTTTAGATAAAACTTACTTCATTGGTTACCAGTTAATGAGCATTGCAATTAGAATCCTTCTAGCAGAAGGGAACATAGCTTCGTTGTACACAATACACAATTGCAATGACCACGTGAAATAAGAATTTCTTGATATGAGCATGACATGGAGGGAAATGTGGCTGAAACCAGACCCCTTAGAGTTATGGTGTGAATGGCTGCTGGCATTGCATTTTTTCTCTGTGATCTGCAGTGTTTTCCCCTTGGTGCCTGCAGTCTGTTGAAGAGCAGTGTTGTTGAAGAGGAGCAAGCACTTGTTCACTAATAGGTTATTTCTTATTAAATTAAACCCAAGTGTTGCAGGAGCACTAGACTAGATGTGATCTCTTGGATTGCTTAGTTTTAGACCTTCTGCAGTGGTTCACAACTGTTCTGCAAAACTGCTTTGTAAACAGTGTGTTGCTGGGGTAGAACTCTTTGGTCCTTTGGCACTTCCCCCTTACCTGTCTGGGGAACTCTGCAGCTGGTAGGCTAAATCTGGTTAGTTTGTATTCACATAGTTGTCTTCTATGCTGTACCTCATCAGAACACTTCTTAACCACTACAGTTCCTTTCCTTGTGCTTGTTCCCTAAGAAATTTAGGGGGGAAGTGTATTGGATTTGCATGGCAAGATTTACTAGAATGATAGGTTTACTGTTTGCAGTTCCAGAAAAGGTCTCGTGGGAGAGCTGTACAAAGGTCACCTTTAATCCCTGTTTCATGGTCTTAATATCTTCTGAACTGTAGTGTTTTGCTGTGGCTGGACTAGTGCCCCTGTAATTTCTCTATTTAGATTAAGGCCAGGTTGGATGGGGCTTTGAACAACCTGGTTTAGTGGCAGGTGTCCTGCCCAAGGCAGGGCTGGAACTGGATGATTTTTCAGGTCCCTTCCAACCCAGGCCATTCTATGATTCTATGATTTACTCAGCAATGTGAAGTAAATTAAAATTCAGATCTTACTGTTCATTTGTTGACTTCTGATCTTTATTTTAAATGAGTCAAGAGCACAAACCCTAAATATCTTCTTGGTCTTAAATGTCAGGTATGAATACAGTAATTCAAAGTTAGCATTTAAATGTGTTAGAGGCTTAGTTATTCTCTGTATTATCTAGGAGAGACTTGAAAGTAAAACATCTGACTCTCTATTCACTGCTCAGGCATTCATAGTCATCTGTGAGTTATTAATTTCATCTAGAAATTGCCTTCTCAACAGAACTTTTTAAATAATGCTGATGAGATTGGTTTTACTGTGTGCTAAATATCATTACAGATTTGAAAACTGGGCCTGAAATTTCTTTTTATTTTTTCCCCCATTAAAAAGGACCCTTCCATTTCTCTCAAATGAGGTGTTTTGCCACTATCTAAATTACATTGGCTTTTAATAACAATTTTTTAATATAATGGATAGATGAAAAGGGTCTTCTAGTACAAAAAATAAATACTCAGGAAATGCATCAGATGTATATTTTTAATGTGCTCAGAAGTTTTTAGAGAATCTGTAAGGTTATGTAGCTTGTATATTGTAAGCAAATACATATACTCCCCTTTTCTTGGCAGAATTGATTTTAACTGAACTTAGCAAAGAAAAGGCTCAAATAATTAAAATGTCAGTGAACTTTAGTAGCTTTCCACTTAGCTGAATTGTTCTGGGAGCTGTGTCTGTCTCTGTGCTTTTTTACAGCTGGGTGGCAGCATTTCTGCAGCAATTCATTTGTATCTAAATTAACTGCTCAAAGGTTTTTGGTTTTTTTAATAGATCGGTTGTTACGCATTTTTTCCCTCTCATCTGTGATTATCCTTTTTAGAGCAATATAAAACTCACCAAATATTAGTTACTTGTCTGTGATAGTGAGTCCTAATGATGCTTCTCTGAATATCAGTAGGTGCAAGATTTTACAAAATGAGCAGGAATTTATAAGGCAGCACTGCAGGGACTCATCTGCTTCTGTCCATTCTGTCCCCTGCTGCTTGGTGTCCTCCCTTACATTCACAGTCTGTGCTCAGGCTCCAGCTCAAACACCAGTTTGCTTCATTTATTCACACCTCTAAAGATGAGTTTAAACAGACTGCCTCAATGGTCTGAACTGATACAGTTTCCCTAATGCATTTTCCATTTATATATGCCTCTGCTCACCTCCATTGGTAAATTAAATCTTAATGTTCATGCTGAATTTTGAAAGTTTAAACTTCAAGCCATTGGACTTCATTATTATTTATAATAACACAGATAGGAAAGGAAGCTATAGAAGGAAAAATTTCCCACCATCATATTTACTTCATTGTGAAATGACACATACCTTTCTTAAATGCCTTAAGCTTTTATGCCCCTCATTGTAAAGTTTGCTTTCCTAGGTAATTTTTATATCTGTCCTTTGAATACATTCTTGAGTTATTCTGCCCTTTGTGCAACTCATTTTGTGAAAGGATGTGGTTTTCCAGCAATGTTTTATTAGGTTATGTGCATAATTACTGCCATTACCCAGATTTTAACAGTTATTCTGCTTTTTATGAAGGGTGCTCCAGACATGTCCTGAGGTCAGTCTGAGCAAGTCATTGTGTCTGTGTGCTGTAATCCTGCCACCACAACCTGGAGCTTGTCTGTGTTAAAACAGGTTTAGATGGATTCTGACTGGTCTGTAGGTAATTCACATGGCCCTGTATCTTTTATTACCTGTCTTCATTTTTACAATACTGAACTTTGTGTTAACTGCAAACTTTATTAGCAAAGATTTTATACTGCTCATAAAAATATTCAGCAGCACTTGATCAAGCCTGTTCCAGTGGCCACCCATCCCCTGGGTGAAAAAGAAGCTGAAGCCCTGGCTGTGGCACCTGTCCTGTAACCATTTTTTTGACTTGGGAGATTGGACTGCCCTTTCAGAGCCCTTCCCTTTGACTGGAGGAGTGATGAAAAGACTACCTGCACTCCAGAGTCATTTACTGCTGCTCCCAGGGCTCTGTAATCCTTCTTGATACCTCTCAGACTGTATCTCGTGCCAACATTATATGGAATTAAATCTAACAGTTTGAAGAAATTCAAATATATGTCAGGATAGCTTGCTCTACCAGATGAGTAATCTTGTCAGCTTTACAGGTTTGTTTGAGAAGACTTAGAAAGGCATGGAAAGATTATGAAACCGTGTTGACTGTCATTAAATACATTTTAGCTTCTAATTCTTTTTTGTTACGAGATTCAGAGTAACTGTTCTGTAGACTAATATGTAATACAGACTGTAACTCCATGGGTGTCCTTGCCGTTTTTACATCTTAAAACTACCCAGAGAGTCCTGCAAGCCTTGTGAAATTCATAAAAAAGTTGTGAAATTGGTTTATTTGATTTATTAAACATTGAAATTTCACAGAAATCACAGCATATTGTTGGACGGAACTCACAAAAAGCATCGAGGCCAGCTCCAGGGCCTGTGCAGGACATCCCCAAGAGCCACAGCCTGTGCCCGGAGCACTGTCCAACCTCTCCGTCAGCTCTGTCGGGCTGGGGCTGTGGCCGCTGTCCTGGAGAGCCTGTCCCAGTGTCCGAGCACCCTCTGGGTGAACGACCTGTTCCTAACATGCAGCCTAAACATCCCCTGACACAGCTTCAGCCCTTCCCTCGGGTTCTGACAGGCTCACCACAGAGAAGGGATCAGTGTCTGCCCCTCCTCATGAGCAAGTTGTAACTGCAACGAGGTCTGTGCTCGGTCTCTTCTCCAGGCTGGACAGACCAAGTGACCTCAGCTGCTCCTCACAAGGCTTCCTCTCAACACCATCCTTGTGGCCTCCTTTGGATGCTGTCTGACAGCTTAATATCTTTTTTATATGGTGGCACCCCAAACTGCCCCAGCGCTCGAAGTGAGGCCACCCTGGTGAGAGCAGAGCAGGACAATCCCTCCCTTGGCCATGCTGTGTCTGGTGCACCCCAGACACGATGTCCCTCCTGGCTTCCAGGGCACTACTGACTCAGGCAATTTAGAAACCTTCTCTCTTTATCTGAGTGGTGCTTTACAGATTCATAGATGCAAATCTTTTGGATGTGCCAGTTGGAAAATACAGTCTAAATGGGTTCCTCCTTCTGTCACAGTAATCTTTGTATTGTGTGTGTGATAGGCAGGACACACACAAAAAAGTTAAAAAAAGATTGACAGCTATCTACTGTACATTTCCTTAGTCTATATCCTTTTTAGGATTTTATCAACTGCATTTAACAATAATCCATCCTACTTTAATTTTGTTCTCGCTGTATTTTAAAATGCTTCATTTCCCTTAAATGCACCAATTTTATTTTCTCTAACCATATTGGCTGCTGATATCTTATTGGTTTGCTTTTATTTCCTTGCTTTTAAATCCTTCTATTGGTCACACACGTTTGAACTCTTAATTCTTGTTTGGCACTGCTAGTTTTCCTGTTCCACCAGACTTACTGTATTTTATGTTTGCTTGGCTATTTTAACA
Source organism: Poecile atricapillus (assembly GCF_030490865.1). Classification (NCBI taxonomy): domain Eukaryota; kingdom Metazoa; phylum Chordata; class Aves; order Passeriformes; family Paridae; genus Poecile; species Poecile atricapillus. Next base: position 4,853,666 of record NC_081260.1, read on the forward strand.
TCCTCTGGCAGAAGGATCAAGTTTCCAGTTTCTCTCTTTACATTAATGTATTCATGGCTTTCTAACCCATTTGCTATTTTTGTTGTGTCTTTTTATGGCAAATAAATGACTATTAATGCACTGCAGAAAAATACTGAATACCCACAACAAAATTGCTCAGCTGTCCTAAAAAATAATATTTCTCTTGCACAAAGACATGATTTATTTTTTCTTTTACTAATCCAGCAGGCTAGGATTGTGCTTTCAATTAAAATGGCTTAGCTGAAGTAATTAGGATTTGTTGCTGTCAGCATGGATAAACTTGATAAAGAAAGAGACTAAATTATCTCATAAGGTTTTATCTTGACTGTTTTTGTTAGCAAGTCTAGATAAATAGCTTGGAGCCATTGTTGCTGAAAAGCCAGTTAGTGGCTTCAAGATACTGCTGAATGCTGCCACCATTTGTACAATATTTAATAGGTTACAAAACACTTTCCTCTCTGTGATACAGTGGTCATCCCATGGCCTGTGGCTCAAGACAGGATACTTTGAATAATTGCTGACTTAAATGTCTTAGAGTGAACCTTTTCCTCTGTTCCCACACTGTGACTACGATTCTTTCTGTTTTGACAAGAGGAAATTTCTGTTGCCCTTTCCTCTGTCAGACTGGCTGCTCAGGGATACCCTCTGCTCCAGCTGCTTGCCAGGGACTCCACTGCAGAGCAGCTTTTCCTCTGTGAAATGAGGAACTCCCTTAATTCTCCTAACTGCAGCAGGTGCTGGGCAGTCCCATCTGCAGGGCTTGTCCAGAAGTGGACCCAGTTCTGAGCGTGGTGGGACCCCACACCACGGCAGCTGTGGGTTTCCTTGGGTGGGCTGTGAGTGATGTCACGGATCAGTGTGTAAATTCATGGCATTGCATCAGGAAGATGCCTGGCACAGACTTGGAAAGGTGAGGGTGGCCCCTGTGGACTCAGGAATAGCAGCCAGGTGGTGTGGGATGGGCAGGAGGGTCCCATGGGAACACTGGGCAGTTTGCAGGCCAATGGGAACAGATAGTGTGGAATAGCTGCTCAGAACTTGATGTCCATGCTATGTGCATTTCAAATTGTGGGGGGTGTTTTGGTTGTATTTTTTTTTTTTTTAAAACTTCAGATTAGCTCTAGTCTGGGTTTGTGATGCAGCTGGAGTGAATTTCTAGGCCATGTTCAGCTGAAAGGGATTCAATTCCCATGCTCTGAGATGCTACAGTATGCATCAGAGCAGTCTGGAGAGGGGTGTTTGTGAGGTTCAGTTCAGAAGTGCACTCCTGTGTCCAGTGAAGCACAAAGGTGTTCCCAGTGAAGTTCCTTGGCACTTCTGCAGTGTGCATGATTACCAGGACTAATTTCTCAGGCTACAGTAGATATCTCTAGTAACTCTGTGTGGCAATTACTGTGAAGTACTGAGACTACTCTGAAGCTCCTTCTGTCAGGTCCAAGTTAAATTGGAGCTTTTATTTTGTTTTTTGTATTTGCATTGTTATTTGAGTTCATGAAACCAAATTGCAGGAACATGACATATCTGGCTGTTGGATGAAAGTTCCCCCAGTTTGTATTCTAAACCCACAGCAATTAATCTGCTTAAAACCATATATGCTTCATTAATATCTTGTATATATGTTATCCTCGGGCCTATTCCTATACAGCATCACATCCACCATTCTCTTATAGTACACCTTAGCTCCCAGCCATTGCACCAAGAAATGCATTATTCACAGGCAGAGTAATTGTATGAGTTATAACTGAAGGATGCAATGGATCCTTTACACAAATGTTATTTCTTGTTTCCTTTTCCGTAGCAAATGAGTTCTTGCCTTCAGGAATGTGTGAGAACTGCAAGAGGCAGGCACTGGTAATAGTGCAATAAATTGGCCTTAGAGCTCTCAATCCAAGACTGGCTCATGCTTATAATTCACCACGAGAGCTGCCATCCTGCTGTAAAGGTGAGATCTGGGTTAACCTCAGCTGGCCTCCAGATCACACCCAGCCCCTTTCTCACTCACCCTCCTCAACAGGGCAGGGGTGAGAAAGAAGATGAAGCAGCTGGCAGGTGAAGGTAAGGACAGGGAGGTCACTCACCAGTTACTGTAGTATCAATTATTATTTCTACTTCTTCACTGAGGGAAGCGATGGAGTAGATATAGAATATTTTACTGAAGAATTGGAGGTGGAAACTATCAATATTCTCAATGGTTTGCAAATGTTTTAAATTGACTACATCACAAAATCCTAACCCAAATATGAAAAATCCAAAATCCTTTATTGAATAATAGACTTCCTATCCATAGATTAAAGGACTTAATTAAAGTCCAAAACCAGACTGTTTATCCATAAATAACAGGGCAGGTGACTGGTATTTCCTGCACCTTTGTGCGAGGGAGAATCTTCCTGAGGACAGGGCTCTGAATCAGTGATGCTGTTTTGCCTTTCAGAGTTGCTCAGTCATGGGTGTTTGAAAAGTTTTTACTGATTAATATTTTTCTTGTTTAAATTTTTTGTCCTGTTACAACTTTCACTGTTGTCACAGGCTTTTTATGCAGTGACTTCTGTTATGAGACATCTCATGGTAAAGTCTTGGAGCTACCGCTGAGTAATCCTGCTTCTCAGACTGACCATTTCACTTTAATGGGTGAAGCACTTTATCTCATCCAAACTTGTCTCGTTTCAGGCTGCTACAGGGTATCCTTGCATCTCTAGATGAGAAATTTCAAAGAAATAAAAAGTATGTAGGAGTTCCTCTTGCTGACAATTCAAAAATCAGGGCGGTAAATTTTATTTTAGTGATGTGGTTATAAAACTAGAATAAATTTACAGGGGAAAAAAAAAGCATCAAACAAAAGCAGCTGTTCTGCAGAGAATATGCTTGTCATTAAGCTGTTACCTCACATTGTGTTTCTCTGCAGTGCCTTCTGGCAGCATCTCAGTCCTCTGCTTTTGGGGCTCTGTCTTTTAAAATGTATTCTGCTCTGGTACCCCTCTCTAATTGCACTTGAACGTTATCAGGATGCTGTTGAGCACTAATGAGTCTTCAAAGAAGTATGTAGGGACTTTCACTTCCCTTTTGTTCATGCTAATTAAGTTAGGGAAATTTTATATTGTGCCTTGATTAATTCTGGGAATTTGTAAGAATGCAAATGAACATTGTTTATCTGGGGCTGAGTTATCTTTTGATATGCAAACACACTTTGATATGCTGATTTTCATTAACACTATTACCTTCCTCTTTGGGAAGGACTTTGAATTACAATTACAATTCCATCCAACTCTGCACAGAAGTTGTGACTTCTGCTGCTCATGTCTTATAATTGGATACAAATTCCATAGTGTAGAAGTTATATGAACAAATTTCTTGTTAGTCTAGCCATATCAAGAATTTAATCTTGTTTTCTCTAAGTCAGGCTGTGATCTATACTAATTAAACAGATGACCAATGTTGTTCTGGATTCTTCCACAGCTATCATGGTCCCAGGGTATACAGAGATGGCCTGCATTCTGTGGGCCTTGATTGTGGCTGGTTTTACTCAATTATTCCTAAATCTAAACCTTTTTTTTTTTAGGGAAATCCTTAAGTAAAATAGTCTATAAGTGAATAAACAGTTTTATAACTGCTATATTTGTTTTTTTCATGAATTGTCAGGAGCTCTGAAGGGGATCTCTTAACTGCTTTTTCTGAACAGATAAGACAGAATTTATATATAAAAAACAGGCAGTCAGTATCTTTGTAGCTTCTTTGCATTTACATGGTGCTTCTCACTGAAAACACATATGGAGGGCTCTTCATGATGCTATTTTTATTCTTGTTTTGTCTCTTAGTATATGTTGAGTGTTCTATTATAGAGCACAGAGCTAGATAATGTGCTCAAGTGTTGTGGATATAATAAAGAAGGATCCCTTTAAGCTTTTGCTTTCTAATTATATGTTGGTTTAGCCCACAATGTGTCCAGACATCTCTTCCTTATTCTGAAAGACACCCTAAACACTAGAAAGTGCCAAGCAAATTAAAGCACCCCATCTCAGTAAACAACCACATGGCAGAGTCCATATGTTCTAAAATTAGGCGTATCTATGTTTAAAACAATGTATTAATTCTGCTGCTAGAAAGGGAAATCAAACCAATTCCCTTGTGTGGAAAGAATCATGTTGCATTTTGAATGACTATTTGCATAATTATCGCTTCTTGTGATATTTTTCAATTTAGTCTTTTGAAGCAAACCCTGGAAGAGTATTTGCTCTAAAATAATTGTATCACAGACTTTAAATGCAAGCTGCTTTTAGTGATGCTGGTGTACCTTTTAAGCTGCCTCAAGTTAATGCGCTGCCCCCAAATGAACTCTGCATTTTGTATGAGAAAGTGAAATCCAAGCTTTGTCTGCTTTACAGAGGTGACCTGCTGCAGATTATGCTTTGGGACGTGCGTGATTCCCCAGGCACTCCTGTCTGCTCCCCTTCAGTCCTGCTGTTCTATGTCCTTGCTGGCCTTAGGCAGGGTTTCCTACATATATAGGGAGCAAAACTGCTGACCCAGGGACCCAAGGCAGGGGCTGAGTCTCCTTGTGTTTCTGGGGGTTTGTGACAAAGCTCATGAAATGTTGTCACTCACTGTGTGTTCCAAGGAAAGCGCTGCATCTTTGTAAGAATTAGGGGTTAGTTACATTTGAGACATGGAGATTTCCCAGAGAATGAATCTGTATCAAACCTCAGTGATTGCAACTCAAGGCAGTGAGAACTACGAATTTGAATCATTATTTTGTCCAGTTTGGCGATTAAGAAGGATGTTACACTTGGATTTATTTTATTCTCGTTCTTTAGGAAAGCAATTTTCTGGCTGTAGGATAGATGAATCCAGTGGAGAGCGAGGCAAGTTTGGTCAGAGCAGCTGATGCCAGTGAGCAAGACCTGTGTTCTGGGTTTAGTAAAAACCTGCCTAGTACTTTTAAATATCTACATGTTCCTGCCTGTAAGCCTTAGCAAAATTGAGGGAGAAATATTTTGTGAGGTTTTTTTTGACAAGTTCTATTGCTGTGACTTCAATGAACAGAATCTACCTTTCACAAGCAGGCATTTTAGCCCTGCTGTCCCTTGTCCTTGTCTTGTGTTAATATTCAACTATTAGGTAGGAAAAGTCTTGAAAGGTTTTAGTCTTTCAAAACACATAAACCCTTGAAGTAAAATAGCATATGCATCTACTTGGCTGAGTTGGTGCAAAGTGTTCTCATCGTGAGCTGAGCCTCTGTTGTTGTGCTGCTGGCCAAGGTCAGGCAGCAGTGACTGGTGCCAAGGTCTTTCCTGCAGCCTCTCTTAGCCTGAGTAGCAAATCTGACATTCTGAGCAGATGCAGCTCAGATACCAAAGCAGCAGAGCAGTGGTTTATGCTGGGATAGGAGGATTCAGAGAAGGGGCTAGCTAGAATCTCATGGAAATGGGGAATAAATGGTATTGTGGTTTGTCCTCTGATGGCGTTTAACACCCCAAACTGAGAGCTCTGCTCCTTGTCCTGAGCTGCTGATATATTTCTGTATTGTGGTTGTGTGGCAAGGTATTTTGGTTACAGGGATGGCTTCTTTAGAAGCTGCTGGAAGCTTCCCCTGTGTCCCATTCTCACATTTTTTTTCTGTACTCTGCTCTGTGTATTAATTCAGGGCAAGTGAGGAATAACCCACTGGTGGGTTACTGAGTCTTACTTTTGTAACTCCTGCCTTCCCAAGACTTTGCAAAGGAGTTGAGGGTTCTGTGCTTGGCAGGGGGCAAACAGGAAAACATCTGCTCTGATCTCTCAGATAGTTGATGCTGTCATGAAAAATGCCATTGCTGAAATATTGGTCACACTCTGACACATCTCCCTTCAGAACTGTCGAAGTTTCTAAGATAATGACTCACAAAGAGTGCTAGATTGCTACATGTTTGTACTTCGAGTATACTTTCTAAGATGAAATTGTTTCTGCAAACAAAGTCCTTCTTAAAATGTTAAGGCATCATCTGTAAATTGACAGATTCACTGAGCTGGCAAAGCACTCACAGAGAGCAGCACAGAGGCACCCCAGTGTTCGTCTTGCACCCAGTCACTTCAATCATGCTGGTGTAAACCACAAGAATTGCTTGAAATAATGTGGAGCTGTTCTTCAAAAAGCAATTCATCCTACAACCAAATACCTCTCAAAATATTCTTTTGCAGAGCAATAGCATAATATGAAGCAAGAAATACTCACTGGAAAGCAATGAACTTTTGATGTCACTTTATTTAGAGCAAGCATTTCAACTCCTGCCTAAGTATGTATAAAATGACAGATTGTTTACTTCTATTTGACATACTGTATTTTTCATGTTAAGTTTGCTTTGTAGCACAATGTTGTAAATGCAATGAATGACTCAGTCAACCTATACTTGCTAAAAGCTTTTTAGCATATTTAATCATTGTCTGTTTGGAGGTAGCACAATTTATGTGCTAAAATGCTTGTGTTGTGATATAAATTATGCTAAGAGGAAAAGTACAGTGGTTGAAGCAATCAGACTAAAAGTTGATCTGTGTAGTGAGTGCTCTGCAGAAAGAAAAAAAACCACATTTGTTTGTTGAATATTTATGTGATCATATCAAAATGATTCTTTCCCTTCTTGCTGAGAGCAGCCAGCAGTACATTTGACTTTATTACTCAGGAGGTGATTTTCCAAGTGCCCAACAATCAACACTGAAGTCCAGCTCTGTTTTCACCACATCTTTCTTGCTGTGTATTTTGGTTCTTAGTTAAAAGAAAGGCACATTCAATACTAGTGGTAACAGCTGGGATTAACGCTTAAAGCCAGCCAGGCAGAGCTGAGTTTGAGCTTGAGCAGGAGGTGAGTAAAGCATGCAGAAGTGCTCCTGGCTCTTCCACTGCTCTGTGAGGAAGACTCTGGCCACTCTTTTTCTTCCCAATGTTTTAAGCTGCTGCAGCAAAGTGAGCACACAGTTACTGTGTGAGTAAAATCCTCTGAAGACTGGGTTCTTTTGCCTTGTGTCCCTATTATCTCCTATAAAATGTGCCAGGAATCAGAATTTATCAAAGATATCTCTTGTGTCTTCATCTACTTTTTCCTTAATTGGTCTAGCCTGCCAACTGGATGCTCAGCCACACTGGCAGCTTTTTTGACAAGCATGATTATCCACCAAGGACTAGATAGAAATCGCCAAATAATTTAATAGAATTTGCTGATTAGCCACCTGCTTATTATGGCTTTCCTCACGATTGAAATTACTGTGGTGCTGGTGGTAATATACAAACTTCTGTGGAATAGAGAAGATCACTGCCAGAAGTGCTTAGATTTGATCTGCTGTGCTGTAGACAGCAGCACTGAACTGCAAAATATTTGCTTGATGAATAGCACATATATGGTATTTTGCCACATAGTGTTTACTACTTGTTTATCTTCAGCTGAATTATGTCAGTGAAATTTGAAGTGAAGAGAAAGAAATATTTGAGTTCAGCCTCAATTCTAAAGCCAGGGTAGGTGCTTCTGGGCTTGAATGAGTAATCCCTCTTGGTCATCAAGAATTTATGTAGTTATGGAGGAAAAAACCCTCTGTGGTAAAACACAGTGTTATAGTAAGAAGTATTCCAGCCTCTCTTTCTTCTAGTTTATCCCAAAACAATCCTTAAGCATAATCATCCAAAAGTGTACACTTGTAAAAGTGTTTTGTATACTCTACAGTGAGTAAAGAAACAGATTTTCTTTTCTGTTATGAGAAAGAAGGTTAAGTATTTAAAGAAATACTTGGTTATGACAGTGAGTATAGCAAATGGGGTTATTTAAAAAATGTTGTGATGATTGAGAAGCAGATAAGAGATACCACTTACACATTTATATCAGGGAATTCAGGTGAGATGAAGATTTGCTAGAACTGGCAGGCTGTAATGGGTGCAAGGAAAATCACATTTGATTGCACCACATCCCACATTTATGGAGTGCAGGAGAGAAGTGTTTGTTCATTCCTTCTCTACTGGGATTTGGCTGAGGGGGGTGCACTGATGTTTGGCTGGTTTGGGTTGGGTTTTTTTGTTCAGTTCTAAAACTCTTCCCAGAGCTTTTCTGTAGGTTTGTCAGAGCAGTCAATGGCTCTAAAAGTCAATATGGTATCTCCTTGTGCCTTAGGGAGCCAAAGTGAATTTTTTGTTGTTAATACCTCCTGTCTGCATTCAGGAACCAATGCTGCTATCTCCAAAATCAAAGCAAGAGACTGCATTTACTTTCAAGGAGGCAGAATATGTTTCTGCTTTGTTTGGTTTTTAGTAATACACAATGTCTGAAGCTAAATGCATGTGAAGTATCTTCACATAGGCAAATGAGATTCAAATATAGATTGCACTGCAAACTGGCCAGCTTTGATTAGGAGATGAAATACAGGTAAATCTCTTTTGGCTTCCCCTGAAAACTGAAATCACTGTTCCCTACTTAAAAGGCATCAGCTGAAGAGCAACTGGAACAAAAGAATTGTTATTCCTGTCTAAAATAGAGAATTATTGTCAGGCTTTTGTTATCATCATGAGAATCTGTTTTATAGAACAGTACAGCTGTCTAGATGATACATTAAGACCTCCTGCTGAGTTTTTTTATGGAAAGAACAACTTCCTTTTTTCATTATCAACTTTTTCTTTTTTACAGACAATATTGATTTTGTTTTTGCTTTTTGTCTGTCTTGCAGATGTTAATTGTTTAATTCTGACCTCACTTAATCCATTTTTACACAATATTGAATAGGTTTGGTGTCAGTTTACAGCTGAGATAGAAACTCATTGTTTCTTTGGGTAAGAATGAGCGTGTTTGGATATGTGATAGAGCTTACTGAAAAATGTGAATGCAGAACCAGCCATTAAAGCAGCTGCAAAATTCATTCACCCTAATCTGTGAGAAGACCTGTCAGAGGTTTCAGTTGTCACTGAACTTGTTTAAATCACATCAGAAAGTCAGAAGCCTTTCTGACTGAGAGCTTGGCAGACTGTGTGAATGAGCTGCTGCTGCTGAACCAGTTTCTGTAGCTTGGAAATAAAGCAGAAACATAACCAGTCCAAAACTGCAGTTTGTTTACTGCACAAAACTTATTTTTGATATTTTAAGTGAACATCTTGTTGCTGGGGTTTGGCTTAATTTAGTGAGTTGTAATTGGGCTCCTCAGGAGAATCTGATGTTCTACATGTTGAGTGAAAAAAATGTTTTCAGAGAGCTTTTATGCCAGCACTGAAACTTTAATAGTCTATTCAGTCCTGGAAACAGGAGCAGAGAACTACTGACACATGCAGTCATGTTCTCTGGAGCAATATTTCACAGGAAAGCAAGAATTTCTACTGACTTTTATATGTGAAGTAGTTTACACATTGAAGAACTACAGTCTCTGCAAAACTGCTTTTAACTATATTTCACGAAAGGGAGCATTGCCAACTGTCCCCACTTTTTGAAGTTTGGCTGAAAAGAAAATATTCTGTTAATTTCCATAAGAGCCCCAAACAGTTTCTAAAAACCTGCCTGTCTTCCCTGTTCAGAGAGAAGATTCATCGCTACTGACTCTGCTCCCGATAAGGCTAAAAATCAGTTCTCAAAGCCTTTGAGAGTTGTCTTCAGACTCTGGAACTGCTGTTTGAGGCTCAGTGTTGCAGACAAAACTACATTTCTTCTGCTTTTTCCTCTCCCTGTGTTTGGTCCCCAAGTTTAGTCCTTGTGCCTTTTTCCCTACAGATAAAATTTAAAAATTGGCATTAATGTGAGCCAAGGACATTGCTAGCCCATATTATAGATTAGCCGTATCGTGCCTCCTCTGCTTATAAATTTTGAAAAGTTTTGACTAGTAGAGAATATCTGATCCTCTCAAAAGCCATAAATGCAAGATATTGTGGATTTTTTATTACCTTTTAAGAATTATGAGCAACATATGATGATTTTGTTTCTGAAACCTTGCCTGATGATCACTTGCAAACTGAGGTTATTAGATACTCACACTGCAATTCTGTGCCAGTTACATCTTTTCTCACACTACTGCCAAATTTTTCTTGATCATAAAAAATCCTTTAAAATTTGGCAACAAATCTTCTTTGTTCCTGATTCTGAGCTTAAATCAAACTCAGAATGGTTTTTTTTTGTTGTTTTTTTTTTGTTTTTTTTTTTTTTTGGTTTTTTTTTTTTTGTTTTTTTTTTCAAAGATGACCCTGGCATTAGTCTTTAAAAATTAAATGTTGAGGACTGGTTTGACTTGAACCTGTTTTTTCCTCCTTGCTTCTTCACATGGAGCTCTGTTAAGGCAAACTCTTCTTGTAACAAACATCCCATGGTGGAGTATAAGAAAGAGAATATACAGGAATCATTACAGAATATACCCAAATCTGTCAGTTATCTTGATCATGCTATAGTGTAGTTTTTTGAAGGAAAAAAAACAACTATCTAGAACCTAAAATTAATGACTTGTGATTTTTCCTTAAGTGCATCATTTGAGAGTTTCTCTGGTGTAATTTCAGGTCAGGTGTCAGCATAAAACCTTGAAATCTCCATAATGCAACATGAGTTAAAATGATGTCTAGATCAGACCTGTACATCTCTACGTTGGTAGATGAGCAGGTGCTGAGAAATCTGAATGTCTGGGAAGGTTTCTGGGTATATTCTAGTGAAATCATTCTGGTTTTAGTTCTGAGGTGGTAAGTTCAACTGATTTTAAATCAGTTCTGGAAAACTCAAGGATGGAAAATAGACTTCCCCCAGGAATTTTATGAGAGTTAATGAATCATGCTATAAAAACAAGGTTGGAGTTCAAATCCTACGTTAAAGGAATGTAATAAGGGGAATTTTGTTATAACTGTAAACTCTTGATAGGTGGTTTTACCTTAGGGCAGAAAGTTAAAACTGAAGTGAGACTACTGATCTTTGTTTGCTAAGAAGTGACTTCAACAAAAATGCCCCAACCCAAAGGATAGAAAGGGTATTTTGTTGAATGAATGGTTTCATCCACTTGCTCTAAAGCCTGTTTCAGGCCACTCCTGTGTGTTTTGTTTTTTTATGCTATCTGAAACTTTACAGACACATTTTTCCCTGCTCAGCAGCTTTACCCATACCTTGGACTTGTGGGTAGACTCTGAGAGCAGAGCAGTGGCACTGTGGGCCAGCAGCAGTGGTTAAGGCTCCTGCAGAATTTTCTCTCTGGTTCAGTTTCCAGTGGATTTACACATTTTTCTCAGCTGTGAATTTAATTTCATCCCCATCATCATAACTTGCCTGTAGAGGATGACAATGTTCCACTGGACTTGAAAAGAAAAAGGAAATATCCTTTTACTGCCTTACAAGCTCGTTGTACCCTGATGTCACTTGAAGTGTTCACAACTCTGAGTAAAATTTTGATGGATATCTTTGTATCACCAACTTAACGACTTCATATTAGGTTATTAGTCTTCAGGTTTTGACAGGACTGTGAATATATTTTGCAGTTCTCATTTGTGCTGAGGTCTCTGGGGTCCCACAGAATGTCCACAGAAATCAATAAAAAGACTTTTGTTAATTCTTCCTGTTGCATTTGGATTCCTACACATGAGGATACAAAGATTTTGTAGGCCTCAGGATTTCTTGTTTTTAGGATTTTATAATATAAGAGTTGTCACATGAGATGAAAACAAGGCTCCCCTATCTCAAAACTCTCTCTAGTAATAGTCTGGACCAGTTTTTGAAGGGAGAACACGAGAAACATTGCTGGAACAGTAAAAGAAGAGCTTCCCTCAGAGGACTTTGTTTCCTCCTTCTATGTGTGAGAAGCTGAATAAAGACTTGAAGCAGGAGAATTTACACTCCTCAAAGTTTTAAATCTTATGACTAAAAAGAATTTTTTCTTGTTGAACTGGGGATAACTTGCCCTCCACTCTTCCCCTGCTGTTAATTAAATCCTCTTCATCTGTCAACAATAGAATGTGAGGTTTTTCTTAGTATCCCATATAAATGGTTAAATCTATTTATTTTATACAATGTCCTAAATTCTGCAGCATGATTTGCATTTATATCTGACTTGTTTTGTTATGTGTACTTTTATTCTTTTTTTTTTGACTATGTATTTTTCATAAGCACATTTTTTATACCTTTTTAGTTTATATTTACAGAGCTTAGCAAATCACAACGTTTCATGCAATCTGTCTCTGCTTCTGCTGAAGAGCAGTTACTGATTTGATGAGAAGCCAGCACTTTTAAGGAGGGTGATAAAGTTTGGCTCTTAAATCTATAAATAAATGGGGTTTATATATACTTTTTATAGGTTGTCTAGTTTCTAAGATACCTTCACAATTCTGTTGGTTTAGTGATAGCTCTTGATATATGTAAGTTGAAGTTCCTCCTGTATCTTGTGGGGCTCAATCCAGAACCTCAGAACAAAAATGCCTGCCCTTGGTTTCCACATGGCTGTGTGTGAGAACACGGGGCATTATCACAAACAAGGGACAGCTTGCAGCTCAGTCTGTGTGCCAGTGCAATAGATCTTCCTCATGGGAATGATTGATGAATTAGTGTCCTGCAAGGAAAAGATAATTATGTGCTGCTTTGTGTTTCCAGTAAGTGATCCGTAAGAGTGAGCTGAATCCCCCGTGTGTGTAACGGCTCAGTTTCACTGAAAACACAATGAAAGCTGACCAAGGTGTGATTCAGACTTGTCATTTTTATGCCTTAGATGATGCTGATGGGAACCCAGAGGTGGAAGTGAGAAGTAAACAGCACATAGCTCAGTCTTCTGGCCACTGTGGTGTTCAACAGGAGTTCCCTACTCCTGTCTGCCAGGGTGCTGCTCCTCTTTGCACAGCATCTCCTGTGAGATGTTTGAGGCATGGGAATGTGCTGATCATCTCTGTTCCTCCCTCCCTGCTGTCTGTAGACCCCTCTGATGTGGCACTTGCTGCCTGTGCTGCCAGCAACAAGCAGCTGCCTGGGGCTGGGCTGGTTTTCACATTACTGCAGGCTGTTATGTATTCTGTGTGGATCCACTCTGCGCCTGTGGTGTCACAGAATCATGGAATGGTTTGGGTTGGAAGGGATCTTCAAATGTCTCTAATGCACATCAGAGAGGTGGCTTTTTGGTTTAATGTAAATTAAATAGTGTCTGGATTAAGACTTAAAAGATAGGTCTTTTTTAATCACATAAGAATTGACCACACAAAATTGAACTGAAGGTGGGTCTAGCCCAATTTTTTTTTTTTTTTTTTTTTTTTTTTTGGCAGACAAAAAAAGATGCTTGGGAAAGAGTCTAAAAATTGGGCAATGGTGTAGTGGGACACCCTGAAGGATGCCTTCCCCGTCCCAGAGATTTGTGGCACCTAATGGGTGGCCTCTTTCTATTTAATTGGTGGGGAATTTGGTGAAGTGCCACCCACAGAAGTTCAAGGACTGTGCTTAAGAGGGAACCTCACCATTGAGACTGAGTGTGTGTACATCAATATTCTGGCACTGGAATTTCTTCCTATCAAAGGAAGACCCTATCTGATAAAATAAGGTGTGATTGCTTGATTTACAGAAAACTGATTCGTGTCTCAGAGAAACCTTGACTTTTGCAGCTTGTTCAGAACACATACATTGTTACTTTCTTTTATCTTATATGCCATGCAATTAAAAAAGCATGGACTTTTCTAAAAGAGGGAAAAAGTTGATCGGAAGAGCCTGAGAGTGCTGTTACAAGATAGAAAATGATGCTCTGATCATGTTTTGACTTCTTTTTCACATTTGGACACTGAATTTAGCAACCTCTTGACTTTTTCTTCTCAATCAGGACTACACTTTGTTCAATTAAAATGATGTCTTGGAGCTACTTGGCTTCAGAAAGGTCATGTTGCAGAGCCTAATGCAGAACAACTGTCAGTTGATTCTCCGTTCATTAGCTCTGCAGAAGGACACTTTTAAGATGAGAAGGAAGTCATTGGCACAAAGTTTTTTCTCATGTCTTCTGATTCCAAATTTTTTGCCCATAGTATGCAGCTTGTAGTATGTTCTACATGCAATGTCTGTGATATTTTCTTTTTTTCCCCCCTGTTTTCTGCCAGAAAAACTTTCCAGGTGAGTCTTTATCTCCATCACAAATGTTTCTCCTTCAGTGCAAGCTCCATCAGAAGTTCATGTGCACTTCTGGGTCAGCACTGAACAATGCATTTGTGGTTTCAGGAGCAGCAATCCCACCCCACTTGCCTTCTCATGGCCAGATTTCCTGGAGAGGTTTGGTGATGCTGGAGAATTTGTGCTCCTGCCTGAGACAGAATCCTGGTGATGCAAGGGAAACTCAGGAATTTGTTGTCTCAGAGCTTCAGGAGATGTTCTTTAACCAGGTGTCCGTGGTATTTTAGTTTAGAGCTCAGCCCCATTCAATTCCAGATATGATATCTTTGTAAGAAATACTTAACCTTCATTTTCTTTGAATATCTCTTTGGATATGTTTTGAAAATTAGGATGTCTGTTGTAAATCCATGGAAGCTCAGACTTGGGAGGAGGAACAAAGGACAAGTGTTTAGCCTACAGCCTTTTCACAAGCTGATTTAAAAAAAATGATATACTACATTTCCTACAGGAATGTGAAACATTCCTTTTAATGGCTTTTCCTTTTAACCTCTGTTGGTCAGGATTTTGTCATTATTAGATTAAGTCACTTTAGAATTTTAAAACATGGCAAAATAATGTATGAATAGAACATTCAGTTATCAAATTTTACTCTCACAGGGAATTAATGAGCAAAGACCTCAGCAGAGCTATGAATCTGTTTATTTTTGCAAGGTAATAGGAAGAGCAGTCAATATTTTTGCTGTGCTTGTGCAATTTTGATTAGCTTTCAGATGTGCATTGCCTGGACTTGACAATAATAGTTTCTGCCTCTTGCCAAATTTTTGCCCAGGTTAATTTGGCTCTACTTCTGTAACCCAAAGCAAACGGAAATTTTCAAATACAAAGCATGTCAGAGATCAAATCACTGGGAAATGTGTAATTTTGCATGAAGGAAAACCTGTTAAAAATGATATTGTATGGATAAAATGGTGTCAGTATGTAAAATAACAGTATTTACTAAGATGTAATGGGTTGATATCCTTGGCTTGATCGCAAACATTTTTCATAATATTTCCCTTGATTCATTGCAATGAGGGTACATTTGACTAGGGTATACGTGTTTTTATCACATTTATTTACCACTTCTGGCAGCCGAAGATATCAATGACATTTAACTCACATGGGTAAATCAACAAGAAATATATCCTGTTCCAAGCAAATGTACACTGTATTTAGCACAGATAAAATCCTCTGGAGTATGAGTTCTTAATTCACTGTATTTGCCCCAGAGCTTTGCTGCAGTTCCAGGTAAATATAAAGGTATGACATGATGGACCACTGTATAATAATAATAATAATAATAATAATAATAATAATAATAATAATAATAATAACAACTCCATTATTCTTTATTTAGGTTATAATTTAATTATTCTTTAATTACAGGTTTAATTTTCTGATTTGTTGTTTTCTCACATTTCTCATTCTCTGGTGTGGAATTGAGCAAGTGGCTGTGTGGGGCTGAGTTTCAGAGTGGGATTAAACCATGACACCAGTGCACATACATCCAGGAATTCTTGTCTCTCCCAGCACAGGGAGCAACTGGAGCCAGAGAACCCCTGCACTGCCTCCTGTGAGTCTGTCTTTGCCCTGAAGCACAGTGAGGAGAGGGGTGTGACCTCAACTTTGGGAAGGATCTCTCACCCCCTGTTTTAGCCACAGCCCATAATGCTACAGAACAAACGGCCCTTTAAACATTTTGGTTTCATTGCATTGACATTTTCTTCCAAAAACCAGAATATTTCTGACTCATTGTAGTCCCTACTACAAGCTCAGTTTGCTAACTTTGTGCAAAAGAAGTAGGAAACTTGATATCTACTGCAAATTACTTACCCTGGAATGTAATACAGTGTGTAGTGACATGAATTCATCTCTTAATATGCTCTGCAGTGCTGAAAAATGCTCCAGATGCCTGAATATAGCATTGCAGCAAGTTCTGATGACAAAAACATATTGCTCTTCTCATATTTAATCTAATACTTGCTCTGTGACAGAAGGTTGCTTTTTCAAGCTGTGAATCTTCCTGGTCTGGAAGATACAAAAATAATGCTTTTACTGGTCTCCAGGACTTGCCAATAAATCAATAATAATTTGATTTTTTTCCCTGATACATTTGATCAATGAAGCGAAAAAATTCGCAAAGTTTCTGTTTAGAATAAATATTATTTTCAGAAGCCTGATAATTCACTAAGCTTCTGTTAAGAATAAACCATCTTTCCAAAAGCCTGGCCTTTCTGATGAGAAGATATTTTATCCTATGAGATTTTTCTGTGTAAGTGTAGTCCAAGTGTTCTCAATCAATTGCAGTAGTTTTCTAATTTAATAGATGATTGCTGGGTCAATGGCACATTTGTAACCATTGCCTGAAGATGTTTTTTCCTCTTGTCATCAGAGGAAGACATTAACTTCATAATATTTACATGGTTTAGTATTTTAATTTTTGTTGTAGTAACGCTGGACATTTTACTGCAGAAGAAACTGGGAACGTTATTTTCACTTCTGAGTGTGGAGGTCAGGACTGGAGTTGATGAAGTGTTTGAAAATTCTGTGCCAATTGCTACAATATGCCTCGGGCTTTTTGTTTGTTCCGGCAGTCTCTTAGTTTGAATAAATTGGATAAGATCTTTTAGAGGATGAGCTAGAGTAGCTCCATCTGCAATGGATCTTGAAACCCCATTGCCCTGGGAATCCTGTGCCTCCTAAATAACTCCCTAGCAAGCACCCTGTGGTGCAGCATTGCCAGCTGCTCTGGTTTTGCTCTCCTGTTATAGGTTTGTTACACCACAGATGTTTAGGGATACTCCAGGAATTTTGTGTAGCAGTGGGAAAATTTCTAGCACTGCCTAGTACAGATCACTTGTGTCTTGCTAATATCAAAGGATTTGTCCTCGGAAACAGAAACAATATCTATCTTTAATTTATGCTTGTGTTACTCTTCCAAATCTTCTTTTTTCCTATTTATTTTTTATCTTATTTTCATTTTTATTAAAAAAAACCCAAAAAAAACCCAAACCAAAACGCAGAATGTGTTTAACAATCCTTGGTGTGTTTTGTGCTGTTAATTATCAGAAAAGCAATGGTTTTGCACAAGTCTCTGGAATGTTTGATTGTATTTTGTGGTTTTGCTGAGAAGGGCCCAACAAAGCATGGCCCCAGATCCCCGTGGGCATTCCTTGTGCCACAAAGCCCTGTGAACGTGGTGTTCTGACAGGAGACACTGTGGGGGTCACCAGGCAGGTTAGCTCAAGTTAGTGGGACAAAAACATCTTCTAGCTTGGGGCAGGCTCTTGTCCTGCTGACTCAGAGGATGGATGTGGCCTCAAATAACGTCAGTCTCTGTTTGCTGCCAAGAAATTTGATTGCAGATTTACTGTGGTCAGAAGATATGAGTGAAAAAGCAGGTAAAGATGTGAAACATGTAGGCAGAGGGTTGTCGCCCTGAAAACTCAGCTTCTGAGCTTGCTGCCATGGTTTTCTAAAGACTTTCCCAGGACAGTAACTGTAAACGTAGATATGTGTACATTCTTTCTGTTACATGTCTTGTGATGGGCATCTCTCATGGCCAGTGCAGTGAGAAAGTGTTATCCTGGCCATCCAATCCCTGGCCGTGGTCAGAAGCCTATAAATCCTGGGGGGAAAAATAAACTTTCTCTTTCCTTCACCACACCTGGACCTGTGTCCGTGTGATCTATTCATCTTCAGCGGCAACAGAGGGTGTTTGAACTATTTCTACCCCAGGCAGGGCAAAGCCATATTTTGGAGCACTTTATGGTGTAGAAGAAGATCATGGCTTTTCATTGCTACAAAAGCAGGCACTATTTGGAATTTAAACCATTTCTTCCCCTCTGTTCCTCAGCCATACAAAAGCCACTGTCAGACTGAGACGCCGCAGGGATGTAGATGGAGAAATAAAATTGAAGGAAGAGGAACAAATATTCATGTAGCTCAAGGATGTGGAGGGTCCTGACATGTTAGAAGAAGGAGGTACAGTGTGAGATAAAGTAGGTTTTGATCAATCCTTGCAGACAGAATCTGTTTAAGGCAGAGGAATCATCTGCAGCAAGCTGCCACCCAAGTAATTTGTTTCTAAAAGTCTTCCAGTTAATAAAAGGTGCCAGAGTGCTTTACACTTTGGAAATGGAGAATCCTGGTTAATTTATGTTTTCTGTTTCTGAGGGCTGTGGGGTCAAAGTACATTATTTTCACAGTAGGAGAGAGGAAAAAATAGTAAAATTAATATTCAACACGCATATCCACAGTATGTGAGAGTAAATGATAGATGCTATGCATATGTGTGAAAGCTGGTGTCAAGAACTTGTGAATTTAAACTTAAGAAGGACAAAGCTTCATTCTAGCACAAGAGTTTGTTCAGCTTTTTCCTCTGTACTGAAGTACTTGGGAGCAGACAACAATTAGGATTAGTAAATCTCTCATCTTACAAATTAACAAAAAGGGACGAGAGCAGCTTCCAGTGCCCACCTCTCAAGTTTGCACTGATAATTTAAATAGTCTTGAAGCATTGTTGAGGAAGCACATAAAGGAAAAATGCTTTTTCCCATTGGTTTATTGTTTGGCTTTACAACAGAGGGTGTTTGGTTTTGTTAGTAGTATGGATGGATTAGCTATTAATGCTAGAGTTGGATATTGTTTATAATTAATTTATAATGAATAGAGATATGAAAGTTTCAGCAGCTCTCAAAAAGAAGCAAATGGAATGCTAGGATCTATAAGGAGAGAGAAAATAAAGCAGAAAGCCCTGCGGTCTTGGTGTCCCTGCATCCTGAATACTGTGCCTGGTACTGATCCCATTTCTGTAAAAAAGATATCAAAAAGAATCTTCAATGGAAATTTTTCTCTAAAGAAGGAACTAGATAATGCCTGTCAGGAATGTTATAGGCTTGGGAAATGACAGGGGAAGAGATATAATAATTAAATTTTCCCAAGGGTTTTTCTTCTACATGGATCCATAATTTATATTACCATTGCAGGGACTTCTCTTAGTCCCCTTAGTAACTGTGGGTTTGTTTACCAATTACAGAACGCAAGGATAAAGCAGTTTGATTGCATTTTAAATCTTCCAGGTTGTCTTCCTACAGCAATTTACTCTGCTTCTGTTGTCCAGTGTTGCAGCGGCCTCAGGGAGACAAAGAGTTACATTGTCCCACCCCAAACCCCTTGTGAAGGGCGGCCCAGGAGTTCTGATTGGGTTTGAGTCCCTGGGGGGTTCTCCCTTGGTGTGTTTCTAATGGTCCCTGACCCTGAACTCCACCCTCAAAGGTGTAAACCCTCGGTTCTGTCCCTCAAAAACCCCTGCTGTGCCTCTGTTCGGGGCTCTCTGTTCTGGACCTGACTTTGTTCCTATGCTGAATAAATGGTTTCATGAACCGGGAGCCCGTCTCGTTGGTGTTTCATGCTGGTCCCCAGAATCCTGCTGCTTCCCTGGACGAGATCCTGAGGTTGCAGGCTGCAACAAATGGTGAGAGAATGCGTGGCATCCAGCGAAGCACCAGGAGAACAGCAGGACCCCGCTCCATGGACACCTCGTAAGTCCCCGGCTGATGGCTTGAGAGCCGGCGAGACCCCCGCCTTGGAAAGGAGGACTCGAGAGTACCTGGCAGGGAGACTGGGTTGAGAGTGCCTCGGGCATGGGGGAAGAAAAGGGATTACGGAGGTGTGGGAGCCGAGACCAGACGCTGGGACAAGCACCTAACATCACCCAACGAGACGTATTATGGACGATATCAACATTATGGACGATTATGGACGATATTAACACTATGGACGATATCAACATTATGGACGATTAACATTATGGACGATTATGGACGGTATGGATCTTCCGGTGGACTGTTTCTGTCTTCTGTGAAGTTCCTTTTTTTTTTTTGGTGTATACCTCCCTGTACCTTCCCCTTTCCTCTGTTCCTAAGGGCAGGACAAAGGGTGAAAAAAGCCAAGGTGGCTCGGGGTTGCTGCCGTCTGCCCGCTGTTCCGTGTCCTCTTTCACCCCCTGTCTCTCCATATTCCCCGTTCCCTGTCCGGGAAAGTCCGTCCCGGACCCCCCCCCCATCCCAAGATGGCGCCGGCCACGCGGTCTGGGATCCCTGGTTTCCCGCCTCGCTCCTTCTTTTCCGGTCCCAAACCTTCCCTTCCCGAACCTCCCAGTAACTCCTGCTTGGCCCCATCCCTTTGTTCGGTGCTCCACCCCTGGGGGCTGTGCCTTCTCCATCGTGGGCAACACCTCCTCCGGGGAAATCGAAACTGTAACCGAGCTCCGAAAGCCAGTGTTTCACCCAGATCATCTAAAGGGCGACGCCCACATGGGAGCCGGAGCCGAAGCTGGAGATCGAAGAATTCTGCCCCTCGTAAGAGGAGATCTAAGAGCTGCACCCTTCCTAACAGAGAATCCTAAAGTGGAAGAGACTGAACTAAAAAACCATTATGTTTGCATTAAGTACCATCACCGTTTAATTTGCCCGGCGTGGTCCGAGATTTAAGTGTTTGGTTTTAATTTTTTTTTTTTTTTTTTTTTTTTTCTGTTTGCCTAATGTGTTTTGTGATTGAGTTTTTGGTGTCCCACAAAGCAAAGTGGGTGCTCTGTGGAAGAGGTGAGATTTTAAGGTGTATGTTTGGAAACGTTTTAAGCTCCTAATTAAAATTTGAAAGAAAAAAAAAAAAATAAAAAAATAAAAAAGGAGCAGATGTTGCAGCGGCCTCAGGGAGACAAAGAGTTACATTGTCCCACCCCAAACCCCTTGTGAAGGGCGGCCCAGGAGTTCTGATTGGGTTTGAGTCCCTGGGGGGTTCTCCCTTGGTGTATTTCTAATGGTCCCTGACCCTGAACTCCACCCTCAAAGGTGTAAACCCTCGGTTCTGTCCCTCAAAAACCCCTGCTGTGCCTCTGTTCGGGGCTCTCTGTTCTGGACCTGACTTTGTTCCTATGCTGAATAAATGGTTTCATGAACCGGGAGCCCGTCTCGTTGGTGTTTCATGCTGGTCCCCAGAATCCTGCTGCTTCCCTGGACGAGATCCTGAGGTTGCAGGCTGCAACAGTCCAGCCTCAGGATTCCCCTTAAAAATCTATTTCCTCTTTAGAATTTGTAATCCAATTCTGCTCTGCAGCATAAGCAAATCTCACCCAGGACCTTGCCTAGAAAGAACTGAAAGGATATACCAGTGTTAAATTCAATGTCTCATGACTTGCTAATTAAGACTTCTTTTGAATTTGGTGTATTACTTTTACCAAATGTTGAACTCTGAAACAAGTGCTTCCAAGGAAAAAAAATGTTACTTATTAGACACAGCCTTTATTGCTTTGCATCAAGTTTTGAATTTAATGTGATATGACACTAATGTTCAGAAAAGTGCTTTTATTTTATGGATTCCTTTCTTTGGATTGCTGTCCTGCATGTGAAAATGATCTGTGTATGAACACATAGTAAGAGCTCTATTGCCCATTTTATTGTTAGGTCAATATAACACCAAATACTGGTTTAAGGGCTTCTTCTACTATAAAAAAGGGAGCTAAGGATATGGAAATATATGCAAGATATGCAAATACAGAGGAAGTGAGGAATGTTGGAGAGCTGTGCTAGCTCTGTGCTAGGCTATAGAATCTCATGGAGTCGTCACTGCCAGGGAGCCCATCTTTGTTCCTGAGATCGTGTTGGCAGCTGCCTTATGAGCTGTGGCATTGGCACCTTGCAGTAACCTGAGCCTGTGTGAAAGAAGTTCTGTCTGTAAGAGCTCTGAGAAAAGTCTGGGAACTCTTTTGGGCAGTTGATTTCTGAGCTGCAAACTGGGCTTCAAAGAACTGGCCAGCACAACAGAGCCAGCGGGAGAGTTGCAGACCCTAAAGTCTCTCAGCCTGGAGGCTGCAGATGTGTGATAAGCCATGTTCTGTTTCATGTACGCTGCAGTGAGGAACTGAGCGCTGTTGCTTCCATAAAACGAAGCTGTGATATGTGTGTGATGGGAAACTTGTCCCCAGCCACTGCAGAATGCAGCCTCTCACCTCTGCCAGGTGTGCAGAGCTCTCTGCTGTCATGCTGCTTGCAGGGATGCTTTCCTCCCTTTTCTAGTGGCTGTTTTTGTGCCTGCCCCCTTATTTCTGCCTTTGATGCAGTCATTTCAGGCCTACATTGTGTCATATTTTAGAGCAGATCCAACCACAAAGCCATCCTAGCAACCTGGAGTTGAGGAAAGTCCATTTTCAAAGTTGTAGATACAGGGTTGTAGAGTCATTTATGTTGGAAACAACCTCCCATCTAATCAAGTCCAACCATTAACCTGGAACCACTAAAGGATGAGCCTGAGTGCCACATCTGCATCTCTTTTAAAGCCCTCCAGGGATGGTGACTCAACCATTTCCCTGGGCAGCCAGTGCCAGTGTTTGACAGCTCCTCTGCTGAATATGTGTGTTAGAGCAAACAAATTGCAATTTGTGATTCATTGGCAGCAGTGATAAGAAAGGAAAAAGGAGTAATAAATTGATAAAGCAGTAATAATCCTGGCTACGTCCAAAATAAGAAAAAGAAAAATGAGATTTTTTTTTTCCATTGTTTTATTTTGTTCCATTCTTGATGCTTTTGTGTCTGGCAGTAAATTGTCACTGCAGATCACACCTCTGACTGTATTTCAGTTGTAAGAAAGCTGGAGCTGAAAGAAGAGCGATTATCCGGAGTACTGGAGTGACCTGACTGCAGAATGTGAGAGCACTCTCTGTTCTCACTTCTGCAGTCAGACATACCAGATTTGTGTGATGCCTTCAGCTATTACACGGACATTAAAGCCTTTTTCCACCATTTGATAACTTTCCTGATGGGCAACATAAAGGACAAGCAGAACTAGTTTTGCCTACAGGACTGCTATAAAATGTTTGGAACTTTTCTGTACTTCTACTCTCTGTGCTTGAAAAATCTTGTTTGGAGACCCCTTTGCAAAATAAAGTTTCAGGTTGGACTCTGAATTCTGATTTTCTTATTGTTCAGTATCCCTGCACTCACTCTTTCCTGTTAGAGACACACGATTCATCTGTCTGGAAAAGATTTAGCCAAAATGGTTTTCTTGATTTAAAATTTTAATTAAAAATTAATTTTTTTCCAATCAGGAAAGAGCAGTTAGTTTCGGTGGAAGGAATCTGGAGGTGAATCTTGGACTGAATCAGAGAGGAAGAACAGAAAGGACTAGAAATGAGCTACAACAAAAGACAAAATTCCATACAAAATGTTTGTGCTGGGGGTAGACCTGTCTGCATATATCTTATATGCATATAAATATGTTATATATCTTATATAATATACATATTATATATTATATATATCTTATATCTATGTATCTTATATATATGATATAGTAGATATACACATATACAGTATATATAGTATATATACTTATAGTTAAAAGTATATATGTACTTATATATATAAATATACTTATACTATATAGTATAAGTATACTTATATATAAGTAATACTAATATACTATAAGGATAGTATTACTATACTATGCTTATAGTATAGTATGCTATACTTATAAGTATATATGCTATAGTGTAAGTAATAGTAATACTATATACTTATATATAAATATATACTTATAAATATATAGTAAGTATACTTATATAGTATAAGTATACATTATACTATATATACACTTATATATATATATGTTTATATATACTCTATATCTTATCTGCTTATGAATATGCAGATATTTATATCTTCATAAATCCAAACAAATATCTCTTGCCTGAGAAGGATTGTTTATCAGTTTCTTCAGTTAACTGTGAGGGAAAGCTGAGATGTGAGGTAAGAGCTTTTAAGTATAAGGCAGCTGAGCCTGAGAACACCTCATCTCAGGGACAAATAAAGAATATTTTCTGCTGTTCATAGAGGCCCATCCTGATAATGTGCCAGGGCTGCAAGAGGAACAACCTTATTGATTAAAGTGCAATTTTGTTGTAGTGAGTGCAAGCAAGAAGTGTCACTCTTGCAATAACAAGGTACAGAACACAAACACAGCCCTGTGGAGGAACACTGTGGACACAGGGTAAATAGAGAGGTATTCAAGCATTGACACAAAGTGGAAAAGGGAATGAGGAATAGAAGATCACAGGGATATAGAAATGGGCTTAGGAACAGTAACAAGAAATATCCGGCTGTGCTTCTCTTCTGGACAAGAAGGGGAAGAAAGTGGGGGAAAAAGCCATTAACATTAAAAAGCTTTTAATGTTAGATTCTATTATAGAGAGGATTGATTGCCTAGTCTTCCTGAATGGACACTGATAGATGAAAGTGTCTCTGGACAAACCTTAGAGGCTTTTGTGCAAAAAGGCACTCTGACATTCCTTGGCAGGACTGTAGCAAATGGATTTCAGTGGTAGTGGTTTGTATTTGAAAAGTTGGGATATATGCTTGTTTGGTGGCTTCCTTTAGAGAAGTTTTAGCTCTGCAGTATTTTAGAAAATCCAAGAACTTTTATTCATCAGATTTGAAAGCAAGTTTCAAATCTGAAATCTCATTAATTTCTCAAGAAAATGCTTTAAAACTTTCTTTTTCCATATTATTATTTTTATTTAAAGTTTATTCATCTCCAAAGGTCTTTTGCAAAAGAAGTCCTCTGCTTACACAAGCTTCCCAAGAAACTCTGGCAGACTTACTTCAGCTTGTCTGGTGGAGCTTTGGGTCACTGTTGACACCACTCTGCTCAAGGTCCAGATCCAGTGAGATACACTCAGAGCTCTGGACACAGCAGAACTGGGAGATGAAGAATGCACCTGCTCCTGGGAGAGCAAAGTGCTTCATTTACTTGAAAAAACACCTATAGCTTCCAGAAGATTATGACTCACAAGTTTGCTCCTGCAGGAAATAAGGCACCTTAAGACTTTATTCTGATTTAGAAATCTTTTGAAATATCAGAATTGCTCTCAGAATAAAGGCACCAGCTTTGTCTGGAAGCCAGTGATATTTGTGTGTATGCTTTATCTCTCTGCATTTGGCATAGCTTTGAGCTGGATATATGACTTGATTTTTAATCTGACTATTATTATATACTAAACTATTGCCTTAAAAAATGGATAACTTTCCAGTAGTTCTTTCCAAGCAGTACTTTGCTTAGGCTGGCTTTGTGCTAGTCACAGGATAACAGCCTTGTACAAACTTACGTTGCCATAAAAAGCATGTTCCTGCTGTTTTGTCCTTGCAGAGGTAGACTGGTTAGGGTATGGTTTGTGGGAGAATCAGTGGAATAAAGGAATAGTTCAGTCTGATGTAAAATCCTTGAGAAAGGTTATAAGGGGTGATGGAAACACAAGAGGGGCTCTGTCCTGGAAATTTTCCCTGATTTGCTTTTTAAAAGGAAAAGCTCTAAATGCAAAAAAATGCAGTTCCTTGTTCTCACGAACATTTCCTTCCTTGGTAACTGTTTCCAAGCCAAATTGTTGACTAAAACCAAATCAAAACTCACTCTAGTCTTTGAAATCACTTGTCAGTTTTCCCTCTCCTGTTTTGAAGTCTGTATGGGTGGATGGATCGGTCTGGTGAATGCTTTTTCTGTAGTGACTCCAGTGACAAGAAGTCTCACGCTGGGGTCAGTGGCCTGAACCTGGAGGGGCTTCCAGAGCAGGGGTAAACCTCTGTCAGAGACCAGGCTCCCAGGAAAACCAGGCTGTGCCCATTAACTCAAGAGTTTGCCTCTTGCTGCTCCCCTGTGCCGGTGTCAGCAGCCTGTGTGCAGCAGCACCAGAGGAGGTGTTGCACAAATTCCCCAGCACTGAGTGCAGGGAGATTGTTTTATTTTTGCCTTGCCTGCTTCAGCTCCATCTGTGTTTCCTATTGGAGATCTGCAGCTGTATGGATGTTTGCAGAGAATTCCTTGGCAGCATGCAGTCAAACACCAGCCAGGGAAACACACTTCGGATGGAGGAATGATCCCATCTTTCTGAAATTACTTGTTTTCTTACTCTCATGGTACTGAGTCCAGAAGGATGCTCAGAAGGACAAAAATTGGTGGCTAGCAATGTTTCTGCTTTGGTTTAACTGAAGAGGTTACTAAAAAAAATTTGTTTGGTTCTGGTGTTTTTTTGCAATTAAATGTTTAAATACATCTTTTATTTTTTCCTATTTCCCAAGCGCATGGAAAGCATTTTAAATGGAGTAAGATTTTAGCAAAATTTTAACTAAATTTAGTAATTTTAGCAAAAATATATCTTTTTTGCTAACATGCAGACATGCACCTGAAAGTGAGGTTTTTGATATTCTGAATGGTAAGATGACAGAACGTTAAACAAAGAGAAATTTTTGGATGAGTGAATCTGTCTCCAAGTTATTGTATTGTTTTTAAAACAAATTTCCCTTTTCTTAAAGCTGTCTAGATTTTCAAAGGAACCTTTACCATCTTCTTAGTCTTGTGATCCACATTTGCAGTCAACTCAAAATTATTCCCAAAATAGACACTGATAAAACAGTCCACAGACCTTTGCAAAAGGGAGTCAAGAACATGTTTCTGCCCAAATTCAGGAAATATTTGAATTTACTGTTATTAATGGCACAGATACGAAATGCCAGGGTTATGCAGTAGTAGAAATGTCTGACAATACCATGGCACAGCAGAAGTCATGAGCACCTGCTTCAAAGGGGGCTTTTAGCTTCTGACCAAGGGTTGCTGATGGACAGGGTGACCCCAAGTCTTGCATCTCTGGAAGTCTCCCATGTGAAATATTTTTTTTTGAGAAATTAAGTTTACAATGATGGAAAACTATAAATGATAATAAAAATAAATCTCAAACAGCAGAATTTGATTAAAAGTGAATGAGGCAAACATGTCTCAGTCTCTGTGTACCCAGGGTCTCCTGGGTTATGTGAATTTTATTGCACACAGAGGGGAAGCTGCTGGTGTTTCAGTTGTGCCGTGACCTCAGCTTTCAAGGAATGTGGGAGCAGGACTCAGGACAAGCAGTGCCTGAGGCAGGGAATTCTGACTCTGCTCCACAGAAATTACCTGTTGCTGTTCCTGACTGCGAATTCCAGACACAATTCAAAATGCACGTAAAACCCTGCAGCATGGCTGGTACCCACTCTGCAGCCCAAATGCATCCCAAACTCACTGGGAAGTGGCATGTTTGATGTGATGTTCTATTATCCCTGATAAAATCAAACATACGGACTTCTGTGTTTACTGACTGTCCAGATTCCCTGAGCTTAAACAGCAGAGAAATCAGGCTTAAGAATTTGTCTCTAACTGTATTTGTGTGCTGTATAATTGTGGAGATTAATTGAGTCTTCTATCCCGTTGGGGACACTTCATCTGCTGCCTCTGGGCAGCAGGGATGGGTGATGGGTGCCCCCATGATTGTTTGCTATGGTAAGAGTGCATATGATGTCTGTTTTCATCTGTGAAAATCCAAAAGTCTTTGAAGTTGTAGAGAACAAAGTATTCTGGGATGTCAGCAGTGAATTCAGGACACCAGGGACATGGGGTAAATCTCTAACCAGACTGGAGCTTTGCTGAAAACTCCCCAGTGCTCCGAACTGAGGCTTAAACTGACACCAACATTTCATTGTGGTTATGCCATTTGTTTTCCTTGCTGTGGAAAATATATAAAACTGAGGAGGCAAAGCACAGAGAAACAAGTATGATACTAAATATATTAATACCTACTATAGAAACAGCTTTCCTTCTTCAGGATTAATTTTGCTGAGAAATGAATGTGAAACACTTGTGAAATGAGTAATTCAATTTGTCAGTCCTAAATTATCTTAATTTAGGAAAGTACATTTTACGTTTACTAATGTAACTAGAGCTATGAAGAGCGTGGCTAAAGAAGCCTCTGTGATGTTACTGATGGCTAATTTGGAAAACATTTCTACATGTGACTCCCATATGCATCTCTGCTGGGAGGGGAAGCGAAAGCCTGATTGTGCAAGCCCTTCATTGTTTTGGGACACTTTTGGATGGACTGAGGAATATTCTCAAGTTTGAGAGGAAATATTTCCCAGCTGTACTGAGTAACCCATATATACTTTCAGTAGTCTTCCAAAATGTTATTCATGGTGATTATTTAGAGGTACATCACTCATTCTTGGTTCCCAGGCATAAGGGGCTGCTTGCACAGAAGCAAAACATAATTGTTTATATATGGTTTTATCTCTTCTGATGCAATAATCAGTGTTGAAGAGGCCCTGGCAATAAATGCTGACCATTGCTGCAGAAGGCCAAGGTCTTCTTGCTTTTTGCACTTTGGAACTGGAGAACTTGATAAAAAGGAAAGGGTGAAAGAGGGCAGTAATGCTGCTGTAGTTTTCTCTTTTTTCCTGCTCTGGAAGAAAGGGCATCCAGGGTGCTTTCCTTATGGGTTTGGAGTCACAGAGGAAAGGCAGTTTGAACTGATAATTGATTTTTCTAGAGAACAGAAGGCCAAATAGTGACTCATGGGCTAAATCCTGTTTGCAAAGCAGTCTTCTGACCTGAGAAAATGACAAATGGCCAGTGGCTGTGTGACTTATAAGCTTCTGTGCGCAGAGAAGTAGCATTGTTGCCAGTCCAGAGTGGTTTACACTCTGCTTCTACTCCTGAAATAAGAAAGGTCCAATCTTGGTTAAGGAACCAATCCCACTTTCTGGGATGATTGACAGCTACCATGGAAATAAGCTGCTCTGGCATCACTTCAGCTTTTAGTGCAGGTCACAAGCCCTGTGAGGACCTTGTCAGTCATTGCACTCAATCGTGCAGTAAAGAGCAGAATCAAAAAAAATCCATCAAAGTATTAATACTTAAAATGGTTGCTCATAAAAATCACTTAAGCATCGAAACAGAAGCAACAAGCTGCTTTGTTGTGGTTAAAATAAACCCCGAACCAATGTGCTGATAGCTGCAGGGATGGACAGAGCAGGAAGCTGAAGGCTAAAAGAAGCTGCAGGCATTGCAGGTGCACCCAAAGCCAAGGAGCACAACACTGAGGGGAGGGGAATGTGCAGGCCCAGTATCAAAAGCTGCTTCAGGTAAGTTGTCTGTATGTGCCTGATTTTACAAGCTCAAGCTGTAAGTAACAAAACCAAAATAAGCTCTGTTTGTTATGAATCATTATTGACTAAATGATTTATAGTGTGAATAGCTTGTGCAAGTGACTGCAGATGCAGGTGGTTTTTATATTGCCTTTCTCGCTGATTGGAATAAGGTCACTTTGTCTCCATCTGACATTGGGTTGGATTAATTACAAATTTTCCATATAGTCCTCCATCCTTGAGATGCAGCGTGGTAAGACTTTTGGAGGTGGAATGATTGACATTAAGAATAGCTAAGTTAAACGCAGCTTTTTCATTTCCATCGACAAAATCACACCTTCCTTGTTCTTCTGCTTGGCTAGTGCATGTGGGTGGCCCAGAGTTTGAGAAAACAATTTTAGAATTGAACAACATCTCAAATATTGATTCTAAACCTGAGTACTGCTGTGGTTGTTGGGCAGGTGGCAGTGGCATTGCAGGGTGTAACAGGAAATGAGGGACCAGGGAAGTGGTGCACCAGGTTCCATTCCTTCATCCCAGTAGCTCCTCTTTTCTTCAGGCCATCTCATCTCCCTACCACGTCAGTATTTCAAGAGTAGTAGAACTTGTGTCCTTTTAATTTTTTTTCTTTTAAACAAGAAAGAAGGAACAGGTCCTTATTTCTATTCCTGCCAACAATAAAAAAAAACGGGAAATTTAGAGATGACTGGAGAAATAAAACCATGCACTATCATAAAGCACTTCTTAGCAATGATTCTGTCAAGTATTGTAGAATCACAATATCTCATTATGTAATTTCCAAAATAAAATTGTTACTTTTTCAGATTGGGTTCATTGTTTGTTATATGAAAATTTTTTAGCATCGATGCACCAAAAAATCCATGTAAGCCATTCAAGGTATCAGAACTTCTAGAAAGGAAAACTATTACTAATTGTGGACTTCTCCCAACCTACATAAATTCTATTTTTGAATATATTCAACATAATTGCTCATTATGTAAGTATGTTAAAATGTACAACACCCTTACCATGTCTTCCTTCATTGAATGTCATGCTGTGAATTACAAATCTGTTAATGTAGAAGTGTAACTTGCACATTCCAAATGCAAAGATCTATTTTCTGTTCCAAGTCTGTTATGAGACCATCTGTGATTGCCAGTTTGTAAGAAGTGGATAGGAGCAATACGAGCTTGCATGCAGGTTGTACATAAACTCTGTACTCTTTCTAACTACTGTAGCGTGCAGTTTGTCAGCTTTAGAGATCATCAACCAACTTTTTGTCTTAAGTTATGAAAATTTATGCAGTATTTATGTTCCAAAGCTTTTTCATAACTACTTTCTGACTAAGAAACCATTAAGAGCCAAAATTATAAAAATCATAATTAACTGGGTATGTGGTATTGCTGTCTAGCAGTGATCTCTTTATGCAAGAGATGTGGTCTGCCTTACAAATGAGGATTTCTTCGTCATCTCTACCGGGTTAGTACAGTGGAGAGAATCTATCACTTCAGGTTAATCAGGTGGATGGGGTTTGGGCACTGGAGCAGTCTCAGAGGCTGCTCAGGGCTCTGCTGCTGCGAGGATCCAGCACAAACCCAGCTGTGAAGCTGAGGAGCCTTGGGGTGATGGGTTCTGTGTTCAGTCCCTTTTCTGGGTGTGCAAGGGATTTGTTGGTTGTACTGGCACTGCAGCTTTCTGTAACCTATTTGTGCTGCAAGTGTAGCCAGCCAGGCACTGACATCAAACTGCTGAGCTAGCAGAACTTGCAGAGGAGCTCTGGCATTTCTCCTCCTTTACAGGACAGAATTATTTTTTTCAGAGTGGCAATTGTGCAATGTATTCTCTGAGGTGATCTGTGGGTACAAATGTGTTCCTTCTTTCACCTGTTATTTTTTTTTTTCCCCCTTTCACCAAATGACAAAGCAGCAATGGTCCTATGGATTGGCTTGGATTTATGAAAGTCAAAATACATGACAAAGTCCATATTTTAAAGCAAAGGATGGTGTAGGTTGGGTCACTGCTGTTGCCCACAGCCCAGCGTGTGTGTTTCTTGGGTTTAACCAATGAGTTAACATCTCCAGTGCAGCTACATGGAAATATTTGAGTGAAAGTATATTTTTGCAGAAGGATAAAGTCAGGTGATCACAGAACACTTGCCTGACCTGCCAGCTGGTAGAAGCACTGTGTTTCTCTCCAGCATCTCCATTCAGCTGCAAGAGGTCTCTTGTTGCCTATCTGAGTTCTAATTTTGCTGGGGAAAAAAATGAAAAATGTGCGTCAGTGGTGTAATAGTCTAAACTATTATGAACTGGAGGGTTCTTTTAGCATTTCTTAGTCAGTGTGGGTTACCAGAGATAATAATAGTATCCTCTGCGCTGTGCAAGATTGCTCTCAAATTTTAATGGCTGTTTTGAGCTTATTGGGGGTTAGCAAAGAATCTCAGTGTGGGCTGAGTGAAGTAAAAATGAGTTTAGGATGCATTTTATTTGAACATTTCATCAAACTTCCACTAAACTTTTTTAAGGAATAAGAAATCTGACCTACCACCCCCTAACTCATCTGTCCATCCAGCAGTAGCCCTTCTCATCTGTGGGAGAAGCATTTGCTCTGCCTGCATTTCAAAAATCCACAAATGTTTGAAATATTGCTACAGTTCTCCTGAGGTATTTATTTTTTATTTTTTTAATAATCAAATTAACTCATGAGCTCTTCATTATAGCTTGACAGTGGCCCCATCTTCAGAAGCAACTATAAATTATGCATCTATTTTAGCCCTGTTTCCCGCGACAATTCAATTTTTTTTGGAGACATTGTCAGTCTGTCCCTCTGTGTTCACCCAATAACTTTTTAACCTGTTGTCAGATTACTGTAAAACCTGTCAGAGAGATGGATATTCAACTTACAGTATCTGGAGGAATTCCATGAAAGCAGATGGCTAATTAAAGGAAAGCAACCCAGTTAGTGTCCGTTAGGGAAATGTTTCATCATGTGCTTAGCACTTGAGTTCTGGGAATTTACATGAAATATCCCAAATATAACAAAGCTTTCATTAGTGCCAGCAATGTGTTACACATTATGGAGTCACAAACCTACTAGTACTGTTAGTTCTGCAACTCTTATTTTCTTTTTGCCATTAACTATTTGAAGGAAAGCAAAGAAAACTAGTTTGGAAATTGATTCAAGATTTGTATTTCTAGACCAACTATTTCTTTTACACCATTATTTCTGTATTATTATAGTAAAATACGAGGATCAGTGTGCCCTGGCAGCCAGAAGGGCCAACCGTGTCCAAGCCTATTTGTGATATGGATTATAGCTTGAATATTTAAAAAAAATAAATCATAATTAGTCTGTGGAAGCTGGGGCCCAGCGTTCTGAAGATATCGGGGTGTAACGGAAAGATAAAGTCGCCCCCCTCCTCCATAGTGTATGGTAGTTGCCCTGTAATTAACCAATAGCACCTAGCTGTGATGAAAGCAGATGGGAGTAACACTGTGAACCTAGGTTATAAAGTGTCAAATTCTCCAGCAATAAACGCCATTTCTGCCATCATTGATGTTTGTGTGCAGTTTGGACCGAGTGGCCGGGGAAGGCCACCGTGCTGTTCCTGAACCAGGGTGTTTGCCTTGCTGAAGGCAACATTAGTCCTTATAATTCCTCCCCTTTAGTTATATCTCATTCTTTTTCTTTTCTTTTTCCCTCTCTCCTAATGAAATGAATCAGCTTGTGTTTTTGTTCCACACTGCCCCAAACCAACATCCTCCAGCACCTGAGCTTTTCCAGAACACTTCAGTGAAACTTGGGCAGCAAGGCCACTGCATTTTAAAGGCCTTTGAAGTGTCTGTAAAATCACATTTCTGATACAGCAGCAAAGATCCTTTTTGTCTGGCAGGTACTGGGTAGCAGAAAGGAGGGACACCTGTACTTGCAGTGTGTGGTTTCAGTGCTAGTGTTTGAAGAAAGTCTCATTATGTTTCTGTGACTGCTCCCCTCCCCATCGAGCTGCCTTCAGCTGGGTCCCAGCTAAGGAAACATCAAAAATAAATCAGTTCCTGTAATTAGGATGCCCGACCTCGCTGGCAGAATGGCAGCTAATGCCTGAGGATTGTAAAAGCATGTGCCAGTCCTAGAAACAAGTTTCTTGATAAAACTGCAAATTGTTCACGTGGAAGGGAGTGGAGCAGAGCACAGGGAGGGTGTCAGGGTGCATTTCTGGAGCAGTGCTCGCTGCTGGGATGTTTTGATGAACCAACTACTGGAACAGGGGGAGCTTTGAAGATGCTCTGTGGTGCTGGGATTGCAGTTTTGCTGATCTGATTCATCTTTCCTTGACAATGGGTATAAAATGATACCAGAAGCCATAGTCTTCTTCAGTTGTGGAATATATAATGGTGTAAGATCAAGATGATGTTCTTTATTGCCACAGAAACAAAATGAAGCCTTTTGCAGAATTTTGCTTAGTGATTAAATCTCTCCAAAGAGGCTCCAGAAACATTCACATGCATGCCATTAGTTTACTGGTGTGGTTCTTGTTGGGCAAAGGCAGTCTTTGCTGTGTTGTAGAGAGCTACATCTTAGAATTATCTTTTCTTTTCAGATGGCAGAGTCCCAAAAGGTAAATTCTGGGTAGCATCAGTCCTTATCTCCTGGAATTCACCTGATAAGAGTGTCTCTTTCTAGAACAACTGTAGACAAAGAGGCCTTGAAGCCTGGGAGGTGATATTTTCCTGAATTTATCAACATTTGCTGTTTTAAATCTTTCTGTTCTGGTGATCCTTGCAGTGCCCTGTATCTCTGTTTATTTTTAAGCTTCTCATCTAAGTGCTATCTTGTGATAATGAGTTTCACAATTTAATTGCACTGTGTAAAGCCGGATTTTTGTTTATCAAGTTAATAATTCACTTTGAGTGAATGTCACATTTTTCTTGAGCCCTGGGACCTGAAGAACAGAAGATAGAAGTAAAAAAATACTTTAAATTGGCTAAGGTCATCTAGAAGTTGGGAGGCTAAATCTCCACAGGTGCAGGAATTAGTCACCTTCTGAAGTACTATTTAGGAAAATTTACTTTATTTGAAATTATGCAGCTAATGCTTTAGCCATCATCAGAATTCTTCTAATTATTTTGACTGATGGTAATCTAATGGTGCCTCTGGGATAGAATATGAAAGCATCTTCCAGCATCCGGTACCTGTCCCCAGCTTCAATAGCATCAATTGATCTTGACTCTTCAGGCATCTGTGGAATTGCAGTTTCTGTGTAAAATCAGAGAGTGGGAAGTTGAAACGCTTTGTTTCTGATTTTTTTTTTTAAATTTTCTTTTACCAGCCTGATTACTGAATGAAGCGGGGCCAGTTCTCTGCTGTTTTCATGTCCCTGTGCCAAAGGCAAAGAAAAAAAGTATGAAAGTGGAAGCTGTGCTCTTTCAATTTATAATCCCTTAATTTACACTCTTTGCTCAGTTTTGAAGACAAAAGACTTTAGTGCATGAAAGTATCTTGTTGTAGGTTACTCTCCTTTTTTTGGGTTTTATTAAGTATTTATGTTAATCATTGGTCTCCTGACTTCTGGTTCTGGTTCTTTCTCTTTTGCATCTAGGTAACAAGTGTGAAGGAATAAAAAATAGGCATAGATATAAATTTCTTACTCTCTTGACCCTTAACATGCCATAAATACGGGGAGATTTTTATGACAATTAGTTTTGAGTTTTTGTTTGGTGATTTTCATTTAGGGATTTTTTTGAGTGTCAGATATCTATTAGCACCCTTGAGTTTGATTATTTTCTAGATTTTACACTGCCTGTGAGGAGTTTTCATTCCCTTCTCTTCTGAAGTATGGTAGCATAGAAGAGTGGGTTAAACTTAATCTGAGTTGTTTTTGTAGTTTGATGTGAACACGGTCTCATGGAGTAGCAAACTGTTGTGATGCTGAGGTTCTTTCTATCACGGTGATTACTTTAGCACAAACCATGGTGGCAACATGGGTATCAAGCAGGTGGAGGAAGAATTTCCCATGAAGTTACCATTGTTGTGTATTTTGCTCCTAACCTGCCAGCATAAAGTGCTTTTATTTTTTTGGTAATATCTGCAACATGAGCCTCATCAGCTCTGAAACTTCCTTCAGAAAGCTTGACAGACCATTTCTTCCCGCCTAATTAACATTTCTATTACCTCAATCTGTGCATTTTTTTTCTAAAACTCATGTATGTTGAGAGCACACGTATGCAGAAAGCAGTTTATTGTCATTGCTGTGCTGTGTGGCTGCCTGGAGGCACAGAGAGCTGACACCTGCACCAGAGTTCACACAACTTTAGAAGTGCAGTTCTGAGCTGTCACAGGCTGCAGTCATTGAGGGGACCCTAAAAGCAGCTTTACTGCAACTCCCCCTCCCCCAAATATACTGTGGTTAGGAGCTGAACAGAATAAGAGTTTTTAAGAAATAAGAATAATAAATAAGAATACTGAGAAAAAAGAAATAAGAACTTTTGTTATGGGGGTCTATGATGGACTGTCTCTTTATGCATTTTTAAAGGTGTTTTTCTGAAGCAGTCTGGCTCTCGAGGGAGTTTGTTCAGGAGCATCATGCTCTTTTGTTGCAGAGGCCAAGGGCAGGGGGTGGTTTCTGTTGGATGTGCCCTGTGAGGTGCAGGGCAGCACCTGGAGCGATCCCTGGGCAGAGGCTGCTCACATCTGCTGCCATCAGGATGGGCTCAGTCCAGGGCACAGCAAATTCTGCCCTGCCCGCGCACCTGGATGTGCCGAGCCAGGGCTTTGGGAATCTGGGTTTGGTTTTGGAGGTGGCTTGGCACAGCTCCTGAGCCATGTGAGACCCCGATGTGCTGCACGCAGAGCACCACAGTAAAGGACGAGCCTTAAGGGCCAATTCAAGCACATAAAATTTGGTCAATGCCTCCCCCTTGTGCATGTGCATTAGGATACAGCTCATGCTCTGTGGTCTCCTGCGGTGCCAGTCTCCATCCTTGCTCAGGAGCGAGGAACTTCATCTGGGGCTGAGCTGGGGTTTGCCAGCACCTGTGGCTCTCTGCTGTTGAGGGACTGGAAAAGTGTCAGTGACTGTGGAATTACAGAGGAAAAGGGAGGATCTTGAACACTTTAAATCTGAGCTGCAATTCCACCCAATACCCCATGCTTGTGCTATTTAACTACACGTTTTCAGTGTATATGCACATGTGCCATGTGCTGTGAAATGTCCTAAATAAACCAGAAAAGTATTTTGTGGTGTTTCTTCCACATCCTCATAAAAGCTGTTTCTCATGGTCTGTACATAGATTTTTATTCCTTTCTCTTACTTAGCCTGCCACCATCACTGATTGCTGATGACCAGTGATTCAATGAAATGCTGAATCTCTACAGCGATTCAAAAATCCCGTTGTCAGTAATAACTGGCTGCATTCATGTCCAGAAGACATGTAGCCATGTAGAAATGTGCATTGTTATTCTGACTAGCATAAAATAAGCTTATGAAACTTCAATGCAGACCTATTGCTCAGAAGAAAATCCCCCTACTTGTATCAGGATGCTGAAATGGCACAGCTGTTAGTTTATTTAGTCACCTGCTCTCTCCTTTGCCTGATATAATTGTTGAATTGTCATGGCTCTGCTCTTTATTCCCTATTTCTGCTAGTAAATCTTCTGTGACAGGAGAAAACTTAAATGTATTGTGCTGGTATAGGGAATTAGAATATTATTTTCTTTTTGTTATTGTTGTCTAGCTGGAGAAATGTTTTTCCTGTCACAGCTGTTTCCAAGGAAAAACACATTTCCATTATTTGGGTATAATTTCTATTACTATGATGTGAGCTCTTTGCACTTCTAAATGCTTAAAGGACAGTTGGAGATATTTGGTCCATAATTTCTACATACCTGTCACACAAAATTTGAAACTCAGACCTGTTAATAGAAAAATGTATTCTGAAATATAGATATACATTTTGCAGCAAGACTTTAATTCAGAGAGTATGCATTCAAGTGTTAAAGATACTTCATTTTAAAAACATATTTCATATACCTCTGAAACACTTTTCTTTTATCTGAAACTGTCACCACATTCAAAATGAATACAATTTAAATTCCAGAGTACTTAATGTCATTACATAAGTAGAAAGTTCCAAACATGATTGTGTTTATATTGATTCTGTTTTTCTGAGGATTGAATTCACTGCATTAAAACTTTACAGAAGAAATCAATCTTTTTTTTTTCCACTTAGAGAGTCTTTTCTAATGACGTTGGTTGGAATGAGACATTAAGAAAAGATGTACTGTCTTAGCTGCTTTGTAAAAGCTGCTTTGTTTTCTCCCTCTGATCTTTCAAGAAATATCACTTTGGAAGGGCAAGAGTTAAGCTGAAGTACTGGATTTTCAAAAATACAGGGCAGACTGAAGCCCATCCCTTTGAGCTGCCCCTATCCCTTGTGTGTACTGAACCCCTATTTCATGGAGTGCATAAATCCAGAAAAACACATTACTGATCCCATACCAGAGCACATGTGTGTTCTGCTGTCATTTCTAGTGATGTATCTCATAACTTAAATATGAATTTTAGCTTTATATCTAGCCCATTAAGGGGAAAATAGCATTTCATGTAGCTTCTCTAATGTGAGGTGGCACTGTGGAATTTACAAGGCAAGGTGATCAGGGGTATTTTGCAATGGATTTTCTATTCCTATCCCCTCCACTGAACGTTTTGGGTTTTTGTTTGTTTGTTTTTGTTTTATTCTGTGCGGTATTTAGTCTGTTCAGAGGTAAAGAATTGCATAATTTAGGAAAAAGGAGGCTTGATGGGAAACTGCATTTCTGAGGCAAATATCAGATAAGATGTTGCTGTCAGGTCTTGTCATTAGATAGGAGGAACTTCAGCACAAAAAGAAATCTTTGTACCCCTTGACATCTATGCTAAGAAGTGTTTATGCAAGAATTAAGTTTCTGTTGCAGTGACTGGAGCTGATGTTTGTGTTTCCATTTATTCAAAAGTGGACTTCTGGTGATGCTCAGATCCTTGAGGAGGGCAGGTGGGACTCACCAGCAGCTATTCTGTCTTTAGCATTGGATTATTGATATCCTGGGGGAAAAATGTAAATGTCATGTAAATCATTCCAGATGGAGTTCAGTCCAGTGGCAGCAAGAAGCCTGATTAGTTTGTTCTGACCTTTGGTAGTCTCAAATGTGTACATATTTCTAGTAAAATAAATGGATACCCATACAGGCTTTTGGCTGCTTAACATATATTTCCTACTTCAAAAGAACTGAAGCATTACAAGGACTCTACCCTATTTTTCAAATAAATAGAATTGTCCTTTATTTTTTTTTTTTTTTGTCCTCTAGGCTGAAAACTCATTAATAAAAACCATCAGCACTGAGATTTCTTAATTCACCTTGACTGAGAACAAGAGACTCCACAGTTGTTAGAAGGTCTGTAGAAATGATGCAAGTTTAACAGAAAATTCTTTTTCTAAGTATTACAAAATTAGATTACTGTTCTCTTTGGATGAAATCTTTCAAACACATAAAATAATATTTCAGCAGTTCATGATGTAATTTGGTATCAAAATAGCAGAAATGAGTGAATGTCACTCTTCCTGGGAATTACTCTTCTAGAACTCAGTAACTCACAGCTAGAAGTACAGACTTTACAGTTTCTTTTTAATTATGGTCTACTGGCACCTTTAGCTTAGATGCTGAAAATATCTCTTTCTGCAACTAGTTCAATGAATTTCTCAAACTGTTATCCTAAATTTTAGATGTTGTCTCTCTCTTATTTTCTCCTCATGTCTATAGCTTTATTTAGAATCACATTGTTTTCTGTGATTTTTAATGTGTTGTGGCTTCTGTCACTCATTTTGTCACTTCCAGTGTTCTGGTTCCAATATATGTGGTTTCCAGTGCTAAAATTATATGTCTTCAGTTGATTTGCATTCAACACTTGCCCACTTCCTAACTTTAATAATATCCCTGGCAGTGTTAGGTTTGCAGTTGGATTCCATGGCCTTAAGGTTTTTCCCAACCTAAATGATTCTATGATTAATTCTTCAATGTGAGTAAAACCTTGTTGCTACTATAGAAAAATGTACTCTACAGAGTTGCAATGATTTAATTGCAGGCAAATTCTCTGATTGTTTGACCTTCTGAGTTTGCAGCTACTGTGCTTATTTAATGTTCATTGTGTAGTGCAGGACAATAAAATATCACATCTTCTTCCCTGGTAAAGATAAGTTATTTACCAAATAACTAGGTTTACCAAATAAACTTCTACAGAAATTTGTAAGACTGAAATCACGCAAGGAATTCAGCAGCTACATTTTCAGCTTTTTAAAGTGAATTTTCATAATTAACTTTTAACCACATTTTTGAAAGACAGGGATGAAATAATCTTCTAATCTGCTAGCATGTGCATTTTACCAATATTTCTGCCTTTTTGTTGACTCTCTTTGGAACAGATTCTCATTTTGGTTTCTCTGGCAGCTTCCAATGCTGCAATCATGGCAGTAACATTAGAAGTTCACAGTGGTGTCTGTACCACAGCTGAGCTCTGATAGCCAAGCCCTATAAGCCTGCTTGCAAGATGCACCAACATCTTCAGGTGGCACCTGTGGAAATCAGTGGATGTTTCAGGTGAGCACCAGCTTTTCCTTGTGGAAAGCAGCTGGTGTGACCAAAAACAGCTTGCAGAGCTTTCTGTTGTGCTTTAACAGACTGTCCAAGCTGGCATTGCTGGCAGCAGGGACAGCCTGCCTTACGTTCTCTGGGTAAGTGCTAGCAGAGATTCACTCTTTCAGACATAACATATGTTTTGGGGGATTCAGAGGCAACCACCTGCATCCTCAGCATTGCAATGTGAGTCATAGTGTGCTAATACCTGCCTGGTATGCTTGGGCATTATTAACATTTAGCTTCCTTATGTGTGGGGATTTCATTTCCTGAACAATATCCTAGTGGGGAGTGACTAAACGGGAGATGCTGCCACGCTTCTCCCCAAAGCCTGACCCTTGGCAAAGCCCCTTTGCTAGCACAGTCCAGGGTCTTGTTGGGTGCCAATCTGTGTTGGCAGATGCAAGGGCACTTGATGGGGCTTTTTCCTTGTTTTCATTGACAGATACTAGAGCTCCTGCCCTCCCTGCCTGTCCCCAGGGGCCTGGCCTGTCCCTGGGCATGCTGAGGTGGCTCTCTGACTGCTGACTTCCACACGTGGGGAGCGTGCAGCCTCCAGCCCTGGGGCAGCAGAAGGTCTGCTCCTACCCCTGATAATCAGCCCATGCTGCTGAGCTTGGCCCTGCTGAGTGCTCCAGCATCTTCAGCAGCTGAGGAGAACAAGTTATCATCAGTGCACATTAATGGTGCCATTAGCCCAGGCAGGTCTAGCCAGCATGGCCATTAAACAGCTCTGAGGTTTGCCAGGGAGCATGAGAATTTCTCCCTGATTCATAGTGGAAGTTAGAGCTTAAGGGGGGCTCCCCTGGAAGCCCTTCTGTCCCTGGAAGAACTTCTTTTCCTGAAGTACGTGAAGGTCATTTGGTTCCTGAGGTCTGACCCTGGTTTTCACAGAATGGTAGGCTTGCGAATCCTGCAGTGTTTAGGGACAGACAGAGTATTTTTCATCAGAACAGTACATCCACTTTTAATGAAATTACTTTCATTTATGTACGTGCATAAGTGTCTGCAAGAACTGAAGGTCTTGGAGACTGCATGTACTGCAGAATGCTTGCATCAGCATCTTGCATGTAGTCTCCATATAAAACTTGCGCCATAAAAACTGCCAAAAAAGATCTATAGTGTTTGCTTTGGGTGGGTTCCAGTTTCTGCTCTACCCTGAGAACAAAATTGCAAGAGAGGGAGGGGATTGCATAGCAAATTAGTCCTTGAAATGCAGTGAATCGTAGGTCACTTTACCACCAGGCCATTGTAATAAAAAACCAGTCCTTTTAAACTATTTGTACCAAGGGATCCAAGCTGTGAGATGCATGTGATCTGCAGCACATCTAACAAAACTGTGTTCAGTGTACTTGGCCTTTTCCATTAAAGATTTCTCCATAGAGCATTTTGTTTTAATAATCGTCCAAGTCATAATAATAAGTAAGTAAACTTCATCTGCTTTCACTGACATTTCATTGTGGCACAAAATAAGTGTTTAATGATAATTTATTTCTGGCTATGGACAGACAGAGATATTTAATATGTCCTGAAGAAGTTTTAAAAAAAAAATCAGCTTAGATGGAAAATACAAATTTGTTAAGAGACTCTTTTGGGTTTTAGATACATACCTACTGGGTATGATATTTTATTTAACTTATAAACCAGAGTAAATATTACAACTTGTTAATATTCTTACACTTCTGTTGAAACCAGCAGACTACCAGTTGTGCTTGGGGACAAGGGTGGAACTCATTTTGAGCAGCACGAAATGTTTTGTTCTGTGTGCAAATAACCCCGTACTACTTTTTGAAAAGTTTGTAGGTAGCAAAGGCCCACATCCAAGAAAACCAGAGGCAGAAACTGTCTAAGGGGACCTGGCAGTGCTCCGAGTTATACCACTGCATGGAAATCCAACCTTTAATTTTTCAGCTCATTGCTGTGCTGGCTTGCTTTTATAATGTGCCATAAAAATCTCTTGGCATGATGACTGCTCTTTTTGGTGCCTGTGACCTGTGAATCTTGGTTTTGTCTTTTCTCAGACTTCCACATATTGGATTTAGGGTGTATAGGGTTCTAAGTAATCTGTGACTCTGAGATGCTCAGAATTCAGACTGGCCACAGCCCATAAATATGCTCAGACATTTCATGCCTGTGCTTAAAGCTAATCCATGGTTCTTTCCTTGCATCAGAAAGACAAATACAGATATTTGGGAGTGCTGCAGAACAGACAGAACCTCCCCGCCTGTGTCAGAAGTGAAAGGATGTGATTTCACCACTTGCTGGTCTCCAAGGGAGGACCATCCTAGTTTTCCTTTGGGCAGGGGGTTTTCAAACTTGTCAGGAGCTATAGTTTATTTGAAAATCTACATGAATATCCCAGAAAGTTGCAGTTTCTTGCCAGCATATGAAACTTCATACAGCCAGGATGGCTGCTGCTGCCAGTGCTTTTTTTTTGTCAGCAAGGGCACCCAAGGAAGTTGAATTTGGGAATTAGTTCTGCAGAGATGTCTCCTTTGGTCCATGCCATAGCACGCTATGTCTTTGACATTGTCTTTTGACAATGGAAGTAAATTCTGACCTTATCTGTAAGTATTGCTCCTGCTGAGTGATTGAGATTGATAATAAGAGCCTGACATTTTTTCACGGTTAATTAGTTTAAAATGAGAATAGCTCTTGTATTCACTGCTGACTATCAGAGGCAATAATTACAAGAGTATTTTGTATGAACAATCCATATCCTGTTACCTTGGGCTGCTGCTGCTACCCAGCTAAATGTTTCAGGAAAGACGATTTGCTTTTCATGATGATCAGTAAAAATAGATTAATGGGAGAGT
The DNA here is from genome assembly GCF_030490865.1 of Poecile atricapillus. Classification (NCBI taxonomy): domain Eukaryota; kingdom Metazoa; phylum Chordata; class Aves; order Passeriformes; family Paridae; genus Poecile; species Poecile atricapillus. Next base: position 4,896,227 of record NC_081260.1, read on the forward strand.
TCTTTTCAAAGGGTAAAAGGAGGGCAGGCTCCTCCATGCAGCCCTTGTCATGTAAGTGCACGTGCTGAGTGGGGAACACAGACTGGGGCTCGATGCCTTTTTGGCTTTGTGATATGAAGGTTTCTTTTCCAGGAGTGTCTCAGCAATTCCTGGGTGAATCTCATGCCTGTAACTGATTAAGCCTTTTTGCTCTTAATAAGGTGAATATTAGACTTAGGGCCGCCAGATTTCAAAGTAGAAACAAACTTAATTAACTGGGCAAAATAACAGATATCAGGCCCTTTACCTGCAAGGGAAAAGGAAATATACCACAATCTAAAACAGAGGGATGCAACTTTCTGTCCAGTCATATGTGGTTCCTGTTATTCCTAATAACTGTATATTCCTAATTACTGAGATATTAAGGCATGCAAATTAAGGGATCTTCATTATGTACAATGATATTCTTGTGAAGGAATGCATGCCTTGGGAAGTTGCAATTAGGATCTGTATAGCAGTGTATTTTGACCATTTAAGTGTCCCAGTATTGGCAAGAAATTAACGTAGATTAAACAGTAATAATAATAATAATAATAATAATAATAATAATAACAATAATAACAATAACAACAACAACAATAATAATAATAATATATTTTCTGCTCCCTAAAATGCTTCTCATTTGGTTGCTGTGAGTGGTGGGTTTATATATGATGCTGTTAAAGGGCACTCTAAAATGAGGTGTTCTAGAAGAGCATGTTTTGGTGCCAAGAGTTCCTGGTCCTGGAATTAACTTCTGATAGAAATGCCATTTTACACTGAAATAAGTCTCTTATGTAAACCAGAGAGGATCAGAAGTTTTAGTTGTCTATATAATTAAAACAAAACTCATCAGCTGCTTTTTTATAATATTTTCTCTCCTAAATATGGTCAAAAGGCAAAGGAAATGGATGAGGTGTTTTTATTGTTTAATCAGTTTCATACATCTTCTGGAATTCATGGAAGAAATATTCCTTAAACTGCAATGCATCCTTAAAAAAAACTCTGTGTTTTGATTTAATCTAGCTTTGGAGAGTCTCTGAAAAAAAAGGATGACCTATTATATATTTGCATGAAATAAAGTGAGTTAGCTTGGAACCACTGACCTTTGAGAAAGGAAAAAATGGAAATATTTGCTCGTGGCTGTCTCCCATATAATGAGAGATCTGGGAAAGGGACTGAATTGTAGTCATCAGATGTGTTTTTCTCAGCACTTGTTGCCTCTCTCAAAACAGTGTCCATTTAATTAGAGTAACTTGAAAGGAGTCCAGGAGACATGAAATTGTTTTTCTCCAAATGTGAATTACATCCACTGGTTTCTCAACTTCCCAGCTGCAGACCAGGCTGGGATACAAGTTTGATGTCGTTCTGTTCACAGTGATCCCATGGTTGGATTTGACCCACACTTCAGTTAAAAAAAAAAAACAAAAAAAACCCAACTTGACCCCATCACTGTCAACTGGTAGAGGGTGAATGAGCCTTTCAAATGTTAATAACCTAATAAATAAATATAGGAAAAATCAAGTGTTGGTGTCTGGGGTTTTTTTTTGTTTTGTTTTTGTTTTTTTGTTTGGTTTTTTTTTTTTTGTTTTTTGGGTTTTTTTTCCCCCTTAATCATAGTCTTAAGACAGTTCTCAATTTCTTAATATTAAGAGTTGGCAAACAGGAAATTTGTCAGAGGCATTTTTTTGGAAGCGATATAAGAACACTTAAATCAGCTCGATGTATATTAAAATATACCTATTCACAGAAGAGTATCATTAAGAATGAAGGTTTATTGTAATCTTCATTTTCCAGAATTACATGTGCATTTTATGGAAGAAATGATTCAGTGTGATATACCTGCTTTGGGAGGTAGGGATGGCTTAGAATTTGAACAGAACCTTGAAAAATGTGTTCTCAAAACCTGTCCTCTGGTGCCCTTCCCACCTGCCAATCTTAGCTGTAGAGAGAAAGAGGAGAATCCTTTGAAAATATTTTATTTCTCAGACAGTGAAGCATCCTCTGTATATAATAAAAAAAATTCTTTAAGAGCTGAACTGCACTTCCAGATTGTGTTTCTGCTGATGAAGTTGGGATTTTTTTTAAGAATGACAGCAGTTCATTGCATAAGGTAGCAATTTCTCCTTGTGGCCTTTTAATCAAGGTGTCTGATATCACTCCTGAAAGCCAGAATTAAAGAACACTGACTGGTGGAGATAGGCAGTCCTTTTTCTGCACCTTCAGTTCCTTTTACACTGGGAACAGCCCAAGAATTCCTCTAAACTTTCAGGCTTGGTCATTTATATTTAGGTGTCCACTATTAGAGTTAGAAAAATTCTGATTTTATGCACCTTAGGTAGTGCTGTATTCACACAGCAAATACATTCAACTGGATGTGACATCACTGCTGATTCTGCTGTCCTGGAGAGGAGCCTCAGTGTCCCTAACTTGGAGTAAAAGGTTAACATAAATTGCTCTTCACCTTATTGAATCCAAAATAATTATATGGCAAATCCTCTGGCCAGTGACACATCCTCTTTAAAGGCAGCTGGATGTTTGTCTTGAACACCAGGCTGCTTTCCTGGGACCTGGCTAGTTTCTGAAAATGAGATCCTCCAGAATTTCTTACTCCCTTTCCTAGTGAAAAACAGAGATGACTGTAGGGAATGGGGTTTTAAAAAGCTCTTACAGTATCATCTACAGTTGTATCAACAAAAACTCATAATGTACAAATCACATGAGCCTCAGTGGAATCTGTTTATCACTCTTGGTTGTTCTGCATCCCCTAAGCTAGCACCCTTCATAATCAGCTGCTGAGATTTCCATGGTGATTTGCATTCTGACTATCTGTAAGTAATGAGGTCACATCTTTCTCTTAGCTGTATCTTTTAGCTGGATATATTATTGTTTCTTGACTGTAAATGCAAAACCACACAGGTGTATCTCTGGAGGGCAAATTCAGAATTGAAGGACAGCTGTAGGGCAGTGTACATATTTTGTAATCACTACTGGACATGGAAGGTTTTCAAGTGTGTTTTTTTTAATGCAATTTAGAAATCAATAGAATGGAAAAGCTCATTCCTTAGCTGGTGTCTGAAGAGGTAGGAATTTGTGGACCATCTGACATTAGGCATGAGATGCAGAGATGGAAAGTTGTACTGCATCTGCCTAATAGCTCATTTTCAGGCAGGGAGAGCCAGCTCACTGTGTGTCCACTTTGGACAATGCTTTGGAAGCCACTCGGTGTGGAACTGCTGTCTGAGAAACCCCTTGGTGACACACAGTGAGCACAGAACACTTGAGCATTGCCTTAGGGCTAAGATCAACCCTTTATTTTTGCAAGCCTGTTGTTGGAAAGTCTCAAGAAGCATCACTATGTTTAGATTGGCAAATTCATCTCATGACTTTCCTTCATGCTGACCTGCTGAGTCAGTTACTGACAGGAACAAGGTGAGTGCCTTTGCTGCAGACACACATGGAATGAGATCATACAGCAGCTCCTTGGGTGTTGATCAGCCCCAGACAGAGCAAGTGAGTCTGACACCTGCTGTGTTTGTGCTTGGCAAGTGAGTCCACACCTAAATGTTGGGGATGTTTACTTTTGTGGAGTTAAAACTTCCAAAATCAGAACAGCAGCGGGTTTTCCCGTAGTTATTTTCAAGCTGATGCTTGCAGGGAGGGTTAAAAATGTGGTATGACAAACAGCATTGCCTTCTAGCCAATGTGCTTTGTGGGAATCTGAGCAACCTGGGGGACTATGGGAGATGAGATTTGGAATGGCTTTAGTGCAAAATTATTCTAATTGCTTAGTGTTTCTAAAACTAACTAATTATGAATCACTAGTAAGAAGTGTTTTCACCTGCACTGAAACACTGCTGGCTTACAGAAAGACTGAAAGCCCTCCCTCCATTTCTTGCATGCCTCTAGGTGTGGGAGGGCTTGGTGGTTCTGAGGAAGGTTGGCAGTCTTTCTGGCTGCAGTTCCCCGGTTCTTTGTTGCTTTGACATTCTCATGGCCTCTTCCTGAAGTGTCACTCTCAGATCTCCCAGTGCCACTTCTCACTGGGTGGACTCTTCAGCAGCACTTTCTGTCCTGTGCTTCCAGCTGGAGACTTGTGGAGTTCATTGCAGCCCTCTCTGGGAGGGTGGCTGTGCTCCCCATGTAGAGGCAAGGATGAAGTTAGGTGGGAAAAGCCTGTCCTGGGAAAGCACTTCTCTTTATTTCAGCCACACCTGTTTAGAAGGAGCATATCTCAGAACCAATAAGCAGTGCACAGGTATATTTAGGTGCCAGACTGCCATCCTTACCATCACTGAGAATGGACAAATTTAGTGTTTTTTGTTGTGGGTCTGCTTTGGAATATTGTTTCTCATTTCTCAGCTCAGACACGAGAGTGTCACCTTCCCAAGTCCTGTTATTATCTCAGCCCTCTTGAATGAAGTCAGACTCAGCTTTCCTCCTTGAGGCAGAGAAGGGCATAAACGCCAGTCTTGCTCCTTTGCTTTCTGTCACAATGTGGGATTGATGTTACCTCTCAGTGAGTATGGAACACAGACTGCTGTGCTCCAGCCATGATAGACAAGACCTTTCAAAAGTGACTATAGCCAATTCTTGATTCTTCCACAGCTAAGAACATATTTGCCATGCTGGAAGTCCCTTGTCATTTTTAACCAGCAGGTATATTAATGAATGACTGGAATAAGTATACTTATTGAGAATTCTTCTAGGATTTTTATTTTTTTAATGGAGCAATTCTGCAAAGTCCAACCGCCACTACATCACAAATATGATTGTGTTGGAGCCCAGTTTTGTACAGATTTGCAGTTTCTAGGTTGCTGTGTCCTAAAGTTGTAAAGAGTGCTCTGTGCTGCCCTCCCCACAGTACTCATGTAAGACTTATGTCTGCATCTCCTGCCAATAAAAATACCTCAGCAACCTCTCTTGGCAGCTGCAGATCTGTACTTCCTCCATCACTCCTCACAAAGGCAAAGTCAGTACTTATCCCCCTGGCAATAAAGGGAGTTAAGTAATGAGGTGATAAAAAGTGTTGCAAGGACTTGACTCCAGAGGCATGTCCAAGCCAGGAGGGTTAACTGTGGACACTAATGCTTCAGGACAGGTTTGCATATAACACCTGCTAAGCAGTTTTAAAAATATGTATAGAAAGTTTAGTTGGTAAAATACTTTTCTAAAAATTCTGGTTGCTCTGGAGGAAGATGACCCAGATGTTCAGCTCAGGACTCTCATTCAGGCTTTCGTTCCTGGTACATGTCCTGGCTTCCTGCTGCTGCTTGGGGTGGCTGCAGATCTTCAGGAGGTTTTGTTTCCTGCAAGCCCTTTGCTGAGGTCTTGAACACTATAGGAAGTGTTCTCCAGCACTGGACAAGAGTTGACATTTGAATTTTTGCCCACAGTTTGATCCAAGTGTGTGTATCATGTTGCTGGACACCCTCAGTCCTATTTGCCAAAAAATGGCTGATGTTCTTTTGTACCACTACCTTGATGATATTCTTGTAGTGGCAGAAAAACAGGAGGTGATGGAGGAAGCCTTAGCCTTTGTAATTGATGCTGTAACTCAAGCAGGAGAGTGTTGCTCCTGAAAATATTAAGCATCAACCCCCTTGGAAATACCTTGGCTGGCACATTGGGATTCAGGCTTTCTCCTCAGCCTTTGCAAATTCAAACACATTTGTACACTGCATGAAGCTCAGAAGCTTTTGAGGACAATTAATTGCGTTTGTCCTTTATTGTGAATTTCAAATGCAGATCTGAACCCATTGTTTGCTCAAAGGGGAAGCAGATCTTCTGTCGCCTGGGCAGCTCACATCAGAAGCTTGCCAGGCATTGCAACAAGTAGCTGATGCCATTTCAAATTGACAGGAAGCCAAATGCACTCCTGAGTTACCCTTTTTTTAATAATTCTGAGCCCAGCTAAACAGCCTCATGCTTTGATTTACCAATGGGATCTTAAAGTGCCTGTCCCTTTGTTGATTATTGAATGGATTTTTTGCCACACCAGTGGAGCTGGTGGGCTCTGCCTTAGCTTTGGAAGCTGTTAGTGGCACAGATTAGCTGTCACAACATTGTCACTGCTAAAGGGGCCTGGATTAAGATTGTTCCTAATACTCTTGGGTTAAATCCTGTGTCTAGATGATACTGCCAGGGTCTGTAGTCTGCTCCCAGGCTGCACGCGTTCTGCCTCTGTCACAACGAATTTTGCTTCTGCTCATCTCCAGTTCTTGTTTAACTGCACTGTGTCTCTTAAGATTTATTTGTGGTACCTTTTTTTGTTCTAAGTGTGGGTGTTTTAAAACAGAATAAGTAGTTATTAAGTAGAAAAATATTTTTAACATTAGCTAGGGCAGGACTAGCACTTTCCTGTCCAGAATTTTGCAGAGCACCTAGCTGCAAGGGAAGCAGGGCCAGGGAGGTATCAGTGCCACCTGCCCAGCAACAAGGGGACAACCTTGACTGTCTCCTCCAACACCCCAGCTCTGTGGCCCCCAACAAGTTTCCTGTTCACAGCATTCCTGGCATTGTCTCAGGAATAATGTAGGATTGAAAATTTGGGCAGATCAGTGTTGAAGATAATACACATTCCTCTGCAAAGGCAAAAATTTTATGTGAAACACAATTATGAATAAATCTGGAAATTGATTAACACAGAAATAACTGAAAGGAAAACAGCAAGTTGATTCAGTTCTTCATTAGGCTTTGTCGGATCATTTTCAGTAAGAAAGTTGAGGAAGATCTCCAAGAAGCTTTAGAAAGATTATTTCAAATTTTAGCAACTATCTAGAAAGTTAGAAGATCAGGGCTGTTATTTGAACTACATTTACAGTGACTATACTTGTGATATGGAAAATCTTTCAGTCTTACACATGTGTCTAGAATCCTGCTATCAATTTTCAAGATGAAAAATCCTTGAAATTCATATGTATCAGAAAGATTAGATTTTTAGTTCTGACTACTTCCTCACATCATTCTTTCTGTCAATATTTGTCTCTAAATTAGGTGCTGTAGCTCCTATTGCTTTCAAATGTGAAGGATTATCAGATGGGACGTCCAGCGATTCTGCGCTGCACTACAAAAGTGCACCTACAAAATCTTAACACAACGTATTTCTGATTAGGAAAGTTACATATCTGCGTTATCTAATCCTTCAAACTAAATAGGTTCAGCTAAAACCTGTTCTTTAATACCAGGCAACAGGACGGTCTGAGCATAAATGAAATTAGAGTCGCCTACTGCATCAGTGTAAATTTGCCTACTATGCATCATGGATCAAGTGCTCTGAAATATCATCCCCGAGAATGAATGAGCTGAAGTCACTGAGCCAAATTCATTCTGGGTACAGTGTCACATTAGGTTATTCTCATTCCTAATGTAGCTGTGAATTTGGCCCAAACCAAAATCCCTATAAATCAGAAGGAACAGAAAAGACAGATGCTGTATCTTGAAAGATACACTCCTCTGGAAACTGTAGCTCCCTCTCTTGCCTTTTCATCCCAAGGAAGCAGATGGTTTCTCACTCACCCAGCTATGATGAAAGCACAACGGGTAAAAATAAAAGCAGAGGGTTGGATTCCTTCCTTGGCTGAGCTGCGTGAGGTTCCACGAACCCCGGTGGGAATGCAGAAAATGGAAATGAGTGTGAAGCACAACCCAGAGATCTACAAGAGAATTTGTATAAGTTTTACTCCTGGAAGAGTGAGGGAATATGAATGTGCTCAAAAAGAGAGATTAATGCACCCTACTCTTACATCTTCTGGCCCTGGGAGATTGCTGGCCATGATGAACAATCTTCAGGAAGCTGTGATTCTCCAAGTGCTGTTCTTACTCCTCCTCATGAGTAAGCAGGAAGCTCACTAGCTCAGATTTTAATTAACAAGAGATTTAATTAACTTTTTTGGCTCTTTGATTTAATATTCTGGTATCTGTGTACATTCAGTTTGTAGAACAATAGGGAGGGAAAGTCTGCTTAGTCAAAAACCAAGCAGCAAAGAAGTTCTCTTATTCCTCATGTCCTTTAGTTCTGAAAAGAAATATGAAAAGCATGTGGTAACTGATAGTTCAGTGCCAACCAACACTGAATTGACCCATTTAATTTTTGTAGAATTTGGAAATAAAGATCTATGGAAACTTTTCCCAGATGCTTTTTTTGTTTTCCTTAATTGTAAGGAAATGATTTTCTTTTTAACTCAGGTTTTTTTTTGCTACATTGCAGTGAGAAGGGAAGTAAACATAAGCATCATCATAATAGTAGTAAAAGTAATAATAATAATAATAATAATCACAATAACAATGCTACAATGATTCAAGTAAACTGCTGCTCAGTACATTTGTGTTTCCCTGTTCTTCCCCAAAGCTAAACTAATGAATTTGTCCACATGGAAGGGGGTTACATTATTTATGTCATCCTATGTCACATCCTATGTGTAATCAGGTGTGACAACTCAAGGTAACACATCCATTAGGACAAGGCAGGAGCAGAGATGTGTTGATGAAAGAGGGAACATACATCCAGCTTTGGCCATGGCTGTTTGGTATCTGGGGATGACAAGAAGGCTATTTTGAAACTTCAGAGTTGAATTTGGGGATCATGTGCTGTAATTTAGATTGTCTTTGAAAACCTTCTGTTTGTAAGTATGCTAATTAACATAGCCTAGTACTCAGACACTCACAGATGTATGACTCAAAGCCTTTTAATTATGCCATCTGCCATTAGTCCTGTTCTGAGTGTGCTTGGTCACATGCAGGTGATGGAAAGATGTGATTTGAGCTTGTGCTAGCCTTCATGCTTCTGTTGATCCAAAAAGGACCAAATTTGTTCTGAGCTGCTGGTGACAATTTGTGATACAGTGCCTTGCTTTCATCCTTTTATTAGTTGGTAGTAGTGAGCAAAATGTTAAATCAATAGGTTATTGCTTCCAGCAGGCTAAAGGTTTTTGTATGGCTTTTGTAAGTTGTTAATATATGGAGCCTTGCATTAAGAGTGAAGCATGAGCCTTCGTTTGGAAGATGGGGTATAAGTCTGGAGAGATTAGGGATCAAGACAAAACCCATCAATCTGTAGGAATGAGGGGTTTCTAGGGAGAGAAGCTAAATTCTAGCTAAGACCTGGAGGAACAAGAGCAGGGTAAGGAGTGGGGAGCAAGTCATCGAATGATGCGGAAGCACGAGGGCTCTGCATCTGCAGAGATTGCTGAGTGCTCCCTGGGAACAGCACCCAGCGCCTCACTCCCGCACTGTCCACTTTCTTGAGAACCCATGTCCCTTTCAGAGGAAGCTGGGGGTGCTTTAGGGCATGAAAGCCAGGACTCTTGCTCATCCCCAAGCTCCCTGGAGCTCTGTTGGTGCTTGGAGTGTTTGCTGTCACATTTGGGTACAGCACCCTGTCACTCAGACACACCAGCAGGTGTGAGAGGAATGTGTGAATGGAGAGAGATTCCTGGCTTTCACATGCCCCCAGGTAAGTCCAAAAGACTCAGCAAGGCAGCACCTGAGCAGGGTCACACGTAATTCTTTCAAACAGAAGTTTTGTTAGCCTAAGAGCCTCCAGGGGGGAAGTTTCCACAGGGTGCCCTAATGGTACTTAAATATTCCTTGTGACAAAGAAGATAGAGTTTAGGTACTGGGTGAAGCTAAGGAAAGGTAGTAAAGCATCAGAATTTATTGCTCAGGGAAATTTAGAGCCTTCACTGGTGAAGGTCAAGTTAAACACCTCTGGGAAGGCAAAGGATTTCTGGGGAAGGGAGCAGCCCTTGACCTCTGAGCAGTGCCTTCCAGGCAGAATATTGTGTGCTCTCTGCATCAAGCAAGGCCATTTGAGCACCTCCTCTTCCCAGCTGTCTTCTCTCCCAATGCAGCAGCTCATGATTTTCATTCTTCCTAGTAAGATAAATATTTTATATTTCTGTCTGTTTCCTCTGAATTCTTTTCCATTGGTTCTGGTTCTTTCCTGAGCAGAGCAGAATGAAAGGATTGCTCAGCAGACCTGATTTCTCTGCACATCTTGACATGCTTGTTTAGGTTTTTTTAAGCAGTATTGTAACACCACTTTGTGATCTTGTGCATGGTGATCTTGTGGTCTACACCTGCACAGTATAAAATACAAATTTCAGAAATAGCAAACACTGTACAAAAAGAATCTAGTTTGGCTTTTGTGTTTGTGGGTTTTTTTTCCTTTTTATTTATTTATTTATTTTTTTAAATGTAGCAGATGGTTTCTATGCAGGATTAAGTCTAGATAGCAAAGCAATTATACTGTATATGTCAAATTTCCTCCTGGGTATATTTATAGAGGTATTTCTGGAGCAGAATGTCTCCAGTCAGATTATTTAAAACAAACCAAACATCTTCATTGAGAACTAGCAGTAGGATTTGTGGTCTCACACGTGTGCAAGAAAATACAGGCTATTTTGAGAATGGTTCATATCTCATTTAGGCCTGTATTAACTTTCATGGAATATCTTCTTGTTTGGCAGTAGTCAGATAAACAAGAAGTTAAATAAAACTGCAGTGTATGAAATATTCTAGTACTGATATTGAGGGTTTTATTAGATTCATAGTGCATTTAAAGATCAGTAGAAAACCTCAGGCACTTGCCAATCAAATGAACTTGTGAGACTTCCGCTGCTCTGCTTTTCTCCTTGGAAAATGATGGGGACAAGCAGAGGCAAGTGAGTTAGTAACTCTTAGGGACACCTAAATTGATATTGTAATTCAGAGTTTGGTGCCTGAGGAGAGAAGGTATAAAATTATTTTCTTCAGGCTGGAGGAAGACAGATACAGAAGAGCAGTGAAAGACATGCTCCCAGACTTTCAGGAGACGTGGCATTTGAGAGTACTGTGAACATACTGATTGGTTGATTTTAATACCAGATTCAGTATTTTTTACTATATGGTGCTGGGGTTTTTTTCCCCCTTCTCTTACTGAGCTACAGAAGCTGCCTGTGTCAGTAGTTAGGCATATGCATATTTTCCAAGACACTTTTTCGTGCACTTCTACATGTCACTGTTTGGTATTCATTTTTCTGTAAGTTTTTCTTTAGGTGTCTTGCTGTGCAGCACAGTGTCTACCTCCCAAATGCTTTTTGGCTACCTCCATATTGTTGTTGTTTTTTTCCCCCTGTTCCATCTTTCTTTTAGAATTGTGAACTTCTGATATGTGTTCAGCATTCCAAAAGTAGTTCCACTAGTGTGATGCAGGAGCTGAATGTGTTCATGGGCTTCCTTTATAAGTTGTCTTTTTTTCCTCGAGGAAGGAACTTGAGGCAGCCTATGAATTTGAAGCTGTAAGTGCTCTGCCAGCCTCTTGCCTGGTGTCCAGATACAGCCTCCAGCTGTCTGTCTTGGAGAGAGGCAATGTGCAGTGACAAGCAGATCTGCCTGGTGGGCGGTGCTAATGATTTCAGTGCAGTCTCATATTTGCTCATGATTTGGAAAGAAAGTAAGATGGCAAAAAGAAAACTTTCAGCACTGGTGACAGAAGTTATTGCTGGAAATGCTCTGGTAGTTGAGGTGCCCTCGAGATTCTGCTATAGCTTTAGCAGAGGTGTGTGTCTCTTTCAAATACTATAAAAAAAATCCTTTCAAAATACTGCAAACTACTTGGTTGTTATTGCAAGAGGAAAGCGCTTTTCCCCCAAATGCCATTGTAATTTTCAATTAATTGCATACGGTACTGTCTGAGTAATAAAGTTATTAAATATTGACTGATTCCTTACTCTCCCACTGCTCTCAGTATATCTATGAAGGGTTTCCCAGAGGAGCTTTTGACAGGCTTTAAACAATCAACCATGACAGCGTGGAGGAAAAAGTATTGTTTAGCTTGCTAATCTCCTAGCTCTTGTGTTTTCAAGGCGATTTTAGTGCTTTTATCAGTGTGTCCTAGTTCCTGTTTCCCTTTTATAATCATTGTGCTAGCCTTGGATGTTGACAGGCTGTGGTACCTCATGGCTGGATGGTCTGACTTAAAAACCCTGAGACATCTTTTTCCCCAGACACTACTCCTGCAGAGAGGTCCCTGCCAGTTTCCCAGGGCCATCCATATGTATGTATGTTTTTGGTTTTTTCCATGATTTTGGTTGGCTGATATTTTTCATGTTCTCATTCTCCTCCTCCCAACAAAAATCTGCCCACATTTCCTCGGAGGTTTGTGAGCCTTCTGTGGGAGGATTTGAATATTAGTTCTTCATCTTTTCTGTGTCCCTCTATTTTTATTACTCTCTCCTTTTGCTGATTTATGGCATATATGGAAGCCAAGATGCAGTAAAGGACGTAAGTCATATAAAAAGAATGCACAAAGTTAATCAAGTTATTTTTACCTGTCCCCTGTCTAATATCCTGATATAAATGCAGATATTGCATTGGGTGATTGAAAGTGGAAGTATCTGTCTTATCTTTGCAAAAGGTTGCCACATCTTAGCGGAAATAATTATCTTCTGCACAGCTGTGGTGATAATTATGGTGTTACAATGAGTGCAGTTTTCTTGAAGTTATTGTGCTTAGCAACAGACCTGTTTTCTCTGTTTTCCTAGTTTCAGCTGATTCACACTGATCTATTTTTCTTACAGGGATTAACTTTGGGTGGGGAAAAAAAGAAATCTAACTTGAGATGTTCTACAAATCATGCAGTCAACTTCCGTGTGTGTGGGAAAGCTGCAAGGTCAGAACAGCTAGAGTGTAAGGGTTTGTTCTCACCCTGGGAAAAACAACTTTCTGGGCATGATGTCTGCCCTGCCAGACTGCTGCTTGAGTCAAAAAAGCAGCCATGAAAAGATGTAATTCCAGCACTGCTTCTATGCAGTATGAATGCTTTATTTTCAGTGTCTTCACTTCTTTCTGTCTGGCTTTAACAGATAAAAGCCAAAGACAAACAAATGGCACTTTTCTGTTCTTTGTTAGCTATGGCAAAATACAAGAACTTTTTCTGTAGTAAACTTTTGAAGTAGAGTCAATAGAATAGAATGTATTTCACAGTTATTTGCTAGTAAAATGTGTTGTCATCTTTACAATGGCAAGCCTTAGAAGAAAGCTAGAAGAAGGAGCAAGCCTTGGAAAAAAAGGAGTTCTGAAATATGAACTCTGAGGGTATTAAATAAATCACTGTATGAATGACTGAACAGGCATGTGCTGTTCATGGTCAGCTGATATCCATTCCATCCATGCTTTTATTAAATGCCTTTTACTTTGTGCTTCTTTTGACAGTAGATGTCTGTAGATGGGATTAGGTAATTGACTGGATGCTGTGTAAACCCAGGCAGTTTAAAGCAAGTGCTGTAGAAGGTCTCCAAAGTCTATTCTACCATTTCCATTAGCCTCTGTAAAGTGTTCTGATAAGATCAAGATGCATAAGATATTATATGTTAAATTATGCAGCCAGCTGGCTGACTGTGCTGCTGGAGCCTGGGGGACTGACAAAAGCTATTGTTAGGGCCAGCCAGAGGTGCTCCTTCCTTTTTGAACTTTGCATATTAAAAGTTTTTCTGTTCAGTCTCTCCCCAAAGGCTAGAATTTAATTTTTTATTTTTTTTTTCCACAGGATGATTACATTGACGGCACGAAACCAATTTAAAATAAAAGAAGCAGAGGACTGCATTTCCAGAGATTTTTTTTTTCTTGGGATTTATGCTTTCGTGGCATCAAACAAGCTGAATTTTGAAACTCAGTCAGAAGACAATAATTAACTGGGGCACTGTACGATAGAATCTTGGAGGAAAAGAAAAAAGTGCTTATTTGAAATCTGGATGTTTTAGTAATTTAACGATAATTGAGAATCTGTAATGAAAACACCCCTTATCACAGAGCTCCAAGTGGGTATTTAAAAAGAAATTGGCAGTGGAGGAAGAGTATATTAATATGAATGCATCAAGAAGCAGGGGAATGAGGTGCACGGCAAGGGCACCCTAACATAAATCTGTACAAGCTTTATTTTGTTCTGTGCAAACTGAGTCCTGACTGCCCTAACATACAAAGCAAACTGACCAGCTGCATCTCTTGTTTGGTGCAAGGGTTCTTTGCAGCCACAGGCCAGGTATGTAGCTTCTTTTTGGCACTGCCTCTGGAGAGGAAAGCTTTTTTGTCTGGAAGCCACAGTTCCCTTTTTGCCTCAATACTTTTTTCAGTATCCCACTTGAATGAACCAGTCTAGGAAAAATAAGATTCCTTTAATGTAATTTAATAAAGAATGAGTTTCTAAAGCAGAGTGAGCAGAGGGTATATCCAAGAATGTGATGTGGAAAAGGAAGAGCTAAAATTCTTTGAATGAATCTTACTAGTCTGCTCTCTGTGCTAAACCCAGCTCCCTTTGAAACTTTACTGGGTTTATGTTTTCTGTTCTGCTGCTGCTCTACAGGAAGCAATGAAAGTCCATTGCTCTGGGTCCTACAGCTGCAGACTGGTACTTTTCTTTGAAGATCGGTGCTGTTGTTTGATGCAAATTCCTTTGTGTCCTGCCTTGCAGCACACATTTTCCTTTGTTTACTGCCTACTGGCACCTGGAAAGCAATTATCTGTTCCTGTCCCCAGTGCCCACAAGGTCCATGCTTCCCTGCCTCCCATGGCTGACTGCTTTTAAAAGGAGAGTGCTGTAGCCATCAACAGGTGTTAGCAGCATCTGCCATCGACATGGCATCACCCCATCAGCCCAGCAGCCTCCTGCCAAGGAGCTGGCACTCATTTCATTACACACACTCCCCATCTGCACGCAGAGTCACTCACCATCTCGTGCCCTGGTGGCTCTGGCACGTGTCTTGGTGTGTGCCCAAAGCCACCCAGGCAGATGGGCCCAGGCTGCCCCAGTGTGTGCAGCAGGGATGGTGCATTAGTAAAACAGCAGCAGGATTCCCACCTAGGAGAGGTAGTGCAGCTTTCAGGCATGGACTCACCTTTTGAATCCCCATGGGTGGAGTATGCTCTGCTCGGTGTTTCTCTGACTCTTTTAGATGTTATTCAGTGCTGTGACTAAGGTCTGTATCAGCTCTTATTCTTATCTCTGCAGAAAGCCTAGTCTTCAAAATGTTTTTCCTATTTTGTTAGTTTTCTTTGAAAATGAAAGTATTACAAGTCTGATTGCCAGTGTATATACAGAGGAGCCTACTTCCTGTGGATAATACACTATACTGAGGATGTGTGATGGCTTTTGTTGTGTTTCTGCCATGTCTTTGTTGCTGTGCTGTCTCCTTGTGACTGTGTAATTGTAAAAGGCAATCTGCCTTTAGCTCCTCTTTTTTACAAACCCAAGTAACTTGTGCCCATCATTCTCCCTTTGCCTACGGGTTTCTCAACAAATTATGTGTTCCTAGAAGCTCAGAGTGGCCCCTAACCAGAAGTGTTTGAACCCAGAACTGGCCAGGTGAGTAGTGTGGGTTTGGAGACACTCAGGATGTTCTGTGAATGCCCCTGCTCTCTCTTGGAAAAGGCCATTCCAGTCCCATCTGAAGTGCCAGATCTGTGATTGTGTTTGTCACTCAGTGCAGAAAAAGTGTAATGATCCTCTGATGACAATGCCCATGGACTTGACCTACAAATCACCTGAATGACACAGTCCTAATTCTATTGAAGGGGTGAACCCTAAACTTGACATGACCCCTTCAAATCTTCCCATCCTTTTCTGACTTCAGGGAGAAGCTAAAAAAGAATATGCCCCAGACAGCACAGTCTGGCCCATAGGACCAGCCATTTGAATGGCAATAAAATTTCTCATTAAACCTGTGACCCAAACACTGGAAAATATCCCCTGAATGATTTATGTTTTGGTTACTCACATGGTTCAGAAGGGAAGTTGTCACATCAGATGGCACAGTAATACCTCCTGTGTTTCTGTAGGGAAGTGCATGTCTTACTTCAGTGATTGTCCTTTCTCCAAAACCTTCCTATTTTCTAAATATTGCTTGCTGATTGCCGATTTCTTTTGTTAAATTTAGTGGAGAGCCAATCACAAAAAATTAGGTGGGATGTAATAGTAGCATTATGTTTGATTGTCTTTCTTTGGAATTAATATTCCAAAAATCCTGTTTTAGTGGTTGTACTGCTTAATGACTGAGCAGAAACTTTGAATGAAATAATGCTGCTCCAGCTGGGACCAGCAGGGCTTGGAAGGTATGAGTCGTTGCAAGGGGTGGCCTGAACACCTTTATTGCCCAGGCAGTTTTGGATCACTCATTTAGATTTCTCCATCGACTTATAAAGTTTTACTTGTATTAAATACCCATCTGAGTTCTGGTAGCTTGATAAATCTGGATGACTCTAATGGACTTTTAAAATATATGTGATGCATAGCAAAGTGTTGCCTTCCCCCTCATTTATTTGTAAAATCTTTTGCATTCTTAGTAAATATACCCTTGAGAGATTAGCTGAAGCCCATATTTTTCCTGTGGGAGATGGTGAAAAGAACTAAATGGAAGCATTAGTCTGAATTGTAAAAAATAACCAGCTGATCAAACTGAACTAAGGTAGCCATGTTTAATCCTGAATAATTCCCCAGTGCTAGTACAAGCATTCCGTGTGCTAGGTGGAGCTAGCATGACATTTTTAAGGCAGCAATAGAGAAACCCAGTCCTGCTATAAAAGGACAATGTGTTTATATATTTTAGATCATTCACTACTAAAATTAATGATAGGTTTCAGCCTTCTGCCAAAGCTCCTTTGTAATTTTCTTTTTAGCCCCGTTTCAGATAAACCTTTTTAGTGCTCCTGGGTTAATGTGTTCAGGCTGAGCAAGCACAACTCACCAGTGAGTGTCCAGCAAAGGGGCTGGGACAGAGTGCTGCTCTGGCCAGCTGGAAGGTGCTGAACTGACCCCTCAGCCAAGGCTGGAGCAGCTGTGGCACCCCAGCAGCCCAGGACAGGGGAGCAGAGACAGGACAGGACAGAACAGAGGCAGGACAGGAGCAGAGAGCTCAGGACACCACGTTCTGCAGCAGTGCACTGACCACTGGGCTCCTCTGCAGTGTTTCCCCCCTCTCTCTGTTCCCCACTGGTGAAGAGAGTGTGAAAGGGAGAACAAGGGTGGACAGGGGCCCCACAAGGTACCATGGATGCAGAAGGGGATGGTGTCACCTCCCTGTATTCCAGGAGGATCCCTGGGGGCACAGGAGCTCTTGGAATTCTTGGGGAAACTGAAGAGTGTGCAGAGCTGTCCCCAGCTGTCCAGCCTAGGACAAGGCTGAGATGAAGCTTGCTGAGCCATTTCAGAACAAGGTTTTGACAGCTGCTCTATGAGAAACCTCCTCTTCAGCCCAGCATGAGCAGGTCTCCCCTCTCTGCTGTGCTGTGTCAGTCATGATATCTCACTCCTCTCTCACTTTCTCAGCTGGGGATTTTGGACCTTGCAGGTTTAAATAACTTTTTCTGTGCTCTGACTCCATCAGGTGCTGCCCAAAGCATGGATAAGCTCATGCTGCTGCTGAGAGACAGAGGGACACCCCCAGCATGCAGGTTCCCAATGCAGTTTTGTGGGAAGAGAAGGCTCACTGCTTCCACAGCCCCAGGAAAGGGATGCTGCATCTGGGAGCAGCAGGGCAGGAAACAGCAAGGTAGAGGAAAAGGTGGGGATTGTCCTTTGGCTGCATATCAGAAATATGGTCTCTAGAGGTGGAACAGGAAGTTGGAGGTGTGAATCTGCTGGTTCCAGTGTGGGCTTGACAAGTTTGTTCTGTGTTACTTCCTGTGGACTTCTGAACAGAAACAATATTTGTCAAATTCTGGAAAATGTATGGGGTAGCATCCTTTCAGAATTCTTCCAAAACTACATAGTATAAACTAAAACAGATATAAATAGAAAATCGAACTTTGCTATAAAGTTTTGTGAAATTTTTGATGAAAGGAAGAATTTAATTACAAACAAAATCCTCAGAAGGAAGATGAGGTGGGGAGGGTGCCAGAAGGTGTCCAGTGACTTCGGTGTGTCTCCCTGTGCCACTGGGTGCTCCTCTGGATTTCTGGGGCTGAAGCTGATGGCACATGAGCTCCTCATTTGACATTAACTAGTACAGTGCTTCTTTAAGACCTCTTCTCACAAGATTTCCCTGGTATTTGTGTATCCCAGTTGAACACAGAGCTTCCTCATCATGGTTGCCTGTTCAGATCTTCCTGGTTTTGGAGTCTTCGTTGTTGCAGGCAGAAGCTGATGGGGACTAAGCTGCATTGGTGTTTTTCAAAGCACCTCCCAAATATGTATGGAATCTTGGGGTCAAAATGAATGGGTTATGAACTTGGTTAGCCCAGAATAACTCATCAGCCAGCACCAGAGGTAGAGGAGAACCCATGTTTCCCAGCCTCCCAGCAGCAATAGGCATTAGCTCCCTGTTTGCTCAGCAGAGAGACAAGGACCCTGGCACAGGAAAGTCAAGAGATCTAAAAGTAGCATGTTCTTCCTACGACTTATCAGCTGTTCACAGCACATATGGCCAGAAAGGAAGCTTAAATAATTCAGTCTCACTCCTTTTTATCCCAGCTCAATTTAACCTAGTTGTCCTACAGTAAAGCTATTACCAGCACTCACCTTCCTAAAATACTTCTAAGATCCTCTTTGCCTGCACCAAGAAACAGGATCTGCTTCCTGTAGTTTGGGCTCTGTATCCATGTTTAATCATTCTGGCTGCATTTGAATCTCAGGAGAGTTTGTCTTTCAATAGCCAGGTGGTGACTTTGGTACAGTTTGTTTTCTCTTTGGCACCTTTCTGTTTTTTTTATTCATAGCTGCTACCTTTCTTTTGTTACTGAATAAGAAAGAAGCAGCACCAATCAGAGCCATGCCCCCCCCCCATTTCTGAATGATAATTTGTCTTTTTTGAGAGCTTCATTTTGAATAGGTTGATTTGTACTTGTAGATACCAGAGCTGATTTTGGCCATAGGGTTTGGCCCAGATGTCTCTGACTACAGAGGACATTCAGTAGATATAAGATTATTGTCTGATGATCTATTCCTGTGGTCCTATTTTGATGTTCAATTTCTCAAACACATCTGAAAATTTCAGGGAAATCAAAGTTGACGTCTCAAAAGTAGTTCAGGTAGGAAGCCTTGCTAAAGGTGAAACCAGCTAGTTTGTAAAAGGCAGCTGTGGGGGACCTTATAATCCCCAGGCTGTCCAAACATGCTCTTTTGAGTCTTTGCCAACACATTCATTGAATTCTGCAGACCTTAGTCACAGTGCAAATACTTCAATTTCTAAATCACAGATACAAGGGCTGTGGGATTCTAATGTCTAAATACAATAGAATATTTTCAAGCACAACATAAATACTGATTTTAAGCAAAACAAAACAAAACAAACCTCACAAAAACTACAACATGATGCTGATATCTTAAATATTCATGATCAGTAATATCTGCTTCTAAGTAAGCCAGGTCAAAAGAGTAGTTTTTTTTCTTGCAAATAGGGTGTTTGAAAGGATATTTAGTCTCTGATGTGCCTAGCTTTTTCCTGCAGTGAACTCCCATTCTAATCCCCATGCATGTCCTTGGGTAAACACTGCAGACTGGTCCTATGATGTTTCCCAGTGAGGTGCTGCAGCCTGGCAGGGTGGCTTGCTTGGATGCTAATGCCTTTTTTGAACTTCTGAAGTTTTTCCAATAGAAATAAACCTCGGGATTGATGGCTCACCAGGCTAATGTGTGTGTGAGTGTTCAAAATTGTAAACATTTTAGTTGCTCCTTATATTAGTTTGGCTGGAAGGCCATTTCTGAGCAAGGTGGGTATTAAAGCTCAGTACTGTTGCTTCCCAAGCTCCATGCTCAGGAATTTGGTATTGCACCTCTCTTCTGGCTGAAAACCCCTCACTCTCAATCCTGTGGTTCTGAACTCCAGACATCCATGGGGTCATGGTAGGTGGTCAGTAGCTGGTTATTGGTAGGGACTGATAAGAAAAACTGAAGAGTGATTGGTGATACAAAATATTGGGAGCTGCTCTGTTAGGCAGCCTGGAGAACAAGTTCAGAGAACCCTGGGGTGGAAGGCTTGGCATATGCCAGAGACTCTGTAATTAATTTGTAGCCAAGAGCTTGTGGGGAGTACAGAATTGGAGCTTTTAAGAGAAGCTTTCACCATTTGCCAGATTTTTTTTTTCTTGGTCAAAATTTCCAGTTCATGGTCTGTAGAGGAGCTGTTCAGTGGACTGAGGATGGCTCTTACTGCATGTAACAAAAGTGGATGTAAGGCTCTGGAGGGACAATCTCCCTGCCTGTTGCTTACCCAGGGTGTCCTGGCTTCTTCCAGTGCTGTTCTTGCCATCGTTATCTGCAGGAGTTCGGGTGCTCCCCTGTATGGTTTGGCCAATGCAGTGCTTCAGTGCATGAAGTGCACAAGTCAAACTCCAGCCACCCCCGTCACTCTCCAGAGGGTTGAAATGATTGTGCTGACATTGCCTTTCACACTGTAGGAAGCCCTTTCCTCCCACTTGTAAGGATTTTTACATGTGACCTGAAGGATGAGCTGACAATAGACATATGAATGGTTTACTCGATGTATGAATTGTTTACTTACCTGCTACAAACTAACAATGATCTTTTGCAACTTGATTAACAGCAGGGGACAAACCATTTCTTGGAAGATAGATTAGTCTTCATGCACTATATGAGTGCAGCAAAGAATAAATATAAAGAGAGGTCAGATGTTCAATGTCAGGAGCAGAGCATGAGAATTTTGTAACATGAAGGCTGAGGTCAGTATTCTGGGATTTCTGAGCAGAGATGGCCACAATATTTACAGGACCCATGCAAGTGGGTACAGTTTCATCCTGCCAGGCCTCCATCTCTCCTGTTCAAGTCCAAAGTAGCCATTTAAACTAGTGCTGTTTTTATAAAACCCACTTGGGTCAGCATGCTGGATGCTCTTGAATGTGCCTGCTGTCTCTTGGGTAGCTGCTTGTTTTGTGTGCATGGCCACCACCTGAGAGCTCTGAGTTTCAAAAGGCTTTAGAGTTGTTATTCCTCAGGTATCACGTAGTAATACACTTGAAAACATGTTTCTGAGGGTTGGGAATAGTTAGAGTCAGGTTTCTGATTTCCAAGGTTATTTTTCTTCTCTTTTTTTTTTAAACTCCCTCTGTAGTGGTGGCTGTGTTTCTTGCAGTTTACATTTATTTATTATGCATTTAAAATCTTTGAGAAACGTCGTTCTCCAGTGCTTTTCTTTTTGTGAAGGCCTGTGTACTTTAATTAGAATACATATATTTGGTGGAATGTGCAGTTTAGTACAATTGTGATGTGAATTTTGGGTCTTACAGTTCTTTGCAGACATCTTTAATGATTCAGCTTTCTGTAATATGACACTTCATGATATGATGTCTTCCTTACACTCAAATATCTTTTAGAATGACGTCTCACATTACACCAAATCCAAAAAATTCTACCCTTGCAAACATGTGCATAATTTTTAGTGCCAGATCTGGTATCTGACAGAAAGATATAATCCTGCTGACCCGAGTTTCTCATGCCAAAACACTCTGTTGTACAAGATGGGATAACTCAATAAGCATTTGATCTTATGAATTTAATAGGGTCGGTCATTTTCCCTGAATTTAAAGTTGAGTGGTCCATCAGGCCTCGCAGTTTAAAAAAGTAATAGTGCCTGTAAACAGAATATTTCTATTGAGTGT
Source organism: Poecile atricapillus (assembly GCF_030490865.1). Taxonomy (NCBI): domain Eukaryota; kingdom Metazoa; phylum Chordata; class Aves; order Passeriformes; family Paridae; genus Poecile; species Poecile atricapillus. Next base: position 4,917,830 of record NC_081260.1, read on the forward strand.
GTTGAAGAGGAGTGCCTTTTTTCAGGACAGGCACTTGTAGTGATGTGCTGATAGTCACTGCTGTGTTTGCATACTAATCAATAAGCTCAGGAAGCATTAAACTCGAGAAATCCTCAGCTGTCTTCTGAAGAACAGATTTGATCTTTGATACTCAGGGGAGAAACCTCAGGAGTATAAAGCCTTAAGTGTCTCTATCAAGCATTTTGATTATACATGTTTTGTGGGTCTGGTGTTTAAAAGACTTTCTTTAAGATATGCAATGCTTAATAAATCCATTTTGGACTAATGCACTGTGGTATTTTGGCACAAAGCTGCATGGCCTGGAAGCAGTGAAACATGCATTGCACTTGTCTCATCAGGGGATCATATTTTAATAGCCCCTCTGTACTAGCACTGCAGGAAAGAAAGAATTTGTTTTGCTGTGATGCATTCTTGCATCAGTGGTAAGTATTTCCTGCTTTTGTGTTAATGGTACCTTCCCTTTCAGACTATTTTTCAGGAAAGCCTGAAGTTACAGGATGCTTAACTTACTTTTCACCGTAGTAATTTATTTTGGCTTTGTGTGCCCAGGCTAAAATATCCACACCGCTAATAGCTTCCCTCACGGTGATGGAGGCAGGTATTGATCAGGCTAATTTTGGTGTCTCCATGGGCCTGGAGAATCAAAGGTGATAACGGGTTGCTGTGTGACGCAAAGCGGCTTACCAAGGTTCAGGGCTTCACGCTAGCTCGTCCTGCTCAGAAAAGCATGTTATCTATGGTAACAACTGCTACTGAGGAAAAAGTGAAGATTTTTAATAGGGTAAATCACCTGGTTTGCAGACTTCTGAGTTTCAGATACCAGCTGTTAGCAGGCAAGGGAGGGAAAAGCTTGATGTGGGCTGGACTTACTGGCACTGTTACTGTTGTATCTGTACTGTGACATGGTAAAGGACGAACCAGAGCATCCCAAGGCACTCAGAGGAGGGGATGAGAAGAAGCAGAGAGAGAACATGTAGCATTCAGCTGGTGCACAGCCTGCCGGCCCCAGCCCCGGGGCAGGAGGGAAGTGGCTGTGGCCCCAGATGCTACAGCCAGTCTAAGACCTGCTGGGCTCATCACAGCTTTAGGATGTGTGACATGCTGGGTTTCAGTGCCTCAGCTTCTGGCTGTGCACAAGGGATATCCTTGCTGTGTAACACCGAGGTGCAAAACTGCACCTGCTGCTGCTGCGGTCCTGGCCAGTGTCCCCAGAGGGAGCAGTGCCACTAACCTGAGTCTCCTGCCAAGACCAGAGAGGGACACCATGCTCCTCGGGGGCACCAGGCCCTCCCTGCCTGCTGGAGACAATGGCTGGTGCTGTGAGGGATCCGCTGGGGCCAGTGTGGCCATGTCTGGCTGGTGGAGGTGCCAGTGACAGGGGTCAGCAGCCGGGCTGGGTCACAGGGGCTTGGTTGGACTCCCAGGACAGCGGTGAAGGTGTGTCAGGCCGCACTCCCAGCCCCTGATACAGGCACTCCTGCGAGCTGCCCCTTCACTTCCCGACTCCTGGGGTGCTCTCCTTCCCCACACCCGGACAGGGCTCCTGCCTGGGCTTCTTGGCTGCCTGCAGATGGGGGAGACGCCGGGACCGGAGCTGTGGGCGTTCGCATCCTCAACAGACACATGTGAGCAATGTGCCTTTAAGACTAGCAGGAGAGCAATATTATCTCCCTCCCTCCTGTTAATTGTAGCATGTTTTCAGCCATGCTTTCCAGTCACATTCGCAGGCTGTGAGAGGGAGCAGCGCTGCCGCTGGCCAGCCGGGTGTCCCCCGGACAGCCTGTGCCCGCCGAGTGGGTGCCCGCAGGTGCTGGGGCAGCGCCCGGCCCCGCAGAGCCCTGTGCCAGGAGCGGAGCCCTGCGTGCCTGACTTTGGGTGACTCTGCTGGGCTCGCCACATCACTTGTGCTCCTCTCGTGTCCCTCACCTCCTCGCCTGCCCGGCCGTGGCCTCCAGCCGCAGGGTCAGACCTCTGGCCACCCCACCCTCGCCGGGGCTCCCGCGTGGGCTGCGAGCGGTGCTGTGCTGGAGCCCGGGGATCTGCTGCGGGTGATGCGGTGGGAAGCGTGTGGTGCCTGCCTGGGGATGCTGGGGGCTGCTGCGGGATCGCCGGGCTCCCTGAGCACAAAGTGACTGCAACTAACACGAGGTTGGGACTACTTCTCGGAAGATGCCCTGCGTGTCTCCGGTCATTCGTCTCCGGCCTCACCGCAGAATATTTGGAGTTGCTAGCTTTCTTCTGCCGAGGGGGGACAAAGGCAGAGGCCTCCAGAGGGTTAAGAGCATCTGCTTTTACGCCAAGTGTTTGAGCAGGAAATAATCTGCAGAGATACATGTGCAGCAATTCAACGGCTGCTGCTGTCTCAGGCTGCCGCTGCTGCAGTTCGGTGTGTGACAGGAGCCGCGCCGCTCACACAAGATGCTTTCTTGGTGTGTCCGAAGCTCCAGGCATGGCAGCAGAACCCCGGCTGTCTGAGCTGGGGTAAATGTCTCCATCCAAGAGGAATTATGTTGGCTTGCTGGCTCTGTCGGCTCACGGAGGTAGGTGCTGCTGTCTGTGCAATATGCCATGATCTTTGCCGGGGGGATACAGTCCTCAGTCTGGGGTATAAAATTTTTAAAAATTTTCCAAGGGAACAGGGCTTAATTTGCAATCTATAATGCCAGACAGAAAATACGTGTGTGATTTCTTTGTGTGCAGCAGGGAGGAGAGGGCAAAGGATACCTGAGTGATACCTTTTTCTGCTTGGCAATAAAGTTGTTGCACTTAATTGAAACAAACTACCCTCTGTCTCAGCGAAATGCACCTGGGAGCTTTTACTTCTTCCTGCTATATGACCTTTCGATGAGGTTGGCTGCAGTACGCTGGGTTATGCTTTGGTTCAGAAACTGGGACACAGTGCACTCTACAGGTCCCTTCATTCTGCTCCTGTGGACGTGGGGAGGACAGAGGGCACCCACACAGAGAGGGAAAATGCTGCTGACAGGGAGCTGGTAGGTTTTTTGAGCAGTGAAATTACACTAAGAGGAAGAAAAAAGGTGATCTTCTTCCCTGAGGAAGAGGGAATGTTGCGATCCTTGGGGGTTGATTTTGGTGTTTGGAAGTAGAGAAGGAAATTTGCTTTAGAAGCAGCAGTGTATGAGTCTGGGGTTTGTGTTTTGCTTTCCCAGCCCTGTGGAGAGGAGTTTTTTCAACTCTAACTTCTTTACCACCCAGAATATTTGCCTGAGAATTTTTTGCACCAATACCTGAGAGAAAAAGACCTGTCAGTGCCATCAAATTTACTTAGGCTTGTTCTGAAAGTTGCCTTCTTGAGAAATCCCTAACAAAATCAACAGCAGCTAATACTATTACCTTCTCACCATCAGGGCATGTTTTTTTGGTTTGTCTTGAGACCTCCAGTGGGAGCTTTATTCTGTATAGATTAAGCTGAAAGGAAAGTTTCCAGTTTTCTGGAAAAGCAGAGTGTTGGGCATTGAATATCTTTGATTTTGTTGGCCCACATATGTGGGTTTGCCTATTGGCTCCTGAGTGCAGACCCTGCCAAGGAAAGCCGGCTGTGCAGAAGAGGAAGGTGCTGCCTGGATTCCGCACCTGCATCACATGGACATGGTTTGTGTTTGTTTCTGGCATTGCAGAGCTATTGATACAGCACAGCCAACAGTGCCATTGCTGTGTAACAGTTTCAGAAGTGTTTCTGTGGCATCCTGGCAGAACAAATGTGTCATTCATGACTACACTCTTCAGGAAAAAGAACAGCACTGTCATCTGCACTGTAAATCTCTTTAGTCACTTTTGTTTTCTTTGCTCAGGTAGCAACACATTCTTAACTGGAATGTGTTGCTACCTGAGCATTTTTGTCAGAGCATTTGTAATTGCCTCCTCAGTTTCCCCGGGGCTAATGTGCTGTGTTTGACTCAGCACTGACATATCTCTTAGGGAAGTCTGGAGTAGAATCCACCTCCCCCACCCCCTTTCTTAATTTTTTTTTTTTTTTGTCCCTGTAATTTGGGCCCTGATGCAGTCAAGAACATGTTTCCTTCTCTTTTGCAAGAACAGGACACCTGTGTGTGTCCTCCTCTGGGATCCTGCAGAGAAGACCTCTTCTGCTCTGCAAGACCTCTGTGTTGGAGGTGGTCTGGTGGATTTGTTGTTGTGCATGAATCAAGAAACCACAATCCCTGCCAGGGATGGAGGCTGTGATGATACCTGGGGAGCAGCTGCTCTTTCTGTCCTGAGAAAGAGGATCCCTTCTTACCCACTTCTTACCTAGGTGATAACCCATGCTCCATAGCAACACTTATTTCTCCCACAAAGAGGAGAAAAAACTCCTGGCTTCACTTGGAGCGGTGAAAACACAAATGTACAAACATTCAATGGAGTCTCACCAGTGTAGAATTGGTATAAGGTCATCTGAATGACTTCTTTCTAGAATAGGACTTATAAAAGGTGGTGAGCATTAAGTAACACCACTGCCTGTGCAGGAAACACTAGAAAAGAATATATATTAGTCATCCCATTTACTGATGTTTGCACACAGACCATGGTGATTAGAACTGGCTGAATCAAAGCAAAATGGTTCTTAAACAAAATTTAAAAATTCAGAATTGATTTGGCCACTTGCTGGCCAGTAACTATTTTGGTCATCTTTGTGCCTCCATTCCAGCAAGTGTCTTTTTCAAAAGGTCCTTCTACAAGAACAGCAAGATGTTGGGGCGTATTTCCATGTGTTGTGTTCTGAAGAAGTTAATGGGAATATTTTCCTTATAGCCTTACTTGTATCTGCTCAGGAAATCAAACTGGTACATTTGAACCACTGATTATTTCTGAGCAGCCTTTCTGGTCATCAATAAAGTTCTGCATTAAACTCTATGTGGAAGTTGAGAGCTATTAAGGTTAATAATGGTAATTTTAAAAATTGTAATTTATTAAATGGGGACTGGCCAGCATTTTGTGTCACACACACTGTTCTGGTCACCTTCCTGTGCCTGGCAGTCACATTCTGCCCACGCTGCAGACAGGGCAGGGACTCCCCGCTGTGCCCCTCTGCAATAAGGGGCTAAACCTGATGTTCTTATGGGCCCAGTGGTGACCTGGCAGCAGAGATGCTGGGATCTCTGCAGGTTTGCCCTTCTGGAGACAATGCCTGTCCTTATCCATTCAGTGCTGTGCCTGCCCAGCCATGCTGGAATAGCTGGCGAGTCGTGTGCTGCTCATCAGTCACAAGTGGCGCAGGACATGGGAAACAGAGCAAAGAAATAACTGTTGGCTAGGAAGTGATTCTCCTGGCTTCTGTAGGGATTTAAACAAAGGCCTGTCTTTAGGTACCTGCACTCTTTGAGCAACCATTGCATTTTTATGGTTTGTATGCTGCTTGTAAACCACCTACAGGTGAGTAAAGTCCAGAAACTGTTGAGTAGGAGATAAAGCTGTTCCTTTCTGAGAGTGCCTGGAGTGTCTTTAAGAGATTGTGCTACCGCATTTGAAATCTATCTGGCTTTGTACCACTTATAAAATGCATTCACGGTAGGTGGTGGCATCAGTCTCCTCTTAGTGAATGCAGATATTTATATTATGCAAAAGGTTTTCTCACTTTGCTGCATTCAGATGATGACTGGAGATACCATTCTTGTTAGATAAAAAACTGAGTCTGACTTTAGAGGTGAACTCAAAGAGCAATTTCTATTTAATATATATAGCAACAAATAGGAACAAAGCTGCTTAAGGAGTACTTTAATGATGAATCATTATATTGCTCTCACCAGTCTGAAAGGCAATAAAAGTAAAAATGGAGTGCCAGGATTTAGTCACTTAGAAAATGTACAGAAAGGGACCTGTATTGTAGAGAGGGTTTTTACACCACATCAAAAAAACGTTTTGAGGTGCAAAATCATCAAGTGACTTTCCACCCCAAAGATGAAGCAGCTGCTATCTATTGTTTATTATTCCAGAAGGTCAATTTCTTTGGTTGTGACTAACCAAATTTAATAATTTATTGCTTTCTTTTAAAACCCTAATTCCCCCCACCCCCAGATCAGGACAGATGCTGTCATAATGCTTCTTCAATGCTATAATTTTTATTACGAATCCTAATTAAGCGCTGTAACTTCTGAAAATCAGATTAATTTGAACCATCAGCCCAGTGTAAATGCTGCTATCATCAGAGATCATAAAATGTTCAAGGCACCATAATTCTACTACATAGCTGCAGTGGCAAGTGTCCAAGGATCTGGCTACCTTTGTTCAGCTGACATGGACTGAAATGTGTGCACTTCTGAGCAGTGCAGCATGAATAGAAATGATACGTTCCTCAGCTGTTGAATTGCACATTCCAGCCATAAGTCAACAAACATGAGAGAAATGGCATCACCCCCCCCAATCACTGTAATACTCCTTCTGTGCTAAAAATACTGTATGAATTCTGTGGTTTCTGCACAATTGATAAAGGGGAAAATAGAGGTGGGAGGTTGCTGCACAGCAAAGCTGGACTTTATTGGACATGATACAGGTGAGCCCCACTGCCAACCAAGATTTTTCCATCCTTGGGCCACGGTCCATGAATTCAAGTTGCACAGTAACTACTCCAGATAATTTGCTCTACAGCCAGGACACAGTCTGATCATCACTTTGGTCTTCTGGACAGCAGGACATGTTCTGGTAACTTGGTTCCTTTATGACCAATTTCTGTATCTTGAATTATTTTTTTTCCTCCACAGATATTAGGTAACAAGTAATAAATTCTGATTCCAACTTAAGCAGTGGAAAAGTTGGTCTCCCTGCTCTGTCCCAGCTTTATTTGTTAGGTGTGACAGTATGGAAGATCTCACTGGTCATTACAGATGTAATTACCTGCCTCTGACAGGCAGAAGGGCATTAATTTGACACTGCAAGCATTTGTGTTGGAGCTTCATGTTTAGATTTTCTTCACAGCTGAGAAAAAACACTCTGAGGGAACCATTACCCTTGTCTACAGCAAGATGAGATGAATTGCTGGCTAGAAATGCCCAGTTCTCTCCAGTCCCGTGGATGGAGCCTGTGTGACTGGCTCAGGGCTGGGTATGGGGGTGGTGGCAGCAGCACTGGGTGAGATGAGCTCCCCCCACAACAGCAGCTGCTCTCAGTCTACATTCAGCAAACCACCAGCCCCACCTGGGCTGCTCCAGGCTCCTTTGAAGGGTTTGGTGGAGGATCTGACCCTGCAGGTTTAACTGTGCCTCTCTGAACTGAGTGCTTTTGTGAGTCCCTGTGATGATGGAGTGGGGCTGTGAAGCGTGTGCTGCTGCTGCTGCCTCTGAGCGTCCCCAGAGCAGGAGTTATGTTCCTGCTCGCTGGGACCTGATATTGTTACTTGATTCCATAAAGCACCTCTTTGAAAGTCATGCTTCCCCACTCCTGTTCAACAGCAATTTTATCTACCAGACTTGTATATTCCAGGCTTCATGGTGAAACCAAAGTGGGAAAATCTGTGTCAGTTACAGACTGATGTGGACACAACATGTTTGTGTTGGTGAGTGTTGTGGATCTTGTGCTCCTGCCCACTTCCCAACACCTTGATTGTATGCAGGCAGTTACTGCTGCAGAGGGAAGACCAGCAGAGTGAGATTTGTGCCATAAAGAATTTTATATTTGAGATTTACCCAGCAGGCTTGTTTCAGCCAAAATGTGGAATTTTGAGTGTGTTTTCATGCCAAGAGTTGCAGCATTTGACCACAATTTTTCTTTTTTGGCATATGTGACATTTAGAAAGCTCTGGGCAGACATATATGATTTTAGAACAGGTATTCCTTGCAGAAGAAAAAAATAATAAAATGCAGAAGCATATTAATTATCCACACTTAAATATATATAGTGGTTTGCACACAGTTATTGTGGACATTGTTATCTGGAAGACTGTAATGTTAATGTTTCTAAGGGGGTCTATTGTAAGCCTCCTGAAACTCTTACAGTTATGGATTAAATTTAATATACGCTCCCTTTGAAAAAGCCTGTATTTTTATATTTTATGGTACCCAGTGCTATGAACTTGGCTTACAACAATAAAATAGCTGAATGCTGGAATAAATGTACCAAACAGCTCTCTTGTCTTGATAACTTACCTGCTTTTAAATGTTAATCATCTCATTTTCTATTTTCTAAGACTGTGTGCAAATATAAAACCTCATATAAACAAGTAGGTTTGAGCACTGTAGTGTGAATTTGGCAAATATTCTCTAGCAGTCCTCAGTTCTGCAATGCATATGTGATCCTTGGGATCATCCTGATGACACAGGCTATAGAAAATTTCACCCAGCAACCTCTCCCTGCCTTTCAGAAGAATATTCAGGCTTATTTAAAGAGTGCAGATAACTGGATCTCAAAGGTATCCTCAGGGTAGTTGTTTTGGTGAGTATTTCTGGTGATTTATAAAATAATAAATCCAATCAGTTTATTTTCTTGTTCCATAAGTTGAATCATCTTCGTCCTTTGTCTGCTTAATTAGGAGCCTGTTGGTAATGCAAATCATTTCCCATAATGTAGACAAATCATTATTCAGCCTTCTTTTTGCTGAAGAGATCAAATACTTTGAACCCTTTCCACACAATCTGTTTGCAGGCACTTATGTTCTATGCATTTCTCTGTGCTCATCAGCATCTTTTTGAGCAGTGGACATTAGAGGTGGCTTCTCTGGGACAGCAGAATACCAGATTTTACTAACATTCTCACTAGCACCATACTCAGAAACCACATGACATTTCTAACCTTGTCTCTCTTCAAACATCTAAATGTGTCATCAGATTTTGTAGCTCCAACATGGCTCTGGGACCTTGTGTTCCATTTATCTGCTCTGACTCCCATATATATTTTTAATTCTCCAACTTTCAGTGTAACAGTTCCCCCTTCTGCAAGCGGAGTAGATTCTTTCCCACTGCATTCTTTGATCCTAGACAAGAGGACTTGTGTTTTCCTCTGTTACAGTGTCAGATCTCTGATAGGGCTGGGCACATGGAGAAGACGGAGTTGTTTGACTGTGCTTGTTGGAATCTGGCAATATTTATCACTTAAGCCAGCTCTGAGTTGCATTGGGCTGTGAAAGTTGTCTCTGTAGGCCCAGTTAAAAGCACTTCCATTCACTGATGGTTTCTCATTAAAATTACATCTTGTCAATTATCAGTGATTTTTAAAGTGTGCTGTAGTAATTTCAGGTAATGATATTCTTACAGTCAGTGTGTGGTGTGTCACTGAGCTGTTTGCAAAAAACAAGTTTGCAGTGCTGGCACAGCTGCTATTCCCACCCCCTCCCCCTCCCCCCCTTTATGAAGTAGATCAAAATATTCAGAATTATTCAAAAGGCTGATTGAGGTTCCCATCACATGCAGGTACAGGAGGCCCTGCAGTCACAATGATTTCTGTTGCTTTCAGGTTCAGCTTCCTCGTGGCCATTGGGTGATGTTTTCCAGGAGAGACTGAACAGGTTGCTGTCGAGGTATTCATAAAATCCATGACAAAGATAAAGCAGATTACAAAACTGGTTTTTGAGCACTCTTGTTTCACCGTACTTTTTGTTGGTTCTGAGGTTTCAGCTGGTGTTTAAATATACATTTTTTTGTTGTTCCTTAAGCATTCAGCCCTCTAGCAATTGCTTTGTGATGCTGCTATGGGTCTCGTGTCCAGGTGACCACTTACAATCGCTGGACTAATATTTGTGGCCCATCCAAAATGCTCCTGTCCAGCTCCTTACTTCATCTCTGTCTTTTCCTTAGCTTGATCATCTTTTTCCATCGTTCTGCCCTTGAGGTACTTCCCTTCTAGCAGGAATACGGAGTAAAATCTTTCCTTGTCCAATCACCATGGTGTTGCTTTCTATTTCTTATCCCCTCAGTGCTCACCCTGGTATTTATCATTTATTTAGCACCCCTTGACCTCATCTCAGACTCTATGATTCCACTTTGATTACTTCTTCCTCTCTCTTTTTGCCACCTTCATTTTTTTCACAGTTTTTTCTTGAGCAGTCCATTTGTTTCCTTGACACTAACAATTACTGACAGCCTGGTATCCTGTCTCCAACAGTGGCAAATAGCAGATGCTTAGAGAATAATGTAAAAAGCAGGGTGAGAATATAATAATCCTAATATATCCTGGCAGCAGTGATCAACGTCATGTCTGCCTGACTGTTGTGAATGTGTTTAAGCCCCTAGTGGGGGTGAGAAAGGACAATTTTACAAGATGGCAAATTTTCTTGTGTAACTGCCTATTTCCAAAAGTGCTGGCCTTTTCTCATGCCACTGCTTTGCTTGGCTTAGCACAACAGCCACATACTTGTTTCTAAGCCAGTACTGAGGTTTATTCACAAGGCTCCTTGTACCTGATTGAGTAGGAACTTGTGTTCTCTCCCTTCTGTCTCCTTGAGATGGTTGCAGTCTGGCAAGAAGAAGGGAAAAGTCCTTGTGTTTGGTTATGAGCCCTTATTTGATTGTGCTGTTTGACAGATTCCTCTGGTGTTCAAGCTCTGACTGGTTGCAATACAATCTGATAAGTGTGATGCTGAAGATCTATGAAAATCATAGGAAAGGGAGAGACCCATAGCAGTTAGAGATTTAGGAGAAGTTATGTGGTGGGTCTGGGGGGCTTTTCTCTCTGCATCTTCATGGTTGCTTTGGGATTCATTCTTTATTTACAAATTAATTGTTTTCTCCAGTATTCCTTCAAATACGAAACAAGGTCTGAACTGTGTGAAGGAGGTAGAAAAATGTACTTCAATTTTATAAATGCTAGGTTTGAAGTTGCATTTAAAAATACCTCTGTTAAGATGTAGAATATATGTAGAATCCAGGGTACTGAGCAGCTAAATAAGATGACTGATGCTGCAGGTGTTAGACCCTTGGCTCTTACTCCTTCATCTGATGCTTCCTCTGTTTCCATCACTGCTCCAGCATCCAACATCATAGTTTGATTTATCCTCACCTGATGGCCAGCTTGACTGATAGAATAATTTTCAGAGTCTTATTTTCTTCCCATATTTTCTTTTGTGGTTATTACTTTGTACATTATCCACAAAATTTTTGGAGTCCTTGGAACTTCTTTAGGATAACATGTAAAGGACCAAAGGGAAGACAGGAGCACTTTGTTGACATGACTGGTCATCAGCACCCAGCTCGTCCCTGTTTGACCTCACCAGTAAGGAGAAGGGTCCATCTGTTCAGGTAGGTGAGTCCATAAGTCCCTCCAGCTCCAACTGCTCCAATGCTCGCTGTGTGATTGCCGAGTAAGACTGGCCATGATTCTTCCTGTCGATTTCCTCCCCGCTCCTTGCAGAAGCAGAGGAGTGCCTCTGGTGAGCTGTGCCAAGTGATGCCTGCAGTGGCTGTAGAGGATGTTCAGAACAGGGCAAGGCACACAGTGTGCCTTTCCCAGATGGAGGTTTCCAACTTTGTGCAAAGTTGTGCGTTTCCAGAGCTCAGGAGTGTGCACATATGCAAATTATCTTGTTAGAAATTCAGGGCAGAAAGGCACATAGCTCCTTTCCCGCCACAGGGAACTGTTTCCAGAGACTCAGGGTGGAAATATGTCTCCTAATACATGTTTTAGTTCTGTATAAATCATCTGTAAGTATAGCTCACTCTATTCATTTAGCTGGTGACACTGTTATTTAGGGGTGATACGAAACAGTCTCAAAGTAATAAGGACTGCCTGAGAAGAAAATATGTGCTAAAGCTCTTAGGTGTAATGCTAATTTAAATAAAACATGGGTTCTGTTGGGGCTGAAGAATATTTCTCTTAGGAATCCTAATAACATTTAATCCATGGATGCTTAAAAGTTTTTTGTTTTTTTTTTTTTTTTCCAAAATGAAGATCCTGTGATTATTTAAGAATATTTTAGACTCCTTTTTAGATTGAGTTGATTCATTCTGTTCTTAAAAGGATGTTTTATTGGTATCTTGGCAGTAGGGACACCTGTGCTCATCTAATGTATGCAAATGCAGCCCAGCAGCCTATACCCCTAAAGAGGATGGAAAGCACAAGAAGGACTGCTCATCATGCTGCCAAGTCAGACCATGCTTCAAGTTAGGCTGATGAGCAAGGACATGTTAAACAGATATTACTTTAATGATTGTTAATGCAGATAGGGTGCACAGGAAAAGAATGTGAGTCTTTGTAAAAGCTGAATAAAAAGAAATGTTGCAAAAAGAAGTCTCCAAATTCTACATTAAGCCAAATTATACATATGCTAAAGGTAATAGACATTTTACCTAGGAGGTGTTTATTGCCCCCACTCTTTATTTCTCTGAAGGTTATTCACTGTGGGGACATTATGCTGTAAAATCCTTTGCTGAAGTGATAACCTTGTGCTACTTGCAAACAAAATTTGGTTAAATCGGAGTTATTGCTGCTATCTCACAGTGCAGATGCTTTCTAGTTGTGTAAAATTAGAACAAACAAGTCTTACTATCTTGAAGTACTCATTTTTAAATATTAAAAGATAGGTGCACATTCTTTAATGTTAGACTATTGGAATTTGTGTTGGAGCATGGTTAAGACAGGAGGTTGCTGTGTTCACTGTTGAGGAGCACTCCCTGTGAGGCTGCAGTGAGAGCTGTGCCCTGGCTGGGGGAATGGCCGGAGCCCAGCGCTGACCCTTCACCTGACAAAGGACACGGGGACTCTGCTGCTGCCTGCGGGTTGCCAGGAACCCCAAAACTCTGCAGGAGCAGGTGAACAGCAGCAAATGTCACCTTGGAATGGGTGAACAGTGTGAGGGCATAAAAACCCAGGGATTCCTTTGTTGGGGTCCCTCCCTGGGGGCACCGGTTCCAGCTGTTATCATGTCCTGTACCATGATTAAATGGTTTAAAAGAACTGGGTATTTGGGACTCTTACAGGACAGTTGGGGTGGTGCCAGTGAGGGAAACCTGTCTGTGTGTGTGGGGTGTGCAGGGAGACAAGCAGGGATCAAGCGGGTGATTGGAGCTGCCACTGCAAAGGGACTTTGCTCCCAGCAGTGACAGTCTGGGCTGGTGCCAGTGTGACCCCAGGAGTGGCATCTGAAGGGTCAGACAGGCCCTGACTTCTTCAGGCCGTGGGAGTGCTGGATGAAGTCTTCAGCCTGAGGAACTGTATTTTTTTCCAAAGTGAGATGAAATTCTTTAGTCTGTGGTAAGCCCTGAAAGTAATAGATGCTATTAACTGGAGATTTAAACTTTGTCCCTGGCTGCTGCTGGCTGCAGATTTTATGATAGTTCTCTTTTTATTTCTCCAATTTGTGTTGTATGGTCTGTGTTGCTTTAGTCTGTCAAAGTAGGCTGGAGAGAATAGAAATTCCAACTAATTTTCTGAAGAGTTGCAATGGATAAGGTATGGCTTCCCCCGGCTTTTTCATCTGTGGCAGGGCGAATATATCTGCCTGCAGCACTTGAGTGAAATCTCCTGTGGGATGGGAAGCAGAAGGTGTGAATACTGTGTTAATGATGCTAATCTGGGAGAAGAGATACCCAGGAGGGCATGTTGTCTCGCTCCTGCTGAAGCAGTAAGCACCTGTGCTTACAGGAGTCTCTTCTGTTGTGGTTTGGGCTGCCTGGACTCGTGTGACTCCTTTTCTATCTGTCCTCACAGCTCAGAAATCATGGTTTTAAAATTCACAGTTTTAAAAAAAGTTTATCTTAGTAGGAGAAGATGACTTACAGTGATTGTTTTATTGTTCTGCCATGTAAACTCTTCAGTAAATACATATGATCACAGAACCACAGAATTATTTAGGTCAAAAAAGACCTCCAGGATCATCAAGTCCAGTCTTTGACCGATCACCACCTTGTTGACTAGACCATGGAACTAAGTGCCAAGTCCAGTCATTTCCTGAGCACCTTCAGGGATGGTGACTCCACCACCTCCCTGGGCAGCCCCTTCCAGGGGCTTCCCCTTCCCTTCCCTTCCAGGAAGAAATTCTTCCTGATGTCCAACCTGAACATCCCCTGACACAGCTTGAGGTCACTTCCTCTTGTCCGGTTGCCTGGGAGACGAGGCCGACCTTCACCTGGCTGCAACTTTCAGGGGGTGGTAAAGAGTGAGAAGCTCACCCTGAGTCTCCTTTTGTCCAGGCCAACCCAGCTCCCTCAGCTGCTCCACATCAGATTTGTGCTTCAAATCCATCCCCATCTCTTTTCCCTTCTCTGGACATGCTCCAGCCCCTCAGTGTCTTTCTTGTCGTGAGGGGCCCAGAGCTGGACACAGGATTTGAGGAGTGGCCTCACCAGTGCCCAGTCAGGGGGACTGTCACTGTCCTGGTCCTGCTGGCCACACCATGGCTGGGACAGGCCAGGTTCCAGTGGCCTTTTGCCCACCTGGGCACACCTGGCTGATGTTCAGCTGCTGTTGACCAGCCCAGGGCCTTTCCCACCGGACACTTTTCAGCCTCTCTGCCCCAGCCTGGAGCTGCAGGGGGTTGTTGTGAACCAAGGGCAGGACCTGGCTGACCCTCACACAATTGGCCTCAGCCCATGGACCCAGCCTGTCCAGATCCCTCTGCAGAGCCTTCCTGCCCTCCAGCACAACACTCCCACCCAAACTGGTGTCATCTGACTGAGGGTGCCCTCGATGCCCTCGTTAAGGTCTCCAGTGAAGTTGGCCCCAGTGCTGAGCCCTGGGGTACCCCACGAGCGATTGGCTGCCAGCTGAATGATGCTGTGTGTGCAGCAGGGTGGGAGGCAATTCTGCTGTTGTCCCAGGCAATGAAAAGGTGCTGGGGCACAGATAAGCAGACTGAGGGAATTCCTGGTTTTTTCATAAGTGGAATCATATATTTTGGATTTATTTTTTAACCAGATGTTTTTAAACCTATCCAAACTTTAGGGTGTTGTTTCTATAGTGGACTGCTTAACATTGTCACTCTTCCTGAGGTACAAAGTGTTTAACTCCCTAGGTTTTATTAAATTTCCAAATACAAATCTCTACAGGCATTTTCACATTTTTTTTTTTAATATTACTAATTTTATAAAATATTAGGAAAGTTCCTATTTCACTAATCAATGCAAAGTTCAGCATTGACATCTAACTTGTGTAGTGGCTTGCAGAGCAGTGTAAAATGACTGCATTAATCTCACAGGGTGTTTACTGCTTCCACAGTACTGACATTTTATAGAGAAAAAGAAAGAACTGTGTCTCATGCTATGCAGGCAAGCTCATTATTCTGGTGGCAGGTCTTGGGGATTCTCTGTATTTCCTTCAGGTCTGCTGCCTGTTGGATGGCATGTGGGCACACGTTTTGCTGAATGAACTTTCCTGACCACTAAAACCAGTGAGGTCCATCACAAGCATCCCTTGCCTGTAGCACTGGCACAATGGAAAACTGAGCTGGTATCTGCATGTGTTTCATTCTCCTGAGCTTTCACTTTTCCTGGATTTCACTTTCCTGAGCTCCCCCTTACAGGGATAAAGCCAAAAGAAATGGTGTCACCTGCCTGTAAGACAAATACTTAAATTTTTGTGGAATGCTTTTCAATGGATCTCTTTTTAAAACTTTACAAGCTTGGCTAGTCACATAGCTTTAATGCTCTGTTTGTCATCTGACTATTAGCTGTAGTTGAAGGACAAACTAACTCCAGACTCTAAATGAAAGACTCTTAGTATAACTGTCATAAAAAAGCAAAGAACCAATCTCCAATCTCTTCTTAGTCTCTAAGAAGTGTTGCTCTACAGCTGCATCAGTGTTTTCTTGTATATTCTATGTCCTGAGCTATTCCAGAAGATAATTTTGATCAGGAAATGACTACCAGCCACATCACTGCCCCAAGCAATGATGAATTCACAACCCTTTATAGAGTTTGCAAGTGAGTTTGCCATGTCGCCTGACATTGATGCAGAACACTGCATCTCCCAGAGATGAGGAAAAAGCTTGCTGGAAACACTTTGTGAATAATAATTATAGAGCTATATTCACCTCTGATTTCTTTTTGAGATTTCTGTGAGAAAAGTGGATACTGAGATAGAATTTTCTCTTTTGCTCGGTGTCGCTCAGGGACTTCTTTTTTGCTTCTGGCTGATTGAGGAAAAATGAGAAAATGCTGAAATTGAACACTAGACTTCCTAATAGTATGAAAAGCATCCTAAGGGGCTTGGATGCATGTCATAATGGCAGTAGTTTCTTTAATGATGGGTAGCTAAGAGGTCAAGCTTGAAAATCTTGATATAATTTTCTAAGATAGTTCAGTTTTGTCAGGATGACAGATTTTTGATTTGAGACGAAATATAAGAAATGAGAGGTTTATCTTGTAAAGATGATAGGAACAGGTAGCTCTTTTTGTACAACAGACCCTGTTATCCTTTTCTTGTTTTGCACAAATGTGGATACTGACTCCTGAAAAGATGAAGATCCAAGGACAAAATATTGCCTGGAGCAGTTGATGCCATCTTTTATAATAGCTGTACTGCACTTCTGCATAAAAATGTGTTGCAATGGTAGTGTTGGGGCATGTGTAATTCTGGAAATGCATTCAGCATTTAGTGTCTTCTAATGCAAAATTACCTATTCATTAACAATTGCTTCACTATCAGGAAAGCTTTTGATACTACCCTGTGTTTACAGATTTCATGATCTGGATGAGTTTTCTGGAGTTTGGGGCAGTTACTGCTCAGGGTAGAGTTCTGCATAGGCAAAGCGTTGACTTTTGGGGTGATATGGTTCATTTCTGTGCAATCTCTGAGGCTTGACATAGAATATAACAACTCTAGATTTAATATTTTCCCAATTTAGTGACTTTTATGTGGATGGTCATTGCAAGCAAACAGGGAAATATATTAAAAAGAGAAGTTTTATGAGGATATTGTGAATAAAAACTACGTAATATTTACATAGCAGCTACATCCTGTTAAATCCTTTGAGTATCATATAACAACATCTCTCCAAATACCAATTACTGTTTCACTGTAACTGCAGTGGTTGAGGTGGACTCTGAGTCTCAAACTGCTGGAAGGTTCCTTGAATCAAGACACTGGGTCTTTCAGAATAAATATTTTACTGCTCAGGTTTGCACCAAGTGATTAGCAACAGCACTGAATAAATGTGTGAAATCCCAGAAGCTGTGTGCAGTATCATACCCAGAAAGGTCCCTGGCAGCTGTGAGAACTCTGCTGGCAACCAGCAAGGGGTTACATCCTCAGGAGCCACAGTCTCCTACGCATTATGTGAAGAGGAGGAAGGAAAGAGAGGTGCTGACCCTCAGTGCAGGAACTTCTCAAGCTTGCAGCTGAATATCTGCCAGAACTGAATGGAGGAAAACCTCCTTTGTCTCAAATTTACTGAAAATGTCCCTCCAAACAGCTTTAGCCCACACTGCTCTTCCTTCAAAATAAAGATGATAACTTTGTTTTCTGTCTTCTCATTGCACTCAGTGAAACACACAAATGCTGCCAGAATGCGAGTGGGTATCATGTTCTGAATGTACAATAGTATTTTTTTTTCCAAGAGGCTTTATTTTATGATTTAATTATTGCATGACAAGGGTTTGTTTGAAGAAGAAGAAGAAGGCAATTTAATTGGGTTTTCTTTTTTGCAGGCAGGATCCAAAGAATTACTGGAAGGTGTTTCTCATAATGTTTACAACTCTCCTTTAATAACATGTATTTACATGCAATTCATGGCTGACACAGATGTACAGAGAGAAATAGTACACATTTATAGATGAAGTCTATAGTTTAAGGCAAATAAGCAGGCCTTGCCTTTAGTAGAATATTTTCCTGCATAAGGACTCTGATTTTAAATAGTGTGGATAATGGTGTCTTTGCTATCCGAGGAGTGTATGGTTATGACTCATGGTGTCATAAATACTACGGCTATTACAGTGAACATCCAAGTGAAATTACACAAAATTATATATTTGCCAGGGTTCTTTTCTCTAACGGCCAAACTTCAAAATAGAAAGCTTTATTATTCATTTTGATGCGTCTGAACTACTGAATGTTCTTGCTGGCCCACTAGACAGTTTAATAGGGCTCCTGAACATCATCAATAATTCATGTGTCTCTTAAACAGGGATGTGGTACTTGTTGTTCAACT
The DNA here is from genome assembly GCF_030490865.1 of Poecile atricapillus. Taxonomy (NCBI): domain Eukaryota; kingdom Metazoa; phylum Chordata; class Aves; order Passeriformes; family Paridae; genus Poecile; species Poecile atricapillus. Next base: position 4,935,873 of record NC_081260.1, read on the forward strand.
ATAATCTGAGTGTATTAAATTGTGAGCTACTATAGGATGGTCAGGGACATGCTCAGTGCTGGGTCTAGACCTTACAGATGTGCCAAGCTCTTCGATTTGAAGAGTGTGGTGTGTGCTCCCAAACAGGAGCTCTCCTCTTTGCCCTCCCACAACTGTTCTTTTACTGAAAGAGAGGCAACTGTTAGCCAAGGATGTAGTGAACGCCCTTCAGTGCAGTTTGGATGATGCAAATAGTGTAAATCATCCCCAGCATATGCCTCTCAGTGCTGGGTGAAAAGATGGGGAAATTGGTGGTTCAGGTGGAGGGGCGGGGAGGAAGCCTGGGTTTGGGTGCATGAAGGTTCAGGTGGCATTACCAAAAGTGAAAGCTCGACTGGAAGGGATTGTTCCAGTTCAAGACAGAACTGAAAATCCAGTTATTATTGTAGGATGTGTTAGTTGATATTTTTGAAGAAACCTAATGGGATGTGATAGTTTTTTTTGAAGTATGTATTTGACTTCACTGTTTTTTTTCTTATAAGTCACACACACTGTGACATTCCTTGTTGTGCTAAATGCCACATCCAGACAGGTTTTACAATCAAAGAGGATAAGAAAGGCCAAGGGTGAGTACAAGCAAGGTTGTCCCCAGGGGCCTGTCACCTTGCCATTCTCAGGGAGGTCTGCTGGTAACATTGCTGTCTTTGATCTCCTTTTGCCACTGCAAAAGAACTGAGGCAGGCACAGCAATGAGACACGTGACATGTCTGGGATGAGCACCTGGCAGAGCTGAGAAATCACCGAGTTCTCTGTGTAGCAATCCCGGCTTTTCTGCAAGAACCTTCCTCCTTCAGACTTGTCACACTTAAACCATGCTCACATCTCAACAGAAGCTGAGTAAGAAGTTACAAAGTGCTCAGAAATTAGGGGTGTATTGCCTTGTGCATGTATTTCTTAGAAACTGTTAGCAGTGTTATTTTCAAATAAGAATTTGTTGCACAAAGAGGAGTAACTTGTCAGACAAGTGCAAGAAAACAGTACATATAACCATTCAGGAGAAAGTTTTACTGTAGGTGGAATGAGTCTAAAGTCAAGACCTTCTTCTTCTTCCCTTTTTGAACCTTTTGTCCTTTATCAGGCTTCTAAGAAAAATTTCACGCTGACTTGTTGAGTGTGGTGGGTTTAGTGGTGGCTAAAATCACCAGTGCACGTACTCATTTCTTGCTGTGAGATATGGATTAGGAGGAGGGCAAAAAAGGCTCTGTGTTGCAATCTGGATAAGAGTCGAAGTGTGCCCCTCTTTGTTCAGGATGCAGAAGACTGTGAAGAATTCCATGGCCATACAGCTTTCAGGAGTGAAGCTACAAACCCCAGGCAAACATGAGCTGTGCTTTTTGAAAATGGCTTTTTTTGCAGCTATTGTAGAGGCTGGTAATGCAGCACAGGGTGGGACTCTGCCAGTGTGATGTCTGTGTTGAGCTGGGGATCAGCAGGAGGCTGTTCAGCTCTGTCCCAGCCTGACATTGCTTAAGGCTGGGGGAGATGCAATTTCACTGCACGCTGGCTCAGTGTGCCTTCTGCATAGGGTTTCTAGCAAAAATGGGCTGGAGTTCCCATTTTTCTATCCAGACTGCAATGAGGTTAATCCTAACAATGTGCAGCTCCTCCTGGAAATAGTTTTATGTGGTGGGGCTGTTTGAAAAGAAAGATGATGATTCTTCACTTGCTTTTGGCCATAATGGAGGCATTTAGATCACAACATTTCTCTCTGAACTGCTGCCTTTCAGTGAGCATTTTCCTCTGTCTGGGTGAAGTGTTTGGGTCAAATGAAAATTCTAGCTCTGTGGTGAAATAGCAGATGATGGCAGTGATGACAGTGATCATCAGTCATCTTGCACCCATGCCTGGGAAGTGATGGCTGGTGGAAAAGGGCTGGTTGTTCCACACCAAGGGTTACTGTGCCTGCTCATCTGGGACACAGCCTGAGCAAATCCAGTTTCTCAGTAGGCTGCCAGCAGGGCATCTGAGATCACAGCTCCTGTGCCACACTGGATAGGGGAAGCTGGAACTACCAGCATTTGAACATGTTTCCAAGGTGTTTGATTCTGACCTACAAGGGCTGAGTCTTGCTGATCGTGACTGAGCTCTGGTGCCTCCTTTGCCTGTTGCATGCCTGGAGCTGCTGCAGTGGTACAGGTTGTCCTGCTTCTGCCCAAACTGCTTATCACCAATAAAATAGCTCTAAAATGTGAGGGGATGAAACCATTTCATAAGGAATTATTTTATTCCTATTTTCCTCTCTCATTGCTGTGACAAGCACTGGAGTTCCTCCAGACTGTCAGTGGGCTACAGCCTGGGACCCTCTTTCCAAATCTGTTTTCTGCTTTATTTCTTAGTGTCATGTTTTGTTTCCATGGAAACTCTCCAGCCTAACTCAAGTTATAATACTGTCAGGTGCATGAACAATGCTGTCATTAAAGAGCATCCTCAGCTCTGGATGTTTGCTCATCCTGAGTCCTATTAGACAGTCCATACGGTGTCAGGAGAGGCTATGTGGTCACCAAAACTTGATGGGAGCCTTAAGGCCTAGGAAGAGCTGGTGAAACCAGCTGTTGCACCCCTGGAGAGGAGTTTCCTTTGGCTGGTGTTCCTTAAAGCTGTTGTGCCCACAGCAATTCTATTCATATGAAAGGAGGGATATTTTGCCATTTTCAAAAGAATTAGCTTGGGCTACATGTAAAAGCCTGCTTGCAAAATTCATATTGAAAAACATAGATTTACAATAGCAGCAAAAGAAGTTAAACAGAAAATATGTTGTTTCCAAGAAGATCAGATTAACTACAAACTGTACCTTGGAGTGAAGGGCTGACTTCTATCACTGAGCATGGAAGTATGTGAGGCAATTTTGGTGTGCTGTCGTGAATAAGAGTGGCTGATTAGCATCAATATTTCTCATTCTGTTTGCACCCTGGAATCTGCTCATGGCAATATCTCCCTTCTTTCAGCCCCATGCCTACTGTTTTCATTGAAGAAGATCAGTACAAAAAAAAAAACCAAACCCTTACTTTCATGCAGACAAAAGTACTGTACCTAAAATAACAGTTTCTCCTTTCCCCTCTGAAATTTTACAGATGCTGTTATATTGGGAACCCCATTTTCTGAGTGCCACATTAGCAGGACAAAACACAGTGCACAAGAAAATTTGCAACCCTTTAAGGAAAAGCCATTAGACTGTGAGATAAAATGTGGCTCTGCATCTCTAAAAATAATATATTTGCATCTCTATAAGAACTTCAATTTTGGTAGCCAGGAATAGTCTAGGCATCTTCATTGTAATTATTAAGAATTACTAGCTTGCACAATTACTGCTTTGACAGAGATGTGAATGTACATGGTATTTTAGAGGACAGGGAGAAGTGAAGAATTTATTGCTATTTAAAAAGCTGAAGTTTACTTGTTTGCTGGGAAACAGTATAGGAACTTAAGAACTGTCAAGGTGGAGAAGGCTGTGGGTTCATCTTGTTTGGTGTCTGTGATGGATGCTATGATGTTCAGAGGAAGGGGGAAGCCTTGTCTTAGCAGAGGTGAGAGAATTTCTCCATCCAGTGAAAACCAGGAGTTGGAAGAGAGAAGTGAACAGAAATGCAGAACACTTTTTTTTTGTTTGTTTTGTTTTGTTTTAAATGGCTGTTACTTTACATTTGAAAAACCCTAAAAGAAAATCACCAGTTTGGAAAGAGATCAGTGTCAGGAAGTTTTTTTACAAAAATCTGCAGCTACTCTGGTTTAGGAACACAACATTTTGGTGCTCAGAAACTCCTTTTTACATCGTCAATCACACAGCCATAGCCTGAGAATGTCCAAGGAGCCCCCTGAACTCAAGGGAAGGGACTCATCATTCATTGTATCTTGTATCATGTTCAGATAGCAGGATTGGCCTCCAAGGCCAGCAGCCTGGAAGGTGGGAGCAGCAGGAGTTTCTGCAGTGTGGAGTGGGGTGATCAGCCCATGGATTTGCTGATTTTCTGCTTATATGATGCTAGAATAGTAATCTTTTCTGGAACTATTGAAAATGCCCACAGCTCTGCCTCTTCAAATGGGTTTCACATACCAACATAAAACTGTTTTCCATTTTCTGTTCTGTAAAACTGTATCTGTGCACTGTCGTTCTATAACGGGATGGAATCCTTCCATTCAGCGGTGTAGATCAGCTCTGCTGGCTTTTTGTTTCTCGTTAGCTTATTGCAATGACTAAAATAGATGAGATAGGATGTACTTTTTGCATGAACACTGCCAAACCTGGCAGCCCTCCACAGGGCTGTACTACCAGGTGCAGATGCTCCTTGTCAGCACAAAGGTGTCAGCTCACCGTTCCTGACTGCCTCTCATGGCTGGGGTGTGAATGCTCCTACTGGCTCCTGGTGCACACCAGCATTTGGATATCATTTTGATCTCCATAAGTATCTCCTGCTGCAGAATCCTGCTGGAATAAGCTCTTAACATGCCTGTCTTCTGGTCCTCGAAAAGCCCCATTTTTCACAGCACATTTTCTTTTGAAGTCTGATTCAAAGCCCATTGTAATTGGTGTAGTATCCTATGCATTCTAATGCAGCCAAATCAATGGTCATGCATTTAGGAATGAAGAAAATTGCTCGCATCTGCAGGGTGGGAGGATTCAATCTTAGAGTGCCATGATGTTTGAAAGGGTCTTGGATGTCAGGCTGAAACCCAGCCACGTGTGAGCTCCAGCTTTGTGTGGCTGAATGTGGCCCTTGGCTGTACCTGTGGGGGAGGGATTGTTGCTCACATACACCCTGCTGATGACACAACTGCTTAGACATTCAGCCCCTCTCTGATGTCAACATGTTTTAAAAAAGGATTATAGAAATTCATAAAGGGCTCAGGAAAGTTCTGCAAAAATGACTGGGTGTCTGTAAAACATTCATTTTTAACGAGAGGCTCGGTCTAGTTAAAATAAGAGGATACTTATCAGAACTGTATAAACACTGTGGCAGAAGATTTATGGTTGCAGGAGGCTTTTTAAACTAATAGGCAAAAGTGGAACTATATAAATCAGTGGATGGGAACTAAAATTAAGCTAATACATGTAGGAAGAAGTGTAACCCCCGAAAAAAATCCTACATAAGAACAGTGTGGGTCTTTCATCACTAGAAGTCCTTAGGAATGTACCCATTTTGAAGGTCAGCACATTACTGACTTCCAGGATAGCTGCAGGAGACTCTGATTAAAGGTTTCTGGGTTATACTATGTGTAAGACCTCATTAAATATTTAGACACTCTACTCTTGGCCTTAAAACCTAAGCACTTGGCAGTCATTGATATGAGGGAGCTTTGGAGAAAATCCTTCCAAAGTTTTAGATTGAATATTAGGAAAAAAAAATCTCTTCACAGAAAGAGTTTTCAAGCATTTGAAAAGTCTGTCTGGGGAAGTGGTAGTGATGCTTTGAGAAGGCTGACCTAGAGCAGAGGCTGGACAGAGTTAAGAACAGAGCAGGGATTTATTGAAAGGCCTTAAAGGACACACCTTGGGTGCTACAAGAGCCTGGGACACACCAGGGCTACCCCAAAATGGACCTAAAAATGGTCACAAAATGGATGTGTGGTCACAAGGTCTCACATTTTTATAGTTTTGGTCCATTTGCATATCGGGGTTAATTGTCCAGTCACTGCTTCAGGGTATGAAGTCCCATCCTTTGTGTTTTCTCTCTTCAGCCCAGCGCTGCTTCTGCTTTTGGGCCTGAAACTTGTAACGATTGTTCTTGGTACCAAGCTGGAAAAGGAATTTTTTTGTCTACTACTCTGTGAAGAGAGCTCACTGACACTGAATATGAAGCTCAAAACTACATACCTAGGGAAAAGTACGAAGGCCAAAACTGAAGGCATCAGTAGAGTCACTGTCCCTGGAAGTCCTTAGATATGGCACCTGAGGGTGTGGGTCAGTGGTGGCTTGGCAATGTTGGATTTATGTTTGGACTCGTTGATTGCAGAGGGCTCATCACACTGTTAAGTGATAACTTCCATAGGGATCCAGACTCCACAGCCAGGTTTCTCCAGGATCCAATGATTTAGAGAAATAATTCTTTTTCTTTGCTGGTCTGATTTATTGTTTTTGTTAATAACTTTAAACTGATATTTCTTAGCATATATTTTTGCTGGAGAAGCTTTTAGATGTAATGTTTTTAACTATATATAAAATTATCTCACTGATGCTTATGAATGTTTTATCCCAAGTGCAAAATCTGTGGCTAAATATTCTGGGCAAGTAATGAAACTGTCTTTAAAGAAACCCTTTGAAATGTACATATTAAGTAAGTGAAGAAAGGAAGAATTGATGATTTTTTTCCATTTGCAGCTCTCAGTTCTAGCTATCTTAGATGTTGCTCCCAGATTTAATAGGTATAAAATAACAGAGAGGGTTTCTTTTTCCCAGATTTTACTCTCCTTTAAACAACTGCTATCAGAGTTTCAGTTCACTGTGTGTTGCAAATAGGATTTTACACTAAGATCACAGTTTTGAGATTACAGCTACTTTGGGGTTTTCTTATATAGCATTTACTAAGGTGAAACTGAATAAATGTCCTGTACATCAATGTCCTTTGAGAAGCATTCTCCATTTCTGAGCTCTGTCAATACCATCCTCAGCTGAAAGCACCACCCATGTAAGGGTCTCATCCCAGCTCCTCACAGACAGATTTCTACCCATGACCATGTAGCATCAGTTTGTGTCCTGCATCTTCCTTAACTGCTTATAAATGACATGCTTTGGACAGCAGAGTGATTTTGATTTTTGAAATGCAATACTCACAAGGCAGACTTGCCTTGGAGATGTGAAATTCACTAAAAATCTTAAGCTTCAACACAAGCAAAGGATGTGGGTCAGTTCAGCAGCGTCACAAAATCCAAATTGATGACATTTTAATGCCAAACAGAATTGTACTTCTGGAAAATAATAATAACACTGTTCTACCCTGCTTGGTCTGCTTTAAAATGTTTCATTTGCCTTAATAAATAGCCTTGGGATGCCCTGGTGTGGCTGATGATATTAATATTGAAGACCAGTGCTTTTAACAATAGTAATGGCTCTTGAAGTGCAGCATATGAGTATTATAAGAGTAAGAATAATATAAATTTAACTAAACTGGCTTAATGTGCCCCCTCCTGCTGGGAAAAAAGAACCCAACAAGCCAGAAATGAGAAGGAATGAAGAAGCAAAGCAGCTCATCAGATGACAAAAACACAACGTGCAATCAGCTACACCGGTCCTTGCAGAGAAAATGCCCCAGAGATGCTTCCAGAGAATGAAGCAGGTGCAAGAAATAAAGGTAAATGGGATTAAGGGAGTCTGTGCACTTGAGAGAATATGACAAGCAGAATTAAATGTTAGCAGGTGATGGTGCTGATGAAGCTGCCCACCACACAATGTAAATCTGAAGCAGAGCCAGGGGTTATGAGAGCACCCAAGCTGTGGGAGTGAAGGAACCAGTGAGCAGAACTTACTGCACTTCTGTCAAGGGTGTTTGGCTGTTTCCCTTTCCAGTTTCCACCCCTAAACTTTTCACTGTGTTTGGATAAAACCTGCTCTTTCCTTGACCAAGGTTTGTTCCTTATGTTTGTTTCGCAGTGGTTGTCACTCATGCTGTTCTTTTTCAAGTATTTGTTGCAGGTGAACTTCAGGGATTGTGTTGCTTGGGAATTGTTTTGATGCTGAAGAGTTCTTTCTAATGCTTGCTTGCTCCTAATGTGCTAAAATCCTGAGAGCTGTTTTTTTTCCTAAGATTTTGGGAGGTAATGGTAGCTTCTGCAAATATCAACTGCCATTTATCAGGTTGTGTTTGAAATCTGACTTTTTCAAGATTTTTATAACTTAACATTTGAAGCATCTAAAGTACAGAATTTCGGTGGCTTTTTCCTTCACAAAATTTCTTTTTTTACTTTGCACAGCCTTCTGGGAAGGTAATGTTTGTGTGCCTAGAATTGATAATATGTGACTCCTAGCAAATTTCAGCTCCACTTCAGAAATCCCTTTGATTTGGGGTGCCTCTGAAGGGATGTATGGTGCTTAATCTCTAGGGTCATCTGTATTGCACACACTATGCAAACATTTATTTAGTTTAGTGCTAATGTGTATATTGTTCTTTTGCTGAAATTTTTGCACACATCGTATAACCAAAGCATCTGTGTGAAGTCTTTGCTGCAGGAGAGAGCAGTGTGAGGGTTTGTGCAATATCCTTCCATTGTATGTTCTGTTCTTACTGAGTCCACAGCTTTTATTTGTCCTTCATGTTTTGTTTTTACCAAAGTATGGGGCATTTCTTAGCCTGCAGACTTTGTGCAGCTGCTGTTCTGTGCCTGCTGTTTTGTCCAAGGGACTGTAAGACAGAGTGAATTTCTACTCTTAAAAAATAAGTCTTCCTGCCCTCAGTCACTGATATAGTTTGCCTTGTTCCTGGAAGTAAAAAATACAGCAATTGGAGCTGTCACTTTGGGGTGAAATTTGCTGTGCTGAGTGTGCTTTAACTTCAGGCAGTGTATTTTGCAATTGAGGAAGGAAGAGCTTCTTGATTATGAATGATAATACTTAAAGATATAGGACACCACTGTTTTTGAAAGCCTTTTCCTTAGAAAGAGAAGCTTTTCAGGTGACAAATCTATTATGTGTGGCATTATTATCATCATATTGGGTGCAACACTGTTGACTTGGGGGTTTCTAATTTTTTTGGAAGGGTATGAGAGTCAGTGTTCAAATGGCCATTTCCTATAAATACAAATTAATTACATCTGAAGAGGGCTGTTCTAGGCAGTACAGTCTGGGCCTTAACCTCAAGTCCTTGCAAAGTGAAGAAAAATGTGATTTCCCAAACCATTACTGTCTTGCTTTACCTGATAATCTCTCAAATGATTCCTTATATCGATTTGAACAAATCACCTGCTGTTGTGGGACTTAATTGCTGGATAATCAATGTCTAATACTGCTACTTGTTTTTTTGTTTTGTCCTTAAACAACATAAACCCCAGCTCCTTGTGAACAGCTGAATTTCTGGCTGTCCCTGCCAGCATGGCTGGGGCACAGGGGGTGTGGTGGCCACCCTGGGAGCTGGGCACTGCCTCCTGGTGCTGCTGCACTCACTGGCAACAACTTGCCAAGGATGTGGAATAACGGAAATGATTTCCAAAGTTTTGAGTCTATTTATAACTAAGGGAAAAAAGTGCTTTTTAAAGGCAAAAATCGCATGAAATGTGTCCTGTCAAAATCTCACTCATCAATGTCAAATTCTCATGACATTGACAAAATAGCTATTTCTGCATGGAAAATATGACAAAACTGAGTTTTGAATTTGCTGCTGACTTTTGTGTTTGCTGCTTTCCTTGGAATTAGCTGGTTTCTTTGGGAAGGTGTTAATTTTAAGCTAGCAACTCTAAAAATGGGTGAATTTTCTGCTCAAAGTAGTAATGATGCTGAGTTTTTATTAAAACTAGTTTACTCTTTATGAAATACATGTCTGGGGAACTGGGAGAATTGTGCATAGTAAATGGTGAGGCAGATATTGAATCACTGCATTTTTGGCCTGGCCTGTGACTCTGAGCTGGAGCCCCTAAAGATTTTCTCACCCCACCATGCAGCAGGAGGGCAAAGCTATTGCCAAATGCTCTTCTGAGGGGCAAGGCTGTCAGTTTGTCATCATAATGTTGCCAAACATATGAGATGCTTGCACTTAATTGACTTATTAATTATTAGACTTACTGGACTTACTATGTACTTAAAAGTCTTATGAAAATTTTCATTTGTCTTGCTCAATGTTAGGTAAGAATAAGTGTGAAGTGCAGTGAAAACCAAGTAGGTATGAATGTTCTGTGGATGTGGCCTCACTCTGAGTTTCTATTGACAAAAGAATAAAAAGTGAGCTGATAATCTTGATAGACAGTAAATTACAGGCGGGCATTTGTTTCTGAGCCCCAGTGCTTTTGCATTTCTCTTCATAGCCTAGGGGAACATCTCTGCAGCAGATAAAAAACGTTTAGGAGTTAATGGCCCCTCGTCTGTAAGATCATTTGCCTTTTAAACACACACTGAAAGCTGCCCCTTTAGGATGTGACTTCCTCAGCTTCTGTTTCAGAAGTCACTAAGTTGAGGGATCCAGGTCGTTTTTTGGAAAAAAGAAATATCTCACAACGCACACAATTTTCTTCTCTGCTTCCCTGTCAGGTTTGCTGGAATCAGCTGCTCCTGGCTAGTGTTCCTCCCAGGAGAGGCAGGACCTGCCAGGAAGCTGTTTGGAGGCTTTCCCATGCTCTCCCTGAGGCTGACTTTTATCCTTCCTTTGCAGATGCCTGTCCTGCTTGCTCATCTCTCAGGTCCTATTCAGAAGCCTGATTTATTTGCGTATATCTTTGGGTCTTTTTCAATGCAGTCATTGCAACCTGTATTAGTGGTATTCTGGGTTTCTGCTTTATGTTCTCCATCTCTTGGCAGCAAGCCCCTCCTTTTGGTGAAAAGAGTGCTTCATCAATATTTGTCATGTGGATTGAGCAGGCTGGGAGGTGACACAGGTGGCTAAACACACCCTCTTCTCCCCAGGAATTGAGCTGCTGTTGGCTTTGCAGACTCAGAGCTGTGGGCTGAGGTATGAGGGTGTAGATGTGGCCCTGGACCACCAAAACCAACCAAAGATCACACTCTCAGTGTAGGCGTCATAATTTTAAAATCTGTGACCCTGAACATATTGTCAGGGTGTGGTGAAAGCCAAGGGAAGTCAAGTTTTGGTGCCAGCGTTGCCAAGGTGGCTTGTCTTGTCCTCCAGACTGTGAGCAGAGTAGGATGGAGTGGGAAGGTGGTGGAGGATCATTGAAAAGACTGCTGCTAGCTTGGCATTAGGTGGTTCCAGAAGGAGATACATGGAAATTAATTCCTGGAGAGTAGGTTTGATAAGCATCTTGAATTCTCCTGGGCTTGACTGGGAGCGGGTGATATTTAAGTATACAACTGAGAGGTTCAAATAAAGGTTTGTCCCTTCCACAGCCTTGCTGTTACTCAGATATCTGTGGTTTTTGGCTGTCAGTGGGAAGAAGCAAAGCAAGCAGATGATGCTGAATTATACAGGCAGTAATGCATTATCATATTTTTCATTCATGGCGGAGGTGGATGAAATGTCTGTAGAGATATATTTGAAGTTCTCCTTAAATAATTTTAATAAAATCATGATTTGCTGGTTTCAAAGCAACCAGTTCCTCAATCCATTTGGTTACTTGTGGAAACCAGGACACTTTCAACATAAAAGACTGCATACAAGTTTTGCATCTCCAAGGTTTGTTGTAAATGGTATAAAACACCCAGGCATCTTAGTATGGGGATTAAGTTGCAATCCTTCTTTGTGCATATTATCCACTCCTTTTTAATTTCATTTATATAAAGAAATCCAATCTGCTGCAGAACACTGAACCCCAGTAGTAATAATTCTGGTACACATCTGTACATCCAGCATCAGCCGCAAAGAAACATATAGATTTTCTGTTCTATAATAAAAACAACTTTAAAAAAAAGAGGAAAAGCCAAATCCTGTAATCCTTGTTCATCTTGAAGTGGAATTCTTCTGTGCTCTGTGTGTGTGAGAGAGACAGCTGCTCCACAATACACTAAAGCTTCGCATGCTTCAGAGGAAGAAGCACAGAGTAAACATTTGTAGCTGTCAGTGGAGTCCTGTTGTTGGTGTGCAAACATTTGATCCTGCACCTGCCCTGCTCATTTTGAAACTTTTGGGCTGTGTGGATCACATGTGCTTGGCTTAAATATTCCCTGAGGACAATAAAAGCTAACCTCTCATTTTTGAGGCCCATGGTATTTGTTATCAATGAAAGGCACTGTATTTGTAACTGTTCTAAATCTATTTTTATTGTCATCTCCAAGATAACTGTTCTTTTTGTGCTATCACTTTAGATAGCTTTGCAATATGAAGTTGTCCCCTAATTAGGGGTAATGCAGCTGCCACAACAAAGTTATACTGATTTATAAAATATGCTTCACCCGTCAGTCCCTTAACTAATTTGGTACAACCAGGGCTCCAAAATAACTTCTCTGAATGCTGTGGACATAAGCCTGTATAAGCCAATATTTTATAACTGCTAGAGCAATAAAAAACACAGCTAAAAACCCATAATAGAAGTCATCTTCATGACAGAGTGGTAAAACTTGCTAGGACTTCTCCCACTGATGGCTATATTTATCTGGTGTGCCAGTGCTGGGCACTGAAGTGCTGCCTGGCCCCGTGCGCTGCCAGGGCTGGGAACGGAGGAGTTGAGCTCTAAGTATGAAGTTTACTCCACTCTGGTATTCATTTCTCCATTAAAAATCAAATTATAATTAATCTACACTGGAACTGATTTTTAGTTGGAGTTATGTTTTTAAGAAGGGAAATAATCACATCCAATATGTATCAGTGCAGTTCATCTGTTGCTGTTTCCATTTAAGCCCTAATCTTTTCAGCACAAAAATGTTTATATGCCTAAGAATATGGCCATGCCTCCAGCACCAAAATCCCTTATTTTCCCATACTTACAGAAGACAAACATTTATAGATCCTCCTGCAGGATATTTCTGTGTTGCAGAATGCTTTGATAATGTCTGTGAAAATGTGTGTTTGGATTCTTTGTGATGACCAGTTTGAAAATGAAATTACATACCTCTTTAGGGAAGAAGCCTTGATAAATTATTTAAACCTTTTAAAAAATAGTGTATAATAAATACTGGCATATTCTTGTATGAAGTTCATTCTCTTATCTTAGGTTAAACTATAAAAGGATATAAGCCTTGAACCCTAGTAGAACTGATGCATTCATAATATCCACTTCAAATGCTAGCTCAAATTTGTACAAGCTATTGTGAAAAATGTGTTAATTTCCCATGAAAGTTGCTCTGAATTGGTAGCAGCAGCATTACAAAAGCTTGCAGATGCATAGGATTAATACCACCAGGGTAAAATTAACATTTAGCAAACAGTTTATAAGGCTAAGAAGGGTCCACTCTCTCTGTTTGTATGGTTTCTTGGAGAATTGGAGGTGTTCTGCCCTTGAGGCAGGAAGCCCTGTATTTGCAAACAGCATTAAGAGAATTTGGAGTTGGTTTCAGCAACTGGTTATCAGGTTTGTGTGGAGGGAGTTCCACCAGGCTGGAGGTGCATGTTTAAATCCATGTACTTGTCAATGTGCTGAGCCAGGCTCGGACTGCCCAACAACGAAATGAGGTCAGCTTGGGCCAAAAAATGGAAATGAGGAAATGAACACAGGCACATGGAAGAATGGGGCAGGGTTCTTCCTTCTACAGCATGTGTGGAAAAGCAGGTCTGTGCCAAATCTACATTTCCGGTTGTGGATAACCAACAAATCTGTGTAGCTGCAGGACCAGCTGGGCATGGGAAAGATGAGCCTGGGAGCAGCCAGGGGCTGGGGAATGGAGCACAGCCCTGCCTTTGCCCCACGGTGGCTCCAACCATCAGATTTCAGACTGAGCATCAGACTCCAAACATGGTAAACTCAAGACTGAGGAGTAAGAGACTGCTGAATCCAGTTCATTTATGTAACTCAAGGGTTTCATTCTCCACAGATCATGTTAAATGTTTTCCCTCCTTAAATATCTGTGGAATAACTGTGTGCCATTCTCTGTGTATTCTTCTGCCAGGATTTGTTTTGTTCAGATAGTCCTTGCACTTTTGCTCCATAATTAGAATCTGTGTGTGGAAAATTGAAAGAAACAGATTCCAGTATGCAGGATGTATAATAGAAAGTCTTTGCAATGGTTATGGGACCTGAATTTTATTGGTATCCCCTTTCCATCCTTCCCTTTTCTTTGTTCAGATAATGTGTAAGTGGCCTGCCAGTCTTTGGGCCATACTTGCTCCCCATGCACAGTAAAAGGAGCTGCCAGTGTGGTTTAGAATATGAGCAGGTAGCTTCAGTTTTCCTGCAGCCACAGGCAGGGTCCTGCCCTCATCACACTGGGGACACCTTTTGCTTTTGCCTTAGTAGCTGCACTGTGCCACACTGCTGACTCTTTCTGCTTCATGTGGATGTTCTGGCAGTCATGGCTCACCTGAGATCGATCTGACTGAAATAATGAAAATCCCTGATAATCTGGGGTTGCAGTGTTTTGAATAGTTTTTGCTCCACGACTGGTGGCACCCCAACCATCAGAAAGTACAGTACAGAATCTGTATGTATTTCACTCTATTATTTTTCAGATCATTACCTTCTTATTAAATTCCTTGGTGAGGAGTTTCCTCTTCTTGATATTAATATAAATTAGTACATTAATAAAAGGAAAAAAAAACAACCCAGCTTGGAATGTCTACTATCTATTTTAAATTGTATTTCATTCCTCCTTTCTCCTCCCAGCATTGTAATACATTGAAAAATGCAATGAATATAAGCAACTGCATCCAGCACTGCACTGAATACAGCCTGATCATTGGAGTGCTATTTTTTAGGTGAAAAATAAAACAGTAAGCCACCTTTTGTGAGGTCATAAATTCTTGAAATGCTTTATCTTTTCTTTGTTTAAAATGCGTCACTTTCTGTGGTATGCTGAGGAATCTCTATCTCATTCTGCAAAAAGAACTTGGAGAATAAAGTTAACTGTTTATCAAATACTGATTTTTATTGTTTATGTATTTTTTTCTAGTCTGCTACAAAAGTGTTTGGCTTTGCTTGTAAGAAATCTACATTTTGGGGAAATTCTGTCAAGTTAAAGTGATGCTGAGGCATATACCTATGCACAGCAAAAAATATTAGCTGAGGAGCTGATGATATCTTTGAAGTGGTACAATAACTTTTAAATAACTATTAAGTTTGAGGGTTTTTTTGTTTGATAATGAGGGGTATATTGACATGACCTATAACTTATTAGCATTTTGTTTAGTTGTGGTGCATCTTGTTTACTAGACAAATTATTTTAATTTCAGATTGCTCAGCAATAACTGTTTCATATTTAATTAAACTGATTTTTTTCTTGTCTTTGCTTATTGTGTTCATCTGGAAAATAAAACAGCTGAAATATGTTAATCAGATATTCTTTGAGAGCTGAAAATGTCTTTATTTTGGCTGAAAACAAGTTTTATAAAATCTCTTAGGACTTCCTCAGAGAAATATAGAAAGTGCTCACTTTCAATTTCTCCTCGTTACTCCATTTTTGAGGGATAATGTTAGCACAGGAGTTTGTACTTTTTGTTTTTCCTTAAACCTTCTGGCATTTCCACTTCCATCTAGACCTCAAAGCTCTGAGGTTAGAGCTCATTAGATATCCTCAATCTCTATTGTTCCTTTATTTGCTGCTAAGTTTCCTTTTGATGTTTCTGATGTATTTAGGTGGTGACTGTGCAAAATCAAGCTTCAGACCCCAGGTAAGAGCAGCCTGTCTGGTGCTGCCAGTGTAGGTGGGATCTCCACTCTGCAAAGAACAATGAGGGACATGGTAATTCTGCATAAAAGGCTTTCCTCACTGCAATTTGAGATTATTTACTGAAATAGATGCTATGCATAGATGTGGTAGCATCAGTAACTTCATCCTAACAGGTTATAGCAACCAAGTCTGCCTGTAGCATCCTCATGTAAAATCAACTCACTCATCTTCACAGTCATAGTAGCTCTAGAGCAGCCTTACAGCTCTGTTGAGAAAGAAACAAGGTAATGTGTCAGTGTCTGGAGAAGTGTGAGTGTTCCTGTAGTTTATTTGATGCTGGATCATTAGGAATCAGTTTATCTAGTGGAATAAATAGCCCCAGTGCTTCCTGCAGTATACCCAAGGCTCCTCTCCACAGGTTATTAAAAATAAAATGAAAGATGGGAAAATCTATTAGTGCAGCATCTTCTTTGTGAAGGCAAAGGAATTCTTTAGAGGGACCTAAATCCTGTATTGATGTGGCAGCCTTGTGGAAGACCTGGTTAAATGCAAATAAAAGGGACAATTGCCAAAAAACTAAACAACTATTGAGAGACTGATGTTATGAGCTTGGGCATGTACTGCTTCGTGTTGAGATACATATATATATATATATAATATTGATATATAGTTGATATATTTCCATAAAACCTGTTTTCCTCCTTTCCTACCAGCAAAGATCCGATACCATTATGGTTTTTGTATTGGGATCAGAGTGATTGGCTCTGGCTGGGGTCAGGAGCCCACCAAAGCTGCTCTGTCATTTCTCTCCTCATGCACAGGGGAGAGAAAATAAAACAAAAAGGCTTGCGGGTTGAGGTAAGGACAGGGAAATCATTTAGCAGTTGCTGTCATGTGCAAACACTCAACTTGGAGAGATGAGTTTAGTTTATTACCAATCAAATCAGACCAGGGTAAGGAGAAATAAAACCAAATGTTACAACACCTGCCCCCACAACCCCTCCTTTCCTCACGGACTCCGCTTCATTCCCATTTCCCCACCTCCTCCTCTCTAGTGATGCTGATGGCCACAGTCTTGGTCTGTTGGAGCGGGCTGGTGTTGGCTCTGCTGGACATGGGGGAAGCTTCTGGCAGCTTTTCAGAGAAGCCAAATCTATGGTCTCCTCCTGCTACCAAAATCTGACCACACAAACTCAAAACATTCCACCCCTCCTAGTTTAGTGCTAGTTTATGTGAATAATGCACATTTTCTGTCACAGGACCCTTGCTTATCCTTTAAATAATATCCCCTACAGATACCTGGATGAAGTTCTACAGTAGCTCTTGAATATTCTCATGCCTTGAACGCTGTGAGAAGTACTCCCTGAGCATTGCTTGTATTTGGTAGAATTGTTCACCTCTGAATGCTTTGTCAACAGGCAATTGCCTTTCCTTAGTTTAGGGAGATGGCTGAGCTGTGCCTGATCCTGAGGTTTATATGGGAACAAAGGAGTGGTGCAAATGTGTTCATTTGCACTCTGTGCATGTACAAATGAGAATGCACAGCCAGCATTCCCAGGGGCAGGCAAATAATCCAGCTCTGATTCATCATCTGCAACCAGGAGAATTCCCAGTGTGGTTTATTCTAAGGAAGATACATGAAAATAGTCCAGATATCCCCCCAGATAGGTTGTTATGCCTCATCACAAGATCATTGTCTGTTTATGGAACTTCTGGAGAAAATATTAACACAAAATAGAAATTTTCAATATGAGCTTCTATGTACCTGCAAAAATATGTAACTTTAATATATTGTATCCCTCATTTCAGTTTTCTAGGGGAAGTAACAAGTAGATCAGCTCCTATGCAGTACAAATTTGCTTTCCTTTTCACTGAGCCTGTTATTTATTTAGCAATTTACCAGTTTTTAATAACAATGAACACATTCTATAGTATGGATAATTTTACTGTCATTGTATTAAGTTTTAATAATGCTTTAAAATGAACAATTTTTATGACATATGTAATTTCAGTGTCCCATAAGAACAGTCAGGAGAATAGAACAAATTAATGGTGCTTACCAATAATGGATCTTGTCAAAATTAATTTTAAAATAACAGTGATCATAGTAATTAGTTACAATGCCTTTCTTGAGTCAACCACTCTCTGTGCAATTTACATTTGATAAGAATGATGATTGTTCATCAGAACCTGTCTTGTGATCCTGACTAAATTTCAGCTTTATTTACCCAGATAAACATGAATACAAGTCCACAAAACTGATGCATAAAGCTTGCAAAGTGCAGTAGCTGCAATGCTTGTTTAACAATTAAACACACTTATTAACAAAAATAATTTTAAAAATCAAGTAAATATCATCCCAGGAGCAAAAGGCTGAGATTTCCACTTTATTGATTACTGAGCTCAGCTGAGGTTTTTACATTGATTCTCAGACTTGCTTGCTTTGCCAAAAGCCTGAGCTATGAATGTAGTGGGTATGAAACCCAATGGATACCTGCTTTTACTGTCACTGCTGGACACCACACTGGGCAGAGTGCAGGGGATGCAGGACACGGATGTGCAGGGGATGCAGCACAGGGATGTGCAGGGGATGCAGCACAGGGATGTGCAGGGGATGCAGCACAGGGATGTGCAGGGAATGCAGCACAGGGATGTGCAGGGAATGCAGCACAGGGATGTGCAGGGGATGCAGCACAGGGATGTGCAGGGGATGCAGGACACGGATGTGCAGGGGATGCAGCACAGGGATGTGCAGGGGATGCAGCACAGGGATGTGCAGGGGATGCAGCACAGGGATGTGCAGGGGATGCAGCACAGGGATGTGCAGGGGATGCAGCATACAGATGTGTAGGGAATGCAGGACACAGATGTGCAGGGAATGCAGCATATGGATGTGCAGGGAATGCAGCACACGAATGTGCAGGGTGCTGCTCCTCGAATGCTCTCAGGGCTCAGCTGCTGCAAGGTGCAGCTGACCTGGTGTAAATCTGCAGCTTGCTTTTTGTTGCATCCATTTTCCAGGTGCTCGCTGACTGAGGCACAGATGAAATGCAGATTGTGTTGAGGCAGTCTACAATCCAAGCTCAGAGTGTTACGTGCTCCCCATTGCTGGGCTCTGTTTGTTGTGTGTTATTGGGCACGGTGCTTCCCAGGTTGAAAACAGGGATTTGTAAACCGGCCTTCTGGATGTCTTCTCAAACTTCTGTAGCATCTTTTTTTCTTTTTTCATTAGCTGCCTCTAATAAGTAAATGCCAGAATCAAACTTGCCTCCCCTGAATCATACAATCCCCACTTGCTTTGTGTTAAGGACTCTTCACCTTTTAGGGAGGAAGAGTGGTTAATATCCAGCCCTGGCTCAGGGGATTGCTCACATTTCCTCCTCCTGCGTACAGCACTGGAAGCTCAGGAGAAATTCCTCCTTCCCAGGAAATTCCTTTTATGCCAGTCAAGCAATGCTTTGTCCTTTGTGCTTCCCATAGAAGAAAAAGGTGTTTAAATGTCATACTTCATACAACAACTGAGTAGTAGCAAATAAACTTGCAGCATTTTGCATGTGGCATTTTGCTGTAAATAGTGAGGAAACCTCTCTACTCTTGGACCTGGAAGAGAAAAGCCTCTTGAATTAGGAATTAGGAAATACAGAGTAGTTCTGAGGGGAAGGAACTTGAGTGCTGCTCCACAGCATCTGGCATCTCAGAGGATTGCTGCTCATGTCTCCAGAGCTCGAATAGGAAACTCAGAGAGTATCAAGCACGAGTGTGTTATTGAATCTTGGATATTTTTCACAACAGAGTTACCTGGATTGTGATTTTGATTTGTAATTTTGATATTTTGAGCAGATGCTGTTGCCACCAGCATGTAGGGACTGGGCCCAGAGCTCTGCTCCTCCTGGGCACTGTGGGGAGCTCCCCTCTGGGGAAAAGGATGTGATGGGAAGCTGGAGACAAGCACTGAGTAAGGCTTGCACCTGCTGAGACTCTCATTGCTGCTAATTAGTTGCAATTATTGGGGTTTTTTGCCGCAAATTAGAAATGACAGTTTTGGGTAATAGGAAACTAAATTCTTAATGTGTTTGAGCCAGTGAGAACAAACCAACTGTATCACCTTCCAGAAATGCAGATATTTGTCCAGATGTCACTCTTTAAGACATTTTAAACTCAATGCATTCTGTCTTAAAACTTCTGGAGAACTAATCTAAGCACATCATCTATTTCATAAGGCCGGTGTTTAAATCACTGTTTTCAGCAGTTGTTTGTTTGGCCTTATAAATTCAAATAGTTGTGAAACTTGTCATGCAAAATTCAAGTCAGAAAGCAATTCTCTGCATCGAAGTCTCAAGAAAAAAATGAGGTAAGTAATTTTCTTGTGAGATGTTTACTATGAAGAGAACAGCCTGTTGCTAGAGAATCAAAAATAAGTTTTTCAGATTTGATTTTTGAATGTCTTTAGCTATTGCACTTAAAACAGTGGAATGAAATTATATTTGAGATTGGAATATGCTGCAGGAGCAATGAATCTAAGCTACCTGTTTTATTAATGAACAGGTCCTGTATTAATGCACATATTAGGTCAGTCTTGTGTTGTCTGTCACAGTAGTTGACACCCATTAGCTCTCCCTGTATGACACAGTTGTTTCAGTGTGCTGTGTGACACCCAGCAGGAAAATGAGTCCTCTTGCAGAGACCTGGCACATCCTGGCTGCAGGCTTGCAGTGAAAAACGAGGCTTTGGGGAAGGCTGGAGGGGGATGGAGCTCATGGCTCAGCCTGGAGGAGCTGGTGCCTGCACTGAACCCAAGGTTTGGGGGAAGCAGCAAAAGCCTCCCTGGCACAGTGGTGTCACACTGGGGCTAGGGCTGGTTCTTCTGGAAGGCATCAAAACCTGAGACCCCAGCACGGGGTAGTTATTACAGCTTTTGTGGTATTCTCTGATGGTGTTAATCAAGCTATGATTTAAACCCTGATAGTAATGTGCTAATTTTAGTACTCTTGCTAAATTCTAGCCTGCTTAATTATATTCTTCTTAGCTATCTTCCCATTGATGTAGTCTTATTCTGCATTTCTTACCCTATTTTGTTGTATTGCACGAGATCTTGTAGCAGACTCTGAGTATTCAGCTTCCCTTGAGAAATATCATTTGACTGGCATGTGAGATGAATAGGGATTCTTCTTCTGTAAGGAGATGCTGGACAGAAACATAAGGTTTTGCTGTAAGAAAATTCATGCAAATTTATGACAAAGCAACATTTTACCTCCTCTGATGCTGTGAAAATTCATTGCAGCAGATGGCCTCGTGCTCAGTGATTTCTACTGTTAGCTTTGATGCTGTCTACATATATAATTACACCATGCTCAGTGACTTCTACTTCGAGCTTTGTTGCTGTTTACATATGTAATCTTTAATACCTAAAGAAAACAAAAGCCTATACTTTTCTGTGCTAAGATGTAGAAGAATGAGTGAAGTATACTTATAAATGAGTTATTGGTGTGCCTGCTGACCCTAAAAACATCATCACTTACATCTATCACAGTAAGAAAAGAGGTGAATACTTGAGGAAGTACAAAAAAAGAGCTTAGTGATCAATGAATGCTTCGAGAGCTCTTCAGAAGGTTAATAATTTATCAAAAACACCATAAAGGAAATTCTTTTCTAAGGAAGACTCTTTTATATCTATTTCATAATAAATGAACAAGTGGTTCATGAAATAAGTCTACAATAGATTAGTTTGTCTAGCCCTGTATTTTTTGAAAAGGTGTGAATTGTCTTAGATATAAGGAACTCTTTTAGTCCTGTTTTTGGAGATCCAGGTGCTTTTCCCACTGGCTTTGCTAGGAGAGTGTGGAGTTTATAATATTTGTATGGTTCTGCAAGGATAATATGGAGGTTTTTCACCAGTTCTCCACATCAGCATTTAGGTCCTCACAGCAATGAGCCCCTGCTGCAGTTTTCTTTCTGTGAGAGGTGGGGCAGGAGCCAAGGGCTCTCTCTGCACAGTTCCTTGGCCAGCACTGATGGCCTCAGGTTGCCACCCAGTCTGTCACTGATGGGAGGAACTGGGTCACCACTGTCCTGGGAAATTCTCAGAGAGGAAGGTCCCATGCTGTCTGCACTGGAATTTTCTTGCAGAAGTGTTTAATAGAGGAGAAATTAAATAAAATAGCATTCTTTAGGTGGATTTTGATATTATAGATGCTGTTCTTGATAGTGTTTCCAACTCTAAGTGTTGCTTTCCTGTAAGTGTAATTATCTCATACTGGTAAAGCTGCAAACAAGGCAAATAACCCAGTGTAATTAAAGCACTGATGAGACCTGAAATTTTGGCTCTCTTTGCAGAATCGTGTTCTTTTCAGAATGAAACTTTTAGACTGATTGTCTGAAATTCAGGAGGAGTTTAGCATTCCTGCGCAGGATGTCAGGGACACAGTGATCTTTCTAAGGGCAAAAGCTGCTGAGGAGCTTCACAGCTGGGCAGCTGCAGCTCTGGCTGGAAGCAGCTGGCCCCTGTGAGCAGATGTTCTGTGGAATGAGTCCAGAGCAGCCCATGAAGCTGCTCAAGGGAGCTGGAGCCCCTCTCCTGTGAGGACAGGCTGAGAGAGTTGGGACTGCTCAGCCTGGAGAAGGGAAGGCTCCAGGGAGACCTCAGAGCCCCTTCAGTGCCTAACGGGTTCTGAGAGAACGGGAGAGGATCTTTTGAGAAGGGCATGCCACTGCAGGACAAGGGAGGATGGTTTTAGACTGAAAGAGTGCAGGTCTAGATCAGATATTAGTGGAAAAAACTCCTCACTGTGAGGATGGTGAGCACAGGGACAGGCTGATAAAAGAAAATGTGGATGCGCCACCTCTGGAAGTGTTCAAGGCCAGGTTGGATGGGCTTGGAGAAATCTGGTCTACCAGAATGCATCCCTGCCCACAGCAGGGAAGTGGGAACAAGATGATTTTTAAGGTCCCTGCCAACCCAAGCCATGCTGTGACTCTGTGGTTCTGAGGGTTTCTACTTTTAGCTATTTATTTATTTTAACAGCAGGCAGGAACTTGAATTATGAAGTAGCAAGCTGGATTTTGATCAGCAGAGGAAGATATTTGGTGGGGACTTTGGTGCACTTTGGACCTTTGTGGGTTCCTGACCCACTGAATTTTTCATATAACATATCCCTCGGCTCAAAGACTCCAGAATGTCTCTGCAGGGAGCAGGTTTTGCTGTTTAAAGCAGTGGATATTAAGCTCTGTTAAGCAGCTGGGTGCCCCATGCTGTAGTGCTCCATGCCCACTGCATGGTGGGGCTCATTTGGAGGTGAAATCTGTCTGCACAGGCAGAGACTGCCCTGATGCCTTGCTGCTGGATCAGGAATTCATAGAATCCTTACAGAATCCTTAAGGTTGGAAAAGACCTCTAAGATCATCATTTCCCACTGTTGGGGTAGCACATCCATGTCCACCACTAACCCATGTCTTCATCCACACATTCTGGAACACTTCCAGAGATGGTTGATTGCACCCCTGGAGAGTGGTGCTGAGGAGATTACCTGGAAAACTGAAGTCCTGTATTCACAGAGGATGTAGCCCTGACAGGTATTTCTTTCCCTTCCTGTTTTGGCCCAGATTAGTGTGTAGAGGTGAGCCAGCATTTGATTTCTTTCTCTGTCTGCCTCTGGCCTCCTTCTCTGGCTGGTGTGGGGAGAGTTGGAATGTGCCTTTTACCTTGAGCTGTCAGCCTGAAGTCATCTCTGCTGTCTCTGGCCTGGAGTGGCCTGGAAACAATGGGAGGTAATCAGATGAGCCACCACGTCCATCTCTGGTTTGGTGAAACCTGGAGTACAATGCTGTCTGATCATCACTGCCTCACAGAAAGACAACGAGATCATGTGGTGCTGACACTCTGGGACAGGCTTTTAAAATGGAGTGATGGCTACTAACTGTGAGCTATGCAGGTTTCTATTGAATTTATTAAATTTCTTAAGGTATGAATTCTCTAGGCAAGATTATGCATTACCACAGCAAATTATCCAAATGTACAAGAGTTATTGAGGAGTTAAATGCATCTGAGTTATGAAGTGCCAAACATCCTGGGAACAGACAACTCTGATTATGTCCTTTATTGTGTTAGAGCCCTTTTATGGGTAATATGTCTGAATAAATCTGAAAATGTCAAACCTATACATTAGCAAGAGATTTGTCTTGATGGTCCACACCACTGAAAACTGGATTTGGCAGAGTGAAGGGCTGCGAATGAAAACGAGAGATCATTTGAAGGGACAGAACTTCTCTGCACCTATTATATTACATAAAATATTCTGCTGAAATATAATATAGTAATTCTGATGAAAACTGCTCCAAACCACATCTGTGTGGCTGGGGGTGGCTGTTGTGATCCTACTGTTTTCTGGGGGATGTTCTAGAAATGTTCCTGTTAGTCTGAGGGACTGGTAAAGTGAGTAATGTGGTCAGTTGAAATTTCCCTCTGCATTGCCTTTAAATTCCAGCTACACCTCTCATGGGCTCCTGTCTTATTTCTGGTGATTGGAGCATCAGAATGCCATGGAAAACAAAGCAAATGCTTCATTCTCAGTACAGATTCCTTGACAAGTGAATGTAACATGTGGTTGCTATTCATCTCTTATTTGAATAGACGTGGTCACCCCAAATACTAGCACAACTTAAAAACAAAAAAACATTTAATTAAAACAAAAGATCATATTTTATTTTGGTGGGTGTCCAGTATTTTGGAGTTCTTTGGTGCTCTTTTTATTTTTGGGTTTTTTTTTGTCTTTTGCTGGTTTTCCTTGCTTTAGTTTAATTTCAATACTGCTATACCTGAAGGAAAAATTAACCAGCTGGACTGCCAAAGCTACCTGCACCAGCAGTAAGATAGTGTTGTGAGGGGAAAGCTGCTGATTGCCTGTGGGTGAGATCTGAGGAGCTCCCTGCTCTGTGGGAGTGCTCCACCAAAGAAATTACCCTTCTGAGAGGAGCGGTGTGTGTGTGCATGTCTATGAATCACGGCAGCAGAAATACTGAAAACAAACACCTGTGGTAATAACACTGAACCATTAAGTGTCCCTGCTGCTAGGAACAGGCAGCCAGGAGAAAAAGCTGAATGGCCTTTCCCAGAGATGCAGGGTGGCTGAGGTGACTGGAGAGTGAAGCTGTAGCCTTGCTGTGGTGGGAAGGTGTGTGAGGTCTATCCCGTGTGCAGAGCAGCTCTGGACACTCCTGAGGTGTTAAGAAACTTTGCAGCACAGAGATTCTGTGATATTGTAAATTAATCTGACCCTACCAATTATGTAGATGGCTCCTTATGAGCAAGAGCCTGCCCTCACATCCTACAACAGCTTCCCTCACAGGTAGGGGTGTGCAGAAATGCTGATGACAAGAAGGAGGTGCAGGAAATACATCTCAGCAGAACTGAGACAAGCTGTGTTGTGGATTCGCTGTCTCCTTCTATGGTGGAGAACTTTTTAGAAGGAGGAGTTATGTCTTAGGCCATTAAATAAATGACACTGCAAATCTTGCCATACCATGCTATGCTGTAGTATCAACGGCTTTTATTGAAGTTATTTGCCACATCAGGCCCCTATTTTTTCATCATTCTAATGGGATAGTGTAAACTAAGAAAATAAGTGTAAGTACTTTATTGTGCAAAACTAATACAGATAGCATCAGCTACTTTTGCGGCAAATGAATGGCAGATCAAATCATCAAATCCAGCTGAGCTTGATTTGTTCTGTCTACCAGCACATATTTCCTTTCACTTCTCATCTGTATAATGCAGCCAAATGCTAAAATGTACACCATATAGAATCTAAATAAGAAACAGGCACTTGTGAAATTATTTACAGAGTGGTCAGCCATGAATGGCTTTACAGACTTGCATTTTAGGGCTTGAGGAATTTAGCATCTTCTGATAATGTAACTCTAGTTTCTGGGTATAGGAAAACCCAAAAAGAGGCCAGAAATTCAATTGTGGGTTTCATCTGAGGTTCTGAGGCTTTACTGGTTCCAGTAACAGGGAAAAGACACAAATTGCAGAATATTTGTATTTCAAGTCCTGTTTTCAGTGCTGTTAAACGATTTAATTTCCTGCCTGTAAAACTTGCCTCCAGATAATTTTTTTGTTTATTTAAATACTTGTATTAAAAATGGGTGCCTTCTTAAAGTGTATCTCCCACAGAAATAAATGCAGAAATTATGACAAGTATCTGCTGGAAGTGCCCTCAAACACAGTTGCAACTGCAGAGTAATCCTTTTGCAGTGAAAATGGTGAGCTACTTGACCAATGAATTTTCAAGGAACCTCCTGCGTCAGGCTGCAGAATTCCCTCTTACCCCAAGGCGAGGTGGATGGTGAGGATGAGAGTCTGAGTAAGTGATGACACCTTGTTCTGGGGTCAGAGTCAGAAATGCCTGGCTTGAGGAGCTGTGCCAGGGGATAAAGCCTGCCAGAAAGGAGCTTGTGATTAGTGAACTGTAAACTGGGAGCAAGGACAGTCACTGTGGCTTGTGTTTACAAAGTGCTTAGAGCTGGAGCCCTAGTACATGTTGGTGACTTGGAGGTGCTGTGGTAGTATAGAAACATACTGAGAAACATGATGAATGTGGGAGTTCATGATTATGACTAATTATGGCAATGTAACAGCATTTCCTATGACACTTTAAATGTTCTTGGATGAGTGTTTGGTTATGTATTTTAGTTTCTCCTTGGTTAAAGGGAGTCCTTGAATAAGTAGCGATATTTAAAGCATAATTTACAAGAAGCGAAAAAACCACCATCACTCTAGGGAATTTTACCCATTTATCCCATTTACTGATTCAATTGTGCAGCAAAATAAGTGCCCTAAAAGCTTCAAGGTGCTGAAATGTGTGAGGAAGCTTTGCCCCTTCACTTTGTGGAGTCACAATGTGCAGAGCTGTGATCTCTCACCCACAGGGCACCTGGGGTAAACACAATTCCATTGGAGTGGGAGTAACTTCTCCTCTTCTGAGTGAAGCTGTTGCTGGTGTTGCAGTCCTTGGTGTTTCTGGTATTCAGACTGACACAATTCAGGTGTTTTTTGTCTTTTGGGGGATAGAAGAATTATCTTCAGTTAGAAGCCTATTTCTGATTGAGCATCAGTCAGGACTGTTGGAGAAATTAGAAAATGGTGGAGTAGACAGATGTTTTTTTCCACTTGCTCCTTTTCTAAGCCTTTCTTTCCTGCTTGTCTCCTTCCATTTAAAGGCTGATGGCACGGGGAGCACCAGCCAGTTTTCTCTGAGCAACTGAGGGGCTCTGCTGAGCTCCTCTCATGGAACCTCCAATGGTTCCAGCTGCTACTGTGTCCAAAGTTTCCAGAGATACTGCATTTTTCTGAATACTGACAAAATTCTTTCATTTGTGTTTTTATCCCCTAATGGAAAAAAACATGAAATACCTCAGTGAGACTTCATTGCTTTTAATTTTAAAAACTTTTTTCAGCATGTTATATGGGAATAAACAAAAAAAAAGCCATGGAAGTACCTCAGCAATTGCTCATGATGTGCAAATGTATTTGCATGCTCTTTTTTTAACCTTGTTTTTAAGCCTATTCTTAAAACATCTGATTTCCAACAGGAATGAAAGAAAAGTTTAAAAATATTGAGAGAGGAGGTAGAAATGCAGTTGCTTTTCTTTTTTGCCAAGGCAAGATTTCATTTCTCTGAAGACAGAGAGTAGGCGATGGTGAGGACAGCTGTGAATCATTCGTCGTGTAGACCTTCAGTTTTCTGAGGAGATGCACATCTCAACTCATGGCTGATCTTGTGCCCCAAATCTCCACACTCTGGAGCAGTCTGTACCTTGGGAATATGAACAAGGAATAGGTTCTGGAGGGAGAAAAACAGCAAAAAAAATGCATCTGCTTCAGGTTATCTCTGTCTGCCCTATGCCACCAAGCTCTCTGAGAGAAAGATAACATCTAGCAGATTTCTTGTCTTAAAAGGTGGAAAAATTAGGCCAAGAAATTTATTTTTTTTTTATTTTTAAAAGAGAAATTATATGAGTTGGCAGAAACCTGGAGTGTCTGCCAGTTTGCACATAGCACAGAGAGTTCAGCATTTGCCAAGGTTTTTTTTTTTGGCAGTTTTCTGACACTGGATGATTTGTATCTGAGTCTGATCTCCCTTAGTGTCTGAAATGGCAAAAATGCATCTGACTAATCAGTGACATTGGGATAACCTTCTTGTGCTCATAAGCATACCAAGGGACTTCTTCTTCCTGGCCTTGAGATCTGCTTGTTCTCCCTGTGCTGGGAGCCTCATTGTTTCACCATATTGTGGAGTCATTTCAGTGCCCACAGGAAGCATCAGAGCTGTAAATTTTTCAGCTTGAAAGGTATCTTAGAAAATGCCACAAACCAAAAAACACCAACCAACCAACTAACCAACCAATCAACCCACAAGTATCATGATGTGTTTTTTTTTTTTAAACAGAAGGAATCAAAACTCTTCTCAGACCCTGAATCGGACCCTCTGACTCATTTCTTTTGCTGTTTGTGCTCTCCCCTGCCACTGTAATTATCTGGACAGCTGGTTTATCCCATCCTACACTGCTTATTTTATTTTATTAGGTGGGAGAGGTTAGTCCTGTGCAACTTCCCAGACAGAGGGACGGGGGCTCTGAATTGTATGCTGCTCAGAAAAAGTCTCCTGGATATGCCCATGTGCATCCTCCAGCTCATCCTGTGGCCAGTTCTGAGTGTCCACACTCTCCTCTGCCTCTCCCTGTGCACTCCAAAGGGCTCCTCCATGTGCAGCTACAGAGGTTTTGTGCTGCCTCCTCACTCACTGGGCTGCCCCAACATTTTGGACAGTGCTGTGCACATCAAAGCATTCTTATGGATCATGCCAGGCATCTCGGAATATTTCCCAAAGTGTGATGGCAGCATCTCTGCCTGGATGGCCCCTGCTCCTGCAGCTGCTTGTGCTGCTGAGGGAGTGGGGCACTCATTAGAGCAAACTCTCTGCATCTCCAGTGTGGGAAATAGAAAAACAGAAATTTCCACAGATGCTGAAGGGTTCAATCTGCAGCCTTAGAAAGAGGTTGGGTTAATGTAATGATGAAGGTACAGAGACATTGTGTAGAGAAATTATAAATGTATGTTCCTATAGTTATAAGTAAGAATATGCCTAGAGTAGGTAAGAAATTATATTAAGTAAAATAGTTTGATGTTTGAGCTGTAATAGTGTGAGTTATAGAGTAAGCTAGGGATCTAGAAGCTGTAATAAAGGTGTGTGTATGAGTACATGACCTGTCAGCTTAGTGGCTAAGAGACAGACACAGTGCAGCAAACTTCAGCAAAGGTGATGGGTTAATGAGTGAAAACAAGTTTTGTATCAACTGTCTATTGGACCAAAATGTTATATATTGGCGTGTGAAGAAGAAACCTGTGACTACCTTGAGCTATGGCCAACTTGTTGCTCCTCTAAATCTCACACCTTCAGACTGACATCTTATCTGGCTACCTGAGCAATAAATCATCTCAAAGCAAGGTGGTCCCTTCGTTTTTCATCTCAACACTCCTGAGCCCATAATCACACTTTAAAAGCCTGACCACCTTTGTGGGAAGCCCCCACCAAAGCCAGTGATCAGTGTGTGGAGTGGGCTGACAATGGTGAGGATTAATCCAGCACAGTGCTCCCATTGCTCACCCTTCACGGCCTCTCTCTGCAATGGCAGCAAGCTGCCAGCTCTGCTCCTGAGAAATTCCCAGGAAATATTTCCTCTTTGAGGCAGGAGGAGCCATGCAGGCTCACACGACCTGCAGCATATTTTGGGCAAACAGATAAAAACTCCCAAGGGGCTCATTCATCCAATGTTAACATTTTCCTAAGGCTGGACTAACTTAAGTTATTGTGACTGTAAAGCAGCAAAACATTGCAGTGCCCTAGAAATGTGACCCTGAACATGTATAAGATTGCTGCGTGTTTGTTTTTTTTTACATTTGAAAAGTCCTGTCTGTGCCAAATATGGGTGCTGCAGTGCTGAAATGAAGCTCAAAAGTGGCCTGATGCCAGCTGTAGTTAGCTTTAAAGTATAAACCATCTATATTTTACATATTTAAAAGAAAATGATCGCAGTGGTGTTTGTGTGTATGTGGTCAAAGGCAGATTCTGCTCACGTGGTGATGTGATTCCATTGACAGGTACAGAGTCACTGTTGCTGTAACTTCAAATGTAATGAGAGCAGGGCTGGGCTCCAAGAGTTCCAGTGACTGCACAAAAGCAGACAAGTTGTGTGTGCCTGAAGCGGCAGGGAGTGATCTTCTTTAATTAATGACTGTCTCTTGTAGGCTGTGTCACCTACTACTGTAATGTGGGATAAAGCACAGCTGCAAAGGCGTGAAAAAACATAAATCCTAATTTGTACCTGTATGGTTACACACCATAGCAGACAAGTTAAAATATTAGATATTACTGAGTGGAATATCTGCATGTCTATGAACGGATTGGTCTCCACTAGGCACCAGTGATATTATATAAAGGAGGATGTGCAGACATGGATATAAATATAATGTTAAAAGACACATAGCATGAACCAAACTCACAGCACTACTTACAATTTGAATTTTTATGCACAGTAACCATATGGATTAAACACTCCCAAATAACTGTATGATTGATACTTGATAAAAGAAATAATGAAAAGGAGTGCATCCTGTCTTGTACAAACAGAACATTTAAATGTTATAGAGAGAAAGGCTTATTTGGGTAACAATCTCAGTGGTCTTGTCTTTTCATTAGGGCAGTGCAGTTTGATATTGCCCTAACAGGAAAGTTGAAATCTGCAATGAAGGCAGCTATATATGGTGATTCTGGAACCAGGATCTTATAGAATTTAGATGAGCCACTTAAAATGAAATATCAGCAGTCACTTTGCTTCCCAGCACATGAAGGCATTGCACTCTGCTACACATCACCTTTCCAGAGACCTGGGTGGGAGAGGGAAGTGCCAGCAGTCTGCTGGGGCAGAAAATCCTGGGAGTGCTGGCTGGCAGAAATCAGGGCTGCACTGGTGATACTCCATGGTTTTGTTGGTGTATGCCATCACAAATTAATCAATTTGTATTTGCTCTTCCCCTCCACACTCCCTTCCCTTTTAAGCTCTGCCCTCATACACAATTTAAGCACTTATGGATGACTGGAATGTGTTCTGTAAAGCATTTGTGTATCTCAATTACTTCAGCATTCAGGTCTAGTTTCTTTTTTCTTGCATAGATCTCCAGTACTTCCTCACTGGATCTTGTTGGTATGTTTTTCACTTGAGCTGACACTAGAGAGAAAAAGCAGTTCTGGATCTCACTTGTAGCCCAACAGTTTCTTGTCTGCTGGAACCACAAATGCAAATCAGATGGTTTGTCAGTAGCTCACTTGCCATTCTTAATGTCATTGTGCAGATGGCTTCAGGAAAAGGGGGTTTGTATACAAGTGGTGCCTACATCTTGATTAATTCTAGATGAGCTCAAACAAAAGCTGCTCACCCTTTAATAATGCCATGTCTTTGAGCTCACTCAGCAGCACATGCATGGCTGGGGACTATGTGTGTGCCAGATCTGTGTGCAGCAAGGGGAGGAAATGTTTCTCTTCATGGTGGGAGCATATCTGTGTCCTGTATGACTGTGTTCAAGTGCTGAGTGATGAGATAGACAGAGAGGGTGTGGCACAACTTCTGCAGAGGGGCAGAAGCCCCTGGGATAGCTTCTCAGTAAAGTGCATGGGGCAGGGTACAGCAAGGAGTGGAAAAGGGCAAGACAAATCCTGGTCCTGACCTTCACTTTGTATCTCCCAGCCACATATGGAATGATGTCCCACCCTGGCCTGAGCTCATCCCTGTTACCTCGGAGGTGATAGGTTTGAAGAAGGAAGAGATAAAAACATCCACAGTTATTTGAAGAAAAAATGCCACTAAGAAGTTAGATTATGGCCAAGGCAATATTATGCACTGAATCTGTTGCAAACCAGAGGAGTGGTTTGAATGCCAGAAGCAACCTGCAGTTATGTTTGAGACATTTCTGCAAAATCATAAGTAAAATATAAGGAGGTGAACTCAAAACAATGTCAATTGTATCTGTGAAAACAGGCTTAAAAGAGTGAAAACATTCAAAGGAAAACAAAAACAAGTCAAAGTGCTAGCCAGTCTGGTATGTTGTGATTGACAAGAGCAGGACAGAAAACCCTACAAACATTTTTTATTTGGGATTATGCTTCATGTGTCCTAGCTGTTGCAAAGAAGAATTATTATTGTTGTTTGACAGACTTGCCATCTAGCAAAATATTTCCCAGCATATGAATAATAGCTTAGCAATGTTTGTGAATGAACAAATCAAGGTTGATGTGACGGTTGTTTTCCAGTGAAAGTAAAAGGAATGTTTCTGGAAAACCTATTGAGTTCAAAAAAGCATCTTTCTATGTTTTGATCTCTTAAAAAAGCTACCTTAGCAACATGGGTCCCTGTCCTAAACAGGAAAAATGGAAATAAAAACTCGATGGCTTAAAAGGAGGAGGCAGGTTTGCTCTCAAGCAGAGGATATACAAGGGAGGGCCATGGCTTTGTGCACAGGGACACCTGGCCAGTTCCACTTGATTCTCTCACAGGATTTCAATTTATCTGTTGGGATTGTGCTCATGCTTCTTACAGCACAAATGTTCAGGTGCTAAATAATCTATGTAATTTGTATTTGTCATTAAAACTGGAGATGAGAAAAGACCTTTTGGTCTTTCTCCTGCTGCATAAAAGGCATATCTGCATGTCAGTGGGTTTTTTCCTTTTCTGATTAGAGAGATGATTTAATCATTTCCATTGAATGGCTTTTCCTGGAATGGGAAGAGATAAACCCCTGTAGCTTGCCCAACATTCATCCCTCTATTCTTCTTTGATTAATTTTCTCCATTTTTTCCGTCTCTTATATATTCTAATTCCTTTCTGCAACCCCCTTAAAACATTCAGCATCCACTGCATGACTGCTGTGTCCACACGTGTGTGTTCTGCTCTCTTTGCACAGTAATCTCTACAGCCCTGTAATCTCTACGGATGCCTAAACTAAACAACTAATTATGTTTATCTGCAAACTGCTCTGATGACTTGGTCCACTGAAAAAGAGCATTAAGAGCAGGTGGTGAGCTGTGATTGCTGTTTCTGATTGGAGAAGAATTATGCATGTCTTTATTTTTATTATCTCTTTCCTCTGTCTTCCCACCTGCTGTTGGCTCTGGTTTTAACCCTGCAGCAGGGGCTGCCTTTTTTCCTTTCCCTGCACTCAGACATGGAGTTAATGCTGCTGAGGGGCCCTGGTTCCCAGCTGCTGTACTAATAGCACAATTGACATTGAGGTACCAGGGCAAAACGTTTATTGAGAACCAGGGGAAGACATAATTGAATGAATTAATGATGGAGGGAAGGATTAAGATTATGCTCCTCGCTTCCAGACACACCAGATATTTTTAAGGCAGTATTTTAACAAGGAGAATGAGAAAAATGCTAAACAACTGAGATGCCTGAAGGACTTGGTGGTTGTCTCAAGACTGGGTATGTTCCTTCCCTACGGGGAAACTCAGCTTTTTTTGGCTGGATTTCTAACACCATGTGCCCCAGGACTTGAGCAGACAGGGCTCATTGGTTCAGAGATTACGTGCTGGGATACTCTAAATCCACAGCAGAGTGAAAGGCCAGTGTTTTCCATGCTGCTGAGGTCCGGCTCAGAGGAATCTGCCACACAGAGCTTTGACCTGGCTGTGCCTGTAGCTCGAGGAAATCACAGTTATCTGTGCACCACCTACAAAGAGCAAGCTGGAGTCCTCCAGAAACAGAGCTGTTAAAAGCCAAAAGTTCCTGATATGAGCATAATAGCTAATTGTTGTTACATTTCCTTTCTTATGGAAGTACTGCCTTGTGATCTGACTCGGTTGGAGGAAGAGGTCAGGGCTGGTGCAGAAGGCCCAAAACATAAAACCTTTGAAGGGCTTTGTAACATCTCATTCCCTTTAGACCTTGGTAATGCTCATGTCACTTTTCTAAAGGGTCTCACCTCGCTAGAGCAACACCTCTGAGGATGTTACACTGTGTAACTGCTGTCTCTTGCCAAGTCCCTGGAAAGCCATGAGCCCCGAAACAAAATGGCACTTACAGGTTGAAATCTATCTGACTTTCCTTAGGGTGGAATGTACAACCTCATGCTACAGTTTTAGCTAGACTTGGGTCACCAAAATTCAGGAACACCCAAACAGGCTGCCCTGATGTGCACTGTGTATCCAAGTAAGCTCATGACGGCTGTCTGGTGTTGTTAGCCTCAAAGTTTTTCTTTGCAAACAATCCAGTTCTGCCTCTGTTCACAGTCTGAATGCCAAGGACCTAATTCTGGGTTAGTTTCAAATTTTCTCTCTTGTCTGATTTGGATGTAAGCGAAACAGTTTGGTTTTGGGCAATGAAGCCAAAAACACAGGTGACTTGACTTCATTTTCTCTGCATTCTTTTTCTGAAGTACTCCAGAAAGAGGGAAACGCTGCTTTAACAGAAATGCAGAACAGGGAATCATAGAATAGTTTAGGTTAAAAGGGACCTTTAAAGATCATTCTGTCCAACTGCCCTGCAATGAGCTGGGCCATCAGTCCTGTCTAGCTACAGAACAGATAGCAAGCATTTCAGAACTGTTTCTTGATTTTATTTTTTTTTCATACAAAAAAGAGGGTAGTGATGAGGATACTTTTTTAAAGTATAGAAAAGCATTCCTTTACTGTTTTAAGATCAGTTTTTAAACTATTCAGTGAGCCCTGGGGAGAGGGAGAGCTTTCCATTCACAACCTCCTGCAGCCACCTTTGAGCTTTTTTCATGAACTCAGGCAGCTGACAAAAATGCTTCAGTCCCTTCAAAGGGTAAGCCAGCATCCACTACATTTTGTTACAGTCTCAGCTTATTTTAGGCCTTTTTTTTTTTTTTTTTTTAATAAAGACAAATGTATTCTAAACTAACAGCCACTGTGGTAGCTTTGTTCTTTTGATGAGGGAACAATCAGAAAATTGCAGATTAAGATAAAATAAAGTGTGCCTTACATACCTTGCAAATCCAATGAAATTAATTTTACTGGTTTCAGTTTTAAAAGGCAGTGAAAGAATAGCTGCAGCAAGGCTATGCTGTGCATCAGGACACTAGTGGTGATAAATCTGAGCTTCAGAAGGGATCTGCATGTGGAAAAGCATTGGCTTGAATAGACCAGATATTTTTAAAATAGCTGTTTGTGCCTTGTACAGCCACAATGGGTAGTGATGCCTGGCAGTTGTGCCACTGCAGTGGCCCAAGAAATGTCAGCTGGGACTCTTTAGAGAACAACCCAGGTAAAGGTGAGCAGTGGCAGAAGAAGGGACTGACACACTGTGGTCAAGGGACTGGCAGGTAGATCGGGCACAGACTGGGAGATGAGATGCAGGATAGCTTCTCCAGGAACTGGAGAAGTCAAAATTCCCTAGGGTCCCACTGGAGAAAATGACCAAGTAAAAAGTTCCTGAACACATGCAGCTTTTGCTGCTGCTGTGGTTTGGTTTGGTTTGGTTTGGTTTGGTTTGGTTTGGTTTGGTTTGGGAAGCCAGATCTTGCCACTACATGCACAGCTACTTCATAGAGATCAGAATCAGAGAAATGAGGGTCCCTTGTCTGAGGGGATTGTTTCAGTCATTTTTCCCACTTGCTGCCTTTGTTTCCCTCCTGTTCCCAGCTGGAGAGTGCAGAGGATGATGGGTGGATGCAGAGCA
Organism: Poecile atricapillus; assembly: GCF_030490865.1. Lineage (NCBI taxonomy): Eukaryota > Metazoa > Chordata > Aves > Passeriformes > Paridae > Poecile > Poecile atricapillus. The sequence goes on from NC_081260.1 coordinate 4,971,010, forward strand.
GTGGATGTGTGAGCAGGGGCACTGCAGTGCCCTGGGGACACCCGCAGCCCCGGCAGCCTGGGAGCATCCCACAGCCCCCCGAGGGGAAGCCAAGGGAGCCTGCAAGTATTCAGCAGGGGGCACTCACAGAAGCCAGGAATAGCAGCAGCGAAGGGTTTTCTGAGTCAGAGGATTGTGTGTAATCCCAGTTGGGGACCAAGGCTTGACATGAGTGCTCTGGGACAGAGGGGGGCCACTTTTGGGGCATGGGAGCTGCTGAGCTGCTTCAGATCTCTGACTGGACTGAGCCTGGTCCTGCTTAGTCTCAGGGACCTTTGCTTCAAGGGGAGCAGCAAGAATCTTCCTGCAGGGAAGGATAAAACAGGCCTGAGGCTGAGATAATGGTCCTCTGCAAGGAATTAAGGGCTTGCAGTCACTGGAGAGTCTTGTTCATTGTACTGAAACCTAAATGTTCTTGTCAGGTGATACCAGTGCCCCATCCTCTTTTAATTCCTGTTTCAGTCTTAACCTCTTGTGTTTGGTACAAAGTTCCAGTGGTTTTCATGTCCAGTTTTAAATTGGTGGCTCTTCATTCCTGTGTCTGTTCTCTCATTTCACAGCACAAGAAGGACAAGCCTAGACATTTATGGCTTAGTGTCTGTAGGTTCCTTGCTGCTTTTGTGTTTTTATTGCTATAATTTCTGTCATGAAAGTGTCAAAAATGAGATGAACAGCCTGTGCAGATGAGAACAAGCTGAGCATGAAACTGGGCTGAGCAGCAGAATGGAAACCTGGCACCAGAGCTGCCCCAGGAAACCTTCCCAGACCACCGCATTGAGTGAGCCTGGTCCAGCCTCTGGTGTTTGGAATTTTTTTCTGTCTAGAATTGATGTGAGCAGGGAAGATCAGGATTCAAATGCTTGTGGTACCACCTCTGTTTCCAGGAGGATTTTTAAGAAAAGGCCAGTGATGCTGGCTGTCCCATAAGCTTTTTATTAGTGACTCATAACACTAGGAATAAACAGGCAATTGAATGAAGCAGGGCCTGTCTTGGACTTTTCCCCTGAATACTATTTTTATCCACAGAAATGCAAATCAGAAGTACTTTGCTGAAACTAGGGAGGTACTTTATAATTTATTTGTCAAATTGGTGGGAAATTTCTGAAACACATGGCTCCAAAAGTATCTGTTGCTGCTAAATATCCCCTCCCTCTGGACACAGAAGGCTATTCAGATGTGCCTGAGGATGTGATGAGCTGCTGGGAAGGGAATGTCAATCAGTGAGGCAGGCAAGAATGGTCTGGGCTTTCCATGAAATGTGAAGGCAGTAAATATTTAGTATCATTAAAAGAAGAAAGTTGACATATTAAATAATCAGTTTAGTAAAATCCATTTTGCAAAGGATGTTTCTGGAAATTAGGTGTTAGTATTTGGTAAAAAAAGGCTAAATCATAAAATATTGCTGAGAATTTGATGACAGTAAATCAAGGAGTGTCTGTAAAGTCAGATGCAGGCTTTAAGTCTTCTCTGATGCTGAAATAAAATCTTGATATTCTTAAGTTTTCACTTGTGTCTGTGCTCTATTCCATCCTGCGTGCTCACACAAGCAGCAAACTGAATTGACAAGCTGTTCAAAATCAAAAGTAACTTTTTTTTCCCATGGGGGGCTTGCTTGGTTTTAGCTTACTCCTAAAGCTCAGAATGAACCTCACACACTTGGTGCATAATGCTGAGTGTTTTGAGAATGCTGTTGGCTTTATACTTTCCTGTACAGGTGTACATAATTTTTCTTAGGTGTTTGGCAGATGCCTGGCACTTGCCAGCAGTGTTTGTACCCAGTGCCCTGTGCAGTGCCTGCCTCCCCAGCTGTGATTCAGAAGCTTTCTCTGAATCTCTGATAGCTTCTCCCCTGGTAGTGAAACGCAGCTTGCTCTGGAAAGCAAATTATTCCATGAAATAATACTTCATAGCAGTGCTCAGTACTAAGCCTTTTACGAGCTGTCAATATTTAGGATTTGTCTCTATGTAGTGGCTTAGTTTTATCTGTGAGTGAGGCCAGATAAGAAGAGAATTTGTGAGCACAAGAGAATGAGTGGGCTGGCTCTTGTGCTCAGAAAGCTCCGCCGTGTCTGTCCCTGCTCCCGCGTGCAGCATGTCACCAGGTAAGGGATGAGGTTTTCCCCCTGTCCAAGGGGTTTGGAAAGATGTTTTGAGGTGGGAGTTGACTGAAAGAGGATGCAATGCACAGGTTAGTGTAGTGCAGAGTAGCAATCACCTGCTCAGGATGTAAATCAGTCGGGGTGTTATCTCTCTGCCTGTGCCTGCACAGTTTTAACATGGGGAATAATTGCCTTTTGGCCTACTGATTTATCTGGGATTTTTGTGGTACAAGGTTTGGATTAGGAATGGAGAAAAGAAGACTAGACTGACATATCTCTGTTAATAATTTCTTCTCTGCAACTGTTTTTATGTCTGTCACTCTGGTCTTTGAGGTCTTCCATTTTGATGTGTAACCCAGGATTACCTGGGTTGAAGAGATGTGTGTAGGAATGACACCATCCTGAATTCTGCTCCGTGCAGAAACTCTGTTTCTCTGTCTCCATCCCCTGCTCCTGCAGGCTGTGGTTTCACAGCCTTATCGTGCTGTGAGGACCCTGAGTGTCACTGGGCTCGTGGGGTGGCACACTGCAGCCAGAGTGTGCAGCAGCAGCATCAGTTCTGCTTCCTTCTAAATTAGAATAAGCCTGTGAAACAAATTCTCTGTGAAAGACTGTGCTCTTAATGTAACTGTCTGAGGGCTAACACCTCTCCTTCAAAAGATCTATTTCCTTACTGTGGGTTGAGCTTTTTGATCTCTTTAAGGTCAGCCATTGTTTACTGAAGCATATTTTCACTTCATTATCTTCCATCAATTGTTCTGTATCATTTCATTCAGGTGTATTTCTGATAGTTATTGTGCTCAGCTGATGCCCTTGAGGTTATTGACTCTGCATCTTCCAGCATTTCCCTGTTTGCTGAAATGCTGGTAATTCCCACAGCCTGTCCTGTCCTCTCCTTGCTGCACACTCAACATTATTCTTTCTACCTTTTATAATATGTATGCCAGTGGCCTTTTGCCAGGCACTGGTACTATTGCCTGGTGAAACAGGACAATATAATTACAGTTATTTGACGAAATAATAATAATAATAATAATAATAATAATAATAATAATAATGCCTCTTTTATAGTTCTGAATGTAAAATACTCTTATAGGCAAACATATTAACACTTTGCCCATTTATTATAGATAGCTATACCAATTTTGGCTGGTTTTCATGTGATAGGGAGAGGTTAATTTCCTGTTTACTTCTGCAGACAGTGGGAGTTACTGGGCTTTAGGGCAAAGCCCAAAGAGGATTAAATCATGCAGGGTGAAAAGTTTCCTGAGAATCTATCAAGAAGAGTAAATATGGGGGTGGGAGGGGTGGGGAAGAGTGGAAAGATGCATAAGAAGTTTCCTGTGGATTGGTCCCTTGCATGGGTGGCACCTGCACATATCCTGCCTCCCTTTTTGGTTTGTCTGAGCTGAGGTGTGGGCTAAAGAAAGGAGGTGCTGTGGCAAAGAGCTGTGGTGCTGCATCTGTAAAACTCAGGGTGGAGAGAAATCCACTTAGAAGTGTAGAGGCATGGCTGTGTACCGCACCTCGGGGAAAGGCTGTCAGTTTTGAGGTAAAGAATCTGTCAGAAGAAAAACTGAAGCAAAACTAGAAAACTGTCCAAGGTGTCTGGATGCAGCCCTACAGAAGAAAACAAAATAAGTGTGTACTGTGGTTAACAAACCCTTTTGTGACAGAAGGGGAAGGTTGATTAACAGCAGAACATCTAGACAAAGACCACAGACAGCAGTGCTGCTTCCCATGGTTTGCAGAGGATAACTGAGGCCTGTGAATGCTTACAGAGGTCTGGAGATATGCAACAAGCTTGGCATAGTGGAGATATAAGAACAAATTAATTAATTCATAGTAATAAGTCTTGCTCTATTTAAAAAAGTCTGAAATGTTGTTAATTGTAAAGTTCTGTGTTATGAGACGTGCCAATGCCACATCAGGGGTGCGGCCTCTGCATCGACAGCTTTGACAGGTGACAAGGGCTGCCTGCACTGACCTCCTGTCTGAGCAGCTTGTGTTGGAATGGGTAAAGAAGCACTGAGTGAGCTCAGTTAATGAAAAGGAAATGATCAGAGCTGAGCAGGCTCATTTTTGCTGGGACAGTTTAAGGGCTATTCATATAAACACCTCAAATGCCTGGAGAGGAATATAATCTCTGGTGGGAGATGTGGTGCCAAGCTGTCGAGGCAGTGCTGGGCCATGGCTTCAGGTGGGAGAGGACAGCCCTGTACCACCAGAGAAACTGGATTATTGGCTGCCCTTTCTGTGTCCACATTGCTAACAGCAGCCCTGCTGCTGCTGAGATTCCTGTTTATCACAGTGGTGGCAGTCAGTCCTGGATGCAATTCTGGAGCTCCAACAGGAATTTGAGTCTTTTTCTTGTATTGCAGTTTTAAGCAGATACCCCTTTTAAGCCATATAACCTCATGACATCAATTTCATTGTTTTGTTAATACTCCTTGAGAGTAGTCATTTAATTTTGCATCATATGTTGTAGTTGGAGTATAAATATCTACATCAGTCTATGTGGTTGCAGGAAAAATTGAGCTGTAGAACCTCTGGGGGAACACAACTCCATGGGGACTCAGAGTAAATATTTCTTGAAGCCCAGTGAAGTTATTTCACTGATTTTTATGCTGGTTTGTGGAAGGAGCTAAGAGTCTGCTGGTGCTGCTTGGTGATTGCATTCCTTTTGTACAAGGGAACCCACTTTTATTTCTGTGTTGAATGAGAAGATGCTGCTGAATGTGCACAGCTGAGGGTGGATACAGTGACACAATTTTAGTTAAACCTGCAGGTGTAAACCAGGGGCAGGCAGTGAATATGGCCACTTGTTTCAGAGCTTCCACTGAAACAGGTTTCCTTCCTGGATTTCAGCTGGATTTGCCTGGCTGCCTGCAAGTGTGTCATGTTTGAACTGTGTGGGCTATGACCACAAAACTTCATAATGCAGCTCTGTATGATTGGCTGAACTTTACACGGTTAGGATTGGCTTAACTTTATGTAGGAGTGTTTCAGCGGTATCCTAGAGGTTACTACAGGGCACAGTCTGCTGTGGAAGCATCTCCAGGATGAAGTGCAGTGTTTGTCTGAGGTTTCTATGTTGTTTTGGAATGGAAAGACTCGTGCTTTGGCTTACTGTACTGCATAAGCCACAAGGGGAAAGAAATAGAACAGCATGTAGGGAGCTGCAGCAGAAAGTGAGAGAATCACATACTTGAGTAATTCATTAGGTGATTCATCCTGTGATAGTTCTTTGGATCTGTTATAAGAATTAGTACTTCTCCTTATGCAGTGGAGGAAGAAATTAATTCAAACTTTCTAGAACAGCATAAGAAATGACTTTGAAGCCCTGTCAAATGTTTCTATGATTTAGGAATCCTGTATATGGGGGCAGTTTATCAGTCTGGGCCAGCTGAGGGACTGCTTTGAATGAAATCATCTTGATCAACACTGAAATCTGCTGATGAAAAGTTGTGAGTGAAGCCAAATATGTGCCTGTCTGTAGTCTCCTCTTTGATTCTGGCTTCAGTAAGATGCTCAAAAAATATAAAATACATTGGTCTTGTCTGAATTAAAGCAGTCCAAGAATGCAGGTCAACTTCAGATGGTGACCTCTTTATCTGCTGGCAAAAGGTGTTGCATTTCTTTAGTAGAACAGGCAGAAAGGCAGATCAATTGGAACAGGACTCTCTACTTCTCCTAAAAAAGCCAAAACTGTTTTGTGCATGAGAGAAGATCTTTCCAGTTCATGAACAAAGAAAGGGTTTCCTCTTGGTCAGACTGTTGGATGACTCCAGCTAATATTGACTCTCTCAGTGGTACAGATTTGGGTATGGTGTGCTTTCCTCCCTCTAACATCAGAGCTGTAGCTTCCTCTTCCATCTGGAGCCATGGTTCTAATTTCTCTCACTTTCAGGAGGTCCCAGAATAATCCTCACCATCATTACAGATACTTTTCTGACTGTACTTCTTAAACTGTCCCTCTCCTCTGTGTACATGGGGCCTTACTTCTGAGGGTATCAGTGTTCTGTGTCTTAATTTCACAGTTTGGGACTATAAGGTTTGTAGTTTTTGGAAAACTGCAAAGTGAAATAATTGAAGTAATTGTGTGCTCAAACAATCATTTGAAAATATAAGTTGTCCTCAGTCAGTAACTGTGTGCAACTTTTTGTAATATATTTGCAAACCAACTTTAAACAATGTAGCTTTAACAGACTCAGAATTTTGAGTACAATAATCCTCAGTGAGTTTTGGCAGTGGCCCTATAATTTTATAGACTGTTTTTCAGTATTTTCATTTGGTTGGGTTTTATTTGTTTGGTTTTTGTTTCATTTTGTTCCTTTGTCTTATTTTTTTCCTTGTTTGTTTTTTGTCCATTTGGTGGTTTACCTTCCACTTTTATTCCTACAGAGTTTTATTCCCATCTGCAGCTTCTGTAGGTGTCTCTGTTCTGTGTCTCCTCTCCATGAGCCCTCTGACCCCAGCAGCCATCCCCTGTCCCTGTGGCCAGGGCAGCTCTCCTGCCTCCTGCCCACACCTCTGCCAGGCTGCAGTCCTCAGAAAAGAGACATTCCTGGAATCCTCCTGCTTCTTCAGACACACCGAGACTTCTGCTTGTCCTGTGGCAGGATTTGTGCTGGCTGTAATCTGATTTACTGACAGCTGGCCTGCTCTTCATCTCTTCTGTCTCTGTCATTGTTCCTTGATGCCCCTTCTGCCTCTGTGCTCACCTCTCATGCTGAATTCCTTCATCTCTTACGGATCTTGCTCAAGGACAGCAGTGAGTTGGGCTCCTCAAATATGCTGTGATTTCCTCAAAGAGTGCTGTGATTTTTATTTATTTATGGCCAAATTTTCACTCCTCATCCTCTTTTACTTTTCACCTTCAGCATTCCTGCTGCTCTGTCCACACCTGGCCCAGGCTCAGAGAGTGTGTCAGAGGTATCCTAATTCTCTCTCAGCCCCCCTGCCTGGATCCCAGCGTATCTGTTGCACTTCTTCCCTCCCCTCACAGCTGGCCTTGCTCACACAGAGAGATGTGGTGCTGTCTTGTGATAGCTCTCCTTGTGCCCTTGCACTCACATCTCCTCTGGAGAGATGCTGTCTCTCTGTTGGATGATGGTTTATAGTGCATTATGTGCACCATTATGGTTTTATAATGAAGATCTTGAGATATTTAACACATTAATACTTGAAATATGTTGTACCTGTTCAGTTTGCAACCTCAGGGAAATTTTGCGAAGATGTTAAATGTTTGCATAATAAACTTATGATGATAACAATATTTTACCAAGGAAGGAACAGATCTAATATTCACTGTCCAAGGTTGTAACTCTGAGTGTGACTTGCATTAGAGTTTCGTGCAATTTGACAAGTTTTATGCTGATTCACTTTGCATATGGGAGAGCTGAAAGCAATTCATGTCAACCTGAGTGTGCAGGATGTGAGTCATTGCCTGATGGTCAATGCCTGGTGTGGCTAAGAAGAATATTTTGTATGAAATGAGTCTGTGAATCTTTGAAAATTACCTTTTTACATATTCATGAAAATTTACCTAAATTCATAGCAGCTTTGCACAGAAAGTGAATTGTGTTCTAGAAAGTGCCATATGGTCTGGGCTTTTATATTTGAACAATTACTGCATCAGAAATGTAAACCCCCAAAACATGTTCTCAGACCACTGGAAGAAAGATCATTTCACTGCCATATCAGAGTTGTGTGTGATCCCCTGCAGGTTTCTTGACACCTCAGCTCAGGAGCACATCAACACATAGCCCAGAGCTGCTGTCTTTTTCTGGTTTTGTAACCCACCTCTGATGACCCTCCTGGAACACTGGTCTGGGTGTAAGAAACAGAGTGGGTCAGCTTGGTTGCTGTGGAGAGCCAAAAGTGGGGTGTGTGTGATATTTAATGATGGACCAACCCTTGGGATGACCCACTCTGTGGTCCTGGAGCTGGTTATTGCCCTGGAAATGGCATCTAAATCTATCCTTTCTGCTTGCTCCACACAGTTCTGCTGTCAGGAAAAGATCAATTTTAGTATGCCCAAGCAATGGGCAAGAGCCTCTCAAAGCTCTCCTGGCTGTTTGGAGCAGTCTGTGTACAGAGCTTCTTGGAGACACAGCTGTATGAGCCCTCAGAGAATATTCTGCCTCAGGGATGGAGTTGGGCTCCTCCTGATAGGAAAGCAGCAGTATTTTGTGGCAGTGTGACTATAAAACATATCAATGCTTGGCTGAAAAATCACCGTGATAGATGGTGCTTGAATTTAATCTGGGCCTTGTGGGGGAGTAAGCAACATCATCCCTAACAAGGCTAGGAAACCAATTTCTCTGAATGGTTTTAAGGGAGCTAATTTCTTGTGGAATATCTGCCCCTTTGGGGGGCTGGCAGTGGTTAGCCACGGTGCCCTGGTTTTCAGGGAATACTGTCTTCATAGGAAGCATGGAGCTGGAGCAGACCTGCAGCATCAGATCTCTCCTGTTCTCTGCTAAATAAATGAATGCTTTGTAATTGCAGATCAGCATGAGATGGTGCACTTTTTGGGTTTTTTTAACATTAAGAAAAAAAAAAATCACATGCCTCTGTGTAAAGAAGATTAATTAGTCACTGGATGTAAGCCATTTGTGTAAAATGCTAAATATTGTTCTTCTGGAGAGTGTATCAGCTAGAACTGGCCAAGTATTGAAGTGTATGTTTGCCTTTTCTCCCATGGACTAATTCATTAGAGTAATTACGATTAGAAATCTCCTACAGAGATGTATATGGAGGAAGAAAAGAGAGCTTTGGCTAAAAATTAGCTTTGTGGAAATCTTTTTTTCCAGCTGGCTCTATTTTCAGTTCTTCCACTCAGACTTGCTTCTTCCCTTCCACTACTGATACTGGTAAATTGTTCAGTAAAAGCACTAATGTTCTGTCACAGCACAGACAGAAGGTGAGAAAAATGATGTTTCTACCTCTCCCTGTTTGTTTCTGCAGTTGTGAGCTCAATAGTTACTGCCTTGCAGGCATGCAGGGAGCAGAGGAGCAGGAAAGGGAACCACCACCAGGCATTCCCACTGTGCCCACTCAGCACAGGGCAGGTGGTTTGCAGCTCTGAGCAGGGTGTCTTGGTAATTTCTGTTCTGTTCTGGCTGGGATGACTCACAGTCACCTCTTGCATGGCTCTCCCACCCTTCTGGGAAGCTCTTTTCCTCACCCAGGTAGCTCTTTCTCCCCTTGAATTTTGGTGGCTACTTCTTTTCTCTCCTATCCCTGCTCAGCTGTTGGAGATGTCTCCCCAGCAGCCCACTTGCTTGGGGTGGAATCCTTCCATCCACTTTGAACTGCAGCTTAAAAGGTGGAATGACTTTACCATATCCTTTAAAAAAGATACAGGAAAACTTTGAGTCATTTTTAGATTCTAAAAACTTGCCACAAAACGAGCCTGGATGTGACAGTTGTAGCTCTCCAGAGGATGGATGGGGTGAAGTGTTGTTGTGACACTGTGATCTCTGCCACGGGAGAGCTGCTGCTGTTTTCTCCCAGGAGTGTCTCCCTGTGTGCCACTCAAAGTGGTGCAGGGGCCATACCTGTGGCACAGGCTGTGTTTATATATATTTAATAGGATCTCAGGCACCAGTTTTTGATCTGTGCTATGTTGTAGGCTCAGCTTTTTCACCATTCCTTGTCACTCCCACTACCCTCCCCTTGCCTGCAGGCCAAGGCAGAGCAGGATCTCTGGTCCCCTCTTCCATGTTCTGATTTCAAATCATGGTAAGGGCTGGCTTCTGTACTGCAGGCTTTGCTGTGTCTATGTCTGAACAGCTTTGTGCCTCTCACTTGTCTGTCTCCCTCATCATGCAGGCACATAGGAGGCTCTCTTGGAAAAATGCTAGAAGATTATTGTTGTTTCAGCTTAAAAAAGCCCCAACAATTATTTCCTTCCTGCTTTCATCAGACTGCATCTTCTGTGGGATGCTTAAGCTGCTGCCTAGAATGCAGCTTGTGTCTAGATGTTCTCCCATCCCAGCAACAACCCGTCCTGCTAGCAGGTCAGCGTGCAGCTTGTTACTAAGGGTGTAAATGTTGGGGTGTGATTGTCAGGTAACTTGTATTGACTGCGAGTTTTGGTCCACTCAAACCAGCTGCAGTCGTGCTGGAAATGCCACCGGTGTGTGAGAGGGGTAATGCTGAAAAACTGCCAAGGACACCCTCTGGTTCAGAGTGCTTTGTGCGTGAGGAGCTGTTAACAACAGGCAATTTAGGAAGAAGAGAATTGCAGCGAAATATCCAGCAGCCAAGATAATGGAGCACTAAAAAGGTTTTTTGAGTTGTGCATTTTATTTTATTGTGTGTGTGCATCCTTGAATATCTCTTAGAGTTTAATGTTGAGGGCTGGGGGAGGGAGAGGTTTTGGGTGTCTAACGTGGGTTAGTAATGATAATTGTAGTTTCTGCTCCTGCTCCAGCATTGGGCAGACACCCTATGAGCGATTCTGAAATAGCTCTCTTCTGGGTGAGTCCAGCTCTGCACTGGGCTCCTCTGTAAATGGTTTTCTGTTCCAAAACCATCTTTTCATTTTTTTTTTCCATCTCTGTGACCATTACTTTTTGAGACCATGCACCCTAAACAAGCAAAATCTATGTCCCACAGTGTATTCAGAAAGTTTAGGGCTTAATGAATTGGAATAGTGCTAAGATTAGAAAAACATTCTATTCTATACTATTCTAGTAGTTAAAAGTTTCAGTCCCTTCTCAGGTGAGGAATTTATGTGAGCATTGATGTGGCAGCACAGCAGGGGAACAGGAAAATACACAAAAGTAAATTGTCATCTTCTGCAGCAAGCCCTGGGCAAGAAGTTTTGGTGGTGGGAGCTGCTGCTCCTGTAGCACAACAGGGAGCAGCTCCACCAGAATCTGCTGCAGAAACCCCCTGACCTGCCATGAGGGTTTAGTGATGGACCTTCCTTGCTCCAGACTTCTGTGCTTGTAGATCCCACAGAGTTAAAAAACTTTAATCATGCAGCTATTTTGTACCCTAATCAACTTTTCCTTGCTGCTTGGAGAACAGCAGCTGTGGGGGTTACTCATTGAATGAATCATAGGAAAAATTAGTAGTTGTCTTTATGAATTACCCCTCACCCGCTTACCAGATTTCTGGTTGGGGTTTTTGTGTTTGGTGGTTTGTTTTTTTTTTTATTTTTAAATTGTGTTTAACATTAGATTTTAGCTTAATGTGAATGTCTGGGAAAGTCCTGGTGATTTAGATACTTGTATAAATTTGCCCTCCTCTGTGGGACTTCAGCATTTTGTTGAGCTATTGCCCAGTGTTTAAATGAAATGTGTTTGGGGGTTTTATACATACAATACTTTGTTCTGTTGAAAGAAACAAGAGCACTGCAAACCATTTTCCCTTGTAACACTATTTTTTGCCAAACTATGGCAGCATTTCTCCTTCAGCTTCACTTCTTCCTACCTGGCAGAGTTGTATTTAGACCTGGAGCGAGGGGCAGACACCTCGCTCACCCTCAGAGCATCTCCTGGTGCTTCTTGTTCTGGCTGCAGATGATGAAGGTGCCAGGAAAGGACGTGCCTGACACTTGGTGTGACCATTCCAAGCAAGCACTGCTGTCAGAGGAGGAGTCATGTGCTGAGAGAACTTCTCAAATCAACCTGTAACAATGTACCAGATGAAAAATTTCAGTGGCTTGCTATTGGCCCGCTGGAATTTCAAAGAGCCACCAGCCTGCAGCTGATGGTTTCCAGACCTGAGGTCTAGTGCTTGAAATAAGTAGATATAAAAAGAAAATCAAAGACCAATTGTGAGCTTACATGTGCTACATAAATGTTAAAAGCAAAAAAAATCCCACAAAAACCAGACCCCTTTTATTTAATTGCAAAGAACTTTGAATTGCTGTTGGGATATTTTTGTTCTTTTTCTTCCTTTACATTTTTTATAAAATTATTATCTTTTCATTTATTTAATTTTTAAAGTACATTTCCAAGTCTTGCCCTTGCATTTTTGCTTCCTGAGGGTTGCTGCCCTCCCTCTCTGGATCCATTAGAGCAGTGGCATTTCTGGGTTGAGCTGAGCTGCTGCCATCCCTGTCCTCTCTCGCTGCCTTCCCCTCGCTGCCTCTCTGTCCCCTGGGATGGCTCTGGCCCTGGCAGAGCTGGGAGCCTGGATGTGCTCACTGCAAGAAGATGACCTGAGGAGACAGCACACACCAGTGGGATTTCCTGTTCACTACCTGCACTTTTCCTGGGTCTTGCTGCTAGTGGTTTTATCTGCTGCTGAAATGTTTTAATTTTCCAATTGGTCTGAGATTCAGCAGGAGGAAAGATGCCTCCTGGAAGAAGCTGGAGTGTGTGATGCCAAGTACTGTTCCTGGCTGTTTTCAAGGATCAGTTTTGGTTGACCACAATCTCTCTCAGAGCAAAAGGGATTAACAAAAACTAATTTTTTATTTTTTTTTCCACAGGATTTGAGCCAGATAAATAAACAGTTAATGTAGCTTTTCTGAGAAGTGTGAAGGGATGTATTTACCTTCCCTCGCAATTTTAAAATGTCTGGGATGTGGGGAAGCTCCTTTCACTGAACCCTGAAGCAACACAAGTGCTTCAAGAAGTGTTAAAACACAGCAGTTGTGGTGAGCTTTATGTTGCAATTATCCACTCCAGGGCTTTAAAAAACTGACTGTCAGAAGTGCTTGTCTTTATTGCCAGCTGGAAAGATAAATGTAACCTCTTAAATGTTTCTTGGTTTCTTTTGGGTTGATGGATTTTTTTTTTTTTTTTTTCATTTGCTTGTTCCATCATTATTTATTTATTTTTAGCAAGAGAAAAATGATGGTGCTAAACTAACTGGTGGTAAACGAATTAGCTTTTCAGGAAGAAACTCCACTGCTTTGAATCTCATAATCTTGCAGCAGGACATGGGAGTTTTGTAGATTCTGTTTCACATTGAGCAGTACGAGACAACTGGAAGAAAAAAAATGCCCAACTGGGGCCTGATACAACACAATAACAAAGAGGGCTCCCACAAACCTCAGTGCCAGCAATTCAGATTTCCTTTCCATTCTTATACATGGGCCTGCAAACTAGAGGAGCAGAACTGTAGTCTGGGAAACTTTCCAGAATAATTTGCAAGCAAATGAGGGATGCAGCCCTGTTTCCTCTGGAGAGGCTCTGCCTGCCTTTATCCTGCTTCCAGTTCCATGTGTGTCCCAGAGGATGGGCCAGGGGAGTGCCTCTGTGCGGTTTCTCACTGTCAGTAAAGCACCAGGTCCTGTGGCAGACCTGCTGTCCTTTTTTAGGAAGATATTTTCCCCATTTGATATTGATATTTGATATTGAATATTTGATATTGAATACATTTTTATAGACAATGCTTTTATATTAGGGCTTCTTCTTTTTTTTTAAATTCAGACAAAACAGAGAAAGGTGATTTGTTGCTTCTCAGTGTCCCAGCAGGTGGGTGGAAGACAGCAGTGCCACAATATGTTTTCCTGGTCTCAGAAATTGTTCTGCCACTGCTATAGATGCCAACCACAGACACTTGTGATAATATTTATCTTTTCACCTCTTGTCCTGGGCTTTAGTTGAACTAAGTATATGTGAGAAAGCACTGGAAAAAGGGATAATCATTGAATCTTAATTTTTCAGGTTAAATTTCCAGACTATGAGGTGAGCAGCTAGAATTTTCTGGTTACACCATTTTCTTCTTTTTTTATTTTTGAGTGCCTGCAGGCATCAAGGAAGTGTTCACTGGCCTACAAAATCCTTCTTAAGTGTGAATCACAGTTATGATTTATTTTTAAATACACTGATATACAGGTTAAGACAGAAAGGGTCTGCTGCTTTTGCCTTTAACACAATTACTTCTATACTTTCTACAATTCACAATGAATTCTAGAGTAACTTCAAATCTTTGAATATGGAATGAAATCCCATTGAGGCTTTAACAGAAAAAAAAAAGTTTGATCACTTAAGTTTCAATAAAATTCAGATATTCTAAAAGCTCAGATGTTTAAAAAAAGGCAGCAGAATTGCAGAGATTTTAACACTGGCTTTTCTACATTTGGTCACACTTAACTTGCTGAATGCACAAAAAGCACAGGACACATCTGCAAAGCCTTTAGTCCCGGTGTGTCAGAGGATGTCCAGTAATCTGGGAATTAGCCCTTCCCTTGAAGACACCAGATGCAGAGAGCTCTGGATGCCTGGACAGCCTTCCTTTTTTGGTGAAAACCTATGTGCATGACCTTGAACAAGAAGCTGAGTCACCTGGTAACTCGTTTCCCATCTGGAAAACGGGGATGATAAAAGCTCTGGCCACTAAACCGGGACAGATTGTAGAAGGATGAAAGCTGTTGGAGAAGGCAGGAGATCAGTATGTTCCATCAGTTTGTGTCTTTGGGAAAATGTTACTAAACATTTTTTAAAACCCAGCTGAACAGAGCTGTTGCCTGGGGACAAACAAGCAGAAAGGCAGAGAACAGCAAGAGGGGAGTGGGGGTGGGAGCTACCTTGGTGTGCCCGGGTGGTTCAACTGAAGGAGCAAGCAGGAGCTACCTTGGCTTCCTTCCCAAAGCTCTGGAGATCCCAAATCCAGGCCATGCCCTGCTGCCTTTGCAAACTCGTGGCGAGGTCAGGGCTGTACCCTACGTGTTCTTGTCCATGCTGTGTTAGGGACACGGGGCTGTTGCTGCACTTCCTGAGCCAATTTTGGTTTTCTTTGACTTCTGGTTTTTTACCCATCCTCTGTTTTGTAATGCAGTACGAGTGTAACCACTCAAAATCCATACAGACATATTTTGCAGCAATATTGGTCTTTTCTAGTGAAAAACTGGAAATCATTATTCTTTTTGACAGCCAAACTTCTCCAGAGAGTGAATAGGAAGCATTATTCTGAAGTAATGAGGGGATTAAATGAAATTTCTCAAAGCAGTAATATATTCAGCTTCAGATTTGAAATGTTCAAAACATTACTCTGTGACTGCAAAAAATTACTTTGTCCAATGTAAAATGCCAGGGAAATTCTAGCCTGGATGGTTTGTGATCTGGGGAAAGAACCACTCATCTTATATTGGTGGTGCTCTCTCTATATCTACATTTTTATTTATTTATTTTTTTTACAAAACTCAAATTCAACTACTTTCAGTAACTGGGAGAGAACTGCCTTGTGATCACTCTTTTTTTCTGCAAGTAGCAGAAAGAGCAAGCACTATAGGTTGGTGTTAAAATAGTACCTCGCACCTCTCTTTAAGAATATCAGTCTTTTCTGCTGTTCAAAAGGGAAGCAGAACAAAAACATTGTGGGCAATATTTTATAATAGAACAATGAGCCTGAATAGCTAGATTTAAAACGCCCTGTTTCATAAATATTTCAAAGAATCTTCACAGATTTAAACTTTGTTTTTTTATCGTGGCTTTCCTTATCATGCATTAGCTTTTAAGTTCCACTGTGAGAGAAAACTTCGGAGTGAAGGATGATATTATCAGTATGCAGTGTCACTTTTATACACTGATTATAATGAAGCCTCTCCACATCACTTTCCTTCATGACTTTCATTTCTACACCTAAAATGAAAAGGAATAAATGCACCTTTTACTTGGAAAATATTTTTATAAGGTCAGCAATTGATTGCTGAGTGTCAGAGTGCTTCAGGGTTTTTCTGGACATGCCCAGTGATGCGTGGTGACCAGTGGAGGCCACTCTGGTTTCAAGCATATCTGTTCTCATAAGGGCATCTGTAAGGGGCTGTTTGTGATCACAGGCACGTGCTGCAATGCATGGGTTTCTGTCACAATATTCCTCATCCTTTCCCATTTGTCTTGTTGTACCAGCATTTGTTTCAATGCATTTACAAACTCTGCTGATGGTCTGAGGCTGCAGTGATCCTGAGAGTTCTTGAGTAGCAACAACCTCTGGCATTTGTTTAGATAATGTTGAGCAATATTAAAAAAAAAAATGGCAAGAAATGAATATACTGATGTATACATAGTATATATATATATATATAAAATTATAAATGCTGTTGAATATTTTCAAAACAGCACACAATGATCTGCCACTGAATCTTTTATGCACATCTTCAGAGGCAATACGGACTTCTGAGTGGTCAGGGAAGACTCTGCTGTGGAAAGCTTTCCTGGGTACCTGTCGTGGTTTTAAACCAGTAACTAAAAAAATTACTTATTTTTTTGCTGTGAGATATGGATTAGAACAAGAGCAAAACAGGCTTAAAACTTAAAAGGAATAAAGAAAGTTTATTAACAAACTACAAGAATAAGAACACCAGAATAAACTTCCAGAAAACCCTTTTTATCCCCTACTACCCATTATTCTTTTGTTCACATGACAACATAGAGACAAAAACTTTGGAACTTTGGTGTTTAAAACAGTCCCAATTCCTGCTAGAGTCTTTTCACCAGTCTCTGTAGAGAAACAGAAGTCTCTTTCTGTTAATTTATGGAGTTTCTCACAAGAAAACTATTTCTGTTATAGTTTTCTATTTCCCTGATGCCAGCTGCCCAGAAAATGCTGTCATCAGAGCTCACTCCTCCCATTTCACATCACTCTGAGGTGTGTTATGGGCCATGAGTTTAGGGATGTCATTTTAAGGATGAGTTATTCAAAGGCAAAAGTCTTCTTCATCTGTCTCTGTGAGCTCCACTAGAAAACAGTTTTCTCACTGCCCCCCAAGGCCTCAAATTTTCACTTCACCCTGTTCCAGCACCTCACTGCATCACAATCACTCTACTTTTTACTCAAAATTTACACTTTGAACACTCTATTCCTCCCTATATACCCTGTCATGAATTAAAGGAGTTTTTTCAAGACCTTATTGTCCATTTCCATAGCCTCAACAGAAAGGTATTTCAGCTCATAAAGCATCTCCTTATTCTCTACCTTTTCTGAAACTTAATTCTTTTCTTTACTGTCTCTGATAGTTTTATAAAGTCGCTTTACATGTTGATTACTCTCTTTTTCTTTCTCTGGATAAAAAAAGATTAATCTGCAAGTCTCATCTGGGTAATGAAAAGGTTAAAATCTTGCCCAGGCTTTGTAGATGGTTCTGTGATCTCTGCCAGAGCAGCAGCTGGAGCTGTCTGTGATGGAAGATTCTTTATGGCTGCTCTGGAGAGTGTGGTCGCTGTCTCAGCCCGCCGCAGGTCAAGAGCTTTTTCCTTTCTTTACTCGTCAGTCTCTGGTGAATTCAGTCACAGCAAAAACTGCAGCTGAGCCAGGGACCGGCCTGGCCCGGCCAGAGCCCGGGGCAAGCCCCGCAGGCCCCATCTCCCGGCCGGGAGCCGCTGGGCCCAGCCCAGCCCCTGCCCGGGCCGCATGGGCTGGGCAGGGAACGGGAGGCCTGGAGCTCTGTTACCTTTCACAGCCAGGAAACAAAGAGAGACAAGAGTGCTCTGACTTTACATCTTAAGGTAGGGTTCACAAGTTGATCCCTCTTTTCAATGGTCAAAACTGCTGTCAATTCCCAGTAATGACTGATAATTGGTCAGGAGAAAAGACTCCCATCAGTCACCAGCAACTTCAACTTCCTTAGCTCCCAAAACCACCTTAAACGTAAAGTCACCCCATGACAGTACCCTAGGGTTTGAATAATCCCCTTTGCCGACGTGCTGTTAAGGAATGGTCTAACTTGGTCTGCCTGCAGTCTGGTTATTTCCTGTTATTTGTGATGTTTTTTTAATTGAATTTTCTTATTAGTAATAAATAACAGCCATATGCTGGCTTTCACAGCTTTATTGTACAATAAGTATTAATGCAGTGTAGTTGGTCAGTGCTTTCATACCCCATGGCATGGAGTGTGAAGCTGGGAGAGTTAAAATAGTGATAGTCCAGCTCCTTGGGAAGTCTTCTATGTTATAGAAAGACCTCTTTAAAGCGGGGTATTTCTGCAGTTTTAAAACACACCAGGTATTTTCAGTCATCCATTTTTGGTATATTGCTAAGAAACAAACTTAATAAATATAAATGAAGTTGAGCTTCATGCTTTTAGCAGATGTGCTCCCTCTAAGACTAAAGCTGGTGCTGCCATCCCGTATACCCTCATTAGATGGACCAGAAAGGCTGCAGAGTCATCTAGCTTTCAGATTATGACATATTGTGCTTCCCTTTGGCAGGCTGGAAATGATAGTAAGATTTGTTATTTACAGTTTTTTCCTTGGACAGAGCCGTCCACTTGCCATCAGAACAACCAGGAGCAGTAGGTGTACACTGATACAAAAAAATCTTACTTTTTCCCTGCTGTATAGAATTTTAATACTAGGATTTTTGGGCTGATGTGTGATATTTATTTATCTGTCTATTTTTAATTCTCCTCCTGGCCTGTCTTCTGAGTGGAAAGGGCAGTCCATCAGGCTGCCATGGAGTGTGCTCACAGCACCAGGCTCTGTACTAAAACACCCCATCGCTGGTAGAGCGGGGTTATCACCTCAATCCACCTTAGGTGTGCTGCTTTCTTACAGCCACTATAAATACTGCTTTGATTGGCATGGTAAAGGATTGTATTTTTGGTACTGCAGGTACACACAGGGCTGCAGTTTAACATAATCACGTGCTGCTGATTTCCAAGTGAGCGATCCTCACCTTGACATTTCAGTGCCTCCAGCGCGGCTGCAGGGGCTGGCGGATGCTGGGCAGGTGACACCGGCACGCTGTCCCCACCTGCCTGGCCATGGGCACGGGCGGCACTGAAGGTGGGTAGGCTCCAGAGGAGGTATGAACATAAGAGAGGATGAAAACCCGGCTGTGTGTGAGGTGTGTGCTGCTCCTGTGGATGGCCGCTTTCCCCGCGCCTCCCGGCAGATGAGCTCTGGGAACAGGTTCAGAAATGCTGTTTGCTCAGCTTCATCTCTGTCTCACTCTGTGCCTCCATCTCCTCCCGTTTGGTTTGCTAATCTGATTTATCAGCTGTCTCCCTGTAAAGTACAGGATTAACTTTGGTGTGGTATTTTGAGCACTATACCCATATTGAGGATACTTTGTAAGGTAAATAAGGCATACTCCAGTATCAGGGATGCATTATTAGCCCCTGGTGCTTTCACCTGACATCTTCTGTAAAGAATGCTTGCCACTGCAGTTTCAAAAAGACCCTTTATTTTGTACAGCTTTTTAGTGTGATGACTTTCAAGACCATCTCCACGTAGTTCTGGTTTTTATTTGTGGTCAGTAAGCGAGTAAGTCTTTGATAAGTTTATTTTGCTTACAATGGGAATGTATTTCTCCACAGACAGAGCTGACTGAAACTGTTTCATGTTTCCAGTAGTGTAGACAAGTGACAGTTTGTGGATTGCTTGATAATTCTCTGGTGGGCAAAATCAGAAAAGAAAAAAATTGTGAAATTAAAAGATCATTTAAATTATAGACCTTTGTTCTACCTTGTTAGTTAACATTCCAAACAATGATGTACAAACTGCATAATTTGTTTTGTGAAAATGTACCCAGTGTGGAGCCATCTGTGTACCAGTTGACACTATTTATATCAAAAGGGACATTGCAGTAGCTGGAAGAGCCCCTATTCCCAGCTAACCATTTCCAGTGTGACTCTAAATTATTGATTTACATTCATTCTCTATTAACCTATTATGAGTTCATCTGCTGCTTTCAGCTCTCATATCATGTTGATGTACTTCTAATTTTCCAAACTGAATGGTGATTTACTTCAAAGATGTTGGGATGAATTGCTCTCCAGTGAATATCTGAAAGCCTCTTATGCCCCAGATAACCTCTTTGATTTGAAATCTTCATTGAGAGTTCTCGTGCATAACAAGCCTAGCAGCAATTCCTTGGTAATCCTGGAAATGTCCCTTTCCTTTCTGTCCTTCCCAATCTGCAGAGCAAATGTTTGCATTTCCAAAAAGAGCATTTATGAGATAATGTGCTCTGTGTCTTTGGATGGAATGACCATCCCTGTTTAGTAGGGATATCCCATCTGCAAAATACTTTGAATTTACTGGATACTGTATGTGATGTAATTGCATTTGGTGGCTCTTTTGGGCTTACTCTGCTTAAGTGTGCTTTGTTTTGTCCTAAAATATGTTTGCACATTGTGCAACCACTAGGGAAACCACAGAACCATACAGGAATGAAGTTATTTCACAAAGTACATTTTTCCAGTTAACTTACATGGTAAAATAAATTTGGAGAATGTTTGAATTGGAAGCTGTGACTTAGAAATAATTTTTGAGAAAATTATAATGCAGTAGTAGAGAGAAAGGCAAAAACTTATACTAATACTATAATGGAGGGAAATTCTATGCTCTTAGATTTGACTGATTTTAAAGACATCTAGTTTGATTAGTACTGTGATACAGTATTCCACTTTTTCTCTGGAATTATAAAAGCATCACTCTAATACTTTGTGTTGTTGTGTTGTCAGTAAAGATGGTTGTACCAGCACCCATGAAGAATGCAATTAGTAACTCACAGTTATCTTGTTTTGAACAACTCTGTGTTTCTTTTTCCTGTGTCTGTATAAGCCAGTGTGCCAAGTAATTCCTTCCTAATGTGGACGATACCCACAGGGCTCCTGGAGAGATCCAGCGGGTGATGTGGAAGGGCTCTGGTGGCATTGATGGTGACAGCTGCCTCTCACTGCACCCACAGGGGTGGCAGCTGTAAATGGTGATGGGACAGTTGTGCAGTGTGTTGTACTGGCACTGCAGAGGAGGGAGAGCCTGCACTGGCAACTCTGGAGGGAGTCTGGGATTGACTGATCCTGGTGAGTCCCTCCAAGTGTGACAAAAGGTTGCCAAAGCTGCTGGCTCTGTGGGAGACAGGGATTTTGGGCCCGAGCCTCCCTCTGCATGGAGAGCTCAGCAGGAGCAGGGGGACCCTGCAGTCACCAAGACAATCTCTCCTGCTGGCATATGGAGGCTCTCGGTGTTCAGCCAAGAGCTGCTGGGCTCACTGGGGCATCTGCCCATGGGGCAGGGCTCCTGATGAACCTAGCCTTGTAATCCCATGTCTCTCTTCATTTCTAGCCTCGGGGGACATATCTTCCCTCTTGTGTGCACTCACCAAGAGTTCCTCACTGCTGCTACCACTGCAGTGGCAGTGCCACTCTGCAGGAAATCCCTTCTGGATGCTGCCACTGCTGAGCTGAACTCGAGGTGGGTTTAACCTGCTGGTGGTGAGGAGACTGATTCAGATTCTACCATGCAACTGAAGCAGAACAGCAAGTGCTGAAGATAAAATGTACTCATCCTTTCCTTCCCTACTCCCCAGTCTTCACCCTGATCTCCAGGAGCACCACCTGATGTCTAGATGGTTTTATGAGTAGTTAAACTGTGAGAAAAGGATTTCTTCAAAGTACTTCAGTACCATGTAACCTAACTCATATGTATTGTAGCTCAGAGGCAACATCTTGGTTTATTCTATTAAAGTATAATTAATTACCATTTCAATAGGGCTACTAGGTGTATGTATCTGCCCAGTGCATTGAAAAATAATAACAAAGCTTCTTATTATCCAATGGATGATGTTACACATTGTGGATGCAACCTATTAATATGGAAATACTGGCACATTCATCCAGGATAATTTGTATGGTGTGTTTCCTGACCTAATAACGAAAAAAGTAGGTTAGCTTCCAAGTTTTCTGAAATGGGAATTAAAGCTTTATAGCAAGAAAGTCTTTGATAGCTTTACACAAATGGCTGAAACTTGCAAACCTTGCATATTTAAAATAGTTTATTCCACAATGATGACTTGGAGATATTTCTAATTAATTAGAATAGTACATCACCGCTGAATTTCCTTGGCTTTCCCATTATCTCACTGTTGTTTGCAATTTAATGGAATTAAAAAGCATCGAAAGATACATCTTACCAAACATGGTGTAATCTGAGAAAATATGGGTTTATAAAGAGATTTTATAAAATGTAGTTTACAGAAGATTATGCAAAGCAGTTTTCTTCTTCAGGAAGCATTAAATCAAGTATTGAGCATTTCAGGTGCTTTATTGCTGCTAGAGAGTGTATAGTGTGGGGTGCCTATAAATACTGAACTGTTAGGTCTAAGCGTGGCTAGCATTTTGCCGAAGGTGTATTTGTGAAGCAGCTGTTGTATTTATGACCATCTCTAAGATGGTTGCAGTGTTTAATCAATATCTGCTCTAGCCATCAAAATGATGACCTTCCTTTCAGAGCTTGGCTTCCCTGCCAGCCTCAAAGTGAGATGCTGAGCTGTGTTTCAGGCATCCAAAGAGTGCTGTGTTGCATTGGAGCTGGCATCTATCAAATGTCAGGCTCTCAAGCTGCACCTGTGCTGCAGGCAAAGCTGCGGCTGCATCACAAGGGATGCATTCACTTCAGCCAAAGGCCCCGGCAGCCCATCCATCCCTTCTTCCTTGACGTGTTCCACCTCTTCCTCCTTGTTGGGGGTTGGGTTTCTTTCTTTTTTACTTAAGTTTTTTTTTTTCCCGTAAGTTGCTAGGAAACTAACTTCTGACTACCTATGGGTACTTAAGAAAAAAATAAATGGTCAAGGTCGGCTCTCCCGACCGTGTAGCATCTGGCTACACTTCTTTTTCTCAGGGATTTTCTCTCTGAGGGGAAAGATACGGCGAGTTTTGGGGCTGGGGGCAGCTGTTTTCTCTCTCTCCGCCCTTCGGAGAAGGACCTGCGGCTTGGGGAAAGGAATCCGCTGTCACCGCCGTGACCCAGCCGGGAGCCGCCTTTCTTTGCTGCGCCCCTGCCCTGCCGGGACCTCCCGCGGGACGGAGCTTCTGATACCTCTCGTGCACCGCCCCCGGGATTTCTGCTCATTCCTGCCCCTCACAATTCTACCGGGACACCGGGACCGGCTGCCCCAGGGGGTTTGTGAAGCAAAGCCTCCCTGCCATCCCTTCCCGTGTGGGCCCGGCCGCCATTACCGCGTGCTCCCTCAGGCCGCGCTGGGCCGGGAGCAGCAGCGCCCCTGCCGGCCGTGCCCGGAGCTGCGCCGGGGGAAGGCTCGCTGGGCCTGCTGCTGTTGGTGTGAGTGCTGCAGTTACTGCTGCTTGTTTGCTTTATTGTACATACTGGTAAAGACCTGTTATTCCTACCCTCTTGAGAGCCCCTTAATTTCAAAATTGTAATAATTCGGAGGGAAGGGGTTTACATTTTCCACTCCAAGGGAGGCTCTTGCCTTCCCTAGCAGACATCCCTCTTTTCAAAGCAAGACACTCCTCCATCCATTATTATTATTATTTTTTTTCCTCCTCCATATTATAAGCTTGATACAGAAAATATACTTGGATAATTACGTATGTGTCCCAGTTCCACATTGCTCTGGCTGCAGTGTGGAGGCAGATACACACTGGCAATGAGGAGGCAGAATGAGAAGACCAAACTTGGCCAGTTTTGCAGGAGGTTTTTTGACTCTCGCCCCAGCCCTTGTGATGTTTGGGAAAAGGCAGTGAATATTTGAGCCTTCATCTCTCAGTGGTGCTTTGTGCTCTGAAGAAGTTAATTTTTGATGGACTTCTCCGTGCATTGCTTACTGTCATTTTATATTGTTCAGTGAAACAACATCCTTGAGCTCTCCTGCTGTGCAGGAAAAAATTCTTTTAAAGATTGTGCACTTCTCCAATGCTTCCAGTATCTCTTCTGCTAAATCTCCAGCCGTCATCTCTCATCCAGCAGATCTCCTGCCCCCAGATGCTCAGATAGTTACTTTTAAAATGTAGCACACCTTGGTAGTAGCTGGTTGTCAGAACAGTCATGTTCTGGAAAGTGTTTTCTGAAAGAGTGGTAATTGTACATACAAAGCTTTCTTTTAGGCTTTCTTCTGTTTTGCTTCACCTATTTAATATCTGACTGTCCTCCACCTGGTGGCACATAGGTGTTCTACTTGAAGAGGAGAGACTTTGCTTTTTCTGCTCTGATCTGTTAAAACTTTTTCTCCCCTGCTAAAAATGGAGAGTGTTGTATATCCTGGACCTTTTTGCTTGCCTCATGAACACCTGTGGTCCACAAGCTGTGCAGAAGTTGTCACATTTATATTTTTTGAAAGGAGTAACCTCTGACAAGACAAATTCAGAGAGGGGCTGAGCATGTTCTGGTTCTGTCCTTGTGCATGGTTGTGAAGATGGGAGAAATGTTTTATTGTGGGCCTGTTTGTAGTCACTTTTTGCAAGAAGTTCTTGGTTTTATTTTAGATTCAGAAATGTGGTTGAAGAAAATGAAATCAGGGTGTGAAGAACATGCTGTTATTGGAAGGAGTGGCAGCTTGTATTTGCTTGGTGATTTTGCGAGGCTTTATAATGGTAATAGAAATGTTGGAGACTGGATAGGCCTGGTATTTGAGTGTTTTAAATACTTATTTATTTTTAAAAGTGGACTCAAACAGATGCTTTGTAGTATGATAAATTATTTATCCAAAGGCTACTTTGATTTTGGTCTGATGAAATCCCAGCAAGAAGACAAAAATTGTTAGGGACTTGGCTTCTGTAGAGTTTCTAACAGGGCTTGATAACACAGGAGTTAAGGGGGGAAAAAAAGTTATCTGAAATCCTGTTTACTCATAGTAGTCTGTTCAAATTCCACTGCAGAAATGAGAATGGTTTTAGCATTCCCAGTCCTTGTTTTTTTAATGTTTGTTTGCAGAAATAAAATTAGACTGATCTTAGAATAAACAGTTTTCTTTCTTTTTAATATGACACTATTTTCTGTGTGAAATGACATGCTTTCATAAAACATAAATGTTGGGCTACTCTGAGCCATCCCATCTCCTGGAGAGCAGGGAAACTTGGCAGGAGTATGAGCAGGTAAGAGAGCTGCAGAAGGTGGAAGGAGAAGAGAGTGCAGGTGTGCTCTTATCCCCACTCCCAGGTGAGGGATGGAGCCCTGTGAGGTGGAAGGCCACAGTGCAGCTTCAGGACATGCTAAAACCCATCTTTTATGAGGACAGCTGGCTTGCACTCTGTCTCAAAGCAGATGCCATCCAAAGATGCCCTCCAAGTAAGTCTTGCACTATTTCAAAGAGGAAAAAGATGCTCCCCTAAGCTTTGGAGATGAAGCGTGTCCATTGGAGTGAGTGACAGGCTGGGCATGACCTCCTTCTCAGAGCTTTGGATTTGGGGATTTCTGTCACCAGCATGCTTTAAAGGGTAAGGAGTATTGCTGCTCATTAATTAGTAAAATTTGAGCTGACTTCAAGTGGTGCTTGGAAACATTAACTATCAGAGTTTGGATTCATGCCTTTGAAGAAAAATGAGTTTTATGTTAGTTTTCCAGTTTTCATGAATCATTCTACTTCTCCTAAAATAATGCTTCAGCTCAGGAAGTATGACCAGCTTTGGGCAGATGGACCACTCTGAAGGCACGTGCTATAATCCAGAAGTCTTTTGGGGACACATGACCAGCTCTGGTGGAGGTGCTGGGTCTGGCATGGCCAGTGGTAAGGGAGGGTTTGGAAAGCCCTGGGGAGCCCATGTCACTGTCATTGCTGCACTAGGCAGAGCATCAAAGTGACCAGCTCTTGGTGGATTTCTAAATGCTGTACTCCAGCATCTGCCTCACAGTGGCCATCCCCAGCTGTGATGGCAGCACCCTTTATCATCTTTCTCCCTGCATCTCCTCTTTCACCACAGTGGAAGCTCAGTCTTTTCCTGGCTTTCTGAACCCTCACACCACCACCTTTTTAGGGCTGCTGGAGCTTTGACTTTCAGCTCATTGTTGAGGTGTGGATCTGAGATAGCACTTTGGACCTGTCTGCAGCCTGAGGAGCCCTCTCCAGTTGCCCTGGGTACAAGCACTCCTTGCTGTTTGGAGTCTGAACACAGGACCCTGCCAACGTGCCTCACCTCCAGTTTTGGGCTGGGAAGTCTCTGGACACATAACATGTGTTGACAGGCAGAGGGCTGGAAAGCTTCCAGGATTTCTCTTATTCTGTTGAAAGTCTGGTCAGTGTCCCTGTACCGTTGCTGAAGCTGTCCAGAGAAGGAAATTGTGTCAGTGCCAAATGCTGCTGTCAGTCTGATCCTGTGTGATTGATGAACAGGTCTGAGAGTAATCAAATGGTTAATCTGCCCTGTAGATAAATATGCTTTATAATAAGACCTGCCTCTTTTATAAAATTAGAACATGAATGTGCACAGGCATTATATAACTGAGAAGTGAATACTGTATATGGAAACATGATGGATTAATATATATTGAAGACTTTGATTGTTCTCCTTTCTGTCCTTCTGGAAGTTTATGGAAACATATGAAAAGTTTTCAAATTACCTTTGAAATTAGCTTGTAACCCATATAGTTGATCATAATTTTCTGCTCTCTGAGCCAGCAGTGTTTAAGGATTCATAATTCAGTATTTCAAAAAATCATCAGTGGCTTCACTATATGAAATTTTAAATATTCTGAATGTACTTCTGGCATTCAGTGGTTGCATTTGTTCATTCAAATGTAATGGATATTCAATAGCACCTATTATAAGCTTGATACAGAAAATATACTTGGGTAATTACATATGCCTACACTTGATATAAATTTAAATCTTTTTCTGCCAAGAGGTCTGGTAAAAAAATAACACGATTTTTTCACATTTTATGAAGATTCAGTTCAGAATTTTTGAATTAATGAAAGAGAGGTTTGTGGGCGAAAGAAGGATCCACCTCCCTGGTGCACAAAGCAGGGTGTCAGTTCTCTACTTCTAGCAAACCTTTCTGTGCTCTTTCAATCATCTTCTGTACTTTACTGACTTGCAGAGATTGCAACCACTGTTCATCATAAGCATCTGAGTGCTTTTCTGAAGTGGAAACAGAAATAGATGATGTTGATAGCAACGTATGGTTTTTTAAATTTTAAGAGTGTATATTTCACCTACTTAAGTGATGCAATATAAACAATTGGGTACTATTTCCTACAGGCTGGCACGTGTGTGTGGGACTTTGGTGCTCTGAAGGACAGGTGCTCCCTGGTGTAAGAGCTGTGCAGTGCTGAGTGTTCCTCTGGTTCTCTCACAGTGCTGACCAGGCAGGTGACTGTAAGGATCAGGAGCTGCTCAAAGGAGGCTCTGTTTGGGTTTTCCATTTTCTGCACCCCCAGCCTCTGAGCCAGGAACAAGCACGGTTCACTGAGCTGGTGAAGGATATCAGCGAAGGGAGCAGTTTTGCTGAGCTCACAGTATGTTTGAGATTGGTTGAAACTCCAGTGAACTTTATTTTGACAATGGCCAAGCAGTTTCTTTAGGTCAAGAACAGGAAACTGTGTTTGGTGTGAAAGGAAGAATTTTAATCAGACTGTATTTATCATTCTATGAATTAATACCTGGAAAGAAGAATTGCATTTTGGAAACTGACTGCATTCATAGGAATTGCTATATATCTTATGCTGCCATAGCAACATAGGAGTGCAATGAGTTAGAAATCTCCCAGTTATTAGAAAACCTGAATTAAACCAAATATTGAAAAAATTGTGTTTGCTTAACACCCAAGGTTCTGCCTTCTCTCATGAGGTTTTGACCTTGTTTCAGGTAAAGGGATATCCTTGATTCTCAAGAGTCAGGCTTGACTGAGAGAAACAGTTTATTTTATACTGAAGAGTATGAGAATAGCTGTGCTGTGGTACTGTATGGCAAGTCAGATATGTGAACATATATTTAGGCTGCTGACTATGCTTAAAGCTGTCTTGAAGAATATTTTAAAAGGTTGTGAAGAATGGTAAAAAAAACCTCAATTCTCTACCTTACGTTCCCTTTTTGTGAAACAAAGATGCTTATATTTATTTATTTCTACATAGTGACAGATGAAACAAAACATTTTATGCAAAAGCAGTTTTTTGAAGGGCAAGAAAATAGCAAGAATGTAATGTTAGCAAAGACTCCAATGAATTATTTGGTTTCCACCTAATATTTGAGGAGAGTACTGAGGCCGGGTTTGAAAATATTGTGAGGTCAAGAATTCTATATTGCTTTCTGTATGAAATAACTCTCCATTAGGATAAAAAAAGAACACTTCCTATGGTGTGTTAATGGGAAGAAATTTGTGGAAAATATTTATTGGGATACTTTCATTTGGAAAACACCCTGCTATTACCCTATTGCCACAAAGAATAATTCTGTGAGCTCTCAGGGCATGTGGAAAAACCTCATCTTTCTTGTGTTGTCAGTGACAAAGTGAGAGATGGAAGAAGGAAATGTGCTGTGGTATTGCTTTACTTTTAATCTTATTTTTCCTGATCTTTCTTATTTTAGACTTTAATAATGTATTTGTTGTAGTTTGATCTTTTGTCAGAGATTGCTAATACGTCTCCAGACCATCTTTTCTGCTGTGATTTTATAAATACCTAGTTGCAATATCCATAAAAAAAATCTGTGGGCTTTAATAAAGTTTTATTTGTTATGAACTTATTTGCCTGAAGCTCAGAGTTCTGAAAGTATACTTTTAGTGCTGCTTTTCAAAAGCTTTCAAAATACTTATGGTTGAGGGAATGAGGAATTTTTTTTCCTATTTTACAGTGTTCCTAGCAGTTGTTAATAATGTGTTTTTTAAAGATCCAGGTATAGTACAAGTGCTGAAAAAGAAAAGTGCAAATGCAGCTGTTTCTGGAACTTCTGCTAAAGCACTGATAAATCTGTTGGCTTCCAGGAACACTGCAGTGCCATTACACTGAAATATTGATAATTGCAATTAAACTTAGATTATTTCCCGTACACTTTCTTCTTACAGTGCCTTTTGATGTACTCCCTTTTCTTTAACTCACTAGCTCTGAAGTAGTTTCTTCCTTTCTACAATTGACTCTTGGGCATTCCAGTTGGCTGCATCACCTCTTTTTCCAGCAGAGAACTTTTCCCAGCACTGCTGCAGGGCTTGGGCCACCAGAGGCTGATTTTCCTCTCTGAAGCAACTCGTGACCTCTCCACCCTGGCTTTATGGTGTCCTCATTGTACATGCTGTGTGTATTTGCCACATACACAGCGCATGCAATGTGGACATAATGGAGCTCAATGGCCGCCTGAGAATAGAAAAAATACCTGCAAGACATGCTGTGGGCCTGGTTATGGTCTGGATTTCATTTGTTTTTAATTTTTAATTTGTTTTTTTGTTTTTTTTTTTTGTCATAGGATTTTAAAGCTTACTTGGTGTGCATGTATGCTGTTCTTGTGTATGACATGGGGTCCAAAAATTGTGTTGCAGACACAGGAAAATAAGGCATTAGATCTTACAGGGTCATTACAGTTTTCCAGATCTCCACAAAAGAAATCTTTTTGCAGGACTTAAATAATAGCAGGGATCTAATTTTGGCTCCTAATAGCAAGGTGATTCACTTTGGGTACGTGTATTCTATTGGTGTTTTTTTGTGGTGTTTCATTTTTTTGCACATTCTGTGCTTTGTACTCTCACCGAGAGTTTGGGAAAAAACCTGTTTCTTCTAACAAGAAAATGTGCAAATCTTGAATCAACATTTAAGTTTGGGCTTTTTTGTTGTCGTTATTCGTTGTTTTGTTTTTATTTTTGTTTGGTTAGTTTCTTTTAAAAACCAAAAGAGCAAAGCAAAGCCAAAGCAAATCTTCTGATTTGTTTAAAATAAAAAAAATCCCCAAACCCTGTCATTTGTATCCTGTATTTTTTGTATTTTTACAATGTTATTCCATGAGAAGTTTTTTAATGTTCTTTTTTTCTAGCAGTTTTACTCACTCATCTACATTAGCAAACACAGCCATGTTCCATGTTTTCTCTGCCATGAATTAACACTTTTGAATGGTGTGGTGTTTTCTCTAGGTGATTTAGACAAACAACATTTGTGTGAATAGCAGTTATCCCTAGTAAGTGCTAAAATACAAGGAATTAGATATTTAAAAGTGAAAAATTATTGCAGGGAATAATATTGCACCTAAAATTACTTGTGGAGGCTGCAAAAAATGAAAGTCCATTCTCAACTGGATAAAGCCTTGTCATGGTTTTAAACCAGTAATTAACAAAAAAGGGGGAAAAAGAATTACTTTTTTCTTGCTGTGAGATATGGATTAAAACAAGAGCAAACCAGGCATAAAATTTTTAAAAGGAATAAAGAAAGTTTATTGACAAACTACAATAATAAGAACACCAGAATAAACTTCCAGAAAAACCTTTTCATTTCTTACTGCTCACTATTCTTTTGCTCACATGACAATAGAGACAGAAACTTTAGAACTTTGATGGTTTAAACAGTCCCAATTCCTTCTACAGTCTTTTCACCAGTCTCTGTAGAGAAACAGAAGTTCCTTTCTGTTAATTTATGGAGTTTCTCACAAGAAAACTATTTTTGTTATAGTTTTCCGTTTCTCTGATATCAGCTGCCCAGAGCTGCTGTTATCAGAGCCCACCCCTCCCATTCCACATCACTCTGAAATGTGTTATGGGTCATGATGTTTAGGGATAGCATTTTTAAGGGTAAGTTATTCAAAGGCAAAAAGTATTCTTCATCTGTTTCTGTGAGCTTCACTAGAAAACAGTTTTCTCATTGCCTCTCAAGGCTTCAAATCTCTCAGCACTTCACTATATCATAATTACTCTACTTTTTACTCAAATTTACACTTTGAACACTCTATTCCTCCCCATACTCTATCATGAATTAAAGGAGTTCTTTTCATGACTTCATTGTCCATCCCCATAGTTTTAACATAAAGATATTTCAGCTTAATTAAAGCATCTCCTTAATTCTCTACCTTCCTTGAAGCTTCTTTTCTTTCTTGCCACTAGTAGTTTATAAAGTCTCTTTTCATGTTGATCACTCTCCTTTTCTCTCTGGATAAAAAGATTAATCTGCAAGTCTCATCTGGATAAGAAAGAGTTAAAATCCTGCTCAGGCTTTTGTAGATGGTTCGGTGATCTCTGCTGAACAGGAGCTGGAGCTGTCTGCAATGGAAAGTTCCTCATAGCTGCTCTGGAGAGCGTGGTCACCGTCTCTGCTTGCTGCAGGCCCAGAGCCCCTCTCCTTCTTTACTCAGCAGTTTTCTGGTGAATTCCATCACAGCAAAACCTGCAGCCAAGCCAGGAACCGGCCTGGCCCGGCTTGGCTTGGGGCAAGCCCCCGCAGGCCCCATCTCCCGGCCGGGAGAACGGCAGGCCCAGCCCGGCCCCCGCCCGGCCACACGTGGCCGGGCAGAGAGCGAGAGGGCGAAGCTCTGTTACCTTTCACAGCCAGAAAACAAAGAGAACCACAGACTTCTGGTTGTACACTTTAAGGTGGGGTTCACAAGTTGATCCCACTTTTCAATGGCTAAAACTGCTGTCAATTCTCAGCAATGACCGATAATTGGCCAGGAGAAAAGACTCCAGGCAGTCCCCAGCAACTTTAACTTTCTTAAAGGTAAAGTAACTCCATGACAAGCCTGAATCTGTAGTGGGCCAAAATCTGCTCTCAGGAGCTGAAGGGCTACAGAACAGGAACTGCTGTGCTCTTTTCACTCTGCTGAGATAAAATTTTAAAAGGAGGGCTGTGTGGTGGCATGGGACACATTTTCAGAGACACTGAGGATGTGCCAACAAACAGCTCTCTTGGGGGAGCTGCACTGTGGGAGTATCATCTCAGCATCCTCATCTCATTGCCTGTCCTGAGCCTACATGAATACAAATAAAGACCTGACATGAGATGATGAAAATTAATTTCTGATGTTTAAAATAAAAGTGTACCCAGTGCAGAGAGTACCATGAAAGCTGTGCTTTGCTTCCAGGTATTTTTCCAAGAGGAGCTGGGATGTAACCCCCCAAAGCTCAATCCTGCAGGTGTTGGTTGTGGCTGGTGGGAGCTGATGGAGCTCCTCTGACCTCGCCCTGTGTCCCACTGTAGGGAAGGACTCCTTGAGGGCTGGGACTCTCCTCTGCCAGGGTAGTTTTGCTCTCACTGGATTATTTTTCATTCCTCCCTATAAATCAGTATTTTCATTAATCCAATTGCTGGAAAAGGATTATAGCCTCAGAATAAAATCCAGTCGTAATTAAAAATGTAAAAGCTGCTTATGTTTTTAGGCCAAAGTTATTAGAGGAAGGTATCAACCTACCAATATTAATACCCCAGTCTCAGTTGGGAGGCTGTTATCATGATGAAAGTGCCTGATAATGGCCTGGTTACTGAATATTTTATTGCAGATAACTTCTGCTTGTGTTTGCCTCTCATCTATGTACACCATAAGCTATCTGCAGCAGCCTGCCTCTCACATGCTTTGTGGGCATTCTGGGGTTTTTTCACATTTCAGGAAAACTCTTTTTTTTTAGAGCTAATCTAGAAATATTCTAACAGCAAAAAGAGTTTGTGACAGACTGTTCAGGGCACAAGGGCTGTGGGAATCACCTCTGTAAGAGGATTGAGGCATATTCCCGTCTTCAACATCTGCATCTTAAGCCATCTTTTCATAATGAATACTCCCTTATCAAATATCCTCTCTGCATTTGTAGTTTCCATCAAACTCCTATCTGGACAAAGAAAAATGGCAAACTGGAACAGCTCTCAGCCATCCCATTATTCATGCCATGTGCTCAGCTTTCAGGCATGCAGTTGTCTGGGTATTCCATTTGCAAGCCTTCTTTGTCACTCTTTGAGTAGAGCACATTTTAATTACCTCTTTATAATTAAATCAATTGAGAGGCTAGAGTTACCTATTATTATTTTTAATCCAAAGATTGAAACTTTCTTTGACCTTTGGTTTCTTCAAATGGGAGATGTTTCATTTTGTCTCCCCTGTTTGGAATTAAATGAGTTTTCTGTGAAGGAAAGGATGCTGAAAGACTTATTCCCTGATGGAGGATTTAGATGAAAAATTATGGACCTGGATGATTCTCAAACTGCATTATTCAGAATCTCCTCCACCTAGACTGTGCTCAACTTCACAGACTCAAACATCTTTCACCTGACAGTCCGTGCTGTTTGGTCCTCTGATGGCAAATGAGCTTTGCATCTGAAGCAGTGAATGGAATCGTTCAGAGCATCAGTGCTAAACTGCAAAAGGGATGGAAACAAATTACCTCCCAAATGTCCATTTATCAGCCTCTGAGCTTACAGTGAGTTTTCAGTGAAGAAAGCTCTTTCTGATATTCCTTTCTGGGTTAGGTATGGGTTTTTTTGATGGTTTTTTCTTTTTCTCCTTCCTTGGTTTGCTTTCCCGGTTCCTTTTCATGACGATCTTTTGATCTTTCCTTTCAGTAATGGCATATTTGTGATCTTTGTTCTCCTCCAAGTGGCCCCATGTGGCTTGTGCTTCGTTTTTTGGGGTGTCAGAAGCAACGCTGACATTCTTCTCCATATGATTTAGGGAAGCTCTCTGCTCTCTGTCCAGTGTTGCTGGTGTCCCAGGCAGGTGCTGAGGTCCTGACTCCCTTGGCTCCTCTTTCTCTTGCTCTGTGCTGGGGTTTGGCTGCTCGTGTTCAGCCTGGCAGTGGTGGTTATACTCTGGGGTGCCTGATGGCAGCACCAGCTGCTAGTCCAAGTTATTTCAAAATGTTTATTTACATAAAATAAATTTAGTCTCTAGGTTGCACTGAGGAATTCTCTGTATCTCTAGTCTGTTCTAGCAAGAAAGATGCTGTGCCAGAAAGAGAGATTTCATAAGAGGCAGCATTAAAGGACTGCATGTTTTTACTGCTGTGCACAGCTGAGAAATTCCAAATTTAGTATTGTCTGCATGTGGTGGAAAAATACAAACTCGGGGAAAAAAAGGCTAAAAAAAGAGAAATGTAAAGATTCAGCAGAGTGTTCCTTTATGTGTTTCCACTGTAGAAGTCTTGAACCTCAGTGAAGTGCTGATTTTTCCGCTGCTAACACACTTGCAGCTCTACTGGGTACAGTATGAAATTTGTTTCTTGCTGTCAACAGCCTTGCTCGACTCTTGTTTTTGGGAGCAGGAGCCTTTCACATGTGCAGGACTGGTGGAGGGGAATGAGTGATGGGGACTGAAGCCTGTAATACAGAGAGAACTTGAAACTTTGCCTGTTGCCCTAAATAACCAGCAAAGAACAGCACTGCAAATCCCTGCCTTCCACATATTCTAGTCCCCTTGCCTAAAACTGGACGTGGAGCAGGAATCTGAGCTACCAAGCACCTTTTTCTGCATAAATCACTTCTGCCAGGGAGTGAGACGTGCTGCCCTGTGCCCTGGCTCCTGGGCAGCTGCTGGGGCAGGCACAGCTCAGCTGCAGCAGCAGGGTCTCACTTTCTGCCTGTGCCCTGGCTGCTCTGCTGCTGCCAGCACACCCTCTGCAACAGGGGCTGCTTAAACCTGACTGGTTTGTGAGCGTGCACTGGTGTTGGGAGTCCTTCATTCTGCATCCTTCTAATAGTTTTCTCTTGCTGGAGATCAGCTGGATCGGGAGCACTGAGCAGAGGAAGGTGGGTGTGTGTAAGAAGAGTTTGATGCTTGTGTGGTGCTGGTCCCTGCCCTGTTGGTTTGAGAGAAGAGCAGTGGGGTGGTGTGATGGTGTGCTGGGAGGAGGGGATTCGTTTCACCTTTATAATGCTGGGCCTCTTTTTTGGCAGAGCCAAGCTCTGGAGTAGATAGAGAATCTTAGAAGCATTTAGAGTGGAAAACTGCCTTCAGATCATCGAGTCCACCCGTGTGCTGTAAACCTTCATTCTGTACCACTTCCTGAGCAATAACTCCTACCTCAGGTGCTGCAAAGCCACGCTCTGCTGCTGAGTTCTGTCTGCAGCAAATGGAACACCTGCAGGTCCAGGATGTGGCCAGGATGTGCACAGGGGAATGGCCCTGGCTCTGGTTCTGCCTCCTTGGACTGCAGGCTGGAAGGGTTGAGGCCGCCTTTCAGTATGAAGGGCGGAAAGAAATGAGCTGTCTCTGGGCAGCTGCTGAGGCTGACCTTGTCTAGAAATTCTCATCTCCCCAGGAGTGTCTCTGGGCAATGTGGTCTCTCCTCAAAGCAGTCCTTGCTGGCCCCTTTCCTGCCCTTGTGGATTAGGAGAGACTGGGCTGCCTGTGAATGCTGAGGGACAGGGTTCAGGGAGAAGGTGGCTTCCAGGGCACATTCCTGCAGCACTGTGGGGGCAGAGCTCTCTTAATTTGTTTCATTCTTGTTAAATGTTTTCAGATAGTTTGTCATTATTTTCTATATTTTTCTTACAGTCCATTTTCTTTCCTCTCTTGTACCCTTTCTCCATAATTTCCTTCTGACTCTATAGGATTATGCTTTGCATGAGAAATGTTGTGGTAGAGCTACAAGACGTTTTTGTTTTGAGCTTTTCCCTATCCATCAATTAGAAAAGCTGTAGGGCTTTTTAATTACTCTGACAATGAGGAACAAAGTTTCTTTTGTATTTTGTTTGTCATGCTTCCTTGAACAACTTTAAAATTGTAATATTCTAACTTTCTCTGTGGGCTTTTTTGCATTATGCTGATAACGTGGATTTGAAGTTGCATAGGTATACTCCCAAAGGCTGTGCACAAATGAATTCACTGCTATTGATGAGCATTCAAACTGACAAAAACACTGACACCGAAAGTTACATGTTGAAAAAGGACAGAACACAAATAATTTAAATATTTTTCTCATGTTTGAGTATATTTGTGGTGTCTGATTGAGCTGGTTAGCAAAATAAAGACAGATGGCAATGAATTCATTCCAACACGTTTTCATCATGGTACAGCTATTCCGACTTCTCACAGCCGCTGTGAAAATTATTTTCTTGTTTAAATTTCCCTTGCTGCTGCTGTCCATACCCTGTCCAGGGAATTCAGAACTTGTGTGATTAGAATATGCATGGAGAATGATTTTTATTTGCAAGATAAAAATTAAAATAACTGAATGAGGAGCTGCCTTTAACCAGATGTTCAGTAGTGTGGTAAGTAAGAATTTAACTCCTTCTCCTTTAAAGTTCATATCAAAACTTTAACAGGATTAGAGCAGAGTTTATCATAATTGAACTTCAGTCAGGCACTTTTCAAATTTTGAAGATGACACAGTAATTTCCAGTCCTGCCTTCATTAGAAAGAGTGAGAACATTGCTGTTAACTTGAGAAATGAGCGGCAAGTGCTGGACCTGGCCTGCCTGTGCATCCCCAGCAGCTCACCTGTTTGTCTGGACACTGGCAGCACGATGGGACCATCGTTTCTGTGTGTGGCAATGGGCAGCAAATATGTTCTAACAGTTTATAGCAGAAAATGGAGAGGAGAGGAAATGCCCTGCAAGGACTGTAACCGCTTGTAATTGATACTTTGTCCAACAACTCTGGTGTTCTTGGAGCTTCTGCCCTAAATAAATATAATATTTAATGTTTTTATCTTAATGCAATAATTGTATTATCTAGTAATTTCATCTATGGCTTTGAATGAATACTTGAATTTTCAAGGATTGCACTAACCAGTCAGCATCTTACCTCATTCCTTTGACATATTTCAAAAGTGCCCATTATCTTGGTACTTTCCATATGCAGAAGATTCTAAAATCAGTGCATATTGCTGGAAACACAGCACTCAAGGTCTGTGTGAAAACGTGTGCAGAAAACACAAGAGTAAAGCAGTATTAACTGCTAGTATAAATGGTTGGGGGTGGTTTTGAGACATCTGCACAATATTTGCTGAACTGCTCAATTGGTTTGGTTCTTCTATGTCAGATTTGCTACAGAATTTATAGATATGAGGAAACATATGTCTTGAATATAGATTATTCTTGTTTTCCTTTGCTGTTGAGCATCCCAACAGTGACTGGAGTGTGGATGTGCTCTGTCATTATCCCTCCCAGGCCATTTCTCTGTTTGCCTCCCTGCCTGTCATGGGTGTGTGCATGGGCAGAGTGCAGAGGGGACAGGTCAAGCTCAGCACTCCTCACCTTTCCCTCCCTCCTGTGCTCCTGGAGAATGCTGTCCAGTCTCCTGCTGACAGGCACTGCCAGCCTCTGCAAGGGAAGAATGCCCACAGGGTATAGGAATACTGCCTTAGAAGGGCTGCTCACAACCAGTGTAGTGCCCTGTGCTCTCCATAAAGCTTTGGAGCTGTGAGTGAGGAGGTGTTAAAGGAAGATATTTATCTGCCTGTCCAGCAGCCTCCTGAAGCTCAGGGAGGCTGAAATCCTGGCAGCCACTGTTGGTTTTGCCTCTCTTCTGTGACTGCTTGTTCCTCCCCTGGCGAGGCTCTGGGAGTGCCTGGGATTTCTGCAGCAGCTGCCCTGTGGCCAGGTCTGGCCTGGCCTGAGCCAAAGCAGTGCTTGGACTACTCTTGAGCGAAGCTGTCTGTGGGATTGTGGTCAGAAGGCTCCAACTGAGGTAGCTGCAAAATCTAACATTTTCTGACTCTGAATTGCCACCATGTCCATTAATGGAAATGTTTTCTCCCTAGATGTAATAGACCAAACAAAAAGAAAGGCACAAATAGTGAGGTTAAATACTGCATGCTAAAAATGTAGTGCTGTTCTGTGCTGGAGGTGGTGAGAAGACCAGAAGTACTTTGATAGAAGGAAAGAGGTGGAAATTTGAGGGAGGAAAAAAGAGTAAGGGCTTGTGCATATGCATCATTCTGGGGAGAAGAGGGTAGGAGGGAATATATTGACATCTGTAGATGCAAGCTAGGATTACAAAGAGCCAAGAGAATTATGCTTAAATTCCAGCAGGTATTTTGGGAGAGAGGAACAATGTAATAGCTGTTCAGGGTAAGGCCAGTCTGTCCAGCAGCCCTGTCCATGTGGATTTCCCCAGGGTTAGTGTAGGAAAAGCCTCTAGAGACCTCCTTGGGAACAGGGACTGATGGAAGTTCCAACCCCACTTCTATCTCCTTTTGGTAATCTGGAAATCAACCTGGTTCTCCGAATGAAACTATCAGGGTGGCCAGGAGTTAGAAACCACCAAAAAACCCTCATCTAAGGGAATTCCAGCCCTTGGAGAGGTGGTGAGTTTGCCATCTCTAAACGTATTTTAGAGGCAAGAGCTGTTTTTTGGGAATATGAAGGTCTTCTCAGGGGCTGTTGCAGGGCTGGTTTGTTGGCTGTGCATAGGGTCTGTCCTGAGGCCAGTTTGTCCAGCTGTGTGGCTGCAGGCAGCTCCTGACCAGGCATCCCTCCTCACCATTCATAACCAGCACTGCCAGTTCAGTGTGCAGCTCTCCAGTGCTGTGTGCTGGGAAAAGGCAGCCATGGAAGAGCCAGCACAATGATGGCAGGCTGGTAATGTGCTCCCTGTTTCTCTGGAGAGCACTGCCATGGCTCAGGGGTGCCAACACTGAACTCTGACAAACCTAAGGACCTGACTTTTATTACAAGTCTAGTCTATGGAAGAAGTGAGTTTTTAATTTTTATTCTTTTTTTGACTGCCACCAAAATACCATGCAGTTGAGGGGAACATGCTGTATCCTTTGTGTCTGTCACATATTTTGGTATTTGCTGTGGAGCTGTAGCACGTTCAGCGTGTGGTGTAGGCTCATTCAGTCCCTTCTCTGTTGCATCTCCTACAGTGAAATGCTATCGCTCCCTATTTCTCTCTCTTTTCTCTCCCTTCCTGTGTTCCCAACTTGCTTTCCATTCCAGATACCCATTCTTAGCCTTTGAGAAAAGGCTTTCACACAGGCATGTGTCCTGCATTTTGGTTGGAATTTATTTAGCTCATCACAGCCTGATTTGTTCATGGGAAGAGATTGTGTTGCCAGGTCCTAGCACTGACAGCATGAGAGAACATTTTCACAGGATAGAGATAGAAGTATGTCTGTGGCAAATTAAGCCTACATTAGACTTGTGCATGTCTTGAACAGGGTAGCAGAGTCACATTTCACTGTGTGAAGATAATCAATCCACTGTGCTCAGGCAATAACACCAGCCCAGGGGATCGAGCAGCTCCCATTGCACTCTGTCACTATGGTGCTGCTGTTACCCGACATTTGCCCTCTTAAAGCTCATCTGGGGCTGCCAAAATGTGTCACATCCGTGGTTTTCTTACTGCAGGTGGTTCTGATTCCTGTGTCTCTTTGCTAATGTCATTTTTGTAAATGGAGTGAAGGCTCTCGAGTCATTTAAGCGTGACCTTTGAAATGTCACTGCTAATTTATTCTCCCACCATCACTGATTGTGGAAAGACTTGGCCATGTGTTCTTTTAACCCACTTATTATATAAGTTCACAGATCATGACATTTCCAGCTTTTTTGGAACACCATCTGCTTTTAGGGCAGTTTAGTGTTAATGTAAAGCTCCAGAACTAGTATTGGCCTGGTTCACATGACTCTGTTGTGATATTGAGTTGGTCCAAGAAATCTTCTTCTTACTGTTCCATCTGGGGAGAAACATCAGGAATTTCTAAGTCTCTTAGCTGTGCTGCATTATTTCCCTCACAAAGGTTATGTGTCTTAGCTCAGTAGAGTGTCTCAGTGTTTACTTGGAACATGTGAAAGATTTCAGAGAAGCACGACCTTGCTGTGCAGATTTCTCAGTGGAAGTGTTTTCACATT
Organism: Poecile atricapillus; assembly: GCF_030490865.1. Lineage (NCBI taxonomy): Eukaryota > Metazoa > Chordata > Aves > Passeriformes > Paridae > Poecile > Poecile atricapillus. The sequence goes on from NC_081260.1 coordinate 5,010,485, forward strand.
GAACAGCAAAGAAAGACAAGAACTTTGTCTGAGGGCCAAATGTGTGATTCATACTATTAAGGTGAAGCTGGGCACTTCATATCATCATCTCATGTCTGAGGATGAGATTATGCTTCTGCTTTAGACGCATGATTTACTCTTTTTTTCCTGGCCTCTTCTTTGACCTGCTGGCCAAAGATTCCTGATGCTGCTGAGGGTTGATGGGTGTGCACAGAGAAAGGAGCCCCAGAGCTGTTGTGCCATCCTTGGGTGGCTGTGGCCTTTGAGGATGGTAAGAACTACAGCCAAAATTTGTGTCTGAGAAGGTTTGCTTTTGGCTTCATTTCTTCCTCTCCCAATCTTTCTATTTTGGATTGTTTGAGGGGGTGGGCTGGAGAATGAGGGGAATTGGGAAATGTCTGATTAGAAGTGTGATTTCAGAATATTATACATGGTAAAAGTAAAGGCTGGGGGATATAAATGTAAAGGGTGCAAAAGTATGTCCTACTGAGCTGCTTGTATAGGACAGGGCCTGGAAAGGGTTGTGCTCAAGACCTTGGGTCTTCAGTCACTTTTGAAGACATGAAATCTTCTTAAGAAAGAAAAGCAAATATTCTTGTTAGTACCCAATTATTGGAGCTGAGTGAAGCTGTACAAAATTTGCCATCACTGGCATGTTTTCAATGAAATTTCACATTTTCATAGGTGGATGTCTCTGAGAAATCTTATTTTTCTTCATATTAATGCAATTCTGAACTAGAACAGACAAAAGAGTATTTTTGTAGAAATGCTTACAAAAATACTGCTCTGTGTCTGGACCAGATCTATGTGACAGTTGCTAGGAGCAAAAAATGAGTGTGGCACTTCAGAATCTGACTTGATGTGTGGGAACTAATTTTTATTTAGCAAAAATAATATCACATGGATGCATGGATATTTTCTTTGCTTTTTTCCCCCAGTTCACCTTGCCAGCTTGGGCTGAAATTAGAACCATGTAAGTCACTAAATAGCTTCAAGAAGCCCTGTTTTTTAATAGCTTTGACTTAGCAACCTAGAATTAAAGTTCATGTGTATCAGACAGCATCTAAATTATTGAGGATACTTTTTTTTTCTTCAGCAAAACTAAACTTCTAATTTTCAGGGCAGCTTCCACTTGTGTGTGGTATTTTTGCTGCTGGTGCTTGACTGGGCAAGCAGACTTCAGCACTTTGCTTTCCTGCTTTCCCTTTGAAGGTAACCAGTTACTTTTGCCCCAAAGTGTGTTCATCGACTGCTCTGAATTCCAAGACGAAAATTACAGAACATGCAAACTGTTTATTCTTTATCACCAGATGTGGTATTGAGCGCTCACTCTTTCCTTGTGCATGTCAGAACATGTAATTTTTTTATTATGGATTGTTTAATTAACCACGGTAATTGTTTCTCTGTGTTATAAGAGATGTTGTGTTTCAAATTCTTCTGGAGAAGAGTTGCTGCTTGCTTGGAAAATCATATTTTTTATGGGCATTTGTAATGAGTGTGACTGCATGAGGGAGGCCCTGCTTTCCCCTTGATTCAGTGGGTTTTTTTGCTTCCTGCCATAATGTTCCAGGCTTGCCAGAGGATGGGTGGAGATGGTGCTGGGCACAGCAACACTGAGGAATAATGTGCTAGCAAGGTTATTTGGTCTGCTCTTTCTGGAGGTAGGGGGTGCAGATCCATGTGGCAGCAAAAGTGCAGAGGTTACTGTTGTCTTAAATCCCACAGATCCACCTGAGAATGGTCACAAAGGGCTTATGTCTTCTTCCCCCAAAAGGTGGCAGGATGTGCAGCCCAACTGAAGTGCACCTGCCCCAGTGCACACAGCATGGGCAGCAAAAGGAGGGCGCGAGAGCCACTGTGGAGCAGCAAAACCGTGGAACTCAGGATAAAAAGAGAATTTATGACTTTTGGAGGAAGAGGTGTGCAAATCAGGGGACTGCACTGAGTAATGAGTTCATGAAGGGAGAAAATTAGAAGGGCCAAAACCCAACTAGAACCTGTTTCTGTAATTACATCAGTGACAAAATGAGGGCTGTGGGCAATCTCCATCTTTACTGGATGCAAGAGGAAAAGTGGCAAAGGATGAGGAAAAGGCTGAGGTACTTAATACCCTCTTTGCCTCAGTCTTTATTAGTTGTCCTGTGGGTGTCCAGCACCCGAGATGGGGAGCAGAATGGATCCCCCATGGTCTGAGGGGTCAGTGATCTACTGCACCGCTTGGGTGGGGCTGGATGGGATCCACTGCTGGAAGAGCTCTCTGAGCCCTGCCCATCCCTCAGCAGTGCTGGCCAGCCAGGAAGGTGCCCCTTGACTGGGAGTAAGCAACTCTACTGCCCTTCTACAGGAAGGGCTGGAAGGGCAGTGTGGAGAGCTACAAGCCCTTTGTAACAGGGATTTTCTAGGAGATGGTAAAGATTTTCTGTGTGATCCCAGTTTTGGTTTTCCTTCAGTAGTCATTTCTAGGTGCTGATCTTTTAGCTCCACTACTTTCTGCCTCAAGGGTTTGTATTAGGGGGCTTCTCACATCTGTGCATTAAACCTCAGAGCACCAGAGATAGTTTTGAGAACTATCAGTGCAGTGGGGTCCCAGAGAGGAAATTCTGGCCCATTAGGATTACACTGGGACTGTTTATCCCAGTCCACCACAGGAGTGAGTGCTGAGGGCTGCATGCGTTGAACTACGCCCAAATTACAACTTTTTGGCATTTGATCTCCTCTCGCTGGAAGTGTTGCAAGTGCAGTGAGCTCATATCCCGTCAGGACTCGTTCTTCCTTCTGGACCAAGCAAGCCAAGGGCCCACAGCCTCTTGTTACACTCCGAGTAGCACCCTTCTCTACTTAGTTCAGACTCTGCAGGAGCTCCAGAATCTCTATCATTAAATAGGTGCTTTGCAAGCTAAAGATTTTTAGAAATGGAAATCTTCTAATGTATCCACAGGACTGAAGGATTTGAGTTTACTTTTTTAAATCAAAGATGAAAATGCAATTTTCAGAATTTTGAGATGGATCCAGTGAGCCCTTGTGCAGAAGGAGTCTCATGAGTAAGATGAGAAACCTGGCTAGGGCACCAGTGGTAATTGAAAAAGTGATTCAGCGCTTATTTCCATAATGCTTTTTGTGTACAAGAGCTGAGCAGATTCCGTTTGGCCCAAGTGGGGTATGGAAAAACCCTGTTTTGTGCATTTTATTTCACTGTATCACTGAACCCACTGAGCAAGAGTAAGGGCACAAAATGAGGTTACAGGAGTGTGCTGCAGATGCAATGACAGCCTTTAAAATCCTTGTTCCCACAAGTCTTTGTTTTTCCTCATATTGGACCGTCTGGTGGTGTCTCCTGCTATGATGCCTCAATAAAATAAAATAACTTGCTTCTGTGTATTTCAGGCATGCTCAAATATTGTGGGTTTGTATTGAAATCCTTTATAAAGCTTTCAGTTCCACAGGGACTTACACTGGTGAGACCTGTATAAGCTCACAGCTTTTGTAGCTCTAATCTTGTTAGTTAAAAGGTGGCATGCTGATAGTTTCATTTCACAGTTGAATTTTTTTAATTATCTAAGATGGATTTTGGCCTCTCAATTTTTGCCATGAGGTAGCATAACCTACAACTCAGTATGGAGAAAGAAACCTCAAATTGAATGTGCTTCAAGTCATTTTTTAGCTCTGAATCTATATTCATCTGCACAAGAAAGTTTTAACTTGACCTAAGGAAAAAAGAACAAATCAATAAATCCAATGAGGGTTTGCAATGTAGCACTGATATAAAATATGATTTATTAAGTGTGTAATCGCAAAAATCTGTTATATACTGCTGCCACTGGGGGAATGTAAGAGCTGAATGGTTAAACACCACTTGGTTTAAATGTTTTGTGTTTTGGCTCCACTATAGGTAAAGGATGATATTGAAATTGATATTGAACTAAAATATCCAAGCAAAAACTTTTGTGGATTTTAAAAATATACATACATCCATCAATATGCATATATATTTTCATTTAAATATGTGAGGTATATTTTACCACCCTTATACAAGTGTGTATTTATTATGCCAGTATGTATCCAGTGTTCCCTTTAAATCTATCCCTGGAGAATTCCTTAAGGATAGACCTGATCTCCTGGATATTCAAGACTCCACTCACTTTATTTGAGGTACTCCTACCTTCAGCCAAATGCTTTCCATTCACAGGTTAGCCCTTAGCAGGACTAAAAGGCTTTTAATTTGACTAATTAATTTTGACATCTAAGAACTAGATCATCTTGCCACGTTGGAAAATTTCTGTTCTGATTTGTGTCTTCCTTAGATAGAGAGAAAATTATGTTCTTTTTCAATCCTGTCTCTTAGCCAGGTTGGTCATTCTCCAGATATTCCTTCTTGACCCTGAAATGACCCTGGAATTAAATGCTCCCCATGACTGAAAATGATTTCTTGTGTTTCTGGGCACAATAAATATGGTGTGTGAGTGTTCTGCCTGGGAATGATCTGTTGCCAGGCACATTAGGTTATCAGAAATCATAGAAGGGAGCGTGCTTTTGGATGGCAAGCTGTGTAGGAATTTTCCACCATGTCTGTATGCTTTCAACCAAGTTTTCAAATGGTTCAATAAATGGCTTGCCATGTCATATGTTAATTTAGAAGACCACAGATTTTCCAGAGTGTGCTATGTGCTCTCTTTAGCATTTAATGCCTGTGCACTACATGCAGTGTTTAGGGTTGAGTTCAGAGTTCACGTTGTTGAGTAAATGAGGTGTTGAGAGTGCATAAGAAGATTCTATTTGCTTTTCTGGCTGATCTGAAGTGCAGAATATGCAATCTTGTGGCTTTACATATGCTTTTAAACTCCAGGACTGAAACCCTTGCAGCTCTCCAAGCTGCTTCCACCAATTTGCCAGCATTGGGCAGGTACTTGACAACTTATCAGCCAAAGGCTGTGCCTGGGTGTTTGTGTGCAGCTTCACCCCTGCCTCTCTGCACTTCACTTTCAGAAGGGGTACATTCATTTAAAGTCCCAGCCAAGGGTTTCAAATGTTTGGCTAAAACTGAGTGAAGAAACATTGTCACTGTGTTTCCTCCAGGATGTAAGGAAGTCTTATCCTAGCTACTTTACATATCTATATCTATATCTATATCTATATCTATATCTATATCTATATCTATATCTATATCTATATCTATATCTATATCTATATCTATATCTATATCTATATCTATATCTATATCTATATCTATATCTATATCTATATCTATATCTATATCTATATCTATATCTATATCATCTATATCTATATCTATATCTATATCTATATCTATATATCTATATCTATATATATTTAGTATTTATATCTATCTATCTATCATTTGTATATCTATCTATCTATCTATCTATCTATCTATCTATCTATCTATCTATCTATCTATCTCTCTATCAGCTGTTCATGGAGGTGGTACATGCCATTCCAGAAATGACAGATCAGGCTGTGATCCCTGGAAATGGCTGGTACCCACAATTTATTATAGAACCATCTAATCCTGAATTTTATGAAATTTTTGAAGACACAGATCATATGGGCTAGGTTGAATGTGTGGAAGAGAACATTGCTGAACACACAATGAGAGCAAGGCGGTATTTCCAAACTGTTGGTGAGGACTTTGGTTTGGTTTGGTTTTTTTGTATTGTTTTTGCCAGATTCCAGGACACTGCAGGGTTTTCAGAATATCTTCACAGAACAGCAGTGTGACTTTACAGAGACAAATGTTACTTTTAGACTTCCTTGGAAGAAAAGCTGAATAAAAAAATCTGTAGTGAAATAACAACTTGTTCTCTTTGCTGCTCTTCTGCCTGCTCTTTGTCATGTCTTTTTTTCCCTGACTTAATGTCCCACTTATGCAGTGTGCTGCAGTGGAAGTACTTGAGCAGCAAATGAACTGGGTAGGTAGAAGCTTGATTTTTCTAGATGTTTATTGCCTTACACCCTACTGCCACTTGACAGCTTGGACTCTCCAAACTCATGAAAGCCATGGCAGTTGGATTTTCATATCTATTTTTATTGAAATGCTATTTTGCTCCTTATTGTCGGTGTCAAGCACGCTTAGGCAAAATAGGCTGAGACCTGTGCCTGCTCTGGTTTACAGTCTGCCAAGCTTGGTACAATGAGTCAGTAAACAACATTTTCACCTATTAGTTAAACAAGCTTTTGAAGAATTGTGACTCTGCTCTGATTGGTGGGGAAATAATGAGCTGTGTAAATAATACTGAGGGAAGGGTAATGATTTTAAGATGGCCAGTAATGAGGAGAAATGAAGTAAACACTAGCACTATGTAGTGCCTGTCATTTGTGATTATGATTAAAAGAATAGTTTACTATTCAGTAGAACTAAAATCCAAAATATTTTTTAGAAAATCTGGGGAAAATGGCTTTTTGGCAGTTGTTCTTGTAAAAGATGGAAGGTGAACCATGCACTCTTCTATTCCGGACACCTTGTCTGCTGACCGAGGTGTTTAGCTCTTGCCTGGTTTGTCACCAGTTGTGAGATTTTGTTTTTAGTCTCTTCTCCAGTTTTGAGGAGAGAACATAAAAATTCTTTCACATTTAGTTTGCACAAATCTGGTGGTTTCTGGAGTAGTTTGGGGGATCTGCACTTGCAGTTTAGCAACATTCAGATGCAGTTTCATAATCTGTTAATCCCCATTCTGACCAGGTGAACAGTTAATATTTTTTAGGTATTTTTGAGCCGCTGTCAGTTTTCTTAGATTATTTTATGATTTTTGTGTGTGTTTGCTCTTGCCTTGGTCTATCACTGAAAATAATTTATTATCTTGTCATTCTAATACTCAGAAAGAAGTGTTCTGTTCTGTCAGTTATCTTGGACGGTTTCTTGGCTTTGGTTTTAATTTAGATATTGTTTAGAGTTGCAAGATATTTTCATCTTGGAATTTTTTCAGTTATCTCTGAAAAGACATGCTTTTTCCCATCTCCTGGAGAGTCATTTCAAAATGCACAGCACGTAAGAGCTACTGCACGTGGAACACCATCTCGTGGGGTGTGTGTCCCACTGCAGTAACTCATAAGTGGTTAAATGGCAAGCCCTGGAGAATTCCTCGATTATTCCTAAGGCCTTCTAAACATCATTAATATGTACAGAGTTAATGGCTTATTTCTGCTCCTGAATATATAAGAAAATACCATCTTGTGACTTACAGGACCTTGCTTTGATAACTGAAATTGAAATGTATTCAATACAGAGTTGTTTTCAGCCCCGAGCTTACACTTTTTTTACTCTGTTTTTCTGTTACTCATCTTCTGGATCAGGGCAATTAAATGCAAAATCATATGTCTGAATTCTCTGGGAGGATTTCTGGACAGCTGCTGTGGAGTCTGTGAGCATACCTGTTGCTAGCACTGGCTGTGGCCTCCTCTAGTTTAATATCCATAAAATGCTTCAGCAACTTGATCTATGTGGAAAAGAGGATGTTCTGTTCACTTGTAAGGTGATTTGAAGGGAGTTCCAAGAATTTATTTTTTTTTTCCCTGATGCTGGTATGTCCCTTGATCTAAAAGAGTGAACAAACAGTGCTGTATCAAAAGTGGCAGATTGTAGTAAATTAGATGACTCTCTAAATGCCAAGGAAAAAAAATTCAAAGGTATCTAGAGACATTCCAAGTGCAGCCAAAAGAACTCCTTTGAGATTCAATCCATGAAAGGACAAGCTAATGAATTTAGGGCTTGTAATCCAAGATAAATAAATCAGAGCTGAGAGGGGGAAGGCTAGTAAAGCTCTGGGAGATGTAAGGGTAATAAAGGACTGACAAATAGGCATGACTGTGTGACATGATGAAGCAGCAGAAATGACAACTATAATAATGTGTCAGTGCAGAGTCCTGGAAGGAAGAAGCAGAAACCACAGCTGTGTGATAGCAAGGATCTGGAATAGCAATTTCATTCAGCATCAGGAAAGTACTGAAGGGAGATATGGGGGTTAAGAGGAGTTGTGATTACTCTGAGACAGAGGCATTTCTGGTGTTGGTAAGTGTGGGTGTATGCACAGATAAAGGCAGAGCCAAGGGAAATACCTTCAACAGAGAGGAAAAGTCAGGTTAGAGGAGGTAAAAACTATATGTTGAAAAAGAGTCAATAAAAAAGGAGTTACTCACCAGAAGGCATTCTAACATTTGGAAATCCTTTCAGAAGGTGTAAGGGCAGGTGTTCCCTGCCTCAATACTGAGCTCTGGAAAACATGCTGCATGATAGGATACTCCATTTTGATTGTCATTTGGGAGAGGTGTTGACTGGATGCTCTCGTGGGACTCTTCAGTCCCAGCCAGTGTATCACATAAAAGGCAAGGAAGGAACAAGTGTGAGTACTGTGGCGATGTGATAGAATTTGCTGTTACCATAGATACCTGTGGCTGTACATAAGCACTAAACTGCTGCAGCTTTGCTCTGTGTGAAAAGCTTCTGTGGCTTGATTTTCTCCTCATGCAAACAGCTTGGAATATTTGGAAATTACTATGATAACTTCTTATCCATGTATACCTCTACAATCATCTCATGAAATTAAGGATTGCAGCTGAAAGCAAAATCCCAGAAGAGACAAAGGACATTTGTGCACTAAAACTAAAAATCAGATTTGCCAGGCACACGCAAGTAAAAAATTACTAAAGTAGGCAGACCTGTATTCTTGAAATTCCCCGTGTTTTATATCCTCGTGACAGACAAGTCCCTTCTTTCTCCAAACCATTGGTATCTTGTTGATGTGGACCTTTTTTTGTAAACTTTGAAATTAGCTAATGAAGAATGGTAGACAAGAGATGATGAGTTCTGTCCTAAAATGAATGTTGTAGCTCTCCTGTTACTCCTCTTCAGAGGAGCCCAAAATTACTGATTTTACTGGAGCAGTGTGAGCTGGAGAAAGGTGTCTGATTTAGACACTGAAAACCATTTTTAAAATCTAAACCTTTGTATTTCTGTATTGCTTGTAATCATGGTAGCTTGTCCTCTTGTTCAAGTATGCTTTTGAGGAAAGCGAGCTCTTTCCTTTTTATAGCCATAGCAACGAGTCATTTTTATGGGTGTTCAGACTCAGCTGTAATCTCTTTTGGTCCTAAAGATGGACCTGAACTTGCTCTGGAAGTCACCTTCCTGTCAGTCAGACCATTTGGTGGCACCTCTGATAATATCTGTCTCTCCTCTCCATAGGTCATTGCTTTTTATTCCTTTTATGCCCTCAGAGACGGCTGCTAATGAGTGGCAACCCTGTATTATTATCCTCCTTTTCAAGGTACATACTTTGAATACTCTGCTGTTAGAAGAGAATAGAGTAGAGTAGAATAGAATATCATATCCTGAGCTGGAAGGAATCCATAGGGATGATCAAAGTCCAACTGCTGGCCTTGCACAGGACAGCCCCAGGAATTCCACCATGTGTATCTTGGAGCATTGTCTAAATTCTTGAGTTTTGTCAGGCTGCTGCTGTGACCACTGCCCTGGGGAGCCTGTTCAGTGCCCAGCCACCCTCTGGGGGCAGAACCTGCTCCTCGTATCCAACCTAAACATCCCCTGCCACAGCTTCAGGCCATTCCCTCGAGTCCTCTTTTAGCAGCAGGATGTGGGTGCTTGTGAGCATAACCTGGAGCTTCAGTCTGAGCTGGCTGAGCACAGGACAGGTACAAAGTTTCACCTGTCCTTTATTTCACATACCTGATTCCTGGAGAAGTTATCATCTGATATAGTACACTAACTCTGCTCCAATGAAGAGAATTTAAAACAAAAATTGGATTTACTCTAAGACAAGGCTTGGTTTCTCAGAACATGACTCTTATACTCCCACTCTTCACAGGTTACACAAACAGCGCATATTCCCTGACTTTTTCATTATTTTCTGTTTTGTTCTCAGTCCCATGGGGCTCCCCTTCAGGAGTTCAGATAGATGCTGAGCTTCTGTCTTTGGTGGTCTGGTGTGAGATGGAGCTCAGAACCCCAGTTTTTCCTTTGAAAAGGCAAGCCTGGTTTGCTTTCTTTCGAAACAGCTCCTTGAAGTTTTACTCAGCAGTTAATGAACACTGATGCCTTTAACTCAGCGCATGTGGAAGAGAAAGGGGTCTGTGACCTTGTGGTTCCAAGCCCAGGCATCATGATGAATCTAATTTATGTTTGTATATAATAAATGTTGAAATATTCACTCATACTCTTTTTTTAAAAGTTTTGCTATGGACACTAATTTTAGGCTTGTCAAAAGTTTTTGTTAATATCTCTAATGTCTTGTAAAAATAAGTTTTAAGAGGAGAAGGATGGTTATGATGCCTAATCTAATACCTACACTTAAGTAAAGAGCACCAAAGAAAAAACAAAACCTGGTGGAACTCAAACTGCAAAGTACAATCTGTTTAAAATTATCACCATTTTGACAAGCTGAAGGGAAACTGATTTGAAAGAAATACCATCTTCATGGCTGCATTTTGATTAGCTTCCACCTCATGTGAAATGTTGAAAGTTGCTTTCTCCTTCTTATCTTGATTCAGTATTAGCCCTTCTATAGCAAAAGAGTGTGTGACTCTATTCTCAATGACATTTTTGATGACACTTTTGTAATTAATTTCCCCAGGTTTATGTCAGTTCTTCAACCATTTCATTTTTGCATCTCAACACCACTTGATTTCTTCTTTTCTGTTTCTCAGTCCCAATGGGAAATAGCTGACACATCAAGGAATTTGCAGAAATTAAGGTGCAAATGGTAATTCAAAGCACGGCTCGGTGAAACAAGAAATTGGTGTTTTCATTGCCAGGAAATACATGATGACCACGTGTGTTTAGTGCTGGCTAAACTTCCTCAGCCACCAGAAATCCATGAGCCCCACTGGGCTGTTTATTCTTGCTTGCTGCTGAGGCCCAGGTACAATAATTATCCTTTGCTTATTTGCTCAATTTGGTAGGTAAAGCTCCTTCTAGGAGTTTTTTTTACAGGTCTGAATGAAAAGTGGCTTATCCCTGCCCCCTGCCCATGGATGAGGTTGAGGCTGACGAGCTGCCCTTGGTCAGTGTGTAATTGAGTTTACTGTGATCTCTGGGTGCTGACTCAGTGCTGCAGTGAAGGAAGAGCATTTCCATCCAGCCATCTCCCAAAATTATTAATCATATGCTTCAGCTGAAGGAAAAATAGGTCCAAAAGAGATGCAGAATTTGTGTCACAACACTCTTCTTGCTGGGCTCCTTGTCCTTTATGTTGTTACAATTTTCAAGAAGACCCTCTAGTCCCTTTTGTAACTTTAAGAAGGGTAGAAAAGAATGGGGTGAGATTTAAGAACTATCTAGCTAGCAGAGCAGCTACTTTTCATTTACTTCCTGCTCCACAGGCCTCAGATGTCAGCTCTGGCAGCTAAGCTTAAGAGCTTATAATTTATTTCAGCTGGAAGGTAAGTAATTATATTTTTTGACGTGCCACCTTTTACTTTGCCTTGTTCTAAGAGACACAGTTGGCAGATTAAGGGCCTTTTCTTTAATTTATGTTCATCAACAAGTCTCATCAATTTCTCTATAATTTTCTCTCTTGCACTGATAACTCTGAGCATGCATTGCACCCTTGGTGAGCAATGAGGGGACCTAAATCTCTGCAGCATGGGCAGTGCTGGGTCCCTGAGAAGCTCCAAAACTGCTCTGCAGAAATTTGGCCTTTTCTAAACCCAGGAGGTGTGCTTGGACGAGAGCTGGCTGAAAACAGAGCTGACTTGGAGGGCAGTACAGTTTCCACTGAAAAGTCAGTATTTTTTCTGAAGGTGTCAAAAGATGTACATGTTTTAAGTACAGGTTTAAAAGGGAGAAGATGATTAGAAGTAGAAGTTACCTTAGTGTCGACTAAGGACAGGTAGCCCAGACTGTCAGGATGTTCAGCTTGCTTATTTTTTAGTCCTTGTTGGCTGCCTTCTTCCTTTGTCTTGTCCTTTGCTTCTGCTTTGTCCCTGGCAAGTTTTCAGGTGTGATTTTGCTGTACATGTATGGGTGGTGTGATCTGTGTATATTTTTTAACTGCCAAATATAATCTGAGAAATACTCAATGCGTTGTTCAATTCCAGATGGTGGAATTCCTGGTGTGAAAGCCAGGTGATCCTGCCTAATTTTCTTGTTTAAAAAATATTATCTTTCCATAGAGAAGAGCTTCACAAAACTCACTTTTTGAAACCTCAGATAAAAAGAAATATTCCCAAGTATGCAAACTGCTGCCATTAATTTGTTTAACATGTCAATTTTAATTTTTTTTCCCTGAAGTTGCTTGGTTTTGTAGCTGAAAAATAACTCCAACTGGTTTTAAAGTGACACAGGATCATCCTTCTCTATCCTAGGAATGTTTGCTTTTTACCACTGCTTCCCATTCCTTTGGATACTATGGCAACTGTGTGTGTAAATTTTGTGTGTAAACCATCAAATGAAGCTTTATATTATGTGAAATATTATGAAGCTTTATATTATGTGAAAATGGAACAATTGTTTCACTGGACCTCTGTGTATTTGGTGCTAGGATTTTATACCATGAAAACACCTTTTCCTGGGAAATCAAATAAAGCTGTTTGTCATCTTCATCTACTGAGGCTGTGTTTAAGAAATGTGAAATTTGCAACACCTTTTTATTTTTGCCTAAAATTCCTTGACTTTGTTCAGTTGAGGAATGTGTGTGTGTGTCTTTGGAAACAACTGTGGCAAATGGGCATTTGGGGTTAGTGTGTGCAGGTTGAAGAGGAAGCCTACTTTTAACAGAGCTCTGAAATATATATGTATAAATTTCTTTTGTGGTACTGTAGATGGTCTTACAAATCTGTATCTTAAAATTTATTGAGGAAGAAGGTGCAGTGATGTAATTGGATTCAGTGCACCTTAGGGGAACATCTATAAAGATCTCTATTGTAGCACACAAGGCTTGGAGTGCCATGAAAATTTTGTGTGCATTAAAAGGAGCTGTAAATGCAGCAGGAACTCACAGTGGGGAATCTGCCAATGGCAAAAGTATCGACTGCCCAGCATGGGGCTCCCCTAAGCAGAGACTTCACAGAGTGAAAACCCTCTTTCTTTTTTAGGTCCATTGCCATTGTAAATGGTATGCAGATATAAATAAATAAACTGCCTCATGTTGCCACTAAAAAGTTTGGAGTGGTGATGGCAAAGGTTTGGGTGTTATCCTAAAGGGGTACATTGCATGCTTCATCTTCTGGGAATCTGCAGACAAATAGAAGTTTTCAAAGGGCGGGAAGAAAGAGAGACAGAATGTGTAACTGGTGAGGACAGGCTGAGTGAACTGTGGGTTTTAAAAAAAACCCTTTATAAAAGGGCTCCTGTGACTTTGCAATATATAAAGGTTTTTTGTGAAGAAAAATTTCTTGAATTATTATCTAGCTGTTGCAAAAAATAAGAGAAGTGAATAATTAATTTTGACTTAGGAAATACTCTGAAACTACAGAGACTGTGAAACATTAGAGCTGGTTGCTTGTGGAAGTCATGAATAGTGCTTCACTGATGAATTCACTGTGGGTTAAAGCCCAGTTGGATGATTTATAGTAAATGCAGATAATATATGCTTTTTATCCTGTCTCAGAACAGGGGAAAGGGAAACAGCCACTTGAAGTCACTGGCAGCTCTTTCAACTCATCTCCATCTGCATGTTAAGATGAGGAACGGATATTTACAGAGCTGCTGTAGGTTTAACACTACAGAGGGTATCACTTTCTTGCCCATCTGTGTGAGAGCACCCAAAGATGACACCACTGCTGCTCCAGAAAAGCAAGTCAGTGTTAAACTTGGTACTGAATACAGGACAAAATGCCATTTTGCAAACAAGACAGCTGTAGTCTTATCAGTGATGTCCTACAAAAATAAACCTGCTTTTTGTCAGTGAATTTTTTGTTCAAAATAGGTTTCAAGTATGAATATCCTGATAAGTATATAGCAAATTTCTTATCGGAATCAAGGAAGAGGTAAATTGATATTAATATCAAATAGAAGAATGCTAGCTGATGTTATTCAGCTTTTGGAGACTAATGCACAGGGTCTCATTGGAAATGTAAATGAGCAGATCAAGTTGGGAGTGGAAGAAAGATTCCAGATGTAGCCTAGAAGTATCCAGATATCTTAAGACTCGACATGTTTCCATACTTACTGAAGGAGCTAGATCCTGAAAAGAGATGAACATTTCACTGTGTTGAATTGCATGGAAATTTTGGAATCCCAGAGGAGATTGCTCATTTTATCCAGTCCAGACACTGTCTGTGCTAAGCCAGGAAAGGAACTGTGGTGTTGGTCCACTTTTGTCAGAAACTGAGCTGTGCCCCAATGGGAAATGTTTTCTGAGCTGATTAAAATCCTGGAAAATTACAGTTATGTATTGAACTTGTTTACAGTTTTGAAACTTCCAAACAGAAAAAGCAATTTAAATCACTGAGCACTTTAAAGATAATTATATCAACATGAAGAGAAGCTTTACTTTAGGTGTTCTTGTTAGGAAAACAAACCAAAACCAACCCCCCAAAAGATTTTTGTTCTACAAATGCAAAATTAGTTGTGTATTGCAGCATCAGATGAAATTTAAAAGCCGCATTTAAAGATACCAAATTATTTGTGCATTATGTAAGATCAGTACAACCCTAGTGACAGGCCTCCAACTATCCCACCAGTAAAACACCACTGGGAGAGTAAAGCACTTCTGGCAAGCTGCATAAGGAAAGGAATTTATGGAAATGTAACTCTCCAGCTTAAACATGTGATGTTGACACTTCTATTTTCATAAAATAGTTATTCATTGCATTAACATTTTCTTTGTGCTTTTACTTTTCCTGACGGCCTGTTTGGACTGAAAAGCTAATATCAGAGATGGTGACAATGTATTTCTTCCCCATCTCATTTAAAAGACATAGGTTAATTTTTCTTCAGTGTTTAGGCTTGTAGCATGTACTGCCCCATACCGGGGATAATTTCAACAGAGCTGTGACAGGCACAAATCTGGTCTTCCAAATGTTGTCCCTGGGATATCTTTTCAAAACCTGAAAAAAATAATTAAATAATAGGCAAGGTCTCTTTTTAGAAAAGGACATGTAAGGTTTTATTTCATCTGGAATACCCCTTTCAATCTCACTTTCTCCTGCTAGGTTTATTTTATATTTGATTAGTTCTAGGAGATGGATTTTGACATTTAAAGTATGTGTAATAGAAAGAGAATAATGACATAGCTGGGATTACAGAAAAATATTTGCCCTTGAAAATGGTAATGCATTGTTAAATACCGGTTGCATCATATCTGAGTATAATAAAATCAAAGTGGAAAATGAATGATTGTGTGGGGAATGAATAGTCTCGGTATGTGACAGAAGAAGGGACCTTGGCAATTCTAGCAGAGCAGCACAGCTGAAAATGGATTTTGTAGCATGGGCTCATTGGGTTTCCAAACTTATATTTTGTTTTAAGTCAAACACTGAACAAATTTTAAAATATCTGTATTAAAATTAAAAAGAAATTAAAAGTATTTGAATGAAAAATAACCAATGATCTCCCAGTAAGTTCAGACTTCATATAAATCCTTGGATAAGCTGCCCCCAAGAGCCATGGTGTGTTGATTCCTCAAATGAGAGGTGTCTTTATCCTGTTAGTGCTGCTGAAGGGTTAAAGTTGAAGTTTTGCTGGGGTTAGGAAATTGGAAGTTATTTGCAGGGTGGACCATACCCGATTTGCAGTGTGGCTCTTGTGAGAGCTGTGTTGGCACAGCTGGGTTGAGCCGAGGGCTGGAACAGGAGTCCAGTGCACAGGAGAACGTGGGACATTATTTAACCTCTGTTTTCCATGACTGCCATCTGCAGTGCCTGCACTTTGGGATGCATTGGAGCATACAGATTTCTCCTCAGCTCCTCTCTTTCCTGCAGAGAGGTGTGCAAATGTATTTATTCCCAGTTTTCTGGTCAGGAATCAACTGTGCTCAGACGGGAGAAATGGGTGAGGAGTCCTCTGGGGCCAGCAGGATTGGTCACAGTGCTTGGCTTTAGTCATAGGTGGTTAGGCTGTTTTATTGTTTTAATTCAAGCCATTGAAGTCAGCTCTCTGGAGAATTCCTGGCAGGGTGTTAGTTCTCAGCTCAAAGCAAAGTGATGGCAGCCACCTGCTGTCGCTGATGCCTCTGCTGGGGCAGCAGTTCAGTGGCTGATAATGCGATACTGGAGAGGTTGGTTTTGCCTGTGTTTTTACTCCCATTGGTGGTTCTCATAAGCCATGCACTGGGGCCCCAGCTATTGTTCTGAGTGTTTATGATGAGTCCTCTTTTGGGCTGAGCTTTCCCCAATTGTCACATACCTGGGAAGAAAAATTTACAGCGTGAGTGCATGAAGAAAGATACAGAGTTAGAGAGCATCATGTTTGCTGATGATTTGTGTATATTTGCTCAGTTTTTTGTGGTAGACACCAGGTTTAAATTATTCTGCAAATGCACCTTTTTTTAAAATTTCTTTCCCTACCCTTTATGTTTTTCAGTTGCCTTTAATTCCTGTGGACAGTAACAGAACTGAGTTTTGCCCTAGTTGTGTTTAACAAGGAGAAAACGAAGGCCTGGGAGCAGGGAATTACAGGTGATGAAGCCTCCTCCAGGTCTCCATTCCCCACAGCTCAGCTCTCTGTATTGAGGGTGGCTCTCAGAATACTGTTATTAATAAAGTGTATTTGCTGGAAGGGATATTCAGGAGTCATATTTTAATAATCTTTCATTAAACCGGAGGAAATTTGGGCTTGATTCTTGGATCTAAGCACTTGATCAACTTATCTACCTTATTTACCTGCTCTTGCCTCTTCTCTGTCCTCTGCCATTCTGGTACCTGCACACTGCTGGAATTTGCCCAGCACCTCTACGCTGGATTTCTGCTCCTGGCAGAGACATCCCTGGGGCTCATCTGATTCCAGCTGGGGAGAGGTTTGTTGTGCCTCTGGCATGTTTAGGCTGTAACAAATGCAATGTGTTTAAAGAAATGATTCCCTGTTTGTTGTGCTGGAGGTTTCCACTCCTATTTTTAAAGATGTTCTTCCTTGTTGCTATGGTCTTCATCCTTGGAAGTCAGAGCAAGAGCTGGTTATCAGGGTATGGAACACAGCTGCCACCAGGTTGTGTGTGATGTGCTCCCCATCTCTAACTGGCAAAATATCTTAAGAATCTCCACTGTCCTCTTCCTTTGTGGCAGGATTGGGGGATTACTCATGACAGAAGATGTAGCCCAGTTGTGCCCCTTCCCTCTGTGGACACATCAAGCAGCTGTGTCTGAATCTGTGCTCCCATCCTCTGCACTTCCCAAACATGGGAACTATTTTTCCTCAAATCCAAATGAAGTTGAGACCTTTGGTAACCCCTTCGGAAAGGGACTTTGGGAGCTCTGTTGCTGTAGGTTGCAAGTCTCAGAGGACTCTTTGTGCTATGGTATCTGCCTTTCCCTTGTGCTCTGACTGTGCTGACACCTCTTAGGGAGACACCTATTCTCCTGGCCCCCTAGAACACGTATCCCTCACTATGGAGTTCCCCAAATGCACACAGGCAGCTGTTTATCTTTCCCCTGACTCACAGGCATGTCTGCTCTGCAGTGCTCTTTGTGATTTCCAGGCTTGGCCTTTCAGATTTCCAAACACACTGATCTTGTGATGTGCTGTGTGCCAGCTGACTTCACTTTAAAATACAGAAGTGCCCCTTTTTATTCATCTTTCTCTCTTGTAGCACTTGTGGCTGGTGTCATTCAACTGTGGAGAATTCTTCAACAGCCTTCAGTGTTCTTTCAGTGTTCTTTCAGTTCCTGTTTGCATATGTCTGATATTGAAAAGTCTCTGTTATTTAAACATGCAAGTCTTTGCAGGGAAACTGACTTTCCTGATTGATGTGACTACTCATTGTTCTACAGTGGCTTTTTTTTCTTGATGAAGAGGCAAAGTCCATAATTTCAGACAAAAGGAATCATTTTCTCCCCTAAGTGATCCATCAAGTTGTGTGCTGTCACATGTTTCTGAGACTGATGTCTCAGAGACCCCTTCCAAGGTTGGTACTTCAGAATTCTTGGGCGTAATTGTTGGAGAACTGTAGGCACATTTGTGGAAATAGGCAGGTTAATATATACATGTATGTGTTATATGTATATCTTAGTAAATATGTACATACAATGTATTTTTATATATAAATGTGTTTATTATATACATATGTATCTCACGAATACTCAAGGTTAGCATATGGAGTCTGTGGTGGGATCTGCTCCCAGAATAGCCAAAACAATAATCTTTAGAGAATAGGGAGCTGGATGGAAGATGCTTGAGATTTCTAGGAAATAAAGACTGAGACAAGAAATTAAATCACACATCAACTGAGTGGATGGTGAGGCCAGAGGAAAGCCTGAACACTGGGATTAAGTGACTACTCTGTGAGATGCTTCTCTCAACAGACACAATGGAAAACAAGAGTTAAAGGACATGTTTAGCATCAGGGATGGCAAGAACTCAAAGTGATAGTTACAGCTATATTGACTAAATGTGGGAAAAAAATACTGTGCAGTAAAAGATGCATTGTTAGACTACTAAATGAATACATGGTGTAAGGGGACACCTGGAATGGGTTGAATGTGTTAAATATGAATGAGCAAAACACTGTTGGCTCTGGCTTTGTAGATGTTCCAGCTCCTCTGCACCTCTTATTTTTGTGTAAGGACTCACACTGGGATGTTAATCAGCATATCCAGCCATTAATCTATTTTATAGGTACAATATCACTGTTGTTGATGTCAAAAAAATACATCTCTAGGAGTGTCAGTGAGTCATAATTGGGACTGTACAGTTACCAGTGGATACTTTTCCATAAGTTCAAAAGGCCTCCTGCAAAAAATCAGATGTACTGCAAAAGTTGCTGATGATGCTGATACTGCTTTAGAATATGGTGTGGTCAAAGTGATAAAACTGACAAACTGCAGGGAAAATGCAAACAGCTTATTCCTTCCTTTCCCTCCAGCATACATTCTGTGCTGTTTCAAAAATTTCTGCAAATGTCAGTAATACAGAAAATAATCTGTCCAAAGTAGTTCTAGACTTTTTTAGTGGGGTTGGTTACTTTTTGCCCCTTATGGATTCATTTATGCTTGAAAATTCAGGGAAATGAACCACATGTAAAATGACTATAATGTATTTTCTAGATTTGTGCTTTCTCAATGGGTCACAAAGGAGCTGTTCTGCAGAAATCTTGATCCTAGGAAGTGACTGTTTTTATAAGGCTCTTCAAACAGAAGCTGTGCTTAACAGAAAGTGTTTCCATTTCATAATTCTCCCACCTCTGTCCCCTTTCATGAGTTAATTAAACTTTTATTGAATGTTTAGAAAACCAAAACCATTTGACTATTTGGAAACTATTTGTTCCAACAATAAAGAGGAACTTGGGGAAGAGAACTTGGCACAAGCATTAAAGCTGTAGTTCCTGAAACTTGTCCCATTTGTCTTTAGCCAGTTTATGAGTTACAGTGAGTCTGTGTAAGAAGGAGAGAGAGAGAAAGCAGAATGCAAAATGACAAAAAAGGAATAAACTGGCAATAAGCCAGGCTGGGTGCTCCAAGAGGAAATAGCTAATTTGGTATCATTAGTAGCTCCACGTACTGTTATTCACACACCTGAAAAACACTGGCTGCCCTTTACAGCAGTCCTGGCTTGTTCTGCCTCATGTCCTGGGGAACTGGTTCCTTCTGTCTGAAGCCCAGGTTTGTTTTCAGATCCATTTCCCCAGCACGGTCACCCTTGCTCAGTACTTTGCCATCAGGCACAGAGAGCCTTTGCCCTGGACAGTTTAAGTTTATAAGCAGGCTCTCTAGTTCACTTAAGTGGTTATTTAGCCCAGTTCCTTGTTGTAAAAAATGTCCTTGAGATAGAAAATTAATAAAATAATCTTCCACCGTACAAGGGGAACAGTGGGAGAGAGACTGGAACTAAGAGGAAGGCCTTTGAAGCCAACACTTAATTATATTTGTGGCTTTTGAATGCAATGCACTAAAGTGGGAAAGGGAAGACTGTTTCCCTCTTAGTTTTTCAATAATAAAGGAATAAAATGTCTCCTGTGTGCAGTGAGTGTGCTCGTATGGGAATCCTTGAGGCATTGCTGGAGTCCTGCCTGAATAGGAACAGCAGGATGAGAGCCCTGTGGAGCAGCACTGATGTGCACTGAAAGAGATAATGGAAGAGTGGAAAGTACCGTCATTTAAAGGACACGTCATGAAGCAGTACCAGGAGGTGCTTCTACAGATGAAGATAAATTGCAATATGCAGTCATCCCATCAGCCAAGAGGAAAAATAAATTTTACTTATGAAAAATAATAGACCTGCCTTTGTAGGAATGGTGCAATGCAGAGTGCAAAGTGGTCCTGACAGACTTCCCCCAAACCAAAACGTCACTGAGAGTTTTGAGTTCATAGAGACAGCCATAAAGATGCTTTGTAATCTCAATTTCTGTTTTGCAGTCATTTCTCTTTACTGTCATAATTCAGACTTACCACAAGTTTTCAAAAACGGTTGGCCTTCACTGCTGTTGTTTTTCAGCAGCTGATTAACGGGCAGTTTGGACTTGTACCACTAAGGTTATTTTAACTGTTGAATATGGCATGATTTCAGCCCTGCTCCCACCACAGTGGGGCTGGAAAATGAGGCAGATTTTGGTAGTTCCAAAATCTAAAATTAGGGGTGGGAGATCTGTGTTGCAGATCTCACCCCCTTGTACTCCCTTGGTTTTGCTCTGCCATTTCTCCACCTTGGCAGGCATTGCACGTTCTGCTACACCCCACTTCTTTTACTGACACTGCAGCCTTGTTCTTTAGTCAGGCCTATGGAGAAGGATTTTCAGAAATGTGAAGAAAGCTCAACTTGAATTTTTACTGGGTCTTAACTCAAATGTTTTTATTATATCAATGAATGGAAATCTGGGAGCCATTAGAAAAGCAATGGCACTGAAATGGCCTCTAATTCACCCTTGATCCTGTAATTATGCTTTCCAAGACACCATCTCATTATCTAAAACTCAACTGTGTCATTAGTTATATCTCATTTTTGTAATTACAAGCTATATATTTGTCATATCCGTGGAAGCAGAAAACATTGCCATTATAAATCTATGGTTTATGCAGCTTCAGCAGGAATTGCTAATGAGCAAATCTTCCTTTCTGTTTCTTTCTAATTTTTTTTTCCAAAAAGCTTTTCCAAACAAACTCCTGCAAATGGAAACTGAGCCTGAAAATTCAAGTGGTGAAGTGCCTCCCTTAGGCCTTCTTCTTGCTTTGCTCTTGAGCTATCTGTCTATGTTAATAGACCATGATAATAAATTCCCTGAATTTGTTTTGTTTTTCTGTTCTTAAAGATGTCATTCTTCTTTCTTCCACAAATAATAATGTGAATGCAAATCTCAGAGAAGATTAGTGCAGCTACAAAAACAATAATCTTAGCAAGCATCTGTCGTCATAGGAAATCTTTGCATTCTGGAGGAAAGCAAAGCTCAAATTCAGAATCTCTCTTCTTGTCTTACAATGTCTGTGCATTTGTAGTCACCAAACTGAACTGTCCTGGCTGAGTGGTGAGAGCAGACCATTTAGGATATGCTTTTTCCAGATCATCACCTTGAGTTTGGTGATTTGGTGTTTGGTTTTTTGTTTTTTTTTTCCCAACTGCATTGTTCTTTCCCATCTGAATTTTACATTCTGAAATCAGTGTAGGTGTCTTCATGAAACCATAACCAAACTTCAGTGCCAGGGGAGTCTTATGCATGGCCTTCCTTAGCCTAAGAAGGGTTTCTCTGTGCTTCTGGTTCCCTTCTAAATTATGTTTTCTCAGTCTTTCCTCTTATCCTGTGTGCTCTCTGTGGATTGTTCTCTTGTTTGGTATTTTTTCTCCCCCACCTACCCACTGATTTTGATTTCTCTGCTGCTATTTTCAGTTCAATTCAATTCTCACTGCTTGTCTGGATCTCCATGCCCACGATATGGTCCCAGCTCTCCACTGGACATGCATGTATGAATAATCTTTGCTTTCCAACAGGTCCCAATTCTTGTTTAAGATCACTTTTTCCTTCTTCCCTCTGAAATGCACAGTAGGACATTTCTTGTTTATTTGCACTTTTTTCCTTCCTCCTGTTGTTGCTAAAAAGCCAGCCAAACAAATTAATATTTGGAGTGGGGCAACAATGTGAAAGGTACAGTTTGAGCTCAGGATACAGTAATGAGCTGTAATACAACACTTCTTTTGCAATGTATGGTGTACAAACATTCAGCAAACCTACAGAATACTTTTAAACTACTGCTAAGTTTCAGTAGCATAAGAATTGAAATTCATAATTCTTTTTCTCAAGTTCATGCTGTCTGTGAAGATTAATACTTAGATCACTTTTTATATAAATACAGCACTGACTTTCAAGACATAGTAGGTTTGTTTTTTATGGAGGTGATGATGTGTTTCATTTTTGCTTGGCAAAACGGTGACGGCAATTTACTGGATTTGTTGCTTTTATGACCTGTAGATGCAGAGTGTGTGTGTGTGCCAGCATGCATAATTCCAATTTTATTCCTTTATGCAGTTAGAGTAAGAAAAAAGATTTAATACTGTGATGTCATTCACACTATGAAGCCTTGCAATGAATGCTAGGAAAACAGCTGTAGTCACCTTATGGAAAAAAGAAACTTCAATGCAGTAGCAATTGCACATGACTGTAGCATTGTGCTGCTGCAGAGGAGCCCTTTGGGAATGTGCCAATGGATATTACAGGTCCTGAAGCACAACTTGAGCAGATATCTGTTGATTTCCTAAGGAGCCATGAAAATACGTTGCATTTTTTGGTGTGTTTCCATTTTGAGTATTGCCACAGTTAGTTGGTTATTTCTCTTCCAATCCATCTTTTCTTCTGGCTGACTGGATGATGTCTTTCCATGTCATCATAATCATCAGTGCTGAAGTCATTGATTTCATGTTGAGGTAATATTTTGTCGTTTTCACAGCCTACCTTCCTATCTTATTCTACAGTGTGATTTGTGTATGGAGGGAAAACCAATATTATTCCAAGGGAGTTCTAATGAAATGACAAAACATTTCAGCATTTCTGTTTGCCTGATGCAGACAGATTTTCTATATCCCTAGCACTGGACTTAAGTTTGTATCTGTTGAATTGAACTTAAGTTTGTATTTATCTAAAACTAAAATCCTATTCAAATAATACATTAAATTGTTCCAGATGCACAGTGTTGCTTTGTCGACAACAGATGTCTGTTCTGGAAACAATAATATTGGTGTGTAATTAGAGCTTACATTGTGAAAATTTGTGTCTAGACTTTATAGAAGATATTGTGATTTCTGCAGAAATAGAAAAAAAGACCTAGAGGATGTTGGCACTGCTCCACAGGGCTGAAAAAATCCAGACATTGTTTCAATTTATAGTTATTGAGATTAAGTAAAGATCTAAGAAAATCATATATCTTTGTAGTCTACTGGCCCCCACTGGGGTGTAGGTTGTTTCTAGAGTCCTGCCATGCTCACAGTCTGTCCATGGCCCTGGGAAAAACAGAGCATGCAGAGAAAGGTTTACTTCGCCAGGCTTACTCACTTTCCTACCACCCATCTTGTGTCTTCTTAGAAAGAAATCTGCTAAAATAACTGTGTAGATCTATAGGGAACAAGGTCGGTTTATGAAAATAATTTTAATTCAAATTAAATTCATATTTAAACTGTTCTGTTTAGCTAAAATGTAAATTCAGATGCTAAACTGAACCAATCTGTCTGCTGCATATGCTTTATCATCGAACTGTCTTGACAACCCTTGTTAACATTTGCATAAACTCTACAAGCTAATAATAATGATGATGATGGAATTAGCCTGTTAGTATCTTATTTTTGTTGTATAATTTTAATCTCTGTAGGAAGGAAAACCACTATATCTTTTGAATTAGTCAATGACTTTGCTTTACTATTATTAGCTATTTGTATGTATTTGTCTCCCTAGATAGCACAGCAAAGCCTGCTGGTTTCCTTGTGGGGAATCTTGAAAGCTTGTCTGTTGTACTTGTCATCTAAATTAATATATCATTTAATAGTAATATTTTAGCATGTTTAACTGACCTTCCTATGAAATGTATTCAGTGCTGAATCTGGTTGGCAGTAATTTGCAAAGTAATTGTGGACAAAACGATTGTGTGTCTCATCTGGTCTTTACAAATCCTTTAGAAGCCATGTAATGGACTTGTACAGAGAAGTTGGTGTTGAGCTGCTGAGCAAGCAGCAGGGCAAAGGAACAAGGATAACAATCATCCTACAGCCTTTGAGGTCCCAAGTTTTTTCAGTTACACTGCTTTCTGTCCTTTTATAAGATATCTAAGTTTGGTGGTTATCATATTTCTGTATTTTTCTATACTGCTATATAAGTTTTCCCTTCCCCCCTATTTCTTATATCAGTAATGCTTCAGGACAAATACAAATAATTTTAACATTTTGTAGTTTGTGTATGAACTCCTTAAAATCTCTAGAATGCAATTGATGAAAATTTCTAAAGAGAGATGTAATTGTGTTTGCTGATCAATGTACAAGAAAGGGAAAATAAAGTTTAAGTGGTTATATGAAATATATACATTACTCAAGAACATAGTTTCATCATGTAAAATGATTTGTTGACCTAATTTTAACTTACTATTAGGATTTTCACATGGGCAAATAGCAGTATATAGTTTTGCCAAAGCCCCTCATTTGACTGGTTTGACTTCAGTTTCCATTTCTCTTCTAAACTGATCCTTTTTTAGATAATATAAGGGAGCAAGACATGTGACTGACTGAAGTTTGAAATATCTGCTTTATAATTAAAGCTTTTAAATTATAGGAAAAAGGAGAGCTTCCTTTTAATTTTAAACTTTATTTTGATGTGTGGGGAGCAAAAGTCAGTGGTTCCAAAGCATAGAAGTACAGCAATATATTACTGATGTCATGGTACAGTATTGCCACAGAGGGATTTAAAAAAAGGAGAAAAAAATAAAAAGATTGAAAAACTTCACTGGCCATTTTGAATGATGTGAAAGAGACTTTCATGCTGTAAATCCTTGCCTACCAGACTGGCTGGTTTTGATCTGTGCTCTCGAGGTTGTGTTGGCCATGCTGATTCTTTTCATCTTTGCTTTTGTTGAGGACCTCCAGAGCCATGAGCAGTGCCCCAGCTGGGAGCCTCCCAACCTGCTCCTCCTGCCCCGTGTCTCAGCCTCCAGCTGCTTCCTTTCTGCAAGCCTGCTCCCCTTTCCACACGCTCTGGCACCAGCCTGGGCACCCAATCCAAAACCATTACATAAGGAGTGTGATTTGTACGGTGCACAAGTGGTGTGTGGGTGCAGGCACATCTTGGGGAGAGTGGAGCGATGGGCTGAGTGAAAATAGGCATTGCAGTACGTGCCAACATGAGTAAGTTACATTGTCGGCTGAACAACGAAACCTAATCCCCCTTCTCCTGCCCACTTTCCTCCCCCAGCTCCTAATAACTGTAATCCAATAAAATAAACTACATGAGCTGAAAGGAAGTAGAAGCTGGCTTATTTTCTGTCACTTGTCAAATATTCAAGCGTTTCACCTGATGTGAAGTTTTCAAGTTTGTAAAACATTTTAATGGGCAGACAGAAAGCATTGGTCAGTTTTCTGTGAGAATGTATATATACATATATATATATATGTACAAAAAACCAAATAAGAATCTACATGAAGGACGATGATTCACTGGCTTGTTTAAGGATCATGGAACTGCTTTTAAAAATATGTTAAATAGCCAACAGGGTAGAAGCTGTGTATAGATTTGTTATCTGTGATGATCTAGAGTCAGAATGTGAATTTGATGAGTCACTTTGTATTAGTTGTAATTATGGAACATTAGTGCAAATAAATCATGGACACTGGGATTTACCAAAAGGTAATGTTATTGATTGCACCTGACATTTTGATAATAAGTTCCTGTTGAAATCATACAAAAGGTAATTTTAAATCTTATATCTTTGTCAGAGTTATGGCTTTATGGTCAAAACATTAATTAGTTTTATCCTACAGCTGTGATGCAGTTTAATTTTACAATGTTGGAAAGACAGCTCTATGCATGAGAGGAAAAGTTAAAAATACTTCTCATGGGGCACTGATGTAGACAGTTGCCAGACCTTCAGATCCTTCCAGGACTTTCAGGTGCAAATATCTACCTCTTAATATTGCATTGATTGACAAAATGCCTTTAAAAATCCAGTCTGTAGGGACTTCCATCTTGCACCAGTCTATAAAGTACTGGTCTGTGCTTTGGGATTTGTGACACATTTTCTGTATGCATTTGACTTGGAGTCAAAGGAGAGCTGGAACTTTGCAAACCAGCTCTGGTGTTACCAGCCAGCCCTGGCCCAACGTCTGAGGTTGTACACAGGAAGAGGCTCCCATGTGTCAGAAGGTACCAGAATGAGTGAGGGTTGACTGGCAGACATTCACAGGGTTAAGAAGGTGACAAGGAGCTTGATTTTCTCCTTAAAAAGGGTTATTTGCTATGATGGGTAACACCATCCCATTAAAGTTCCTCATGATCCTTGAGTCCAGGCAGCCCAGTGGAAATCTCTGAGTGGATCTGCAGAGAGAGCAGGTTTATTCTGTCTGGGCAGCCACTGATGGGCACTGGAGGTAGTTGGACATCAAACACCCCTTGTTTTATAGCTCTGCTTTGCTTTGCTTGTGTGTTGCAAGGAAAGGCCAGGAAACTTGGAAAAAGCAAGGGAGCTGACAGGCCTGAGCTTTCAGCAGCTTCTGAGATGTCTCCACCTAAGGAACAGCTTTGAGGCAGGTGATAAAGGGATGTGTGATGTGTCCACTTTGTGAAAGCAGCTCTTTCAGGTCTGTGCAGTGCTGTTGTGCTGCCTGTTTTCCCTTGTGCTGCTGACCCGCAGGGTTGTTGCTGTGACAGGTGAGCTTTGTTTCTCTAGCAATTAGAGAAATCTGCTATTTACTAATTAGAAGTGCAATAGTGAAAGGTTTGGTGTTTTGTTGTTTTTTTTCTGAGAGATTTAGCAGTGGAGGTTAATTGTGCTCAATAGACCTGTGAGTGATTATATAAATTATAAATTATTTAAAATGATGCTTGTGATTCCATGAGCTTGACTACTGAGCATCTTGTGGGAGGGAGGAAAACTTTTAATGGTTTGTTTGGCACAAAAAAGCTTAACTTGAATGCTTTGTTGTTCATGTTTGTAATGCATTTGCCTTGGTCTCTGTTTGCAAAATCAGTTAGTGGGCCAACACTTCAAATCTCTGAGATCCAGGCGAGCTGTTTTGACTTCATGAAATCTTAGCCTGGGAGGGATAAAAGGCTGCATGTAAACAAATTCAGGAGTTATTTACTGGTGTTTACAGATGGATGGGCAGCCTGGCCAGAGCCCAGCATGTACCTTAAAGGCATTAGAGAAAACATCTCATACCAACCTGAACTTGCCAGCAGAGGAGAAAACTCACATGTGGTATTAACTCACATGTGACTTCATATTGTAAATATTGTGGTCATATTGGGATATTTTTTCTCAACTCCTCTCAATGCTGTCTCAGTTAGAAGCACACAACTGACTCATTCCTGCATCTGGGTATTGACGTCATTGTGATGCACTTTTCATTTCTAGCATGAGTGTTCCAGTCTCTCCAGTATGGAATTTAAATGAAAGCATGATGCCCTTTATTATTACTGAGAAGTAAATGAACTAGAAAAATTACATTCATGGGCTTTCCAGCTCATTCTCTATTGCACTGAACATATTGGACATCAGAGCCTGTCAACACAGTCATCTGAAACTGTCTCCTTCAGTGTTTCACTCCTAAGAGCCTGAATTATTCATCAGAGATTTTACTATGTTAACATATTCTTATGAACACGTTGACTTTAATTCCAGTGCATGAAAAAGGAAGTTTGCTGTTTCTCTTTGCATAACAACAGATAAATATATTAATGCTTTATCAGACACCCTTCTAAATCCTTTGTAGCAAGTCAGAGCAGAACAAAGCACAAAGTAATGTCAGATCACATCAAATTAAAGTGTTTACAACAGCCAAGATGTGAGGGTAAAGCTAGCTAGAACTAGTGAAGACATTTCTAGAGATCTGGATGGAGAAAACTGAAGTGTTTAATTCTCCAGTATGGGCAGTCTGCAGCAGGATGCCTTCCATGATCAGGTCCACGTGTGCCATCCATGCCACAGCACTGGGACATGGGGAGTCAAAAGTGCCCTGGGCAAATTATAAAACTTTGAAGGTATGAAGTTCTGATTCACTTACTGCTTGGAAAAGAGTGAAAGTCTTTTTTTTTTTGTGTTTTTTGTTATTGTTTCATTGGGTTTATTTACCTCCTTTGGTGACAAAATAAATGTATTCTGGAGAGTTTCTCTGAGCTGATTCTCAGGGGTTTCTTTATGACCAGCACTATGACAAGGGACAAAGCAAAAGCAAATTGATGTTTTAGGAGGAGAAATTGCATTCCATGGTGTCAGAGAACAAAAAGGCTCTGATGACTTTTTCTGAAACTTTATGGAAAGTATGATAGTTATAGCGCTATTTAAAAGCTTGAAAATATTTTTTCAGTGAACCTTTACACATATACATAACATAGATAATGATGTCATGGTTTTAGTTTTGCCAGTGTAAGTGAAGGTCAGCATCCTGGAGCAGAGCTCTGAGCCAGAGCCCATGCAATTCCTCTACTTTGAGTGCTCACTTGGAGAGAAGGGCAGTTCTGGGTTTATGTGTTCAGAATGTTTGTTTTCTTGTAGCCATAAAGAATCATGTGGGTCATTTCCAGGTCAGCTCAGAATGACAGCTCTTGTCAAGGGGATGTGTTCTCCTGCTGTGGGAGCTCACAGGGCAGTGACAGAGAACAGGAATTCCTGGCTATTCACATGCTCTTATATCTGGGGAGAGGCCCAGTGCTGTGTGTAAAGCTAAATAAATTTAGTATGTTTACTAATTTTATAAATTAAATAAATAAATAAACTAAATAAACTAAGTATGTTTACTTCAAAATGCAAAAATGCATTTTGAGCTCCAAGTGCCTTTCAAACAACTGAACATTACTGATTATGCAAAGAAGATCTCTTAAAAATACTGGCATCATTTAAATGTGGGTCGAGTATGAATTTCTTAGATACTAAATTTAAGCATAAACATGAAGTAAGCCAAATAGCAGGATTGTGGGTTGTGTTTTTTTGGTTTGGGTTTTGGTTTTGAGGGGTTTCACTTGTTCCCCTGTCTGATTTCTTTCTTTTTCTTGGGTTTTGGTCTGAATCTGATTGAGCCCTGTTTTTTAAAAACTTCCTTGATTTGGAATTGCTTAGAAAACTTGTTTAAGGAACCCCAGTTCTCAGACCTTGAGTAAGTTGTATCCACTGAGTTTGTCAGTTTGGAGGATGTCAGCAGAGGGAGGATGGGATGTGTTGAGCACAAGCTGTCTGATGCCATGAGGAGCTCTTGTCCAGCTGTCTCTTCCCTGGGCAGTTTTAAGGGCAGTGATTGTCTGGACCCCACCCTCAGACACCATAACCTGGGTAAAGTCTGGCCATTCCCATTCGTACCCAGCAGGATTTCCTTGGCTGCTGCCTGTCCAGAAGCCGTGGGAAAGGGGTGCCTGTGTTTCCCCATCCAAAGTCAGTGGGGGAGCCCTGCCAGAGCCTCCAGCAGCTGAACAAAACTGAACTGTCCATGTTCTCCAGGGGGAAACCCTGGAAGCACAACAGTGTCTTTTCCCACCGACTTTTGCTAGATGAAGCAAATCAGCAGTCTGGTAATTATAATCTGTCTGTTTTGAAAACTATTACTCTCAAGCACTCAGCAAGCACAGGCTTTTGATATGTATATTGACAATACATGTCTAAAGTACTGCCATTTCTTTTGGAATATTAAAGGAAAAACTGTGTTAAAATTCACTGCCTAGAGGTATGTATTTTTTGTAGCAGGCACATTTTTGTAAAATCAACTTAATTTCCAATATTCATATTTTGTGAATGTGAATTCAATATATATATTTAATTATAGTTGGGAAGAAATCCTGTATTGTGCTGATTTGGATTGCATTTCATTGGTAACAAAATCATGACAGGAATGCATGCCTAAAAACTTTGTATGCTGCATATTTTCACCTGAGGTTTGAAAATACCATTCCATCAAATATTTTGTGTAGAAATTAGTAAGTAATGCGGAATATGACACTTTTTTACTCCTACGCATTTTGCAAGCAGAAAAAAAATCCCCTGTATTCAGTAACAAAATATTCATTGCTAATTGCTACTTAAACCTCTGTGACCTTAGATTTTCTCTGGTGTTTAGCTTTGAATAAATTATTTTTTAAAGTCCTCAATGCACGCCTTAAGTTATTGTTTTTAGCATGTTTCCATGAAGTTTTGAGAAGCATGCACAGACCATGAATGTATGTGGTGTAAAAGAGGTGGAGGGAAGGTGCTAGCAGGTTTCATAGGGCTGTTCTGTGAGGAAGGAAAGCAGTGCTGAAGCCTTTATGGCAAATGGAAGCATCAAAGCTCTGAGTGTGGTGTGAGCACTGCCAGAAGAAATATGACAATTCTCAGAACAAAGCCACCCCCCTCCACCACCCCCATATGCTCTGGATGTGAATATCACCTCCCTGGTGCATGCTGATTTGTGAAGCTCACTGAGAAACACTCTTTTTCTCATTTCATTGAATGTTTTTTGGCTTTGTATTCTCTGTTTTTGCAGTTGGAAATTGTTCAGCTCTGCCCTGTTCATGTCTGAATCGTGGTTTGCTCACAGACTTTCATAGCCTGAGCTGCCCTGTCACTCTAACCTTTCAGACAGTTTTCAGTGTGGTTTAAAGGCAGTTGTTCACATTTGATCTCGTGCATGAGGATTTGCTCCTTGTATCTAGAATTTCTTGTAATATGTTCTTGGAAGAGAAGGAGAACTAGCAATACCTCCTGTTGAAATCTGCTCAAGTTTGCAAGGTGAGGAACTGGAGAAACCAGCACCCATCCCCTTCCCAGGGGCCACAGTTTTGTCTCAGGGTGGGAAGAGCACCTAGAACAATCTACACGTGAGGGCACTCAAAAAAGAAAAAAAGCAAAAAAGATCAAACCCAGGTTCAAAATAAATTAGCAAAATGTCCCCTGTTCTTAGCTTTCTTATAAGCATTTTGCTTTCTAGGAACTTAATCTTCTGCATTTTGCTATGTAAAAGAAATAACTAAGTCCTGCAATAGTTTTCCTCTATATATTGATTTAAACTGCAAGTTTAATATATAAGTAGAAGATAAAATATGCTTGGAATATGGTGTTATGCTAAAATAAGATTGAGAACTTTAGTTTGATGCATAACATCTATTTAAAGTAGTCACGTAATTTATTGGAGCCAAGCTTCTACTGAAATAGTTCTGCAGTTTCATTATCACTTTTGTAGGCAGACCTCTGATCTAGATAACCAGGGGAATGCTATTTTGGAGGAAAATATTCTAAATGCCTTCCTATTTCTGAATTACAAGGGAATAAAAGGAGAATACTTCCCTTGTGAATCAAAGGATGATATTTATGAAGAATTCCAGAGCTTGCTTTTCTTGAATCTTAAAATAGAACATTGAGAGTTCTTCACCTTAACAAAATTCTAGGTTTCTAAAAACTGAAAGATTTCTGATCCATATATTCTGGCAGTTTTTAAAATAGGGTTATTTTTGTCCAAACTGTGAGCCAGGTTTAGCAATTCTGAACAAAGTACATGTCTGTAGCCTCTGCATTTTGGTAGTCCTTCAAATCATCCTGATATCTTAAAAGCTGAGATCCATCTCTGATATACAAAATTGTTGGGTTTTTTATAGAGAGACTTTTAGAACTGATTCAAAGTAGCTATAAATCAAAGCTGCAGCCTCTGTGTTTTCCTCTCAAAGGAGGCTTTGGAAAGCACTTGCTTGTGACCCCGACCTTTCAGGCTCCTGAAACTGCATCAAATGATTGAGAGTGGGAAATGGTTATGAACACCTTGTCTCTGTAGCAGTAGAGTGGTGCATGCAATGCAGGTGGGTTCTACATTAGTCTCTGGACAACTCTTGGCTCTCTCTGCCCTGGGACTGTGTCTGCAGAGCTCTGAAATTGCAGGGAAAAGGGAGCAGAAAGGTGGCAGGGAGAGATGCTGGAGATCTGCTCTATGAAACCCACCCCTGTGGTGAATGATAGAGCTCAGATCACTCTTGAAGCACACTTGAAGCCAAGTTCCTGGGTTTCAGAGAACTGATAAAACTTCTGCAAATAGATTTGTTCACGTGTTTGAGTTGTTTGCTTTATTTTGTTTTGTTTGTTTTGTTTTTTCTCAGCACTTCATACAGTGCCAATAGCAGGAGCCAGGAAGCTGTTTGTGATCTGCAGCATGATGTTGGCAGTTTTTCTTGATAGAGGTTGAAAAAGCTTGAACCCTACTAGACCTCTCCTTCCCTTGGTAGCAAAAGGGCAGTTAACCCCTTTTGTCTGTAAATGCTTTAGTAAGAAGTAGTTGGGAATTTGCCTAAAGCTCCACACCATGAGAAAAGCCCAGACTGTGACCAAGGACTGCTGCAAGTCCACTCCTGGTTCTGACTAAAGGCAAAGCTTTCATTGCATGATTATTTTTTCCTCCAGAAAGGAAAGCCTGATTGCTGTTCTCTCTGTCATGTTTCATAAATATCCATTGCTTTTATCTCATCTGCTGATTTTGGGGACACATATTCTTAAATACTTTTTGGTTTTTTTTCTTTTTGCTAACAAACTTTCTGAGGAAGACTCTTCTACAGAAAGATGCTTCCTGGTAGTTTTTGTATTGGGGAAGAAGAAGGGAATAATCACCATATATGGTATTTAAATCAGCTAAGAGGGGACAACAAGATCATTGAGAATCTTCACTGAGAGGAATTATTATTGGAGGGACCATGGGGCACTGGCCATGAAGGTTTCACAAATCATCAGACCAAACCATTGTACCTGTGAATTAAACTAAATATATGTAGGTAGTGCTAGAATTTCCTACTCCCTTTATTGGGAGTGGCTTTTTCATTTTTGTTGTTGGTTTTTGTTGTTGTTGTTTGTTTTGTTTGTTTTTTGTGGGTTTGGTTTTATTTTAGGCTATTTCTTGGTAGCATGGGACCATTTACTCCCCCATTTACTTTTGAGACTCCCCAAGCAATAGATGACAATTTATCTAGGGTACTCTGTTCAGTAAACTAAATGTTCATTTTGGCTAACTGCTCCAGTGCTGCTAGCTTGCTAGCCTGAGAGAAATTGAAAAGCTAGAGAAGGCTATTCATAACAACCCAGTAGAGCTCTAAATATTTTTATTTCAATAGTAAGATGGGATCTTTTGGACAGTTTTTAGGAAATAAATCCTGTAGTTCTCAGCTGGTTAAAAAGGATCTGGAAAGGAGAGGGCAGAGAGCTGCAAGGCCATTTGATTGTGCTATAGGGCTTTAATATCTCCCTGGTCTTATTTCAGATGCTCAGCATTACTCTTTGCTTGCTCAGCTAATAGTACACAAAGTGATCATTAATCAAAGTAAATAATGTGGCTGTAGCAGGAAACATAAGGCACTGAATGCAGAGAGAGTTTGCACTGATTCCAGGGGATTTTGGACAGATGGGTATCATCACTGCAATGTAAATAGATAAGGTTTCAGGTTCATGATAATTTTTACAGATCACCTGAGCTGTGGTAATGGTATATGAGCCCTTATCCTCTGGTGGTGTTGCTGGTTTTTAAATGTAACTCTAAATGTCTTTTCCCTTCCCTGCAGGCCAAACTCAGGCATTCACAGAGCTGCCAATGCTCAGCCCTGGTGGGCTGCAGGATGTTGGGCTGCTGTGGCTTCAGTGCATTTGGGAAGGGTTCCCAGGAGGAATGTGCAGAGCCAAGGCTGGGAAAGGGAGGTGCTGCCACACAGAGTCTTCACCTGTCAGCTTCACCAGATCATCATCTAGATTTGTGTCACACTTCTGGCAAAATATTAATGAAGAATCTAATGAGATGATCATACATTTAATATTTTGTACATGCTACATAGATTTTACCTGTTGTCTTTGGCAGGCTGCAGCAGAAACAGGTGATTTGAAGGAGAGGCTGTGGTAATCAGCCAGCAATATATAAATATATGCGCAGGAGGGCAGGCAGGCTTTTTGTGTGCTGGCCCAGGGCACGTACTGCAGTGCCAGCCACGGGGGAGGAGGGAGCCCTGCTAAGCCAGCCTGTTCCACACCTGAGCTGAGAGCATTGGCACCTTCACAAAGAAATCCTGTTCTACCTCAGTAGCTGCAGTTTTCAGTTACCCACAGAGAAAGAGGGCTATGAGCTAGTTGCTTTAGCACTGGAGGAGGAATTTTTTTGTTGCTATTCTGTGTCGATAATATTTTGTCATTTACTCTCTTTACAATTTTGGGAAAAAAAAAAACATTTGAAGTGATGTAATTTTTTTTTCTTTTTTTTGATCTGGTGATGGAGTTGGTGGGAAATGGCAGCTGCCAGGCACTTCTCACTCAAAACTCTGATGATTCATAAACTTGGGATAGGTGGTCACCCTGACTCTCCAGCTTCTGAGCTGTAGGGTGGGAAGCAGGTAGTGTAGTCAGACTGGGCTGGCACAAGAGCTGGCTTTGCAGTGAGGAGATGAAGGCTCTCTGCATGGATTAGAGGTAGGAAAGCTCTGCTTTGCTGCCTGGAGTGGGAAACTCTATCCCAAGCAAGTTTAGAGCATACTTGGATTTAAACCCAGGATCAATAAAGTCCAAGCTCTTGGAGCCATAAACACTCATGAAGAAGCTCACACCAGACAGGATCTCTGGAGATACCTGGTACAGCCCCCTGCTGCAAGCAGGGCATGACTAAAGCTGAGCTTTCTCAAGGCCTAATCATTTGAATTTTAGATTATGGCCAGGCTAGAGGATCTCATCCTTCATGTTTTCATTTTTACATTATCTAATTAAGGAACCTTCCCGTCCCTAATTGTGGAAGTCACAGAATGTGATTTTACACAAACATCAAAATAGCATGGGTGGGATTTGATTATTAAGTAGCATATTAATATGGGAAGCTGCACAATTAAGAGTCATTTTACTGCCTCAGTGTTGTGGTTTTAAAGCAGTAACTAAAAAAAAAATACTAGAAAACTTACTTATTTCTTGCTGTGAGATGTGGATTAGAACAAGAGCAAAACAGGCTTAAAATTTAAAAGGAATAAAGAAAGTTTATTAACAAAACTACAAGACTAAGAAAACTAAAATAAAACTTCCAGAAAACCCTTTTTTCCCCCACTACCCAACCATTATTTTGTTTACATGACAACATAGAGACAACAGACTTTGGAACTTTGGTGTTTAAACAGTCCCCAATTCCTGCTAGAATCTTTTCATCAGTCTCTGTAGAGAAACAGAAGTCTTCTTCTGCTAATCTATGGAGTTTCTCACAAGAAAACTATTTCTGTTATAGTTTTCTATTTTTCTGATGCCAGCTGCCCGGAAATCCTGTCATCAGAGTTCACTCCTCCCATTTCACATCACTCTGAGGTGTGTATGGGTCAATGAGTCTAGGGATGTCATTTTTAAGGATGAGTTATTCAAAGGCAAAGTTCTCTTCATCTGTCTCTGTGAGCTCACCTGGAAACAGAAGTTTTCTCTTTACCTCTACAACGGCCCCAAATCTTCAACTATTACTTTACTTCACTCTGTTTCCAGCACCTCACTGTATCACAATTACTCCACCTTTTGCTCAAAATCCACACTTTGAACACTCCATTCCTCCCAATATACTCTGTCATGAATTAAAGGAGTTTTTTCAGGACACTATTGTCCATCTCCATAACTTAACAGAAAAATATTTCAGCGTATTAAAGCATCTCCTTATTCTCTACCTCTTCTGAAGCTTAATTCTTTTCTTTACTGTCTCTAATAGTTTATAAAGTCTCTTTACATGTTGATTACTCTCTTTTTCTTTCTCTGGAAAAAAGGATTAATCTGCAAGTCTCATCTGGGTAATGAAAAGGTTAAAATCTTGCCCAGGCTTTGTAGATGATTCTGTGATCTCTGCCGGAGCAGCAGCTGGAGCTGTCTGTGATGGAAGATTCTTCATGGCTGCTCTGGAGAGTGTGGTCACTGTCTCAGCCCGCCACAGGTCAAGAGCTTTTTCCTTTCTTTACTCGTCAGTCTCTGGTGAATTCAGTCACAGCAAAAACTGCAGCTGAGCCAGGGACCGGCCTGGCCCGGCCAGAGCCCGGGGCAAGCCCCGCAGGCCCCATCTCCCGGCCGGGAGCCGCTGGGCCCAGCCCAGCCCCTGCCCGGGCCGCATGGGCTGGGCAGGGAACGGGAGGCCTGGAGCTCTGTTACCTTTCACAGCCAGGAAACAAAGAGACAAAGAAATTCCCAGGGTTAGGTCTTAAGGTGGTGTTCACAGGTTGATCTCACTTTTCAATGGTTAAAACTGCTGTCAATTCTTAGAAATGGCCAATAGTTGGCCGGGAGAAAAACTCTCATCAGCCTCCAGCGGTTTTAACTTCTTTAGGTGTTTCTCTTTGTTTTCTTAAATGCCAATCTATCACACTCAGGGTTGTGCACTTGAGCCACTGACCTGATGAAAGCCTGTGTAGGGCACAAAGGGTTCATTGAATTGCATGGCTGGAAGAGGATATACTGATGGCTCCCACTGCCATGGGAACAAACCAAGACTAGTGAGGTTATAGCCTAGAGATAAGGACTTCTATTTCCCCCTTTCTAGTCCTGGCACTGGCCTTTTTCATTTTCCTTCTGGGTAGAAAATAATTCTTTAATCAAGTTTTTTCCCCTGAAGAGTGAAGCAGGCACTCAAAGATCGGGTAGATGTGAAGAAGAATAACAGGTTTTAGATTACACACTTGGACACCAAAAAGGCCTTTCACAAGCGCAAGTAATAGGGAAACCTGGGTCTTCTTTTTTCCTCTTTTTCTAATCATCAAAACAAAATTTATTTTTAATATTTTCCTTAGAGTAGACATGTATTTTTATAAACATACATTTTTAAATAAGAGTTTGGGACATTCTCCTAACAGAAAAGCATCTTTACTATTACCCTTATAAGGGTGCATCATTACATTTGTAGAGGTTTTGAGAGGTTTTGAAGGGCTTGGAGAATTTCCCTTTGTAACCTGCACTGCATTTTGTCCAAAGAGTTGTAACTTTCTGGAGCTCTGCGTCCCAGCAACTGTTATTAAAGAATATATCTGTGAGCTTTTTGGTTAATGGAAGCATTGCAGATCTGATAAACTTTCTTGTAATACCCTATAACATAAGTTCTTGTAGACCTGATAATCCAAAGTCACCTGACAATGTGGCACCCAGCTTGAATGGGGGTTGGTGAACCTCTAACAGTTGGACTCATGCAGGACTTTCCACAGTGGATCACTGTGGTAATTCCATTATGTACAGACCCTGTCTTTGTAATGTTGTGTGGTACCTTGGTTTAGCTGAAGCTGCATCTCCTTTGCAGTTTGTCCCTGTGGTCTGGATTGTGTCCCTGTCTCTGAGGTTGGCATAGTGCAGTACTGAGCTGGATATTTAATTTTTTTTCTGGGCTGTTGTTTCCTCCCCTGTGACTCTGAAGTAAATTTCCATTGCTTGCAGAGGATTTTGAGAATGCAGATCTGTTAATGTTGGCTGGTTCAGATCCCTTTGCAGGAGAACCCAGGGAAGAGTTATACAGAAGTTTTAGAAGACTGAAACTTGTAGGACTCTGTATTGGGTTCAAAGGGTCTTTTGGCACAGGCCATGATCTGAATGAGGAGGAAGGGCCTGGACAGAAGGAAATGGAAGCTGATCTTCTCCCTGGGCAGTGCTGATGAGTGGATGAAACACTCTTGCCCTTTTCTCATGTAAATCCACAGCTGATGCACTCCTTCCTGAGCTCCAGATACATTGAAAATCAATTTGATAGTATGGGTGGTCAGCTGAAAAATCATTTGGTTTGTGTCTAGGATTTGCTATTATGTATTTGTTTTATGCTCTATAATACAGCAGTATTGACTGTTGAAAACAGCTTCAGACTTCAGTGCAGGCAGCTGTGAGGGGTCTGTGCTCTCCAGGGCAGTGCAGAAGTGCCAGCAGGATGCTCTGGGAGCACTGTTCACATGCAGTGCTCTTGGTCTCACCACCCTGGTGCACTGGAACCCAGCCCTGAGGTAGGTGTTGCAAAAAATTTTGGTATGCCTTATGTTACGCCAGTAGAAATTTAAAAACTGCCTGTTTATGTAGAAGCTAGAGTACTATCAACCAGTGTGAATTCAGAATATAACAAATGCACTGAGGAGGAATAGCTAGTGACTGATTTCTACGTACCAGGCCTGAGAAAATGTAAATATGAAGTCATTCATAACACAGGCTTCCTAATGGCAACGTACCTGTGTTAAAGCACAGCCCTTAATTTTGAAGAGTATGAATAAATAGATAACAGAAATAGACCACTGTTATCTCTCCAAGAACAGTAACATCTCAGGTTCTGATGTTTGCTTTGGTTCCATAGAAATCAACAGAATAACTTGCAGAGACTTCAGAGAGAGACTCTAATTTCAAAAAGACATTTTCCCTCCTCACCTGTAACTCAGAAGTCCTTTGTTTTGGGAGCTGTTGAGTGTAGGTGTGTAGTTGGCAGCGTGCTGGTGAGAGAAACTGTAGTAGTAGGACAAATAGCAATAAGTAGGTAGAAATACAACAAAATCTAAGATTAAGAGGGACATTCATGTGCCAGCCTGTCAAATTCATAGCAGAGACAAAAGGTAATGCAGAGCACTAAAGAGCAGATTTTGTTAAGGAGTCTGAACTGCCCTGGTTTACATATAATGCCATGCAAAATGACTTTGGAAATTATTTAATTTTTCACCGTGCACACATGGGGTCCTGAAAATAGCACAAATAAAGGAGTAGATTTGCTTAAAACCATGATTATTTTCCCTTCTGTGAGAGCTCCTCTGGTTGTTGTGGTTTAAAATAAATCACATTTGCATGCATTTTGACTTCCTTGAGCATTCTGGGAGATAATAAACTGCTTCATTTGCAGGGTGATGTTTCATATGTGGGTGTATGGGACCCTCACATCAATTTTGCAGCTATTTGCTTTATCAGTTACTTCATCTGTGCCTGACCCATCTCCATCACTGGAGCTTGATATGTTCTGCAGAATTCCTCCTGGC
Organism: Poecile atricapillus; assembly: GCF_030490865.1. NCBI lineage: Eukaryota > Metazoa > Chordata > Aves > Passeriformes > Paridae > Poecile > Poecile atricapillus. Next base: position 5,049,685 of record NC_081260.1, read on the forward strand.
TCTGCTTTGCAGGGAAGATCTATTTCTTCCTTAAACTATAAATATGTGGGTGCTATCACTCAGCCTCTCTGCAGTGGCTGTTTATGCTATGAACAGTTTTTGGGGCTCTTTGATCCCAAACTGGTTGGCAATTCTTACATGTCTCCAGTTTGAACCCACCCTCAAGCCAAAGAGGTCAGCTGGGATTCCCTCAGGGGCCAGAGGGCATCAAGCATGAGCCCTGCAGTGGCATCCAAGGGGTTTTTAGGGTCAGAGCTGTTTTAGTGGCTCTGGGGTAGCTGAGGTTTTCCTGACATAGGCAAACAGTGAGCTCAAAGATTTTGGGGTGCCTTTGTGACATTTTATGATGCATCCAGTAGGGTGTCTGATTCATCCTGCTGGGTGAGGCTGGGAAAAGAGAAAAATGACCAGTGGAGTAAAGCAGAAAGGCTGAAAGGGAAAAATGAGAGAATTTTCTCCTATGAAACCAGCTGGAGATGGCCCTTGCTTGTGAAGTAACACCAAACACCTCCCAGCTGTGGCTCTGGCAGTGCCTGGCAGCAAGGGAGACGTGTCATTATCAGAAGTTGTGTGTGTAAAGAAATGCTGAGCCCCTGCAGATGGTGCTGGCTCCAGAATGCCCCCATGTGCAGCTGGTATTTTTTGCAAATAAACCTGCTGATCCTCTAGGCAAGTCAGTCATGGAGAAATACCTGGAAACCAGTTAAATGTCACAGACACTGTGACCTGCAGCCAGGAAACCTCGGTCCAGCTCAAATCTGTGCTATGTTGGTGTTGTCCTTTCCTGAGGTGGGGATAATCAGACCAAGAACACAATTTACTCCTGTGGGAAGTGATCACAGCTATTACTCAGTCATGGAGACTTGGCCCCAAAGGCAATATTCAATATGTGTATTGATAGAATTCCAACTTCAATGAAAAGACAAGGTGACATTCCTGTGTCTTTTCTCAAGAAGTTTTACTCACCTACTGTTTCTCACCAATGGCAATATAGTGTAATTTTAAACAAATAATTTACTTACTGCAGTCTGGGGCTTCTTACTAAGAAATTTTTTTTCCTCAGGGTACTGAGAGAGAGATTTCTTTGATATCATTAACCTCAATGAACCTCTGCAAACTAGTAACTGAAAAGCTTTCTGGTACATCTAGTGAAAGATATAATTTTAAAATAAAAATTGAAATATTCACAAAAATACAGTAAAATACAGTTGAAAGCAATGATTTGGTAGCTGCATGCATACAGCATGGATCCTGTTTTCTTGTTTGAAGAAGTTATTTATTTAGTCATGCACTCAAAACCAGCTCAATTATAAAAAACAAGTCCTAACCTAACTTTTTTTCTCCAAGTGCTTTAAACTGAGGAACTGCCTGAGTAATTTTCTTCCAAGTACAAGTAATTACTCGGGTTTGCACTCAGTGACTTTCCTTTTGTTAAGGTTTAGAAACAATACTGTATTTTGAATCCCATTATTCTTTTTATCCCTTGCATCAAGCAGAGCATTAGTGAGCCAGCTAAGGGGCATAGGGTGAACACAAAGGTATTTTCTTTGTTTGGGGAGGGAAATCATGATTGACATTTATCAGTGGTTAATAAATTCTGTGTCTAAAGTCAGTTCGCAGCAAAGATTGTTTTATAATGCTATTTCCTCAGTAAATGACATTTTAAAATTTCCTTGATTATTCATCTTTTCTGCCTTTGAAAATTTCTAATTTATTTTGGAAGCTGGGTTATAATGAGCTTGCAGGCAGCTTATCACATAATTTCCAAGAGGCATCAACACTGCTCTGTGGTTGTATTTTTGCTTCTGATAGTGTGTATTTGCTTTATGCTTTGCTAAGCATTAAGATAAAAAATACATTTTATGGTAATTGTGAGCCTTGCCTGTGCTCCTCTGAAGGGAAGATGATGTCAGGGGTATCTCATCTATCAATATGCCCCTGAGAACAGGTGTGGGTGTCTGTGAAAACCGTGTGGTGGGAGATGGCAGTGGGGAAGGGACTGTGCAGCTGCTGTGCATGACTCCATGGATGAATTCCCTTTGGTGAATTCAGAAATTCAGGTGAAGGAATCGTCTTCATCCTGCACGGTATTTCTTTTCCCATATCAAATGAACTGAAAAAGTGAGCACCACATAATCAGATCCTCATGAGGGTGAGACTTGCCGGAAGAACTGGATTTGGGCTATGAAAATTTGTCTTCTGGGGTCCAGGGACTTTCCTTCCTGGGGCCACAGGCTGGTAAATCCAGCAAGGAAATTGTGGTGATGACCCAGAGCCTGTAGAGCAGGAAATGTGGCCAAGGGTCCCTGAGCTGCAGGAGGTTTCCTGGCTGGCCCTGGGGGTTTGCAGCCCCTGTGCTGAAAGGAGCCCAAGGTGTGACCATGGCCATTCCCCTGCTGCAGTTATCAAGATGTGTCTCTACAAACGAGCACTTTCAGAGGCATCTCCAGTTCCCAAATGGTATGTGCCAAATAAAATGCATTGTTTTGTTGACTTAGCTTTTATCTTACAAGTAGGGTTTTCAAATAATCATCCATCAAAAGGCATCATATTTTGGGAAGCGTTACACTCAATAAAATAGGCAACTGAAACATCATCTTCCAGTAGTCTCACAGCAAGTACACTTAAAATTCAGGTTGTGCTGGGGGACAACACAGCAATGAATACAAGGATACGGGATTGAAAATAGATTTTTTCCAAGTCAGAAAGATTAATCCCAATGCTCACAGAGATTTAGCTCTTTCCATGTGGGATGCAAGCCTTGTGGCTCTGAAATAATTAGCATGCAGACTGCAGACTAAGTGTGTGTTACACAAGATAAAAATGGACTTTCTTTAAAAATCATGATGTGTACAAAAAAAATATTATTTTGAAAACTTAAAAGAAGTAGTTTAACCTCTTATACCCATTTGTTTATGAGCTCACAGAGGCAATACAAAGATGACTGCACAGCTCAGCAGTTTTAGAGTTGGATCAGTTGTTGACTTGGCTTCCTTCTAACAAAAAATTCTTTACTAACAACAGCAGATAGACAATAAATGGACTTTTTCATACACCAACCTTTGCTGGGGATGAGAGGTGCACATACAGAGTTGTATCATGCTGAGCTCCATAGCAGGTGCTTTTTCCCCCAAGTTAAAGCCTCAAGCCTGAAGATGTTGCTCCATGAGGCTGTTGTGGGTTTCCTTGTGCCTTAGGTCATAGAGGAAGAAAAGTTTGATTTATCTGTTCTGGATCTCTGAAGACTTTTTTCTATATAAATTACACTGAATTACCCACAGTAAATGGACTATTTCTCCCTTATCTCTGGCCCAGGGATTGCACCAGGACTACAGCACCTTCCAGCAGCTGTACAGGAATGGATGCAATATTTGCTCCTCTATTTCCCAATGTGATAAATTACTTCAAAATAACAGCAAAGAGATCTTTCAGTTATAAAGAGATTAAGAAAGGGGGGAATGGGTCTTTACAGAAATATGCATCTCTATGTAATAAAATATTGAATGTGATGAAGTGAATTCAGCCTCATAAAATGAATTCAGCCTCATTTTTAGCGCTCTAAAATGATAATGCAGAGGAAAAACCTATTCCAGACATTTCTTCAGGCATTGCAGTTACTTCATTAGCCTTTATTTCTTCTCACTTCTGCTCTCTTGACAGCTTTTCAAGTCTCAGGTTCTTCCTTTTTGAAATGCTTTGATGTGCTCATCTGTTTGACAAACTGTTTAAGGTCTTGATCTTAATTTAACATTTGTAGATACCCACAGAGGGTTTTGTTAATGAAGTCTTTAAAATACTAAGTGAAGTTCTAGTTTTCTTCAGGAACAAAGTTTTATCCTTGACATTATTTTTCCTTTGGAATGGTATTCCTATTTAACATCTAGAAAATTTTTAGTCTTACAAAGCAGCAATGGGCTTGTAAGGGTAGGGATGTAATTAAATGACGATTTTATATTTCTTTGGGGTGCCTTTCTATAAAAGAATAGGAATACATCATAATTGAAAATGTCTTTTCAATGACAGAAGCCTTTGATACCACAAAGGCATGAGAGTAAGTGGCTGCCCAACCTCAGATTAGGAGTGCTCTTATACTTTGATGGATAATACTCTGTTTTCTGGACTGAAGCCATGGTTTTTGCTAGTTCGTTTGGTGTAAGGTAATTAAATTGAACCAAGGGTTACTCATAAACTATATTAATGAATTTTAGCACTACTGACAGTGGCAGCAATCTGAGTTCCTGAGTCTGGGATATGGACTGACAGGAATAATTCATTGTCCTTTGTAGCTGGTCTGGCATTTCAGATCTCCAATACCAGACACAGTGGCTATAAAAGCCTCCTTGAGACAAAAGGAAGAGCTGTGTATAAGAGGAAAATGTTGACATGAAGAGAAAGAAAATGTTTCCAAGAGGTCTGTGAAACTAGGAAGTTATGTGTGTTTTATGGTTAAAAATTAGGTCTATTTTGGGAGCCCCTCTGTGGTGTTTAGGGATCTGCTGCAGCCCAGAGAGATCCAGAGGAGCGCAGCCACACTGCCCTCTGTGGCTTCACTTTTCTCTGGAACTGTTTTCTACTTGAATCACACCAAATATTTCTTTGCTATAGTAGTTTGCATTTAAATAAAATTTACAAAACTGGCTAACAGTTTCCCAGCAGTGTGAACAGCATAAATGTACTGTTGGTTCTAAGGCATTTGCTGTGACCTTGGTCACAGCCAAGTGGTCAAAATGTGATCTCTTTTTGAAAAGACAAAACAATTTTCTTGTTTTTCAGGGGAAACTTCAGGGAAAACTTACTCCTGAAATGTGGAATTTGCTGTTGCTTTTAATCTGCCAACAACTAGCAGAGTTTGGGCTGGTTGGGTTTTTTCTATTTCTTCTTTTTCCTTAGTGCTTTTCCTCATAAATGAAACCATGCAAATAAATTACATACATTATCTAAAATAATGTAAAATAATTCCATTACCTAATTCCATTTGGCTAGTTTGTAAAAGAAAAATATTTTGCCTCAGGTTAAAGCTAAGGCTCAACATGCACAGCCCTGCTGCCTTTAAATGCTAATGCAGGCTCATTCTTTAGATAAGGAACAAGTGATCTTTAGAAGTGAGAAAGCTGCATCAAGAGGTTTGACAAGGCTCATTAAAGTTCAATTAGAAAATTCATTTTAACACTAGGCATCCTGCCCCTTTTATTTCCCAAGTACAAACAATAAAATTTTCATCACATCCAAGCACATACTTAAAATGTGCTATGGAAATAAATAATCTTCATATTTAATTCATCTTATATAATAATTGATGTCCATTAGGTATTTGGATCAGGCATTAGGTATACAGCTCCACAGTGTGGCATTGGATATGTGATTCCCAACTGTCCCTACTGGGAAGTTTGTCAAGCGAATTGAAATAAAAATTATTTTCAGAAGAGTTATGATAGATCTTTTCTAAAGAGTTCATCTGTTTTCTGAGCAGTGCAGTCTTGGCACACACTCAAAAAAACTTTACTCAGCACCTTTACATTGAGGGATTTCATGATTCTTTTAACTACTTCTGTAAATTTTATTCATTTAGCATCACAATATTTTAGTTATTGATTCTCAGCCGTGGGAAATAATCCCCTCCTCCTGCCCACAATATTACAAAAATTTAAATTTTCATTTGGCTGTTTGACTGCAGGATATGAGTTTTGTGGTGAGACTCGTGACGTGGATATTTACAACATCAGTAAATCCAGATGTGAAATTCAAGCATTAGGCAGCTCCCATGTGCTGTGGCTCTTCAGGCTGCTCTTAATTCCTTTTTTGCAGTGATAAACCTGCCAAGAATTCAGTGCTTGTTATGCCATGATGGATGTCTTGTGGAGTCAGTCCTTGTCCCCTGTGCCTGCCCTTTCCCTGCCTTTGTTTCCTCTGCAGTACTGCTTATCTGTGAGACATTGTGCAGCCTTCTGAAATGGTGCAAACCTTTAAATAAATGTGGTATCTTTGACTGAATGTAGGCATGGGGACTGGTGTGATCACTTTCGAAAGTGCTGGGTTGTGGCTGTTCAAAGCCTGCCTTTGAGGGGCCCCTTCTGCAGCGTGGACCCTGTCTGCACGTCAAATTATTCATTAGAAAGTGATTGGGAAAAGTAAATGTGTCCTGTGATTTTATTATTTTTTTTAATTGCATTTATCACTTACTTGCATTAATGCAATTAATGCAAAAGTTTTTGGGGAGTCTTAAAACATAGAAAGCAAATGATATAGAAAGCAATGACTCATGTCAGGGAAAGAGGTGCCCTTTGTGCTGCCCCTGCAAATCTTGGCTATGATCAGTTTAGGAGGGTTTTTAATTCCCAAATTGATGATCAAAACTTTGCTGGCAGTTGCAGTATTTGGTTCTTAGTCCTGTGGCACAGGTCATTAGGGACTGCAGCATTTTGGCTGCTCCACAAGACATGTATTTCCATGAGTTTTAAATACTGTTCAATGCTACTGACCTTGCAGGAACAGTATGTTCCAGAGGAAACTCAAATACTAAGTCTTCATAATTTTCACTGTAAATCACTTTGTAACCCTGCATTATAAGGGAAAAAACCCACTTAAGATATTTATTTCTCAACTACAGTTATAAAAATAATGTTCTAATCTAAAAAAATTTAAAATACTAATAAATGGGAAAATCCATAGAGAACCCCTTGATGTCTAAAACCAAGCCAGCCCAGTGACTCAGATATTATTATTATTGCTCAGTGTTCTTAAAGAACATTCCATGAGTCTTTTTTGAAAGACAAATAACTAATATAAATAAGCTGCATTTTTCCCATCCTAGGTAGGCTAGGTCTTAAAGCTGACAGTGCAAAGTGTAACCTCGGAGCCATTAAACATTAAATGGGCATTTTGTGAAGGCAGTGGCTGTAACAGAGGCCCTGGTGTGTGTTTCTTCACCTCCTTGTGAGCACTAAGCAGATTATTTTGGTGAGACCCCCCTGAAGGGAGAGAAAAAAACACACCCCTTTTGGTAGGAACACCTTATTAAATTTTAGGTGACAAAATTAACTCGCTATGACCTCTTGGGTAAGCACCCTGTCATTCCTAAACACTTGTCCCAACTTCAACCCAAATGTTTCCTGCTGATAGAAATGCCACTTCCTTCCTTTTGCATATGTCCAGAATTAGTACCTTACATGATGTCTGCAGCTTGGCCAGTGCATGTCATTCTGTGGAGACAGCGAGCTGACACAGAATTCATTCTTCCCAGTGATACTTTCTGGAGGATCAGCTCTCTTTTTGCTGCCTGTGGTGCTGTCACCCAGGATGAAAAGCTGTAGATACCCCAGGGCTGCAGCGTGGGCTGTCAGTGACTTGGATGAGAACTGCACAGATGCATCAGAACAGCATGGGCAGCGACTTCTGGGAAGATCATGAAAAACTAAAGGCTGGCTAATGGACCCCAGTTCCTCTCCCTTCCCTTTTGGCAGCCGTTCATGATAACACAAAGTAAGTACAAAGCCTGGCGCCAAGACAAAACGCAGCGATTTGTGCTGTAAGTGTTCCTAAAGGCAAAAGGGAGCTTTGAGGGCTTCCCTGAATTGATTCCTGTTTGAACTAAAGCCAGAGCTTAAGCTAGACTTTGCAGAACGGCAGCTGCGTGCCCCATGGGCACTGAGGAACGGGGGCCTCAGAGCAGATTTCTCACAGGGTCTGGGCTGAGCTGGCACAGGAGGAGCTGCCAGAGGCTGTGTGGGGTGTTTGGCCAGCTCAGCCCTGAGCAGGGGCTGTGCTTTCCTGGGTGGAAAGACAGCCTGGTGTGGGGATGGATCTTGGTGAGCATCTGGACCCTCTTGCGACCAGCATGGCTTCTGTTTGTGATGCTGAGTAAAACTGACGTGACAAAGTCACCATCACAAACAGCACGCACAGAGTTTTCCCACTTTGGCAAGGGGATCAGTGGGGTCCAGTGAAAAACAGAGACTGAAGGAGTGGGTGTTGGAGCCTTGTGATGAGCTGAGATGATGTACCTGACATTCTGCTCAGCCCAGGCACTCTCTCCTATTTTGGATGAGACCCTTTTGCTCCTGTGAACTGATTACGTGGGGGTGCTGGACTACACTTCCTGTCCCATCTGCTTTGCTTCTGATGAGAATTAAGTTTTGAAGCTGCTCTTTCTTGTTGATGGCATCCTTCAAATCAGTTCCATCTCCAGGGAATGTGAAGTCCTGGGGGAGGAGAGGAGACTTCTTGGTGGTTTTATTTGGGTTGGTTTTGTCTTCTTAACTTAAACCTTGTTTGTCTATTTGAAATAGAAATGTTTGAAATATACCCCTTCAGAATTAAAAACAGATTGCAAAATTTCTATATTAAGATTTAAACCCGTCATAATATCTTAAGTTCACATAAACCAAATATTTAAACCTAAGACGTTTCCTATTAACATGTAAAGAAAGCTACAACCCAGGGAATTCTCTGCCTAAACACATGAATTATGCTTAATTGCAAACCACTGTAGTTCATAAAAACAGCACCTATCATCAATCTTTTCTTAGGTAAGGATGAGGTGAGGTCTTTTCTGATCTTTTGATCATAATATGATTAGGCACAATTGCCTCAAGTCACTAATTATGTATATAATTTTCTTCATGTGCTCTTTTTTAAATGCAAACTCAATGGTTTCTTTTGTAGCCACTGCACCTATTAAAATACTTCTTTTCTGCATTGTGAATTGAATTCCAACTTTGATTCAAAAGCAGTTTGACATAAGTTGGAGGTAAAATTAATTATCTAAACAACAAGAAATATAAAAACATAGGAAAAAGTGTGTTTGCTAACATGGTGTGTTATTAGCATAAAAATATTGAAGTTACTGTAATGCCACAACCAGCAGTAACTGTTACCAGGCAATCAGAATTAGGTGTTTTTTCTTCGGGGAAAGATTAACAGGTAACAGGAATTATACAATAGAATTAACAAGTTACTTAAATGGAAATATTTTGGCTGCAGTCAGTGGCTTCTAGGTCAAGCTCCTATTTAGATCATCCCTCTTGTTTGCATTGTGTTCCCTGTAATGTTTTCTGCTCTTTGAATACATAATTTGGGTTCCACATACATTGTTTTGTGATGTTTTGTGACTGCTGTCACTCTTCCTGGCTGCAGAGCAGCAGGACCCTGTCCCTGTGCCCACCCCAGTGCCAGGGCTGGGCTGGTGTGTGGCTCATGAGCTGAGTGTCTGCTCTAGAAGGGAGGGGACACTCCCAGCAGTGCACCAAGGCAAACACCTTTGTCACTGGTGCTTTTGGCTTCATTTTCAAGGCACGGTTTTTGCTCTGTTACAGACAAGGATCTAGGCTTAGGATTCTTGGGTCCCTTCTCTGTTGGCCTCAGGGTACAAAATGTCAGGGCAGAAAGCACCTCCTGGCTTTGAAACACATGGGCAGTCCAGCTGAAGGTCAGTGATGAAGAAGAGACATCTTCTGCTCTGAGGCATTACAGGAGAGGTTGTCTCCCTCCCTATCTTATGCAAAGCATATAGTGACAATAACAGGAAGTGTCATTAACCTTCCTCTCATTTGGGGAGGAACTGTTTGACTGCACTAAAATTATTATGAGTGATATACTGGATATAAAACAGGAATGCTAATTGGAAATTAAGCCAGAAGAGAGGTGTCTGAGGGACAAACGAAAGGTGATGCTGACATATATCTCATTCTCTGTGCAAAGGACTGCAGGAAAAAAGAGAATGACAAAGGGCAAATCTGAAGCCATGAATTGCTGTGGGTTTAATGTGTTTGCTGTACCCTACCTTGCTGGCAGAGACCCTACTTCTATGCACCCAGTGCCAAACTTCCATGAAATGAAAATTCTGCTATGGTGGAAAATATTACTGCTGGCTTTTTCTGGCTGTGCTTTGCTGTCTTTAATTTTCTTTCCTAAGACTGTTCTAAAATACTTAAATATCCTATATTGTCTATGCTGAATCTTTAGCAGGGAAAGAGCAATGGGCCCATGCCTTGGGGCTTTGGATGTCACCAGCTGAATTGGTAGAACAGATTAAAGTTGGATGGCAGTTTTGAAAATCCTCTCTTGGACAGTGGTACTCTGAGTTGTTTGGCGTCCACTGGAGAAAATGCATTTTTGTACCAAAACTGTGCTCTTTCTCATCAAGAGATCAAAAAGAGAGTTAATCTTCTGCTGTCTTGTGTCTGTGGGTATTGCTCTTCTGTGGGGTGCTGAGTTGGGGTTTTGTGGGGGGCTGTTTATTTCTAGATCAGAAAGTGGCTGGTGGTTCTGAATTAGAGATTTTTTAAATCAGGCTTCCAGAGATAAAGAGCTATCTTCTTGTTGTCTTTTTACATGCCACAAAGCTGTTCAAAGGAAAAGTTGTTCTCTGCAAAATACCAGTTTTCTTTTGCTTTAGTTAGTAACATTCAGAATTACTGAAACTGGGTTTAAATATTTATCTTCTTCTGGTTTTTTGTTCTGTTTGTTTGTTCGTGGTTTTTTGTTTGGGTGGATTTTTTTGTGTGTATTTTTGGGTTTTTTATTTATTTATTTTTGGTTTTTTGAGTTCAATTTGTTGCTTCCCAGTTCTGGGCTAAGGGGCAGACACAGCCTCTTCCCCCACCTCTGACTCTGTCCCTTAAACCAAAGAAAAATTTGTCCAATACAGTGTCTCTGTTGTGATAAAAATGCAACAATAGTCTATGCAGGCATATTTTCAGAGATTGGAACAAAAAGAATTTTTTTTACTTGTTTGTGGACTACAAGAGAAAAAACTTGTGGCTGACTGTGAGATTTGTAACTCGTGCAGGTTCCCTGTGCTGGGGACGTGCTCTGGGACACCCTTTGCTCTTGGATTTATTTAGTTGAGAGGAGCCCATGGATGGGATTCAGATTTTGTGACCCTCATGCAAGGAATAAGCCTTTGTCTTAAGTAGGATTGTAGCACTCTTGTTTGAAAAGAATTGTGCAAAGCCAGCACAGGTGACTTCTCTTCCTAAAGCCATATAAATCTCCATGAGACTCCTTTGTCACACCCAGTGGGCTCAGGGAGGGAATCATGAAGGAACTGAACTCAAAATAGAAATAAAAATGGGGGGGGTGGAAATTGAGTAAAACACTTTTCTGTGCCTCAGTCACAGCAAAATTGAGTTAAGCTTTCAAATTTTTTGTATTTTTTTTGGAAGATAATTCTAAGAAGTTGTGTAGCAGCATCGACTACAGTGCTAAACTCAGCCTGCAATATACTGAAAAATATATTAATAATGGTACAGTCTTAAATGCCCTAACATTATTCTCCTATTGCACTGGCTTTAAACACACTTTTCAAGGGAACAGCAACTTAATTCTTAATTAAAATCACCAAGCAAGAGCAGATTATATTTAATTTAAATATTTATTGACTTTGTTTAAGCTTTCAAAATAGATTAGACTTTGAACAGCAAAACTGCTAATATCTGAATGATAATTTTACTTCTGAGCCCAATCAAGAAGCTACTCAGGAATACAGCTAAGAAGTTACTATGATTGAGGAAATACTTTAATAAAGTATGTACAGAGGGCCTTTAGAAATAAATGGTCTCCAGGAAAGAAAAATTTAGTTGCATCTGGTAGTATTTTAAAATCTTACATTTTCTCTTAGCTTTCTGAGAGTTGCAGTTCTTCCTGTTGCCCCAAGTACAACTGCAAAAAATACAGAGAACCAAAGATATACCATATAAAAATATCAATATACCATAAAAAAATACCATATTAAAAATACCAGATAAAGACATACCAACCTGCTAATCCCCTTGTTTTTTATAATGCTAGACATATTAAATTGAAGCCCATAATTATCCCAGTTGATTTAACTAGTCGACACATATAAAGTTAAGCATGTATGTAAATGTTTTCAGAGTAGAAATATAAACCTTGCACAAAGAAAATTTTCACAGTTTTAAGGGTATCCCTGGCTATAAATAAGTTATTTGCATTAAAATGTTCCCCCAGCGGTATTTAGTAACCCAGAACATCCTTTGGCCCAGCATTTTCTCCAGTATGGCTCAGCCCCACTACCAAACCACCAAGGCTTTTTCAAGGAACAGTTCAAACTCTTGGCTTCTCACTCTTGCTCTCCTCTAGGCCAGTTTTATTCCCTGCTATACCCTTTCATTTTGAGAAAATGAAATGAGAAAGCTCTGTTGCATTTATCTGTCACATGCCTAAAGGCCATCAGATCCTGCAAGCTTTAGGATGACTTAATATAACTTGTAGGTTTAATTTTGCAGATATGCTCCTGTTGCCTAAATAACATGGTATCTACTACTAAATCTTTCAGGACTGAGTTTGTACCTTCTGGAAGTCTGTTTGGTAGTGTCTCACATTTTTCAGTGGGGCAAAAAATGCTCCTGAGATTGACAGGCACTTTGTGCATTTCATACGGATGTTTCAGCTAGCCTTACTTCCCCTGGTTTGTTCTCTGTATTGTCAAGCCTGTAAGAGCTGCAAGAGCTTTTCTGCTTTCTCTTTATACTGCTATGAAACATTATGTGAATTGTTTTAGTTTGTGTTTCCTGTCTAATTGTACACTGCTGTTTAGGTTGGAATAGAGCATGTGTTTAATATTTTCTTGGCCTCATTACATTTCATTCCCTGCTTCACGCATCGCCTGTCCTGTTAGTCCATAAATCTGATCTATTCTAATCACTGTAAATTCTCTCTTTCCCCTAGCTGTGTGTCACCAGCAACACTAGTCACTTTGGAAATTGCTTTCCTGAGAGGTCATTTTACAAAAGATAAAGGAGGAGGCATTGTGCAGTGCATAAGGCTGGGGGTTTCTCACTCCTTCAAGCCTCAGAGCAGCTGCTGCAGTCTGTCCTCTGCTCATAGGCTCATCTCAGCAGCTGTCACATGCTGGGAGGGTCACCCAGATGAGTGCCTTGGGCCTCACACTGTAGCATGGCAAAGTCTTCACTGGGGTTTGTCCTCTGTATGCAGTATAAATTACATCACACTGGGTGGCCTGGTAAAGGAGTTACCAGTTCAGAGTCACTTCTGTTGTAAAAGGGACTTTTTAAAGACAGAAATTTTGTGGTACTTGAAAACAGACAGTGATGCAAAGCCACAAACCTGCATTAGATGGCCCATCACAGGATCCCCTTATACAGGAACACATTGTGCAAATCTTCTGTGCCTCCTGCTGGCCTTCCTCTCCCCTTTGAAGAGCACTGACAGGCTGATATTTGGTATATTGATATGGCAGTAGGTCTGTGGGTGACCTGAGATGGGTTACATCAGTAATTTTCCCGTTTTCCATGCCTACAGATGTCAGTGCCTCCCCTGAGTTCTTGTTCCTCTGCTGGCCCTGCTTTGGGGCAGGTTTGGTGGGGCAGACACTGCTGCAGCCAACACACATCTGCTCATGGCCTTCCTTGTTCTGCTGCTGCTTTTCCTGCTCCTTCCCCCTCTCATTTAGCACTTCTGTGCTGTGCTAGACATCACAGGACACTCCTGGGAAGAGATTTTGACTTTCTTGGATTCCTGCACAGCCTCTGCGTGGAGGCTTCCCTGGTGCTGCTCCGGGCTCTGGGGTCTGTGTGAGGGTGGAGGTTGAACTGGGGAGTTTTGCCATTTTGTTTTCTTGCAGTAGAGATGTTTTGGAGCAAGAGCTGTTCAGCTCCTCAAAGTGTCAGGCTTTTCCCTGTCCTGGGCTCCCATGCTGGATGACTCCCCTTGCCTGTGATGTTCCATGATATAAGTAGTGGTTCATGGCCACAATTTACTCTTGCAGAAGGATGCCATCCACTGTCTTGGATAAATGAGTTTGAGACTCATGAATGAGAAGAACATGATGAAATTTAAATACTAGTATTTATTTTTCCTGAATCCCTCCACCTTGTTTTTTATCTCCTTCTGATATTTCACTAATCAGGGGGATGGGAACATGCCAATTTTTGGTTGGATTATTGAAGGGCAGTTTCCACAGCCATGTGACACTACTACAGCAAAATTCAATTAGAATGTTTCATAGAGGATTGAATTGATTAATGTATTTATTTGATTTTATAAGGTTTAGTAGCTTTTTTAATGACCTTTAGAATGCTTCTCATTTTTAAATGACTCATATTACTTGCCTTTTTAGCCCAGGGGTGTTGCAACATCATGTGTTATGCTCTACTGTCTTTTTTCAGTCCACTGGTGACTGCTGAAGGTATAAATTCTCCCTGTTGCACAGAAATATGCCAATGTATTCCCTTCTGCTAATTTTTCAGATGTGCTACTTTAATTAACAAAGCTAATGCTTAGGGATCTGATTGCTGAAAAGCTCTGGTGACAGATTAAACCTTCCTATATGGAGCTGGTTTGTTGTGTTTGCAGAGGAACCATTCAAAGCAGTGCAAGTTTGCATCAGTGGAAGCCAGAGAGGAAATTTGGTGATAAATCAGACTAAATAAGTGGAGTGGAGTGGTATGAGCTCTCCTGCTTGTGTTCATGTGATGAAAGCTGCTTGCACTTGAAGATGCTAATTATGGGCAATTTTTCCTTGGTGTTGTGAGGTTTGAATTACTCTGAACTATGTTTAATGATAAAATACTAAAACCAGAACAAATTCTGAGTAAGCCACAGCTGACCAAGCTGTCCAATTAATAGGATTTTGTCTAATGGACTAATTTAATTGGGTCGTTTGAAACATACTCTAGAAAAGCCACAGACATTTACATTTCAAGGATAAACATTGTTTTTCATTCACCTCTCTCTCTCCATCTCTCTTCCCCAGAGGTCTCCCTGGCATGTTTGAGCCTCCTCCCCAGCGAGCAGTTCAGCCCAGTGCCATCCACAGGTTCGGAGCGCTTTGAGAAGAATTCTGAATTCCTGCTAGGGGGGCCCTGAGCCGCAGCCACAGCAAACCTGCCCAGCTCATCACCGCACACACGCCTCACATCTCCCTGGAGCAGCTGCCAGAGGGGCTGAACTTCCCTGTTTCCTGCTGTGCTGCCCAGATCCTGCTCCATGACGGCAGAGGCTGGTGGAAACCCACATCTCTGTGGTTCTGCGTGAGATCCTCGCCCCGCTCGCCCACGGCCTCTCCCTGCGCCAGCCCCTGCCTGCAGCGCTGCATCACCACCCACCAGATGTGCAAGTGGCTGCAGAGAGCTCCCCTCCCTGAGCACAGGTGCTCTCTGTCAAGAAAAAAGTAAGTGTTGCTCAGCAAGTGCTGGGCAAATGGATAACTGCATGCTCAAATAAAGAAGCTGCTGCTCCTTGGGGGCAGGCAAGGGGGACAGGGCACTCCAGAGCTCTGGCAGTGGCTGGGTTGGGAAAGGGCCAGTTCTTAATTTGCCTGGCAAGGCAGCTCTCCCAGATGAAGTGAGATGTGGTGAAGCCAAAATTCTCTTCAGGAAGTTTTATTTGGTTTAGAATGTTTTATCAAAATGTGCTTCTGACTTCTAACTTTTAACTAGCCTCAATTCACCTCTGTCTTTATTTTAAATTCAGTGGTATTTTACACAAAGTGTTCTCATCAGCCAAGCCACTGCTGGGTTTGTACAGAATACTTCAGTGTTCATCTGTCTCATTTCTTTACTGTCCAAGATAAAGCTCTGAACCAAGTGGCTTCAGGCTATCCATCTGGAAAACAGAGCCACTTAGATCTTTGTAAAGAAAATAATTTAGTAATCAGTGCAAGAGCACAGCCTCTTAAGCCAACCCATATGGAAAAATTGCCAGTGTAGTAACTACAGACATTTTATGACAATAATACTGATTATGTCCTTCCATTATTGCCAGAATTTCTTCTTGTCTGCATCTTCAGGACTGAGTTTGTTTTGCACTAACTTTAATAATCCTGTGCATCAGAAATGCTCTGTAATTTGAGACTGATGATGCAGAGCTGGACATTGAGCTGCTGACCAATACAGGTGAAACCATTGGGAAGTTCAGAAGACAGTGCTGCCTTCCCAGCTCTGTCCATCCTCCCTCAGGAGCAGAGAAGGTCCCTGGTCTCTGCTCTCTTGTACAGAGGGGAAGAAGGGGCCAGTTAAGGGTGTGTTTGCCTGCACCCCCTGCCTGCCCATCTACAGCACACCCCAGGCTTCAGGTGTCTCTGGGAGCTCACCAGTGCCAGTGGGATGGCGCTGGTCTCCTGCCCTGCCCTCCAGGTGTGCCAATTCGGGGCATTCTCACCCAAACACAGTACATTATCACTCCCTTGTACACTATGTTCTGCTAATTAGATATGTGTGGTAAGTCTTAGAACTTTTATCTCAGACTTCAGGCCATTACGTTAGAATTTTTCCTTATTCTCTTTGCAAATGAGAAGATACTCGTGGTCCTGAACACATTTAGTAGTGTTGTTTCTGCACCTTTCAACCAGGAAGGATGTCCTGCAGTGCTGGATATCAGCCAAACAAAAAGATACTGCTTTCCATTTTGGAAAATCTTTCTGGCAAACATAAAGCTTGGGGTGAAATACAGCATAAAATAAAGTGGAGATGGGTCTGTAGATGTAATGTTAATGCAAGGTTTTGGCTGTATGGTTTTTAGTTTTGCTTTTGTTTTGATTGCCCATGGTTTATAATATTTTGAAAGCATAAGCATTAGGGTAAAAGATCAGGTTCCTATACCTGTGCTAGTGAGATACTCACTGCTCCCTATCAACAGTTACATGTCATTTAGGGAAAATTTCTGCAGAGGTTTTCTATCCTGATTTTTTTGCTGTGGGCTGATACATGGAAAAGATGAGGGGCAAAACTTCCCACCAAGTGGGAGCAGAAGGACAGGTAACATGGGCTCTCCCATTTCAAACCCAGGGAATCTCCAGGCACCACTTCCTCCAGCAGTTCACAACAAGGCAGTCCAGACTCAGCACACAGATCAAATCTACTGTTTTGCCATCTTGGTTTCACGTGGTAAAGGTTAATGCCGAGTTCAATTAAATACATGGAAAAATAAAATGAGGAGCAGAAGTGATGTGCCTTGAGGCACAGAAGCCTTTTTGGTGCCTTTCACAGGCTCAATTACATTGCTGGCAACTATTTTCACCATTGTTTTTGAGCAATGTTAGTGAGGAGGGAGCAGAAAGAAAATAATTCTAAATTGATGTGCCCTAAAGGCTCATATTGAAGATTTTCACTAGCTTCATAAAAGCTCTGTACACTTAAACTAAAAAAATATAGCAAAATGTTTTATTTCCTTCGTATGGTCGTGTGTTTCATCGTCTTGATTGTTGTACAATCCTTGTCCCTTGAAATTCAGAAAAGTGTTTTGAAGTTTGCATGCTATAAAGTCAGTAGTTATGGATCTTGAAGGATGTTTTGAGCAGCACTTCAGCAGAAGGACGAGATCTGCACACAAGGTCAGGACTCCAGGGATGTCTCTCTGGTGATTGGAGACTTGTGCATGCTCAGACTGCTGCAGCACATCCTCCTCTGATGGGTGGGAATGATTTTTTGTGATTTGACCATAAATTAATGATAAAATAACTTTCTGGTGGGGAGACAGAAAAGCTTTAACATCACCAACCCGTTACTGCTTATGGATTTTAACAGTGAAAAATTGTACTTTTGGAGAGGATAACTATTTCCACAAAAAATCCATGGTTGCTGTCCAGCAGTAAAAACACTGTGAAGAACCACACAAGCTGTTTCTGGGGGAAGCATTTCTCAGTGACAGCTGCAGAAGAATTGTTTTGTGCTTTTCTCAGGAGAGAAAACACCCGTGTGCTCCACGTGATCATCAACAGGATTCACTGCCTGCCCTGCTGATCACCTGGTGGGTGGAGGTGGGGATGTCCTGCTGTCAGTGTTCAGAGACCAAGAGGAGGGGAAGCCAGCTCCAGCTGGATTTTATACAGAGCTATCTGTTTCCAAAAGTGCCAGCAGATTTAAATTACTGCTGCGGTTGTCAACAAGTTCCCCCTGCATATTCTGTAATGATTAAGGTCCTTGGAGGTTTTGGATTGCTTATGTTTCTCAGTGTAGCTGCAGATTGTGAACATAAGGGTTGCATCAAGTAATTTAAATAATTAATTGGAAGGCAGAGGTTCCTTTCCTTCTGTGCACTTTGGGTGGGAACATTCCTGCTGACTGCACATTTGAACCACAGAATGTAACAAGCTGGAAGGGACCCTCAAGGATCATTGAGTCCAGCCCTTCAGTGAACAGCCATACAGGGATCAAACCCTGACCTTGGTGTTATTAGCACCAGGCTCTGACCAAGTGAGCTGTGCCCCTGTCCTCTTGCTGCTGAAAAGGACAACTGGTCAGGTAGCTGGATGTTAACTCAAAACTTGTCAGCTTTTGCGCTTGACGCACAGTTGCTCTCAGAAACAGCTGGTGCCTTGCTGCTACCAGCGCCAGAGTGTTTTGTTTGATGACTTAATCAAGATGTTATTCTATTAGGAACCATTTGTGGATTTGAATACAGATGTAGGATGATAATTTTTGTCATTTAAAATAAAAAGGTAATTTCCTCAAATTCCAAACAGCCCCATGTCCCGTTCCTGGTTTGCTCTGAAGCCAAGTCTAAGCAGGTTGTGTGCCTTGTCTGAGCAATGCTGGGCAGTGACTTTGCTGTTATTTGACCAAGTCATTCAGAGCATCAGAAAGGTTCAGATTGAATGCCCAGGGTTTACAGAGCTTTATTTCTGAAAAAGAGAGAAAAGTGTGAGTCCTTGTGCTCCATTACAAAGATGGTTGCTTTTTATGCTCAGCAGAGATGTGCTTGTTTATTTGTTTCCCCTGTGGAATTAATTTAAGCTCTTTAATGCTGATTAAATTAAAAGTTTCTTCTCTGTATATTTTTATGATATTGCAAGAAGCTTTGTCTGGTACATTCCAAAAGAGACTTTTCATCCAAATTTATCTTCTCCTGTTCTTGATTCTAGCTGGTATTAGACATTTCAATAGAGCCAGTATATTCAGGTTTTTTGGGCTATATAAAAAGGTACGTTTAACATTTTGGACCTTTGATTTGGAAGTGGATGTAGGTTAGGTTACATCTTACATTTTCTTTTGAAAGGGATTGCAATTTTTTTCATTTTGCAAAAATTCAGTTGCAACAAAGTGAAGGTCAGCTTTTCATGTGACATGACCTTTTATTATTTGGGTTTCCTTCTAACCTTGTTCTTTCTGGTTTTATATGGCTGCAATTTCATCGTGCTTAGAGTGCATGGGACCAAACCCAGGACTATTATGCTTATTCTGAAGACCCCAAGCTTGCTTTGTATGTCTCAAGGGAGATGCCAGTTGGTTTTGAATTCTGCATGTACAGTATAAGTATTAATTTAGCTGCTAGACTAAAGCTGCTAGATTAAAGCTTCAGCATTAATTGGGAGTTAATCAGTAATCTTGTCTTTGACAACCTTTTCTAAGTTTACAGAATTATAGAGCTTTCTCTGGCAAAGAAATTTCTTGATCTTGTTAACAAGGAAAACAAGAAGCTAAAAACTGACATAAACACAGTGTTGTTGTTTGGATTTTGATTTTAATTTTGATTTCTATGGTCTGATCATAGCATGCTTCCTCAGTTTGCAGGCAAGGACTTGAAATGTATTTCATCCACAACACTATTTTCCCCAGCCTCTGCTGGGGAGACTGGATGTTCTCAGACAGTCATTCCTCACTCCTTTCTTTTCTCCCTAGTATCTTCCTGACTAGGAGTGCCCAATTTCCTCTTAATTGGCTTCTTTCTTTTAACTGACCATCTCTCCTTCTGAATGGCAGTCAGTGCTGACCTGCTTTCTCTGCTGGAGATGCATATTATTGTAGCTTGTTTGAGACAAGCTGTTAAAAAAATAAAAAAATTCTAATTTATCTGGCTTGTGGGTAAGCAGGAATTTAAATGCTGCAATTAGCTTCACAACTCTCTTTAGTGAGCAGGAGGGGGCACCTACCTCTTTTCTTAAGCTTAGCACCTCTAATGTATCCCATATGGACAGGGATGTAAGTATTTTTTTTAATGTCTACTTTTCTGTGCTGGTTTTAACACTTCATGGGCCGGTAAATCAGTAACTTTAAGTGCAGTGTGTGATTATCACCTGTGATCACCTCACCCAGAGGTCACCTGGGGCTGTGTTTTAAGCTGAAGCCAGGGTATGCTCGCTGAACCTTGAGAGATGTTTCTTTCAGCTCACTGCTCAGCAGACCTTTCCAGAGGCTTTTCCTGGTTTATTCTTAGCTTCTCCTGACACCCACAAATGACTGCAGGAAGATGGGCTCTCTGCATTGCATAACAGCTGTCAGCAAGCAGGACTCCTTCCCTTCCTTGGGCCGATCCCAGCAGCAGAACAGCCGACCCTCGCCCGCATTTATTCTGAGGGATGAGGCTGACTCACAGTGCTCTGTAAACTTGTGGGGGATTCTTCCGTAAAAGCAGCAATGTATTAATGTCATCCAAAAAAGAAAAAGCTTCTGCTCCTGAGAGTTATTTCTGTCCACTTGGCAATCTGCTCTCTTCCTCAATTAAACACCACAGCACCTTGGTGTTGCAGCAGATTCGTTGCTGCTCAAACCAGGTATGGAATAAAAACTACTGTATTAAAGAAGATGTGTGACACACAAAAGGACTTAGGTGCTTATGGAGATGACTGCTGCAATCTATTCTTAAATACACTGGTTTTATAACTGGCACTTTGAACAGCCTGGAGAGGCTGGGAACATATTCTCCCTGTCTAACCTCTTCCTGGGTTTAAGAGACTCTCTGACTTGAGTGTCTTCAGGGTTCATGCCTTGCCACTCTACGTGGTAGGAGGAGACATTAGGAGATCCTACTCGATGCCGAAACAGCTGATAGCTTCAAGAGAAAGCAGCTTGCTGTTATAATGGGAAAGCAGTAAAGGCCCTATCTTCAGACCTTGTAAAATGTCCTTGGGTTGGCGCTGTGAAAGTATGAGGTGAAATCTGCAGTGATTTTCACACAGTGATTTTGGCTTTGTATTGCCACTCAGCAGAGAAGTGCTGCTGGCCCCAAACCAGGTCAAGCATATTGTCACTGAGCCTCGTCAGTGGCCCAGAGACCATCACAGACCAGAGATTTGGCTGAAATTGTGCAGATAAAATAGCAGTACTTATGTAACTATCCATCACCCACCACAATTCTTTGTCTCACTATCAGGCCAGTGAGGTTTTCTTATCAAAATCCTTGTTGCCATTGTTGTAGTAGGAATTAAGATAGGACTCCTGGGTTAGGGACAGACAACTTCCTCCAACATTTGCCATGACAACACCTGTACTGGAAGTAGAGTTCTCAGTACTTAAGGCTGTATTTAATATCCTGCCCAGTGACCTTTTTAAGAGAGCTGAAAGTGCTAATGGACAGGGTAGTGTCTGAAAGGATATGTGCTTTTAATCAGCTTCCCAATAGTAAGATAATAAAAGCAATAATCCTTTCAGGATTCTGCTTATGTGATCTCTATCTCTAATTTCCAAGGTCACTAAAGGAGTAAGTAGAAGGGAAGATAAGGGAAGATAAGCTTTCAAGGAGTGGAACTGTAGAGAAGTGAAAAACATCACACCCACCAGATTGTTCTGCTTCCAGCTCACAGTGAGGGAGTCAAACCATGGAGAGAACAGACTCAGTGGTTTCACAGGGCACAGCAAATTTCCAGTGTAGCATGAACTTCAGCTCGTGGTCCCAAGCACTATTTGATACTTTTAGACTGAGAATTTGCACCTTTTCTTCTTAACAGACCATTTGAAGGCTTGAAGGAGGGGAGGAAATAATTTTTATAGTTGAAGGCTCTGATTTGGTTTGGCTTCAGCAAGTTTTTTTAGTTTCTTTAAAATGTCTACAAAAAACACTCCACTTA
Organism: Poecile atricapillus; assembly: GCF_030490865.1. NCBI lineage: Eukaryota > Metazoa > Chordata > Aves > Passeriformes > Paridae > Poecile > Poecile atricapillus. The sequence continues at coordinate 5,071,448 of NC_081260.1, forward strand.
CCCCTTTATCTGCTGCAGGTAAAAAGAAAACCTATCAACCACTCTTGGTGATTTTTTTAAACATAATAGGTTAGATACAGTAGCAAAACAATGTCATTTAAATATCCAAAGTTGTTTTTGTTCTCATCTGTGGTGAGCTCTACCCCTCAGTAGCAGCCATCCACTTTCCCTTGAGTTCATCAGGCTCTATATACAAAAACCAAATCAGGCTCCTTTCAGTGGTGCCCACGGGCAGGACAAGGGCAATGGGCATGAACTGAAACAGAGGAAGATCCATCAGAACAGAAGGGAAAAGTTCTGTACTGTGAGCATGACAGAGCACTGGAGCAGGCTGCCCAAGAGATGGTGGAATCTCTTGAGAGATTCAAACCTGCCTGGATGTGCACCCTGCTCTGTGTGAACCAGCCTGAGCAGAGGGGTTGGACCTGATGATCTCCAGAGGTCCCTTCCAACACCAGCCAGCCTGTCATTTTGTGACCAAGCAACGGATTTTATTCTCCTGCATAGAAAATGCACTGCATTTTTGTCTAGGCCTTGATTTTTCTTTCTTTAGCATTGGTTTAAGTAGAAGAAGCAAGCCTGAAACACTAAATAATTGTTTACTGTAGATGTTTTGGTTAATGAAAAGACATAGCCAAGTCCCAGTTTGTAGTATAAGATTTATTTTGATTGCTAAAGCACAGGACTGCCTTTACAGCAGAACTCTTTTCCACACCCAAGTTCTGTTCCTTGTCCAGTTCCAGTGGAGCTCTGCAGGCAGTTCTGCCTCTGCTGGGGAGGACTCCCTGCCAGGGACAGGGTGTGCAGGAGGCCAGCACTGATCCACACCTGTGTGTGTGCAGAGGAGATGCAGAAATTAAGAGCAGTGGTAACAGATTATGGGCAGCAGGATTAAACAGTGCTTTCACATGCCAGAAGAAATCTTGGGATCTAATTGGAACTTTTCACATCAAATAAACTACAAAATTTAATCCCTTATGATTCCAACCTGGGAACCCTTTTTCTTTGATTTGCTGGTCATGTACTTTTTCTCTCTAGAGCCTTACTGTCTGTGTTGAAGCCTGGTTTTATTGCATACTATGGCACAATAATGATTTTTTTTTTTTTTTTGGTGTACCATGCTGTGAACATCCAAGCCAAATTGTTGACAGTCTTAATGTGTTTTGGAGCAAATGCATTTCCTGAGGTACAATGTGTTCCATCTTATCCTTCAGTTAATACATCAATTCTTCTGCCTCAGGCAGCGATACTTCGGCTCATGTCTCTTGGTTGTTGCTTTTAATTTGAATTCAGTTATGGATATTGAAGAAACTGTCTCAGACATTACAATTGCTTTAAATTCACAACAGAAATGGTCCATGAGCAGACTGTTTTCAGACATTCACACTGAATGCTGAAATTCAGACATCTAGCTTAGACTATGCCAGGCAGCTGCAGAGTATTGCACAGGACAGCAATGATGTCCAAGTTACATTGTAGTTGAATAAGATGGGTTGTGCTCCTCTGCTCATTTAACTGCTGAGCATTTAGCTGCTTTTAAAAGGAAGGATCCTGTTCAGGTTTCCCCACTATGCCTTCACTCATGGCTCTATGCTCCCAGCACTTCTCTTGCATTAGTTTTTACCTTCACTGAATCCATTAGTGACTATTTCAACTCATTACTTAGCTGGGATATTTCCCAGCTGAGAAAAAACAATAAAATAAACACCAAAAAAAAGGAAAAAAAGAGAAGCCCTGGGGTAGTGAGCTGATACAGCTCATTCCAAAGTGCCGAATTTCTGGCATGATGAATAGCCAATCCAAAACATGTCCAAAATGATGTTTTCCGTCAGGTGTCTGATGGAACAGCACCAAAGCATGAAAGTTCTGTGAAATAGTCATGACTGTCCTCATTTTTCCATCTCCCTCTGTCTTTCTGTTACTGCTTCAAGTCTGACAAGCAAAGTGGTTATCAAAGACTTCCAGTGTGATAGAAGGGGATGCTTTGCTCTCGTGGCTGAGCTAAAAGCTTGAAAACCTCTAGTTTCTGAGTAAACCTGAGCACATCCCTGGCTCTCTGGAGTGAGAATCCAGGACTGAACCCAGCTGGGGGTATTGTGTCTGCACTATTGCTTCTCCCAGATTTTATTTCCAAGGTATCAGGTCTCGATTTGTCTGCTTGTAAATGGAACATAAGTATGTATACATGTTGTACCAATACTGGGTGTCTGAAAAGCTGTTTGAGAGCCTGAGATAATAGAGAAGCTGTGTAAGAACTTGTAATGAAGGAATCCTGCTAAATTACCTGTTAGGCTTTCTTTAAAAGTTTTTCTGTGAATACACACATATATTGGTGTTATAAAGATACCTGAAATATAGTCAGGTGAATTAGTTCACCTAAAGAAAGAGCATATCTAAAATGAAGTCCCATTTCTCTCTGTATCTAACAAAAGCTTATTTCTAAGATTAAAAAAAAAAAAAAAGCCAAAAGAAACCCAGGTTGTAGTGTTCTCCATTTTACTCTTTCTTTCCCATCCCTTTTGACAGCTTGCACGGCTCCTGCCACTGGCCAAGTATGAAAGTAGAAAGTTGGCTCTGTTAGTCACAGGACACCTTCAAGCCTGGCTTAAAGCAAGACTGGCTGAGGATTTTGTGGGGAGGCTTCTTTCCCATGACCCTGCACCCACTGTGCAGCTCCCCGGAGTTGCCCTGGCCCTGTTGGATCAGTCCTGGGGCTGGTGAAAATCCATCAGTGTCATTAAGAGGTGGAGCTGAGCTGATTGGTCCTGTTGATTTACAGCAGTGACTAATGGCTGGTGAACTTCTGAGTGCAATCTGGATTTTGGGCAAAGCTGTTTGCTCTGTGGCACTTTCCTGGTTTTGCATATGATTGAAAGAGAGCAGCCTTTTATCTGTAGGTGAAACAATTTTGGCTGCCCTCTGACAGCTTCTCACAAGGATTCTGGGACTTGAGACAAACATGAATCAATTGGCTTCTGAGAAAAATTCTGAGAACTGGCTCTCTGCCACTCTGCCTGGAAATGGGACAAAAGTAATATCATTGCTCCATTCTCTTTCACTTTGCTGAAAAATTATCTAGCCAAAATCCTCAAGCTAGAGAAACAGTCCACAAAAAACCAAAAAAAACCCCTCAGCAATATGGTTTTGTTGTCAATAATGACAGGATTTAGGGTGAGTGAAAAACCCTAAGTACTTGGCTTTCCTTAGTGAACTGAAGCAGAGAAATATGGATTGAACAGTCAAGTGCTAATCTGTGAAGTGCAAGTGGTGTGATTTTTGCCTGGGAAAGGAATGATGGTGGGGTGTGAGTGATGCAGAGCAGGGCTGGGGACTCTGGAACCAGCAGCTCCTGCTCACGCTGAGGAGCTTCACTCCTCATCTCTCCCCCCAGAACCCCCTGACTCAGGGGTGCTTCAAGGAAGATGTTACCTCAAAGATGTGGTTTCAGGTTATTTGGTCTGCCTTTAGTCTGTGTGTGGGAAAGAGAAAAAGGTAAGGCAGGTGATGAATGCAGCAGGAGCCCCTCGGGGAAACACTCCCCGCTGGGTGAAGGCTGGCACTGCACCTGTGGGCAGCAGAGGTTATTGTTTGTCAGAGCAGAAGATAATTTACTTTTAATGATACAAAAAAAAAAACTTTAAAAAGTTTTAACATTCCATTCTCAGAACATAATTAATAAAGTGTAGTCAGCAGTGGGGCAGAGCCCTTCCTGGAGCTGGCATGACACCTGGTGCAGTGTCACCTGCTGGGCTCCAATGCCAGAGCCGTGAATTCCCATCTCTGGAGTTAACCTCTGGCAGTTGAAGGTCTGTGCATCTTTCAGCACTTTAATTTCGTCTAATTTGTTGAAAGGTTTAATATGTTCATATTTCATACCATTTTTGATGATACAAGACCAGGCTGGTTTCAGTGTTATCTCTGGAATGTAAAAATGCAATTTTTCAGGGTCTTTTATAATCAATAATGACTTTTTATTTTTTCATTCTTTCTTAATTAATTTTGGATTAAAAGGATACCTCTAGAATTAAGTATGTTATTGCCAGTTTAAGATCATTAATTAATAATATATTTGGACCTTGAACAAAGATTAAGTTTTATTGTATTATTTACTTTTAGGCAGCTTAAAGTTCTTAATTGTGAGAAAATTCTGCCTCGAGTAACTAAGTCTATAATTCTAAATGAAACTGATTTAGCTGATCTCATAAATAATTAGTGAAATTGGAAATCAGATAAATGCTGATTCATTAGCATCTGGTTTTAGTTTGTGAATGTAAGAAAATATGAATGGGAAGAGGATGCTGGAAGTTTATCTGCTGGTAAGTAATAATTAGAGAGGGTAGAAGTAATTTATTCAAGATGTAAGATGGCATTAGCTGAAAGTATTCAAGTTTTTCCTGCAGTGAAACTGTGCTAAGGAAACATTTCCATTATTACAAAATGAAAGTGGGTGTCAAGACTGCTCTGAGGACCATGAACATATTGACTGAATGTAGATGAATCAGTAACTTGTATTGAATCAGAAAAAATAAATGTATTGATTATACTCTGGATTTTCATCTGGGATTTTGGGGATTGCATCGTAGAAGTGGTGAGAGCAAGATGAGGCAAATGAATTGAAAGACAGCAAAAACTGAAGGAAAAGCTCGTCCCACCCACTGCAGGGAAGAAACTTCATAGCAGCGTTAATTTCTGTTAGTTTGGTATCTCAAGCACAACACGCACTGTGGTTGTGTGGCTGCTTGGTGTGAGCTGTTGTTAGATGTTGTTAGATGCTGCCACACTTCTTCCACATGCAGGGTTTTCCTCAGCTGGTTTGTGGGCAGCTGGTTGTCTGTGAGGGATTGGCTGGTGATGTGGCTTCTGATGCTCATTTTTAATCCTGAAAATGTATGAAGTACTTCCTTCATCTCACTCTTCTGCGCAGCAAAATTACCTCAAGGCTAAGAGCTCTCTCGGTCATTAACTCATGACCCCTTTGTGATATTTTCTCGCCCCTTTCCAGCTGCAGAGGGGAGAGGTAGAGAGGCTCTGGAGAGTGTCTGTCATCCTGCCAGGGCCAACCCACTACAGCTTGATCTGTGAAGTGCAGGAATGACAGGATCCATACATTGTCTGCCTTGCAGGGGTCACTTTGTGCTACAAAAATGTCTGAGAATCTTATATGAAACACTAGAAGAAATCCCATTGCTATAATAATTTTTTTAAATGTTGGATCTGCAAGAGACCCCCCGCAAACCTGCACCTCTGCTGTTCTTACAGTGCCTCTCTCCCACACATTGCTATGCCTTAAACAGCAGAGAAGGATGTTGCTCTCCTCTGTTTGGAAACTTTATTCTTCTTCCTGGCAGTGGGGTAAGTCCCCAGGTATTTCACATGGGTCCTTCCCACTCTCTGTGCCCCTAAAAGGTTTTATCTGCACAGTGATTATTCTGTTCTCTGACCTGTGTTTTGGTAAGCAAGCAGCATTTGTGTGCATGTGGAAGAACTGAGCTTTAGGTGCCAAAACAGACTTTGGACAAGCTGAGATGAAAGCACTCTGAGCCCAAGCTGGAGGTGAGGCATTGCAGGGTGTTGAGGTGAGAACTCAGTAACGCATCCTGAAAGTTCTTGAAAAAAGGTGTCAGAGATACCATTGACTTAAGATCTGTGGGAAGCTGTTTTTAGCTCTTGCTCATGATCTTGGCACAAGCTACAGATGGCTGAGTTTTTTGTCCTCTGCTTTGTATCTAGTATGCAATGAGTAGTTTCCTCAGCCTGTAGTGAGACAGTGCTGTCATTGCAATGATTCATCACCTACTATTGTTCTCTGCATGATTTGTCAACCCAAACCCAACCTTAAGAAAATTCCCAGTATGTTTACAGGGTGGGAAAAATACTCAGTAAAGAAACGAGCTCTGTAGATAATTAGAGATCGTGGTCGTGGCTAATACATTACGGAAATGGCCAGTTCTATAAATAAGTGAGTAAAATTCAGAAGTACTGAGAAGTATATTAACAAATAGTAATCGTCTAACCATTCAGTTGGCCCCAGTGTAGCCCCTGAATCTCTGTGAGCAAATGTTTATGAGCAGAACTAACCCATTTGGCTCTACAGTCTATGCATTTTGTACTTGCTTCCATTTGCAGTAAATATGCACAAACCTTCTATATGACAGCATTACACACACATCCATGCCCTGGGTCTACAGGCTGTTTGGTGATGCACAGTGCAGCTTGGAGCAGAGGCCAGACTTCAGACTAGTTCTTGAAAAGGTGGCCCAACACAAAGCTGTGCTCAGGTCCCACAGTTGTGGTTTTGAAAAGCAAAGTCCCGACTCTCTCCTGGTACCTACTTACTTTTTCAGTACCCTCGTTGATGAACTGGAAATGTTTGGAAAAATCCAGACTGGGCATGCTTCCCTCATTAAGGCTTTTCTTTTTTTTATTGGACCTTTTAAGAGTAACTAAATAGCTCATAATATACTTTCAATAGTCCTCTGAAAGAAATCTTTCTTTTGCCCTTCTTGCAATGTAGGTGTCCTCTCTCATGTTTTTCAACATACTCAAGAAAAAAAATATTCACAAAGTTTCACAAATCTGAAGCAATGTGGATTTTCATTTTGCTGCTTCCTTCCTGCTCCCATCCTATCTGAAAATCAAGAGAGAGATGAAAAAACCACACTTTCCGATTTCAGAAATTTATTTTGTAGATACCAGAAAAGGGACCCTACCAGGTCGTGATTTTCTTCATGTGATTCACACAAGTCAGTTTCCCTGGCTGAGTGTTCTTGAGGATGATCTCTCTGAAGCAGAAAAATCTCAATTATTGCTTTCAGCAGAGGTTAAACAAGCTGCCATCTTGAGCAGCTTGGAGGTAGTAAACTGTTCTGAACGGAGCTCAGCTCTAGGCACGCATCCCACGCGAGGTTCTGGCCCTGGATGCATGCAAACTGTGAGCTGCATTCTTTATGCTCCAGGGACTATTAAGTTAAGAAACATTTCTCTTTGTACAAAAACTTTGCGAGTGATATATGCCAAAATGACACATGGATTGTCTCATTTTTGGGGCTCTGATATGTTCTGTTTGCCAGGGAAAGCATCGCTTACAGGCAGAGTGACAGCCTGTGCACCTTGGGAACCAATGTGTGTAATCCCAGTGCCACCACAGAATGAACGTCCCAGAAAGGCAGCCCCAAATCTGTGCAAGTTAAATAAACTTTTGGGAAGTTCAGAGGACTCTTAGTTAAGCCATAACTAACAGCAACACATTGAGGAAAAAAAATTATCAGGTAATTATTAGAGAACAATAACATTGTTAGACTGATTGGGCTATGCACCAAAGAGCTGTCAATCATGGTTGTTATGAAAAGCAGAGCATTTAGAGGCTGTCAATCATACCTGTTTGTAAAAGCCAAAGGACTTCAGAAATTGTTACGCCTGAATTTACCAACTGCAGAAATAACAAAAGTACCAGAGTCTCATGCAGACTGAAATTACCGTTTATGTAGAAGCTCTTGCGTAAGTTTATGCCTTTATTCATCTGAAAATACCTTATAGCACTGGGAATTTGGAAAGGTTTATTTTTTCAGCTAGCTCCTTTATAGCACTGATTGTTGCTTTTTTTTAAGGCTACTTAAGTGTGTCAAATCTCATAGCAAAAAGTGACTTGTTATATTCCTTTGCTGTGATGAAAAAATGTCCAAGTTAGTATCCAAATAGCAGAGAGCTCGTAACGGAGCCTTTCAGCTTCTTGAGGTTCACACATTACTGCATATCCAAAACACTGTAGCAAATAGCAGCTGGAAAATTTTAAAGGATTCAGAAAATCCTTAACATGGAGGTACTCACCCATAAATGTTGTGGGAAGTAACAAAGACCTGTGGAACTTTTACTTTTGAGGAAAGTGTTGAATGTATATACCCACCTGATTTAAACCAAAAGCAGAAGTTAGTTGTTTGTGTGTGTGTGTGTGTGTACATATTGTATTTCCCATCCCTTTCCCTTTCCCCTTCCCCTTCCCCTCCCTTCCCCTTTTAAATTCAGATTGTGGAGCTTTTGTGAGGACAGAGCTTCCTGAAGGCACATTTCTGCATTTGAAAGGCTGTACTGTGCATCACCCCACTGTGCCCTGGATTTGGAAGTCATCTCATTTTATAACTGAGGCCAGGTGCAAGCATGTGTGTCTGCATGTTCAGTGTTTACAACACTGCTTGAAAACCTGTTTCTTACTGAATAAATCATGGGTTCCTATTACTATGAAAGGTTTCCATCAAGGAATCAGTGTAGTTTGGGTTTATCTCAGAACCCCTAGGGCTTTCAGCAGGTTCCTTGCTGCTCTGGGCTCTGCGGGAGCCCCAGCATGAATAACTATGGCATTAAACACTACCTAGGCATGAAATTTTTATTTATTTTTTCTCATATTGGGAGCTTCATGTTACCAGACCCAGCATCAGGAGCTAAGTATTGATGCCTTCCACCCTTGCCAGAAGTTATTATTGCAATTATTACCTTGGTGTCCTAGTATTGGGCACTTTATTAATCCTGTAGAGAGTGCAGGGAGAGAACGGGGAGAAGTCCCTGCTCATGGCTTGACTGTCTTAAAGAGACATAGAAAGGAAAGGAAAAGAGGATAATCTGCCCAAAGCCATGCAGTGAGCTGATGGCAGACCCAGAGGCAGCAAATACCTCTCTGCAACAGGCAGAGGAGTTTCCTAGGTGGACATGGCCCACACCACCCCCACAGTGGAATGTCCTCAGAGCATCATCCTGCCAAAGCAGGAGCTGCACTCACACAATGGGTACTTAATTCAGTGAGTTATTAATGCAAATGTTAATAATTGAACTCAAGTGGTTAATGAGTTTCTAGAGAAAATATCAAATTATACTCTTCAGATGCGGAGTTAGAATTTTGCCTAATTAGAAGAAATATGTTTTTCCCGTGAGGGGCAGTTGCTGAAGTGACAGTTTGGAGTCTGTTGTGACAGCATTTACAGAAATGGGTGCCAGCCAAAGAACAGAGCTTTTTTAGTATCTCTGATAGCATAGTAGTTTCTTTTGGAGGCATAATTATGTTGCATTCTTTGCAGAGTTCATTAGGGAAAGAAAAACAAAGAATTTGTGTTCCATGTGGTTGATGTTCACACATTTTTATCTTAGTGTGCTAGAAGAAGCTGTTGGATCCTGGGAGTAACATGGTGTCTCTCTCTTTCACTGCTTGCCTAATAACTCAACCAGTGCTAGATGGAGAGAGCTCTTCTAGCCCACAGCTGTTTTTCAGGAGTCCGTCTTTTTTTTTTTTCCTTTAGTTAAATCTCAGAATGTGTAAAAATGTTTGAAGGCTTATGTAAACTAGAAATCTCAACTGGAAAGAAATTTGTGGAACTATTCCCAAGCAGCCACAGTAATAATTATTTCCTTCCTTACATCTTAGCATTTGCAAGCAAATGTGGTGAGCAAATCTGTGAGTGAGATGCTGGAGTGGTGCTGGCACCCCTAAAACACAGCCTGTGCCAGGGCCCAGAGGAAAGTTATGTGCAAGAGCTGCTCCTTTTCTGACTCTTGTTTTATGAAATCTTCTGAACCTGGGACAGATACTGCAGGGATTTTATGAGGTAATTTCTTAGAAAAGCCCAGCCAAACCTTCCTGCAACTCTCTGTTGGTTTATTCACACTTGCAGAAGCCTTTTCCTCTGCCTAGGGCAAAAAGAAACTCTTCTGGCTGCAGAAGCTAGATAACTCACCAAAATTAGGTATAGCCCTCCAAACTGTGTAAAGAAACATAATATGGGTTTAGTCACTTGGTAGTGCTGCTCCAACCTTTTCAGGCAATTTTCAGCATCCTCTCTGCAACTGAGGAAACTTTTCCAGCATGCAGGAACACACAGTGGAAATATTCCCTTGTTAACTGTATTTTCTGTCTGTAACTCTAAGCTATGAGCTGTGAAGATAAATTATAGCATCTGTGCCACATTTGTTTTGGAAAGAACCTAGTGTTACCCCGGGATACAGCTGTCACTGGGAAAAGGAAGGGTGGAAGTTAGTTTTTTAAAGGAAAATGGTGCTCAGCATTGAATTCTTCCCAAACCCTCTTCCAGGTGGAAAGGTCCTTACACAGATAGCAGGGATTTGAGGCAGAGATTGTGATAAGAAAAATGCCCCAAACCCAGAAGTCTATTCTTATTCTCATTCCTTTTGTTTGTTTGCTTTCCTTTTGCCCTTTAGATATTTTTTAGAAAAATAAATTTTTACTGAGTTATTTATTAATGACTAGTGTATTTAGATCAAAATCATGCATAGATTATATATATGTATTGGTGCAAATATATTTACATATATGTACAGAAAACTTACTACCTTCCAGCCTGAGCTGGATGGTGATAAATTGGGAAGAAATCTTAGTATGACATGGCAAAGTGTTCTGGTAGGGCAGGCAGGCTCTGTTCTTAGATCACAAAAAACAGTGCAGAGCTTGGTATTCTGTGAAAAACCTCAAAAGCACCAAAGGGCAAAAACACAAACCAACAAAACAGCTCATGAAATAATGGACATCCTGGCAGTAGGAATGGAGGAATTCAGGAATTCCCTGACGGTTTGTTGCTCTCACTGTATCAGCTCTGAAGTGAGGTATGTTGAACCATGGCAGGAGGAGAGGAAGATGGTTAAGTGCACAGCTGTTACTCAAAAATCACGCTAAAGCTAATAAAAATCAGCACACCAGGCACACAGGGGTATGTATGGCTTTGCTTTTGATGGCTCTGTGTGAGGTGTACCACAGCAAATGTGCTTCTTTTTGCCTATATTGATAAAGAGATTTTCTAAATAATATTTATCTAAGAAAATATTTCTTAAATTCTTTCAAGTCCTTGTTGTTGTCTTGTCTTGTCCAGAATAGGATGATAGCTTTGCTCATTTTGTGTACAATTTGTATCATTGAGGGCTTCCTATTTTCAATTCATTCCCAAAGAATGTCAGAAAAACAATCCTGCAATTAATTCACCTCTGGTAAGGTGTGATCAGGGAGTTCCCAGTTGGGATAAAATAAGGCAGCTCTGTTATTTGTCAGTGCAGCACTGGTGGTCCTAAAGTACAGGTTAGGACTGGGGGGGTTGCCTTTTTTTCATTGTGTTTCTAATTTTTATTTTAGCTTTTTTAATTTCTGTTGTGATGCTGATAGCAGAGATTAATTTATTCTCCAAAATGCTTCTAATCTGAGGTGATCTCACTAGTAAGGAAACCTGTTCAGCTGACTGCTGACACAACATCTGTGGGAAAAAGGCTGGTGAAAGTCAAACACATTCCCCTTTTAGGAGCCTTGTACTCAGGCTCTATGGACTTCGGCTCATATAAGGTTTCTGTTATGCTCTGTAAATATTAAAAATAATAAAAAAAAGTGTTCTGGAGGTGGAGCTTTTAAAAAATCTCTCATTGAAGTTGTTGAGTGCAAAGTCACTGGCCTTAAGATAACTTTCAGAAACACGAGTCAAGTGCCCAAGATCAGAAAATTCTGAAGATAACACACCCTGCTTTTATATATACTTTTGCTTTCTGTTTCTGAAGCCTTTAGGAGGTATGTTTTTCTTGTTTTGTCTGCAGCCCTGAGACATTCTGTCTCAAAGGACTGGAATTTAAAAACCCAAGACACAAGACAAGACACTAAAAGACTTGCACGGAAAACCTATGGCAGTTTGCAGTATTGGAAGAGTTACATTTTTCCCAAAGTAATATGAAAGCAGTGATGGAATAACTCACACTGCTGTTACTTCTCATAGCTGTTCTGCAGCTTAAAAGAAAGGAAGTAAAAAGAATTCATTTGGTATTAAATAGTAGCAAGTGGGAGCAAGAAGTATTTTAAGTTGTTTACAAGAATTCCTTATAATCTTTTAAAAATAAATTTATGATTGAAATTCAGCCTTGTCCTGTATTTTAGTCATTCCTGTAGAAAAAGCTTATTCTGTGTTTTTCCTCTTATATGTTAAGACTCAGATCTGTGAGGGGTAATCTCTGGTTTTCTTCTGGGAGCAAGCAGAATGGAGCATTTGGCTTTGATGTAAGCTCTTGCTTTTCCTTGGTCTTTATTCCTATGTTTTTAAAGAAGTGTATTATTTTAACAAGCAGGCCACCAAAATAGCTCTAGTTCTCAAGAACTAAGCCTTGTTTTTCCAGCTTTTTCTAGCCTGCCCTCCCAGCTGCACTGATAGGTGTTGCTGTGAAGCCTCTCAGCTCTTCTGGAGCTGGGGGAGAAGTGACCCTGTCCCCGAGCTGTCGCAGGGCGCTTTGTCCCGTCCTCCACATCAGATCTCTCTGTGCTGCTGCTGGAGCCCGGGCAGGCTCTGGGTGGGGAGTGCAGCCCCAGGCTCTGAATGAACCGTGGGCTCTCATTCAGAGCTGGCTTTTGTGTTTCAGGGCTTCTGCTCTGCAACACGAGGATGATATTTTTGGCAGAATAAAGCCCTTCTGCATCCAAATGACTACAATAGTGCTTTATCTGGAAAGCACAAAGTATAATCTACTTCAGTTTTCTAAATGAGTTTAATGCTATAGAAGCATTAAAGAGAAAAACTTTTGTTTGGCATTGTTATGCCTTATGAATCCTCAATGAAGTTACAATCTCTAGGTTTTGGTAGTTGATTTTTTTGGCTTTCATCCTTGGTTCTGTGCTTGAACAGTGTCTGTCCTCCCACACAGCTTTGCTTGGGAAGTGAAAGCAGGATTAAGTTAATGTTTCTTTACTTTCAGACATCTTCTCAGCCCAGGACAGGGCTGTTTGCAGGTTTAGTGGGGCTCAGGTCCCTGAATTTGGTGAATTTTCTGTGCCTTAGGTCAGTGTATGCAAGGGTAATAATATTTGCACCATACCTTGGTCTTCAGCAAATGTAAAGTCTCACAATTTGGCAATAATGAAAGAGTTTTAAGGTAATGTGTCTTAATTTGTGCTGGCCATCAGCTCAAACAGGATCCTCTTGTGTCCCATGCTTATTTTTGATTGATACAAACTGGTTTGCTTCAGCTGTACATAGGTGACCTTCTCCGGTGTTTCAGAGGTGTTTGGTTTCTAACATCTTCAATTGTAGCAGCTCTCACAGCCACAGAAAAACACTGAGACTGCAGCTAGGTTTGAAATGTCAGTTTTGCTCAGAAGCTGCAAACTGATATTTTCACCCTCTTTGTTTAATGACTGCTGGCTGCCTGATCCATCCCTGAGGTTTTTAACAGCTTGGGTGGTGCTCCCTACTTTGGTGAACATAGAATCACAGAACCAGTGGGTTGGAAGAGACATTCAAGATGATCGAGTCCAACCCAGCCCTAACACCTCAACTAAACCATGGCAATGAGTGCCACATCCAGCCTGTTTTTAAACACATCCAGGGATGGTGACTCCACCACCTCCCCGGGCAGATGATTCCAATACTTCATCACCCTTTCTGTAAAACATTTTCCTAATATCCAACCTGTATTTCCCTTGGTGCAGCTTGAGGCTGTGTCCTCTGGTTCTGTCAGCTGCTGCCTGGATAAAGAGACCAAACCCCACCTGACCACAACCACCTTTCAGGGAGTTGTAGAGGGTGATAAGGTCACCTCTGAGTCTCGCCATGTGTGCCCTCATCCAGTCCTCCTTTCTTTTACAATGATGGGTGTTCCCAGGTTTTGGTAGTGCTCTGGGATAATGTACAGGTGTCTGTTTTACCAGATCTTGATTTCTTTGAAGCTCTTGTGAAGTGTTGTTCAGTAGCACATCAGCACCAGCAGTTTATGCTATCTACCACTTGATGTTCTTGCCCAAAGCGGTTTCCCATCACAGAACATCATCCTGTTTTGTGCCAGTATCTGTTCTGACCTCCTTGGTTTCCTCTCAGCTCAGACTTGCAGAATAAAGTGCTTGAGTAAGATACTACTTTTAAGAACATTAAGAACGTCTGTTATAATTTGGAGCAGAGCATTCTGCCTAGGGCAAACTCATGGAAACTTTAGTTCTGCAACTGGAAACCTGGCTTGTGTCACACTCCACGCAGGAGTTTTCCTGCAGTAAGGGTCAGATGTTCATGTAGCTCTGTGCTATGGTCCCACCTTCTTAATCTTTAAGGAAGGGGCACATGTTAAAGAAGTGAACTTGTTTTTTCTTCTGGGAGTTCCTGAGACAGTTCACTAAAGGCCCTGTAAGCTACAGGCATGAGTTCAAAACCTCACACATCAGCCACATGATGGTCCAGTAATTCTTCCTCTAAGTTGCAAAGGAGACAGCAAGGAGAGGTGGTGGCAGGGTGTTGTGTCGTGTCCCCTTGAATGAAGGGCACAATTTCAGCCCCACAAACTGATTCCCAACATCAACAAGTTGGGACATGCTCCTATTGACCCATGTGGATGAAGCTGGTTCCAACCTCACCGAGTAGTTACTACTTCTATTTGGACTGCTTTAGCTTGATAAAACTGGGATCTGAAAAATGTGCTGGCTACTTTTTTGCTCTTTATACCCAAATCTTCTCTGAGAGTCAGATGTGTGTGAGAGAAAACCACTGCCAGTGTAATTTTTAAATTACATGATGATATTTGTTAGGTCACCTGCACAGGTAAGTATTTTCTTGCCTGTTAATTAATGGAAGTAACATAATTATTTCAATTTTAGACTACTGCCATTTATCAAAGCATGTTTGTAATGGTTATACTGCCTGGTGTAAAGTTGCTTAAAATATTGTTACTTATCTTTAGATATTCCCATGATCATTTGTATTGTTTATATTGGTAGCAGTTTTGGAAAATGCAAATTTAAGCTACAATTTACTGTCACAGAAGTCGAGAGGTGTTTGTGTTGTTGCACAAATATACCCAGGCCCTATTTCTGCAACTGTTCCAAGCTGGCTGATACTGGGGACAAGACCTCCCTTTAATGTGCAGGAAATGAGCAAAAAAACCATGGTAGCAATAGAGGAAGCAGAGTTTTTTGGGATTTTGCTTCTTGGCTTTCCTGTTTGCTACTAGGTCAGCATAATTAATTAATCAGTCCAACCTGTAGAGAAGTTGTGTCCTTTTGTCACAAGGTGCGTGTGCATCTGGAATCCCAAACTCCCCTTGAGGCAGCTCAGCGCTGACCGAGCTGGCCCCCAGACACAGGCTGGCTGTGGTGGTGCTATCCTCATCCCCACACTGACCACAGAGGTTGGTTGGCTCAGTGTCCAGAGAGATTTCTTTGTTACTGATTCCTTGGCTCCCCAATCTCATTTGATGTCTCTCTGTGCAGTGCTTGCTGTGTGCTGTTGTTGCACTTATGAACTAAAGCAATTTCTGTCTCAAACTGTTCCACTGTTTGAACTTTGTCAAGAAAGGGACACACTCTTTCCTCAAAGACTTCAAATGTTGCCTCCAAACACACTTTTTCTGGACTCACTGGACAGAGCAAAACTCTCATTCACTTATAATCAACGGTGCCAGCACCCAAATTATTGTGGCGATACTGAAGGTGTTGGAGATCAGAAGCCAGGAATGATGGACTTGCCCTGCTGTTTCTGATGGAGTATTTCCCTCATGTGAAGACTTGTAGTTACCAGAGGAACAGAAGTGTTTCTCTTTCAAACATACTTTCAGTGGATGTGGATGTGTGTTGTTTTTCTCCTCTTGACAATTGGTGGTTTGTCACTTCCTTAACTCTGAGCTGTTCACGGAGATATTACGTTGCTGACAAAGTGGAAGCAATTTAGTAATCACTTGCAAGAAAAAATTGACACCATTAGAGTTCAGCTGTCTTTGTTTCAGCCATTAAAATGCAGACACTACCTGATTCATACATAAATTGCTATGATAGTTTCATTATTTTTCCTCAGTAGGGTTGAATAAAAGTGCATTTGGTGCCCTTCCTTTGATATACCCATGCTGGTGTGACCCCTGGAAGGAGAACCTGCTCCCCTGACACCTCTGCTTACATGGGCACAGCTCCCTTTGGGTCTGTGAGCACTCACAGCAGCACCCACAGCCTGTCTGGAAAGCACTGCTGATACACCGGAGAGATTTCACCCACATTTTAGGTAAATGTAGGAATACTCATTTTAAAAAGGAAGTGTCTGCTTTGGATCCTGTTTGAATTTCTAAATGCAAGTTTTTCTTCTTGGACTGTCACTGAGATGAGAAGTTGTCTTTTACATTTCTTTGTTAGCCTTCAGCCTTCTCCGTTATGTTGCTGATTTTGTCTACAGCTTCTCTCCTACTTCCATGTTCTTCTCAGTGGTTCTAACCATTTTGTTAAATGCAACCAAGCACCTGCCTGCTCTTCAGCACCTCAGGACTTCTCCCTCTTCTGCAGGTTCAGCACACCTCAACTGGGACAGAATCCGGATTGTACAAAATCCTTATTCCATTGTGTACGCTCAGAAGGAGAAACAGGTTAATCCAAATTACATCAGCTGTTACAGACCTCCTTTGCCTTTCATGTCGTGCTGGAAAATGAAGTATTTTCCATTATGTTTTGTCTCCTTCGTTTCATTTTCCCTGACTCATATATTGATGTCAGATGACAGTTTGTGTCAGTGCAATTTGCTCCCATGGAAATGACTCCTGCACACATGCGCACGGCGTCCGACTCCTCACTCCTCTGCTTACATAATGTGGGAGCTGTCAGAGCACTACCCCAACATTGCCCATCTGTCTATTCTCTCAAAGTTAATGAGCCTTTTTCTTCCTGCTCCAGGCATATTACGCACCCTGACTTATTCATAGATGATGTCTATTAAAATTGTCAAATGCTTTGAAAATTAAATTATTTCCCTAAATAAAGAGCCTGCTTCTAATCATATTGAAGAGATGTTTCACCACAATTGGCCTGTTTTCTAGTGCAAATCAAGACTGACTATACTGAGCTCTGTCTGGCCCCCTGGGCGTTGTCATTTAATTGAAAATACTTGTGACTTACTATAGTGTAAGAGCTCAGATGTGTCCCCTAGCTTGGTCTGGGAGCAGCATCACAATGCAGAGTTTATCTGGGATAAGGCATCCAGATTAAAGTGGCCTCTTATGGCATGAAACAGTCAGTGTGTGATGGGGGTGGGGGCAGGTATTTGTTTGCTTTGGGAGTGATGGAGCATACAGAAATCCCTTGTTTGCTATATCTATAGCTAAGATTATATTTGTCTCTTTCATGTCCCACTTGTGCCTACATATGGCTCAGATGCTGAAGTAATTATCTTTGTTTCCGACTGATAAACTCATCGTTTACAGCCAAATTCTTTTAGTTATTCATGCCTTGTGCTATCATAATTCATTATTATTTGATTTGTTCAGTCCTCAGTCGTTCCGATTTTCCTGTGTTACATTCCAGCCTTTACTGATGTGGGTGCTGAGTCTTGGTCTTGAATTATCAATATATTTAATTCCCAAAGTAAATGTTTTGGTTAGGCAACATTTAAAAACAAACAAAAAAACAAAACCCCCCTAATTTACTATCAAGATCAAACCTTGCCAGCCTCTACAGACACCTTACTTCCAGACCAGGGTTTGTTTTTTCAGTCTAATCCATTTTCATCTCCTTTGCAGCCAATACCGTGGCAGCTTCACAATTGCTCTATTCATCTTGTTCTCTAGAGTTTACATAATAACTTCCCTGGTGACACCATATCAAATGGTTTAATGAAGTGTGAGTTAGAGACACTGCCTTTTTTTTTAGTTTTTATTTTTATTTTCCTGAAGTATGAGGTGTTACAGAACAGATGAACAAAATCCCAAGACACAAAGTCAAGACTTAGAATGTACATCTGGGAAACTCATGCTGCCTTTCACAGCACTTTCCACGCATTTTTGTGTCTCAAATTTTCCTTTTAAATCTGTTCTGAATTTTTGCCTGGTTAAGGTCAAACTAAGACGTTTATAATTGTGTGGATCATTTTCTATCTTTAAATGAAGGCATCACACAGACCAGTTGCTTTAACTGTTTCAGTCTTATCTTCTTTGTCCTTTTCCTGTTTTTTAATACCAGTTTTAAGAGTTTTATTTTTCACCTACTTTTATCATTATAGTTTCCCTTAGTACATATTTATCAAAATATCCAGTTATAATACACTTGCATCAGAAAAGTCTTGGCTTTTTTAATATATACTGTCAGCCATCCCCTTTTGGGTCCATATGGGTCAGTTTTCCAACAGGAAAAAATAAAAGAAAAGGAAATTAAAAGGAAAACCCCCTTATGAGTAGCTACATTTTCTATGTAATTATTATATCAACTGTTGCTATGCATAAGATAAAGTCAATTAACTTATGAATTTTTCAATAATACTTTCTCTGACACTGCACAGGTATGTGAAAACATATATTTAATTAAGCTATTACAGTAAGAGCCCTGAGCAATTTGTCAGTTCATTAGGCACACTTTTTATTCTGCTTTGAGCTTTGTTTTCCTTTTCCTTGGTTTATTTGATGCTGCAATTTATTCTTTTTAAAGACATTCAGACAGCAATGACAACAGGAGAGGCGCTCTGTAACCTGTATTGAGTGCACCACCACAGCAGGGAGGAGACCTCTACTGAATAATATCTCCTTGAATTAGAGAGTTCTGCAGGCTGGGGTGCTGACAGGGAGAACAGATTTAGGGGAGAAGCCGTTTCAGCCGTGTGAGCCCCAGTTTGAGCAGCCATGTGCTGGTGATGTACCGGGCTGTGCAAGGGCACCGGGGCTCAGACTGCCCGGGCAGGAAAGGGGAGATTTTCCCCTGGAAATGGGATGAGGGGCAGGGTGAGCACCATGTCACTGCGTCAGAAATCTGTGTCTTCTCTGCAAGATGAGGGATCCCATGGCGTGATTTCAGAAGGCACAGAGAGCTGGAATGAAGAGAAAGCTCTGAGACAAACATCACGGGATTTCTTGCTTGATTAAGAAGTTTGACTTATTAAGTAATGAGTGAGTCACCAGCGCTCCCCCAAGCAGGGCTGTGCGTGCTCTGGGTGCGCTCAGGCTCTGACTCACAGCTGCTCAGTGCTCACCTTCTCCTGTCCACGCTGACTGCTGCTCTGTTACTGCTGCAAACTGGGCACAGCCATCAAAGTGTGCCAGCCTCATTGACACTGGCTGTGATATTTCCCTTAAAACATGAATTGAATATAAATCACTTGATGTTTATTTTTTATTTAGAGGTGTGTACGTATTTAGGTGTGTTTTGCTGTGGTTGCACTTACAGCTGTAGAGTTGTTCAACCACACGTGAGATAGAGCATTGTACATCAAAAACTGCTGAAAATTGTGGAGTCTTCTGGCTTTTAAATAGGTCTGGCCTTAAAACTTGCAGAAGTTAGTTAAAGAAAGCTAAGCAAGTGTTTTCGTTGCTTTGGTTCATAATGTTTAATTTTGGGTAAGTGCTCACTTGCAGACTTTATTGATATAAAAAAAGAACTGCCATACAAAACATTTGAGAGAAGAAGAAAAATTGGTTTTGTTAAGAGAAAGAAAGTTTAGAAAGAGTAATAAAAAATTTAACAGTAGCTTACTACAGGAACCATGAAAAGCTGAGTGTAAAAAAGCTACCACACAAGATTTTTCCACCAGTATCACTCTTGCTGTTTACCACATAGTGCAGATGAATTAAAAAGGGACTGGGAATATCACTGCACCAGAGGCAGAAGCCAGGTCCTTACAACCACAGGAGCTGCTTTGGGAATCCTGTGGACTCTCAAACCTCCATGTGCCAGGGAGAAAATCCCACAGTACTGTGGTGTTAAGGGTATAAAAGTTTGGCACAAGATAAATGTCCCTATATAAATAAATAAATAAAGATAAATTCAGGTTATAGCCAATTTAGACTATGGGGCTGGTCAAGCTCGGTAGAACTTTCAGGAGCACAGCTGTAGAAGTAGTGCTGCTACCAGTCCAGGAACACAGGTTTGATTGCATTTAATAGGACTTTGCATGATCCAGATTCATTAATAATGTGATTTATTGAAGTAATAGGAAATCAGGGTCAGGATTGCCATGACAAATGCACTAACTGCAGAGACTTAATATGTGCTTTGCATTTCAGCCACTGGGGACATGAGTATTTAAAAAAAAAAAGGAACAAAAAACCAGAGAGGCAGGGTGGAATTATATCTACTCATAGAAAATATGAACAACGAGGGTATAATCATTCCAAGAAGTTAGGACAGTGTGTGATGAGATTCAGATTTATTCTGTTGTAGTATTTCTGCATGTCTGAGCCAAGAGAGCAAGTTTATCATTGCAGGGAGTGGCACAGTATCTACATCTTCTTGTGAGGTTCCCAGGTGCTCTTCCACAAAGGGGAAATAAAAAGAATGCTGGTCTTACTGCCAGAAGGTAGATTAAGATCTTTCTGTGTGTTTGTATTGCCTTGAAATGTCTGGAAAAGAAATTAATGCCTTTCTGACTCAGTATGAGGGAAGATACAGAGAGGGAAATTGATGCTATTTGCTTTTGGACAGAATGGTAGTGATTCATTATTATGACCCTACAAAATATCATGGCTTGAGCTCGTATCTGAGAAAATCCATTTTCCCCTTGCTGTGAAAAAATGAAATACTCTTTTTTTTAGTTTGCAAGTAATTAAATAGGTATTTTCTGTGTCAGAATTAAAAAATACTGGTGAAAAGCTGTGTTTGGGGAGGTTTCCCTAAGGTTTTATTAAGTGTTTTTTACACTGATTTATCTCCAATACCTGTTGGGAAAAATTCCAGAATTTCTTGCAAAACAGAAGACGAAATATCAAATTCTTCCTTGGAAAGAAAATCTCTAAACAAAGTGCTAATAATATATTCCCAAGTTCAAGAGTAGCTCAGGAAAACAGTGAAAATTAGGCATAACTGCTTCTCTGGATTGCAACTTCAGTTAACTTTGCAGTGGGTATCTACAGAATGACCATTGGGTTTTCACTCCTTTCCCCACTGCAGTGACTGTGGAAACGCTGTCTCTGTGTTGGCAGTGGAGGCACCGCTTTCGAAAGACAAGAAGATTTCCTGATGCTGCCAAGTGACTGAAACGAGCTGGGGCTTTCCAAAATTGCCACATTTCGGAGTGCGCTTGAACTGTAGGATCCTCAGACACGTGTGAGCTCAGCAGGTGTCCCAAGGTGAGGGACGGGCACTGGGTGTGATGGGCACGAGCTGGTGCAGCTGTAGGGCCCTGGATCCCACAGCAGGCACACTCCTCACAGCTCTGTGTGTTCCTATAGAGCCCTGGATCCCACAGCAGGCACACTCCTCACAGCTCTGTTCCTATAGAGCCCTGGATCCCACAGCAGGCACACTCCTCACAGCTCTGTGTTCCTATAGAGCCCTGGATCCCACAGCAGGCACACTCCACAGCTCTGTGTCCCTATAGAGCCCTGGATCCCACAGCAGGCACACTCCACACAGCTCTGTGTTCCTATAGAGCCCTGGATCCCACAGCAGGCACACTCCTCACAGCTCTGTGTTCCTATAGAGCCCTGGATCCCACAGCAGGCACACTCCTCACAGCTCTGTGTTCCTATAGAGCCCTGGGTCCCACAGCAGGCACACTCCTCACAGCTGTGTGTGTTCCTATAGAGCCCTGGATCCCACAGCAGACACACTCCTCACAGCTGTGTGTGTTCCTATAGAGCCCTGGATCCCACAGCAGACACACTCCTCACAGCTGTGTGTGTTCCTATAGAGCCCTGGATCCCACAGCAGGCACACTCCTCACAGCTCTGTGTTCCCTATAGAGCCCTGGATCCCACAGCAGGCACACTCCTCACAGCTGTGTGTTCCTATAGAGCCCTGGATCCCACAGCAGACACACTCCACGGCTCTGTGTTCCTATAGAGCCCTGGATCCCACAGCAGGCACACTCCACAGCTCTGTGTGTTCCTATAGAGCCCTGGATCCCACAGCAGGCACACTCCTCACAGCTGTGTGTTCCTATAGAGCCCTGGATCCCACAGCAGGCACACTCCTCACAGCTGTGTGTTCCTATAGAGCCCTGGATCCCACAGCAGGCACACTCCACAGCTCTGTGTTCCTATAGAGCCCTGGATCCCACAGCAGGCACACTCCACAGCTCTGTGTTCCTATAGAGCCCTGGATCCCACAGCAGGCACACTCCACAGCTCTGTGTTCCTATAGAGCCCTGGATCCCACAGCAGGCACACTCCACAGCTCTGTGTGTTCCTATAGAGCCCTGGATCCCACAGCAGGCACACTCCACAGCTCTGTGTGTTCCTATAGAGCCCTGGATCCCACAGCAGGCACACTCCTCACAGCTCTGTGTGTTCCTATAGAGCCCTGGATCCCACAGCAGGCACACTCCTCACAGCTCTGTGTTCCCTATAGAGCCCTGGATCCCACAGCAGACACACTCCACAGCTGTGTGTGTTCCTATAGAGCCCTGGATCCCACAGCAGGCACACTCCTCACAGCTCTGTGTTCCTATAGAGCCCTGGATCCCACAGCAGGCACACTCCTCACAGCTCTGTGTTCCTATAGAGCCCTGGATCCCACAGCAGGCACACTCCTCACAGCTGTGTGTTCCTATAGCACCCTGGATCCCACAGCAGGCACACTCCTCACAGCTCTGTGTTCCTATAGAGCCCTGGATCCCACAGCAGGCACACTCCTCACAGCTCTGTGTTCCTATAGAGCCCTGGATCCCACAGCAGGCACACTCCACAGCTCTGTGTTCCTATAGAGCCCTGGATCCCACAGCAGGCACACTCCTCACAGCTCTGTGTTCCTATAGAGCCCTGGATCCCACAGCAGGCACACTCCTCACAGCTGTGTGTTCCCTGTAGGGCCATGGATCCCACAGCAGACACACTCCTCACAGCTCTGTGTGTTCCTATAGAGCCCTGGATCCCACAGCAGGCACACTCCACAGCTCTGTGTGTTCCTATAGAGCCCTGGATCCCACAGCAGGCACACTCCTCACAGCTCTGTGTTCCTATAGAGCCCTGGATCCCACAGCAGGCACACTCCACAGCTCTGTGTTCCTATAGAGCCCTGGATCCCACAGCAGGCACACTCCTCACAGCTCTGTGTTCCTATAGAGCCCTGGATCCCACAGCAGGCACACTCCTCACAGCTCTGTGTTCCTATAGAGCCCTGGATCCCACAGCAGACACACTCCTCACAGCTCTGTGTTCCTATAGAGCCCTGGATCCCACAGCAGGCACACTCCACACAGCTCTGTGTTCCTATAGAGCCCTGGATCCCACAGCAGGCACACTGGGGTCCTCACAGCTCTGTGTTCCCACCTGGCCACACACTTTTATTTCTGTCCTTGGGAAAATCAAAGGGGAGAGGATGTGCTGGTCTAATCCTGAGTTTGAGCAATAGGGACAAGCACAGGATTGTATCCCTCAAAAGCATCCCCATACTGGGCAGCTTTGCTCAGAAGTGCAATTCTGATCCAATTATAGAATAATTTAAACTGAAAGGGACTTTTTGAAGGTCTCTAGTCTAACCTCAAGGTGCTCAAGGAAGAACTAACTTCCAGGTTAGGTGGGGTGTTTGGGGGTAGATCTCAGCTGTGTTTTGAGCTTCTGCAAGGATGGAGATCCCACAGTCTCTGTGTCCCACTTGTCTGACCGCATGCACTGAGATGAATCTATTTTTTTTCTTACTTCATACGTTATTTCCTTAGATCTGTCACTGTCACAATTGTTTCTTGTTTTGCTGCCCAGCTTTTGGAGGAGTCTCCCTGTTTCTTCTCTAAGTGCCAGCAGGTAGATGTGGGCAGCAAATACATCCCTGTTCCAAGCTTTTTGTCTGGGTTGAACCAAACCCAGTGTTTAATGTGCTTCCTCCCACATTGGTCATCTCCATTGGACTTGCAGCATTCTCACTCGCTGTTTAAAAATAGAACTGTACAGAAATAAGGATGTTTCCTAGTGCTGCTACAAAAAGGAAAAAATGAGTTCCAACTGCCCAAAATACAGAATTCTCTTAATATAAAAATATGACTTTATTGAATCACTAAAATGAAAGTGGCCTTTGCAAGTTTGCCATGAAAATCTGTATTTTAAAGCAACCTTCTGTTCCAAAAAAAGTGAAAATTAAATTGGCAATGGATTAAAAAAAAAAATAAATATGCAAATAGCAAGAAATGCAGGGTTAGAGTGAAGAATGAAGCCTTAAATCTGCCTTCTTGAGCATAAATTGTGTATTCTATTATATAATTTTAAATTATTTGCCATTTTGTAAAGGCCTTCATGGAGCTATAAAAATTTATGTCATCTGACTATCTGGCTCAGATAGTTGTGAACTATCTGCAACTGTTTTCCTGTCAAAAATTGCAGTATTGCAGTTCAGTTTAGTTGACTTCAGATTTATTTTTTCCCTGATGTAGGTCTACCATCAAAATCAAGGCTGAAGGAAAAACTTTTTATCTAAAAATGTTTGTTCTTTAGCAGCTTGTTGGCTTTCATCTGGTTACTGGGGAGATGTGAATGTGACTCGGGGAACTGGACACTCCCAATAGTTTGGGAGGAGAAAAACCTCTCTTGCATGTGGCCTCTGTGCTCATGATGCCATTGGATGTTTCTTGTTTTTCTTGTGGGGAGGGAATTGCTGAAAGTCATCACTTTTGATCATTAAGTACTTCTGGGGATTTTTACAGCACGACTCACCATGAATTAATGTATTATCCTCAGTCTGCCTGAAACTCAGGTTCTTTTTTTGGGCTAAACTGACAATCCTTGATTTCTTACCCAATTTCTAATGCACATTGTTAACAAGCAGGGTGTGAGTCGCAGAGGTTCACTCAAAGATTCAGGAGAGCTCAGGAGCTCTGCAGTCTGCCCAGGAGGGGCACGATCCTGGCTGGGGGCCAGGGAGCATCTCAAGTTCTCAGCAGGCAGCTGTCTCTCTCCAGGAAAAAGTGCTCTGAGCTTTGAAGGATAAAACAACTAAAGATGAATGCATTTAATTCAAAGGAAAAAAATAATTGTGTTTATTCCCAGAAAGGTTTGGGTTTTTTTTTTCCTTTTAGCAAATGTAATGGTGGTAAATAGTCCCAAACACGTGAGCCCCCCCTGTGCTGGCTTATTATTAACCATTGTAGCTTCTGTATCCCTCCAACTTAGCCTTCTGGAATATCCAAAAACTCCAGCATGCCAACCTCTGCTTTAAATAATTCATATGTTTCTTGATAGACAAAAATGTTTTTCTACCTTCAGTTTATTTTAAACTGGACTTAAAGACTGAAGGGAAAGAATGTGCCAAAAGAAATAATTATTTTACTTTTTTAAAAAGTAGGAGTGGCATAGAAAAGAACTTGGTTTTGCTGAATGTTTAAATTATCATTTTAAGGTCTGTCAGTAGTAGATTGAACTGGAATTGATGATTGACCACAAAATTCAGTATATGCACTTTGATGTTAGCTACTGGGAAAAAAAAAAAATACGTGATGGGCCCATGTTTCAATTTAAAATTATGGAGATGGTTCTTAAATAAATGCAGAATCCATGAATAAATTGTGAATTATTTTTCTGGTACAGTGGTGTGCTTAGAAGACTGTAGCTGAAGGAATTAGTCATAAAGTTTTACCTTGAGGAGACTGAGGGATGCAGTAAAAAGGAAAATAGATGACTTCAAGCCAGGATCTGTGTAAAATAATAAGAGTATTAACAAAGGAATAGAACAGTTAATTCTGAAGGTGGAGCCCAGTCTTGAGCATTCCTTTAGTCAAATTCCCACATGATTTTTCAAACTGAATATGCGAAATGCAAGAGAGAATGACTCTACTCACCATTTCAGTATACAGACCTGAGCAGTTATAAAAATAAACACTTTTAATTCAGAAGTCTTATCTTGGAGTTGTTTTTTTGTGGTGTGGTTTTGTTTGGGGGTTGGTTGTTTGTTTTTATGACCTAGAGTTAAGTCGTGTCCTGTCTGTGATCCTTTGGCTGCCCAGCATCTCCTTCACTGTAGAAAGGTGATTTGGGAAAATCGTCATTTGGAAACATTACTTTGATTTAAAAGCTGTGTTTTGGAAAAATATTCTGAAGTATTTAGAAACTTTCTAGAGACTTTTTTTTTTTATTATTGAGACCAGTTAAGTTGGAAAAAAATAAATGGTCCAGTGACCACTTGTTCATTCATCTGCATGTGCAGCTGCAAAATTATTTTCTGTGCCCATCGCACAAAACTTCTTCCTAAATATGAGGTTTACAGACCCTCTGGGAGTAATTAACTACAATGCAGAGGCAAATCTGGGTTCATTGTAGAAACTGTTCATTTAAGAAATATTTTTGTGCACAAAGCCCATTATCAAGGTTCCAAAACCTTCATTAATGTTAAACATTTTATTATAGGAACTCTGAGCACTTCCTATTTAAATGAAATCTAATGTAATCTCATTAGTTACATCTAGCTTTTGATACCTGGACCACAACAAATTGCTGTGTCAGATGTGTGCCACAGTGCATTCAACAGCTAAAATCTGGCTTTTATTTTGATGTTTATTTAACAATGATAGAACAGCTCTTTTCCTGTGGGCTGCACAAAAAGTTGAGGATATGCTTAAAAGAAGTTACCTGCTATTGATTTTATTCTACATGCTGTTCCACTTCCATACCACTGCTCCACCAGGTGCTTTCCTCCTGTGCTTTCAGCCCTGTGCTGAGATGGTTGTTAGGAGCTTAACTCCAGCTCAGTGGAAGTGCAAAGCAAAGCTGCTGGTTTTCACCAGTTGTACAGGATTGGCAGTCAAAATTATTGAGTTCCCAAGGACTGGGAATACATGCCCTTAGCTTCAGTGGGTGCAGGCATGTGCCTGAAGTCAAGAGTACATTTAATGTACCAAATTAGCTGAAAGCATGAGGCTGAAGGAGTTCAGAAGCAGCAGCATGATGTTCTCTGGCCTGTGTTACATGGACACTCAGGGGTTGTAATCACTCTTGCCCTCACTGTCAGCTACTTTATGAAGTAGCACAAATCATGTGAGATGCTGTGAGGAAATCTGTCCCCCCAGTGTGTGTGGGACGAGGGTGTTGGAACAGTGGTACTGAGCAGACTGCTGGGATTGGGCTCACTGACCTGGCTGTGTGCTCATGGCCAGCAGGAAGCAGTGGAACAAAAACAGATGAAAAGCAGAAATAAGTGCTCAGCTTTGATGAAAGTTTGTCCTTTTTTTCCCTCTTAACTCTTTGTTGTCTGTCTTGTCCAGGAGGATCATACAACATTGCCTAATAGATACTGCTTCTTAGCCACCATTCATTTCCCAAGAGAAACCAAACTACAACATTTATTATTGTAGGAAAGTTAATGATTAAGATCTGAGGGTTTTTACATCACCTTCACTTTAACTCAGAATATGTAAAATATATCCAAACCCTTCCATTTAAGGTGATGGATTACCCTGTGCTTGGCTGCGCTGTCTGGATTGGTTGGAATTTTTTGCAATTACTATTTTACACAGCATCAGAGTATCTGTGAAGTGGATATCAATTGAAACATATTTTGTTCTTCAGACTTGCTTTTGCAGGTTTCACAAAACATTTAATTAGTGATAATCAGCTTTTAACCAGGCAGAGCATGCCGATGCCTCTCTCCCCCATGATTGTAGGCATA
This sequence comes from Poecile atricapillus, assembly GCF_030490865.1. Lineage (NCBI taxonomy): Eukaryota > Metazoa > Chordata > Aves > Passeriformes > Paridae > Poecile > Poecile atricapillus. The sequence continues at coordinate 5,098,932 of NC_081260.1, forward strand.
GTCTGTACTCCTCAGATAAATTACTTGCAGTCTGGAGAATGTCCTAGCCAGCAGGAAGGGGAAGAATAAGGATGTCAGTTGCATGGGGAGTAAAGAAGGTGTTGTGTATACTGTGGTTTCAGTGAAGAATATTCTTCTCCTTTACTTTTCAGAATGGTGAGCTTGGAAACCAGCTGGAGATTGCAAAGTCTCCTTTCCCTTGAGGTTGGTGGTCAATGGTCGTCATCTACCACACCTAAGGACACTAGAAGAGCTCCACGCTAACTTCTGTAAGGTCTGCTTCACTATGGAAGATCAAATGATTTTCTGGCTCAGGTTTTGTGATGTTGGGCATCTGCCTTGGACCTGGAATTTGGAAAAGGGATCGTCTCTGAGGCACGGTTAAAAGACAGAGAAACCAGCCCCAGACAATGAGCACTTTAAGTAGCACTGGAATATTACTCAGCTTAACAACAGTGTCTGTTACACTGGATTTTAGTTTGCACGGTGGTCTGATGGCTTGGTCCTTAAGCAGCAATTTGACTCTGAACCAGAGTTTGCCTACATCTGATCCTCTCAACACCTCTGAGAAGGGCGAAGTCTCTCGGATGTCCGTGAGGGAGAAGAATTGGCCAGCCCTCCTGATCTTGGTTGTCATCCTGCTGACCATTGGGGGGAACATACTGGTAATTATGGCTGTGTCCTTGGAAAAGAAGTTGCAGAATGCCACAAACTTCTTCCTGATGTCGCTGGCAGTAGCAGACATGCTGGTGGGTATCCTGGTCATGCCCGTGTCGCTCATTGCAATCCTGTACGGTAAGTGCCTTCCCTCCTAGTTTGAATATTTGCTTTTTCAGGGAGTCCCCCGACGCTGCAGCAACCTGTTATGTCCAATTTTCCCTGTGCTGGTAGCTTGGGGAGTGTCCGTGTGTCCTTGGTCATGTGTCTGTGCTGAGGTTTGTTCTCTGCTGGGAGCAGAGCTTGTGTCCCTGCTGCCAGGAATGACCTGTGGATAACGTCAGGCTGGGGGCTTCTGATTGCTGAGGCCACCAAGAGGATCTGAGACAGCAAGTCAGCTTTTTACCTTTTGGTTGGATTGCCCCAAAACTGAGCTAGGACACAAAAGCTCCCAGAAAAGCTGAGGAGAGAGTTCATTGCTCATGACCTACCCAGCTCTAAGCCAGGTCGGGATCTGTCCTGGAGCTGCCACTGCTGCCATCAGTGGGATTTGAGCACAAATGAGGATCAGAAAGCAGGTTTACACTAGTAGATAAAAACCTTCCCTCCTGGCATTTGTAACTCAGCTTGTGCCTTCCAGGGGGTTATTTTGCCTTTCTATCCCTCAGTTTCCCTACCTCTAACCTGAGAATATGCTCTGTTTTAAAGCACCCAGAGGCCTGCCTGTACAGGTGTAAATATTTATTTCTCCCCGTATTAGGGTCAGTGTGTTTGCAATGGAGTGGGGTATCTCTCCTGTATTCAAGTGTGGAATCACTGTTAGCACTTCAAAGAAGTAAAATATCAAATACATCTAACTTTCATCTAGCTGAGACTCCAAATCCCTTTGTTCAGTATGGTACTAGGAGTCTCCATCCCTGGATATTTCAAAGGGGTATTTTGTTCTCCTCTGTATCTCTGATCATCATGTTTGTATACTCAGGTATCAATTTTATAATCTGTGTATTTCAAAGACAAAACTTGTTAATTTCGAAGTCTCTTTTCAGATTTTCCTAGAATGGTATTTTAATATCAATATTTCTTGGAAACAAATAATGCTGTTTACTTACAAATTTGATTAGAAATTGGTTTACTGTCCTATAAAGTAAAACATAGGGATATTTATCTGACTTCTTCACCTGCCTAAATGAGTAAGTAAGTCTGGCAGAGATTAATTTCTAAAGCACATTGATCAAGCATACATCATTCCAAAGCTTATATAACTTGTCCACAGTGAGTTAAATCAATATGTGATTTAGGTACAGGCCTAGCTATGGAGATCTTATGCACAAAAAATCTTTTATTTTGAACTGTCAGAATAGTTCCATCTCTAAATCTTGTGTGTATTACAACATGTGTATTTTATTTTTAGCATTTTACTCCAGCTCCCTGGAGCTTGAAAGGGAGCGTATAAATACTGAATTATGTGACAGACCTCCACTTGCATAAATTCTGTGTTAGCCAGTGACTCTAAAAAGGTGAATTTATGGAAGTGGTCTTCCTACATTCATACTTTCAAGGTCTTTGGAAACTAATAGAAATGGATTTTCTGTTCTGCCTAGAAAATGATTACTTAAGGTAGTTTAAAGGTGTAAAGCATGCCACCCTTTTCACAGCAAGGAAATATCACTGATTTGAAGAGGCATTGTAATTATCCCCCTTTTTTGCCAGAAAACCAGTACTGGCTGTTGAAACATTTCCCCACAGAAAAACAGTACTACATAGATTTTTTGGCAAAAATTGTAATTTCAGGACAGGCATGGAAGATTTGTTGAAAAACTTTGAGAAATGAAGCTGCTGGGGCAGTGCTGGGTGCTGGACCAAAGCAGGCATGTTGCCTTCAGTCTTTGTGAGGGAGGAAGGAGGAAAAGTTCCATTTGGGGAAAAATGAGCCCCAGAGGAACTTGTGGCTTGATCTGAGTAGGACCCCAGTGAAATATATTTTTTAATATTATTTAAGATAGAAATTGTGGAAGTAAGGAGGGGGAAAATGTTCTTACATCAGCAGAATGCTTATGAGATAACCAGGGTGCGTGGCCATGGACTGAGCAGAGAGAGTGTTACTGCTTGGAAACATCACTGTGAATGTTCAGTCATTTACAGTCTGTATACTTTACCTTGTTCATGCCATACAGTCTACATAATCTTCCACTGGGCTGTTTCAAAGGCTGCCACGTGCTGTGCTGAGGAGTGTATGCAGCACATCTCTTCCAGATTTGTACAAGTCACTTTTAATTTGTGTAATCAGAAAGGAACCTTAAAAAATACATATAACAAATAGAAGAATAAAGAAATTACTTTCAAGTTTCCACATCAGCTCTCTCAGCCCCAAAGATAAATTCTAGTTGACAGAGTAACTCATTTCAGAGCAGGCTCATTTCCTTACTTTTGGGCTAATAAGGTAAATTAAGTAGATTTCACTTTGAGCATAACCAGAAAATTGAATACACACCCTCCACAAATAGTTCTGGTTTTCGGTGTGTTTTTTAATTAAAAGAAGGAAAAATCAAGTTGTAAGTTAATTCAAGAGTCTTATTATAAGGGAAGGGACAGCGAGATGCAGCATGATGGATTTTCCACCAATTAATCAGGGCTTGGATATATTTATCAATTAGTCTGTAAGTGTCTTACAGTAATCGATGAGCTGCATTTGACAACTGCGAACATTTTTCCTGGCATGCAGTTCCTAAAGAACTAAGCAAATTAGTATGCTAATTAATAAGCATGTATTGGGGAGAATAAATGGGAAATGTACACAGCATTTCATCTCAATGGAGACATGCCTGATTAATTAAGAATACTGGTATTTCTATAAAAATACTGATAGGGCACCAGGTATCTTACACATGATGGAGCTTCAGACACTGGGTGGGGTTGTCTCCTCACCTCTGAGCACTTTAAGGACAAGCAGCAGTGGGTTTGCATCGTGTCCTGTGTTATGAGCAAGAAAGAGAGGCTGGTGAAGGAATGCAAGAGAGTCTCATCAGCTGATCTGAGTGGATGTTGCTGAGGATATTAAGCTTTTTTGGTTCTTGCAGGAGGTTCACAGCTGCCAATAAGTTGCCAGAGTGTGGCCCAGAAGCAGCCAGCAGACCCCTCTGTGACTCCCAGCGCAGACTCCCTCTTCCCTTTGTGATGCTGGGGGCTGATGCAGCTTCCAGGGGCTGGTGTTGGACACAGCATTCATCAGCCCCAGCTGCCAGAGCAGATTTACACCCACATTATTGTTACTATTGATAATTACCATCATTATGGTGTGGTGACAGAGATGTGCTGAGCACTTGGGCAGACTTTGGTGCTGGTTTCCCTGCAGAGGGGGGAAGCAGTGCAGTTCAGCACGTCGATGTGACATTCAGGTACCTAGAAATGATCAGGCATTTTAAAGACTGTATCAAGTCATGGGTTTAAATGTCTCTTGACTACACCAAGTTCCAGCTGACAGCTGCATTACTTTCAGAAATTATTATTTATTCCTGTTAGTTTTAAATGTGCAATGTTTCTGTTTGTGCTAAGTAACCACTACAATCTATTCTTCTGCTAGCGTGTGAGTGAATGAAAACTCCTACACTGCTTCCACTGTGTCATAAATTCAGAGATGGGATTATTTTTTTTCTCTCCAATGACACCTTGTACCTGGGGTGTGTGCAGTGAAATTTATATCCAACAGGAAGTGTTAGTTTATCTTTTGCCATTGGTAGGATCCATGGGCTGCTATACTGCATGCTCACCCAGCAGCATTTTTCTTTCCAAGTCCCTAAGCTTTCTTGTAATCTCAGCTAACCCAAATAATTCTGTGAAATCTGAAAACCTATTACATCATTATTCACCCTCTTTCCAGATTATTAGATACATAGGAAACTTTAGTTGAGATATTGAGTGTCCTGTTACTGAATTTTCTCCACATGAACAACTGCCTCTTTACCTGATGTGACAAACGGGATTAAGTTGTGGCATATCTGTGTTGCTGTTGGGAAAGAAAGCTCTGTATGATGTGCCTAAATCCATAGAACAGCTTTTCTGCTACCCAAGGTTTAAATTGTGCTTAGAGTGAGAGGAGGGGGGGAATACTAAATATATACACTCTGTATCTCATTGAATATAGGTCCCTGGTTGTAAAATAGCTTGAGGCAGCTAAATGTTCACTTGCAGGATTTTTCAAAGCCGCTGAAAATGTGCCACCCTATGATGATTCTCTGCTGGATCACGTTTGGAAACAGCATTAGGAACCTACACAGCTTTGGCTTGCAGTGTTGGAAAACTGATGGCTTCTGGTCAAGTGAGAGTCAAAGGCTGAAGAGCTGGAATCAGCACAAGAGCTCAGGACTGGAGAGGGTGATGATATCTGTCAAGAGGAGGGACTGATGCTCCACACCCTTTCTCAGCAGTGATTAAATCTATTAAACCTATATTTGCATCACCCTCTTCAAAAACATTTGAGTCAGAGCTTTTAATTGTCATATTGAAAGCTGGATTTGCTCCACAAATTTCCTCTTGATTTCATTTTTGATTTTGTCTGGGATTATCCATCCTTTATGTCTGGGGTTTTTTTATCTAGTTTATTTTAATTTTTTTTGTTAGACTTTTAATGGTGAACAACAAAGACTGGAAGCCAGATGAGTGAGGAAAGTGTCATTATCTGAGGAGTACAAAGCACTTTGAAGGAAAGACCACGTTTCTCCATGGTAGTTTAAAGTCATCTTCTCACTAGTCTTATTAAGGCAGAATTGCTTTTAAAAATTGTCAGAGCAATTTAACTTATTGTAGCCTTTTGTTTTTCTTTCTCATTATTTTGATGTGTGTTTTTAGTGACATCTTGTCTGAAAATCTCCTCAAGATTTTTATATGCTTCTGTTATAAAAGATGAGAAGTAAAATTTGATGTTTGCAGAATGGCACCAATATGAGATAGATACAGTCATTGGACTTTATATATGTTTGTTTGTTTTCCTAACTGATGAAATTTCACTTGTTCATCCATGCAGCTGCCCCATCCCCAGGACTTTCTCAAGGGGCAGGCTGTCTATGACTCTAGTGCAATACTCTCCATTGAGATAAGTGCTTCCTATGAAATTAGCTAATTAACATGAATGTTTTCTATTCCTTTCCATGTCTTTCCTTTTATCTCAATTAATTTCGTAGAAAAATCTGCTAGGTACTCTTCTAGAGGCATGTTGTGGTTTTATAGTAGTTATGCGAAAAACCCGAAAACCAGATTCTTAGCCCTGATGGTGAGTTGAGGGTTGACCAGGAATGAAGAGGAAGCAGAAATGGTGTAAAACCATGGGTACAGTTAAGCTGTTTATGTCGGCACAGGTACCCCACGGTGCTTAAAGCAGTTTTTATTTTCAGTGAAGTAAAACGTCACCAGTAACACTTGCACCGATTGTTCCTCTTGTCTGGGAATGTTCATTTAACTGAAGTGGCTTCCTCATACACACCTTTCTAATCCCTGCTGGAGTTTTAGTCCTCACCAGACTGACTAAGAGAAAGATCCAAAACTGAGCAGCCCATAAAACAGGAGAAGGGTTGTCCCCACCTCCTCCATGATGAGCTGCAGCTGTGCTGTGTGAAACAAGCACTGATGGTGAGGTTCTGCTCTGGGAAGAGGACAGTAAAAATCCCTCTGGTCAGGCTTACATCTTGTCTTGCTTTCTGCTGAATTCCTCCTTTTGGGAATGGATTTTGGTTACAAGACTTGAAAGCAATGGGGCAGTCCATAAATAAATTGTATAAATTCAGGAAAGCAAGTCAGGGAAGTCTCTGCTGTCTGCAAACAGACTATTGTCAATTTGGAGGTGTATTTTAATAGTGTTAAAATATTAAATGGATTTGTATTTGTCTTTAGAACAATGTCTCAACCTAAATTTGAGTGGAGCAAGAAGAGCTACAGAGTGTACTTGGATCTTCTGGAAAGCAGTTTTTCCTCATTTCTAACACCTGCAGGTGTTAGATCTGCCTGTCTTCTGGTAGATTAAATTATAACAGTGTTCAGCACTTGACCTGCCATCACTTCTTTGGGCATATGGCCATGTACTTATTGGTAACTGAGCTTTTTTTCCTCCTTATGCTGTACCTGTACAGACAGATTTAAAAATCTTGTCACTTTTAATGTAATAAGAACCAGCCCCACAAAAATTCAGATTTTAGTAAAACCTTGGCTTTCATTGTAAATTCCTCCTAAGAAATTCTGTGGGGACCTGGCATAAGTCTTCTGTATGGATGGTATGGATGCTCTTTTCTCTCCCTCAGGACAAGTCTGTCTTTCCCTTAGCCGGCCTCTGTGCTGGTAAATTTGCAGTATTATCATGGCAAGCAGGATGTGACAGCCAGCATACATATCTGAGAGGAGCAGGCAGTTCACCCCAAGTGTCACCTGAACTGCATCCTCAGAGCCCTGTGCCCCACCAGAAGGGACAGCAAGGCCCCAGGTTTGTCTGGCAGTGTGGTTTGAGTCTTTCCTTCTCCCCATGTGAGAGCACAGCCACCCCAAACCCTGAGCCAGACCAGGGTGTAGGGGCCAAAGTCAGAGCAAGTGTTTGGGGCTACAATTCCTGGGTGCAGCCAGCTGCAATTACCCCCTGGCCTCTGGATATTTTGGAATCCTTCCCTGCACTGCTGTGTGTTTTCTGGGGCAGCCCTGGGGTTAAGAGCTGGCCATAAAAGTGCACGAGTCCCTCCTGGCCTCTCAGCAAAGCTTTGGTTTGTGCTGTCCTGCCCAGTCATGGACAGGAAGGTCACGTTCCACAAGGAGCTCTGCTCTGCACTTTCCTTCTGGAAATGGGTGCTGTTATTCTTCATTAGATGCTCTGGAAGCTGCTGCTTTCCTCAGTGCAGCCCCTCTCCCCTGTAGCTGCTCTGCTGCAGCTCGTGGGAGCCCAGGCTCTGCTTTGCCACGCACCTCTTGATGTCTTGTGGGACAATAAGGGTCTGTCTCTAGCTGCTGCTCTGGAGGCATCCCGAGGAGCATGTCATGGCAAATGAAGCTGTTCAGAGTCCTTTTGTCTAATTGCACTTTCGATTGAGACTGTGGAAGTGTCTCCATGTCTGCAGCACTTCTCCTGGGAAGCTGGAAGAGGGATGGGGTTATTCTCATTGCTGGTGAAGTACTTTGCAGCATATGGAGCCCAAGTCCCCATTCTGCCAGCTGTATGGTGATCTGTTGCAAAAAAAATAAAAATTTAGCCAGTAGCACAATAATCACCAGGGTGTATCTGACTATATTTTAAGCCATAAACTAGAATTTCTGTGTTGAAAATATGTATTTTTTAATATAACTGCCTTCTTGCAAAAATCTGGCAACTTTCACATTTATTCTAGTGCTGAATGAAAATGAATTTCCAACCCTGTAACACTGCTGGGAAGCTCAAATTCTATCCAGCATGCCCAAACAGCAGAATCCACTCCAGGGCCATGAAGCTGCGAGATCCAGCCTTCAGTTTGCTGGTGTGTGCCATGAGCTGGGCAGCTCTCTGGAGCCTGTGGGGAGCAGCAGCTGCTTTCTGTGGTCAGCACAGCCTTTTCCTCCAAGGAAAGGGTTCAGTGTGTCCATCTGACAGCGATGCCAGCAGCTCTGCCTGGGCCCCCAGGGTGCCCCATCTCACACAGGAGCTGTTCCCTGCAACTTCTTGCCCATTGCTCAGGGTCATTTGCACATGGCAAACCTTTTCTTATTTCCAGGAGGAAAGCAGAGGACCCCTTGCCTTAGGTCTCTGATCTTGCTTCCTCTGCTGCTGGGCTCTGGATGATACAGCAGAGGGTTTGTGGTGCAAAGATAATTTTCACCAGAATAAATCAATGCCAGCTTCAGAGAGAGTTTCAATGGCACCTTGCTTACTGCTGTGGGTAGGGCCTGGCAGTTTTGTGCCAGGTCTTTGTGACTCATCTGAGCTCAGCTATTATCCACATTTTGGAGCATTAGTTTATAGGACTCTGAAGACCAAATTCTGCTGTCAGATAAAAAGGCAGAACAGTTGCTATTTAATTTTTTTACCACCTGCCTCTTTCTTGTTATTTCTTCACCCTGTGCCACCTGTATATCATCCAGCTCTGACTTTGGCTGGCTTCTTGGAATAGGCAGAGATATTCTTTACTGTCCTCTCTGTGTTTGTTCCTGTTGACAAGAGGATCTTGTCAATCCGCCAGCATTAGGAGAGAACATGAGAGAACAATAAACATTCCACATTTGTAAACACACTTTTTTTACTCCTCCAAACCCCTTGCTGTTAAGCAACCAGCTCCTTTGCCTGCTGTGGGTTAATGGGGCTTTTAGCCTGTGATCTGCCAGGAATGAGGCTGCTGCCCATGGAGCTCAGGCTGCTCAGTCCAGCACAGATGAGCAAAGCACAAATTCTTCCAGCAGCCTCTGATTCTGGTAGCTTCCATTGTGAGGGCTGGTCATGGAGAAAGCTGAATGGCTGCTCTCTGTTGGCTGCAACAAAATGTACAGATTGCACACCCTTTGAGTCAGATTGTGTTAGATTTAGATAAATAACACCCCTCCAGAGAGGTGCAGAGGATCCCAAAGCTCCTGGTGTGCCCTCCAGAGCAGGGAATGGGGGATCTGTGCCAGCAGTCCAGCCTGGCACTGGGCAGGTCAGGTGTGTGAGAGCCACAGCCTTGGCATGTGGCAGCATTGCCAGGCTGGGAGCTAATCCTGGCATTTTCCACGGAAATGTGCTTGTAGCCCAGATTTTCACAGCTTGCCAAGGGATACTGCAGAGACTCATTGCCCCAGGGATCTGACAGGTTTTTACACAGAGGTTCTTGCAGAGAGGCCTGAACAAAACCAGTTATTCTAACCTGCATGGAAGCATGAGACCTTATTTCAGAGATTTAAAGTGACACGTCCAGTACTTCCATTTTTTCCCTCCCTAAATATGGAAAAATGAAAACTGGGAATGCTACAGAGCACCTTAGAATTTATTTTCTAGACGATTGCTCCTGTTTTGGTCAGTCGCAGTACGCTACAGGTAAATAACTGTAAGCATAGGGGACCTGGGGAATGGCTTCCTACAAAATCCATGAGAGGAGATTCTGACTATGCTAAAGTCAGTGGGAACATTGACAGGACATGCAGAGAGGCTAGGACTTATGCCAGAGCAATTTTCTGTCTCCTCCAACCTCTACTCTCTTCCTGCCTGGTCATGACTGCAGCTCTTGGCATGACTGCAGCAGCATCCTTCATCTAGAAGGATCTGAGATGTTTTGCTGCTCTCCTCTAAGTCTGAGGAAATCTCTTCTGCCACTGCAATGCAGCTCCTTTCATGCTGTTGGTGTTCATTAGGTTTCATTAGGTTTCAGCACCATCATCCAAAGCAGGAGCCAGTCTCCTGTTAGAGCTTTACGGAACATACAGGTAAGAGAAATGAGCTGGCATTTGTCTAGGTAAGGTGACCCAGAGTTGCACAGTGTGGAACATTCAGCTCAGTGCTGAAATGTGCTCCTGGTCTGTGCAGGGCCTGATTCTAAAGTGTGTTTCTGTGGGCATCCATTTGCTTAGTGTGGTTTGGCATGAAAAGCTCCTTGTGATTGCCTCTGCATTGGCTTGGTGAGGCTGGCTCTCCCTAAGGCACTCATGTTTTGCTTTTCCTGCTGTGAAAGGAGTGAACTCCTCTCTTCTGGGTTGGCTGAGACTGTTGAGGGTTCTTTGGTCATTTCATTGGTTTTGATTAAAAACCAAAAATATTTAAAAGATAAAAGAAGCAAATTTGCCTTAGAAAAATATTGTGCTGATCTACATAATTCAAATAACAAAGTGAAATCACAAAGATCACAAGGGGAGTTTCCTGATCCCACAGGAATTCAGGATTCAGAAGAACTTTCTGACTTCTTGTGTCCTGTTGTTTGCTACCAAGTATCATTAAGACACTGAGCTGCTGCAAACATATCTTCCATTTTCCAGACTCTCTTTCCTTCCAGCTGCCTTCTTTTGGGATGATGAGGACAAAATATGTGTGTTTCAGTATGTAGCAACAGAAAGGCAGGATGAATCTCTGAACAACTTACTATAGAGTCAAAACCCTTAACTTCCCCTGCAAGAATCATTTTTTAAATAGAAAATCCTAACACTAGTGTGAAAAAACAGAGCCTCCATTGACCTTTGTGCTTTCTAAGAGATAAATGCAGTCTGAAACTTTCCTTCAAAAGCTGGTGAACTGGGCTGCTTTCCCTTTTCTCATTTATCCAGTGAGACCTGTTACCAGAATTTCCCCTCTTGCAGCTCTGCCAGGGCTCAAGAGGTCATCAGTGGGTCAGCTGGACCCGTCATCTCTACACTGTGAGAGGCTGGGGTCTGAAGCAAAGCCAGAAGCTGAGTGGCAATGAGAGCAGCTTAGGTAACAAAACCCCACTCTTGGTAAGTGGGGACAAGATTTTTTCAGCACTCCCAGCTCCACAGCTCAACTGGACATGTGGTGTCACCCCAAAACACACCATGGAAGCAGTTCTAGGTAAGCACAAGTCACATAAACTATCACCCAGGCATACCAGGATGTTTCCTTGGATGCTGCTTCTACAAACGTGGAGAAGAAACTGGCAGAGTCCACTTTTACCCTGCCCGTTTGTGAGAGGTGAAGGGAAATGTTAAAATACTTTAGATGATTTCAGTGGACTAAATCCTATTATTCTAGTTGAACATATGGCCTTATATTTTTCCAGTTTACCCACAGCTTGTATGTTGCATCCAATCAGGGAACTATTTTTCATATTTTAGACATTAAATTGGATGGGTCTGTCTTGCCTGCTTGGTGAAATTGAGAATTGCCCAACCAAAATAAATCTTTTATGTGCAAGAATGACTCATTAGAATAATTTTGAATGGCTCTCATTTAAATGTTATTTAATGCAAATAAAGTTTTAGATCCAATTACAGTTTTTATTTCATCCTTTTGCTCAAAATTTTTGGAGGATGCAACAGGTTTTAAAACTCACAGGAGGGTAAAGCCCCCAAAATCTGGAGTGTACATAGTTACATTTCTGTTGTATAGATCTCTGTTTTAGTGATGTCAATTTAAATACAGCAGCAGATTTAATGCCGTCAGTGCAGTCTTCTCATGCACAATTTGCTTCTAGATCAGTGAAGCTAAATGTGCTTTAAAATTCATGAATCTTTATTTACTTTTTATGACAATAGCCTGTTAGATCCAGTGGTAGTTTTGTAAGTGCATTGCCTCATTGTAATTAACTTTTATGAGTTTAGTTGAAAAGAAATATAAACTCGCATGCTTTGTAACAAACCAGAAATTGATACAAGATAATGAGAAAACCTGAATTGTTATGTATAAAAAGAAAGACCCTATGATGATAAACTCTTCAAGCAGTAAATTTGGTGCTTTATAAAGGCACCAGGCAGATCATGGAGATACCAAAAAAAATGAAGACAGGTTATGTGTTTCCCACAGACAAATTTAGCCTCATCTGAGAGGAAGAACAGAACCAGCTCCAAGAACTGGAGCCGTGTGAGACACACCCAGAGCCCTCCTTGCGTGTGTTTCATCCCCAGTCTTAAAATTTTAAAGTCAAGAGAAAGGATTTAACTAAAATTGCAAACATTTTACCAAGACTGAGTTAATTTTAGTCTGTATCATTGTGCATACAGATTCACTTGTCTGTTCCTCATCTGGAGAAAGACCCAGTTAAAATGTTCACTGCCTCTCAGCCACACCAGAGCCTGGTGTCCCAGTGAGCAAGGGAGCTGCCTGCACCTGAAACAGCAGCAACTCCTCTTAATCTTTACCCCAACCTTAGTTAAGTGAGAAATAAAATATTCTCCACTTAGAAGCATCATATTTGTGACCTGTATTTTAAGACACTGCTGTGATTGTGGGTGAGCTGTGATAGAGGTATGCATCTCAATGGCTTCAGCCACTCTGTCCACCCTGAACACCCCATATCAGTTACTGCTTTTACTTCTCTTTTCTCTTACCCACAAACTCCTTGTTTTCCTTCCTAGAAGGTGCCTGCAGCTAAATCTAGCAACACTTCTATGCACCAAATATCTGGGACATATTATCTCATTCTGAGAACTTGCTCTCTCTTTTTAACCTCAGGAGAGTGAAATTGGGCTGAGGAAATAGTCAGTAGAATGTGTTTCTCTGCACTTGTCAAGGAGCAGCCACGATTTCCAGGAATGGTCTTCTTGCAGTCTGCTGTAAAGATTAACACATGGCTTCATTTTCCTGGCTGCAGATAGCAGAGAACTCAAGGGAAAGCCCAGAACTCCAAGGCTGGTCAGCTGTATTTCTGTTCTCTGTCTGGACTCAACATTGAAAATCTCTTTCATCCTTGTTCAGTCTGTGTTCTATGTTCACAGAATCATTCAGGTTGGGAAAGACCTCTGGGATCACCAAATCAAACCATAAACCTGATACTATCAGGGGCACCACTAAACCATGAGCACCACATCCTCATATCTTCTGACCTCTGACAGGGGCAGTGACTCCATCACTTCCCTGAGCAGCCTTTTGCAATGCTTGACCACCCTTTCAGTGAAAAAATTTTATGTGATATCCAATCTAAATGTCCCATGGCACAACTTGAGGCTGTTTCATCACTCAGGAAATTTGTTGCTGGATGTAGATGGATGCCTCATCAGCATTTTGCTGTTTGATATATTTGTGTACATCCTAACATATCTGGTGCTTTTACTGTATTATATTATGGGGAGCACTGTGTGAAAAGATGATTTCTTTTTAGTGTATGGTAACTTTATGTGATCAATACAATAATATCATAATTTCTTTCCTTAAGGGCTCAATCTGAATGCTGGTGAAATGCCAAGACCTGATCAATAGACTGCTGCACTTTTAGAAGAGATGGATGTGGTGGGCCAGCTCAGCCTTTGTGCTCAAAAATGTGGGGAAAATCACTGCCATTAGACAGGCCAATACATCTATAGACAGCTGCCTTACACAACATGAAAAGAAATATATAGAAGTGAGGTGAAATCTCTAAAAATCCCTTGAATATGTTATAAGACAAATATCCCAGTGTAATACATTAGTTTAAATTATGCATATTTCCAGGATTGGGTCAATTAACTCAGAATTAACTCAACTTTTTCATTCTACTTCCTTTCCCATCCATCAGTTGAATTGATATCATTAAATTCTACTCGGCAAATTATGATTTTACTGTCTCTATCCAATTCACATGACATATTCCTTGAAATTCTGGTTCTAGAGTTGTCTATTATTCATTAAAATACCCTCATAAGTTAGTTCACTTCCCTGAGAGCTAGCAGTAAGAGTAGCAATAAGTTCCTACTTTGTGTTTTATCAGCACATGCTGGAAAACAGGCTCTCTGTGATTCATCTTCTAGCATGGAAATTAAATGAAAATTACATAGATGGAAGAGGGGCCACGTGCCAATTGTTCTGCCTTGCACTATTTTGCACACTGCCTCATTGACAAAATACAATCTTTTCCTGAATGGACGATTTACAAGAGGAACCAAATGGATCCTTACTGGTTATTCTGCCAAAATTGTCATTAAAGATGAGGGGCATGAGGGGGATTTGTGCATGAGCCTGTCATGGAGCCTAGCCTCTGATTAAAAATACATGCTACATCAGAATTTGTTTTTCATGCATTAGTCTCAAAGATATATTCCATTTTTCCAGTCTCTGTGTTTTCTGGTTGTAACAAGTTTTCTTGTTGGAAAAGTTTGCTATTCCTGCAGGCAGTCTGATAAGCACAGTGACAGCAGTGGGTGCAGTGAGTGAATCTCTCATCCAGGATGCTGTCTTCCTTCCTAGATGAAAAAGGTTCAGGACTAGAAAGTTCAATGAGTAATATACAAACATGAAGTGTTCCTCTATCAGCTCTTAGGTGTTAGATTTGATGGGCAAGGCAGGATGGTTGATAAGGCTCTGTTGATTCATGGTTGTTTTTTTGGGTGGTTTGATTTCCATTCCTGTTGACATATTGGTGGGAGCCTCAGTTCTCCAGCAGGGCTGGAGTTATCGGGACAGAGCAGTTGTTATTCTGACCAATTCCTCTCCATCTTCTGATGTATAATTTGTTTTGCAGCGTGTTTATTTTTGGTAAGATTTGGGTGTTTTTCTTGTTTTTATAAATGTCTATTTCCATCCTCAATCAGAGGCAGCAGCTGTATGGAAAGGTCTTGGTGTTGCTGAGATATGGAAATTGTATGACAGGCTTTTACCGTACCTATTTGGCACCCACTGGGATGCAGGAGACTGTAAATGCGTGTCTGACACCCATGAATATTGATGGCTGGTTCTGGGAGGCAGCACAGCTCTGCCCTTCTGTCTGTGCATTTGTTCTGAATTGGAATTACTTCTCGCTCCACTATTTAAATTTTGGATTTGTTGGGTAAAATTTTGAATTTGCTGGTTGGACTTTCGTTGATTTCTTCTGATCAGTCAATCTGAAATTAACAGAAAGGGAGATTGCATTTTAACACAGGAGAAGCCAAGAGCAGTGAGTCTACTTTCTTGTTCAGATCTAGCTTGTTGTGTCCATTCAAGATACACAGCAGCAGAACAAGGTTAATTGATTGACAGAACACAGCAAGTTGATGTTGACAAGCATGAATACAAGAAAAACAACTTTCAAGATGAAGTCCTTTAAATATACTTTTTTTCACCTAACTTTATCTACTTTCCATAATGATTTTTCAAAGATTTTCTGGTTAATCTTGGGATTGGTGCCTCTTGTACCTTGGGAGTAGCTAATAATACTACACCACTCATATTATTCATTCGCGTTTGTGAAAATTTAAACAATTAGAATTTTAGAGCCATAGAATATCCCATGAGTTGGAAAGGACCCTCAAGGATGATTGAGTCCAACTCCTGGCTTTGCATGGGAAAGGCCAAAAATCCCTCCACATCCCTGAGAGCATTGTCCAACCACTCCTTGAGCTCTCTCACGCTTGGGGCTGTGTTTACTTCCCTGGGCAGCCCCTTCCAGTGCCCAACCACCCCCTGGGTGAAGAATTTTTTCCTGATATCCAACCTAATCCTGCCCTGACTCAGCTTCAGGCCATTTCCTTGGATCCTGTGGGAGAATGGATTGTAATAGAATAGAGAGAGTGCTGCAGGCAGTCTTGTCCCTGAGAAGTTGCAGCTGTACGAGGCAGGTGAGCAGCACTGAAGGGGCAGAAGCATGGAATGCTGATGTGTATTGACCAACCACAAAAGAGTAAAAGGGCACGCAGGTGTTGTGCATGTGAGAGAAAAGGTGTAAAGAGTTAGGAGGAGAGAGGTGCTGTTGTTAGAGCTAGCAGGTCGTGCTGTGAGAGGAAGGAGTCTATTGCCTGGTGCTGCTCCTGGGATTGCAACAGAGAAAGGGCAGAAGGCTTTAGTAAACTGCTGATGCCTGCTGCCATCTTTGGTGTTAATCTTCTGAGCCCACCATCAGTCAGGGGAAGATTTTAGGTACCAAGGGACTGATGCTGGTGTCAGTTGTGTGAGCACCATCAAACTGGTGCTCATTTTAGGGGCAAATGATGACAAACGTTCCTGTGTAAGGAGTGACCAACATCAGTCACCAGAGAAGAGCTCAGTGTCTGCCCCTCCTCCTCCCCTCATGAGGAAGCTGCAGACCTCAGTGAGGTCTGTCCTCTGTCTCCTCTTCTTGTGGCACCCAAAACTCTCCCCAGCACCTGAGGTGAGGCCACGCCAGTGAGAGCAGACAATCTCCACCCGTGACTGGCTGGAGATGCTGTGCCTGATAAACAGTACCTATTTTATTATGTTTTGCTGGATTATTATGTTAACACATTATTTTATTGTTGTAGTTATCACTGGGTTTGATTTGTAATCAAGTGCAAGATTACACTGTAATAATAGTATAACCATGATAATAAAATAATGTTGCACTTGATTACAAAGCAAAAACAAGCCTATCAAAACCCCCAATGGTATAACTTAACTAAATATAATTTCTTTAGTTTCCTTTACCACCTCATGAGACCACTATAATTTTCTGGGTAATAGTATTCTTTCTAATATATCAGTACGCCCACGCTTCATTTATCCGTGTTAAATTAAACTTCTACTTCATGTTAATGGAACTTACAATAGGCCTACGATTTCTGCACAACTCAAAGGAGTACAACTGTACCTAGAGGGTGGTCACATGTTAAGTTTCACTTTCTCTGAGGTTACCCACTAGGAATAGGATCCATATGCCAAAACGTTGTTATGGGAAATGGGATTGCTTGTCCTGAACTGCAGTTTTCAACACAGATCTTCTCAGGATTCAAAACTGAGTATTTGCATCATTTGTCAGAGAGAGACAGAAAGTCAGGACTAGCGTTGCTGTCCGTCTGCTTTTTCTTTGGCTGAAGAATGTCACCTGAATTTCAGGATGTGAGGATGGAGGTACATGTGTTAGCTTAGTCTGAAGTGTTTCTAAACCTCTGGATCTGTAAGAAAAGCTGTGCTGAGTTGATTCTTGTGTGTCCTCATCCAACAGTTTGACAACAATTGGGCATTTTATAGGCTGTAAACACTGCAGTAGGAAAACACCATAACCTCAGGTTAAATCACACTCCAGGTTCAAATCTTTTATTGTGGACTCAGAGAAGCAAGCAGTCTTGGTTTGAAAAGACAGGTGTTTGCTAAGGAAGGCGGAAACTTTTCTTGAAATGGAAAAATGTAAACTACCTCCCCGCTCTGAATTATAATAATTTTGAAATTAAGAGGCTCTTAGGTAAGCATATGGGAATAGGAATAACAGTTCTTTGTTAGGAAAATTAAAATAAAAATGTAGTAGTACAAAAAAACCCCCAAAACACTGAATTGGAATATAAGCTGACACTGTTGGTCAGGGTGCTGGCAGCAGTCTGATTAAGTGGTGGCTGCAGTCCTCTTGGAGTGCCAGACGTGGTTCTGTTGAAGCAGTGATCCTGTAGAAGGTAGTTTTCTTCTGAAGGTCCAGTGGTGTAGTTGGGTCCAGGCTTTCCTTTGGAAATCCAGTGGAGAATGCCTGACTGTGGTGATCCAAACCTCAGATTATATCCAGGTAGGAATGCTTGGCTCCTCCCCCTGGGTGGAGCATCTCCCAATGGGATGATGTCATTTTATCAGTCATGCAGTGAGACTCAATGGCCCATTAACAGAGGATATTCCTCTGGAGGGAGGATGGGTGGTGGAAGAGATAAAGAACACTGCCCCACCTGGTTTGAACAGATGGTAATAGAATACATACTTTTGGTTACATCTTGCATTGCAACCTAAGACAGCACTTTTATTTAGTAACAAGTTGTGCACAAAATGCTTATAATAATGGAAATCCTTAACATCATATTATGTGGTTTTATGAGTTGGATTGTGACATTAAATGACAAATCTATTGCTTGGAGTAAAGTGATGATTTGAAATCATGTTTCATTAGGCTGGGTGGGCTGTAACAGCTCTTCTGGGAGGGCACAGGATGAGCAGTGTTGCAGGAGCCCTGTTCTGGTCAAAATAGACACTGCAGCTTCATTCACAGACAGCCTTCCCAGAGCCCTGCTTTCCCAGGGTTGCTTTGACCTGTCCTGTTCACAGAAGGGGGCATGGGACAGCCCCCTGAGCCTTCTCTGAGCATCATATCTAGGTGGGAGGTTGATTCCCATCTAGTCTGAATGGAGAATCCTACAGGAGGGCCAGGAGCTGAGCCCTCTCTCATCTGTAGCACCGGCTGCTCCTGGGCTGAAGACAGAGTTACCCTGCAGACCTTGACAGGTGCAAAGGGAAGTACTGCAGCACGCCAAGGTGAAGGCTTCAGGCCTTCTTCCCTCCAAGGCTTGATGCAGAGACATCCCCAGACCATGATTCTGTCCACACTCCCCACCAAGGTGTTGGATTAAACACGAGCCTTTAATGTTGGTACTTCTTTGCTAGCACAGAAGTGGGGCGGGTTGCAGCAGGGGCTCTCTGCTCACACACCCATGTCCTGTGGGTGTCTGGGTTGTCTAGGAAAGTCTCCTGTGCTGCTGAGAGAAATGAGCTCCCTGGCAGGCTTATCAGCCAATAAAGCTTTCAGACCTAGTCTCCTTGTGGAAAATTATTTTCCAGGCCTGTGAAAGAAGCCTCCAGGGTTTCCATGGTGGGCAAAATGAGCAAACATCTTAGAATTATGGGAAAATGGAGAAGTGGAGGACTGCTAGGTAACTGATGTTAACTTCACACTTTGAAACATTGTGCTGGAAGATAAAGGCTACTGAAATATTTTTCAAATATTGTTCAAGATTTGAGGAGAGATCAAGTAGTTAAGTAACTTGGTCTATTTTAGCGGCACTTGTTTCCTTTCTCTCATTTCTACGTCTTATTCTCCAGTTAAAAGACAGTTTATCAGCAAAATCCCTAAGTTTTTGTCTAGGTCACACCACACATCAACAATCCTAGTGGATAACTGTGCATTTCTGGGTGCAAACTGGGAGTGTTTTGCATACTTGCATGGCTCAGCAAATTATAGAGTACAGAACTGATTAGAAATACATGCATTTTCTAGATTGCTGTTAGAGTTCCTGTCTCTTGTTTACATACAGGATGAATTGTCCTCCACTCCTGTTTCAGGGAATGACCATGATCCTTCATTGTGCTGCCTTTTAATTGGGGCAGGTTGCACATGCACAGATTTATATGCTGAGTTGGTACACAGTGATCAACAAACTCCTAGAGAAGTGACACTTGTTCACGTGCTCACACACTTCCTTGGAATTCCTGCACATGGAGCAGTGTTCATTAGCAAATTATTCCCTCGAGAGAGTCCCTGAAGGTGCTGTTTCCAGTGTGCTGAGCTCCAGCCTGATGTTTCTGCTGTACTGGAAAGTGTCTGTTCCCAGTCAGGAGAGGTCTGGGCACAGAAATGCTTTGCAAGTGAGAGGTGTGCACCTCAGGTGTGCAGTGGCAGCAGGACAGTACATGGCACTAAGGATGAGCACCAGAATTTCTACACTTCTTAGCAACCCCCAAATAATTGCTGTTGGTAGTGGCTGCTGTGGAGCACTCTCAGACTGGCATTCCTACCTGTATAATCATGTAGAATCAGAGGTGCCCATCGCTTTGAAGGAAGATAAACAGGGAATGTACTTTGCAGATCCTGAGAAATATCAAGAATGAAAATTGTTATCTCTAAGCATGACCAAAATATGGCTTCTTTCCTTTGGTTGAAGTGGTTTCTTGCCAGTATCAGTATCACCAACTGCTTGTACTGGCTTTTGATCTTGTCAGACAACAAACCATGCCTTGCACTGGCATGAAGTGCAGCCAGAGCATTAACCCACTGTCCCTAATGGGAAAGCTGATTCACTGAACTCCTTCAATATCCCTAAATTCCCCAAAGCTCTTGAGTGTGGGTTACACTCTGCTTTGGCACAGGACAGGTGCAGGGCTGCACTAAATAGGGGCCAAAACAAGGATCACATCCTGGGCACATCAAGCAGCATGCAGCAAGAGGGAGGCAAAAGCACTGACACTTTTCAAACAGCAGATCTCACATCATGCTCACAGCATATCCCAAGACAGGGAAAAAATACTGAGTGGACATGCCAGGCATAGCAGACCAAACATCTCATCTGTGTGCTCAAAGCCAACGCTGCTGGTTTGCAGAACATAGTTTACAGTGAGTATGCAAATTATTATCAAATTTGTCATCTTCCTGGAAGATTTAATAAAAATGTTGGCTAGTTAAAGATGACAGATCTGTGTTCTCTGAATAAGGAACCCTTTATATCCAAAGAATATTTTATCTCTTACTGATATCAGGTATTTTATCACAATTTGGAGGCCAATTTGTCCAGCTGCATTGTCAGGAGGGAGCCCGAGCTGAGAAAGAGGATTAATCTCATGTAGGCTCCCAGGCAGCTGTCAGCATAGCACAGACATCTGAATTGCCACTGAGTTATGCTGAAGGAAAACCAAATACCCAGAAAAAAAATCCTCTTTATGGTTTTGTGTCCTCTCACTAGCCCTAGAGCCAGTCCTAGGATCAAGGCAGTCTAAACTTGATTTAGTATTAGGAACTCTGAGCTCAAGCAGATGGCTTCTCTGTTGCAGCTAAGGTAACTCCTCAGCAGTCAGCTGTAATTGAATAATGCCACATCATTTTCAGTTCTGAGCCTTAGTTTCCTCAAATGATCTGCAGGCTTTGGCAGCTATTTCTTGTGATAATGGATCTTTCTCAATTTCATCAAAACTGGGGAAAAAACACCTGTTACTGACATGTGTTTGTGCACTTTGTTATGAGACAGATTATTTGAAAATACTTTTATTCTCATGTTTAAAAGGTATTTGTGTGAGGTCCTTGTTTGCTTGTGGACTTACTTTCCAGTGTGGTGTTCTTTCAACTGTTGCTTTTTTAGGTGTTTAAATAACAGGTGAAGGCTGATGTGTGACCTGCATGAAGGAAATTGAAGGAGACGACGCTGTCCTGATGCTGTGCTGACATACAGAACATCAGCAAATAGAAAATGTTTCCTCCTATGAATATTTTATTAAACAGTAGTTTCATTTAGATAAATTTTTATGAAGATCATGTAGCTCAGAAGTGTGCAAAGAGATCATAACTCTCTTGGAGTTAAAATGCTGGAAGGAACCCTTTATATGAACTTGCTGAAACAATTCAATTTATTGTACCATTGGTCTGTTAACTGTCCGTATCACTCAATGCAAAAATTCCAGATGCCACTACAGATGCTTAAACTAAACAGAGAACAACATTGAGCCTAGAAATGTTTCCTCTGGCTTCAAACATAATTTTAGTCTCCACCAATAAATGAAAAAATCAATATAATACATGGATTTATGGAATGACAAATCATACCAGAATAATTTTATATTTCCAAAAGAGAAGAGATGCTGGCATTGGGATGAAAACAACATTCACTAGATTTGCTTCTTAGCAAACATCTCATTTTATTAACAGGGTTGTTTTAAGTATAGTATATGGAAAGCTGGTTCCTTGCATTTAAAATATTACTTAAATGGTATTCAAGCAACCTTTCCCTAGCTCAGATAATTATATCTGTTCTAGCTTTAATTTTCCCTCTTTCTTACATGTCCTGTCAAGACTGCAAGTCATTTCAGTACTGGATAGAAAGGAAAATCTAACAGTTAAAATTCTCATAACAGCATAGTGAGTGCAATTGTTTAATTTGCAATAGAATACAGTCACATCAATTAATCACTGTAACTTGTCAGACAAGAAACAAAATATCTTTGGAGGCACATTCAGCTCCTCTGGAGTTTCCCTCAGTGGTGGGGGGTTTCCAAAGGAGACCACTCTGCTCCGTGCCCATTTCCTGCTGCTGCCTGCCTGGGGGCTGCTTCTGCCATGCTGACAGCTCCAGGAGTGGAAAAACAAACAGCTCAGAGGAAAACTGAAGCTCAGGAACAGTGTCACAGCCCAGCTGGATGTGATCAGTGGCACAGATCCAAATAAATCCTTTGTGTGGTGTTGCACTATGGCAAAGCAGTGCCTTCTACTCACAGATGTTCAAGTCAAGAGTAGGGTGCCAGCAGCGATCTCTCCAGTGCTGTGCCTGGACACAGGATCACCTGCTTTTCTTGCTTGGTGGTCTCCTTCATTCCCTTGGCCATCACATCACCTGAGAGCCCATCCTCTGCTCAGCACCTGTTGGGACACTGAAGCCTTTTTGAACTTGCAGCACTGAAGAACACAGTCCTTCTCCTGAAAGTCACCATCATCCTTTGTGTGTAGATTGTGTGCTTGGCTGTGGTAGAACGTGTGCTATTTAAGGGATCCAGATAGCCTTTTCTTCCTCTAGAAAAATGCAGACTAGAAACTTAAAGGTAAACATAATTTCTCATGTAACTTGGTGCCCAGGAGTTCAGTATATTGGAAAAACATTAAATTCCACTCTATTGATGATAAAATCAAAAGGATTGGCAGTGCAGCCCTTGAGCTGTTTCTTTAGCCAGGAGGCTGCATGTCCCTGAGCCCCTCTGTGGACATGCTGGTAAACACTGATGACTGTGGGGAATCAAGCAAGATGTTCTGTGCTTCTTGGGCACGATGGAGATTTTCAGCACCCTCGGGTGTGTGACTCTCAGAATGATATGGATGTCTCTGAGTCATTTGTCTATGTAAATCTGAGGAAAACAAACTAGCAGAAAAGAGATAACGTAGCTTTACACTTCCTGATGTGGTATTTCAGACTTAGAAATGCTTTACTTCCTAGATAAGAGAGAGAGAAGAGAATAATTTAAACTCTTTCCTTCCCTTGGGAATAATGCAATGCAATAATGTTAAAACTGTATGTAATTGCTTTCTATTTTTGTAAAGCCTGTGGCAGCTATGAAACTTTAAAGTGAACACTGGAAAGTCTGGTTTGTACAAAATTCTTCAGTTGCATCAATGGTGCAGTGGGGGTAAAAAGCAGTGGGAAAGTGTAGGCTTTGTTCTACAAACCACAACAGTGGGTTTCCCTGGAATGTGTGAAAGAACGTTCAAAAGCTGCAGAACCCATCAGGAGGTGACAGGTTTGGGGGATGTTCTGGGTTGCTGTCTCTATTGTCACAGCAAGGTCACAGCAAGGAAACCCAAGAGAGCACTGTCATGGCATAGGGCACTGCTGATTTTGGAATTCCCAGGGAATTATCTGAGGTGTCTCCTGGATCTGTTCCACTGACCTTTCCAAGAGTCAGAGCAGTGGGTCAGTGTATGGCCAGAACCAGATCTGTGCCAGCTACAGGGTGATCAAAAGGTGCTTCAAACACACATGGTGTGGCCCTTTTAACTGCTGGGAAATTGTGCTTTGTGCTGGGATTTATTAAAACTCCTGCCTTTTTTCCATTCAATTCATTAAAGTATTTAAAAGTTAATTGTAAATATCAGAAGCCTAAAATGAGAAATATTACATGTATTTTAGTTTTTAGCCAACCCAATGAACAATGTTAAAAGAGGCTTTTGAACACATAAGCATCTTTAGTACTTATTTTGCACCTGTTAGCTGTTTCTTTTATATAAATAATATATATAGTGTGCACAGATGTATATATATATGTCAAATGTCATAATGAGACAAAATATACCTTTTTTCTTCCTGTGTCATTTTGAAGGATAGTTTTTATCCTTTTATTCAACCCAATAGATACAAGGCACTGGCTAAACACAACAATGTGTGCTGAAACTTTTTCCAAATTCCTATTCATGGCTGGAAAAGAAATTATTGATGCAGATTGTTGAGAGTTCTCATGAAAGAGTCTTGAAGATACAGAGATGAATTTTACATAATTCTTCACTTTATTGTTGTGGAAACAGGTATTTTGTTGCTGTTATTCCAGATTTTTCCTAGGTGTTATACTAGATTTTCCCAGGAGATATCCTGAGCAGATTGCATTGTAGAAGTACTGAATACGTACAAGAAACAGACATTTTAATTTTTTTTTTCTGTACAACCATTCTCCTCCGATCTGGAGTAATTCTCTTTTACCATTTGACATAATTAATTTTGCTTCCATTTGCTGTGGTTTGGATTATTCAGTCACCTCCTTCTACTGGAGCTGGTAATCCTGACTCTCATGCACTGAACAGTACAATGCCCATAACCATGCTAAACAAAACTTTTTTTTACCCATATGCATAAAAGCCTCTGACAAAAGTGACTCAGTTTCATAGCTACCATCTTTCTTGATGGAAAACAGAAAAAATGTAAGGAGCTCTTATCTGACAGCAAAGTAACTACACACAGAGATGGTCTGTGACTTTGCCAAAATGCCTTTGAGTTTCTTTATTTTTCTGCCAACAGTTTGTGCTCATCTCAGCTGTTTCAGTGACACACAGGAATTGTGGTTTGCTTTTTCTTCCTGGGGCAGGAGATGAAATCCCACCTGGGGACCATGACTCCTGGTTAAATATGAGTGTTTGTCCCATGTGTCCTGTGAGGAACCACATCAACCACTGATGCCATGAGATGCTATTCAGTCCTAGAGGCTGAAGCAATATTCTGCAGAAGTTTCCTTCCTGTAAGAATTTTTTACATCCTGGTTTTATTCTGACCAGAGCCAGAAGCTAACTTTGATCTCAGAGTAATATCACTGCAATACTTTTCTCTGTGAATTTGGCCAGTGTAAACTTCTACCACCCACAAAATATCTGGAGGCAGAAAAAATCTGTGGTTTGAATACATGCTGGGTAAAGAAATATCAACTTTTGTTCTGATCTGCTACATTCATTTAATTCCCTTCAGCACTCTCCTATCTGGTCTACCTGCCAGTGTATTAAATATATGATTCTAAGGGCTCAGATTAATCCAAGGTACAAAAATCAGTGTTTTGTACAAAAAATGTGTTCTTTTGCTTATGCAGGTATTTAGCACTGTTTCATTCTTGGAGCCAAATTTGGACTGAGATGAATGTTTTCCATTGGAAATGCAATTACTACATCTTAGAGGTGCTGGGGTCCAAGAATTCATTTCACTCAGTCATCTGTTCTTCTAAATATAGGGTAATTGCTATTCTTTGTAAATGAAATAAGAGAAAAAAGAACAAGTTAGAGAAATATTACCCTCTGTAATTAGAGTGTTTCTGAGGATAAAATTGTTTTAAAGGTATAACATCGTTAACAGATTCTTTTTTTTAATTCTTGTTTGCATCTTGGCACAGTCACAGGGCACATTTCCTATGTTTTGTACATTTATTCAAAACAGAATTAGAATAAAGCTGTTTTTCTTTTTTTACAAATTACTGGCTCTGTAGGCTGTGTAGGTGTTTTTCAAAGGCACACACCATGCTTACTTAAAAATAATTACATTTTGAGATAGAACATATATTATGTCCTTCCTATTGAGCTACAGTGATGTGTACAAGCTGCCATTCTACAAATTTCCAGAGTGACATTTTGTTATTGCAGATCATTTTAGGAAACTTCCTGAGAAAGTAAAATGTCTACTTTTACAATTGGCTGTTCAGCTAGAAGCGTAACGGAGTGCCCTGGGACAGGAGAGACTAACAGGATTTGGCATTAGGAGAACTCTCATCCCACCTTTATCTTCAAAACCATCCTGCCAGTTTGTCTGGGCAGTAGTTCTGGGCAGCATGGCTCGGATGTGTTGGTGTCTGTGGTTCCTGCAGTGCCAGGGCTGACAGCAGGTGATGTCTCCTGTCCTCACACGTTTTTCTGCTGGTAGGTTTTTGGTTCTGATGCTGTACTAGTTCACTCCAATGGCAGAAGTTGTTCCAGGGGGAATCAGTCACTGGAAGTGTTTGGATAGTTTGAAGGAAGAAGTGGGAGAGGTTATTCGTCATTCAACAATGCTGAAAAGGTGGTTGCTGTAGAAACCTCTTCCAGGTCTAGCAAATGTCAGGCATCAGACTGTGCCCACTGCAGCACCATGATCAGTCTGGAGAGGCTCCCACGCACAGGAAGCCTGGAGGCCAGCTGTCTTTTTCTGGAGACACTGGAGGTTTCCTGGCCACCTGCCTGATGTGGGGAGCAGCCGTCAATGTCACTGTTCCCCTCTACAGAGGCTGCTGCACAGTGGTGATGGAGCTGCACAAGCTCCCAGGGACCGCTTCCTCCATCAGGGCACACTCAGGGCCTTTGTGCTCATGGTTCAGCAGCACAAAGCTGGCTCTGGCAACTCAGAGTAGTGAGGCATAAAGTGTGCTGAATGTGTTTTAGTGTGGGCAGGCAGTGAAAGCCTGGGGCTGTACAGGGAGCACAGCTACCACTTGTAGGATTTCTGTCCTGGTCTTCCCCAGAGCATTCACTGAGGCACCGTTAAACACCCAGCAAATCCAAAGTGTGCTTAGCTCCAACCTGAGCTCAGTTGCAGGTTGATGGCAACGATGTCCTCAGCTACTGCAGAGTGTGAAGGTGAGCAGGAGGCAGAGAATTTGATCGTAGTGTTATAAAGGGGCTGAGTCATATTTAATTAAGTTCTATTCATTTGTACAGCAGAACTGCCTTTTAAAGTAAAGATGCTCCAGCCACAAAGTGCTTTACTTAGTTCCCTTTGACAGGGATCTCTTAAATGCTTGCTGCTGTGGATTTCAGTCCACTCACAGTCCATTTAATAGCCGTGATGCAAACTCCCTGAAATGAGTGGCTTATCTCCCCAGAGCTGAGGTCTGGCTGTGTGGGTTTTGGTGAGTACTTAGCACTTCATCTGCTTGTTTCACACTGGTAAAATGAACTAATGCGTCCATTTCGTTCCACTGTGCTCTTTGTGAAAGGTTCCTGGGCTTCTCTGGGACATTTCATAATAATTTACTCTGGTTCAGTTAACCTCAGGTTTCTGCATGAAGGTATCCTGGGTCTCTCTTGTCTGGGTAATTTGTTTCAAACTATGATTTCTGAGACTAATGTTTCATCCTTTCCATTTAAGATCAGTGGGATGGAGCTGCACAATTCTTAATATAACATTGATTCTGCAGTGATGATTCTGATCCTTGGGGTAAACTTCAAGATTGCTTTAGATATCCACTAAATATTCTGAATAAAGACACAAGAATATCTCATTATTCAACTATTATGAAGTTTCTCATGTTTTCAGCTGCTATAGATACTCTTGTTTTAATAAGAAGCCCAGAGCTTGGCAGGATGTGTTACTGATCTCACACAATCCATTCTGAACACTGATGTGGGGGTATTATTCACAAATCAATTTTCTCTGAGCTTTGATTTAAATATCATTTTAATATCAATAAAGACCCTTGAGGATTTTTCGGGGTCACTTTTATTCTCAAGCTGTGCTTCACCACTGAGTAAACAGTTTAATAAGTGCAGGCACCCAAATGAGCTGCGTGCCAGCTGCTGTCAGATGTGGCTATCGAGTCTGTTCTGTTTGCTAACATAGTTCCTGCGAAGAATAACATCCCACTCTGTCTACCTTCAAAACAGTTTTTGAATTTCAGCCACTCAGTCCCAGCAGCTCTGTAAGGAGGCAAGTATTCCTTTGATATCAAGGCACACTGCCTGGGGAGAAAAGGTGAGGTAGTGTCATTTAGCTATGTGTTAGACTGTGCACAAAAACTGTCTGCTGCCTTTCTCCTCAGCAGACAGAAACTGAGACGGACATGTCAAGGGAGTTTTAGAAAGGATCTGAAGTTAATGCCACAAAGTGCTTTGCAATCTGTGAAAAAAATGCTATGAGCAAGTTATAAAGGAATGTAATATTTGATTTTGTAAAAATATGGAAGAAAGGTTAAGAGTGGGAAACTGCTAAAATGGTCACTTGCGGGCACTGCCCTTTAGTTACTGGTCACGGAATCCAGGAGTGTGGGAACTGGCTCTGGGGTTCAGGGAGTGTCCAGAGCCAGGAACTGCCTGCAGAGAAGTCCCATGAGAGGTTTCTTCTCCGCTCCTCATGCATATGCCCTTACTGGTGTCACAGAGCTAAAATATCCCAATGGTTTCTCAGAAATGATGGCCTACCTTCCCAAATTATTTCCTTTCCTTTTTTTCCTTTCATTTCTTTTCTCTCTATGTTTCAGATTATGCTTGGCCTTTGCCTAAACAGTTGTGCCCTATATGGATTTCCCTAGATGTACTCTTTTCAACTGCATCTATCATGCATCTCTGTGCCATCTCTCTTGATCGGTACGTAGCAATTCGCAATCCCATTGAGCACAGCCGCTTCAATTCCCGCACCAAGGCCATTATGAAAATTGCTGCAGTTTGGACCATATCCATAGGTAAGCAACGTGGCTCACGGTCTTGACTGTGTCTGAATGAATAATAGTGTTACTCCAATTTTCATTTAGGATAGGTTTTTTTTTTTTAAGAGGATACTCAAATTAATTTACCTGGCCTGCATGCCTGAGCAGAATAACTGGAAATGGAAGCCTTTCCTTGCAGCTGGTGGCAGAGCAGAGTGAGCAGTCATTTTTCAGAGCACCAGCCCTCTCCACACCGGAGCACTGCTGCCGTGTCCCTATCAATAGCCGATAACAACAGTGACACGGACAAGTGGTGCTGTAAAACTGCTGTGCAAACAAAGCAGAGAACAGCATTAGCAGAGCTGGGCCAGCACAAAGCTGCACTGCGGGCACTGCAGTTAAACTCTCTCGAGTCCTGGTAATGGGTTAAGTGCAGCAGCACAGAGTTGAAGGCTATCAGCCAGGTATTTACTGCTCCTGCTCAGGTTTTATAGCCTGAACCGCTCTCTGCCACAGCTGGATTGCTGCTAGTACTGAGCTAGCAAGTTTGAAGTCATAGTAAATGAGGAGTAGGCATAGCAGAAAACACATTTGTATTACTTTGATAAAACGCAATATACAAAGCAGCAGTAAACAAAAAGAAAGCACAAAATGATAGCAAGATGACTCTGTAATACTGAGAATTATGTGAAGAAAAAGATTTTCTTTTGTAGAATTCTGTAAATGTGCTTTTTTTTTTTTAAGAGACATTTGAGGCAGGGGCAGAATTGTATGATCATTTCCATCTGTTGTATTGCCTTTTATGCTTGATTAAAATGCAGTCTTACAGGGCTTTAACATTTAATTTATATTTTATGAAGTGGTTTTTGCTTTCAGTGCTGTACTGCAAGGAAAAGCGTGTTCCAGGTATTTGAATTTCTCTTGAGTTTTTGCCTGCTTCAGAAGTGGAATATGATTCTGGATGTCTTGGTGCTACAGGGACTGATTTTGAAAATGCTTGCCTTGGGAAAAGGCTATGGGAAAAAAAAAAAAAAGATAAATTAGGGGAAATATACTTTCTCTCCTCGTGAGCATAATAAGCATATCTATTAAAGCAAATTTTCATGTGTCACAGGCCTGCTACATTCCTCCTAGGTAATAGTGAAAAATAGTGAATAAAACAGTGAAATTTGATTTGGTTTAATCAATTAATTTAAGATTTTTAAAAATTATTATTACTATTATTTTGAACTCTCTATGGTCTCTATTTGACATGGGAAAGAAAGCTACTGAATTCAGTACATAAGCAGTCACATGAGGACAAGTTCATGTGGGCTCGATTTGCAGAGGCAGCTCAGAATCAGCACAGAATTTGTGCTCCACATTGTACTGGAATGCGGATGGAGAATGGACAGACAGCACCCTCCTCGCCCCCCAGCTGAGATCTATAAATCACATTGCAAAACCTGAGCAATAAAACTGTTCTGCTTCCAGTTTTGGAGCTAACTAGCAGATCTCTGCCTGTGCTGCCTTAGATGTTGCAGACATATCCTTAGAAATTTTGGCTAGTGCTGAAGGTGGCTGCCTGCACTAGTGCCTTGAGGATCAAGCTGTGGTTTGGACTCTGGGTCCAAGGGATAAAGTAAGTACTTCATGCATGGTTCACTGATTCAGCAGACTGGTGAGAATATCTGGTACCTGACCAAACAGATGTAAAGACACAGGCCTGTCTCTTCATGGAGCTGTTTGGTGAGGATTGGGCTCATGATGACGGAAAATAAGCACATTGTGACCTCTCTCCCCAAGGAGAGAGGTACCCAAGGCAGAACAGGTGAGATGACTCTGTGCTGCTGTACAGTGCAAACACCTCACCCCTACCCAGCTGCCTCAGGAGATGTTTAACCACTCTGCACTTACAATATGAAACAGCTGAAATAATGAACCTTGAAAGACAGACTTAAAAGGAGATGTAATGGCACATTTCCACCAGGCACGTGGTTTGTCAGCCCTCCATAAAGCAGTGGATGCTGCAGCTGTTCCCCAGCATCCCAAAGTCTTTAGGAAGAAGCTGTGAGCAGTTGCTCTGTGGGATGTCTGCAGTGCACAGCGCTTTGGGGGACTGTCCTGGGCAGCACTTCCCTCCCTGGGCTGGAAGGGACACGGGGTGCAGCTGTACCTGCGTCCCCTCCTGTGTCAGGATCACAGCTGGGATGGTGTGCAGCACATCTGGGCTTTGTTTATGTTCTGTTTGTTCTCTTTGATGCAGCTACTGATGGCCCAGAAGAGTCTTTGCTTGCATATATTTTTTTTGAAGATACAGGCAGGATCAATACTCCCCAGAGAGGCTGTTTAGGGCACTGAAATGCTGTTGGATTTCCACCCTCCCCAGTGCATGTGATAGGGCTTACCCTTTTACTCAGGCTTTCTGCAGTAGGCTGCATTAATGGAGAAAGAAAAGTACTCTTGATATGTGTCTAGCTCATTTTAGCATAACTATTTGTACTTCATAAATGAATTAAGAAATGTGGCAGACACCGGAATAAACCGAGCATGGAATGAAAGAGAACTCACTCAAAGTGTATTGTTGCTGTTTTCTGGCTCTTAACCACCTTACCTGTCACTTGGAAAGGCCTGGTGAAACCCTATGCTAATTTCAAAGGGATGAAATAGGTTAAATGAGTTCATCCTCAATTTGGTGTTTATCATGAAAGAATTTGTGTATTTCTGTTTGTGACTAAGTATCAAATTCAGAGCAGCACTTAAGTGCAGGCTAGTCAGCTTGCATTTCCTAAATCTTGCTTCAGATGAAGAGACTTCTAAATGCATTCCATGCAAAGAATCCTGAATTCAGTTTCTGAATTAGAATTCAAAATAAGAAGAAAAAGCATGTAATTTATCTTAATTCAATAGCTTTTGCATTGCATTTGTCTGAAATGTTAATGCTGATAGCAAAATATAAAAGAGGTTCTTTGCTCATTGAGCTACAAATTTGTCAAGTTGCACAAGCCTAAACTTATGATTAGATTTTAAAGTAGGGGAACATAAAACAAAGTCCTCCTGTCTTGACAATTTCTTTGTGAACAGGTCTTTTCCAAAGTCCTCTTTGTTCCAAATTAAAGTACATCATAGACATCTGTCCTTTGCTTTAGCAAACACAACTTGAGCAAGACTTTTGTCTTCAGCTAGAGAAAAAGTGGCTGCTGTGAAGGGCTGGGCTTGTAAAGATTAGTTTTGTGATAGATAGCACTGTGCTGAGGCTGGAAATAAAAACACAGGCAACAGAAATATCCTCTTAATTGAAAATGAAAATCAATTTTAGGTGTGAGCCTGCTGGCAGAATCTTGGTATTGTTTCAAGATTTCCTACTTTGTGTTGTTTCAAAGTTTTCACCAGCAGTTTGGGGGCTTGACCATCTGACAGCTCCCTGTGCCCTGCTGTGAGGAAGGTGGCCTTGTGCCACTCTGGCAGTGAGTGCTAAGGAACCAGTCAAACCCTGGGTGCACACTGGGTCATACAGGAGAAAGTGTTAACTGGGTGATACTAAAATAAACAAAATATCCCTTTGAAAATCGGAATGAAAGCAGTTCATTGATGTGGAGGTACACACACATTGCTTCTGATGTGGAAATAACTGAAACATTTTTGATTCTGAAGTTCCTTGTGACCCAGATATATGCCTGGAAGGGCTTTTCCTCTGCTTCCTGGAGTGTTCAAGGTTTGGTCATTTGCTATAGAGTGCTGAAATTACACATGCTACCAATTTTCCAGCTCACAGTTTTACATCCTTAGAAGCAGTGTAAATTAAATTTAGTTCATAGGTGACTGAGATAAGGCCATCCTTTAAATTTTGCTCTGTGTGTCAGTGCCATAGGCAGATGCCACAAGCTCTGTGTGTGTGTGTGTGTGTGTGTTTGAAAACATTTTCATTCTTTCTCTGACTCACTAATGATATTATCATTTTGATTTCAGATCGGTACCTGAGGTTTGTGTATACAATAAACCATTCAAGTTTTAAAATGAAATTTAAATCCCCATTTAACTTTCATAGTACTTCATTGTTTTGTTGAGGAGATCTATTTATAGAAATATGAAAGAGTATGAAAAGTATAAATGTGTGCTGCGAGGATCCATAAACACTCATCTCAGACTAAGTGAGCTTACATCCAACAGCTTTTTGGTTTTGCCCTGTTTGTCTCTCACAGGGGCTGAGCAGCCTCATGCATGTGAGCTGTTCTCATAATGTCCTTCAAGAGCCTCCAGGTACCAGCTCTGTCTTCCCCTCTGTGCCTGGAGATAATCCTCAGTGTGAGGAACGTGCCTGGAGTGGCACCAGTGATACAGAAACAATTGTGGTCTCCTGGGGCAGGGGGATATGCTGAGGGCAGGTTGTGCATGGAGACAAAGGGGGCCTGGAATAGCTCTCATTCCCAGTTTCCCTCAGGTCACAGTTTCAGAGCACATTTAGGGTTCTGGTTTGCACTTCTGCTCATCAATGTGTCTCTGGGGTCAGGGCCTTTCTCAGCAAGGCATTCCCATGGCTCATGTGAGATGCATTTTCTCCTGGCACCCTTAGTTCTGTGCTGGGCTGTAGCTGCTCCTGGGAGATTATGCTTTGGGGTAAGACCAAAACCCCAGGAATTTCTTTGCAGGCTTCAGGTTAGCACACAAAACTGGGCACGTTTCATGGGAAAAAGGGCAAAAACACTGCTAATGAAGAAGACAGCACATTGAAGGTCAAAATGTGTTCCTGGGATTTTGCTCAAGCCTTTCCCACTAAGCAGGCTGGCTCTGTGGCTCATCCCTTGGGCACAAGGAAGCAGTGCTAAAACAACTATTACTGGCTAAGCAAAGGTTAGACAGGCACCCTCCATCTCCTGGAAAAGC
Source organism: Poecile atricapillus (assembly GCF_030490865.1). Taxonomy (NCBI): domain Eukaryota; kingdom Metazoa; phylum Chordata; class Aves; order Passeriformes; family Paridae; genus Poecile; species Poecile atricapillus. The sequence goes on from NC_081260.1 coordinate 5,132,068, forward strand.
ATACAGATTGCTGACTACCAGCACTGCCTTGGCAGAGGGACAGTAACAACATATATTGCTGAGAAAAATGGTTGCATACTAATTAAGCCCAAGGGAAGTAATATCTCTCCAGATTTGGGAGATTTAAAATTTACTATATTCATGTATTTTTTTAATTATCTTTTTTTTTTTTTTTTCCTTTTTATATTTGACACTGAATGTTTGACAGTGTCTGTTTGACTAAAATTCTTCTCTTGTGAGCATGGGAGTTTTAGCTGATTGGCCTATGGGCAGAGGTGCTGTGGTGGTGGTGATCTGATAACTTTTGTTTGCCTCACCAGAGTGCAGAGGTGGCATTAGCATTGCAAGCTGGGTTGCAGGTTGCCTCTGGTGGAGCAGTAGAGCTGACTTCTGCTCATAAAACCTTTCCAGACCTGCTTGCTGGTCGTGGGTGAGACAGAAACATTTTCTTTATGACCTAGAGCAAAACACTAAGGTGTCATCTGCCCGTTTTCCACTTGAGTTGTCTACAAGAATATTTTATTTAAAGACATTTTTTTGATTGAGTGTTTGTTCCATGATTCCCAAGAGGGTGATTGATCTCCCTAGCACAGTATCAAGAGTTATCAAGGTGAGGAAGAACATATTGGCTGATAACGAGCTGAATTTGGAGCAAGGAAACAACCTTGAGATTTCAGGTGATTTCAGGGAGCTTGGGTTTGTTTGATCTTGTCATTAGATGTCAGTGAAAGATTTTGCGTGGGACAGCAGCAGATGGTGACAGTTTGTGAAGAATTTGGACAGAAATTAGACTGACCATCCCACCAGATCTGTTCCCATGGGCAAGGGAGATGCTGGTGCTGTGTCTGAGGTTCTGCTCCTGAGCGTCAGTGGAGCTTGGGGAAGCCCAGCCCTGCAGCAGCTATGGTGTGAGCAGGAGCCCCATCACCCTCCTCCAAACACACAGCTGGAAACACTGGGCAGACCAACAGAAGTAATTCAGCAAAATAGAAGGGTGTGTGGGAAAATAATTTATTTCTTCTGTCTTATACTGTTGTTTGCTATTTTTCCATCTGGGCTCACGTTGCTCAGTGCTCTCCCAAGGTTTGAGTAAAGGTCAGCAGCTCATCCAGGCACACTCAGTAATGGCTTTCATCTGTTTGCAGTTGTGCTTGCTGCGGGCAGGGAGATCCTTCAAAGTTCAGCCCCCTTTTGTCTTTGGCTTTAAACCAATACAAGGCTGGCACAGTTGTTTTATTGGAATGGTCAGATAAAACTAGACCTAATCCAGCCCCAAAGGGGCATTGTTGCAATATTAGTACATAAAAGGCACTGCAGTTAGTCTGCTGAAATATGGGGATAATATGGAATTTTAGTCATTTTGAACACTTCAGAAGCCAACATTCTTCAATTTTCCTCTGAAGAACTTTGGTTTCTGAACCCAGTGCCTTTTCTTGCACACTGCCAGTCAGGAGACTGCTAGCTGTTGGGGTTTGCTTCTCACTGTCTGAATTAGAGAAATGTGCAGGAATTTTGTAAGACATTTCAGTTAAGAAACAAAATTATTTGTTTTAGTTTAAATTTGAGGTTTATTTCTGTTTATGTTTGTTTAAATATGGGGTTAAATATATGGATTTGAACAGGTAGTATTCAGCAGTTTTTACAGTGGTGTATTTGTGGCAGCCACACAGCTTCCTCTTTGCTTTTTTCTTTTCAATTGTCTGTAAATGTCAGGAGAGCAGCAGTGAGGTCCAAAGCCACCTGCAGCAGCAGAGCTCTTCCCATGGACACAGCAGACTTTGAATTCAGTGCTGACACCAGGAGAGGTGGTCCCTGGCCTTCCCAAGCTCATGTAGCTACAGCAAAATGTGACCCCTTTTGTATTCAGCCCTGAGAATTCCACACATGGAAAGACAGAGTAAACCCATAAACAAGCCTCTGTTTTCTTTAGTTAGGTAGTTGTCCTTGGAGAAAATGTGCTCTCATAGAAGAGTGTAAATTACTCCCTTTTTTAGTGGAAATAACCATAAGACACAGCTATTCAGTAATCTCTGTAATCTCTGTCAGTCTCCTGAGCTTTCACTGAAGAAAGCAAGGTATTAAACACAAAAAATATATTTTACAATGTATTTTAAATATATATTTTTAATAAATTTTTCATTTAAGTCTAAGTATCCGTGAATGTCACTTTGGACTTTTTAGCCAATTTTTTCTCTAGTAAATATTTTATAAATCTGTATTTGTAGTCATTTGAGTTTTGTTTTATTAATTTGGAATCTGTGAAGAGCATCTGTTACTCTGTGTCCACAGCATCATCTCAGCCCCATTTGGTGAACATTTCTACTGACTTAGGGACATCTTTAAAGCTGACAGGCAGCACTTAGGACAACACTTGTATTTGGACTTGTAATCCAGAGCATCTGTCTCTCTGTGGCTTCCTGCTGCTCTGTCAAACAGAAGCTAAAGGAGGGTAGAGGAGGAAAAAAATCACATTCACCTACTCTGCTGTGGTGTAAAGGGATGTCCTGCTCAAGCTGCTGCCTGGCAGAGGGGTGCACAGAGCTCCCAGTGTTGAGTCTCGCAGGGACCTGGTTCATGGCTTACTGCTGGTAGTGGCTGGTTGTCTTTTCTTGCTGGGGCAAAACCAGCTGTGCCAGGGACTGCTCAGACCTCAACCAAGAGGACTTCAGACAAGAAGACTGAAGAGCACTGTGATATGCAACACTTTAACCTGATATGCAACACTTTAACCTGGCAGGTTCTTGGAGCGGCATGGCCTCTTTTGGGGAATTTGCTGCCACCTTAGTAAGAAAGGGTTGTTTGACACAACTGGAAAATGTCTCTGGGGCTGGAGACTTCAGCTCACTAAGTCAGCCTGATGTTTATTGATGAAGAGTATGTCAGGGAGAAGCTCAGGAAATGCTCTGCTCTGGGGCTCAGGGAGCTGCCCTGACAAAAGGCTGTGGACAGCAGTCAGCTTCAGAGCCTCTTGCCTGATCTGACACTCACCCTCCTTGCACTGCTGTGGGGAGTTTGGTATTCTCTGACCAACTGACCTCAGTTCTTTAAATTATGGACAGTTAAAACTGCATTCTTAGTGCTGTGGATTGCTTGAGTCAAGTGGAGCTGAATGCCTTCTCTGTACTTGTTCAAACAGCAGAACTCGTCAGGCAGGCATCCATGTTCATCCTGTGAGAAACGAGGTTCACATTTTTTTATATAAAATTTAAAAGGTTTAATAGAAAGACAATTAGGAGATAGAAATAAAGCAAAATGTACAAATATGGCCGGGTGCCTCAGCATTCAGCCAAGAGAGCACACCTTACTAACAAAGGATTGTCCCTTAAAAACAGAACCCTATCACATATCCATAAATTCTCATACTTGATTCAAACATTCCTCTTAAGTTTTAGATGTTCCTTTGTTTAGCTTCAACTCGCCCCCTCCCCAATAGATCAATCTTCTTGGCTCCATTGAGTCTCACACTCCCTGATAACAGAGGTTCAATAAATTCTTCCCTTGGAGCACTGGTCACCACTGACTGCATCTGGATAAAATAATCTAAGAATGCAGGGGGTTTCTGACTATCTTTTCAGTCTCTGGGTTATATAAACTGAAATAGTTTTTATTTTAATACCATGTTACAGCCTAACATATATATATATATATTATACTACTATTTCTAAGTTTCATCAATAACAGAAATAGAAGAAACTACATTAATACAGAAAATTTTTCTAACCTTATACATATAATATTCATTTTAATATTTGCGAAAAGCCAATAATATATGTATCTGTAAGAATCCATATCCAGGAGCCTTGGGAATGCCTAGGGGTGATCAAGGCACCCCTGCTGAAACAAGGGCCAGGCTGTGAGCTGTGTCTGCAAGCAGGTATTAGTGCATTTGGGATTGTGGCAGCAGCGATTTTGCAGGAATCCCCCATGAAGGAAGCCCCTCTGAGGTGTCTGAGACCTTTCACACTTCTCACTGCGAGTCAGTCCCTGTTGCCCAAGATATGCACAGAGTTAGTTCCCTTCCAGACTCAATTGTGCAGTGGATTGGTGATAAATCATATATTAAAGAAGGAGTTTCAAAGGAGAGGTGTGAGGTGAAAGAAGGCATTTGAGATGAGGGGAGTGCCGCCCCCTGAGCAGTGCTGAAGCCAGCTGACAGCTGAATCAAAGCCTGTTGCCAGCTTATCTGAGGGCATCTTTCTTTCTACTGCTGTTAATGATGGGCTTTTCCCAGACTGGAAGAAAGTGCAAATAAAAACTTAGTGGTCTCTTTCTTCTGTGCATTCTCAGTTTGAAATCTCACTTTGTTATGTGAGAGGTGAGGACACTTTTCCATTACAGCAGCTGTAATGCTGTAATGCTCATTCCCTGTCATTAATGCTGAGCTATCTCATGCTCATGCAGAGTTTTAGGCTGCCATCAGTGCTCTTGATTTGTATATCCATCATATCCCAGAACTAGGTTATTCTTCCCAAATGTACTTTATGTGTGTCACATAAATGTCAGTTTATATGTGAAGATATCCTGAAACCTCATCTCATTTCCCCTGGCTAAAGCAGTAACACCAACTTAAATGACGACTACTTCATGAATGAACTTTCATTCATTTTGGAGTTTTATTTCAAAGGGCAGGTGCTATAGAGGGCACTAAAGCATAAAATTATACATGCAAATATAATCCCAGTGTAATGCCATTGACCTAATTCAGATTTCTTCATGTAAAGAGTGCTCAGTCTAACTTGCACCATTTCCCAAATGTCTGTGGTTTAATGGAGCCAAGGCATTAGGATGATGTCTTTAATGATGGATTTACGGGGTGAAGGTTATTGTGGTGGCAGGAAATTGGCACAGCAAGATAAAAGGTAACATATCAGAAAGGAGGCAGCTGCCTTGCCAAAGGTGAACTGATGAGCATTGGCATGTAGAGGGAAAGAAAAGAAAATCCTGGAGCTAGTACTTGAGCTAAGAAAATACATGCTACAGTCACAGAAGGCACTTATAATCATTAATTTTCAGAAGAAATTCTGTCACATGATTACTGCCAAATGGTAATTTTCTGGTGATGACAAATTGCAGATGAATTTCCCAGAATCCTACAAAACGCTTAGCTGGAGTGGAAAAAATGCCCTGGTTAATCTCTTTAACATGTAATTCTTCCTGTTTTAGGAATTCAGAGTCCCACAGGATTAGCTTTATTACCTGTGATGTTCACAGCAACTCCAAAAAAGCAATTCAGACACAACAGTGGTCTCAGTGTTGGTTATTTCTTGAGTGGAGGAGCTCAAGGAGAGCATGGCCAGCCACAGATGTGTCTGAGGTGTGGTGCTCTGTGACAGCCAGAGAATTAATTCTGTTGCTCTCTAGCTGCTCAGATGTGCAGGGGTTTTTTATTTATTTAAAAGGGCAGGAAAGGAACTTAAATAAAAAAAGATAATCAAAGGCATAGAATGAGTTTGGCGTGATGAGAGTGAACAGAATGGTATTCTATAGCTCCAAAAGAGATATCAGACAGGAGAGATGATAACTGGTCTATAAAATCACTAAGAAGGTGGGAAAGGTGACCAGATAGTGATTATTCACTATTTCTCATAGTAGATGAACTGAGAGGAGTCAAAGGAAATTATCAGGCAGCAGATTTAAATAAGTAAGAAACACTTCATTCAGATGAAAACAGATAGGTTGAGGAACTGAATGCCACTGAATATTGTGGAGTTAGAAATGAGATCAAGGATTTGTAAGATTTATCATGAAGATAAATCTCTCAAAGGTTGTTTTAAAAACAAGATCTGGATGCAAATTCTTGCTTTCAAATTTTCTAAGGTATAATACTTACAGCTGCCCCATTTTGTACCATGGCCCTTAACTTGTGGTAGTTGCCAAAGACACAAGATGGGACAAGATGAACCCATGATGCTCTAACTAGATCTGGCCCACCACGTGTTTTCCTGTACACACAGGTTGTAGTATTCCAAAATGTCCAGTATGTCCAAAATTCCAATATGTCATTGCTTCTGGAAGGTTTTGGGTCCGTCCAGGTGTGGGACTGAGCTTCACAGATCAAGGGATGAAGTTTGGATCTCGGTACATGTGAAAAATATTTGAGTGACATCTTGCAGACACCAGTTTCTGTTTGCACTGAGATTGTCTACAACAGCCCTGAGATCCAGAACTTTGCTTCCACATGTCTTTGATGCCGTGGCAAAAGTGGCTATTTTTCTGTCAGGGTTATTTTAATTACTGTAAGAATCTTGCTGTTGAATCTTCGTGGCTGTAATGCTTTCATAATTAAAAAAAAATTCTCTTCTAGATTTGCTCCTTTCTACCCTATGTCAGTGATTTCAAACCTCACCCCAAACTGGCAGGAATGGAGTGGTCAGCTGGAACACAGCAGAGTGGTGGCTGCCTTTCCCACACCCACAAATTCCAATTAATGCTAGAAAAATAGGAGTTAGGCTGCATTCACTGAGTCAGCTGTGGAGTACAGTGAAGCTGGTGCTGTTCCTGGAGGAGGATGTCATACCCTGGAGCTGTGCTCCCAGGAATGTTGTTGAATGTTTTCCCTTTCACCTGGAAGCAGCAACTTCTCTTCCAAATAGCTTTAGGCAGCGGGCTGAATGCATGCAGGACCTGCATCATCTCTGCTGCCTCTTTGGAGCCCCGTCTGTCCAGGTAACAGTTTCCTTTCTGGTTTCATTTTTCCAGGGATATCTATGCCTATTCCGGTCATTGGTTTGCAGGATGACTCCCGGGTGTTTGTAAATGGGACCTGCGTCCTTAACGACGAGAACTTCATCCTCATTGGATCCTTCATGGCTTTCTTCATCCCTCTCATCATCATGGTGATCACGTACTGCCTGACTGTCCAGGTGCTGCAGAGACAGGCCACGGTGTTCATGTGTGGAGAGGTGCCCAAGCAGAGGAGGAGCAGCGTGAACTGCCTCAAGAAGGAAAACAACACAGAGAACATCTCAATGCTTCACAATCACGAGGGGGCATCCCACTTGAACTCCCCTGTAAATAAGGAGGCCGTGCTTTTCCGGAAAGGAACGATGCAGTCCATCAACAACGAGCGAAGAGCCTCCAAGGTCCTGGGCATCGTCTTCTTTTTGTTCCTCATCATGTGGTGCCCGTTTTTCATCACGAATGTCATGTCTGTCCTTTGCAAGGAAGCCTGCGATAAAGACCTGCTGAGTGAACTCCTTGACGTGTTTGTTTGGGTGGGGTACGTGTGCTCCGGCGTCAATCCCCTGGTGTACACCCTCTTCAACAAAACCTACCGCAGGGCTTTCTCCAATTACATCCGCTGCCAATACAAGCCCGGTAAAAAATCAGCACTGCAGCAGAATCAGTGTCTGAATGTGGCTTCAACAGCTTTATATGGGAAAGACCTGACTTTAACTAGTTATCGAAATGGCAATGACTTCAATAGCATGGAACTAGACGAAGCTGAGGAGGGCCTTGAGATGCAACCAGGGACTTCAGAGCTCTCCATAAACAGCTGTAATGTTGTAAGTGAACGAGTGAGCTGTGTGTAAAAGTGACTCTCACAGACCTTTGCTACGGTGTATCTGTAGCCAAAATATATTGTGTAAAAATGTAAGCGTCGGTCAAAGGACAATGTAAATATTGCATTCTGAACAAAGCTTTGTTTTTTTTTTAAAGAGAAAAAAGAGTTGTCTTTCCAGTCCAGTACTTAAAATAATATATATTAATATACTGCAGTGAAGTTTAAGGTTCTATATTTACTGTTAATACTAGATCAGAACTATTAGTTACTTTGCATATGTCATGGACAAAATGTTTGAATTCTTCTTCCAGTGCATGAACAAAAATGCTGATTATTTATCTCAGGTGGAATTTGCTGGAGTCCAGAATGGCACGTTAATAGTTATATATCAAATACATGCTATTAGACTTGGTCAGTATAACTTTCTTTTTCAAGTTGACAGTAAATATATACTTTAAATCCTCACCCCTATTTGTGCCGTGTAAAGACTTTACAGAAACCTGGCAGAGAGATATCAAAACAGCGTAGTGGCCGTGCAGGCACCTGGCCAGACATGTCCTGTTATGTGTAGTGGTTTCTGGGTCAATCTTGCACTTCAAGGGACCTTTGTTAGGTTCTGGCTCCCTCTCCAATCCTGCTGTTTTCTTTCCATTCCTCAAGAGGCTCTGGCTCCCCTAAGAAAGGCAGGGAATGTGGTTGTGCAGTCCTGGCTGGGATCACTTTCAGACTTGGAGAAGCATGAGAAACAGAGCGATCCCCAGTTATCTATTTCAAACATTCAATAAATGGAAGGCCTAGGATTTATTAAAAGCCCTCCCTTGGTGTTGCAGGTAACCATCAGCTCTGGGATGGAGCAGGCTGTGCTCAGTGTGGCCAGCACTGCCTCCACAGATTGCTGGAGGATCAGGGGCCTTGGGCTCCTGAAGGAGAGCTCTCTGGCCATGGAAGAGCCCAAATCTCTGCTCTTCTCACTCCTCACATGTTGTTATTCTTTAGCTGGTTTAGCATTTGCTTTTATTCTCCAGCACGGTGCTGGTGGTAGAGCACTGCTGTGGGCACAGAGCAGAAGGTTCTCTGTGTGTGTGTGGTGCTGGCCAGGGTCGAGCTGTGAGGAGCAGGATGTGCCTCCCTGCAGAACGCTGGAGAGAGGTGTAAGCCCTGCTCCTGTCTCAGGAGGGGGTGGGCAGAGCTGAACAGAGCATTGGAATCATTTGCTGGTGACATGGTTCTGAAGCAAATGGTGACCAAGGACAGCAGGGAAGCAGGCCTGGAGCTAGTCTGCGAGGAATATGAATCTGGAGTAACTTTTAAATTTGATTTATTCCATTTTACTCCCAAAGTAAATTAGAGTATATCATATTAACACCACTAACATCTCTAATGAAAGCATCCACATTGGGATTGAATGCATTTTAAGTAATCTGCTTTTAATACACACCATGTATAATTTGAATTAATTTTCCTCTGCATTCCTGTGTACACAAACCCTCCAAGGCACTGTGTCTTTCTGGCACTGTGCCTCTGGGGTGATGCCTCTCATGCAGATTTCCTTATGTGGAGTATTGTCTGATGCCAGATATCACCCATAAGGTTTTTATATCTTCATTAACTACTACACAGATGCTGCAGTGCCCATCTAACATGGATGCATTTAGCATCACTGACAGCCTCTGGCTAAGATAATTGTCAGAACAGAGAAGCTTACACTGGGCATGGATAAATCGCATTTTATTTACATGAATTGCTTGTACTCTCAGCTTGTTGTGTTTATTCCATTAAAATTAACTTGTAGAAGAACTGGAAAATTCTGCCAGTGCTTGAGGTTGCACTGGCTGTGTGCAGCTACAACCTTGCTGAGGCCAATACTAAAACACAACATTTGGGTTGTATCTGCTGCTGGGTTGATCCCAGACTGGTGCACTGAAGTTGAAGATCTTTTCTCCTTCATCCCCTCCTGGGATAAATCCATACTCCTTTCCTGCAGGCAGATGAGGCATCCCAGTGCAGAGTGCAGCTCACTGCTTGCAGAAGGCAGCAGAGCTGCTCCATGTGCCAGCCTGCAGATACCACCACAGGCCTGAATGCTTGGGAATCCACTTGCCTCTCAAAAAAGGTCAGGTAATCTGTAGGAAAACCTCTGTCCAGAGACACAAACTTGCACCTTCAGTGACTGCCCTTTAACCTGAGTCAGATTTTATTTCAAACAGTACAGAAAAATCAGAAAAATCACAATGTGTTTTAATTTTTTTTCCCCTTTGGGTGAATTTATAGCACATCTCTTCCAGACACGTGTATGTGTGTGTGTATATATATACACACACACATATATATCTTTAAGAACCAACCACAGACTTTGAAAGCATTTAGCAATAAGTTGAGTTACAGTAGCTTCTAGCACATGTGTAAGTTGTGTGAACAGCTCATTTTCCACAGCATCCTGGAGCTCAGTGTGAGTGCTCACACAGGCATTGTCTTCGCATAGGAGCCTTCACGTCTCACCCTTGCCGGTTCTGTTGTGTGGGCAGAAAGGGAACCTGCTATATTTGGATGTAAATAATGAGAATTGAACAGAGAATTTTCAGAATTTTTATAAGCATTTTTAAAAAAATTCAGCACCAGAACTGTAAATATGCCAACCTCAGCTGGACCCGTTCTGATGTCCATCTCTTGTTTGGATGAAGAGCCAAGGGGACTGCCTTACAGCACCTGTGTTCCTCCCAGCCAGCAGGGGAGAACATTTCTCTGAATGGTTAAATACTGTCACGTACCCAACTTTCTTTGGGTCATTCACATCAGGGTTTTGTGATGCTGCTATTAATTTATTAAAGAAAGTTTGTTGATTTAGTCATTCTTCATTATTTTTTTTTCATGGTTTATCCAAAAATAAATAAGTGAACATGCCCTCTCTTTCTTTCATCTGTCCCCAGTTAAAATATGTCCTGACCAAAAAACCAAACCAATAGCAAAAAGCGAGGATAAGGACCTATCCTTGAAGCATGGCCCACAGCTGCTTAATCCCAGGAATCAGTGTCAGCAGATGTCCCAGCACTCCCAACCCCAAGACTGTGAAATGTGAAAGCAGTGATAGACTATTCTTCCTCTTCAAATCTCTCCCTCCAGGAACAACTGCTAAAATTTACATTTTTTAAACTATGTGAGTTTGAAGAACTGATTTAGTTCTCTGAAGCTTAACCAAAGTCAGGTTGTCCCCACAGCTCCTTTGCTTCTCCTGAGATGTAACCATTAACTGTGGTGGTGCCTCCAGAAGCCCTGCCTGGGGCTGGCTTGTGGGAACACCTGCTGGAAGCTTGGTGTGAGTCCTCAAATCCCAGCTCAGGTATGGTTTTGTCTTACAAATAGTGTTTGTGGTAGTGTTTTGCTTTGATTTGGACTGAAGAAGAGAATTCCTTGGAAATGGTTGGAGGCTGAGATGTGCTGGCTGCTTTGTTTCCCAAACCAGATGGAGCTGTGCAGACAGGCTGCCCATGGGACAGCACACACGCAGAGGCTCTGCCCCAGCAAACAGACCACCCCCTTTGACTGGAACGGGGCAATCTGCTCCTGGGGGCAGCCCGGGTCAGAATTGGCTTCCTGAGCTGTAGGGGCTTGCAGTCTTCCCTGCCCGGGGTCAGCAGCAAGGCTGGCTCCGGTGTTCAGGCACAAACCCCTGTGGCTGGGCAGCCTGGTTTCTAGACCTGAGCATCTGTTCCACGCTGCCCCACACAGCCAGGTCTGGGGATCAGCTGTGGTGGCTTTGGGGACCTGTGTGTGCCTCACAGTCTGTGCTTGAGGAGAAGGTCAGCTCCTCCCATCCTGTGCTTGCTGAAGATAAGAGCAGCTACCCAGAGGCTGTGGCATTTGGGAGGTGACACGGTTCAGAGCCAATGCTGAGGAGTCTTAAGGCATCCCACCTCAGCACGGCTCTTTAATGTCTGAGTAACTGCGAGTCTGCAATAGTTTTCATCTGAGTGATAATTTAAAGATGTAAATGTTAGGTGATGTGTGAGTAAGCACTGTGAACAGTGTGGTTCTTGCTGTTTTCTCTGCAGAGACACTCGTGTCAATCCTTAGAGCCTTTCTTCTGGAGAGCCCTGTGAAAAGTTTCATCACTGGTGTGGAGGGTGCCTGGTGCCCTTCCCAGTCAGCATCCAAGGCATTGGAGCCATGAGGGCCCTGGAGAGACACAAATTCCAAAGAAGAAACGTCTTTTAAGGAAGAAAAGCAAACTGCAATCAGCCCTTCAGAAATACCATTTAACTTTGAGCTACTGAAGGGTGTCTGATACTGTGGCAGACAAATTGTGCATTCCAAAAGCAGAGCCCATCATGTGATAAAGGAGCAGATGTCTCTTGGATGGCTTTCCTCCCTGTGTCACAGTATCATTAGGAGAGCTATGTGCCAAGAACTGCACTTGGCTTTTTTTCCATTTCAGGGCAGAAAAGGCATCAGAGGCTTTTTCCTAGGAAAAGGCACACAAAAGAGCACCAAGCCTTGTGCAGGCAAAGCAGAAGGACAGAGATAGACAGATGTGTACACACATCTGTGCACATGAACACACACATCCCAGAGACCCCAGAGAGCCACAGATGTCATCACACTTTATTCTTCCCTCAAAAGAATGGGAGTAGCTGAAAATCTGGGGAGGAAACCTGTGATGGGAACATCAAATATACCTGCTGGTGTGATTGTTAGATGGGGGCTGTTCCAGTGATAATGTAGTTTGTGGGGGTGCATAGCAAGAAAAAAAAAAGCTTTTATTTTTTTCAGTTTAAACTGTGAACTTGTTATTATCTGTTTTGTCTCTCCCCCATTTTTCTGTAAGTCTCAGGTCTTCTGCTTGTTTGCTTTTACACACACAGGAGCCTGTGCTCTGAAGGTGTCAGAAAACATCCATGTGATGTGCCATTCCCTCTCAGCTGTGCAGGGATGCTTCAATCCCAAAACATGGAGATGGAGAGGCTTCAGGTGAGGGATTTTAGATCTCTACAAGACAGACAAACAATGCAACAAGACACACTTGCTGATTAAAGAAGCACACCAGAACATCTTTAATGAACAGTCAAGTGCATGAGCTATACACTCATTTTACACACTGTAAAAATTTGCATAAGACTGTCCTAAATCCCAGGTTTGGTGTCAGCAGGAGGGTGTGTGGGTACATGTGGAGGGAGCGTGGCAGCAGCAGGGTTTCTGCTCCGGGCAGATCTCCCACATGGTCCCTCCACGAGGATTCCTGTCCCAGGACCCAGCAGTGTGTCCCAGCTCACTGCCCAGTGGGGTTCACTCCACCCTTTCCAACCCCAGAAAAGTTTGCACGAGTCTGTCCTGCTGGGCCACAGCTCCAAGGGTCTGTGGAGGGGCCTGGCAAGTGCCCTGGCAAGTTCCAGTGGTGACAAAGGCCACATAACTCTGGTGGCTCTGGGGTGGTGACAAGAGAATTTTCGAGTGCTCACAGCAGGCAATGGGTGACATTATTGTGGAAAATTGAGACTCTGGAGCAATCCTTCTTCTGTATTACATCTCATTAATGTTGTCTTATGTTCTGCTTTCTCAAAAACCAAAGGATCTCCTAGCAGATAAATGCAATTTTCCCAGCAGTTTCCTGGGACAATGGTAGCTGCTTTGTGACTCCAGTGGGTACCAACACTTAGGTGACTTGAAAAATGAATCATGCAGAACCACACAGGGGCATGTTAAATCCACTGTTCTGAATTTTCCTGTGCTTGAATTGGATAATTTAATGTTTAATTAAAATACAGTTGGATTATCTAATGTATATTTTTAATAGGATCTAATTGTGGCATTTTGAGTGATTTAAATTTCTGATACACACACAAAAAAAATCTGTAAACTAGTTCTTGTTACAAATGTAACTGCCTGGTTACATTTGTTAAAATTTAGAGCAGCTTCCCATCTGTGTGTGCTCCTGATGTTGATGTCTCCTCTTGCAGAAGGACAGGTGGGTGTCAGTGATGGATGCTCATCAAAGACACTGAAGATTTTAATCTTTTTCCTGACTGACAGCTAGAACAGATCTTCTGTGACATTTGGGGAGGAAGATTTCAGTGCATCTCCTGTGGAGCCTGTGCTTCCCAAAGATCATGACACTGCTCAAAGCAACAGGTAAGTGCAACAGCCCAGCAGAGATCTCAGCTCTGTTGGGGGCCCCTCTCCTACAGGCACCAGGAGTTCATGTCCCACAATGTCTCCAGAGAAGATCCACAGGTCACAGTGACTCACCCATGGCAAGGTCTGGCCCCTCAGCTAAGAGGGGACTCCCCACCTTTTCTTTTTCCAGCACAGCCACAAGGCTGGAGCACAGACAGGATAACCCTTAAGTGAGCATTTGCTCTCTCTTGTACCTTCTCTAGGTGACCTGAAGAGGAAAGTGCTCGGATCTGCTGTCCCATGATAGCATTTAGCAAAGTGCAGGGATGAATTACTGCCTGTGCAGCACAGCCATACAGGGATGCAGCAGACCATGCTCAGAACTGGGGGATTTCCTTTGGCAGATCTTTGCTCCCTGAGGGTAAATGAACATGATTCCCTGATGGTATGTAGGCAGCTGACACTTTTGTTTTAGAGAATGGATGGGACTGTGTGTTTGGCCTGAGCAACAGCCCTGGTGGCAGCATGATGTGGGGACACATGGCCAGGCAGGGCCCTTTATGAGAAGAGAGCAGAAACCTTGGCTTTTTCCACCTAGCAGACAAAAATGGGTGGCAAAACTCCCCATCAGTATATCAGGGAGTGCTTGTTCTGACTAAGGAGAGAGAGGAGCTATTTAAGCTAGAGGAGGGAACAGATATACAGAAAAGGTGGAAATAATGTAGGAATTAAAGCAGGTTTCTAACAGTTGGGGTCTTCAAGGTCTGGGACTGCACTTCCTGATGAGGCAGCGGTAACAGCAACTGAAATGCTTATTGAGGGCTCAGCTCTTGCCTTCACACAGGAATCTATCCCATAGGTGCAGCAGGAGGGCCCAGGTCGGCCCATTTGTCCTCAGCCTCTGGTTTGGCAGAGCTCAGGCACCAAGCCAGCCATCTGTACAGCAGCACCACCCCAGAGACACGTCCCAAAGTGTGGGAGGAACAAACATCCCGAAGAGAGAACACTATTTTTGGGCTACGGTCCTTCCAAGTCCTAGCAAAGCCATGAAAAATGCTACAATTTTGGAGGAAGGCAGGAGAGGCCATGCCAAGTCAGTGCATCTCCCACACGCAGGATAACATGAAGTCAAGGCATGGCAAAGGCTGCGTGTTCCCAGCCCTGAGCCAGCCCCAAATTCTATGAAGCAATATTTCACTTGCGTTCTCAGGAGCATCCAGAATCAGCCAGCCTGGCTAGCACAAGCCTGGCTGCATGCAGGCACGTAAGAGTCCTTTGTGTTATACAACAGCATTTTCACTGCCATTCACTGTTACTGGAGATTGTCTGCTCAGGAGAGCAACAACATTGAGGTAATGTCCTTTTGGGCTGCCTTCAGCTGGTGTGGTTGAGCAAACGCTGGTGAGAAGTTTTCAGGGCTGAGCCTGCTTTGTGCTTGCACTGCCTGACTTTTTTAAAAACACTTCTCTTCATTGCTGCAGCCAGGAACTTCATGCTTTTTCTTCAGTTAAGTAAATTGTGCTGTTGGCCTTTTAAGCTCTCTGTTGTTAAAAGTGAACTTTACTGAACCTTGCAGGCAACAAGGTTATTGTCTTCTCAGTGTGAGGGTTTCTAAAGAAATTGGCATCATGGGCACAAAGTTCTGGGCAGCTACCAGCCAAGATCAATATGAGAGCCCTGAAGGTTGGGATGTATTTCCATTTCAACAGTTAAGAGCTGGAACATCATCAGATAAAAGGCAAGAGCCTCTGGGTCTCATGCATCAGGTGGGGACCTCTTGGTGGAACAGTGATTCTCTCAAGCTCCCAGGGCAGCCCTGGCTCTGTAGTCAGACCTGTGAGTATCCAAAGGATGTTTGGGTACCTAGAGACAGGATGGGATCCTGTGTCTTCTGTCTCTGTTTCCTTCTGTGTAAATTTTCTGTAGCCATGTCATGTTACTCTCACCTACATGTTAGACCAATGCCTGCATTTGTTAAAATTTAGAGCAGCTTTACATCTGTGTGTGCTGCTGAAGTTTGTGTCTCCTCAGGACAGCTGTTGCTCTGGGTGGTTTAACACACTGTTGGCATCTGTTTGCTGTTTCTTGTGTTACAGGTACCCGTGCCTGGGTGACCCACCCATGTCGGGTGGGTGGCATGGCCAGGAGCAGCCTTGCAGGGAGGTTCTAATGCCCAGGAAGATCAGGCTCTGCATGCTTGTTTGCTATGCATGTTTTCTCCATTACTGCATGAATTCCAGTGAAGGGTATTCTGCCACCCTTTGTTTTTAATTCACTATGATATCTAGATAACATCAAAGGAAGGTGTCCCTTGGTTTGTAAAAAAACCCCATGATATTAAGTACTTTTTTTTCCCAAATGAAAATAACTCCTGCGGGTTGCTGGTGCTTTGGCGAGGTGGGACATCCAAGCACACCAAAGGTTCATGCCTTTGTCACCTCCATTCACAGCTTCCCAGGCAGGAAACAAAACTCATCACTTGTGGATGATCGCTGATGGCCATGGCACAAATCCCCTCACTGCTGCTGCAGGAACCTTTCGCACTTCCCATCAAAGGCTGGGCAATGCAACCTCATTTGACATCTCAGAGAAGTCAGAGGTGCTGTGCAGGCTGTCCAGGTGTCTGAGATGAGTGCCTGCACCATGGGGACCACAGCAGCACTGCCAGGTGCTCACCCAGCCTCCCAGCTCAAGGAAGCACCCACACTCAGTTCTCCCTGGACTGAGACCCACTTAAACACTAACATTGTTTCCTGGGCAGACCCATCGAGAAAGGAAATATTAAAGCCATGTTTAGTATTTTTAAATTACTTTCCCTTTTTTTTTTTTTTTTTTTTTAATGTGTCTGATGTTGTGAGACTTGCTGAAATGGCATTTAATTTCCTGAATGTAGCAGTCCTGTGTTGTGTCTGGATGCAGATCCACATAGGAGGCAAGCAGCCCAGGATGGCAGGGACATGAATCCTCGATTTTGGGCTAAGCCTTGTGGTGTCTGTCATTTTTCAGCTGGTTGTTTTATCTCTCTGTACTCTGGGAAGGGTATCTTGACACAGACAGTTTGCAGAGCCATTTCAGCTGTTCAGACAGCTCAGCCACAATATGTTGCCTCAAATTGTTCTGTCAAGCACATGCATCAGCTGTATTTGCTTGCCTTGAAGCTGTGAAAACCAGAGACCCTCCTGAGAAAATTTAGCTTCTACACAGAAATAAAGAGCTTGACAATGCTCTCAAATGCGCAAGTGCCACACAAGGCAGTGAGCTGCAGACCTGCCATGGCCTGTGAAGCTCTTTGGATTTCGGATTATATCATTAGCTACTGCAGACCCAAAGCCTTGACATCTAGAAGCTGCAGCCAGAAGGGCTGTGCTGTCCTTCCAAGAGCTGGGCACTGCCTGGGGGATGGGTGCTGAGATCCACGGGGGCCCAGCGTGCAGGATCTGGTGCCAGAGCGAGGCAGGGACACAGCAGGGCACAGTCAAACCTCCAGTCAGGGCTGATGGGATCTTCCTGTGGCTGCTCGTGGGGGAGGGCAGTGGCAGGGGCTGGTTTTGGCTGGCACATGCCCTGGGGGAGACAGCTCTGGGCAGTGTAGCAGCACTGGGCCGTGGTCATGGTGCCAAGAGGCACAAGGTGATGTTACTCCTCAGTCTCACCAGAGATGATGATGGAGCAAAGCTGTGACACGTCTCTGCTTCACAGTACAGAAAGAACAAGACTTCTCTTTCTTAATGTGACAGAGATATTATCCCCTCTATTTAATTTTCATACACTAAATACCAAATTCTGGCGGCACCGATGCTGCACCTGCTTTCCACGTCCTCTGCATCCAAGCACAGATGCTGACACCCAGTGGCCGTGGGATTTCTAGCGCCTGCACAAGATGGAAAATTTCAGCAGAGATGCCTCAGCTGGTGAGATACAACACCCACCTTTTCATTTCCTCAAGAGCACGAGGAGTAAAGAGTTCCTGAGGGATCACAGAGTGGCTAAGTCTGGAAGGGAGCACTGGAGCTCATCCTGTTCAAACCCCTCTCAAGCAGGGTCCCCAAGGGCGCTTTAGTCAGGATTGTGTCCAGACAGCCTTTGAATATCTCCAGAGGAGACTCCACAACATCTCTGGACAGCCTGTTCCAGTGCTCGCTCTCCCTCGCAGTGAAGTTCCTCCTCATATTCAGGTGGAAATTCCTATGTTCCAAGATGCCAGCCTTGCTTTGTGTCTTGCAGCCACTGGCAAGTTATAGTGGTTGAAGCACTTGTACTGAGAGGCCACTCAGAAAAATTTAAAAAATATGAGGATGGATATGTTTTTCAAATTATTCTCTTGCTGGCAGCTTGAAAATATACCTCAATGAGAGAAGAAGGGTGATTTTTGAGTTCAGGGACCTTGGCTCTCATCTTCCCTGTTTTGCTGCTTCCCAAAAGCAGTTAGAATATGACAGACTAAATGGATTTTGCATTTCCCTGCAGCATGCACTGGATCATGCTTTTGTATGTGTGACAAGTATTGACATTCTCTAGAGAGAAAAAAAGCTGTGTAGGAAAAGTTTGATTTATTCTTCAACAAATGGCTCTAAGACTTTATCAGTGAAAGACAGAAAGAAGGCTCTAAACTCATGGGTATGCAAAGACAAAGACATGTCTCACCAAACATGTGGAGCTTAGTTGGTAAAAATACGTGGAACCCAGACATGAGCTGGGAACAATAAGAGCAGAGGAGGGATTTTAAAAGTGCTTTACTAAAAATATTAATTATGGACTACAGAAAATGAATTAAAACACTCTAATGAGACTACTGTGTGAAAGAAATACATTGATGTAATTCTAAAAACATGGGATAAAAAAAAACCTAGGGAAATTCTAGTGAGGTTCAGGATGTTAGGAAGGCGAGTGGCCATCTATTAGGGCTGAATTTTGCAAATGCTTCAGATGTGATACTGTGAGAAAGCAGGTGTTCTGCTGCTGCTGCACTGAGGACCCTGTGCAGGGAGGAGTTTGGGGAGCAGGGAGCCCTGCACAGGGGCCAAGCCCAGCTTTCCTCACCTAAATGCTCCTGTAAAGCTGCAGTGTACAGATACCATAAGTAGATGTACTTAATTTATCACTCTGTTACTAGGCAGGTTTCTAGGCAGGCTTCAGCCTAACTTTTATATTTTGTGGTTACTGAAATAGCTCTGATCTTTTTCGGGGTGAGTTCTAGCTGTGGAGGTACAACAGCCTGCCCTACTTTTTCTCTTGGGGACATTCACAATGCACTCCCGTGTTTTTAGTAGACATTTTAACTGTTGGAGAGTCTGGCAGAACATCAGAGGCCTGAAAATCCATGCCCAGTGCATGCTCACGGGTATTTTTCAAAGTAAAGCCATCCCATGGTGGCTACCCAGGAGACAGTAGAGGCAGTGGCTGCATCTCAGCAGAATTACAACAACCATGAAACTTCTTTTCTGCTTCATTCTGTGCATTGACCATTTTTTTCCTGGTTCTTTCTTTCTTAGGTTCCTCCCCAAATGACATTGGGCTGTTGCCCATTTAGCAGTGGAAGCAGCTGATAGTGATTGAACAATTTTGCAGTTGGATGTGTGAGACAGCACTTGCTGCATTATTTCTGATTGGATTAGTATGGCTCTTTACATAGCTGATTGACACAAACTAGATTTTCTCTCTGAGCTTCCAGTGTTCATTAGAAATTCCCACTTTGAATAAATACTCCTTCAAGAAAACTCATTTTCAGGATTGTTGTGATGAAATGAAACCACACTAAACCCCTGTGTTTTCCTTGGTTAGTTCTTCAAGCTAAAGAACCCAGAATGGGCTTGGCAAAGAATAACTCAGCCAGTGACACTTTTAAATTTTTTTTCTATCATCATCATAAAGAATGATTCCTAAAAAATTAGTCAGCAATTTCCTCACTTGACTACACATGGTGTTGAGGAACATCAGGTTGAATTCTGGTGCCAATGTCTACTTCCTAGAGAAATTCCCATGTCACATTTGCTGGAGTGACCCTCACTTCCCCTCTGAATCATCTGTCCTTTGCAGTCGCTGTGGTCAGGCCTCTTTATAGCAAAAGTTTCTCTCAAGGCTTCTCCACCTGAGCTTTTCAACAGGTAAGACATATCAGCTGATGAAATAGATAGCTCAGGTAGCTCCTGTTCAGCATTTAGATGCTCTCAGCAGGCTGAGCATTTGGGATCAGGGGGGATTTGGTGAGAGCAAGGTGGGGCACAGGGGCTGGATAGAAGTGTTTGCATGCACACACACTGTGTGTGAGGTGCTGCCCTTCACTGTGTGTGTCCTGCTGACAGATTCCTGGAGTCCTTACAAAAGAAAAAAAACCAAACAAGCTCACAGAACAACGTGGTTATCTTTATTCATGAAAGTTTCCACTGCCTCTTTTTTCTCCCTTGTCCTGTTACCAGAAACACCTTGCTTCAGAGTCAGTTTGGATCTCTTCTGGTTTTCCTGCAGTCAGTTTAAGCCCCTCCAGTTTTCCTAAGCCCGTTGAGGACTGGGATTGCAGCACCTGCCTCCACAAGTGGCAGCAGGCAGGGAAGGCCCATCTGGGCTGCAGTAAGCTCAGGGCTCCTTGGCTGTGTTTGGGATGGTGTTCCATGAGCAGCCACCAAACACAAGCAGTGCAGCAGGCACAGGCAGAGTTAGCATCCCACAGATGCATGCAATGGCTTTCCTGCTGGGGATCTGAAAGGGACACAGACTGTTACTCCCAGCGACGAGAGGGCTGAGGACATGCTCCAGCATCCCTGTCAGACATTGCCACATCTCAGTAGCAATGCAGGAAGCATTTGCTTTCCACAGATTTCTCTACTAGCATCTATGTTTTGTTCGAATTTCACAAATCAAAACATTTGGAAGGTGGGTGAAAAGCAAAGATGAAGGAGTGTGTGTTTGGGACTCCGTGCATTCGACTGCCAAACAGGTGTCAGCTCATCTCTGGGGACCACACCAGGGTATTTCTAGAGCCAGTTCTCCCTCATGAGTGATGCCTTAAAAAGCATGTTAGAAAAGCTTCCTGCTTGCTTATGCTACGTAGCCATCAGGAAAAGAAAGCAGGTGTCAGTTGTGGGGGATCAGTTCTCTCCAAGTGACCCCTTACACCTGAAGAAATTATCATCACTAAAACCAGACAAATTCATCCACTCATCTGCTTTCCCCTCGTGCCATCACTGACATGAATGTAAACAGCTGGGATGTGAGTGCCAAAGGAATGAGGATTTATCCCATTAAAATGGCGCTGCTTTAACACAGCTAGGACAAATCTGTGCTCTCAAGTGGTTTGGGGCATGGTAATAGCTTTATTTATGCTGCTGTGCATGCAAGTAACTGCTGCATTTAACAGAAGCAGTCTGAGCTCTTATGAGCAGTATTTGAGTCTCTGCAGTGAGTTCATGGGTTGCTGTAGGGGTATTTCATATCAGAAACAGACACACTCAGGAAGGTTGTTTACTGAAAATGAACTATTGTTTGGTGTCCAATCTTAAAGCACCTATTAATATTTGGCCCTTGGACATCTAATGAGATGTTTCAGTTACAACTGTAGTTATAAATAGTTATAGACATCAACAAAAAAGCACATTGCTTGGACAGGCTACCTTGGTGCTTACCTTTTCTTGTACTGGCCAATCAACATAAATATTATGAGGCTAACTGACAAAGTCAGGATGACTGGAATGAGGATAAATAGCTTCTTGTCCTCTTTTGTGGACACTGCGAAGATAAATGGCAGGAAACGAGAATGTTAGGACAGATTAAATTACCACCTACAAAGCTTGGGCTCAGATGCAAACTCATCTTGTCCACATTACCCTACATGTTTTTATTTGTTTATTTGTTACAGGTATATGTTACTGGGTGGGGTCACATCATCCTCCAGGGTATTACATCTCCAGCACATACAGGCATGTGCCTCTCCCCTGCCTTCTGCACCTTGCAGCAGAGCCAGTGCACACCAGGACAGCCCAGGAGAGCCTGCAGGGCTCAAAGGAGCTCATCTGTGGTGCAGGAGAGCCAGGAGGATGCCCTGTGGAGACACTGCAAGTACCCCGTGCCCTCTCTTGCTCAGCAGTCACTGCTCCGTGCCAGCTGTTCCCGTGCAGCAGGGAAAGGTGCTGCTGCAGAAGCAGGAATATTTTGGGGCTCGCCTGCTAAGTGCACTGGAGATGCAAAGCTGCAGGAACAGCTGTGCTGGAGCAGGTTGAAGGTGAATGAAGCCAGCAGCCACCTCCAGTGCTGGACACCAGCAGATCCCCAGGGCAGCCAAACACAGGGCAGCACTTGCACCCAAACAGGTTTTAGAAAGGTTATAAAAGAAACACCATTTTCTTTGAGTTCCATACCAGAGAAACAATCCTGCGTCCATTCACTCCAAAAGCCTTGGTCAGCACAAAAATGTTTGTTCTGCCCCTGACACGAACACATGAAACGTGGCTTTGATTTGCTCTGGAAATTGTTAAAGCAGTTTCCATTTGAGTCGACACAAACTGAGAAACAGAACAGAAAGAAGAAATATCAAGGAATTACGTGCCACCAACAGGATCTGTTTGGTGTAGCCTGATGTTGCTGCCACTGTCCAGGCTCTGTAAACCTTTGGATTATCTTTGGCAGTTTTAAATGATTTCACAATAGTTTTGTACAAGCTAATGCAAATAACATGTCTATGAAGACAAATCTACTGAAAATACCTTCTGGAGGTGTCATCATGTATGTTGCAGTTTATGCCTGTTAATTTCTGGAATCTTTCTTTTAATTACCTAAGAAAACTCATGAGTGGAACATGGCAATTAAAAAAGAGATGTCCCCTATGATTAATTAGTCCTTTTTGGTTTTTTTGCCTCCAAACTGCACCTGGATAATATACTAGGAAAAAAACACCACACATAAAAGATATGTTTTGACCCAGGCCACTCCTTTGAAAGATTAGAATTATAGTTCCATTGGTTCAAGTTATGCCACCCTATTCAGGGGAAACAAACACAGCGACCCTTAAATTTCCTCGATGGCAGTTTTCTGCCATAACAGGCAGGAGATCTGAAGAAATGCTCTCCTGGAGGCTACTGCTGGGCTCTGTCCTGCCAGAGCAGGGAGCTGCGGCTGGAGGTCAGGGGGGTTAAGGAGGAGCCGCAGCCGCTCCGCGCCGTCCAGCGGCGGGCCCGTGCCCGGGGATCCCAGCCCTGCTGCAGCCTGTGCCCCCGGCCAGGGCTCCCGACCCTTCCCGACCCTTCCCCGACCCTTCCCGACCCTTCCCGACCCTTCCCGACCCTCCCCGACCCTCCCCGGGTGCTGTCCCTACCGCCCAGGCGGCCGCGGCTTCCCCCGCATCTTCTGCCACCTGCACCTCGTACTCGAGGCAGTGCGGCGGCATCCGCCCGCCCGGGGGGCTCCAGGCCACCAGGAGCTCCTCGGCTGCCGACACGGACACCACCAGCTGCTCCGGGGCTGAGGGCTTTGCTGCGAGGGGAGAACAAAGAGAGAAGCTCAGGAGGTGCGCTCGGACAGCTCCTGGTGGAAAGGCTTCAGCTGCTCTCGGTCAGCCCCGTCCCTTTTTCCCCCGAGCCTGGCGTCCAGCCGCGATGGAGGAGCGAGATGTCAGCGAGCCCGCAGGGTGGGATGTTCATTCTGCCCTGGCACCACGGCGGGTCCTTGCCCTGGGCTGGGTTGAGCGCTGCAGTGACACCCCCAGCTCTGCTAACCCACAATCCTGCAGCCCACAAAAGGCCCTGCTTCATGGCCGATGCTCAGAGCCGCACAGGAAGCACATGACAGCACTAATTGAATTCAGAAATCCTGCTCATTAGCCCAGTGGCTTAGCTGGACAAGTGGGCTATTTGTCCTGGCTCGTAGGCAAATGCACCAGCACGGTGAGTGCCCGTAATAAACACCGAGTGCATGTAATGTTTACACATCATGCCATGCTTTTTACTCCCTTTCCCCATCTCTAATGGGCTTGAACTCCATCTCTGCTCTGACAGACCCCATCACACCTCGCACTCAGCTCACCCCAGACCTCAGGCTTGGTTTGAACAGCAAAGCCCAGAGATCTCTCCTGAGTTGCAAGGAGTGCAAGCAGTTTCAATTCCAGCAGGAGTAAATGAAGAAATCTCTGTGGTCTATGCTGCTAGAGCCAAAAAACCCCATAGCTGCTCTGCCACATGCCCAGCAGGCCATTTATGTCCCAGGTTGTCCAGCAGCACCCCCTGACCCTCCAGGGTTGTGCTGGGTGCTGTTGCTTGCCTGCAAACACTGCTGGAAACTGAAATCCTGCTTGGCACATTCCACAGCCCCTTCCCAGGGGAAAGGCATTTAATTGAGACCCCTGTGCAGGACGTGGGCCTGGGGCGTGTGGTGGCCACCAGGGTCCCCTGTTGCTTCCCTGCCATCATTACCGAGGTTGTGAAGACGAAGGGTGGTGTAGAGTGGCCGTAGCAGGGTGGCTGCTGCTGAACCATTGACACAAACGTTCAGATCCTGGTATTCTGCCTGGCTGAGGTTTTGCAGCACGCAGCCCACGTTTACGCCGTGCTCCTGGATGTAGTGATCGCACTGCACCGCGTGCTCCAGCCCCTCATACCTAGCGGTGGGAAGGGAAACAGAAAAAGTAACCAAAGAAAATCACTACTCAGCAGGACATTTTTTATAAGATTGGACTGAAGGCTCAAGTATCGCCCATATCCCAGCCTTTGTCCAAAGTACAGTGCTGTGGATCAGTCACCTGGACTCCTGCTATGGAAAAAGTGTGGAGAAGATAAAAAAAAACAATTAACACGTACAGACAGCTTCTCAGGTTGGTTTTAAGGCCATTCCAGGCTCTCCCCAAGCCCATTCCTGGAGCACAAGAGGTGCCACTGTGTGACTGGAGCTGGGGAAAGGTCTGGTCTCTACTCATGGGGACAGTCCTGCTCCCCAGGGCCCTTCCTGCACCATCAGCCATGGAGACTGGAGTTGCAGAAAGGTCCCCTCCCAAACCAAAACAAAGTGTTTTTAGGCAGTTTTTAGGCAGGTGACATGTGCCATGGATGTACTGAGTGCTGCTGAGCTGCTCTGGCTGACTGCAGGTAGTTCCCATGGCTCTCCATGGGCACATGGAAACGCAGGATGGGAGCTAGGAAGGGGTTTGCTGTTTGCTCTTAATGTGCAACCCTAACCCTGTCCCTTCTGCCTTTGGGGGCCACTCCCCAAAGCTGAGCTTGGGGGAAATACTGACTGGTGTTTCATGCTACCTTTTAAGGCTTCTGCTGCTTTGTGCCCTCAAGGCACGGCTGAATTTGGCCCCTGTGCTCCAGACCTAATAAAAGTCTCCCTACACAGCACATTATGTTTGGGGGAAAAACTTCATGTTCTAGTACTATAAAAATTTGCTCACAGGGATCAAAGGATGCTGTGGTGTCCACCCAATCTTGTGATAAAATGGGACCCAGATCCAAACGCCTGGTTTTATTGCAGGCAATTAAATCAAGGTTGGATTTTTTTTTTGGTGTTTGTTTTCTATTTTGGCATGAATCATGCATTTCCATGGTTTCCTTCAAGCAGATCTTTGCACTTAGCAAAATGATTTTGAGCTGGTGTTTCTCTTTGAAGACTATTTCCAAAAACTACATGGAACCTCTTTAAAATGTGGCTATGCTTTTCTCCACACAGCCCAGTGGCACAAAACCCAGTCTAAGTCATCCTTTCCATAACATCATGGCAGCTGAAGCACAAATATTTTATTTAATTTGTCCCAAACCACTAATTCTAGCTATGTTTATCCTGAAAAACAGAATTTAGGCACCAGTTTAAAAGAAACAGGTGAAAAATATGTATTATTATTACCTTGTGGCAGAATGTTTGCTTGTATGAGATGTGCTGAGGCTATGAAAATATATTTGAACACTAAAACTCTGAGTTGCTGAGAAGCTCCATTCTGTGTCTAGGGTTCACTGAGCTTGGTAGCCTCATGCTAAATCCTGTCCAGTTGAGATATATGCACTGTGATCATAGGAAATGTGCAGCCAGAACTATCCAGATGTGTTCAGAAAGAAAATAAAAACAAACCCGTCTTTATGGCAGACAACATGCAGAGAACATCTCCTGGGGATGAGTAAAGAGAAGGGAGGAAGTGAGAAGACATTTCCTGGCAAAGATCAGCATGGGCCTGATTTTTAAGAAAGTAAGAAAGCATTAGGTGTTTTCTTGCTAGAAGCCATGTGTTGCTTGGGATATTATTTTGGCTCATTCTGGGTGAATTGGACAATAGCATTGCCAGCTATAAAAGCATATTTACTGTGGCATTTTTGTACTCTGACTGGTTCACTTGATTGCTGCCTGGATGTTTTCCTATTTTGCTGTTACATACCAATAATACAGCCCATAATGTACACCATGAGGTGTGAGGAGACCTGGCTCCCAGGTGCACTTCAGGTATTCCCAGTCATGATAGATGCAGTGGAAATTCTGGACCTCTGATTCAAGTTTTCCTGTCAAATGAGAAGGAAATAACCACTATTTAACAGTGCACCAGTAAGACGCAGCAAAAATACAGATTTATGCCTCTGAATAGCCATGTGCTGCAATTGAAAGATAGAAAATGAAAAGAAAGGAAAAGAAAGGGAAAAGAAAGGAAAAAGAAATGAAAAAGAAAGGAAAAGAAAAGAAAAGACAGCCAGTCAGCATTATTAGTTTTTCTGCCAAGTGCTCTTTTTCTCATAAAAGCCAGTCCATCCTAGAGCAGAAAGATGCTTAACTGACCTTTTCATTCAGCAGTGGAGCTCTTGGCAGGGCAGCTGAGCAGAGCTTGGACATGGGCAGAGGGACACAAGCCCCAGTTATCCAGCAACCCCAACCACAGCCTTTGATGGCAGAGCTGCTCCAGTGTCTTAAACATCAGCAAGCCCTGCAATAACTTATCCAACCAGGAACCCCCAAGCCAGCACTGCTTCATGCAACAGGCTCATGCAAAGCACAGAACTGCACCAGGTACCCCAGACTGCTCCTGACCTTGTGGTGGGATCTGAAAGGTTGCATAGATCCAGTCACTCTGCACCTCCACATCATCTGTACACCCTCCTTTGAGCAGTGTCTGCAGCCTCACTTCAGCAGTCCTGCTGAGGTCAAATCCAACTCTGAATTTTAGCTTCCTAGTAAAAATAACCTGGTTGAAAGACAGACTTTTTAAGCACCTCTTCTGTCACTAAGTGGGCTGCAGAATTAGTTACCCTTGCTCTCGCTCCAGCTGCAAATAGTCTCGTTGGTGTGCTCTATTGTCTCTTTATATTTCTGTCCTGCTTCACTTGCCCAGTGCTCCTCCAGCATTAATTTACACCTTCTGTGCCCAGCCTTGCTGGCTGTGAGTCCCTTCACCCCACAGGACACAGCAAGGACAAGGCACAGCAGGCTGATTAACGGGAGCCCCAGCAGCAAGGAGCTCTGAGGATGACCTGAGGAGGATTCCACCACAAATCCACATAAAAGGCATTTTTTTAAATAATCAGAAATGGAACAATGAGTCTTGTAAGGCTGGTTGCTGTGGGAAGCACAAGCACCCCCTGAAAGGGTGGACCAGCATCCAGGCACTGCAGCGTGGTCTCACCCACTGCTGTGCACCTTGGCCTTTGGGGGGACTTTCTGAGCACCCCCTTCAAAGGTTTTTATTTATTTTTTTTTTCCTCAGACTTACTCCCCTTCACTTTATGCAAGGAAAATGAAGTTGACAAAGTTTACAACAAATGATGAGACAGTGCTGTGTTAGCCCATGTAGGACAGAGGTAATGTGCCATAAAATGCATCTGTGCCATAAAATGCATCCGTGTGGTGCAGTGGGAGCAGCAATGGCACAGCCCACAGTCAGGCTGGCCTCAGCACTCCCCAGGTGACAGAGCTGTGTTGAGCCAGCTATTTCTAACAGATATCAATGATGTTTGCTTCTGCTGATGTCCAAAGGATTCTCCTCAGCCTGACTGTTCTTCATGACCTTAACTGAGGTCAGGATTTTGGCAAGATGTCAGAGGTGATTTTGCTCTAGTCTGTACATCTGCCTCATATGAAAAACTTTTGTTACTCGTGATTTCAGGAATTCTGGTGTGGTTTTTGAAACTGCTTATGTTTTTCTTTGAAATTGCAGTTAAAATCATCCTGGAGGAATCTGCACAACTGAGATTGTGAGGTGTGTCATGACCAACATCAGGTCCAAGATGTTCCCTTTGCCCTTGCAATCACAATCTGTAGCTGAAACTGGGTTTTCCCCCTCTGCAGGCTCCTATGGGATGGCTGGGCTGAACCTCATTTCTGTGGGGGCTGAGCACAGCCTGGCAGCCCCAGCTTTGTATGTGCAGCAGGTGAGCTGGGCTGCACAGCACTGCCAGCCTGACTGATTGCTCCTCTCTGCTCCTGCTCTCTTGAGCTGGCAATCCCTCTAGCTCTCCTGCCTTAGGAATGTGCAAAAAAATCCCTTTTTCTTTCAGGATTTTAATCTGTATTTTTGGTTGTTGAGGGACATCCTCAGCATATTTTTCATGTGTTCCTCAGTACTTTGTGCCAACCAAACAGCTCCCACTGCTGTGTTTCTCCTCTCCCCACTCCATTTACCTTCCTAACCCTGCAGCAGCTTTCATCTTCTAAGCATGCACAAAATACATTCCAACAACCCTTCCTGTGCTGTGCCTGCTACCACCCTGCTACACATCAGTGAGAGATGACTGACAATTTTATCAAAGACCCAAGTTAGAGTCAACCATATCTAAAAGAGAGAAGCAAATGGTAATCAGGAACACAATTCTGGACAGAGGGAATTTTAGAGTGTTAGGATAATTAATGAAATTTAACTTTTATTTGTTTACCACTCTGCATCCCTAAGGATCTCTTGTTTCAGTTCAGGCCCCTTAAAGATGCTTTAGAAAAATGTAATTTTTTTTTCTTTTACAATGAGGAATGTTGTTGAATTATTTTGGGCAGCAAACACCCAAAAGCAAAAGCCCTGTGACAGAATGAACCCCTTCCCTGGCTGCTGCTGCTGTTACATTTCAGAACACATTCCAGTTCAAACCACTGAAACAGTCTGGTTTTTAATGGAAAACTGGAATGGCTTCGGTTCCACTCCTCCTTGAACTGCAAACATAAATCTGTGCAGGAAGTAAAGGCAGAGCAATAGCTCTGGTTTGGGAGGATTAATTCATGCTTTGCCCTACCTTCCAGTCTCTATCTCCAGTGTTGCGATATTCAAACTTGTATTTTACTGTGCACTCGTTGAAGGTTTGCTCGTGGGGCGGAGGCTTCCACTCGACATCGAGAGAGCCCAGGAGTCCGGGGTCAGAGATCCGCAGGTCTCGTGGGGGAGCGACCACTTTAAAAAACAAAGCAGAGGGTAAAACAGTGTCAGAGTGAAGGAAACAAACCAAAGCAGCGATGAAACTTGTCCATATGATTTGTTGAAATGCAGCTGCTGGATGTGAAGTGTTTCATGCTTTAATGCCTTGCTCTCAACAAACACACACGAGCTCTGCTCCTGCCCACCCCCAAAAACAGCTTTTGCTGGTGCTCAGAGAAAGCACTCAAGGATCATTGAAAAGGCACACAGAATGCCACTTTCTGACACTCTTTTCCAAGATGTTTTAAGCAAAACTGCTATCTTGGAATGACCTTTCATGTCCTATGTTTGCTCACCTTCACCCCCTGATATTTACCAACTTTCAGGACGCTTACCTCTGCAAACATTGTGTTCAGCACAAACACCTACACAGGATGACAGATCAAAGCTGTCAGGAGGATTTATATTCCTTTACCATAACAGACACACATCACAAATATTGCTTTAAATATTCCTTTCATGTTAGAAGTATTTAGGAAAAAAAAATAAAACAAAACAGGGCAAAACAAAAAGGCAAAAAGCAGAGAATCAGAATAATTCTTATTTTAGACATCCATCAGCTATACAAAAATGTGCCTTTACAGTTGATCTGGCTTTTATAAAGGTATTTTAAGGTGCTGATATATGTCAATAAATAAGAAAGTATGGATGAATTCCATACTAAGACATGTCCTAAAGGTCCAGCTCTATATGGATTTGTCATTCACATGAAAAAACTGTTTGGCTGCTCAGTTTTATTAGCTGAAACAAAGCCAGTTTTTGCCAACATCTAAGGTTATTTTTTTACACTGTCTAGAAGTGAGATTATCCATTTGGTTTCTACATACTCATTGCACGATATACTTTATTTCACAGGAATTTGGAGCCCATGTCCTGGCAGTGTCAGTCCAGAATTACCACCATTCTCCCTTTGAATCTGGCCTCCAGATCACTGGCTTCTCTAACACTTTTTTCATGTCTTCATCATGATTTACAGCATTTTTTTCTTTTATTCTTTTAATAAATCCATTGTGAAAGCAAACCATAGGATATTTTTCAGTGGAAGATGGTGACATAAATACAGATTTAATGTGCTCCCTGGAAAGTTTGCAGGGTACATTGCTGGGGGATTTGTTTTTTCTACAGAAATTTTCCCAAATAAAACACACTCCAGGCATCAGTTTGAAAATCCCACTTTTGCCAATACATGAAGCTCCATGGGAGATTTTTTACTGCAGTAGATGGTGAACTAGGACATGTATTTAGGATGATACTGAACCAAGTGCTTGGGAGGCTCCTCCTCAGTGTATAAATGCTGAGCCTCACAGAAGTGCAAACAAGGAAGAAAAAGTTGCTAGCCTTTGTCATGATCAGCTGTCAAGAGAGGATTAGATTGGTCAGAACTGGAATTTCTGACTGGATAGGAGAATGCTCTGAAATTTATTTACATTGTGAGCTTGAGCAAAACAGCAATATTTTTTAAAACAGTTGTAATTGTAAACAGCAATTCTTGCAAAATAAATTTTGACTGGATTTCAGAGGGAAGAGAAAAACTTCTCTTTGGGATGTCGCTTTCATTCTAGGATTTGATTGTTTTTGAAATGCCAGCACTGCCTCTTGCAGTTTCTGATTTTCAGAATAATACATTCCCAGTCTCACTCACATCACTCACACAGAACTAGAAACAGAACATACAGGACTGGAAATTTCACTTTATTTCATCATGCAGCCTTGAAGGAAGCTGCTCCTGGATGTTTCTTGGAAAAAGCCAAACTAACAGCTTCTGCCCCTGATGTTTGTGGTGGTGAGTCAGGTAATGCTGAGCTGGCTGTGAGACAGCCACAGCCCTCACAGCCACCCCTCCTGGCTCCCAGGCACGCTGCCACCACCATCACTGCTTTGGTGACAAACCCTGCTTGTCCCCAGCTGCCACCACCCCCTCTGTCCACCCCATGCCCTCTGCAGCAGGTGGGCTTTGCAACTTTCCACTTTGCCAGTGGAAAACCAGCAGGCAGCCAGGTGTCCCCCCTTATGTCCCCCCTCTATGTCTGCACTCCCCTGTGCTGCTCAGAGGGGTGGAGGTGGCACTTTTGGTTTTTCGGAGCCCGTTTCAAAGGCAGCAGCACCAGCAGGGGCTTTGCCAGCAGCTTTCTGTGTGTGCTGGCTGGCAGGACAGGCAGTCTCACCTCAGCTGAGAACCCTGGGCAGGTTCTCACCTCTGCACCATGCTCTGCTTCCATCAGGGCGGGCCAGAGCTGCTCACCATCTCTCTGGGTGCAAAGTGCCAGGTGCCAAAGGAGCAGGTGCAGTGCAGCAAAGAGGTGCTCGAGGGCTTGAAGCAAAGGGTGCTTGAAGTGCCACTGCCATGAATGATAGCTTGCACAGCAGTATTCTCTTAGAAGCATTACTCTCCAAGTACAAATAAGCCTTGTGTTTCTTACCCCTAGCACAGTCTGTCTGTCTGGGACCATGCTCAGAAGCATTTATGAGCAGTGTTTATATTTGATAACTCTCTATCAAACAAATATATTTGCTGTGCACCAAAGGCAGTCTCCTCTCCTTTCAAATTCACTCAGAAAAACAGCCACTAAACACATCACATCTTTAGACAATGGTTTGCAGGTTTATAAACCAGCCACTCACACAGCAATGCACACACAGAGAAGAAAAGCTCTGGCTGAAGGACAAACCCCCAAAGGGCCCAAGTGAACACGAAGCAGCGACACGAGAGCACGCTGGGCTTTACCTGTGGTGTGGGAGCAGGGGGCCAGGAGCCAGCCCCACAGCAGAGCCATGGCGAGCAGGGGCAGCCTCCAGGGAGCCATGAGGTCAGGGCTGGTGAGGAGAGCGGTCCTGCGGCACGGGTGTGAGGGGCTGAGGAGACACAGCACAGTCCAAAGCTCAGCACGGCCCTGGGGCCCTGCTATTCCCTCGGCAGCCTCAGCACTGACAATAAGCCTGGCTTTACTTGTTTACCAGGGCTGATTAATCATTTCCCAGAGGACTTCTCTTTCAGACTTTTGGTGATGGCCAAGTGCAACTTCATTTGAAATAGTTTCTGGCCAGCTGAGTACACTCTCCAGAAGTGTGTCAGTACTCCAATCACCAGCCCGCTGTCTCACGTCTTCTGTGGAAGTGATTCAAGCCCTGCCACAGGAAGTGCCTTGGACCAATGATATTTTTCATTTAAAAAGAATGAAAACAGAATGCCTGAGCCTTGCCTTATCCAATAAAGAGACACATCTTATACAACTATCCCCACCTTTTGCCTTTGCTGTTTCAGGCCTTGGTAGGAATGGCAGGAATGCTTGTGAGAATCCTTCTTAGTTGTCATGGCAATATTTGAAGGGGACAAATTTCTATTCCTGTGCAAATCTGCTGGAGGGAAGATGGGGACTGAGAGGGAGAGAAGCAGTTTCCAGGGAGGGTGCTGCTCCTTCCTTCAGATTTCATGCTAAAGGTGGGTACAAATTACTGCCTACAGACAGCCCAGCTCGGCAAGCTTCCCTATGCCAGCAAGCACGTGGATTCTGACAGGGTTTTAATTCTCTTCATATAGATACAGGTGTGGGTATAGATTAGATAGAGCTGGAGGATTAAGAGAGAGATATAGATTAGATATAGATACAGATCAAGCTATATAAGTAGGTATAGATATAGACATTAATTTTCCTGAAACCTTGAGGCTTGAGCTTGAGCTCCACTTGAGTGAGAACTTGGCAACCTCAATGTGAGCATGCAATTTATCACTGAGATCTACTCAGAAAATGAACTCACTTTATACCCACACACTTAACCCACACTCAACCCACACAAGCCTGGCTCAAGCAGGTGAAATCCCAGGTCAGACCCTGGCACAGCTGCTTCCTCCTCAGCATCCACAGCTACCATGCAGCAATGTGAAACTGGGGCTCTGCTAAGCGACAGAACTTGAAATCAGAGGGATCTTTAGGAATCTGAGGACTGGAGCCAACAAAAACCCTCCATCACTGCAAGAAGTGGCTCAGGGGAGCCAGAGGAGGAGGCAGGTGCTGCTGGCCAGGGTATCTGTATGTGTTTAAAATAAACCAGAAATTCGAGCTGGCCACACATAGCAGCAACTAAAAATACACAATGATTTTAACAGCAAATCTTCAATTTAAATTAATAACAAATCCCCCCAGCCCATCCCATAATTGTAACTATTACATCACATAAATCCATCGCATAAGTATAGTTATTATATAAGTATTATTATTACAGCACTAGCAGTAATCTTTCTGTTTCATTGTGAAGCGAGAATGTGTAGGCAGAAGAAATCATGGGAATTACTTCTTTAACTTATCAAAACCAGGATAAAACTAGTGTCAGTACAAACCTGGCTGTAGGCAGTGAGTCTGTTTCAGAAAGTTCTGAGGATGCAGTGACAAGAAGAGCTGCTTTACAGAGTGGGAGAAGCAGCAGCTCTAACTCAGAGCTGGTGAGCAGCAGCATTCAAGGACTGCGTGTGCATGTTAGTGCAGAAAGCTTCTTTCCATTTCCAGTACAGTTATTTGAATATAGTCATATGATTTCACAAGGCAAGTAAAAATAAACAAATGCTTCCATAGAGAGGTTTAAAACCATCAAAGTGCTCTTACCTGGAGCTCTAAATGCGTGGGAGCCCATCTATCTCTGGAGTGTGGGGCAGCAGCTTCATTGCTCAAAGCTTTGCATTTCACAGAAATCTTGTGGTGTTTTTGAAGACTCCTCTCTGTTCTCCCCAGGGATCAGATGTTGCATTGCATTGGCCACACAGTCAGTGGCTTTACTAAGCACCAGAGGGAACATTGCTGGGATTTATGAGGTGCTGGTGTTAATTGTTGCTGTTATGTGTTCAAGTGAGTCAAAGGCGTGTTTGAAATATTGAAGTGATTCATTAAGATGAAAACTAAATGGCAAAATTAGTGCAGGTTGTGTGCTGGAGGTGGTGATGCTCAGCTGTCCCCAGCAGCTGGCAGCCCCACAGCCCCACAGCTCCACGCAGGGTCTCAGCCCATGTGGCTCCAGTGGGGTGTCCCAGTGTGTGTGTGTCACACCCCCAGTGTGACCCACTGCACAGCCTTCCCCCACGCTGCTGCCTCTGGGACAAGTCCAGCCTGTCCTGGCTCATGGGGCTCTGCAGGAAATACAGTGAATTATTCCTCTCCTTGCCCCTCTGCTGTGGCCAGGCATTCAGCCACGAACTCTGTACAGCCTTGCTTTCAAGAGTAAAAACTTCACCTTTCACTTCATCCCTCTTTTCCTGCAAACCCTAACCCTTGCCCCAGCCTGGAGAATTCTGCAAGGGGCTGGTGCTTCAACCACACCTGGCTTACCCCAGGTGAGAAATCTGTCCCCAAATACACCGTGCTGAAAAAGCATCTGATGGCTCCTGCTGATCTGCTGAGGATCATCCAAGGTCACAGCCAGTCCTGCAGGAGTCACTGATGGCCGTGATGCCTCATGTGAGCTGAAGGAGCCTGGCTGCAGAGAGCCCCTCCAGGAGGGACAAGGGGATGTTTCGGGAAGAGCAGGGCTGTGCTGCTCATGCCCTGACAAGCATCGGGCTGTGGCTCAGGCTGACTCTTCCCATGGCCAAATTTAGGCATATTGAGAAAGAGTTCAGGCATACAAAGGGCATGAGAAATGGCACCAGGAACTGAAGGAGGGTTTCTTGTTAGGAAGTGTCCTCCAAGCACCTGTACGAGACTTAGGGTGTCACTCTATGATTTAAGGCCTGAAGGAATGTGTTACCACTTCTCAGTTGTTGCCAATGGGAATGCTTTGGAGCAGCAAAGGCAGAATCAGGCCCCTTCCCAGCTGCCAGGAGTCTTCTCTGTTTCTCCATGTGCGTGTGGGCAGACATGCAGAAATGTGTGGTGCTAACGCTGTCACCTTGAGAGCCCTGTGAATTCTGGGGGTAAGGGGCTCATGGGTGGGCTGTCCCTTCACTGAAATTACACACTGCTGACTTTTCCTTCCTACTTCCTGCAAAGGATGGGGAAAAAAGTCCCTTACTGCTGGTATGTATGGCCCTACTTTCAGAGTTATGCAAGATTAGAATTTAGCATTCACATATTCCCATTGTGTAAGCTATTTAAGCAGAAAAGGTCACACTGAACACATTGTTTGAAACAAATAAGAAACATTTGCCAGTACAGTGAAGAATGCCAGTTTCCAAATTCTAGAACTGGGTCAATTCCTGAGAAAATTAGGTTGGAAAATATGCATAGCTGGGATTTGCAACAATGCACATCCTGCACACATCCAGCAGCACTGGAGCACCCGGGAAGGAGCAGAGAGTGCAGCTCTGTGCTGAGCAGTGCCCTGGTCCAGCTGCTCTGGCCATGTCCTCTCTAGGAACTCCAGGTGCTTTTCCCTTCCTCTCCTTGTGTCACTGTGCTGGCACCTGCTCTCCCTGCTCTGTTCCTGCCAGTGCTGGTGCATCCTCCAGCTGAGGGCACGCTGGAGAGGATCCATGCCCATTCCAGCAAAGCTGAGGGGAGGAACTGCCCATGGGTGGGAGAGACATCAGAGGTCCAGAGCAGAGCTCTGCACAGGCTCAGAGCTTGGCTGGTCCCAACCTCACTGACTGTGGCTGTGAGCAGTGTCCCAGCAAGCTGTGGGACAGGCAGGGACAATCCCTGCCATGTGTGCTGGAACAGAGCCTCAGGGCCCCGAGGTCAGGGCAGGGACAGGCAGGTGATTTGCATATTATTAACTGTTCTGTAAATGGGATTAAGTTGCAAAAAAAAAAAAAAATAAATAAAAAAATCCATCATAAGGTGACGACAAGCTCATGGCAGGAGACATCAACAAAAGCAGACCAGCTCTGGCTCACCAGCAAGCCCTGCCAAAGCTCTGTGCAGTGAGTCAAGCCCAGTTGCATCACTGCTGGCTGGGCTCAGCCCCTCCTGTGTCCCTGTGCCCACCCCTCCTTGGAGGCCCCTGGTGTCAGCAGCAAAGCTCCCCTGAGCCCAGCAGCGAGAAAAGCCACAGGATTGTTCCCCCTTTCATTGTCTGCCTTCCCTGCTGCAACAGCATTTGGAAGTTGACTCGTGGGGTTTGCTGATGAATGAGATTTTTTGGGATTTGTCACTCCTGGAGTCACTGTGTGCTCAGGAACTTCCTCCTCCTCCCACGGCCTGCTCAGCTCCCCGAGCCCCACAGCGGCTCTGTGGGGGCAAGATCAATGAAAGCACTAAAGCTGAGGGAATGCAAGCTTGTAAAGGGGCCACCATGCTGAATAAGAGATTTCAAAGAGATGAGAATCCCCTGAGCTGGGTTCCTGGACTATGACAGATATGCAGCTGCATGCAGAAATTAAAAAGCCCTTCTGTAAAAATCTGCTTCTGAGGAAATAAAGGAACAGCAGCATCATTGCTGAAATACTTCACTGCAAATGGCAAAGCAGTTGGCAAAGATCATTAATGGAGCTAAATATAAAAAATGGGCCAAATCCTTTTGGGTTGAAATATATTTGATATATTCATGCCATTTGTGCTAAATTGGTTCTGTCAAGCAATCCATTGTAAACCTTGGTTAAAATATTGGGATGCGATATCTTCCAACAAAAATAAAAGCTTTCAACTTTGCAACCTCTGTGTTTAGAAGCAGCTTCCTAATCACCAAAATAAGAACTGAAAGGCTCCAGCTATGAACAGACCATTTGGTATAAAATAGCATGTTTCATTTAATCCAGAAGGATAGTTTTGAAATTGCCAGTGGCATGGAAAATGGATGATTTATAAAAGCCTCTTAACTGCCTCATGTTTCAGGGAAATCAGTCTCTTTTACAGAACTTGCATTAAACAAGCTCTTTCCGAGGCGCCGGGATGAAGGACTCGGTAATTCCAAGCAGACCCGTGGCCTCCAGCACAGGGTTATGGATTGCACTGGAGAGGGGACATCACCACAAGGACAAGTGCTAGCAAAAGGAGCACAGGGCATTGGCAAGACAGAATGTTGCAAGAAAAGAAATCCCTTCTTTGCATTCATAAATTAAACACTTATGGCTGTTATGGGATTTCAGGAAATGATGGAAGGAATCCAGACTCTCTAGCAATGCCCTGTGTCAATATTTATTTTTCTGGTGAGTGGAGAGCTCAGTTTTCCATATTTCTTTGCTGATGGCTACTATCCTGACTTAGATGACATCTTGTGAAGGGACAGCAGCTGTTTGAATGTGCCTGGATCACCTGAGCAGAGGCAGGGGCATGGAGCTGGCTCCTCTGAAATCTTTGCTTTCTGTAATCAGTGCTTTCAGTTCCAGAAAGACCCATCCAGCCCAAAGTCAAATGTCACAGACCCCCTCTGCCTTTCAGATGACTCTGTGGCAGCCTCTCCACTGCCTATGAGGCACCCCTTACACAAATCCATCATCACTTTCCTGCAATTCCTGATGAAATGGCTTCTATGTGCTGTGTCTGCTGCCTTGGGAGCACACCCTGACCCAAGTATCCACAACCTGCTGGCTCCTGTCTTCACACTGAGTCATCTTTGGCTCCTGGGGCAATTTCTTCTGCAGCCTGCACCTACCCTTTGCCCACACAAGGACTTGCTCTGCCTCTCCCTCTGATGCAGCTGGGCTTAGGTTTAGCAGAGACCATGAGAATAATGTAGTTCTTGTCATGGCACAGTGTCAGGTTTAATAAAGAACTCAGTGACTCTGCCCTGGAACAGCAGAACATGTAAAACTTTTGTAGAAAATAATTACAAAGCAGGCTGAGGAATTAGACAGCACTGACCAAAGTGCACAGCAGTGCCTGGGAATCAGCCTGCTGGAAAAAAAGGGCTCCAGGAGCTGGGGCTGTGCAGGGCAGGCTGGGGAGATGCTGGAAGGGGAATAGGAGCACAGCCCGGAATTCCAGGGCCCAAATTCTGCCATTAAATGCAGCAAGGCATTACAGAAAGAACTGAAGACACAAAGCTGGCAGAGCAACAACTGCAACAGGCCATGGATACACCCAGAGGGAGATGTAAAAGAAGGTATAAATTATCTCCAGAACAGGAATGCTCTGCCACAGCTCCCAGAAGGAGTGGGGGGAAAGAGCCACTGTTCTATTCCTGCAGACAGAGCTCTGCCACGTGGCTGCTCTTGGCAGACCTGGCTGGTCCCAGCACCATCAGCACTGGCTGCAATGGGTCCTGCCAGGGGAAATGGAGTGTACAGGGAAGATCTGTGTGTCCCTGTCCTGAGAAAGAGACCATTTCCCTGTTGCTCCTGTTCCACCCTACCTGCAGACTCAGATCTGAGCTGCCCAGTGTGGGGTGGCTGCTGACCCCACGCAGGAAAGCCCAAAGCTGCTCCAGGAGCACTTTCTGCCCTTCAGGCAAGAGATAACACCTTGTATCCAATGGACTGAGGCACTCTGGAGCACATAAATTGAAGAGATCCAAAGATAAATCATTCTCACCCACACCATCTCCCCCTCCCTGTCCTGCAGGCTGGGCAGGAGCCAGCCACAGCCTCCTGGGCACCAGGCTCTGACCTTGTGGGTGTTCATTAAGAGCTAGAAAACACTCTCCATTCTCTTCCTCCCACCAAATCCACCAGCCTGCTGAGGGGGCAGGTGAATACAGTGGTCCCTCACCTGGCCCAAGGCTGCCTTAGGAAAGACTAAAATCTTCCCACCACATGGCTTTGAGCCCAGCCTCAAGACTGAGTTTACCTGGAAAGGCAAAAGTGTTAATGGTGGTGCACTCCTGAAGCAGTCTGAGGTGCAGCCACAGCCATGGGCAGAGCGAGCTCCCAGGCTGGCTGCCCTCCTGCTGCTGGAAACCAGAGTGGCACCGTGCCAGGAGCCTTTCCATGAGAGCAGTTTTGTCACCAGAGTGAGGGGACCGATGGCAGCCAGGTGTTCCATCTCCTTCAGTGCTAAATCCTGGAGGTGCTGACACCTCTGTCCTGCCAGGGCCACGCTCAGCCTTTTTCCTGTGATGAACACCCAGGTCTCAGCCCAGCCTCCTTCCAGCACATCCTGCTGCCAGGCAGCCACCATCTCCACTGGCCATCTGCCCTCCCTTGTACCAATTTGATCCCAGCAGCATTTGCCTCCAAAAGTAATTACTTTTGTGGTAAAAGTAATTATCCCCAGTGGTAAGAACTTCCAATCTGATTTTCAGGTTGCTCCAGAATTAAACAGACATACAAAAAAACAGGTTGAGAGTAGTTATTAAGGCAGAAACATTTCACATGAAATGCTGTCCCGGTAACTATGAAAAGAAGGCTGGCAGCACTCTGCAGGCTGGTCCTGGGAGTGTGGATGGGGAAGGCAACATGATGGGCAAAGCAGGGACCCTGACAGGCAGGGATCAGCTGCCTCTGGTGGCTCTGGCACAGGCAGCAAAGAGAGCCAATGCTCCATCCAGGCCACCTTAAAGTGAGAATTATCTCCTGGTTTCTTCTTCTCTGCCTTGTCTTTTAAAACTGATTTGTCCTCCACAAGCCTCCAAGCCCTTGGGATAAGAAAAATAAATATCCCTTTCCTTCTCCTTTAAACTCCTTGCACCAGAGAGTTTACAGAGATGTTAGCAGAGGTGTTCTGGTGCAAACACTGTGCAATGAGACTAATAAGTGAAAAATACAGATATTCTGTACAGTTGAATGCCCTGCCCTGGGCTGCCAGGGGAACTGGCAATGCCCAATCTCTTCAGTTTTGTTTCCTGCCTTTGTCTCCAGTGGGGCTGGAGCGCTGCTGGGCAGGGCAGGATCTGCCAGGGTGGAGCAGCCGTCACCCCACAGTCACTGCTGAAAAAGGACATCCACAGGGCTGCCAGGACAGCCAGGCACCCCGGGGAGGATGGCTGGGAGAGGTGGTCAGCCAGGGAACCCGGGAGCACCTTGCAGCCAGAGTCTAATCCTGCCAAGAGCAGGATGTGGCAGCCCCCAGAGGGATGGGCACAGGGTCAGTGCCTGAGCAGGCACATGCAGGAGAAAGGGCAAGGTCCAGGTCATCCTCACAGACTGGTCCTAGAGCCCTGAGCTACAACCCTGGGCATATAAAACAGCTTTTTCCTTGGGGGCAGGAGGTTTTTCTGGAGTCTGAGGGGGCAGCAGGGCTGGGCTGCTCTCCTGTGCCTTCTCTGTCCCTGATCCAGGGATCACCAAGGCAAACAGCAGCCCAAGCCTTTATTGCTCACATCAGCAACTTACTGGTGTTGAAAGCTGCTTCGTGAAATGCTACAAGCACAGATTGGCCTGACAGTGAACAAACTGACAGGAAATTATTAAAAAAAAATAAAAGACAGTCCAAAAATGTTGAATGGATTGTTCTTTTCAGAGGCAGATCTTTGACACCTCCCCCAGGAGAGAAGAGTTAGCCCAGAATAACTGCTTGGCCGGGACAGACAGCCCTTCCATGGTATCTGCTGACAGATCTTATCAGCAAGCCGGTGCTGGATTAGGACAAGCCTAAAGGCTGTTAATTATATGAAAAGCTGTTTAAATCTTCCCATAAAATCAAAAATGTGGGCAGGTACTTAAGGAATGATCACCGGAAGAATTTCAGAGCAGCCAGAATGTGGCTTGAAAGGGATGAAACACATATGGGTGCAACAATGGTGTAAACACACACTTACATACATAACTATCTGAAAATCTGCAATTTTAACATCACCCTGCACTTTGAGCAGATGCAACCAAAGTTATTTCAAGAACATAAGAACATTTTCAGTGCCACTTAACAATAAAGAGGTGCTGGAAAACTCTTTCAAATTTATATAGAAATTATGGTATGCATAAATCCATATTCTGCACTACACCTGAACAGCTATGGAGAGTTACAAACACATGCACAGACACAAAATAAAATCATAATATAAAGTAATTATAACTTACCAGCACACTTTGGGGTTTTCCTTGAAGCCAGGTAATGTGTTAAGACAAAATACTTATTAGGTCTTAAAAAAAAAGGAAGTTGGAAGAGTGAAATGAAAAAAAACCTCTCCTCTCACTCTAGAGAGTGAGCTTTGATCAGCTGAATCTGAGCAGGCAGCCTGGAAGTGTTCTGTGTGTAGGATGCTCGTGAAGAAATAGGGCAGGCACGGAGTGCTGCAGCTGTCCAGCTGCACATCCCCTGGCAGGGAGGGTGGGCAGGAGCACACAGCCCCTCCACCGTGTGTGAGGGACCTCCCATCACCACAGGCTGCATTTCATTGGGAACCCTGGGCTGGTGTGGCCTGAGAGCCCTGCCTGGCTGTGGGACAGTGCCACAGGAGACCCCAGCAGGGAGGGGCTCCTGCAGTCGGGGTCTGGGCTCTGGCTGGGGGCTCTGTGTCCTGCAGGTGGGAAAACCTTGGCAATCCTGGCTGGTCTCAGAGCTCACGGCTCTCCCAGCTCCCATCTCCTGCCATGTGGTGCTGCAGCTCTGCCTGGACTCACAGCAGCAGCTCAGCTGGGCACAGGTGTCTGCAGGCAGATGGCAGCTGGACATTTCCCCATCATTTATGGGGGAAACCCCCCCCAAAAAAAGTACAAGTGTCAGAAAGCAAAACACTTTTTATCCAATCAGAAATTTTGTTCATGGCTTTCACTGGATTCTTTCAAATTGGATGGGGCTCCTTCCCAAAAGAAAAGCCTGGCTCCATTGTTATTTCACGTGAGATATGCTTTGATCATGGTCACGACCAGATGACTGCAGCTTTCAGACAGCAACTCAGCAGATGGAAAAAGCTGCCTCGAGCACTTTCAGGCAGGATGTGATGCTGGTGGGATCCAGCTGATTCACTGACAGCTCAGACTTCCCATCCTGAGGAGGATGCTGGCTCTCCAGCTATAAACCATTGTGCTGAAGGATGTGCTCACAGGACTTGTGCTCTCCAAGGCACAGCTGGGTCTTCCCAGCACCAACTGGCCAGTGACATTGGGAACAGGTTTGATTTCACCAGGTTTGTGGATGCTCTTCCATAGGTTTGTTCTGCAGCTGGAAATACGATGAGGGGAAAAGGGTAGACCAGGCTGTTCTGGTAGCACTGAAATCCCTGTGCAGCCCAGGAGCATGCACACGTCAGGCAGCAGTGAAAAGGGGAGCAGAGGAGCTGCAATCCAGGGGTATGGATGAGCTGCTGTGCAGCTCTGCCCTCTGCAAGGCTCTGCAGGCAGGATGCCCCTGTCCAGCAGCTGCTGCAGGCCTGTGCTCTGCAGGGGGGCGAGGGTGGGACCCCCAGATCCTCCAGAGGGGTCTGGCTAATCCCAGCTTGGAAAGATGAGCTGTCCCTGCCCTGGGGTAGTGGGAGACACCAGCTCTGCCCAAAGCTGTCCCTGGGATGTTGGGGCCAGATGTTTTTGCTAGATTATTTACCAATGATTTATAGTACTGATAAAGGCTTGGGTCAATGTGGCCAGACCTGAAGTTAACACTGTTCAAACCTCTACAAATTTCCAGAGTCAGAGCCCTGAGAGGACCATTCCCATGGAAGTGTCCTGAGGATCCATTTCAATAGAGGCTGTGTTGGGTTTTCCTTTTGGAGAAATTCATCAAGCAGCATTTGCACTAACAACTGCACCTTATCTGGGGTTAAAGGGATCTAAGGATTTACATTTCTGCTGTGAATCAGCACTTACAAAACAAACCCAAGCTGGGATGGTTTAATTGCAGATCAGCTGCTGGTAAGAAAGAATGAGAGCTCCAGTTTCAGCTTGAAGGCAGGACTCAAACAGTTTAAAGACTGCTTTTGCAAACAAAAATATTGGCTAACACTTCATATCTGATGTAATGTGATGTAATGTAATGCTTGAGAAATACAGAGACCCCATGGGCACAGGCTCTTGTGGGGGTGCAGAATTAAGCCCAAAGATCATCCTGTTATTTTCTAGTTGTTCCCTTTTCTGACTTTCACTGGTGGATGCTCTGTTCTTGGGGCTTGCATTGCATTAGAGGTGACTTTGTGGATTTGAGTAATATGACTCAAAAGATTTACAAAAGGAAAAAATATTTTCACAGATTTTAAGAAATATACCAATAAATCCTTCATCAATGTATTCATCAACTGCCACTTACAAGATGGATTTTAGTTGATGGGGGAAGATTTGTCTTAGTAGGGAAAAGAAAAATATTTATTTTAATGAAAGGATCTCAGTAGTTTGCCTACTTTGTGAAAGACATTCCTTAACCCTGTGGGTGCAGCAATCTGCACTCTTCTAAAATTGTGTTCTCCTTAATTCCCCACAAGGTGACTGAGCAGTGGCTTTTTAAATCCAGCGACTACCCTTGGAACTTGAAGAGTTGCCTTCTTCTGAAGCATCTCCAGGTCCTACACCACCTGTCTGGGCTGAAAGCCCCTGGGAAGATGCCATGGGAACAGAGGCACCCTGTGATGCTTTCTTTGAGAAGTCCTACTGCACACTAAGCTCCTGAAGGTCTGAATTCCCTTGCTCCATGCATTGGCTCAGCCCAAAATAAATAATGTGGCTCATTACAACCCAAAATATATTTAAATAAACTCATATAATGTCAGGAAAAGGATAAGGAGGAAAGGTCTCCACAGACATTCAGCCACTGAAGTGGTAAGAGCTTTGCTGCTCCAGGGCACCACCTTTAATTCCAAAGGCTGGGATTGCAGGAAGCAGAAGAGAGCTGGACCTGCTCTCTGTGGGGCAAGAGCTGCCAGCTCAGCCTGGTGCCCACCCTGCCCTGCCCTGGGCACAGGGTGAGCACTGGGGATCCTGTGCTGGCTGTGAGAGTGTGGAGATGAGAGGACAAGGGAGAGGGCACTGCCCAGAACAAAAGGGACATTGCTCCAGTTGAAGCTAAGGGGCCACAGCCTCGGCTTGTCTTCCAGCCCACAGCATCTGTCCCTCACTGGTTTCTTATTTCCCAGTTTGGGGGTATCAAGCATAAAACAAATATTCCTATACTTGTAGGTTTTATTTCTGTGAATGTCTGGAACAGAAAATATTCATCAAAGGTCAGAAATTTGTCCCTGTGAGAAGGACTGGTCAACAGAACACAAGTTAATCACTTCTGTCTCCTTCCTGCTGAGTGGGAGGCAAGCAAATAAACTCTCCAGCCTTAATCACTTTTGACAACCTGATTTCAAATGCCTTATTTTGACTTGCAGTTTGTCTCCTACATTGTCTAAAACATTTCTGATCTGCAGCAGCACTTCTTGTGGGTGCTTTTCATGGCATCACAGTGCATGAACTCCAGACTGAGCCCAACTAAAGAGCATAGCGTGGGGCAGGGTAAAATTGCCTTTGGATTCCTCCTTTGATCCATCAGAATCACAGCATGCCTGACAAATTAACCAGCAATTGAGATACATTTCATGTCAATCCAGCTGTTCATTTTGAACATATCAGAGCATGTGATGCTCTTGCTTATGAAGAAATATCCCACCCTCTGTTCTGCCAGCTGACATGAGTACCTGTGTGCTCCCCAGCCAATTTCCTAAAAAAATCGTGGGATTTGTCACAAATGGGCACCTTCAGCTGTCTGAAGCCAGCTGGCCAACAAGGACTGCCCGAGGCACCATCCTGGGGAGCCCAGAGCCTGCAAGCAGGGCAGGACACTGCAGGTCAGAGCCGAGGCTGGAAGGGACTGCAGGAGATTGTCCAATCCACCCTCCTGGCAGAGCTGGGTCAAACACACCAACAGGTGGGCAGTGGTTTCAAGTGGAAGCAGAACGGGTTTTAGCCCTGGAGGGGAGGCAGGCGTGGAGCTGACCTGATTTGGTGAGGGGTGGAGGGCTG
This sequence comes from Poecile atricapillus, assembly GCF_030490865.1. Lineage (NCBI taxonomy): Eukaryota > Metazoa > Chordata > Aves > Passeriformes > Paridae > Poecile > Poecile atricapillus. The sequence continues at coordinate 5,176,702 of NC_081260.1, forward strand.
CCAAGGCTCTGACACTGCTGGAAGCTAACACAGAGCTGAAACACCTGTAGGCAGCCCTGAGCACCAGCCAGATGTGCATTTTTAACTCCACATGGATTTTTCATGTTTGTGAGCTTGGATGGGTAACAGCTTCAGTGGCATCGAGTCTTTATTTGTATAAACAAGCTGTAAAAGTGGCAAACAGCAGAATGCTCTGCAGTGCCGGAGATCAGAGTATTCTCAGGAGCAGTTCTCTGGCCAAAATAAAGGGGCTTCACTGTCTGCAGGCAGAGCACAACCTGCACTCACAAGGAACACAGGATTAATTCAAGTTGCAACGTTGTCAAGCAGATGAAATCTGTCAGAAAGTGAAAAATACCTCATGTTTTTATCATTGTTGAGTAAACCGTCAATTTAGACATGAATTTATTGTGGTTTTTTAAAAAGACAGTAATAAATATAGTTTTAAAAATTTGTATTTACAGAAACAAAATTTACCCTTCTGTGCATTAGGCTTTCTTGGTTTATGTGAAAGTCCAAGTGAGAAAAGCCAGATGGTGGTGAGGTTTCTTTCCCCATCTGTACCTGTGGGAACACAAGTGCTAAGATCTGCTCTGTTTTCTGAGCACATTATAGCAATTCTGAGTTTGTTTTTAGTCAAAACAGAACTTCTTGCAATTTGTTGATACCTGAAAAGCCAAATAATTTAGCCAAAAAAAAAAAAAAAAAAAAAGTACCCCAGTTTGGGGGCACATAAATCCTGGAAGAATGTGTCACTTCAATTTATGCATCAAACACAACTCCTGAATTTGCAATGAAAGCACTTTGAATGAAATGTTCCGTAAGTTATCAAAAAGAGCACACATTCTGATGTCAGTCTAAAAGCTGTTTCTAAGCCAGTAGCAAAATTAAAAATTGGGAATGGGAATTTCAAAGTTCCCAAATACTCAAAAAAGGCTCAATGATGCCATATACAGGAAATACACAAAACCTGGTGATCAGAGCAGCATGGCACTGCTCACAGAAGGGCAGTACACTGAGCAATAAATCCTGGTTCATTCACTGGGGGGGTCTATCTGCTACCTCTCTTTTGTAATCCTGTTTGCATATACAGGAGGAAGAAAACTTTGGGAACTCCCTGTCATTTCACAAGACAAAAAAAAAAAAAATAGCCGTCATTTAAACTAATATTCCTGGGAAATAGAAGTTTACATTGCTTGAGCCAAAAATTACAAAATGATCACTGTCCTTACTGGAGAAAGAACAGAATGATCACTGTCCTTACTGGAGAAGGAACAGAATGCACTTACTATTTCAGTGCACAGTGAAAAGTGCAAGCTAGACACATCACCCAGTGCTTTGTGGAGGAGAAGAGCTTTCACATAAACATTATTTGGAACTGAATTCAGTACTAGTTATCTGTTTCTAAATTAGTCCTCTGAGAGTTTTCACAGATAATCCCATTTTCTTTTGCTTCTGTTTCTTAGGGCCTGGAGAATACAGGGAGGGGTTTGTCTTTTTAAGTATTCTTCAGAAGTTCATGCACTTGGAAGCTTCTGCTAGGAAATACAGTGCTGGTTGTTGCTTTGCCTTCCTCTTCTCTTTCTGAGAGCTGGATTTTGGAGATCAAAAGGGAGAGAATGCAATGAACAACAGCCATGGATTTATACCTATCTGGAATGTCATATTATTATTAACACAAATTAACATTTACACTGAAGATATCAGGATTTCTCACTCAAGCTGCAAAAGGATTTCAGCCTCCACTGGCTGTGGAGAAGAAAAAGATCTGGAAACGCCTTAGGAGAGAAAGCAAACATCTTTGGACTGCTGAAGAGTAGGAAATTTGACAGTTTTATGGGAGATAAAAATGGTAGTATGTCATTGTCTTGGTTTCAACAGGGACAGAGTTAATTTTCATCCTAGAATCATCCAACCATTAAGGTTGGAAAAGACTCCTGAGACTGCTGAGTTCAACCATTAGCCCAGCACCACTGGGTTCACCATGAAACCCTTTTCCCAGTGCCACATCCACACAGCTTTTGCCCACTTCCAGGTATGGTGATCCCACCAGTGCCTTGGGCAGCTTGTTCCAAAGCTTGAACACCCTTTCAGAGAAGAATTTTTCCTAATATTCAATCTAACCCTCCCCTAGCACAACTTAAGGCTGTTCCCTCTCCTGTTACTCCTTCCCTGGGGGAAGAGACCAATCCCCAGCTTGCTCCTGGCTCCACCCTCCCCTCGGGGAGCTGTAGAGTGATAATATCCCCCCTGAGCCTCCTTTTCTCCAGGCTGCTCCTCCTCATTCCCAAACTTCATGGGGTTCAGCTTGGAACAGAGGCTTCTGAACGTGGTATCATTAGCCAAAAAGCCTCTTCATAACAGGAAAGTTTTCTTCAGAGATGAAAAATGAACAACAGACTCACAGAATATTTTAACTATAAACCCCTCATTGGCAACTACAAAAAAAAAAAAAAAAAAAAAAAAAAATTCCAGCTGCTGAGATGCTTTTGTCAAGGAATGGCGTTCACTTCCTCTGGAATGCTGCTCCTCAGTTTCTGCTTTACAGTCCTCAAATGTGCCTGATCAGAAAACAAAAGCACCTGGGTGTCTGCAGGTGCAGAACAAGGTCTCTCAGGGAAAAACACCTCTCAAAAGAGAGTTGTTTTCAATATTCAGGTCTAAGACTAAAATTGTCTACATCTTTAAATAATCTAAAAGAAATTAAGGTAAAAAAAAAAAACAACTTGGTCGTATAAACACTCTATTAACCTACATTTGAATAACCCAATTTAACAACAGCTCCAAAACGTAGCAGTTGTGCTCCCCAATGCTGGATCAAGCAATTGATGACTGCAAAGCATAAATATTATCTGTGCTATTGCCAGACACAGCCCAGGTAACAGAAGTGAAACAGATCACCTCTGTCAGGAGGAATTTCTGTGCTGGTTTAAGGTTATCATTAGCAAGACTCAAAAATCTATGGTGTTCCAAATATATATGCAAGAAGACACGGTTCTCACAGGAAAGTGTTGAAATGCATAAAGATTGCTACAAGTGAGGGCATCTTGCTCCTCATATTTCTCACCACTGTTGGTCAAAACTGAAATCCCAACATACTTCATATGTGGATGTGTCCTACTTCCCTGAACCAGGAGTTACCTTTTCTTTTGTTTGTCAGAGGATGTGTTTCCTGGCATAATGAGGCAGTCACTTATCTATCAAAATGACAACACAGACATTTGAGAGAACATACAACAAATTCTCATTATTTACTACGAATATATAAACTGAAATGAAATCAAACCGAATAACTTGACTACATGAAAATTATGAAACAGTTTGTATTTTATACATAGTGTATGTACAATGGTTTTGGAAATGTAGGTTTTATCCATGCAAATTTAATACAAAACACTATTTACAAAAAAAAAAAAAAACAACAGTAGGAACATTTTTCGAAATAAACATGTATGTTGGAAGCTCCAGCAATAATGGAAATCCTGAAAAAAGGCTTAATACAGTATAGTACAAGCAGACAATCTTCAAAAGTATGAAAGATGCACTTTACAAGAATATGAAATGCAAAATCAATTGAAATGCACTATCAAAAATTTTGCAAGTATATACACAATTTGAGCATCCATTTTTAATGATCACTCTCCTGCTGTGCCCTCAGAACTACTTCTGCCACATTCTGCACACATTTACATGTTGACCATTTGGTTACATTGCATCTTCTGAGTTTTATAACCACAAGTTACAAAATAAAATAACTGAATACCAACTGAATGATAATCGTAAAGCACATTTTCATTGCTCTAGACATTCCATAACAGTAGAAAGTATTCACATGACTCCCAATGTATTCCACCAACCCACCCTTTTTCACTACACCTGTGTGTGCTCCTCCTGGGAATCTCAGCCTTGCCTTGCTGCTGGTACCAAGAGCAGCTGCAGGAATGCTTCAGGTACCACATCCCTTCAGCAAACACAGCTGCACCAACAGCTCCATGAGAAGAGCACAGTCCTGCACAGCTTCAGAATGTGTATCAATACTCAACACTCACTGCAAGTTCCCGTGCCTGGGATGGCACAACCAAACCCTACGCAAATGCAGTAAATTTGGAAATATTTCACTGGTTCACTCATTTTAAAATGAAACAAAGCAAAAAAGTATCCTTGTGGCATTTCCAAATATTCTCTATTTTACAATCTGACTTTATAAAACTATGATGGAAAAAGTTATGCTTGCCTTATTTCCTGTAACTTTGAATGAAGTGAGGAAACCCTCCTCAGTGCCAAGAATTTACTTTAAATGACTGACTTTATGTAGCAACTGAGTTACAAAACTCTGGAGGGAAAATCTGGTGTCACTGAACCTTACAATCATAGACTTATTTAGGTTGCAAAAGACTTTAAATGGATCAAATTCAACGAAAAATTCAACACTGCCAATATCAAAATTTTTCCAAAACAATTAAATTTGCTGTCAGTCTGAGCTATTCTTCTCCTTTAGAATTTCCTAAGATACTAGAGTAGTCATGGAAAAAAATATTTGGTTTTTGCTTAAGTTTAGAATTCTAAAATGTAAAAAATATTCTGAATATTCTTTTTTGAAAATGCAATTTGCTATATATAATTTGAACTAAAAATGATTTATTAGATGTCATTTTATGATAACTGGTATTCCTTCCCTAGAAACTGATCAAGTAGCTTGCAGCAATTTTGCTGCCCTTTGCCACTCATGCTGAAAAAATAATGATCAAACCCAATGAGGGAACAAACTCTTCATATAAGTACAATTTTAAGATAATATGTTGCCAAAATTGTACTATGTGAAATATTTAAAGACAAATAAAGAGAAGGGTATTTTATTAGGTAACAAACATAGAACTGCTCCTGTGCAGTGGGAAGTATAAACTGAAATCCAATTAACCACATATATTCTCTATTTAAGCAGTGAAGATCAGCAGAATTTTTTTCACAGGAAAAAAAAATTATCTTCATATTTTACAAAACAAACCTGTACCATAACACTGCTCATTAAGAATAGACAGTTCACCTTTCCCTCTGTCTGTAGATGAATTACACATGACCCAGTGTGTTGCATATGGAACAAACCCAGCAACACACTTTGCATTCCCCCATGGAAGTGCAAGAGGGCCACATTAATCAGTTCAGAGCCACGGTGCAATTTTCAGTCAGAAAAGGTCAGTAGTTCCCAGAGCAAAAGCTTCCTCTGCCTCACTACACCACCCACTGCTGTTGGAAGTTAAATACTGGTATCTATTATTGAATACTCTCAAATTATCCCTTGGTGGTTTTGCTCAGGTTGCAGCATCTCTTTAAGAGCAAGGAGGTGTTTCTGTCAGCAGTTGTCCTGCACAGGTGTCACTGGCACAAAGGGACCACGAGTGGCACACGGCAGATCCCCTGCCCAGGGCAGCGCTCCCTGCACCACCAGCCACACTTCCTGCAGCACTGGGACACAGCTGTCCAAACCAAACGGGCTCTGGAAACACAGACAGCAAATTCCTCCTTGTTCTAAACTCTACTGGAAGCTCCATGCACTCAAGAATCCTCATCCCTCAGCTACAAAACACGCCTTTCTTGACTAAGACTGAAGGCTTTTCCTGGTGAAGCGATTCAATGTGAAATCAACTCAGAGCACTCTCTGCTTGGGCAAGGCTACATCACCTTTCCCACTGCTGGTCTTAATGACAGGTTTTTAATTCCAAATTTGTGTGTGTTGGGGTGTGTTTATTTGCTTTTGCTTTTCAAGTAGAGATCCTCTAACAGAAACACAGACATTAGCCTGACTTGGTGAGAGAAAAGTGACATTTGACTTGCCAATACCAAACCACATCTCCTGTCTGCAGAAAAAACTCCCACAAGGTTGCTTTCAGTTGAAATCAGTGGAATCAGCCTTTCAAATAAACATTTAAGGAATCAGCGAAAGGAAGAAGTGCCAGACCTTCATCCTTCTCTTCAGTACCAACACGACATATGAAAGTTCCATTTTCGTGAAAGCAGAGGTCTTCATTTTTGTTTGGATTTGGCTACAGATTTATGTCAAAATCTGAGATTACCACTAAATTATACAGTATTTGAAATACAGTTTTTAGTGCAGTAAAAACCTAATGGTTGTCCTCACCTACAATTTTACTGAGGTAACACACCTTCCCACCTCACTTTCATGTAATTTTTCCTACCATCTAAATACTGTTTGCTTATCAGAAGACTTTTCTTAAATGAATCCATGTAACATTTTACAACTTCATTTGACTTACCAGAGGTCACTATTTTAGTCAAGAATCTGACACTAACGTTTGCTAGTGTCAAACAAGTCACATTTACTATGGTCTCCAGCTCAGGTGTCCCACAAATCAAAAAGGCAAGAATCTACTGAAGTTAAAGGTAAAACTTGCCTTGACTTCAGTAAAGGCTAGGATTAAAAAAAAAAAAAAAAAAAAAAAAAAAAAAAAAAAAAAAAAAAAAAATCTTATGATTGATGTCAGTTGTTTATTGTTTCAAATTAATTTCTCCCTATTTTATGCTCATAGTTCTTGGTTAGATTTTGGAAGGCCTCCAGCTGCAGCGGTCTGGGTGGTTTCTGCATCCCTGGCAGTGTCCCAGTGAGCACATTGGATTAGCAGTGCTGGAGAACAGATGTAAAGCATTTCTGAGAACTCTCTGGGAAGACACTACAGTTCACAACAATTATTTTCCTGTCACTGCTTTAAGACCTCACCATAGCTGGGACATTATTGCTCAAGTGAAAGATCAGTCATGTGTGACATACTGCATCCAGTGACATAAAACACAGAAAAAATACACAAGGCCAGAAGCCCTGCCACTATGCTGATTCACTCTAATCTACAGTTCATGCCACATTATTGCAAAGTTTATCAGGAAAACTTAATGCATCTCCCTTCATGTTGTAAGTGAAAATGGAGTAAGTGCAACAGGAACTGACTGGGCCTCTGTTTTTAACTACCCTATCAGCTGTATCAAGTACTAAGTAATGGCATCACATTCTAAACAAAATGGAAAATGGGCATCTCAAACACTGGAAATGTTTGGAGCAGGGATTCTGGAATCACAATAGTTCACCAGTGCCACAGAACAATTTCTTGGAAAAATTAAAGAGGAAGGAGGAAAGTGACCCAAGGTAACCAATAACATGAATCACCAGATCTGAGAATGAACAAAAATAAGTAAGATGCTGGGAAACAAAGAGAGAAAGGAATAGAGTATGCAAATTCTTGTACAGAGAAGACACAACTATTTCCACAGGCTACTTGGATATGAAAACTTAAAGTTCAAATCTTTTTAGCATAATTTTTGAAATTGCTCTTAAAGAAATCACAATGGGTACCAAAGCCAATGTTAGCACAGCTTTAGATTATTATTTGTAAAACCAGTTAGAGATGACAGAAAGATTCATCCAAGCACAGTGAATCTTTTCTCAGACTGCTCCTAAGGGTACTTGAAGGTTTTAATCTTTGCCATGCTAAAAGAGAAGCCTTGGAAGAATCATGATTATCCTTCCCATAAGCAAGAAGGGAGCCATAATAATTTCCAAGGAATGGCAAAGCAAGACTGTTGCTGGCAAGTCTGTGGGGAAGAACTGCAGAGTACTAAAAAAACCCAAAAAAGTTGTTTTAGTAGTTTTGAATTTAAAATGAGTACATAAGTTTCATATTCTGTTTTCAACTGACTAAGGAATTTGAAAAACCCCTAAGTAGTCAGCAGCTGCCATGCTACATCAAAGGGAATTCTTAATGTTTACACTGTGATGTAACTTAATAAAATTAGTTCAAGAAGGAAAAATGTTACCTTAAGATCAGAAAATGTTTTTAAATATGACAATGAAATAGCAGTGGAGATCAGTTTTCAGATAACTGAAAGTGACAATTTATAGTCAGCACTTCTATGGCTAAGACTGAACTAGAACTTTGCTCTGGTAGTAGCAACAACAGTGAAATGAAAGACAAGGACTAATTCTTTTTGAGTGGCTGGTTTTTTAAATGCAGCAGGCAAGCATTTTGCTTAGTGAATTATAACTTTTTCATTAGTTTTTGCATGACTTTTCAGATAGTGCCTTTAATGAAAATAGAGACGGAAGTTGTTAAAATAACCATTAAGAAGAGATACAAGAACCAATTAGAGATAGATTTGAAATATAATATTTCAAATGTCAAAGCAATCCAGTTTCCTTAAACATGTATTTATCTAACCTAAGATTTATAGCTAGGACTTTGCAAATTAATTTATACACCAGCCTCTCCATAAGGTGTGTTTTAAGACAACACCATATGAACAATAGTGGATTTAAACTATTTCATGTACACTATCTTGTTTCAATGGATTTAAAAATAAGTGGTAATTTTAAACTTATCATCAGAAAAAGGTTATTTTTCCTGTCAGCTATTGCCTATAAGGACTACAGTAGAAGGAATAGACAGTACTCCTCCCTTATTATTTTATGAATTATCTTACACGGGGTCTTGATCAATTGGAAAGAACAGAATCAAATCTTGTCACATGCTTGGCAAACACATCCCTCAACTGAAAATAACTTAGCCTGAAATAGAAAATCTGTGGCAGTCAAAACATTTTTTTAATTGAGCTACCTATTCATGAAGAACTAACTAATACAAACAGATTTACTACCAAAATTATGAAATTATTTGCAACTCGATTAGAGAAGAACTCAACTGTGTATGGTTTCAAAATGTTCTCGAAACACCAAGAATTTGTGCAGAAGCAAACAAATAAATAAACTTGGGAGTTTCAAAAAACCACCACAGTGGAAATGTTTTGTTTTCACATTTATCAATCGATCTAATGTCTCAGCACAGTGACATTTGTACAAACTGACCCGTGTGCTAATGCCACACTCATGTAAATTACACAATAAACCCTGCAAACACGAAAATTATAAACACTGATACTTCCAGCTAAATTATGGATATATCTGTTGTAAAAATGTAATGTGAGATCAGGAGCAATTACACAAAATCCTGAACATCACAGCGTAAACCTGAGATTTTGGCAGTTTTATCAAAATGTCCTAAATTACTCTGTACGAATCACTAGTCCTCATGTCTTATTCATCATGTGTATTTGTTTGTCCCAAAAAAAGAAAAGTAGACAACTTTGTTTTTGTCCAACAATACATTAAACCAAAAGTAATTAGGTATTATCAAATTAAATATCATAAATAAAAAGTATTTACAGTATTTTCTAATTATTAGACAACAAATAACCAATTAAATTGTGCAACAAACTTAAAACACCCAACATCAAAAATGTGAAGTATTACTTAAATCTTCACATACTGATTTTACAAAAAAACTATTAAAATATTTAAAAATTTCCATTTTATCTATTTTAAACAAATAAATTTCAAAAATGCTTAAGACTATTAAGAATTATCAATTACACAGGCACTTCACAGGTAAACAATCTACAGTAAAACTGAAAAAAAATATTTGGCACCAACCTAGAAGACTGGAAAAACTCAATAAACTGTGTCCTTTTCTCACTGTATCCTGTTCTGTGTAATCACCAGACACTCAGACTCAATACTGGCAATGTTAGAAGTGCGTAAGTTACAATCAGGAGTGCAAAAAACAAAAAAACGCAAATATTAAGCTTTTAGAGAGTGAAAGGGGATTACAAGTGATCAGTTGCTCACATTTTTACCATCATACCATCGCTACATTTTTATCTTATCTTTAAATCAAATTATTGACGCGAAAAATTAAAGTGACGGGGGGTGTGCTTTGTACTTTCCAAAGTAATTCAAACATTTTCAATGTAAAAAAAGAAATCCAGCATTTAACTCTAACACTGAGATGTTAAATGGCAGCTTTTAAAACTTAACTAGAAAGAGAACTTGATGCTACCACATTCTCTTTGTACATCCAATTACAAGAGAAAAAAGAAAGAATAGTTAAGTTCTTTTAACTGTGAACTGACTCCAAGGTTTTCACACACAGCTCCAAAGTAAGGCTCTCTACAGCATCTGGACAGATTTTAGTTTTTGATGGCTTGGGTGTTCCCGTGTGGGAGGCTGAAGTGCCTCAGAGCAATCCATATCAACAGAGCAAATGGGAAGCTGTCTAGCTGCCAAGAAGTTGTGTCACATAGAAGAAAGCTGAGATACTTTCAACGCAGGCAACTCAAGCAGAGCTTGAACTGTGAGGCCAACCTTCACCAGACCCCTTTCCTCCAGAATGTGATGAGGCAAGCAAAGTCTCTCCTGCAAAAGAACACAGGACATTTAACCAGTTCCATGCCTTGTCCCCAGGGCAGGTAACAAACACATTCTCTGAAGCGACACACGTGTCAGGAAGACACTTGAAGAGAAAAGACCTTTAGCATTGAATGTCACATGTGGCTCTCTACAGCAACAGAATGGGCAGAAACTTGTTATAGCTGCAATCTGTATAAAGTGTTAAACTACAACAATGTCAGAAGATACATAAAAGACTGCTAAATTATAAAGTAAAAACTTTTTTTCATAACCAGAGTACGAAAAACAAGCTGGTGGGTGCTGTTGGCTCAGTGGCCTTCTTCCCCCTTCCCCTGTTGTGCAGACTTATTACCAATCTTTCTCTTGGGATAACTTAGAAGTGCTGATAGACTCAATAATAAACCATTCTCCAAAAAAGTCATAATTCAGTCTCAAAATTCAGCACAAGCTGGACAATCTTCCCAACTGCCAGCTAGCGTTACAAGTAATTTATGAGGTAAATCTCAGCACCTCTAGCTTCTGAATGGCCTGTGACTCCACATGAGACAGAAGCGATGGCAGAGCAGTAAACCAGCTTCTAAATCTATCTTCTAATTTTCTTCTTGCACTAAAGAAGATCAAGGGAATTTTTTGTCTCATAATATGTAGGAAATAATTGAATTTTTAGGTTTTTTTCCCCTCACAAAAGGAGGTAAAAGGATAAACTTGGGCAGCAGCAGCACAAGTAATGGGCTGCAACTACAGCCATGCTAAAAAAGACAGCTAATCATTCAGGCTACAGACTTCTGTAAGTGCAGGATGTTTCCCAGGCCAATTCATTTGGCATGAATTCATGCCAAGAAAGTTGCTAAACTCAAGACTTTCACGTAATAAAACATCACCCTCAAGTCCATTCCTTTGTTTAGATGACAATATATTTTATAAGGAGGTCAGTGTTATTTTTACTATTAAAAAATAAAAACTTCTATAAAAGTAAAATACTGTACAGTAAAAATGCTATACAGTGGTATTTTACTATTAAGAACTGACTAGAAACCCATAAAGTTTCTCAAGTTTACTCCATAAGCCTGGAATGGAATTTCTCTTCAGATCTTCAAGTTCTCTGGTCAGTGTCATAATCACTATTGCTCCCTAAATAAAGCTCCCCTAACCCCCCAAACTCAGTATCTGCTGACATCTTCTGTGGTTATTAATAAATCAATAAAGCAATTAGTGTACCTGTGGAACGCCCAATTTTTTACAAGCATCAAGAAAGTTTTCAACATTTCTTCGGCACTTTGCCATGCTGAGTTTAGGCTGTGAAGACAGGATATTAGATCTTCATCAGACATTTATGAAAGAGTGCATACTTCTGATATAAATTCACTTACAGTTACTAAAACACAAGACACATTCTATGAAGACTCAGTATGAGAAATATAGCTCAAACTAAACTTCTGAGCCTTGTTTAGTGCTTCTCACAGAAAAACCAAAGTGAGCAATGTAGCAAATTAATGTGGTGAACATGAGTCACAATGTTTTAGTACTGAAATTCAAAAGCTTGTTTTCATGTAAGATGAACCAAAAATGAGATAAATGATTTATGCCTTACCACTGCTGGCGATGGGACGTGAATGCTGGCAACAGAACGTGGCCTTATATGATTGGCTAAATGGCAAAGAACCACCCCATCCATCAACGCTGCTCCAATGTCATCTGGCAAAATTACCTTCAACCTGGATTCAAGATTCTAGGAAAAAGGCCATAAGTAAGTTACCCTCAACATGAGCTGATTTTTCATTTTAAATCCAGGGTATTTTAAAGCATGTAGATGTTTAAAAGGAACATTTTAATACTAAAGTGAAATAAACAGAATAAATTTACACTGTACTCAGTATAAACATCCTTTTCTCCTTATAGTCTCTGTGTTCCTTTTGTTTGTATTATTGGGGTTTTCTTGTGTTTTATGTTATTATGTGGGGTTTTTTTTAAATGACACAACAACATACATTGAGAAAGACATTCTGTCAACAGTGACCAGAATACACATCTCTCAAGCCCATACAATAAACTCACTGCTCATAACAGGAAAGCACAGAACTTAAGGACAGAAATGTTATGCTGAATATGTCATCAGTGCAGAATCTGTGAATTGAAACCACACAGGATTTTATGAGAAGGAGGAAAAGAAAAAGAAGGGAACACAACTGTGGGAAAGGCTATTTCACTTGTACAGATGAAAGTTAAGCTGGGGTGGCCAAGGGCCCATGCAAAACAGAGAAGGCAAACAATGATTTTTCCCACCCCAACAACCTTAACAAGACTTCACTTCTCAGGAAGTGAACTGGACAAAACAAACGTCCTTCATAGAAATGACACCACAAATCAGCATTGCCCTGAAAAGCAGATTTTCTTTAGAAAATCTAAATTCTTTAGAGTTAACTATGATTTAGTTAACTCTAACTGCTAAATGCCTTGAAAACAGAACTACACAAAAAAACAATTTACTGGAAATCTGAAATGCAGATCCCATTCAGTATTATAACATTTGTAGCAACTTCCTACAATCAAAAAGCATTTGACCATTTAGAAAACAATAATCATTTTTCTTCAGATCTCAGGTCAAACAATACCAAACACAAGCAGATTTATTGTCTCCCTAGGAAAATTTAAAACCTTAGGAAAAAAAATAATTTCTCTTTATTTTTTAGAAAGAAAGCAACCCCAAATAATTTCCAGTTGGTATTTTTGTTGGACCCAAACAAGTACCAGTGCAGGCTGCTACACGAAATTCCTTAGGAAGTAATACCACTACAGGAATGCGCTTGTACAACTGCAACAATTTGGAGCCTTCAAAATGAAAGTTTAAATTGTGGTACAGAACAAACTAAATGCACTGCACCCATTTTAGTGAATGATGGTACCTACACTGCGAAGCTGTCTGATTTGCTCCCTTTCTTCCCTTAAATGTTCCATTTTCCTCCTCATAGTAAACCCAGGATCCACTGCACCATAGTCCTGGCGTGAGGCACGGCTGAAAGCTATCAAACATGAGGGAAGTCAGTCAGCAGAATTCAGATCGAGAACATTCAAAAACTAAAGATCTGTAAGTGAGGATAAAAACAGGAAAAAAACTCTGGAACTTTTAAGAACAAATATATTTAAGCATATTTCTAGAAAAGATGCTGCCTATGAAACATCTTTCAAATAAAATCTAGAGATCATTTTACTTAAGTGTAAATGAATAATTAGAAAATATGGAGACTGAACTGACTTCAATATTGATGTATCGGTAAGGGACATACAACTCCATCTGCACTTCTTCAAGAATCTCAATCTAGCTTCAAAACTACTTGAATTGTGTTTTACTTTCAATCAAGTATAAAGCCTTTGAGCCATCAAACCTCAAGAGCAATTGTGTACCGTTTCCCTGTTCCCTGACAGTGACTAAATATGCAGAAAATAAAGGAGTGGGAAGAAAAAAAAATTCAAATAAACAACCCCCCCCTCCAAAAAAACCCCAAACAAATCACTCTGCAACTTTAGAAGCTTCCAATTATTTACTTGCCAAAGCAGAGCTGTCTGTGCCTTTCCCAGTACTATGCAGTGATAAGTAAATTGAGTGAACTGCTGTACTGTGACATCTGCTATGCTTACTGCCTCTTGCAGCCTGGGAAATAAACACACTGTGTTAGAGAACAGCAGCTTACCTGACCTTGGTTTGAGACCAAATGGACCATGAGTGTTACTATCTGTCCTTTCATAATCCTGTTGAAAGAGATGAAGTAAGGTTTCTTCCACTCATTAGAACAAGTAACTTTTGTTCCCATCAAGACACTGTTTAAATTATTGCCTAAGGAGAGTCCTTCTGCTTAACTGTAAAAGTCTTTTGAAGAGGACAATATAAAATAAACGGAATGAAATGTAACCTTACTACATACAGATAAAACTGTAATAATGAGAAAGAAAAGCAGCACCAGATTATCTAAAATCTACTGCAAAATACTTCAAACTACTGCAAACCATTCTGTAAACAGTTTAAGACAGCTGTAAGCAGATGCAAATATTCTCCCAATGTTTAGCATCAAAACATTTCTTAGAAACATCTACTTCCAACTATGAAGACCAGGTTTTTCTCATTTCACCATCTGAAAAAAGAAATACACTCAGTATCTTGGTATGTACATGAGATACTCTTGTTTCATTCCAGTGTATTTCGTGAGATGTTTTAATTCTGTGCTCTCGGGCTCCTTACTGACACAAGGTGGAAATGTTAATAATATTTGCTTTATTTTGATCTAAGCAGTGCAGTGTTCTCAGAGTGACACTCCATGCACAGCCACCCCTGAATGAAGCTGGAAGGCTGCACCACAAAGGCGACACCCAGGACTGAGAAGGATGAAACTCCTTGAGAAGTGTCAGCACCTTTGGGTTCCTGGTGATGTATAAAGTACTAGACCATAAACTTCAAATCCTCTCAGTGACTATGTGCCTTGAAGAACAGTCTGCCTTAGGAAGGCCTATCAAATATGGCAAATCTGATTTTTGTTTCATTAGTATTTTCATCGGGAAAGATAATAGAGACAAAGCAATATACCTTTCCTCACACCAACCAAAAAGATGAACTCCAGGGGAGATCAGAGTTGCAAAGGTAAAACAAATGGTAGTATCTCTCTAGTTTCTACCTCTTTTTGAATTTTTATTATGCTGAAATAACTTCTAATTGTAATTTCAAAGGAAACTAACAGCTTCATATCTTCATGAAAACCCGGTGACAGCAATGAACACAAAGAAATGTTTGTTGAATGAAAAACAAACCCACAAACTTGTACCTCAGACGACACAGGAGACTGTGGGGACACATTAGTATTATCACTGTCTTGCTAAAAAGAAATCAAAGAGATGAAATTATAAAAATGAAAATGATGATTTAACAAGAAACATGAAATTATGAAATACACGAGACATGTACCATTTGTCAAGTATGCTACAAACTGGCAGCAACTAAATTTTAAAATATGTAAGGTAAGGAACCACTATTTGCTGTGTATGTCAAATATTAGTTTTACATCACCTCTGCTTGACAGGTGAATTAATTTTGCTATTACCAAAGCAAGCAAATGTCCTACTGTTCCCCAGCAGGTAATCATTATCTTTTTTTTTTTTTTTTCAAACAAAGAAGTATAATAGTTATTTCTGCTATGGCTTTGGAATGCAAAGTTAATTTGTTCAAAAAAAAGACAAGAGAAGAAATATATTTCTTAATATTTCACACAATTACTACATCTCACCTCATCATTTTCATTTCCACTTGAATTCTTTCTGGAAGACTTATACTGCAAAACACATACAAATATTATTTTAAAATGAAAGCATGATTTTCATTTGAACTAAAAGACTTGCTTTCACTCAGATGTTACTTATTACTGATGAAGCTGCTGAGAAAAACAAGCCATGTTACAGAAAAAAAGGAGCAAAAAAGAAACAGACCAGAAAAGAACATGACATTTCTAGGTGAGACAAGATCTTCATTAGTCGAAGAGAGAAGTGCATTTTAAATCTAAACACTTTTATAATGTGAACTCTGCATGTGACAACTGATCCAAGTGAAAAGATCTTAACAACTGCTAACATGAAGTACTATTTCTTAGAAAAAATTATGCAACCTATGAAAGCTACTTTTGTAATATGTTTTATGTGACTAAGACTGCTTACACATCAGGAGATTGACCTGACATTGTAAAAAATTAAATTAAAAATTATTAAGGTTGCCTTTAAAACTTCAAAGTCTGATCACATCCTTTTATGTATTTACGACAATGCTTTTCCCACAGGTCTGTCTGATTTGTTGTGTGTTGCCTTCATCACTGTCCCACTTCCCTGATTATGCTAAAAGTGGAGGAAATTAAGGAGGAACTGAAGGAAAAAATTTACAAAAGCATTATTTAAAAAATAAACTTATTTCATTGTCTACAGATCAAGTGTACTAAAAAGTGGGAAAAGTCCCATGCAGATCAAATTAAAGAGAACATCACTACAAAAGTCTGTGGGGTGTATGTGGCCAGGTTACTCCTCCTCATGACATGACACAAATGCAGGCTAAACAAGGGACAACTACTAGCACTGGTTTCTCACAAGAGCACTGGTACCTATTTTTTTTTTTCCTACTTTGGCATGGCAGACAGGCTCTGTTTCAGCAGCTTTTTGCCTTGGTTTTGCAAATGAAACTATGAAACAGTGTATTTTGTTACTGGTACAGGCTGTTTAATTCACTTGAGGAGACCCATCTAGAGTGTTTGGAATGTGACTTCAGGCATCTGCTTCAACCACAGAACTCACAACTGACTGGTAAATTACCAGGAACCACTTCTGTATTAGTAGCACAGCTCTTTAACCAGGCAAACAACTGAATTCTGTTTTACTTCAGAAGCTTTTCTCTCTTTCTCCTCCAATGCCACAGCAAAAAAATTAATTTCAGGATGAAAACCCTGGAAAGACGATACAACTCCATAATCTCTCCAGGGGGAAAAAAAAAAAAAAAAGGCTTCTATAATCACAACAATGTATCTGAACTGTATGGCATGCTCTGATCTCCCAAGAATTTAATTTCTTTGAAGTTCCCTGGCATTTCACAAAGATATTTGATGGCAAAGATCCAAGAAACTAATTTCATAAGTGATAAATTTAATTTTAATTCAACCTAGCATTGCTCAGAACTCCCCATTTCTCTACATAGCCCAAAACAAATGTTACCCAATGCTGCTAGAACTTCTCCTCTGTTCTGCAGAAAGCAGACACTGGCACCTGCTGACTGAGGGTGCACACTACAGCAGCAAGGGAACACTGAAAATTTTCCTTCTGTAATGCAAACTAATGCTATGAGACCCAAAAGGCATACACCATTCCTAGAACCATGCTGAAAAAAAAAAAAAAAAAAAAAGGCAA
Organism: Poecile atricapillus; assembly: GCF_030490865.1. Taxonomy (NCBI): domain Eukaryota; kingdom Metazoa; phylum Chordata; class Aves; order Passeriformes; family Paridae; genus Poecile; species Poecile atricapillus. The sequence continues at coordinate 5,193,872 of NC_081260.1, forward strand.
TGTATATTTTCTTTGCACTAAAAATTAGTACAGAAATAGCTAAATAAAAATCCCTCCAAATAGATGGTGAAGGACCAATGATAGGATTGATTTTTGCTTTTGCCAGAAAACAATGAATTACTTTCTTTTATTTTATAAAACAAAATCTTTCATCGATTTTTTCCTCTTGATTTTCTGGCACCCTCAAATTATCCTATATATATATATATATTAATCAAAGGAGTCAAATAAAAAATTATATGTTACATTCAAATTTAAAAGCATCACAACCTTTGAGGATTTACCTTTACTTGGTTTTATAGTTTGTTCTACTCATTAAAAACCAAAGCATCACCCACCCTCATTCCCCCATTACCTTGAAATACTCTTTTCTAATTTGTTTACTTCTCCTTCTTTCTTCATTCTGCCAGATTACTGGCTGTGTTTCTGGCCAGTGTTGCTCATCCACTGAATCCTTCTGGTTTTCCAGTGGCTACAATGGTCAGAAATACTTTCATGTAAAATGCAAACATACCTCTTGTGTATTAGCACAAATTCTTATGAACTACAATTGTCAATTGTCTGCCTGACTCAATCTAGCTTTATGACCTGAATGTTTAACAGTCTTAATGGTGATTCTGGTAGAAACCACTAATTCCTTTTCAAATTCTAAAATGTATTTCACAGAAGAAAAAGAATCTGTGAAACAATTCTTCAGAAAATAACACTTTTCAGCACTGAGACTAATTTTGTAGGTAGGTTAGGAAACTGCCAAAGGCTGCCACAAATACACCAGTTCCAAGTGTGGTTAGGCACTATCACATCTTATTTCTCACTGTGGATACTCATCACACAGAGAAAGGATGGCTACAAGAAGAGAGTTTGAGTATTTGTTGGCTATTTGGTCCTATCTAGAAGATTATACTCCCCCAAAAGCTAGAAGAGAAATCTCTCTTTTAAAGTACTGTATTATGCAATATGTACTGAGGAGACAGGTAGATTGATTCTTAAATAATAAAAAATATATATGACTGTCTACTTTATGAAAACTGGAAGTAGACAATCTGAATGAACTGTTTCCTAAGAGTACCACAACATTTCTGTCTCTTCTTACAAGAATATGAGGGCATATAAAGCAATTGTAGATAACTAACAGATTAAAATAATAAGGCACTCTCTACAGTTTAATAATAATTTTGTCATATCATGCAAGCTTCTCATTAAGGTATGGGAAATGAAAGACCTACAAACTTCAACTCATCTAGAATTTGCATCTATAAACCAAACTGAACATTTTGGTGAGGCAATACCTTTATATGGAAAGACATACTAAACCCAAGAACATAAAATTTATGCCTCGTTAGTTTTAACTTAAAGCTGGTACCACAAAAAAACAAAAGGCCTCCATTACAAACAAGTCAAATTGAGGCATAAGATCTCCAAAGGGTTTGTATTTTCCACCATAATTAAGACACCTTCAAGAACTATGTGTATAAGCAACCATACAAATAAAAGTTTTCTGCCATAGCAACAAAATCAAGGAAACAATAACAACAACATCACTCAAATATAAAGCCACCACATTTACATTTGAATATTTACCTGCCAGCTGTATGGGGACACTGGGGAATTCACTTCATTTGTTGAGACACTAAAAAGTAAGATGAAAGGTATTATGAAGCACACTACATTTTTGTGTACTTTAAAACAAGTTACTGAAAAATATATAAAAAAATGAACCCTTAAAAAGTGGCTTCTCCACAGCACTACAGTATCTTTGGCCATCTGTATAAGATGTCACAATGTGGCTTAAAAGTATGATCACTTATCTAAAATCTGAAATCATATTTTGTTCTCCCTTAACATAACTTGACAATGAGTCTTCCACATTACAGTAGTTTATTCAGATAAAGCTTCTTTTGAATTTTTTAGTTTGTTTTGGACTTAAGTCTCAGACCTGCCTGTTTCATTAACAAAAAAGCAAAAGGTAAATTTAATTATTCCTCAATTACCCTATAAAAAGAAGCCCAACAGAGGTGTACACTTGAATAGGTAACAGCAACTCATAAGAAGACCATGTGGAAAGTAAGCAAGGCCTGGAAAGTTCCAAGTAACAGCTGTAGCATGAGTCACACAACCACAGGACATGTGTGCAGCCAGCTGTGCAAAACCACAGGTACCACTGAGAGGGGAGACAGCCAAAACAGGGTGTGTCACGCTGAAGGAGCTGCACTGGATCAAGATGCTCTGCTGAGTTGTAGCTGAACAGCAGAGAGCCATTCCCACCCCACTGCTATCCAGCACCACCAGCAGTTACAGCATTTTTTTCTCCAAATTGGGGTAATTAGGGAATTTCCCAAGTCCCTAAAGACAAGGCTTTGGGTATTTCTGATTATTGATGGTTTCTGGGGTGTTTTCCTTTGTTTTGTGTGTGGGTGTTGTGCTTTTTTTTTTTTTTTTAATTCAAAGAAAAAGCCTAAGTACAGCTCCTGCAGACAGTGGATTCCTCAGTAACACACCCTCCACAAACAATAAAGGTGTTGTAGGCTGAGCTCCCAGCAACACTTTTCCAACAGCTTTTATGACCAGTAAAGGACTGCCAAGGAGGAAAATTCAGATGCCCAAGCACAGCTCCAGTGCCACCTTGTGTAACACAGGGTAGCAGACCTGCACAGCACCATCACCTATGGGAGGAGGTACAGCCTTCCACACTGGAGATGGAAGTCTGAAACACAGATGAATTGCTGCCATAATTTGTTTCTGGATGACATCAATTTTCCTAAATGCTCAGAAGAACAGATTTTTCTTTTTTTAATCTGAAAGAAAGAAGCTCAAGAATATATTACTCTTGTAGCTTCAATTTCATCATCAGCTAAAAGCAGTATGACAAGAGATGTGACAGTAGTGACACAATAAACAAAAATGAAACTAATAAAAGATTGAAAGCTGTGATTCATTAAAGTATATCAATACCATTTTTCAGATTCCATTGGCTGCTTTGGCCTGTTCCTTGTGTTTACTGAAACGGAATGATTAAGAAGCCTAGAGAAAAAAAAAAAACAAACAAACCATATTTAAAACAATTTTCTTAGAATATGTTACTTTCAGTGCATCACATTTCCTGTAAATGAAAAGGTTTTGAACGTTAAGTGGCATCTTCCATAAAACTACAATGTGTGTGTGCACACAAAATCCAAGCCCATTCCTGCTTCCATCTGAGTTAAGAGTATAATTTCCAGCTCTTGAAGTATTTCAAGTTCCTTATCTTAAGGAAGCAAAACTTGGTGGTAATTCAAACCAAAATGAAGTCTCCTCTTATTTTTCTACCTAAATAGGTACTATTTCAACTGAACTCACACCTGTGTAAAGTCATGCTGCTCTCAACACAAAAGATCCCATTGTTCACTAAAATTAGAAGACAAAAGATGGTCTACCTAAAGCAGCCCAGAAAGGATCGAGACAGACTGAGCACAAAACAGTCAGTCAGGAGGGGCAGATGAGAAGGTGACTGAGAAAGAAACATTGCAAGTGCAAAGGAAATGTAGGTAATAAGGTAAGGTGGAAAATTGTGAAACAGGCTAAGAACTAAACGAAAAATTTAACACAGAATTTAATGGAAATTCCAATTTTCTAAATGGTAAACAGCCAAAAAAGCCTAAACTTACAGAGATTCAGAATGGTGTTTTCATCTAGAGCAAGCACATACTGTGTGTGTGTGCACAGGAAGATGACAGGAGCTACTATGGATGTTTTAAGTGTTAAAAATAAAACTATCGGTAACACTTAAAACGAAATGTTTTCAAGTAAGCATCACCTTGAACTTAAGTGACAAATTCTGAACTCTTGAAGGTAGCAATATTACACTTTGACACGAAGCTCATGCGCAGAAGTGTGATGTCCATGTATCTACACAGAATTATGTTGAGAACTAGAATGCATTAAGAATCAGAACACAACCAACTATTCAATGGAAGAAAGTAAATCAGTAGGCCCCTTTTTTCACCATTACATAGTGCAGCACAGTCATTAACTTTAAATGATTGATGATTTTTCAATCAAACTTCTCTGATGACTGTGATAACTTTGAGCTCAGTAATCTCATTTGCAGTATAAACCTCTTGTTGTGTGACCCCCAGTTTAACAGGATTATGAGAAGTTAAGCCTGTAAACCTGTAAATGTCCACAAAAGTTAAAGCCTCTAAAAGTTAAGCCTGTAAATGTCTGCTGCACTCAGTCTATAGCATCTGCTTCCTGTATTTTGTGTTCAGAAACCAAGTTTTGAGGGTGCATTCCAGAATTTATTTATACTACAGCCTGAAAAAAGTTTAGCCAAAAAAAAAAATATTCAGAGGATGAGTTATCAATCCAGAATATAAACATGCTATTTTAAAGTCATTACTTTTTATAGACAATCCCTATTTAAACTAGCTTTGCCTTCAGCTGAAAGCAACGAGAAATTCAGTGAGACTTTATAGCAAGCAACGATTATAAGTAAAAAAAAATAAAAAATTAAGAGTCAATTTAATGCAGCAATTGCACTAAAACTGACACTAGTAATGTAAATGCAGTGATTGTATATAATCCAGGCTATTCCTTTTTTATACTTATTATATAAAATGCAAGGAAAAACTATTCAAGCTAATTCTAACATATATATATATGTATACACTTTTCAGCTACTTTTCACCATTTCTATGCAAGAAGTGTATAATAAATGACTGAGTTCATGAACTAAAATTATTCGAACAAAGTATATTCTTATACTTTATAAAACAAAGCCAGTAATTTTTGAAAGTTCCTGTTTAAAAAAAGAAGAATATTGATGGGGAAGTAACAGCAAGTTCAGTATCTGACATGTTGCAAGCCCAGCTATAGAAATCTCAATTTCCTGTGGAATAATGAACTTGAAAGCTTTTAACTAAGGAAAATAGTGAAGAAAATTAATCTGAATTTACTAAATTGCAGGCAATTGGCAAAATAATTTGTTCAGCTGGAAGGGGATCTAGGGGAATCATTGCAGGCATGTTAATTACTGTCTTCCAGAAAATACAATTCAAAGCAGAGTATGTAACTTGAAAGTAGAAGTAGCTCAAGTTCAAAAGTTACACTCAAGTGTGGTGCTGATGGTCCAACAATTTCAGCAACAGTTGCCATTTGTGTTATCACTCATTAAAGCCAAAAGTTTTATTGTACAGATCAATTATGGGGACAAATACTGATGATCTGACTGGTGAACTAGGAACTTGCACAGGATGCCTGTGCTAGAACTGCAATTAATTTCCTACTTTTGATTCCTGTAAATCACACCAATTCTGTTGTTACAGAGGTAGCACACAAACTAATCCTCTGAAAGGGTTCTAAAACTCAACACTATTTTTAAAATCTAAATTACTCAACACCACATATTTATATATTCTACTTGTATATAGTGCAAGCACAGCATGTACTCCAAAGTGCTTGACCAGATGAGAGAAAAAGGCAATGGCAAGACCAAAAATGATACTGGAAAATATTTTCTCAAGTTCCAGGATTTAAAGAGCGGAATATCCTCTCAGCCACTTATACTTTCAGATTTCATGCAATGATTAATGGACACAAATGAAGTGAACAATGGTAGTGTTATTTTAAGATTAGCTATCTTCAAGTTTAGACAAGCAAGTATGACCTTGAATCTATAAAGGGTAAAAAAGACACTAGAAATCCTGTGCAGTGAGACAAAGATGATTTATTTTCAACTTGTTCCAGAGCAATCCACTGACTTCACATCTGGCTCTGCTTTGCGACTGAAGCTGTGCTCTTCTGGATTTAGACAGTTTTAGGAAATCACTGCTGCCAGGTAAGAACCCAGATTTAATTTTGACACGAATTCCAACAGGCTCATTTGGAACCAATGAAAATTATTTAATCTAAACTACTCTACTGTCTTTTTCAAAAGACAAGGAATATCCAGACCAAGTTACAGAGCTTAAATTTATAAGATAACAAAGTCTGAAATCACTTCATTCAACACCTACACGTTTGAGTATAGTCTACATTATACTCCAATTTTAGGTTACTGGTGCGGTTCACAAATTACAAATACTTCCACCATGGGTCAAATGCAAAACAACATCGAATTTGTCAATTAACAAATTATCAAATTAACAAAAACACCAAATAAACAAAAGCCAAAAAAACTAAAAGCTCACTTTGCCTGAGGTATGATATCTGAGGTTGCATAGTTAAAGAAATAACGAAGTTTTATGTTTGGACTCAAAGTGTTCTCTGAATAACTGCCTAATTAAATGCTTTTTTAAATTAATATTTCATCCCAAAGAATAAGATTGCATTACAAACTGGTTTTGATATCAAAAAAACTTAGGCTAACTCAGCCAATGCCTTTAACTCTGTTTTCGTTCAAGAAATGGCCAAGAGCATTTCTTTTGTCCACATTTGAACTCTTTATACCTTGATGCACGTCCTGCCGCCCTGGTCCTCTGGAAGAGCTTTTCACTGAATGAAGTTCTATAGTTTAGTGGCCTTCGTCTGTATTCACATTTCATGCACACCAAAGCCAAAGACGGAAGGAGGAAGCAGGATAGGTTGATGGGAGAGGACAGGGAAGTCATTAGCACAGCAAGCAAAAGGAAAGGAGACTGTATAATATTACAAAAACATAGACTGAACAAACAGAAACGTGATTAGTAAGGAATTACTTTGTGATGCTTAACTTTCCTGAGGATTCTGATCACTGATTGACCATATTTTTCACAAATAAGCATAGAAATATCTTCACCAAATTCTAAATAATATTCTTATTGCCAGTTAAAAAAACCCCATGAATTCAAAATCAGGGCTAAATTTCCTATTAGAGGAGATTTTGAGCTAAAATTCCTAGAGATACAAAAGCAAACTTTAAAATATAAACTAAATGTAAAACTTAAGAACTATTAAGATTGCACATCTGAGTAATTCAAGACAAAGCAGAACAATTAGCAAGACCGCATTAAGACACACTGACATATGATAAGCAAAATTCAAGTTGCAGTACTTCAGAAGAGGAGTGGCTTGGCATTTCAAATGATTAGATAACAGGGACATATGCAGTAACACAAGAGCCTCATGCAACATAAATAGCCATCATATAAAAACCTAATATAAGAAAAACACCCTCATTCTCTCTTCCTTAATAGGAGAAAATTATGCATTCTTGGCCTTATTTGCAGCACTTTTGGTACTGAGAATACACTAGCATTAAGATTTCATTCTTATTTTTCCCCTTCTTCTGAACAACAACCAATTCTTGAATGCAGGGCTTGGAGTTCTAAGCAAAACCTACTTTATCTTTCACACGTGCACTCTACTGTTACTATATTTACCTAATATAAAATGCTGGTGAATTTTTAAGACCCTGCAATTCATAATATTGGGGGTCTCAGTTTCTCTGAGCGCTTCATATGTATTTCAACCATATTAAAAGCAAAGCATCAGAGTCTTATAATTACACAGAAATTTGAAAGAAAAGAAAACAGTATTTAAATTGATATGAACTTACATCCATTTCTGTGGGATTCTGAACGAATGGTATGAACTATTTTAGTTAATGAAGTACTGCTAAATACAACTTTCACCTCTCAGAGGAGCTTACTCTTGAAGTACCTTACAGCATCTGCCTTCTGGGTAAAGAGGACACAAACTGTTCCTACACCAGCCTGGACATTGCTGTATGACTCCAGATATCTCCTCCTGTTCTTCGTTTTACACAGTTGCTAATTTGTTCTACTGCATTCCTTTAATCTGCTGCTTGTTCCATGGCTCCTTTACAAGAATTGTTCTGTTGAGATGCCCATAATGAAGCAGAGAAAGGCAGGCAGTTGAAATGATATATCTTTATATACAGATATTGTCATTTGACAAAATAATGTTCAAACCAATTTCCCCTTCAGTCCACAGGATATTGACTGAAGGAAGTGCCACCTAAATTAGCTTGTATTTGAATAAAAATAACCAGTCACAAACAATCTGTAGGGAGGTTGTGTAATTTAGACAAGAAACAAGGACAGGTGTCTTGACAGAATCTGTCACTTTAGCAGCTGGACAAAACTGCTCTCAGAAGAAGTAAAAAGCTTTTGGGTATAAGAGACGTTAAAGAATAAATTAATTGTAACAAAAGTTATTTTAACTAATATTGTTATACCTGTGTTTTTGTTCTTGCTGCAACAATTGAGCTGCTATTTTTCTTAAGTCAGTCACTTCTTTGAGTTCATCATCATCTTCAGCCAGCAGCTGTTCTTTCTGAAGTCTGAAAAATTAAACATTAGTGACCTGTCTGACTTCAGTGAAGCAAGACACAGAAATGGCTCATTATGGCAATAACTAAGCAGTGCTTCCTATAAGCTTATTCTCTGTCCAAGAGGAACATCCTGTTCAATATAAGAATTATTCCCTTCATATGCAAGGAGCTTAAAAAACCCCACTGTCACCCCTGCCACTACTAGTAAAACCTACTCAAAAAAGACAAAGATGATTTACCTTTTTTCATCTCCCCAGTCCTCATTTTGTTCTATTTTCTGGGATTTCTCAGGATGTTTTCCCTGCTCCTTCAACAAAACAGAAAAAAAAAAAAAAAAGTTAGAATTTAATTAAGGGTAAAAAAAAGAAAAAAAAAATCAAGGCTACTGAACAGTTTTCCTTTTGTCAGTCTCTGATACCTTGACATAGGAGAGCAGGGGCCCAATCTGTGCATCTCCCTGGTCAGGAAGAGCTCCCTCCTCTGTGTTTGGATCAATGTAGTCAAACGCCTCCTGGTCTAGGAATGATTTATGAAGAAAAGGAAAGATATTAAAACAGTTATCTTGACCAAATGTTATTCCTGAGATAAATAAGTATTTATGAAACATGTCAGATAAAGATAAAACATAGAAATTCTGCCTTAAGCTAGAAATAGTGGTTTGTTTCTTTTCTCTCAAGCCTTTTCTGCTTGTGATTACCTTGTTTTCTGAACTGATGAAAATACAATATCAACACACAATCCTGTAATTTTTGCCATTTTCTTACATTAGATTACCTATGCAAAGTATTTCTGTTACCTAAAATGACAAATGCACAGCTGCTATTACCTTTCTGTGGATCAAGTTTACTTCCCACTACGTGATTGTCATTCCTTAATGTCTGTTCCCTTGTTGATTCTGATATCTGGGAGTGAAGGCTGATTGTATCATCATCAGATGGCTGCAAAGACACTCACATTTAGTACAGAACTGACATGCAAATGCTATTATTGTATGATTTCCTATATTCCTGTCATATCATATTAATTAGAATCAACCTTAACCATAAAAGTTAAAGAAATATATAAATAATTTGTGTCTGACATGACAGTCTAAGGGTTTAAACTCAACTGTACCCATACTGAAAGAATGTTAAATGCAACTTATTGGGATATTTCTCAAATGATATAAAATACAAAGGAAAAAGTTCTAAAAAATAAGAAATTACAAATTTAACAGTGAGAAAAATACTTACTTCTGTAGTGGACAACCTTTTATCCCCATTATCACTTCCAATGCCAGAGTCTGGTCCATGGTTTTTATTGGGATAAAAGTCCTCCATGCTACATTAAGCAAAACAACACACAACCCACATAAGAATGAAAGAAACAGTAGTTTCACTTTCCATAAGAAAATAAACATACTTTTCAAAATATGCTCTCTAGACTCAAAAACCTCACTACTCACCTGTCTGTGAGTGGCTGGGAGGGGATTCGTTTACCTAATGATGGAAGATCCAAAGAATCTGGTTTTTTATCTATTCTGAGGCACGCCTGAATACTGAGGAATTTAAATATATGTACTTTGCCCTTTAAACATATCTGTTGGGAAACAGGAACAAAAAGAAGTCTTAATTACACAGCATGTCTGCTGAGAGTACACCCCAAGAAATGCTGCACTGCATTTACAGCCACAACACCTCAAAAGGAGAAATACAAGAAATACAGATTAAAAAAAGCAAAACCAAAAAAACCCCAAAAACAAAACCCCAACTCGATTGGTATAACTTAGAACAGCTCCCTCTGAGATCTTAATGTAAATTTCCGTAGTTGTGTGCTTTAATACTAACCTGTGCTGGTGGTATCTGCATTGGATTGTTATCCAAAACTATAACTTGTAAGTGACGTAACTTTCTATAACAAATGGGAATTTCTGTAATTTTATTACAAGAAAAATCCAGCTTTACCAAGGGAAGGTCTCCTAATTCTGCATTCAGGGGGAAAAAAAAAAAAGAAAAAAAAAAAAAAAATCAGTTATCTTCTTAACATGTTACCTAATTTGCCTACATCAATGGAAAGAAGATGAGTAGCTCACCATCTGGCAACATATGGAGATTATTTCTTCTTATGTTCAATTCTCTAAGTGACTGTAATTTTCCTATTTGCTGAGGAAGAACTTGAAGTTCATTACAGCTAATATCCTAAGAAAGATATAATTAATAAATCAACTGAACATCTTAGATGAAATTACACAGAGGAATACTGCGATCAAAACTATCATAAAGCATACTATTAAAGGAAAAGAAATCCAAGAAAAGAAATCTAACTATCCTGGCTTTTCCATGGAGAAGATGTACCATAACAGATCTTGCTGGTTTTTGAAGAATTTAGTGATTCCAGAAATTCAATTCAAGAAGTTAAATCAATGAATGATGAAATAATGGATTTGAAACGAACACTGTAGCCTAGGAATCTGGAGTTCCTGGTGTAGTTCCCAGATCTGTCAAAAACTTCTTGTGCAATTGCTGGCAATTGACTGGCATTCTGCTCCTCTTCTAAAAATTCTTTTTCCTTAATAAACCTTGAACCAACCCATAAAACTAAAAATGTACAGACAGCAATAGCAGGCTCACCAGTTTTTTGGATACAAGCACTAGAGGGTGACAAAGCTGCATCAAGTGAACACAGGCTACAGCTATTTCTGACACTAATTTAGTATTAATTTATGTAGACCAGAGTGATTAAACAATCGCACAGTCTTTCTAGACTTCTTATATTCTAAACAGGTATGGAATGAAACTCTCTCTACTATGTCCTTAATCATCATCAAGCATGTATTCTGGGTTTGACAAACTTGAAAAATAAACCAAAAATATCAATAAAACACAGAAACTGAATTTAAATGTTGTAGTTCTATATTTCAAAAATATTAATAATTTATTATACTGAATATATAATGAATATGTAATAGATATATATATATATATATATAGTGCTTGTAAGAGTACTTACTACAAAGATTTGCAGTTGTACTTACCAACTCCATTAGATCTCTCAATTTTCCAATTTCTTCTGGAATGGAGACCAGCTTGTTGTTACTGACAACCAGAACTTTCAGTGGAAGATCAAACAGGTATTTTGGCAATGTTGACAAAAGATTTCGACTTGAAAGCAAGAAAAAGGGACAAGCAAACCTGGATTATAATATCTTTTTTATGAATATTGTAACTTTTCTCCCATCCCAGATGACTTTCTCTGCCTGTAACAACTTCACCTCCACTGTCCATCACAAATTCCTTATCAGATACACAGACTATTTCAGGTATGTGAATTTTAGATCCCCATTTCACAGGACAGAATCTAATACCAAAATGTTCAGAGAAATCTGTTAAAAGAAATAATGTTTGCCACTTGCTTTTATCCTGTTGGTACCTTCAGAAGAACCACCTGATCTGACAGTCTACCAAGCCAGAATTTTATATAAAGGCCATTGCCCATCATGCCATGTTGTTGTGTCCCTCCTGAGCCACCACAAAAGACCCTAAACATTTAATTATTTTGCTGAGCAACAGGCTGGAAAGTAAGTCTTAATTCAAATGTATTTCTTCTGTGTATACCATTTTCCAGCTGCATGCATGTATACCTGCTTTGTACACATAAAATACACTGCTACCCACTAACTGGGTTTAAATCTATACTGAAAGAGCTCATGTTGATGGACTTCCACTGCCCGAAGCACATAATATGTTTCTAATAAGGTACATTTTAAGAAGTCATTGGAAAACAAGCTTGTTCAGATGTGATATGAAAAAAAATTCCTGTCACATATAAAAGTAAAAAATTAAAAATCAGTAATTGCTGTTGATTTAGGTAGAGCTAGCTCTACTTCTGCAAAAAAAATATACTTTTAAGTGCTGATACTTGAGTTCATACTACATTAAGAAAAATTCCAGAAGTTTTAGTGCCTAATTGATATGTATTCAGAGCATTGTTTTTGTAATCTAAAAATCTTGGGATTTTTTTAATATTTTCTCCATGATTACAGTTTACAGAACTGCAACTTTACACCATAAAATGAAAGGAAATTTCTAACAATACCTTTATAAAAACAATGTATTCATTCTGTTAAATTCTAAGTGAACAATACAGGTGAGTTATTTATACAGGTATGCATAAAGTCTTTTTTTATGTTGCATTTCACGCAGATATGCCAGGCTATTTTGGTTGAAGGCATGAGAAGCAAAAATATAACATGCAAGTAAACTTTTTTTGACCTGACTATAAGAACGTGGGAATGAAGCAGTCAGTCATGTCACTTACATAGATTTCCTCTGGTTTTTCTGGGTTTTGAGTTTTTTTAGGAGCTGCCTGCTTTACTATGAAATGCACAATACCTTTCTTCCACTGTACGAAGCCCAAATTAGAATGTGAGACCATGTGGTTTTCTCCTGCAACAAAGCACCTGAGCTAGAAAGGCAGAATTTTAGCCTGTTCTCCAGTGCTACAGCCCACACATTCCTGCACTGCAAAACTGGTCCTTGGCCAGAAGCACAGAAATGGGGACAAAGCACTGTTTGGCAAAGGATCATCAGGAGAGCCAACTCTTGAAAGAAGTTAGAACTACACAGCATTTCTGGCTAAAGAAATGTATTCAGCACCTCAAACACCATCAAAAGAGAAATGGGTTGTTGCTGAAGAAAGTTTGGCCATATTTCTTTTAGAAAATCCTGTGGTTTTGTATCAGATTAATCCCCTTTAAAATTGTGACAGATCACATTACTTATGTATTAGTACTCTAAGAACTGATATTTGCAGGTTTTGAGACACAGTAGGTTTTGGGGATTTAAATAGCTCTTAACTGAGAAAACTGTTTTGGATTTGATGCAGCCAATATCAGAAACCAGGAGTACTGTGGAAGCAGGGTCAGGAGAGTTTTCTAGATTCTCTCTCCTTCCAAAGCTCATATCCATCTTCTGTTCTAGTGAGAAAATCCAACCATATGTTTTCCAAGTTTAAAAAGAGCAGTACAGCAGTGAATGTAAATAATGTGCAAAATGAACAGGACTCTCTGGACAGAGTAATTTAGCCTCTTGATAGCAGCAAATTTTTATAGCTGTAGTTTCTGAACACTGTCTGTCAACATAACATCAGAAACAAAGAAAACTCTGCAAACACAATGACCTGATGAAGAAAAATGCCAACTCCCTAAAGAGGTAAGTTATATAAAGACAAAGACCAACCACCATTACTCACCTAATGTTAAGGTAGGTAAGCATTTGCAGGTTTTTAATAGATTCTGGAATGGATTTGATGCAGTTGTGATACAAATTTAAAGTTTCCAGTGGTGCAAACAACCAGACATCAGGAGGAATTTCAGTAAATCTGTTCTTTGAAAGATCTAGAAGCAAACAGAAAAAAAAATTCCTTTTTTAGTCAAGACTTTCCCTGCAGTAAAAGGAGATAAAAGTACCCACTGTTATTCTTGTCATGCTCCTAAAAATTAAGGTGTTGAAAGAAGTGTAAAATAATTCCATTTTACCAGATGCTACTGCATATAATTAATACACAAAAGAGTCTTAAAATACTAAGAGATTATTGCTCAATATGCAATTACAACAGAAAGTAGACGAGTGACAGGAATTCAAAAATACATTTCCTACTACATAGTTACAGTTACAATGACATGGACTATCAATCATGATTGTCCCTCCTCTATCAAGTCTTTGTTCTGTGCAACTCTTGGGTTTCTTCCCCTTCAACTCCAGGCACAACAGTAAACCAAGGTAAAAACTCCAAGTTATTTCTCTCGTTTGACAGCTACACTAGAATCTAATGTCATTGTACAATGTATCTCCAGTGCTAAAACCAAGCTCCCAAAGCACCCTGACACAGTAACTGACATTCTCCAGCTACACATCAGTAACTAAACTTAAAAGAGGATAAAGTTGCAAAACCCAATGCCACAAGTATTTATTTCTCTATAAAAGTCAAGATGCAATTTCACACAGCCTAAAAGCAGAAAGAGGAGGTATCTTTGAGCATGGAAACACAATTCTTGAGCTAGAGTTATTCTGACACTGCATGACTGCATTATGCAAATCTGCATGCAAGAGTTATGACAAAACAGAGCATTACCAAAACGCACAACACCTCTGACTATATGAAACCTTGAAAAAAACCAGAAAATACAAATGAAATGTGACCCAAAAATCTTGGAAATTATCAGCTAAACTACTAAAATCTGTGCCATCGAAAGTCTACCAAACTACCTTGGAAGAAAGAGATATTTACTTGAGAACAACTGCCTAGTCTTCTGAAAGAAACTCTGGTTGCCAACCCAAGACATTTCAAAAGGATGTGGTTTCTCAGAAGTGCTGAACAAACTCTTTCAACAGAGAAGTAATACAGATCCCTTGCTATTTCAGGATTTAGTTCTCAGTTTTTAACACTCATATGGAATAAATATTTCTGCTTAACTCCCATCAAATTATCACTGGAACAAATAGTTCTGCAAAAAGTCTAGAAAAGGGCTGGAAAATTGGCTCCAAGTCATTGTCAGGTTCAAAGAGAGCTCAACAGCCTGAAGTTTAACTGACAAACCAGCTATGAGCAGCATTTCCCAGGGCCAACAGTGGAATCAATATTGCTGAGCTTCTTCATCATCATGCTGGCAAACAGGATAGAATGTGCCTTCAGGAGGTGCAGACAGCACCCAGCCGGAGCCATGGAATGAGAGCCAGGACCTCACCTGGAGACACCCAGTTTGAATAAAGGCTGACCTGTGGCAGATCCCTGCTCACACCAGTGTGAGCTGCAGGACAGAAGGGTAGAGGAAAGCCGTGCAGAGAACACCCTGTGATGCTGCTACACAACAGGCTGAGTGCAGGACACCAGGGTGCTGAGCAGAGGGAATGGCCTCCACAGTGTGCTGCAGGTGATCAGCAAACAAAATGGACTGGCACAATGAAACACCATCTTCCTGTGGAGTTGTTTTTTGGCAGTAGCTTTAACTTTACTTCTTGAAGTCTAAAATATGTGAAATTTTGTATTTATGTATACATAAATATATACATTAAAAAATATATATATATTTTAATATTTATGTAAAATATGTGAGCTATCTGGCTGTAACTCCATTATTTCCAAAAAACATTCTCAAGCTTAAGTATCACAAAGTCTTCCTATAAATCAGCACATCCACTGCTAATGCAGAATTCTGCAATCTCTACCTGCAAGAGGCAGAAAAATACATTCCTAGGTTGAAGGAGTGGCATTCCTAATGAACTGTGAGAAAAATGGGATAAAGTCAACAAAACTTTTCAACAAAACCTAAAAATCTTATTAAAAAAAATCTGCATGTTTGAGAAAGTTTTCACAACCAGTGAAGTTCATTTTCTGTTTTCCAGGACATCAGTTTTCAAAATGATATTGAAAAATGACAGCTTTCACATGAAAGTTTTCTGCAAAACCCTTCTTAAACAAATGCTCTTGTTCTAATATTCAGCAGAGCGCAACACCTGCATGCAGAAGAGATGCCCACAGCTTTATTCCTGGCCCAGTTGTAAAACCTCTACCACATGCTGAAGTCTTTGATACAAACCCATTCGGAAAAAAAAACAGCTTTAAGCCTCTTCCTGATTTGGTTTCATAAGCAGTTGGAACAGTGACTGAAGATGGTACAAAGGTCTAGTCCACAAAACAAGTGACAGAATCCCACCCCACAGCCACCGGTCCCAGGAGCAGCACTGTGGGTTGGACCTGAATGAGAAGGCTCAAGGCACCGTGAAAGTTTTGCTGCTGTATTTGCTTCCAGCCACACCTCAACAACACATCTTGGAAAGTCCCAGGTTAAAAACAGCTTTGCTAGTTCTTCTGCAGAAATAAAATCCAGAGGCAAGGCCAGACAACAAGCAGAGGATGCAGCAACTCTCTGCCCTGGACAAGGGGTGTAATACTCCACAGGAAACATAAACCAGCTGTGGTTTCCAGCCTGGCCTGACACAAATCACATCAGCACAGTCTGGCTGGAGCCCCTCAGTGCACCCTCGTACAGAACCCATACAGCTGCACATCAAAATACACACCAAGGTCACTTTATCTGTGTATTACTGTAGAAACCACTTCTCTCAAGACAATGCCTTTGAAGACACTGCAGGGCAAGGATTACACCTTTTTATTATGAAACCCAGAAATTTATTAAAATAGGAAATGACACTCACTATCTCTCAATAAAAAAATAAAAAAGGCAAATGAAGGACTTCTATTCCAAGCAATTTTTCATTCCATCATTGCAAAACAGCATTAGAATAGCTCCAGGGGTTGGTTCAGATTTTTATGAAGAGAAAGATTTGAGTATCTATAGTTTTCCACAACATTCTCATATTGTACTTATAGCCTTTTAAAATCAAGTAAAGCCACTTTTATACAAAGAATGATTTCTACTCCAAAAATGTTTTCATAACAAACAAAAAGTCTATGAGATAGTACTATCTATTATGCTAAATAAAATGCAGATGTGGAACTCACACAATTTAGGTACTTTGAAGTACTTTAGGTACCTTAACACAACGGATGACCAAGAAAATACAGTCTGAAAAAAGGAAGAAACTCTAGGAATAGAGTGGTCCTCTATAAACAAGACAGTTTCAATCCCACTTGCTGTGAAAGCAGGCTGCTAGCACTTGAGAATGGCTTTGTCAGGGTTAACAGACTGGAGAAGTAAGGAAAGCTGCTAAATGTGGAACCACAGATGATTTAGGTTGACAACTCCTCTAGAAGTGATTATAGGACTCCTTTGCTTAACCAGTTTAGACTGGAAAACTCAGTGGGAGTGTTATGTGAGGACTAAACAGAAGACACTACCATGCCTGCTCATGAATCAAGGGGTATTTCAAGACACTATCTCTGCAGGAACAATGAAAGTGAGAAGTACACTTACTAAGGTTACTAAGGTTAAATTTGAAAGAGGAAGTACAAAAATATGAAGAAGTCAGTTGCCCTTTATTTTTTTTTTTGTCAGAAAAAGTAAAGTCTTTAGTTACTATAAGACAGTGATTAAAAAAACCCAATATATAGAAAGATCAAAAATGAAAGAATTTTAGGAAATCAGTCTGGAAAGGAAACTATAAGAAGTGAGAAGTTATCTTGTACAAATTTCAGCCATGATCAAGAGGGAAAACAATAAGCTCAATCTCAATCATGTCAGGTTACAGCAGTGTGCAGCCAGGTATTTAAGTAGTATTAACATGACATTTGACTTGGTTTTGCACTTTTCCCTATGGATGCAGCACTGCTTACTGTCAGGAATGTGCTGATACAACAGACTGGCATTTTATTTAAACCAGTACAACCCCTTTTATATTCACATATTATGTACACTACATGTTGAGTTTGAAATAAAAGGCTCAGCTAAGAAACTTACACTTGAGTCTCATCTTGATATTTTAATATTTTCCATAAAAATATGATGCTGATCCAGGATATTGGTGTTAGGCTTTTGTTTGCTCCAAAATGGTATTAAGAAACCAGATCATAAAACCCCCACATTCCTCACCCCACAAAACCCAGAACCACACTCCTAACTCATCACAGATAGATTTTCCTAGCCAGCTTTTCTAGCAATGCTTTAGCCTAAACCAACCAAAGTCTAAGAACAGTTTCGACTGTAAAATTAGTCCTACAGAAGACAACCGATGCTCAAAAACAAGTGTTCAGACCTGATCTCAAAGATACTCTTTTAGCCAATCTAAATGTAAATCTGAGATCACCACACAGAACATGGGTAAAATTCATTTGTCTGTCAGATGCAAAATGATTCTGGAGCAGAAAAGTAGTCTCAAATGCTACAGAAACACCTGCATGTGGCATCTCCAGGAGACACAAGCTGTCAGTGTCCATAAACCACTGACTGAAGAATGCTTTGTTACATAATCAATGAAATTGGTTTGTTCATGCTAAGGGCCATTTCTGTGGTTAGTTACAGCAGACAGATCTCTCCTGCCTTGATTAGTTTCTCAACAAATTGGAGAAGGAGCTTCAGGAGAAAGGAACTCTGAAGCTTCCCAAGCTCACCTCAAGTGGGATGTCCCTCCAGCATTTCCCTCAAACTCTAAGCATCTACTTGTAGTTTCACAGTTCCACTCTTAATGAGTGTCTGGTGTTGTTAAACATAGAAATGCTTTAAAATTTTATCATCAAAGGAAAAACCTGGATAATTAAATAATAAATATCAGAATTCTTCAGACTTACTTATGTTGCAAAATGAAGTACTGAACAATTAAAATACATCCAGATGTAGGATGATTTCCATACTGATATAAACAGTAACCATTTCATTTGCAAAGGAGACCAAAAATTTTGAACTTACTGGCAAAGAATGTTCAAGAATTACAGCACCATAAATCAAAAAATCCATGTAACTGTGCATTTCACATACGAATCAACATTTGCTCTCCAACATTAAGAGCAATGGTGAAGGACAATACAGAGAAACTGAGCACCCATCTGCCAAAACCCTGTAGCACTCACAAAACCAAACTGACCACAAATTGTCAAGGAAAGCTACATACATTTGAAGTTTATTCTTAAAAGCTTATGTAGCAATATTTAACTTGATTTTTATCTGTTATGTATATTCAAGTCAAGTAGAAGCAGTTTATCTTCTGTCTAAAAGAAAGAAAAAACATTCCCAGGACTAGAGGTGGCTACAAGCAGCTTTTAATTTTTTTCCAACTGGGTGTTTGACAGCATGGAATAGCTTCTGGTTTTGTGAAAGGGTATTACAAACAGATATCAAAATGGAATTTGGATTCTAGGTCCAACAACTGAACATCTAAGAAATACCTGCTTTATGGTTATCCCTGCCAATAAGTTTAGTTACAGACTTGATCTGTGCAGTTAAAATGACAAAGAAACTGTACAGAGCCACATAATTGAGGTTTCCCATCAAGTACAGAGGAAGGGTTGTACAGGCAACTAGAAATTCCATTTTGACAGGTTCTGAGTTCTTGGCTTTTCATGCTAATCAGAACTTCTGAAGAAAAACAAAATCCTTTTTAAAAATACACTTTTACTACTTTAGAGACTTCAGTAAAAAAGTAAAATGTCCTGTCAGACTGAGCCACAGCTCTTCCACATGAAGGAAATGTTTCTGTAACTGGAATAGACCAATGGTTGTTGCTCACACTTCTGCTACCAGGAAGAAAGAACTGAGATCCAGCACACTGGCTCTGAAATCAAAGTAGTCTTAAGGAACTCACTATTTCAGCCCACCCTCACTAAACCCAGTCTCCAAGTCTACACTAGGTGCACCTACACTGAACACGTCTAAATTGCCTGTTTGGTTCAAGCAATTCTTGTTTTTCATGTAAGCAGCCTCTGCTCATCACATGTTGGTTCAGGTATGTGAGGTTTTTCCTGAAATCTGTACCAGTAGAAAACTAAACCAGAAGCTTTGACCTAAAGGTTGGAACAAATGAGGAGCACACTGGTGCTGATGTGCTGCACAGTAATGCCAGTGTTGTCCATACATATCAGATTTGTTACTTGAGAGAAGCACTGATTATTTATTTCAGTTGTCCAAGTCTGAGTGCTCAGGGGTATTCTGCAAGTTAAGCACACCTGCTATCAAAACTTCTTACTATTTATACATTTTAGCAAAGAAAGAAATTGGTGTTCATTGACACCAAGTTACACAGTTTTGTTAATAATCAGTATTCTACCAACTAATGACCTCTCTCGTTTCTCACACTAATTAGCCCGTGTGCTCAGTCTCTGTTTGGTCAGTGGGTTTCTTGGGTTGGTGGTCCATCAGTCATAGTTGTGATCTCCAGAATTACCTTTTATCCTCTCAGAACTGATTCAGCAGAGATGCTGAGTTGGCTTTATAGGCTTCATCCTTGTCTTGGGAGTCCTGCCATCTGTCCTTGTGGCCCATAAATTCTGCTCTCCCTGTGCCCGCTATTAGTGTTACATCCTTCTTCCCAAGCCTTGTTAGCCGGCTCCCACATCTGACATCACTGAAGCCTATCAAGCCTTAAATCTTAACAAGGCAATTCTTAAACCAGTAATTTGTTTTGTTAACACCTGGACATCGCTTAGGGCTTACCTGTTAGTTGCTATTTGTTTCTCTCCTTGTCAAGCAGACTTGAAAGTACACAAAGATTAAAGAACATCCTTTCTCAAGAAAATTTTACACAATCCACATTTTGCAACATGAGGATGAAGTGAACAGATGAATTCAGGGAATTCTTGACCACATTGCAACATTAGAAAGATCCAGACATTTCCAACACAAGGTAACACAGTACTCCAACTCTGGAGTGTGTTCAGCTATTTTAGCACAGCATGATTTAAATGGAAAAATAAAAACCACATCACCAGGATCACTCCTCAGTCTGGCAAATGAAGGTGTAAATTCAAATACCACATCAAAAGGACATAATCCATTACTTCATATCAAGGATTATCTTCCTCTCCATTACTGAAACTGTCTTGGCTCCACAAATCTTGCAGAGTTTGAACTGGTAAGCAGAAAATCCCACTAGAAGATTTTTTGTTTTGGCACTTCAGTATTTAGTCTAGAGTATAATTGTTAAAATGCTTTCCTACCAGGAAGAGTGAAATGTATTTTCTTGACAAGTCAGCAAGACTTCTTAAGCTGGCATATTATACTGCACAGGGCACTTTCCTCCCTCTTAAACTCACCATCACTTACTGGTTTTATTATGACAATTTCTCTTTTGACTTCAAAATTTTTTAATTCCAAATTTCTGTTTCACAGACAAGTACTATAAGGGAAAGTAATCCTCATTTGGCAATGAAGTAAAGCCTGGGTTTGTCAAATATACACAAAATCCCAGGACTTACATCAGCCTCTGTGTGCTCAGTAACAAAAAGCTACAACCAACCTGCAGTAATCAGTGTTTACTACGTGACTTATCTTTTGTGCAGATAAAATGGCTTGTCACTGGATAAACTAAGCAGAAACATTTTTGAAGTAAGCTAAACTGCTGAAAGACAAAGAACACTGGAGAACAAGGCAACTGCACTAAGGTGAAAGCAGAAAAAAACCTGAAGAAACTGGGTAAACCAGCAGTCCATGAGCACTAAGTGAACAGGGTCTAGCAACAATTCCAGCATGTTCTCCTGAGACCTGGAGGCCCCTGCTGTAGCAACTTCAGCATCTGTTCTTATTGGCTGCTTCCTCCCTCTGACTCTGTCCTACTCATGCCAGACCCCATGGCAGCATTTAAGAACGGCCACAGTCTTTTCTATTAGCTTAAAAATAATTCTATGGTATCTCTCATTACTGCATGTAACAACTTCAAGCAAACACTCTCAGAAACCTTTCAGTCAGGTCAGTCTTTAACAGAACAAGTTCTCCTCACTACATCCTGCTTCCATCTGTGGGAACAGTGCTGAAGGGACAAATGGCAGGAGTGCTTGGTTTAATACCCAGATGGTCGGGGATTTGCTCCCTGTGCGGTTACACCTGCGCTCAGCTGCCAGTGAGCCTGGGCTCACAGCTCCCTCAAGCCTTTTAACTACACAAACCTTTTTTCAGAAGTCATACCTTGACACTTGGAAACACATTTGTAATAATCATGTCTACCAAGCACAAAACTACTTTAGTTCTATACTGGAGAACAAGACTTTATTTTTTACTTTCACCTGAAGTGTGCGACCTTCTCTAGACCTGTCCGGACATTCTCCTAACAAGTGGAAGAACGATGAACATCAAACAGATGTGGACAGACACAGAAAACCAGAGAACACAGAAATCTCTTCACACTGTCATGTACAACTTTAATTTCAAGGAAAAAAAAAATAATAAAAAAAAGAAAGATGTATCAAATAACTTCGTATTTTCTGTGGAACTCCAGCCTTCAGCCCTGTTTTAGTTACTTTTTTGCTAAGGATAAATTTCAGCATTAAGTGCCAGCCTTACTGGGACTATAAGCATGTGCTTCTAAATCCACTCCAACCAAGCAGCACAACTAAAATGGGAAAACACACTTCACCAAAAAGAGTATCTCAAAAAGCAAAAGCTACTCCATTTTTCTTTATCACACAAGGTTTTACAATAGAATTTGCAATCTAAATTATTTGCTGCCTTTGCAAATAATCAGTAACAAGTAGAAACATGTATCAAAAGAAGTTCCTTAGTTGATCAAACAAAGAAACATTAGAGATGTTGGATATTACAAAACACAAAAATAGTCAATGCAATGGCAAATATAATTTTGATGGATGAAGATGGTAAAAAGTCAAAAAATTATACATTCCATGTCTTTGTAGGTCAGTTTTTCAGATAAGACTGTAACACTAAATTTACTGGGTTTTTAAAATATTAAATCAAGACATAAGTGGTATTCTTCATAATACAATCCTTTTAGGCAGGCAAGTAGTAATAACCAGCTCCTTGAAGTTGAAGTCATTGAACTGAACTTGCCCATCACACCAAGTATCCTTAACAAGGATCCTTTATAGGGGCCTTCAGCTCATTTCCGCTTTGCCCAAACACTGGACAGGCTGTGAAAACACTGTGGAAATCTTCCATAATTGTTTATAAACTGCATCACTTCCAGATTTTGCATCAGATGCATTTCAGAGCATGAACACCAGCCCCTTACCCCAAAAAAACAGAATCTGAGTTCCTCTTTTTGCTCAAATCTGAAGGAAATGCTGCTGAAGAACCACATTTTGCAATATATTTGATTGCCAGCATGTAATCGAGATTTAGGATATACATCATATATGAATGCTAATTTTTTAGGTGAATATTGGATTTGTTGCTGCTCTTCAGTTACTGCTGTTCTCAATTTAATCAACAACTCCATCAACAGAAATAATTTTATTCAGAAAGGAAAATATAATTGGTTTAGAAATGCCTACTGTAGAGGCAGAACTGCATTATAAATTAACATTCTTATGCACTTCACACTCAATATTAAACCTTGGGGGTTTAATCTGTAATCACAAGAATGACAATATACCTTAGA
Organism: Poecile atricapillus; assembly: GCF_030490865.1. Lineage (NCBI taxonomy): Eukaryota > Metazoa > Chordata > Aves > Passeriformes > Paridae > Poecile > Poecile atricapillus. The sequence continues at coordinate 5,217,101 of NC_081260.1, forward strand.
AGGGCCAGAGATAGGATGTAAAAAAAGTGAAAGACAAGCAAGTAATGGTGACAATGGTCTCTGTAACAATACCATGCCAAGATTGGTACTGGCCATGACAGGACGGCTCGCTCTCAAGACATACTGGAATACACTGGTGTTACTCCTCCATGCTATAAGGAGGAAGCAGGGGTGAGAAAGCAGAAATTTCAACACTCATCCATTTACAGGCAATCACTCACCTACTTATAATTGCCTGGGAGTCCCCTTAGAATTAAAAAGTGGGAATTGAAGCTGTTGTGACAAAGCCATAAACAAATAAGCCTGATGGTACCACTGCATTTTTCTGGATCTGTCAGTCATGCACCTTTTGTATTCACTAAATCAGTTTTTTAAAAGGTGCTCACTAAAAACAGGGCAAATTGCTAAAGGCACAGGTTGACTTAGGTTCCTGTGCTACACTGTCAGACTGAACTATCTTTAAAAAAATAAAACAGCAAACACACAACTCTTCAGCTAAGCAGACTGTGATTACACTGATGTGATAGACTCAATTACTTAACTGCCAGGGGGCCTAATGCTGCTCATACAGACAGAAGCAAAATTACACATAAAATTATTGGAAAATTCAAGACATCTCTTGATATCTCAAGAATTATTTTATTATTTTATTTTCTCTTCAGATGCTCATTGAAAGCAACACAAGATCTGTTTGGGCAGCCATAAGATGAATTCAGATAAATAATAAAATAAGGATTTCCTGGCCAAAGTGCTACAAGGACAATTCACAGTTAAAAATAAACAAACAAAGAAAAAGAGCTAAACAGCCAGAAAGGGTTACTATGCTTTAGACACATAATTAAAAATACAAAAAATATGCCTCAGTATTTGCAAATCAAGTATTGGCAAGCCATTATGTAAGCTAGATGCAAAATAAAATCCCGAGCTATTTTTGATAAATCAACAGAAGTTGTGCTTCAACATAGCTCTTACTGACTTTACTGATACAAAGATAGAAAGCAGATCCTACTGCCTGAGGGTTGGTGATATGGAAAATAAATTGTTTAAAACCACACTGGCCAGAGACTGCTTTTTTTTAATATTTCTTTCATGTACCACAGAATTAAATTTCTGAGTCACTGACTTGAACCAGAAAGTGAAACTGCAAAGATTTGTGACCCAAGGCCCCATCTCCTACATCTCAGTCTCAGCCTAGAACCTTGCTCACGGGGATATTTGCATGGGAAACAGGGATAACTGCTACAGAAATACCAGTAACTACATGACTTGTCTCTGAAACAGCTGCTAATTCCCCATCCAACTCCAGGCCACACTGACACTATCAAAGATGTCCATGATTCAACAGCAGAACACCATTTACCCACTTGACAAAAATTTCTACAGATCAGGTCAAAATACAGACTACAGGTCTTTTGTTTACAAGCACCTTTTGAAAGATGTTTAAAATTTGTATTTCACTAGGATTCATTCATAAACCAGGATCACATAAAATCAGGATTTTCCCAAGGTGGTGCTTACATAGATGCAGATTAACTATTTCAGTACAGGATTTTAGAGCAGCAAGCAATAAAGCTATTTCTGCCAGAGACAGCCTTTAAAACATTTTCACACCACCACTCACAATAACAATTCATGTCTGATGGGAACGACTGGGCTTTACTACATCCTAAAATACAGAGACAAGATCACTGCAAACAGCTCTGACTCAAATGCTGAGATTCAAAATAAATGGACAAAAAACCTCCCAAAATGCACACAGCAATAATTAGAAGCAAACAAAAAGTACAGAACCTTGATGCTCCAACTTCAGGATACAAAAATCGTTTTAATAACAGATTGCTTATATGTCTACAATGCTTCTTTCTTTCTGAGTGCTTTGGTTATTAAATATCAACACAAAGCAGTGACCGAAACATTGCTAAATACATTTTTGTACTACTACAAGGAAACTCCAGCTTCCATTCTTTCATGGAACCTCTTCTTATTTCCAGGTACCATCATGGACAGTCTCCTATTCTAAACAATATGCCAGCTATTCATAACCCACGGGGAAAGAAAACAAAACAAACCCCCCTACAGCATTAATTTACTCAAACAACATTTTCAAAAGCCACCTGTATTTCTGAACAAAAGATCCTGGGCATCTCAGTAATCTTTTCGTCTAGCACATTATTTTAAATTATCCCTTTTTGGCAACTACCCCGGCAGCAAGAAGACCCACAAGCAAATGGAGATGAGCCACAATATGAGAGAACCTCCATGGAAAATGTAGCTTTGTTTTCTAGGAACCGTACAGAAAAATACCTCCACATTTACTTCACCTAAAAGCCTGGGTAAATCCAGGCCCACACTCACGATATTCAAGCATTTACCAACACAGTGAACACACCAAGCTCTCCACACTCACTGCTGGATGCTCACACATCCCTCGCACCCGGCACTTGGAACCATACCCCAGGCGATACAGCTTTTACTGCAAGAGACCCGACACCTCAGAAGGTACAGGCCAACCACAATACGGAGCTCTCGTTCCCCCGAGCGCGAACTCAAGCGCTCCCCTCACCCTGCTCCGGCCACAACAGCTGCAATTCCCCATCCTGAGGGCACGTACAGACCGACACAGGGGACAGATACCCGATTCCCTGAGACCGCCCCTCTTCCCCGCAGGCACACAGACCGCAGCACCTTCCCTCCGCCGCGCACCGAGCCCTTCTCCCCGCACAGCCCGGGCACACCGACAGCGCCAGCACGGCTGCCACGACCCCGGGGGACAGCGACTTCCACCGCCCGAACACCGAGCACCACGGTGCACGGCCGGGCGGTGCAGGGAGCCCTCTGCCCGCACAACCCTGTGCCCCCGCACACACAAACACACACACCCCGAGCGCTGCGCCCTTCCACACTCACTCACTCACACACAGCGCTGTGCTTTCGCACACGCTCACACAGAGCCGCTCGCCCCCCACCTCCCCAGGCACCTCCGGGTCCCCCGCTCCGCTCGCACACAGCGGGCTCAGCGTGCCCCGCTCACAGCCCACACCTGCACGGACGCTCGCCCCACACTCGCGCGGCAGAACCGGCCCCCAGCGCGCCCAGCGGGGCAGCCCCGACACCGCAGCCCCGCATCCTCCAGAGCCCGGCCCGGTGCCCGCAACGGAGAGCCCCGCAAACGCGGAGCCTCCCCACTGCCCTCGCACAGCGCGGTCCCCGCTCCTCACCCAGAGCGGCCGCTCCCGTGTCACCCCCTCGCCTGCCCCCACAGCCCTCCCTGACACCGCGGGGACCCCCCCGCTGCATCCCCGGGCCCCGGCGGCCACCACAGCGGCTACAAGCCCCCCGCCCTCAGCGCCGGGCCCGCAGCGGCCCCGCAGGACGCCCGCAGCCCCGGGCCCGCACTGCCAGGGCCCCCTCACCTGCTTGCGTGGTGTCGCTCAGGTCGCAGCCGCTGCCGGGGAAGTCGCGCAGCTTCCTCCCGCTCAGGCACAGGATGCCCGAGCTGCCCGCCTCCTCCAGGGCCCGCTCCAGGCTGCGCACCGTGTGCGACTGCGGCAGAGCTGCCGCGCCCCAGTGCGGCCCGGACGAGAAGGAGAGAGTGAGGTGCGCGGGGATCCCGAGCCCCGCCGCTCCGCTCCCGGGCGCCGTCCCGCTCCCGCTCCCGCTGCCGTTGTTGCCGCCACCGCCCCCCTGCCCGGCCGCCATCTTGACCGGCCCCTCCACAACAACGGCCGGGGCCGCTGCGCAGGCGCCCCGGGGCCCGCAGGGGGCGCCGCGGGATGGGGCGGGGTTTCCAGGCGCCCCTCGACCGCGCCAACCAATCCGCGGCGGCGACGGCGCCGAGGGGCGGGGCTTCCCGGGGATGGGGCGGGGGGCGTACGGCTGTGTGCCCGAGGGCTCGTGTGCCGCTAGGGGGCGCTGCGGGGGCTGAGGGAGCGGGCTCGGGCTCGGGCTCGGGATCCTCTGGGCGACGGGGGCGTCCCGGGAGCGGAGCGAGCCCGTGAGGGAGAGTCCCGCAGCCGGGACGGGAGCGGGCGAGGGCGGGGGACCCGTTCGGGACGGCGCGGCTGCGGGGAGGTTTCGGAGCCGAAGGAACACGGGGAACATCGGCTCGGCAGCCCCGGCGCCGCTGTGAGCGCGGCTCTGCCCGCTGCCCTCGGGTACCGCTGGGCCCTGCCCGCTGCCCTCGGGCACCGCTAGACCCTGCCTGCTGCCCTCGGGCACCGCTGGGCCCTGCCCGCTGCCCTCGGGCACCGCTGGGCTCTCTCGGCGCTGCGGTCCCTCCTGCCCGGGCACCGCACTGCATCGGCCGCGCCTCAGGCCCGGAGCTCTCCTGCGCCGGGAGCATCGGAGCCTCCGTGGCCTCTGCCTTGCAAAGCCGGCACCGGCGGGCACGGACTCCGGATCCCCGCGTGTGGCAGCCACTAAAAGCACCCAGGAATCCTCCGTGCCAGAACAAAGGCAACAAGAGCGAGCGAGCAGCTCACCCTGAAATGGGTGGAGGAACACTCACAAAAGCCCCAAAGACACGAATGCCCATAGCTCGGAATGCAAAAGGCCGGTGCAGAGACATGAATCAGAAGCCCATTGCAAGGTCCAGGGCCCAGTTACCTCAATGAAATGCTACAGAACTGCTGGGATACTGGATGGATGGATGGATGGATGGATGGATGGATGGATGGATGGATGGATGGATGGATGGATGGATGGATAATTGCCTCCTCTACCACGTAATCAGTCCTTGTTAGGTGCTGCATATTTATCTTCCAAGAATTGCTCTGGAGTTGTGATTAGGAAATGCCAAAGAAAACCTCATAGACCCCACATTTTAATGCAATTGCAGTGTGTTTGATGAGCAGAATCTGCTTTTAGGCCTTGAACCTCCTTAAGGTCTTTGCATTCTTGAATTGATTTGGGTTGGTTTTTTGTTTATTTTTCCATACATATGTCATGCCTAATTTGGGGATCTGAAGGAAATTCCCTCTCCATGGGGTATGGAAGAGACTGGCCGTCAGCCAGCAACATGTCACTGACAGACAGCTGAGCCATTATTGATCACAAAAGGACCAGACCTGAAATATGATGTGGCTGATGTCTGTGTGAAACCCAGTAGAACCAATCAGCCAGGATCAGACAGCAGGTCCTGAAGAGTGAAGGGTTCAGTCCTGCGGGCAGTGCTGTGTGGATTTGGGGATCAGCCTGTCCTGGCACACAGACTGCCCTTCCAGCAAAGATCTCTGTGTGCAAAATGCAGCTGTGCAGGGGAAGGGGTCCCACTGTCACCTGCAAATACTGTGGCCATCTGCTTCCTCTGGCCTGAGCTCTGGGTACTTGTGGGGGGCTGTGGGATTCAAGCTTAAAGATGAATATCTATGTCAGTCTGCTTGGGCCAGAGCTTCTGCTCTTGCCCTGAAAAAGCCGATCATTCCCTGGATTCACAGCAAGAAACTACAAGGCAAACCTGTATAAACACTGCTGACTGCTGCCCTTGGTTGAGGTTCCAGCCAGAGACAGTGGAGGGTGGTGAATAAAGTCAGGCTGGTGTTGGGCCAAGTGTGTAGGATGATTTTGCCTGCAGACATGGAGCAGGAGCCACAGTGGCTCTGCAGCTGGCAAGAGTGAAGCAGAGCAGGAGCCAGGACCAGCTCCAGCACATAAATTCTACTAAACGTTAGAGATAGTTGCTCTGAGTTTCCAAAGCATGTGGCTGGGCACAGGGCCATCTCAGAGATGTAGGTTGGTTGTCTTCCCTCTCAGCTACATCACTTAGCCTCTCACTGTTTAGAGCACAGGTAAGATATAAGTTAAGCTCTCTTCGTATGAAAGAGGCCTGACAAATTGCCAAAGGGTTAAAACATTTTTTTTGTTGCCGGAGTTCTCAGGTATGAGGGCCCTTTTTATCTTTAACCAAATACTCACTGTACACCTGCAGTTGCTCCTACAAAAAGCAAGCCAGGCTTGCTCAGTCGGCTCAGACACACTCTCATATCTTCAAGGAACTTCAAAGAAACAGAAATTTCCCATACAGTAGGCTGGAAGCAATGGCTGAGGTTTTTCATAACAGCTCACCAAAAATTCCCAGTCTGCAAACTGTCTTGAGCAAATTGCTGCCTTCTCAGGCAAAAGTTTGAAAGCTGATTCTGTGTTCCTGTAGTAGAGCAGATTTACCTGTGGGGGTCATTTATCACCTCCAGTAGCTGCAGAACCAGAACAGATGTCTGGAATGCTAAAGTCTAATTACTTTTAATTGTAATGGATTTCACATCCTTTCAACAGTTCTTTTTCCCCATGCCCTTCTTTCTTTGTCATTTCACAAGCAAGACCTAGTTACTAGTCTAGTTGCAAAAGGCTCCCCAAACCAACCTTCCTGGCAGAATGACCAGTAAGCCATAGCTCTGCCATCCCTCAGTTTCTCCTCTAAAACAGAGATTGTTGTATTTTTTTAATTTATTATGGAAGTTGAGTACAGGAAGAGGTGGAAACACTCAGATGTTGTCATGAGACTGCACAAGACAAACATATTTTATTGCAGCCATCCTAGACAGAGCTGAGTTTCAGGAGTTTGAAAATTTCTGAAAATCCCACAATTCCATGAAGAGCTTCCACTTTGAAAGTCTTTGTGGTTACCCACATCTGCTCCAGATGAGATGAGAACTCATAAAGATACGACTTCCACAAATTTTATGTTAATGCCTTGAGGAATGGGATCTAGATCAGGCTTTGATCCATCTAACTTTCAACATGGAATGCAAGATGTGGTTACTCACAACCCTTGCAGTGAGGTAGCCCTTGGCACGGCTGGCCCAAGCCGCGCTCAGAAAAGGCAGCGAGAGCTGTGTGCCTGTCCTGCTGCTCTGCCTGCACTGCTGCACCTCCTCTCAGCCCTGCTCAGCAGCATCACTCACAGAGCCGGATTCCCCAGGGCGCTGCCTAATGCAGAGAGCCAGACGGTGCTGTGAAATTGATTGTGACAGCAGGGACAGCAAGAGCGGAGTCCTCGCGTACCTTTGTCACTCTGCAGCGTGTGCTGCAGGCTGTGTCCCAGGGCAGGCCAGCGCAGTGGTGGGGACATCAAAGCACAGAGACAAAGCCGAGGGGCTGCCCAGGGCGTTGTGCAGAGTGATGCTCCCCCGACACTCCACAGTGCTGGCAGGTCTCTGCCAGGCCACACAAGCTCTGGGCACCTATGGCCAAGCAACAGGGATTGTCGACAGCAGGGAGACCCCTGAAGCTTTCCATGCTCCTGAATCAAGTACTTGAGGTAAACACAGAGCAGGGCTTTGTCAGTCTAAATTGCCATTTGCTTAGAGAAATTAAATCCTCCTGAAATGTCAGCATGGACCTTTTTTGCATCCTTTAGAGACTTCCTTTTGCTTTAAGCAATTAAATGAGAGCTTTCCTACTGTTCTTGCTGTGCTTCTTTATAAGTACACTCAGTACTCCTCCATGGGTGAGACACTGAGGTAACACAGTCACTGTTCCTTCAACACTCCCATGATCCTGGTGCCATCTCCTTGATGCCTCTTCAAATCCTTTGTGTTTACTTTGCTTATCAGCACATGCTCTGTGTGTCATGGATATTTTCTTCTTCGACACCTGCAGGTGTGCACAGCTTCCTACAGGCAGTTAAAATAATCTCCAAATACCTGAATTCAAGATTCATACTAAAGTGGCACCATCTGGCCCATTTTGAAAGTGAAGCAAGCAAATTATACATATATTCCTTCTTAGATCAAAAGGCAAATGCCATTCTATCTCTGCTAAAGGGCAGTCATTTATGTGAAACACCATTTTAAAGAGCTAGAAATAGCTCAAAATACTCCAGCATCTGATGCTTGAATAGAAAAGAAGCAAGCAGGATTCTGTCTAGCTGCCTTGGCAAGCAATATGTGTTTTTAACATCTCTTTGTACAGACCACAATAAGAGAGCCGATGAGCCGATCCATTAATGAGAATATTCCTGATAGGTTTCCCGTTGGCAGCATGTGATTCATTGCACAGCTAGCAGCGCTTCATTGAGCATGAGGAAGCACAGTTCTGAAGGTAGTCGGGAGGGAAGCATCCCTCCTTAAAGATGTTATTTAAATCCCCACCTATTCCAGCTACATCCACTGGAAATACCTTCTTGTGGTGCAGTGAAGGCCTTTGTCCTTCACTGATCATTTTGGTGTGAATTCAGACAGGATTTGTCTTTTTATTCTATTTTGAGTAACTTGCTTGCTGTGCAGTAGCATACTTGCCTTGATTGTTTCTTGGAGAGATTAGAAATGTAGCCCTTTTAGTGAAGGTTTACTTTAACATCAAGAGATCCCTAACAGTAACATAAACTGAAGCTACTTCTACACAACAACAAGCAGCACGGCCACGGGTGGTGTACCTGTGGATCTCCATTGCTGGAATGTTGCTTGGCTGGTTACAGATTGCACTGAGCCTTCCAGCTCCCTGTCATCCTGTACATGTGCTTTTTTATGGGGTGACTGTGGGACACTCTGCATAGTCCAGAGGTACAGCTTATGGGTGTTGTAGCAGTGGTTTTGCATGTGCCAGGCTGAGATTACAATTTTAATACACATAGAGAGAGGAGGAGAAAAAGCCAACACCTCCTCTTTCAAAAAACTCAGTTTTGCTCTATGCAGGTTGCCTCTGCTAGATTTGTAAGAAGTAATACAAGGATTTTGTCATTATCCATGTTTGATCTTTTTTTCTCTGAGCTCAGCCACTTTATAGCAGACAGTGGCTGAATTATACACAGCAACCTTCTGCATAAAAACTGAATTATCATCATCAGTACAGCTCATTCTGGGAATGGCTAACCTAAAGAAATATTGGTGTAACTAGAATTTTCTTCAAAGAGCCCGAAGAAGTGTTTGGTTTTCTTCCATCTTCTCAAGAAGATGGTTTTCAAGCGGTACCATATGGTTAAAAGGCCATGTTCAGCATCTAACAATAAAACATAAGCTCTTTCAAGTGGTGGTTCACCAATTTTGGAGCAAGGTATTGTAGCTGTATTGCTACCAGTGCTCCTTGTGAAGAGCTGAGAATGGTGGTCCTGGGGTTCTCATAAATTAAAAGGCCTAAATATCCCCCTTGTGAGCAAAATACAGTGTCACAAAAGTGATCAGGGTTTTGGCCTGTTGAATTAAGTGATTGTTTATGCTTTGAGCAATTCTGGGAGAGGCTGGAAAGCTTCCTTACCCTCAGATAAAAAAATGTGTGTATGCAGATTCCAAGCCTGTCCTTGACACATATTCCTACAGCCACCTGAGCTTAGTTCCCAAGAAAAAACCCAAACATTTATTAGCAATTGAGTCATGTAGTTTTGGGTCCATTTCACTGAAAGTGAACAGTCATATATTTTGCATTTTTGTAGTAAATTACTGTGATATGAGGTGCCCCTGGGAATAAAAGACAAAGTGACCAGTGTTAATTTTGACATCAGAGTGTAAAATTTGTTACAAAAGTAAATCATGACAAGTAATTTAACATGCAGAAGATTCACCAAATCTTCTAAGAGACCAAGAACACATTTCAGATAATACAAGTGTTTGACTGTTGGCATGCGCTCCTTTCCCTCACTGAGTTTATTTTTGTTTACTTTTAACTAAAAGACTTCTAGGGTTCCTTGAGGTTTCATTATGTGACAGGAAGAGAGCATCTGATAAATTGAAAGGCCCAGTGCTCCAAAGTAACACTTGTTCTTTTGGAACAAGTTGATCCTGCCTGTGCCTAACAAGGGGAAGGAATACCTGGTGCCCTTGGCAGAGGCGCCCCAGTACATAAATAATTTTTCCCCCCTTTCTTTGTTTCTTTTTTTCATTGTTCATTTATTAACCTCACTTTCTAGTTGTGCAAGTCACATTCCTGATATTCCTTTTTTAGGATGCAGGGTCAAGTCTGTCTGCCAGACACCTGCAGTCCTCTCCAGTGCAGGGGGATTGTGCTTTAGAGGAGGTTCTGGCTCTTTAGGCCTTTTCACCAGCTCCAGCATGTGTCACCTACACTGCTGATGTGAGAAATTACTCCGGACTGAGATGATGGCAGTGCTGAGACATACTAAGCAAATGGGACACTTGCCAAGATGTTAAGAGGTCACAGACTGGCAGTTGAGAGATAAGAGAACATATCAGCTCATACTTCCCAGATGAAGAAATATGGCTTGGAAAGGTTTTATCATTGCCCTTAATGCTACGCACTTGAAGGAAAGCAGCTAATTAAACCTCTCAGCTGGAGAAGTGGAATTTGCTGTAAAAGCTGTGCTGTAGTTTCATGAAAAAATGTCCTTTGAATATTTTAGAAGTTGCCATTTCTAAACTCTGTCTTTGTCTTCTTTGGTCACAAATGTTTGTTTCACTAAATGTGATCAAATAGAAACACTGCTGGAAATCTCTCAGCTGTTGCTTCCAGAGTTTCTGAAGATACAAGTGTGCAAGATTTTACAGAAAGCCAGGAAAGCTTTCATGACACTGACCTCACATAGTGACCAACTCCAGCTGCTGCCTTGTGTGGAAACCTGGGTCATTCAGCTCACAGTGGGCCTGTACCCAAGGAGACTCCAGACCCCTGCTGCAGTCCTTCCCTTGTGTCTCTGGACAGCTGCTGCTTTGCTGGACACTGCCTAGAGCCCTGCTCCAGCACCCTCCTTAGGTGCTACAAAATGATACTGCTGTAAACCTCCTCTCCCAGTATATTACTGAAAGCTGGGCTTGTATGGATACCTCCAGGCCTTTCCCAGCAGCTTCTCTGCATACTCGCTGAATTGCTGGAAAATCTCAAGGATTCTCTTCAGGGAAAAGCTCTTGGACTAGGGCAGCATTAGAGCCAGGGCTCCTCAGAGAACAGCAGAGCCCCCAGCACACCTTGTGAACCACAGGACACTGCAAACAAGGATCCTGGTTCTTCGCATCTCACATCAGTCTGCTTCCATGGTCATTCTGCAGTGTCACTGCAAAATACAGCAAAGGTTATTTGTTGCTCCCAGGCCCTGTTCTATTATTTTCTTTCGTGAAAGAACACCTCCCCTAAATCAACACTTTCAGAAGCACTTGATATTTCCAAGAGCTGTACACATACCAGGAGGCAATTCTTGCCCTGATTGATCTGCGTGTAGAAATTTCTCTCCCATTTGAAGTGCAAAGTGGAAAAAAACCCCTGTCCTGAAAACGCAAAACATGGAGGCATTGTTCACTATTTATGTGGCCCCTATTACATAAGTCGTGAGAGAGTTTATTTCACAGCATTTATCATATGGGAACTTCAGAGAAAAGCATACTCCTCACTTGATGCGTGGCAGCCCTTTGAAAGAAATTGTTCTCCTTTTATTTTTTCAGCTGTTTTTAAAAGCAGAGGAAGATGGTTTGCTTGCATTTTGTACTCAAACTGTAGAATAGTTTCGGTGCCATGACCAATGTGACAGAAAGATCCCCTGAAGAATCTGTGTTCTGTTAGTGATCGGGATGCTGCCCCAGGACCAATGCCAAATGGGTGCTTCCTCCTCCGGGCGCTCACAAATACCAGAACAGACTGTACGCACGAATACGAGCCACGAGTATCTCTGTGGCTGTCTTGTTTTTCTGGTCTTCAGAATGAAGCAATGTCATTCCGTCGTTGACATGGCTCAGAATTGACTGCCGGGTTGTTAAGACATATGTGCTACCGGCATAAACCCCGGAGGAGGAGGATTCGGGGGGAGAAGAGGACGAGTGTCAGCCCACAGGCTGGGGAACGGTGCTTAAGGCAGAGAGAGATGGAGGGGAGGCGCTGATGGAAGGGATCGCCGGGGAGGTGCGGAGGGCAGGCAGGGCAGGGCTGAACGCAGGCGGGGGAGCAGCGCTGGCTGCAGGCGGCTCAGGGGCCGCTCAGTGCGGGGACAGGGCAGCCGGGCACAAGGGGTACAGGGCAGCCGGGGCGGGGACAGGGCAGCCGGGCACAGGGGGGACAGGGCAGCCGGGGCGGGGACAGGGCAGCCGGGCACAGGGGGCCGGAGGGGCCGGGGCAGCCGGGGCGGGCGGGGGCCGGTGCGGGGCCGGCACATTCCGGGCAGGCGCAGTGAGCGCACAGCGCTCCGGGCCCATGGAGGCGGCGGGGCCGCAGCCCGCGCCGGGCCCCGCGGCGGGGCCGCAGCCGGGGGCCGAGGAGATCGACATGTCCCTGGGTAGGTGCGGGGCGCTGCCGGGCGGCGGGGCCGGGCCCCGCGGGGGCTCCGTGCGGGCGGGGAGCCGGGGCGGCCGAGTGCGGGATGGCTCGGGCCGGGCTCGGGCCGTGCGGGTGCCCGTGTCCGGGAGGCGGCGGCCGGCACCGGCGGGGGAGGCGTGTGCGGGGTCCCGGCCTCGGCGCTGGGCTGGCAGCAGCCCGGAGCTCTCGGGAGAGCGGCCCGGGGGCTCACGCAGAGCAGCCCCTGTGGCAAGGGAAGGCGAACCATGGGCTCGCCGTGCTGCTATTTTTAGCGCTGCTCCGACGCTCGCCATTCCTTTGGCACGGGGAACGTGGACTGTGCATAAACAACCAACAACCGCCCTGTCATGAGCTCCCCAGGCCTGCATTCTGACGCATGGACGAGAGATCTTGGTGGATTATCGTGTTGGCGTCTCTGCTGTGAAAGGAAAGTTCATCAGCACCTTTTATTATTGGGTCAGCTTCCTAACTGAAGCCTTGTGTCATTTATTCCCAGCAAAGAGCCATTTGGCAGGAACAGCGAACATTTTCCACTGCAAACTCCAGCTGATCCCTTGGCATATGCACCCTTGTTTAATGTCTCTATGAGGAGCTATAGCAACAGTGGATCCCTCATTTTTGATTTATTTTTCTCCCATAGTGTTGCACACCCTTTTTCTCTTTGCTGATGTGTGACACTACCTTTGGTTTTGCTCTCCCTTAGTGCTTCTCCCAGTCAGTCCTTCTGTGGTCCAACTCCATATTCCGTCCAGAGTACACCTTACTCAAGGTAGAAGAGAATTGGAAAACAAGAGACCCCTGGTCAAGAACGTTTTCCATCAGGTGGCTTTTCTGTGCTTTCACATACATTTGTGCCTTACATGAGTTAGCAGTCACAGAAAAACTGCAGGAGTTGCTTTAAAGCTGTCCTGGTAGATCTAATTCTGCCTCGAGGGCATAGATGTACCATAAATGACCTCTCAGTCTCGCCTTGCTGCCTTGTGTGGTAGTCCATTACATTGCTCTGTTAACCCCATCGTGTTTATGGGCACAAAAGGCAGGGTAACAACTCATACCAGACAAAAAAGACTCTGAAAGGCGACAGATCAGGCACCTGAGCATTCAGCCCCTCTCATTTCCTCATGCTGTGGACAGCCCACCCTTGGATGAGTATGGTCACCTCCGTGCAGAGCGTGCAAGGATGCTTCCAAAACGCTTCAAAGCATCCTGTGCTCCAAATCACACGTGTCCCAGAGGCACATTTAGCTGAGACCATTAGCAAATTCATCCCAAGAACATGGCCCAATATCTCCCAGCCTATTCTTTTTCTGGCAGACTTGAAAGAGAAATTACAAAAGCAGCCTGTTCTTGCATCTGCTCTCATTTCTTTTCCTTGGGCTTTGTATTCATTTGGACACAGGAGTTTCTTGATAGGAAATGACAAGGGGCCAGTGCTGGAGGTCTGATAATTCATGGTAAGCACCCACTGAAAGCTGATGGTACTTTTGTCCTTTGACTCCAGTGATACATTAAGGAGCTGGAGTTAGCTGCTGCCTGGGAGAGGGCCTGTTTTGGACACTTAATTTCTTGCTAATTTGTTCAAGTTAAAACATTCTGCCTGCAGCTTCACAGTGCCTTTATTTGCAAGGTATTTTCTGGAAGAATTGAGTTTAAAAGAAGAAAATGTTGGAAAATACACATTAATGAAGAGCCATCACTTTGCCTTTGCCATTCCTCTTCATCAGAGCAGCTTGAATTAAGAAGATCCCATTGATTGCAGACCAGCTGATTGAGAATGGAGGGGTCTGAGCTGTTTCTTGATGGAGCTCCAACTTTGTGCATCCAAGTAGCTCAACAGCTGTCACATCCTCCCCCCTTTGGCCACCTTTCCTACAGCCACCCAAGTCAGACCTTCTCAAAAAAAGGTCTCTGCCCAGCACTAAGCTCCTGGTGCCCCTGCAAAAACATCTTCCCTTAGGCTTGGGGGAAGCCTGCAGGATCAGATCCCTCGGTGGATGGGGTCTGAAATCTCTGGCCTGCCTGTGGCGGGGACATGCTGGATGCTGGCACATTTGTAAATCATTTGCTGCGCTCTAATCTCCAGCCCGCAGGAGCCCAGTAAATTGATCCTATACTTTCTAAGCTAAGCTTAATCTTTCATTGTCTGTCCAGCGTAGCTCACAGAACAGCAAGCTCCGTGTTTACCGCGGACAATTCCAAGCACCCAAAGAGGGAATCACTGGTGGTGGAAAGTGCAGTTTCTGTGGATTTCTCCTCATTTCATTCTAGATGACATCATAAAGCGCCACAGGAAGGAGCAGACAGATGCCAGCGCTGCGGGCGACAGCAGAAGGCAGCAGGTCAAGAACAGGAGTTCAGCCTCGGGGTACGGGCGGCCCCAGTACCGTGCCTGGAAGCAGAGGAATTTGCAAGGTAGATGGGCACTTGAGACAGCAGAGGCCTCCCAGGCTGGAAAATGCATTTTTTTTTAGCAAACTCCAGCTCTTAAATCCTCCTCCTGTCTAATTCCTGTGTGTGTATAAGATGCGCTCAGGCCCTGATTAGCTCTTCTCCCAGTAACAATGGAAAATCTGGGCCCTTTCAGAGCATAATTCATCCATTTCTCTCCCTTCCACTCTCTCATGAATTACTAATTTAAAGTGACTTAATATCTATTCTCTATTCCCCTTGGCTTTGCGTATTTTAATTATGCCTCTTCCTAATCCTCGATTTCCCAGAGCAGACTTAAATTATCCAAATTACCCCTCCAGTAACTGTATTTGATAGCTCAGTTATTGAAGGTAAATTTTCACTTTTGCCAAGCATGCTATTTTTATGGTGAGGTTTTTTTATAATACTAAGTGATCACACCTTTGTTTTGTTCCACTGGTTTTTACTTACAAACCAAAGCTACCTGATGCATGAAATGCCATCTCTATGAACTTATTTTTTTTAATTACTGCTAAGTCACTTCCTTTAAATTCTAGTGATATTTTGCAGAAATATCTTTGTGGTCTTATATTGGAATGGCAGTCACACATCAGGACAGTAGGATCACTGGGAGCAATCCTGCTTGTCTCTGCTCTGCTTCCCACCTTTGTGTTTTTGGTGTCCACCACACAGTGTCTTACTGAGGATTGTTCCAGTTCAAAACATAATGATGATAAATGCCTGTAGCAAATTGATTTTTCTGTCAAAACCCACAGGCTTTGATATTCTCCCGCACTCAAGCAATTACTGCATCCAGAGGGAAATCCAATAAAATATTTTTCCCTATTCCTTAGATGGGAGAACCTTTCTGTTAATTTATAGAATTATTTCTGGTAGTTTTAGTATTTCATAGATTTTCAGTGAGTCTGAATTCAGCCCTGCCAAGTGCAGAGACTGCCATGCTGTGTGGTGCTGATTGTCAGTAGCAATTTGGGGAAGCTCAGCATGACTGGGAATTTAGCCCATAATTCATCAGGGGCGCCGTTCACTTCGGTCCCTGCTGAAATGCAGTCCTTTCTGGGCTGAGATGTGATAACCATTATCAAAATGATGATCTGAGGAGCCCAGCACTGTAATGACAGAGGAGGGGGAAGGGTATTATGCTGATTAAACCAGCAAGAAGAGTGCTGCTAATCCCTCTTGGAATATGGCTTAAACCTTCTCCCTGCTGGGGGAAAGATGATTTTTAATGATGAGAAATTTGAATTTCAAATCTCCTTGGAAAAAAGAGTCTGTCAGACATGGGAACTTGTGCCCAGACTGGACTGGCTGAGTAGAGGTGCCTTTTGGCCATCCCAGGTGTGCTCAGCACCAGGCTCTGAGCACGCACCCAAACACGGGATGGGGGGGGTGTGTTTCTTCCCCAGCTGCTGACACCGTGGGGTTTTATTGAAATGCTCTTACATTATTAAATATCTGCCAGACCTTTTGCAGACATGAAGCCTCCCATGTGTCACACTTCAGGACACAGATGACAGAGCGAGGCCTTGGTCCCCAGCTGGTGTGATGGGGTCTCCCTTGCAGTCTGATGGCTCTGTCATGTGTTATTTGTGTTGGGTGAGCCGTGCCTGAGTGCACTGCTGAGCACAGGCTCTCTAATAGGAACAGACTGACAGGGGCTCGATTTTCTAGTCAGGACTGCCTGCTGCAGCAGTCCCTCCCATTGCCCTGATGGAGTATCCAGGAAAGGCAGCTGAGCTCAGTCTCTTGTCCTCTCCAGGGTGTAGGAGAGCTGTGTAGCAAGGCTTGGTGGCCAGCAGGAGAGCAGCCCAGCAAATAGGCAAGAGATAGGGACAGGCCCAGGGTGGGGGTTCAAGAGAAACAAGAGAGGGCAAAAACAGACTGGGGGAATAGAAGCAGGAGAAAAAATCAAAGGGACATTGTCTACAGCAAGTCCACATCTGGTCAAATAGAAATGGTTTGCCAAAACTGAATGTTTGTCATGAGAAGAACGTTTACACACCTGCATTTCTGCAATGAGAGGGCATTGTCTGCAAAGGAAATAACTGGCCCCAGAGCTTGTGAACTGTGTTGTTTTTGTGCACATTCCCAACCAGCACCTCTGACCATGGGGCACGCAGCAGCCCAACATGGTGTTTGGGATCTGCTTCCCAAGGGCCCATCCTGGTGCCCTTTTGTTTTAGAGCCAGAGCAGGTCAAATGATCCCCACACATGTTCAGGTGTAAGCAGCTTGGGCTGGTGCTGGCTGGTGTTACACCCTGAGGCTGGAACCTTCATTCATTGTAGCAGTGGTGGCCCTCACAGCAATGCCACTGCTCAGAATGCCTCAGAACACTTCATTTCCAGTTGCTCCAAGTCAGTATAAATTGCTGCCACATGGCAGCCGATGATGCCAGATCAATATATGCAGCTCACTGCTCTGTGGTTTGTGTCAGTGAGGTTCTGCTATGAGATCCAGGGTCTGAGTGCGCTCTCACTGCCCTCTGCCATGCACAGCTCTGTGCCTGGCTTATACACCCCCAAGGTGTGGGCACATCTCACTGCTACAGCAGCTGTTGGTGGGAATGGGCTGAAAAGGGGCCTGTATGCCTAAGGGACCTTGCAGCTGGGGATAGCAAAGTCTGAAGTAGCAGTGAAGGACAACACACATTTATTGCTGTTTACCCTCTGTATGCATTGCCAAGTAGAATGTCTGGGTATAGCTAATGGAGGTGTTGGGTAGATGTGGTGGCATCCTTCTGGATGTCCTTGAGCTCCCTGCCTCGTTACAGAGATCAGAACACAGTATGGTGGTGACTCTGTGCAAGCAAACCCTTGACAAACTGGTGTGAAGGGCAGCCTGGTGATTCTTCAGCGCTGGGCCAAGCTTAATGGGGTGGTGACTGTGCCCAAGTGGCTCTGCTTAGGTATTGCTTCAGGGATCTGCTGGTTTGTGAGGTAACAGAAATAAATTCCCTCTTGGCATTCCAGCTGTGAGTTTGTGATTGTTGTTGTTGTGCCTGTGTCAGCTCACACAGTGACTCACTCAGAAACTTGCTGTCTCATTACGACTACAGGATTTTATTCTGTGGATTAATTAGGTTTGGAAGCACTGTGCCTCAGTCTGACAGGGCTTTCGTCTCACTCAACACTTCAGCACTTTTCAAAATCATCAGCAGGCTTAGGGGAAAAGGTGGGATGCAAGATGGACAGCGAGTGTGCGAGTATCATGAAAGAGCAGCAGGAGATGTCCCCGAGAAGTAACGGTGTGTGAAGTTAAAAGAAAATTAAAGTGTATATATATATGTGTATATATATAAATAAAAATTATACTATGATGTGGGCCCTCAGAGGTATTTCAGGCTGCCGTGGGGTTGGCTTTGGGATGTTCAAGTCATGTGTATATCTGTATCTCAAGGCTTTTTCTGTTTCATAGTTAATTCATAGCAGTGTGAGCTCTGACAACAGATTGACATGTGTCCTGATGTGGGTGTTTCCTGCTTTTATGAGGAATCAGAATTGTGAAGGGTGTTTCTCTTCTGTATTCTTTCACATCAATAATGTGTATGGCAGTCCTATATACAATAAGAATGCAAGAGAGACATTATAAAAATTAATTATTTAATACGAATTTGCACCACTATTTGTGTAGATACTCCTGTATCACATTGAGTTAACGTTGTAATCTATTTACAAAACTGTCATCATAAATCGAATTTGGAAGTATGCTAAAATAAGAGGGCTTTGTTTTTAGGACCTAATCGTTTCAGAAGAGGGTTTGGACAGCAACAATTCAATCGGAGACAATTCAGGAATACTTTGCCTGGTCGCAAGAGAAGAGCAGCTGCTGCATTCGATGGAGTGAGCCCTTTAAATCGCCAGGCATCAGCTCAGGAGGTAGGGGAATAAGGAAGGTACGGCTTTTCCCAAATGTCATGTAGAAATCTGCTCAATTTTATGATCCTGGATCACTCCGAAGAGCAATCTACATAGAAAACACCATCTTTTAATGCCTGTGCACAGCATTTGTATGCATAGGTGAGTGCAGACATCCATGCATATGGAATAGCAATTTTCCAGTTGGTTTTATAAGCTTCTGACTTAGCATAATTTTACTGATCGGTTCCCTTGGGTTTTGCAAAAAAACTATTTTTCAAAAATTGGTCTTGCAAGGTTTAAGAAATTTCCATAAAAATTAATTCCATGGCATCTCATCTTAGTATTATCATTTAGAGGAGGTGTGTTAAGAGTCTTTGTTATTTGTTATCTTTGCACCCGGAGCATTTTCCAAGTTCCTGTGAAGTCAAAGGACAGACTTGGTGAATTCTCAGGTGCCTCTGGTTCAGAGACATACTTTCCA
Organism: Poecile atricapillus; assembly: GCF_030490865.1. Classification (NCBI taxonomy): domain Eukaryota; kingdom Metazoa; phylum Chordata; class Aves; order Passeriformes; family Paridae; genus Poecile; species Poecile atricapillus. The sequence goes on from NC_081260.1 coordinate 5,236,036, forward strand.
CCAGAGACACTGATTCCCAGTACTGTGACAGAGTGTGAGAGGCAGCTGGGTTTTCCTGCACTGATGAAAATCCACTCAGTTAGGAGGTCATAGATATTCAGTAAGCTTTTTTTAAAAAATGCAAGTGCTGAACAAAATGGCACATTTAGTGGACATGTTGTAGGGGTTATAAATAAGAAAGCCCTAAACTGAGTATGCATGTGCAAGGAGTGAGGTTATTCCTGAAAAGAAAGACCAGGATGACTCAGATATTGAATGTGGCTGGTATTTACCAAAAGTAATAAGCAGTTGCTAGGAGGCAGAATTCTACAGCTGCTTCTACTTTGTGGGAATAAACCAAGGGGGAGGAATATGGAAACACAGCTCAGTCAGTGGGTACTAACAGTGAAGGTAGCTGTACCACAGAAATCACCAGGCTGGAGCCTGGGACACTTTGTGTGGAAGCAGCAGGACAGGGACTGCTGAGGAGTCTTCTGCTGTGTTTCATGCATCAGGGTGCAGTCCGGGCAATGCACATGTCCAGACAAGGAAGAGCCGATGACCGAAAGGAAACCTGGGCAGGGCTGTAATGCACGGCTTCTGTGAGATTTGCTCTGCGTGGACTGATTTTTTTTTCTTGTTTGATTTCTGCAGCATTAGAATAAAACATTCTCCCTGGCACTTGTAGTTCCGTGTCCAGGAAGTGAGGCACACCCCCTGACTGGCTGTTGACAGCAGTGTCAGCAGCAGTCAGTGGACAGCAGAGCCTTGTGCTGTCCCTTGCCCTCACCCCCTTCTTCTTGAACCAAGATTGTGCTGCAGGTGACAACTGCTGAGGTCCCACACTGCTCTTTCAGGGCAACAAGAAGAGCAGTGCTTTTGCCAAAAGCAGCAATGGGCAACAGGAGGAACAGCCACAGCCATCTCCAGGCCCCAAGAGATTCAGAGCAGATGCTGCCAGCGTCAGAGCCTCAGGGAGAAGGTAAAATCTTTGGTAACTCCAGGTTATTTTGGTTTTCAGTGGCTTTCACCTGTTCTACTCATGGGCTTTTGCTCTCTGTATGTGCCAGCTGGGCGTGGCTACAGCCATGTGCTTGTGCAGCACCAGAAAAATACCCCTGGGCATGTTAGGAAGGCACCTGGAAAGAAAATAATCTTATGCTCATAGTTAATAATGCCAATATTAATCTGTAATTTTATTTCAGGAAGCACAGAAAATGTGACCTTCGTATTTTTATTAAACTTCGTCGCTTTGGGAAACATTTTTGAAGGGTGAAATAGCATTTATTTTCATGCAGGAAATAGAGATTCCAGCCATAACGGATGGGCAGAGGGCGTCTGTCCCAGTGAGGGGCTGCAGGAGCAGACTGTGCCCCAGGAGCTGTGAGGAAGGCAGTGTGCCAGGTGCTGGGCACTTGTCTCGGTGCCTGTCTCCTCGAGATCGTTATGTTCTCCGAGCATGAAAGGAAGCGCCTTGCAATCCTTCCTTTGCTCTGAGCAGAACAGGGGCTGAATAACATCGAGAGGTCCTTTCTGACCTGATTTTTTTTCTATGATTTTCCTCCCATGTTTTTTTGCTTTTAATGAGCAAAGCTCAGAACACACAAGCTGTTGCCTCATTTGAGTGGAAAATCAAGTTCCTCTGAAATCCTTTGCTGGCAGAAAAACCTGTTGGGCTGAACTCAGTAACACACAGCCTCATTTGCTTCTTACACTGCTTTTTAAGACCAGCTTGGGTTAGGTATTTTGGCATTAAACGTTAGAGAGACCTGGTATCATCCTCACCTCTTTCTCTCCTTTGCCATCAGGCCTTTCCTGCTGAACAGGGGACCAGCGTTCCAGCAGAAGCGGGTGCAGCAGTGGTTCTACAAAGCCCGCTTCCAGAGAGGGGTCAGTATTCGAGACATTTCCTCTGCAGTCTGCTGAGGTAGTGACAAACCTTCACATTTTACCAGCCTTTGCCCAGTTGCAGCTTTCCTTCCAAAAGTAACTGGGGGAGAGAGGTGGATGACCTGAACGCTGCATGTATTGGTAGGAAAGTATTTGGCACGCAGTTTGTAATGCAGCTTGGTATTCTGGCAGCTGGGAAGTAAATCCTGGGAGTGTGATAAAAATAAACCTTGCAGTTTATAGAGCAGCACAAGCAGGGCAAGGTAAAGCCACCCCATACACATCACTGTGCCAGTGGGAAACCCCAAATTAGCACGTTTCTTGACAACTCGCAAGGATGGAGGTTTTCAGATATACCAAACAAAATCCTGGAAAAGGAATCTCTGTTTCTGAGAGCTAATTCTTTTAAGTAATTGTCTTTAAATATATTTTACAGCAGATGGATTCTAGAGGAGAAGGGAAACCGCCAAGGATGAGAAGGTAATTGGTGAACAAAGGCACAATACAAATGCGATGTGCTCTTTCACGCTTGCAGCTGGATAAATCTCCCTGTCTCGGCAGGTGGCAAGTGAAACCCAGCCCGGGAGCAATTCTCACGGTTTCTGTGGTTAATCCCCAGGCGGGCCAGACCAGCGGGTAAGTAAATGAGGTGATTTGTTAGGGTGGGAGCCCTACAAAAGCCATTGCAAATCCCTTTAGCATTATTGCAGCTTCACTTCTGTAATGAGTGTGCAGTGAATGGTTCAGACCCAAAATGGTTAGCAAATGATGTGTGGTTCCTTTCCCAGCATATCAGAAGGAGATAAAAATCTCCTGTATTTACCTGTAATTACATGGTAATCTATAATTACCATGCCCTCATTTGAAATGCAGAGTGAGGAGAAATGGAAGCACAGTTGTGGGAAGAGGTGGCACGCTGGTTGTGCTGGTTGTGCTGGTTGTGGGGTGTTAGGAGAAACAGTGTGCCCCAAAGGGACACCTCGTGCTTGCTGTGTAAGAGGAGCTCAGAGGCTGGAAAGGGGCAGCTGCAGGACCTGGCACCCAGCTGGGGACAGAGAGAAGGGTGGGTGAGGGCACTGTGCATGTTCTTGGTGCAGACAGCACCCCCCAATAGCCTGGATGTGACAGTCCCCAGTGCTAGAACTCTGCCTGCACTGCTGCTCTCCTGGCTGCCTTTCAACTCTGCCAGGGGACCGGTGGAGTGGGTGTGTCCTTTACTCCGTGCTGGTTTGCAGAGGATGGGAGGTGAGCTGTCTTAGCATCCTGAGTGACTGCAGCTCTGTGCTTTCCCCAGGCCTGGATCCAAGCGCCCATTCCTGCGAAGCCAGAGACCCCCGGCACGGGTGGCCAAGCCCCAGCCCAAGGGGGTGCTGCTGAGATTCAACTTCCGCGCCATGGCCAACCAGGTAGAGGATTGTCGACGGGACAGGAGGCACCTGGCTCCCTGCAGCAGCCCTGCCACTGAGCTGTTAATGTCACACTCAGGTTTCTGGGGCTGCCAGCTGGGTTTATCTAACACAACCTGGGAGGAAAGTCCCGTAGCTGTGTTGGCCAGGTTGCTCACAAAACTGAAGGCACTTGAGAAGACTGTTCAGCAACTACAGACTCGGCCCAGTTTTTCCCACTCTGATGGCCTGTCTTGGCCTGTCCATGTGCTTGCTTGGAGCAGGGAGGTCCTGCTGCTGAGTAGTCCTGGCCAGAGGGGACTGTTTCACTGTCAGTGCTTCCCATTCCTCAAAGACACGTGGCACTTCTGGGCTTTGCTCACTCTTTGCTTTGGTGCCCTTCTTGGTGTCACATTTTACACTGAAGTATGGTTCAAGAGCCCTGGGGCAGCTGAGAAATCCCACTCCACCTTCTTCATTGCCGGCGTTTCTTGTCTGGACGGTTTGGTTTTACCTGATGCCTTGTGCTCAAATGCCATCTGCTTGCTCCTGTTCTTGCCGAGGATGCCCTGTGTCTTGGGGCTGGGAGCTGCTTGGAGGTTTTCCAGCCACACACAGTCTGTCGAGCTCCCTGTCTCTGTGTGCTGAGTGGTTTAATTGACTAACCAGCTGTGAAACACCAGCCTGACTGATGGGCTCTAATCAATACCCCGCTACAAGTTTGGCTGTGCTTTGCCACAAGACAAGGGACTGACTCGCTCTCACTTTCCCCTGCAGACCAGCCTGACGCTGGATGAGAGGTTCTCTGGTCTGAGGAATAAGAGGCGCTTTACAGCAGCCAGGAGCGCCGGACGGACGGTCACCATGCCTTAGGACTGCGTGCTCGTCACAGGGACTGCCTGTGACAGTCCAGGCTCCATGACAAGGGCTCAATAAAAGTTGCTAGATTCCCTTTGAGATAGCTGATTTGGCAATGTGCTGTCTCCTTCCTTACACACAGAGTGAATGAGTGATTAAGGGCAGGGATGAGGCAGGATGAGAATGTGGGCTGGAGCACAGGGCAGGTGGGGCATGGGCAGGTTGGTGGAAGGGGATGAGCAGAGATGGATTTGCTGGGAGAGCTCTCTGCTGGGAAGTTGTAGAGCTAGCACCAGCTCTGTCTCCCTGCCAGGGCACTCTGTGTTAGCCAGGGTGATGGCTGATAGTGGGAGGGTGTACCACGGAGCCTTCCCTACATTGTCTGGTGGGTTGGACAGGGTTTGAGGATGCTGTGCCTGCCCACATGGGAGACAGAGGGAAGCAGGGATGCTCCAGCTGCCTACACTCCCCAGCATCCACTTAATTGCCAAACTTGTGCTTGCAGGCATCCCTGCCCAGAGGTTTGCAGTGTAAGACCACTCCACCCTGAAAACCTGTTGCTTTGCCCTGATAGTCAGGCCTGAGCACCTTGCATTTCTCTGTGGATTGCTGTGCTGTTCTGACTGCTGCTGCAGGGACGGGGTGAGATGTGCCATGCTGTGCTGCTGGAGTCACTGTCCTCAGCACAGAGCACAGACAGGCTGCCCCAGCCCAGATCACATTTTCCAGTGCTGATTAGTTCTGCTTTAGGGTTTTTGTAGTTGCAGCTCCACCCATGCTCAAAGCAGCAGCATAATCAAACCAGCAGCAGCATGCTGATAAACATTGGCTGAAATGTTACTGAGCTGGGTTTAGACATTTGTTAATGAAGCCCTGCATCAAACCTGAGTAACTGCTCCATTCTCTATCCACTGCTGGAACTCAGCACTGAACATGCTGGACATAGCCTGTTTCTGGGCTCTAAGGTATACTTAAAGGAAATATTTGATAGACTGCTTTACATTTTACACAGCATCTTTAACAAGAGACTGGACTTGGTATTGGTTTTATAGGAATGTGTGAAATGGTGTTAGTTGACAAAGCAGTGATGTATGAGTCCAGTGCACTGAATAAAAAACTTAACTTGTCAAATGTCACCTCTGGTTATTTTCTTTCCTTCAACAGTTGTTTGGTGAGTTCAGCTTCTCAGTGTGACACTGCATGGGCTGGTGCTTTGGGGGAAACTGGTCCCCATTGGTGCCTACCTGCAGGGAGTTTACTGCTTTGAAAGCTGGCTCCAAAGCAGTGTCAGGTTTCAATAGGTATTTTGTAAAATCTTTGCTGTGATCTCTTATGCCTTGAATATTATTGGCAAAATTATCAGAGCAGTCCTGTCTCTGAGTATGTTCAAAATTAAATGCACCCCAATGCCCAGGTTAATGAACTCTGGAGGAGACACCACCCCTTCATGCAAATAATCTGTATGTCATGGAAGTTGAAAAGTTGAGCAAGGAACACGATCACAAATAGCAGTATCCCTGATTTCAGTTGCCTCCTGGCTATGAATATGGACAGTAGATGGCAGACTCACTAGGAAAACTGAGCACTTCTATCAGGTTGTAAAGGGATGGAGCCATTCAGTCCTGAAAGAACATCTGAGTGGGAAACATCCTCTCGCTGTTCAGATCACACCCTGATTCTACTTGCCAAATAAATGTTTTTTAGCAATCTGTACTTTATAATATTTTAACCACTCCTTGAATTAATATTGAGGGCTTAGGTGATAAAAACTGTTTTTTTTTCCTGAGCTTGATTCCCTTGCAGTGCTGGGTGACTTTTTATGTAGCAGGAGATAAAACAGGCCTTGCACTGAATTCACAAGTAGCCAAAATATGTAACCATTACACTAAAAACATATGGGGTGAGGGCACAGTGTGAGCTCAGCCCAACAGGCATAAAATACCCCTTTCTGTCACTAAGTACTGAGTACTAAACCCACAGAATAATTGTCTCTACCAGAATTACCCCTGCTGTTGTGCACAGTGCTTGCCTGTCCTTTGGGGAGGGTATTTGTGTGACACAGTTCAGCTGCTTCCTGAGCCATCACCAGGGGCACGTGTGGCCTGTGCCCATCCCATGTCTGACAGTTCCTGTGCACTGTCCTGTGCTGGACAGGTGGCCCAGCAGTTCTGCACCTGGGGAGTGGCAGCAGCTGCCTTTGGCTGAGCTCCCAGCCAGGATGGCTAAACACAGGCTGGGGCCACTGTGAAGGCCCCGCTCTGTGACCTGGAAAACTTCTACTCTGTTTTAGGCCAGGCAACACTGTCTCCAGAGTAACATCTCTGATGGTGTCTGAGAAATTTAAAAATGTAGAAGCAACTGCACAGGGTTAGAAGAGAGTCCCCACAGCGCATCCCAGGGCAGGAGGAAGACCAGCAAAGGTTTGTGGCCCTGCTTGGTCACTGAACTGAACCCGCAGTACCACTGACCTGTGTCTTTAGCCACTTGTATCATTGGATTTCGTGGAGCCAAGGCAGGAGGGCGGAGGGCAGCGGGCAGAGCCCAGCAGTACCGGAGGGCAGCGGGCAGGGCCCAGCGGTACCCAAGGGCAGCGGGCAGGGTCCAGCGGTGCCCGAGGGCAGCGGGCAGAGCCCAGCGGTGCCCGAGGGCAGCGGGCAGGGCCCAGCGGTACCCGAGGGCAGCGGGCAGAGCCGCGCTCGCAGCGGCGCCGGGGCTGCCGAGCCGATGTTCCCCGTATTCCTTCGGCTCCGAAGCCTCCCCGCAGCCGCGCCCTCCCGAACGGGTTCCCCGCGCCCTCGCCCGCTCCCGTCCCGGCTGCGGGACTCTCCCTCACGGGCTCGCTCCGCTCCCGGGCCGCCCCCGTCGCCCAGAGGATCCCGAGCCCGAGCCCGCTCCCTCAGCCCCCGCAGCGCCCCCTAGCGGCACACGAGCCCTCGGGCACACAGCCGTACGCCCCCCTCCCCATCCCCGGGAAGCCCCGCCCCTCGGCGCCGTCGCCGCCGCGGATTGGTTGGCGCGGTCGAGGGGCGCCTGGAAACCCCGCCCCATCCCGCGGCGCCCCCTGCGGGCCCCGGGGCGCCTGCGCAGCGGCCCCGGCCGTTGTTGTGGAGGGGCCGGTCAAGATGGCGGCCGGGCAGGGGGGCGGTGGCGGCAACAACGGCAGCGGGAGCGGCAGCGGGAGCGGCAGCGGGAGCGGGACGGCGCCCGGGAGCGGAGCGGCGGGGCTCGGGATCCCCGCGCACCTCACTCTCTCCTTCTCGTCCGGGCCGCACTGGGGCGCGGCAGCTCTGCCGCAGTCGCACACGGTGCGCAGCCTGGAGCGGGCCCTGGAGGAGGCGGGCAGCTCGGGCATCCTGTGCCTGAGCGGGAGGAAGCTGCGCGACTTCCCCGGCAGCGGCTGCGACCTGAGCGACACCACGCAAGCAGGTGAGGGGGCCCTGGCAGTGCGGGCCCGGGGCTGCGGGCGTCCTGCGGGGCCGCTGCGGGCCCGGCGCTGAGGGCGGGGGGCTTGTAGCCGCTGTGGTGGCCGCCGGGGCCGGGCGGTGGCGGGCGCGGGGCCCGGGGATGCAGCGGGGGGGTCCCCGCGGTGTCAGGGAGGGCTGTGAGGGCAGGCGAGGAGGTGACACGGGAGCGGCCGCTCTGGGTGAGGAGCGGGGACCGCGCTGTGCGAGGGCAGTGGGGAGGCTCCGCGTTTGCGGGGCTCTCCGTTGCGGGCACCGGGCCGGGCTCTGGAGGATGCGGGGCTGCGGTGTCGGGGCTGCCCCGCTGGGCGCGCTGGGGGCCGGTTCTGCCGCGCGAGTGTGGGGCGAGCGTCCGTGCAGGTGTGGGCTGTGAGCGGGGCACGCTGAGCCCGCTGTGTGCGAGCGGAGCGGGGGACCCGGAGGTGCCTGGGGAGGTGGGGGGCGAGCGGCTCTGTGTGAGCGTGTGCGAAAGCACAGCGGTGTGTGTGAGTGAGTGAGTGTGGAAGGGCGCAGCGCTCGGGGTGTGTGTGTTTGTGTGTGCGGGGGCACAGGGCTGTGCGTGTCCGAGCTCACCGCGCACTGCGATGCTCCGTGTATTCTGGGGGAGGGGTGGTTGCTCTCCCCGTATGTGCGGCGTCGCTTTCGATGAAAGAACTCCTGCCGGGATTTTGTGAAAATAGAACCCTGTGCCTTGTGCTTGCATTGTTGCAAGGATTTTCCTACACAGACAGTTTATCTTCCTGACAGCATCTGGTTAATTTTCCCTCTCCCATTGCAGGGCACCTCATGCTTGGCTACTGAGAATCTCCTCCACTGGTGAGTGGAAAGAAACCTTTGGTGTGTTGCAGTTGCATGCGGCCTGGTGGGCTGAGAGAATGTTCCTGTCAGTGTTATTGCAGCAGCAGAAGCTGAGGGATCCCCGGCTGTTTTCTCCTTTTCTCTTGAAGACCTTTTGAACAGCTGCAGGAATGATTTTGTAGCCAGAAGATTGCATGCTGGTTTTAGCCATTTTAGAGTATCGAATTCACAAGCATAAGTGGCAATGTCTACTTTAGCCCACTGTTAGTTTGAACACCCCAGAATGCTATTTCTCCTTGGTGCAAATGGTTGTATAGCTGAGGATAAAGAAGGCCATAAATGTGATACAACTCCCTGTCCCTCAGTCTACTGTCTGTCCACAAAGCACAGAAGCTGGGTCTCCTCTAGCTCTGTCTTTCTCCAAAGAGGAGGCCAAAGAGGAGAAAGACAAGAAAGCTGGAGAGGAGGAACAAAGTGAAGTTCCCTCTGTTCTCAGAGACAGTGGTGAACTTCCTACAGTTCTTGAAGATGGTGGTGAATTTCTCCCCATTCTGGAAGATGACAGCAGAGCTCCAGCAGTGTGGATTGAGGGTGGCGAATGTCTTGTGGTGTGGGGTGAGGAGTGGGAACATCCTGCAGTGCAGGAAAAAGGATAGCAAAGATCTTGCAGTGTGGGAGGAGGAGGGCAAACATCCAGTGGTGTGTAAAGAGGATGGCAAGCATCAAGCGATATGGGAAGAAGAGGGACAACATCTCTCTGCATGTGAAGAGCACCATGAACATCCCAGTGTTCGGGAAGAGGATGGCAAAGCACCACCAGTTTGGGAAGAGAACAGCGAACCTTCCTCTGTTGAGGCATCATGGGCTAAGCATTCTGACAGCAGCACAGCCCTGCAGCCAGAGGGGAGAGGAGAGAAGTGCCTGGTGCAGCTGAGTACGTCTGCTCTCTGTCTTGTCTGCCAGAGCAGGGTGTGGTGTGTGTGTGAGCATCGGCTGTATTCAGTGTTCCTCTGCAGCTGAATGGCACACAGTAGTTTATTGATCTTGCCCACCTGAGTACAAGGGGTACAGAGCCTCAGAGAGTGGGGCTGCATTTTGGCTCTGCTGCAAGGTGGGATCTCCATCTTGCAGTGACTGCCTTTCCTGTTTCTTTCAGGGAGCACTGTGAGCATGGGGGAGCCTGCCAAGAAACACTGAAGCTGAGCCAGTTGGCCAAGGGTAAGTTCAAGATACTGATGTTTACGCAAGCAGAGGCCAGGTATTTTGCTGGAGGACAGTAATATCTTTTAGAGCAGGACATACTGGTGTGATCTAATCTCTAAAAATGTGAAATGTGTCAGCTGGTGGAGACTGCCATTATTGAGGCCAAATTTATCTTAGTCCCAGGTTAGGACAGTAACACTTCAGCATTTTTTCCATCCTGCATTTCATCTTCAAAGGATACTGCAAGACCTAATTAAGGAGAAATCTTGCTTGGGATCAGTTTTGGGTTTAATTTTCAGCAAATTCATAGAGAGGACAAGATAAATGAGAAGACATATGTCAAGAGCAAAGCCCTCTCCTAAACCCTACAGTTGAGTTTAGGTCTGGTGTCAGTGACAGCCCACGACTCATATTAGTAATGTATGCTGCATGTTTGCTCTTTATGCAATCCCAGACAACAGCAGTGGTACTTGAAATAATGACCAAACTCTTCCCAACTGTTTTGCTCTATAATCACAGGACCAGAATTGCTTCCTGCTTGCAAAATGTGTGTGAATATTAATAATAGTGGTGATAAACTAAGGCCATTTGAGAATGTAGGTGCAGAGAATGTCATTAGAGCTCTGTGGATAATGGATGAGAAATCATTTCTCCAGAGCTTCCAAGGCCAGATGTCTCTGGCTATGTGTCCTGTAAGTGGCCCCTGAATGGGGAGTGTCACTGAGCTCTGGTGTGCATCCCAAGGCAATTTGGCACAGCCTGGCTCCGACACTCCAGAAGGATTTGCTGCATGTTTGTTGTGGTCTCGTGCCACAGCCTTCTCCAGCTACGCCTGGAGCTTGTCTGCACTGCACTCCTTGCTGGTCAAAGCAAAGTTGCTGGTGGTACAATTGTAAACTGTCTTTTCTTCTGTTGTATATTCAGATTGTTAATTTTTACCCCTGCGTTTCTTCTTTGTGTCTGCAAGCCCTGGATTTCCTTCATTTGAGCCAGGTGATCCAAAGAAATCTAAAAAGCTCCAGCATCCTTCTGGGAATGGATGGCCCTGTCAAGTGCTCTAACCACTGTCAAGGGTAGGTATCATTGGTCAGGCACAGTGTTCCCAGGATGCAGGTGTGGGGCTGTGTCCCAGTGATGACCAGGTCCCCAAAAGTGGTGCTGGTGAGAGTGCCTGGACCCTGCTGCCAGCTGAGAGCAGCTGCAACGTGCAGAGAGGTCTGGAAAAGAGCAGGGTGTCAAGAGGGGCTTGGCTTTGTGTATGTCCCTTCCAGAGGGGAGGGAGTAAGAATCTAAAGCTTCAAGTGAATAAATAAAAGCTACTGCCTGAAACCTGAGGGTATCTTTAAGTGGCCAGTTGCATATTTCTTTGGCTCAGAGGACTTTTGCAGCTGGATTCAGTAGTAAATTCTCAGACCTATAGCTGGGAATTCTTTTGATTTTTAATTCCAGCTAGCTCTTGACAGTGTTTGTTTTTGTCCTCAGCTGATTTTGGCTTCTGCACTCAGCTGACCCCTGAGCAGGATCATCAGACCTCCATGGTGGGCACTGCTCACTGAATGGCCCCAGAAGTTTTGATCAGTTCTCCTTATGGCCCCAAGGTAGACATCTGGTCCTTTGGGATAGTGACCCAACAGTGGGTGGAAGGAGAGCCTCCTTCCTTCAGACAAACTGGCAGATGTCCAAGTGTTTGCATAGGCCTGTGTGCACAGGATGGCTCTGCACTTGGATGAGCCACTGGATGTTTGTGCACACGGTGGAAGGAAATTCCCAGAGCACTCAATGAAATTGGCTGTCAGGGCAAGCTTGTTTGCCTGCAGCTTGGCTGCATCAGGGTTTGGGTTTTATTGTTGGTATAGAAAAACGATCTCTGAGCAGCATCTCTGCCTGGGAGGACACTGCCCCTGGAGCCTGGGGCTCAGGACCTGGGGTTGCTGTGAGCAGCTGTGGGTGTGAAGGGAACTGGTGCAGTGTTGTGTTGGCTTTTCCCCCAGCTCGTGCTCTGATGGGGCAGAACAGGACCCAGCGTTGCTGCAGGAATTGCTCAGCGCAGCCTGCAGCCGGGCGAGGAGCGGCGCTGCTCTGCCTGGGAGCTGCTGCAGGTGAGTGCAGGGCAAACAGCACTGCAACAGTGGGGTTTTCCTGTCTGGCCCCCATCCTGTAATCTGCAGTCTTGGTGCTTTGCAAACTGAGAGCAAGCAGAATGAATCCTAGACTGGTTTGGGTTGGCAGGGGCCTTTCAAGGTCATCTGGACCAGGTGCCCTGCAGTGAGCAGGGCCATCTTCAAGCAGATCAGGTGGCTCAGAACCCTGCCTGACCTAACCTTGGGTGATTGCAGGGGTGAGGCACTTTCTGCATCTCTGAGCAACTTCTGTCAGTTACCTCATTCTCCTTGTAAAAAAGTTTTTCTTTACATCTTATCTGAGTCTGCTGACCTTCCTTTGAGTTTAAAACCACTCTCCCTTGTCCTGTTGCAACAGGGCCTGTAATGGAGCTTGAGTTTGGAAAGGAACACTTCATTTATCTATATTTTATTCTTTGGGCAGCATCCATTTTTATCGTCAGCCAAGCCTCTCTCCAGCCTGACATCTCTGATCACTGCAGCAAAGCAGTTGAGAGAGTAGCAGAGATGCAGCACTAGAAGACAGCTTTTTGTTATGCTAGTTAGGATAGTTAGTTTGTTATGGTAGTTAGGGCATTTAATTTGATATGCTAGTTATGACAGCCAGTTTGTTAAGCTAGTTAGGACAGCTAGTTTGTTATGCTAGCTAGGACAATTAGTTTTTTATGCTCGTTTTTTGAATAAAAACTCTTAAACCTCAACTCCCTTGTAGTATCCCTTCCTTATCACCCTATGATTCAGGTGACTGGGGCAATGTGAGGGGAGAGCTGAGCCCTGGCAGAGACCAGAGCAGACTCAGCATCTGCAAAACCAGGCTGGAAGGAAGCTTCCAGGAAGCTTGGCAGGGAGATGCGATCCCAGCATACACACTTGGTGGCCACCTGCGAGCCAAGAGAAGCATTGGTCTGAGCTCGCTGCCCGCCCCGTCCTCTGCCATCTTCCTCCCTCCCGCCCCGCCACTCTCCGGGGGTCCCCGAGCAGGTGCTGCCGAAGCCGCCGCTCCCCAGTAGGGATCCCACCCTGTACTGCTCCTGCAGGGCTTCCTTCGGCTTCCCTGTGTCTGCAGCATTCGGCCCGGCTCCAGGGACGGCCCCCGACCGCCCCGGGCCCGGCTTCTCTATCGGGTGCCGGCGGAGCTCGGGCCGGAGACCTCGGGAGGCGCGGGAGTGTTCGCGGCTCGTGTCCCCTGTGGAGTGACAGCGAGCCAGGCGGAGCCCCGGGACAATGGGACAGCTCCAGCTGTCATCAGCTCCTGCTGGTGCCCGCCCAGCAGCGCCGCAGCCTGAGCGGCCAGAGCCGGGCAGAGGCGGGACGGCCCGGGGCGGGGAGGGAGCGGGACACCGGCAGGGACAGGACAGGAGGAGGAAGCGCAAGAGTAACAGCGGGAGCGGGGCCGGAGAGTCATTGCTAACGCCGCCGCGGTGCTGCCGGAGCGCCGCCGCCGTCTGTCCGCTGCTCCAGTTGTCCGTGCGAGTGTCCCTTGGTCCCAGTGTCCCTTGGTCCCAGTGTCCCTTGGTCCGTCAGTCCGTTCCCCACTGGCTGAGCCCCGGGGCAGCACCGGCCAGGCGGGGCCGCTGAGTTGGGGGGGACGCGCCACGCTCGTCCGTGCATCATTTATACATCATTTGAGCCTAATTAAAGACGCCGTGATTGATACAATGGATACCTGTCCCACTTAGGTTTTAAACTATCTGATGGGAGGCTAGGCTAGATACCTTTATGAGGGCCTACATAGGCTGATCCACATTTTCTTGAATATAAAAATCCTTAATTGATTTTAAGAATTTTAACCGTGGTAATGCACAAACTTGCCGCAAGATGGCAAGTTATGACTGCATTAGGCACCTCATACCTCACAACTCCAGCGAGGCAGGCACCAGGAGAAACCAAACTATGATCACTGGGATGGGGAACGAATGTTTACAAGAAGCATTTTATGAAATCTAGGTTCCTTTTCTCAAGATTAAAAATAGTTTTGAATCTATTCCTTTTCTCTGCCTTTTAACTTGCTAGGGTTCTCTGACACAGGATGGCTATTTTACACAGTAGTTTCTGGTTTGTTTGTTTTAAAAAGCAAAAATAAAAATTAAGACAAAAATTGAGATTGTGTTTCTTAAACATATGCTAAGTATTTTGGGAATTATTTGTTAAAATAAAAAGTAATGAACTTCCATTTATTGTTTCTTTTTGTGGGAGACACATGAGCCAAAAGCTGGAGACCAGTGATCATATTCAAGAGCAGGAATACAAGAACATTCCTACCTCTCCACTGCTATTCCCTGTCTGATTCTTACACCATCATTCTTGCAAGTGGAGGAAATCTGTTCAGGTTTGGCCAATGATGCCTCACAGGTAAAATTCTTTTAGAGAGAAATTACCCATCAAAATGTGAGGTAATATTGTTGCAATAAAGCAGCTGGGACTCAGTTTCTTCATGCAAGAGGAACCAATTCTTTATTCACATAACTCATTTTATACAGTTTTTACAGACTTTGTGTTCAACTCCAATTGGTTAGTAATTTTCTTACCCCTTACTCTATTGGTTAGTAAAAGGCATTTTGCTTGTCCATCAAGTCTCTTGGTTCTTTCATTATTTACATACCTTCACTGATTCTCATGGTTTCATTGTTAAGGTGCCACTTATTTTTCTCCCTAAGAATAGATTGTTGTGCAAACAAATTCTCATTCTCAAGATTTTTTCGCAGGAGAACTTAGCTAGCTGCACACAGAAGAAGTAACAAGCCAGTTGGTAATGTAGCAGAGCACTGCCTGATTTTATAAGGCCTTTCTTTTATAACATCTTTTACCTGTCTGTAACATAATGTAATTACTGAATAAAGGTAATTATTACACATCTTACAGAGGTAACATTTCAACAGAAAGGGGGCTACATTCTACACCTTGTTAAGCCAAGTCTTGATCAAAACACTTGAAATCAATTTAACAATGTCAAGGCTGTTTATCAAACCAAAACTGCTGAAAGGCAGGGGAGAATAGATGTAAAAACCTGGAATAGCAAGTGTCCAGGTTAGGAATCAGGAGTGAACCCCTGGTTCACTTAAAGCCTCAGGGAATTGTGCCTTCAATTCCATGGCTTTCCAGATCTTACTTGCATGTAGTGTGAATGACCTCTGTCAACATTTATCCCTGCCCATGTTTGTTACTTTCTCCTCAGGTAATGTCTTTGCAGTTCATCTTGTCTGTTAGGATTTATTCTACACAACAGAAATCCCCTCAAACTGCTGAGACCAAGCTCCCCCAGCAAGGAATAACATTTTCTACACTCTGAATCTGAGTGACAGCAAGTATCACAGTACAGTGCATCCATTCACAAACATTTACATCATTTCTATCCAGCCCTTCATCTTTCAGCATCACTTAACTGACTCAGTGACTAAGCAGCACAGCCAAACCCCCGTGACAGTGACGAGCAGTGATAACCAGCCTGCTGACAGCCTTTCTCATGTGGACTTCTGGGCTTGTTTAAAGAGCATCATGAGCAATACTACACCTTCAATACAGCTCCATTGCTGCTGGCTTAGCTGAGATAAACCTTGAAGGTCAATGAAAACGTAGCTCTGTTTTTGGAATAATAGGGTGTCTGTCTGGCTTTATTCCAGTCCATGATAAGTGTCAAATCAACTTCAGCAGAACCAGGGTTTTATTAAGGGCTTTATTAAGGGCTTAACTTCAAAGGCCATAAAGCATCAAAGGCCATAAAGCATCAACTACTCACAGGAAGTTGAGGTGGTGGTGGTCTGTCTTGCTTCCTGTGAAAAGACAGGAGAAATTAGAAGAGGCTTCTCTAAATTGCTAGAGAAGATAAAATTATTTATGCTCTTCATTCATAAGTTCATAATTTGTCAGCTCCCTGCTTCCTTGTGTTCTGGTTTCTCTTTACAGCATGAAATGCTTCACTTCTGTTTGGGTACATACAATATATATTTATAGAAATCAACATATACAGGCCTTTCTTTCCACAGAGATTTGCATAAGGTGCAGTTATATCTACATATTTTATATTTAGAACACTCTGAATTCTGCCCATTTCTGAATTATTCAGTAATAGTTCTCTTTAGTTACAAGAAACAAAACCTTTATATTTATGTACAGATAGAATTCCATTAACTGTAGTTCTATTTAAGCCTTTTGCAATTAAAGACATTTAATCCCAAATGCTAAGAAGAAGTCTTTGGAGACCATTAATTTGAAAATTTGTTTACAACTTTTGAATAGGATCTGAGGATACTAACTTTCAACCCTGAGAAAACCACCTCACTTTTTATTTGAATTAAATTTTCATGGACTTAAAATCCAATTTAAATATTCATGACATATATGCTCCTTATTTAGGGAGAAATGCATGCATTAGAAGGCATATTGATTAAACTCAATGTAATTTTAATGGAAACAGGTAAACACTTGATTAGCAGCCAGTAAAAATCTGTTTTAATTTACATAAAACCTTATCTTCTCTTTGAACCCAAGGTCTAGCTCATTTAACTTTATGTTGCTTGACATAAATAATTTTAGTATTGTTATAACATTGCTAGTGGCTTTCAGCAGAATCTCATCACATATTCTGACACAGGGTTTCTAACTCTGATGTTAAGAGAAGTTAAATACTAAAGGGTGAAGAAAAAGATAATTTTTTTGCTAAATATTTAATTTTTAAATTGTTTGTGTTAAATTGCCAGTAATTGTTTTCTTGAACTTCTTGGTTCCACAATATCAGCAAGCCTGGTTTAGCACATAAGAATTGCAAATAACATATTTCCAGTAATAATGAATTCAATATGTTGCTCTCGGTAACAGCCATGCAGCAAGTGAACAATGTCAGCCTGTGAAGAATCCACTTGTGTGTGTGTGAACACAGACAGTGCCAGTCACAGCTGTCATTAATTTACTGCTTGTAGCAGAAATAACCTGACACCCCAAGAAAATGATTTGGCAAAAAAGAAAACACTTCAGAGTCATCACTCAAGGTTCCAGCAGAGCTGACTGGGAAAACAGTTCATTTTGTTTGTTTTTAGACTAAGCATTTGTGCAGTGGCATCTTTCAGTTTAGGACTGGATATATCAAACAGAACAATAAGTTTTAGCATCAGCTACCAAATTATTATTTAATATGTAAGGTTCAAAATGCAGCAATGAGACAAATCTTCCATTTTGTCAGAAATCGATATCTAATTTACCTTAGCAGTACTTCAGAAGCATTGGAAATTATCACTAAAGCGGGTATCTGTGCTAGCTCATTCACAACTTATAACTCAAAAATCTATTTTAAAGACATGTTATGCAGTATAAAATATTACACACAAATGATCTCAAAACAACAGGAATATTTTTCATTAGCAACTCTCATCTCAGAAAGATCATCTTGTCTATGCATTAATTTGCCCTTTGTGCAAATGAATTTAGATCCCGTGTGCTCTGGGTCAGTACAGTACCAAGGCCTGAACAACAGGCCCGAGCCAAAGCTGACCTCTAGATGAACATTCCAACAAAATGTTATATATGTAGTTGTTCATTAACAAAGTATTGTTATATGTGTTCACTTACTGGCAAAACATGTTCACCTTTATGTGTCTAGAAACAGGATAAGGCCACATCCGGCCTAATTAGGGGGTGTAGGATCAAAGACAATTCCCTTGGATCCTCCTTGAGCCCTGGCCAGGCTTTAGGAGAAAGCTGGCAGGAAAATTATATTAGAAATCATATCAGCTGGTTTGTTTAGCATTGTAAAAGCTGGACCACTGTCAGAGCAAAGTGGAGGAGCCTCGTGGCCTGCAGAGGTGGAGGCACTGCAGGAGTTACCAGTTACTGGAGTGGTTCTCCAGCCCTTGCCTGTGACAGCTTCCCCCCACAGCTGATGTCTCTTGGACTTGGGTGATGTATCTTCACTGGTGATGTATTTTTCTTTATTACTGTAGGCATTCTTTCGTAGCAGTGATTAGCATTGCTCAGCTTATCCCTTTGGAATTCTTTGCTCATGGTTAGGTACCTTGCTTAGCTTATCCTTTTGTGATTCTTTGCAGTTTTACTTCATAGTAAATGCCACTGTTCCTTAAGCTGGTGTTTGTCTCTGACCCTACCCACAAGCAAAACAGTCAGGGAATGCATACATGTTCCACTCAAAATAAACATTTCTGTTTGTTTCATTGTAGTGTGAAAATTGGATTTATTACTCAGCAGTCAGCATTTTAAAGATCTAATGATTTGTTACATTTTGTTTTTTTTCACACATCCTGCAGTCACTTGACTGCATTTAACCATAGAAAAATCTATCAGTAGCTTCCAAATAGATTATGAACTACTTGGGAGATTTTTGCTCTTAACTATCACCAGTGATTTCAAAAGTAAACCTCAATAATGCAATCTTGGTTAAAACAAACTAATCTTGACTCCCCAAATTAATTTTATCGATACCTGGAGAGGAACTTACAGATTTTCCATATTTGATTCTTAAGTATGTTTTCTCTTGAAGATATAAAATCATAACCAGCACAAGCCACAAGGTGACACTTTAGGACTACTGGAAAGATATTATCATCATGGCAAAAGAAATAATTTTGACACTGGAGTGAACTGGGCCAATTATAAAGTACACAGCAAGTGTGAAATTGGTCTAGGTCTTTTCTGAAGGGGATTGATTGTTTGGCTGCAGAGGCAGGCAGCCAAATGCTGTATTGACCCACAAGAAGAAGAAAGGAACTCAGAAATTTTTTATTGAGGGGTCTGCTTTCCTGTGGTCAAAGCCATAAGCCAGTTTTATTTATGGAGATGAAAAGCAAATCAGAACAGTGAGCATAACTTGAAAGTCTTGCATTTTCAAGGAGAGCACCCCCAAACTTGGCACTTAGAAGTGGCAATGTGAAATAAATGTGTGTGTAGCTGGAAATCAACTATACATTCAGCAAGTCTATAGATCACTGACACTTGTTTCAGCAGCTGCTCTCTAATACGCCACAAGTGAAAGAAACTGAGAGGATATCATCTTACAGTGTGCCCTGTGGACAGCTCTGCCACAAGCTACACAATCAATATTGAGCTCTAACAGCAAAGTTGTTATTACAAAAATCTTATTCAATACTAACCAATCTTTCTAGCTGCCAATTCTTAGGAAATCTTTGATATAATTTCCTTAAAACCCCAACCCTTCTATAACTAATAGTGCCATAAATATTGAGCACAAAAATATACATATTTCAAAACAAGGAAAGAAAAAACACCTGAGAACACATTTCCTTCATGTCTTTTCCAGACCTTTATATAGTTTCCCAAAATTATGTTCCTCAAAGATGCCAGCAAAGGCAAAATTTATACACTTGAGATAAGGTGCCCATGACATTCTAACAAAGTGCCCCAGGCTCCTCAGCTGAGCAGGAACTGGAGTTCCCGTCACTGCTCCGCCAAGTGATCCTAGAGCTTGTCTAAGTTGAAAAAGCCAGCTGAGGTATCTTATGTAGCTTCTTGAAGAAGAGATGGACATTATTTTCCTGTTTGTTTGCTGCTTACTTTCTACCAACTTGATTGTCCTGCTGAGATAGGTAAAGAGATAAAATTCCTTGGACATTATTTTACTGGGTTAGAAAGTGTAGCAAGTCTATCGCAACTATTTTTCCTAAAGTCACAGCACCTGCCAGACTAAGGTGTGTAAAGGAAAAAGTCAAGACTTTTTAAAACTCCAAGCATTCATAAAAAAGCTAAAGACTTTAAAGACTGACAATTAATTTCTTGGGTATGGATAAAAGCTTAAGAACATAGTAATACCACATTCTCTGTACATCTGACAAAGATTTATAGATTTGAAAACACTAATATTTTTTAATGTTAATTTTAGTTCATTCTTGTCTACTAGGAATTTACTACTGAATTTACCATTTTTCAGACAAGAGCTACTGGTTTTCTTTTTCCTCCTATTTCCTGCAGGGAATAGGCTATCATGGCAGACTTCTGTTTATTTGTTTATGTACCTTTTGCATTATTAATAAGCCCTGGGAAGTGGGTTTGTTACTTAAGCTCCCTCTGCTGGCTCTTCAGCAGCAGAAACACAACAGATGAAAGGTTTTTCACTTGCATTCCCTTTTCGTTAGTCTTAGAGCTGGGAAACTGCAGTTGCCAAAGCTAGCAATTCCTCTACAAAGGAAGTGCAGAAGACTTAGAATACTAATGTAATCAAGAGGCTATGGGAACTTGGGACAGTAGCATCATGTATAAAATATTACTTAGGTATGTCTGTAGTCATTGCCTGCAACACTCAGCTTCAAGTGAGGCACCCACAAGCTGAGAAATGCATTTCCTTCCACCTTGCACTCTCACCTGCTTAGGATTTAAATACCAGTTGTGTTACTGACAGTCATTATTTGTCTTGTTCTTCTATTAGGCAAAGTTTTCTCAATTATGAATATTTCACTCCCACAATTTCAAAATATCACCATAGTGTACAATATATACTTTGAATATTTAGGTCTTCACGAAGACTTTATACAGACTTAGCAGTTTCTCAGAGTGAAATGAGTACAGCTGTTCACAATTTGAGAGTGCATCTTTAGAGAACAATCATATTTTCAGTTGCACATCTGCAAGCTTATTTTTACAGCTTGTGGCAAAATTTAACTTTTGACCCCTTTTGGACTCTACACCCTACAGTTATCAGAAACATGACTTCCCATATTTTCAATCATTTTAGTTATTCACAGTCCCAATAAAATATAGGTACTGTCCTGCCTTGAAATCTCCAGGAACATCCTCTGTCTACGACCTTCGAGTCAGATTCCCTCTAATTCAAGCACACCTGTGAAATGGTCTCTGGGTGGCCATGAAGTCACATAAGGCTCAACGACAGAGGAGCTCCTCCAAAGATTGAGTTAGAATTCTTTTTTTTCTCCCCAGTAATTCCAAAGGGAGCCTGACATGATTAGCCTTCCATTTTAGGTATCTCATCATACTGGGCCAATCTCATTCTGCTTGTCTGTTTGGCAATGAGGAAATAAGGATTAATAATCTCTCTATTCATTCCCTAGCAGAATGCTGATGTAATTTCAAAAGGATCAGTATTTTACCTTAACATGTACTTTGAAATTACATTGTTCCTTTTTCTGTGCTGTTTTTTACTAATAACTGGTTCTTCATGGCAATCTCAAAAGGTATAAAATTCTTTGTCTTCATTCCTGTAAGACCCTAATGCATGAAACACTTTTCTTGGTTTAAAAGCAAAGAAAATATAAAGAAAAAATATCTTATTTTCCTCTGAATTCTTCACCAGCTGTTCCACCAGGACTTCAAGGAGATTTACTTCCCCTCCACACTCCTCCAGGAAAATCTAAGATTCTTTTAAAAACAAAATAATATTCTAGAAGCTGAAAAGAAAAAAAACCAAGAATACTACCTAACATTCTTCTTGATTCACAGTTTCATCAACTGATTTATATTAGCTCTGCACCTGCACTGAAAGGATCTGGAATAATTCAAAGCATATTGTTGAAGCCTGATAACTAAGCTATGACAAAAAAGCACCTTGAAGGTCCCTGCAAAAGCCAAGAGGATTAAACAGACATATTGTAATAAATAGGGCTGTCTAAGAAGCTAAAATCCATAGGAAATAAAGAATGTGGTTATTTTGGTATTTGATTTATATTTCAGTTAAGTTCATCAAAAGGACTGCCTGAAGACTTATTCTCTTGAGGAAAAGAGAAACATTCGAAGTTTGTTTCTGCCCTCAGTAAATAGTCTTTTAAGTCTTCTATGAATATTCTTTCTCTCCAGGAATTATAAGAAATGACAACACCCTCCCCAGTTGCTTTGCTAGAAGATAAGGAATAGACAGAGTGTTCAAAGTGCTCTTTCCCTGCTGTAGACAGAAATCCCGTCTCTCACCTCTTCCCTGCATCTTTTCCCCTTCTCTTCAAGGGCTATTTATACACTGTAAGCTATTTATGGCTAAACTTGTCACTTGAGCAAAAGCAATGGAAGTTTTCCCATTTATTCAAAGAATGCCTAAAGGTTTACTTGGGATGGGCAAACTGGTTCCTTCCACTGTGTGGAAACACAAGTTTGACCATCCAGTAGACAGGCAAGTCTTTGTACTAAACTAATCCTAATTCCCAATGAGCTTCATGCTGGTCCATTTTTCATTACATGACACTTGGACTTAAGAGGTTCTTATGGATATACCTATATTTTGACACAATCACAATATAAAGATATTTTAAAAACAATAGGCATATTGTGCAGATCATCACAGAAGGCAGGGATGCACGGGGAAGAGCAAGACAGCCTTGGCTTCAGGGCTTTCTGACATCAAAGAGCTCTGATCTTACTGCATTGCTTTTTAGAATTCCCACAACCCTGTTTTTAAGCACAGTAAACAGCTGCTGAAGCCTTTATGAACCATATGTTCAGGATGGCAAATGCTCCACTCTAAGAAAAGCCATAAATTCATTTGCATTTTTCAAAACTCCACAATCAGTTCATTCTTCACTATAGATTGTCAAATGTAAACATCTCTTTCCAAGAATATAAATGGAATTTGTGTTTTATTGCACATTTCATGCTGATGCACAGCCTTGCATCACTTAAAGGCCTGGAGTTATGAGCACCTCGAGGTTTACTCTGGCCTGGAATCATGAATGGTGGCTTAAGGCATTCCCAGATCAATGAATATATAGTTCTTTGTACTTCCAAAGTACTCCCTCCTTCATACGTGTGTGAACGTCTTATTTTTTTCCCAGCAGAAACTCAATATTGAATTTTTTCCTAAACAAGCCCCGTTTCACTGTTGTATTTAGAAATAATGATAAGGAATATTGTTTCAAACTGAGAATTCGGAGTATTTGGCTTATCAGGATACTTACAATCATGAACATAAGCATGGTGAATATTCATCAGTATCTTATGCAATTTCAAAGGTAGCACATGCAGTTTAAGAGCCACTGTCAATGATGACCTCTTTGATTTCATTTATATTTTCTATTTATGTTGTATGTTCCTTTTCTATTTATCCTGTAAACTCCTCAGACTAGGTGCAATCTCTTAATCCATCTGTACAGTGCTCAGCACGCTGCAGATTAGTGCCTAAAGTAACAGGAATGATGATTTCCAGTGGTTGCTATCTATCAGAAGCCATTTTAAGGCTTCCAGCAGAGGTCACAATTGCTCAGCAGTTCCCGGGAATGCTTTTCTGCACAGAAAACTAATTTCTGAAATCAAGGCTAGAAGATTTTACTGCATAGCTGAGACTTTGCTGCAACCAAACGTGCATTAGATTATTTATTGGTAAGGAAAAAAAGATTTATCTAATTAATAATTGCCTCATATTTTGGGAAGCTAATGAAGTAGCTTTGGTCTCTTAGAAAAATAATACACCATTAAAGATAAAGTCTCTGAACTAAAGCAAACCATTTAATAGATTAACTGCATATCAGTAGTAATTTGCTTATGAAAAAGACACTTGTATTAGAGAGGATGGCTTTCATTTATGTAAAGTTAAGGGGTTCACTGTTGAGAATAAAAAAATACTTATAGTTTAAACTCTGCATTTTCATATTTGCTAACAGCATTTTCTGGATTTTTCTAATATATCATAGGCCTGCTTTGATTTATACGAAGTCAAATTATTCTCACTATTACGGGAAGAAAATGAATTATTTCTGCATTAGAAAGAAAGAAAAAACCCCCAAAATTATGAAGTGAAATCATGAAATTTCACCAGGCTTTTTTTAAAGTTAAAAAATCAAATCAAAACAGTACAGACAAGGAGATTCTAGGTGAGTCAGTGAAAGTGTTGGGATAAGGCAAGATCAGAAAGAAAAGCATCTGGTTGAAGACTAACAGGGAGTAAAATGGGGAATTAAAATGGAGGACAAAGAAAATGAAGTAACCTGAATTGAACTAATAGTGAAGTAAGTCATACAGATCACAAAGTATTTTCCTGCTGACACCTGATTCTTAACCCTGCTCAAGGCTGCTGCTCACTAAAGATTTACCCATTCATGAATCCGTTGTCAGTAGAGGCTCTGCTGTGATTTTTTCCCTCTGTTACCTGACCACCTCCCTGACCATCATTTTTCCTTTCTGTCATCCTGCCCTCCTCTTCTGGATAACTTCCTCACCTTATAGTTTCCACTCCAATTTACCCAGTGGCTTTGCAATTCCCATCTCACCCTCTCCTGTTTTTAACAATCTGTTCAGTCCTTGAAATAATTTTTTAAATTTTAGTTATGCACAGTTCTAAAGAAAACAGCAATGTGGATATTTCTGTGTGTGTCAGTCCCCATTACAGAAGCAGAAGTAAGAGAAAGAGTGGGATACAGTTCTTGAGCAAAAGGTCACTAGAAAGTAATGAGAGCTATGGAAGCTTCAAAAAAATCCTGCCTCCCTGCATTATATTTTCAAAACAGTTAAAGAATTTGAGCAATTGAAATGTGTAGAATAGCTAGGCAATGGAATTCATAACATCACAGTTAATTCCTTTCTTCATGCCACCACCAAAAGGCAAGCTTCAATTTTAACCCTGACCACAAACAAAATGGTTTTGGTTTTGCTTTTGCTTTTTTCTTTTACATTTGCAAGGATGAGAATAATTATGTGCATACCTGCCACAGCAAAGGTAAAGTATCTGCCAAGCTCTCTTTGATATTACAATACATTGGGGAAAAAAAAAGTCTAGCCACATTTTATTATGCATTTATTTATCAAGAATCTGTCATGCACACCTACCCTACCAGATTGCAGACTTGAAAGGTAAGAACAAAGCCTGTTTGTTTTGGGTAAAGTAATCTGCAGAATAACTCTATTGCTGTACTTAGCAAATGACTTGCATCCTCTGCAAGGGCAAGAAGGAAAAAACAAACCATCAGCTCTGAGAGAATGAGATTTATTTAATCATTTTAAAGTTTCTTGAATGTAGTTTACAAAGTGATTCAGTCTACTATTATTTATTCAGTCCTCTCCCAAGGACTATCAGATATAATAAGCTGCATGAAACTGTTTGAATTTTCCTTCCATTTCCTTTATGGGTTGCTGTTTGAAGTGTATACAGAAACTTCACTGTTTTTAGGTATTAATTCAATGAAAACAGAGGTAAGCCCAAATCAAACTAACTACTAACAGGTTCCTGAGTCTGTAAAATACTATTAAAATTTTGAGAGAAAATACTGAAAACCACCCTGGGATGAAC
Source organism: Poecile atricapillus (assembly GCF_030490865.1). Lineage (NCBI taxonomy): Eukaryota > Metazoa > Chordata > Aves > Passeriformes > Paridae > Poecile > Poecile atricapillus. The sequence continues at coordinate 5,260,910 of NC_081260.1, forward strand.
AGCTCTTGGACTAGTGTCTAATTGCAATTTCCAGGACAGTTCTTATGGAGCTGGATACTGAATGTAACAGAACAGGTAAAATTCATCAAGTTTTGAACACCTGTATTCATTTGTGCTTACATTTTTATTTTATAGAGAGCCTTGTTTTCATCTTGGAAAACTTCTACTATATTAAGCCCCCTACAGTGATGACCCTAATCTTTCTTGATAGATAAACCAAAAAATCAGCCAAAACTTATTTGGAGCTGATGATAAATGTTATTGTACAGATCATGAATGTCAGCCTTCATACCAGTCCTAAAAGCAGCATCTTCTTTTTGGAAGAAAACATTTCTACCACAAAATCTCTTTGGCAACAGCATATCCAGCAAAATCCAAGTTATTATTTGCTAGAGTTATTTTACATAAAAATAGAAAAATATTGTTTTTCTTTGAAAACTCTCTTAATGCTGACTTCAAATGCTAATGTCTCAGTGTGTTCATACCTATCAGTGGAGTGAAGACAAGGGAGTCTTCACTAGAACATGAGGGTGTGCTCTGATGGTGCAACAATGTTCTGACCACAAAATGATGTGTAAAAATCGAATTTTGACAAGATCTCACATCTCCCTTGAGTTCTCCCTCTCCTTGTTGCTTCCCCCAGAAGTGGAGCTTAACAGCTCTCCAGGCACTTGTTTAGAAGTACAAAGTAGCCTCAGGCATGAAATGCTTCAGAACGAAGTTCTTAGCCTTCGGTACAAAGCTGGTTCTTTGAGGTGTGGCCAGTACATCAGTTACTCTAGAAAAAGATAAATTCTGCTTTTTTCTGCAAGTGCAAGGTTCTATCTGTGATGCAAGACCCAGGGAAATAGCTAATAAAATCAAAACCAGATATGGGAATGAGATTCCTCACACACTCCCCACTGACAGAATACACCCACACCGGGTGAATCAGATGAGTGATTCTAGCCTAGTCTCTGTGAAGCTGCATCTGAGGGAATCCAATTCTGGTCATGTTGAAAAAGCTGTAATGTGGATTCTCAAATTCAAGCAAGGAAAGTGTGCTTTATTTAGTAAGAACAGCAGCAGAGTGAGAGGAAACAACTGCACATTCACACAGCAAGTAATTCAGTGACCCTTAGACACACAGATTTTGATCTAGAAAACAATGTAAGAAAGCGAGTGGATAGAATACAGGTGCTGCTTATTTCTAAAGCTTAGAAGGAGAAATCTTGCTCTCAGGTAACTCCAGGCATTGCTAGCCCTGCTATTTTGAGCTGCTAAAGAAAACCCAACTGAGAGAATATGACATCTCAGTAGAAGTAGTCTCTAAACCAAAAATCAGATGGAGAAGAAGAAAGAATAAACAAGCGCCTGCAGCAGTCTGGGCACAGACTAAAGGAAGTGTTACTAACATGACAGATCATTCTGCAGTGAATGTTCTTAGCAGCACATACCCTACAGAGGATGCTCATTCCCAATTGCTGTGTAATACATGGTCCCATAGGATGCAAGACAGCAGAAGGATTCCTAAAGCTCACAGTGCGCTGGGCATGGACAGCAAAGAACACAAGTTCTTGGCACATTTTCTCCACAGAGCATGGCAGTAACATAAGATGGGATGAATCATGGAGTTTATAACAGCCTGAGACCGATCACCAGTGCTGAGATGCCTTAACCTTGGACAGAGATTAAGTTTCAAAGCAGAAAATCTGATGTAAGCCAAGCACCACATTGTTCTTGTGCCCGGGGGAAGGTAACACTGCCTGGAGTCAGCTGTGTAGGAGTACCACCAGTGCAGTTTTCCCTGGAGCAGAGGGGATGTGAAGGGAAGTGTCCCCTGGGGAGTGAGGCAGCAGCCACAGGGACTGCCTGGGAGCGAGGGCCCTCACCCCTCCCTCTGCCTGTGGTGAGGGATTGTTTTTCTGCTGGATACCCCTGAGGGATTCTTTGGCCCTTTGGCTGGAACAGCCCGATCTGTCTGCGGCAGTGGGAGGTGTCCATGTGTGTGAGGAGCTTTGTGCCATTATTCTGTGCAGTAACTATCCTGGGCACAGTGAACCCGGAACCAGTTCACTGGAGCACCATCGTGGATACATCTTTTTTGCAAGTTTTGGCCACAGAATTTGTTTGTGAATTAAAGTTTGTCCAAGTCTTTTATCTGTGTGAAGCTGTTTTCCTGTACCTCCATGACATCAGTACATAGTTCATGTAGAGGATGACAAACCCCGTTTGTTTATGTTCTTTTGGCCTGAGAAGCAATTCTGACCATGTGACATTCAGGTGCAGCAAGAACTACTGACTAATCTCTGATAGTCTAGATAGCTGTGATTAGCCAAATTGACTACCCAAGCCTGCTGTCTGAAAACATCTATTATTGGAACTCAGATGGAACTCAGGAGCTTATTTCTTGTAAAGGATTAGAATTACAAGTGCATCTGCAAGTATGTGTTTGTGAGACAGACTAAAAAAAGGCCTGTTACTCATTGCAAACAGAGGAACACAGCTGAGTGGAGGAAAAAGGACCATTTCATCCCAGTGCTAAAACCCACATTCCTATTGGCTTTTTCAAATGGTGACACCTAGTTTGATTTTTTAATTAAAAAGGAAAAAGTCAATTTAAAATAGGAGATAAATCATCGTCATTCAAGACAAATGTTGAACATTTGCTCCTAATTTTCACCTTCAGTTCCATATTCATTATCAATTATGGTGAATATGGTTGAGTGATTATACATTGAAGCCAAATTGCCGAATTCTACCCATTTCTTATGGTCAGAACTGGAGGCATGATGAGGAGCTGAAGCACTTAACCCTGAATGTTTATTATGTTTAAATACATTTATGTGCGGTGATGTCAATACACATGAAATCCGATAAATTTTGGAAAAAGAAATTGTAAATTTGTACATACATTTGCATTTGTGTGTGTCTCTCTCTATATATATGGTATTCACACACAAAGTCACTCAGAGATGTTCTATGAAACGTCACATGTTGCACACAGGTAGAGATATTATAAAAGAAAAGCCATATAAAATATAGTTTAGGCCCTGCTACTCTAGCTAAACAAGCATCTACCTTGTAAGTTCCCACGTGAAAAAATCAGAGGAATGAGAATCAGTTTGCATAACAATCTGTTCTTGTAGAGAAAAATAGTTTGCACTTGTAATAACAAAAGATCTGTCCCATGAGAATCCATGAAGAAAAAATGTAAACACTTGTAGGAAGAGAGAGTACACACACAAGCATCTTCTAACCAATGGATTGAGTGGCAAGAAAGTTACTAACCAGTCAAACACTGTGGGAATGCAGCTGGAGAGACAGAGCACTGCTCAACTGTGACAGAAGTGCATGTGCTAACTCTAGCAGTCCGCAAGCCCCTGGAAAAGAAAGCAGCACCCTGAAGCAAGAGATAACAGTGTGCTGTGGTATGCTTTATTTGTAAGAAATCATGCAAGACCCTACATGCCTATGTGGGTTTGTGCAAAGCTATGATTAAGCAACGTTACTAGGAAACATAAATGTTGTGATCAGTGCTATTTTTAGCTATAGTTGAAAAGGTATATACTGAGCTTTTGGAATCAATAAATCAACTTCATGCATGCAAACCATGGAGTCCCTGTCTCTTTTGTTGGAGTCTGAAATACAGACTGTGTGCCCTTGCTTTTAATGTTTAGTTCTGGGATTCAAGAGAACACTGAATTTCATATAATATGAAATTCATGAGCATGTTTTCATAGTAATACATGAAAACTAATGCTAAAGTTAGATAAGAAAGGTAGGTGTGTAGATTAGAAAATTTCTTAAATCACTGGGTGAAAAAGTAGTTTAGAGAACAGGAGACAAGATGGAGGATTTAGGGTGTTGTCTCTTGTCTTTCTTCTTTCTTCTTCATGTTCTTCTCCTAGAGGTTTTTGGGTAGTAGTTAGTAATTGGATAGAAAATGCCGCAGTGCATCACAGAGGTGATGGGTCATTGGGTCATTAAGAAAAATAATATACGTGTCTATTGTTAATTGGATAAAAATAAGTATAAAGATAAAAGAACTGCGTAATGCGGGGCCATTTTGTGTATCAGACATGAAGTGTGCCACAAGGCCTTGTTTGTACCATCAGAAGAAAGAAATGTACCAAATTGCAAAGATTAACCTTGTAACCAGCCTGAAGAAACCTGTTAACTTTTGTAAGGATCCTGCAATAAACACGAGAAACAAGATTTTAACGAGCTCGAGAGTTTACATCAAATAATGAGAACTGAGATATAGGTGGAACTCCCCACGAGGGAGGATCCCGGGAAAATTCAGCCCAGAGGAGGCTGGAGAATTAGAGAAGAACTGTATTCACAGAGAATTCAGCCCAGAGAAGGCTGGGGAACTAGAGAAAGATTGTATCTACAGAAAATTCAGCCCAGAGGAGGCTGGGAGACTATAGAGAGCTGTATTCACAGAGAATTGAGCCCAGAGAAGACTGAGAGACTAGAGAAAAGATATATCCACAGAGAACAGAGCCCAAAGAAGGCAAGAAAAGAGAGACAGAGGTAACATCTTTGATTGCCCAACAAAACACAACTTTGAAATCTGTATAAATATGAGCTTTACGAATAAAGAATTGGCTTTTCCTGCATGAAGAAACTGAGTCCCGTCTGCTCATTATTGCCACAGTCACACACAAAGCTCTGTGCTCAGCTGTCAGTCCAATCCCACCATTCCAAGCCGACTGCTGCAGCCCTGGGCTGTGACCATCAGCTGACCTGATGTGAACATCAGTGTGCTGATGAGGAGTCAGAGATGAGGGCAGTTATCTCTCTGTTTGCGTGTTCAGTTATGTGTCTGCCAAGGCTGTGTTTTGGGCTTCATTTCTTCTATTTAATCTTCCCTATTAAGGTTCAAATTGAGATCACCATCCAGATCAAGGCAGGTAATGATAAAGGGATAGCTGTGAGCATTACATGTAAAACTAGTTTTTCAGATACATGGACAAGTGAGAAAACAAAATCATTGCTTGTCTAGATAATGGATACTAATTTTAAGTTCCCAGGAGGATTCTGGAACAGCATTTGTTTTAGTAGTGCCAAAACTATGGGTAAGCAAATTCTGAAACAAGTACATTCTTAGTAACAAATCTGCAGTGAAGAGATACCTCAGTTCTGAAGAATCCAGTAAAGTGGAATGACTTGCTCATAAAATCCCTTAGAAAAGCTGATCCTAGAGCAAAAATATTATTTCAGTTTAAATAAATAAACAAATAAATAAATAAATAATATAAAAGAGATAAAACTGACTTAAATGGACAGTTGCATATTATTTCCACCCCCAATATAATGCTACAATTCTCTGCTGAAGAAAATATCTACCTATCTACCTATCTCAGGCTGGAAAACCCTGATAATCTCTTTATGAGGAAAGCTGAATACTGTATGTGCAGCAAGGCTTAAAAAGGCCATGGGTATCATGGCAGTGTAGAAAGGTAGATTGGTCTATCTGGAGCAAGACACAGAACTAATGGAAATACTGATGTGCAAAAAATGAGCTTTATTAGACTAAAATTTTAAGAATATTTAAGCAATGAAAGGATTTGAGTTGTTCTTCATAAGTGTCATCTTTATACTGTGGCCAAACAAAAGAAAGCTTTCAATTTTAGAAGCATCTTTAACAATTATTATTTTTAACTGCATCAAAAGATAAAAATGCAAGGAAAGAAAAACATTTTAAAAACAAACATTGCAAAACATGACATCACATAATGGAAAACCTTTTATTAATTTGAAGGGTATAAACTTAAAAGCACGAGGAACCTTTTAAAAGCTTCATTTAAAATAAATATTTAGAATACTTCAGTAGTCATTCCACCTGAATGCTAATATAAGATGAGGGCTAAAAGCTTGTACAAAAAGGTATGTTTACTAAATGGATACATTGATCACTGAACTTTACACAGCATTAAATTTTAATGACCTTCAGTGATTTGAGAGGCCTTAGTTGTTTATGTAAGAACTGTAAAAAAACCTATGGATTTACATTTACAGACTGTTTATCTCTTCGTAAATGACAACATTTTAGAAAGAAATTGAACAAAACCAGAAAAAATTGCCTCTGATCAATGCTAATGGCCATCTTGTGTAAGTCAGTAAATACATCAAAACTGGAGTTGTAAGCTTTTTTGTCATGCTCATCTGAGAGGGAAGGAAGCAAAACATACTTTTAACAGACTCTGTTGCTCTTGCTCTTCATTTGAAGGGCCAGCATAACTTGAAGGGACTCATTAAGCATCACTGGCTCAGCACTGAGTACTGAACAAAGCAGGAGCATTAAAATACTCAGAGCCTCTGACTAGGACTGGGCAATCAGACAAAGCATATGGACAGAAGAGAGTGTCAAGGGCCAGAATAGTCAAAATTATTCCAATTACTAACTCAAAGCCAACTCAAAGTTTGCTGTGGAGAAATGTGGGTTCTTGATTTTCAGGGCAAATATTCCAAGACTTTACTAATTCAAAAGGTAGAACTATCTTTCTGACACAGTTGGATATGGCCACATTCCTAATTCCTCAAAACCTGTCCCACAACTAAAGAACTTGTAAGCAGCTCACCTAGCCTGGGAAGAAGAAAACTAATATTTAGTCTGACTAATATATTGAGAAAAGAAAGAATCTTACTTTGAGTATTTGCAACATTGCAGGACATTTGCACCATTCTGCTCCCCAGCTAATTTTGTTACTTATATTGTTTCTGTACATCACTTGTCCAGGGGATGTACATGTGCATATCCATTTAATGTGCCAGAGCTCCCAGCTAATTATTTGAGAAAGCCAGCTCATGACAAAAGTTGAATAACAAAGAAAAGAAATAATGTGGGGTTTTTGTGTTTTGTTTTTCAGTTGGTTGGGGTTTTTTGGTTGTTTTTGTTTTGGGGCTTTTATAAATTAGGAGTAGTGGACAGACTAGAGACCAAAATCCTGACAATGCAGGTTTTCATTTCAGACAGTCCATACCTGAAGTGATATTAGTTCTGCCCTCTTCTACCAACACCACACTTAAGGCCACACCTTGGTCTTCTCCTTGCTGTTTCAGGGGTGCTCCATGCAGACTGGCACTGAACAGAGCCAGCCTCTCGTACTGGCACTATTTGGTCCAGACTTGTGGGATGCTCCTTGGCTCTGGGCTGCAGATGGAAGAATGTGCTGTGTCCAAATTTATTTTTGCAATGATATTGTTGCAGTTGAACTGCTTTTTTTGTCTTGAAGTCCTTTAGACTTTAAAAGAGTAAGACCTCTTTTGTACCTCAGGCAGTCTGCAAATTACAATTAAAATTACAGCTATTGTTGAAATTGCAGATTCCAGTCGCACATGTTTTTAAAATTACACTTCAGCTGACTGCATTTAGAAGTCTTTTCAAAAATGTAGATTTTTTTTAATGTACTACAATGTAATTGCTGATTTTCAAAAGGTAAACCATCAATATAACTTTGAAAAAAAATAGTCCGGGAATTCAAATGCTTTTAGACTGCATATATATAATAAAAAAATGAACAGATAAATAAACTACTAGCATACTACATGAGTTATCTGATGTTGAAAAACTTACTCAAATAAACAATTCACTGAATTCAAAGTGTTTTTTGTGTAAAGTAGTGCTCTTTATAATAACAAGGGTCCAGACATTCCTACAACTGATACATGCCATTTTGCAAACATTAGCATGCCACTGCCACAGACTTTAATGAGGTCCACCCACAGCAAAGCTGAATTAATGCTTTATGAAAGTGCTGTATACCCATAATTTTCTTTAATGCCCAATTTTATGATAATGAAGTGTTATCTATATTGCTAGTATAGGCAATACAATGCAAATAAATATAAAAACTCAATGTGGAAATGAACAAGTTCTATTATATTTTTTTTAAAAAAAATAAATATTTCAGTAAAATGAAGTCAGTTTCTAATGAAAATAACAAAATAAAAGGCTGATGTTTGGATTAGTTTTATAATTGGACTTTAAGGCAAATATTGCAATTACTTTTCCAACAACATGCTGTGTTTTCTGGTGAAAAACTTCCCATCTTAAATATTCTTATTTAAAATCAATTCTTCTCATTTCCTCAGAGGAGGAAATTGATCTATTTAAAAATCTATGCTCAAAATGCCTTCTTGCTAATATTTCTTCACTATTGGAAATAATAACTTGCTATCTAACCAGTAATGGAAGTTTAGATTTTACTTAAAAAAAACCCAACTGTCAACAAAATTCTTCTTCTCAATTGACCTTACCCCAGAAAACACAACTGGAATGAGAAATGTAGGCTTTCCATTCTCTAAATGGGCATTTTTGAAATTTTTGAAAGCCTTGCATTGCAGAAGTGGAATGACAATTGCTATCACGGTATAGTGAATAAACAAAAGCAATATGCAATTAATTAATTGGAAAAAAGTCTACAATATTGCTGTTGCCATGAAGCTTTATTCCTGAGCAAATTTTTTGTCATGCAAGGTTGTACAAAGGCTGCGTAGGAAATGTGGCTCCAGGCTACAGTCTGAGCTCTCAAGCACAGGCAAATCTTTTAAACATAGGTTCAAAGATTAACTATTTAATGTCAATATACTTCTTAAAATATCTTCTATTGCATGAAATGGCACGGCAACAAAGATGAAAAATAGCTGCATATTTCTGGAATAATATTGTTTTTTCCACCGCTGCACAAACTCCTTGTTTAATAAAACAAGGATTTTAGCTAAAAGTTCACCATGACATGAACTACCTCAAACTTCAGAGCTGTTTAAATCTAAATTTCGAGATTCTATTTTTTAAAAACTATGAGAAAATAATAAATTTACGAAGTCTATGAAAACATAATGCCGTACTGTTGACTGTCTTTGCAAGATTCTGATAAGATCTAGATATAGAACGAAAAAATCACAAATTAAATGTTTGTTGTTGTAGTGGATCACAAATTAGAACAATTTCCATGGCAACCCCTTTAGTCTTCTTTCAGGAAAGATTGCAACGTTTTGTTTGCTCCTAATTTAAAATGCAATCTGTTGCCTGCTACCACATGAATTTCTTCCACACATTGTGAAAAAAAATCCCCAAAACCCAAACCAGATCAGTGTCTTCAATAAGTCACGCCAAAGGTGTAAAAAAGCCCAAGAACTACACAAACCCACCATACAACTAGCAGATAATATATTTACAAAATTTGTGCGTATAGAACACGTTCTGCTTTTCGCTTGCAATTTTGTTTTGGGGAGCTGGATCATGTGTGAAGAGGGAGTGACACAAGCTCCGCTAGAGCAGGTTTGGGAGCTCCCTCTCATTGCAGCAATTCAGAACACGATCCAGCTCCCTGCTCCACGGCCGGGATCAGAGCAGAGTTTACCCCAGCGCCTCCTCTCCACACCTCGCTCGCTGCTCCCGGTCCCGCCCGTCCCCCTCAGCACGGCAGCCCCAAGCCCCGCCCACCTCGCCCGAAGCCCCGCCAATCCCGGCCCGCCTTCCTCTGCTCCGCCCAATCACAGCCGCCCTTTCAACCGCGCCGCGGGCCCGCCAAACTCTGCCCGCTCAGCCCCGCCCCTCAGCCCGGCTCTCCTGAGGCGCAGCTCCCCCTCCCGCCGTTGTCGCTTCTGAAGCCGGCGCGGCCGTGCTATGGCAGCCCCAGCAGGTGCTGCTGGGGCCCGGGAACTCATGCCGCAGCCGGGAACTCTCCCGGAAGAAGGAGGGAGCGGGGCTTGAGGGGACAGCCGGATTCGGGGCGACGAGCGGGGCGGGAACCGGCGGGCCGCGATTGGCGGGGCCGGGCTGTGCCTCAGGCTGGGATTGGCTGGGCCGGCAGGGCGGGGCGGGGGTGGCCGTACCGGGGGCTATAAAGGGCGTGAGCGAGAGGGATACCGCTCTCAGTGCACCGGGGGTGTGTGGCGGGGGGTGCTGCGGCTGTCCGGGAGCACCGGGGAGCCAGCACCGGGGAGCCAGCACCGGGGAGCCAGCACCGGGGAGCCAGCACCGGGGAGCCAGCACCGGGGCCTGGGCGGGCGCTGTCCCGGGGCGGTGGTGCTGGCCCTGCCCTTGGAGGACTCCAGGGGTCGCGGCCCTGACCCGCCTGCTCCGCCTTGCGGAGGAGTAGGGCAGCGGAGGCGGGGAGGCTCCTGAGTGAGAGGGCTAGGATGTGTTCCTGTGAGGGTCCCAAGGTTAAAGTAATATCAAAAATAAGGGTAATCACGCTGTTTCACTTTATTATTATTTTGTTCTACTTTTATTTTCTACTACTACCACCTTATAATGTTATTTTAGCCTTCTAGTTATTATTCTATTAATGTATTATGCTATGGCATTACTGTAATTTTATTTTTTTTTTTTCTGTTACTTGATACACGATGCCTATTAAATAAAGATTGTAAGGATGAAACACCAGTTGTGTTCACCAATATGCAGCCCCTGGGGCTGGAGGCAGCCCCAGAGTGATGTGGAGCTGAAATAAATCCCATGGGGAAGGGGCTGTGGGAGAGGCTTTGGGGCCTCCAGCCCCCAGGGTGGGACTGAACAAGTGCCAGATCCCAGGGCTGTTCAGAACCAGCCCCAGGGTCCATTTCGGGTTGGGAGCCAGGGGCTGACTGGCCACGCCAGGAGCTGATTCCCGCTGGGAAGGGACTGTGGCAGGTGCAGGGAGTGGGTGTGGAGGGGAAGGTGTGTATTGGGGCTTTAGCTTTCATTTGCCGCTGGAGCATGGGACCCCTTGGGGATGGGTGTAACAGCTTACAGAGATATTTGAGGGATGACAGTGACTGATTCATGGCCTTGTCAACAGCCCCGAGGTGCAGTGAAAACCAGGAGCAGCTTTTACCTGGAGGCAGTGGGATGCTGAGGAGCTAAAGCTCAGGTAGCAGAGCTGGTGGCAGAGACACAAAGATGGTAGGGCTGCAGACAAAGCTATTTTAGAACTGGGATAGGGAGTGTAGGGTTGGGATAAAGATGGTGGGGGTGGGAGCTGAAGTGTTGCTGAGTTGCCACCATAAAGAAGATCCTTCACTGATAGCCAGGCATCTTTTCATCTGGTGGTGCTGGGAAAGAGCTGGAGCTGAAACATCAGAGCTGGCAGTGAACTAAAGCTTGTGGGGCTTGAACTGAAATCGCTGTAGGACTGCTGGATGTGAAATCACTGAAGGTCTGGGACAGGGCCTGTGGGGCTGGAGCTGAAATTTCTGTAGAGTTGGGAGAGCAGCTGTGGGGCTGGAGCCATAATGAAGATCCTGCCCTGAGAACTAGGCACAGCTTTGCCTGGCAGTGGGGGGAAGATTTAGAGCTGGTGCTGAAACAGCTGAACTGGCAGTGAAATAAAGCTTGTGGAGCTTTATAGCTGAAATCACAGTGGGGCTGGGACTGTGGGACTGAGATAGTGACTGTGGGGCAGCAATATGGACAGAAGGACTGGAGCTGGGATCACTGGTGCTGGGATGAAAACTGGAGCTGGGATGAGGCCTATAGGGCTGGGAGAGCAAGTGTGAGGCTGGAGCTGAAACAGCAGAGCTGGACCCATAATAAAGATCCTGCTGTGACCAGGAGTAGCTTCTCCTGACAGTGTTGGAAGATGAGGTGCTGGGGCTAAAACAGCAGAACTGGCATTGAAAGCTTGTGGGGCTGGAATCACTGTAGGACTGGGATGGTGACTGGATCTGGCGTAGCTGCTGTAGGGATAGAGCTTAAGCATCACTTACACATCCCTTGGCACTGCTGGAGCCAAAATGAAGATCCTGCCCAGAGAACCTGGAGCAGCCTCAACTGACAGTGGAGGGATGATGCAGAGCTGGGGCTGAAATGGCAGAGTTGGCATTGAAATAAAACTTGTGGGTCTGGAGCTGAAATCACTGTGGGACTGGGATAGCAGCTATGGGGCTGGAGCTGAAATGCTGCAGAGCTGGTATTGAAATAAAGCTTGTGGGACTGAAGCTGGAGTCACTGGGGCTGGGATAGCAGCTTTGGGGCTTGGATAGTGACTGTGGGGCAGACATAGGGACAGAAGCGCTGGAGCTGAAATCACCAGGATAATGATTGCTGGGATGAAGACTGGAGTTGGGATGGGATACAGCAACTGTGGGGCTGGAGTTGAAAGGAGCTGAAAGGTCACAGACCTGGACTGAAACTGAAGAAGAACTGAAGTTCTCCCTGAGAACCTGGAGCAGCTCCAGCTGGATGATGAAGAGCTGGAGCTGAAATGGTGGAGCTGGCATTGAAATGAAGCTTATGGGGCTGGGGCTGAGATCACTGTGGGGCTGGGAGAGCAGCTGGTGCTGGGGTAGCCACTGTTGAGGTGGAGCCAAAACAGAGATCCTGCCCTGAGAACCTGAAACAGTTTCACTTGGTGGGAAGATGTAGACCTGGAGATGAAACAGCAAAACTGTGATGAAATAAAGATTGTAGGACTGGAACTGAAATCACTGTGGAACAGGACAGAGACTGTGGGACTAGGATAATGACTCTGGAGCTGAAATTGCAGCTGTAGCAATGGGGCAGAAATGTTGCAGACCTGCTGGAGCCAAACTGAAGATCCTGCCCTGACAACCTGGAGTAGCTTCACCTGACAGCATTGGGAAATGCAGAGCTGGAGCTGAAACAGCAGAGCTGGCAGTGAGATAAAGAGGGGTGGAACTGGAATTACTGTGGGGCTGGGATGAAGACTCTGGAGCTGGGATAGGTATGCAAGGGAAGGGGAAACAGGCAAGGGAGGTGTTGGTGAGGCAGGGCATGGGAAGGCTAGGCTAGGTTAGGTTAGGCTAGGCTAGGCTAGGCTAGGCTAGGCTAGGTTAGGCTAGGCTAGGTTAGGTTAAGTTAGGTTAGGCTAGGTTAGGTTAGGCTAGGTTAGGTTAGGCTAGGCTAGGCTAGGTTAGGTTAGGTTAAGTTCGGTTAGGCTAGATTAGGCAAGCAGGTGCAGGAAGGGAAAGAGAGAGGAAGGCAAGGAAGGGACAGGGGAGGCTGGGAAACCCAAGGAAGGGTTAGGCAAGGGAAGGCAGTTGAAGGGAGGGTTAGAGAAGGCAAGGGATTCCTAAGAAAGGCAAGACCTTCATTTGCTGAATGTGGAGGGATGAGGAACAAAATTCAGAGGTACGTAATGCATTCCTTGTCTCAGTCTTTAATGTCAGGGCCAGTTGTCCTGAGGACACCCAGCCCCCAGAGCTGGGATGCGGGGATGGGGAGTTGAGTGAAGCCCCTGTAACCAGGGGGTGGTTATTGATGTTCTCTGCCCATTGGACAAACGTGAGTCTGAGGGCTCTGCTGGGATCCACCCCAGAGTAATGAGGCAGCTGGTGAGAGAATTTGCCAAACTGCAGACGTAGGATGAATGCAGGAATTTGGTTCATTTGTAAAGAAAATCCAAGCTCCCCTTGTTACCTGCTGCAGGCAGGGTAGTGAAAAACGTAAGGACATAAGGAAATGCAGTTATTAACGAGATTTTAATCTTACAGCCTACCTTGTAATAATGCATTTATTACAAAGTTAAAGGAATTCACTAAAACATTATCTTGTGTTCACAGTGATCAGGAGTCTAAGGTACAATTTTTGGAGTATAATGCCATTGCCTGTTACACCAGCATAACAAAAGGATGTAAACAGTTTCAGTTTCAGTATCCATGCCTACTGCTTGAAGTAAAAACTGTACTGACTGATCTCGACATTGTCTTATTAGAAGGAGACATGAGAAACTTTGTTGATATCTTACAGTTGTACAATCTCTACCAGAACACCCAAAGGCAAGGCATACACTGCTTTAAAACTACTAGTGACACAAAATCATGTTTCTCCTTAATGAAGAAAATAATATATGACTCATCCAGAATAATGGGAATATATTACAAATTCCAAAGCAAGACTTAATGCATCTCTGATCTCCAGATAATTATTTTTAATTAAAGCAAGTAAAGTGAGAGCAAATAGAGCTATAAGAGATAATTACTGAGTGAGAAATATGCCAGTCAGATATTTCTGAGCAGAATTATACGGGGATAAATTTGCCATGTTGTGTTGCCTTTTATGAGATGTTAGAAAGAACCTTACCAGCACTCATACAGACTCTAAAAAGGCCTTGAGAACTTTAAGTTCTTCCCAAATTGCATTAATGATAGGAGTTTCTCAAATATACTGAACAGCAAACAGAACTATTAATCTCAGGGGCTGACAGCATGTATTTCACCCAAGATTTAACAGCGAGAGAGAAAAGGCCACCTGGACTTGTCCAAAGTGACCTTGCTGCTTCTCTGCACTTGGCTGTGGGGAAAGGGATTTCCCTTGAAGTGCAGGACTTTTTAGAAAGAAGTGCCTCCAGTTTTTTTGATAAGCGACCTCATAATAACCAGTTGGATAAAGCAGCGCAGCTTTAGGCACATCACATTACTGCTCTTCTCAGAACAACACAAAGCTCATCGTAAGGTGGCTAAATTAGAAATGTGGGCAGCTCGACACCCTCCAAGTCAAAAGGCAGCTACCAGGTTCCATAAAGGGGCTGTGTTATCTCAGGCAAAGGGATCCAGGAGTTAAATTACAAATGTAACCCTGAGCCATTGTAGTCACACTCATCCCAGTCATGCTGCCCTTTTCCCAGAGAGGAAAAACACCATTTCTGCTGCATTACTGTCAGCACCAAGCAACCTGTGACATTATGGTCCATGAACAGGACAGATTTCAGCTCATCTGCTGTTACTTTTAATTAGTTTGTTGTGCCAGTTTCAGTGTTTCCAACATTTCCCTATGCTTTAAGAACAAGCAGTATATTAACAGGGGTACGAGAGGGTCAAGTAGTGTTAAGTTCTACAAAACGAAACAGCAGTTCATTCAGAGCAGCCAGAACTTGCCTTGGTCTGTTTCAAATACCCTACTCATAAATATTGTGTTAACACTCATCACAAAACACTGCTAGGATTTCAAGTGTGATTCTGTATTACAGGTAAATGATGTTTTGCTGTGTCATAGCCAGTCACAGGCAACACCACTTTTAGCAAGCCTTCTTTAAAGGAGAACACTGCCCTGCAGTGAATCTCAGTTCTGATGTGCAGACTTCTAATGCCTAGCCAGTTCACACTTGTCAAATTTTGGACCAGGATTTTTCTCTAAATTCTCTTACATTCCCCTCTACCCTTAAAGAATGACCATGTCTTTTGCCAAAACAAACCAACTTCTTTCTTTCTCCTTTTTAAAACAGGACCGTTTTTTTACTCCTGAAAATCTCATGAACTCTGTTTCATCCTTTATTCATCACTACTCAGCATGAGTGATTGGAATTTACACAGTATCTTAGATTAGATCAGTAATTTTCTGGTAATGTTCAGCTGTAAGTCACCTGCTGCTTAAACAGTAGCAATAAATTAATACAGGATATTTCACAGAGTTCATTCCAGCTATAGGCTAGGTAGGAATAAATTAAGACTCACAACTCAAATTCTGTATTGTAACTATTTTAATGTTAATTACTAATATCATAATAGCAGAACACTACACTCTGTTTCTGTTTGATGTAAAGAAGACGCATTTCCGAATTACTCCTATGCATCAATGATATTGCTGTTATAAGACTTCCAACTGATGGGTACATTTTGTTCTCAGTAACAGCTATGGGAATTATTGAAGGGAAGAACAGAATTTGTCCAGATAAAGCTGTCTCGTCTTTTTGCTGCATGGTGCTGAAAAGGTTTTTTTACTAAACAAATTTAAAGCAATCCATTAAGTTAGTTGCACAATGAAATAAACCAATTATTTCATAAACACTTAGGACTAGTACTGATTGGGACACATGAAAAATACGGAAAGGCTGTTGGAATGTTTGGTTCAGCTGATGCCAAAATATTCCAGAGGTGGTATCTGTTCTGTTACTGGAAACATTTTTTGACAAAAAATAATTAGCTGTTGCATGTGCCAGCAGCCTGCCAAACTCAAATTTACCCTGGTTCATGGGGTGACTGCAATGGGACTCAACAAGGGGATCTAATCCAAACAACAAAATGCTGCCCCTTAACTGAAGTCGGATATTAGCTGAGTGAAATGGAAAGAACAATATAGAATTTTCCTGCCTATTTGCCCTGGTTTGTAAAATAAAAGCAACAGCTGCATGAAGCTGTTTAAGATGGAAGACCTCCTGCCTATGTGATGTATTATGCAATGCCTACAGGGCTTGTTTTAGAATTAAAATGTGGGTGGAGGGTCAAAGTGAATAGAACATAAAATAGAGACACTTTAATGAATCAGTGTAAAAATACAGTTTAACTTTATTCAAGGTACAGTGCATGAGACTGCTTTCTAAATTTCAATTTTTACTGGCTTCAAAAAGAGAAAATCACAGCAAGTACAAGGGCCGTGGTTCTCATACTAATGTGGAAACTGTGCTATTTTGGCTTTATGTAAAATAATTGTAAATGTGCTCCTGAATATCTGCTTCAGATTCTCTTTAAATGGAGATGTCAGCAAAGAGTTCAGAGATGAAGCAAGAGTAGCAACATTTCCAAGCCCTAATGTGTTTGTAGAGAGCACAGGAATAATTTCTCTAGAACACAATAAAAGCCCCTCAAGGTTAAGTCAACAGAGGAATGTGAGTGAATCACACATCAGGAATAATTTGAAATGTGGCTCCTATCTTAATTGTCACAAATGCAGAAGCAGGTTTATTTCTGTCTGTAACAGTTGCATTTCCTGTACAAACATCAGTTTGAAGCTCCATCTGTTGCCAAGGATCTTTTGAAAGTGTAGGTTTCTTGCCTCATTTTTATGAGTCAGACAATGTACATTGTTGGTTTAAGCCAATTATACACAGAGATGCTTCCCAGATAAATGTTTACATTTGTAAATTTAAGTTTTGCTTTTGCAAATGGTTGCTTTTATAAGCTGAAAAATCACTTTCCAAAGCATTTATACTAATAAAGCTTTCAATATTTCAAGTAGTCACCAAATGCAAGCAAATAGAAATTGAGCCCAATCAATGTCTGTCTGTCCATTTCATGGACACAATTATTTTGTACAGTATTTTCTAAGGTCTAAGTAGGAATGACAAAAGAAATAGCCTAAGGTACACTGTTTATTGCAATATTAAACTTAGCTGTTTCAAGAGCATATGCTGATTCCAGAAAATGTAGAGGCATACATATTCTAAAATACAAAGATGCAATATTTAAAAGCCTTCAAAAGATTAGTTAATGATCTGATTTTAGGCTCACTGGAAGATTTCACACTAGGTTAAAAGGGAATGAAATCAACAGGTTATCCAGGGCTAATACCAATGCTACCAGAGCTGCTCCTGAAACAGGTGTTCCTAATTTCATTTAGCATTTCAGAAAATCACCTGAGTAGAGCACAGTTAAACCTAAGAATACTTCTATTCCTCACTTCCCAACCAAGCCACACGTCCCATAATAACACTACTTAACTATTTATTGTTCCTATAATTAGATATATCAATTTTTATTATATGTTTTGCTATAGGTTCTGTGCCCCTGGGATGGAATCAGAGGCGAAGAGCTTGGGAAGCTGAGGAAGAGGAGGCAGCAGGAGGTGTGGGAAGCAGAGGGCCCACAGCTGCCCTGTCTGGAGGGCCAGGCTGGAGGGAAGGGACCCTGGGGAAGGATCAGTCCCAGAAATGGGTGAGAGTGATTGTGAGGCTCTTGGTAGAATGGTAAATTATCTGATACACTGCTGGGGAGGAAGCCTGGCTGTTGAAGCACTTTGATGTGGCTGCTGGCTGGCTCTGAGGACATGGAGACACTGGGATTTGCTGCTGTCCTGAGCTGTTTCCAGAACCATCTTGTAGGAGTGTATAAATTCTGTAAAACAATCAATCTTATTTACCAGTAAAATGATGTGGATAAATAAATCCAACAGCAGCATTAGGCCCATCTGTATTTTAACATCATCTGACTATTGTTAGTCTAAGAATTGTTGCTGCTAATTATTTTGTAATCACATCTGTGAAAGGAAGCTCTATGGGGAAATTCTTTTCCATAAGGTTTTTACAGAACAGGTTATGAAAACTGTAGATGGAGGGCTACCTTACAGCCAGACTGATTCTGCTGATGCACTGTGGCACTTTTGAGTCACAAGCTGGGGGTGGAAGTGCTATGTCTACATCAAATGGCATTGAAAGCCTTTTCCCTGCAGAATTCTCCTTGTTTCCTGCCTTTTAATTACAGAAAAGAGCATTCTTTTCCTCATGGCTGGTTTATTTTGCTATTTGTTCAGTTTTGTTTGGGTTTTTTTAACAAGTCAGGAAGGAGCTTTCTAAGTGTTAACTTGTACTGGTACTTGTCATGTTATCCTGCTTAAGTCTGCAGAAATTGTGCATTTCTTTAATTGTGGAACTCCTTTGCCTGTGACTGAGAAAAGAACACATCTGTTAGGAAAAAACCTTCTAATTTAAGCAACCAGGCATCACACATGAAACCTGTGCCATAAGGAGAACCTGATTTTTTAGGCAAATATGTTTTCAGGTGCTCTTTTCTGTGCTGTTTGTGTGTGCACCTGCAGGTCATGGTAAGGGTCCTTTGTTGGTAGGGCTGAAGATGGAATTCAGACTACAGTAGTGTGTTTTGAAAAGTAACATGTATTTTGAATAGCACTTGCTGAAAAATAAATTTAAATTAAATGTACCAAATTTCAGATTAAAAAGCGGGGTGTGTGTCTGAACAACAGCATAAATATACCCACTGAAGGATTTCTTTAGGAAAGGAACCACCTGCCTGTGTACTCAGGTGCCCCTCTAGATTTGTAAATGCACCACACAAAGCAGTTGCCCTGCTTGTCATAAGCTACACTTTTTTATTTGACTAAAAGCTCTACGTGTTTTCCATTTCACTGGAAAGCTAAAAAGTTGGATACAATGACAAAAATTTCAAACCACAGAACTCTTTTGTGAGCTATGGGAATTTAGAAAAATATAAAAGCAGGTCAGGTACCAGTTTGCATTTTGAGCCATGGCTGTTTAGTTTATTTTAGCGTTTTGGGGATGTTTTTGGATAATACCTGGTCTCTGTTATTTCAAGTAACCTTCTTGCACTGCTAAAGGAAATAGACTTCACTGATACCTGACTTCAGCACCACCTTTTGAATCCCCTAATCTTCTTCAATTACTCCTACTGTGTCAGGTTATAAGTGAAGCTTGTCTGGCATTGGTATTGTGAGAAAAACCAAAACAACAACAAATCCCCTTTCTGCTTTTTTTCAGCAGCATTATTGCTTTTTGTTTTCCTCCTCCATGACGTGCCCCATGAGGTGCAGGAAGTGTGCTGGCAGTCCTTGTGAGAACTCCAGAATGGGAGTTCTGGGTTTTATGGATGGATTTTCTGATGAAATTTGCTAATACATAGGCAAAATTTCAGTGAGTATTTCTGACTCGCTTGATTGCAAGGCAGGAGTTTCACATCTGTCTGGAAAAAGTTTTGTTCACTGAAGCCTCCCTGTCACCTCCTTGTTGTTCCATATGCATTTATGAGGCGCTAAATCAGACTTTGGGGAATCTTAGCTGTGTTGTCTCTTGATTGCTGTTTCTGTCAGGACTATAAAGCATAGTTTTTTACTCACCTGATGCCTTCCCACGCTACAAGGAGAGCCTGCCTCTTTCCCAAGCTTAGTAATATTTCAAGGGAGCCCTGAAAT
The DNA here is from genome assembly GCF_030490865.1 of Poecile atricapillus. NCBI lineage: Eukaryota > Metazoa > Chordata > Aves > Passeriformes > Paridae > Poecile > Poecile atricapillus. Next base: position 5,280,501 of record NC_081260.1, read on the forward strand.
TTGCTTTTAATGCCGTTAACAAAATGAATATTTCATACCAAGATGAACACAGGTTCTGAGTCTAAAATATTGTATAGCATCAAACTTTAAATTAGGAAATTAAAATATATTTAAATTATGTTGAAAAAGTCTCTGATTAACAGCCATTAGCATTAAACTTGGCATTTTAATAAAAGTACATGACATGCTCAGGAAAAAGTCTATATCTTCCTAGAAGTATTATTCTGTGTACATTTGTCTTCTCCTTTATGCAGTGACATGCTGAGCACCTCACAGAGAGTTTTATAGGTACCTGCACAGTCTTCCCACTGCCAGAACTGGTTTTAAAATACATGAATTTTGTGATTCTGTGGTGAGCAATGCCAAGGTAATACGTAATTTATGATTCACTCTCTGAATCCTATCCCTGTGCAACTCATCTTGTACTTTTCTTGCTTTAAGGAAATATAATTAAGGTTTGAGTGGCCCATTGCCTTGGCAATTTGTTTGTTAGCCTGTTTAGTGACTTTGGCTGTAGAAGTAGTGCACAGCACCTCCTAAACCTTGTTGTCCTGTACCTAGACCCCAGTGAGGTAATGTGGACTGTGATCTACCCTTTAACTGTGGAATGGCAAATGCTTTGTTCATTTAAGATTTATATTTTATGTTTACAAACATGTCTTTTAAGGTAATGACCTTTAAAAGTATATGTGCCTTTGTGAAGGTACAGATGGGAAAATTAACATTCAAGAAAGAGAAAAATAATATGCAATCTTTTGTTGCCAGGTTTGCCCACTTTGTGATTGTAAAATTTTATTTATGTGTTTTTAAGAAGTTGACAAATACACTCCTTGGGTGAACAAAAAGTAATGGAACCAATTCCAGAGATATAAGCTGAAATGTTGCCTGGTTTTGCTAGTGGTGAGATAACTAAGCATTAAAACTAGAGGCAGCAAAGTAAATATTTCATATTCTAAGACATTTGGTGTCAAGGAGATAAATGAAAATTCAAATGAAATCTGTTAGCAGTGTGTCAACTTCAGAAAGTCCACAAACAATAGTAAGGTGGTGTTATTACTTTAGTTTTCTGCATATAAAATAACATCCTTAGCAGAGCAACTTGATATTCACATGGCTGGCTCATAGCTGGGACTATTAAATGGGAATTGGCCTTCTAAGTGTTGGAGTATGGCTGGTGCAAATTATTCTCTAAATACATTTTCTTGTGGAATAAAATAGAGCTCTGCATATGAACTGATCAGATTTGTTGGATATTCTTTAAAAGCAGTGCATTTTTAGGAACCACATCCCCAAACCAAAGCACTTTCCTTTAGGATACAATGTAGGTCTGAAAGGTAGGTTGAATCTTTAAGTTGAAAACTTTATATTCTCATGAAGACCTTTGTGTGGTGTACAAATAAAGCATACAGTATTTGACTGAACAATAATAATCATAATAGCAAACCAGATTAAGCAGAAAATCCCTCAAAATGAAAGAACGAACAGAAATATAATTGCACACGTACTTTATTTAAAGATTACTATCATTATTTGTCTCTCATAAGTTTTACAGACAGAGATTATTACAGCACAGTCTCCTGCACTGCCAAACAAAGAGATGTGAGTATAATGCATTCTTTAGGAACAGCAGTTTTGTGCATCTTGATTTACGAGGAGAAAGTCATCTGTGTCCATGAATTATGGGGCTTTGAGTTGCTTCTCTAAAAATCTGGCTGCAAATAGAACTGGCAGTTTATTGAGGCCAGAGTGGAGTTTCTGCTGGCTGGTGATAAGAGGAGCCTGGCAGCACGGGCATCTGATAGAGGGAGGACAGACTGAATGTCAGCACCGTAATGTGAGCAATGGCAGGAAGTCACTGAAAGTAATGGTTTGCAAAAATTTCACTTGGTTGCTTCCAGTGTGGTTCATTTTCTGCCATCTGCTCCAAGACATCAAAACAATAAGATGAAACATGCAATTATCTGCATACATCATTTGCATAATGAGGATATAGATGTAAGTTGTCCTGTCTAACTGTTCAGCCTGGGCCAAACCAGGCTGTTTAACTTGTCAGTGACCTGTTCACACAATCTTAACATGTGGCTGAAATATAAATCAAACTTAGATACTCAGAACTAAGTAAAGAGCTGTGCAGAGGGTAAAGAGGGACAATTTCAAACATGCAATATTTAGTTTTGGATTGATCAGATAATCCACTGTGTAACAGTTTAATTTCCCATGCTTTAAAGTAGTTGAGAACATCTGAAACATGCACTGTGAGCCCGTGAGAGTGAGTTAAACATAGAGGCAGAGAATTTGCCAGAAGTCCCATGCAGCATCACCAGAAAGCAAAGATCTGGGGGAAGCTGAAACTTGTCCATCAGGGTACGTGGGGCTGGGGCTGTCAGAGGTGAGGCAGCACAGGAGACCAGCCAGTGTCAGCCAGGAAACACCTTCCTTGGGCCTTGGGTAGGTTTGCACACATGGTCACAAGGTGTTGAGATGAAGAACAAAGGGACCACCTTGCTTTGAGATGATTTATTGCTCAGGTAGCCAGATAAGATGTCAGTCTGAAGGTGTGAGATTTAGAGGAGCAACAAGTTGGCCATAGCTCAAGGTAGTCACGGGTTTCTTCTTCACACGCCAATATATAACATTTTGGTCCAATAGACAGTTGATACAAAACTTGTTTTCACTCATTAACCCATCACCTTTGCTGAAGTTTTCTGCACTGTGTCTGTCTCTTAGCCACTAAGCTGACAGGTCATGTACTCATACACACACCTTTATTACAGCTTCTAGATCCCTAGCTTACTCTATAACTCACACCATTACAGCTCAAACCTCAAAATATTTTACCTGATATAATTTCTTACCTACTCTAGGCATATTCTTACTTATAACTATAGGAACATATGTTTATGATTTCTCTACCCAATGTCTCTGTACCTTCATCATTACATTAACTCAAGCTCTTTCTAAGGCTGCAGATTGAACCCTTCAGCATCTGTGGAAATTTCTGTTTTTCCATTTCCCACATCAAGGTATTTTTATTTTGCTTGCTTGTCCACTTGCTTAAAGCAGAAAAACTCTGAGAGAAATTTATCCTTAGTGGTTGTCTAAAAAAATTACTTAAACCCCCATGGCTGCAGCTGTGGATGCAGGGAGTCAGAGAAGTGGTGTTTTTAACCCCAGCCCTTACCCTGCCTTGTTCAGGCATCACTGCGCTGTCAGCTCAGCCTCGCTGCCCGAGAGGGATGCCGAGTTTGAAATGCTAGTGGTGTACCCAGTCGATCTATAAAGAAAACACGTGGTTTTAAGATATTTTTCTTGTTAATCTGTTCCAAAGCCAAGCGTTGTCAGGGCAGGGCGAGCCGGGGAGCTGCACCACACGGTGGCACTGAGGGCTCGGCTGAGGCTGGGCTCAGACAGTGCCGAGCATCCCTCGGTCCCAGCGCATCCTCAGCTGGGGCGTGTGCCGGGAGCCGCGCTTCAGTGTCTGTAGTCGCTCTGGAGTAATGCCTTCTCTACTGATTTTGAGGGAAAAACCCCTTATATTTTATATTTCACCTATTTCATCACTATTATGTTTTCTTTTTCTCTCTCTCTCTCTTTTTTTTTTTTTTTCCTTTTAATGCTGCTTTTCTAAAAATGCTGATCAATATAAAATGGCAAAAGTATATTTTGACCCAGTTTTCAATAAGAAGCTGATGGGCAAGGTCTTCAGACCTGTATCTCCTTTGGTCACTTCTTGACTGCAGGACTGAATAAGTTACCATCACATTTTTGTAGGGCACAATGTGTTTGAATTACTTTTTCTTGTAATTTTATTTCATACTACTGACTGGATTTCTCCCAACAAGTTCATATGGGGAACTAGAAAATAGCTTAGAATTCTTTAGTAATCTGATCTTATTTTCATCTCCAGCGTGTTTCCTTGTATGAGGATCAGAGAAGAGCTTACAACATAGCCAAGATGATCTCTTACTCTGATTGAATTGTTTGTACTTAGCCTTTAAAAATGTTTCTTTAAATAGCTGCCAGCATCCTGGGACAGCTTGTTTACAATTCTCACTTACTGAGAACTGTCTTCCCAAAATGAAAATTGTTTTTCTTGCAGTATTTTTTTGTCAGTGTTTTATTGGTGTTTCATTATTACTTCATATCTGTCATCCAAGTTACCGTCCACTTTGATACACTTAGCCTTTTCCTTGCATTTTGTGTGATATCCAGAGGACTTCCCTTTTCACCATCATTTGTACCAAAAACCCAGGAACCTGTGAGATTCAACAATCTGCAGATTAGTAGTGCCGAGTTCCTTGCCCAAGAGCTACCCCTACAGATCTGCTGATTTAAATATCTGGTTTTCTGATTGTAGGATCTGCTGTATACCCTCACCACTGGTTGTATCTGGGTTATTTTCCTATTTTATTCCCTAGTTGGTCATTTTCAACTCAGTCATTCTTTATAAACTGGCTCTCAGAGTAAACATAATTCCCTTTGCCATGCAGTTTTTTCTGTTGGGTGTGGAAAGGGCTCTGGGGAGACCTTATTGTGGCCTTTTAGTATAGAAAAGGGGCTTGTAAGAAAGAAAGGGATTTTACCAGGGCCTGACAGAAAAATGGGGTGGAAGAGGGTAGATGACTTGGATATAGGGATGGAATTTTTATATGATGAGGGTGGGAAGACATGGGCACAGGTTGCTCAGAGAAGCTGCAGCAGCCCCATCATTGAGAGCGTTCAAGACGAGGTTAGAGGGGCTTTGAGAAACATGGGATAGAGAAAGACGTTCCTGTCTGTGGCAAAAAGGTTGGGCTGGAGGGGGTTTGGACTGTAGTCTTTAAAAAATTCCTTCCAACCCAAACCATTGTCTGATACTGTTAATATATCATCATAGTATAACAGTTGAGAGAAGCATTTATGAAAGGTTAATCTGTGTTAGATCAGTAAGAGGGTTACCAAAATGTTTATTTCTTTTCAGATATCAGGTCTCATGTATTTACTTGGTATGCAGTAAGTGTAATTCATGTTTTATGGAAAATATGCACATGCATTTGGAAGATCTGCATATGTCACTGCAAAAATCCTAAAATGAATTGCTGCAGATCAGAGCTATATCAGTGCTATAATGTATCTTGTGTTGTAAAGTAACATGAGACTGTTTTTCTGAGCTGTTTTGGAGTAGGAGAAAGAGTGAATTCAGTAAAGAGTTCTGATTTATATGGTGATTTTACCCCAATCTGGTGTGGAGTCTTTAAAAAAATATTAATTATTTTGCTGACATGAAGGGGATACAGGAGGTTGTTTCCCATACAGGCAGGGAAGAAGTCTGAGAATGATTTGTATCCTTCTCCATGAGAAGCCTATACACCTGCCCTTGCCTGGGACTACTTGGGAAAAATTCTTCCAAGTGATCCTCTGGCTTGGCTACACAGAGGGGAAAAGGACAAAATAATGATGTTGTTCTGAGCTAGATAAGATGCTACAATGGTCTTTTAGACCCGTGTGAGAATAGCACAGTCCTTCCTGAATGGGGCAGCCTCAAAGGGGTCTTGCTGGCATTTTGCCTCTGTTTTCTTTTCTGAGGCATTCCTCAGAAGCTTGTAGGTCTATACAGCTCTTGGATTTGGATTATGTTTGCTGTGAACTTGCAAATATTTAGAAAATACTTTTTCATAAAACACAGAGGATGTTTCTAAACTGAACTGACACATCCCAAGTTCTTACAGCTTTTACTTACCACACTTATGTTGTTTTCACATGTCAGAGGAGGGAAATGTTACTTCAGAAAAACATTAACTTCCTGACAAGATTTTTAAACCTAATAATTAATGAGGAAATTGCTAGATATTCATGTTCTAGATACATTGTACCTGGGCATCTCACAGACAACAGTATCTCAAAGCTGGTTAACCATTATATGCTGTTTTCTTTAGTGACAAGGATATTTTCAGACTTACACAGGAGAATGTCTAAGACCTGTGTGATAAGAATTAATCAGAAAGCTGAAGATTTAAGGCTTAATTATAATTCTGTTCCAAAGCAACGGACTGTGTGAACTGCTGGTACTGAACTGTACTGTGCAAACACTGCATACTGATGGAATTTGCTTGTCAACCCCAGTGGCATTTCTTTGCACTAAGCTTGTTGTTCTGTCACTCAAGTGCATCACGGGAAAAGATGAGTATCTCAGGGGAATGTGATCTGCATTTTTAAGAAGAAAGTCAACCTCAAAGGTGCCACAGAAGGACTAACACAGATTACTTTGCTCAAGAGATAGCTGGTTTATTGACTGTGAATTTTGCATGCTTCCTAGGTGATGACACACGTTTAGTTGCTAAAACTTCAGCTGAATGTCAGTTTTTGTTTCATTGCTGATGAAATTATTGGTTAAAGAGTGCAGTGTTATAACATAGGAAACAGTCACTAAATCCGAATGATTCTCAAGACTTGCATAGCTATTCCAATATTTGTTTTCTTTTTTTATACTACTCAAACCTTAAATTTGTGTATAATGTTCTCCCCCCCACAGGAAGAACAAGACTCATGACAGGCATTTTAGCCCAGTGTGTACAACAGCAAACTAGATAAAAACAGTCCAAGTAAATGAAGAAAGACTTGAGCAAACTTCTCTTCTACTTCCAGGTTAGAACACTAAATTATCCTCAGAGTAAAGAAGAAAGGGCAAGTCGAGGTCAGGTTGTGAATGAATCGTTCAGAGCTAAAAGTTGATGAGGTAAAATGATACAGCAACTTCTCAACTTGGTGAGATCAATTTTTTTAAACTCCATTGGCATTAGAAGGACAAATGTATGTCCTCGGGTGTGGGCTGCAGGGATGTAATCTGTCTTTTCAAGGCACTTGATGATGAATACAAGCTTTTTTCTGGTTTTTGGCTAACAACTATTACTTGACTTTTCAAATTTACCTCAAGACTTTCTTCAATTATGTGTTTTGATGTTACACATTAGAGTTTCTAAAGAAGCAGTAGAGATGTTTTGCCTCTCAGCTATTTGTGCTGCAGAAGGGCAATTAAACTGGGAATACTTATGGTGAAGTTTTGTACCTTTGCTTTAATAGATACAACAGTGCCTGATTTTGCTTCTCTCCAACTTTATGGGAGATTGTAATTGATTTTGCTATTGGGAACAAAACTGGGCCAGGCATTTTGAGCTGTAAATATCACTGGCATTTTGAAAATGGAAGTACTGTTAAATTGCAGTGCTGACAATGGATTATCCCATATGAAGCAGGTTTCACTAAGTTTTATGTGTAGCTTAGTCATTATAATTCAAGATTTCTATGTGTGTGGGAAGCATAATATACTATGTTTTTTACATAGTCCTGTATATATGTAAATGGAATTGTGGAACTCCCTTAATGCTTCAATAAATATGCCAAATGTCTGTAGCAACCTGCTGTTCACTGTGCCCAGATTGCTTCTTTGTGAGTAGGTATCAATCTTCAGTACTTGCAGCATTCAGCCTCTCCTGGTGCCTGATCAGGATCCATCTGTTCCACTGCATTTGGTAGTGTGGATTCTTTTATGATAGATATAGGTTTCAAAAGTGTTAATCTCCAAGTGGTGCCTGATCCCTACTGGGTTGTGTTTGTCAGCATAACAGCTTCAAATTGCAAAGAGAGAAAGTCATGCACTTCCAGGTAATAAAGTGTTCTGTTGCTTGGTACATTGACATAGGCAGGGCAGATTTTTTTTTTTTTTTGGTGACTTTTTTTTCCTCAGTTATAACTTTATAAAGCTTAAAAACTACCACTTGTTTTCATTCTGATTCACTGGAATAAAGCTGAAATGTTCTTTCTATATGGATATGGAGTATTGGAAGACAAGAATGGAAGACTGGATGCACCCTGGGAAAGTAATTTATTTGATGTTAGATATAATATCTTTTTCTTTGGTCTCTATATTCTTCCAGAAATGCTGAACCATGTCTGTTAAAATGTGAAAAGTGTGGGAAATCTAAAGTGAGCACATGGATAGATTACCTTTGAGGATTTATTTGCAAATATGATTTTGCACAAATGAATTGAAGCATTGGTTCAAATTTAGAAAACATATTATAGGTGTGCAAGTGGGCAAACATACCGGTTCTGCTGGGAATAGTTTTACAAATGTATTTGTGATGTACTGCCTGCACAAAAATACAGTTTTGTTCCTGATCTGATACGCTTGTAGTAACAGAAGGCATTATCATCTGCAAATAGGCAAGTGTTATTATGTTTTTGTTATTATGTTATTGTGTTATTATGTGTGATTGTGAGTTTGACACTGTCAGAATCTGTGCCTTGAGCCAAGGTTCACAGACATTTAAGTCCTTTGATGCTCTGATGGCACTGGGATGGCAGGGCTGCAGCTGCCTGACAGCCTCTGGGGGTGAGGGACTCTCCATAAACGTGAGCATGACCAAAGGCAGCCCAGAAACAGCCCTGGGAAACAGTGCCTGACGTTTGGCCTGGCGTGAGAGTGCTTTGCAGGTAGAGCTTTTGTTGGGAAAAATGGTATTAGGAGTTACTATGGTTTGGAATTTACATGAACAGTTTTTAAAAATGAAAAGAGGTAAAGAAATTTACATGGGTGTATTTGAATGCCAGGTAAGACACATGTCTAAATATTGAAGGATGCTGGAAGATAGCATTTAATCCTTTAGTTTAAATTAAATAACCTCAAGCATTCACTTCATGCTCTGAATGGTCATATACTTGGTCTGGATGTACTTAGCAACCCTGAGGCAATAAATTTATCCTGAAGCTTTGTAATAAACTAAGCTTTCTCTTTCAATGAATTATGCAAATCAGCATAAAATTGAAATTCTAAATTGAATATATGCTTGCATATTTTAAATGTTTTCAGGTTAAAAATGAATATTTCATACTCACATATCCCTTATAAATAACATCTAAGACTTGGTTAATAGGATACATAAAACATCTGAAAGGCACAGCAGGACTGGCATATCAATGGGAGGGACTAGCCATGAATTCTGCAATTTTACAGTGCTGCACAACTTCAGAGAGGTGGAGTTGCTCCTTTGCCATTCACAGAGGGGAACTTCCTTTCCTAGCAAATAGCAAGGAATCACTACAGACACACTGAGCAGAAATGGACTTTTTGTCTGTTTAATTGGGAGCTCATTGCATCACTAATTAACTGTTTACTCAGATCTTCAGCCTGGTGGGGCCAAGGAGAAGAAATAACTCTGCTGGGTCCTTTTACTGCCTTTGCTGGTAGGGCTGTGTGGGTGACACGGCCTGGGCTGGTCGTGCTCTTCTCTTTGGGGTTCTTGGCACTGCAACTCCTTTAAGGCCTGTGAACATTTATTCACACTCTTATTTTTCTTACCAGTCACAAAATAATCTGAGTTTCTTCGTTTCCTCCACCATAAGCTTCTGTTTCAGGGACTTAATATTTATTATAAATCTTTGTACACCGCTGGCATTTGAAATAACTGCTTCGGCTGATAGGTTCTGCTCTTGGGAAAATATTTCCATTTTTTAAAGTTTAGTGATAAACTTGATATCTTTGTGGCTTTTTAAAATTGGCCAGAGTGGTAGCCTTATTTTAAAAAATATTAGGAATCTTTCAATATCAAAATGTTAGCTTTTATTTCTAGGAGAATACTAAATTCAGGAAGAAGATTTTGATGTACATTTTTAGGCCTCTACAAATAGTTAAACTATCAAAAAAACCAGTAGGGCTAACCAATGTTAAAAGCAGGGAAGGATGTAATTAGAACACAAAGAAAAGGAAAGCAAAACATCAACCCTCCTCCAAACTCTAGGAGTGTTCTTTTCATGCTTTCATTTTATTATCACTTTCTCTTCTACTTCATTTGAGACTAAGAAAAGTTATTAATGTAAATTTTCAACCCCCCATCACAACCACACACTTAGATGTAATAAACACATATAATACACATAAAGAATACAGGAAAATGATTTATTTAGCACTTTTGCTGTGGTTCAGGTCAATATCTACAATCCTATATAGTCACAATATAGGCAAGCTGGAGGAATGCTTACTGAGACAGAAGCTGGTTGACTTTTACACCCCAGCATTGCTCATATTCATCTCAGTCCTGACTTGCAGGTTTGACCTCTCTCTGCCACAGCAGCACTTGCACTTTCCTTTGAAGCACCTGGCTCTCAGGAGGAAAAGGGTCCTTCCAATTGTGCCAATCTACTACAGCAATTCTTGCATTCCCTTTTTTACTGGGAATAGAGTCAATCTATAAATAATTTGGAAATTCTGTGTTGGTCTTAATACATGGTTAAGCATATTAAAAAAAAAAGTCCAGCTAGTATGTGGAAATTAATTTTATTTACTAGATTTCCTGTAAAGGTAGAATAGGAAACACTTTTTTTCCCCCCCCACCTAACAGCAAACACTGATGGCAACTGAAAAGCTCTGTATCACAAACTAATAAAATATGATATTGATAAAGAAAATAAAGAGTGGCTGTTTCTAAGAGTGATTTCCCCAAAGTTAAAAATTGCAGATGCCTCTTATAGTGGTGTATAAAAACCAGCTTTGAACATGTTTTAGTCCTAACATATCTCTAGAGGGAAAATGATAAAGAACCCATTAAAGATTATTCCTGAAATTCCCATGAGCTTTTTTAAAAACCTGTAATAAGGTGAGCTTGTGTGGGCTGAGTGATTAGGTAAAGCATGCCTGAAATTTGCTTGAAACTTGTCATGGAACTCTCTTTTGATTTGGGGAATTTTCACTAATAGCACCTGGTAAAGTCACTGCCCTTTGTGATGCTGGTCCTAATTTTCCCTAGCATAAAAAGAGAGAGAGAGAATCTTTTGTTTTCCTAAATACTTTGTGGGACTACAATTTTCCAAAGCAACAAACCTACTTTGTACTGCATCCAGTGCTCAGACAGGCCATCTATAATGTATGAACTGATTGGTTTTTCCTCTGCCATTTTTACAGAAGCTGCTTTCTAAGCAGAAAGTTTGAAGCCAAACCATTTTCTATAGCTAAAACCAACGAGTGTACCATGATTTGACCCTTCAAAAGTTGAGTTTTGCTTTACTTAAAATATGTTTATTTATGGAAGGTTATGGATGTTCAGTTCTTAGCTATCACATAGATACTTTATAGAGCTCCTTAAGTTTATAAATGTCCAGGTCTGGGGCACCCAACACAGAAAATTAACCTGCTGGAATGAGTCCACAGGAGCCACTCAGATGCTTGGAGGTGAAGATAGGCTGAGGGTCAGAGGAGAAGGTCCTGGGGAGACCTTAGAGCACCTTCCAGCACCTAAAGGGGCCACAGCAGAGCTGGAGAGAGTCTTTTGACAAGGACAAGGGGGGATGGCCTTAAGCTGACAGGGAGAGGATTTAGATTAGATATTAGGACAAAATTTTTTCCTCTAAGGGTGGTGAGGCACTGGAAGATGTTGCCAAGAAGGATTGTGGACTCCCCATTCCTGGCAGTGTTCAGGACCAGGCCAAATGGGGCTTTGAACAACCTGGTGAAGGTGTCCTTGCCCATGGTGGGGGGTTGGAACACATGTGGAGCTTCCAACCCCAAACCTTCTGTGATTCTGCATATCTGCTCAACAGCTGTTTGCTCCCCAGCTGTACTGATGGATTTTTCCATCCTCAATACAGGACGTGGCATTTGTCTTTCTTTCAGTGTGAGAGTCCTGTCAGCCTGTAGCTGCAGCTTCCCAAGGTCACCAGCTGATCAAGCATTCCTCCCAGTGTGTTCCCGTAAGCCACATCTCAGAGTCTGACAGAGTTCAACTGACAGGAAAATACAGGTCCAGTGTATATTGATGTAGATCCAGCTGCTGCAACCCTATTCTTTTTCTCAGTTGCAATGAATGCTCATAGTTCAAACCTCTGTGAGTTGCTGTTTCTCTGCAGAAACTCAGAAATTCCTGAGCTACTTTGTTCAATTTCTTCTTGATTCTGCTGATGCCAGGAGCTGTAGGATGCCTCTCTTTCCCCTGGCAGCCTGATTCAGAGAGACAGGGATGATTATGAGGTTCTCTGCTACTTAGGGTGAGTCAGTTCATACCTACTGAAAACCCTCTAGGCTGCTTCCCTGCTTCTTCTTTTTCTTTGGGACCCACAAAGTGGGAGCAGCTGCTTTGCATGCCCAGTGTGCTGCTGTGTGCTCAGCAGATATCACCCACATTGCTGTGTGAGTACACATCGTTAGCAGCTCTGTGCCAGCTGATGTACATCAAAGCGAAGAATGAACTAAACCCGAGCTTCTGGTATCACTGCAAACCTCAGCTTATCCACTCTAATATTTTCTCTTCAAAAAAAGGTGATAAAGGAAATCAGAACTTCTGTGTGATTGAAAAGTCATCGTGCACTATTCAGATGAGCAGTGTAGTTACTGGATGTTATATCCTGGTCTTGCTGATTGAAACCACACAGCTACCCTCACTGGGCTAGTTTGTTACACTTTGGCTCTTTTAATAACAGTTTTTTATCTCTTGCATTCAGTGGTTAATGGTATTTGTACAAGAAAAACTGTTCCTTGGTCTTCAAAACAATTTTACAATACTGTGCTCATCAACACTGAAAACTCAGTGTGAGTCACTGTACTTGAAAGATACTGAGATGAAGAAGTAAAACAGTAACAAATGGAAATTAAGAGTGGTGGAAGTGCACAATGTCTTTTTTAATAGCTCTGAGGGGTGATGTGGTTATGTAGTAAAGAAAAGTTACAGCTTCTCATTCTTTTTTATCTGAGACAGTGAAATTGCATCTGGAACTTGGGAGCAGAGTGGAGCACCTCCACAATTCAGAGGCACTGTCTTAAACCTTCCCTCCATCTCATTAGCTACTTTTTCTGTTATTTGGTAGTCTAGACAACATATTATTATATTCCTTTGGGAATTCAGGTGTGACTTCCAGAGGAATTTAAGAATTTAGGTACTGATGCTCTGAACTCCTTTGGAAAGCTTAGGTAACTCAGAGCTCAATATTAAGAACTGGGCAATATCTTTTCCAAAGTCTATCCCAGTGCTTCAACATACCTGATCCAAGAGCTTTGTAACCATATCACACTGGTTCAAATTCAAAACTTAAATTCCTTCCAGAACCACATTTTTACCTTTTAGGAAAGTTTAAGAGAGTCTTGTTTTCTATCTGATTAAAAACAGGAACAATGAAGGAACTCGAGGGAATACAGGGAATTTTCTTGTAGTTCTACAACTTAGAGTGCTTCAAAACAGTAAACAGGATTTCAGAGTTGCAGGGTAATAAGAACTAACCTGCCTCTGCCTGACCAGGCCCTCCTCTGGAAGGCTGCACTTTATTTCCTGGGCTTAGTTCTGGTCCCCTCACTTCAGAAAAAACTCTGAGGGGCTGGAGCTTGTCCAGAGATGGGAACAGAGCTGGGGAAGGGTTTGGAGCACCAGGAACAGCTGAGGGAGCTGGGGTGGTTCACTTCTGAAAAGGAGTCTTGGAGGGACCTCCTCGCTTCTACAAATCCTCAAAAGGAGGTTGTAAGCAGATTGGAGTGGAGCTTTCTCCTGGGTAGCAAGTACCGAGAGCAGAGGATGCTGGCTCAGTGTGCAGCAGGTGCTGAGGAATGCTCCCAGTGCAGGGGGCTGGGGACAGCTGCAGGTGGGCTCTGAGTGGGAGCCCCAGAGAAGAGGCTGGGAATTGCCTTCCTTTGGAAAAGAAAGAGCACCTGTGGCTCATGTGACTGTGACACTCCCCCTGCTCCGAGGAGATAAAAACCCAGAGGTCGCTTTATTCAGGATCCCTCCTTGGAAGCACCAGCTTGTGTTATTCTATTATTTAGTTGCACCTAGAAGAAATAATTGTAAGGATCTTGATGACTGAGACTCTGCTGTGGGAGGCCAGAGCCTGAGCTGGTAAGGAAACCTGGTGGCTGTGAGTGTGGCGTCGCCTCGGTCCCGGCTCAGCACATGCTGGCTCCTGGATACTTGGACAGGGAAGCTTCCTTACATGGGAGAGGTTTAGATTGGAAGTTAAGAAGAATTTCTTCTCTGAAAAGATGGTCAGTCATGGGAACAAGCTGCCCATGGTAGAGGTAGAATCACTGTGGCTGGAAGGGCTCAAAAGCTGTATGGATGTGGCTTTGGGGAATATGTTTTAATGGTACTGCTGGGTTAATGGTTGGACTGGATGATCATAGAGGTCTTTTCCAGCCCTAAGAATTCTATGATTCTATAGCTCTGTACCAGCTTGCCTTTCAGATTGTGAGTAGTGATAGGCCCACAATAAAATCGGTTTTAAATTGAGGAATTTAAGAGGCAATATAACACTCCATAGAAAATAATTTAAAGAGTCATCAAGAAAATAAGAGAAGGGTTTCTAGGGGTTTCAGTTTTCATTGTTCTTTAGTGCCTTTCCATTGGGCCATTTTCCACATCTGGTGTGAAATCCAGCTCAAGGCAATTTGAATAATTACATTTGCAATTGTCTGTTATCTCAAAGGCCTCCCCTGCAGTATTCTGTTGTCAGCTTCAGCTGAGGAACTGGTGGGTTAATGAGGGAGACTGAAATACCTTCTGATCCAGACAGGTGGTATTCCCAAATCAGACAGAGCTGGCAGGACAACACAGTGAAGCTCTAGCTGCCACTGCCTGCAGCTGGAATCCTTTGGTACCCAGAGCTGTCAGTACAGAACTGCTCATGGACTCTGAGATTAGGCTATAGAAAGGGAAGCAAGGACTTCAAAGCTACGCTGTGCTCTGAGTTTTTATAAGCAGCTTGGAGATCCTGGTATTTCTGAATATGCATCTGTTTAATCTAAACACCATAAGGTTTTGCTGACCTATGCAGTGTTGATATTTCTACCCTAATTTGTATATGTTTCTCTGTGCACTGCCTGGTTTAGTTCTAGGAAAATGGTTAGAGTGCTGCTGAGTCAGTGCAGCTGGGATAATGAGCCGACCTACTTTTCCTGTCTCATTGGGACATCCATGCATTATTGGAAGAAAAAATTAATTGCTACAGATAATCCTTTCCATGGTATAGTCAATGTGGAAAATCACTTCACCTATCACTATTTGTCCCTGAACCCAACCATAAAAGCAGCCTACAGCAATAATACTAGGAACAGCACTAGCTGAGAAAAATATTAAAGTAGTATTCATGTCTAACAACTGTGCAGCCCAAGGTCATAAAGTGAGTGCACAAAGCACCAAAGAAAGGGTGGGCTGAAGCAAACTACTTTTTGTAAACTTTGCAAAGGAATGGTGAAGAAATAGAAAGTCTTTATTCATGCAGTATCTTTTGATATAAGCTATTCACTTTTGAAATGAGCAAGGATCAATGCAAAAAAATCTTGATTTTTATCTACAAGTCTTTTATGTACCAGCTTTAAGGTAAAACACTGTTCTGTTCAGTGTGTAGAAGTGTTGCAACAACTAGAATCTATTTCAGTAAAGTAGATCTGAAATCAGGGTGACTTCCAGGTCCATGAAATTTTATACATGTAATTACACATTGTACCCACCATACCTGACTGGCCAGAATTTACCACGTTATCTGAGAGTTTATCTCTCTTTGTGGAGTTTTTTCGGCCATGGAACTCACCTGTGGTAGTGCTGGTAGGAGAGAGCACTGAGATTTAGCATAGCTTCTTGATGATGATAGACACAGCATCAATTTGGTGATTTCTATGCTGTGTCCCTACTCAGATTCATCCCTAAAATAGCCCTGGGATATTTGCCAGGTCCAGGGAGCGATGTCCAGTTTCATGCAGAGGTACTGGCTCAGGTCCTAGCAGCCGTGCAGTGTATCCAGCACACCCAATGTGCTACCCCAGGGTAGTTGTGCAGTTATTCCAGTTATGGAATGAGGCTTATGGTGGAGTTAGCTGAGCTGTCCCAGCATGGTTCATCCTCACACAGTCATGAAATACCCATAACATGAGCTGTGCAGAGAGATCCCTGCATCTTGAGTACCCTGACCAGGCAAGGGAGCAAATGTGAGTTGATGTGGAACATAGCACTCAAGAAGAGATGACATCAAAATGATTAAAAAGAAAAAAAAAAAAAAAAAAGTGGTCAAAGCACAAGAGTTTATATGGAAATGTGGGCATGAAAATTACCTGGATAGCAGCCATTTCACTGCTGAATTCACCCTGGTACTCTGTTTTTCTAGAGCTCATAAAAAGAGTATAAATTAACAATGCCAGCTGTCAGCATGGAGCACATTTCTGGTATTTGCTATGTAACAGTGTCTTTCCTACAAAGCTACTCAATTTTCTGTGCTGTGGGCAGAGCTCCGTGTTCCTGCAAGGCTACCAGAATATCTGCTCCTCACTTGCCAGCAGAGTCTGGCAGTAAACCCAGTGTGCCTGGCACAGGAAGATCAGTGCAGGTTTTCTTCCCTGTGTGGAACAGATTTGCCTGCTGCTCTGCATACACCTGGGCCATGTACCTCCATCCTGGGATCTGCATGGGAGAAACAGGCTGCTGCTCATCCATTCTTCTAGCAGATGTAATTTCATGGGTTTTAGCAAGTTAAAGCATCTCTGGGGCAGTTTATGCCTGTGTGCAGTGGTCCCAGGGCTGCTGGTGTAGAATGTTGAGATTCTTGTCCTTCCTGGCTCATCCCATGATCTCTGTGAGGTTGTGTCTTTCTCCTGAAAGCCTGTACCTGGGTGAGGAGTCACAGCCTTCTCTGTTCCTATCAGTGATTCAGTTTACCTGTTTTATCTGTGTCTGTCTGTCCTCTCTCTGCTGGGAAAGGGGCAGAGATATGTTTCTTTATCTCCAAGGACCGTTTAACTGATGCTGCATTTCAGCACTGAATATTAAAGTCGCAGAGATGGTTTATGCAGCAAAACAATAAAGTATTCATAATTCTGCCTCACATGAGAAATAAGACAACCATACAGTTTAAAATAAATCTTCAGCTAACTCTAGACACATATAAAGTTGCTCAATATTATTAGTCTTTCTCTCCACAGTCCAATCATTTTCTTCATTCTCCTCTGAGATTTCTGACTGCAATTTCTCTCTAAATGCAGCAATAGATATCCTGTTTGAATGCAATTCTGAAAATTGTGCATTTCTTTATTCTAACCCAAGTTTCAGACATATTGAAAACACGCTCTTGGACACTACTTCCTTTGGAAGATTTTAAGGATCTTACAAGAGAACCCTCTTCCCATGCTAGGATTGGACAAAATATGATGGGGAAGAAAACCACTTGTTATCCATGAGAGAAACATATTTCCAATTAAAGTATGTGCATATAGTGAATAATTTTAGATTTCAGTATTCATCTTCTGTTGATTTCCACCCTACCAAAACAGACTTGCTCTTGCAATCCTGGAGCTGTGAAACTGTACAATTTAGTGTATTTGGGAAATAATGCTAATATTTTTGTTTGAATTCTGTTCAAGATGTCACTTGGGCTGCATGCTGGTGGATTAACATCATAATAGGAATGAATGCACACACCAAGTGCATAAAGGAAATGACAGGTAGATACACAGAAAATGCATTTTGAGTTTTCTGAATGTGAATGGTTCACATTGTTTGAAAGTGTTAATGAACCCCCACAGACCTCTCTGAGATAGCACTTTAGAAACACAGCCAAATTCTGTGTAAGGAGAAGATTCTGAAACTGAGCCAGGTTAGGGAAATTACTTGAAGTGACATTCAGTTCTTTAGGCCTGAAGGGTATTTTTATCCTATGAGGATTTAATCTATATTATGGATGCATATGAGGAAAGAAAAGATAATTTTGGATAAAGAATGTTCATGGTGTGCTCTCCATGACTTTGATTAAATTCAGTCACCCTTCATTAAGGCTAAATCTAATTAAGGTATGTTTTTCCCCCTTATACTTTCACTGGTCTGCTTATATCTTTTAAGGTCAGTGCAAGGTAGAGTTACCCTACTTGAATGTAAAATACATGTACTTTCTGTCTTTTCATATATTTGCAAGAGAAATTTTTGTTTTCTTCATTAGGTTTTGAACTTTGTCTTTATTTCTCTGATATTTTTTCTTATTTGCATGTTTTTCAGTGATAGTTTGTATTTGGAAGCATTTATATTTTCGAGAGCAACTGCAATGCAGTCTGTTTAAATGCATTGCAAAGCGTGTTTGCCATGACTGCAAAGAAAACACAGTCTAATTGTAAGATATTCCACTTATTTTTAATTGGAGTACTGGCACTACAGCTATGGTGGAGTATAACTCTGAGGTGCTCTGATGGGTAATGTGTCATAATATATGCAATGAGTTTTCTTCAGTAAAGCCACATAGGAAAGTTCCCAAACAGCTAGGGATAAATCACACCACTAGTAGTTTCTGGGCACTATGAGACAGCATTTCCTCCTAAAGTTTCTTACTCATAATAATAATAGGAACATTAGGCTTGGGTCTGATCTATGCTTACTAAACATTATTGAAAATAATATGGAAGATTACTGCAATGGGAAGATTTTCTTTCTTTGCCTTGATTGTTAAGAAGTGCTTTTTATTTTGGTTCTTTCACTTTTCCATGTGCATCCACTTTTCACTTTGTCTTTTTTTCCCTCAATTATGTAAAATGTTCCTTTAGGCCTTTCAATGACAGTTCTGCAAGGGGATAAAACAATGTTTAAAATCTCTCTAACCATGAAACTGTCCATTTGTCCAAACAAAAGGCCAAAGTGTTACATTCTTTAGTGGTGCTGCCTTTTTTTTTAATGTTTTCATAAAAAGACCTGGTTAGCTAATGAAATTTAAAATGACGACTATAAGTATTTAAATAACCTGATCTTTAACTTTCCCACTCTAGATACATGTTATGCCCACTTCACTAGAACTCCAGTCTCATTTAAAGATGAATTTATAATGAAGCTGAAGAAGACCTGTCATATTTGCATGACAGGTCCGTTTGCAAAGCTATCAGGAATTTGATATATTTATCACAGTAGTTCTTGCAACTCATACTGCTACATGTATAAACCATTTTTCCAGCT
Organism: Poecile atricapillus; assembly: GCF_030490865.1. Lineage (NCBI taxonomy): Eukaryota > Metazoa > Chordata > Aves > Passeriformes > Paridae > Poecile > Poecile atricapillus. The sequence continues at coordinate 5,299,430 of NC_081260.1, forward strand.
CTTAGAGCTATTATTAGAGTAAAACATATTTGTTTCCCCTAGTTCTGTTTGTATCTTACTAAGGAAGAAGTTGTGGCATCTTCTTTTCCTTCTGCCACAGGCACCCATTCTATGTGATCTCCTTCCTGTGCCACTTAAGTTCTGCCTTGCCACAGAAAGGCAAAATAAAGCTTTTTCTCAAGAGCTTTAGACATTTTCTTCTTTACAGAAGAGTTTATAAGAGAGTACTTCAGAGAAGTCTTCTGATCACAAATCTCTTCCTGGATGCAAACTTACGTTCCTGATTGTTGAGATACTCAGAACAGTATTACTCAAAATCAACTTCATCCATAATTTAGGTATTGATGAGACCCAAATTCTCCCCCTGTATTTTAGCGGGCTGGGTGAAGAGTCAGTTATGGAGACTGAGGGGCAGAAAAAAATGTGTTGCTCTTATAGTGCATTGTCAAGAATAGAGAGATAATTTCCTGGGAAAGGAGAATCAATTGCACTGTCTGAAGCCCCGTGCTGAATGACAGTGATTCTTCCAGAGCACACAGAACTGTGCAATTATCATTTATAATGTAGGGGATTAAACATTTTGCAGTTGATTATACAGTATCAAATCTTAAGGTCTTTATTTTATTACTTCAACAAGTTCCTAGTTTAAATTTGTCTATAAAAATACAGATAATCAATTGTATGCACAGCTGGTCTTTGTAACAGCCTGCTCCTTTAATGTGCTTTTTCTCTCATCCTACTTGTTCATCACTCTACCCCTTGCATATCTCACCTTAAATTAACTTCCAAACTCCTGAGGGGTGGTAGTGAAACAGAACTTGTATTTGTGTTTTTCAGCACCATTCAGTAAATGTACAACTTGAAAGGGCTGTGTGTGCCCCCTGTGAAATGAGGAGAGAGAAATGACCAGGAAATACTTGATTTAAATAGGAAGGAAGGACCTGTGAGTGAATCCGAAGAGATGTTACACTGCTTAACAAAATGTTAGCCTCTGATGTGACTGAAGAGGTAAGTTGTGCAAGATGTCCTGCTCAGCAGAGTAACAGGGCAGTTGATATGTTAGCTGCTGCAAGAGCTGGTATAATTTGCTGCCTGGAAGGAAAATTTTGAAGCACTAATTAAAGCTCCCTATTTTACAGTCCTTTCAATAGCTTTATTTTTAATATAAGTGTGAATGTACTAAAAGCTGAAAATGCTTATCTTGACATTGTAGCTTGTATCTTTTAGAAGAGTTGCAATTTGAGGTTGCCTCTGATAAATCAACAGCTCTGCCAGCTGAAGGGGATGAGGTGTCCTGGATGGAGTGGAAAGTGCAACTTCAGGTTACACAGCAGCCACTGCAATAGAAGCAAAGCTGCTTCTCCCAAAAAGCTGTTGCTGCTTTTTGAAGGTGTTGACTATCACAGTCAAACTCTTTTAGTTGTTTTGGGAAGAGGTGTTGCCTCGGAGTGATGGGTGTTTTTCAAACATGGCATATTTGAACGTGATTACCATGTTTACTTTCTCACTGGAGAGGAGCTTAATCAAAATCAGCAAGTGTTTAGCATTCCACTGTTTCATAAATTGTTGGCAGCGATTCAGAGGTCTTGCAGTGCAACTGGGAAAATTGAAGGTGTTCAAGGACTAAGAGAAGAGCAAGGATAAGTGAGCTTAGCTGTCTGCTTGAAAATGCAGAGATGTACAGGAAAAAGCAGTGGTGCCATATGGGGGCTATACCATGGAAGTATAACTGTGCTGAATGACATTCCAGAGCAAATAACCCACATCTGCTTCATGATGTTTGTAGTTTAGTGTGGCCACAGCTGCATCTAGATGTTTAGAATTCTGATATTATTTTTAACTGACTAGAGCAATCTTTAAATTGGGTGAGTATGTGAGCAGATTGAATGTCCTGTTTTACAAGGAAAACTGCTCTTCAGCTTAAAATTATAAGGATATGTACTAGGAATACTTTACTGAATTACTATTATGATTTATAAAACATAACAATATCCTTTTGCTGTAAAGTTTATATTAAAATATGATTTATATTTTCCTTCTGAAAACTTTGTGTAACTAGACAATGCAACAATAGTTGGTTTCTGGTCACGCTTTTATTATTTTTATTTCTTTAGTGAAAAATGCTACCTAATCTAGACTACTCTCATTATAATCCAAGTAGATTTTTCATTTTTTTCAGAGTATCATCTACAGCCAATGAAATAATGAAGGGAGCACCCTATCTGGCTGTTAAGGTCATGACTTTATACAGTGCTTTCATTAGAACAATCAGAATTTATGCTGTATTTTAAGGAGCTCTTGAGTGATATGGTTTGCAATTTAGATTAGTTTACCTCTGGATTTTCCTCTAAAGTTATATACTGTCTTCAGTTATACAAAAATCTAATAAGTAATTAATCCATTTTGCACACATAAAACCTCTAGGTGAAATGCAGTAAAGTACTTGTAATAAACCCTGTATTACACTAATGAAATAATTAAATGAAAATATCTCCTTTATATATTTCATCAGAGATTTTGTAGTGTACTTCTTTTCACTGCATGCAGTTACTAATGGCAGAGGGGATTCAATTTTGCCACTTTTTATGAGTGGATTTTTTGTTTTACATTCTGCAAGCATGCTTTTCTTAGATTTTAATTAACAAAATGTTTGAAAGCTACAGGTGAATCAGGGATGAGGTGAATATCTGATAAAACTGTGGAGTGAGAAAGTACAAACTGTTTCTCATGGAAATCAGGAGCAGCCCAGGGTGCCAATTGTCCTGTACAAAAAGAGAGTGCAAATATTCTTGTATTAAATTCAGTCATTAGCCTGGAAGTTCCAGCACAAAATTTTAAAGTCTTGTTCAAGGCTGGTTATGCTCCCAGGTGCCAGAGTTGCACTGTGTGCCCTCTCCTCCCTGCCCTGCTGCGTTTCTTGGACAGTGGGAGATTGTTACAGGGCAGGGGCACTCGGGCACAAATGCCTCTCCTCAGGTCGAGGATGCCAAACTGTCTCACCAAGTGAGGATGTGGTCTGGGAGAAATGAATGCAGAGGCCTTTGGAGATGTGTCACAGAATGCACGTGAAGAAAAGTCAGGAGGAATTGTTACAGGATGGATTTTATAACCTCAATGGTTTAAATCTTCTAACCACAAGACTGAGTGAGCACTCTGGCCTTTTTCCTTTCGCTTTTCCAATGCACTAAGTAAATATTCTCCCAAGTCTGTAAAAATTACTTTTTTTGAATTGGAGCCAAAAACCAGCTGGGCAAAATATTTTGCTCCACTGCTGTCTTTAAAGTAGACATGATTCAAGTGCCTTTCAAAGCAGGAGCATCCTAATCACCTGGAGAATCCCTCAGCTGCTTGCAGGATTTCTTCTGCTGGACAGAAGCAGGTACAAAACCATCCTCACTGCTGCAGCTCTGGTGTGCATAACAGGGAGGTTATTTTCTACATCTAATTCTTTTAACTCCTGTCCTTTCTGGGTCCTCTCAATAATTTATTTCCAAACTTTAAAGCTCTAAAAACATTCTGTGGTGCTTTCCAGTTCTGTGATCTCCTTGTGCCTGGTCCCTCTGTTCCCCACACTGGAAGGTGCAGCAGTGCTGCCTTTTGCTCAGCCCTATGATGTGAGCTCGGATCACTGGCTCAGGATAATGGAAGGGCAGCCACCTCCCCTGCCTCCATCCCTCAGTCAATCCACTCTCATTCAGATGTCTTTTTATTCCTGCTGTGAGCACATTCTTCCCTCACAATACCGAAGCTATCTAGGAGCTCTGTTCATTTCATCAGCATTTCCTTTTTGTTGCCCATTTGGATTCTGCAACTCTTCTACCCTCTAAGTCTTTTTTTTTTTTCCCTTCTTTTTTTAGTTCTTTTATATTGCTCTTTCTGTTTAGAATGGGATGCACTTATCAGTCCTCAGGAATACATTTATTTTCTGTTTTCCATTATTCCCCCCAAGCTCAGAATTTGATGCTGATTGCTTTAGCCTTAGTACTTCATTGTGTTAAGCAGCTGTTCAGATTTAAGTATAAGAAGTTAAACTATTAAAATTTTAACTCATACTTTTCCCAGTCACAATGGATGGTACATTTAGCTTTTTCCTGAATGGGAAGCTAAAGGCCTTGATAGGAATACAAGTTGGATTAAATCTTTAGTGAATATTGAGCACATACCTACAATATATATGTATTTAAGTATAGGTATTTTACCTAAGTACCTTAGGTACTTTCCTAAGTATAGGTATTTTACCCTGATTTGAAGTTCTTCCCAACAAGAAACATATTCTTGTTTCTCTGATTAACTGCAGTTACTGACTTAAAAAAAAAGTATAGTGCTTTTACAGATAATTAGGGGAGGGTGTTTTGCTGGTTCACTTCTCTATTTTCTCATTCGACAGGCATCTATTCATCATTCTCAGGCTCTGTAGACAAGATTTTTCTGCTGACTTTGTACAAATGTAACTTACACAGTTCTGGCAGCTAAACCTTAGTTACAGCATTATTTTATTGTTGGAAGCTATTCCTGAACTGCTCTTGTTAAAGAAAGGGTGTTTATATATTTACTTACCTGTCTCTTCCAGTGATGGAAGAGAGCACTTGAAAAATAAGGGCCAGAACTGTAAAACTAATGTTTAAAATTGAATTTTAAGACAGTCTTATTGCACATTATTTTTATATGTTTTGAATATAGACAATTATTATTTCCCTCCTATCCCAAATTTTTTGGAATACCCTGCTTTACTTCCTTGAAAATATTTGTTTATGGACACCAGAAAAATCAAAGTAAGTTCATACTATAGTGATAGACTTGATAAAAAATTCAAGTTGAAGAATTCTCTGAAGATATTTCAGCTTGATTTGCTTTGAAAAGCTTACTTGTCTGAGTAGAATGACTGGAAAAGGGTATTGTACAGGAAAAGCCCTTTTATGAATGCCTGAAATTTTTGAAGTTATTTCTGAATAGATTGATTCATATTCAGATTAGCTTCCTGCCAGATGGAGGGAATTTACAGTAAATCAGTTCTTGGCAGGAGAGAAATAAAAAACGAACAACATCTGCTTATTTATAAAAGTTGTCCTATTCTTTTTCTAATATTGGTGGAGCACAAATTACCTACCCAAAGAAAGTTTTATGACCAATAAGCTGTGGAATGTTAAAGCTCACAGGGATGAGAAAGCATTTGTGTTTACAAAAGAGGTTGACACCAGAGCATGTTTACAGATTGTGCATGGCACCTTTGCATAGCACAGCCACTGCTGCTCAGCATCTGTCTACTGAGCTCCTGCTCCAGTGCTGGCTCTTGCTGCAAGAAAAGCCTTGCAGCTCCCAGGAGTTATTTTAGGCTGTGATCTTGCAGACGTGTTTCTGTAGGCAAACTCAAAGTCAAACATTCCACATCCACAGAGGAGGAAGGCTCATGAGTATGCAAAACCTTAATAGCTCCCTTTTGACCCACGCAGATGAAACTGTCCTGTGTGGTCCCATTAATATTTCTGTTCCCAAGTTCATATCTTATAAGTTGGATATTGGAGAGCTCAGATATTAGGTCAATATATTTGACTGCTCCTTTGTAATGGCATTGCTGTGATGGGCGTGCCTGGGTTTTTAATAAGCAGTTTGTTTACAGTATTGACATTTTAATGTACATGTACATAAAAGGAGAAAGCTCAGGCCTTCTCAGTGTCATTGATGTCCAAGTACTGGCTCAAAGCTGCCTCAGTCAGAGGTTAGATGACTGAAGCAGGAGTTAACAGCATCCTTCTGGTATGAATAGCTCACAGTGATCCTTCAGTAATTGCAGCTCATGATCAACAAAAGCTGGAAGCGACAGGCAGTGACAAGGGCACAGTCATGATATTTCCCATACATAACTTTGTTCACCAAAAATACCATGCTGTTCTCTACCCACATATTTCTAAGTAGAAATAGATGCAGAACAGTATTTTGTTGTTGAAGTTTAGAGATAAGACATCCTTGGAATGTTGGTAATTCATGTTCTTTACCTCACTAACTTCCTTCCTTCCTTACTTCCTGAAGGAGCACCTGGGCAGAGGAGCAGAGTGGAGACAAAGGCACCATAGCAACTTGTCCATGCTCGAGGATCACTGGTGGCTGTTCACACATTTATCAAGGGTGATCCCCACCTGCAAGGTCACTTGAGCACTTTAAAATACTCAGCATCCTCCTGCTTTCAGCCCATTTCTCCCAGCATGGCCCCCTCCCTTCTGTGTGGTGGTGGGCTGTAGGATGTGCTGGCTCTGAGTGGATCCCGGTGCTCCTCTGTTTTTCCCCAGCTCAGGAAACCCCTGTGTGCTGCAGTCCCTGCTTTGCTGTGGGATGCAGCTGCTCAGGATCTGCTCACCTTGGTGGATGAAGTCACAGCCCTCGTGTCTTTCTGGGATTTACGTGGAACTTAATCATCTATGGCAGATTTAAGACTGAAATTTTTTCTTCTCCTCTTATTTGTGAAATTCTATCATCCTGACCTAGAATACCAGACGTTTTGATTCCCTCCAGTTATAAACGTAATTATGTCAGATATTTTATCGGCAAATCTAGCAGGAGATATTATTGCTTTCTATTTTTCAGATGCTGCCTGTCAAAGAACTTAGAATTAGCACTCTTGTCCTTGGCCAAAAGAATGCCAAGGTAATAATCTCAATGATGATAGCCAGAAATGGCTGACGAATGAAGCCTGAAGTAATACAGTCATTAGATGACATTTTCTCTTTTCTGAATGTATAATACTGCTACTTCTTCTTGGGTAGCAGCAAAAATGTGCTAATGTAATTTGAAAATTACACTGGGAAAAATGCTTATTTTCAAATAATTCCCACTTTATGTTGGTTGATATACAGAAATTGTAGGTGTTCTATAAAATGACTGTGTTTTGGAGACTAAATTTGAACTTCAAAGTGAATTAAAAGATTAGGCCATGATTAATGTTTAGCTTATTCTGTAAAATACATGTCTGAAAATATGTTAAGAAAGCAGCATTATAGAGTAGTCATTTACCATGACATTCAGTGGATTTAAATAGGTATAACACTGCAGGGTTACAGCAAGAAAAGACCATGACTATCAAAGGTGAAGCAGAAAAATTCTGTTAGGACTGAAGGCCAGTGATAATGAATAGAATATGAAAATGTTGTTACTTTAGTTTTAAATTGCTTTTTTGGGCTAAGGTCCTGTGTCTTTCAAATACTTGGGTAACAGGGGTGTTCCCTGTGGTGGGTGCTGTAGGGAAGTGGAGCTAAGCAGGGTGTCCAGTGTTTGCAAAATGTCATCTGCAATAGAACCTATTCTGCAATTTCTCCTCATAGATTTAAAGCCTAATCCTGCAAGATCCACACATACAAACCTCACAGCAACGTTTTGGGGGAATTTGCTACCTTTTAGAGAAGTTAACAGGAACTGTTTCAAATATGTAGGTGTTAAAGACAAAACCAGAAGGAGGTGGGCAGTACTTCTCCATCATGTATCAGTCCAGAGTTGCCAAGATTATTTACATTTTATGGCAGTGGAATGAAGGGAGTGGAATAACTACCCTGGAGCACCCACTGGGCCCAGAGCTGCAAGAATCTGTCTGTTGAGTTCCAGTGTGTGGCTTGGTTTGGATTTTTCCCTTTGTGTCCTTTTCCCATCCTGTTTCTCAGCCAGGCTTTGAACTCCTGCAGACCTCTTTGTTTTCAAGAAATGTGTTGAAACAATACTTGTACTTAAATATTAGAGGTGATTGTTTTTGCCCTCCCTAGGGACAAGAGAGTTTCAAGAAGTTGGTGCAATCAGCTCCTAAGCACATTTCCACTTTCACAGTTTGTAGTTATGAACAAAAAAGAAAAGGGGAAAAGCTGGGGACTTTTTGGTTAATAGGAATTATAATTTTATGTGTGTTTCGGAACATTATATTTCTGCTGAAGACCAAGACGCTGTAGACTGTGCAGTAATTATTTTGTATTCTATCTGGGAACACAAAACACATCACTGACCTTGAGTATCTTAGCAATTGTATTCAAGAAAATGAAAATTCATTTATGCAAATAATAACGGACAATAATTAGATAACATATAATTTAATGCTTGGAAGATTTCTAAAAATTAATTTGAAGTTGCTAATGGTGTAAAATGTCAATTGCTTTTCACAAATATGTGTTTTCTTACAATTCATGTTTAAGAACTTTAATGTATACATTGCATATGGTAGCTCAGATCTTCCTTCAGTAAAATGCTGGAGCACATCAGCACTTCAATTAGAGAACATCCACTGATATCAGGGCAATTACTTACCTGAAAAATCTCTTAGAAGTGTTTTAGTATAAATTTTTTGCAGTGGCAAAAGCAAGGGGCGAGATTCTGCAGTTAAGTTTGCAACTCTGGCATTGTAACCACTCTTTCAAACATTGTTTGCTTCTTCAGACTCTCCCTCCTTGGATTTGAAAGAGAAATAATGAGTAAAGCTGAGTAATGTTGGGCCATGATGAAAAATGGAACAAAGCAAGCTGCTTTTTCATGGGCTTTAAGAAAAGCCTTTATTTTTAAATGGCTGCTGAATCATGTTGCTGGGCACATGATTGGCAAACACTGGGGGAAGGATCCTTTGTTGCCCATTATTGACATATGGGTTGGCTAGACATGGTTATGAACCTCTGCAATTTTGTTCTCAGTCTGCACTAGTATTTTTTTAGCCATTTTATGCAATAAGTGAAGGAACACTTGAATCCTGAGCTTTCACTACATATTCACTCACTCTCAGAAGTGTCCTGGAGGAAATTTGACTACAGGGGTATTGGGATGGGCAATGAAATTTGAACTGAAGTTAAAATAATTCTCTATTCAAAATGCAATTTTCTTAGTGCATATTTAAAATGAAAAATGAAAGTGTTTAATTTTAAAATGGCCTGGCCCAGTGTTCAGCAGGAATGTTCTAACTAAAGGGAAAATCAGTCTGTTCCTTTGAGGTTTTGTTTTCTTTTAAACAGTAAGTATCACTTGCATTCACTAATGTTACAGAAATCAAATTCTGAGGATAACAAAAATATTTATGCCTTAAGTAAATATACTGGAAAACTCTAAATTCAATACATGACACTTTTTTCTTTCCTGCTTCTTTGTTCTTAACCCTACAGGTTAATTGAGGGAATAAGCATACCTTAAGTGGATGTATAAATATATGGGATGCTTTTCAACAAGGTAATTTTTCCATAATCTTACTTTTCTAATTTGACCTAAGAATGGAAAAGTTTGCTCCCTGTGTTTTGTTAAAACCTATATTTAAAATAAGAATCAAGTTAGCTACTCTTTGCAGCCATAGAAAACTATTAATTAGCAATAATAGTAAAACAATATTTTGATCTTCCACATCCCAAAAGTATACTAGTACTAATTAACTTAAATTGATTATGTTTAGTAACAAGAGCAGAGTCAATAGTGTGAAACACTTCCATAAATATTAATGTGAATGTTAAGTGTGCCTATTTCAGGTGTCCTTGTGTCGCTTCCTGAGTTCTCTTGCACTGGCTGGGCTTTTGCCGGAATAAATGCTCACAGGAAAAAAGAGTCTTAAGACCACTTATTTTAGCACTTAAGTTTGTTTGCCATTAGAAATTCCTGCAGGAATCTGTGAAGATTCATATTTATCTAATATTGGAACCAGTGCCTGCTTAGGAAAGTTGACATCTATTTTGAAAAAGTCCCGCACCAACACCTGTGGTAAAAAAACCTTCCTAAGACCAGATAGGGTGTGGATGTCAGAAACGAAAGGATCTCTCATTTCTGATGCCATCTGGGTGACTTTAAACAAGGAATTGCCTTTTTTTCCTTTTTTCTTTGTTTTTTTCTGTGTCTCACCAGCAGTAACAGCAGAGTAGCTTAACCAAGAGAAAGAAAAGCCACTATTTGAAGTAACAGAATCATAATACTATAACAGAAAACAATTATTTTTGGTACAATTTGTAACTTAATTCATAGAAACTCTCAACTGCTCTTAATATTTTCATGGTTCTGAAAGGTTTCTGTAGCCATACCAAAGTGTCATTATGCTTTCTGCATGATCATGAACTAGACAAGTTTCATTCTCATTCTATTTTCATTTTGAAAGGATGCAGTAAAAGTGTAAAAATCACAAAATGACAGAATTGTGAATGATTCAAGTGAATTTGCTTAGGATAAAAAGATATTAATAAAATATTTTATGTTTCTCTTTAGGAGAATGACATGCTTTTTAAATGTGAGAAGCTCTTTAGAAAGTGAACCACTGTTTTCTTACCCTGTTCTTTTGCTATGAATACAATATTAAATGTTTGAATGGTTCATTGAGAAGAAAAGTGTAGAAAACGTAGACAAGGGAACTAGATACCTTAGCTGATCAAAGAGATGGGAACACAGTGTTACACACCCTGTGCCCTTTGGCTCCTCCAGTGCCTGCATTCAGAATCCCTCTGGGCCTCCCCTCTTGGAGGGCACTGGTGAGTCAGATAAAGTGATGTTCTGGTTAACGTGAATCTCTCCATTTAGAAAGTTTCAGAGAACTTACTGATAATAGAAACCCATCATTTGCTAATAAGAGGCATACCACACCTCAGAGTTTAAACACGTGTTAGAAAACTTTTAAATACTGTGGCAATTTCTGCTAATTTAACATCTTTGTATGGTGAAGCTATTAATGTCCAGAAGTGGCTCTGCATTTCTGGGGAATATTTTTACTACACATTAATGATGTAGTAGAAAAAGACTGAACCTTCAGGAATAAGTCTGTGAGTCTGGTCTTTTAAGCAGCTGTCCCTCCTGTCACTGTGCAGTCTTCAGCTTCTGAAGGTAGAAATCACCATGAACCTAAGGAAAGGAGCTGAAGTAGAGTCCTGAGAAGGATGTTGAGGCATTTACATCTGATTCTCACCGTGCCTTTACAGAACAGCACCAGTCTTTCAACTGGAGTGAGGCTTCAAAGTTCTCTGAGAGAAACCAGTAAAACCTCAAAGGACAGTTGGCATCATTTTTCCAGAATAATCCTAATTATACGCCATTAGCTTGGAGAGCTCATAAGTCCCTTTAAAAGAGAATCTGGTGTGGCAATAAAACTTCTTTTTTTTTCTGGTGGAAGAGATCTTTCCCACAGTATATTCAGTTCATTACTTGCTTTGAAGATAAACTTTGTGGAGTGTAAGTGGAAGAGGTTGATTTATGCCCTACCTATATCAGATTTGCAAAGAGCTTGTGCATCTGCACTCTGTAAACATTTGGAGCAACAGACAGTTTTGTTTTCTTTGTTATTGCTGTGTTACACATTGCTGCAAACACATTGCCGGTAATAAAATGTTAAAAGCTTGCCAAAATCATTAGGTTCTATACACTTATTATTAAACTGAAGAAGTGCTGCATGTTTATCACCAGCTGCTTTTCCGAATGTAGTAACGTACTAGAGAGGCAGAGTGCTGAATCCAGTAAGCCTTGAAAAGATAACATCACTTGTCTTGTAAAGAATCACAGATTGGTAGAAATGTTTTGAATTCAGTTATGGCTTCCAACCTCAATTACTTTGAGAATTTTTCCTGGTAATTTATGGAGATGCTCAGAGACAAATATTCTTTTATGTAATTATTTTTCATTCGATGAGAAACAGAGGAAGCAAACCCAATATGGTCCAAATTTTGCATGCATAAGCCAGGTGGTAAATACACATTACTCTCAGAATACCTGCTTACCCATGAGTTTAGAAGCAGTTTATCTGTAATGACACTGCCAGCCTAAGAAACACTTTCCTCTAGATGAGTAGTTTGTAATCTTGCCAGTGCACCTTTGGGGACCAGCCCTTTCAGATATGATGGCTCAGTGATGGTAGCACAGTTCCTGTGTCTCTAGGTAGAATAAGAAACAGCAAAATTTCTATTTACTGCTCATCCATCCAGGCCTTATGCAACCACTGGATGATGAAGTTGCACCACTCTCTTCCTGTCTTGCTGGAGAAAAATTATAAAGTGCAAGTTTTTTGCTTTTGCATATGCTGATACAGAAGATTTTAGTGAGAAAACAAGGGGGAAAATATTTTGTTTCAGCAATAACAGGAAGGGGTCTCTGTGTAGTTACCTTTTGAGAGCCCTTCTCAGCCCATTTGTGAATGGAGGTTGTTCTGTCTGAAACTGAATGGAATCTGGTGCTCTCTAAACATGTCTGTGGATTCCTGTCCACAGGAATTGTGGCTTTGTCACTGCCCCCAGGACTGCAGCTCCTCTTTCCAGCACTGGCAGTGTTGCTGCACTTGCTGGTGAGGGAGGAATCTTGAACATGAAGGCAAATTCTTGTGGAGATCAAAGCACCTGGAAACCATGATACTGCTAGAGTTGAATATTGTGAATCTGGATAAATTTTTTCATGAGGGGTTAGCTAAGTTGTGAATGTGGATAGTTTTCCATATTTCTTCTTTATTTTTATACCTTTCAGCATTTTTGCTTGTCTTTTAAAATTTTTCTCCTTTTCATCTCATTCCCTCTGTTTTTCTGATAGCATCTGCACTTTTCTGTGGAGTTTACCCCTTGGCTGAATTTGATGGTGAAGTAACTAAGGGCAAAGTGTTCTCTAGATTATCTGAGCTAAAAACTGATAAAAATGAAATATGTGATGGCAACACCTTTCTATTGGTAAGGTTAGTTTAAAATATGTTGTTGAGAAAAATCTAAGAAACTTCCCTGATAGTCCTTTATGAAAGAGTTGCTTTAAGAAACCAAACCTCCCCTGATAAAACACAAACAACAACAAACACTCAAAAAAAAAAAGCCTTTTAAAACATTTTATATTTTCCACCTCATCAAAAGTAAACATAAATAAATAAAGAAAAAAGGACAAAAAGACAACTTAGAGGAACATTTCAAATAGACCATAGAATATCATAGCTATTGTTTGGACAATATAGAATAAAAGACCTCTAAAGCATTCTGTTATGCCAAAAGACTCTCCAGGTACTTTTTGTATCCCCAATTCCATAGTTTGTATGCATTTATACAGATGTCTTAACAGAATGTCAACTAGTGTCAGAAATAATAAAGTTCCAGAGATTGGGATTTCCAACTCTTTGCCTTCAATTTTACTATTGTAGTGTTGTAAAGGAGCTTTTGTGTGGCATTTGTCTTTTTCTTTTTATAGTTGTTAGATTTTTCCATTTAATTCCAGCAGGAATTTAAGGTTATTGTTAAAAAGGTTCTGTAGTAGACTATGTGCTGCTATGCTGCATAGTCAACATCTGCACAGAAGTCAGATTTGTTTTTCTGTGAATCATTAAAAAGCTCCAGACTTAACACTTTTCTCCCAGCTGGTTCTATGAGTTGCTGTAGTATGCCAGTTGAATCCATGTGTAGAGACTGCTGTGTAAAGCATCAGTCTCTTCAGAATATTTTTTTCCATTAAGTTCATTTATTCATAAAGTATTAAATTTTTGTTAGAATAATAATTCTGATGTTTCCCTGTGTGTATGTTGTCCTGCTCTCTCACTAGAAATATTCCCAAAAAGTGTTATTATCAAAAATAAACTACGAAAGGATTGTGGCCATGTTAGAGAGGGATAAGAGGTAAACTGAGGTGTTTGGAGAGCTCTTGGTGCTTTCTGAACAGTGAAATAGAAATGCATATGACAAACCATGTAGTTCCTGGTAGCTCATGAATTGCATGTTGATATTCAGTACCCTGCCAGCCTCAGGGAAGGGCAATACATCCAAAGTGGGGCTGATGCATTTCTGGGTTTATGCCAATATAGCTCCATTATGTTGTTAGTGAAATTTTTTCTGAACTTTAGTCATGATTTAACTTCATCTGGCAGCTAAGCCCCCCATAGGTGCTCACCCTTTTCCCCTCCACCCTACTCTACCTCCTACCACCCCTGTGGAAGGGGGAGACGGTCAGAACTGGTAAAAGCTGGAAAACTTGAGGGTTGAGATAAAGACAGCTTAACAGATAAAGCAAAAGCCATTCAGACAAGCAATGCAAATCAAGGAATTCATTCACCACTTCCCATGTGCTCAGACACCCCCCAGGAAGGCTGGGCACTACTACTCATAGTGTGACTTGGGAAGACCAATATCATCACTCCAAACTTACTTTTTCTCCCCATCCCTGTGTGCTGGGCATGGTGCATTTGATCTGGGATCTCCCCTGGGTCACTTGGGGTCAGCTGTCCTGGCTGTGTCCCCTCCCAGCTCCTGGGGCACCCCCAGCCTCCTCACTGCTTTGTGGGAAGCAGGGAAGGGCTTGACTCCCTAACCCTTGCTCAGCAATAACAAAATCATCCCTGACTTGTCAGCACTGTTTTCAGCACAATCCAAAACACAGCCCTGTACCTGCTATTATGAGGAAAATTAATTCTGCCCCAGCTAAACCTGCCACAATTTGACTTCGTAGAAATTTGACCAGAATCAATTAGAGAGTTCTTATGTCTCTGCCCATTGCAAAAGAGTAACCTGGGATCTGTCCTGATCTATTAAAGGGTATTTCAATGGAATTAATAAAATTTCCATTTACAGGCATGAATTGGGTCAAAGCCCTCTCAAATGAGTATCTCATTTTTGAAGTCAGTAGGAGTTAAGTGCTGCTTTTCACTGCCCTCAGAAATAATTTTCATGGAATAAATGTGTAGCCATAGTGGAGTGTCTGATATGCACCACAGGACCTATGTAATCATTTAATTCTTGTGCAATCAAATGATCTTACTCAGAGGTTTTTCATTTATGTTCATTGCTGGACCAGAAAAAAGAGTACACCTGACCTGACAAGTTCAACCTCTGAGTGGGAAATGTGGTTGGAAATTTTGCAGCACAAATTATCCTAAAAGCCATGCTCTTTTGCCTTCTCTACAAGTCCTAACGCTACAAATTACGAGCATCTTTCTCAAATAGATGAAATACCTGTAGCAGATTTGGTACTCGCTACCCAGGAACTTGAAAAGGCTGTGTGTGATGTCTCTGTGATTTTTTGGCACTCAAGGCCCCTTCCCTGGGCAGAGGAGCCTTTACCCCTCTCAGGAAAGACTCGTGGCTGTCTCAGGGGAGTTCTCAGGGCAGATGCTGTGCTGATCCTGCTCAGCATCCCACCTGCAGGAAATGAGCTTTGCTGGAGCTCTTGAAGCTCTGTGCTTCTCTACCTTTGAAAGCCAGCACTGAGGAGCCACAGCATGGATAGAGCACTCTAGGACAAGTGGCTTATCACAGCTATCATGAATAATGCATCTTGGCTGCACTGAGGATGTGTAATGACACTGCTTACATTTTAAAGATATGTTTTAAAAACAGTGTATTAATAAACATAAAAGGCATTTCTCACCTCAGTGATAAAGTCTACGCTGCTGCAATGCACCTTTGTGACATAAGCCATATTTCTGCAGTTAGATTTATTAGTGTGAAGAAAATTGCTCTTCTGAAAAACAAGTAATACAGACACATTATTACTGTTGCAGAAGGTGTTATTAATCCACACCCTGCCTCTCCAGTTGCATGGACTCTGTTTATTATCTGCAAAAGGAACATGACTGTTGCTTTCTCTAGCAAATCCTGGAAGCAGCTGCTTTATCATGAGACTTTTCCTGCTTCCTCTTCATTTTCACGGGGTACTTTAACATTTTGATGCAATTTTAGAAGGGGTTCACTTGCTATATGTAAATAGAGGTGTATGTTAATAAAGATGTCAGTATTTTTTCTTCTAAACTTTCTTCATGGATTTAAAGAAAATAAAACCAAAATGAGAGTGTTATTGTGCATGGTACAGAGTTGGAGAGGAAGAATTAATGAGACATTTGTAAGAGCTGCCAGAGAAATAGCTTTGAAATCTCAAACAGAGGCTTAGTGCAACCAAGAAATATAAAAAATAAGTGGGGGCAGGAGCAATAACATGAGAAAATAATCCCATTTACCAGATAGTTAGGAGAAACCATTCTGGAGCAGCCTGTTGAACAGAGATACTCCCAAAAAGGTCTGGTAATCCATGTGTGTGGAACAGGAGATAGTGAAGCACCTCCTGTATTTCCACTGCAGTTCTCTGCAAGTTCAGTGGCAGATTCCTGTCCTGAATCCCCTTCTCTGCAGCTGAACTAATTACACTTCCCAGAAGGTGCTCAGCATTAGTGAGGTCCTATTTGGGTAGCTTTTGTTTAAAATACAAAGACCAGTGGAATTTGATGAGGTTCTGACAACATGCATATTCCTGAGCAACCAACAAAGTAGTCATGCTTTAATTGGGCATTAATTTCAATCTTGTGCCTCCTGTAATTCAGCATGAGAAATGATTATTACTGTCATGTCCTTTCATGGTGAGGCAAATAACACTGCACATCTCTTCCACTTTTTTTTTTCATTAGATCAACTTCTTCGATCCACCTCTTTTGTATTATTTTTATTAATAACGAGAAAGAAATAGTTTAGGGTTCAGTTCTTCTAAAGATACCTCTTGCTGCTCGTGGCCTTCTGTTTTCCAGTAGCATGTGAGTGGCTCTTGCATTCCCAGTTTTCCTTCATGATTCCCACTGCCCAGACACCAAGTCTGCCAGAGCTTAAATTAAAATGCTGGGTGAGGTTGAGCACAGGCTGGTGGGGTGCAGCTGGTCACATTTATTTACTGCAGCTGGGAGAGAATATTTCTCCACAGCTAAATTTTGCTAAGTATGAAACAGACAGGATTAAAGTATTCCCAAACAAGATCCTAATGGATTCCTTTGAAGTGAAACTATCTGAATTATTTCTTTTTAGTCTTATGCAGCATAATTGTCTTAGAGAAGCAACAACTGTATCCAGTTGTAATTAAAGTTAGTAATTAAACTAAGGTAACATTTTAATAAATAGTTTCTCTATTACTATGACATAGTGATTAAATAGGGTACAAACCTTATTAAGACTTGTTTTTGCTCAATAACAATGCATGTCTGTAATTGACTCTTCTTTGATCCAGCGTTTCTCTAAATTACAGAGAAAAAAACTATCAGATAAAAATGAGATAGCACAGAATGTATATTTCATAATCCCTTTTGAAATGCAAATGTTAAAAAACATTTCTTACACGTTCTCAAGTTATGTTTGATGTTTGTGATGATTGCCCATCATTGCCTTCAGTTACAAGTCCACTTATCAAGGATAACCTCTGTGTTCTTCATACCATAATTGATAAATCTAATCCTTTCATTAAGATGAAATGAAGCCTTCCCTAGTAACAGTAACAGTGCCACATGATGTCTGAGGGGAAAATATAGTTCTCTTGACTGTTTTGACTGTCATAATTTTAACAAAGACACACAAATTTGTAGCAAAAACAAATGTTACCTTTTCCCTTCCCCAAAATGTTTCATTTGTTGCATGGATCTGAGGTAAGAGTAAATTAAAATAGTGTACAATAAAGTCAGTCAGCTGTTTCAATAGTGATAATTTTGTGTCTAGTTCAGAACATTTTTAAGAAATTTTGCTAGCTTAATTTTGATATGGCGAAAGGAATACACTTCCTTCTCCCTCACTGCAATATATTTGGGAATACTACCACAGCTTGAGAAGAATCTGCATTGAGGTTTGTATCTTTACCCTCGTTGTGTGTGTGTTGGAAAGAAGGAGCAGTGGGCAGGCAGGCTGAGCTGTGGTGCCTGCTTGCCATGTTTGTCACAGCAGGGCTGAGCCACACAGGGGTGTTTGCAGCCCTTGCAGGGGGAGGCTGGCTGATCAGGATCTGTTCTGCAGCTGGAAGTGAAAACCCACGAGAGGTAAGTTTGATTTGACATTTCTGACTCCATCTGAAACTATCAGACAGGGCATGTAGAAAGGAGCCTGTGGGAATGTAAAGCTGGTGGTAGAAAGAAAAATGATCTGAACAACAGGTAGTTTGTAGTATGCCACACAACTGCTAACCCAGATGGACATATTCCCAACTCCAGAATTCCTGTCAAAAGAGAAAGAATGATCACATAGCAACCAGTATAATTATTGTTTGGTTTGTACCTGGCCAATTGTGTCACCTTTGCCAGAATCACATCCAGAAGGTAAATTATAATATTTACATAGCAGAGCAGAACACACAGACTACCTTAAAAAAGTGCACAGTGTAGGGGAAGATTAGCCATTGACCTTACTGAAGTGCTTTATATGTCCTAATGCCTAGTTTCCCTTTATTTTTTTTATGGACACTTTCCCACTCATTAGCTATTTTGGTTCTTATGCTCTGAAGCTCCCAGCAAGGCTTCTCATTTTGTCCAAACTGTTAATATTAATGTGGTTGTGCAACTGCCCAGTGACAGCCTAGTTTGGCATCTGCTGGCATCTGCCTATGTAAGCAAACTCATTTTGCTGCTTGCATGTGAAGAATGCGTATTGTCTGCTGCTGAAATGTCCTCTATCTGCATGCCATTCCTCTCTTTACAGATGCCATCAAATCCCTGTAGTTCTCTGAAATTCTAAGAGATGTTTTGCTCAGCTTTCCCCATCAAATCACGAGTCTGTTTTTCCCTCTGCAATATCAGTTGTCTGTGTGATGCCTTGTTTTCTTAGAAGCTTTGGAATGAAAAGGAGGGCTTTAATTCTTGTCCACTCCCCAGCACCTTCTGGTGAAAATGTGATCTTTTTGAAGGATTGGGAAATGGCAAAGTACACACAACATTTTTTTTTTAGCAGTTTAAACCAGCATTTGCTTCTCAGACTGCAGCTTCACATTGATTAGGTGGTAGATTTTCTAGATTAACTCCTGACCACTGAAGTAGTTTTGTTCTCTCCCATGCTGTTGGGAGATTTATTGATTTAATTGAAGGTGTTCTTGAGTTTTTCAGTTGTACATGTGTCTTTTCCTCCTTAAGCTGTTCACTTTACTCATTTTTATCATCCTGTGGGCTATGACTGTTTTTTCCCCCAGAGGTTATGAGGTAAAACAAAGGCTCAACTACTTTTCAAACATCTACTTGTAATTAACTTGGCTTTAAGTCACCCTTAACAATAGATCAATAACACCTATACCTGCCACCTTGGGAAATTTCCAGGGGCAATATACAGATCAGATGCCATGAAGGTAATTTAATTTAAAGAAAACCAAAATGGGTCATTTCAACAGCGCAGTGGCATCTTTGTGTCGTATTTACTTGGAAGCCTTGTATGACTGAGATATATTTATTTTCTCTCTTTCCAGGTATTTCTAAAAATTACTAAAGCACAACTTAATAAAACCAGTGAAATATAAGGATGGTGTTACACCAGTACAAGACTCTATCCTTGCTTTCTTTTATCTGTTTTTCCAGCGGTAGTAGGGACATAGTAAAAAAAACCCACTGGTTTTGTTTTAGGCCAGATAATAGAATTATCCAAAAGTTATTTGCCTTTCCTCAAAGTGATACTTCAGGTTATATAAAGGTTTGACAAATGTAATGCAGGATCTGTGGCAGCAGTCAAGAACATGTAGAAAAACACAGTTTGCTCACTGCTCTGCACTGCATTTGAAATCATACTGGCTCATTTTGAAACTCCACATTTTTGTTCTTATTATAGAAATTCTTAGCAATTTGTAGTTAGCAAAATTGCCAACTGTAATGATAAATAATAGCATATGGGAGTATGCAAATACAGCAAACACCCTTTCATTCCATATGCAGGATGATACAATTCCCATCATCTCCATTCCATTAGCATTGCAGATACAAAACTTGCTGTGCTGCCAAGAGAGTTTTGTTAAAATCAACAGAAACTGTGCAGCTGAAGTTTTAAGAAATCCTGAATTTTTCTGCTCAAACATGTTGTTTATTTTTCACATTCCAAATGAGTCAAAGGAGGACAATTTGGATCCCCATTACCAGAGCACTTTTTACCCCCTGTAATTATGGTTCAGTTAGGTGTCCAGTTTTATTCAGACTGCAAAAATGTTTTTAGAAAATCTTATCCCTTTTCCCCCAGCTGAAAGCAAAGCAGGGAAGAAACCATTTTTTTGTTTTGTTTTGTTAGATTTTTTTTTCCTGTGGTGTTTTTTGTTTTTCTCTGTGGTGTATAAGTATGAAAAAATATAAGAATCTAAGGGAAGAGGTTAGCTGATGGCAATAACTGGGAGTGACAGTTGCAAACCTACCAAAGAATTCAAAATGGAAATTTCTGAGTAGCATTTCAATTTTTTGAATTCCTACTATTACAAAGAAATTTGAAAAAGTTTCCAATGATGTAAATGTATGTTATTAATATGCTTTGTTAAAGACCAAAAGTGATTCAACCAGAAAATATATTTACTCGTTGGAAACATCTATGAAAGGAAAATTGAAGTAGAGAGGAATATGTGAAAGTTTCCAACCAATAATAACAGTGAAATCATCTGCCAGACAGCTTCTGGTGCATCCCAAAATGAGATTTAAAATGCTTTCATTATGGTCTCTGCCCCACTGAGGGGCTGCTGCCCTCCCTGCAGAGCCCTGGGCTCTTTTGGCCCCTGGTCACAGGTTATGGGTTAAATCACCACAGAACAGCATCAGCTGAGACCCTGGAGATGGAGTATCTGATGGAAAAGCATCTCAATTTCCTTTCACCAGACCCAGGAGGAGGGTTGGAAGGCAGGTGAAGACAATATTCTTGGGCTCACAGTGTTCAATTCTTTGGCTGTGATACACAGCACGAAATTCTATAAATTTAGAGTCCTCTGGATGTATCTAGATCTTTTCTGTGTATGTGTGAAGTGGCTTGGAGGCCTCATTAGGAAATCTGGGAAAAATGCTTTGTTTAAAAAGATTATCTAGTATGGATTTTTCAATGCCATATTGGCATCTGTTTAGAGAAAAACCTTATGTAAATAAATAAGGATGAATTTCACTGATCCTGCAGAGTGTTCAAATAACCCAGGATTACCCTGGGTGCTGTCAGTGCTGTGATGCACAAAGTATGGACTGATGCTCTCCCACACTACTTTTCCAGCTGCTGTGTTTGCCTCCTGTCTGACCCAGAAGCAGTGTGGTTAGAAACTATGGATTTTTCTTCTATGAATTTTCTCAGCAGGTTCTTGAAGTCAAGTGAACATTTAGCTTCCTCAGCATTGTGCAGCAGAACCTTTCCAGGCTTAAATGTATTTGATGGGAAGAATGTTTTTTTACGGGTGCCTGTCCCTCTGTGGTGTTTTTTTAATGCTGCATCACATGAGTCATCCTCAAACCCTCTGCTACAGAGGCAGAATTAAGTGGTAACTACACCCTGTAGTTACAGAATTTTTATTTTCTGTTAAGTTTGGATTGCTGGGTAAATACCATCTGGTTGTGGCAATTTTTTACTGTTCACTTGTTCTGAAAACTCTTCACATTAATATTTCTATTTGAGGTAAATTCTTGAGTGTGTTTGTTGAAATAGTCTCAGTGTGAATAACTCCCAGATCTCCATGGTGAACATGGCTGTGTCTTTCATGAACATTTATATTGTGATTATCAGATCCTTCTGCATAGCTGCTGGCAGGTTATCTAATGAAGTACTTCTAAGAAGTTTTTTTTAGTTTTCATGCCTTCTCCAGGCTGTTGTTTTATTGTGATATCATGTATAATTTGCTAGGATTTGTTTCCTATATGGAGAAGACTTCAAATTTTCATGGGGTTTCTATTAATTTGGAAATATTTCAGGTACCATTGTGATTAATGGTGTCATATGTTTTCCCCCCTCAATTTTTTTCTTAGCAGTTTATATACATGCATTTGAACTCTCACACATGCACTTTTGAAATGCCTCCTAATACCAAGAAAAAAACAAGAAGGTAAAATTGATTCTCAATGCTGACTGCCTTGCCTTCACAGGGACTAGAGCTGTCCATAAACTTCTGATGTTTGCCCTATGCTGTTCACTTTATAATTCACTTATTATGTGGATATCTGAGCAACATTTGCACTTCCAACTAAAATTACATCCCTATTGCCTGAGGCTGACCTTACAAATACTGCCTTGGCTAGATCATGGTGAACAGTGTTGATGAGTGCTTGCTACTGTGCCTCTCATCTTCAGCTTTGAAGGCTGAAATGAATTTAAAACTGAGACCTGAACTTAAACACTTCAAATTGTTGCTCTGTTTATAATTCAGGTATATTTGGAAGAATAGCTTGAGGAATCATTCTTGTCTCTGCCAGCAGACTGGGGGGTTATTAACCTCACATGGAGGAAATATTTATAGATAGCTGAGGAATGGGCTGGGCTTGGAATTTTATACTCCAGAGCAGCATGTGTGACCATAAACTTGTCATTTAAAGAATTTTCACTGCTGCTGAGATTCTTCCATTTGGAAAATTAGTTTAGTTTATGCTTACTACTCAAAAGGAAGCCTCCTAAAGGCACTTGTGCAGTTTGTTGTTTTATTGGGCTACAAGTTGTCCTTAGACTAAAGCCAAAAGACAGGAGAAAATTCCAGTTTCTACACTGCACTATAAAACTGTGTAACTCTCTTCTGAGCGGTGAGTTTATCAACAAGGTTATCGCTGAATACTTTTAACAACTTTTTTTGAAGACATCCCTGACAGCCAGAAAATTGTACACATGGGGGAAAAAAAAAAAAAAAAGCTTTAGATGATTTAATGTCAAGGACAGTATCCCACATATTTCTGAAGGTGTCAGCAAGTAACTGGCTACAAGTTCCTGTAAGGTTGCTGTGTTCCATATTGAGCATTAAAGCGGCTGCTAACTGACAGCAACACTTCCCTGTGCTGTTCATCAAAAAGGATTATGCAAGGCAGTGACACCTTTAGTGCAGTCAATGAAGTTTGTGAAAACATTACCTTGAAGAAACTGTTTTTCAGTGACCATTAGTGGTGCACTGAAAGTGGTTTGTGATTTGTTTTTGTTTGGAGTAAGGAATCCAATGTCCAGGTTCACTGACTGTTCGCAAAGAGACACTTTGTCTCAAAGACAGTAGCAATAATTTGGAGAATGTCCTGGAAATAGTTGCCAAAACTGTAAATTGAGCTGTGGTCTGAGTGCTGAGCTGCTGCCAGTTCTGGGCACTCCTTGATGAAGATCAGTCACAGTTCTTAACTTTGCTGCTCTCCAATGTCAAATGGCTTAGCAGGAACAGAGCCTGATGGGTGTGCAACTTGGCTTGATGAGATAAGATATTTTAAATAACGGCTGGAAATCATTATTAACTGAAGAAATTATAGGTTTTTTATCAGTCTCTGTTTTACCATAGGGATATGATAATGTGTAAAGTCATCAGAAGTGTGAACTTTAGGAAAACACCCAGGGAGACATTTAAATAATATCATGGATGACATTTTTTAGATCCTTGAGAGCTGATGATCAAACAGTCTCAAACTTTGAGTTTTATGTTTCTAGAATTTTATCAGAAAGAACTGGGAATAGTGAGACCTATCTAAAGAAAAACTCTTATTACAGTATTACATATTTTGTGATTTTTCTCCCAAAGCCTTAAATTTTATTGAAAAATTTGTATTTTGCTCAAACTGGATTAATTAATTTTTGAGAAACAGCTAATATCTGAAAGGCAGAAATGAGTGTCATATCCCAAATGTGCAACTGGGTACAAATCAGTGTAAAAATGGACCTACAGAACTTTCAGTGGAAGAAGATTGATTTTTCCTTCCTGTTCAAGTGTTGTGAGGTGTTTTATGGTTGTCAGGCTTTACTTCTTGTGTTATTCTTTCTCTGTATGTTTCTAAGCTCTTTCCTCGGTGTTTGACTTCATCAAACTGAGCTTTCAGAAGCATGTCAATAGCAGGCAGAGAACCGAGAGTATCTATCAGAAAAGCACAGGAGATTTTTATTCAAGTAAAGTCTTCAGTGAGATGTGAACAGCATGGAGAATAGTGGCTTCTGAATGTGCCAATGCCATTTTAATATTGTTATTTCAAAGGTTTCTCCAAACCACAGACAAAGTTATTGCTTAGAAAGTTTATGTTCATAGTGGTAAAGGTTATTTATTTCATTTGGAAAAGATCCAAAACCTGTTTTCTAAATGACTGTTTTGTTCTGCACAACCTACTTCCCAGTGTTTTAGCTTGAATTGGACTTGAATTCAAATTAATGCCATCATATGTACTTGAAAAATGTAAAATATTTTCTGATGGTGCAGATTATGTTGGAGTCATGGGACTCAGTATTTCACAGTGGTTGGGTATATCAGTATATAGACCATGACATATTTCTTGCAGATGACTGCATACCACTATTTAAGAAACATACTCCAAAAGTTTATTAATTTGATAATGATTTAATAGTGGTGTTGTGAGAAGTGGCAGTTAGGCTAAAAGCAAATTACAGACAGGCACAGGTGTCTAGTAGACTTTTTTCCATCTTCTGGAATATATTTTTTTTACCATACAGTTTTTTCTGAAGAAGAGATGCTTGGCTTAACATGAAAGTTTGCCAACAGTGCTCTCACTTATAAACAGGGAGAGGGACTGCAATTTGGCAACTATCAGGCTTTTTGTGACCCACTTCTTACACTTTGTATAAATAATTAAACAGCTGGTAAATAAATGTATCTGTCCTGTCTACTGTGTCTTATAATGTAATATATTCTTATTATTCTCAGCTTTGTCCAAGCAGAACTGCATCCTGAGCTCCCTGCAATAATGGTGCTGCTGTGTTCAGTCTGAAATGGCACTAGAGAGGGGTTTACAAAAACAGGATTTCCTGTGTCAGCTCTGCCACTGAGGTACTGTGGACAAGCAATTTTACCTCTTCACTAATCTTCAGCCTTTGTCTCACTTGGCACAACAACTTATTATGCTCTTAAATTTGGAATGTATTTTGACGTTCATGATAAAGTAGGGCATGGTCTGTCTGAAAAAGGGCTAATGAGCTGATGTGAGTTAAAATAAATACTCTCACCTTGTTACAGGCATGAGTGGTATAAGGGCTGGATCAGGTATTTAAAGAGGGAAAGGCTTGACCATTCTGGGTTTGTTTAGGGTTGTGGGTTTTTTCTTTTGTCTGTTTTCTTTTTTTCTCCTTTTTTTTAAAAAATAATTGTGTTTTGATTCATAGTTGCTCTCCTCTGTGTCTTATCACCCTTTTACAGCTAAAGGTTTTCAGCTTCTCACAGCTTGTTTTTAGGAGTTCTTCCTTTTCCAAATGAACCAGAATGAGCCTGCTCAGCTGGAGGGCCATGGTGCAGTCCAAGTGAGCTAATCTGCCATCTGCACCTTCCCTGCTGAGGAGCTGGGACTCCAGAATTCCTGGCAGAGCTGACGTGAGGCTCCGGGATCTGCTGCCTGCCTGTGCAGGGACTGCAGCTGAGAGCTCAGAATTAGCTCCTCTGGCCTTTACTCTCCTCCTTCACACATGTATCTTTTCACTAAATGTGGCTTTGGTTTTACTTATTATAATTTTAGTATATTCATTTCTTGGTCATTGGAATGTTTGACATGGCAAAATCATCTTTCATCAGTATTGTCAGTTGTTACCAAGTCAGTTATTTAAAGAAATGTTTGCACATGGCAATAGCACTAAACAAATTAATTGGTGAATTTTATGGATAAAATGATAAAATAATGATGGCATATTTTAGGAACATTAACCCTGTTCTAGAAAATAATTCTAATTGCAGTCTACACTGGGAAGACAGATCATTCCTGAAGTATTACAGTCAGTTGCAGTAAATTATTACAGTAAATATTATGTGTTCTTTACAGCCATTTAATATAATCTCTGCATGTGTAAATGGATGTTATAGTTCTATAAAACCACTGTTTTTCAGCTCACATCTTCATATCTAAAAATCAAGCCATTCTCAATTCAATGTTATGGTAAAAGAATGTATGAAGAGTTCAGCTACCTTTTCTTTGGCAAGAAATTTATTACATGGGTAACCCAAATTAGTTTGCTGTTTAATTAATACAAGTATAAGCCATATACAAAGAAGGGAAAGATTTTTGTAATTATTATCGTGGTAAAGTAAATTATGTGCAGTTGCAGTCAGCAAACAGGCTATTGTTCACACACTGTACCCTTGAAAATAAATTCCAGAAATATCTGAAACATAT
This sequence comes from Poecile atricapillus, assembly GCF_030490865.1. Taxonomy (NCBI): domain Eukaryota; kingdom Metazoa; phylum Chordata; class Aves; order Passeriformes; family Paridae; genus Poecile; species Poecile atricapillus. The sequence goes on from NC_081260.1 coordinate 5,325,357, forward strand.
GAACAAATCTGAAAGCTAATATGGACCTGATCCAAAGGCCACTGAAGCAAATGGAAAGATTCCCACTGACTCCAAGGAGCTCTGGCTGAGGGCCAGTGAAAGTAACATTCAAGTTACCAAAGAGCCAAGCTGCCAAAATGCAATTGGAAATTTTTCTTGTCCCTTGCCAGGCTCCATGGGAGAGACATCAGCTGTCTGGATTCTTGCAAGGGAAAGCATATATTTGGGATGCCATCTAGTCCTGTAGAGGCTATTTATAAATGCTGAGGAATCAGAGGCTGGTTGAGGTAGGAAGGGACCACAGTGTGTCACCTGGTGCCACCTCCCTGCTCCAGCAGGGTCATCCCAGAGCTCAGGGCACAGGGTTGTGTCCAGACAGATCCTGAATATCTCCAGTGGAGGAGACTCCTCTCTGAGCAATCTGCTCCAGTGAGAGTTCACTGTACAGTAAATAAATTCTCATATTTAGGTGGAATTTCCTGTGCATCATTTTCTTCCTGTTGCCTCTTGTCCTGTTTCTTGGCACCACCTTTTTCAGATGCTTTTTTTTCCAGTACCATAAAGCACGTCTGCCATTGTGCTAAAGGTTGGGTGTATTGAAATTTTATTTTTTTGTGTCATTACTCTGTCTCATTAGCTGTGTCCTGTGACAATGATAATACCTGCAGGAGTTCACTATTAATAGGCCACAAACATGGCACACCTTGCTGATGGAAATTCTATCTAGCTGGTGCCTAATCAGCTCTGTTTTGGAAGTCAGGTGGAAATGTTTCTGATTTCATTGCTAGTTGCACTTCTTGCTTGACCATCTGCCGGGTTTGGTGATTCTGTTTTAGTGATAGCTTGTTTTGAAAAATGTATTTTCTTGGTATTAGGCAGTATTTGAAGTGGTGGTTAATTTCTGGCACCTTCTGAGATGAAGACCTTTACTGAGCATTCAGAACTGTGGCCTCTAAGTAGTGGTTAAATGAAATCAGCTCTTACTGAACCAATTTTTTGATTGGAACTGTACTTTTCAGTGAGAGATGCAACACCATGTTAAATATAAACTTTGTTTACCCTGAAGTGCAAATTTTGCTTGTTATGCTAAATTATGCTAAACAGAACTATATGGAGAACCCCTTATTTAAGTCAAACTCAGACAAAATGCCAATCAAGTTTTATTTGGTTTTTGTTCCTTCTTGTGTTCTTGCAAAATGCTCACTTATGGCCAGCTATCATAAGATACATCACAAATATGTTTATTTCAGAAAATGGAAGAAAACATGGAAACATGGTTTCTTCAACCACACTAGAAGAAGATAAGCCATGACAGAAATATACAACAATGGTTTCATTAAAAACCTTTAGAACTGCATTTTTAAATTATAGAGGGATTTTTACAGTGGTTCAAGATTGTCTATTTGTACTTTTTTTTCTGGCAGGTTTCTTCTCTCTGCTCAGTTCCCGTATTTATTCATCCAGGAAATCCACAATTTACCCCGTAATATGCAGCAGTTTTCAAATCTGTGGATGACTCATGGATCACTCTTCCTCGTGGCCTACAATATCACATTGCTATGCTCTTTCCAGTTAAGTTGGAAAAGAAAATCTTTAAGACTTTATTCCTGAATTCTGCCAACAGAGCAATCTCCCACTGTTAGGTCTGTTGAAAAATCAAACCTGAATACAATGCCAAGAGCAGAAACTTGTGTGGAATATCATTATATGAGAAATAAATAATGCTTTAAGGTTTGCCTAGTGCTTTGAAATAAGAAATACCCACTTCACTTACAAAAATACTTGCTATAATTTGTATACAGAGTACATATTAAGTGAAGCAGGGGCTTTTTTTGATGTATTAGGATTGGTGTGTTGACACCTCTGTAAAACAGCCATCAGAGTGTTTTCTGTATGGGGTTTGAGAAATCAGTCATCAGCCTGGACTAACCATGAGTGGTCCTGATGAACTGGGGTCCCTGTCTACCTGCAAATGCTGCAAAGAAGAACACAGAAGCAATGGTGAGAACAGGGGGAAGCAGCAATCCCAACCCTTTGCCTGTGTATACATGAACAACCTGTATACTTAAAATCTTTGCTGTGCCCTGGGGCAGCTGGCTGCTAAATTGTACAATCATCAGGTACAATATGCTGATAAAGCTGTATGTGCCCTTGATTTTATTGCAGATCTTTACTGTCACACTTGTGTGCTGATTGAGTGCATAGTTTTTATTTCAAGACACAAATTTTCCCATTCTTTGCATATTTTATTTGTGAAAACATACCATTTTTGGTCCACTGTGATACTCCACACATTGAGCTGTGTATCCTGCTGGTTTAGCTATGCTGCTCATTAGCAACCATGAATGAGTAAACAAGAATTTCATCAGCAATTGAGGGGTGCACGTTACTTCCATTGCAATGCTAATTTTATTTTGTAAACACAGTGCTTTTTAAAATTCACTTTTAACACTGAATATTCTTTCAGAGCTTCCATTGGATCAGGAAGATTACATTTAAAAACAGGTCATGGAATTTAAGAGGATATATTTGTGCTATCCTAAGTTTGAATAAAGCAAATTATTCAGTCATTACTGAACATCTTGCTACTTTCTTGCAATTTTTGTGTAAATTGGTTTTTACTAGAATAAATGCACACTGCTAAATACTTGTGTGTTATCAATTAATACAGTTCTTTTCTTTCACTGAAATTAGTTATTCCTGGAACCAGGCTTAGGCATTATTGCCTTACTGAACTTGCAACAACACTGCATTTTGACTGCTTCCATTGAGTTTAAATATATGTTTCTAGTCTATGTCAAAATCCTAATTTCATTGTTCAGGTTTTAATCTGCTTTTTTTTTAAAGAAACTGCAGTTCAGCATAACTTTTCAATAAATAGCCTTACAGTTTCTTCTTCCAAAGGTTCCTATTCCATAGTGGTTTTTTCCTTTGTTGGCCAGCTAAGATTCAAATGTGAAAAATGAAACAAAATTGTGAAAAGAAGCTGAACTTGGGTATCAGAAAGTTGTTCCTTGTCAAGTTTTCAGTTTTACTGAACCCTTTGCCCAATTGTTTCAGTATCTGAGGCATCTCTAGATCAAGAGTGAAGCAGCTCTAATTCTCTCCTTGTTAACAATAAAATGTTTTATCTTGAGTCAAAGTAAAGGGTTTCATTTTCTCCTTTGGCTTTCTCACAGCTGGGTTAAGAGAGATGAGAGCACATTTGTTTGTGTATTTTAGCAAAGCTGGAAACTCTCAGCTGTTCCTGGAACTGACACAACTGCAACTTAAGCACTTGCAGCACAAGGATTTTAGCATCCTCATTTGTTAAAAATATCTCATATGAAAGATGTATCTTGGTTTAGATGTTTACACAGAGGCATCAACACATCCCCCAGAAAGGGATTTTACCTGTTAGAGCTCTGTGGTTCTTGGGATGGCTGAAAGACAGCAAAGGGCAGTAAACAGAGAATGTATTGTTAAGTTGGTAAGAATGCTGATAAGCACTGCTTCTTGCTCTTTCTCTGCCTCTTCTGCAGTCCAGTAATAATTCTGAGTGTGCACTAGAAGGATTTTGACATTTGTATTATGGTCACTGTCAAGTTATTCCTCCCTCTCCCCTGAAAATGCAGCCTCAAAAAGTCATTATGGTGAAATAAAGAGGCCAGAGCAGGCAGCTCTTGCTGTGCTTTCAGACAAACTCTTGCCATCTTCAGGCTGATTCATCTACTCTGAGTTACCCACTGCTTAAAAACCCACACAAGTTCTGGGTGACACAGAGAATAGAAAATATGCTAAGGTTGCTTTCCAACTCCTTTGATTTATTTTATCTTTTTTGGCCTTCGTAAAGCAAATGTGAAGTAATCTACCTGAGAAAAACAACTGCTTGAGATACCAAGGGTATTCTAGGGCATTGAAACTCGTGTTATCACATGTGTAATTTCCACAGGAAACCTGAAGTTAAGCCTGGCAATGTATTCAAGAATAGATTTTAATAAGGCAGGTGCTTTACTGACATGCACTCGTTCAAAGCTGATGACATAGGCAGAAAGACATGAGACATTGTTTCCCTCAGATTGTTTAGGTACAACATTTACTGTTCCTGTATTTGATTTTGCACCACCATCAGATCTGCAATTACCACACTCAAAAACACTTGAAATGTTCTAGTGAATTCTATTGTCTAAAAATATGTCAACTTTTGTGTCAAATGTGAGGATTGAAGTTGTCATTTAAGCAACTGAAAAATGTCTCTGATAATTGCACATTTAAAGCAAAAGCAATAACTGAATTAATTTCACTCAGGTTTAAAGAGAAGATGTGATTTGATTCATATGACAACATGTTAAGTTTGTTACTGATAATTTGGTTAAGACAGAATCCTACAGTCAAATTTCACAGACCATTGAAATAGATGGTTGAGAGGACAAGTAGCTCAGCACAGTTCCTGTCACTTCTTGATTGTCAGGAGGTCTTGGTGACCTTATAAAAGGCAGAAAGTCATCCTCATTCCAAGTTTTTTGGTAACTAAAACCACTTGACAATATTATGCCAGCTCCATTCCAAGAGGTCCAGTGATTTCCAATGACAATAAATGAGCTGTCTTCCTGGTCAGAGTAACTGTAAAATTTTGTTATGTTTCCATACCCATCAGAGCACGACAGTCTTTGCAATCATGCTGAGCTCTGAATGGGAAATTATTGTGCTGTATATTGATCTTGGAGTCATGATTGAATGTTGTATGAAATCAATGCCATGTGTGCAGCAGCGGCAAAACATTTGGGGATATCTGGATTAAAGTAGGATTTGATCTGTAGATGAAGTTTATGTCCATATTTACTTGTGCTTTCTCTGAAATGAATCTTTTGAAGTAGGATTTCTCTAAGTACTCCGCAGGTGAACACCTTTCCATCCAAGTGGATTTTGGTGCAAGAAGAGACCCTCTTAATTAGACCTTAACTCTCAGCTAAGGATTCTCAAGATGGAATACTACAGCAAGGCCAACAGAACTGTCCTTGTCTAGGACAAGGGCAGTTAATTTGCTGTGACTAATTGGAAAACATATTTGCATATTAATATGCAAAATGAAAGTGCAAGCTGTGGTTTTGCCAAGCAATGGAATAATGTACAAGATTGATCTATAAGGTAGCATACTTGAACTCTACATTACTTTGTATATTTGTTCTATCAAAATGAGGAAAGTTGTTGAATTAGGGATGAGAGATGCCCACATTTATCAGCATAGAAAGTGAAAGGATGAACATAGATAAATCCATAAAACTTATTTATTTCTGTATTCAAATAGTGCAGTATGAAAGAAATGAACAATAAAAAAGTACCCTTGTATACCCAGACAGGCCAGTCAAGGCCATTATCTTTACACCAAAAGGTGGATTTGAATTGCATCCATTCCTAGGTTTCTGTGCAGCACAGGTAGGCAATGAGACACTACAACCAGGGTGTTTTAATAAAAACCTGAGAGATAGAAAAGCCCTTACAGTGTCTAGGCAACATTTCCTTTCCTTTTGCACTGAGGCCTCTAGAGGTAGAAAAGTAGGAGATGTATTTGAGAAGCACATTTTTTTCTGCTAAAGCTGCTAATTTAGGCTTAGCTGAGACTCATCTGAGATGGGCACAGTTAATGAAACAGCTTTATGAAGAAACACTGAGAAACACTATGACTTGCAATTTTCCTAAGCTCTTTTTAAGTAGGGAGAAAAAGAAGTCCTTCTGCACTTCTCATCTGGAATACTGAAATTACTTGTCCAAAGACTCTCCTTGTTGTAAGAAAGGGATAGGGATATGAAATCCTATTCTTTGAATTACTGCAGCAATATCTCCCTCCCAAATGTTTTGTTGGAGTAGATTGCAGTGTTTGATGCACCGTGTCCCCAAGTGCTGTTTGCTCCAGTGATGGGTGGGGATCTGTTTAAGCAGACCAAGGTGATTCCATTCAGGGAGGCAGCTGCAGGTACAGAGACTGCACCAGCAATGTATCTCCCTTCTGCTTTGATCTGCCCTGCTCCAGTCCCTGATGTGTCTGTGGTTTCTGTGTCTTGGCTTTTCTGTACAGGTGCCTTTCTCCTTCTCTTGCATGCTTAATAGAAAATGGATTCTTGAGGATTTCTTGTTCTCTCATGATCTACTGCCTGCACCAGGAGCTGTCTGTTTGGAATCAAAGGGTGGAATACACCGCTCTGGTTTTCCTTTCCAGGCACCTGTCAATGTTACTGTCAGCTCTAGGAACTTCCCTCTGTCTCTTATTCTGCCCACGTTTCTGTGTGGCAGTTCTGCCCCAGCTCTTCCAGCTGCTCCCATTCTCCACTGAGCTAATAACAGTCTTCACCAGAGGAGCAAAGAAAACTCCTCAGATCCCCAGCCACTGGTATTATTGCACGTTTTTCTGTAGCTCTGTCTCCAGGACAGCTAATGGCAGCAGACTGACATCACAGCACTGCTCTGCAAGAAATTGCAGTTTTTCCTTGGTGCCACATCTCTGTCCCAGCACCCCTGGTACAACTTCACCTCTGCTATCAGCAGCCACACTGGTGCTTGTTTTCTCATTCAGATAACCTGAGAGGAGAAGAGATTGTGATGGAAAAATGGTAATACACTGAAATATTAAATAAGATACACAAGTATATGTGTATATATATATATATATATTTAAGAAAATTATGCTCTTCTATCTTCTGTCATTCAACAGACCCTCCCTGTTGAATTTGGATTTGTAATGACAGTCATTGCCTTCTCTATGTGCTTAGTGCTAAAGGGCTCAGATTTCCCCCTCAAACAATCAAGATATTTTGAAATTGTTTTACAATCTAACATGTATCCTTCAACATTTATATAGTCATTCAATTCATTCACCTGAAAAGTAACTTACCTATATTATTTATTTACTGTTATTTTTGTCACTGAAAGAGACTTGAAACAGGACACTGCTAAGGGTAAACCACTGGGTTTTTTTCTGTATTACTTAATAAATATTTGAGTCTTATGTTGTTATGCTTTGCTATCTTTAGACTTCGAGTTGGTACTTATATAGTTAGATATAGAGATGTATTTAGTTTAATGAAGGCCAGTGAAAGTGGAATTGTCCAAGGCTTGTTGGACATAATCCAAGGAAATATTTTCAACATTTCAAAAAATGATACCAGGCTTTAATGGACAACCTGTTCTTCCTGCAGTCCTACAAGATTATTTCTGCACAGATTCTAATACTTTAGATAAATTTATGTCTGTGAAAACTTGTAATTTTCCATGTTTTTATCAATGTGCACATTCTGAACCCATCCTTGGTAAAGCATCCTTTTCTGAAGAGCCTATGAACTGGAAATTATTTCACTTTGAAAAACATCCAGTATATTATTAAAACCATTTCCTTTGTCATGTCCCTACCCTGTTACTCACTGTTCTCTTCATAGGGGCTAATTAAACGTTATGCTGCTAATCAGTGTTGATAGATACAAAGTACTGTAATGTCTCTGGCTTTATGGATTATGCTAATGGCCATCTGCCTATTATTGATAATTTGTTCTTCAGTTACTGGAGGGGGAGGAAGGAGCTGTTTGGTTAACTGTAAAAGGAGCTATTTGGTTTATGATGCATTCAGCTGTATCACCAGTTGTCTTTAGCTATTAAAGTTACTATAACTGCAAAGAACATAGTTCCATCAAGGTCTGAATTTTCTCTAGTTGTTGTATATGAAATTTGGATGTTCAGACAGCTAGAATACATCACAAGTGATAAGAGCTTGACGGCAATGAGCTTATTAAGTACTCAAAGTGTTCAACCAAAGGTGGATAGATACATGATTCAATTTCATACTGCAGTCATCTAAAATGCTATTAACTATGAAGAGTAAAAGGCCATGAAAAAAAACCCACCTAAATTCTGTAACACAGAAATCTCTAACAAAATCTGTATGTATAGAGACTGCCTCAAATAACCAAGAATCTGAGCATACTCCATCGGCAGCTGGAAAATGTCAATTATAAAAATTTGGAAGCTCTGCTTAGAGAAGTAATGTGTTTTCATGTAGTGTGATTGACAGGATCAGATATTCTCCAGTATGAAACACATTGGATAACAGTCCTTTAGCTGCCTATTAAAATTTGCAAAGCCATCTCAGGTTGCACTGAAGTTTTACTTCTCTGCTTTGACTGTTTTATTTCTCAGGCAGAGCAGAGAGCTCTGACACACCGTAAGAGCAGAGGGAGCTCTGATGCTGTCAGCAGCAGAGTTAGCTGGAAAATATCCACAGCTATTTCAAAACATGAAAACACAGTTCACTTTTCTGTGAATTTTTTTATTGCTTCTTGATGAGCTACTGCAACATAAGGAAAAACTGAACTCAGAAATTTGGAATATATTGGTAGGAATTTTAAATACAACACACTAGAGTTTTTCAACAAAATTTTCCCTAGAACTATTTGGGAATCATGTCAACACTTAAAAATAAAGGAAAGGTTCTAAGCAGTAATCACATTAAACAAGTTACACATTTGACTTTTCTTTCTTGAGGAACCATGTAAGTGTGAAGCTTTTGAGCAGATTAAATTTCACTTTCTTCCAAGACCTTAAAGTAATCTAGAATTACTCAGTGCTGAGAAAGGGAAGCCTTCCAAAAAGAACTTAAAAATTCACTGAGGGAGACAGGATTGTTCTGTGGAAGGGGATAGTCTGGCTGACAGAATAGCAATTTTTGGCAAACACATTCAGTGGTAACCACTGAATGTTCTGTAGCTGCTGCTTTTCATTTGACAGCAGTGTGAGTGAATGGCAGATATCAGTAACGACCTCAGGACTCCTTGCAGTAACCAAAACTTCACAAAACCCAGAGTTTGTATCAGGATGCCTGTCAATGAAGGGCACCACTGAGACTTCCCCCAGGCAATCTGAAGAAACTCAGCTAGAATTCTGTGAGTGCTTTGAAGAGCCATTGAAATGCTGTATCAGTAAACTCAAGCACTGAACAGTGCAGTTTTCTCTGAATACAGTTCTTATAAACCTGGAAGGTATGAATGGCCAGATCTAGCACAAAACAAAATTATTGCCATATATATAATTTCTTTAAAACCAACTCTAAAAATATTCTCTCGTGCAGCAGATTTCCTGTGTATTTCTCACAAAATTATACTTCCATTAATGAACCAACCAGACAACTTTGCAGAGATTTGATGTGAATTTCCAACCCCTGGTGGCACTAACAAGCTATTGAGGGTCTAATGAGCAGCACCTGGGGCCTGATGATCCTCCAGCCCTTCTAACCCTGCCCTCACTTTTTTCCCCCGGTCCTTATTTAAGCCCACTCTTTTTTATTTTGAAGAGTAGGCTCAAGATGCTGCTACTTCACCCTGTAATTGTTGTTGGTTTATTTTTGGTTTTTTTTTTTTCCTTAATCCTTAAAATTTTGTTTAGTCCTGTAGGTATCTTAGGCTCCCCAGGAACTTGTAGGTAAAGTATTGTAATTTTCATTTATACCTCGTATTTGTCTACAATGGCTAAAGACAAAAACACAGTCATCAGGGATTCCCCATGAATGATGACAGGTTTGTGTCCTAACAACACATGTCTTTGCTTCCCTCAGGGTCACTCCTGAATCCAGCACATTGCGAGGACTTCCACAGAGGAAAAAACACTCTTTAGGCTTCTATTCTTATATCAACCTCCCCATTTGAAGATTACCCTGAAAGCATTATTATATGGCTCCAGAAACTGGAAAAATATTAAAAAATAAAAGATAAAGAGGTATTGTTTAATCTTATTATTGAAAGAACTGGCTTTGGAAAGAACTGATATTTTAATTTTTTCTTCCTATTATTTTGTCTTTTGAGTACTTTCCTGCTTGTGGAATCTTGTTTTCCTAGGCAGGTGGTATTTGTTGCAGGTGGTATTTATTACAGACCTGCTCTAGGAGGTGTTAAGTGACAATAGCAGAGGAGTCACTGACTCAGCAGTGCTGGCACTGCTTTGCTGTTCTGCTTTGAGGAACAGATGGGAGGATAACATGGACAAGAAGCATAAACCAGGATGCTGAATGCAGAGGCCAAAGGCAGTTGGGTCCTGCAGTAATGGATATTTATACATCCAGGAGAATTATGTTTGTGTGTCCAGCTCTTTACAGGAACTCTGGACTATCAGGATGCACATTCCTGAGTAAAACACCCCAGCACCTGTTAACCCCTGTTGTAAAGGATTCTCTCTGTTCCTAGGAACTGCTAACAGGGAGGAGGGAAATAGTTCCTAATTGGAATTCCACAGGAACAGCTTCAAGGAGGGGAAACCCCTCCATTTGCTCCTTCAAGTGCTTGGATTGCAAACCTGGCCCACAGATCATGTGTCTGCTGGGGTGGGGAATACAGACACTCTTGAAAAATTGTTCTGAATAGCACCTAAGAAATCAGTGCTAAAAAGAAACAGCTCTGTGGTTATGAAATAGACCATTACCAGATGTGAAAGGCTTACTGGCATGAGAAAAAGTCACTTCAGTGGATTTATTGTAGAAAGTCGTAGCAGATTATAATTAGAGGGATCAGAGCAGCCACGTTCTTGTGTGTTGACACTGGTGTAATGACCCTTTGTTATTAAATGCAGTGGTACTCTAAAAATAAGCCAAGTTGCAAAACATCCTTGTGAAGGTACCACACAGATGATGGGGCAGCTGCTGAACTACTGCCTCAATGTTTTCATGGGGGAAATAAAAAGACACATTATGCCTAGATGAATATTTTTAATTACTTATGAGTGAAGTGGGCTGCATCTGTTTTCTATAGCTGTGTAAGGAGTGTCAAATAAAAGACTGCAAAGTTTGCAATCCCCTGTGCAAACGAGCATCCTGGGGGATTGGGTAAGGCAGTCAAGAAAAATTCAGTGCTTAAACTAAAGGAGAGTCACAGGAGAATAGACATAAAAGCATTGTAGATGGCAAATTGATCTTGACATGCAGCATCTTTTGTCCAAACCCAGTGCATTTCTTTGGATACTCATGAAGGAAAATAAATGTTGAGTAATTGACTTGAAAGCAATTTGTGCTGGGAATGATTTTTTTTGTGAAATGTAGCCTTGAAAGGACTTCACCACTTGTCAAGGAACAAATAATGCTTTCATTGACCAGCTGGCAGTAGAGTTTAAAAGCAGTCGAAGAAAACGGAATGTTGTTAGCAATTTGTTGGTATAGGAACCCCATGACTTGTGTTTATCACAGAAAACAAGTTGTTGGCTTTTAAATGAGGCAACACTTCATATGACAGAAGTGTGGCTTTAGTGCAGTTAAGCCATAGGTTAAACATCCATGGGTTGTTTAAATCTAATGAAAAAAAAATCCATCCATGCTGTTTTTAAGGGTATGCTCCTGTGATGCCTAATTTCTGTGCCAGCCAGCATTGTCTGTGAGAAACTGAGCAGCTCATTGGAAACACATCCCTCTGATTCACAGCTCTGTGTTTCATCCTGCACTATTTGTTCACAGTCAGCTGCAAAGGAACCTGTTTGCCCTCTCAGGGGGTAGCAGCAGGAGACAAATCTTGTCCTGCACATTGCAGGTTTGACTGCAGTTCCACAGGGCAGCCTGTGTTAGAGGAGTCTGCTTTCTTACCACTGCTCAGAATATTGTAAACCAGACTGTCAGGATACCATGGATTTTTAAAAAGTCTTCCTTGGTGTTACAAAATGACCTTGGTGCTCTGGGCTTCTTTTCTGCTGTGGTCAGGGTAGGCTTGTGGCTATTTGGCTTTGTGGTGCTGAGCTACAGTCTTGTATGCACAAGTATTGAATTTTATAGGAGCTTTTGATGTCTGTTCTGGCTGAAGAGGAGCAAGGCTGCAGAAGCTGCAAGGAATGTGATGCTGAGGATGCTGAACCGAGGCATGTGGAGATATTTTTTGCCATGGCCAGAGCACATATCTCAGTGTAGCTCATAAGTTGATTACAGGACCACCAGAAGATAAATTTATTTAACTGCTGTAAATATTGCACTACCAGTAAGTAATAAACTTACTAGGGAATGCTGTATTTTGCTATGCCTTGTTTTGTACCAAGGGTTGAGGAAAATGTGTGTAAACCCAAAGGATGTCAGAGTGAAAAATAACAGATGACTCCTCAGATTGAAGTTTGCTGTGATGGAAAGGCTGAGTTGTCACACCTTTGCAGCAGTGAAACCTATTGATCCTGAGAGGATACAGCACTTTACCATGGTCAGCATAACAATTCCCAAATTCCTGGATTCTTCTGAAACAGAATGAGAGAGAAAATCACACTGTGCACATTTACACAACAGTACTTTAGGAGGAGAGACCCCTCATTTGGTAATCAAGAGAGACACAGCTGTGTTAAACAGTGGCTACCAGAAAAATAAATTATCCAAATACAATTTGATGGCAGACATGGAAATCTGCCAAAGTTTAAAGGATTCCTTGTGCAGAGTTAGATACTTGCCTTTTTTTCCATGTAGCCTCCTTCTGTTTAAGAAAAGCATTTCATATGTAACATGATCTTTTTTCCTTTATCACATTTTTTTGTGTGGTAACCCAAACACATTTGTATGTGTTTAGCTCTGATTTTGATGGGAATTTGATGCAGCATGAAGTTAAGTGCATGTGCTTTACTGAGCAATGACCTTAGGGAGAGTCCTGATCATCTGCCTTGTCTGTAATCAGCCTGCTGATCCACAGAAGGCAAAACTGGTGGACAGGGTGCAGAAAGCAGAAAGCAATGCTGGACTAAACTGGCCAAGCCTGAGGGAACATGTAGAGAACATCTAGAGAACCACCAAAGGAGTTGGAAGCAGCAAAATCCCTTCCAATGCAGAGCTGGAGTATGAAGAAATTCATTACATCTGATATCAGTAGAAACAGACTGGGGTTGCAAGAGCAAAGCCAGCTGTGCAGCTTCCTGAAGTTTTGTAATCTGTGGCAATGCCTGCAGAGTTTTCTTCTCAGATGAGTGACCAAGTTGTACATCAGCAGCTGGTCACTGAGAACGTGTGGTCTCAGCTGCTGTGTCTGTGTGACAGCAGGGATGCGGCCACATCACCACTGACTCGTGGAGTTCAACCTTGAAAACACTTTAATAATGTACAGTTCTTCAGGTTTCAATTAGGAATAGCTCTGGCTTGGGCCTGCTCTAATAAAATATCTCGCAGTTCAACCTCGGGAGACTTTTTGGAGTGGAGACCCACATCTTGGTCAATGCTAATCTATTAGCAGTGTATGAACAAAATTCAGTTAAACTTTTCTTGCTGCTCTTCCTGATCAGAAGTTTTGCTGAGGTGTTGCAGCTGAAGGCTCCAGCAGAAAATGATGTCCCTTTCAGGTCTTGTGTTGGTACTTAATCTTTATTACTTATCAGGAAATTTCATCACTTACCACGTTAATTTTTTTAAGACAGTGTTAAAAGCTTAGGATGCAAACAAAATATAACGATGTCAGTATGTTCTTAATTTCTAAGTAAGTCTACAGAAAGGAGAAGCTAATGCAATGTCTGTGTCTGACCTGAAATGACTTCCTCTTTTAAAAACCTTAAATACTGTTTTGCACAAGACAGCTGCACAAATCTTTGGGCAGAAAAGTGAAGAACAACCTGGAAGCCACAGGGGGCATGTTAGGCAGACTGAATGTAATCAGCTAAAATGGGATTTGGCTAGGACACTGGAATGAATTCAAAATGTTGTGTGGGGGTTGAAGAGGCAGAAGAGGTGAGGGTGCTGGGGGATGTCCCAGTGCAGTGAGGACAGGCAGGCAGGACACTGATCTGCACTGGGCAGCATCTTGTCTGGTTTGTGCTGAAGTGTGGTAGCTCAAAGCTACATGAGAAGCAGTTTTTGAAATGTTTTGAGAGCGATGCTTTTCTGGTCTGCTTCTTCTGCACCAGTAAGAGAGGGCAACCCACGATGAAGCAGGGAGATACCAGTAGGTGAGATATATAACTGGAAATGAGAACACCTTGGTTGTTCTTTATTGCTAGGCCTTGGGGAAAAAAGGTGCTTAAACCTGGTGATTTTTTTTTACTTTGCCTGCCCAGAAAATAGGATAACAGCATTTTCTTATTAAAAACAATCTGAGGCTTAATTCCTTGCAAGGTGGTGTGATATTTTGGAAGAAATTTTTCTAAAATGTTAAGTAAACCAGTCCTGTTGAAGACTGAATGTTTTAGCTTCACACAAGCTGTGAAGTGGTAGTGTCCACAGGGAGCTAAAGCACACACTGGGAAACTGCTGATGTATTCATTTTGATTTCTGGAAGCATTTAATGAGGGACCTACTGGTGAAATGAGAAAGAACTGAAGTTCAGACCTCTAGAATGTAATTTTTCCTGAACTATTGTTGGAGATAATATTAAAATCCATCCCTCCATCTGCCCTGTTTTTTTTAACCAACATCTCAGAGCTAGAGTTAACTTCAGAAACAGGAATGTTATATTTTGTATTTTCCTTCTCCTTATTCAATCATACCTTGGTGAGAATGCATGGGCCCAAAATTTGGTAAATCATAGAAAAGATTCAGAGAAATCTTATTTTTTCCTTCCAAAATTCCTCTCCAGAGGGGCAAGGCAGAAAATGAAGTCACTATAATTCCATTTATCCTGTGATTCAAATCTTTTGCAATTCCTGTGTTACATTATAAATTTTAGAATCAGGGCTTCAGGGTTTTTTTTTTAGCATTCTTTCTGCATATGATTGGGCATGGCTCTGCCTTTAGTGTAGGGATTAGAGCATGAAATTAGTGCCTTATTTCTCTTTTCTGCATGTGGATTTCAGGCTTTTTCTGTTTTATTCAGAGCAGTAGCTCAAAGGGATTTACTCTGCTGCTTTTGCTGGGCACCAGCAGAGCCTGTCAGAGCAGCAGAGCATCTCTGACATTCAACACACTTTCTAGGATGCTTTAGTGGGCATGGCTAAAATGAAATAAAAATTCATGCTTTTCTAGGGAGCTCCTTCATGTTAAAGCCAAAGAAGAGAATTTTTTTTCTTTCATTCTATAGGTAATGGATCACACATTCAGCCAAATAAAATGTACCTGTGCCAAGTATGTGGTTATGGTTAAGGTACTATCATTCTGTCGAAGCATACAGCAAAGTTGATCAATTACATGTTAGCATTAAAGAAAATTTAAATCTTCTCTGTAATGCAGCTTATCTGTTTTCTCTGTTAGCCTCAGGACTTAACCACCTGGCAGGTACTTATCTATTGTGTCTGAACTTGTACCCTAGCACTTATTATAATTTCCAAAATATCATTTCATCTTATCTACTCTTGTAGTTTTCTATTTTGTAATGAGATTTTGTCAGAGTATCTACAGAAGAGCTCTTTTTCCTCCCACACTAATTCCTGCCACTTCACAAGCTCTACTTAACCTGCTCCATGAACAATTGCATCTAAATGCATTGAAGTGCTTTTTGCAGTTTCTTTGTTTATAGCACTGAAATACAGGTGTTTGTCCTCCATGGAGAAGCAGGATAATGTTTGGTTTAGAAAATAAGACATACTTAATTTTTTTTTAAACAATTGACTCTGTGTTGAACTTCTGTTGTTTGATTTTAAAAGAGAGGACTCGGTTTCTTAAGGGGAATGTGTAGCTGAGAAGATGAAGGTATCAGTAAGAATTTGAACCCAAGAACAATCAGATATCAGCAATTAATAAAATGATACTTTTTCCCTGTAAGATCTATTAACTGCACAGCAAATGTGAAGCAAGCAGTCACTATGGCAGGTCTTATCAATCAGATAGAAATGAAATACAAAAAGGTCATGCAGGTTGCTCGGCTGAGGCAGTGCTCTCTCCTGTTGTAAACCAGCGAGGGTTGTGCCAGATCTGACATATGAGCATGTGTCAGGTGCACTTTTTTTGGCCTTAAAAAAAAAGAGAAATCAGGGTCTCCAGAAAGAGTAGAGATAGGGTATTATACGTGGGGAAATAGAAATCCTGGGCGTGGGATTGGTACATTGTGTCTCTTACTGGGTTTATTCAAGTAGCTGAGCAGCTTGAGGCAATATGGAAGAAATAAAAGCTTGACAAAACAGTGCTAAAATAGGTCTAGAGGAACAGAGAAATTGACAGGTGAAGAGAGTAACCAGACTGCCAGAAAATGTTTCAAACCAAGTGTATTTGTTTTTTGGTTTTCAAAACTGAGTTTCTTGAAGACACAGGATGCAGGGCAGGTTATTGTGCAGTTACTGGGGGTAGGAGAAGGGAAAGATAAACTGAGACTTTTTGTGCATAGCTTGTGTGGGAGGAGGCCAGCCCTCTGCTGGTGTATCAGCCTGGAAATGAATCTCTGCTGGCAAAGATTTCTCTCAGTGTAGAAACAGAGAAAATAAAATTTCATATGCCTTATCACTGAAAAAGCATTGTGAGTCAGAAAAGGGGTATTCTTAAAGAATGTTAAGAATCCTGAAAAACAGTTGTTGAACTTTCTGCATACCTGGAAGATGCCTTTTTACCAAGCTTAATCTGGAATAATGTCTACACAGAAAGAAAACCATGTCAAAACAAACAATACGTTATATTTTCAATCTGTCCCACCTTCCAGTAACAGCTATCCATGGATGGGCTGAGACAGCAGCCATATAATAGAACACAAAATACTACCCACAAGGGTATATAAAGTTATTTGTTGTAGGTTTGGATGCTATTTGGCTCCCAGGCAGTTGAGGTGAGTCTGTGACTAAAGGATCTCACACATTTCTGTGCCCACCAGGCGGTACCAGAACCAGAGACTGGCCTATCTGTGACAATTTCGAGTGTATTTTGAAATCTTTACAGGGTTAAGGAATTTTTCAAACACATATGAGAATTTATACTGAAACTTTATGAATCTATATGAAAAATAAACTGTTTTCCAAGATTTTAGTACTCCTGTTCCTAGATGCTTTTGATGAGCAGTATGAAGTGTTTTGAGATGATGTGAATAATTTTATTTTGATAAATCCCCTGTGGTAAGTGTTCTGAAGTAGAGAGAAATACAGTAGTAAAGAACTGTTGATGGAAAACACAAACAGCAGTGAGAAGATGGATGGACTGAAGTTGGAAACAAGGCTAGATAAATCTATGGTAATTTAAAGGAATTAAGAACTTATAGTAAAATTGACAGATGAGTGATACGAAAACCAGATTAGAGTTCAATGCTGAGAGAGGACATGGCATTGTGGATAACTGATAATATGGAGTGTAAGATGCCTGGTGAAGCATGGCAGAAGGAAAGGTTTTATTTCTGTGATTTGATCTTGGTGTTTATTAAGACAGTGTAATTTGACAAACTCAGCTGGAGAAAGGACAATAAAAATAGAGCAGGGTGCAAGGGGCCAGAGAGGAGGAGAACACAAAGTTTATGAGAAGCAGAAGCAGCCAGGAGAAGAAGCTTCCTGACACCTCTGGGGCTCCAAAGCTCAGAAGCAGATGGCTGATGATGTCCCCAGGGTCTCAGGCCTGCAGGGAAAAGCTTTCTGGAGATAGGAAAGGTAACAGTCCCCGGGGGTAGAGTTGTTTTCCTCAGCCTCTCCAAGGACTCAGGCTGCTCTGAGGTGATTGGCTTGGAGCTGGTTCTGTATCTGGGCAAAAATATGTGATATTCCTTAAACTGCTGTCATGAAAGGCATGCTTTAAAAATTCAGGAGCCTGGCATGAATAGAAGCAGCTATCTGGACTGCTTGGTTCCATGATCTATTTCAAACATACTTGACAGTGAGGCACACTATGAATGTTTTCAGGCTTTTCCCCTAATAATTTTTGATGCCGTCACCTTATTTATATAGCTGAGGTTGGCAGCTCATATGTTTCCATGAAAATGCTGTAGAAAGTGTCAGGAAAAAAATAGTATAATTCAGTTTAAAAAGGCAATTAATCAAGAGACTTGAATCTTCTGGAAATGAGGCTTCTTTAGTTCAAGAGCTCAGGAAATCTTTTCCCTACAAAACTTTAAAATATAAGGCATTTTATGTTAAAAATGGAATAAAACAAGGAAGACCACACTGGACTGAAATTGGTCACCCCTCTGAAAAACCCTTGACTTTTGACATGCCAAAGGCAATGCAGCCAGAACAGAACAACTGCAGTGTGAATAAACTTGAGGTTACCCATGCTGGGTTAACAGAGACAGAGATATTCCCTGTAGGACATGGTTGTTTTCCTTCTCAACTGTCTCAGCAAGTCATGAACCTGAAAGAGAACTCCTAGGGAGAGCTCATTTTTCAGGCATTCTGCAATTGTCATCTTTTCACTTTTATATATGCTGTAGAAGTGTTCTACAGTAGAAAAAAACCTGAAGAGCAGCTTTTGAAGTGCAAGGACAAATCAATCAATTAAAAGCTGTTATGAAGATAAGAGCAATGCTGCCTGCCTTTCATGGTATCTTTGTTCAGCACCTCAAAGTGAAAGGTTCAGATCTAACTAGTCTCAGGCACAGTAATTTGAATTTATAGTTGTTTGTGGCTTAGCAGATGATGTGGAATCTGTCCATAGATACAATTTGAAAGGAATCCTCCAAGGTCTCAGCACAAAAATGTGTTTGGAGAAACTGCCTTTGTACTCCATGACAAAAGTGATTGTGTGCAACCAGCTCTTAATTCCAGTTTTGACAAATTGGCTTGATTTGTCTTTCTAAGTACATTAAAAGATGGCCATTAAAGAATTTGGAAGCATAGGATGTGTTTCAATGTAAATAAACATTGAAGTTATGTTTCTAAGTTGCTGAAAAATAAAGTAAGCACAAATAAGTGAATAGTGTACTTTTAGTATCAGGATTTACTGCCTTTACTATGATTACCTTTCAATAGTAAAGTGGAGAAGAAGAAACAAAAAACATACATGCAGAATTCTTTTTGTACTGGCCTCCTCGGTTATTGCCAAGCATTTTCTGCACAGGTCAGAAAAGGAAAAAGTTCTAACTAATTTTCTTTTCATATTTTAATGCCATAGGACATGTATTTAGTATAGTTTAAAAATGGGTTTGAAGAACAAAAGCAAAAAAAATAAGTGTTCATGATCATACTTGTGAAAGTTACAAATAGGCACAAACCTGTCTCTTTGAAGCTGAGAAACCTCGCAATTAATATGCAACAAGGTTGTTTTTATTAAAAAACCTTTAAGTCAGGCTTCTAAGCAAATTCTAAATTTGGAATCCTTAATTTTTCAAGGGGCTTCAGTTGCAGAAGCTCTATAGGAATACAGTCTGCTCTCTTCTGAGAGCACTTTTTCAGTGACACGCTTGCATGTTCCAGATGTTTGCACGTGTGTATTTTGTGGAACCAGCTGATTTGCACCATTTATTTCCCATTTTTGTATCTGCTGGTGCTAATAGGTTTTTACATGCCCAGCTTGCAGGAGAGCACCTCCATTCCTCTGGGGGTGACCTACCAGAGCAGGGGTCTGTGAAATGTGGTGACCTGAAGCTGCATCACTCCCTGGCAGCGCTGGGGCCCCGAAAGGCACCACATTTTCATGAACTTCTCCCACACCTGTAACTGCTCTTGCCAGAAAACTCATTTGCTGGGGTGTGTGCTAAGAATGAAACCCCATCAGCACAAACCCATCCTCCTCATCTGAAAGCTTCAATAAATCCTTTTTTTTTGTACTTCAGGTTAATTATGATTAATTATGGTTAATTAATGATTGATGTAGAGAATACCTAGCGTTGGTTTTCTGTGATTATTTTTTTCAGCCACAAGTTTTCTGGAGGAAACTTCAGGATCTCTCATGTGGAGGTGGAAATATTCATTCTGCTATGGGTTTTCTGTGGCAAGGCTAGCTGTTTTTATTTTCAAACTAGCCTACAGCAGGACACACCCTGTGCAATATCACTGGGTGCCTTTTCAGCTTCTGCCTGTTGTCATTTCAAAAAGCAGGGTAGGAGGGGAGTATATTAAATTTGCCTATCAAATTATCCAGGTTTGCCTCTTGCCCTTAAACAGACAATATCCTGAGTTTGTGATGCCATCAGAGACTTTCAATTCAAGCATCTTGTTCAATTGCCTCAAAGCATTACTGTGGAATGAACAGGCTGAGAAAGAATTAGTCCCTTAAATTCAGCTCTCTCCAAAAAAATAAACAAATTAAAGACACCATAAACATATTGGTTCTTCAGTCAGCAGCAAGATGATGTCCCTCATTTCTTTGCTCTGGTGTGATTTATCACATCAGGAGGGGATATATCAAATTAGAAAACTATCACAGGTTTTTACTGTTCCATGGGGAAGAGAGGCAGAGTGGAGATGAGTCGTGTACAACCCACCTTAATTCTGCGTTTTGATAGTTCACACTTCACAAAACAGTAACAGATTCTAGATAACATAATTGTCATAACCTTTCTTTTAGGAATTTTTAGGTAATTGTGGATGAGTGTACACCATAACCCCTGTTTAGAGGAAGTCACTGGCATGTGATACTTTCCCTGGCATTAGTGAGAAGGGGAATTCAAGCAGATCTTTCCCCTTGTGGAATGCCCTAGGCTGGCCAAAGCCATGGAGTGATGATATCCAGTGGAAACAGCTGCAACCTCATCACTACAGTACCACAGCAGGCAATGATGAGGTGGGCTTTTAAACACATTGAATTTTAGGATGATTTTTTTTGCCACTCTATTAAATTTTATCTGTCTGGGACTGCTTAAAGATTAGATCAAGAAGCAAATACATATTAGACAATAAAAGCATGCTAAAAAAACCCTTGAAGTACTCTAAATATATTGAAGTTTTGAGTCACTTAAGTTTTTGGCCATACATTTTTCCTATTTTGAATAGCTAGATGACTGCACTTGATCTGATTCCCATGTTTTGCTATCATCATTTTCTGGTCACAGAATTGTGGAATTATTTATTACAGATGGATGTCTGGAGACCAATTAGTTGCTCAAAACTGAATTGACTTGTCAATTTAATGAGAATTTTGACTTTCTTGATCCTATTTTTGAGACAAATGCAGAGCAGGTTCCATATTTGTCCTTTTCTCTAACAAAACAGTGGCAAACTTCCTTATTGTAACTGGAAGCATTTAAAAAACAGTCAAAACAGTTCTGTGATTTTTTAAAAAAGTTTTTCTTTATTTGTTAGGTCCCTTCAAACTTGTTTTGTTATTATTCCTGATTTTTTTTTTTTTCCTGTTCACCTCAAGCTTCCTTGGCTTGTGAACTGGAGCTTACAAGAAGCAAGAAAATGGGAACTTTTTCTTCTGTTAAGAGTTTTCTGAGTCCCCACTTCTGCAATAGCTGTAGAAGGAGGGTTCTGCTTTTCCTGGTAGCAAATGTTGTTTCAACACTGATATTCTGAAATTCATGGTGACATACATGCAAAAAAAAAAAAAAAAAAAAGAGAAAAAAATCCATATTTCACAGGCCCAACAAATGGCATATGAGTGTGACTCCTGAGAATAAAATCAAACTTTATATGCTTCTGAAGTTCTTTTCTGTTCTGACTTAGAAACTTAGCCCTGAACTTATAATTGCTGATTTATGTTGTCTCACATAAAAATGTACAGGAAAAGCATTCCAGGACTCAAGGGAGTAGAGAAATACCTAAAATACAAGCCTGAGATACAAGGAAAACTAGAGATAATAGTGGCTTTAGTTATCTGCTTGTTGCAGGATCTTATGGAACCGAGACAAATACTATATTCAAATGAGAGTTATTTTATTAACTAGTTAAACCAATTAAAACTTCACCAACATTAGAACACAGATCCATGGTGTCAAATGGAATTGATACTACCTCAATGACTCAGGAATTCCCCAGATTATAGAAAAGGTGCTCAGCTGATCTGTAGGTTATGTTAAAAACAGATTTTCAGTTGTACCTCCATATCTTTAGCCACAGAACAATGGACTCCCATTTCATGGGAGTATCCAGACACAGTTTTAAATACATTCACAAAGGCTTGGATTAGAAAACCTGCCTAGGGCTGAGTACTCCATTCTTTTTGCTCCCAGTGAGATTAAATCTGGCTCTTCTGTTTCCATGCATGCTTTTTTTTTTTTGCTAGTGGTTCTCTGAATATTAACACTGTTAGAAATATAATAACAGAAATATCTGTTGGGATTTTTTAAAAATCTTTATCCAATCTGATTTCTCTGCTAAACTGCTTCTGCTTTCCCTCACTTGAGTGTGTTGGTTTAGTGGCAACTTGTTAATGAAGCTGAAGTGATTCAGTGACATCAAGAGGAGAGAAAATGTCTTTATGAGGATTATATATTTTTCACCTACTAAGGATGGATGTAGCACCCAAGTTAGACTTAAGCCCTTATTTCAATGATTTGCTGCTTTGTAACAAGATGACAGCAAACAGCAAAATACAGCCTAGATTCAATCTTGTCTAAAGTAAATTTTTCTGACAGTGCAACTACTTGGATTGTACCTTGAACTCCATCCAGACAGGTTGAACCGACAATTTGGTATCAAGTCTTTTTAAGTGTGGGTAATCTCTGTGAATAGCATGGTAATACTGAGTCCTAGTCACTTTTTGTACTTCCCTATCTGTAGAAAGGCAGAAATAAATTATTAGTTAGAACTAGAAAGAAGAATGAACTAATTTTGGTCATGACTTCATATTCACAAAAGATAAGACAGAATTAATGCATTAGTATTTTTTTAAAGAATTTGTTCATCTTATCCTCTCCATTTTGTCTTTCTGGTTTCAAGTCTATCTGCACATAAGAGATACACAGAACAGCACTTGAATGTGAACTATATCTTAGAACAAATACCTATTTATGTTTATTCCTAATTCCTATCATTGTGTGCAATTGAAGTGCAATTCATATAACAGCTCACAGTTACAGATGTGACAGGACAGGCACTGTAATATTTGTGATAGTGTGGGGAAAACTGCCTTTACATTCTTTAAATTTTTTTCTAAAACTATGTTTTTAAGTTTTATTTTTTCAGACTTCACTTTATTGAAAAATTGATCACCCACACATCTGATAATGCATTTCCTTCTGTGAAACACTTGGTTTAGTGGTTGTCATGTGTGGAGGGTACTGATGGCTTCTGGTGCTGTTGCACCTGTTTTGCAAAGGAGGGAAGGATGATCTTTTTTTTTCCTTTTTAATGTGATTGTCAAGTTTCTCCCTTGGTTTTGTAGTGGTCCATCCATTTCACTTCACGCCCTGTAACGTTCAAAAGCTTTTACCAGCTTATCCCTTGCATCAGATACAGCTGGCACACTTGAGGTGCTCTCCCAGATGGGTACAGCCAAGTTGTGGCTAAAATGCGATGGCTCTCTGCTCTGCTTGTTCTGCTTCTACAAAAATAACCCAGGTATGCTCAGCCCAGGTGCCATCAAATGAGTTTTCTTTAGTAGTTAAGTGACAGAATAACACATTAGCATTTCACTGAGGCGCTTGGTGATTCATTTTCTTCTTGAAACTTCTTAATTTGCATATATCATATTGTTCTTTTTCACTGAAATTAAAGTTGTGGTGAGACAGGAATTTATATTTCAATTGATGTGTTTATTCATACTGCATTACATGCTTGGCTCTTTTTCTTCTACCTTCTTGGTATAATAAATGGTTTATTCTCACAGTTCTGCTGGTTTGTTTTTTTTTAATGTTTCAAGGTGTCTGAAAAATGATTCTGAAT
Organism: Poecile atricapillus; assembly: GCF_030490865.1. Lineage (NCBI taxonomy): Eukaryota > Metazoa > Chordata > Aves > Passeriformes > Paridae > Poecile > Poecile atricapillus. Next base: position 5,348,907 of record NC_081260.1, read on the forward strand.
TTTGATCCTTTGAGATCTCCAATTCATTCCAGACCTGACAGTCTGAATTCTGAAAGTTTGGGTGTATTTCTGCATTCCCAAAACTGAGCTGCAGCACCTGTGCATGGCTTGGGATAAGAAATTCAGAGTTTAGGACAACAGAGGAACACCTGCTGCACACAGAGGACAAAAGATTTTGACATAATTCCTCTTGAGCTCCCAGCTGCATCCATAGGCTTCAAGAGAGTTGCAGTGGTTTAACTAAGGCTACTGCCGAAATAGCAAAGTAATCTACAGCTGGTACATGTTTGTTGTAGGGGGAGTTTTGTGTCTCTATAATGCACAGATTTAGAAAGAATTGCACTTACTGACCCCCCTCTCCCAATCCTCCTTCACTTCATGTTCTTTTCCTTCCCAAGTTCCACGTTTTTGGGGTTTTTTAGGCCCTTTGCACTGGACTAGATAATGCCAATTAACTTTATGAGCATTCCCAGGGGGATTTTTGATTTGTATTTTCCCCCCAGCTATCTAAGACAGTGAGCCAGTCTTCAAAGCTGCTGAGAGCTGGGAGTTCCCTGTAGAACAGGGAAACAGCTGGGGAGTTTAGCACCCTTTGAAGGCAGGGCTGAGTGTTTATCTCCTCTGTTTGATCAGTGGGCACCTTCTGTCAGGATTACACTGATATTGGCTGGTAACACTGGCTTGGCTCTGAACCCAGCATAACTCAGTTAGCCAAATTTTACTTCCCTGGGTTTGCCTGCCTGCTTTCTTCTCTGAGCTTTCTCTGTAGATCAAACTCTCCTGAGCTAAAAAGCTGAGCTAGCTAAATCCCCCCAGTAGTTTCATTCAGGATTTTGTTATGACTCACGGGACTTGAAAAAATGAAAAACAAACAAATAAATGAGCTTTTCCTGAAATGCTATTCTCTGAGTGACCTGTTTCACCTCTTACAAAAAAGGTGCAGAGATAAAGGAGATTTTAGGCTGACTATACCAAAATCTGAATTAGAGATAAAATATTTTATTCTTCTAACTCTTCTTCAAAGAAGCTGACTGATCTGCTTAAAGAAGAGGATATCCTCATCTATAGAGTAAGGAGACTGAGTAACAGAATCATTTATTACTAAATAATAAATGGTGTGCTTTCTTTTTCATCCATGTTTGGGTGTGTACTGGTTGGGCTGTACATTTAGGGGGTTGTCCTTGCTATTTTTAGAAACAGATGCAAAACATCTGGAAAAAGCCTGCGTGAAATCTCTGGTTTATTGTTGCTCCAGCCTCCTGCCTGCAGGATAGTCAGTTCTCCTGGGGCTGACTGGCATCCTGGACTGCTCATTATAGAGAACCTCCACTACATCAAAACACATTTTTTTTGCCAACTTTGTGAAAAATGTGGATCAAACATATGCCTGCTAAGCCTTCTGGGGCTTCTTTCAATGCAGAGCCCCACTGGGGAAGTCCAGTCTGCTGCTCCAGTGGTGCTCAGGGTGACAGAGGCAGCACAGCAGCTCCTCTGCCAGCTGTGGTGGATATGAACAGGCTGCCTGCTGTCCCAGAGATTCCCGTTTTTCCCAGCAGTTCCTTGGACAAATTATCTAATTTCTCTGACACTTACTGGGTAAACAAACATGCAGCTCTGGGATTATAGCTAAAAGATGAGGAATCAAAAACCTGCCCTGTGCTATATATACTTTCCTCCTGAGGAAGCATAGCTTGTCCTCAGCTCTCACTGGGAATTCTGTTCTTGTAGTAGGAAATGGGCAGTTTTACCTGCATGAGCCTTTGGCAAGATGGAGGAGGAACTGCAGACATATTTTGCTTCTTGCTTTTAAAACAGCTGGCCACATAATCTAGAAATTTCAGCTACAAGATGTATTTTTCTTTTAAATGGCCAAATTTAGCAGTGTCCAAGCCACTGCAGGACTTGGCAGGCTGCAGGAGCTGGGAGGACAGAACTGTACTCTGTGCAGTATCCTGTCTCTTGTGAAGGTACAGAGGCTCTGTGTGGGAAGGGGAGGTGGTCTGCTCCTGTCTGACTTCAGACATCACAAGCCCAAGCACACCTGGTTTCCCATCCCTCGCTGCTCCTGCCCCAGCTAAACCCCTCTTGTCACAGTGCCCTCTCTTTTTCCTTGCATTTCCCCCTCAGCATCCCAGGTGTCCTGCTGGGAGCATCAGCATGCCCATGTGTGGTTTGCAAAATAAGAGTGGGAAAGCATTAGGGGCTTCAGACCCTCTGTAAGGTCTGGGTCTGAGCATGAACAGGCTCCACCACTGTCTTTTGTGGAACTTCTCATCAGCAATGTATAAAAATATATATAAATAAATTCATAAAAGTTGAAGCTTTCTTCCTTATTTTGCCCCACTGCCTCTTCTCCCCAGATTTAAGATGAAGAATCAGCAAAGAGAACGATGGGAGCCTTAGGCAAAGTGCTGTGGAGATGAGACTGGAAAGGAAGAAAAAGAAAGCTGAAAACTTTCAGCACAGTCTGTCAGCCTTGGGCATGGAATATGAACCTAACAGGTCTGGAAAGACTTCACCAGTGACTAATGATTGTGTCCTTCTCTGCAAACCCTTTGTAATATCTGCTGCAAATTATGTTTTTATAGTTAAATAAGTACATGGGGCAACTGAATGTGCTTTCTGAAATGTCTTTGTACATGCCCTGCCTGTATTTTTTTCCCTTGCCTGTGCTGGACAGGTTCAGCACAGCTGTTAAACTGTGGTCATGTGGGACCCACTGTAACCCAAACCTTAGATATATTTTTCTCTTTAAAGAAACCTTATAGGCAGGCCAGCCTCAGGGTGAGCTGTGAAAATATAAGTGGCTAAAGTAAGAAGTATTTCCAAGTAAGGCCATAGTAATAAAATAATTATAGCTGGTATTGGTTGACTTAAACTGCTGACTAAAGCTGTGCTGCATCAAGGTGCTGTGACAGCAGAATATCAAACTCCTGCCTTTAAAATAAGCCCACTTTGGAGCTTCTGGACCATATTCACTGGTGTGTCACTTCTGCTTATACTGGTGTGAAATTAATTACAAGCAAGAATTTATTGCAGTATGGTAGAACAGGACAACTGTGTCTTCATTTATTACCATGCCACTGAGACAGCAAATAAAGCCCAGTTCTTCCCTGATGGAGATGTGCAGAAAATGCCCTGCAAGTCTCTGAAGGAGTTCTTACAGGCCTGAATGCATTAAAGAAGCGAGTTAGAGAATGCTATTTGCTTTTTTCTTTGGAGATCATGCTGTATAATTGCAATATGGTCCTTCTGGAAAGCTCCTATGATCTGGTTACAGCACCACTGTGGTGATCCCTGCTTAAAGAGTGTCTGACCCAATACGAGACTGACAAACTGGGGTAAGAAGTCCATGGCTAAGCATAAGTAAAGAAATGGATCATTTTTTATGTGTAAACTATTTGCCCAAAGCATAAGAAATATTTTTTTTTTAGTATCTAGGTCAGATGTCTAGTGTAAAAATGAGATTTTAAAGACTGCATGTTTACTTTAGTGGTATTGTGCAATATTAATTCATCAAACATTACTTGGGTATTGTTACGGGGTAAAAAAAGGCAAATAAAGCACCATAAACTCATTGAAACATGAATATTCAATGGCTTCTTTTCACCTGAATATACTTGAATATAAATACATAAATTCCTGAAAACAAGCTCTCCCCCAAATTACCCTTGAAACATTGTTACCTCTTTCAAATCTATTCATTAGGTAGCCCAAGAAATATATAAGTAAGCTGTTCTGTTTCATGGCGCTTACTTTTTGTTTCTTTGGCCTTATAAGCAGTTTTACTGGAGTAGAAGAGGGAAACCAGGAGGGAAACCTTTATTTTATACTGTGATAATGTGATCTGGTAGGTTCTCAAATGCAATACATATGCAAATCAGAAGCTCTTGAAATGATTTCAGCCACTTTTAGAATTACATCAGGGAGAACAACATAAAGAAACTTGCCCAGATTCACTGCACTTATTAAGAAATGCCTCAGAAACCTCCCTGGTGAAATGCAAATGAGATTCATAAGTCAATACAGAGATGCAACAGAACCAGCTCTGTGAAGATCAACTTCCCAGAGACATCTGACAGCGTTAACGTCCCTCTTTTAACTCCTTGCATTATAAATTCACAAGTCTCAAATCTGTTGTATGTTATGAATTTGTAAATTGAAACCATGACCTTTTTAACTTTAAGCAGCAAAACCCACACAGGAAAGCAAATCTTTATAGGGTGGGCACAGTGATGAAAATAAAAGTATGACATGGTTTGTCTTCTCCTTCCAGAGGAAACCCCACCATATTTTAAGCATAACTTTAGATTTTTTTAGATTTTTTATTGTGTTGATTTCCAACTTTCATGACAGATGACTGTCAAATGAGGTTATGGTCAATAACTGGCATTCTGCTGCAGGCTCAAATGAAATGTTAACAAGGCTCTGACATGGCTCAGTCCCTTTATTTAGCAAAGAGATAGCAGCCTTTCTCTGCCTACCAAGAGCTAACAGCCAGTTGCCAAGATCAGTCTCAGCTGGTTATTAGAGCAGCAGTTTTGCTTTTGTTCCCAGGGAAATCTGTCTCTGCATAACACACTGACAACAGCAGACGAACAGGAAAGCCGATGTAGGCTTCCCTCTGAAGTTAGATTTAAGATCATGTGTTTATAGAATCTCTGAGAGCTTTTTACCTAATTATTTACTCTATATGCACAGCCAAAGGAAGAGTAGAAAGGGATATATAATACAATACCAGATTTTTTTCCTACTGCAAGTAAGTTGCAGACATAATCAGGTAAAAGGGTTTTCTTTTTCTTTGCCTGGGTAGAAAAGTTGAGATGGGATGAAAGGTGATGTAAGATTTCTTTGTGAACCCTGTGTTCACCCTCTATGCCTTCACTTAAGCACTGAATCTTGTGTAGTGGGTTGCAGTATTTTCAATCTCTTTCATGTAACTAAGAAAGAGTAATGGTTATCTCATGTTTTCATCTGAAACCTTGTTGAAGAGAATTCAAGTTGTGGGTATATTGTGGCTTGTAGATACTTGAATGTTTTCCAGAATGGCTGCTGCACTTTTTCTTTAAACATATTTTCCTTTCTGTTTCTATCTGCTTGCTGCTTTCTTTTGACTTTAAACTGCAAATTTTTGGGGTGCAAATAATGCATTTCTTTGTGCAGATGTGACCAGTACACAGCGATCAGTCTGCTGGCTTTGGGGCTCTGAGAAACAGCCAGCTTTAGCTGATAATTAGTAAAGCAAATAACACCAGGAGTGGAGAGATGAAGCTCCAACAAAATTGGGTTAAAGACGTGAGAAGGAAAGAAAAGAGAATTAAACTGAGAGATGAAACCCATAGGCTGGGTAGGTGACCTTCTACCATGTGCTGCAGCAGTACACAGCTGTGGAAATAATTGACATAGCTTACAGGAGAGTCAGACTAATGTAATGATTAAACAAATCAGAACTCATGCTAGCCAGAGTCTGGATTGCTATGTATTATCTCACAGCCTTTCTCTGCTGCTGGGAGGGCTGGAGGATGGATGTGGAGAAAAGGACATGGCCAGACCTTGATTGGTTTAAATAACATAACATTTATTCCCTTGAGCTGTCTCAGCTCTGCTAATGCTGAGTTAATTTAATGTTGCTGTGGACACCCTGGTGTTCTGATCTTTGTTGTAGGTGACAAAAGTATTATCTTTAAACAATTTGGAAGAGTGAATGATTTCTGTGTGCTTTCTTCTAGGTAAAGTGTTTCAATACAAGTTAGCATCAAATATGGATAGTTACCCCTTAACTTCTCTTAGAACATAATCTATTGCTTCTTTTTATTCCTCTAAAGACAGTAGAAAGGGTGCTTCATTGCTATTACTGTGCTTACTATGTATAAAATACCCACATACACTGAATTACTCAACTGTAAGCCTCTGGTTCTGGAAACAAATATTTTCTGACTAAGGAAAAGGTCTTTACAATAGATTTTGATAGATAAATTAGTATCTTTGTGCAAGGGTGTTTGAATATACAAGATTTCCTTTTAAAATACCATCTTACTGTGAGATTTTTTTTGGTTGAATAGGTCTTTTTCCTCCCCCAAAGGATTAGCTTAACTTGGACTTTAGGATAGACTTTTTCTTGGCAGGGATGCACTTTTTCCTGATTCCTAGTATCAATTATGTAGTTTTGAGATGTATTCTGGAATTAAAGGGCATTTAGCACCTCATATATTCTGTGATGTGTGTTGTTCAATAGAGTGTAGCTTCTGGAACAATGTCACCTTGATTGCAAGAAATAGTTTGAAAATAAGATTTCTGAATGTGCAGAAATCCATAAGGAAGACTAAGAAACCCTTGTGAAATCTGAGCCAAAATGTGTATTTTAAACAGCGTACAATTACAAATACAAATTATTCACACGGCACATTTAATTTGATTTTTAGTTTTGGAGAGACCAGGTAAATTTGGCTGATTTACTTTATGGAAAACAAATAATGACTCCTAAGAGGAAGTGCAGAACAATGTTGGAGGACACTTCAGGTTGTCTAGCAGCAGACAAGCTGGAAAGCTCTGTGCCCATTTAACAAAGTGAATGTACACACTGGAAATCCTTATGGCAGAGATCCTGTCTGCTCCTGTAAAGCATTCTGTGCAGCAGTGGGTCTGTGCTACCCAAATACCAGCAGGGCCAGTAGAAACAACAAGAAAACCCCTCTTATTTTGGGTGAGAATCCATCAAGGGACTCCAGCAAGGAATGATGTGCGAACAGAGAGCTTTTGATGAGTCACTGCTCCGAGGAGTCTGCCAAGCCGTTTCAAACTGTGGAAGAGGAGGAATAAAGAGCCCTTGGAGAGATGGAGCAGAGCCACAACAGGCGGGGTCTCCAAATAAACACCATAAACTGCAAGGATTCCTGCAAGTCAGGCAGGGAAAGGGGATTTATTGGTTTAAATAACATAACAACCTGAGAGCTGTTGATGTGCTGTGTGGGAGAGAGATACTGGCTGTACCAGGAGAAGCAGGGATTCCCAGCTCCTTGGACAGGTACAGGGATGGGGTCCTGCAGCTCTCTGGGCTTGTAGTGACCAACACAGGAGCAGAAACTGGGCCTCTTCCTTGTGTTGGACAGTGCTGTATTTTGTAATTAATTCCAGCTATGCAAAGAGCCAAAATCCTTTGGGCCTGTGAGAGCCAGAGCTGTTTGTACCCTGGTTATCAAAGTTTCCATGAGGTTCTTCTGATTAAAAATTTAATCAGAGAAGGCAATGAGAAGCCAAGACATGCACTGAAACTCTCCTTGCTCCAGGCCAGGTGTTGTGCCTTGCAACACTCAGAAATTTCCCCAGGCTGCCCAAGAAGGGGGGAACCTTCCCATAGCCAAAAAGGGTGGGTTTGTGCATCAGAATGGCAGAAGGACTAAAGATTTTCATTCTCCCTCTTACCAATAGGCAGAATCTGAAGTAAAACAGGTCTTGTAAAGAGTTCCACTCTCTACTGACAATAGTGCTGCAGGGAAATGGCCTCTGATTGCAGATCTAGGGACTGAAATTCACATAGAGTGACTTAACAAATTTAAGAAAAAATTGTAATTTCTTTTTTGAATTTCTATAGAAGAACTGGATTCTTCTTGATTAATTTAGATTTTTTCTATATTTTTTTTGGTGTTGTTTTTTGTTGGTTTTTTTTAAGGGGAAGGGGTGACTTTTTCTGGGCAGATTCGAACTCCAAATATTAAAAGTACAAATGATTTTCCTTTCTGATTAAAATTTTAAGGAAATTAGATTTATGCACACATCAGTTCTTTTAAATATAAACTCCATAATAATAAAGGTACAGCCTCCACACGAGGAAATCAATAATAATAATTTAAGAACACTACACTTTTCTCTTCTCTGACCTGCATACTTTCTAATTACAAAAGTATGGTTTTTATGCTATAGAAGAAGAGTAATTGAAGGAACTACTAATGTATGCATGATGTTTGATAGGAGTTTTGTATCAAACAAACTATATAGTTTGATAAGGAGTTTTGATTAACAATGTAGTGTGGCAAGGGAAGAAAATGGATTGCCAAATGATACTCAGTAAGCAAAGTTCTGCAGTTCTAAGAACGAGGATGAACTAAGGGAATTTTTTAATAGAGCATGTGTGGATAAAGGCTTTGATTTTTGCATAAGATGTGTGTGTTTTAGGGGTGTTAGTTGTCCCCAAAACACTGGTCCAAACAAGACTTTGTAGCTCCTGGTGGATCTGATACAGACAGCAGAGCTGCAGATTTTGACTCTGCATAAGCTCAAATGTCTCATGTCCCAGTGATTCTGTGATTCTGAGTAAGTGAAATGGGTGTGAACATGCCTTTAAGAATTTCCTCTGAGCTCTCAGAATATTAGGAAGTCTCTGTTCATGAGACCCTTATTTCAGATTATTATTATTATTATTATTATTATTATTATTATTAATAATAATAATAATAATAATAATAATAATAATAATAATAATAATAGTAATAAACAACTGTCAGTGCTTTCTGACACTGCCTTAGGGCAGTAGCTGTGTATGGGTTTGGAAAAGAACCCATAACACATTTTACACTTTGGTAAGAATTACTCATTGAAATTCACTGCAACTCAGGGATCCAGGAGCATCAACTGCAAAATCAAGCAAACTGGCTATTGAGTTGTAACAAAGCAAAACTTGAAAGAAATGTATTTTCTGTTGGAAGTTGGACCTTGTGCAAGCAGGTGGCTTGATGCAGAGTGAATAACTAATCAACAGAAGATTCAGGCTTTGAGGCTGTTTCCCATTAGAGCTTTTCCTGTGTAAGCACTTATTGGCTGACCTCAAATAAAGTTATTTCATCCCTTTGAAATAACAGCTTACTTGCAGGGCATTTTATCCCCAGGTGACTGGTGTAATCACAAATTAATAAATCATGTATATATCATATAGATTTGCTTGTATTGAAGTATTAAGAGTCTTTAAAAGTATAAGAATGCTTTTATTAGTGTGCAGGAAGGGCTGTGTGGGAGAGAAACTGAGGTGGTGAGTAACTAAAAGAGATGAGAAAGGACAGAGTGAAATGGCTGCTGGACACATGGGTAGAAAAATGATCATGCTCATAATATTATCATCTACCCTCAGCAGCAGTGAGAAAGTTACTTGTGCTTACAAATGTAAAGACTGAATATAGGAAAACAAAAATAAGTAATGCAAGCTTGCATGTGATGTCACCTGGTAGTTTGAGTGTCTTCTGCAGCTTTTTCCAGGGAATTTGGATTACATTTATTTCAACTTTGGTGTCACTAAGAGCTAAACCTCAGTCTATGGGTTTCAAAGTACCTCCAAGCAGAAATGTGTAATGTTTTCTCAGGCAACACTGCTGTCTCCTCCACCTCTGCATTGAGCTGAAGGTAACAGATAGGAAATAAAAAATGGAGAGAAGGAAACTATAGAATTGCTTAATGTAAGAAAGGGCTTTTAACACAGTGAAAGTAAAAAATGTATAAGGGTATGTTCTCTGGAAGCCAACACCCTTAGCTCTCTTGGGAGCTTGCACACCCACAAGCAATAAAAAGGAAACTATCCTTATGGACAAAAAAAAAACCCGATTCCAAAAGTCTGTTTTTCCAGAGATGGACAAAATGGTTTGAGTGCTCATAAGCCAACATAATTTATATATGGATTATGAATTTGGGCACTAGGTTAAACAGCAAAATTTTATAAACCTAATTCTAAACCACTTCAGAAGTTCAATGCAGACTTAAACAGTTCTATTACACTTGTCTTGGAGGGAAATAGAAGAATGAAACCCTAATCTAAGATCTGATTTTAGCCAAAATCATTTCATAACCACTGGGTTTAACATTTTTGAAGGAAGTTTGATTTTTTTTTTCCCCTGAACATGATCTCTTATTTTTTAAGCAGTATGACTTTTCCTCTTAAGAAAATAATAAAGCCTGCAGCAATCTAGTTTTAGAAGCTGCTATAAAGAATATAGTTGAAGAGTTTCTCTGAACTCTCTACGCTATAGGTGACAAAGCTATGGGTTGTATTTCTGATTACACCTTACCCTGTCTGTGGAATGGTGTAGTGCTCCTCCTACTTGGACACTGTCTCTATGCATCCCCAAACATGACACTCAGCCTTAACATACACTTGAACCCCAATAATTATTTAAGAGAAGCTATTAATCATCACTTTGAAATTTTTCTACCTGTAAGCCTTCTACCTCACTGAGCAGGATGTAATTATGTCAGTAAAACCAGCAGCACTATAAATCTTTTGCTTTAAAACAATTTGCTTCGAACAGATATTTTAGTGTTTTAACAGAAATGCAAAAAGAGCCAAGTCTGTTTGTAACTTTGTTACCCAGAGCCAGCCTGACACTGCTGAGCATTAGGTAATGTTAGCAAAAAAGGAGGCAGTGCCTACACATCTTATGCTAGCTGCTGCACTTTATAGAAAAACAAATATCAGTTTACAAAAGCAAATATCTGCAGAACAAAGAGCAAAAGCTGTAATTCCCACTTGGCAATGCTGGTAAATAACAGCAAAAGCGTTTCAGAGCTGTTGCAATGCCAGTGCTGGTGTGCAGCAGGGCAAACAGGTCTGCAGGTGTGACACACCTGGCACTGCACCCCTCTGACCAGTGTCCTTCTGGATGGGACCACAGATTTCTGCAGGTGCTCACTGCTCAGCCCAGCCTTCAGTGGGGTTTCAGTACAGGAACCTCTGGTTTTGTTACCCACATACTCTAACTTTCCTTGGATAGCATTAAAGGATAGGAGAAAATCATCAGAAGTTGTCACATCTATATGAAATAATTCTAAGCTTACTACAAGAATCTTGACTTCTCCTTTCTTTCTTTTTTTTTTTTTTTTTTTTTTTTTTTTTTTTAACCAGAGTGTTACCATCATCTTTTCCTCATGACTCTTTTTGTGTATTTTTGCATTCTGTGAGCTTTGGTGTATATCTTGGATTGTTGATCGTTATAATGTAATACATGGAAAAATGTAAAATTGCAGAAAAAAAAGGGAAGGACTTTGAAGTTTTTTTTCTTACCTTTTAATGTGTTCCCACTGCACATAAGATAAAAGCAGCCAAAAATATTTCTACACCCAGTTGCTTTGTAGAGTTTGCTTGATCCTCAAGAGAAAAAAAAAGATTCTGTACTAGGTCCTTTTCTCCTTTTTAGGAAATGAAATAAAATTTTTCTAGGATAATCAAAAAATAGACACTTTCTAATAGACTGAACATGATCTCGAGGAGTCCAAGCATTTTTTTATTTTTTTTTTGTTAATACAAGGCAGAATGTAAAGTTGAAGTATACAAGTGAGCTGCCCTGAATCTAATTTTCAGACTACCTTACCAGTACTTCTTCCTTTGCACATCATGATGGTCTAACAAGACTTGGATCAGCACCTCCTACGTTCCATTCTTTTGTGTCTTCTAATGTATGTGTGTATATATATATTTATGCATATTTGGTCTTCTTACTGAGATAAGGAGTTCAAAAATTGAATTGATCCTGTATTTCTGCAGTGTGCTGGGGAGCAAAAGTAAAGGCATTTCTGCTGCTTCCTTCCATTCCCTGTGTAAGAAAGATGGGTGATGTCAGAAGGTATAGAAAGGCCATGAATAATTTGATTAAGGAACTGAATTTAAGTATGGTCTGTGAGTGTGCTGTTATGAGTATTTGGGATCTGGGTTTTTAATGCAGTAGAATGGCAGACTCTGTGGCATGTTTTATTTCTCTGCTCCCTCTGAACTGGTGATGGGAATCATTAGATTTCCTAGGATTTCTTATTAAGACTGCAAGTTTCACCAGCTTTCATGAACTGATCGATTTACCTGAAACTAACATAAAACCTTATTGGCACCATAATGCTCTTATTTGTATTTACCAATTTAAAAAAAAAAAAAAAAAGGTAAAGGAGTTGGCTTTGTGCCATGATCTCTTCCCTGGGGTGCTTGTTCCAACCACCACCAGAGGGTGAAGAAACCCTTCTTAATGTCCAAAGTAAACCTCCCCTCACACAGCTTCAGCCATTCCCTTGGGTTCTGTCCTTGTCACCACAGAGAAGAGATCAGTGACCGCTCCTCTGATTCCCCTCATGAGGAAGCTGCAGACTGTGGTGAGCTCTGTCTTCAACCTCCTCCTCTCCAGACTTAATAAGCCAAGTCACCTCACACTTTCTCATATGGTGTCCTCTAGATCCTTCACTACCTTTGTAGCCTCCTTTGGATGCTCTCTAATAGCTTTATATCCTTTTATTGTGGCCCTAGGACTTGAGGTGAGGCTGCCCCAGTGGGAGCAGAGCCGGACAATCCCTCCCTTTTCTGTCAGGTGATGTTGTCCCTGCTGCACCCCAGGCCAGAGCTGTCCCCTGGCTGCCAGGACACCTCTGGGATTTGTGTCCAGCTTCACCCTGCCCAGGACCCCCAGGCCCCTTTCTGCAGCCACTCCCCAGCCTCTCGTTCCCCAGGCTGTCCGTGAGTCAGCCCGTGGATGTCACCATTGGGAATGCTGTGGAGCTGGAAATCACCCTATCCTGGCAAGTGCTTGAATTGGAAACACAGATACAGATATCTCAAGCAAACTTGCCAGTTCTATAATTGCTGTTAAATTCACAACTTAACAGACAGAAGCTCAATTTATATTTCATTATTATGCTGTGATACTCTGAATAATTTTTTTTCCTCTTACAAATATATAACTAAATCTTTCTTAACTGCATTTGTCTTAATTCCATTACTCAAGTTCTCACAATAACTGAGTTTTCAGGAAACATTCTCTGATATATTACTTAATAGTTAGTTCTTTGTAACCTTTTATATTTTTTACATTTTTCAGCCACTATTTCATTGTGCCTTAAAATAAAAGCAAAGCTTAAAACCCATGATTTTCAGCCTGAGAGAATATTGAAATGAAAGCACATATAAGGAGGATCTAATTACAACATGCAAAAATAGAATGCTGTAAATCCTTCATTTTTAAAGAACTTTGTTTTGGATTGAAATTTAATCAAATTGAACTTTGAGTGTTTGAGTTCAAACAGAGAGGAAGGCTCAGAGTATTAACCCAGATCCTATAAACCCTTTCTCCTGTGATAAGTCCTTCTTCACCTGAGCAGTCTGACTGATGTCAGTGGCTCGAGTGCTCATCAGCCTCGAGTGATGGAGCACAGTTCCCAGGGAAATGAGCCTTTGCAGCTTTGCCAGAGCATGTTATGGCCACATAATGTGCCTGCATCTGTCTTCTGCTCTCTACATGACACAGGGAAAAGTTCCCATGGCCAGTGCAGACTCTGGAAGTCTGGAAGGATTAAAAGCAGTGATTGATTTGTCTGGGGGATGCCCAGGTTGAAAACAGGGCAGTGAAAGGATCTGATGAGTCCCACCAGGTATTCAACCACAAAATAGGAATGGGAGTGGTTTGGGGAACATCCACTAAGAAGAGCCCACAAACCCAATAAATTAGCACCTAGGGAATATGATTCATTCAGCTTTTCACAGTCATTCCAGAGAGACTGGCAGACAGAAGAAGAGAGAAAGAAATGGGAAAACAGTAGCTGTATGACAGAACGAGTCACAAATGCCAAGTGTAAATAGGGACAGATTTTTTAAGCAGTTATTGATTCTTCTGCCTTTTCCTTCTGCTTTGACTGATATCTTCTATTCCCTCATACCACACAAAATTATTAATTTCTCATTTTTCTTACAGCAATTTTTCCATTTTCTTTGGTACTTAATGCATGACCCCTCAGGTTTCAGCACGGCTTCCACTTATCCTTCAGAAGTGGCTGCTCCTGCCCTGCCTCCAAGTAATTTGTTGACTAAACCTGAGTGAGCTGTGGGGAGCAGGAAGGAAACATGAACTGTGTGTTTTATTATTCAGACATTGCCTTCATCCCCTATGCATGTTGCTTGTCAATGTTCTGCACAAGGAATGAAAACAATTCAGGTAAATAATCTGGTCAGAGGTTGCTTAACTTCAGTGAGAGATGGGGGATAAAAATATGGAGCAAGAAAACAGGGAAGATTAAATGAATGTAGATTCAGGGGGAAATTCTGCAAATATGTTTTGTTCTTGTTTCTGCTTTTTATTCTTTTATTGAAATAAGAAGGATGATACATTTAAGCTCACTGAAACTCCTTGTACTATATGCAGAGGGTGCATCTTGGGGTTGTTTTGCTCTCTTTTAATGTCATTCAATTAAAATACTGTTTTGAAGTGGAGAGTATAAAGTTCAATCTGAAATGTCTCAAATTTCCTCCCCCATATGTTCAATGAAATAATTCAGTTAATTTATCTGAATTCAATTTTTTTCAAGTGTCTTTATGTTCAAAAATTATATTCAGCATCAAAATACCCAAGTATAATAAAATATGTAGTTGGAAAACAAAAATAATTTATAGCTAAGTACAATCCTAATGTTCATGCAATATTTCTAGTGTACTAGAACATAGTACAAATGCCTAAATGAGATGAATCACCCTGAAAAAACTGAACTGAAAAATTGCTTTAACCTTTTTGAAACAATGCATTTTGACATTTTCAAAATGAAACAAGAGCCAAGATTTCACGTAGACTTTTCCCACTGAAGCTGTCATAAAAATCAACAAGTTCTCATGACGCATTTTGAAGGAGAATGTATTATGTTTTCAAGTTAGAAAATGGTACTGCAGTTAACCAGTATTTTTGTTACTTGATTCTACTGCTGAAGAGATTTGGGGACTGAGAGCATGGGCCTTGCTTGTCCTTTAGTTGGGTTTTTTTGGCATGTATTTTTGGAACTCTTTTTCACCTTTAGTAGTTGAAATTCTGATGTCCAAGTCTACTTTACAGCAAGGACAAACAATCACTACCCCCCCAGAATGCAGTGGTATGATGGTTATAAAGAGCAATTATACATCAGTCTTGTACATTTTAAATTTTATCTATTATATTCCTCTTCTATGCTCGTTTGATGAGCACGGGCTAGAGAGGCATTTTTGAGAAGATGAGTGATCACCTATCAGTGTGAACTCTGAACCAGAGACACTGGTACTGCACTTCTGCTCCACAGCTGCTTTCAGATCCCCAGATGACTTTTCATGGAGGGAAGGTGAATCAGGTTTGTTTGTTATTTTTTTTTTTTTTAATAGTAAGGGAACTTGAAAAATTTTGCTTTTAAGAGATTACTCTTTATACCATTTGCAGCCATGTACAGATGTCCAAGTTACAATCAGCAGTAACTTTCAACTCCCCTGTAAAAAAAGGTGCTGTGGTTGTTTCCCTTTGTCTTCCTTTTTTTTTTAAAATCATAGTAACTTGTTCTTGCAGTCAGATCCAAGTTTGACAGAACACAACTGGAAATGATTCTTTACTTGTCTAAAGCAGAAGTCCTTCCACTGCAACAAAGCAGTCACATTATGGCAAGACTGGCTGATCTGCTAAATCCCAGAGTGGTGCTGTACCATGAGGAGAATGACATGTGGCTTTTCAGAGATGAACCTGGATAATAAATCTCATATTGGTTACATCTCAGCAGAGGAATGAAAGTGGTTACAACGCGGGTCCTAATTGAACAGAGTGGCTGCTTTTCATCTCTGAAGAGATCAACTGCTGTTTCACACACATGCATTTTATTTCTGGTGACTTTGACAAAAATAATTTAAAGAATATTTTTTTTAAGACTTCCCACAAGATTTCATTTTATGAGAAAGACCCAACAACAAAACCAAAGCCCCCATCAGCTGCATCAGATGTAATAAAGTAGCAGACCAAGGAAGGCACTCTGGATCAAATCCAAAGCCCATTTTAATGAATTCACCTTTTTCTCTTGACTTCTCTTAAATCTCAGGAGCTCTTGCTGAAGGAAAAACTTGAGGATACTTACTATTGTATAGAACTTAAATATATATATATATATATATATTTCCTTATTTCTTGTTAAGTTTTCTAGTTATTTTGGATGGAGCTATGACTCTCTTACTGAAGAAGGCGTTGTAGGCTGGGAAAGGACAAGGTGGTAAACTTCCAAAAGGCAGGTCAATGATGTGAATGATTTTTATGCAGAAACACACTTTTGGAACTGAGAGATTAATGATTTGGTGTGGGAACTATTCATAATAGACCTCAAACTTTTCAAGATGTGTAATTTTTGGATATGGCGTTCCTGAAAAGGAAATTAAAGGTGGCAAGTGATTCAACTGTCTGTCAGTGATGATTCAGGTTGGAGGAAGGTGAATGACACTGTCATGTTGAACCCTGTTTCATACACTAATTGTGAGCTGCAATGAGAATAGTGGAGTGGGAGATCACCTCTGTACACAGCAGATTTGAATTTATATTGACATGCTTCATTTGCTCCCTGCATGTGGGTCTGCAAAAGGGTCACAGAAGCCTGGGCAGAGAGAAGACCTTTTAAATCACATGACAGAAAATCAAAGAAGCTAGTTGATAAATTTATTCAGATTTACCAAGCAGGTGTCTTGTCCCCCTAACCCTGCTTGTGCCAGTGGTGATGGGGGAGCAGCTGGGGCTGCCCTGCTGCCTAAAATTGTAAGATGAGACCACACTGAACTGCTGAGCTCTGACTGCAGTGAGTTCCTCTCACACACGTGCAGGCAGACAAACATTCTCCCTGTTTATGCTTAGATCTTGTTTCTGATCCATAATGCTGCTTCATTTGCTTGTGATGACCATTTGCTGCTGCAGTGTGTCTTTTTAAATTCAGTTTGTGTGCTGAAAAATTCCCAGACAGGTGCACAGATGTCATCCAGGTACTTCAATAGGAATTACATTTCTGTCTTTTATGTACTGTGGTGGAAAATATGCCATGAGCAGTTTTACACAGGTATTTAACTTTTTAAAGGGAACAAGCATTGCAATTATAATAATGATTGTTGGGGAGGATGAAACAGGGAAACCTTATGAATGTGATTGTTTGGCAGAAGATTCTGAAAATATGAAGCCTAGAATCGAAATAGAAATGAAAGCTAGCCTTGAGTCATAAGATGCTGAGTCCTAGTTACTATATGACCAAAGAACAATAGCCTAGCCAGCTAAAGGAGAATCCCTGTTGATGAAACAATGTCATTCTGCTGATAGAAAGTCCAAAGGTCAAGAAGCAAGGGAAGAATTTGTAAAGATTTTAGAGTTTGAAATGCAACACTGTATGTTAATGTAGTAATTCTCATAGGCTGTATGTAAATTCTTTAGTGGGTGTATCTTGTAGTGATTGGTTACTGGGAATTAGAATATTCACCATAGAAAGACATATATTGTATTGCAACAGGAACTTTTGCACTCTTGTTTTCCCTACTCTTACCCTCTTGGTTTTCCCTGCTCTCTCCCTCTTGTTTTTCCCTCTCTTACTCTTATCCTCTTGTTTTTTCCCCCTCTTTCCCCTCTCTTGTCCTCCTGCTCTCTCCTAAGCCCTCCTGGTTCTCCCTGATCTCTCTCATGCTCTCTTGTTTCCTCCCTTCCCATCTCCAACCTCTTTTCTCCCTCTCTCCCCGCACTCTCTCCCTTCCCCCCTGGACCATGTGGACGCCGAGGCTGGTGGTGGACACAGGTCTCTCCCTCTCTTTACCCTGATAATAAATCGCTTATACCTGAACAGCTTGACCCTGGAGAAGTCTCTCACCGTGAGTGTTTTGTACATCAATAAATGATAATTTTTGCTGGCATAGATTTGAAAACACTTCCCAAGGGTGTTTGAAACTGATGACTTGACTTCTGTCAATAAGGAAAATAAGGCATTGGAGAGACTGTAGGAATGGCCTAAGAGCCAACAGGAATCTGCTATTCCAAAGAACCAGAAGAGTTAACATTCAAAAGCCTGGATGATATAAATTTTTATAACTCTGATGAAGTCATCTGTGTCCATTTCTACTGACTAGAAAGATAATATTGAGCCCCAGAGTATTGATGCAAGCTTCAGTTTGCTCTAATATTAACTACAATATTAACAATAACACAGCCCTCTCATACCCTGTCTGTAAAATAACTAACTTTAAAGCTGCTCTCAAAGTTTTTTTCCGAGTTCTTTTTTAAAAATGTAACAAAAGTAAGGACTTCTGGTATTTGATATTGTCCTTTGGTGGGAAGCTAATTTACAGTAACCAAAGGAGGAAAAATGTGATTAGGCCTGAAACTTTTGCTTACATGATCAACCAAGGAACAAAGTGCAAGGTTTCTTAGATCCCACTTTCCTCTCCAGGTGTGCTCCAGTGTGGAGTGCCTATGCTGGACCTGTATTTGATTTTGTTATGCAAAAGACCATTGTAGAGTCATAATTTCATTCCACTCTTCCCATATCAAGTATACTGTAGACAATATAAATGTCTACATGTGGGACTGACGGTGAAAAGCTGCTTTGTTGGGGGAAAAATAGGAGCTCCACACATTTGGAATTTGTAAATAGGTATAATGGGCTGAGTTGCTGCTCATCCACTCTCAGCAGAAAATGCCTGTTTTTTACCCATTTGACATATGCATTACAAGGAAACACTCTCCACTTTGTAATACATTTAGGGAAAAGCATCCTTTAATGCTGTGGTTGTGAGATTGATTAAATCCTTTCTAGAATCCATATTAATGAATGACTTCTCTCCATGGATCGCTGTGCTGGAAGATGGGAAAGGCTGACACTTTTCCTGCTTGGCTGGCACTGTTCTATTATTGTTATTGCTTCTTAGTGTCACACTTTGCCTGGCATGTGGCATCACCTCTCTCTGCTTTGTAGAGCTGAGGCTCACTAGAGGGGAGACTGAAGATATTCAGGACTATATTATGGCTGTTCTAATCCTTTTGTTGAGAGTCTCTGCTCTGCCAGTCTTCTTCCCACTTTCACACTTACCCGGTTGGCTGCTTACCTTTTACTTTGGAGTATTTTCTTAACAGTGATTGCTTTGTGGATGATAATTGATTTTAAGTTCTTGCAGGTACCAGTACTCCCACAGCAGATGATGCAGACAGATGAGCATACCTTTCCTGGGTTTCTCCCATCAGAGAAGCACATACAGAATTTATCTGAGGATGAAGAAAAATTGAGAACTTTACCTAGGAAAAGAAAAAAAAGAATGTCCTGGGCTTTTTTACTGATAGAAAACTTCCAGTCTGCTATGTGAAATGGGTTTTGTTAGACCCACCTCTCTCAAACAGCTCAGTGCAGCAGGAGGGAACTCTTAGTGGTCGACCTGGCTGTGAAAATTCTCCTTCAGGTGCTGTCTCTCAGGTTCTCTTTCTTGCTGAAGTTCAAGGTTTATTTAAGGATCTCTGACCCTGCATCTGGGGTCTCTTTGCTCTGTGATAGCATTTAGTTGTCTGGTCTCAGCCATAAGGAGCTGTTCAGGCAGTTTCTCCCTTTTTAATCTTTCATTAACAACCAGTGAGTCTGACTTCATCTGACCTTTCTGCTTCTTGCCTTTATTTATCTGCCAAACATCAGCCCAGCTCCCTCAGTGAGTCTTGCAGCTATTTTGAGGAATCCTGGTTGGGACCACTTTCTCTTTTGGATGTCTTCCTTGGAGCTTCTCTTATCTCAAGTCTTCAGAGGAATGCTTCAACACAGGCAAACCCCTTGAAGTTACAAGTTATGGTTAGTGCCTTTTGCCTTGATAATTCTGTCCATAGGGCAGGCATTTTGTCTGCTGCCATGAGCATCCTGAAGTTGAGGTTTCTTAACTCATCGCTCTGAAATGACACTGTAATGAAGTATTGTTGCCCTGGCTACCTTATACCCCAAAGGACAGATTTTATAAAGCTTTGCAAGAACATGGAAGGGTTAAGCTTCAGGTCTGTCCTTGTCTCGCTCAGCCCAGTGCTGATCAGCTGTCTGTGTGTAACTGCAGATTTAATTCACAAAGGCTTTGTTTTGACTCAGCTGTTTGCTGGCCCTTGGCTGTGCTGCTGGGAGCAGACAGCCCCACTCCTGCACTGGGGCCCTGGCCATGGCTCAGGATGGAAACATCCCTCTCACCTGCAGCACCGTGCTGCCCTGGTTTGGGCTCTGGCAGTCAGTAATTGTAGCCAGGCTCTCCACACTGCCCTGAGCTGCAGCCACCAAACCGTGCTCATTGTCTCCCGGTGCCACTCGGTAATCATTGGAGAATAAATCCATTAGAAGACCTTTTGGGTATGAGAATTATAATTCTGCAAAACAGCAATCACTACAAGCATTACCCTTTAGCTACTGACAGCAAAGTTCAAAAATCTCATTGTGTGCTGGTTTCCCAGCACCTGATAAAGGTTAATAAAATGGAGGTTTAAAAGGCAGTGTTTCTAAATTCTTTATGCTCAGAAAGGATGATTCTCATTTTATTGGATTGTTTTAACCCATTCCATTCATGTGGTAACTTCACAACTCTCAAATTCCTCCTTGCATCACATGGAACCATAAAATCTAGGCTGTCACAGCCAGCAGAGAGGAGATTGCACTGTCTGAAGTGAGCTGATGTCTGTAAATATCATTGCAAGATAAGATTTGTGCAGTGGCCTCTGGAGAATGGCACATCTGCTTCACTGAATTATTGATGTTAATTCAGAATTGGATCCTATACAACATTTCTAGTGGGAATTCTTAATGCAGTGGAGGATTAAGATTTTGTAGTTTATTATTCTCCCATGTCTTGAACATTCTAATCTGTGGTATAAGACAAAGATGTGTTGCAACAGGAAGAATTTTAGAATTCTTTGATTTAAGTTGGCTCTGCTGTTTAGAGTTAGTGCTAATTTCATGTCAGTTTGAGAGGTCTGTGCCTCCTGTCCCATTTCTCAGTAGTAAGGCATGATGAGACAGGCTGTGTGCATTTTTACAGGTTGTCTTAATTTTACATGTTCCTCAAATGTGTACTTTGAGATTATTCTGTGCCTTTTATGTAAAAAGAGAAATGTATATATCTTGAGTTTGTGGCACTACACTGAGTTCTCCTGATTTAAGACAAAAATAATGACTTGTTAAATTGGGCCAATTATATTTAAAATCCAGTTCCTTTTTTGTCTCTGCATTTTTTAGAGATGAGCTGGATCTGAATCACTGTTCCAGAAGCAGGTTCGCAGCTGATTTCTTTTGTTTTTATTGTGGGCCATACCAAAGCACCAAGGATATTTAGGATAACATTACTGAGAATCCATTTTTGGTTGCTTTGTTCATTGTATTCACAAAGGCTTCACACGTGAGACAAGACTGTAAATAAAAGCCTTTAAGCTTAAATCAATGATATAATCACAGAAGTGGTAGTTAATACTGGCTTCAAAGTTGATAAGACACATGAGACCATTTAAATTTTTACATCAAGTTCCACTTGAGATGTCTTGATTAATATTTGTGTTGGAACAGAATTAGGACAGGAGTTGGGTGGCTGTGGCACCTGTGCAGTTTGTGCACCATAATTATCACCTGTTAATTATTCATGTTGTATGGTCCATCCAAATCCATCAACTTCTCCTAAAGCAATGGCTCAGATCAAAAGTGGCTGCTCTGCCCTTTGAGAACCTACAGGGGTCCTGCCTTTTATTAAAAAATATGCTCTGGCCACTGTTTGGGATGAACTCTTTTGCACACTGGGTTGAAATGATCAGGGCACTTCCCAAGAATTAGGATTGGGGTGGGGCTGTGGACTTGATGAAGAAACAGCTTTCAGAGGTGGTTTGACTGGCAATTTCAGTTCTCCAGAGCATTCCTAATATCATAACACACTTTTTTGGGTAGATTTAATGGCAAAACAACAACAAGGCTTTGCATTGAACAATGACTTTCATCTGTGCCCTCTTAGAGTTCTGAATGATTCACTGTAAAGTTATTATCATGCCCCTTTACAAGATGGGTGCAGAGATGGACAGAGACATTAAGCAACTTGCACAGGGATGAAATGTGAATGAAAAATTCCTAAGGAAGCCTATTGTACTGATTTTTGACCTGTAGTCTTACCAGTAGACTTTACTGCTCTGATGTAGCTTTGACAAAAAATTAATTATTTTATTATCTATATTTATTATTATAATGGTAATTATATATTAATATTACCATATGATGCATTGTTTATGTATTCTATTTATTGTCTTTTTTGGTAAAACATGAGGTACTAAGCTTGACCAAATGGAGAAGTTAATAAATACAGAAGAATTTTTTAATATACATAAACTTGATATCTGTCTTATTAAGATTAAAATAAGCAATAAACCTGTCAGATACTGTCATCAGTAGCATATGGGATTTCAGGTATAATAGCAGCAAAATGTAATAATAATAATAAAATGCAGTCAAAGCATTCTGGCAATGAATGAATGCTCTTGCCTGTAACAATTTTCAGGAAAATTTACATTTTTAAGACCTGTTCCTTTATTATTTCAGCCTGATTGCACTAGCATAGGAGGAGCTGACATTTCAAATAATTACTGCAGTAACAAACAATGGGAGCATTTATCACAATATGCCAATTAATATTTGGAGGCTATTCAGCACATTTAATGAAGGCTGAAGTTAATTACCCTTGTTGTATATCCCAATGTTCTCCACATCCCTGCCCCAAACACTGTTTTGGTCTTTAAGATTATTTTTCTTTAATGTAATGGGTTTGGTTTTACCAAACTTGGGGACTTTTGATGAATAAATGAGGTATCTAATGGTGCAGATCAGTTCATGCTTGGAGATAAACGTGCATACAATGAGCAGGTGCCAAAAGGGGGAAGCTGTTACCACATCATTGCATAATTTGAGTGATTTATGTGTTGAAATGATGGCATCTATACATGCTGCTTTTCTGATGCTGTTGTGTTGAGTGCACAACTTAATGGCATTTGATTCTTTCAATTTATAGTCTCTCATCTCGTTTATGTTTGCTCTCAAAAGGATAATTTGTAAAGCAAATGTTCTGTTGACCTGAATTGGCAAAAGCATTTTTCAAACTGCCAATTTTTCCATTTAAATGAAAAAGAATTAAATTTATTAGCCTATAACTTTCTCTTTCCTTTAATGATGGGTTTATCATTCTATTTAGCATTTTCTCAGACAGAGGAGTAACTTTTTAAGACCAGAAGTGTGAAATATTTACATATGCTTTTAACCTGATGTCAACAAAAATTGTAGATCAGGTTGATTTCTTTTGGTTATGGCTTATCAGAGCAAGAATAAGACATGGGTGATACCACAGCAGGAATTGATCTTGTTTCAGACACATGGCAAAACCCAGCTGTGCCTGATCCGAGTAGGAATGGACCTAACTGAGCTGAGGAGTAAAGGGGAGACAAACACATCTCTCTCCTGGATGCTGCACAGGACTGTCAAACCTTAACTGTGGTTGTTTATTTAAGCCTGACTCAAGTTATGGCTGACTGACGTGAATTTCCAGGTGCTCCAGTTTGTTTCCTGTGGCTTGTTTGTAGCCTCTCTGTGGTTCTGCTGAAGAGCTACAGTTCCCTGGAGTGACACTGTCATAGATTTTCTTGTATCAGTGCATTAGTGTTTGCCATGAGTTGTTTGTAGCATAAATGTTTTCTTTATGACTTTTTTCTGGCTCTAGACATCTTAAGAGCACTGCTACAGCCGCTTAAAAAAAATAAAATAAAAAGAATGGAAAGTTTGTTGGAAATAAGGCAGATTAATAATATAATTTGGAATTAATTCATCAGAGAGGATAATGTTTTTTAATGTGGCAGGACATAAAGTGTAAAGCTAAGTGGTGAAAAGATGTATTTTTCTTGGCTTTAATTGCTAATATTATTGAAAGAAAGCCAGCAGATGCATCAAAGACTTTATCCAGACAGACAAGTCCTGCACAAAAGTACTTTTATATATGAAGATGCCATCTTTTTTGTTTTAAATGAAATATGAGAGATGTTTTCGGTCATGAATAATAATTCCAAGGAACAAAAGCCAGTGGGGGAAGTATTAACATGAAAAAATGAAGAGGTGCTGAGTGCTCCTGAATGATGATAGATTGTGCTGTCTCTTCCTGCATCACTATCTGCTTCCCACTGTCCTGAAAAACACTTATCTGACTTTGCTCATGTAGACTCTTACCTGAACTTCTTTATTCCCGGAGGAAGCAATCAGTGAAATTGCACACACTTTTCTGCTTCTCTTCCCTTCCATCTCCTATGATATTTTCATGGGTTTATGCTTCTGTATTTCTGCTTCAGACTGAGCTGATATACTGCTTAGGTTTTTCCAAATCCATTCAGACATTCCAAGTGATCTTTTTCAGTCATGCTTTGCAAGTTCCCACAGTGGATGAATTCCAGGCAATGTCTGCTTAGCACAGTGTCCAACTGCTGCTGCAAAGTCATCCAACAAGGGTTCGTGTGTCACTGACCTGATAAATGTTTCTGCAACTTCCCTGAAAACTTTTTTCTTCTCCTTTCCAGTGATTTTTCTCCCTTCTGACTTTCTGTAATTTACAAATGATAAACAAATGTTATAATATCAGGCTTTGTTTACATATGCTTAAATTAGAATTAACTATGGATTCTGAGGTGTTGAATTAAAGTCAGCTCTGTTGAAAATGGTTGTTATTCTAACAAAGTAAATTTAAATTGTGCTTGTATTTCCTGACAGAAGCCTGAATTTGATATGATACCCAATCCAAACATGAATGGCTGGCACTGATGGTGCAAATACAAGACAGAAGCAGGTCTGGTACACATCCCTCTGGCTGTGACAGGGCTACATCCACAGTGCTGGCTTTTTGTCAAGTGACTGGAAGATGGATGGGACACTAAGTGTTAATAACAGAACCTCTGTAGACTGCAAAGAACTGCAAACTTCAGCTTTCAAAAGCAATGTTTGAAATTGTTTTTAAAAGGACAAGAAAGCTGTAAATTTCAAACTGGAATATGAGGTCTTGCTGAAATGTAATTGTGGGTAACTGCAAACACCTATAGGAAAACATGAATAAATCTGCAATAGAAACAGGTTACACATTTCAGGTTTGTGGTGTAACTCAAATAATAACCTGTTTTTGTTAGAAAGGGTAAGAGAGGACAGGTCCCTGTTTAAATTTTATTCTGTTGAATCTGAAACTCTCTGAAATACACTGCCCCAGAAAGTCTAGCATTTAAATACATAAATCCATGGAGTACTTTTAGAGAGGTTGCTTGACAACCAGGAGGCAGAAGCTGGTGCCCACAGGGGCTGTAAGAGAAGATTCTGTGCTGGCTCAGCTCCCTTTTCAGTGCTAGTGTTTAGATAAATAAAAACATTTATAGCCAGAAATATTATCACCCTAAAGAGACCCACAGTCAAATGCTCTGACTACAGCAATCACAATAACATGATAAAGAAGTACCAGAAGTTACACTTCTCCAGTAAAATACTGGGTTGTAGTCACTTTATACAGAAGATTCTGTTTTAAAGATTGTTATATGAATTTCTAGGAGATCATACCTTAAATGAAACACTCAGATTTTTTTTCATTTAGACTAACCCTTCACAAGATTAGAAACAAAATATTAATATCTTTGCATTTAATATTCAGTGTGGAAATACCAATCACTTCTGAAATAGGTTGCATTCAAGAGACACGATGCTGTTAGGGAGCTGGCAGGTTAACCCTGTGCTCCTGTGTTCTGTGCTTTAGGCTCAGCCATGAGCCTAAATTCCTTTCAGAATCTTTCATATTCCTTTCAGAATCTTCAGTTCTAATCATTCAAGTCACTAATAAAATAGCATAAATTCAGAATAAGTTATTTTCAAAACGTGGCTATATGAAGAAACTAATGTTAAACACATGTTTCATGTTTAGAATAAAAATTTTTTGATTTTTTTTTTTTTTTTTTTTTTTTTTTTACACATGGGAGCCTCTCTCCTCTTGTTCAGGTAGATGTGTGGTCGTGTGATCTCTCAAAGTAGTTTCTGGAGCTGCTTTTCATGAAGTGTGGGTGTAAAAGCCTGTCAGATCTCAGGTCAAGGTTGGAGATGAAAGCTGTCCATAATTAAGTCACTATTTGTTTAACCTATCTGCTCAGTTCTCCAAATTTGGGCTGAGCTGCTCATTTGAAACTTATTTTAAAACATAAAAAATAACGGCTTCCCTTGAAGCAGAGCAATATGTAATGGAATATTTTTATACAAAATCTCTTTCAATGTACTTTTCTCTGTCCCTAGGAAAAGAACACTGGAATTGTGGGTTTTTAAAAACCTTTGTGCATAGGTGCCCAGGGTCTCAATTAATTTGACCATATAACCATATCAAGGAATGGATAGGAAAAAATATCCTTAAAAAGTGTCAGTAGAAGACAACACAGTGAGAAAAGGCTCTGTTTTAATGGTTTCTGCATGGGATCTAGATAGCTTCCTCTAAATGCCTGTTTCCCTCACATGAGGCACAGAAGTATATTCCTGACCTGAGGGACTTTTTGGGTGCACAAAACCCATGGGGAGAATCTGGGTCTTTTCACTCCTTTCTCTTAGGGCTCTGTGGCAAATATTGGCTCATTTCCCCTGTCATTTGGTATGCAGGGTCAGTAAAAATGATATATGTGTGCCTTGAAATTTCATTCCATTCCCCTATTTGCTGCCATCATTGAGAGAACACTCAGATGCTGTTCCCTGTTCCCTTAGGCTGCTACATTCGTTCACCCTGGAACACAATTTTTTTCCCGTTCCTGTTTGGTTATCAGCCTAAACTCCCAGCCTGTGGTAATGAAAAGTTATGGGGAGAGAAAGATGTGCATAAAGAAATGTAGGACTGGAGATTAAACTCCCTATTGTAATTCATGTTATGCTAATGAGGCACATAAGATCATTCAGAGCAGGGTAATGCGGTGATAATACCAAGAAACCAACATAATTTACTATGGGGAGCCTTTACTTAATACATCATATTTCAGCAAGAAACTTAATAAAAGGAAGCTTAACACATAAATACCACCAAGAATCGCAGAAGATAATGCAGCATTTGATCAGACTAATACATAAACACTACTGTGAAACCTAATTTCCAACAAGTTACCCAGGAATCAAAACACATTGCCTATTGTTGCTGCTGAAGCAGTAGCTTAATAACTAAGGATACCAGAAGAGGCACAATAAGCATTTCCTATTATTTATATTCCCCAGTTGCCTATAATGACCATATAACTTAATATTTGATTGAATGGTCTGGATATGAAAGCTATTTCCCTTGCAAATTAATCCTAGCACTCAGCTGCAGTACAGCAAGGAGTGTTACCATGGTACTGTCATGAGGCTTATCCCATGACATTTTCCCCCCAGTTTTATCGATGCTTCCCTTTTAAAGCCATTCAGTTTCATTGACTAATAAATATATATTGTGCCATCACGTGTTTTGACTTCTATTCCATCAAGGATCAAAAAAAAAATCATTGTTGGCTTGTTATTTGTTATTATTAGTGTTATGAGAGTGTTTAATATCTCTTTGAAAACCTGCAAAGTCCATTTGAATGAGATTTCATCATATTGGTATGGTCCCTGCAGAAGTCTTTCAAACCCGTGGCAGAGAAAGGGTGGGAAAAGAAAGTGAAAAGGCTTAATGAGATGATAGTGATACAGTGACATGATTTAAGAGTTCTGACTCACTGGCTGGGGTCCATGTTTCTCTTCTGCCTTATGTCTGGAAGCCGTGACCTTGCATGTGGAAATAGCCTTGATCTGGAGGTGTCACCTGGGTAAATTGTTGCAGAGAAGTGCCAGAATTGATTGGTCCTTTTTTTCCCTTTCTCCTCCTCTAGGTGTTTTCATTTTGGTGAATTTCCAAACCCAAAGTTAAATGAAGATTAAAAACCTTGCCAGGTTGTTTGCTGTCTCACAAGTGAGAATCCTGACCTCTGAAGCTGATGGACTCAGGCCTGGTGGGACAATGTCTCCCAGCTAAAGACAGGAGGGCTCTCTAACAAATCCTGGCTTTACAGCACTTTACCCTGAAAACTCTAAAAACCTGACTATAATTCAGGGATCACAATAATTTAGATTCTGCTGAAGATCTGGAAACTTCTGGGAGTTTTGTTTTGGGATTTCCTACATCCATATATAAACTTGATGATTAACTCCATACTCTGTGACTCTTGATTCAGCCACCGATTCCAAAGCTTGTAAATTTTTAAATCCAACCAAAGCCAAATTTGATCTGTCAGGGAGCAAGAGCACACAGCTTCTAGTGCTGTCATGGGGTCAGATGAATCTCATTCTTTGTCTTAAGGACTTCTAACCATCCGAAGATCATTTTTTTTTCCAACAAAATCAGTGTCCTTTCAGAAATCCCCTATTTCAGGAACATTTTCCAGAATAGGTGATCAGGACTCAAGTGGGCTGAATCCAAGATGTGTCCTGCATGGAGAGAGGTCAGGTGAAGAGGCTGGAAAGGAGATGTAACACTGAATTCATACCGTGTGTAACATAAAGTATTTCAGCCTGAGCTGGTAATTTTGAACTTCTCCACATGTCTCTAGAGCTGGTGAGTGCTGCCTGTTCATCTCACAGCTGCTCTCCTTACACACTTCGGTCTCAGCCCAGTCTCCAATCTGCCCACAGGTTTTAGAGGGGAGATCCAGGGGGCTCCTGATGTGGCCAGCATTGGACTGGCTGCCTGAAGCTCAAGGTGTGCGTGTCAGAGATGCAGTTTCTGTTCTCTTGCCCTCATTAAATGTCTTTCCAGGTGAAGACAGTCCAATGTATTCATGCATTATCTAGACTATCAAAAAATCATTTTGGGGATTTTTTTTGGCCTTATTTCCAGTCAGTTGTGGAAAAATAAAAACAGTTGGCCAACATGCAATATTTAAATGTGATTAATTATGTCAACTTATATCCCAGTATCAGTAAAACACTTATAATACAATCATTATTCTATTTCTAGTTCCTTGTGTGAGAAATGTAACACCCAATGACTTTTTTTGAGCATCCATATTTTTCCAAATCACAGGAATTTTTATTTTTTCCTGGGACTGTGTGCATATAACATTTTTTTACTTTCACATTTGTAAGTAAAAATTGATTCAGGGAAAAAAGGTCTGTTTTCAACAATTTGCCAGTTGAAGTCTCTGTGTATACCTTGCAAAGGGTAACATGAAATGACACTGAACTAATTTATGCTAGGTTAATCCATCAGTTATCATCTCAGGGAACTGTGATAGGTCTGATTTTGATCCCTAATTATACTAGATTAAGTAAAAACGGTACCATGAAGGTTATTTTTGTGAAAGAACTATCAGCCACAATGTACAGCATCTGTTATAAAACAGAAGGTAAAATTCAGAGCTGCTAATGAGATCTGCAAACTAACCTGCCATTTCAAGGTCCTTTATATTCATAAGTTTGTAAAAAAAACATGTTCAGTTTTTGAGTACATAGTGTTACACAGTCCTGAAAACTCATTTGTATTTACTCCATGCAATTTATTAATGCATGTAAGTAAAAAAATATAATTGGCATTTCATGTAATACATACTAAATATTATAGACAGCATTACACCAAAATAGGATTTTTAGGAAAATTATCAACATTACACTGAGAATCAAGGCAAATATTTTCATGCCTTTTTAAAAAAAATAAAAGACAAAGTATGTTTAAATTTATTATTTCTTATAAATATATAAATAAATTATAAATTTATTATATATTATATTATATTATATTATATTATATTATATTATATTATATTATATTATATTATATTATATTATATTATATTATATTATATTATATTATATTATATTATATTATATTATATTATATTATATTATATTATACTATACTATATTATATTATATTATATTATATTATATTATATTATATTATATTATATTATAGCTATTTACATGAGACAAGCAGACAGCAGATAATATTTATGAAATATTTCTCTCAGTGTCCATAAAATCTGGATTTTAATGGTAAAAAATAACAACAAAAAACTTCCAACGAAACCAAACACAACCACTCCCCAAAAAAAGTTACAGAGAAAAGAGTTTCTCATGAGTATAATTTATTTTCCAGTGCAGATTTTCTGATTCTGGTTCCAGGATTATTCCTCACAGAGCTTGTCTTTACAGAGCAGCATAGCCAGCGTTCTGGCTCTGCAGTGGGAATGTGAGGTTTGGCTGTGGCTGCCTCCCCCAAGGGCCCCGAGTCCCTCCAGCCAGGGGCTGAGGCAGCTGATGGTGTCCCTCTGGTGCCCCACAGCTCATCCATCACTGCCAGCCCGTGCCATGGCTTTCTCCAGCTCCCACTGCCCTGCCCCATCCCCTGGCCCTGCTCCCACCTCCCTGTGCTCCAAAGGACCCTCTCCAGCCTCACTCAGCCCTGTTTTGGGATGTGCTCCTCTGCAGGAATTCGATGCCTCTGGCAGATCTTTTGGGGAGAGTTCCCAACCCGTTGAAATGAATGGAGAAATCTCTGACTCACTGGGTTTGAATCAGGTCCATGCACTCCTGCTTACAAATGTTTTAAAATCTGACTGTGGGGACTTAGCTATCCAACTGAGATAGTTTCAAAACTATATTTAAATTTACTCTCTTAGTGCAGAGGAGAGTCTTATCCTTCACAGCTTCCTAAGGCTTGCACTGACAAGGGACCTGACAGATTGGTTTGTGCTCAGGCCCTCAGCTTTGCTTGGCTGCCACTTTCCCACAAGAGTCTACTTGGAAATTAAAGCTCAGGCCTGAACAAAATCAGAGGGTCATACAGGAGAGAAGTGGCAGAAGGTTGGGATATGGTGATGCCCCAGTGTGTGAAACAATAATTGCTATCAGCAAAAAGGCTTTCTCCTGCCAAAGGTGTCTCTTCACTCAAGTAGATGGATTTTAATGTGTTGCTGTAAATGAAATAACTCAGTAGCCTCAGCAGGACAGAATTTGGCCCACTGGCAATGTTAAACAATATTTTTTTTGCATGTAAGTACCAGACATTTGGTAATATCTCCTTTAATTAGTTCTGTAAGTTTGGTTCTGCTTCAGCTTTCACTGATGTAAAGGTTTTCTTTCTTCTTCCTATGCATTTTTCCTCGATCTTAACATAGGATTCTTCTTGTTTTTTCATTGTTTCCCCCTGACACACTGATCAGGCTGCCAGGCCACTCTGTCTCAGCAGGGCCAGCCCCCCGTGCTGCACTCCAGTGCTTTGCCCTGTGCCTGTCCCAGGGCTCTTTAGATGTTTTGCTTTGACTTTGTGTTAAGGTGTCTTCAAGAAACCCGTTTGACTATGGAGAAAAAGGCATGCAATGAGGCATCAATAAAGGGACAAAGATCAGGTACCCTGAGGAGGTAGAACATCAATAAAAAAGAAGGAATGAATGCCTCTGAGGAAGATAAAGCAGTGTGATTCACAGCTCTGGAGAATGCTAGACAGGCATGAAATGTTTGTAAGGTAAATAATAGCCTAAGATCAAAAAAAGTAAACAAAAGCAGATGAAGCACAGTATCAAACAAAATTTAAATAAATCATTAGAAGAAAAACCTATTTCTTGAACCATAGGACACTAACCAGCATTTAATTAAAATTGTGTGTTTGATCTTCTCATGTGATTAGTTTTGCATTACCCTGCCATTCATTTTGGTGATATTGAGACCAAAGGGGCTGGTGTCCTGGGCTGAACAAGATTTAAATAACAGAACTTGTGCTGAGGTTAGTGAAAAAACTTTGATTTACTTCAGTGGAACCATCAAGTTGTCTATTCTTAGACCCAGAAAGCAATTTTTACTTGACACCTGCTGTTTTATATCTCACTTTCTCTCTCACTTAACGCTGTAGCTGGCAAACACAGGGACTGGAGCTGTGCCTAATGCCCTGCTGGGGGAATCCTTGACCCCTTTTGTAGGCAGGGCTGCCTTTGGATGGACAGATAAAATCTAGTCCAGAGGACTGTGCAAAAAAAAAATTCAGAGGAAACCTTAGCCATTGGTCATCTTTCCTCAGGCTTCATAAGGAACAAAATTGAAGTAGCTCATATTGGTGTACAGCTGGAAAAATAACAGCTTAATAGCTTTTGATCTTTTCGGTAAAATGTGGTGATTTTTTAGAAAGAGAAGTATCTAGAGAATTTTTTTCCACGTTTGCTCTTCAGGTTACATCTGAAATGGGCAGTATTAAGTAGGCCAAAATCTTTACATAAGTCATTGTTTGTCCACATTAAAACAGAAGACTGTCCACCTCATATTACCTACAGGATGATCTTCGTTTGTATTATCAAAACATTCAGATGATTTCTTAGGTAACAAGTGCAGGAATTGCTTTTTATGTAGCAAATGTTTTACAAATATTGATAGTGTTTTAGCCCTAGGGCTTAGCTAGCACGTTATAGATGAGAAGAAAAAAGCAAGTAAAAGGAAAAACATACTAATGTTTATTCTACAAAGTCAAATAAGTGATTTAGTGATTGGTAAGACCCCTATAAATCACTGCAGACTGTGTTTTCAGCAAGCTTCTGAAAATGAATCTGCTCTCCCGTTTAACATAGCCAGGCCTGCCCAGAGCACTGGCCTGACATAAATCAGCTCTGTTCATACCCTGACTGCTGTGAAATGCAAGTCTTGATTCTCAGATGGGCAGATCCTTCCCTTAGGGAAGAAAGCTGAGTGCTGTGGAGAAGATATTCCAAAAAAGCAGCTCAGATCTGGTTCGTAAAACCCTTGCAGAAGAGAACAGCTCTATCACCAACCTTTATGTGTTATACAGCATACTTGGTGCTGATGGTATCATGAAAAAAGGTGGTGTTAGGTCACAAGGGAGTCATGGACATGTTTTTATGAGGTTTTTTATTAATTTAGTACCTAATTAAAAAAAAAAAAAAAGCAAAACAGAAAGCCTATATGTAGACAAGCAACACTGGAACTCTTGAAACAGAAGATACAAATTGCACTTTTATGACACAGCTCCCATCTTTTCATTTTCTGGCAGATTTGTAAACCACAGGCCTTGTCCCAGCTAGGAGTGTCAGGAGGTAAAGGGCAGAAAGCTGGAGCTGCTTTTTAATTAGTGAAATCAGTCAGGTGCCTCTGGGTACCACAGCACTGCAGAGCTTGGTGACAGACAATACTCTCTTGGATTAAACACCATTTTTGTAACTGCAACCAAGTATCTGTTTCTCAGTTTCTCTAACACTTGCTCGAGGTATATTACCCATATAATTAAGCATGATTAAGTGATAATTGCAGTCTTTTTGCAAAGTAATTCCATGGCTGTTTATGCTTTGCAGAAAGTACATGGCATTTCTTTTGCACGTGTGAAGGAAAAACGCTAAATGTTAAAGAAGTAGCTAAGGAATAATTGCCATAAATTTACAAAGGAATTACTAGGTAACATATGCCTGAGATTGAATATGGTACTACACAAATTTCTGCCAAGATGCAATTGTATTTTCAAAATGGCATTACTTCTGTAATATTTCTGAAAAAGAAAAAAGAAGTCATGGTAAATGGAAACATCTGTATTTGGTTATGGGTGATAAATTATTTAAGTAAGCTACTATGTTCTTTTATTTATGAAAGCCCTTCTGTCAGTGCTACAGAAACCCCTTTTTACACCTAATTCTGGAGACACACAAAGGACACACCGAGGCTCTTTTGCTTTGCTATTTCTTCTTTTGAGCAAGGATTATACAGTAAGCAAAGGGGAAGAAGGTCTGTACCACACGGTGTCACTTTTTATGTTAGAAAAAAATCGTCAGAAACACTGGCTTCATCTGCATTAATTTCTTAGTTTGGATCCAGGGTACACCTGTGAAGTGAATTTTCCCAGCTGCTGCTGAGGAACCTCCTGGCCTCTTCATGTGAGGTTTGGAATCAAACTGTGTGCTGGTGCTTCCTAAAATCTCATTCCTTTCTGGAGAGCATTTCAAAGGAAAACATATCTCTTTTAAATCTGAGGGAAACAATCACAAAGTAAAATTAGGAGCAGAATTTTTTTGATGTAGATTTGGATATTTATCACTGTGATTGGTATTTTCTCTGGAATAATGGCAGTTTTTGGGTAAAGGATTGTTTGCTTCATCTTTGGGAACACCCTGCTCTCTGCAAGTAATTTGTATTTAGGGCATCCTTGTGCCTTATTTCACAAGTATTTAAATGTAGGCTTGATTAGGCTGATAATTTATTTTAATTTAATCAACTATAAATAGTTTTGGTCATAGAGCATCTCAGCATAGGGCTGAGACCTGGGGTTGTATGGCCTGGAGAAGTCTCAGTGCAGATCTTATCAATGTTGATATCTATTTCATGGGGACTGCAAGGAAGAAGGGCTCAGGCTCCTCACAGGACAAGAGGCAATGGACACAGACTGAAACACATAAAATTCTTTGTGAATATGAGAAAATTATTCTTTTATTGTGAGGGAAGTCAATCACTGGAACGAGTTGGCAAGAGAGGCTTCAGTTTCTGTCCTCATACCAAACTATGCTTTGGGGTGTCTTGTTGCAAAATCTTACTGGAAAATGGTGCAGAATGCACAGGTTGGTGCTCTCCTATTCTACATATTTCCTTTTAGGTTTCTTTTGCAATGAAGTAGGCTCAGACTCTTTCTTCTCTCGTGCTTCTGTCTACTGATATCACTTTTTCCTGTAAGATTTCTTTGCTTGGAAGGGATGTCAAAAAAATTTACAGAAACCAAGATGAGTATTAAATACAAAAAGTCTCTGGAGGTGAGATATTCTGTGCATATCCTGCCATAGTCAAATGAAACATTGCCACTCAGGTGCCTAAATTAACTAATTAATCCATACTACATTAATTATGATGATGAAAAGGTAATAATAGCTTATTGGCCTAAAAACAAATGCAAGTTAATGAGAGAGATTTTCAAGGCTGGCTGGTGGCCCCAATACAACATACTCCAAAAATCTGCTGGAAGTACCAAGCAGTGCCCACCTGAGCTGTGGCTGCAGGCAAGAACAAATCCATTAATTTTTGGGGCCATTTTCAAAGGCAATGAAAAAAATTGTCAGCATTTACTTGGTAACTAAAGGTTGTGTTAGTCTTGAAATGAAACATTTATACAAGAGTTTCACCATTTTTGTCTTTGTGTGACATTTATGAGTTCCTCAAATGTTCTTATAAACATGTACTTTTACGAACATATTTCATAGAAGAAAAATTACAGTATTGGACAATGCACATTTGTCTGGAATATTTACAAATTTCAGTCTCTGGTGAACTGCATGTTTATAGCTTTAGACAAGACTGACAATGTTGTAGTGATTAAGAGAGATTTCTGTGTTGGATTTGATTACTGTGGCAGCAAAGCGTATCTGCAAGTGACAGAGTCAAATGTATCTCAGCCAGAACAGAAGGGATGTTAAATCTGGGATGCCCCTGTTGGTTTGCCTTTCCTTCTTTCTGTTTATCTCAGCAAATTATAGTCCTGCAGAGACTAGTTTGGACCTGAAGCTTAACCTACATTCCCTTAACATCTGTTCCTAAGGAGTAAAAACATATGAATTTGTATATGCTGATTCATTTTCAAAGGGAGACACTTCCCATGAAAAGCATTTCCACTGAAACACAATCCAAACACTTGCTAAAAGACAAAAATGAATAATATAAACAAGGCTGAGATAAAAAAAAAAAAAAAAGAAAGACTAAAGAAGAAGTGGTGCAGGGATTTTCACAGTAATTTTTCTTTTAAAAGCCAGTTCAGGTAAACAAACACAAAGGTAACCAATGTAATGCATAAAAAAGGAACAAAAGAAATTCTTGAAAATAAAACTCCAGTGGGAGAAGAAACTGAGTGGAGAAGCATAGGATTTGTCTTGTCACAATCAAAAATAATAAACTGGGAAGGGAATAATGGCAAAATGTAAATTCTGAAAGTTAAAGTGACTCTATAGGAAGAGAGTATTTCCATGGTGGAAAGTAATCAGCCTGAGGGCATAAGAAAATCATCCTTGATTTAAATAAATTTTATAAAGAATACTGACATACTTCATATAGGTTGTGACAAGACTAGATAGGCTTACAGAGAAGCAGATTTGTCTAGGATAATAAAAATAAAAGCATTATGACAAAGTTTCATCCTGGGACAATTTCAACTCTTGTGCTGCAGGGCATCAGACCAATAACCCAATGATAGAGAATCCAGCCTAGGAACAAAGCAGCCACTATAATAAATGCAAAATTGGATATTCTGTACCATTATGGGTTATATCTTTGTTGTCACCATAATGTAGAAGCAAGTGGCAAATATTTGTACTTTTGTTTATTTGAATTTTTGTCCAAAATCTCTGTACACAGGGGAGATCATCTTACGTCATTGGGGAGTTGGGGACTTGCTTTCTCTTTCAGCTGGGGATGTGGCTTCTGCTTTTAAGAACTGCATTTTCCTTCACATCTGCTGTCTTTATGTTGGAGTTTCTGGTGGCTGGGAAGAGCTCTATCCGCACGTCACAGCTGGAGAGAGAGAGACAGTGTTCAAAGTTGCTTTTTTCCTTTTGGATGTGAAAAGAAAATTATATCTCTCTGCCAAGTGGGAGGTGGAGAGCAGGCTGCAGGAGGGGCTGTGCTGCTGCTGCTGCAGGGAGCACTTTGTTAAGCAGCTCCAGATGCAGGACAGCAGTGTTGAGTGTTGTAGAGACCCCTCAAGTGCCCCCCACTCACAGCCACGGGATAATGTGCTGCTCTTCCCAGGACATCCATTAATGCTCGCTACTTCTAAGTTTTCTTAGCCTGGGAAGAAGGAAGGGATGGAGAGAAGGTGTTTTAACATTTGGTTTTATTTATTATCCTGCTCTGATTTGATTGGTAATAAATGAATTTTCCCCAAAGAAACCAGTTTTACTCCTGGTGGTGATTGCTGAGTGATCTCTCCCTGTCCTTATCTCAACCCATGAGTCTTTAATTGCATTTGCTCTGTCCCCATCCAGCTGAGGAGGGATGGAGAGGCTCAGTGGGCACTTGGCATCCAGGCTTCTCCCACTTCTTTTAGTGGAAGAAGGATATCCTTAATTTCCTGAGATGTCTTCCAATCAGAACTGTTCTGTGATTCTAAAATTGAAATTACTGAAAAATTAACTTATCTCTGTTTTTAAGTACCGGGCCACAGACTTGAGTTCACTGGCTTTGTACCAATGTAACTGCTTTAAACATCTTATTGCAAAACCAATGCCACAAAATGGACAACCTGGCATCTTTTCCAGACTTTAGTTTGTCTCCAGATCACTGAGGATGCGTAACTAAAATGCACAATTATACCTGTCCAGGCAGCCTGGGTCTATGCAGACAGCAGGATTTTCTGTTTCCTGGAGTATTTCAGTTTCTTAAGGGCAACTAATGGTTCTGGCAATGTATCTGACCTGCCCTGAATGCTGACACAGACAGAAGTGAAATGTTTGCTGTTAGCAGCCAGAGACATTATCTTAATTCAAGTGAATTTCTCTTTGGCTTCCTAGTGATTCCCAGTCAATATTTTTTTGGCAAGTTACTTTATTTACTGTATATGTATTTAATACTTCACCTTGTTTATGGAGGTATTTTTCAGTGCCTTTTGATAAAGCTCTACTTTTTCTTAAATATGTGTAACTCCTCTTAAATTCCCACTTTTATGATAAAATGCAAGTTTTATTATGGAGCAGGGTTCTTGCTTTTTTACCTTGAGCAAATCTGTGGAGAGGTTCCAGTAAAATGAGAATATAATCCCTTTCTTTCTGAAAGTAATTCAGGTTTTCTGGTGAGCACCACATGAGAAATAGGCAGAGTTTGTTATCAGAGTTCATATGAGGGAAGATGCCCCATCTGTGCCCCTGTGCAGCACCAGGGCAGTCTGCTGATGCCACTCATTTCTCTAATCTGTAAATGTGCTTCTGTTGGCTGGACCTTTCTCAAATATATTTATGCATACTGTAAATAGAACTGGAAACTGCTTGTTGAGCTCTTCCCTCACTATTCTGTATTCTCTTTCATTCATATTGCTTGAGCAAGTAAATTTAGCCTTGCATGTCTTCTCTAGCAGACACAAAAGATAGTAGGATTTTTCACTCTTTTGTAGATAGAAAGCATACCCATGGAATTTGAAATTTTATTTATTTTTCCATTGTCCCTTTCCTCCTTTAAAATGCACCTAGTAGTTCCTTTTTCTTCCTTTTACTTCTGTCTAAGGAATATGACTATCCTGATGTTGCATGTTAATTTATCCTGGCATGTAATGATTGCTGTAATATAATCCACTGAAAGCTCAGATATGTATGTTTGTACCTAGTGTGGTGCTATATTGGATGTCCAGTGAATTTATCCTAGTAGCTGCAAGTAGTGTAGCTCTTTGTCAAGCTTGTCTCCTTCAATAAAAAAAATAATGAGCATGAAAATTCCTTCATTGTCTGGGAACTTACTTCTGTTCAAGGAAGCACTTTTTACAGTGAAATTAATGGAATATTAAAGGTTTCTCCAGCTTCACAGCACATCAGTTGAATGAGCTAGCACATACTTATTATCATCTTGATGTTTTACAAGCCATTTCATGCCTTAATTCAAAGAAGTTAAGATGCCTTTTCCTCACAGGAAGTGAGAAAAATATTACAGTTTTGCAGTGAGTTATTTTAAGGTCAGCTTGTGGAAAACGAAATGAACTGGCAGTTGCAGTTCCCAACAGATGGCAGATAAAGTGACTAAGAGTGGAAGATCTGCTTTAAGGATTCTGTTCATGTTTCCATTGTTTTGCAGATGGTTTGTGAAACACCCGACAGCTTCACTTAAAACAACAGTATTAATCAAAGTTGCAAAGTTTTCTCTCTGAAATTTCTCCTTGTTTGGGTGCTAAATAATACCAACAAAACACGAAACATTCTGTACCCTTTCTCCCTCTCCACCACGCTCTGCCATGTCCCAGGTTTGTGCTGCCTTGTTGAGGTCCCCAGCTCTGCCTTTGTCCACAGCTCCTGTGCTCCTGTGCTTGCTTTCCGAGACACTGATTGCTCTCTGCTGTAATATCTTGCTTTTCTCTCATATTTGTATTGCTGACTTCCTCTCCTACATTTTTTAATGGGTTTCTTTTTGCAACTACATGTCTAACTCGGCAGATGTGGGGAGACCTCATTTTCTCCACAAGTATTGCCCTCTTCTCTTTCCTCACCACTTGTCCAATATTACAAGTTACCCTATTAGGAGTAGTTATTGATTCCCTCCTGCTCATTTATATTGTCTGCAATTGTGCTGACCCTCAATTCCTTTACATTTTTCTTCTTCTCTTTGGAAACTCTTCCATTGGTTATGCCCATTCTTGTTGATTTTAAGGTCCTATCCTTTGTTAGAAAGTGTGTTTTATCATAAATAACAGAGAAACAAAAATAAAATATTACACAGGTTCTCTCAAATTCAGTCCTTCCACTGCTCATTCTGCTTTCCTAGCAATGCCTCAAAGTCTTGCCCATGGCTTTCAGACCTTCTCTCTTTGCATCTATTTTACCATTTCCCTGCTAAAATTAAAAATTAAAATGAAATCCTCTTTGTGCATATATTACTTTTTATTCATAGTTAAATTTATTTTTTTAGCAATTAAGTTGACATATGTAGGCAAAACTTGTCTGGTTTTGGATAGAGATGTTTCCTTGACATGGAAGTTCTTTTTGGTAATTTCTTATGTGGCTGAAAGTAGCTGTTTATTAACAAGAGTGATTTCTTGTAGCTAAAACAAATAGTCTGTTACTGTTTGGTCACCTCCCAAACCATAATATTTCCAAAATACATGAGCAGGCTCTGAGTTTTGGCAGTTCCTGCTACTTACCCATAATGGACTATTAGATTGAAAGCTAAGCCAAGTACATTTCCTCTCAGCTTAACTTTTCTTCTGGCAAATGCTTAATGTGTATGGTGTTTGCATTATAGCAATAAAGTCACAATATTCACTTAGGTTTAATGATTTATAGCAGAAGCTTATTTTTTATTTACTCAAAACAAAATTCCTCACTGCAGAGAGAATGCAAGTGGAAATTCACCTACCTTAACTGCTTTTCAGCTAGATAAAAGATCTGTGAGAATTCCATATGAAGAGTTTTTGAGATGTGAATGAGACTGAGAAATGTAAATGAAGGAGGATGAAAAGCAGCTCAGATGAAATGAGGTGAAAGAAGAGATAGAAAAGTGAGAAAGTAAAAAAAAAATGCAAACCCAGATGTGACTGAGACTGGCAAAGAGGAAGAAGGGAAACCCATGAGAATTCATTCAAGATTAATTGGAGAAAGTGTTGAAACTTGGAGTACGATTTTTGCAGCATGTGTTAATCTGTCAACAAAGTGGGGAGAGAGCCAGCAGGAAGGAGGTCCTGGGAAATTCAAAGTAAAGCTTGAGCTGACATTGAAAGAGGAATGACTTGCAGGCTCAGTCTGCTCCCTGTTCCAGAGTATCAGGAAGGGCAGTTTTTAAATTTAATTTTGAAGAGAGAAGGCTCAATGTTTCAATATCCTGGGTACTTCAAGGTGGAAGTTCAGTTAAAACAACACTTGGAATGGATGAAAAGAAATCCAAGTCCGGTTCTTTGACTTAGGAGTCAAACTCATGAAAATGATATTAAAAGGACACTAGCTAAATGTTCAGCTTTCCTTAACAGAGGAAAAGAAGCATTTATGAGACTTCTCATCAGCTTTACAGAATGTGAAGTTGAGCACTCATTCAAATGTCCTGGGAGGAGCAGAAAGTGATAGGAACGTGCCCAGGGGCTTGTTAGGAATGGCTGGCAGAGCTGATGCTTATATAGAAAAGGAAGGGTTTGGGTCTGAACAGGTTTAATACTATAAACAGAAATTTAATGGATATTAACAGCTAATATCCTCAGTGAGTGCAGCCAGGGTAAACTGAGGGTTTACACTGAGATTTCTTAGAAGAGAGTGTGGCTCTTAAGTAAGGATGGACACTTCCTATTCTTTGAGAAACAAGCAGTGAAACAAGTGAAGATAAACCAGACATAAATTATATTGGTTTGCTTTGCTCTTCTAAACACTGATTTAAACAGTTACCCATAAAAGGGTTGTCCAGGCTGGAAAGAGTCTTCCAAGTGGCCAGTGCCAGATCAAGCACTGGAATGGGAACACAAAGGTACCAATGGCTGAAGTGGATACATTCTGAAATCTTGTCTAAAGTTTGTGAACTAGAAGTAAAGTTTTCACAAATTCAAACAAATTGAAATGCACTTTTTCGCCTAAATAAAGTTAATTCTGCTAAAAGTCTGAATAGAAGGAGCCAAGACTGGTGCCAGTGGAGATAAACTGTGTGGCACATAATTGTGTTATGTGGGTGAATGAAACCAAGCTCTTGAAATTTCAAGCAGGTGCTGCTTGCAAGCTGCAGCTGGTGAAGGCTTGGGTTTGGAAATACCTGGGCTAAACAGAAGTGCCATGTCCCAAAACCTCCAGGTAATGAGGAGGTGGGACACAGAAGTGGCAGTTAGGAAGCTGATCACTTCTGCTTCTGCTTTTGAACTGGTTGGGATGTTCAGGGTCTTGGAGCTTGGGAAAGAAGGTGAAGGTCTGGACTGGAGGAAAGATCTTGGGAGTGGGGGAGGATCCTGGACATCTGAGAGATTTGTGGAGATGAATGTTGCAGGATGTCCAGAGACCTTGGCTGGTAATGCCTTGTCTGGGAATTTCCCATTCCTAATACATAGAATGTTAGTAACTACATACATAACTTTTCCAAATAATCAAGAATGAAAAAAAGAGAAGATACTTTCAAAACATGGATGTCCTGAAATGTACTGACATCCTGAAGCACATTACATGGTGAAACCCAATAACAAATCACAGAAAACCAAGAGCAAAGTCTTGATTTGGATAGATGGGTTTTTTTTAATGTCATTTGGATTTTTTTTTTCATTTACCTCTATAGATGTGAA
This sequence comes from Poecile atricapillus, assembly GCF_030490865.1. Taxonomy (NCBI): domain Eukaryota; kingdom Metazoa; phylum Chordata; class Aves; order Passeriformes; family Paridae; genus Poecile; species Poecile atricapillus. The sequence continues at coordinate 5,390,635 of NC_081260.1, forward strand.
TTTGAAAGGGGTGTGAAATGGTAAAGAAGTGCTGGTGAAAACATGTAGAGTATTTAAATGGAGAAGGTAACAATTGAAAATAACTCTTCTGGTAATAGGGGAAAAGTTTCTTGAAGTTCACATCTTTGTGCTTGACAGGTCATGTTACCCAGGAGAAGCCTTTTGCTTTAGAGTATCTGTGGGTGGAATCCTGTGGCTTAGAATTTGCTGCTGTAATCTTCTCCTCAGCCCTTCCTGTGGTTTTTGGATTTTCACGGAATAAATTAATATTCCTTTATCAAAGTTATTCTTTTAATTTTGGAGAATTCAAGATAGGTTTTTAGAAAATGTAAACAAGGCAACAAAGGCCCAACCAAAGTGTGAGATGTATGCTGCAAGAACATTCTGTATGAGAGTAAATGAGTAACAGGAGGGGAACTTGTGCTGTTCTTGTGAGTCACTGCTGGGGGGACTGAATAGTTAATGAAATATTGGTAAATTGGTATATTAATAAATATTATTATTAATAAATATTGTTAGTATATCAACAAAATACATTTTGATTTCCTTTGGTGGATAAAATTTCTGTATGAATCTGACCTTTTTCTCACTGCTGTTACTTTTTTAGCTTTGTAGCAGCAAAAAAGGAGAAAATGGTTGGACAACAGACATGAGATGTTGCATTAATATGTGAATATGGTAGGCATTTGAAATAGATTAATGAGGAAAGTACTGTGTACAAATAACGTTCCACAAAGGGGTTTATGTTTAGATCTGACCTTGTCTGTCTTTGCTCCTTTGCAGTGTAACACCCAGAAGGGTTTGAGCAATGAGTACAAATTCTGCTGCTGTCTTGTTCTTGCTGCCTGAGATTTGTTGCTAATGGCCTGACTCATTAGAACCCACTTCTACAAAGATGGACTCAGAAAGTCTGCAAAATAAAATAGGCTGCCAAAAGCTACCCAGGTGTAAATACATCAAAATATTAAGTGCCAAATTGCAGCTACAGTTTGTTTTACCCACCTGCCTTTATATTTTCCCAAGGTCTCTTGAAGCTGATTTTGGAAAATACTGAAGTAATTTGAGCTAAAATGCTTACATCAAAGGATCTCTTATTTCCTGCTCTCTTATTTCCCTAATTGACATTGCTGTGATAACAGAGCTTTATATTTAATAAGAAGCAAACTCTGCTTCCCTAGGTCTTCATTCTCTGTATTTTCTATTATTCTATATTCATATACTATGTATATTCTACAGGATATTTTATGTATCCTTAGCACAACCTTTCCCCTCGTCAGAGAGCCAGGCTTCAACTCCCACCTCTGTATGTGCATGTAACCCATCAAGGCAACAAAAATTTTAGTAATTGCAATCACCATGACCTGATATTTTTACAGAATTGTTAGGAAAATGGAGCTTTTTGGTAACTAAAGGTGCATATTGATTTGAAAATTCAAGACCCTTCTTTAGGATGATATGCCTGGAAGAGGAAGGACCATGTACTTGTTAATTTATAATGCCTCTGACAGTTTTCTCTGTGGATTAGGCTCAGAATTGTCAGTCTGAGTCACAAATGGAAGGTGGAATAAAGCTTATTTGCTGACAGAGTATCTGTATGCATAAAGAGAGATTCCTGTGATCATTCAGGAACTTAAAATTAGGTAAAGCATTAAACTAAATAAAAATTCTCAACACTGTGTGCTAGCCATCATGAAATAAGAACCCAGGATCTCTTGCTGTGCAGCCTCTGCAGGAATCTGCTGAAAGGCACACACAGAATACAACTACTAAACAAGCCTCATTTTTTTTTTTAGTTCAGATAAGGAGTTAATCTCCTTAAACTCTTAAAAAATCACAAGGAATTAAATTACTGTTTTGCACCTGACATGCAGCCCCTCCTGTCTCTCTTGCAGTTAAGCTCAGGAACAAATGTCCAGGCTCCTATCTAGAGGTGATGTGTGTTTAAGTGCCAGTCTACCCTTTCCTACCTTTAGAGCTTGGTAATACAAAAAAAAAAGAAAAACAGTTTGTTTGCTTGAATTAATTGTGGGGAAATTTGATTAATTTTATGCCTATAAATATGCTGGTAGAGCATGAATGGTAGAAGATTCCTTGAAAAGTTCACAGAGCATTGATTAGCCTTTATACATTATGCAAAATTAATCCAAAAATCAGAGAGGAAGAAAGCATAAAAAAAATCCCCTCACTAAACAAACTATATTGAAAGAAGAGTTCAGTTCTTTAAGACATTTATTATAGGGAAGTTTTCTGACCTGAAGATGAAGAATAAGGATGGAAAAACTGAAAAAAACCACCAACTTGATAGTCAGTGAAACTTTCCCTTTGAAACCAGAAATGCAACCAGAAAAGAAGAGCTGACAACAAGGGACACTCAGAGAAATTAAAATCTGTAGAAAAAACCCACAACCAACAAACCACTTATTTAAGAAATAGAAATTACTGGTAGTCACTGGACAATTTAATCCAATGACATAATCAAATCTTCTTAATTTAGAGCCTGTAAAATATTAAGAAACTATAAGTTCAGATTGGTTAAAACTTATAATTTATGTGGTATAAAACCATCAGAAACATGGTGAGACCAATGTGTAAATATTCCCACTAAATATTTCTATGGGAAAACGTTTCCACTTCAATATTGAAAGTAAAAGCAACTTTTTTTTTTTTTTTTAATGACAGATAACATAACCTCAAATCTGCCTTCTAAGTGGATTTCATGAGAGTTTACTGCAAAATACTGTCCCTTCTCAGAAATCAATGAAAACCTGTTCACAAAACACTGCTAAAAATGGAAATGTTGGGTCATTCTTTCTTCATTATTTTATGAGGACAAGTAAATGAGAGAAGTGCATTATTAGCCACAATAATAATGTTTAAAGGAGTAAAATATTCATAACATCTCTATTTCTGATTCGATGGAGAATGTAATACTAAATTAAGATAAGTGTGGGAAGGGTGGTGCACCATTTGCAAGTGCAAATGCAGCAGAATGAGAGGAATTGATATCTATAAAAAAGCATTTAGTTGATTTAACTGAATGTTTCCCAAAGCTTGCAAATTGGGAGATTTTACATTCCAGACTTAAGAAGGGAGTCAGCAAAGCATTGTTCAGCCTTTAAGGATAATCTGTCACATGAATCAGGAAAGCCCTTGAGCAGATAATATTGTCATTTTTCCTTTTGACAGTACTAAAGCAGCTTATGAATTTCCCTGACCATTCCCTTAATCCTTCCCTGAAATCATTAACTCTCTGTAACATCCCAGTATGGTGCCTTAAAACAGAATATGTAGAAAAATATATAAGCTCACCATATTGACAGAGGCTCAAGAAGAAAATTTTGATCCACTTCACTGAGGGTTTCTTTTTAAATTCATTTGTTTTTCATGTGATGGAAATGTTGCAAATGAATGAAGCAGTATTGCATTTCCAAAGATTCCATATTCCCATCTTGCATTCACAATAAATAGGTTCACAGAAGACATAGGATGGGAGGAAATTTAGCCCCAAATATAGGTTAAACCCCCCTATTGTTTATGCAAGGTGTTTTTTATTATTTTTAATCCCAAAGATTTTCTTATGATTGCATAAACAGAAAATTCTAGATCTTCAGGCACTGAAGGGTAGAGACATCTTGGACAGAAATCCATGCCAAATCCAAAAGCCACCCAACTACTGCCTCATTTATACCCACACAGAGTAAAGGAATTAGAAAGTATGAGTTACATTGTATTGAAATATCAGCAATCTGGAAGGACAACTGTAAAATTTGATCTCAAATTAATCAGTAGTTTTTTAACTTTTAGTAAGAACCACCAAGTGAAGGCTGTACCTCAGAACTTTATTCTGCAGCTGACAGGTTCACTGAGCTCCATGAGCTGCTTCTACGAAAAGGGAGCTGGGAAATGGGGGTGTATTTTACCAGATTATCCCAATTAATAATTTATAGTTCCCTTGGAGCTGAATGAAGTATCACAATAGAAATGATGGATATATTTGTAACTAAAGACAGACAGAAGTGGGATTACCAGCCTGTGTTAAAGTCACAGCCCAGATCAGGTTGTGTCCAGGCCCTGGATTGTTCACGTTGGTTTTGACAGCGTGGCTCTGTGACCCAGAGTGCTGCACAGCTCTCCTGGCCTCAGCACTCCCTAGAAAAGCTGCCTTATCTTTGGATTGTCCTTGGTCTTGTTGAAAAAGACCTAAATCTATGTTCACTACTTAGAAATTAAACAATATTGCCACAGCACTTTGCGTTCGTTTAAGCACTGAGATTTTTGGGATTTTTTTTGCCAAATGTTTGTGGGATTTAGCTGTATAAAATCCATTAGTATTGATAGTGATTGGAGGCTGTGTAGCTGGATCTCTTAATCATCTTTGACTTAATTTAAGCATAGAATCATAGAATATACGGAGTTGGAAGGGACCTTATTCTCCCCTCTTCTGATGCAAAGAATTACTTGGGAAAAAGAAGTGATAAATAGCAGATAACAGCCTCTCTATACTGATGAGTGCAGCAGGTGGTAGTTTATTTTCATAATGGCCTGTTCAGGTTTCATATCCATAAACAGATCTTTAAATTACCAAACAAAATTTCATAACATAGCAAGGCTATCAGCACCCACATTCAAATCAGTAATTAGGTAGGGCTTGCTTTTCTTTACCTCTCTCAGCAGCGTTGTTGCAAAGAATACACACCAAAAAGAAAAAAAAAATAAAGAAAAAAAAAGGTATAAGAAAACGACATACAGTTACTATGGTTATCACAGTTTTAATGGAACTATTTTAAGGATATTTATCCTTGACATTTTGAAAGTGAAGTTCAGTCAATTGTGCAGAAGGGAATACAAATGTATGCATTCATCCTGACTTAAAAGAATCTTCTGCTTCATTTTTTTTTAAACTATGCATAGCCATGAATTCCAGTCTTGGGGTTTTTAAAAGAATTTATTTACCCATCCATACTGCTTTTCAAAATAAACATGAAATTCATCATCAAAAAAAGCTATTTTGTTGCCCAAGTTTGTATTGCTGATAATGACAAAGAAAGAAAGAAAGAATCCCCACAGAACTCTAGAGAAGACAATTTCTCTAGCTCTGCTTTTCATTTAATGCTTCTTTAATAGGATATAAGTTTTACAAAATGGGTTGTTTTTTCACTGGTGATAAATCATCTTGGAAGTTCACAACCACTTATCCAAACTGCTATTAAGCTTCCTTCAATGCATCTGCAACCAAGAGCATCTGTATTTTATAAATGTTGTTTACAGACTCTTCTGTGAGAACTCACTGTTGAAAAACACTATATGCTGATCAGGCAGATGTTGCAGTATCAAACACTTCATAAATCAGAAATCAGACTCAGTTTCTGCAGACCTGGAAACCACTGCAGCAATTATTGCAATTGCTGCATCAGTGTAGCAGTTATTGTAATAATTTAATACAGCACATCACTGAAACTTGATGTGTGTTATTGGGTTTGTGTGGCAAGATTCTGGTACCTTGGGGGAGTTACCTGGGGTGGCTTCTGTGAGAAGATGCCAGAGATAATCCCCAAATCTGACAGCTCCAGTGGCAGCCAGCTCCAGGATGGACCTGCCCTGGCCAAGGCTGAGCCCAGCAGTGCTGGCAGCTCCTCGGAAAGTGTTTGGGAAGGAAGAACAGTCAAAACAGCAGCTGCAGCCAGAGAAGAGAGCGAGAATATGTGAGAGAAACAGCCCTGCAGAGCCAGGTCAGTGCAGAAGGAGGGGCAGGAGGTGCTCCAGATGCCAGAGCAGAGGTTCCCCTGCAGCCCCTGGTGCTGCCCTTGGAGAGGCAGGTGTGCCCCTGCAGCACCTGGGGGTCCATGGGGAGCAGGGATCAGCTGCAGCCCGGCCTGGAGCAGGGATGTGCCCAGAGGAGGCTCCATGGGGAGCCCAGCCTGGAGCAGGGTCCTGGCAGGACCTGTGAGGCCGTGCAGAGAGGAGCCCAGCCTGGAGCAGGGTCCTGGCAGGACCTGTGGCCCGTGGGAGACTCTTGCTGAGGCTGCCTGTGCCCAAGAAGCTGCAGCCCTTGGTGAGTGAAGTTCATGAAGGCGAGCAGCCCATTGGAAGGACTCAGGGAAGCTCATGGAAGAATGTCTCCCATCATAGTGACCCCATGCTGGCCACAGGAGGAGTGTGAGGAGTCCCCAGAGCAGAAACAACGTGTGACAAGCTGATCACAGTCCCCTGAGCCACCGAGGGAGAGGAGTGAGGGAAAATTGGGAGTGAAATTGAGTCTGGGAAGAAGGGAGGGATGAGGGGGAGGTATATTAAGGTTTGTTTTCATTTTTTATTATCCTACTGTGATTAGATTGGTAATAAATTAAATGAATTTTTTCCCAAGTTGATTCTCATGCCAGTAGTTGGTGATTGCACACCCTGACCTTATCTCAACCCTTGAGCCTTCCCTCACAATTTTCTCTCGCCTGTCCAGATGAGGAGTGATGGAAGAGCTTAATCCAGTGATGGAGCACAGCCCAGCCAAGGTCAGCTCCCCACAGTGTGAGGATAAGAAAAACATCCCCAGCGGGAAATGTTCCCTCTGTGTGCAAATAGGATACTTCCAAGTTAATATTCTCTGTGTGTTAGTGGTGTGGTCAAGGAAAGAGTTTGTAGCATTTAAACAGGTTGTGACAAAGAATCTTCTCATTGGAATAACTGGGCCAGAGTGAGACAAAATTGGGAGACCTGACAAGTTACAGTAGGAGAGTACCAGTTAGACGGAAAAATGTCTCAAAATCTGTCACAGAAATTAGGCTTTGGATGCCCAAGACATTTGACATTATTTTTATTTCATCTGATATTTGTGCTGTGACTTGGTATCATGCTTTGGGGTATTCATAGGTTATTAATAGATAATAATGAAATAAAGTCTAAAAGATCTGACCTGCTATGTATTGTCTCAAGTTGAAAATAGAGTAATTTTTAATGCGCTCTTTATTACTTAGCATTGTCCACTAAAATTTAGAAGTAGACTGATAGGACTATGTGCTTTGCACTCTCAGAGCACATTAATGATACACAATCTCACTCTGAATTGGATCCTCCACAAATGTAGTTTTCTTCACAGATGGAAAACTACTCGAGAGTATTTTGAAGGTGTCCCAATGGCAGAGTGGGGAGAAAAAGCTTGTCTTTTCTTGAAAAGATGTATCTGCACATTCTGCCTCATGTTCTGGTTTGTACTTTAATTCTTTCTTTCAAAATAACTATTTATTTATGTACTTCTGCCCAGCGGAGCTGTAGAAGAATGGAAGCAAAATCCAAAGGTCCTGTCCCACGGACATGTGCTTTATATAAGTCTATTCAGAATTTAAAACCAGTTAAATTTTTCTCCACTGTCATGTCTGAAGACACTTCCAGAACTCATTTCTGTTAGAAACCGATTTCCAGCACACAGTTACTTGTGGTGAGCTCATTTGCCTGTTTTTTCTGGTGCAAAGATTGCCCTTAAGCTTAAATAGACCTTTTCTCCTGACTCCCTTTCCTGTCACTTACACTTCAGTGAGTGATCACAGCTTCTCTCAAGGTTCATCACCAACCAGCAAGTTGCTTGTCATGGCTTTTTACAGAGAGTATATTTTTACTTTCAGTCCATGAAGGATTATTTAATTCCTTCAGTACCAAGCTCTCAAACACGTGACTTTCTTTCCTGCCAGCATTTTGCAATGGTCAGAGAGGAGATCTGGGGGAAAAACTAACTGACTGAACTTGGTTTTTTTTCCTTTAAATGCTGAAAGTCCCTTCTCAGCATTAACTAGAACCACCATTATTTTATAAAGAGGGCTTGGCTTTGTGCTAGCAATCTGTGGGCCCCCTCACAAAGGACTGAAAACCAACGTTCTTGAGCTGCTTTTTGCAAAATTCTTTTGCAGAAACCAATCCTCTGGCCCACAGAGAGAAGTCCAAACATGTGAGGGACAGGACATAGGAGGGAGAAAGGATTCCAGAGGTCCTGCAGGAGATCCTGAAGATCTGCCCACAGCTAAATTAGTCTGTTTTATCCTGCCTTTGTCAGGCCTCAGGCACCATGGTGGGAGAAACTGGTATGCTGCTATAAGAGAAATGAAATACCGGTTTATTTTTTTTTTGTTTTTTTTCAGTTACCTTTTTTTTTCCTGTCTTCTGACCTGGTGTAGGAGTTCCAGTGTCTTGTTTTAGTCAGCATCAGTGAGGTGTCTGAAGTTGGGTAAGCTCTCATGTTTTTCCAGATAGCTGTACAAGCAGAAATGTTGGGGCTCTGTACAACTTCTATTGCTTGAGGGTTGCAGTAAATTTGGCATATACCAAAAATATTTAAATTTCTTAGATGTTTGACTGATTTAACCCCTGAAAAGAAAATTAAAAGCTATTTATATATTTCATAAAAACTTGTTGGATGGTTAAAAGTCTGTCATTAGCTTATTAATTATTATATCCAGTAATAGGTTCTGCTGTGCTGAGGGAGATGCAGCCGTGTGGTCTTTGTCTGGTTTGCTAAATGCTTCATTATTCCTCCCAGCTGGAGTTTTACTGTGCATGTGTTTGTTTCCTCCACTGCATTATAAAAGAATATGCTGCTATGGAGTTATGGCAGCAAGTGGGCAGCACACATGCTCTATGTGTGAGTCATTTTTGTCCAGAGACAAAACGCGTGGACAACAGATTCAGACTGAATATATAATCTTCATTAACTTTTATTTGTAATAGATTATCCTTGTGGTACATTGCAACAGCAGAAGGTGCATACATCAGACTGGCATAAACCAGCTCTAAAATGAGTACTGCATTCATCTGTGCTCACCTGTGGCACATAACTCATGCAGTGTCTTGACAGGAGTATAAAAATCCATGATTTCACCACCTGTGTGTAAGGACTGTCTGCATGACGAAAGGGGCAGAGATTTAGGCATGAGAGTTGTCTTTCAGAGGCTTTTGGGAAGCAAAGGTTACAAGTAGATACTGAGTTCTTCAAGCAGATCTGAAAAGGCTACATAAATAGCCTCCTCTCATTTCCCAGACAACACAATGTGATCTTCACTAGTGTTTGTAGGACTGGAAATGCCTTTGTCCGAGGATGCTTGAATACTTTATGAAGTATATCTCATGGTAATTAATGTGTAAATTCTACCCTGTCTCTGAAAATAAATGCTGATGGCCTTGATCTTCAATTACTGCAGAAATTTCTTGAGTCAGAGACCTAAATAATGTCACTCAGTTTGTTTTTTTCCTTGTTTACCTGTCGTAGATCTCTCTTGCTTTTCTTTAGGGCTCCTTTTCATTGCTGAAGCTAAATTAATTATGCAATATCCTATAGTAAATCTGCAAAGATTTGAGAAGTCCCTAGCTTCCCCACATTTAGTCCCTCTTTATCACCATCATTCCTGTTCTGGATGGTCTTTGAGTGTGTTTATCTTTCCAGAGATTAAGGCCAGAGCCCAGGTGCCTGTGTTGAGCCTGGCCTAGGTGAGCCTGGTTCTGCTTAAGTGGAGCTGGTGGAAGTCAGTTGTGGCAGGGCGTGTGTTTGCAGCTGGAAAAGGGCTTTGTAAGGCTTCAGGGCTAGGTCCTGAGAAAACCCTGTTTCCATGGGAGCTGGTGCAAGAGCCAGAAGAGCACCAACCACAGACCTGTGTTTCATAGCAGAGGGGCTGCTGAGCATTCTCCCAGCTGGAGCTTCTATGGGGCAGTGTAACTTGGTACATGATGTAATAATTCATCCCCAAACCTGCAAATATCTGCAAGCCTGTTATTCCAATGGCATTAATCACATACATTAGTTGGTGCTCCTGGGGATAGACAGAAATACAAAAGCTGCACTGGTTTTGGCTGGGATGGAGTTAACATTTACTATGGGGCTGTTTTGGGTTTGTGTTGAAAACAGTGCTGATAATGCAGGGATGTTTTATTTACTGCTGAGCAGTGCTTGCACAGGGAAAGAGCCTTTCTGCCTCTCACAGTGCACCACCATCGAGGAGGCTGGGGCATAAAAAGCTGAGAGGTGACAGCAGCCAGGACAGCTGAGCCCAGCTGACCAAAGGGATACCCAGACCATATGGCATCATGCTCAGCATATAAAGAAAATAGAAGGGGAAAATAGAAGGAAGGTGGGCTGGGGGATGATTGGAGTGATGGTATTTGTCTTGCTGAGTCACTCTTACACATGCTGGAGCCCTGCTGAACACCTGCCTGCCCATGGGAAGTAATGAATTAATTGCTTGTTTTACTTTGCTTGAGTGAAAGGCACTTGTTTTACCTATCAAACTGTCTTTATCTCAAATTTTCCTACTTTTACCCTTTCAATTCTCTCCCCCATCTCGCTGGTGGGGGACTGAGAGAATGGCTGTGTGGGGCTGAGCTGCCATGATAAAATTCTATATACCTATGGATTAATGTGCTAGATTTACAGATCACTGTGTCTGTTTGAGGACTGACAGTAAATCTCACAGGCAGTTGACCCGACAGCCACAAATATATCAGGTGAAAGATTTACTGTAAATCAAAGTAACAATTTCACATTTTGCAGTTGCTTAAGGCTGGTAACTCGACTGATAGTCACGGTAGGAATGAGAAAAAGAGAATATCTCTCTGGGTAACACTATTGAGGAGTACACCTGGTGCAGGTGAGCAGCTGCAGGGAGAGCTCCTGGTGGAGCTGTGGGGTGGGGGAAAGGGCCAGAGCGCCAGGCAGGGGCCAGGAACTGCTGGCACTTTGCAGAAGAAAGGACACCTGTGGTGCTGGCCAGGTGAGCACATCACACAGGCCAGGAGCAGAGGGCTCAGCAGGAAGAGCCCAGACTATGTGGGAAGATGGATTATGAGGGTGCAAGAGCCCAAGGATTCAGGGTCTCTCCCTGGAGGCACCAGCTCGAGATGGTTTTGTGTTTCTGCTCAGTGAACAAATTGCTTTAAGGATGCCGGGGTCTGGCACTCAGCTATGGGAAGCCTGAGGTCGAGCTGGTAAGGAAAACTTACAGCATTCACACTGATCCCAGTTACTTCTGAGACTTTTAGTCCTGTGCTTCAGTCCTGGACTGAGCATCCTAAACTCCAGGATTAATTGGATCCAGCTTGGAAAAGACACTATTTATTTAACGTACACTTTGCAATGTATACATGTTTCACCCAATAAATCATTAAGAGAGTCTAAGCTAAAAATAGCACTTATTAAATGTAAAAATACATTATTTACGGTTTCTGTTACTTATCTAGCAGGTGTGAAGAGCAGTGAATTTAAGGTTAGTAGTCAGTGTTGCTGGTGTGAAAGAATCCTTTGTATCAAAGGGCCAACTATTGGACTAGCCATGATTTGAGTATCATGCTTGGTATAATTATATGTATCAGAAAACCACTGTAGCTAATATTGTGCCTTCTATTTAAAAGAAGCATTTTTCATGAAATACAATTACACCCAGACTATTCTAGATGTAAATTAGTTTTGCTGGAACATGCACAAAGGATGACATTCACTCTCAGATCTGTGGCTCCCTGATGGCTCATTGTATGCAGACATTAACACCAATAAAGGCCACAGTCTCTACTTTAGATCAGACACCCTCTGAGGTGGAAATCCCCTCCTGCAGAGGGTATGGTCCTGAACTTGGAAACTGCAGCATTTTGGTAACTTTTTATCTGACTCCAGCACAGATGTGGCAAAACAAATTGTAATTTCTCAGAATTTCTATGGTGATCATAATAAACAGGCTGGAGAGATGTGCCTTCTCTTTCAATAGAGTTCTTAGATTAAATGAGTTTCAGAAATCCCAGGAAATGGAATACCCACTTAAAAGTTTTATAACTTTCTTTATATATGTATAAAACTTCTGAATTGGCATCCAGAAGGCTTCTATTTTATTTCAGCCTTTTTGTGAAACCACACAAAATTTCTTATTAAAGTAGAATCAATGCTTGAATTTGTTCTAAATTATATCCACACTAGGTAAACTGACACAGCAAGTGCTTGTGAATTTAAAAGCTTAACAAAAAAATATCACAAGCATGTCATTTGGCTTCTCCCTGAGTGCATCTTGCTAGAAGGAGACAAGAGAAAAAGAAGCTTGGGACTTCCTGAGGAAATATAGCCTTTAGTTTGGTATAGGTTGCTGTAAATAGTACATTAGAAGTATTAGGGACTCTAAGAGTGCTCTAGAATGCTATAAGCCCTAGGCTTGAAATAAAGGCATAAGATGTGAAACTGTTTAGTATATGAATAATTTTTACTGCAGAATCCAAGAAAGAGATGGCAATGTATGATGCCTTCAGTCATTCTCCAGTGCATTCATTTATTCTTATTATTCCAAGGTGGAAGACAGCAGATACACAGTGCAGGATGCACAGATGAGGAGCCCTGCTGCTGCAGAGGATTTACAATGCCACTGCAATGCATTGGCTGTGCTGCCTGCACTGCAGCACCTCTTTCAATCAGCAGTGCTGGGATCAGACTTCAAAAAAATACTTGTGCAGAGAGCTGGAGATTTAACTTTCTGCCTCTTGGGAAGATGGAAGGTGCAGGAAGCCTTTGACCCTTTTATTAAAGAGGAACTCACAGGTATCATTCCTCAGTGTAAGAAATTCTGTGTTGGAGAGAGTCTGCATTAAAAAGCACCTACTGTGTCAAGTATTGAACGTGTCACTGCCAGCTCCTGCTGAGGGTGTTTACGTAACCTCATGTCTATGAAAGCAGCTTTCTATTGAAGCACCTCTGCATTCTTCTCTTCCTGGGCCAGGAATGGATTTATGCCTCAAAGGCTGCTCCCTCATGGGCAGGCTGCCAGCATCTTTGAGGGACTCCTAAAGCAGCGAAGAGATGTGGTCACTCAAACAGTCATTTGGTCACCCTCCTGACATTCACATTTCTTATGTTACTCAAAAAGAAACTGCAGTTCAGCACAGAGGTTTCTACAGGGAGCTCTAACCCAAACTAGCACCATGGTTATGGAAGATTTTCTCAAAATTTTAAGAAGTAGGCAAAGTGTGCAAGTTTTCTTCCCTTGGAGGAGAATCTCTCCTGATAATTGATGAAGAGAAATTTCCTTTAAGGTGAAAATGAACTAAGTAGGGGAAAAAAGCTTACAGAACTTAAAGGAAAACATATTACTCATTCTTTCTAATTTTCTGCAATAACCTAGGTGCTTTTAATAAAATTTCTGAAACCATAATTCATCATAAGCTGGTTTATGTTGCTAGCCTTAGTAGAGTGAACCTGATTTTTCCAGGAGTGTGATTAATAATTTTACTTCTTCTGCCTATTTATGGTTTACCATGAGGTCAATCAGTTCCTTAGCTTTCTCCTCTAAGTTCATACTAGATATATGATTAAAGATGTAAATGTGCTATCACTAAATGTACTATCACTTATAATCCTTGTTTTAAATCTCTGGTATAATACATACTTAGACTCTTGTTCAAATGAAATCACTTGCAAAACCTGGAAATAATAATTTTAATAATTGAAAATTAGCCAGTCCTGCAGTTAGAAATTCTGATCACATCAAATTCGGGCACCTTATGAAAAATGCAACAGCATGGCAATTGTACTTTGTGTCCTGGTGGCTGACTGTCCTTTGCTAGTGCCTTTGTTAAACACGAATTAATTTCACCTGTAGGTAGCAAAAGTTCAGAAATGCAGCAGGTGGAAGACATCTGTTTTTTATGGGAAGGAGTGCAGAAGGGAGTTCCGTGCAGTTTTCATCTTGTGTTCGTACCTAATATGGCTCCAAAGTATTTAAAGTTGGCTCTAAAGCATTTAAGTTTGGATTAGGTCAAATGTGGAGCAAAGTGGGAACAGCAAAACAGGCAGACCCTTTACAGGTTATGTGTGACAGCTGCATTGGTCCGTTTAGAGGAACAACTTTGTGAATAAAGGTAAAAAGGAGAAAATATCAGAGCACAGTTGTTAGTACATTCATGTCTGTAATGGTGTCATTGTAGTTTGGTGATAAAATTTTCACTCTGTCTTTTTCAAAATAAGGAAAAGAGAAAACTGTGCATATATATATATTTTTTTTTTTAATTTATGATGAATATGCTTGATGTAAATTGCAGTAGCTTTAGTGATCTCTGTCTCTCATCAGCATTACCACAGTGTATAATGTAATAATGTTTTTAAGGCTCAATCATTTTTTTTTCTAGGTTTTCTTGCCACAATAAGGTCCATATCACCTCCTCCTGCCCACAGTCTGAACATCTCAGTGGCTGAATGAATAGAAAAATGGGAGTTATTAGTCATGGAAAAATAAAACCACCTGTAGTCCTTGCTTGAAGAAGCAATTACAATAATCTATTTCTATTGTCATAGTTTCGCTGCAAACATGAAAACAAATGGGGCTACTTGAAATTGAATAATGTTCTTAGTAATTTATGGTGACAGTCATTGTTATTACAAAGCCAATGCAGACTAAGAAAAAAAATATCAGCTAGAGATGGAATGGGTGCTTTGCAAATAAATTATACAATATGAAATTGACAGTTTTCACTGGTTTTGATCACCACAAATGTTTTTCCCCCTACATTCTGTTTTGCTCGTAAGTACCGTAGAAATCTCAAATTAACCATGTTGTTTATGCCATTGAAGATAATTTGGTATATGTATGTATATGTGTCTAGATATACATGCAGCCGTATGTCAAAAGCCCTGGCTATTCAACAGATTATTATCTTTAATCAGTAAATCATCCCTGTGTTTTGCAGGGCTGTGCAGCCTGAATATATTTTCAACATAGTGTTTATTTGCATTATACCCCAGAATCCATTTCAGGGAGATTAAAATTGTAAAAGCGAGCTACGCATTTCTCTGAATGCAACTTCACTGTAGAACGAACTTTAAAGATAATTTTCCCAACTTGGCATGTATTCAAATGCTTTATTTACTTGTTTTACATCAGACTGCTTAGAATAACAGTTTCTAAAAGTAAATTTTTACTTTTTTTAAAGAGGATTATACTTCAGCATCTAAGGGAATGTAAGAGCAAGATTTTATTAAAAACTCTATCAAAACCTAACAGATACTGCAAGCTGCATCCCTTGGTATTTCTATTGGAAGTGTGATGTTTTCAATATTTTTTTTTAAATGGAAAACAAATTGGTCCTCAGGTAGCATTTGTGCTTCTGACAATGCATGATTTGCTGCATTCCCTTCCTGCTCAAACACAGTTTATGATGTTATGGTGAGCAATTTCCAAAACTGAAAATCTGATGGCTGCTTGGCCTTGATGCCAGATGTGATGTTTCAGATATATTGAAGGCAAGACAAAAATGACTGCACTGTTTTCATGGCTTCAACAAAAGAATTTTAGCTGTACAGACATACTCAACACTTCAAAACCATTTGCATATTTTTTGGCCAGAGGACTGAGGATGTGGAGGAGCTGGATTAGTGTAATAAACCATTGTGCTCCAAGTTCCCAGTCAACAGTAAATTGTTTTATAAAAAATGAAATGCAGTAAAAGAACATTCAAGAGAAATGTGTTTCAAGAGGTTCTGCTTCAGAGTCTTTAGAGAAGATTAAAGGACTCTGCTCTCTGTGCTTTAAGGAGGAAATGTGTGTTTATTAACAGTAAACAGAGCTCTGGGTCTCGGAGTGTACCTGGCTGCTCGTGTCCCACGCCTGCTGCTCAGTCAACACAAGTGCAGCGTTTGAACCATTTTGCTTTTTCTAGAGGCTGTAGGTGCTTGTGAGACCTACAAAACTCTGCTGCTTGCTTGAGTCTTGCTGAGGCTGCAGCAGTGCAGAATGACAGCTCAGACACTGCAAGGAGAGAAAAGGGCTCCCTGCAGGTGGCTGAGACACTTTCAGAGTCCTGTGTGCTGCCTGTCCACCCAGCTGGGGTGGCCCAAAGTGTAGGATGGCACTCCCCACCTCCAAACCCTTGCCATGGTGTTTCAGTGCTCTAGACCTGCTCCTGGACATGTGGCACCACGGAAAGAGCCAGCTGATGCTGAATCTGGCCCCAGCATGGTCTCACAGCCGTGCCATGGGCAGTGCAGATGTTGCTGCTGGGCCCAATTCCAATATTGTTTCATAAGATTCCTTAAAAAAAAAAAAGAAAAATAGGGAATAGCTGTGGAAGAGTGAAATATTCTTTCTCAAAATTGCACAAAATTACTGAAAGGAAACATGCTGCCCCTGCAGTTTTTCTGTTCTGTCATTAAATTCAGCTTATTGCTTCCACATCACAACACTGGGAAATCAGTTCCCACATTTGGTAAAGAACAAGCCACGGGCTGTAACAGCCCAGGGAGGAGACACTAAGAATAGTTCTCTCAATAGGCAATTTTCTTTCATATGTGTTGCATCTACAGAGGCTTTCATTAACAAAACCCATTTCCTTATGGTTTCACAGCCATCTCTGATATTTTTAGCACTGAGTGTTTGGTAAAAGGTCCATAAAGGCTATTTTAGACTCTTGAAACTTGCAGTACTGTGCATCTGATGTTTGTGAGGTAATGGCTCTAGCAAAGCATTCTCACATATCTGAAGATTTCTCCTTTGGGTTTTAACTGTTTTTATAATATGGTAACTAAGCAATAATGTCTATAATCCCTGGACATTGTTCCTTCAGCAGTGTATTATAGCACAGAACATAACTGAGAGGAGTTGTGGGTAAATGAGACTGAAGAAAACATGAAAAGATTTACTGAAAGCCCATTCCAAATGCCTCTAATATGTGGGCAAAGTATAAAAGTGCCCAAGCTGCATTTACTCCTTCCTAATTTAATAGGCTAATTCCATTTTGTTTGCTACCAAATGGGATTGGATATTCAAAACTCCAGCAGCAATTTCGACAACTATTAATTTTGGGGCTCTGAAATAAAATTGCAAAGGATCTAAGAATCATGACCTGAGGATATATGTATCTTTTCTGATTTGCTTTTACATGAACATTTATTACTAACAACTATACATTTACTTTTAAATTAGTCTTACAAGGAATTTTACAGGGTATTTGCTGTGGGAAGGTATCATTACTACATTGACTGCAGTGTCAGTTAATTCCAGGCTGGAAGTTGCTTAATTTTTTTTCCATTTGGTTTCTATAGGGTGCTTTGCCTTACACTAAGTGCACCTTGGCTTGTGTAAGCAAAAAGTTAGAAAAATGAATAATAAATTTATTTGGTGTATTTATTCATTCTCTTTAAGTACCTTTCATCAGCTCGCACCTAATAAAGGTAATGAAGTTGGGCAATATCATTCCATTCAAGGCACTGACATTTCAGATTCAAATCTTATTTTTATGAAACTTGCTGCATAGGGATCACTTGAACATGAGTTTGGTGCCTCGTTGAGTTCATTTTATGTTAATGCACAGAAATTTCTTTTTGATCATCTGGTTTTCTAAAATCATGTATTATTGCTTTTCCTCATCTGCAGCCTTTCTTTCCTCACTACGATGCCTGATGTTGAGCAGAGCAGGCTCTTGTGAAAACAATTAGAAAACTCTGGGATTTTTGTTGTTGCATCTGGAGTTTTTTGTTTCCCTGGTCAAATGTTTTTGCAGAGCAGATGTAACAATCAGCCTCTTGCTGTTTGGTTATCAGCACAGCTACCCCTGCAGGTCTCTAGTCAGACAGGTTATAATATTAATATGCACTTATGGACCTTTTTGTCACCAGGCTTGCACTATGCTGTAAGGGAAGTTGGCCCTTCTTGGCTTTCCTGGTGCTGTGGATCCCAAAGCCTTCTCTTTTATTTAACCACTAATACATGAAAATTTAACAGATCCAGAGGGATTATAATATAATCCTTGTGGGTCCTTCCTTCTCCTAGGGAATAAATAAACTCATGAACATTTCACACAAAATAAGCAGAAATGTTACAGATTGCAAATGCTGAGCTGGCACAAATCCTGTTGGATCAGTATGTTAAACACTGGGTGCCTGAAGTTGTGAAGTAAATTAATATTGGAGCATTAATGGAAAAAATTCAGTTGTTCTGATGTCATGAAGTGTTTCATCCCTGAAACCTGAGTGGAATTTGGAAATATCCCATCTTTTGAGAATGAAACTGTGTGGGTTTAAATATGTAAAAGTATGGTATTGGGATAAGCATGAAGCTTTGAAAAAAGTGCCTTAGACGCAATTTATAAGGAGGAGGTTGCTCCTGTGTTTGAGCTTTATCACATAAGGAAAGTTATGCCCCTCTATTCAGTACTGCAAAGATACAAAATCTACTAGTTTGGGAGGCACCATAGCTTCCTATCCCTTGCTCCTCAAAACATTTGCTTGGGTATAGAAGATGGAGTAAGACACTTTAGCAGGAGCATTGGAAAGCCTCAGAAAAGCAACACTTCTTTTGCTTGACCCTCATTGCTGTGGAAATGTAAGGTCCAGCCAGCCTACTGCCAGGAACTACTAGAATTACTCATATCTTAGAAATTCTAACTGAAACGTTGTCTTGGAAAACCATCTCTTCTGATTTTTTTTCTTTTTCTTTTTTTTTTTTGAATAAATTATGAGATTATTTGTTGATTTATTCACACTGTTACCTCTTTTTAACAGTGTAATAGCTACCAGGAGTAACTTTGATCTTAGTAGTTATCTGTTTGCAAGATTTACTTTTTTTTTTATACTGAGAATTCACCATAGTTACAGGAAAATTAGATATACAGTGGTTCTACTTAGTAAGAAATTATTCAACTTTAATGAAAGTGAAACATTAGCTAGCTTTGATGAACTACTACTGCATATTGCATGTTGTTTTGCTTCATAAATAAATCCTTTTGCATTCATAGTTGTAAGTGAAAATTTCTGAAATACATATTCAGATAATTAACAATTAAAGATTTCCTTTTTCCTTTCTTCTCCTTAACAATATTTTAAACAAGAAGCCCTTAGCAAAATAGAGAAACATCAGTGCTCTAAGCCTGTAAAAACTCATGAACTTTCAGTTTTATCTGCTATGAAAAAAACCAAGTCGAGATAAGGATTAAGTAAAGGACTTGGTCCAAATCCCATTGAGGTCCCTAGAAACACCTTTACAGAGAGCAGTAGATTTGAATCAAATCTCTGCACACCCACATTAAAGTTTTAGGCTTTATCCTGTCAGCATGGCATTCCCATATATTCCAAACAAAGTCTGCACTGGCAGTGAAATGACCTCCAAAACTATTTTGTTTTCACAAAACTATTTTTTACTCAAGATAATCCTCTGGCCTTCAAAAAGATGGATGTTTGGTGCAGGCACAAATTTTGTGGGAGATCATTCCACTCTTGAATTCCCCCAAACCAAGTTTGTTTCGTAATCTTCTCATAGTCTCATATACGAGTTTTACTTTGGGCTTAAAGATGAGTTTTTGCATATATTTGCTCTAAGGTCTCTATATATGACCATGTGATTCTACCACAGTTTTCCTTCTTTTTGTTCTTGCTTGAAAAATTGCACATTGGATGCAAGATTCCTACAGAATTTGTAGGAATTCCTGCATCCCTGTCAGGTGACAGCTCACTCTGAGTTTCATTAAACCAGATGGGATGATCAGTGTGTGATAATGGAACATTCTTGTATTTGGTAAACTGTGATATCTTAGATTGCCATAGGCTCTTCCAACTATGGTTGGAAATATGCTGTAAAATTGCTAATTCACCTTATGAGATTTATTTTGTGCCAATTGGTTGTGATTATTTTTTTATCTAATGCACGTATTGGTGCAGTGCTTCCTCTATATGGATTTGAACTGATGTCCTAAACACAGAAAATGAGAAATAGATGTTGGTGTTACTGATTTAATTTCATTGATGTATCTGAAAATGCTTCAAACTTTGTGAGGAAAAATGGATTAATTAAGTGGTTATTTTTACCACATAGCATGTGATCTTTTCTATTAGGGTATTATTCAAAGTATAACTAATGTAAGGGTATTTCAAGAAGTAGAATTTCAAAACCAGATTAGAAGGGTTGGATGATTCTGGATGTTCTGTTCCACTTATTATGAACCAAACCTGGTTTTCCTACACTTTTATCAGTGTGCTGACGTGTACCTTGAAATGCTTTGATAGAATCCAGATGTAAAGTTCTGTGCAGCACTCGGTCAAGACTCAGCAGAAAAATTTCTACACAGCAGTAGCTGCTCAACAGCTCTGGGACATCTTTGCCTGTCAGTGCCTGCTTCTCCCAGCTTGCAGAAAGGTTAATATAGGTAATATGAAGATCAAGGGCCCAGTGAATTACATCCCTTATGAAACTGTTTAAGGAAGCCTAACAGGGAGATTAGTTTAACTTCAAAGAGATCCGACAAAGAAACACAAAATTTCGGAGGTCTCACTACTTCTCGCTACAGCCAAAGCTGGCTGAGAAAGCAAAGCTGCATGGGTTAAAATCCTGCTGCTCTGTGCAGAGCTGCAGATTCTGCCTGACAAAGTCCACCAGCCAGAAACCCACCCAATCAGCCTTGCAGTAAAAGGCTTTTGTTCTGTTCAGACCCACAGCACCTGAACCTCAATCTACAGCACAAAGATTGATGCAAATCCTTGTTGTGCATGTTGGTTTATTTGGCTGTTAACAAACACTTGCAGAGTGTGCCAGTCTTTTATTTCCATTGCACTTCTTTTTTGGATGTCTGTGGTCCTCTGCAAATGTCTTTTGCCTTCCTGCGAAGCAGGATGCCTGTTCTGTTGCAAACCGACTTGACTAAACCGAAGTACTACTGCACTTCCTATAATATCAGCCATTATTTTGTCTCCTCTGCTGCCTTCCCTTCCCTAGCACTGTTTTCTCAGTGTATAATTAGTATTTTTCTAGATTAATCAAGCAGTTATACTTTGCTGTGGAGCTGTTTGAGAGGAGGTTTTCGATGTCAATGAGCTGTGTGTATGAATTATTGAAGAAACAATTTCACCTGTTTCCTTTCCCAGAGTGATTTTTAATGATGCTGCCTTTAAGAGGGGTTTCACTTTCTCTACCTGAGTTGGTTTTGCTGTGCTTTAATCCATGCAAACTGAGCAGTAAAGGCAGAATGTCATATATTATTTCAAAGTCCTTAATAAAAGCTATGTGAATCTTCCAGCTATCAAGAGCAGTTTTGTTTTTTTCTTAAGTAATCAAAATAAATTTAGCTTCTACTTATCTTTTTTTTTTTCCTGGGAATAATATTTGCTAAGTAGTATAAATAGTGCTTATGAGATTAATTTTATCCTGTGAGAAAAGGAAATTCTCCTTTTTAGAGGGATATTGTCAAACTGAATTTATATTCTGCTTCTAAATATTCTAAAGATGAAAAGCAAGTTAGGAATGTAACACCACCATGAATTGAAAGTAGGATTCTTCCTCTTTTTGAGTCATCCTGAAAAAGGGTAAGCAATATGTGAGGGTTTGAGGAGAACTTAAAATGGAGCTTCCAGACTGTTTACCTTTTGGAAATTGTTTTTCATGGATAGGGTGATTAATACACGTTGGAGTTTTGCAAATAGTGTGTTGTGACTGGAAACCCACAGGCTCAAGATTCAGCTTAGCTCTGAATGTTGAGGGGTTTTAGATGTCTCTGTTAGTTAGCAAGACAGAGGACAGATCTGAGTAAATACCATTTGAAGAGACAAAAGCAAGAGATATCCTGAGATGCATTCTGAAAATGTATTGAGATGCGGAGCCCCCACTCTGACCTGTCATGCAAAATCTTAAACATCATTTTGTACCATAGTTATTTAAACATTCCCTTAAAAGCAAATCAAATGAAATGCTGAAAGGAGATGATTGTGGTCAGATTATCATTTTCTCGGTTCCTTGATTTTTCTTCATACCAGTGTTACATCTTTCCATGGTAATTTATCTCTTGTTTTTCTACTTAGTCTGTCAGAATTGTTCTGCTGTTGCATATAATGGAACAGGGTTTTGGACCTACTTTTGCATTGAGAGAACAAATTTAAGAGTGACATTTTACCAAGACTAAAATTGCAGCCAGTAATGGAACCCAACTGAAATGTGACTCAGCTTCTGACTGATTTACACCTGCAACTCAATGCTGTTTAATTAGAGGTATAAGTGTCTGGAACTGCACCTGTGTGTGAATTACAGATGCAGATACGTGTTTGCCTGCAGAAGAGGAGGCAAACTGGTGAAATTACAGCATTTGAGCTCTGAGGCATATATAGTGATGATATCTGGAGGATGTTTGGATTGCTTTTCCCAGATCTCAAAGCAAAATATTTTACATTTATGAGCTTTGTGCGCTTCAAACTGGATTAAGATCCTGAATGGATACTTGTCCTTTAGAAAATCTGAACAACACTCTCACTTTTTTTGTGAAGAGCAGGATATGCAGCAGTGCCTTGTCTCCAGCTGGTGTTATGTCCCCCTTTGCCCATGTTCAGCCTGCAGAAGCACAGAATCCAGATGATTTACAGAAGACCAGGTCAGCCCATGAATTCTCCTCTGTGGTCTCATAGCCCAAAAGCTCTCCATTTTCATTAATATCATGGGTTTGTCCTTTAGCTTTTCTGTCACTGTTCTACCTTTTTTTAAATCTTGGCACATTGTTTTCAGCTGACATAACCTGCAGCTCCTTCCTGAAGTCTTTTCCACAGAGTGTGCCCAAGCTGTGGTGTGAGCAGCAAAGGGAGAAACAGCTCTTCCCATGGACACTGGAACGAAAATGCTTGGCTGCCTGCATGGCTTTGACAGTCACTAATTAAATCCTCATAAAATTATCCATTCCTTCAAGGTTTGTCTCAGAATAGATGACAAAAATCAAGCAAATATAGCTAATTTGATTGCAAGTAATAACTCTGTAAATTAAGATGTAATTTTGGGGTTTTTTTTTAATTGCAGAGGAAAACCCCAGTTTAGCTGTCCACTGATACTTGAGATTCCTTTATAAAAATCTGGATTCACTGACCATCTCTGCCTATTTCTAACACAGAAACCTGGCCTGATGTGATTGAAGGTTGGCAGTAGGATAATTTTGAACAGACTTGGAAAACAAATGGATAATGTACAAGTACTGTGCAGGTTGAAATGTGTAACTGCTGATGTTTTTTCTGTCAACTTTTGAGTCAGTGTTTCTCAGTAAGTGAATGACATGGCAAATGCTGATTCCATGGTGGCACTGTCTGTACACTTCTTAGTGCACCCAACAGGAATTTTTCATTTCATGCATCATTTATAATTTGCTGCAACGATTGAGAAGTCTCTTTCTATGTGTGTGCATATATAAATACACACCTTTTTTTAAGAGGAAGAAAATGTGCCTTGTCAGCCTTCTCTAAGCTGTCAGCCTTTTCCTGTCTGTAAAATCTGATGCCATAAATTGTATCGGTGCAAGTTTCTACATGCACTTATCTCAGGAGAAGATGGGAAAGAACAATAAAGTAGTTGATGAAATTTGAGCAGTTAATTATGAGATATGTTAGAGCATTTCACTAACATCCCATCTGTTGCCCAATTGCATCCAGAATTAATTTAGTCCTGAAAATGGAGAAGCCTTGGGAAAATTGAGATCCTGAGGACTGACACTGTTAACAAGGGTATCCCTGTCTCCAGGGCTCTTCATGTGGTGTTCCATTGCAAAAGGACCAACTTGATAATGCTTTGCCATTAATAATGCAAAGAAGCTGGATGGTGGGCTCTTTCCGATAATGTTTTAGTTTTATTAAATCACTGATATTTCAAACTCGCTTGTGTACTTGATTTCTGCTCAAATCATATGAGAAAATGTCTCTTTGATCATAATAAAAGATATTTATTGTGACTGTTTCTGTAATCCTTCAGACATGTTGGTGCATTGAAGGGGATTTTATCATCATCTGTACATTCAATAGGTAAATAGAATAGATTTCTATACTTCTAAGTAGGTTTCTCTACTGGAATACAATTAATATGGGAAAAAAATGACCAAATGACAAAAAATGGTGCTATATACTCCTTTAGGCTCCCCAGAATGTTAATTGAAAGAGAAGTTTGTTTATTTGTATTTGTACTTTCCAAATTTAACAAAGTCCTGAAGTTTTAGTTGCTTGCTAAAATCTATTGCAGATTTTACCATGAATTAAAATGAGCTATTTTATTAGTGGAAATAGTCCTTCATATTGACAAATGTCAAAATAAGAATGCTTAAGGTGCAAAAGCAGTTCATGCCATGAAAGACATTTTCCCAGTTGGCAAAGACAGATAAATCTCAGTGAACAAGAAAAGATATTGATACAGGCAGGACTGGTGGTGTGAATGCCCAAGTTACACAGATCCAATGAAGTCTTGACTTCACATTGCTCTTAAGGTTTTCTCTGATCCTCCTGAGAGCCATCAAAGGAACAATAAGGACACATTATCTTCTCTTATTGGTCCAATGATTGCTAAAGTTGTCTGTTCACTAGAAAATTTTATTTGAGGAAAACACCCTCAGCTGTTTTACTGATTTAGACAAGATGAAGGGTTTTCTCAGGACTGTATGTGGCCAGCTGCTCCTTTCTTTGATTCTCTACTTATGCTCCATCAGAAGATTTAATCAAGTATCTCCCTTTTTTCTGTTCTTGTTCACCTGGTTAGAGATGCCTTGACCCTCATGGCTGCCTACCTTTGGTTGCTCTCTGGAAATGCAGCAAGTTTGCTGTCATTTACTGCATGAGCTGCTCTTCCATGCTCAATGTTTCTTCTCATCTGGCTGAGACACTTGATGGTGTACCCATAAAACTGGATAGCAGCTGACCTGGGCCGAGGTGATGGAGCTGGGAGGTTGTTGCAGTCAGCAACCTCAGGATCTCGTCCAGGGAAGCAGCAGGATTCTGGGGACCAGCATGAAACACCAACGAGACGGGCTCTCGGTTCATGAAACCATTTATTCAGCATGGGAACAAACCCAGATCCAGAACAGAGAGCCCCGAACAGAGGCACAGCAGGGGTTTTTGAGGGACAGAACCCCCGAGGGTCTCCACCTTTGAGGGTGGAGTTCAGGGTCAGGGACCATTAGAAACACAGCAAGGGAGAAACCCCCAGGGTCTCAAACCCAATCAGAACTCCTGGGCCATCCTTCAGAAGGGGTCTGGGGTGGGACAATGTTAACTCTTTGTTGTCCCTGAGGCTGCTGCCACAGGAGGTGAAGGGGCACCGATGGCATCCTTGTCTGATCTGCTCTAGGTCAGCCCCTCTGGCACTGGGAGCTGAAATCCAGCCCCAGGTTGCTGACATACAGAGGCACCAGGTAATTTCTTTCTTTCTTAACTCTTCTTAGGTACTGCCCTAAGAGAATGAAACCAAGACAGCTTTTGCCCTTGCTGCCTGTTTGGCTCTCTCTCTCTTCTTTTCTCTCATTTTCTTGTGCTGAGATAAGGAAAAAAAAAGAGATCATTGAATATTCCAGTGTGGAAAGGGCTGAAAAATCCCTTTTAGTCTACATGGAAGAAAAAATATCCCATTGACTATATGCAAAAAAAGAGGCTTTGATCAGACAAAAAGACAAAGAAAAATCCTCAGGCACCTAGAAAACTCGCCTTGAAACTGGGAACTCCAGTGCAGCACACAGAAGCACCTTCTCTTCATCAAACCCTTCCTGCAGCCACAGTATTGAGGGAGTGTGCAGCCACGAGCACAGCTTTTCTGTGGGCAAACAAGTGTCTTTTTGCCAGAAGTAACATATAACCCCGCACTTACTCATCCCAAAATTCTGTTTTACTTCAGTTTTAATAAGACAGAAAAAATGTATAGACATATTCTAATCACTTCTACTTCATTGTGGCTTTTGTTGAATGACAAAGATAACTCATTTAATATGTTTTACTCTCAAAAGAAAGTGTACTGTAATCAATATTTCAGATGTGTCAAACTTAGGAGAGCTATGGTTCTTGTTTAGAAAACATGAGGCAATATTGGAGAAATTAAATTAAATTGCTCAGCGATTTAGCTTCTTTATAATGGCAGTAGAACAACTGAGGCTTTAAAAGGTTCCATAAAGAGTGCTATGTTTTTCCAGCACTATTATAATTAAGGTTGATGGATTGCTAGGGAGGAAAAGAATAGTGAATTTGCTGCATAATTTCTAGAGTTTGGATAGAAACTGAAAAACATTTAAAGAACTACACATGGACAAAGCAGGCCAGGCAGCTCTTTTTCCACTACATAAATCCTTCTTGACCTTTGAAAACAAATATAAATAATCTTCTAAGAATTTTTTATGTTACTTTTCTCTGAACTTGAGATTGAACCATCCATTTGCTTTAGCACACCTCTGGTACTGCCACTTGCTTGGGTGCACTGTGTTTGAGGTTTTGCCTGAACCCTCACTGCTGGCTGGGGAGGGAAACTCCTGAGCTGTTGTCATGGAGAGATGTGGCTTCAGAGAACTGGCAGTAAAGCTTCATTTATGCTCTCCACCATATTTTTATTGGAAATTTCCCGAGTCAATTTTCAAGTGTGATCTCTCCCCTGTTGTTTCACAGTTATAAAAGAAAATAAAGGAGTCAAAAGAATGTGCTCCAAAATGTCACCTAACTACAAGCCAGTTTTTATAGTGCCACAAATTTACTCAAAGTTTGTGTGGATTTAAGTCAATTCCATGGGATTCTCAAACATTCTTAGAAGATGAATATTTGTTCTTCTGAACCTGCACAAGGCTGGGAGAATTACTGCATACACACATTCAGCAGCGAGTTTTCTGCTTGAGCTTTGGTTTGTTAGTGCTTTTGGCTGGAACAAAACTACTTCTGCTGTGTACTTTGTGGGCATTTTAAAGCATTTTGCTCTAGATCCTTATGAGTCCTCAAGAACAAATAGTCTGACATCTGTGATATTTAGCACATCTTGGAAGTTCTTTGTTTGCCCAGGTGATTTTCAGCTTGTTCTGAGGTGTTAGCCATACATTTATGGCCAGGACTATCCTTGAAGAAGGGAAAACACTGTATTTTTGTCTTTAAAAAGTGTGTTTTTCCCCCCTCTTCATTTTCCAGTAGTAAAACTGCTGTTGTATAAGGCTTTAGAGTTAGATTTGTAGGAAGAGACATTTATGTGATCTGGTATGTCTGTAGTGCTAGTACAAGACTCTGAAGATGGATATAAATAAAATATGTATAAACCTGCAGCATTTTAGTTTTTATGAATTATTCCGTTCCATTGTGCTTAGTTTTGTTAGGAATATTACAGATGAGAGAACCATAGAAGTCCATGACTAAAAGTACCTAAAAGTGGTGTATCCCCATGTATGGAAATAGAAACACCTCCTGGACATTTCTGCTAAGCAGGTAGGAACTTAAGCCAGATATTGATGACTGTGTAGAACTACCAGGGATTTTCACCATTCTCTCTCCAATGAAAAAGTCAGTTGTGACTTTCCAAGAATGCAGATACATGCATTTATTGTCATGTTCCACAATTAGACCTCCTGAGAATGGAAAGAGCTGCAGAGTGGAAGAATTGGTTCAATACCTGTTACCTGTACTACTGCTATGTTTTAGCAATGTGAGTGTTTTAATTTATATAAGAGTGTTCTTCTATTTTGAAAAAACTCATAAATCAAATCATGTGCAAATTAAACAACTTTTAATAGCATTGACATCAGTGCAATTCATCAGGTCCGAATTCCATATGTGCCAATTCATCAAAGCAACAATCCTGTCAGGTACTGTCCTACTAAATAATCATTTCTGCATCCAGCCTTTCTGAAGGGCTTGAGAGGTGCCCTGATGATTCATTAGTGCTAATGTTGGGTTAAACCTTTTGTGATCTTCAACAGAATTGTAGCTTATTGGGTCATTTCTATATTTTTTAATCTTTGCAAGAGCAAAATTTACATATTTTGTTTCATTTATTACTGACAAATTGAAAGGGAATTACTTGTAGGATCATCTTGTCATCGTCTTGTATTGATAAATGTCATGCTATTCATCATAGTAAATATTTAATAATAATTTTTGGAAACATAGTTAATTTTTTTTCTTACATTCTTAGGTCAGTGACATAGGGTTTAGGAAATGGAGTTTCAAGTTTGAGACAGACACTTAAAATGCTTAGTAAATAAGCCCCTTCAACCCAAACCATTCTATGATAATAATGGATTTTAAATACTATCTAATTCCATCTGTTGGAATGGGGGTTTAATACGCTGACACACCTTTTTCCTGAAATATCATTTTTTTCAGTGGAAAAAATACTAAACTACTCTGATAGAATGTGGTTTGGGAAAGGCATGTAAATAAATAAGATATGAAAGAGACGCTCAGCTCCTAGTGAATTGGAATTAATTGGGAAAGCTAAGTATTTTCTACTAGTTGGTGCTGCAATAAATTGAAGCATGGGGATATGAAATGTGCTTGAGAGTACTCATCAAACTGCAAGTGGTACCTTCAAATCCTGAAAAGCTGTGAGAGTGAACCATGTCCATCTAACATATAGAACTACTTCAACAACAACAGCTTTTTTTTTTTTTTTTTGTATTCTTAAAAAATATCTGCAATAATCTGAGTATTTAAAAGAAATAGAATATCTGGCTTTGCTCTTTCAAATAAAATAAAAATATTTATTTTCTATTCCACATATTTTAAGGCTTATTTATTCTATGAGAGCACTAAAAGGAAATTCAGATAGGAAACTCCTGCTTCATTTCATAAAACAAATATTTTGTTTTTGAAGCATGGGGAAATGTTCCTGCAGCTCCTTTTGTTTCTGAACTTCCATGAATTTGATTGGAATGCCTGAAAGATGTTAATGTTGCCAAATCTGCATTTCCGAGGAATGCCCCTGTGGGTGGCACTGCAGCAGAGCTCGGATGGGTCCTTCACAAACTCACTTGTGCATCAGGCCTGTTTCTGTCAATGGTGAACAATTAGCAGCTAATTGGCACAGGACAGCCATTGACTGCTGTTCTCTTTGTGATGGAGCGTGGGTGTTCAGGGAGCCGTGCTGTCTCCACAGCCTCACAGCTCCTGCTCATCCTTCCTCTGGTCATCCCCGGTCATCCCTGGTGATCTCTGGTTATCCCTGATCATCCCTGCTCATCCCTGGTCATTCCCAGTCATTCCCAGGCATTCCTGGTGATCCCTGGTTATCCCTGGTCATCCTTGATCATCCGTGGTGATTCCTGATCATTCCTGGTCATCCCCGGTCATCCCCGGTGATCCCCAGTCATTCCTGCTCATCCCCAGTGATTCCAGGTCATCTCTGGTCATTCCTGATCATCCCTGGTGATCCCTGGTCATCCCCAGCCATCCCAGGTCATCCCAGGTGATCCCTGATCATCCCTGATCATCCCTGGTGATCCCTGGTCATCCCCAGTCATTCCAGGTCATCCCTGGTCATTCCTGATCATCCCTGGTCACCCCTGGTGATCCCTGTTAACCCCTGGTCATCCCTGGTCATTCCCAGGCATTCCTGGTGATCCCTGGTTATCCCTGGTCATCCTTGATCATCCCTGGTGATTCCTGATCATTCCTGGTCATCCCTGGTGATCCCTGTTGACCCCTGGTCATCCCTGTCATTCCAGGTCATCCCTGGTTATCCCTGATCATCCCTGGTCACCCCTGGTCCCACACTTGGGAGCAAAATCAGATTTCCTGCAGCGATTGAGAAAACTCTGCAGCACGCACAGCGGCACACAGGCAATTAAAACCATCTTCATCCAATTGCAGGTGACATTTTCGTGAGCTCAACAGCTTCTGGGCTTTGATTAGGAAATGACTACTGGAAAAAAAAAGGTCATGTCATCTCACAGTGCTCCTACAGACATGGCACTTAATGTGCTTATTTTGTTCAGCCTAATCACATGGCAGCTAGCAAAGTTTTGTCATTTAAGACATTATTTGGGTAAGTGGTGGGGTACTTCTAGAGACATCAAAGGAAGATTTTGTGGTGGGGCTGTCTAGACTAAATAAATTCATGAATATAGATTTCTATGGACATTACATATAGTGGACATTATATAAAGTATTTATATAAAAAAAACCCTAAAATTTTGTATTTTTAATTCCTACCTCTGTTCAAAAGGCAGTTTTACTGAACATTGATTTAATTGCACGTAAACTATAGCAAATCTCAAATATAAGAACAATATAAACATAAATGAGACAGGTACAAAAGGATCATTTCTCTGTAGCTTTGTGTGCATTTATTAAAATCAGAGTTGGGAATCACCCATCACATTGATCAATAATGTGGAAGTGTGATGTTTTTCATTAGTTGCAGCTTTATAAAACTGGAAGCTTTTTCTGCTGCTCCCTCATCCAAATTCTGATTTAAGATTTGTAATGAGGAGCTCACAGGAACAGTTGTTACCGAGTTCTGAGCACAAGAGTATTGTTTTATTACCCCTTCCAGTTAAGAAATATTTAATCTCAAAGCCCTCTGCAGCTGCTAATTATTCAGCACATCTCTGGGAAGCAGTTTAGCACCGATCCCAATTTACATCCGAGGCAACAGACCCTGCTCAAATCCTGACTCTGAGCTGCTCAGCAGGAATTCCAGTCGGATCCTGAGTGACTCTTCCCACCACAGGGGAGGCAGCTGCTGTCCTGCCTCCCAAAGCCAAAAATTAAATCAGGATAGGGATTTGAACTTTGGGCTCCTGCAAATGCTGATTTTGTTCTGCAGCTCCTTGGCTATTCTGGTCTGGCACACACTCATAGAAGCTGCTCTAATTCAAATAAATAATTAAATATTAATTAGAGCAGAGGCAGGCAGCCACAGCCAAGCAGTTTGGTGTGAATACACCCACATTTTCTTGTCTAGAAAATGTATTTCAAGGAGGAAGCTTTCTGTTGCATTAAAAAGCAGTCTGATTACCTAAATATAAATGAAAACCTATATGAAATCTCTACAAAAAAACCCAGGGACAAATAAAACAAGAGGAAAAGAGTATTTGCAGTTCACTTCTGATCAGCTGTAAAGCACCTGTGACATGGTTTTCAAAGTTCCAGGTTCCTGATGTGAATTTACAAAATCAAAGAGAAGGCAGTTTGAGGAGCAGCAAAATATATGACAAGCCACTGAAAAGGGGAGCAGCTGAGGAGCAGTATTGGAGGAATAATTTGTGACTTTTCTGTAGTGCTTGTATGGGGCTTTAAGCAAATTATGTTGACTGCTTTTGGTAGCTGACAGCTTGAAGAAAGGGTAAATGAGAAAACAGACTTCTAGAAAAAAGGCAGTAAGAAGTATTTCTTTAAAAAAAAAATAAATTACTTCTTTACTCAAACTAATCTGTTTTGATATATTTTGTTTGGATTTTTGCTTTATTATTTTCTAGTTGTGTTCCAAAGAAATGCCAGCTGTCGTGCAGTGTTAGGTTTTGCAGGGAGCAGGAGGTTTTGTCCAGAGAGGGAAATCCAGAGAGCATCCCAGTGCAGGCTCCATCTCCGGCAGGTGACTCCTCTCTGAGCAGGAGGGTGCCCTGACTGAGCAGCAACAGAGGGATCTGCGGTGACATTCTGCCATTTACTCCTTCCAAAACACCCATTCATCGTGTTTGTAGGGAAAAGTAAGTCTGATTAATTTCCCATTTTGCAAGGAGTTTTAGAGCTGTCACCCTCTTCTGTTGTGGTATCTTGAAAATTGAAGAGTTTAAGGATTTTGCTTGAAACTGGTTTTCATCTAGGAAGGCAAGGTAATTCTTACTCAAAAAATACAAAGGAATATCATTAATTGAACAAAAAATATTGAAATCAAACCATCCACATGAGTCATCATAGATTTTTTTTCCTAATTTCAGACTATGAAATATTATTAACATGTAATGTTTTCTTTGCCCTCTTAGATGGGGGCTGAGGAGGACAAGGAACTTAAAACTTTCTAATAACTTTCAGCTTATTTCAGACGAGCAAGAGCTCCTTATTTGCTGATTAATTCAGCAGTGGGAACAGCCCAGGGTTCATCTCCTGTAACTTTGAACAGAATTGTCCATTTGAAGTACTCAGAGAGAGAGTTTGGGGATACCAAGCAGAGATTTGCAGCCTCGGTGGAGTGCTGAGGTTAGATGGGGCTGGAGCAGACTCTCCTTTTCCTCTTGCCTAGGCAGGCACAGCAGTGGGGATGGAGGCAGCACTTTCAAATCCAACCTCAGTGGTACCAAACTGTGAAGGATGAGACTTCAAGGCAGAGCTAAACTTGCTGTGGGAATGGGGAGCCTGGGCCATTTCACTGTCACTAGATTTCTTAGTTGATCTGCAGCACGACTGAAAGGCTGCAGTTGTTCTGCAGTTGGGTTTTTTGCTTATTAATCCTGGGTACTTACAAGCTTACTGAAACTTCTGTGCATATCATAAAGTATTTCTCCAAAATACTGCATGTGCTTAAAGCAGATGAGGTCTCAGACCTTTTATACCACGGTGCCAGAGCAGTGCTTCATTTACATGCTAAGCTAACTGAAAATGGAAATAATTCTCCATGTGGCTGGTTCAACAGTCCCAAGTTGTTTTACACCCTGTTCAAAAAAGAAAAAGAAGATTATTGACTACTGAAGTTGTGGAAATCTCAGAAAAGATGCCTGTGTGAGAAAGTGTAACTTATCACAAAGGCTGCATATTTCTCCTCCTTGAATGCAAACACACATTCATGTTCTTCTGTGTCTCATTGCTGTATAACTTTTAACAATGCCAGATAATGTGTTGTTTATTTTCCAGCATAGCATTAAGCATTTCCATTAGAGCTGGGCAAACAGAAAAAACAGTGGTACTTTGTAGATTTATTTAACACTAAATTTTAAAACTCCTGAATATTTACCTGGCTGATACCAAGGAGACAAATTTTGAATGGTTTATGGAAACAAATAGTGATAGTGTGGGTGTTTATAAAGTTCTTCCTGGAGAGGATGACATTTCAGTTACTGCTTTTGTTGTAGGTTCATTTTGCAAACTTTGTTTTAACTCTTCTCATACCTGCTGTCTCTTTCACACAGACAGCAATTCTTTTTTTTATACTCTGTACTTCCCATAAAAATAAACCCCTATTACCCCACTTCCCCCCCAAAAAACAACTTCCAAATGTTTGTTTCTGGCCAAGTCCATATTCTCCCCAGGATCTCACAAAACCTTTTGTCTCTTTGTGCAGCTTCTGTGATGAAGGTCTCAGCATCTCTGATTCAGCTCATAGTCCACTCTGAATAAATTTTGTAACAGAGTCTGACCATTTCAGCTTTAGAGCAGAGTAGATTTGGGTGTCACACTTTATCCTGGTACTGTAAAATAACCTGCAGCAAACATCCCTAGCTCAGAAAGCAGCTTGGAGCTAGTCCAGAGGCAAACAGTGAAATCTGGGCCTGTTCTTTCTGAAGACTGGTTTGTTTCTAAGCTCTTTGGTGCAATTTTGATTGTCCATGGATATGATAACCACTAATTTGTGGGGTTTATCCAAGAAAATGGGTGGTTTGGTTATTTTTCCCCTTCTATTTGTGCAAGAGGATGTAATAATTTCATTGATTCAGTACACCAAGTGTTCAGCTCACTCCCCTGGGTGTCATTTAATAATCCACCAGGACAAACAGGGATGTTCACCTCTGGACAAATGCTCCATCATTTATCCTATGGTGCCAGTCTCTCTGCAGTGAAATAATCACTTAATAGCTGCTGTCTTCAAGCAGGTAGGCTTTTAACAGTCCATAGGCTGCTGGCATGAATCTGGCATTTCTATTTCATGTATAGTTTCATCCTCCATGATTGGTCTTATCAACCCCTTGTCCTGTGGAGAGAAATCTCTTCAGCTGAAGCTTTGATGGTCTTATTTGTCCAAATTTGCACTTCTGTCAGACTCTTGGCTGCAGCTCTATATTTCATATGTGAGGCTGTTATGATCCATTTAAATGCCTATGGGGATCTCAACAAGCTTTTTGAAAAGATTAATGACTTAGCTGTGGTTTTTATGATAGTGTTTCCAGAGAAATGCCTGCATACCTAATAAGGTTATTTCTACAAGCCAAAATTTGCATTGCTTACCATAAAAGACAAATAGATAGAGTTTAACTACGAAACATCTGAAGGTTTACTGCCCATTTTTTATCATTTGGAAATCACTTTTGCAGAAGAAAAGGTAGACAAGTAAGGGAAAAAGGAAATAAGAAACGCAAGAGCTTTAAAATGGCAGCAGAGGAAGGATAAGGGATGTGAGGAATTCTGTATTTTTGCATCTTCTACCATATGGATACACCTTTGTAAGCCTGTTATTGCCGACAGTCATGTTTGTATTTGGACGTGACTCTTAATAGGAGTAATTGAAATTAGTGTTGGAGCTTGCATAACATTTATTCAAGATTTATGTGAGTGGTTATAAAAAGATTAACTGAATCATTAGCTAAATTGCATTTCTTAATGAAATCACCAAACAGCAGGCTGGAAGGAGAGGTTATGTTTGTGCTTTTGTTAAACTCTTGACCTAGCAGAGTACAAGTTTTAAAGTGCATTTGAAACTTCTGTGCTAAACCATTTAATGGGTGTTTGTTAAAAGTTTATCAAACACCAGGAATCATCCACAGCTGTTTTTGGCTAAAATTGGGCTAATATCTGTTCTGCTTTTTAAAATGTGAAGAGTTTGCCTGGCATAAATCATCTTCATTTATTGTGAAGTCGAATGACTGAGTGTGACAGTGCTTTCATTTGTGAGTGGCACTTTGTTAATAAGATCAGACTTCTGGTCCTTCCTTTCTCTAGATTTGTCTCTTTTGTGTTACATATATGGAGAGCCAATAATTTAAATGAGATTTTTTCTTTCCAAATTGTGGTAAGCTTAATAGGTAGTTTGTATTCTACCACTCTTTTAATCCATTCTACAGGTGTATTTCTGTAGGAATTGTAGACAAACCTGAAATTTGAAATTTGAAAATTGAAAATTTAATGTAAAAGGAAACTGACAAGGGAAAATAATAATTTTAAACACTGTCATCATGTATTGCCGTCACCTTAAGTCTATGTAAATGCGAGTTTACATGCTCTCCTCCTAAATGAATGTTAGAAAAAATGCCTGCATTTGCAAATAAATGCAGAAGAAGCAATCTTGATTGTTCAGGTATAAAACAGAGCAGAACAGATGCATGATTCTGTGGCATATATTGCTTTTTTTCCTAAACAGACATTTCTTTTTATAAAATATATAGTGGCTTTTACTGTAATTTCCTTGCTGCCTCATAAGAAAAATTGAGAAATGATAATATTAGCTACTGAGGACATCTTCCAATATTTGCAGAGCAAATCTGTTTGGAACACAACATGTTGTTTGACTTTAGATGCTATACATCTGTTGTTTGATTTGCTGTTAGAAACATTAGATAGTACAGAGAAGAGAATTATGATAATAGGCTCTCTGGTGATGTTGGAAGCCGCTTTTCACACATGCTGACTGTGCTGGGTTAAGGGTTTGTCAGAGGATGAACAAACAGGAAGGCAGCTCTGCCTGGAGCTGTGGAGCCCTGCTAACTCCATAAGCTGCTCCAGTTCATGGGCAGAAAACATCTGTACAGCCTGCAGTGTGCCCAGCAGCCCTCAGCATGGCCAGGGTGTCCCTTGGTGGGAAGTCATGGCCGAGACTCCTCGAGCCCTTGCTAAGTGCCACAGGTGTCACACCTGCCTTGGACAGGACACTGCAGAGCTGGACACTGGGATGAGGAAGGGGCTTCAATCCAGGATTCTCCAGCCTGTTTCCCACTGCTGTCATGTGTTGATTGGTTCTGTGTGCTGGGAGTTTCCTGGCAGCTGTCCCACTGTGGATATGAAATTCTGCTAAGTTCTGCGGAAAGCAAACTTCCTTTCTTCTGACTGCTGTTGAGTAAAAGACTTTCTCTGAAGGCCCCTGACGTGAGAATTTTCACATAATCTTTGATGCTTCTGTCAGCTGGAAGAGAGACGATTTTTCAAGACAGATATTTTCCTATTTTAAGTCTTATGGGGCTTATTTTAGGATGGCCAGGGTTTCTTTTAGTTTTATATGTGACTGTATGCATATAATTTTCTAATCAGGGTCCTTAGCATAGATTTCAATCTGAGTGCTAAACTGCACATGGTAAAAGACTGTATTATTCACCATAATGGTGGCAAAGTCACACAAACTCAAATATACAGCTACTTATGTGAGCATTATATCAGGCTAGTTATTCTGATAGTTAGATATTCAGGCTAGTTATTCTGATCTGTAATTTTGTTGAGAGAATTTCTCTGCTGAAACACTGTAAATTTACAAAAACAAAAGGAGGAATGAACAGATCCACTTCTCAGAGTCTGGAGAGTAAATTAGGAGTATTTTGTGTTAAACCTATTACATTACTTACCTTTGGGGGAAGCAAGAACAAGGAAAAGACTAAAACTGTTTTCCTTATTCCTAATACTTTTAGTTGTGTGTTTCTCCTTCAGGGTTACCATGGTGATAAGAGCAATGTTAAGGTCTAGCTAGGCAGGTACTGCATTAGGCTAAAATCATTTATCCTTCTTTTCATCTGCAAAATGCATGGCCAGGAGATGAATGGCATCATTTAGAGCACTCACCCCTCTGACAGGCTGCTCTAAGCTCAGCCCCAAGAGTGCACATTTAAGCATGAAGTTTTGCAGGCCTAAGTTGTACTGCAAAAGGAGGTTGGCTTTAAAAAATATATCCAAAATCATAAATATATTGCTGGAATCAATAATAAAATTCAGGAGCAGAAACAATAAAAGCCTCAGCTCTACCCTATCTACTCAAAAAGAAATAGAGAGTGGAGAATATTCAGGCAGAGGATGCTGAATGGTTTCTTTCTTCAGTGATTTGGAAACTGTTACTTACTTCAATGCCTCATTAGCTCTGCAAGGCAGGGCTCTCCCAGCTGCTCAGGCTGTTTCACAGGCTTAATGCTAACCCTGATGAAGTTGCCCTGTTGTGTTCTTTGGTTCAGGTGTCTGTCCTCAGCTTCCTCTGATCCACTGTCTGTTCTGAGCAATGCTGCTGATCTGCCACAGAGGAACCACAGCCCCACACTCCCATGAGGATCAGCATTGAGAAGACTTCAAATTACATTTCTTTTTTGTTTGTTTGTTTGTTTTTTGCCCCACCCTATGCTTCAGGGCAGTCATTTTTCTCTGCATCAGGCAGGTGTTTATCCCGGTCTCTAAGATCTTCAGAAGACACCTACAGCAACCTTACAGCTCCAGGCTGGAATTTACTCTTGCTGTTTTGACTTCCTCTTTGAATATAACTCTTAATTTAATGTAATATGCACATATATCATTAATACCAATCATTTGTATCAAATTAGAGTGTATAATGTGGTTCTTCCAGCACCCTTGTTCCCAATCCCCCAAAAACAAATTAGTACGTCATATTTTAATTTTACTCTCAAGTAAACTGTGAGGTTTGTAGATTCATGAGGTTCTTTATTTAATTGTTGAAAAACTAATTGCATTTATTCCTCTTAAGCAAAAGCAGAAAAATATTATCTTTTGGTCTCCTTCCTAGGTTTGTTTATTTATGGCAGATGCAGCTAATTGATATTTCTAATGCATTTTATGCTGTAAGTAGATTACCTAATGCCAACTATTTAATTTCCAGTATCTCACATTTTCTTAGTTAGGCTCATCAACATATTTTTACATTAATTATTTAACTGCCATTTTCAGTCTTTTCCGTCAGCCTCACTTGTGCCTGCTCAGGGCACAATTAGTCACTGCATTATTACTGAATTAAACCAGTTTAAGTGAATAAAAAGAAATTTGCACATTTTGAACACAGCTACATTTTGTTCTGATATTTTTAGCCTGAAGATTGGCTTTTAATTTCACACTGGGACATTTTCATGTTTCAAAATGGGATAGCCAAGGCTTTTGCAGTTGCTTTCTTATTTTAGGTCCTGAATTGCTTTTACATATTAACCTCCACTTGGCTCTTGAACCCCCATCTCATCCACCAATAGCAAAAAGACAATAGAGAAAATAAAACAAATCTGAAGTACCGCTAAGGGATGGAATAAATCAATTAATGAAATGCAGTGTATCCACTGCCCTTGTTCCTGTTGCAAGCACAAAATACATAACTAATGTTTTTTTCTATAAATGTCAATTCATACCTATTCTGAGTCACAACAGGTGCTGGGCTACAACCACCACTGAACCAAATATTTTTTATTTCAAATAGTATTTATGAAGATTTGATTCAATACTTAACACTGATAATTTTGGAAAGAATTGTGTATCAGAGGCTGAGAGGGTGAAAGGCTTTAAGATCTGTGTTTGAGGCACAGTTAAGGTTTTGTTCTGTGTTCTTGAGTCCTAGTTATTGCTGGAATGCTAATCATAACAGATGGTAAATTTATAAACAAGAATATCTTGTTGCAACTTGAAAATAAAAAAAAAAATAAAATATGGCCATGCTTATTTTCTAAGTATTTTTGTGACTAGGAGCACACTAAAGAAAATCAACATTCAAGAAAAATGTTTTAATCTTGGGGAAGAGCAGTGCCTTGTCAGGAAACAGGTCAGCTCTCCTTTTCAACTTTTAATAGGATTGTGAAATTAAAGGGGGCTTATTTCATTACCCTTGTTCATCTTATCTGCATTTCTTTTTGCTCTTTTGCAAAGCAAGCTTTGACTCTTTTGGGATATTAACCTTGATTATGCAGCAAGAGATATCTTTCACATTCTTAATTAACCATTAGGTGTGTACTTGGATCAAAAATATTAATAAACAAGTTAGAAATATTACAGGATTTCTAATGTGTTTCTCGGAAAGGTTTTATATTTCATTATAAAGCTTTCCTTAAATGTGAGAATGAAAGGCTTGATAGTCAACATGAAAGAAAGTTACCCTAAAATATGTGAGGATTTTCCTTTTTATTCCAGGTGATGAAGTGCTTCTTTGAGTAACGTCACAAAGAAATAATGCCATTATTGGAAAAAGTTTAAGTATATTTCCAATTTGTTATGCTTAAATTGTCAATAACCACCATGTGAGACTTTCTCAAGTACATATTTCTCCTAATTTGTTGTTTTGGCCTCATGCAAAGGGTAAATCTTCCTTCAAGAGGGCATATTCCTTTTATTGATGCAGTCCTAGAGAGCTGCTCCTTGGTTTTCCATCCACCTTCTTCCACAGGGAAAGTCAGTGAAACTTCTGTCAGTGTATTGCTCTGGAGCTTTCTGAAGGAAGAGTCAGTGAAAGAGCAGATAACAAATGCTAATGAAGTGTCTCTTGGGAGGCTGCCAGCCCTTCCTGGCTTTCTCCTGCCCCCTGAAGTCAGTGGGGTGAGGACTGAGTTCCCAGGACCCTGAAGGAGGGCTGACATTAAAGCTGCACCATTTGTGCCAGCAGTGCTGGAAGTGTGTGTGCCAGTCTCATTCCCGAAATCTCACTTAATGGTGAAGCTGCTTTGGCACAGAGGATGGCTCTGACCATCTTTTGGTTGCAGGATCTGCTTTCTTTTTCGGAAATTTAAAATTGTTCAGCCTCAACCTAAAACTTGACCTTGCAAAACTTTAGTGACACAAACAGTCTTGATCACTAAAGCAGGGCTGTTTGTGTGTATAATTATAGCTCATATGAATAGAGATATGCAAGACTAACCTTTAAAACAGGTTCTCTTGGCTATCATAACTGAAGAAAAAAAATGCTTACCCTTTTAATTTAGGTGGTAAATCTAGCAAATAATTTACAGTATGAATGAATTACTTTTCTGAAAAACAAAACTTAATTGTCACAATTCAAAAACGTATTATTCTGAATATAAAGTGCTTTCTACATTAAAAGTTTAGTAAGGCTATTTGATGCTGCAAAAGCACTCACTGTGTGTCAGCAGCACCCACATTAACCCAGCAGACTGAAACTGCTCAATCCATTGACTCAATGGGCTGTGAAATCCATTCTCTCCATAAGCCTTGACACTGGACCTCAGTCTGGTGAATCCTCAGTGGATTGAGGCTCCCATGATGAGTTACCAGGTGCATGATATCCTAATAAGGCCTTTCTTAGGCCCTGATGTGACAGATTTAGAGTACCTACTCTATTTTTCTCATTTTTCAAGGTTCTTCAGTTTAATGTATATTGGGTAGTTACAGTAGTTATATTTAGGGGTCATTTCAATGCTGTCCAAGCTTTACATTAATTTTTACAAAGTGCTTTATTTTATTTTTTTCAACATTTGAAGGCAGATTGAATTTTCAGTAGACATTTTGGGGGACAGACATTGCTCATTGCCAATGGCTAGTGCAGATTTTACATCCTCCACCCTTCTGTCCGCAGCTCCTGTCTCTGCAGGACTGGTGCACAACCACAGAATGATTGGATGGGTCCAATTCACACTTCAGAGTCAGGCTGTTTAATTGACACTGCTGGGTGAGGTGGTTTAGATGGATGACCTTGAACTGTGCAGGATCAGGGAACAATGTATGTCCCACTCTGATATACATTTCCTATGGCTCTGGCTTTGTTTTTCCTTGTTGCTCCACTCCCATTTGAAAGGGTACAGAGAGAATTACTAGAAAGTTTTCCAGTTCTTTCTGCCCTCCTGCTGGAGTGGTTGCTATCTACTGTGGTACAAAAATCATCCAAAGAATTTCATTTGAAAGTCAGGAAGATATAAAATCTTTCAAAAATCAGATTTTTAAATTTCAGCTTCAGAATTACTGACAGCTTTAGGTTACAGGCTGGTAGGGTAGAAAAGGTTTTAAGTTTAAGTGGGATGAGGCATTCTCTGCTGCACTCTGATTCTGCCTGGGCATTAAAAATACATTTAAAACTGCTGGCATAGGGAAGGGCAGATGTTAACTTGGATTTGCCTTTTATCTCCTTCAGCCACTTGTTATCCTCTGGGTTTCATCAGTCTTTATTAAGATCATGCTGGCAAAGTTCTTGAGATCCCAGAAAGGAGCTGCTGGGGTAGGGAGCTCTTCCCACTATTTCCAGGGTGTGTTTCTGCTACTCTGAGTTTTGAATTGGAGCACAGCCCGTGAAACCAGACCTGTGTCAGGTCCTTCTGT
This sequence comes from Poecile atricapillus, assembly GCF_030490865.1. Taxonomy (NCBI): domain Eukaryota; kingdom Metazoa; phylum Chordata; class Aves; order Passeriformes; family Paridae; genus Poecile; species Poecile atricapillus. Next base: position 5,431,448 of record NC_081260.1, read on the forward strand.
GCTGCTGAGACAGCATCGACCCCAATGGGCTCCTGTGCTGCACCTTCACGTGCTGGCCCAGTCCAGAGCTGAGTCTGTTCCCCCTCCTGTGGAGCTCCTCTGACACCTGAGAGCAGGCAATAGTCAAAGTCCATCTCTACAGAGGGTTTTAGCTCTTTCTTCAGAGAATTAAGAAGAGTAATTTATATTTTTTCAACAACTATATGGCTCCCAAAAGCAAAACCTTTTAAATCGAGATATGACCAGGATATGAAATGCTGCAGGAAGCTGGCCCTCAGAGATAATGAAACTCTGTGTTTTTGTGTTAATTGATGCAGCAGGAAAGTGGCCATTTGTACATATGCCTGCTGCTAACTTTCTACCCTGGGGGATAATCATTTATAATTAGGCCAACCAGTTCCTTGTCAATAAACAAGTTAGAGAACTTTTCAAAAGTATGCTGCCATTATGATGATTTTGCTGTGAGACAAGTTTATCTATAGAGTTAAAAAATTATAAAAAACTCCATGAGACAGACCAGATAAGTATCTCTAGAGAGATGAGTCCTGATTGCTAACTTTTCTACAGCATCTCCATACCCATGGAGACTACAGCTTTATAATATGAAAAGTAGCAGATAAAGAGGCAGCTTGCAGTGGAGATTGAAGATTATTTTATTAATTTAAAAATTATAATGTCTTAAATTTTATCTGCTAAAAATTGAATGACTCAAACCATGTGCATTGAAGTATTAACAAGATTTCAATTAAACTTTGCCACGGTGTTCTTACTCAGTTCTTCTTTCCACTACCAGGCAGGAGAAACCCCTTTTATAATACACCTGTAAATGTTGGACCCCAATTGCCACGTTCTAATGTGATGATAATATAATACAAATTCTGCAAAATATCTGTAATTAAGTACTTGTGAGGCTTGATAAAGGCACCTCTAGTATTATATAGCTTTAAATCTATATGGAAGTTATTTCTTAGCATTCATACTATTCTAGTAGTAATTTATATTTAATATTATACTGTCTATTTTGATTATATTTTATAATAAGGTACAGCAGGATTAGTTATCAGATGATTCTTCATTTACATAAATGCGCTCCTTGAATTTCTGAATTTGGAAGCATCTCAGAACCTTGTGTTTAAAAACATGTAGTCCCAAGTACCAGGAAACATGTAAAGGAAAATATTCCCTGGTATGTGGGGTAATTTGAAGAAGAATTTGTGAATCATCATCTTCAGCAGGTTCATGTATTGGACATGAAAGAAATCAAATACTTGACAGAGGGCATATAGTGGTAAGTATTTCCAGAATGCCCATTTTAAGTTGATCATCAAAGTGTTCACCTTTTCTGAGCACTTGCTTTAACCAACCAGTGTTCCTAATTATCTCTGTATGTTCATTACACTTTTTATTTATATATATACACACACACGTACATAGGCACATATATATGCATATGTGACTTAGCACATATGTTTTTGTATATTAAATTAGGTATTCATCTACATATTACGTGTATGGTATGTACACATTACATTTCTCAGTGTATAATTATCAGCATTGGAAATTTTTATGCAGAGTGACTTATCTGTTGTGCAATAGCCAAATTTTAGACCCTGAGAATTTTCCACATCTCTCCTTTAAGTCTGAGCAACAGTTTCACACAGATCACTTGTTAATTAGAGGTGCCATCTTCTTCCTGAGGTAATTTATAGAGGCTGGCAGTCATTCTAATACCCAGCATGCCCCCACAGCTGCTGGGTCTAAATGGCCTGCAAACAGCAGTGGCGAAAATAAGTAAATCTATGTAATGTATTTGTGTCACTTGCTACACAGTATAGTTGAAGAAGTATATAGCAGAAGGAAACATTAATTTAAAATCTATTATACTTGAAGATTTCACTGTTAAATGACCACTCTACCTCAAGGTCAGGTGCTGGAAGAATCTAACTTAATGTGAAATGCTCTGTTGTTTATTTGGGTATTATTTTTCTGTTTTCTTTTGGCATTATTATTCAGATTTTAGGAGCACAAGATACAGAATAGAACTATATTTGTATACACACACACATATTTATAAATTATACTATTAAATGTATCTGTTTGTCTACGTGTCTGAGGAGTTAGGCTTCTTACACATACATCCTTGCTGTTGAATGGAGGGCAGGTCTGCCCCTTATCACTTTGAATTCTGCCCTGTGTGATTAGCATTGATCTTTATGTGCAGTTTCAGGGTCAGTAAACTCCTTAATTTAAGGTCTCCATAAACAAACCTGCCTAAATCCCAATGTTTAGAATGCTTCAGAGGAGTGCTAGTTCTACAGTGGCTTCTGTAAACTTGTATTTTGTCTGGATGATTGAAATTCACAAAGTATTAATAAAATGTGACAATGTAACCTCACAGCTACTCCTATTTAAATTCATGTGTTGAGGCTCATCTGCCCGATGAGGACAGCCAGCCCCATTCCTGTGAATGCTCCTCTTGCTAATCTCAGGGACCTTGATCAATGATTTCTGCAGAAGAAAATCACTAAAGGTTTAGGGAGGAATCAGACTTTGTTGCTATTTCCCCTGCATTGCTATCTCAACATCTCCTTGTCAGGTTCTGTGTAATAGGATGGGGAAAGGGTTTATTCTTCTGACTCATGTCCGGCAGATCCCTTTAAGTTTTCCCTGAGATATTGTCTTTCTTGCTCTGTTAAATCTCTAAGTCACTGATCTAACCTGATGGAACCAAATTTCCTGTGGAAAAGCACAGCTAGGAAAGGCTCCCTTCTGAAAATCAAATCCTTGACTGTGCAAGGTGAATTCAAAAGATAAAATCTCATGGTTAGTGCACAGCATTAGGATTAGGAAAACCAAGTTTTTCTGGTCAGATCTGGGCTCCCTTCAAAATGCCTTCGGGTCAGACCCTTAAATATATGTGAGTCTATTTTTTGCTAACACTGGAGTTTATGCATGCAAGACGCAAATTCTTGAAACCATCTGGTGCGGTGGGTTTTTTTGGTGATTTTTAAAAAAAAATATTTTGTTGTCCAGTAAATCAGAATGACAGGAGCTTATCCTAGAAATAATTCTGCTCCTACCCTTGTAGAGGTGTTATGACCAGAATTATGTTCAAATTCTGAGATCAACAGAGAAAACCACTCAGTCTGGGGAGGATGCACATGCAAATAGCTGTAAGTTAGGTACCTTGACCAGGTTCCTCTTCCGAATGACAGGGAGCAAACCTGTCATTAATTATTTTGAATTGCTCAATTCGTTCACTCTCTTTAATTTAGAAGATGGCAGTAGTTGATGTGAATGTTTAAAGATTTCCAACTGGGTAGAAATGGCCTTGAGATTTTTTTTTTAAGACGTCTCAGGGACAGCAGATACCTTTCTGAAACAACACAATGCTAGGAGAGGTTTCTAAAGTTTAAATAAATATCTGACCTCAAGAGTTTATCATCCAAACTGAAGTTGCAAACTTCTTTGCATTCATTAGTGTTTTGTGGCTGTGTTTGATCATCCAATGTTCGAATTAAGGATTTCTTGTCACAGCAGAAGCTTGCAGTCTGGGAACGTGGTCCAGAGGAAGCGGAGCATGACTAAAACTCTGGCAGACAGATTATTGGCTGCTGGTGGCAGGAGGAAGTCTCTAAACTAAGAACCCTCAATAAACAGAGACAGCCTGTACGTGGCTGGGGCCAGGAGACTGAAAGCTCCTGAACCTCAGCTGGTGGCAGGAGTTAAAGCCTAAGAGCTACAGCTGAATGTTTCTTTCCTCAGACCATGGATTTTTGATCCTGATGCACAGCAGCTAAAATAAATCCTGGAATAGGCAATCAGCTCATGATTGCATGCCTGCTGGAGACCTCAATCACGTCTGTAGGAATCAGCCAATGGTGATGGATGGTTATGTGCCTTCTCTGCGGGATCTAAACCGCGGTGCCGCCAAACAACCTGCTTCAATCCCCTCCAAATCAGGGAGTATCGGCCCTGTCAGCATCTGCCTGCTGCTCTGTAGCCGCTTTTGGTGGTGCTGAAAGCAGTTCTGCCTCACTCAAAAAAAAGGAAATGGAGGCCTGGAGAAATCCTTTTGTGCCTGGTGTCTTGACTAACTGAGGAGGCATTTGGGAGAGCAGTGAGTGAAGGGAAGGAGACTGCAGAAATTTTTGGCTGAGCCAGTGCTAGGGAAACCCAAGGGTTTTGATATAGGCCTAAAAGCACATTTTAGTAATTTGTATAGATAAGCTGTTCCATTTTTACTGTAATAGTAGATGGCAACAAAATGCAACAACTGCTAAATTTCAGGGCCAAACTCTTGATAGTTTTGTTGTCCTTCTGGGAGTTTTGAAACACCTCAAAGTAAGAGTATTTTATTATAGCTGACAAGGGGCAGCACAGGATGAAAATTCTCCTTAAGCTTTTATATACAACAAGATATACTGATTAAAAAATCTGCAGTGAATCAGTCATCTTAATGAACTGAGCTTGCTATCAGTCTGCAGGAGTTGCAGTAACTGTGCTTTAGCCTCACCTTTCTCTAGGAAGATTCAGCCACTTCTCCCTCCCTTGCGTGCCACGGGCTCTGGGATGCTGGGCCACAGTAAATTGAGTCTCTGATCAGTAGCAAGTGCCCACTTGTGAGAAGTTCAGTGCTAGCCCTGACACAAATCAGAAAGTAAAATATATTTCAGCCTCTTACACATAAAACATTGCTGCTGACCTCCTGGTCTTACATGTAAGAAATCAATGCTGGCTTCATTAATTTGGAAATGGTTGTGTTTTGCCATTTCCTGAAGTCCCTATAAAAGTTTTATGCCAAGAGAAGGTGGTGCTCTGCTTGTAATTGAATTCCTGGTGAATTATTTAATTCAAAATGTCTTAGAGTTAAGCAGTCCATAAACTACATTTTCCAAACTGATCCTTCAAAACAGAACGCCTGTAGATTGCATACAAATGCAAATCTGTCTGCAGAACAAGTAACGGCACAAACACTTGGACAAGCGCATCTTCCTAGATGTGTTGGAGGGTATTTGCATAGGGAATTGGACAACAAATATAGACAGAAAGCAATCTTTCACATCATTAGTAATAGACACTTTCTGTGTTTTGTGATTTTAGTCAGATTGTGAGTCTGCATAATTAGGAAGAGATTTGCAAAGATATGAAATAAACAAAATAAATTAGGCGAAGAAACAAAAATGGGAAAGTAACATTCTTGATTTAAATAATAATTTTTTCTCATAGTTTGGCTAATTTACTGAGGCAAATTAAATGATAAACATATTATACTGATTTCTTATGTACTAGATTTTTTTTCTTCTGGGATTTGCTAAACGTTTGTGTATTCCTGTCCTGCAACATACAGAAATATTAAAGAATATGCTGCAGCACTGACATCTTTCCTGTTACTGCTATTTATCATTTACATTGCAAAAACATCTATTTCTTGTCCTCTGATGCAGGGAATGTTTCAAGTTCAGCCTCTAACAAAAATATAGAACCCAAAGAGAATTTTATGAAAATTGAGGTGTTGCAACCACTTATTTTTGCTTATCACCAGCCCTCTCTGGAAAACAAACCATATAGTTTTCAGCTTGCAAGCAGGATGCAGACAGCCTCTGTTGTGGCAGATTGCCTCCAAAAAGTTGTCCTTGGGCTGGCTCAACATCCTTGATAATCAGTAGCAGTCTCAGTTTACTCCACATTGAGACATGTCTGGTTTAGTTGAGTTTGAATGTTTGTTCAATTATTTCTTGTCGTTTATTCTGGGCTCGTATTCCACAGATTTATATGTGTGTCCTTGAGTCCGTCATTCCTGCTGTCCAGGCAATGTGAAAATAGCAGTCAAAGGTTGTTTTGCTACATTTGAAAAAATTCTCAGTGGCACAGAAGCCTATTTGGCTGTGGGTAGTCATGGAGCTGAGCACACCCAGGGTAAGCCTGGAGAATCGAAATATAAAGAAAACAGCAAAGATCCTCAACTGGTTTTGGCATTTGTACTTTGTGTTCTTGGCAGACTCCTTTGATGGGTTTTATTCCATAGTTCTTCCATTTTAGTTTGACTTTTTCTTTCGTGAGTTTTGGTGTTATTAATGGCTTTGTGGTTTTGTTGTGGGTATTTCTGCAATGTTGAGACAGACTTTTGCATTTTTAGTGTTTCTCTTATGTAACATGACTTTTCTTGCTTGTGTTGTGGCGTGTTTTTTCATCGTGGTGTTTTCTTGGCATTTTTTGTGCATTTTTGACTTTTTTTTTGTGAAATCAGTTTGCAATTTTGTTTTTTTTTTATTTTTTACTTCTAGTTTGTCTTCTGCAGTTTTGCAGATTATATAGATTTTTAATTTTTCACATTTGTTTTCATTTGGGTTTTTTTGGGGTGGAGCTTTTCTGCTGGAATTCTAGAAGGGAGGGTTTACTACTATTTGTACTTCATTTTCTGCAATTTGGAACTTATATTTCTCATTGCATTTTCTTTTCCTGTTTAAAAATATTAGAAATCTTTTCCCCTTTTAGTTATATATATAAAATACTATTGAGTGGATTTAGCATTTAATAGTATTTTTCATTATTTGACAGATTTGGTGGTGGTTTGGGGCATCTTTAGAATGTTTTCAGCATTTTGATAGTTTTCTTCTTCGACATTTGCTGTCATTTTTGAGGAATTTACTAGTGGATTTGGAACTTCTTTATATTGTTTTGGTGGGGTTTTGGTATTGGTTTTTTTCATTTCTAATGTGTTACTTTTACCATTTCAGGGTATATTTCATCATTCTGGGCTATTTTTTGGCAGGTTTTTTTTTACCTGCAGTGTCTTTGCCATCTTGGCAGTGCAGATGATAATTATTTAGGAGACAGTGCTGAAGGCCCTTGTGAGGCAGCACTGTGGGGCCACTTCTCTGGGACTGGCCAACACCCCTTCTGCAGTTCAGCCTTTGGAGAGAGGAACTAAAACCAATTGTCATGCAAGTAAGTGATGCTGGATTCTTTTCTGACACAAAAAAATTGACACGAACTGAACCTGTATGCAATTCCTGTTAAACCCCTCAAAAAGGTGCCTTGAAATCTAAGAGCATCCCAGCTCTATTAAGTGCTTTTGGAAGGCTCTGGAGCACACACAGCCTGTGGGAAGTAAAACACTCTTCTGGGCTCAAAGGTGTCTCATCTCATCACAAATCTAAGGGCCCAGATGGGATCCACCCCAGGGTGATGAGGGAGCTGGCACATGAGCTTGTGGAGCCACTCTCCATCATTTATGGACAGTCTTGGCTCACTGGTGAGGTTCCAGATGACTGGAAGCTGGCCAATGTGACACCCATTCACAAAAAGGGTAGGAAGGAGGATCCTGGTAATTATAGGCCAGTCAGCCTGACCTCAGTACCTGGTAAGGTAAAGGAGTAGTTTATATTGAGTGCCATCATGCAGCACTTACAGGATGGCCAGGGTATCAGACCCAGCCAGCATGGGTTTAGGAAGGGTAAGTTGTGTTTGACCAACCTGATCTCCTTTTATGACCAGGTGACCCACCTGGTGGATGCAGGAAAGGCTGTGGATGTTGTGTACCTGGACTTCAGCAAGGCCTTTGACACTCTATCCCACAGCACACTCCTGGAAAAGCTGGCAGCCCATGGCTTGGACAGGAGCACTCTTTGCTGGGTTAGGAACTGGCTGGATGGCCAGAGAGTGATGGTGAACGGTGCTGCATCCAGCTGGCAGCCAGTCACCACTGGTGTCCCTCAGGGGTCTGTGCTGGGGCCAGTCCTGTTCAGTATTTTTATCAATGACATGGATGAGGGTATTGAGTCCTTCATTAGTAAATTTCCAGATGACACTAAGCTGGGAGCATGTGTTGATCTGCTGGAAAGCAGGAGGGCTCTGCAGAGAGACCAGCAATGGTTGGATGGATGGGCAGAGTCCAATGGGATAAAGTTTAATAAGTCCAAGTGCTGGGTGCTGCATTTTGGCCACAAAAACCCCCTGCAGTGCTGCAGGCTGGGGACGGTGTGGCTGGACAGTGCCCAGGCAGAAAGGGACCTGGGGGTGCTGGTGACAGCAGCTGAACACGAGCCAGCAGTGCCCTGGTGGCCAAGAAGGCCAATGGCCCTGGCCTGGATCAGGAATGGTGTGGCCAGCAGGAGCAGGGAGATCATTCTCCCCCTGTACTCGGCACTGGTGAGGCTGAACCTCGAGTGCTGAGTCCAGTTCTGGGCCCCTCAGTTTGGGAAGGACATTGAGACACTTCAGCGTGTCCAGAGGAGGCAACGAGGCTGGTGAGGGGCTGGGAACACAAACCCTGTGAGGAACGGCTGAGGGAGCTGGGGGTGTTTAGCCTGGAGAAAAGGAGACTCAGAGGTGACCTTATCACTCTCTACAACTTCCTGAAAGGTGTTTATACTATTGTGGGGGTCAGTCTTTTCTCCCAGGCAACAACTGACAGAACCAGAGAACACAGTCCTAAACTGCACCAAGGGAAGTTTGGGTTAGATGTTAGAAAGAAATTATTCACTGAAAGAGTGATTGTGAGCTGGAACTGCCTGCCCAGGGAGGTGGTAGAGTCACTATCCCTGGATGTTTTTAAAGAAAGACTGGACATGGCACTCAGTGCCATGGTTTAGTTGATGAGGTGTTAGGTCATAGGTTGGACTAAATGATCTTAAAAGGTCTTTTCCAACCTAGCTCATTCTGTGATTCATCTCTCATGTGGCTCTCAGAAGATGTTTTTTCTCTCTACCCTCTCTCAGTCACAGTGTCCTGCCTGAGAGGATGCCTAAAATGCTTGGAGAAATTCTGTGGAGTGTCTGCAACAGTCACACAATGAGTACTGACACTTCTGGCATGAATTTCTCAAGCCACAAGAGGAGTTTTTCCCCTGTAAAAGTGCCTGCTTTTAGTCTGTCTTGTAGTCCCATAGACACTAGAGGAGCTGCACTGATGTGCTCTCATGCATGACATCCATTTGGCTGGGAGGCTCCCTGGGACTGTACGGCTCCTGTGGAAACCAGAGGTTTTTACTGGAAAGCTTTGTCTCTCGTACTGATAATAGCTTTTACAATTTGTGCTGCAGCGCTGCCCAGAGGGTCATAATCTGACAGGGCACTCTGTGCCAGGCAGTGCTCAGGCACGGTGGAGATACATTTACAATTAAATTAAGCTGGTTAAAGATGGGAACCTCTCTTGCATGCATAGCAGAGAGAAGGGTTCTCCGAAACCAGCTGGGATTGCCCATTTCTCTTACCCATTAGCCCAGTTTTCAGTATCAATGCACAAATGGTCACAAGAGAGGGGGACTTGGGACCCCAGGTGGGGATGACTCTGTCATTTGAGTGTGAAGTTCAAGCAGCACGGATGTGAAATGCTTTAGGATCCCAAACCAAGGGCCTGATCTTAAATGTAAACCTGCCCAATAGGAGGTGGGAAGTATACTGAAGGTCCATGGAGCTCAGTATTTGAGCCCTCTTGGTGAAGAAATCCATCTGCACCATCTGGATAGGGTCTGTCTGCACCGTCCCCTGCCACAGATCCCAGTGGCCATCAGCCCCCTCGCTGTGACGGATTGTGGCAAGTGTGAACTTTGATGACCTAAAGGGACAGCCCTTGATGTCCAAGCTGCGTTTCCATTGGGATGGCAGAATGCAGCCTGGGTTTCCAAATCTTAATTAAATGCCCAATGAACTAGAACAACAAAATAGCAGCTGAGGATGATGCAGGTTTATTATCCTTTTTTTTTTTTTTGTTTAGCTATCCAAATGACAGATAGGAGCTGCAATTCTCTAAGGGCATGTGGTAACTAAATGACAATGTGAGACATCCTTCTGTTGCAGAACAGTTGTCCACAAAAATTCACCCATGACTTCACTGATTGTTTTGGAGAGCTAGATGAACACATTAATAACATGAAATCATAGTTAGAATCCTTTATGACCCACTGAGTTTAACCACTGGGCGTTGCATTCATGCCCTAGCAATTTATTTAATAATGTTTTCCCACCTTGAAACTTACTGTATCATCTCAAATCATCTGTTTGATATGGTTGTTTCAATTGCTCAGCGTCTCTTGCTGGTGTAATTTAACATTTTCATTAGATCAGTAAAAGAAAGAATTTAAGGATTTTTGTGTTTCAGAAGCTTGATGTGTATCATGGTGGGAATCAGGTAGGAATTACTATTGTTTAATGAATACTTTATGGATTCTGTAAAGTAATTACATAGTGTAATTAAATTATTTGAAATTCAGTTTCTAACTTTGTTTCCTGAATAGACTTAATTTGATCTTTGGGTAGGGAATAAGTTTCTTTCAGCTAAGCCCTCTGTAGGCAGAATAGAGAATATGTCATTTGCACATAGGTGGCTTGGGACTCCATGGGAAAGAAAACCAAAGAGCTTCCTTGTTTTGATCTATTCTCTGTTTGATGGCTGGTGTTCAGCATGGGGAAGCTACATAATTGCCATCAACTACTCACTAAATTAGCTTATTTGAAATATTTTCCTAGAGTTTATTCTGCAGCTGTTAACAGTAGACTTGTAGGGAAACAATGCTTGTGCTCAGTTTCACAGCAGGAGTTTCTGTTTACCTCAGCCATACAAGGACATGCTCCTGCTGACAATTCTCCAGGTATGGAGATTCAGCATAAGCTAAATATTTGCAGGGACTGATCAATTAACTCTTACTGAGGCAAACTGACATGGAACTCAGTGACCATTTGGTTATTAATGTAGCACTTGTGCTTTGGCCATTTCTGGCCCTTTTTTCATCCTCTTTTTGGGAGAATTCAAGCAGAGACTTAAATAATTCAAAGATTCTCAATCTTCTTGTTAATTTTACCGGGTGAAAAAGTAAATGATTTCTATCTTGGATTACGTCTGAGTCTTTCCTGTTGGCTAGCAGGGCTTCTCAAGGACATCAATTTTCTTTTGCAGCAATTCCATTACAGTTCCTTAGAGGATCCTGTTGTGCCACAGACCACAGCCCCTGGCCCAGAAGGTCACAAGACCACTGGACCTCTGCACTAGTTCTATGACTGGCTTAAATGGTTATGAAAATTAACCAGCTCTCTATTTACTGTCTTTTAAGGTAAAAGAAAACTTTATTTAGGAAACCCAGAATAGGAGCTTAGGAAGTTACATAACTGAAAGTCCCTACTCACAGAATTAAAGCATGGGCACAGGTTTGGAGATGGAATTAAACATATGCTCCAATGTTTTAGAATTTCCTTCTTTTCCTGCATGGAATTATGAGTCAGCTCCGAGTCCTCACAGTGCAAAGTGTTTGAACCTGAAGTCTTGGTTCAGGTCCATCCTCTCTGTGCTTAGAAATAAATAAAAAAAAGTTTTCATGACTTATTGAAACGGTTAGGAGGTCTGAGCCAGCAGTTAAACAGTCAAGGTCTGAGTATATCACAGAATGTCAGAGAATGAACTGTATTTCTGAAGGATGGAACCAGCAGCAGAGGATATTCACTCTCTGAGGAGCTGACCAGTTATTTACTGCAAAGCCTGCACCTTCAATTCCAGAAAAAGGAGTGCATTTAAAACACTTCAGTATAAACAGCCCAGCTTTTTCATGGAAAAATTAAATAATCACGCTTTAAGGGAAGATGGCTTCTTTTGTATTTTTTACCTTTTTTTTCTTTTCTTTAAGAGTTTTAAGTAGGCAGCCCAAATGAATATGTTCTCTAATTCAAGTCTTAAAAATGAGACTTTGCTCAAGATGGACCATAAGAGAATGCAACCTGCCAGCTTAATTAAGTTTCTGGAAAGCTTCTGGGCAAAATTAATATATGTGGATGAAAGCCAAAATCAGCCTGAGTGAACAGATTTTAGCTAGCACACCACAACTCTGAGAAACATAGGGACCTTAAAGTATGCAGCCTAGCAATATTAATTACAGTGGTTAGAGAACTGTCTATCCTTTTTGTGGATGCCAATCTGCATTTATTGTTGTTTATGTCCAAGCCAATATGGTTATCAGAACAATCTTAGAGTTAAATTAAAAAATTAGAAAATGATTTGCCATCATTTTCTGCTTCAAACTCTTATTAAACAGCAGTTGATGAAAACAGAAAGCTAGATTTACTCAAATAGCCTGAGTGTAAAACTGAATTAGTTCATAATGCAGTAAAGGCCTGTGATATTAATGTCCTTTATGAACATGAACTCCTAACTTGGCCTTTATCGTTCACTGGAAAAGGATCTCTGCATTAAACACTTTCTTAGTCTTGTCAGCAGGCACTGTTCCAGAACATTTGGAGCCTTCAGCAGCACTTTGCGTAGGCTGCATTCACTTGCCACAAAGAGAAGAAAACAAAATTTTCTGCTCTTTGATCCCCTAGTTCTTCATGTCCATGCTTTGCCATGGTGATAGCTCTACTGCAGTTCTGTGTACTCCACTGCTTTAATTTGCAGCATTGTAATGGAGGTCATGTGGCAAAGATAGGTCACAGAACCACAGAATCTGCTGAGTTGGAAGGGACCCACGAGGACCATTGAGTTCAACCCCTGGCCCTGCACAGGACAGCCCCAAGACTCAAACCCTGTGCCTGAGAGTATTGTCCAAATGTTTCCTGAGCTCTGCCAGGCCTGGTGCTGTGAGCACTGCCCTGGGAGCCTGCGTCAGCTCAGCAGAATCAGAGAGCTCATCCCGACATCTTTGCTGAAACCAGTCCCCACTTCCTGCAGAGGGAATCACCCCAGGAAGAAGGTCAGGATCAGAACACATTTGTCTGTTGCATATTTCCAACATGTCATAGGGCAGCTCTCGTGAGCAACCATGGGAAATGCACACACTGAAAATACAGGATTGCACTGCATTATATGCACATGGGGATAATTTGAGACAAACCGATTAACTCATGTCAATAATGCAGAACATTCTGGTGTTTTAACTGCTCCTCTGAAGAAAGGTGAAATGTTCTATAAAATGTTTCCTTTTCTGTGAAAAGGACTTTCACAAAAGCTCTGCTTCTCAGTGTACAGTGGCCTAGGGATGCTCTGAAATGCTGCCTTGCTGGGACTGCTCTCACCAAACCTCTCCTGTAAAGGTGAAGAGGCCTTTGAGTGACACCCCCATGGCACTTCTCCAGAGTATTTTTGATGATGAAGGTCACTTAGAAACTTTCTTTGAAAACATCTTGGTAGGAGAAATTGTATTTTTTTCTGCTTTTCCTTTGAATTGTGGCTACCAGTAAGAACCTGGCATTCATCAAATTCAAAGCAGTAACAGATTGACCCAATTTTCTCCTGTTATCAGTAGGCTGTAGTGCTTAAAAGGTAACCACCCATGAATGGCCTGCTCCTGACAATTCTGCCCTGTCACCCAGCAGAGGCAGAGCCTTGTTCAACTGAACCAGGTAGTTTCAAAACAGCAGAAAACTGGAACCTGCTTTCCTATCTGATATAGTGCTTGCTTGGATTTTCTAACATCTTAGTAATGGGCTCTTAAGTACTCACTGTCTGACAAATGAACACAATAGAATCACAAAAATTTCCTTTCCTTACAACATTATGCTGAAAGTATGGGCCCAATTGACCACTCTGACAGTTCAGCAGATTTAGTGGTGCCAAATTGTTCTGCAACTGACACAGAGAAATTTTGCTCAGATTTATAGCTGAACAGTAAAAAGGCTTCAAATAGGTTTTGAAGCAACAAAGATATATTTTCCTTTCAAAGCCTTGTATCACCTTCTGGAGTACAAAGGTAATACCTGCACATCATGTCAGATCCCTCTGGCTTCTTCTGGGCATTAGTGTATCAATTGTTATGAATAATATAGGAAAGATACCTGTTTCCAAAGAAGTCTGTAACAAAACTCCTACTGATTTCAAAAGGAAAGTCCTCTCCCTAGGCTCAGAAGAACCAGCTATGGCAGTACCCTGCCTACAGAATTTACTAACACATTTACAAATGTATATGCACAAATACCAAACCTGTGACATTATATAATAATGTGAAAAAAGAGAGCCTTGTATCTCACAATTTCTAATTGAATTTCATTAAGATTAGTGGCACTTTATTTTCCTCATGTTCATGTCACTGTTGGTTTTAAATCATGTTTGTTATGTAGCCTGACAATTTTTCATGCAATTATCTTCCAGGAACTAGTAGTATAACTGAGCAGTAAACTATTAGCAAAACAGGTGTTGATCTATATAGAGTTAAATGTAAAAATATGCTCTAAATCTGATTATTTAGATACTTTGCTTATGATTTGAGACTTTTTTTAAAACTAGAAAGAATTTTGAACTTGGACTCTTCTCACTATGCTGTATTTTAATGTTTTTTTTTTTTGATTAGTGAAAGTTATATATGGCATTTCATAACAGCCTACATAAAAACATGTAACCTCAAGACATAGGGGCAAATTAATTTGGACAAAATAGAATAATTTATCCCTGAGGTAAGTTGGTGGCAGTAAGCCAGTCACTGATTTGGACCATCATGTTTTCTATTGCTTACTTGGAAGCTGTTTCCCTTTGGAGCTGGTTTACTCCAGGTTGTGTGAAGTGCCCTTGGGATAACTGCTCTCTGCAGGTTTTGAGGCTCGTGGTCAATAATTCAGCTCCAGTAATGTTCAGGATTACAGCTTTTGCATGGGAGATTTTACTAACTGGTTGAGACAGCTCCACTGTTCTTAATCCTTGGGAATATAAATGGATATAAATATTGGGGAATACATTCTGCAGGGAGAAATAGGCTTCAGGCACAACAGTCACAGTTATAAAGTATTAGCAGTCTTCATGAGAGAAATGGTTCTCATTTTTTACGTACACTATTTGTGTGCTTCCTCTTCCTTTGAAGTTAATTTTGCCTTTGATTTAAATGAGAACTCTATGGAACATAGACAATTTTATAGACAATTTCAGCCAACACTTTTTCACATTTACTTGCTTCATGCTAACAACTCTGAGCTTCCAACACTTTGAGCAAGCCCTGTAACATTTCTTTCTCCATCTTTTGGAAGCATCATTTATGCTCAGTGGCTTATATGTAGTTGGATGCACGCCTTTAATGGTCCATGTCTGAATGTTCTGAAATTTGGACAAAGCTTAGATTCCTGCCATGTTTTTAGCCCCAGGAAATAGAAATGCTGAAATTCAGAATAGCCAGACATTATTCTAAATGCACTTCTAAGGTGATGATAGAGCTCATATTGTTTCTCTGGAAAGCACCGATGTTTCTACTCAGTCAGAGAAGATTAAATATTGCCTAATAGTTGTAAAGTTCTTTGAAGGTGAAATGTGCTATACAAATGATACATTATTTATAATACTACTACAATACGCCTCAAGAAATAATCATGGAGCTTAATAAGAAATTAATTTTCCCTAGATTTTTTTTTTCAACATCCCATAAAAGTTAATAGAAAATTACAGTCCTGTACTCAGAGTCCAACATAATGATGCTAAAGACCTATAGGAAGGACATATTACCCCCTTTACAGAATCATATTTAAAAGTTCCTATTGAATCTTAAAAGTTTCATCTCTATTAAAGTCTGTAGGGTTTAGTCTGTGGCTTTTTTTTTGGTTTTTTTGGTGGCTTTTGTTTATTTATTTATGTTTTTCAATATACAAAATGAGAGTTTGTTTTCATGTGCTGTATCTGTTTTTCATGTGCTTTCTGAAATTGCCAAACCAAAAAATTAAAGGATTCTTATGGTCTACAGAACAGCAGCATTTGCAATCAGACTTCTGCAGACAAAAGAGAGATTTCATTTTACCTGTCATTTCTGGCACATCAAGGGCTGTTACAATGTGTTTAAAATGCATTTACATGGGGTTAGTTAACACAAATTATTTGTAGAACCTTTGATGGTAGCGTTGCTAAGTGGCATTTTGCTAGTCAGCATTAGTCTCACACATTTTCACAAAGCATAAAAGCCAATATATCTTTTTTTTTTTGGCTATAATCTCCATTTTTCTATGTCTTCTTTTTTTGTATATGTTTCTATTTTATAATTCCTTGACTGTTTTCTCCATTTCTACTTCTTAACATGAAAATAATTTATCAACAAAATGTACGATTGCGAAAACCTTCTATTACATTTGAAAAAAAATCCAAGGCAGTCAAATATTACATAGAAGATACTGTTTCAGCAAAGTTTCATCTACAGGACTGACTCCAGGTTGATTTGCTCTGACAGATTTGCTTTTCTTTAACCAACCCCAAATTACATTTGAAATTCAAGGAATTGGCTGAGTAGAATTAGGAGGAGCTACTTTACATTTCTTATGAAGTTGAGGGACTATTAAGCATTACTTCATTAATTTCAGTTCCTTGTGGAAAGTCATCAGCCTTGAGACTATTGTCACAGCAAAGAATTTGAGACGTACAAATACTCAGAATACCCTGTAGAGAGAGAGTTTCTATATTTTGGTTTTATGGATGTCTGGGGGTCTATCAACACTTCTTTTGCCCAGCTTCAAATAATTGAACTTTACCCTCAGTAACCACTTCCCCAGAGCTGTGGTGCAACAAGCAGCTCCCCAAAGCCTGAGAGCGAGAAAAGGGAAAACAAAAATAGTCAAAGCAGCTTTCATTTAGATAAGAATGAGCCTTTGGAAATAAAGAGTGTGCTGTGGAATTTACAGATTAACTAATCCCAGCATTTGCCAGTCAGTACAAAGAGCCCTGTCTCCAGAAGGGAGGAATGAGCCCGTCCCAAGGCATTTCCAAAGGCAGTGAGGAGTCTGGCCAGAGGGATGCGGTGGGAGCAGGGCTCTGCCTGGGCTGGGGTGAAGTGTGGGCCGTGCTCAGCTTCTCATGCAAGGCAGGCTCTGCCTGAGGCAGGATGAGGCTCTGAGGGTGTTGTAAACCAGGCCGGTTTTGGTTTTTTTTTTCTTTAAAAAGTAAACTTGCTTATCAAAACAAACCAAGAACGGCTGAAAGCGAGGCCCTGGGATAAGCCCAGAAGACAACACCAACAGATCGGATAAACAAGAAACCTGGTAAAGGCCGCACACCAGCGCGGCTGGGCGCTCCTCAGGCCCCAGCTCCGTCAGAACGCCCTGAGCGGAACGTTCCAGCAGCCTTTATAGCCTCGGGGGGGCTGGGATTGGTGCCTCCTTCAATCCTGCTGCTGATTGGCTCGCTGGCAGGCCCCTCATTGGTCTTTACGGACAAACATCCTGGGCCAATCATTCCCGATCCTCTCCGCCTCATTGGTCAGTCTTTCCTCCAATCAGACTTCGAGGTGCTGTCTTCCTCCATGACATTGCTTTTCTAGAAAATTCCTCCAATTCCATTTACCTCCCTCCTCCCACATGGACCGAACCAACCATTACATCCTCCTGCTCTTTGTACATTACACAACCGCCAAACCATAGTACCTTGTAACCTTAGCCACCAGAAATTAGTTCATTTATAACATTAACCACCAGAAATTAATTCATTTATAACATCAACCACCAGAAATTAATTCATTTATAACATCAACCACCAGAACTTAGTTGATTTATAACAGGGGCACAACAGTGAGCACAAAGAATGCCTGCATCCTCCTCTGGGTCTTGTCTGGAGCTGCTCAGGGCAGGGAGCTGGTGGCTGAAGGGCAGTGGCCTCCAGCAGGGGCTCGCAGGAGGAGACCAGAAAGGGGCAGAAGTGGTCCAGGAAGATTTGGAGCAGCCTGTGGGAAGCATCCTCACACCCTGCTTTGTCCCCTCTCTGTGAGGGGGAGTATGGAGGAAAGAGACAGCTGTTTTCCAACTGCTGAGTAAAGCCACAATATTAAATATCTTTATTAAGACAAGATTTCCCAAAAAATTTGGTTTTTGGCCAGTCAAAATTGTTATGTTCCCTGATCTTTCTCTGCATCAGGCTCGTGGGCAGCTGAAATTCATTCACAGATTTTAATCTCAAGGAAATAAAATAATTTTTTCTTTAGAGAAACAGCTCTTTGGCCTGGGCTTCCTTTATTCTTTTACTTTAAGTTATGATTTTGCTTATAGCGTATTCCTACAATTCCTTCAGTCTTATTTAATTTCTCGTGTGTAATTTAGGAAAATCTCTCATATGCAAATAATGTAACAAGTGCAAGACAAAACATGACTTCTGCCATTATTGAAAGGCCTTGTCAGTCAAGAATGCTTGTGCTTTTTTTTTTTTTCTGAAAGAGCTGCACTACAACAACAATTTTGTAATTTTCAACAGGGAGAGATTTTTCTTTACAGAAGCAGCTGGGAAACCAGATGGAACGTCTCTGTTTCTTTTTTTTTTTTTTCTTTTTTTTTTTCCCTTCTTGCATTAACTAAGTTCTCTGCCATTAGAGTTGGTTCCTTTCCTTGAGAAAAAGATGTGGTTGTTTGTTATATTCTCAGCATGAGAACTGAACACTTCCTTCTCTTTTAGAAATTCCTTTTGTGTTGCAGAGCTTCTGGGTCAATGCCGAGTTTGTTCACCTTTTGGAACAAATGTACACAGTGTTCCATGTGATACCAGGTGGTCATAGAGGATGTGTGTAGGAAAAAATGGGAGTCAAATTTTGACTGAAGAATACTCCAAATTTACCTTTTTTTAGAATGGGCTCTGAGTAAAGGAGTATATCCCGAGCCTTTACCTGAAATAAAATGGCATCTCTCTTCTAACCATTTTGTGGCTTAGGAGATGTGATCTGACTTGTTCCACTTGGATCCTTCAGCTCCCTAGCAAAATAGAGGGAATTGCATTTCAAGAATATGCTCTCATTCAAATAGTTTCCACATTTTCTATCTTCAGAACTAGCACACCATTCTCAGTCTGAGCCACAATTTAAAGTTTCTTTTTCTTTTTGATGGCACCAGTTCAGTCGTAAGCCTTTCATTTTCCCCCTTTGATATGTCAGTGACAATTTGGAAAACAATAGTGTGTGTATACACTTACCTGTCCTGGTGAAGCTAAATAGTACCAAAGTCTCAACAGTGAGTATTTCTGTCTTATTTAGAGTTTCAGGTATTTCTGGCTCTGATATTTCTAACTTGGATTTGTTGAATCACTCTTTTCAGTCTTAATGAGCCACATATGTAAACATGCAGTTTCCTGATAGAAGTGCCTCCACTGCTGTGCTGGTTTTACATTAATTGATACTGGTGAGGAGGGAAGAAGTCACTCACAGAAATGAGCCAACTGTAAAGTCAAACTGAGAAAAATCTTCCTTCAGAATCTTAAAATTTGATCGAAGTGTAGAAAATGAGAAGTTACTGCTTAAATAATTTAAACTCTATTCTTCTATTGATACAGTTCTGCAAGAAACAGACATTTCTGGTAGTCTTTCATTTAAGATGTTTTCCCTGTGGAACTCTTTAATTTTGCAACCTGTGAGGATGTGATATTGCTGATTTTGATTCAGCTGTTGTAATTTGTTCTTCATAGCAGAGGATAGCTCCCATAATTTTGAAGAAGTAGTATGAAAGAGCATCCTCACTTCACATCTTGCAGTGCTATTCAGGAGGGATCCTTTCAGAAGATATTCACTCTTCTTTGCCTGAGGCATCAATCTTAAAAGTAAATTAATAAACAAATATAAAAGTAAATTAATAAAAAAATATTTATTGTATCTCAGTAATTATCTTAGCTTTAATTATCGTAGTCACACAAATTCTCATGTCCCTTTTCAAGCAACACTATCACCTTCTCTGGCCTTTTAACTGCTATCATGCTAAGTATTATGTCAACCCTTACAAGTTATTCCAAGACCTCCTCTTTTACTAATGGATTCTTTTCTGACATCACCATGACACTGACACAAAATAGCTGCCGGTGCAGATGTGCATTCAGCTGTGATCATCAGCTGATGGAGCAGGGCTGGTTAGGTTAGTGGCTGATTTTTGTGTCCCTGCGAAGAGCTTTGGAAAATGCCCCCTTCCTTTTTGTTGATCAGTTTTTGATTCCATCATTTCAATCCACATTTCTGGGTGATTAACCCAGTGAACTGATGTGCCAGTGTGGCTATGCCAGGTGCTTTGTAGAATGTGTGGGTGCTTGTGGTAAGCACCTCTTGCTGTCTGTGGAGATCTGACATTTCTGTAGGACAGTGCCACAGGTGGGACAAAACTGGGACATTTGGAAGGTCTCCTGTGTTCTGCATTTCCACACAAAATGAGGGGCAGCATGCTTCGAGCAGGGTGTGGGACTGTCCTGCAGCTCCTGAGACACCCCAGGGTGGTTCCTGTTAGACCCTTCCCTCAAGGGAGCATTGCTTTTGACCATTAACTCCTTAGCAGAAAACAATGCAAAAAAACTCATTCCATGCCATCAAGGACACCACCCTATCCAGAGTCAGAGCATGATGCTGTTTCTTGAACTTGACAGAACTGAATCAAAAGCCTCTCATTCACTGTTGGTTAATCTTGCATCTTTGTCTACTGAAGTCAGTATCCTCTTCCCTTTCACCAAGGCCATCAATGTTTCAGCTGCCTGGAAACATGCCAGGCTGTGTTATCTTTTTTTTTTTTTTAATATTTTTTTTTTTTTTATTTTGCTGTGGAAGGTGCAGATGGCAGGATATTTATTTAGCTTGACTGATTTAAGAGGGTGCAATATAGGACATAGGGCTTTCAGTTTTGCTGTTTCAAAGGCAGAGAGCGAAACAGCAGAGATGCTGTTCTGCTAGTCAAGGCAACTTACCAAATACCATCCGAAGATAAAAGGATTGCTGACATATTTGAGCAGAACAATATGTCTTGGCATTGCTCCTTGCCCCTTGTTTAAGAGCCAGATGGTAAATGTTCCCTTGCCAGGGTTCTATGTAGAAAACAGGCGAGTTATTTTGCTAAGGAAATGGCAGGCATGTCAGAATCAATAGCCTTGGAAAGCTCACAGTACGTGCCTCCTCCTGACAGATCGAGGGAAGCCGAGGAGAGCGGTGAGCTGGAGCAAGGCACTCACAGCGAGAGGTGATTTTGTTCTGCAAGCAGGGCAATTTCCTAACGACGCATTACACGCTTCTGCCTTCTGTTTAGTGCTCAGAAGGAACCGCTGGAAAGTTGATCAGAGCACTTCAAACGTCTGTGGAGCGTCTGCAGGCTCACAAGGCAGAGGCAGTTTGGCATTGCTCACACCTGGCTTGGGGATGGAGCGCAGCCTTTCATGGCTCTGCTGCTGCCTGCAAAGCTGCTGGTTGTTTCCGTGGTTTATGGAGGTGTAATGGTCAGAGCCATGGAGAGAGATTCAGCCATACCTGTCTGAACTTGATGATTTTGACATGAGATCAACGGCTTCACTGCAGGTCAGGAAAAAAGTGCCAAGGGCAGCCCAGCTTATAAGAACTTCCCTCTTGTGTTGTACAAAAGGAAACACAGGAAAGGCGGAATAAACCAAAGTGTAGAGGCAGAGCTGACATTTACCATGGCCACTGGACAACCACTGCATTGGGAATTATCCATGCTTTCCCCACTAATATAAACACCTGATAGATTTACGTTGGCTCCAGTCTGAAATTCAACCAACTTCTTTAAAAGAAATTACAGAGTCCCATAAAGCAAAAGAATAATGGATGGAAATGGTTTACATGCTTGGAAGGAAATTGGAGAGTACTTAAATGTGATAAAGCATTGTGAAATGATTTACAGGATTGTTTTTGGGTGGGAACATTTTAAATCATTTGTGTTCTTATAGGATAATTAAACAGCTTACAGGACATGGTCTTTTCAGAGTGACTGGTCTGACTGCAGCTCTCTATTACTGGATTTAGAAATATATTTCAGCTCTGTTCTTGGCCATGAAGAACATTTTTAACAGCCTGTTTAAATATGGAAGCAAATGAGAAGATATACTAGGTGCCAGGCTCTCAGCCATCCTAGCCAGGGTTAGAAGTAAAACAGTCTTGCAAACAGGAGTGTGGAATTAATTTAAAAAGATTTACCAACTCAAGAAATTAGACAGAGGGATTTAATTAAAGTCAGAGGAGATGAGAGGTAGCTAGATTAATCTTGGAGGCTGGATTAGTTGATGAATGGAGCCCTTTTGTCTGTTCTTAGTTGATATTAATTTCTGGTGCTGTACTCGTTTTTTATAGATTTATGCCATGTATATTAAAGAAATCCTACTGCTTGGGCTGGTTAAACACCTATCATTTCACCTACTTTGTTTTTTAATATATTCTGTTAATGGTTTATGATTGTCATCTAAGTTACAAGATAACCTTACCAGTCCTTTACCTTAAATGACTCTTTTTTCAACAGAAAGCCCTTTTAAAATCATTCACCAAATGGAAAATATCAAGCATCAAATATAAAAGCATGTAATTAAAAAAAACTCAACCTTCTTAAAAATTCAAATAAGAAAACTAAGAAACCAATCACACAAGTATTTAAAAGAAAATTCAGTCACCTCAACACCTCAATATGAAGTGAATCATATAAAAAAAAAAAACAGCTGGATTTAAAAATTTGTTTGGAATCTAAACAAGCCGTCAGGAACCCAGGATCAAGTCTCCTTGAAAACAAGCCTTGGATGTATCAAATGTATTAATATTTCCTATGGAGTCAGGTGTCATTGTATGCCCTTGACAATGCAATTCCATTTCCAGGGGAAAAAAAAATAAAATATATATTTCTTTTAGAAGTGGTTGTATCTGTCCCTGATGGGCAACCAAAAAGGTGTCATTCGACCACAGACTTCAAAAAAATACATAGCAGCAGTATATTCTTTAATTTTTCAGGCTTCTAACCCATGATGAATGTATTTCAGGTCTGGAACAGGAGATGGACAACTGTAAAGATATTATTAAATGAATGAAATCAATTAATTAATAAATACCCAAAGTCCAGAAGTTGTCAGGAAAAGAGCAAGAGACAAAGAACTGGGAACAAATCAGATCATAAGTTATGTGCTGCCTAAAGAAGCAGAAATTCTGTAAGTTGGAACCATGACTATGACACAAAGAGATTACAAACTAGTAATTCATATTAACAATTGTCCCTGTCAAGGTCCTTTAACAACTCTTTCTGAATATGCTCTGTTTTCTTATATACAATAATATTTTTGTACTTTTTATTAGTACTTTCATTGCTTGCTAAGGACTTAACATCTAAGAATATTTTTTAATGGGATTTTTCCAGATGGTGCTCTAAATTTGTGCTTCTTTATGTTCCATGTTGTCACAGTTAAGCAGAAGGCACATACGGGTTTCTGAGACTGGTATGTTAATTTCTCAGTATTGCTATTTATATTTCAAACATAGTTAGATGTGCAAAGCTTATGCTGACATATGTGTATGTGTACACACACTAATTATTATAATTTCTCAAGGTCAAGTAGAGCTCATGTCAGTTTGGAGTGATATTTCCCATCCTTCTACTATCTCTGGCTTTACCAGAGGGGTAAAGCTAAAGGCAAGAAGGTCAGGCTTTTGTTAAAACTAGCAACTCTTCTTGGCACATAATTACATATGCAGGAATATATTGCAAATTGACCTTCCCTAATACTTCTAAATGTATTTTTGGTGGCACAGCATGGTCAAGAATGTGATTATTTCTTAGACTCCATTTCCAAACTTCTCAGTGACTGGCAGCAGTGAAATGCAGTAAGTGGGAACAGGAATATTCATCTTTTCTGCCATTTGTTCCTTTCTCTTTGTCACCTTTGCTTCATTAGCTTTATGCTTATCAACGCCCAAAGAAGGTTTTAAAGCATAAACATGTTGAATTTAGGGGAATATTGATACGGTGTTAAGTAATGGATTTCATGTGGTAACTCCCACTCAGGCATTAGAGTGCAGTTGGAATGAACAGATTTTTCAGGTGGAACAGAGGCTGTAGCCTTGGAGATTCTCTGCTTCAGCAGCTCCCAAAGTTCCTGCCATTTTCCCAAACGATCTGATTCCAGTGGCACGTTAAGCACCACTTAGCAAGACAGCCCACAGCCTGCGACTCCCATTTCATGCCTCAGGGTTTTGCCATCAGGTGCACACAGAGTGCTTTGAGTGCTGCTCGCTGCCATTGGGTGCTGATGGACATGGGAGGAACTGTCAAGGGAGATTTCATTTGAACTCTCTGAGCTCTTCAGCGAGAACATTGCACAAGCTGTTTGATTGCAAGTGATAGGAAATGTGCTACATCCGCATTTATTTAATTTTGTTTTGTTTTGCTTTATTTTTGCTGCTAAAAGGGGCTTAGCCATTAGGTCTGGGGTATTGCAGAGCAGTCTGAGCTACTGCTTTTAGGCAGCTCCATGAGGTGCGAGGACTGTGCCTTCCTGGAGCGATGCTGGGGTGTGTTTAATGGACAGGAATAGATGACAAGCAAGATTCAGTAACAGGCCAAAGGATTTTAGAGTAAATTATGGGGAAAAGTAACTTTTTCCCCCTTCAAGATACCTACTCTGTTTTACATGTGTTAATGGAATCAGCAACCTTCAAAGCAAAGGAGAGGTTAAGGACAGTACTTTGAAAACCTGACTGGATTTGTGTTTCTGGACTCAGGTAACTATCCAGGCAAAGAGCTTGTAATTTTAAAAGTAAATTTTTCAAAGTGTGCTATATCTGCCTAGGAGAAGAAGCCAATTCTCTTGTCTGCCTTTAAATCTCTTTGCTCCTATTTCTGGAACCAGAAATTATGCTTAATTGCCAGTGATGAAGTATGGCTGGCATCATTTTGCTTTTCATAAAGGGATGATTTGGGTTCATTTTGTTCTGAGAATTGTCCTTCCTCAGCCGTTGTGTTAAAGCTTGGAGAATGAGGTGATAAAAAGTGATATTAAACATATTTTAAAATCCTTCAGACTGAGGTGAGAGACTGTGCTGTGGAGACTGTGGTGTAAATGTAAGACTTGGACAGACTTAGCCACAGCTTGGGAAGTGTGTACTCAGAGAAAAGTTACTGCTTTACTAGTAAGAAACTACACTAGCAGAAGTCTATATTCAGAAGGGGAAGCAGTAATTTTATTAATCAAAGTACTGCCAAAATTTTAAGGCTAAAGCTCAAGAGCTGCTGTCACTGCCCAGAATTATATATTAAACTTGAACATAAGACACAGAAATAAAAAGTATTCTTCTAGCTTCTATCTTTGCATTTTCTGGGTCTGAAGCAGTAAATCTCAGCTTGAATAGAATTGTTAAAGAGGAGAAAGGAAAAGACAGTAGTGTTCCTAGAGAATGCAGGGAATAAAAATTAATCTTCTTTAACTAATATATTTAGCTGCAACATTAATTTCTCTTACAATGCAAATCTGTGTAACAACTGCTATCTCTTGTACTGTAACTTATTCTGAATTTTATCTTTTTAGTGGACTTTAGAAGCTATAAACCACTTTTCAGAGAATTTGAGCCTCTACCCAGCAGAAACACAATCAGCAATCAAGGCTGGGCTCCAAGATATTAATGAATACTACTATTAACACTAGCAAACATTTCCCAGTATATTAATTCATCCCTGTAGTCCAGGATGTCCTGGGAAACAAGGACAGGAACTTCTTAGGCTGAAAGATGGATAGCAGAATATAGCTTACTAAATATTAATTGGTGTAGTAACAGTACACTGTTCACTTTCCTGCTTCAGGGCCTCATTTGCCATGGCCTTACACAGAGACAGGGATGTGGGCTATGCATGATTCATGACAGATATTTATTTATAGCCCTGGCTATTGTCAAGGTGCCATTTGAATGTTGTATGAACACTAATCCTCATTTAGCGTGTGCATTTTCTCTCTGCATCTGTCTACCCTTAAGGTGTGATTTTCGAGCAAATTTTGCCTCTCTGGTGTCTTTAGGAGCGAAGAGGAAATGTCGTGTTGCAACCTCACATGAGGTGATAACTGCTATGAGATAATTTCTTAAATGTCTGTGATTCTTCATGTGAAATTGAGGCTCACACCTAACAGAGCAGCCTTTTATAACATAAAGCTCTTGAAAATTGCACCGTCTAAACCCATGCTAATAAGAATATCACTGGTCATAATAAAGGCTGTAATTCTAATTCTAGGCAGGTAATTCACAGGATTGTTTAAATATTCATTATGCATAGGCCTAAAATGTCAGTACATAGTCTTAAAATTCCACTACTTGGGCTTTTAAGGTCCTAATTAGAACAACTATATGATGATATCCTCTCTTCCTGCATTTAGCATATTCCTACACTATATTTGCAGTAAACTGTTTCAGGCTATAAGAAAGGTGAAAGGCTCTTGTTGTTTCCTGGCAGCATTTTGTAAAACCTGTATTGTTGCTGAATGCGGAATATGTAGCAGTGGCAACTTGCTTTTTTCCTTGGGCATGTTATGCATTTCCTTAAGTAATTTGTTATTGTTATTAACTTTTAAAGCCACCTTATCTTGGAAGAGAAGCACTGTGCTTCATGTTGGCTTGAAAACATATGAAAGAAAGAAAAGAAAAAAAAATTTTACTGTTAGCTGTGTATTCTCTCTTCATTGATGCAGGATGAGACTGGGATGGCAGAAGCAGTACATACACATATAAAGCATCTTATCCCTGCTAGGCAAAGTTTGGGGCTTTGTAGCATCACAAAGGACCGTCACCGTCCTGACAACAATTTGAAGATTTTCCTCTGGGATGGCTGCATTTAAAAATGAACTCAAAGCATTGTAGACTTCAAAAAGAGCCTCAGAGGCTTAGTCTATGACAGAGCAAGTCCCATTTGGCATTCACAAACAACGTTTGTGGGTTTTGAGGACCTGCCATGCCATCCTAAGGGAGTAGTAAAGCTTCCAGGGAATGGTGCAGGAAGGAGGCTGAGGTAACGTGTGAAGGACAACACTGCCATACTAAAAATATATTTCAGAAAAACAAGCTAACAAAATTGCCTGAAAATGTTCTTTTCAACTATTTGAAAATATTTGTCTTTTAATTAGCTCAGAATTCATTATCTCAACTGGTCTGTCATCCAGGCAGCTCCCAAGCTGTTTGGAGCACAGTCCTGGCAGTGGGGCACTGTGCAGTTGTTCCTTTCTTGGCTCTGAGGAGCTGCCCCAGGCCTGGGCATTCCAGTGCAGTCCTGGGATAAATCAGCTGCGGGGAGCAGGCTGCTCTCCTCACAGCTGCTCTCTGCTGCAATAAAAGCTGGCAGCTTCTTTGGGTGTCTCTATCTCAGCGTGATTCCCACGTCCTCCCACCCTGGATGCTTCTGTGGTCATAGCCAGAGCTGTAAGTCAGTGTGGGGATGAATCTGTATAATCTGTAGAAACCCACAGCCTTTTTCTGTGTGGTGAACAAATGTGTATTTCTGGGCTTGGACCTCAGATATTTTCAGAGTAGTCAGGTATGTTTGGGTCATTTATTTGAATACTTAGGATGAGAACTGAACTGGGATTTTGAACCATCTGAAAGCTGTTTAATGCCTATCATCTCAAACCACTAGTGCTCCTTGCTGAACCCATCCAGCACAGCATCTCTGCTGGATTTGCACCCCTCCTGCACATACAAATTTGGTCCTGAGAAGAAGGAGAGCAGAGGGATATGATTTACTGTAGAATGTCTACAAGCAGTTATACTGCAGGAGAGTTCTTTGTGGCTATGCAGGTGATCTGCTGTGCCATTCACGGGTGTAATTCCCAACCCCTCCTGCTGCATTCCCTCTTTGCTGTACTCATCACTCCACGGGGAGGCTCCAGGTCTGTGGTCAGAGGTGACACCTTGACTTCTGTCATTTGGTTTTGTGGAGTACAGCACACGTTGCAGCACCTGTTTAATAGTCCATCTATGACTTCAGGCAAAAGAAAAAATAATTTGTAGCTTAAAAAGGGCAATTCTGAAGCAAGCCAAGCATTAGGAATCCAACCCTTATGGCTGCTGCAGTACATTGCAAAGTTCCATCAGGCAGCAATGTTGGTCCCTGGTGCTGGAAGAGTTGTTAATGGAAATGTGCAATTCTGCTAAGAGCTGTTACAATCTGTTAAAAATCATTCTTGCTATTTGAGAGACTAAATACAAATTTAGAGACTACCATTATGCTTCTGGGTTTTTTTTCCCCTCACACTTATTTTGCTGTGAGTTCTTCATTGTTATGTCCAACAGTGAACTTTGATACGGTTTAAATTTTCAGTCACATAACAACAGTTAAAAGTTAGCTTTTAATGAAAAATAATCATGAAACCTGAGGAAAGCACATAGTTAATAAAGTGACATTTTATACAGCCAGTGATTAGGAAAAAAACACAAACAGCTTGGGAGGGATTAACTGCACACTCATCTCCATTGGGAAGTCCATTTCTGAACCTGTAAATTAATATTTGATTTAATATTTAATCAAATGATTTAATATTTTTGTGCCCTTCTCCTTAACCACACCCATCTTTTTGTCCAGAGGATGCCTTTGTTTTCTGTCCTCAGCCTCAGAAGTGACTGTAGGTATGATTATGTCCTCCAAATCTGTCCAGTATAAATATTATTTGATAGAAATCCAGACATGTAACAAAACGTGTAGAGCTAATGACAGAAGTAATGCAGAAGTAAATCACTGAGTATTCTGTGATTTCTTGCCAAAACATTTATTCAGTTTTAAGAGTCAGCATATACTTCTACCATAATGATTTAGCCGTCAGTGGACTGGTGATCAGCAGTTACCCAGTCTGATTCCATTCCCAGTAAATCACGAGAAGAAGGGCCAGATGTGGGTGTTACAGGTGAGGTCGGGACCAAACAGTTTCCATATTTAACTATGGAGAAATCCATCATGCCTCACTTAAGTTGAGGAAGACCAAACATGAATTATGAGGAGGGATAATTGAGAAGTCAGCAAAAGTCATCATAAATCCTACACCAATCAGTATTCCCACAAGTCAGCATGGTCACCTGAAGGAAATGTGCCTTTGAGAAGGTGAACCAGTCTTTATCAATGCTGTCACTTGTCCACCACGGGAGATGGCTGCTGAACATGGGAGAGGTGGGTAATAAATGTTGTTAACATAAAGATTTGTGTAAGTACACATTATAAAAAGCCATTTTGGTCAAAATTATTGTTACTTGCCTGTTGTCATTTAGATGCTGATGGAAGCCCTCCTGTAAGGGTGAGATTCCTCTGTGCTGCCCAAGGAGCTTTGCTGGCAGAGCCCTCCCTGGGTGCCAGTTTTCTGCGCGAGCTGAATCCCCTAAAAATGGGCTGAATCAACCCTGTTGTGATGTGAGGCCCAGGGCATGAGCTGGAGGGTCTCTCCCTGGGTGAGACCAAAAGAGGAAAGAAACCCTATTTTTCCTCTGTGTTCTGAGCATGGCAGGTGGAGATTTGTGTCTGAGTGACAGATAAGCACAGGCCTGGTTCCTCACCTGTCTTCTCTCTGAGTAAGAGAACTGCTTGACACTTAGTGATGGCTGATTTATTAACTCAGTTTGACCTGCGTTTATTGAGTTAGCACAGGCAAAATAACATCTGCCAGCTTCTGCCACTGTCAATGAAAGTTAATGTTTTAATGTGGGTACCTGAACCACAAACATCCTAAATCTTTCAATTTCAAGACTAGCCCATGCCTGAAAATTAAACTATTCCTTATTATACATGGATTGTTTTGCCATTTTAATTTAAATATATTTATGTATAAATGCAGTATCTAGTTCTGTTCATAGTGTCTTAAAAAACATATATATGCAGCCTGGTACAGAATTGCAAAGCTGTTGATAGCAAGCAGTACAAATATTTACAATCCAAATGAGCAGGAAAAACATGTGCTGTTATGCTAACTTACCATTGGAA
The DNA here is from genome assembly GCF_030490865.1 of Poecile atricapillus. Classification (NCBI taxonomy): domain Eukaryota; kingdom Metazoa; phylum Chordata; class Aves; order Passeriformes; family Paridae; genus Poecile; species Poecile atricapillus. Next base: position 5,461,039 of record NC_081260.1, read on the forward strand.
GCGTGTCATGCATGGCTAAACAACTGAGCATTAAAAGCTGAGAAAATGCTAAATGGTGCTGATCAAAAAAAAAAAAAAGAAACAAAAAAAGAAAAGGTCCCTAAAGGCCAAGGACTCAAACAGATTTATTCTGTGAAAAATACAATCTGTTTCCGGAGCCTTGTACATCAGCAGCCTTAATCTCTAAATCAGTAAGACTTAAATAATTATTTTTATTTATAACAGCACCCTAAATGTTTCAGTTGTGTTCAGCCATATGGAAGTACAGTGTTTAGAGACATCAGTCACTTCATATATTCCACATGGGAGAAGGACAGAGCAGAGAACACCAGCCAAACACAGGATCATGGGAGAAGATTGGTGCTGTGCATCACACGAGACGCTAAATCAGCAGAGTAAGTTCTAGAAAAGGCACTGGACTGTGAGACAGTTCTGGATTTCATTGCCCTCTCTCCTACCAGTATAAGTTCTCTGATTTTCTGCAGTTTTTTTCTTTCCAGTCCCTCTCTGTTTTGCAAAGCCTCTGACACTGAGTGTATGTGAGCTTTTCCAAGCCAAACTGAAACTAGATTCCCAGCAGGGCTGTTGCTGCTGCTGCATTTCTGTGTTACAGGAATTATCTTCTGCTGAAATAACACTGTCCTACAGTTCCCAGTCCTAATGAAAACTCTGCAAATTGGTTTTTAGTGAGTATTATTTGTAATAAAAATGAAAATTGAGTTTAGTTTGGAGTACTGCTGGTAAAAATAATGATTAATGGCACCCCACAGGGACATGGAAATTAAGAAAATTTTGGTAAATATTCCAAAATTAAGGTGACATATCTGCAAACCACAGCTGGTAATCGGTTGCTGAGATTTTCATAGCTGTCCTGGATAAATAATACAAGTCTTCTCTGTGTGTTTACTCTACATTTCTAAACTGGTTTGCAAACCCTTACTCACTGTAGCAGAAAAGGGTGCATCCTAAAAGATAATTAAGTTTCTCTTCAATTGTTTAGCAAATAGACATGAGAGACAGCTGGGACCATTGCCTATTTCTTAGGTTAAAAATGTACAAATATACAGTAAGAGGTTTTGACCTCTTAAACAAGGGATGGGATTTGTTGGTCCTTTCCCTCAAAAATAAAAATCTTATTTTCTAGAACCATGAAAAAACACTGAAATAAAGGATGTATTCTATTATAGTGTCATGTATTGTAATATAGGAACATTTAAAACATCTTTCTTTTGGTTTGACAGAATTTACTAGAGATATAACAAAATGAAAAGCATTTACCAAAATCTCAAAAAAAACCCAATTTCCTTTCTGAGCTCTAGATAGATTTTTTTTTTCTGTGTTTGACTGAAAAGAGAACTTGTCATATTTAGGTATTGAAAAATCAAATCCAATTCTCATTCTCTGCTCCATAACAGATGATTAATATATTGTTGCATAGTACCATGATGCTCAGCTTCCATGTTACAATGCCATTACTTTTCCTCTATTGCAGAACACCAAGAAGCTGTAGTTCTCTGTCTGAATGTAGCTGAGGCTTTCTGGCATCCAGTGTCAGTTTTTTGTGTGATAAATCTGCCATTTTTACAGAGAGCCTGAGTAAGGTTGCTATATCTCATTTCAAAGGTTTAAATGTTTTATTTAAACTCAGACCTACAAGGTAAAGAGGAAAACCAGGGATGGTGTGAGCTGAAGTGCTGGATAGTCAGAATGAAAAACAGTGAGGAAAACAGAGCTCAGAAAGGTTAAGGTAAAGGTCAGTAACACATTACATATGCTTTTCTTGTATACTATAATGTTTTCTTTAACTAGAAAAAGTTATGAGTATGCTTAAAGCAAATCCCTTGGGAAAATGAAGAGTTCAAATCACAAGGAATGGGCATTATCATGAACTGGCATTTTGTAATAAAAACTAAGGTGATTTTTATTTCATTATTATTTTTCAGTAAACAAAATGTCAGATGCATAAATGTCCCCTGTTCTGACACCAGGAACTCACCTCACTAGTACTGCACATGGCCACAGAGAAAAATCAGAACTGGACAAGATCTCTAAAACCATCTCTGCTTCTTTGAGTGAGCTGCAGTGCCCATTTGGTGACAAAAAGTTCAGACAAAGACCCTTACTTTTCAGAATGTCTCCTTACAGAAAAAGATGTATTTTCACTTTTTGAATATTTTAAGGCAAATTTGGCTGCCTTTCCTCCCCCCATCCCCCCGTGTTGAACAAATAGGTGTTTTCTGTATATGTGGCTTAAAATATTTGATTTGTGATGAGCTCCACATTTGGAAGTATGTTGTATATTCCAGCTGGAAATCTATAGCTATTGTGTTTATGAGTGCTAATGGGTTATGGTTTAATTAGCAATGACCTGTCATCTGCACAGTGTATAGGTGTGATGTGCCTGACTTTGCATGAAAAAGCACTGAGGTTACTGCTGCATAAAGTAATTTCAAGTTCCATACCTTGGTCGGGATAGATATGTTGTGTTATCAAGTTGTCAGAACTGCTAGATGGTTTCATTTATTTTCTTTGTGGTATCTGAAAGTCATGCCTGCGTCTGCTGTTATGGCTTAGTTTTTGCATAGCTCTTTAATTTGTAGAGGTCTCATTGACAGGAAGAAAAATTAATACTGGAGCTGGTGGAATACATAATGTGTGCCTGCAAAATGGTGTCTCATCACATCTAAACAAAGTTGGGAAGGTGAGGGGAGGCATTATAATTCCCCAGGATAACTGGATTGGAGAATGCAAATGTTCATGGTTAAAATAAGAGCAATGCTACCCTCAGTGCTACAATAAGGTTTCACATAAACTTTGTGTTAAAACTGTGCTCATAGGAGGAATTTGGACGTATTTAAGACATTATGCATCCGAGGTCTGTTTGATTAAGATTTAAATGTGTATGTGAGAACCTGATGAATGTGAGTCCCGTGTGACTGGAGGGAGTGAAGGACAGTATAAAAATGAGAAAACAAAATAGATAAATACTGAAATTAATAATGTAGTACTTTGAAGAAGCCAAGAAAGTGAGAAAAATATATGAAATGTCTCTCAAAAGGCAATGCTATTGTATTTCTTTCAAGGCAGGGAAAAACACAGTTTGAAATTACAGCAATGATTTTCAGTAAGTGTTTGTTGGAATATTAAAATATTTGTATGAAACTAGATTTGGGTTGGTTGATTAAAAAGGTATTTGCAACAAAGTCTTAAATAAACCTCTCCACAACCTATTTGAATGGATGGGGAAACAGAATCACAGAGTAGGAAATTTTCCCATGACCTCTGAAAGGGTAAGAGAAAGTGGAGAGAGTCCAGGTACCAGTGCTTGCCTTGGCCATTCCCTTTGAGAGTGCACATCCCTGCTTGCTAAGGGTCCTGAAGTTCTAGTTGGATCTTTGGCAATGTTGAGGTTTTTTAGTGGGGTATATAGTGATGGCTTCTGTGGACAGCATGCTAGAATAATTGGATTAAGAAGGTAAAAAATTATACTTATTCTCAATTTCCATTGAATAAATATTTCCAAAGCCTGCCCAAGGTATTGCTCCATCTGGTTCCACCTGGCATTTTGAAACACATTTCATTTAATGTGTTTAGTATAGATTTACAACATAAAGCCAAAAGCAGAAGTGAGACTAAACAGGTACGTAATTCATACTTCTTTCTGCCACGTAGGCTGTGCCCTTCGGCTCAGAATTGATTTCAGTGTGGAGAATCTGAATTGTGCTCTATGTGTGACAGTACATTGGGAAACCCAAAAGTTGCTTGAAAATGTTCTCATATCAAAACAATCTGGAAGTTACCTAAGAAGATCGTGTAAACACTTATATAATGGCTTATTTTAAATTTTGTGCTTATTTATTTATTTTTAAAAGCAATGTAACTCACTGTATTCAAATCAGTTTTCCTCAAAGCCTCCATTCAGGAATAATATATATCAAATTAAAAAAAAAACTAGAATGATTAAATGATTTCGTAGCTTTCCCACTTGGTTTATTTGCTCAAAGAAAAAAAAATATTAAAAATAATTTGCTTCTGAATTCCAAGACTTTTAACTGGACTCCATGGCCTGTCTCCCTCTAGAACTAAATTACAACTGCATATATATAGCAAAATTACTTATCAGTGTTTGCATAGCACTTCTCATTCAGAAGGATCCACAAGTACTCAATAACCTTGAAAAATTATAATACAAACTACACCAAGGCATACTTTCCCCATCATTGAAATGCAGGCAGGACACTGCTCTTGACAGAACAATCTTCTGCTCTGATATGGTGCATCCTGCATTCCTGTGTTATTGTAGGCTGCTCTGGGGAGGGCATGCACAGAATGGCAAATAAAGCATTGTACTTCCTATGTTATTTTTTATTTGGGGTTGATAAATATAAATATTGCAAAGCCTTTTCTGTCATAAGCTTTCTATACTGTAATCATTTCCTCTGCTTGACTGGAATATTAAGTGTTTGGCTGGAAGTATTGTAGGCCATTTGCAGTGGCTGTTCAGTTAGATACAGACCTGACTTTCACCTGGTTAATTCCCCCCTTCAGCCACAAGCAAACACTTGTGCAGATTAATGAGAATTGTCTGTCACCTTTCTCTGAAGTACTAAAGACTTAGTTTATAAAGTGAAATTGTTTATGAGTTGCATTTGGTGGCTATAGATGAAGCATCTTCTAATTTTAGTGATTCCTAGCATTAGGAGTTCAGTGTGAACTTAAAATATTCTTATAAATATGAGAGGACTGATGAGAAAGTGAATGCCATGTGGTAGTTGGAGTTTGTCCATTGTTTTGAGAAGGTAACAATCCAAATAGTTGGACACTGAAGTAAATAAGTCAGCATTTTAGCTAGGTTGCATTCAGCTAATTTTTTGATGTCTATGATGGGTTTCTTTTTGTTTATCGCTTCCTCCTCCTGTGTTTCCATAATCTCTGTGCAATTGTGGAGTTAATTTTTCCTATGCTCACTCCAAGGAAAAGTAATGCAGGAGAAATAAGACAGGCATCAATGACAGACAGTGTCAACTCCTTTCAGACGTCAATCATCTCTTCCAAGTACCTCGGAGACAGCAGGCTTTGAGTGAGCAGCAGCACTTCATTATTTTCTTCACTTCCCATGGAGTTTCCCCTGGTTAAACAAGTCCAGAAATCAGAGTCCAAATGGACATTTGCACCCTTCCTGAGGGCTTGACTTGCCTCCTTGGTGAGCATCCTCTCTTTGGTAACCTGAGCCACGAGGGTTTGTACGTGGCAACACATAAATGTAAAAATGAATGCAAACTGTGTCTGTGCTCTGAGGCACTTTGCAATTACCTGGGGGCTACAGGACCACAGGAACCATCTTCTATTACAATTGCTCCCTCTGGGAGTTTTTAAGAAAGGTGCTGCATGTTTGGAATTCTCAGCATGTCCAGGTTTCACCAAACTATCTGAGGCTTCATTTAAGCAAGGGCGTTTCAGAATTCAGTTTTATGTATCTCACTAAAGGTGTTAGAAATGCCTTTGGACCATGCCTTGGAAGTGGTATGGGACTTCAGTTTTTAATTCTGTTCTTTGCTTTGCTGAATCACCCTGTCTGACCCTGGGCAAGTCTCCAAACCTCTCTGGGTTGGATTTATCCCACCTAACTTCTGATAGTTAATGAGACACAAAGCAGTCATGCTGCTGCCTAAGGCTTCCTGAATAATTAATGGACAAACGTGTGGCATTTCTACATAGCTGTACATAGCTCTTCCCCTTGAATAAAGAAAAAGCTTCAAGCTTCTGTTCTCTTAGCTGAGGTGTTTCAGTTTGTCTAGATTTGTGTGGAATGAAACCACTGAATTCTTTGCTTTTTCTCCTATGTATAAAACGAAGACTGCTTGCTTTTTCTCCTGTTTTCTCATCCTATTTCCTCTCTCAGCAAGTATTGTCTGTAACAATACAGGTCTATTCAAATGCAGCTTTGATTTCCATTTTCTAAATTCAGTAGTTGCCACCTTTCGTTGCTGTAATAATACAAATAATAACAGAAGCTCTCCCTATTTCTGCTTTGCAGTCAGATTTCATTTCCTCTGCCAGACTATGGGGCTATCTAATCTGCATTAATGCAGGGCAGCTGTTAATGATTTTGGAATTAAATGTAACCCCTTATTTCCAGATTAAAGTCAATGTATATGCCTGGCAGGACTCTGAGTGATAGGAATCTGCCCAGGAGGATGATTGGCATGTGCATTATGTGGAAATGGTCCTGTTCTAGGGGTGCTGCTTCCCTCCCTGTTAAGCAGCCTTCAGTCACTGGTCAAACTAAGCCTCTATTGCTGCTGCATTGTGATGCCTTTTACTGGGTGCTGAGTGTTGAGGGCTTTCAGAAGTTCCTAAGAACATATTGCCTGCCTGTATACACTTTGCTCCCATGGAAATACATTAAATGAGTGAAGCAGGCTAAATGTTGAGTTCAGAAGTACATATGCCTCCCAATTCTAGCTAGAAGTAGTTAGTGATTTGTCTTTCAGAGTTCTGATTCTGAAATTACCTGATCTATTTTTTCATTAATTCAGTTTTATTAGATTTTTCTCTATCAATTTAGGTACAAGAGTCTCCAGAACTTGCCCACACTTATCATACCTAAGAGCTCAAAAACCCAATAGGAATTTTCTGGTAACACAACAAAATATTTCCTTTTCAAACATCACCTTTCCTCAACAAATTGATCCAAACTATGTGATTCTAAATGTTTTGTTATTGCCACCTTGTGCTGTTTTTTTCTCCCAGGAGAAAAAAAAGGAGACTGTAAGGCCATGGGCTCTCTGAGGGTGCAGAATGCAGAAAATGACCATGGTACCTGCATTGTTTCTCTTCAGACCAGGCTGACTTCTAGCCAGTGTTGTCAGGAATAAATAATAGAATGACATTTTTGTAGACTGAGCCAAAAAGATTCTCTTATTTTAAGACAAAGAAGAATGACAGCTACTGCTCTCAGAAGAAAAGCTTAATCAAAGCTTAATTCCCTCTTATAATTAAGTCTTCAAAATTGATACATAACACATTCAAGCATGGGATTTTTAATTTAATTAATTTTCTAAGGACTAAAAAACTAGATCTGATTAAAAAGTACAGTATGCCAAGCAAAACTTCCAGAACCATACCACGAATTCTCTGCTTGTGATGCTACAAGATCCAAGCAGGCCCTGGGAGTTACAGCAGGAACCAAATACCACCTTATGAATGCCAGGCTGGCCCCTCTCCCTGCATTTCCTTGAGAGCTGGGACACAGGGCTCCAGGTTACACACAAAGGAGGACAGAAATGAGACCTTGAATTGTTGCATTGTCTTTAATTATACCTATTTGAAAAGAGGTTCCCACTATTGTTTTATTTTATCATCCTTGTGTAAGGCAGAATGGATCTCAGTGAAAATAGTTCCCAAATGTGAATTTTGTTTACTCCTATTTATCTGATGCTTGCTGCCTTTACCCTTACCATCCATTTCAACAATAAATTGACTACTAAGCAAAAAAAGATCAAAGCCAAAATCGTATGATACAAATCGTGTTCACATGCACTGTTCAGAGGGGTTGATGTCTGGGTGTTTGTCTCCAGAAGTTCTCCACTTGCTCTCAAGGATTTTCCATCCTGTCCCACAGCTTGGCTGGGTATTTTGATGCTTGTCACCTCATGAAGACAGTACAAGGAGAAGAGTGCATTAAACCAGACCGTGATTTTGCATTTCTTCTGATGAGCTTTATAAAACTCAGTCCTTGTAAGACAATTAACCATTCTTTTTTGATTATGATTGCTGTATGGGGTCACAGTGAAACTGTTCATATCAGGAGCCATTTGGAAGCACCTTTATCTCACTTATCCTCAGTTTAATAATCTTGTGCCTCTCCAGCAGGTGTCCCCACGTGGTAATTCCTGAAACAGGAAAGGACCAGATGTTGGTGTTGCTGCACTGAATTCAACAGAGCTAATGCAGGCTTGTCATACATGAAGCAAAAGGGGTCATATTGTTACCAGTTCTTTCGGTGTCCTTGTTATCAAATAAATTATTTCATTAAGAAATTTGAGAGAACAGCAGCTGGGTGAGTGAATTCCTTTGTTCAAGATTCTGGAAAATTTCAAATATAGTTGTCTGTCTTTTGGGAATGCTTGCAATACATGCTGTTTCCTTGAACTGTAAGGTGGCTTTTCTTATATTTTTTTAGATGTAGAGATTTTGATTCACATACTGATGTAATATTTATATATGTTTTCATAATGCATTCCAAGAAAGGAATGTACTGTGCCTAGAGCTCACTAAGAATAATCATTCTTTGATGAACAGATATTAAGTACATATTCTCACCGGAATTGCTTCAGGAGTGTCTTTGGTATACCCTGCACACTGATTTGAAAAGTTTCTGCTTAAGAACTAGTCTGTGCAGGTGGGTGACAGCGCTGAAATGAACTAGAACACTTCCCCAAAGTTTTCATTCATGCAGGTAGAGGTATAGTTTGTTCTTATATAAAAGGTAAACAAGAGCATTTGGGTCTCAATTTATTGGAAAGAACTGAAGAATTAGAAATCCAGCACGAGGCATGGGTTGTTCTTTACAAGCCCACATATCTCTGAACACTTGTCTCGCTTTTTCAATGCTTGTATTTCCATTTCTTAAGTTACAGACAATTGAGCATTTCTGCCAGCTCCCTTCAGAAGAGGTAATTTGTGTTCTGGTGCTACACCCTCTGCACAACAGCAGATTCTGTTAAATTGCTGGAAAAACATCTTTTGACTAAGTGATATTTTCCAGTTCTAGTTCTCCCCTTTGATTTAAGCTTTCCTTCATATTTTCAGGATGTCTGTGATGTAATAGCTCCTGAGTAAATCTATGTGTATTTGTGTTCTTGGAAACATTAAAATCAGTTTCAGATTGTAATCAGAGGAGAAAGTTTTGCAGAAAGGAATAAAACCACTCTGTCCTAAATCATATTTGCATATGACTGTCCTCAGATTGAGGACAAACAGAGATTTTATTCTTGCAATGTACAACCCTGTGTGCACCTGGCCCGATTCCTTGGAAGTTGGTGTAAACTGATGGGCAGAATTAGACATTTTTGTCATTGCCAGCATGGATGTTGGATTATACTTGAAGGTTCTGCTACTTCTGGTGAGTGAAAAGAGCTGCACATACCCTGTGATCAGTTCCTCATAAGAAGTTAGGTTCTGAACTGCTGCACTTAAGGTGCTGTTGTCAATTGTTACAGCTGATTTTTTATGACAGGCAACCTATCATTTCTATGCAGGCACCTCTTCCTAATCAGTTAATTCTTTTCACTGTAAATATTGTAGGAAATATCTACATCCTTATCTATCTATCTATCTATCATCTATCTATCATCTATTATCTATCTATCTATTATCTATCTATCTATTATCTCTCTGTCTATCATCTATCATCTATCTATCATCTATCTATTATCTATCTATTATCTATCTATCTATCTATCTATCTCTATATATCTATATCTATATCTGTATCTATATCTATATCATCTATATTTATATCTAATCCATATCTACATCATCTATATAATCTATATAGTCTATATCTATCTATATTTTTTGAGGTATCTGAGACCAATTTTTAAAAAGTCAGAAGCAGAAACATGTAATTATTTGATATTTAAAAACTGAATGCTATCTTGGCATCTTTTACTTGGTTTTGTTCACTTGAATGATGAGTAGCTCACAAGCTGTGTTGATGTTACTGAGAAACACAACTGGAGCAATGTTTAGATTCTGAATACCTGGTTCTAAACCTGGTCTGTATTTTAAGACCTGTGGTGTCACAAAACAGATTTTGTGCCAGCAGATTTACTTTTGTCACACCTGGGCCTGAGATACTTTACTCACAGGGAGATTGGCAGGTAAATATATGTTGTATAATTTTTTTCTAATTTTTCTAAGTTACTTCCTTAGCTGAAAGTTACATTTATGACGAGATGTTGCCCCACCCCATCTCACCTAACTGATACCTCTGCAAAAGGGTATCTTTTATTTTTCCATCCTGCAGTAATTCTGATTCTTGCTGACAGGATGCATTTGTTCCCTCCAGCGCAGCAGCTCTGGGCCCGATCAGTTCACGGCTGCGTGGACCTTGCAGGCTCCTGCTGAATGGCTGGGAATGCTCCACAGAGCAGAAAACAAATCCACTCTGGATCCAGTATCCATACCACCACCACAGTGCAGCACTAAAGTGTTTTTTAATCATTCTGAGCTCATAATAAACACGTGGCATAAATGTAGAATGCATTGAAATGCCATTACCTCTCGGTAATAGTAGTTTCAGTACATAACACATGTATCCCTCATCATTTGTTTCAGACCTGCACAAAAAAGGTCTTTTGCAGAGGTCCAGAGGAATTATCTCCAAGGGGCTTTTATTTGGAAGCAGCTTGAAAGGACTGAAGAAAGAAATTATTTTATAAATATACTTTTGAAATATGGCACCTTTCAATAACTGAAAAAAATTACACTAGAACAATTAATCGAGGTTAAAATGAGGTGTGCTAACACGAAAGTAAAGCTCCATCAAAAAGAACATAAAATATTAGCTATTTTCTGGGATTTGCCATGACAAAATATATTTGGACAACAAAGATCATGAATGGCTTCTGGCATTTATAGAAATTACAATGAATGAATCAGCTGCTAATCCAGAGCTTGAGGCACTCTGGTTGTACAGATGACATTTTGAATAACTGACAGTCATGTTTAAACCACATGGACTGCAGTGAATTTCCTGTGGAACCTTTCCCCAAATATTTTGCTCACCTTGCAGTAATCCGCTGTCATTTCAAATAGATCTCCATTTCACTGGGTCCCAGACAACCAAAACATTGATAAAACTCGTCTAAATTATTATTTCTAAGCATTTCTGATGACTGTGAGAGTGTGAAATAAAAGCTTCTGAAACGATATTTATGTACTCCAGTGAGTTCTAATAATGCTAGACAGCTCTGCCTTTTTAAATGTGTCACTACAGCTATTTGAAAGACTATTGCACTTGAACATGTAAGAGGTCAAGAGAGGAGAAGATGAAATCATTCCATAACAGAAATATCAATTGAAATAATAGACTTTTTTTGGAAGTTTATATAAGTACCAGTTTAACAGTAGCTGCCCTTTCAGTTCATCTCAGTTATGACCTGCTAAATCAAAATGCTGTCTGAATAGTCTAGAGATGATTTAATTTCTTCCAGTGGGAGTTGGGGATAATTTTTTTTAAAGAAGAACGTACCTAGAGTTTAAATCTCAGGGACAAAAATTTTCATTTCAAATTTCCAAGTTTCTGGCAAATAAATTAAAATTATTCTTTATGATTTATTTAAGAAAAAAAGAAAGAAGCAAATAATACCTTTATTATTCATTACAAATATTATTCAGAAAGAATTTTTGTGTAGAAATTGTTATGTCTGCCATAGAGGGAACAAATTGACGGCCAGTCAATTTGTGCAGTTTTAATTCTGATATTTACTGTATATCTTAGAAATTAGATAATGAGATTTTAGTTATTAATTCATGGGTTTGCATTTCTACATGTGAATTGAAATGATGATCACAGTGAATTTGGTGGAAAAACCACCAATGAAAACAAGACCCTGCTTTTTGTCCAGGGGGTGAAGGGAGCCACTGCTGGGAATGGGCATGACTGGGTCTTGTGGTGATTTTGGTCATTGCTAGAGTGTCTCTGTGGAAGTTTTCTTACTGTCTAATGAGCTTAGATAATGGTATTTTCTGTGAAAATAATATTGTGGTTAATTATTAATAATGTTGCACAGTGATAGTATCTCATACATCTTTTATTAGTATTTTTGGAATTGTTCTTTGTTAAACCAATTTTTTTAAACTTTTTGAATCACTGCTAAAAAATAAAAGAATAAAAAGATTTGCTTGAAATTGTTCGGGTTATATAACAGGTTGCCAATCCTTAGAACTTCTGAAACAGTTCAATGAGAAAACTTTGAAGTAGGCTTGAAATATGTTTTAAATTAAAAGTCTCTAAGTCAAAATGAGGTCAGTTGTGTGCTTATTGAACAGTATTTGTATGGATAAAAGACTAAGCAATCAAGGAAAATGCACACTCTTTTTTGTAAATAATGAATTCTTTCATATTCCTAAACTACTATGTCTGCCTCCATTTTCTGTGTTTAAAAGCCTGCATTTGTTTACATTGAATGTAATTAAATGTAATACAATCATATTATAAAAATTACATTAATTATGGGCTATTTATTAATTTTTAGTGTTACTTGAATGATCCCAATATTTTGTCTTGTTTTAGATTAAACATATTTTACTTGCTTATCAGTTTTGTTTTGTACAAATGCAGATCAAATTTTGAAGTTCTGCACTCTCCCCACAGACTGCAGAACAGACTTTGCTTTCACACTTTCAGCACTCAGAAAGGCTCATTCCCCATCTATAAAAAAAACTTCCAGGCTTTTGTGGTTCTAACTTGGCTAAATACTGCATCAAACAGCACAGCACATAAACAATGGCAAAGCACTGGCTGTGAGTTCTCAGCTGGCTGGGCAGGAACTTCTCATTTCATACATCATTCAAAACTTGCTCTAGTGATTCCACCCAGGAGGCTTCAAACAGTTAATGGGAAAGAAAAACTTCCTTTTAGGTTGGGATACTTTTTCCCCTCTTTTGTCTGTGCAGAGTAACAGAGCTCAGTTGTTTGTTGTGTGCCTTCTTCTGGAAAACACTGAATTTGCTGGAAATCAGGGACATTTTGCAGGGGGTGCAACATTAAACCCACTGATTCTTGCCTGCATTCTGCTGTGTCCTTCACTTGCTGAACCACAGCCCTTTGTATCTCAGCTTTACTGAAAATTTCATTTAGCAGTTTATGGATTGTATTTTAATTTCGGTAATGTAAATAAGTTATGAACGAGCAGCTGGATATGTCTCACTACAGAAAGGATATACAGCATTAGGAATGCCATGGAATATAATTAATAGAGTTCTTAAAACCCAGGTCTGTGAAAATTCTGGGTACAGTAGAGAGTAAAGCAGGATTTGGGTACAGTATGGAGTAAAGCAGGATTTTGCTGGATGTAGAGAAATATTAAATTTCTTAAAGTTGGAATTTAAAAGTCAGTGATTCAGAATTTGACCTAAATCACACTAGCATAAAAGTAGAATTATTTCATTGAAGCTAATGGGATTTTCTGGAATTGAAGTACTGTAAATAAATTCAGTATTTCTAGGTAAGCAGTTAACTTGGAGACATCTTCTTCTTAAAAAGAAATAAACAAACCAAACAAAAGAAGTCTGAATTTTAATTTTATACAGCAGTGCTACCTTTTTTCTTTCCAAAGCCTAGTGTAAAGTGGCACTAACTTTATACTTCAGGACTGGACAGTAAAGCAGTCACATCTGCCTCACTATCAAAGCTACCTATTCTACAGGACAACAATCATCTTTATGGCTCTGTTGTTCTGTAATTCTATAAATGTCTGTATCTGCTCTTTAAAAAAAAAAAAAAAAAAAAAAAATTAGAAATTTTTAATTCCCACCTTTTACAGATGCATTTTGTTAAATCCTGACTTTGTGTACAGATGTGTTAGGATTACCTGTGTGGAATACAGGAAAAGCCAGCCATAGTGTGCTCAGTGTTTGTGTGCTGCAGAAATTCGCCAGAATTAAAAAAAGAAAAAAAAAAAAAAAAACACCATAGAATTTATGAATTTATTTTGGCAACTTATTTTACAGCAGTTAATTATTTATATAAATGAGGCAGAATTATTGTGAAAAATCCAATAAAAAAGTTCAATTAAAAGCCTAAATTATAAGTTTAATCAGAATCTTCAGCAGCATAAAACCTGATTTGCATATAGTCTCACTGAAAAATGCTTTCTGTAAGATGAATATTGCACTTTTGTGCAGTCTCAGCTCTATTAGTTATTTCTGCTGCATAAATGATCATATATCATTTTATCGATGGCAATTTTCTCTGCAGCTGCAGTTCCTGGAAAAAAGAAATCAGTAGCTCTCTACCTTTATACTGAGAATTCAGAAGGTTCCTCTTTTTTGTGTATGAGCAGCATTGAATCAACACAAATTAGAAAATCCAGAGTGCTCCAAAAGAAAGCTGTCCCTATCCATCCATTTCCTGTTTAGTTACACTGAATTGTTTGCCTGCCATCATAAAAATCACATTACTGCAGTAATAGCAAGTTTCAGAAAAGCTTTCTTGTTATGAATAAAAGCACATAAATCTCAGAGTATCAACCATAACAGAGACCAGGGGAGGTTGGGGTGCTCAGGGTCACGAGGGAGACCTGAGGAGAACTGATGCCATTGACTGTGGAGGGAAACTGCACTGGAAAACTCCACCTCACTTGATGCCACTTTGTTTGGAAAGGGAAACAAGGTCATGCAAGAGAGAATTCAACCCCCAAATGGTGGAATGGCACTGGCTAAACTCTATAAGAAAATTGCTTTTAGCACCACAGAATAGTCAGAACAGGAAGTGAATACAGCCTTCTCCTGTGATAGAATATATTCAGCAGTCATATCTTCAGAATTTGAAGTGGTTTCATTTTTTGGCTCTTTTTTATCTTCCTTCTCATGCAGTATCCTCAGGCTTGATGTTTAGATCTCAGTTATGTAAATGTATATTTATTGAGACTGAGAACAGTGAGTCAATGGAAACCTTGTTCCACAGATGCCTGTAGATGACTCTTTGGTTGTACCTGTGATAGGAAAGTGATCTATTTAAAAAAGTATTTGTCTAACAATGATTTGTGAACAAAACAAGCATAATTCAATAAGTGAAAAGTACATCTCTATATTCATACTTATGTGCGAGGTTTCTTCCTTCAGCATGAAAAATTGCTCTCCAGTGGCTGTGGTTTTCCATAGCAGAACTCCCTGCATTCATTATCCGAGGAGGAACCACCAAGGAACAGTGATCACTACCACCTCCATTTTTTGTCCAGCCCTATGTTCCATCACTGCAATAATTCCACAGCTCCCATGGATAAACTGCTGAGGAGGCGAGAGAGTATCACTCTCATCTCTTTTCATCTGGCAGCAGTGCAGCAGGCTTGGTTGATCAACGTCTGTAATGAGGGCTATAAGAGAGCACAGATATTTGGATCAAAGGGTAATCTCTCTCTTTTATGTAACTGCAGACCCTCACATATCACTAGATTATTCTCTGCACTTGCTGTAAATAATTCTCTCCATCAGAGCTAAGCACTTTGCAACCATTGCCTCTAAATTATAAGATCTACACCACCTCCACCTCTGTGCAGCTGCCTGACCTAAGGTTGCTTATTTTCACTCAGCTCCAGCTGCAGATTTATGATCACAGGATAACATTTTCTCTCAAGGGAACATTTTTCTTATCAAACAGAATTTGTTTTTTATTCAGCATTTCATCATCACCTATTTTTATTACTGTACTTTGGAAAGTGTGGTGAAAATATGAACTTTCTCTGTTTATTCAATGAATAGCTTACAGCTGTAGCATAGGTGGGAGCAGGTGTAATTTCCTCTGGAGGAGTTTCCAACAAAATCATCCTATCCAGGTCGTCTGTGCTCAGTTGACTCTTTAGATGACCTCTGACATGTAAAGTGGAGAATGGACACCCAGCCCCAAAATCTTTCTTTCCAGCTGTATCCATAAAGACACCTGAATGCTGTGATATAGAATGTATAGACATTCAACACCTTGGTATCTAAAGTACTCAAGGTTGTGCATTACCCTGTGACCCTGACTTGGAGCCCACCCTGTGGCTGTACAGCTGTGGGGGCTGCAATGAGCACAGTGCTGCAGCTTTCCACCTGATGTTACCCCATATGGCAAAGGAATGTAGGAAAGGAGGATTTGTGAAGGCCCATGGAGTGGTTTCAGAAAATCTGGAACTCTATTTTAGCCTACTTATATGGCAGGATTACAAACCTTTAGAAAAATAATTAACTCCATTAGGAAAAATCAAGCACAAACCAGCTGTTGGTGTATGGCCAGTGCCGTGGAACAGAAATAACCTTATCTGTCTGAAAACTGAGACCTAGCAGGCCTCCTGGACTACTGTGCCTATTGCAGGTTCAGCATTCCTCAGAGATGAACAAGGTACTTTTCATAGCTGAGCTTTCACTTTGCTGATTCCATAGAAGCAGACACCCAGGAGAAGAGAGTTTTACAAAATGCCTTTCCATGGGGGGTGTTTGAGGGGGAATGACCACAGCAGGAGTGAGTCCTGTGCCTGCCTTTCCTTTGGTTCTATTCTGGTTTTCTATTCTGTTTGGTTCTATTCTGTTTCACACTTCACACACGTGGTATTGCTTACCCTGAGCCATCCGCCTCTGCCATGCCCCTGGACACCAGGCCAATTTTCAGTCAGGTTCATTGTAATCATCACCTGCCACAGTGAATTTTCTCCAAATACAGCTTTGTGTCAGGCTTTGCTGCTCAGTTTCAGATGTCATCACCCTCTTGTGGTAGGCACTGTGATAATGAGACAGGTAAAGGGCAGAGCAGAAATTCAAAGGGTAATGAAAGGAGTGAAATGCAGAGCTTACACCTCACAAAAGGAGTAAGGCAGGCACTGTTGTGATAGAAGGAATACACTGACAGGCCAAATGGAGATGAACCTCTTAGTGCTTCAGCTCTAGTGGGGCTGAGTGATCCTGATTGCCAGTGGTCTCTCAACTCCCCTCTTACTGAAAACAGATGCACTCGGTGCTCCTGCTTGAGTCTATTCACACAAGGGTCAGTGTGCATGGAGAGGAGAATTTTGCAAAATGCATACCCAGAAAGGGTGCAGAGTCGTTTTTACAATAATCTGGGAGACAGAATACAGCAGGGACAATTTTGTCACAAAGAGGAATAAATTCAGAAGAAGCATAAAGAATTGCAAATTCTTTAAACTGAAACCAAGGAAACATTTGATGAGCTGCAAAGAAAAACAGAATGTGCTCAGAGAGCAGAGGTTTAGCTGAGGTGAAACCAGAGATGCTCTTCTCATAGAATTGTTTAAGGATATGTAAGAAATGAACTTTAGAGCTTACTCCACAATGTGCTACTTAGCACAGATGATGAAGGGAGGGACAAAAATCTATGAAGAGAAACATAATGCTTGCTTTGGGCATCTCATTGAGTGTTTTAAATCACACTCCATGGATGGAACATGAGCTTTTAACTGAGGTTCATGGAATCCTAAATAACACGTCTCAAGTAGACTAAAAAATACCAGGCACACAGATTAAAAAATTTAGCTGGTTAAAACCCAAAAGGTCTGGTAAGACAGATCAGAAGTAGCTTTTGAAGTTAAGTAAAGTTGACAACATACATTTACTGAGTTCAAATGGCAAATGAAAAACATCTACAGTGAAGCAAAAGGAAGAGACCCATCTTTCATATATAATTGAAATACCTGAAGGTGCAATGCTCAGACAAGAGGAAATAAAAATGCCAAATGTAAGGGATATTACTTGTCATTTCACACTACCAGATAACCAATATGGACAGGATGGAAAACTAAGTCATGAACAAATTTAGTTTAGTATTTCCACATGTATAAATGATGCTGAATTTTGCTGATTGAGGTGTTAATGCCATAATTATTTTTTTCCTTCTTTTGTTTGACAAATTGTGACTTTGTGCCACAATGTGTGTCCGTTAAGCTTTGAGCTGGCAGAACATTCCAAGCCACATGCAGTGGCAGACAGGCTTCACATCTTACTGAGGAATAACAAGCCATAACTGACTGCACAGCAATGCCTTAATTTCTGAGTTTGGGGCTTTTTATTTCAGCACCCTTAGCATTTCTGTGCCTGTCCAAACTTTGTAACACAGGAATAACACAGCCTGTGAGGTTTCCTCTCTTCAAATGACCACCAGCCAGCAAGCTATTCTTTCAAAAGAATACTCTGTAGTTTTCATCTCCCCATTTTCAAGCGGTTGGTTTTGAACCTCAGGTGGCACAGCAGCACAGTTTTGTCCTTTTGGAGGGAACTTAGACTAAACCTGCACAATCCAGAGCAGTGGAGGGTTGCAGGAAGGTGCAAGTGAGCCTCCCACAGTGCTTTCCCAGTGCTGTGCTGGTGCTGCTGGCTGGATCCCTCTGCTGAGCTCCAGGGACGATGGGATTTGCACCACCAAGAGCTCTCCATGAGCTGAGGAGCATTGCATGAGCTGGTTTGTAAGGGTCTCTCCTGTAATTGGGAATTTAGACACAAAACTCAGTTCCTGTTTCAGTGCACATTGTCATACCCTGTCATGGAAGCATAAAGGGAACTGTTCAGTGTCTGCCTAGCAAGTGCATTTCTGGGACTGCCTGTGCTGTCACTGGTGCCCAGTGGATGATGCCACCTGATTCAAAGCACCTGAAAGTTTTAAATGATACAGCAACTGCAAGAGCGAAATGTTGGACAAGACAGGCCCTCTAATTAAAGTGGTAAATGTAATATTTTAAAATATTAACAAAGAGTGGAAAGGGAACAGATAAAGGGAGAAAGGAAAGATTTAGTCTGGATGAAACTCACCCTAGAAGAGGTGAAAAAAACTTTCAAACATATTTCATGCTCATGCATGAAATATATAGCTCATGTGCCCATGAGCTATATGAGCTATCAAAACAGGAGACAGGCCAGCTGCCTCTTGAGACGTGAGTCTTACACATTGTCAGTTGAAAGGAAAGGAGATTTTTCTTTTCCACATTCAGAATACATCCACACACAATGTTTAGCTGGTGGAGTAAGGTGTATGTAAGTTCTGCCTCAATTTCATCATTCTTTTTCAGCACAGAATCAGGTCAGACAGTTTTAAAGGTTTATCTTCATTTAGTTAGTGCAATGAAATTTAATGTCATACAAGTTACTCCTTGAGTTTAGACATGCTTAAATTACTTACAAGCAGACTGATTTTATCTGTCAGTCAGGAATCCATTGTAATTGGTAGTTTGTTCATATTTTTAAGCAAATATCAAGTAGAATCAGAAGTTCTTCCCTTCAGAGATTAGTTCAATATGTCTTTGATATTTCTGATTGTAGAACTTTGTGTTGTTAGTTAGCATGCAATTTCACATTTCAGCCTTCAGTAGCCTGCCACTGAATTCTAATGGATTCCAACTAAAGTACTGAAGTCATGATAAAGTACTAAAAGAATAAAGGTACAAAAGTAGGGAGAAAAAAATGTCATAAACTTTTGCCCGGGTATTCCATAGCTTGTGTCCTGGTGTGAATTGTGCAGGGTGTTGTGTATGGTTTTACTGCCCCTTTCACAGAGTGAGAGGAGGAGATTCCTGTGATTTCACAGTTCAGCAATCAGAGAATACCAGGGCAGACATCAGCTGCAGACTTCCTCCCAGAAAAACACTGTCCCATCAGCCTGGATGCTGATGATGCAGCCAGCATGACCAGACACTGCTGGCCTGCCTTTAGTGCTTCCTCAAGACTGGATTATTACAAATGCTTGAGAAGCAGCACATGAACGTGGTCTGGCAGGAATATTCAGTAATTTCCATCTTGATGAGAAGGGTGGAGGTTGCTCCTTACAGAGAAGATTGAGTAATGTCTAAATCTGTCAGAAGAACACACAGAAATACATTTTATGTGTTTTGGCTTAATTTTCATGATCTCAAACCAGATTTCAGACAACACAGAATACTTACATATAGGTGACCACTTCACAAGCCAAAGGTGATCCATGCTCATATTTATTAATTTCCAGAGATTTGGTCAGTAGGGACTGCAAAAGTTGCACAGTAAACTTTAGGCAAGAAAACACTGAGCTGGACTGAAAAGCTGCTGGAAGGTCTTCAGAGTAATTTCTAATGATAAGGGACGGTGTAAGGAAAATTTCAGTTGCTTGTAAATAAAAGATGGAAATAATTCAGAGGCTGAATTTGACCCTAGCTTTTAGAAAACTGACAATAAATGAGGCCCAACCTAATTTGTGGTGTCTTATGAATATATATTTTGTTACACTTGTAAGTAATGAGAAGCAAAATGAAGTTTATCTTACCAAATGTTTTCTATCCTTAAGAACAGTGCAAAAAACTTTACAAATATTCTTAACTGAGAGGATGCTAAGAACATTCAGAAATTCTCATTCTGAGAAGAGGAAGTCTTCAGGCTTCTTCCTCTGGGTGTTCCAGATTTGACAATAAATTGAACTCAGATTCTTATGGGTAAAATCATTGTGAATTTATTATTCTACTGTTAACTGCTGTCTCTCACAATTTATGACAGTTTCAAATGTTCTGTTTTGAACTTGAGTGGATTAGAGGATAGATGTTTGAACAGTCACGATTTAAGTTTTCAAACACTGTCGTGTAAGAACTCAACATTTTTCTCTTAAAGTCAAATTTTTTTGCACAGCCCTTATGAGCCTCAAAAATAAATTCTTCAGGAGGAAAAACCAGCATGCTTTGAAGATTTGCAATAAAACCATTGGCTGTATATTTGTTGTGTACCATACAATGGGCTTATGACTGGAACCATGCCATCCTTTTTTCCCCAAAGATACAAAGACAGAATGTTCATGTTTTCCATATACTATTTTCCTTTTTTCCTACCTGCCTGTCTCTTTCTATTTGTGTATTTTAAGAACAGACTTTCAAGGGGGAAGGAGTGGGGCAGGGCAAGGAAGAATTATCTGGAAGATATTATTGCCTTTTCAGAATTAAGGGTTATGACCACAGCTATGAAAATAAGGAGGAAACAACTACTGGTGTTTGCTTCTCTTCTGCATTAAACCAGATGTGTTTAAACAATCCCATTGCTTGGGTTTATTTAAACAGGGGGGATAATCTGTCTTGATCAGCAGAAGATCCACCAGCCCCAGCACTGGGAGGCTGTAAAGCCATTTTAGCATCCCTTGCCTGTGGTGATTTCCAGCTCTCTCCCCAGAGCTCCTGAGCTGGCACACAGGGCTGGGCTGACAGGAAGGCATCGCCTCCAACATCCATGCAAATTTATTTAACAGCATCTCTACATATCCTCTCTGTAAGCATCTGTACAAGCATCTCTGTGACAGCAATCCTGTGCTGCCCAGCAGATAATACATGCTTTTAATGAACCAGTGGAGATGGGAACAGGGAGAAAATCCCTTCTGTCTGCACCGACTCTAAAATTTTGCTCTGCACTTTTTAAAATACCAAATGGCTCTCTGAGAGCTCAGGAATTGCTTTACAAAATTGGCTTTTTGGTGTGAAAAATAAGCTAGCAGATAAAAAACTTCGTTGTGGTTGACAAAATCTGTTAAAAAACTGTGGTATATATTGAGAGAGAATGAAAAAAAGACTCACTAATTTTTTTTGGTCAGAAGTCAATGTCATTAATCTACTCTCAGGGTCAGCTGTAACTGTGAGCAGAAAATAAACTCCTGTAACATTATAAAAATTCTGATACAACCTTTCCTTGTAGCATTTACTGTCTCAGTTGTGACTGATATGGGAAGTCACAGTTTGCATGTATATTAAAAAAATGTGATTTATCTCAACTTATCTCAGAAGTTTCTGTGTAACTAGGAACTACAGTCTTAAAAAAAAACAAACCTTGCTCTGGAACTTTCCAGGAAGCTTACTGTGCTATAGAATATGTTTTTTCAATTGGAAGACTTTTTTCCTTTGTCTTTTATATTTATTGTCAGGAACAAGCAGATAAATTGGATTACTTTAGCGGGAATAACCAGCCAAATTGGATTAACCTGATGAACTGATAAAATCCTTTCACATTGCCACAATGCCCAGGGATTCCTTCCTGACATCTCTATTTCTATTAACATCTTCCTCCTCCTCATTGTGTGAGACGCTGAAATGTTTTTCAAACTGTGTTGTGAAGTGACAGCATATGGGAATTTGGGTGGTGTATGGCTAAAAAGCTTGATGACACTTGCTCTAGGATATGGGAAAAGGTAAGGGTCTGTTTCCCTTGAATCTCAATGTTAAAGAATGCCAGTCAGCTCTTCCCTGTTTACCCCTTGCTGTCCATCCTCCCTTCACCACACAACAGGACTTGTTTTCCACCTCTGACAGGTCCTGGAGCCCTAGAATTCCCTCTGCTTAAGATCTGGCAGAATGTCCTTTTGCTGTTCTCACTCCTGTTTAAGGAAACATGTTACAATTCAGCAAGACTCCAGTTTCTCTTGGAGTTTTACATTCCTGGCCAGTGTGAGAAAGTTTCAAATCATTTGATGGTGAAATTTAGATGTGCCAAGTGCCTTGGGCACATGCACAGGTGACAAACCACAGGTGCACTCTGCTCCCAGTGAGAAGCACCATTAAATCAGTGGGCTGCTACCTCAGGCACTGAAGTTCTACAATTCTGCTTGTTAAGGCCACCAGTAACAGCCCCAGTACTCCCAGTGGTGCACACCTCTCTGAAGTGACTTTAGGAGTTGATCCTGGGAAAGGCATGGAAAACAATCCTATCCTGGGTTTATTTGATTTTACCTGCAGTGATGTGACTTGAGAGGTAGGAAAGAACTGGGAATGATAGCAAGGACTACATAGAAGTACAATTTTTTCCTGCTTCCATTTGAAATGCTGTGCAAACCTTAGAGATACTATTTACACTATATTAGCCCCTTTTGTTCATTTTTTGCTGTCTCAAAGGCATTTCTATTATCCATTCACCTTTGTGTTCACTCTCTATTTCACAGTTTTCTGCAAGGATGGGGCCTTTCAAGAAAAGACCTTTCTCACAATTCACTCTTATAACACAAGGTGAAAACTGATTTTCACAAATTCATATTTAACTCATGCCTAGATGGAATTAAAACTACAGAAGGACAGTGAATACATTTTAATGTTTGCCTCCATTCATAGTAGTCTAATGGGATCCATGAAAGTGTTTGAGGTGTGAAACCCATAACAGGTTATTGTGCTAAGTATGCATTGCTCCTGTGACTATCTCAGCCTCATGCTTAGGCTGTTGGTTGTTAGGGGACTACAGTTTTTGTCTCTGCTCTCTGATGGACTCATTATGTTATTTGTCTTTAAATAATGTTGAGAATTTAAATATAATTAAAATTTGGTTCACATTGTGAGCTAGTTAACCATCTTTGTTACTGGGTTCTGGGCTTAGAGTATGGGATGTTGAATGTTGCCTGCAGCTTACATATAATTTCTTTTTTATAAGTCAAACCCTTCAGAAGCACAAAGCTATTTTAGAAGAGTTTCAGTGAAAGCTGTTTGGCCAGAGGGATTTTTCACTGCCACATGTTACATCCTTCCATAGAAGTAGAGCACTGCCATTTCAATTTGTCTGATGTGTCTCCTATAACTGTGCAGACTTGTCTCTTAAATCTGTTGTCACTAAATGCTAGTCTGGAACAAAACCTGGTTCCACAAACATCCTGTACAAAGAAAGACTAGTTAAAAAGTAGTATATGTAGGAAGGGGCACAGATCTTCAGGTTAATTTTCACCAGACTAATCTACCTCTCAGTCTACATGGCCCAGTTTTTATTCAGCTATTGAAGGCCTCTCTTGGTTCTCCTACATTCTCTTTCCTTTGCTCTTTACACTTTTTTTTATCCTCTTGTTTCTCTTCCTTTGACATCACCTCTCACTGAGGTGCCTACAGATCCCCAGTTCCTCTTTGCCTCACTGTGCTTTGAAGTCAGCAATCACTTTAATGACATTGACACAGGATTTGAAGGAGCACTAAGTTTGTGCCAGGACTAAATTGTTGACCCTGCAGAGAGGCCTCAAGATCAGCATCCTGGTGAACAGAGAAGTGCCAGATTCTGCACCTGGAACAGAGCAGCCCTGTTGTGTTTGTGACTGGGGAATGCTCTCAGGCACAGGGTGGGATTGCTGGGCCTGTCCTGTCCAGGACCAGCAGCTGGACTCGATGATCCTGATGGCTCCCTTCCAACTCAGCATATGCTATGGTTCTGAGAGAACAGGGCTGGGGGAAGGACTAAGCACATCTGGCTTTAGGACTAACTTGTAAAATGGGTTGAGAAGCCAAATCTAGACAGATTTGGACAAGACTGGAAAGCTGCTGGGTGCTGCCTGTTGTTACAGATGGACAATGCGATGGTTGGCTCTCGCAGTTAGGAGATGAGTATTGTGTGAATGTTAAGAGAAGTTTCATTGATATATGGTTATGTTATTGTGGTTTGTTGTTTGGACACACTGTTCTCCCCACTGGCCCCTCTCCCTGCTCCGTATTGTTGCCAATGGCCAGCCTTGGCTCGCAGGGACATGAGGAGGGTGAGCATGCACACACAGCCCTGGAACAGGGGAGGCGTGGCATGGCACCACCTCACCTCCAATCCAGGTACAAGACAGTCGTGTCCACCAATGGACGGTGGAGAAGAGTTGACTGACAGCTCTGGGGCGGGGCCAGGGGTATAAAAGGAGGAGCGGCCATTTTGTGGAGGCGCTCATGGCTGCCGGGTCACCGCCTCCTGCTGCGCTGCTGTTTTTCCTTATTCAGGCCTTTGTTGTTTTTTGTTGAGTTTTTTACTAAACCTTTTAAAATTTTTAAAAGTGAGCATCTCTCACACCTGCCACACTGATCCAGCTGGGTGGGTGTTACTGGTTTAGAGGCACTTTACCTTTCTAACCTGTTTCTCTTTAACTTTCTAAATTTTAAAGTGTTGGTTGAAAAGCAAGGTACTAAGTTATAAATTGGAGTATTAGTTTCATTGTATTTGAGTTGCATTACAGCTGGGTATTTAGTCTCTGCCAGCTGTCTTCAGCCACCTGTTTTTCTGTGAATATCCCATGCTTAAATTGGTTCTCAGGAAAATGAAACGAGCTGTCCCTGCAACCAGGCTTTGATGTGAACAAAATAAGACTTAAACATACCTGGTAGGATTATATTTCCCATACTCTGAGACATAAGTTAGTGTTTTCCTCCTTAGCTTATTGAATAAAATCCAGTTTGATATCTGTTTCTGTGTATTGCATTGTTTACATTATTTGTTGGCAAATAATGGGATTGTTTAGATAAAACAAGCAAATATGTTTTATGCAAGTTTCCTGCCAGTAAGGCCATGTAAATATGACAGGTACTAGACACATGATTTTCTTTGGTTGAGATGAAAGGAAAAGCTGTACAAGTAGTTTCTCTCACCAAGCAAAAGTGCAAAGCAAAATATTGCATTGCAGTATTTTAAAAACATGTAGAAAATATACACTCAGAATGTTGTGGATTTGTCAGTTTTTGTGAGAGTTAACTGACTTTGTTTTTGCTGAAACACCACAGGAGCCAGAGGTGAAAATCCAGGTTATTTTCCATTTGCTCCCGCATGTTTTCGTAGACCAAACGTTAGATGGAAGGTCAAGTCTGGTAGGGAACAAGTAGCTATTATCAAAGAGAATTAAACAGAATTTAAAAAGAGAGAGATCCAGCTGGCAGTTTAAGAGATGTTGTTTGAGAAAACAGTGACAAGGCTATCAGAGACTGAGAGTACATTGTTGTCTTTATTTGCTAGTAACTTTGTTTCATCCATTGCTTTATTAAGATGGAAATAGGGAAGAAAGAAATGAGATAGGGAGTGTTGTAGGGGTTATAATACAAGATTTTTGAGAGGAAAGATGATTTGGTTTACATAGTGATGATTTGGTTTATATAGGCTGCTTAAGAAAATGTGGCTCCGAAAAAGCTCTGATTGGTGAAATGAGGAGGAAGGAGGGTTGGAAGATTAATTAAGCAGTAGTTTTTATGTTTATTTTTTTAATACTGGAAAAGTAATCTCAGAAAAATTAATGATTCCGTTAAAGAAGGACACAATAGGGGAGAAGAAATGTCCTGGCAGACCAACATGCTTTTGCAGTACCTACTGCAGCTGAATTGCTGTGAGGGGAAGCTCAGGCAGCCAGCAGGACCTGAAGGCACCGAGAGAGCCCAAGCAGCAGAGATACAGGAGAGAAGCAGGTATGAGTGTTCAGAGAGGTGGTGTCTAATTCTGATATAATTCACATCAGTTAATGGCAGAAACTGCTCCACAGGAGTCAGAGGAATTTCACAGCTTAAAACTGGTGGGGGGTTTAGGGCTTTTGACTCCTGGTTGAAAAGAACCCCTGGAATTGAATTTAAAGAATAATGATGAGTCACACTTGGAAATAGTACTGTGGATGCCTCAGGACTGGCTATACAATATTCTTTACCTGATTATTGTGGTGATGACCTGAAACCTGCACAAAGACACTATGCAGCATTGGTAATTAATGAGGTTATGCTTTAGGAGTTGTGTTGGTTTAATTGATACTAGTTTGTTATATGTGATGGGGCAGCAGCTGGGTCGGGGAGCCTCTGTGGAGAGCTGGAGCTGCTGATACTCTGATTGTTATCTGATTGAATATTCTGATATTCTGATTTCTGATATTCTTGGGGCTGAAAGTGCTAGGGCACCTGGATACAGCAGAAGGGGGAATTAGCCCAGACAAATCTGTAGGTTACAGGACAACAGTCCATATGGGAACTGAAAACACTCATATTCTCTAATGCCATCATTATTACTGTGCTATCCAAGGTAATTTTTGTTGGAAGAAGTAGTAACGATTCTTATTCTTAGGCTGCCTGCTACTTCATATTATAGAGGGTTCTTGTAACCTTTATCTGAATGTTTTCAGCACCTCATCTGCTTGCAAGAGACTTTTGAAATTCAGTGAAGTGGAAGCCTTCAGGGTAATAAATGTTCACAAGTAGAATCACCTGGGAATGTTCTGTTAAAGATTTAGAGGTTTGCTGTTACAAAATTGCTGAATCCCCTAAACTGAATCTTTCCTGATCCCAGACTTTGGACAAATGCAGGATGGAAGACCTGATCAAAATGACAGATAGGAAAAGACATTCACAAAATGGCTGTTATCAACAAAGAAAAGGAGACAGAAAATTGTCTACCTGAGAACAGCCAGGCACCCAGCACTTAAAATACTTAGAATTTCTCATATGGGAGGCTCACATTTTAATTGCTGCTCCAGATTAATAGCCTGAATCTGTACTTTTAATGTGCAAGATAAATGCCATGGTGTCTGAGCTCCTGGGTTTGTAGTTATTCCTTCCCTCCTTCATTAGAAATGAGAATTTTATCTTTGACACACATGATTTTGTTAACAGCATGGAAACTCCTAGGCAGCTGCAGGTCTCTTTGCAGGTACAAAAACACTGGCAGAGCTGAAAGAGGAAGATGGACCTCACCTGCAGAAAAGTGTCTGCACCAAAAATACACTGAATTACATAGACCTGAGATATGTCATCTCAGCCAAAACAATTTTAAATCAGTGTGATTCTAAAGCTGGAGTTAATGCAGGACTAGATGAGCCAGAATTTGTAGTGCACGTAGCGTACTCAGCCCAGACTGGATGGTCTATTTTCAGCACAGATAGAATAGTTCTTTCTGTGACATGATGTTTCCAAAACAACTCATCTGAAAGATGAAGCTATTCTGTAACTCAAATTACCAGTAGGGAAAAGTCTGTCAGTTCATAAAAGGTATAACTTCTCGACTTCAAATTATATGGCTCTTAAGGTGACTGAGTCTATTCCTTATTGATTCCAAAGTGTCCTCCTCTACAAATACTTTGATATTTACACTTTAGTGGTGTATCTCTGATAAAAAAATGAGATGGACATTTCTGCAGTTTCTCTTTTGCAGCAGGTAAAATCATTAATCACCTGCAGTACTCTCCCACTGCAGCATGCCTGGGGATAATAAACACCCATTAGAAACCAACAGCAACACACTATTCTCTTCTGAGCTGTATTGTTCCCTGTAATGAAAATGTTAGTCAATAGAGGATATTTTACCCCATTGAAATTCTTTTCTATTTGAGACGTGAATTTAAGGGTAATGGAAAGCGTTCAGCTGATGGTTCTATAAACTCACGTGCTCTGTTATTTCACTGCAGTCACACAAAACTGTTTTTGCTACTTCTGGCCTGTTGGACTAAGTAAATTTTTCATGCAGCTCCCACATCTTGTCTGTCCTCAGAAAAAGACAAAGAAATACAACTATGAGGAGATGGGACTCTTGTCCATGGGGCAGAGAATTCCATCTTTCAAATTATTCAACAACCAGAAAGCAAGCTGAAAGGAATCTAACTAGATTATTTCTTTTTATAATTTAGTTTGATGTGGGAGTCACAGGTTCAAGTAAATACTCCAGAGTGATGTTGATGCATCCAAATAATCTTCCCATGTAGTGTTTTTCTTTTTCTCTTTAAAACAGAGAAAGTGGCATTTCCTTACTTAAAAAAGACTGAAAAAGTAATTATATCAGTGAAATACTTCAGGAACTTGAGGCTGAAGAGCAGCATATTTCTTCCATTCCAAAACTACTTGCCCCAGATTTATTCCATTTAATCCCACTATTTGTTTACTAGATTTTATTATCATCAATACAGTTTGCACAAAATTACATGGAAGGTCCCCTTAAATCCTTTCCAAATCAGATCCTGCATCCTCTGAACAGTACTCGGTGAAACTAAGGTCCAAAAGTAAACTAAATGAGGAAAACCTTGGCAAAATGTGACTAGAATAATTTTCAAACCAACTTATAGCTACAGTGTGATGCTGATGGTCACAGGGTAGGTGAAACAGATATTCACAACAATTAAAAAAACTCTGATTATCAACAGAGGGTTGGCATGTTAGCAGTGTATATGCCTGGATGTAGCTCTAGTTCTGTGGGAAAGAAAGCTCTAAAGACAATTGTTAACACATTTTGCTTTACACCAGGGCATGTGAAGGCACAGCTAATTACACTAGGATCACCTTAAATTGTAAAGAGTTCCACGACTGAGTTGCTTTCCCTCGTTTGTATCCTCTGAATGTTGGTTGTTTTCTGGAAATCACAAAGCTTCTAGGGAACGTCTTCACATATAAACACTCTTTGTACCAGCTGCTAAGTGATTTTCTCATTATCCTTTCAGTAAAGCTCCCTCTTGCTATTGTCATTTAAATGGTTCGCTTCAGACACATTTTAATGTTTCAAATCATTTTCTTTCCTTCTTTGTTTCTATTAGAGGGCAGTGTTTTCCCTCTTTTCAGAAAATAATAATACATCTTTGTTGTCACATCAAGTCGCCTTTAAAGGCCAGAATTTGATGAAAGTTGGTGAATTCTTTTTGCAGTAGGAGTAAGTGTAGCTAAAAGAATTAAAAAAGAAAAAAAAAAGTCATAACGACAAAACATTAAAATACAAAAATGAAATTATACACTTTTCATGCTGTAATAATGGGGTAATAAAAGCTAATTCCCTCAGTGAGCTTAGCTAACAAAAACTGGCTCTGGACATCAGGTGCCAAAAGAATCTTAGCTGTTTGCAACTCTGGCTTTTTCCACTTAAACTTATAGGCACTGGAAATTCCCAGCACCTGTGTTTGGTGTGAGATATGGATTCTCTTTGGGACCTCACTGTTGATCAGTGACTGCACAGCACTGGGCACATTCTGGGTTTTTTAGGTCAGGAAGAGGTCTCAGAAACATGCTTAGTACCTTTTATTTTCTTCCTCCCGCAGATTTAAGAGCATGAATTTGCTCATTAAACCCTCTGTGTCTATAATTTTGTAGCAATAAATTCTGAGGCCTTAAAACTGTATGTGAAAAGTTTATTTGGAGAAATTTATCTTTGCAAATTGTTCACCTTTTTGTAGATTCACTGGCATAAATCAAGTGAACTGTGTATTTTTAAATGCTGGTTGATTTTAAAAAAATATAATAATGGTACTTTTGTTAGGAAATTCTAAGGGCCCAGGACTAAATTACAGTTTTCAATGCTCTTTACCTTGAAAAACTGATTCTAGGAATACTTTACAGTGTTCTGTGATTTGCTTTTCCTTTCATCTAATTATTTTTAACATATTTGTCCAGAAAATGGAAAATATTAAACATACAGTATCAAGATTGCATCTCAGGCAGAACTAATAATTTCTAAAAACTTTAATTTTACTATAGATATATTTCTGATGAAAATTATTACATTCTTCTACCAAAATTATATGTCCAGGTCCCCCGCTTCTATTTTCTTTTGGCCTTTCTTTTTCACTCATGAACAAAATGAGATTCAGATTAAACCTATAGTGGAAAATAATCTTTTACTTCTACCTCCAAGTTCACTTAGCTATGGTGCAGAATATTAGCAAATTTCTTTCCTTGCCTATTTATCAGGCCAGATTGTATTGGTTAGAACCTTTATTTTTTGTCAGATTTTATTTTCTTTTAAAGATATTCTGTCTCTAGACAAAAAATCTACAATATAGTAAAGTATTTAAATTGTTTTGGGAGCTAAAATGTGGACTACAGGCAGATTTCAGCTGTTATAAATCTTTTTTAGCTTCACAAAAGTGAAAGGTTAGGTTATTTCGAGGTACCATTCAAAGAACGTTTTATATGAGGAAAAGAAAGATGAATTGTTTCCAGCACACAATTTTGTATGTATAAGTTATTTCTCTAGGAACTGTCCACCCTAAGCCATTAGTTCACTGGGTAAGAGAGGTTACCCTGTTAGAGGATCAATAAGGTTTGTGAAGCTGTGCAGGGAATGTTCAGCAGTGCCACATTTTAAGCCGGTGCCTGAAGCCAGGCTCCTGTGGGGAGGCGCTGGCAGCTGCTCGTGCTCCTGGCTGCAGCAGAGCCCTCATTCCCTGGGGTACCAGCACCCCAGGAGGTGTGTGAGTGCCACCAGGGAGTGTGTGCCTGCAACGGGAACATCTTCCCTTCCTGAAGGCTCCTGCTGAGATGGAGCTGACACCCTTTGCTGGTGCAGGACACTGTTCTCTGCAGGAGAGTGTTTTTCCAGGGCCCTCAGTACTTTAACAAGCCTTGACTGTCTAGAGCAGCCTCACCTGGGATCACCACCCACACCCCTCTGCTTTTCTCCTCTTCAGGAGCTGTGTGGTAGCTACACAGTTGTTTCCTCCTGTCCCAGCTTGCCAAAGGGGGTTTCAGAATTTACCTTGGACTTGTTCTTTCATTGCATCTTGTCAGAGGATCACTGGATGGCCACCAGTGATCTGCAGCCCCGCTCTGCCTGGATGCTGTGGCACTGTGCCTGGCAGGTAAGATTGCTGCTTGCAGCCTCAGCTCCTGGTCTGCCTTCCCGCGTGGAACAGCTGTTTCTGCTGCTCCCTGATATGTCCATTAGCTGTTTCCCAATTGTATTTACACTGGGAAGAAGATAATGTCTCACAACCCTTGCTGAGCATAAGGTGTTATCTTTGAACTGCAAAATGCATATCAGGTGCAAGTGGGTCTGTCACACTTGTAGGAGGGTACTGGTTGATTCTCTTTGCTGATTTACCATTTAAAATGAGGTTTCCATTTGCTAGAGGATGCTTTGCTACTGAACTTCAGGTTATTGAGCAGTTAGATTACCTCTGGAAAGTACAGGCTGCTCCCTTGACTCTGTTCCTGTTTGTTTGTTTGGAGTAAAAGATGGATTTTCATCCACCCCATCTGAGTGGGAAGAATGGCTCTGTGGGGAGCCCAGCAGAGGGTTGTGCTGGGGAATCCATTCCTTGCAGGTGAGCTCTGGCCCGAGGCAAGAGGCTGTGAATTGCTGACCCTTCAGGTAAGAAAGGGCGAGAGGCTGTGCCAGGTGAGGGCACTCATGGCAGGAGCTGAAACCTCAGACTTTCTTGTGCTTGATCTGTGAGGGGATAAAAATCTAGTGTTTGCTTTGTTCAGGCTCCCTCCTTGGGGAGAGCAGCTTGGGCTGTTTCTGTGTTATTGCACCACAAATAAATTGTTTTATGGAATGAGACATCTGGGGCTCAGCTATGGGAAGCCTGGTGTGAGTGTGGGGGAGACACAGGGACCTGTCAGGCTTCAAAGGGGCTGCAGTCCCAGCAGTGACACGCTGCTGTGGTGTGAGTGTGGCTCTGTGACTGGTCAGACTGGGAAGTTTCCTTAACAGGAAATTCCAAAATCTAATGACCAGAATGGAGGGAAAAAGAAGGGTTTTTGTGTAAATTTATTGAAGTCAGGAGGGACTAAATGAGGAAGAGAGATGGAAATCCTACAACTACAGTCCAGAAATCTCTACAAAGAGAAGACTGAGCAGCAGGAGGAAGGTGTTGTTAAACTAGAAGTGTTGGAGTGAGAACAAACTGGGTTATCATAAGGAGTTGTTGGACAATTGGTTAATTAAATGTGATAATTCTTTAAGCTGGAAACAGGGTAAGTGCCCTATCCTAGAAACTGTTGTACAAACTTAGGCCATTTAACCTTTGTTTCACAAACTCAGAATCTTACACTAAATTCATATTTGCTCTTCTTCAACAGAAAGAGTATAGAGTAAATTTATCTAACTTAGTTTTTGACTGTAGGACATTTAGAAGAGTGGGAAATATGGATTTGAAGAAGCATAAGAAAATATCTGATATCTTTAAAAGGAACCACAGGCACAAGTGGGTTCTCGCAGAACTCTCAAGGAGCTCTTCAGGATTGTGCTCTGGTGCACAGATGTTAAACCTGCTGTGTCACTTTGAAAAACTGGACTGATAATCACTGACCTTTGTCATTAACCTGGCATTTAGAAAACTCTTAGACTTTTAATACATGCTTAAATATTAAAATGCCTTACTTTACATATTTCATTTCTGCATCTTGGTTGTGAAGCTGTTACATTTAATAAGCTGTTGACATCTAGAGGAAAATTCAAATACATTCAAATCTGGCCTCAATTGTCAGTGAGGTTGTTTCTTTTCTTCTTGGAGGATGGTATAAACAGTAGGCGAAATTGTTATTAACAGATGTTTGCAAGAGTGCAGGATAGGAGTTGGTGGCCTTGTTAGGTCCTGGCTGAGAAAATGTTGCTATTCGTAAAATTGCTGATTTTTTGTAGGAGGTAGAATTGTCAGTGATTGATCTTCAGATTGCTTTCATTATGGGGCTTCCACATAGAAAGATCACTGTGTTTGGTTTCATTTTTTGCCTTTTTGCCAAGGAAGGTAATTTATAATGTTAGCTCATGAATAATGGCCAAAATAGATTGTGAAGCTCAGAGAACTTCATCCTCAGAGTGGTTTAAGCTCAGGGCACACTGAAGATTGACATTAGGTAAACGTCCCTGTGCAATTCTTCTGAACTGTTTAAATGTCTCTCTTAATTTTTTTTCCCCAGCAATAATTCTCTCTGTCAGGACCTCTCCCATAAAACAGTATCACTGAAGATGAGTTAGCTTTAAAAAAAACCCACATTTATTATCTGGATAAATATTTAGCCTATTTCAAAAGAGGGATAATCTTTGCACTGTCTGCTGGGAAAATGACCATTCCCCTCTCTTTGATCTCTTTTAACTGAACAAGGGCTACATTCCTTCACAATTTCTTAAGTATTAATATTTAGTTTTTTGAGTATTTTTCATGATATTTCATTGAATTTTTAATGGTTAGTTGAACTACAGCTTTGTGAATTCTTCCTAGTCCATACATTTTATCACAGTAAATTTATCTGTAGAAGATTAGAGACTTTAATACAAATAATTGTGTGGTAGTATGCAGCTGAGTTAATTTCCCAGTGGATTTATCAAGAGGAGTAGATCACATCAAAATTAATTACAAAGTCTTCTATAACTTATTTAGCAAAGCCTCTACTTATTTGCAAATAACAATTGAGGTACTATCAATAATAGGACAACCTGAAGTCATTGAGAAAAACTAATTAAAAATTTGTTTACATTTAGTAACAGCAGTTCAGATCAGAATTGCCTTCTCAAGTGATAATTCATTGTCAGATTTTTTTCTTTCATATGTTAGCTAAGGCATGCAATGAATGATTCAGGCTAATTCAAACTGCTTTTGAAATTCACCAGCAGTTGTAACCAGGGTAACCTGTAATTCTAATCTTAGTTCACTTGAAAGTCTTAAGCTGTTTTTATCAGGTCTTGTGGTGAACTCTTCCTTTATATATCAAACATTCATTTAATCAGTGAATCTTCTGTCCAAGGAACTGCAGCACACAGTGGGTGTTATCTCTAGATTGTAACTGTTCAGGCTTTTGAGATGTGTTGTTTCTAGTTAGTTTTTCATTACATGCAAGAAGAGCAGTACAATATATTAGTATGCTAATTGACTGAAAAAATGTATTTTCCCATTTTCCAAGTATGGGAAGATAAAAGCAGAAGTTATAATATTAGATTGGAAACTGAAGGAAAATAACCGGTACATTTAGAAATGCAAATGTTTCCCCTGCTCCTTCTTCCCGGTAGTGTGCTGATCCATGTGGGTAATTCCTTGTGTCAGCTCAGCTGAGAGGTGGATGTGGCACACCAGGAACACACATTTGTGTGGGTCAGCTCTGAGTGATCAGTGATCACATTTGTGTGGGTTATCTCTGAGTGATCAGTGATCCCATTTGTGTGGGTCAGCTCTGACTGATCAGTGATCCCATTTGTGTGGGTTATCTCTGAGTGATCAGTGATCCCATTTGTGTGGGTTATCTCTGAGTGATCAGTGATCCCATTTGTGTGGGTTATCTCTGAGTGATCAGTGATCCCATTTGTGTGGGTTATCTCTGAGTGATCAGTGATCCCATTTGTGTGGGTTATCTCTGAGTGATCAGTGATCACATTTGTGTGGGTTATCTCTGAGTGATCAATGATCACATTTGTGTGGGTTATCTCTGAGTGATCAGTGATCACATTTGTGTGGGTTATCTCTGAGTGATCAGTGATCCCATTTGTGTGGGTCAGCACTGAGTGATCAGTGATCCCATTTGTGTGGGTCAGCACTGAGTGATCAGTGATCCCATTTGTGTGGGTTATCTCTGAGTGATCAGTGATCCCATTTGTGTGGGTCAGCTCTGAGTGATCAGTGATCCCATTTGTGTGGGTCAGCTCTGGGGTTGATCAGGTGGGAATGTGTCAGCAATTCTGCCCTGACTTCTGGAGGTGGAGGTGCCAGTGTGCATTGGTAGGGAGTGTCAGGATGCTACAGCTGATATGGCCAATGGGTTAGGACTGGAACTGATAGAAATGATCTGCTTACATCTGTCAGGAAAGCATTCACTTAGATAGAGAATCTCTCAAAGAGCCCTTCCTATTATGACTTGATCATAATATTGTCATTTGGAGTAGCAGCAGTCTTCCATTCCTTAGTGGGGAGACTTGCTCATGAGCATCTTGATAGTTAGATGGATATTATTATGATTTAAGATGGAAAGAGTATTTTTTTTTTTCACAGTATTGTTGATTAACTTCTGGTTTCAATATTTATTTTTAGCTAAATGAAAAAAGCAGTAGTTATTACCCCAAGTTGTTACACTGCTCATGCATGATGGATATGCTATCTAGAACACAGTTAATTTTCCTTCTAACTGCATATTGCACTTCCTGCAGTGTCAGTTATATTGAATGATAAAGTTAAGCCCACTCTGGGATTTAATCTTTTTTATTAAAATTGTCAGCTATATGAAAAGGGAACCATCAGCATCAATGGAACCTGTACTGGTCCCAGCTGCTTGTTATTTATGTGCCCCTCTGGTATATCGCACATATTGCTGAGCAGACTGTATGAACTCACACATTCCCAAAATACAAAGAGAGACTCCTCCTGCCAGGGCTGTTAATTGAGTTTTACATTGTAGTCATGTAAACAGAACAGGAAGAGACAAACAGTTATTCTAACATTTACACAGGATATATACTGTGTTATTATGTCTCTTTCCTTATTTCTAATCAGCTCTTCTGCTTTGTTTTAATTCTTAGTAAATTTTTTTTTTTTGTAAAATAGAGCAACTTCTTTCTCTTCAGATGTAGCCTGCAGTATAGGTAAGATTTGGTAAATCAGTTTTAAGTCTATGTATTTGCAAGCTTTCTTTGTTGATGGTGCTGAAAAAGTGAAGAATGCAGCCCTCTGTGGGCTAATACGTAAGACTGGGGTAACTGAGTTTTTTGTTTTTGTAGATTCAAGGTCTAGAACATCCAGTTATGACTCTTCTAGGAAGACTGAAATGCTGATTCAAAGTCAGTCTTATTATTCTGGAGCAAAATGGAAACTGTGGAGACCAATGCTCAGCCAACAGTGACTCCTCTACAGGGACAATTAAATATATGCTGAATATATGAGCTGAATGATGGT
This sequence comes from Poecile atricapillus, assembly GCF_030490865.1. Lineage (NCBI taxonomy): Eukaryota > Metazoa > Chordata > Aves > Passeriformes > Paridae > Poecile > Poecile atricapillus. The sequence goes on from NC_081260.1 coordinate 5,497,064, forward strand.
CTCACTTCTTAGGTGATGATTGCTTAATCTCGTCCTTAGGTGAGGAACTTTCATGCTGTTCACAAACATCTGAATCCCTTCCTGCAGTAGAATCCATTTACTATTGTGCAAATATTCTGTATTAATTCTAGACCACACACAGATCTGAGTGGCATCAGAGTAAGACTGCAGTAACCCCAATTAATTTTAAGAGGCTTTTTCCAGGTTTATCCTACTCAGATGAAAATGTGTGTATTTATCTTTGAATTGCAATCCACAGACTATTATAATGAGGTGCATTGAGCTCCATTCTCAGCATAAATTAATTTTGGGTAGTCAGTTGAAAAATGTTGCACACCAGATTGACGAGCTAGATGGTCCTTTATCACTTCAGTTAAGGAAAATATGAATGTTAATGAATCTATTTTGTTCTATCACAGCTTCTGAAAATAAAAAATCTAACACCTTTTTGGGCTTTTTGTGGTTTTTTGTTTTTTTTTTAAAAAAAAGTTTAGTGAGCACTGAGGATAATGGCATTTGTAGAAAAAAGACATTAAATTCTAACTGGTTGGGCAGCTTTTTTGTTGATCAGAGTTGGATCCTTTCAACAGAGAACTTTGACATTCCTTAAAAAAAATGGAGTCCTTTAAAATATTGATATTATTGGTCGTCCTCTATAAATTCTTGGCAAGGAAAGGTCAGTGGCAGTCATGCAGCTGCATTCAGATCTGAGGCAGATCCTTCACCTGTGTTTTGTGAGGCTTTGCTGGTGCAGAGGCAATGACATCCAGCTGGAGTGGAAGAACATGCTTCTCTAGGAAGCCCTGTTGTGATGCACATCGGCATAACTTCTGAAATTAAAAAAACCAAAAACATTTTATGGAGGAAATTGTCAGAGATTAGGTGAAAACACAGTAATTTCCTCGTGCCTTGGCAACTGGGGGATGTGGATGACTTCTTTCTCCATGGTGTTCTCTGTCCCCTGCTTGTGTCATGGGAACAGCTTGGCAGTCTCACTTGGGTGACAAATCTCATTGCATGGAAAGGATTTGCTGTGCACACATGGAGAGGGTAATCAAGGTACTCTGCAGGGCACAGTTCTGCCTACTGGATATGTCCTGCTTGGCCCTGTCTTTTCTATTGAGTCAGGGAAATATATTTTAAAATGAAGAAAACAACAAAAAAACTACTTAAAATTTATGAAGGTGAGTATTTCAGCCTCATTTACTGTGCTGGAAGCTTTTATATGAATGCTGATAGAATTGTGATTTCACTCATTCAATTTATTGCTTTTTTTTCTAGATTTTTATACTTTCACCTACCTTTTATGTTGAGTTTCATCATGTTTCATTCCTTGAATTTAGATACTGGAATGGGTGCCTCTTCTGTTCTAGCCTTGGCAAAGTACTGCACAAAGTTATGAAGATATTACAACTGTGATTGCCTCATTTTAATAACAATATAGCCTTTGATTCAGATAATTTTATTATTTCAATAAATGTATTGTATGGAATTGGTGCCTTTTTGTCTGTGGATGCTATTTTATGACCACTGAATAACCATCAGTTTCAAGAAAGGGAAAGAAAACTGCAATGCAGTACAGTATTCCTCTTCAACTCTCTTTTTTTATCAATTTGCTTATTTAATGATTGGAAATCCAATTCATGGTCAGGTATTTCTTCTAAAGCCTTCTTTGTTGTTCAGGGAAATTTAGGAAAGATCAGAATTTGACATTTTAATAAAGAAATTTGTCTTTATGCTGCACTCAGTATGTTTTTCTAGAGAAGAACAAGCCATAACGGGAAAAATAATAAAGATTATTTTTTTAATGTCCTTTACCTTGAATCCAGTAATCAGAAGAATGATGTAGTTCAAAAGACCTAATTTGAATATAAATTTGTAATTATGTTACTGAAAGCTTTAGTAGTTTTCTGTTTAAATCCCTAGGGCCCAGTCTGCTCTCAAAATGATGTCATTGCTCTACTATTCCTGAGTATTCCCAGTGCTGGAAAAAATCTTGACTTACAACCACTGAAAGAGGAAAATACGAAACCCAAAACACCACTTTGTTGCATTTATTGTAGTCTGACCGTGTCCATTACTCCAGATATTTTAATTTTTCAGTTACAGAAGGAGATAGGCTCTAAAACCTGGGACATGTTTGACAAATAGATTTGGGAATAGCTCAGGAAATAGACTCTGGATCACAGTAGGAAAACTCAGTTTTAAGACAAACTCAGTGACATTTAGTAAAGTTGACAAATTATGAAACAAAGCTCTTAACATCTGTTCCACCAAAAAGCATATTCCCATTTATGAGAACATCAATTAGTTCTTTCAGTTATGTAGATGATTTGCATAGGCTCAGAAAGCTTTGTGAGAGCACAGAAAATTTGCAGTTAGAGAGTCCTTTTAACGTGTTTTCAGTCTGGATTTTTTTTATTTTTTTTTTAGAGTAGAGGTGTAGAGAGTTTTCATTCAACATCTATGTCACTCACACTTGTAAATTAGGACCAACACATGTAGGTCCTAAAACTTAGATGATGTAAATCTCCAGGGAGGTCAGAGGGAGCCTGCTGCATTCAACATTTGCAGGTGTTTTGTAAATCACTTTAAAATGGGGGATTATGTTCAGCAAATTTGAGGTTTTGTGTGCTTTGTCTGGTACTTTATAAAGACAGGAAAAAGAGAGGGTGGCTGTTGTGTGTCTAAACTAATTGGCCTGACTTTAAGAATTACTTGAATGATCTTAATAGTTAACTATAGATCTTACCTTTTGGCCTCAATGAGTTCAGTATTTTCATAAGTTCCATGAACTTTGAGCAGGAATTTTTGATTTTGCTTGTTTATTACAAAGAAACCAAACATTTTATTTGCTGCAGATTAGTTTTAATGCCTTTTCTTTGTAGGCTGGGGAATTACTGTAATTTCCACTGCCAGTCCTTAAATGCCTTACTGGTGCTGGGAATGCGCTGACAATCAGCTCCAGCTCTGTGCTAGCAAGAGCCCTTAGCTAGATTAGAGTTCAGAGAATTAGAAAAAAAACTTTTCTTGAACTTCTGCTTAAAAATTAAACAAAGACTATGCATTCCATGCCTTTCAGACTAATCCACTTCACAATGCAGTTTTTGATGCACCTGGTGGCACAGTGTAGTAACCCCAAGGTTATTCTGCACTTCCATGTTTGCAAACATTGTCAGTGGCCCTGTGCTTGTGTCAGACTTGTGAGAAAGCCAGAAAAACACAGTGAATTAAATTTGGCAAGCAGTTCTTAACTTTGAAGTCTCTTCAAGTTTTATTGCATTTTTGTTGGTTTGGTGAAGTATTGAAAAATACTGCTCTTGAGGTGTGATTGGATTTTTTTAGTTGTTGTTTTTTTCTGTTGTTTGTTTTCCTTTGTGAGCAGACCTGTGAGCTTGATATGAAACTTTTCTGGAAACAGGAGTTTTGCCACACGGCCTTTTTTGGAAGAGCAGAAGGTGATGTTTTAGTTAAGTCTTTTTCAATCATCTTTCAAATTAATGAGAAAATGTTTCCAATTAAAATCAGCATTTGATTAATTAGTAGTTGACTTATTAGGAAGGAGACAAGAAAGTCAGGAGTGTTAGGATGCCTTGAATGGAGATCAGCAGAGGAGAGTGTTACAGGAAAGAGAACATCAATGCCTGAAAAGATGCTGTTTGTTGTTCTGCAGGTCATCCTTAAAGTGCATTTGAACAAACTAAAAAAGAAAACAGCTATAATTTGTAAGCACTTTGAGGTAAATAAGGGCACCCATTCTTCAGCATGAGCATTATGTGTAAAATTAAGTATAATATTAATAAAATTAATAAAATTAAGTATAATATTGTGCAAATGGCAGATTATCATGGCAAAATAAATGTCAAGGACGTGCACATCCTCACACAGTGTTTGAATATCAAATAGATTTGTTCAATTTGTTTTATTATTTTAAGAGATATATTTTCATTTACTGTTTTGGCACAGCAGGGACAACAAACATATCAGAGTTGAAAGTGGCACAGAGAAAGAAGGAGCACTTAGTTTTAGAAATTCTGTGTCCTGGAGACACTTATAAATGGGTACAGTGTTGCTTTTCTTTTTTGGTCTTCATGTGGAAGTCGTGGCATTCAAAAGAGAGTACAATACTCAGCAGAGTGAAATTCATCTTTCACAACATTTATGTGAAATTGGCCCCACAGTATATTCATTCTTGCAGATGAATTGCATTTTTGGTACCTGGTTTCTTGATCTAGAATCATAGAAAATCCTGAATTGGAAAGGATGCACAGGGATCATTGAAGTTCAACTTCTGCCCCTGTGCAGGACATCCCCAAGAGCCACAGCCTGTGCCCAGAGCACTGTCCAACCTCTCCGTCAGCTCTGTCGGGCTGGGGCTGTGGCCGCTGTCCTGGAGAGCCTGTCCCAGTGTCCGAGCACCCTCTGGGTGAACGACCTGTTCCTAACATGCAGCCTAAACATCCCCTGACACAGCTTCAGCCGTTCCCTCGGGTTCTGACAGGGTCACCACAGAGAAGGGATCAGTGTCTGCCCCTGCTCTGCCCCTCCTGAGGTCTCCTCTGTGTCTCCTCTTCAGCTGAAGGAGTGACCACAACTGCTTCTCACCTGGAGGGGCGAAATGGAGGCTTTCAAACAGTTTTATATCCTTCTGATGTTGTGGTGCTCAAAGCTGTCAGGCAGCAGCAGGACCATTCAAAAACCTTCCATGAAGTGTATAATTTGCTTGTTTACATTTGCTATATCATCACAGTCTAAATGTTATTAATTACATGCATAACACAAAGAAGCTTTATGGTTTCTATTCCATCTGAAATATCAATGCAAAATGGCCTCAGCTCTAAGGGAAGCTCATGATTGACTGCTTGGTTCCAGTTATTTAAATTAAAAATTTCAAGTAGAGGTAGCAAAGAATGTTGATATATTATCCAGAATTCAGAGGAAATCAATACAAGCCTTAATGGCCTTCCCCCACTGCTCTGTAGTTGCATTAGTCACATCTTGGGAGAGCACTTTGGCCATCAATCAAAGAAAAAAATCACTTTCTTTTCATATTGTGAACTTCATGGCAGCTTGTGTGTAATCTTGGCAAGCTATTTCTGAAATTCTGCAAGAAAAATGCAAGAGGAAAAAGTTTCTGAAAGGATGGTAGGCTTTAAAGCATATACAAGCAGGAATTCAGACACAAGATAAACTTTAGATAACCATCTTTTATCCTGTTTGATAGTGGAATGATCTGGCTAAGTAACCATGCAGAGAAGAGCTGTGCAATAACAGCCATACAAGAGTGAATCAAGTAGAGCACCTGCCCAATCTCAGAGATCCCTGTAGGAATTCTAATAATAAAGAGTATTTGTTTTAAATCAGACCTCTACTCTAGTTCATGTTTCACTAGTCTTCTCTATGGGGTAAAGACTCGGGTGGTTTGGATGGCACTGATTATCCTTCTGTGGATTGGACGAGAAATATCTACCAAAACCTTGTTTCATTTCTGAAAATGAGAGGAGCATGGGACAGGAAATTCCTGGTGCACCAGTATCTGGCACATGAAACTCTTGAACTGTGCTCTCAAGTAGACAGTATTTTCCCTAGTCCAGCAGAGATGGGAAAACAAATAGGCTGTGACCCAGTGAGGGGATCTGACTTTCACTTTAGTTTCTTTACAAAATTATCCAGGAAAGCTTGGCAACGTGATAACTTTTGTTCTAAAGACTTGTAAGAAAACCCCACGTAAAAGCTCTTCTGATCTGTTCCTGTTCACGTGAGCTAAATGTGGACTTATTTTTCACAAAGATTGTGAAATAATGATATCTATTTGCCAAGAATCAAGTTTTTTCAGAAGGCTGAGGGATTAGTCTTAGGTAGAGAATACTTAGTGATTTAAATACATCTTGAAAGCAGCACAGTAGAATTAAGCTACTGTGATGTACAAAAGTATTTTGGTCTCATGTCCATCAAACAAAAGAGGAAATGACTTGGCCTGAGTGACCCTTTCAAATATGGAACAAGGAGGAAAGTGCTTTTAAATGCCCTCTTAGCAATCCCACCATGCCCAGGCAGGTCCAGCAAAGATAACAATTGCTTCAAGAAGTACTTAACAGATTAATGTGGGTCTTGCAGATCGTTCCTCAGGCCTGCAAATGGTAGAGATACTGCAAAGGTTAAGAGGATACAAACTGTATTTAGACTGTAAATTCCACTTTGAGGATGGATTTCTTTCTCTGCAGCTTCTCTGTAATCCTTGGTATAGTGGCTTTCTAAGTCTTGATATTTATCTTGGATATTAATGTAAGACAAATAAGCATGAATTATAGAAGCCAGAGCTGTGTCTCCCATTGTACCTCTCCGTCCCTCACAGTGGGAAAATGATTATAAACTGCTTACTCTGAAAATGAGTCTGACCCTTAAAAATTGAGCCATGTCCTAAACATAACATGAAAAGAAGTGAGGTTGGACAAATGCTTCTAAACCACACCTGAAATATAAATAATCATGTGTTCACGTGTTAATAATTTGTCCTGCAGTTTGACACCATAGTATTTAGTACTTTTTGCATTAAAACCTAAATGTGCAGAAAACAGAGCTGTTAATAAATTAAAGTCAGCATAATTTAATAATAATAATAATAATACCACATTCCCAAACACAATAAAGCAGTGATTTTTGCAGACTGAGTATCCTCTCAGCATTGCATTATGGCAGAGTGATACTAATCTGGCCTGTAATTGGAGAGGAATGAACTTAATTTAATTACCTCTTTAAATACAGCATTTGGTTTGGCCATAAGTAGTAAGCTGAGGTTAGTGTCAAAATAACAAAGTTGCATTTATTTTGTTTGTTGCCCAGCCAAATAAACACTGCAGAGTTAGGTTCCTCTGCCCCTTTCACTGCAGTGAACAAATTATTCTTTTCCTCTCTGATGGAGGGGTGACAAATCAGCAAGCTTGTCTAGGATCAAATTAGAGATCTTATCCTTGTTCCTGAGGGACAGATGACCTAAATTTGACAGCACAAAATCTTCAGTTTCTAATAAGAGAAATGCTTTACAGTCATGTTTCATACTCTGGGTTTGACTTGGTGACTGTTTCTGCCTTTTTACCAGTGCAAGTCTCTTCTGCAACTGCAATGATAATTTTCATGGCTGTTTTAATAAAAGAAGAAAAGATAGAGTAGTATTTTTACCCTTAAAATTTCTTTTGTGTTCTAGTCTGTCTTTGGTATTCAATTTTTTTCATCCTGTTTTGTTGTCAAAGCTGTTAGGAATCTGATGGATAAAACATGGTTCATGGTCAAGCACCAAGAAGTTATTAGGGACAAATGTCTCACTCTGGTTATCAGTTTTCAGATCACATAATGATGGTTACCCCCAACCTTCCCTGCACCTTTACTATACTGGTACTAAATTCTTTAACGTGTTTTAGGCGACTCTCACAACTGAACACGTGGATTTCCATAATGTTTCTGTACCACAGTAGTTGCCTTTCATAACATTTAGTCCACTCAGCATAAATTCTTTGGGGTCTTTTTTGTGGTGTCTGAAGAGTATTTCATGCTGTGTTCTGCTGATATTGCTGCAAAAGAAATAATTGTATTATCTGTTTTTTCTAGTATAATGAAAACTCCATTGGACTCAGTTTATGATGTCCCATATTGCAGTTAAAGATCTGTATAATTAATATTCTCTTCAACTTCTTTCCAGCAATGGAATGCTGGAATGGTGTAGGAAAGGAAGGTTTCCCTGTCTTATCCAGAGATATAGGTGAAATTCATAGGTTCCAAAGAAATTTTGTACTGGCACAATGATGAATGGCTACAAATTTGCAGTTCTTATTTCCTCCAAAGACCTTCATCCATGATCTCTTTAACTTGAAGTGGATAATACCACCATTTCACTTCTCATTTATAAAACATGTTAAAATTCTTCTATTTTTGAAATGTATATTTAAATTCAACAGACAAAAAAAATAAATTCTAAAAGCTGTTCCTCTGCTATCACTGCAATGGGGTTGGGTGCCACACAAACACTCTACATCCTCTTTTGAAAATTTTGTTTATTTTCACTGTAGGCTTTAGTTGGATTATTTTGTGGTTGTGGAGTTTAATTCTGAACAAGCTGCAACTTGTCTAGTTAGAAGCTTTCCCTTTATTTTGGCATTCTTTACTTTGTCATTTCACCTGCAGGAAGACTGCTTTGGAAAGGCAATTATTTCTGTTATGATTTCTTAAACTCATGATCTAGGGTAGCAAGTAACACACTGAGACAAAGTCAATCAGTTTTGTTCTGCAAACTGTGTGCCTGGATTGGCTTAAAAAGCACAAAGCAGTTCAGTTATAATCACTTATACATGTTTTTCGTGACTGAGAGTTGTGTCCCCTGTACATGGTAGCTTGGCACAAATAGTCCAAAGAAAACAACTTCATGTGATCTTATCTTCAACTTCAGAAATAATGCCACTTCTCTACATTCCTTTTGCCACTTGTTAAACTGTGTGCTCCTGAGTGCTGCAAGTGAAAGGTTTATTGATTAGTACCAGTAAAATTTATGTGTAAGCAATAAAAACAACCATGTTTCATTCCCTTCCCCCTCACCCAGCAGGTGCCAGTGAAAGTTTATTTGCTCAGTGTTGAGAGATAAGTAAAATCACAATGAAAATCTCTAAGTCAAAAGATCTAATAAATGAGCAGTCAGTAGAGCTGTGAAAAATTGGGGGAGGCATGAAGAACATACACTGCCAAATTTAATTTCTTACATCGTGAGAAAGATCTCCCTGGGGTTATGATAGACCCAAAAGATGGGTGAACGAGAGAGATTCTCTCACAAGGCAGCTCAGAACAGGGGCTGGCTGAAAGATGATAGCAAATGATAACAAAAGCATTTGTGGATTTTTTGTCTCAGTGATCTGGCCTGTATGATTTCCTCCTTGCACATGCTGGCTAGCTAGGAGACTGGACAGCTTGTACACCTGAAAATACCTGTGGTTCTGACAAGCTGGGCTCCCTGAACACGTTATTATGGAGGGTAGATTTCATTTATTTCAGAGAAGTCATGATCAAGTTGATACTTGTAATAGACATGGTGGGGGGGGAGTGTGATCACTGTTTTCTCATCCTTGGTATGACATTTCAAGGAGATGAGTATTTCACAAGAATCTGAGTAAAACATTAGTCATTTTTCTCATTTGCATGGTGGTCTATAATTTGGAAGTGGAAGCTTTCCAAGCTACATGCTGTATGGGGTTCTGTGAACTAGGTAGAATTTTTTCGAACTAAATTAACTTGATAAATTTGAAATAATTTGGAAGTTAGATCATAAAAGTTCTGTTGACAGAAAGCAGTGAGGCTTTTCTGTGTTTGGCCTTGTAAAGCAGAGATGACAGAGGATCCATTTGTACTCAGCCTGCATGTCATATTTCAGGATTAAGCAAATAATAATGGGAAGCCGAACTTAAATGATTATGATTTAATGTCCTTGGTGTGATGTGATGTGATATTTTTTGCATTTTATTCACTGCCATCTGACTCATGAGTCAAATTTGAATGTTCTTCTGGAAGCACTTGCAGTCCTCAGTATCAGGCAGCATGATGGCCCCAAACAGCTGGGGAAAAGGTTCTTGGGGCCAGAGGAATATTGCTGTGTACTACAGAGTGTTTGGTGCTGATTGCCTTCTCGGAATTTCTGGTTTTAGTGTCCTACTGGTGAAGTAAAGCATTTCTGAGAGACAGTTTTCAGCAAGCCCCAGCTTGTGTTTCTGGCCATCTCTTCTGCCTACTGTGGATAATACTTTTTGTTCCTTTGCATGCTATGAAAAATCTGACCTCTTCATGACTCTCACTAAGGGGAAAAAATCCAAAACAATTCAGAAAATAGAATCAGTCAATTTCTTAACTTCTCTGCAACCTGAAGGCTGAAAGAACATTCCTCCCTTTTCACAACTGTACAACACAGATTTATTTGGCCTGAGTTTAGTGCTTCGACCTGACAGATAACAATATATAAATATGTTACAAATGAAAAATGTTTGCACTCTCTTTTTAAGCATCATTTGGTACACTCCTCTGAGAAACACCTAAAGAAACAGATCATTAAGCTCAGTTTCCTGTGTCCAGACATTGAGTTAACCAAGTGTGGGTCAAAGTAGCATGTGAGCTTCTAAAATGACCTTAATTTGAACTCTAAATGCACGACAGGTTCAGAACATTTCAGGATCAGCCAGTCGACCAAGACTGTTCCTCTCCAGTGCAAGTGAATGGTCTGCAGATATTAAAAGTATATTGAGCAGTCCAATACTAATTCAGAATGTCAGGTCAAGCTGAGAGCAATTCTACTTTTGAACTGGCTGAGGCTGGAGATAAGCATTTTATACAACTGTAATTGAAATACCAAACTTTAAGAAGTCAGTCATTGAGAGCTTCTGCCTTGAATCAAGATTATTTCATGGACTTAAATCCTCTTTGAGCTTCTACCTTAAGTGAATCTTGTGGGTTCATTTTCATATCAAGGTGCTCCACTCTTGCTCAGAAGTCTCCTTGTCCCTGTAAGTTACAGAACACATTCAGGGACCTAAACAAAGTCTCATTAGAAGTCCTCCAGCCCCAGTGGAAGTGTGAGTTTGATTGTTGGTTTGTCTGTGAACTGGCTCAGGCTCTGTCATGTGCAGATATGACTTTAGTTGCCAGCTTTGACAGGTGTTCTACATAACATGTGCACACCTCCCATGAACCTGTCATGGGAAAGGTGCAAACAGTGGCTCTGTGGTTCCTTCCAGAATAACAGCTTTCTCCAAACGCTGGAAAATTCATCAAGACTTTTCCCACTGACCTCAAATGGCTCTGAATTAAATGCAGACAATTATGCTACATGTGAAGCCTTGCACTGGTCTGCTTATGAGTCCCTGTAGTTACACCCTGATGGAGATTATCTTCCATTCTTCTCTGTTCAGTATTTATACCCTTTCCTTCCCACCTAGCTTAGTCATTCTAGAAGAAAATAATCTTCTCCTGGACTCTGTAACCTTTCTCCTTTCTCATTGTTCTTTTCTGGGGTGACAAACAGCAAAAATGTTATTCATCTTTACTATCAAAGAACTAAGTGTCTTTTCATTGTAACCTGGGCCATGTATTTCTGTAGTGTGAGTGCAGGCATTTGATATTCACACAAAAAAAGCACACTGATGTACTTAGGGTTGGATCAAGTGTCATCTCATTAGCATTAAACAGCTATAATGGGAGAAAGATGAAAATAACTACAGAAACAGGAGGAACAACAAAGATGAAAAGGAAGATGTGAGAATGGTACAAAAACATGGTTCCTTATTTGTGGGGTAAACTTGAAAGGTACCCTTCTCAACCTGCCTGCCTTATAATGTATTCAGAAATGGAAATTAATCAGCAGTTGTTTATAGCTGTGCAAATCTGGCACCGGGATTGGATATGATAGTTAGCAAGCAACCTGCTGATTTCAAGACTAAGCTGCAGCCCTTCCACAGAGCTGTCTTTCCCCATTAATTCTTCTCCACCATCTCAGTATCTGAGCTTTTTTCTCCTTGACTTTGATGTATGAACGTGTTCCTCACTCTGGCTGCTCAGAGTCTAAGATATTCTTTTATATTTGGATGTGTTAAAAATTTTTTACACTTTATGTGAATTTCTCTATTGCAAAATTGTATTGATAATTTCAGATATTTTCTGAAACATAATAATTTAAGTTTTCAAACAGAAAGATTCAAAGGAAAAATGGTCTAATAAAAGCTCAATTCAGTCAATTAGATGTGATTTATTGCAATTGTTTTTCAGCCAGTTTGTGTGTATCTTTAACTTGTTTCAGCTCAGTTTGGTCCTGTTTTGAACCAGAAACTTTCTAAATGTTGATACCAGACAGGGGTCTCATTCTCTCAAATACCCTAAAAGCTAGACTAGAATACACAGGTTTTTTACCATTTCCAAGGTTTTGTAGATAGAAATGAGTCATGATACCTCTTCCAGACTGGAGTTAATCTAGAACATGTGAAAACTGAAGGATTGGTTATTGTTGTCCCATCCACTTACATCAATACAGTTTAAGATTTTCAGTGGAGGCATTTGTCTTTTCATATTAGCATTAGATGAAAGTTTTTAAAACCCTTAATTCTGAAGAGTCAGTGCAAACAGATCTGCTGATTTCTAGTGGTTATTAATTTGCAGAATGGTGGCAGAGATATAATCCAGTGGAATTATTTAGAAATTTCATCTGGAGCTGTTGCCATTTTGCTTTGGCTCTGACTGGTCTCAGCCAAATTCTGAGGTGCAGTCTCACTGAGCTGAGAGCAAAGACAAGGAACATAAATCAAGGGGACACAGCCCAGCTGCTGTGCCATTGGGATGTCACCAGGCAAAGCCAGGCACGTATGGCAGGGTATTTTCTTTATTAGACCCTGCCAGTCTTGTCCAAGATTGTCATTAAGAACACTGCCAATCCTTCCTGTGACATTCAGAAGTCTTGGGCCAGAACTCAGAGTATCTTCATAATTTCTCTGCATTTGAGCACATTATTTTTATGACAGCTAATAATTTAAATTGCTAGTTTACACTGGTGCATATGTTACTTTAGGTAAAGATTGTTGTGTTCTCCACTATAGATAACTGTTCCTTCAGTTGAGTTAATTGGAGGGGTCTACCAATGGTAGAAAATGTCTTTCTCATTGCTGTATTGAATGATTCAGTAAATGGCATTCTTGGCAGAAGTTCTTAAGCCCTCAGCACTTGCATAAGTACTGATCTGTTTTTGAAGCATGGAAATTCTGCTCTGGTGATGTTATGCACACAAGAACTTGTGTCATGATCTATAAGCCATTGCCTTGTTTTACTTAGTTTGTATACATTTCATTTTCAGCTGTTCATGAAATTTTCTTCAGAAAATATTGAGTGATTAAACAAATTTCAGGATTGTAAAGAAACATTGTCTAAGGAAAATATTTCACAGATATATTTATTTGTACAGTATTACATCTGACTTTTCATGCTCATTTTGTTGAACTCATTTACTGTGATTCTGGTGAGGGTTTTATTCAGTCATGTTTCACATATGATTTTCCTCTTAATAATAAAAGAACATTACTGATTTACATGCATGTTTGATATGCACAGCTGCATGAAACAGCGTGCTTGTTTTCCTGGAGGACACGCATCAGCCATAGTGTTCTTGATCAGTGTCGTGTTCTCTCCCAAGTGCACAAGCTTTGGACCCACAGAACAGGCCTTAGCAAAGGATTTATCTTCCTCCCTGATTGTTCTGTCTCATTACTCTTTCCTTTACTCAGTTAAAAAAACACTTCAGACACGTGTTGGGTGTAGATGGTAGCTCATGCTGGTCTCACAGACTATTCAGCTATAATATTATGCAGTTGAAGGATAATTGCAATGCCAGGAATCGGGGGTTATTTAAAATGTGAATGGGTAATGATGAAATGACTTAGAAAAGCATCTCAAATTCATAATGGCTATTCAGATAAATAATACTTTACCATTTCCTATCTGTCATCCACTGTGAAGATTTGTGGCACCCTTTGATCAGATGACTTGTCCTTGAAGTACAGTTAGGATTCCAGTGTGAAATACCAACTGCTCTGCTGACAGAATGAGTTCAGCCAGCAAGCTGCAAACACTCAGTGTGGCACTGGCACTCATCGTGGGAGCTCAGGACAAACGAGTTTCAGCCCTCGGGCAGAGCAGCCTCCAGCCTGGGTTTGTGTGAGGGTAGAGAAAGGTTTTAATGTTTAACAACTAATTCTGGTGGCACTGATATTAGTTAGGAACAAACATTACTTTATTTGTTTTATAAGGCAATAGAATGACCTGTGCTTACCTGACAGCCTTGCCAAAGTTGTCATCTCATTCTTTAAGAAATTCCTTCATTCCCCCACCACTTAATTTTTATTCAAGTATTTTTTTGCAAGTAGATTCTGATGTTAGTTCTAAATGTATTGTTCTCCCCAACTTTACATTTTTATATAGATAGACCTGTGTTATAAAAGGAAGAGCTGACTAATAATGCTGGTTGTTAGTGTGGGAAATGACTTGAAATTAAAAAAATAATAACGTAACACTTATATCCCTATTGCTAGAATATAAAAATTTGCCAGGTGATATATGTTCAGCTTTTAGAATTATGATTTTTGATGACTAATAGTTGAAGGAAATTAATTTCTATCTCTCAGTCATCAGTCAGGGAATATGTCTATAGAAACTACTTAGCCTTACCATGTGGGTTAAAATTTGTTTGAATTTACTGATTTCATGTTGAATAGTTGTCATTCATATTCATGTAGGCTCTGATTATGCTGTGGAGCACCTGAACTCTGCAAATTACTGCATAACTTTCATGCTTTCATCATCCACAAGTTCCCTCTGGCTCAAATATCTGAGTTGCCTTTGTATGAAAATAAAGTTTGATAAAATACAACAAAATAAATTACACAGTGTTCTCCTGATTTTTGCTTTCCACACGGAAACAAAAGTAGCTTCATCAAACATTTGGATCCAGGATCCCCTTCCTTTACCTACAGTGCAGCCTTATCCTTGAAGTTTGTTCTGTCACTTAAATTTTTCTGAAACAGGTTTTAGACGTGACAAAGGTGACCAAGGGGCTGACCTCGAAGAAGCTCATGCTGCTGGTTGTATGGGACAGGGAATACTTGGAACACAAAGAATTTGAGTACTTGAATGCAAAGTAAGGATGACTGTTGTTTAAGTAGGGAATGCTATTCCCATAATGGAGTCAGAACACTTTCATATATACATTCTCTCTACCTACTTTCATTTATACCCTTTCCACAGTCACTTAAAAATGGAAATTTTGTGATCACATGAAATACTTTCCATGGATGAAGGTCTTCTGTCAAAGCACAAACACTTCAGCCAGGGCTATGCTGTGTTTTAGACCAAATGCAAGCTTCAGATTTTATTCTTCCATCACTGTTCAATCAAATATGAAATGAGAAACAATCATCATGATACACTAGTACTGAAATAATTATTCTGTTACATACAGTGCACTTTTATTCTGATACTAGCTCTAGTTTTGCTTTTGCATGATTAAGAAATAAAAATTGAGTAATGACTTTATGAATAAGCTCTTATAAACTAAAAGAATAACAAATGCATGTAGATCAAATATACCCTTCAGTTTATTCATTCAATAAAGCTTGTTAGGCTGATGTAGATACATACTCTGCAAGGTCAAAATATCTGAGGATATGCTTCTTTTCTATTGAGTATGACATAGATTTAGGTATTAAGAATGTGTTAAGTCCCTCTATCTTGTGTTCAGGTAGTGAATAGGTCATGGATGAGATTCATGATCTATTTTGCCACGAGCAAACAGATCCCTTTCTTAGCAGAAAAGTTTTTTTCTAAATAATGAGTTTTTATGACAGGCTCATAAACTTCCTTTAATGAAATAAAATCGTAATATATTGATTTTATGCATTATAAGTCCAGTCTTTTTATAGGCTGAGGAAGGTGCTTCTGCTCAGAGGGCTGGAGCACCTCTCTCCTGTGAAGATGGCTGAGAGAGTTGTTCAGCCTGGAGAAGAAAAGGCTCTGTGGAGACCTTAGAGGACCTTTCAGCACATAAAGGGGTCATAAGATAGAGAGTGCCTTTTACACAGGCAGGTAGTGATAGAGCAAGGAGGAATGGTTTTAAACAAAACCAAGAGATTTTAGAGAGATATTAGGTGTTAGAAATTCTTCCCTGTGCGGGTGGGGAGGCCCTGGCACAGAGAAGCTGTGGCTGCCCCATCCCTGGAAGTGTCCAAGCCCAGGTGGATGGGGCTTGGAGCAGCCTGGGATAGGGGAAGGTGGCCCTGGCTGTGACAGGGGTGGAACAGGATGAGCTTCCCAAACCACATAAAGATTCCCATCAGTTTCCCAGATGAGTTCAATGCCTGCTTTCATACCAGGTCTGTCCCCAAAGAGCCTCCAGAGCAGAGAAGGGATGCACTGTGTTCACCCCCTGTGATGCTAATCACAGTTATTATCACCTCTTTGAAAGGAGGGTAACAGCCCTGAATGTGTGTGTCAATCCCCATTCAGGTACAATAGTTGCAAAATTAATAATGAATAGAAATTATTTTCTTAAATAATATTTATTATTCATGTTAGTCTTCAAAGTGACTTGGACTCAAGTGAAAATCTATCAGAATCATTTTCTGTGAAGACAAGATGTAATTTTGGCCATTTTTAACATGACAATTTCTTTCTTTAGTGATCATTGACAGCTGAATTGCTGAAACTTTAGTTCTTAACAGTCTGAAACAGTCTACAACCTGGAAAATTTTCAGGATAAAAGAAAGACTTCTGTTATATAGGTAATTTTTCACATGACTAAGGGACGACTAAAGGTTGTTCTTCCCCTCTTTTGAGAGGCTATCTCCATCACATAACTTGATTATCCTAGTAATGTTAATAACTGTTAAGTGTTCTAGGAATTTAGAGCCTGGAGTATATCTTCTTTTAGCTAGGTTTCACAGACAGGCCAGTCTTCTTACTACCACCAATAAAATAACGTATGGGTCTGATTCTGCATTCATTCAGTCAAAGACCCTACTGCCTTATGGGTTAAGACTCTTTGGATGGTGAGTGTGTGTCTAAGGTGAATACCTGCCTAGTTTTTCAGTCAAAAGCTACATTAAATTTTCCTGGTGTGACTCAACCCACAAAAGGATGGAAATTCTCAGCATTAAGCTTCTGAGAGTTTGCTGCAAAAGCGTGACTTGAAGTTAGGTTACAGTGGTTCCCTGTTGTGCCTTGATCCTGCTCACAAATGTCTGTTTTTCTGTTGGTGCAGACAAAAGTTAAAGTGAAGTCTTTTGAAAAGTTAGGAGGGATAAAAGAATCCCCAAGCTCTTCTAGGGATATGAAAGCATAAAGGTCTGCAGTGGCTGAGGTTTTGAAAATCAGAAAATTTCCTTTGTGTGTCAGTCTGGAAGTGGTAAGTGGAGCTGAGCAAGGGTAGCTCTGTCTTGAGGACATGAGAGCATTATGAAATATAGTCCTGTCACCCCATGAAGAGCCACATAACCTGAGTGTCTGTGGTGCCTGTTATAACACCTCAGAGAGCCTCCATGGCAAAAGTACTACCATTTAAATGATCATTCTACACTGTCTAATTATTTCACTAGGCCTAATAATTTACAAAATTCAGTTTGACTCTACAGATGGTTTGCTATTCCCTTAAAACTATGCCTTTTCAAACACACTTTTCTTTGGGAGGGGTGGAGAGAGAAATATTTATCCTATAAAGTGATGAGTCAGGGCACTGTGTCAGTCTGCTGTGCAAATTAGGAGACAGATGGACCAAGGCGAGTGAAAACGAAAGAATTCACATTGCACAGGCTTGGTAGTTACAATATTAGTGTGATGGAAGGAGACTTCCTCATTTGATAACATGGCATAAACCACAACTGTTCTTGTGTGTATGTGGACTTTGCAATGTTTTGGTTGAAGGCCTCTGTGTAATTCTGGATGGTAGATCAAGCAGGTGATGCAGATAAATTGCAGGACTCTTCCCCTCAGGGATGGAATAAGTTCAGCAGTCACTTAAGCACTGGGGTAACAGTATCTTGTCCCTAGGGTCATCCTATAAATATTTATAATTTCATAATTAGTTCAGAGGCAGTTGCTGTGGAACCTATCAGTAGAAACTGGTAAAGAGAAGAATTTTTAATATGACCCATGGAAGTGCAGCTCCTCCACCCCTACCACACTTAGGGGAAATAATTTCTAATTCAGATGTATTTTACCAGTTTGAAATAGTTACACTGCTAAGGCCACATTAGGAGCTCAGTATGGCATCTAACCTAACAGAAAGTGATTCTATACATGTAGAATATATTAGATATGAGAAAATAAAATAATAGGTAAGATATCTCACAATTACTGATTCAAAGGCATGTTAACATTCAAACAAAGTTAGCTTTATTTTTACCTTTTCTTCCCATTTTTATTTTGAGAACATATACTGTGAGCTTAGAATTGTGTAAATGAAATGCACATTGACAACCCATGAATCAAACTAAAGGGGTGCTTATTATATTGCACATGAAAAAACATTCTTAATGGATCGTTCATCAAGAAAGCAAAGTGACAACTGTGACTCAATCTTAAAAGCAGAAACAGGTAATAAAGGGGAAAAGCAACTAGTGACAAGTGCAAGATGCTCTTTCATGCTGCTGGAAATTCCATTTACTCCTTTTTAAACTGGTCTGTCTGTTGGAAAGAGAATTTTGAGTATTCAACTTTAAAGCTGATGCTTCTTTTCACATAGAAACAATCCATTGACTGGATTAATTTAATTTAAGTTAGATTAATTAATTGTTTTGATCTAGATTATTTTCACAATCTAAAAGGGATTTCCATTGGCTTCTTTATCTAGAAGAATTTATTTTAGTGTAATTTCATCCAGCTGACTTAAATTGTTTAAGATGAATTGATATATGACCTCCCAAAATTATGTTAGTTATCTGATGAAATCATTTTCTAATTTATACTTGGAAAAAAATTATAGAATGGATTCTGATATCTGGGAAATGCTTTGGAGTCCCAGTGTGCTCAACCTATTGCATGGGAATTACAGACAATTACAAGTGACCTTGACTGTGTCTTGCAAACTGCAAAACAGGACTAATCAGACACCCTTTATTTTGTTTTGTTCTTCAACAAAATCCAAGGAATGAAAGAACAGCTTAGTTGTTCATTAGCTTATTGAAAATGACACTAAAATCACTGTTTATATACAAAGACAAGCATAACAAACCTTCTATTCTCTTCAGTAAAGCAATGAAGAGCCTGGATTCAGCTCTGGTGAATCAGTAACCTCAACCATCATCAGATTTTTTATGCACAACGGTACAGAAATCTTTCAAACTCAGCTGGGAGACGGCTGCTGTGGTGTTCATTGCTCCTGCTATTCAGATCTGACCGAGTCTTCCAAACCTCAAATGTAGGACTCCCAAATGCAGGTGTAGTGCTGCAGTTAGGGCATGCACCATTTTCTGTGGTTGCACTGCTGTCCTGCACTGCAGTGGTAAATAGAGGCATGTAGTTCACTGCACTGAACTACAGCCAAAGTATATCCACCGAGCTAGTTTAATACAATAACTTAATATATAGTGATAAGTGGCGCTGTCTTATATTTCAAACTATATAAATACATCTAAACCAAACTTAAGATTGTGATACTGTGCCTCTATTTACCACTGTGTTTGCAAAATAAAGACAATTTCTGCAAGTGAAAATGTAATATCCTAAAAGATTTAATTGACCAATTGTTTTCAACTATCAGGATAATGCATCGGTTTTGATGGACCTATAAAAGATAATTTTCTTTTTGCATATTTTTCCTTTGATGGAAACTAAACCTTCTTGAAGTACATAATGAAATTACTTTAATGTGTTTGAATAGAAATACAGTTTTCTGAGTCTCTGTGCCAAGGTACTTTCCTAATCCATGAGTTTCACTTGAAAAATCCTGAGGATTTAGACATATTAATTGAAGTTCTTCAGAATGAAACAGTGTGGTTGAAGGTTTTAATAAAAAGATCACTAAGTTATAAGAAAAATACTGTCAGTATGTCCTTTTTATAAAAGTACATTTTAGAAAGAAAGATCATGTACTGGCAAAGTCTGGAAGTTCTGTACAGAATCAGAAAAGAAGAAATAAAGGTGACTTGTCTATTAATTTTTCCACCTTCTTGTGGCAGATTCTAATATAAAGTTTAAGGGACAGACCTTGCACATCCTTATGCAAGTATTTTCATTCATAGAAGAATTCCTTTGTGAGCCATTTAAGTTACTAATTTCAAGAGAAGCTATTTTGTCTTTATGAAAGGTTTTTCATAGCTGAAATATATTTGGAAGCAGGACAGGTTGAAAAGTACTTTTACCTCATGGTGAAAATGGGGAGACAAAATGAAAGGTTCTGGCATGGTGACTTTGAGTACAGGAATAATGGCATTGAGAGTGCCAGGCATGAAGTGCCCTACCTGGACATACTCCTAGGAATGATGAAATTGAAAGTCAGTCTGCATAACCTGTGATTTGGCTACAGAGAACTAGATAAACCAAATTTGTGAAATGATTTAGTTAATTTATAAATTGATAAGCTAAAAAAAAGGTAAAAGCCTTGATGACTTTGTAAGCCTTGTTTGTTGTGTATTAAGGTTAACCTAATTGTATTGGCATCAAGAATGAAAAGAAGATTGGAAAACTTAAATATTGCATTCCTAATGAGACCCACGCAAATCTTTTATTGTCTGATAACCAGCCCAGAGAGAAATATTTAGGTTGAGGTCACAGCAAAAACTGTGGGCTGATCCCTTACCTGCTCATCAACACTTCTGTTAGAAAATAATTGCATTACATATGTAAATCCAAAAATACATTACATATGTAAGCATGGACTACAATACAAGCACAGCTCAGTGTATTTGTAGTTATGTCTTTATCTTAACATAAGAGCAGGAACAGAAATTAACACGTCTGTCTCCCAAAACTCATGATAAATATCTACAAAACGTGACATTAAAAGAGTTTTTAATAAATGCATGTGGTAGAGGAAGATGGAGGCAAGAGAAAGACAGAAGGAAAAAAAAAAAAGAAATTGGTATGGACGCAGACTTTGCTATAATAAGGCTCTATACCATGATATAATGGACTGTCTTTGGTTTTTATTTCTGTAGACACTGCAGAAGTCAAGATGCACTGCCCCCATTTCAAACAGCCTGGATTAAAGACCTGGATTAGAGACAATATTTTGAAATCCAGTTATGATTGAAGTATATCATCCTAAATCAGCAAAGACAAATTTGGTTTTTTTTCCTATAATTGTAGTTTTTAGCTCTGATACTTTTCTTGGTCTCCTCAGATAAAGCAGATGGAACTTTTTATTTTTTTTAAAGCAAGCTTGAAAATTGGCTGCCAATGTCCTTTGGTCTGGCAAAATGGGGTGTCCTTCAATACTTTCAGTGGTGCTTTAACTTTTTTCTTCTTCATGCATTTGAATCAGCTAACACCTTACCAAGTCTGCTGCCAGCAGGGATTAGAATGGCTCCCAGATCCCAAATCTTCACTGCAATCCTGCAGCTGTAATATTTGCTGCACATTTCGTAGACACCAGGGGAAAACCACAGCCCATAATCAGCCTCAATGACACAGGAAAGTGAAGGGTGAGCCTGATTTACTGCACTCAGCTTCCACCAGATGCTTTTGGATGAGGCTTTGTGATGTGGTCAGGTGCTGACATTCGTTTTCCCAAACCCTGTAGTCTTTCTGAGCAGCAGTGAGCGAGTGCTCATGGAGAAATGACATCTTGAAATTTTATTTGTCTTGGCTTTTTAAAAGCCATTTTCCTCGTGTCTCTCATTGGCTTGATTCATCCACTGTTGATATTTCTGAAACTGCACAGTTTGGCATCTAAATAAAAAATACCTTTTCAGTATTCCTATGTTCATTAATGAGCCAATTAAACAGTTTCCCTCTCCTTAGTAAAATACAGGAGCATTGAGCTGTCTACCTCTGCCTTTGTTGGGAACTGCCCCAGAAATGTTCATAATGTTTTATTTGCAACAATTTTACAGCTGATGGGGCAATAAGACACTGTTACATTTTGCTTTATTAGTACACTAATCTGGCAGTTCCCAAGCAGGATTCACACCGTTTCCCCGTGGCTGGTTAGTAGATGTGTACAGCAGCAAGGCTTCATTGGCTGTTCTCAAATCTGCCACACCACATATGCACCGTGGAGCCAATTATGCAACTAACTCAGGTTTTGTGCCTTATCCCTCTGAATTTTTGTTAAATGTTGGAGTTTCCCTCTAGGTTTCTCTGGGTTTAACTTTGTGTTTTATGACCTGCCTAGTAAACAGAATTCCATGAGTGTCCTTAGGGCAGAGAAATGCCTCTCAGACGAGGGATCTCACTGAAGAGGGTTTGGTTCTGGCAACCTGCAGCTGGGCCAGCAGCACAAAAACTCATGATATTTGTTCAACTCTGTTAACAAGGATCCTGACCTCCAATTTTTTATTGCTCTTGGGAGATATAATCTCTTTCTAACTCAGGTAATTGAAGACAAGGAGGAATTAGGATGAAAACTCGTGGTGGCCAAGGGGTACTGGGTGCCTGGTGATCCTGTCACAGAGTCACAAAATAAGTATTCTTTCTTTCTTCTCTGTAATAATGATGATAATAGAGCTGCTCTCTTCTATGATTTTAGGTCTCTTATCTAAGAAATCTATCTGTGAAATAGTCTGTCCTCTACCAGACAGAAATCTCTTTTGATCAATTTATATTTTCATCAAAGATAGTTATTCTGGGGCAGGCTGTCTGTCTTTTAATTAGCTGAAAAAACATCAAAGGTTTTGGATTCCATCCAGCACAGAACAAGGACATTCTGAAATCTCAGAGATTTTAGCAAGAAAACTGCCTCAGTCCGAAGGGAAGCTCATGGCCAAATGAACGTGCGGAGTGAGGAGCTGCACGAGCTCCCCAGGAGGCCTGGAGAGGAGAGGAAGACTTCTGAGGAGGAAGGATGATGTGAGTTAGAGCTCAAATCTTCCCCACAGCCGAAATCTCGCCCGAGGAGCTGAGCTTCAAAGACTTTCCTGCAGATAACCTTCTACTTAAGGCAGTGGCTGTGGAAAAATCCTGGGAGGAAGTTGAAAGAAAGTAATCGTTTTCAGGGGTAGGAGAGTCAATGGCAGCTCTGACTCAACTGAGTCTGTGTTTCTATTTGTTTGTCAAAAATAGGCTCACATAATCACGACATTGATTTTATGTCACTTTTTTTTGTCTCCTGGCACTTTGGGCAATAGTTCTCCAGACTGCAACAAAAATCCCATATATTTTTCCAGGAGTTACTAACTAGAGCTGTCTAAATGATGGTGAGGATGGATGCTGCTTTGGAACATCCTAATTATTCTGAGAAAAATATCATGGTCATAATTTAAATTATGTGCAAATAAAAAATCCTGTTAAAGGTGCACGGGATATTGAATTAGTATGTCAGTTTAATAATGGACAGAGTGATTTAGATAAAAGTTTGAAAGTTGAGCAGGCACAGCTAATGAAATCAGTAAGCTGTGAGAAGGAAACAAGGATCTTGTGGGAAATGTATACAATTTTCATTTAATTTGTTTTTAATAGTGATTGGCCTAGAAATGTGATACCTATTGATTTAGCAGTAATGATGATCAGAGACTGATGGAAGCAGCAAAAAGCAAATGCAAATCCCAGAAAACATTTATGAAGTTACTTAGGAATGAAAGTACATCGGTAAGAATGACTGAACGAGAATTAGAACTGATGAGCGCAGACAGAGGCTTGAGGACATGCTTCTGTAAACAATTACAACTCAGTTGATAAGGCTGGGGCTTTTTATTTGTTTTAATGATCTTGTCACACAAAAGGAACTGGGGAAATGATATAAGAGAAAAGGACTTGTTCTGCTGGAGAATAAGAAGATCTCCACATGTTTCTCTGGTTTAGTCCCCCAGTTTCGGATTTGATGTCCCTATCCTGGCTGATGTAAGGATTTCAGAGAGATCCAGCCCGATCTGCACTGATTCATGCCTGGAAACAGTTTGTGGAATATGGGGCTACAAAGTCTGGCCCAGAAGTCACTGGAATAAACAAGAGCTAATGAGGTGTTTCAGTTCATACCCACCCTTCTGCACTCACTGGCACTGAGGAATAAAGCACAGCATTACTGAGTGATTTTACTGTTTAGCATCTATTAGTCTAAACAGTCATGAAGGGATATCAATACCATTATCCTAAGGAGGAGAATTCAGAAGCCTTTTATTTGTGCATGGAAGATCTGGCATTTAATGACTTGGAACGCTCTTGCTTGAAGCAGAACATATTTTATAACACAC